>NC_090855.1:4445000-7085000 GCF_024217435.2 Syngnathus scovelli
AGTATATAATATCATAATTTATATTATATAATTATATAATATTATATAATAATAATAATATAATGGGAAAACATGTACATGTAATTTTTTCTGCCCATCACTATATGATACTGGCATAGATAGAAAAACTAAAATACAAATGAAATGGGTTCATCTCCTGTAGCGCATACTGATGATCTGCCACGACACTCCGGTTTGTGAATCATTGTTTTGAACTACTGTCAAAAGCTACAGAATTACGATTGGTGACCTTTCACACTTGCAGTCCAAGTACTCTTGGTTTGAACCACTGTGATTGTAGTCATTTATGATACGTCTCACAAGACTTTAAAAGGCCACTACTTGACAGCCAAATGGTGTGGAAATGCGAGCTGGAAGCATGTTCCCTCGGAATGGTGACATGTATGCATTCTGGGAGTCCAATCAAGCATGCTTCATGCTAAAATCCATATCGGAAATAATCGCTCTTTGGTGAATGCCAAAGACGTACGTATGCATGTGTGTGTATATTTTAGTCTTTTGAAGCATAAACATTCAAATCTAATAAAATTTCCAGAAATTGGTGTTATTATCTTTGGATGTTTGATAAGGTTTAATGGCATCTTTGTTGCCCTTTCTGGGTAACTTTAGTAGAAAAATAAAATTACTGGCTATTTCAGTGGTGAACTCCGACGACTGGTCTTCTGCCTTCATTCAAACAGAGGAGAATTTGTCTTTCAGGGTGAGACTGAATTATATTAGTAGGAAATGCTCCTTTTAGGCTGCTTCCATCCTATTATAGCTAAGACATGTGCAGTGCATTTGGAATAAGGTAAGGAAAATAAGTCTGGGTGAAAGCCAACCTCCGAATCACACATTTTCAGATGTTGTATTTTTTTCCATTTTTATTCTTCAGCTATGATTGACACACATTTGGTGCTTGAGTGATTTTGACAGCCATGTGTTTGCGTGCACACGTGATAATTAAAGTAGTTGGTTTGTTTAACTTGAACATGCAGGTGGTGTAATTGAGGTGAGGCCGTATAAACACATCGTAATGGTTCAGACCCTCAGGGCGCACTCAGCACCGAGGCAGAGATAGCCGCAGACCCTCGTAAAACAATGGCGGGAGAAAATTAGAATCGTATTATTGATGAGCTTTTCCCGGAATGTTTGCTCATTCAGTGTACAGATGGGCAGGATTTTTTATTTATTTTTTTATTTTTTTACAGGGATCGATAGATTTTCATCAGCTATATTGTTTGGGGAGGTAGGGAACACTTGAGTGTAACAAAAAAAATATATACGCATTATTGTTTTAAAATGTTTTAAAAGTGATGGCAAATTTTGTTTTTTGTGCAGAAATTATTTTTAGACTCCGTTCATTAAATATTAAAAAAAAAAATCTATCAAATTTTCACTATTTACGAGTTAGAGATCAGTAAATGTGGACTTGTTACAAGAAGTTAACAAAATAAATACAATTATAAGTAGGAATAATTAGAGGCATCAAGAGGCGCCGACTAGGCAGGGCAGCGACCGTCTCGGTGGACGACAGCTGAAAAAGTGTGATAAGAAAGTTGCCTGTGTGGAGAATTAGAAGCAGCATAATAAAGGAGCAATACAACTTATTTTTCTATCCAATTTTAGCACATATAAGTGCTCTCATTACTGTATTATGATGAATCTTAATATTAATGCCCAAGCTCACTTAAACAACGGCATTAGCATAAATACATTTTGGACAGATATTTGTACTGTACATACTTTATTTTACCATATTCCATTTTACCTCGCATAAAACTCATTTTAACATAGGCAAAACATCATGAGAGTGAATTTATTTAAGAGCACAGCTCTAATCTACCTGAGCCATTAGTGTTTTAACAGCGATCAAATTGATCTCACCCAACGTTCCATGCTGACCTCTTGGCTTTGGAATTCATCTCATATTCAAATTTATACACATCACGTTGCTCTTGACTGAATCTCTAATTCTCTGTAGGAGATATTTATGATATTACGATACTTTACTGATGAGTTTTAGCATAATTGTACAACATGGTAATCACCAATCCGACCATATAAATGTGCTAATAACATTTCGTCCATTGTAATGTTAATCAATCAATTAGAAGAAACTGCTTCATCACTGTTTTTAATTATTATTCCTAGTCGAAAATGATTAAACCTATAATCTTATAAAACTAGCCAGGATAGTGTCCGAATTTTTGTGAACTTCCTGCGAGTGTGTGTGATTCATCTTCAATGGCCTTATCTAAGATTTCCTCCCAAACATGTTTTCACAGCTCCCCTGCATGCATTGTGGCTGACATAAAAGAATCCAAAAATTACCTTGGATCTGTTCAGTGTCCCCAAAAAAACAACAACAAAAAAAATCAAAGCAAGTGAATGACTACAATCCATTTCTAGCACAGCACTATTGCTAAGAGACTTCCGTTTGTCAAGCACACAAGTGCAGTAAATGTTAGAGGCGGCGTGGGCGTCACCTCAAGCGTTTAAAGGTCACTCACTCAACTACAGTGATTTAACTTTGACAACTTGGATACTTAATAGAGAGAACTTGGAAGAAAGCAACACTGACTGGTATTTGAACATGTCAAGTGCATGAATGACGCGTCCGCTCCATGTCGTTGTGCGTCCGCTCTATGTCGTTGTGCGTCCCCCAATAGTGAGGAAAAATCAAGACGTAATCTTTCATTTAATATTTAGCGCAATATAATCAATGTTGTGTTGCAAGAAAGAAAAAAAAAACACTGATTAATTTTGCATGACACAAATATTGCTTTGCATTTTTTTAAAAAATATTAATTTCATTGACATGAATGACGAGTGTAACAATAAAATTGCGTCATGTCCCAGATAACAGTGGCTCTCTGACCCCTTGTTTGCAATTTTGATTAAATGTGGGGGAGCTGACGCACACTACCGCTGCAACAGATTGCATCCCAACTCAAAGTGACTTAATGAGGCGAGTGCATTTGGCATTTTTGCTCTCTGTACTGTGACGCTGCTTGTCAGGCTGCTATGTCCCTCTTGATATGCAATCATTTATTTGCTCACTGGCATGACCCCTATTATCTGAGTGACTTTCAAAGTAATTTTCTTTTCTTTTATGGAGAGAAAACTATACCTGTTATTTATGACTAATTATTAGTATCGGTAAGACAAAATATTAGTATCGGCGTCATACATCGTATCATAGTGATGCCTATTGAGTCAAGTATGTATCTTCTAAAATGGTAACTAACATCTGTCACCTTTCTATGACATCATTATGGTGCCCGATTTTTCAGGCATGAAAAAAACAAAACATCTTAATTTATAATGTGAGAAAGTGATGTTAGTGACTCAGCGTTTTCTAAAAATGCTGCTTCATTATTAGTTCCGGTTATGTTTGAATGCCACCATATGTTACCACGACGCGGGTGTTTACCTTTAGCCACCAGCAGACTGAAGACAGTGTGAAAACGATGCATAATAAGGGCTAAATTATTTCTCAGTCGCAGCAAAGGAGAATTCCCATATGGACTTGTCTGCGACTGAATTAAACACACAGATGTTTTAGCATCTGGCTCGTCTTTTTTGCTTAGGCGGAATACATCCGCCAATGACGACTGAGCATAATCGTAATTTTCGTAAATGTTGACTTTTGTGAAGATCTATAAGCAGACAGATGACAGCGAAAGACACAGCAACAAGTTTCACCGAAAACACCATTAACGTCCTGAAGAATAAACCTAGCAACATTTGACCCTGATGAAAACTTAGGTCCTGCTGGACCTCACAGGAAGATTTATTGGAAGCTCGGTGAGTGGGTGTATGATTCCTTCACACCTCTCTCCTGTGACAGTGATGTATGAGACTTGAGGAAGTGTCATGAGGGCAATGCGTGTTGAATCACATCACTTCTCCTCTTGCTGTCATGGAGCACAAACATCAGAGTGTGGCTCTATGTATACAAGACTATAGAACATAAAAACGCCATTTGAATCGGAGACAGAATCAACTACTGGTTTTCACATACCGTATTTTCCGCACTATAAGGTGCACCTAAAATCCTCCAATTTTCTCAAACGCCAACAGTGCGCCTTACAATCTGATGCGCCTTATATATGGACAAAGTTTTAAAATGGGCCATTCATTGAAGGTGCGCCTTATAATCCAGTGCGCCTTATAGTGCGGAAAATACAGGTTTGTACAGAGAAAAAGTACGGCAAAATCTTTTGACATCTGAAAACATGTTCTTATAAGTATCAAAATGTGACTTCTGCCTACACTAAATATGCATAATAATGTTCAGCTAATCATTTCCCCCTGGTTTAAAGAGCCTGAATAATAACAGCGCGCAGGTAAGAAATGCAAAAGCGGCATCAGAACGAGAACGCTCACTGTGACTAAACTGCAAATGGCTTTATAGAGTATCAACAGTGATGCAAGAGCAGCTGTGTAATTTCCTTCTCTGCAGTCATACTAATTTGCCTCCATCTGAAAAGAAAATAATAGAACATTCTGAGATTCAACCAATTTCTATCAGAACCTTCAAAAGGTGTTGCTCACATTTCTTTCACTTGAAAGGTGCATTCATGTTAAAGTTGCTTCTTACTAAAAGCTAATTTGCTTTCTTTTTATTAAACTTTCCATCAAGCACTGTGATAGTGGTTAGCATGTTTGCCCTGCAATCTGATAATCTGGGTTTGAACCATTGCTGGAGTTTTCCAGTTGTTTTGGTTTTATTAAAATAATGCTTGTTGGTTAACTGAAGACTAAATTGTCATTTGGTCAGTATGTATTTTTGATATGACCAATCCAGAATATGGCCGAAGTAATAAACCACAACTGCCCTTGATCCTAATTAAGACAAATTATATACACGGTAAATTAGCTGGACGGATTATTGATCATTTCCAAATGAAAACATCCTTTCCACCCCATCCACAAGTCCGGCTAATCATGAAAAACAATTCACTACAAATTGCACAAACAATCCAAGCCACATTGATGAAAACATAAAAGCTGCATAAATCACTTTGAGCAAGACACACTGAAATAAAAATGTAGTGAACGTGCTTGCCTTTGTCTTCCCGGAATCGATAAAGTGCTGAATGACCGGATCGTATTTCATATACGAACTCCACAACCTAACCCCATATAGAATTTAAAATTGATCTGGCACCTTGAATAATGTAGACACAGATAGTGTCCATCAATAAAGTAAAATATAAAATAAAACAGAAGACTCTTAATAGATTTTTTTTTCTCCAGTATTGATCAACTGCGAAAAATCTTTCCATTTTATACTGAATTAGAAAAAATTCTGATGACAGACGTCCAAACGATAATATGCAAAGAGAAAGACGCAAATATGTGTGGAAGCAAATATGAAAATATTCTGGCCTTGTGCTCCTAGAGAGCCACAGTTCACGTTTGTGGATAACAAAGTAGTCTATGTTGTTTGTTGCTGTGATTTACACTTCTTCTCAGAGCTTTCAATGCCGCGGCGGGATTATTATGGCTGCGTACACGCTGATAACCTTGTTTGCCACTGAATACACAAATGTACGCATTAGTCAGGTGGCTGTGCTCACCTTGTGACACCTGCTGCACACTCTCACGTTGGATCTTAAATGTCTAAATCTGCACGGGCGTCCTATTATGGCAAAAAGCTTTTGTGTTGCACAGTGTGATAGAATCTTTGCCGATTCAAAATGGCTGATTGACTCCGTGCATTTGTGTGCGTGTACCACAACAAGCGAAATAAAGTGCCTACCACTGCGTAATCATGTATTTCTGACATCCTAATGTTCTTTCTGGCACAACAACATAACATCAATAGTCAACGTGATTGGTTGTTATGAAGCTGAAGAACACCCGTATTGTAGTCCCTCCTGTGAAAGCCATTACGACGATTGCCCCAAATGCAAGCAGCGGGAGAGGGCCAGGACACCAGGCTTGAGATAAATCCCACTCATTTCCTGTGTTGACAGTCTGGGGCCGCTTCCTTGACTTGGTGAAATTAACGGTCCAGAACATTATTTTTCCCCACCCAACATGGCTTCATCAATCATTTTGTCGTGAGGCTTCATCACTTTCAAAAATGATGTGTCGCTGTTTTCTACAAAAAGGCAAAACAACCATTTTTAGGCCATCGAGGAAAGGAGTCGAGATAGTGAGGTGCAGTTCTGGGAGATAGTGGGGGGAAATAAATATTAAAAATGCCAAGCTTAAAGCTTCACTTGTGAGCCAGACTGATGAGTTCATGTGGCGACACTCGACAAAAGACTGTTACAAAAGATAACGTAACACGAAACTCTGATCTCACTTAAAAAAAATAAAGTAATAAAAGCTGAACCAGCTGGATGGGTTCATAATAAGAAGCCATGGGGAGAATCATTTCTCTCATTAACATTTCTTTGAAATACCAACAAAATTCGACAATCCAATTTTCAAGCTAGCAGTCGACCGACTTCTTTTTCACTCTAATGCGTTTGGGTCATTTTAGCATACTGAGACTAAACTTTATCCGGGGCTTTCCTAAATTTTCTTTCATGAAAACCAGCGGCTAGCTAAAGCGCAAAATGCTACTTAAATATAACAGCCCCGTACCTATTCGAGTGAGTGAACAGGCAATTTAGCTCCTGCTGTGTGGATGCTAGCAAATCACGCTCAACAGCTTAGCGCTCTATTTCCGTAAACCCCCAATTTGGAATTTACTGTTTACAATCTTAGTCCATTCAAAGAGAATGCTTTTGAATGTTTCAGCCCAGCAACGGCATCTCAAAGCAATTTCTACACCTCACATACAGGATTAGCGCTAACACAACCATTTGAAGACGAGCGTATCCGTATAAAGTTATCACAGTTAGCATGATCGAGAGGTGTAATATAACTGCGGGCTTGACTAGTCTCGCGTTAAATACAGACTTCCTTTGCCGAGCGGGAAATTGCAAGTGCCGGGGAACAGAAGCGAGTGACACCACGAGGGATGCTATGGGGAGAGGGAGCATGTAACGCACATCCTCCCCATTACACTTCCCTGCCGACGCTCTACCATCACAGAGCGGCAGGGAAAGTGGAAGGAAGGAAGGGGGAATGTGATTTGAGGGCATCAAGCAGCGGAACTGACAGAGACGGATTCACTGCGGCCCAAGCATGGAATTGCTTTTCCTTTCCTCTGGAACTGAGTTGGAAGTGCAAAGCTGCAACTGCAAACAATCTCTAAACAGCAGTTTTTACAAAGGCCTCCCCAAAAATGAAACCTCACAGGAAGATGGGGAAAAATACAACAACCAATTCAATTACAGATATTGATACTTTTTTAATTTTCCACTGTATGCCTTGAAAATAAATTCTCTCTTGTAATGGCGGGTGGGGGTCGCAGATGACAACACCCAGACTTTTAAAGAATGCGTTCCCATGTGTCAGCCCTTCACGTAACTCCCATGAAACTTCATCCATCACATTCCATGCCACCCAAAGCGGTACTATAAGATCTTATGAGATTTTCCAAGAAGCAGGTGGTCATAGCTATGAATTATAACACATGGTGAATTCCATACTGTGCAAGCTTTTATATGACAAACTGAATTATTAAAATAAAACATGATATACTTAGAGGGGGGGGGGGCATATTTGAAGTCTGAGGTAAAAAAAAAAAGTTTTGGGACAAATAAAGAAATGTGATTAAAATTTGCAATTGACCAGTGATATTCACAATTTGTTTACGTTCATCACATCACGACTCCCCTGAATTAACAGAACAGTCGGTACCGTATTTTCCGGACTATAAGGCACACCTAAGACCCTAAAATTTTCTCAAAAGCCGACAGTGTGCCTTATAGTCCGGTGCACCTTATATATGGACCAAATTCCGAAATTGAAACTGGCCCGAAGCATTGTGTCATGAAATCAATCATAAGTGACCCGCTGAAGATTATGAATCATGAATCAAAGACACTATGGATAATTATTTTGTGATTATAAAGTAATTTGTTGCGTCTGAAGTTGAAATAAAAAGATAAAATGGAGAATAATTTGATTTGGATTAAAAATCTGACATGATGCATTAATGGTGCGCCTTATAGTCCAGTGAGCCTTATATAAGGACAAAGTTTTAAAATAGGCCATTCATCGAAGGTGCGCCTTATAGTCCGGTGCGCCTTATAGTCTGGAAAATACGGTAAGTTCGTATGCATTCTGCCCTAGGTCTTCAAGCCTTTATTTCCAACTTTTCTCATCATATTGAAAATCTTCTTTGGCACTCGTGAGGATCTTTGTGAGACAAAAAAAAGCGTGGCTGCAATATCACATCAGCATCGTGATCTCTGCCCTGTCCGGAATCACAGAGAGACTTTCAGCCTGTCAAACAAAACTACTTTTTCCTAGAGCTCTGATGTGGACATGCATTCATGTGTGAAATAGAGCCCCCCCACCACACACACACACACACACACACACACACACACACACACACACACACAGCATTATCAGCATCGTGTGTACACCTCTGTTGTCAGACAGGATTCATTGAATTTGTGTTGTCTGTGTGCATTTCATTTAATAGTGAAGAAGCCCCATTGGTCAAAGCCGCTGAAGCCTGCCAAGGAGACCGAAATTGAAAGTGAAACAAACATCAATGATAAACTTGCGCCCAAGAATTCGACAGAAACGCACAGCAGATTGGCAATGAAGCCCCTTAAGACATCAATTTATTATAAGTAGATTTATCAAGAGAAGACAAGAAAAATATCACCGAGTGATATCGCAACTTCTATCCCAGCTGCAATTTACTCATCCCTGGTAATTACCCAGAAAAAAAAAACATGTCAAGTCCAATAAGATAAAATAAAAACACCGTTCAACATTGTTCACCATTTTGTCTCATTCCAGCAAATTAGCATCAAACACGGAGATAGATATGCCGCAGTGAAGCTGTAAAGAAAGCTACCTTTGAGTATTGCTTCAGAACAGACTCACTTCATTTTTCACAAGAAATATATGTGATATAATATCCCCAAGGTGCCAGGCTAGTTAATCCTCTTGGATATTTTCTGATTTCCACCCATCCACCATGTAGTAAATAATCTTTATCAGCATTTTTTTTTGAAGAATTTGGGGAGTTTGTAAAAAAAAGAAAATGTTTTGCAGTTCCCCCGAGATACCCTTGCCACCCCAATTAAAAACATCTGATAATTCACTATTTATACATTCAATATGAGATTTAATGACCTCGACAACAACTACAAAATTGGCATCAGAAAATATTAAAGGAGGATGAGAGTTGCAGACAACTAGCAAGTCATTAATGTAAATTAAAAACAATAAAGGGCCAAAGATTGATCCCTGTGATACCTCAAAGTGAATTATAAATGTGTTTTTTAAAACACCATTCAAATCCACAAATTGCTCCCTGGCAATTTCCTGAATTCCATATCTACTAAGTTTTGAAATGAGAATTTTATGGTTGACTTAGCTTAGCTCAAGAAAAACAACAAGGGGAATATTTTTTATCTAATGCAGATGAGATGTGGTTGATTAGTTTTAACAAAGCATGTTCAGTGAAGTGTTTCTTACAAACTAAAACCATATAACAAAAGTTAATGGCTGCCTTCAAGTAGCTCTGAAGTCTGCCCTTACATCATGTCCATTGCCCTGGCAAGTCTTCAATGGAAAAGCCACAGAGACAAATAAAGACAAATGGTTCTGTCTTCAGTGCAATTAGGTTCAAGTTTCTAAAAGACCAAACCGTGGCACAGCTCCTGCCTCTCCTAGGACAGGACTCATAAAGCTGCGGACCAATTTGAAACCAAGTTCCTCTCAAACCCACCAGACAAGATGATGAAAAAAAAAAGGACATGTACGGGTTTTCTGTGGAAATGTTTTGTGAAGAAAGTTGAGTTCAAAGTGTGATTTATGAAGAGTGGCGAAAGTGAGAACTTTTTACATGCGTGTTCGGAAACCATGCGAGCGGCAAACACATTGTCGCTGTCCAATTAAAAGGCAATATTTCCACTTTATGGTGCTTATAACTAACATAATTAGGCTTGTTGTGTCTCCTCCACAGCTTGTTTAAATAATGAAGCCAAGCAACCAAGTTTTTATAATATTATCGCTATTCGATTCTCACGAATTAGAGACGAGCAAAACCACAAAATGAGCTGAACCTCGGTTTGTTTTAATGAACCAAATATCAACAACTTTGTGTCATGATAACACTGAAGATAGAATTGGCAGTACAGATGTACTTTACATAAATTGACTAACTTCTTAAAAATCCTTAAAATCACACATTATTATATGACTATTTAACTTAATTTTTTTGTAGGAGATCATTTTTACGATTTATATCTGCAAAAAAATATTAGGGGGGTATATTTGGGAGATTTATATGGCACTGAATAAATCAAACATCCATGCAAACCATCAATACATCATGAAATATCATAAATACCATTCACTTATATTAAAATGCAAATGCACTGACACCAAAGCTAAAGAATGACTTACTTTTGGAGTCTTCTCTCTATCTTTCAAGCTCATTTTCCAGAATGTTTTTTTTTTTTGCAGGAGGTGAAGGTAGTTCCACATGTGTGGCCATCTTGAAAATGGAAGTTGGCCGAGTGTTGCATTGATACATCCAATAAAACACTGGGTAAAATAATTTGCATGTCCAAATACTAGCCAGTATTCATCTAAAAAAAAATATGCAGGTTTCAAATCCAGGTCCAGAAAGCAAACACCATGCTACATTTGGCTTTAGACACATGTGCTTATAATCAACAAGAAGGTAAAGAAGCAAACTCTCAGGGGGTGAGAGGTGGGAGGAGCTTGTTCACCTGTCGGCTCGGTTGATTGGAAGCAACTGACCTGGATTTGACCCCTCTTAATTTTTCTAAGCATTTTTTTTGCTCTTCAAATGACCAAAGCAGAATTAGTTCTTTGTGTCTCACACTTAAAACACACAGGAAGGAACAAAGCGTTTCTGAAGTGGTGAACAATGTCAAATGCGCTGGTAAAACTTCTAAAGGTAAAGCTGAGCTGGCTTGTGATAGTATTGGAAATTACGTAAAAAAAAAAAAAACTATGTGAGATTAACAAGAATTACCTGCAAATATAATTTTCTTAAATTTTTTTTACATTATTATTATTTATTTAAATCTTATTTTAGATTATGTAAATTCTGCAAATTAATAGGCCCGCTACATCACTGGCACATCAGTGAACATTATAAACATTAATGGTGGTTATTGGGGGATTTCTTTTTTTTTTTTTTTTTTAAATATTAACGTTTGAAAATATATGATGCTCAAGAGTAATGAACCACTACAAAGCAAAAAAAAAAATCTGTACAATAAACAGATTTGGTATAAAACGTTAAAGTGCTCACTGCAAAGGAGCTGTTACACATCAGGACACACTACGAAGACATGAGTGAGGTTTGGAGTCGGTCATGGCCAAGTGGCACCCAAGGACGTCCATTGTGGACTGAACTGTAGTACCCCCTTACAAACTCAGATGGTTTGATCCATTACACAACAGTCCTCCAGTAGCCATGTTCTCAAAACAGCTGGAGGACAAAGGGAAATCACAAGTGGAGGAGGAGAAGGGGTGAGTGAGGACACTTAGAAAGCCACCATGAAGAAGCCGGTCTGCTGATTGAAGGAGATAATCCAGTTATAGTTTATCTCGGGGGTGAGGAAAGTACAGCTAGTGGGCCATCAGATAAGTTCTGAAAATGTCTTGCTGAAATTCTGCATACTTTTGACAAATATGTAATTCTGATCACAATATTTTATGGTCCTCGTCTTTGGTGGAAAATAAATTCAAATATCCCGTGCTTGTTGATGTTTGTCAAGGCTCGCTATGAAATAAGATGGATGTTAGTCATTGCTACTAGCCTCCTTTTTCTGCTCTAAATAAAGTGAAGGATAAACCAGTCCCGGCGATAGCTGACCTTTTTTTGATAGGACCATTCTTCACATTGATGGCAGCAGAGTGACGCTTTATGACCGCAACCTACAAGTGGTTCATGTTGTCAAGCTCCCATCAAGAACATTTCCATGGAGGCCCTTGAGAACAGGAACAGGGTGGAATTTTCACATCATCCATGATTTTTAGTGACCGGAGCGAAGAGCTCCTCCGATGGTGGACGAGAAAAAAACATGGCGGACGGTTCCATCTGGCCAGCGCCGCTACTTGCCTCGCTCTGCTGACCACGATACGGGAGCCACCTGTTGTTTGACTGTCACATAGAGAGCAGCCGGACTGTTGGACAACATTTGATGTGTTTTCACACTGAAAACAACACAAATTGATTTATTTTCAGAGAACAGCAGTCTGTTGTGTACTAAGCGCTCATTCAGTGCTAAAACATAAACGGCTCAAGATGTTCACACCAAAGCATTTCAGAAAATTACTTTCTGCTGACAATAAAAAGAAAAAACTTATACTCGACTGCGTTGAATTTATTCATTGACCGTTTCAAATATTTATTATGTTTCTGCACTAAATGAAATGTTTGCTAGCTTACCCTCCACTCTTAGATCTTAGTTAATGTAGGACAGGACCTTTAAATGTACTTTGCTCGCATCATTTTGTGCAGCATCACTACATCTTATAAAAAGATTGTTTACTTGCACTCCAGTTATACATCCCAATGCTAATACGAAATAGTTTACACTGTAAATATAACAAATATTTGTATGTATTTCAGCACTCGTCCTTTCAGCATTATGCTAATTTTTTATTTATTGGTCAGCTTAAACATTTTGCAATAGTATCGCTTTTCTACACAAAGTCTCTTCAGCTATATTTTTCAACAAGTCATCGTCAGTTCCAAAGTTTGGTCCTATCTCGCCAACTTTAGCAACGCCAGCTGGCACCGCTAGCTCTCGGCCCTCGCTGCCATTTTGAAGACGTGTCTCATGAGAGTGTGCATAGCTTGAAAACTCAGCAGGGAAGCCAACAACGATCGACATCCATCTCGCCCCGGACGAGGAATTATAAGAACACGAGCTCGGAAGAGGAATGACAAAGCTCAGCTGGATCTCAGCCCGCTGATAACTTAACTCGCTCGGGACAATTTGTTACACCGTCGGAATTAAATGATAAGATTCCAATTACTTGCTAATTTAAACCAAGGGGCAAGGATGAGCGGTTAAGGATGATGGAACACGTTGCAAAGGATTTCATGACCTAATAGTTTTCTTCAGGTGGAATGGAGAAATGGAGAAAAATCTCGCCGACATTAAATAGATAAAAGTTTTCAGCGAGGTCAGATTGAATCAATCACGTAGTGTATTTGCAGGTAAAATGTCATGTGAAGGGCACATGCATATAAAGCCACCTGACCTGCACTGTCTCGGAGCTGACACTGGGTGGTCTAGTCCTCTAATTAATCGGTCTTGTCTCCCCACTAAAGACTGGATCAGGTTGTCAGGAGTGCTGCATTATTCAACACTGCGGTGGCTGAGAGAAAGACGAAGCCTCTGGACTGGTGTCACCTTTCGCTAAAAAGATAGCGAGGGAGAGAAGAATGAATGGAATTGTAGATGAGAGGTTGGAACAGGGGACAATGCTGACTTATGTCAACATAATTGTATTTATTTGTCCTTTATTAATATTGTTAGATTCCTCCCTAAATCACATCAGTTGATTTAAGACGTGATAAATAGACGGGTGGTAATGTTTTTTTTTTTTTTCTGGGGATAGACTGTTCCATTGTGAGCACTCAATCCAATCGCTTTTCACGGCTTATCCTGTTCAGTCACGCATGAGGTGGAAATGTCACACGGCATATAGAGACTCACATTTACAACTACTGTTGCTAAGTGGGATTGATCTGATGTTATGAAAAATATCACTGTATTAAAATTACAGCTTCAAAAATGTTTGGGTACCGTATTTTCTGCACTATAAGGCGCGCCGGATTATAAGGCGCACCTTTAATGAATGGTCCATTTTAAAACTTTGTCCATATATCAGATATATACATTTGGCCCGCGGGCCGGACTTTGGACACGCCTGCTGTAGTGGCTCAATATTGGTCCATATATAAGGCGCACCTGATTATAGGGCGGTTTTTGAGAAAATTGGAGGTTTTTAGGTGCGCCTTATAGTGCGGAAAATACGGTAAATAAATTCCCATTGAGTATAATGATATGTTTTGATTAGACATGAAGAGGTTGGGCTGATGGGACTTCTGTTGGTTCTTCTGGGCCTGCCCACTGTTTGGCTTAGAAGTGTTACTCTGGTGGATTTTCTGGGATCTGGATTTTCGGTGTTGGATTCCCAGTAATTCCTTGGCTTCTGTGTCCTTGGGGTTTGCTTATCTTGGGGCGGGGATAGGATGGTCACCTTGCTACACTGGTAGGAGGCAGATTATATGATCCAAGTCCAATACATCAGCAACCTGATCTTTAACTTTTGGACAAACCCAGAATTGACGCTGCTGCTCGGTGTTTATTGCCACATCTGCTCCATTTATAGATCTGAGGGCTCTTATGTTTTCGAGTGGCAGCAGATGCTTTTACTATTCTATAAATCAGTCTGCTGCTCAAAAGGGTTTCATTTTCTTTTCTGTCTAGTTTTGCTTGGTATATCACACCTGCTCTGGGATAATGAGATCAGAAAATTTAATTGAAAAGAGGGCAAGGGATGAGTCACCACACACTCGCATGAGCAGAAATAAAAATTGTAAAAACGCATGTCTTAATAAAAATATAGGTACAGGTTAAAGTACAAAGAAGCAAATTGATTCTTACCCTGATGAAAATTGCCCGCATTCACATTTGGCCGAAGTGAAAATTGGAAGATTAAAAAAAATGGAGATCAAATAGTGGCGCTTCAAGAAAGAAGTAACATGGAGGGTCGAAAACTAACAGCAAGAAGGATGTCCTGTTCTTTCTTGTTTTTGTTTTTAAATTGAATCGACAACAAGCTCTTCTTCCGCCATCTTGTTCTTTTATTGTTAAACTTCCTTCTCCATACCTCTATGTAAATACACACTTTTCTTCACAAACACAACGCTCAGAAACACAGTAGTCATGTATCATTGGTTCCTACAAGAAAACAAGTGAAGTCAACGGAACCAACATGGCAGTCGGAGCGCAGTCATTATTAAAAGCTTTGGAATGACAAAAAGTACATTTCACTCACATGGTGGGAGGAGCTGCTGAAAAGCACAGCGGGGGGGTGTTTGAGCATCTTTTTAGGAAAATGTGTCCAACATGCTGCACTCAAACGGACGTGGTTGTTAAAAGCGCAAATTAACGACGAAAAATGTCATTTACAAGACATTCAATTTGATGGTTATGGAGTAGTCACAAATGGGCAGACATAGTTTACTATTCACAAAGTATTCACAATGTACAGTATTTGTATATACACATTCCGTCCAAACGCCACCACAAAAAAATATTCAGGCACTTGCTGCTTTAATCCAGTGATTGTTTTGATCACTGGCTAAACAGTAGCTACCTCATTCCCCTTTCGAAATCATTCCGTACGCACATTTTTTTTTTTTTTTAAGAGCAGCTGCAAAATGTCCACCTGGCTTCCATTTGTCAGCTTTCTGTGGCTTTCAGGGGTCTATTAGGGCATGTCCAGGAAAAAGCTGCTCTTTATACTGTTTGGGGAGATATGCTAGCTAGAGCATTTTAAAGGCTGATGATGGATGATAATGGCTGCTCACAGATAACATTTTCCTGCCTTTGGAGAAAAATACCAGGAAAATGGAAAATAATTCCCTCGTGGTGCATTTATGTTTGTTAAAAATATATTTCAGACATGTACAGTGACTTTTCCACTGCGCTATCGGCAATTGTATAAAATTACTAGGAATGCAAGAGGCCTAAATGTGTTGTTGCAATTTTTATTTTATCCGGTGACCACAAAATTGGCTGTGTTTTTTTGTATAAATGTTTTTCTTTTGGATATTTTACAGTGCTTAAAAATGAACTTCAGACACCCTTGCTAGTACTTCCGCAGTGTTAGCATTTCTCAAAACAGTTTTACTACGCTGTGGCATCAATCTGTTTTTCATTTTAGCACCGAATTAAAAAAAAAAAAAAAAAAATTATTAAGCACTACAGAAACTTTTCAAGTTGTTGCAATATGTACGGTAACAACGTTAAGGATGCTAAATGTCGGCGTCGATCTTAGCAATTCGAGGAAACTCGAGAGTCATTTTAAGCGAGAGTGAATGGTAATAACTCTTAATGCCATAATTCAACTCAATCCAGAAGCCTCATAAATGCTAGCGCACATAATTTCATCCAACTGCTACAATTGGCGAAAGCACTTTTTATACTCCTCTTTCTTTCCAAATGGTTGCGAGATACAATCACAGAGTGAAGTACATACTGAATGATTATCTATCAAGATAAAGCAGGAAAAAGAAAATCAGAAGAATGTTCAAGTCAGTCGTAGGGTTTGGCACTGCAACAGTAAAGAGTTCAAGGAAAAGATCAACTGTGTGGCCAACACACGACGGAAAAAAATAGAAGACTGGAAAATCTCTTGGCCGGTTTGTCGAAACTTATCGTGTGTTATTGTCAGAGAATAAGGCCGTTTATGGTATGCTAGTTAATGCCAAAAGCACAATGAACTGCTCTTGGAGGGAAAAGAAAAATGTCCATATAGAGATAACGCTTTTTTAACTCAAACAATGAACCACGGCCAAGGTGACCCGACTTCACAAACAACACGGGTCAATTTTGTCATTCATAGTAGATTTTTTTTTTTTCTTCTTTTTTTTTTTGGGCTACAGAAAGCCTTGGCACAACAGAGCTTCAGTACAGCGGCGAAAGCACAATTTTTTTTTTAAAAAAGATAAAACGTCACCACAAGAAGAAAAATCACAGCTGTACATTAAAGGTTAAAATTTTGAATCACATTTTTTTTTTTGTCATTCAGTTCTTTCAATAGCAGGTTCAAGCAGTGACGTAGAAGCTCCTCCGGGCGACCTTAAATCAAACATGCGGGATACTTGTTCTGCATGTAGTTGCTATCTCCCTTCAAAGCAGTCCAAGTACTCCAGAATGAGGTCATAGCAGAATCGATACTGGTCCTGAGAAAAAAAAAAAAAAATCCAAATCATTCCTCAAGTGACACAACAGTGAAACGCCCTAACTGCTTTATTTACAAACGCTCACCAGCGATTCCACCATGTTGGGTTTACAGTTGCGAAGTGTCTTGACGGCGTAGAAGATGTCCACCATGTTCTGGTACTGGATCATCTCCAGGAGAATGTTGCAGGCACAGAAAGATCCGCTGCGACCGCCACCATTACTGGGGAGGAGAGGAGAGACCACATGGAAATTGTTCCAAAAGACAAAGCAACTGTCCCTTTTCCACAGCTTGGTTTTATATAATCTACTCGACTTGATTTGAAAAAAAGGGGACAAAAAAAAAAAGAAATCTCGTCTTACACTTTAACTGGTTAAAAAAAACATACTACACATGCTTTGCCATTTTGTTTATTGAAATAAATTTGCATCACTGAATGTATCCAGTTTTAATGTTGTGTTGTCTTGAAACACAAAGAATATGAATATGAATTAGTACGAAGAATAACTATGAATAATTAATATACAGAGTACCCGGGACTGACTATAAATTTGAAAGCATGTCATGTATATATATTTACAAGCACGCCATGTCGAAATCAAGCTTTCTTAACATGTTGTATGATTTTATTATAATTTGGATTATATTACTATTATTAATTATTTTTTTTACACCTTATTGTTATTTTTTAATATTTATCTATTTATTTATTTATTTATTTTACACAAAAATTGGCTCTATTTTGCCTTATTTACTGTTTGGGAGAAATCAAACACAAGTTCATGGGGGTCGAACAAACACCCCATTTAATTTACCAAATATGGATACCATAGATAAAGAGCTAATAGGAAAGACAAAATATAATTTATCACATGACCCTCTTTAAAAGAGACTACCAGACAGTGCAGTCTGGATGCACTAATAGAAAATTCGGTAAAAGCTGTTTCGGGGAAAATAAAGAAATAAAAGTGCATCCTGGCATTTCCTCCAACCTATTGCTCTGGTCATCACAAAGTTAACACTGTATCAATAAAGTACTAAAGGACAATCTACTTGCACTCTCCTGAGGCCAACGCAGCAGAGGTAGCAAAAGTAGCCGGCGCAACCAATAAAAGCAATTGGGAGGGTAATCAATTGTTGTCAGTGCCGTGGCAGTCCTGGATTTGCTGTAGTGAGAAGCATCACATTTTTTATTAAGTCATAATTGATTTGATCTCCATAATCTCTTCCCCCGTTGTCGTGCGTAATTCCGTGTGACACCGTTGAGTGATGCGCTTTCGGGAGGGGGATGAACGTGTCATGTGTTGGCAATGCCCTGGATGGACCATTCATATTCATTAAGCGGCGTGTTGTGGGGGGGGAGGGGGGGAGTGCATACCAAACAATGCAATTCGATTCAAAATAACAACATTAGCAATGTTGATTCTCGGAGTAGCTCGTCGTTGGTGGATTACTCACAGGCAGTGGACCACGGTGCGGCCTTCTCCACACTCTCTTTGCCACTTGTGCACTTGAGCCAGCAGGTTGAGGAACGCCTTCTTGGAGTCGGGAACGTCCCGATATGGCGACCAGCGAAGGAATTGGAACTGACACACCACCAGCTGGCCCTCTTGCAGCTAGAAGATGAGAAAGGAAAGGAGAAGCGTGAGGAGTGGATGGGTTAGGGTGCGGCGAGGTTCTGCCAATAGGGATTGACTGACGTTTTAGCAATTTTTTTTAAACAATTAAGAGTTTTTGTGTTGTACAGCAGGCAACAAATCAAAATGTTCTTTTTTACTTCACAGAAAAAACAAATTGGACTGGAAAATTGAAGTTTTACATTCGGTAAACCGATCAATTGAAGTATACGCCAACGTTATCATAGTTAATGAAAACAAATGGAAAAAAAAACTAAAATTGAAAAAACATTTAATGAAACAGTTAATGAAATTTTATACATTTTTTTAAATTATTTTTAAAAATAAATATATATTTTTAAATGTTATATATATATATGTATATATTTGTTGTAGTTTACTTTCTTGCCATTGACAACAACACTCAACAAATTCTTTATATATTTATAAAAAATAAAACTAATACTAAATTGAATAAAAATTAAACTAAAAACAGGATATTTAAGAAAATAAAAAAGTATAAAAAAATTAAACTACCTGCTCCAAAGACATAAGAAAATGTATTCAATTTAAAAAAAGTCAACAAAAATTAACTACTGTATAATTAAAAAGTCACAATTTAATCCTGCTGCATGCTTAACGTAAAAGAGGACAAATTTTACCCTAAGTCAAACCGGTAAAGGATATTATTTTCCGCTTAATTGCTCGTTTGCGATATTATTGCAAGTCACACTGCAATCCCTTTGCCAACCAACCAAAGGATTTCTTTTGGCTCTGGTATTTACAGCTGCATCAGTGTTTTATTTTTTGTCGTTTACTAGTTTTGTTTGAGCGCTCCCCAGGCTGCCTGCTGGCATTCTCAGCTGTGCTCAGTCAGCACAGTGACTGGGAGATATATGAGTCTGCAGTAGCAAGTGGCACAACAACTGTAAATGTGTGTGCGGTGTGCACATGTGTGTGTGTGAGACAGAAGGAGGTCTCAGTGTGTTCATAACCTTGCCCTCAAGACTCTCACCTAACACTTAAGGAGCAGTTGAGAACTGTAAGTCATGCAAATTGGCTTTGCAAAGGCATCAATGACACAGGGAGGAATTGCTTTACAGCCCTCACACTGGGCTGTTTTTCTTCTACTTATATGCTTCTCTCAAAGCTGCACGTGCTTACGGTGCATTTCCTCCATACTGTGCTCATCATGCTTGCAAAATTCTTCCAGTCCCTCCTGTCTCCACTAAAAGGCCTCCCCCCCCCTTGAAGTCCATGAGTGGGACGCAAGTACCATGGCAAGAGAGGGTCAAACCAAGGGTAGATGATAGAGAAGGTGAGGGTGGCAATCAAGACAGGATGTCGTGGGCACGGCATGTAGCACCGCTTGCAAAAAAGCTGGCCGGGTGGACCACCTTGCATGCAGATTGCCTTTTGTAATTGCTTGACAGGGAGCAGAATTCATGCATGTGTTTATGCAGATTTCTGTGTCTAAAACACAACCTGCATCAACATAATGAAAGGGGTGAAAATTTTGGTTTGGGGAGAGAAGAGCAAATCCAACACGTTCCCTTAAAGTCCATTTTTAAATTAAAAATCAATAAATAAAAAAATAAAATAAAAAAATTCTCTATATATTATAAAATTAATAATTCTAATTAATCATTTATATGTATATATATATATATATAAATTATTCATTATAATATAATATAACACATTCCCTTAAAGACCATTTTTAAATTAAAAATCAATATATAAAAAAATAAAATCAAAAAATTCTATATATATATATTATAAATTAATAATTATAATAATTTATATATATATACATATATAATTTTTATATACACTCACACAAAAGAAAGATGTGAAGCCTGAATTTGCATGTTGGAAAGTTGCCAAGCACTTTTATAATACAGTCTATGAATAACCTCACAGAAATTTGTGGGATGTATTTTCAAAATGAATTTATAGAAGTTGAGAGATGCTGTTGAGTAAGCCCCTGAAATCAAGATAAGATGAAAAGACCAATGCTGTAAAAATCCACCATCAAGTTTTGCATTCACACTAACACACCCACACATTTGCACACACACACACGCACGCAAAGTTGTTGTATAGAAATTCAAATCATTCCCCTCAGACTGGAGCTTTTTTCTTCTTCTCAGACATGCCGACAATGCTTTGACTTTGAGATGACTCACATATGGTCCACAGCTCATGCATTTATAATAAGGTTAGAATAATAAGCTATCACATGCGAGTGGAGCAACATGACAAATGCATACGTTTCTTTTTAAAACCCCGATGATGCTCACCCTTGTGACGTTCTTGACCCGAAAGAGGCGAGTAATGACATCTTCATCGGCTGACATGGAGAGAAACTCCACCTCCATGGGTCCATATTGCTGTAGACCAGGTTCGGGCCAGTACTGGACACATGGCTACAAGTGGGACAAATTATAGAACAAGGGGTGGTTTAATCAGAAATGCAGTTTTGAAGCTTTTTAGGTACAAAGCAGCTCGCTAGGCAACTGTTCACAAATGCAAATATATAATTAGGTTGGGGGCTGCTGTGCTTCCATTCATTTTAAATGAAAGGAGGCACTTTGATTGGTCGGCTGTGATCACTCCCACAGCGGCGCAGCCTTCCCTTTGGCATCAGTGGAAGTTAGTGGAATTGATGAAGCTCATACAAAGAGAACAGTGAGACTATTCTAAATAAAAATATGTGCCTTACCAGAAAATTGGGGAACTAAAGAACTAAGGAAGTTTTTAAAAGTGTGAGCTAATAAAATGTCCAATGTCCAATGTCTAATAAAAAGAGAAATAAAGTGTGAGTGCATGCAAGCAAACAGTCCTGACGGTGACAGTAAAGATGTTTTACACTCTCGGGAATGCTATAACTTCAATAAGTCATGAGAGTGAAAAAGAAGTCGAATTTAGGCGATTAAAGTTAAGACGTATAAAAGAGACCATTAAAAAAACATCAGCCTTTCAATTAACGAATATTTTCTCCTCATTGGGAAAAAGTGACTGAGACTGGATAGCATGTCAAAACAAACAAATCAAGCTGGTTCCACTTGGTAATTTGATCAATCGGAATATCTCAAATAGATATTTAAAATATTAATCATCTAGACTATTCTGAAGAAAATAGAAATGTATAATCGCAGCAGCTCACAATGCGCTTCAGAAAAAAGTCTGGTTTTGAGAAAAAAAGTTTCACCATTGCGTCACTTGCGGTGGATTTGAAACTTACTGTATCTTTTGTGAAATCACTGACTTTTCTGACTCGGCTCTCATTATAAGATTCACACAATGTGGAAGGGCGTTTTTGACACTCGAATTTTTGCTTTATGCCGTTGCATTTAAAGCTAGCCCATCTTTCACAAGGGTTATAGGAGCCCCTGGAACAACAGGAGGTGCCCAGACACAGCAGGCTGGTGTTAATAATAGCAGAGAAGAAGAATGAGTTGGGGAGCTGTAATGTTCTTTATGAGATTGCAAGCAAGGCAGAGAACTCCAATCCCTCAAATTAACTCCCCAACAGCGCTCATAACAGAGTATCGTGATTAAAGTTGCCAAAAAAGGGGCAACGACTCGATTTTCACAAAAAGAAACAAATAGATTTTAAACAGGGAGGTGATAAAAATGGAAATATTTCAACCTACTCAACATGTTGCATGTATTGAACATGTTTTAAACATTTCCACTGCCTCGGTGCAATTTTGACCAAGATGAATGATTTAGCGTGAGCCCGCGACACAATGAAACATGTTTTTTTAAATTTGTACTGAGCCGAGTTTGATTATGCCAAAGTTATAAGTGTTTCATTTGTAAATGCAATCTTACGCGAGAAGCAAAGCGGTGTCTATTTTCAAGCGCCATGCGTTTCATTATCCGGTACATTTTCAATATTTTTCTTAACCTTTTTCATCTTGATCACGACTGAGATTTCCTTCTCTGTTGTCGGGACGACATGAAACACAATTAAAATCTAACAGGCGCTAGTGCAGAGGAGGAGGAAGAGGGAGGAGGAGGGAGAAGACATGCAACATGAGCCGAGATTGAAAAAGTGGGGCGCCAACAAAAAGAAGCCTGAGATGGGGCTGGAGGGTAGTAAAAGCCTATTCTCCGGAGATGGAACTTGAGGAGGGGGAAGAAAAAAAGTGGGCCGGGTGTTATCTAGTCGTTCCTTGAGATCAATGTGGTCAGGGATCAAAGCTAGACAAAATGGCATGAAGGAACTAATCCCGGGCACAGTGAGACACAGATGGAACGATGGCAGAGGACGGCGCGGAAAAGAAGTTCCGACTGATAGAAAAACTACGGTGTCACCTGTGAGACACATTTATCAACCGAGTTCATAGGAGGAAAAACAACGGACGACTCTTTGACCTCACCCAGGCTGAGTTGGACTGATTCAGTTGGTTGAGCATGACCACGGCCGTGCAACCGTAGTCGAAGACCAGCCTCCAGAAGTCGGCCGTGGTGCCCGGCAAAGGGTGCGGGGTCACGATAAAGGCAGCTTGCTGGTGGAAGCTGTCGGCCAGAGCGGCGTTAATGTAATTGTTGCTCTCCCCTTCCGTCGTCACCAGGAAGGCCAGGGCGCGATCGGGTGGCAGAACGTCCATGCTGCGGTTCTTTTCTCGGTTTCGGGGCAACAGGGCGATGCTGCACTCCTCCACATCCAAGTGTGGAGTCACAGAGTTTAGTGTCTGGAGAAAGAAAAGGTCAAATAAAGAGATATTACGTTAGCTTTCTTTTAACTACATTAGCGCTAATGCTAGCTATCCGCAACGTATCATGAGCAGTCTCCAAACTAACAAAAACAAAGTCCACCATATTTACTTGGCAAAGGCTCCGCATCAATCATACAACTTAAATTCGGCACAAATCCGAAAGTTTCGTGTCTGGAGAAGGAACCAAATTACCGCAACTGCTAGCAAATGCTAGCCATCCGCAACTTATCATGAAAATCCTCCAAGCTATCAAAAAAAATACCCAACAAAGTCCATCATCTTTACTTGGCAAAGGCTCCGCATCAATCATACAACTTAGATTTGGCTCAAATCAGAAAGCAAATATCTTTTTCGTAGGCAGGGAAGCTTCCAAACAACAGTGGCAGTCGGATAAGACGGCAGCATCAATGCAAGGCATGTTTATAATTACAGAGTCTCACTGGTCGCACATGTGGCTAATCCCCAACATACATGCTTTATAATTCTTACGTAGAACATAAGGGATAAAACCGCATGAAATTAAAGGAAACGCACGAGCCTCCCCAGTTTTCACTTTGAAATGCTAAACCGGGATTCATTGCGGTTGGCGGTCGACGCAAGCACTGCAGGAAAATGGGGGCGGAGGATGAGGCAAGAAGAGCATGCGAGAACACAGCTGGTTCTCTTCTCTTCGTATCAACATCTGATGAAACGTGCAGCCGGCGTGTTGTTCCCGACCAATGCTTTTTAATGCGGTCGCACAGTGAAGTGTCACTATCGTCATCCCACGCCGCGATACACACAAATCCCGCGTTTGTGTGGAAGCACATGTGGCGCAAACGCAACAAAAACAAGCTCATTAAACTACTTCCTGTTTGTTTTTGCACATTTCGAAATGTCATAATAAAGCAGAGCAGCTGTACTCTGTCGCTTTGTTGTTGTTTTAAGGGAAGAATTGTAGGTTGCGTATATGTTTGGAGTGCAATATGGAGCCAATTACAACCGGCGGACAGAGTTCACACGCTTTTATTGCTTCCATCATTGTTTTTGTGTCTATTTGTGTTCATTGGCGTAATTACAGAAAAGGAAAGGTGGGGATGTGCCAAAGAAGAAACTGCCACAACAAATATTGATTTGTTGTGTGCTATTGCAAACTAGGCGTCCATTTTGTTTGGAATGAATAATGTAGACGTCTTAATAAAAGCAGAGGGCAGAGGAAGTGAAGCTACAATTCTGCACTGATATAAATTAGGACGTTGAGTGCGCTGATTGTGTGCTTGAAAAATATGTTTAATTCTAATTTTTCAGAAACATTTCGGGGAAAAACATCAATCAATAATGAAAAAAGATGGAGTCAGTCAGAAGCAGCAGATAAGTGGCTAACATCCTTTTACAGATTTGAGAATTATGAAATGAACAACACAATAAATGAAGTCAACCTGCCTTTACTTTTTTGTTTTTTTTGTAGTTCCATTCCAAACCCATTAACCCCTTTTAAAACTAATGACAGTAAAGAACGGCAAAATCAAACATTACTTAAAATCTTGATTTAACGTTTTTCTTTTTATGGCGACAGTTTGACTGTGTAAGATTTCATTCCTGTTTTCATTGTTTATTATGAGAAAAAAACTATTCACAGATGGGGACTCCATCAAAGTGTGCAGTTGGTTCACCATTCCAAAAACAAACCTGACCTGAAATTCCTCCCGGAGCTGCGAGGAATTACTCTGGGAATCCACCCTCAGTAACTCTCTGTAGGCCACCGCGAACTCGTTGACCAAGATGGCCGTCTCGCCGCACAAACAGGCCTCCAAAATGGCATCATGGATGAATATATACTGCTCCTTTAAGCAAAGAAAAAAAACAACTTCAGAAACACAAATCATGCATTATTCATCCACACGTACAGTCAAATATAACACATTCGACATGGATTTGTATGCTTTTAGAAGGCCTCGCTCAGGGATGTGAAAGTGTGGAAATAATAGGCACGACTTACTATAAAACAGTCAACACCACTGCAAAATTAATGCACTCGATAAAAAAAACAAAATTAAACACGCCGGTAGTGTAACAAAGCTATTGTAGAGCAAATACAAACATTCCTGGATTGGCTAGGTTTTTAATTAAGGCAAATGGCTACAACTGTAATAAACAGCTATGCCAATATTGGCTTTGCATAATAAATGTTGAATATGCAAATGATCTTCACATCTAAACAATGGGACGTGCCTACGCAGCACATACCGAGACAACGTTGACCTTTGCGAACGTCTCAGAGGGAATATAAAGCAAACTTGGTGGATTTTTTTTTTTAAATAAGAAGCCAAAATGTATACCGTATTTTCCGGACTATACGGCGCACCTAAAAACCTAAAATGTTTCCAAAAGCCGACAGTGCGCCTTATAGTCCGGTGCGTCTTATACATGGACCAAATTCCTAAATTTAAACTGGCCCGAAGCATTGTGTCATGAAATCAATCATAAGTGGCCCGCTGAAGACGATGAATCATGAATCAAAAAGACTATGGATCATTATTTTGTGATTATAAAGTAATTTGTTGCGTCTGAAGTTGAAATAAAAAGATAAAATGGAGAATGATTTGATTTGGATTAAAAATCTGACATGATGCATTAATGGTGGACAAAGTTTTAAAATGGGCCATTCATTGAAGGTGCACCTTATAGTCCGGTGCACCTTATAGTCCGGAAAATACGGTATTTTAGACTCCATTCCGCGCAAGGTGGAAAATATAAACACTCTCCTGCTATTAGCTGGCTGGATGTTTGACCCCAATTGCTCTGACCTCTGTCTGGATCATGTTGATGCGTCGTGAGCAGAGAGTTTTGACGCAGTTGTAGATGTCCACCACACCTTCACACTCAGCCATGTCCAACATGACATCCAGCACAATGTAGCAACCCGTGCGGCCCGCCCCCACACTGCCGCACAAAGAAAGAACATCATTAGGAACCTCACACATTTTCAAGCGTCTTTTTTGAGTTGGCCTTTCAATAATGAACAGGCGCGGCTGTTGAACTCCATCGGTGCTCCACGCAATTTGAAAGCTGGAGGAGCTTCGAAGATCAAAGTCTTCTCTGGTGGCATGAAAACTTTACTGTACTTTGTACTTGTTGTTTTATTATGTTAAGTGTCAGTGACTAGCCGGAAAGATGTGACGATTTAAATCAAGAGATGCTTCAAAATAGTAGCTACAAAGGTTGAAGGTTGTTTTGGAATTTTAACGAAAGCTGGCTGGCATGTAATCAAGAGAAATCGAGATGGAAATCCAAGGTCACCTGCTTCTATGATTAAAAATATTAGTATTTAAAATAAATAAATAAAGGTATTTCATTATGTGGTAGAATAATACAGCATTTTTGATTGGGTTGATTATAAATGGCACTTTTTTCAACTTTAAGTGTTTTAAGTGCTACAATCAGCACAGTGTGTCAATATTCATGAGACTATTTAGAGTTCGTCAAATTTTTTCCATTATGCGATTAAATTAAAAATGAATTATTTGCTATTTCTTTTCTTGTCTAATGGGACGTTAAAAAAATAATACAGGCCGGGGTGAGTCAGAAAATTTCTATCTCACAAACATGCATGCAATGCGTAATTAACCACATTATTGATATTCATAGTTTACCCAAAGTCAAGTTCTTGAATGTAGCTTATTAGGAATTGTAAGGGCCTCACACATTAGCTACACGTAAACAAACACAGTGAAGCTCAGCTTCTAGTTCGGAGACATCACGGCAAGCGACGTGCCTTTTGCCGGAATGATGAACTTCTTCATAAGTTTGAAAGAGCATCACACCGCTTTGAAAAAAATAAAAAATAAACCTGGCAACTTCCAACAGAATTTAAACAGCCTCTCTTGGACTATTTAGACTCAAAGCAATAACAAATGCAATTTGTGTTTTTATAGCATAATAATTCACAATGTACAAAACAAATGCACTTGTCTGCATGGCTCATTTCCTAAACAGAAGATAAACTATTGATGCTGCATTTTTGGAAAAAGTTTTTTTTTTGACTTGTCCGTTTGACACTAAAGATACTTAAAAGCAAATTACCTGCAATGGACGACGACAGGACCGGCGTCGGGGGGCGTCGAAGCTTTCACCCTTCGTATAAAGGCGAGCAAACCAGTGGCGTGATAGGGCACCCCGTGCTCGGGCCAGGATGTGAAGTGAAACTGACGGACCTCATGCTTGGTTGAGTATCCTCTCTGTCAACAGAAACTTAACATGAGCGTGTAAAACACAACATTTTGCATCACAGCCATGGGGGGCTTTTTTTTTTTTTTAAAGACGGGCTTCCATCTATTTAGTGATGTTGCCCCTCTGTGATAGATGTGACAGATTTCTTAGCTGCGGGCATTATTTATATGGGGTCTTGGGTCTTCTAGGACATTCGGGCCTCAGGGCATCGCTGACTCGCAGCAGATGCAGTTTTACAGACGTGGAAAGGAATAACTCAGGCCCTGGGCGCTCAAGGGGGGGGGGGGTGCTGGCTGCAGTCACACAACAATTTCTCCCTCTATCCTCAGACCACAAAGTCTGCAGAGTAAAGATTTGTCAAAGACAGAAATACACCCCCATGTTCAGAAAGCTTCTAAAAAACAAGCTGTCACCGGCTCCTAAATTCTTGCTGATTTGAATAAACAGCAGCGTGTGCTTACGAAAAAGCGAGTGTGACAGTGTGTTGATAATGCCGTGTTTGTGTTTCTAGAGACGCTTGGAGCTCTTCCAGTGAGGCTCCCCAAGGAGATTGACAGACGGCAAAGAAAGCCAATCGGGCCAAATGTTGGAAGAGCTGGAAAGACAGGAAAATGGCGTCTCTATAACGACTGTTAATTCTTCCCAGATTAACACGTGACCCTCGAGCCTATCAGCAGCCAACCCTGTCGAGTATTTAATCCGCTTCCCATACGCGGTTTCTAATTTCAAGGCTTACTTCAGCAGGTAAGAGAAAGACTCGAAACTGTCGTTGGTAATGATCCATAGAACGCGACGGAGCAGGAATAAGCTCCATCAAACACAACTTTGCTCGAAACACTTGAATTTAAAGTACCGTTGGGAAAGCTCACCACGAAAAATGCGGGAATGAAATTTGGCTCTTGTGTTCCTTGCAGAGAATTGTTGGATTCGGTACTTCGCAATTTGGTAGAAAGATTGAGATGAACATCATTTCATCCAATTCATTTATTGATGGATCATAAAACTCACCCTCTCCAAGGCAAAAGTGCGGACTGTGTATTCGGCAAGTGTCTCCGTTTTAAGCAGAGTGATTTTGATGTCGCCGTACATCTCGCTGTCATCCGGCCAGTATTTACAACATTTCACCTGCGGATGGAAAAAAATATCGTCAAAAATCTTGATAGTCGTGATGCAAGTCTAATGCAAGTGCTCGAAACAGTACTTGACATCTCATATAATTGATTTTTTTTTTTTTTTTTAAAGCAATAATATCTGGTGGAATGTGTTGTTTGAAACAGTTTGAAGAAACAGCGTGATCAACTATACACTAACAACATAAAGAGAGAATTACTTGGCCTGACCCTGAAAAATATCCACTGCTTCTTTGTTGACTCTTCTCAGAGTAGTTTCCAAATGGAAAATCAAATAGCATGCGAGGCCAGATTTAAAAAATGGTGTAATTTTAACCATACATCCAGGTAATAACTTGGATGGGAAAATAGGGCACTTATTGTAAAATAGATATTCTGTACGTCAAAACAAACGAGCAAACCTGTGCAGCCAGTAACCATCTTTCTCGGAATTTGTGCCGTTTTTGTATTTCTGCCAATTTGTTGATGCTGTTACACAACGTTGGTGCTTTCTGATGTCCAAAGAAAACTACTGAGACAAATGTCGACATAATTGGACCTAATTCCAACATTCTGCAGAACAACATGCCGTGCTTACTGTGGGAAAAAAAAAACTGATTTACATTTCCAATTTCATATTTATTTGAGTATATTTCTTATTTATTTATTTAATTATTTATTTATTTGCTTCTGATATTTATTTATTTATGTAATTATTTATATTCTTCTTTATTTATTTGTTTTATTTATTTGTTTATTTAATTATTTATATTTATTTATTCATTTAGTATTATAAATTTATCATAGTAATTAGGTGTATTTTTTTTCCTGTGCTCGATTTCCACGAGAGGTTTTTGTTTACAGAATTCCCTAATCGAGTTGCATAACGATTATGTATTCTAATTTTACAAATATTGTGTAGTTGATCTCATATGGTAAGAAAAAAACTGTTGTATTGTGAGTTCCTCGGGGGGGGGAGGCTCACCCCATTTATCCGCACACCCCGTTCTATTAATTTACTCCCCTGGCTTCACAATACAATCAAAATGTAGTGAACTGCAACCTGACTGATTATCCAGAAATAAAAACAGTTTAGTCATAAACAACGTCAGTCTATCTTAATAGTGGGCGGAGCTAAGAAGGAAGAAAACCTTCTTACCCGGCCGACTTCCACTAGTTTAGTGATCATGACGATGCTGAAACAATTCTCCTGCCACACCATCCTCCAGAAATCATAGAGTGTCTCCTGTTTGGGTCCTGGAAAGCAGAAGGAAGAAAAAAAAAAGCTGTCATGTCAATAAAGGAGTTGCTGCTTTGAGAACTATATTATTGGGACCTTAGTGTCCTTCCTCTGATGGCAGGATCTCACAAGATTGTGCCGCTAATAAAGAATTCCCCAAAGAGGTGACGGGTGAGACAAAACAACAGAAGATGATGATGAAAGCCTTGAAGATCATCAATCATCCTTGAGACGTTTCAAGGCCCAAAAAAAGCGACTTTAAAATAAGAAGGGAGTAAGCCAGGAAGCCATCTTTTTTTTTTTTGGTCTCCTTCCTTCCAAATTTCATCTCGAGCGCTCTTGAGCGACTTAGTGACAGCAGCTGCCGAGGAGATGACACGCCTCCGAACAATTTGGAGTCAGTGGAGCTGAAATTTCAAACGCTCGCCGTCCCTCCGAGTTCACGGGGGAAATGACGCGGATGAACCCTCGTGTTCTTTTTGCGACAATAGAAAACGCCACAATGGTGAGAAGATTCGTTCGACTAATGCGTTAATTATCTGCTTCCTTCGTGATTAATTAAGCAAGCAGGCACAATAACACCTTTGAATCTGCTGGTGCACGAGTGGCTTCACCGACGACATAATCTTTAATTTATTACACCCTGGCTCACCATAAAAACACACACACACACACACACACGATAGGACACTCACCCTGAGATGCGATGAAGTGGTTGGATCGATGGTAGCCCTGAAAGAGAGATGACATGCTGAGTAAGCCATCTGTCTCACACACAGCTGTGTGTCTCACCCTTTTCCCTCTCATCATCTCACCCGCTTCCCTGACAGTATTGTGTTTTACTGCTTTCTGACCGGCTGCTGACTCGTGTCTTTGCACTGGTAGTTTCTATGAGGAGCCGTGGGCTCTTAAGATGCTTCCGCGGGAAAAAAAAAAAAAAAATGGCAATGAATCTGTCAAAATGGGATTCTTTCGGTAAGGTTTATTCCCACTGAGTTTGAGCGATACCTGAATCGCTAGGGAAAATAGGATGGAAAAGTAAAAGTGGAGATTGTTCCATTATTGCGAAATGACAAAAGTTTTCAGTTGGAACTTTCCACGGCAATCAATGCAAATTAGAAAAAATATGTCATGGCAGTCCAATAAAAAGCATCTCCAAATTTTAAGCTAAGTCATCTAAAGCAAAAAAAAAAAAAAAGTTATTTTAAGTTAATAACTAAAATTGGAGAATCTTTTCAATGTGAATAAACTAATTTGAATATATTTTCAAAATTTTAGGACAGTTTCAGTTGAAACATCTTGCAACATACTCTTGGTTGAAAAGTCTAACTAACTAACTAACTAACTAACTAACTAACTAACTAACTAACTAACTAACTAACTAACTAACTAACTAACTAACTAACTAACTAACTAACTAACTAACTAACTAACTAACTAACGAACGAACGAACGAACGAACGAACAACGAACGAACGAACGAACGAACGAACTAACGAACGAACGAACGAACGAACGAACGAACGAACGAACGAACGAACGAACGAACGAACTAACGAACTAAAATGTTCTGGGTTGGGGAAAAAAAAGCATGTATAATAATTGCCATTATTTATAATATTAGCCCAAAAGAAATTCTTTCAATCAATGATATTTGGAATTAGAAAAAAAAATACTTCTGTCCATATTGTGACAAAATACTTGCAATACAAATGATTGACATGAAAATCCTGAAATTGCAAAGTTAATGAAACTTTTTGTCCACTGTTCTTGCAGATCAATCCATTACAAATGCGACAAAGGTTACAACAAACAATCAGCTTTCTTCCATGCATTCTTCCCCTCGTGTCAAAAAACAAAAGCTGCCTTCAAACCGAATTTTACATTGCTTCCCCAAATCATTACATTCAAGTTTGTAAGAAAAAAAAAAAACAATCGTTAGATCCTTCATAACAAAGGCCCGCCGGCGCAGCCTTTGCTACATCGATGTAAGATGTTTTCATATGGCGGGTGGGGGAGGGGGGGGGGGGGGTGACGTGAACATGGATTAACAATGAAGTCACCTTCACAGTCTTGAGAGGAGTAAACACGACAAAACATCACCTGGGGAAAGTTTAATGCGTGGACACAGAGAATGAGCAAGCGCTCTCCTGAAAAGAAGCGTCTGTTTATCTAACCTTGCAAGGGGAAACGTTCGGCTCTCTACAAAAAACTCACGGGCGCTTTTACGATAAGATAAAATGTATAAAAAATTATTTGACATTTGTGACAACTGTAAACCCCCCCCCCAGCCTAAAAACTTGTCTTGCTAAAACTGAGTCGTAAGCAGATTCAAATAATTGGAAAAATGCCGAATATGGAGATGGATGATCAGGCCTGCTATCCACAATTTCTCTTGGCCCTGCCAACCTAGACGCTTCCCCTTCCTCCGCTGCAACGGTCACCATGGCAACTAAACTTCCTACCCAATTCCACTTATAAGGACTAACAATGACAGCGAGGTCCTCGCTGTTGAGAGGACACATGTACTTATGTTCATTTCAAATCATTACGGTCTTTTTTTTCCTGTCCTTTTCATGTCTAATAAATACATTCCAGTATTTGTGGATAGAGGAGAGTGGTAAGAGGGGGGTGGAGGTGGGGAGAAGGAGAAATCAAGCGATGGCAGGCAGAAGAACAAGCGGTGAAGTACTTACTTCCCTGTTAATCCGAATCTACAGGGGTGCAAGGTTGAGGAAATGGGGAGGGGAGTAGAAAAAGAAGACATATATGCTAGTTAATGAAAGAAGCTTTTTTTTTTTTTTTTTTTTTTGGTAGACAGCTGGGACATGTGTTTGTGCACGTGTGATCATGAAAAGTCATATGGGTTGAGTTCTGAATATTTAGCCTGGATATATGTTGACGTGTGAATAATTGTCAGAATGGCACAAATGAAATGAATAAATGAAAGCTATTTGAAGCTATTTTACACACACATAAATAAAATATATGTGTATGTAATGAGAACAGAATAGCAGTGAAAAGGTATGAAGATATAAATTTAAACTTCTGCTCTTGTCATATCACAACTTAATTTTTTTTTTCCCCCATATTAGAGTGCTAAAGCGCTATTAGTCTCTGCGCTAGTGCGTTGATAACATATCAAACAATAAATCCAATTAGTTTTTCACAAGACGGAACTACATTGACTGACAGAATAAGTACATTTTTAATAGCTACTCATGTCACGAATGTGTAATAAAATGGATGCTGGAGAGTTTCTGTGCCGATGAAATGAAAGGTAACATATTATCAGCCTGCTCTTGCGTTCTCAAAAGGCGCGGCAGGTTGTCAAACGTATGCAAAACTCTGCACCTCTTCTTCAAGCAAAGTGCACCATAGCAAGCATTAAATGAAGGGAAGAGAGAAAGAAGCGGAGGGAAATGCTTTGCTTCTTCTTACCGCTGGTTTGAAAGAATGTTTTTACAGTGTATATATAAAATGATGGATGGATGGATGGATGGATGGATGGATGGATGGATGGATGGATGGATGGATGGATGGATGGATGGATGGATGGATGGATGGATGGATGGATGGATGGATGGATGGATGGATGGATGGATGGATGGATGGATGGATGGATGGATGGCTGGATGGATGAAAATACAGAATGTATGATATTTATTCTATTGTAGCTTCTCTAAGTAGAACACAGAATGGTTACTGACAGAAATAATATCAATCGTTGTTTATTTAAATTCCCGCAGAGGCTTCCCTCATCTAACGTACAAATGTATTAGCAACAATGTCGGACTTGCAATTAACAGTCAGCAGGCATGGCCGAACCAGAAAAGGGAAACTAAGATTAAACAGCATCTAACTCGTGGAATCCATACTGAGTTTTTGTTGTGGAGATGGAGCCGGTTCAGATCAGTAAACACTGAAGCGCTAACTGCTACGTCAGCCCGGTAGCTAACAAAACTTTCCCACCGGCGGAGGCTCCCCCGGAGTGTCGGCAATATCGATAAAACTCTTGATCTGTGCTTTGCCGTGCAGTCAAATGTTCCTCACAGCAGTTCTTCATCATCATTATCCGAATTGTTGACCTGACCTGGACATGGTGTTTGTTTGTGCTTAGCAATAAGCTAGCTACTTTGTTTTGGAGGCTTCCTAGTCTACCCAAAGGACACCCATTTCTTGACCTGATTTGGTCTTGGTGCTGCTTTTTTTTGTCAGGATCCACTTTCTCATCTTCTCTGAAATACAAAAACTAGCTTGGCGTTGGAGGCGGTAGTAACCAATGTCTGACATCTAGTGTTCAACATTGTTATTGCAACTTAAAACCACTCCGCTGCAGGAAAAATAAAAAAACAGGGGTCTAGATTCTTTTAATTTTGACGTGTTGACATTTTAAATGGCACTTTTACTCAAATAACGTCTCCAAGTCAAAAAGTAACCACGGTAACCCAGCAGGATTTTAATGCTGTGCCAATCTAATGAACTCTACTAAAGCTTCTCACCACCAGCCATCATTCCAGAAGGGCGAAAAAAAAAAAATCCCTGCAGGGTGTTACTAAATTTGATTTGTCATAAAAGGTTAATCCAATCAAAGTGAACTAACTGCGTAATAAGTTTATCTTCGTAGAAATGTGCTTTCAAATGTACCCTTCAGAAAGGCTTTGATAGAAACCACAGTTTGCTATCAACTATCCAAGGTAGTGTCGGGAGAGAAATCATTCCGCCTCAGTTTCTCGCCGTATCGAGACCCAGTGCGTGGTGTGCAAAATAAATCTAGTGAGACAAAGAATCTATATCAGATTGCCACACTTCCCTTGACATAACTCAACAAATCCACAGCAGACACAAGCATGTGCTTCGTTCTATCTTTAGCTGCTTGCGACAACTTGATATTTTAAAATGCTGATTTTTCTTCCCTGCAAGTAGCGTTTTTTTTTTTTTTTCTTCTTTCCCCCTCAGCCTTTCTGAAACAAGTGAATGGGGGACAGATATGGATGAGAACTCATGGAATCAATTTACCTATTGAGAAGAGGTGAGAATTACTTGATGTGTGGAAAACACTCAAGGAGAACAATGGAAAGGATCATTACCCATCCCCGATTCCAAATCCTCAATGTCCAGCACATCCATCCCGCCCACACCCAACTAGAGATTGAATAACATCAATCAAGTCGATTTCATTTAGAGGGATTAGTAGCATCCTACAAAAAAAAAAGGTTCATCTCCTCTCCGTGGTATTAAATGCGTTTATTCTCGGGGTTTTAATAAAAGTGATAGCTGACTTTGTCTGGGTCGGGGGGGAGCGGTCGGTTCGACAAGCGTGACAAAACTAAGCAGGTTGTTTGATTGGATGAAAGTGGGCCAGCTGACTGATTGGTTTATAGGACAAAAGAGAGTGACGGCCGCGCCGGAGGTTGGATTTTTTTTTTTATCTCCTGTCAAAGATTAAAGGGAAAAAGTCAAAGAGAATCAAACTTACATCAATGTAGTTGGCGTTGATATAGTCGGAATTGGGGTCTCCCAAGAGAGGGTTGAGTTTGACTCTGTGGCGATCATCTGACAGAGAAGCACATTGAAGTGGGAAAGGTATTTTATTCTGTTTTTTTATTTTATTTTTTTATTTTATTATGATGACTTACATCCCAGTAAGGTGTCATGCCTCCCTTTGGTTTTGTCTTTCTTCTTTGTGCAGTCCCAGCCATCAAAGAAGCTCTATGGAGAGAGTAAGAGAGAGAGAGAGAGAAAAAAAATGAATAGAATGCATACTTTGGAAATTAATTAAATTGAAATTAACAATCATCCATTAACTTCCGCCATAGGGAACTAATATTGAATGTTTATCTGCGATTTCTGAAGAGTTCTGGGTCTGTCAATAAATCAATAAGTAAATAAAAATACATGAAAAATAAAAAACAATTTAAAATAATTCAAATAATTCAAACAAATAAAAAAAAAGAAAAATAAATAAATAAATAAATAAATATATAAATAAATAAATAAAATTAAACAAATTTGCAAACCCCCTGAGATAACCATTACTATACTGTATAAAATTTTCATTTTGTTGTCCTGATGTAAGTTTTGTTCAAATAAGCTACCGTAACTTTTGATGGTTCAAATATCACAATTCATAAAATGGGCATGTGATAGTCCCACCAAATTGTGATTGTCCAATCAAAGAAACCAAAAGCACAGCCCGCCCGGGCAATAAGCATGCAAAAAGGTTCAAAGCTTTTCAAACATCTTTGGTGTTTTTTTTTTTGTTTTTGTTTAAGGCCACATGGTGCGCTTGTCTTCTCAAACCCACGGAGCAACAATTAGCATGCACGGCTTACTACCTACACACTTTGCGACACATAAACAAGCAAGAAAAACAAAGCCATAACCAGCGCAAAATTCTCACAAGTCCTCTCACAAGTCACCCCAAACTTGTTTAGAAGGGCCACTATGGGGGCCTGAAATTAGTTCTACAAATAGCCCACTCAGATGTCTGCACACAAACACCCATGCATATTTCAAGACTGGCATACCCCCTGCGGTTTTCCGCCACTGGGGAAATTCGATGAAATTCTGCCAAAGTCTGCATGCTGAGCAGGGGGGATTACAATGCAGTTCTCCCCACAAGAGAGCCAAGAAGCAGCCAAATCCTCCATAGGATTACACCCTCCTCCTCACTTGTTCCATGCAACCCGCCTTTCTTTCAATCCCTCCTTCTCTTTACCGCCTAGCTCTTTACATTGTGTATACCGCTCCTCTTAAATTTTCACGCCAGACCTCGGAGCTCTTTTGTTTCTCCGCTCTCATCACTCCTCAGACGTCAAGAGGAGGAGAAGGGAGAGGAAAAACAAAAGCCGTGAAGGGAGGGGGGGGATATTGAAGGAAGGCAAACCTGGCGGAAGATTGATTCGAACGCCTCACTGGCAAGGATCAGCGGTGTGGGTTGGTTAAGAGGATCAATTAAAAATGAGCAAAATAAGATCAAAGCAATTTTATAGGTTTCCAAATTTGGACTTTTTTTTTTTTCAGGGGAGCTTTACCTGCATGAATGCATTCCACTATGCTATGTTCAGTTCTAAGAGTAAAATAATCCTTCCTTTCAAACTTCTACCTTGTATTTTTCCAAATTAGAGTATTGTAACTTTTTTTTTACTCTATGAGTTCATCATCTTCGCTGACCTCAACACGGAGAGGTCAAGCGCTGGAATAAAAGTTTCAAGTCACCCCAGCAAATCTCCACCGTGAATCGATGTCGAAGTTTTCGTGGCGGGGAAAATAAACGCGGTGACATCAAGCGGCGCACGTAAGAACCACCTTACAACTCGCAGTAAATTATTGATCAGTGTTTTTACAGAACACAGGTATTCCTCCAGGGAAATAAAAAGCTTACACCCGCTAGGGTAGTGTAATATGATAGTCCTCATCAATTTCCCTGCTTTGAGAGACACTCCATCAAAACACATACTCTAGCAAAGAGGTGTGTATTGATTTTGTTTCGAGAAGATTGTGCTTTTCCCGTGAGGGACACTTTAATGAGTCTACAAGCTTAGTTCCGGGAGGGGGGTGGATGGGATCATCAAGAACCAAAGACAAAAGGTGTTTTCTTTGTTTTGTTTTTTTAATTATTGCAACAGGCTCTAGGTGACAGTGGACTTTCCCCAAGGTGTAATCTCACCTCTCAGCCAAAAAATTGATCCACGGGAGGAAAGTACACAGAGATCATGGCTCCTGCAATCTTACAACTACTGACATTTGTTCTTTCCGGCTTCTGATAAAAGAGATGATTTGAGATGTGGAACGGATTTTAAAATTTGCACATATCAAGACTTTTGATTTTAAGGTTACAGGGCTGGTGATGTTCTGGTGGAAAAAAAAAAAAATCACAAATTGGATTTACATTCCCCAAGCAATTTTAAATAAGCGCATGCGTTGAATTGTATTATATATTTCAGGTGTACATGTAAATCCGAGATAATTCTATCACTCATGAATAAAAATGGAGTGACATAATCACTGTCAATGTGATCCAGATTAGCTTTGCGATTCAGAGCAATGGCACGGTGATTATGGAACGCTGTCACTCTTTTACCTCTCTGTCTATCCATCTTCTCTTTCTTTCTATTTCTTATGCCGTTCAGGGGTCACAGAAAAGCTGAAGCCAATCCGAGCTGACTAACTGTGACAGGCAGGATTTAACCGGAACTTACTGCGAGTCAATTACAGCGTCTGACAAATATTCTCCCGACCTGTCCCTGCTGTTGACCAATCAGCTGACAGCATGATGTCAAACTCAAGCTTGATTTGCCAAGACAACCACACCAAGACAAAAAAAAAAATCCTGCAGAAGAAAAGTCAAAGTTTCCTCATTTGCTTGCCTGCGATCTGTTAACAGAGGACAGAAAGCCTCCTGAGACGTTTCACCTCATCAGTCTTGCCTCGCGACACAAGTTCTTCCGTCGACACGTATGTGAATGATTTATTCATACCTTCAACCTCAGTGTGATCCAGATGCCTTTTAACACCGCTAATTAATTTCAGCGGGCTGTGCAAAGGGCTCGTGGATGATGTCAGAGGACGACTGATGACTTTCCCCCCAACTCTCTGCTCACTAATAAACGTCAAATACGTTCGTCCGGTTCGTCTTTTAATTTTTTTTTTTTCATTATGAGGAACACGCCATAGTTATGTATAAATATATTTTCCCTTTATGATTATATGACGCTCTCACGTTATTATTGGTTCAACCCTAACAACACTATTGCATCGATGACTCATCACGTCCGGGATCAATTCATGCCATCTATTGTAACCACGAACAAAAAAAAAAAAAAAAGAAAAATTCAGTTACAAGTGTCTTTTTGAAAAGTACGCTTTAGAAAACCGATTGGCAGTGACCTTGTATCCATTTAAGTTTTTTGAATGACATGCACTTGAACAAACATTGTGTTTCTATAGATGTTGCACGTCTAAATACATTTTAATTGTGCGCATTGATACATTATACTTACGTAAATGCTGAAAATACACACAAAACTCAGTCTTGCCATGATTTCACAGTTTCATCCTAATCAGGAAATGATTAGGATTTCTATTGCCCTGATTGGTCAACCAAAAAAAATTGGTATGCTGCTGAAGTTGCCACCTCGCCCAATCAGATTGAACTATTGGACTCAATTGTTAAAACCCTTTCCCGAGCAGATCGGAGTGGAGCGGTCCCAGATTGATACTGTGAAGAACTCCGTCGAGTATCAATCTAGCTCTTGTCAGGTCAATAAATTACACCCATGCAATTCACATTTCAATATTGCACAGAGTAATTTAGTCGTAAAACCTCCTTTGTCAGACATCTTGGTATTTGACACCAGTGGAGACACAGAGCATGGGTGTCAAACCCAAGGCCCGGGGGCCAGATCTGGCCCGCTGCATCATTTCATATGGCCCTTGAAATCCGTATCCACAGACAAAAATAACATAGAGGGACAATTTGGAATTAGCGTCGAGGATGAGAGCAAAGAACAACAGCTCACCTCATATTCCTGTTTAAAACCGTAGCCCTCGGCCGTCTTCATCTGGTTGATGTGCTGGAGCAAGTCGGCCACACGGACGGCCGGGTGCAGCTGCCCCGTGTGATAGGGGGAGCCTTTGCGTCCACACGGGTGCCTCGGGGAGCCTCCCAGCAGACTACTGGCCTCGTTCACCGAACTGCGAGGATCACCTGCAACAGGCCAGGTTAGCATTGTCAAGTCTAAATACCAAATGGATCTTCATTTGCTTATGCTATCCTGAAAAAGCTCATTGTGATCTATTTAGCATCTGATAAAAAGAAAAAAATTATTTAATCTATTTTCACAAGCCTGTAGATGACCCTGTTGACTAATGTGCGTCGCCCATTAAGAACTCTTCCAACTGGGCAGTAAACACATCTGTCTCTTCCTTGTCATCAAATTGACAACACAAAAAGGGCAATCAATTCAAAGAGAAATGACAAGAATCACAAATGGCTTCTTCGAACTACTTCAAATACTCTGAAATTTGTCTTAGGGCCAAGACGAAACTATTTTTAGCAGATTCTGAAAGGCAATTCTGGAAAATAAGCTGTCTCTTACTTCGGGTTCCACAAGTGTGTGCATCCATGAAGGAGAGAGCCATCCTCTCATCTTCTTGCAAAGTGCTCTGGTCGGTGAAACTACGCTCCATGGAGCCCATGTGGCTCTTCTCCTGGCGATAAGTAATCGGCGTCTTGTTCATGTTCACAGGTTTCCTAATAACGAATAAAAAAACGTCAAATAAAGCGACGAGAGATAAAGCATCATAGTACGAGACAAAGATCAGCTTCTCAATTATTTTCCAAGGCTTCCTGCTGCGTGATAGACAGCCATAGCACAAGCATGATGGGTCACAAAACAATGGTGGGAAAAAAAAGAGCTATAATCACTTACGGATAATAAGAGTAGTAGTTCCTTCTGGCAAGAGTGCAGGAGGAAGTAGAAGAGGAGGAGGAGGAGGAAAAAAAATTAAGAAGAGATGTATGAACACATGGACACAATGTCAGCTGAAAGCAGAATGTATTGATTTTAGTGAAAACCAGAAGCAGGAAATCAGCTGTGCAGGTGACCATGTGATGCGCGGCAGAATATCGACACACCGAGCCACGACCGAGCACAATGCGTGTGTGTTCCATTCATTAGAGTGTGTCTCCCGTGGTACATTTCAAGCGCCAAGCCACGTGGCTTTTCTGTCACAGCAAATTCAGTAATCAATTATCTAAAAGGGGGGAAACTTCATGGTCGCTCAGTGCAGGAGCCTGAGCTCATTTGGAGAATAGTGCAGACTTTTAAAATGGACATTATTCAATCGCAGTCAGGAAACTGTGTCAGCCATTTAATACGATTTTCTGCAACCATTGCTAACCTACCAATTTTGTGTGGTGTGTTCTTAAAATATTAAAACCAGTGGAACCTTCATAGTCAACTGTCCCTGAAGTGGTATAAATTTAAAATCCAATTTTTCTTAGGGCTCTGTTCTAAGTACCCTTTTCTTTTGCCTGTCTACTTGCTTCTAATTGGCTTTTAAATTGGAAGGAAATACACATTTTATTTTTAAGTCAAGTCAAGTCAAGTCAAGTTTATTTGTATAGCCCTAAATCACAGTCTCAAAGGGCTTCACATAGCCAAAATTGACAATTATTCTCAAAGCATCCCCTGATCTTAAGCTCCCAATGAATTTTTATTTATTCATTTATTCATATACTCGTTTATTTAATTTCATTTAATTTTATAAATTCAAAAACCAATTTTTCTTAGGGCTCTGTTCTAGGTACTCTTTTCTTTTGCCTGTCTACTTGCTTCTAATTGGCTTTTAAAGTGGAAGGAAATACACAAATTTTATTATTTATTCATATACTCATTTATTTAATTTAATTTATTTTATTTGAAGTTTCAAAATATTACCAACTTCTCAAACTTCACCTCAAGAGTGAGGGGAAGTTTTATGAAAGCAACAGTTAGCCTTGAGAACTATCGATATGAAATGCGTCTTTTATTCAAATAAATGCCTGACTTTGTTGGTTGCACAAAGTTATTAAAGGCTTGCAAAAGAAATGGCTGAATAAAAAGACTCGAGACCTAAGGGTTCACTGGCTAATAGTCTCTAAAAGCACACCTTTTCCCTCCCAATTACCATCTCATTTATGCTTCGGTGCTGTGCTTGGTGTGTGTAATTAAGTAGCTAATTGAATTGCATTAGCCGTTAATTAAATACTTAACATCGTGAGATGGACTATGCAGATGAGAATTGCTGGTCCCTTTGATGCATTAGAAGCCATGGAAACAATCCTTGCCAAAATAATAGTAACCTTCCAGAAAAATTGCTTATGGATCCTTGGAAGAAAATAAATGAAGCATGCTTCCGACAAAGCTTTACCCTTTCTTAATGATAATGATGACAGCACCCAGCAGAAGAATGAGCACCACCAGGCCACCGACACACACTCCCAGAATCAGTCCCATCTCCTCCGAGCTTTGGGACACCTCCAAAGCTTTGCGATGGTCTTTGCAGGCGGCTAGAAGAAGCAAAAAAGATGAACTTTCAAAAGCAGTGCCGCTTAAAAGTGTCAGAAGTTGTTCGAGAAATGATTCACACAGACGTCATTTAAAGTAGATGTGGCGGCAGAGAAAATTCACATCTTTGAAAAGACCCCAACTCTCCTCCTCCCTCAGCAGGTAGATACTTTTCATAGCACAATGCATCCATTCAACTTATCCCGACTACTGAGGACATCTGCAGAATTCTAATGACTTTCTTAATGCCATCACTGCATTTCAATTGCAGTGATATTTCAAAAGAGCCTTTTCAAATCGCTGCCAATAATCAAAGTGTCATGCAAATCAGGTAGCGACAGATTTTTGCCAGTGTTAGCCAAACTAACAAACGTAGCACCCAGGTCTTCTGTTTGACATACAAAGAGACCTTTAAAAAGACAAAAATGATGATGACGGATTAATTTGAGGATCAATTGTTTAGATTTCAAATTGTGATGTATAGCCATTTGAGCCTATGTACACATTGTTGCTACGACACCCTGGAGATGCTTCCCCCTGTAAACACTGAATTATTTATCATATTTCAGAGACACAAGTCCCCCAAAGAGCAGCCCCTGATGGACACTTTTGAGGCACCCCGGCTCTCTGTGAACAACTGAAAAGGTGCTCCAGTCTTTCTATACGTTCCTCATGGAGGATATTTCTTTGTCTAGTTCATGGAAGTCACTGATCTACTTTTCTTGTGTCTCGCTCAAGGCCTCGCCAGACCTCAAACCAGCCTTTCCGAGGCCGGTGGAACATCTCGAGAGCAGCAGAAAGTCAGAGAAGGCCTAAGGGTACTGCTATAACTCGCAGTTTGTTGGGGACATAAGTGTTTTGGGGCAAGGAAATAAAAACTGAGTATCTGTAGCTGGCAGCCTTTCATGGATGCAGCTGGTTATAATTCAATAAAACTATTGAATGTGACTTTAAACATCTCATCTGGTGGAGATTTAATTTTGAGATATGTGGAATGCGTGTAGCGTATCTGTAACAGGGGCGGAGCTAGATTTTTATCCTTGGGGGGGCCTTAGGGTGCCCCAAGCAAAAAAATAAAATAAAAATTCCAAAACATTCATTTGGGCAGCCAGGGAGCAGCAACAAAACATTTTGACAATGGTTAAGTTTGCTGACGACAGTTTGACTCTGGACAAAAATATTTCAAATATTGCAAAAAGGAATTCCATGAGCAAAAATTGAAAGTTAACTAGAATCACAGAATTGTATTCAACTTTGGAGGCTCCACTTTATCGGCCCCTGGTTATTTGGTTCCTCCATATTGCCAAAGCATCAAGAAATTTCAATGACACAAACCTTTCCATTTCAGGTTTCTGCACACTTTTGCCACATCCAACTCGAAATATTCATCAGACTGAACATGAGCATGAAATGGATTTCCGTGTGAATCTACACGTCTGCCAGTTGCCTCATGTTGGAAATTGGCGCTTAGCGCGGGAAATGAAAGTCTATTGTCACACTGAGCCTGCCAGCAGATCCTTAATTAAACTGTCACCTGAAAGTTGAAATGTAATCTCCAGTTTTCGTATCAAAGCCGGAATCATTTGCCTCCACTTGGCCCGAGACGTGCTACTCGATAAAAAAAAACAGCCTAGGCGACGACGACGCCGAGTTAACTGTGGAACGATCACATAAGAAAATTTTGACCCGTCACACTTTGACCTTTTACACATATATAAATTTTTTGTTTGTATTGTTTTGGTAGGTTAGGCAAAAACTCCTAAATGGATTTGGAGTAAAAATGTGGATAATTGAATGGCGATATTCTTTGAAGGCCGCAAATTCCAAACTCAAAAGTACACTTGTTTTTTCAGTGTATGTCTTTTTATGACTCATCATGGTCACCCCTCTTCATCCTCAGAGAACCAGGAGAAAAAAAACAAGACAAACACAGCACTCTAAAATGTTGTCCAACCTTGTGCTCAAATGACCTGTAATTTCCACAAGACGTTCTCTTTACTTCATTCGACCATTTACTTTTCTTATCTTTTTCAAACTTCTCTGTACTTTCTGCCAATGTTCGCTTCTATTTTGAACACTGGCTGAGGTAAACAGTGTCAGCTTCTTTTTTTAATACTACTAAAAATTGAAAAATTTCCTAGTCAATTTCTGTATAAGAATCTCTTTACTGCTATTTTTTGAATTCACTGTGATCCGACAGCAAAGGGGGGATGTGGGGAGTGGAGATTTCTTCTGCCAGGAGAATTTAATGTCAATTTCCTTGGCCTTTTCATGTCCTCTCCAAACCCAAATCTAAGATACAGTAGAGGTGGTGGGGGTGGAGGTTGCTGGGGCGCAAGGCTTAGGTTAAGGCTTCATGTGGAAGTTTTGATGTGGAGGACCTTTGGAGGCTGGCGAGGTCATAGCCCTTCAGATGTAGCCCATCTCGCAGACCGCTGATGAGAACAAAGAGGCTGCCTTTGATATACTCGTCCCAGCAGCCACTCACAAACAAACACGATGAAAGCCTGACCTCTAATCCCTCCCAGCCTGTTGCCCTTTTCGCTGAAAACCACAGCCAAACAAGAAGGGCTGTCTGAGAACATTTGTCCATGTTTCCACTTTTCTACTTGTGGGAAAGAGCAATGAAATATAGACTCGGCGAGCCATTTACCGGCGATTTCTTGAAGCAAACAAAAGAGTGATAAATGTTTCAAGATCGTAGTGTCATTTCTGGACTATAAGGCGCACCTGAATATAAGCCTCACCGGATAAAATGAGTGGAAAAATCTTGTTTTGTTCATAAACTGCAGGTGTTTTTAATTAAAAAAATTATTTTATAATATAAAAATCGTGAAAAATCCATAGATAAACCGCACTGCAAAACGTTGCAGTTTATAGTCCGGAAAATACAACAGTTATGTAAAGTGAAGTCAATTACCTTTGCGAGCAATGCGGATGCAGTTTATTCTTGATTCCTGGAAAATAAAGAAAAACAACACACAAATGGATGAGTGCTATTTCATATCAACGCAATACATAGACATCCGCAATTATCATAGCTAAGGTTAGCAACTTTGAGTGGGCTCAACAATCTTTCTCCAGTTTGTTTTTCTTTGCAAATTAAATGCAGCCGAAAATGTCTTCTGACTAAAAAGGACAAATTACAGAAGATCTGAGAGTTCTATTTAACAACACGACGCTGTGAAATCTCGGCACATCTGAAAGCCGCGTTAGTGTATTAAAGACACAGATAAGAGTTTTTTGCCGTAGGAGAAAAGATTAGAGTTAAAAAGGGAAGATGATTATGGGAGAGTTTCAAACCAATGCACCACTATGAAAAGGAATTCATTCTATTCAAATTCAAGCTGATGACATCTTGGAGTTATAAGAAGGAACCTTTGTCAAATAACCCTAATGAAATTCGAGACGCTAATCCAATTCCAGCCTGCCACCTCTCGGAAGAGATGCATTATCAAATTAAAACTTACACATGCCAATCTGGCTATTGTGGGACACTTATGCAAATGAGCACATTTGGAAATGAGCAAAAAATGGACTTCCTAAAACTGACTAAATTGCTTATTTGAATTGAAAATGTACTTCAAGCCCCACTTAAAATACAGGCAGTCACCGTGTCTTGTTATTTCCACTAAATTGCTAAATTTATTTCACATTTCTTCGTTTATTTACTGCAATATTGTTGGCCTTTGTAACAACACCTGCCTCCAAATGTGCAATTACTTGGCATGAGGTCGTTTTGTCTTTCGATGAAATTTGCATTTTTTTCGAGGAAGAGTGAGCAAGATGCGCAATGCTGAGGAAGGCTTAAATTGACGCAATTAGTGGGGGTGTCTACTTCATTAAGCAATCAGCTTTTTCCCTTTTAATTGTTTTTTATCCATAATTATAATTACTTTTTAACTGATTCACGTACAAATATATACAAAAGGTTATATACAAAAAACGGACTCGATTAGGTGAAAATATAGAATATGCATTGCAAGTATAATATGTATAGAAACTACTGTATGTATTGTAGCGTCTGTGCATGTGACTAAAAGAGGCGGGGCTTGGAAAGAAGGCATGTGACATCAGTGAGTTTTTGCATGTGAGTGTGAGCTGTAGCCAACAGCAGCTCCTGCTCTTGTTGATCTCCTTCCCTACACGCAATGGTATTGCAGAAAATTAAAAAATAATCACTTACATGCAAAAAAATGGAGGAACGATGTGGGATAAGGAATTAAAAAAAATTAAATAAAAAAATGGACGGATAGATTTATTTACATAGGTTTATAATATTGAAGTTGACTCTGTACCAAAGGCGTGTGCTTTATCGCTTGCCAGTTTAGCAGAGTTAATTGGCATGCAAGCTCACACTTTTGCACATTCATTTAATTGTGCACAGTGCCAGTCATGCCGCAGGGGCAGGTGGGTCCTGGCACCTTCAAATACACTCCCCGAATGCCAACACAAGGGTCCAAAGCACATATCAGTCCATGTGTGTGTGTTTGAAGTCTGAGATGCGGCATTTGCCAGCAAAGCTCCGGTCTTCTTCTATCTTAAGACTTTGAAGTGCCTCTTTCGACAGATCAATCAAAGCAATTACACAGGCTTGACAGTCACGCTCAAGATAATTAGAAGCGCTAAACGCTAAATATTATGAGGCCCCATACTGTTCAGACTACTCACACTGCTGCCACTGTTGCAAGAGTACTGTGTGTAATTTTGACTGGCTTAAAAATGACAAGAATGACACAAACCCGGGAAACCTTGATTAATGTGCGAGTCAGTAATGTACGGTTACAGATTTTCTCTTGTGGCCTAATGCAGATATGCCAGTTTGTATTTTCATACTGTTGTAATTACAAACTTGGACGTAGGATCGTTTTTCATCACCAAATGCATTGCAGGCAGGAAAAGTTTTTTATCCAGGTACAATACGAGATTACTTCAGAAAGAGCAGGTGCAGTTTTGCACCAAATTACCTCCATGATTGCTCAGAGTATGCATGTGCACGCACCCCAACACACACACATACACACAACCCCAAAAAAAATGTTCCTTCTAATTATCCGTCCTCTTGTTTTTATCCTACTAGATAGCAGCACGGTGGTTTAATGAAATCAAAATCCATTAAAGAATGTTATTATAATTTTTTTTTCACTCGAGGTAGGTGAGCTATTAATTTTCTTATAACAAACACGCATTGATTTGCAATATGGAATGCATGGAAGATTTTTCTGAAGAAAATCAAAGGTGAGCTTATGGGCATGCATTGATGCAGCAATCTTTCATGACATTGACTAAAAGAACAAAGTATGACTTTGTTATTATTATTGCTACAGAAAAAGTTTTCCACTTGGTATTAGGTGATATTAGGTCACTGCCTTATGTATTTGACACATTTCATTCAAAGAGACTGAGGAGAGCAACAAAACTGATTGTTGCAGCTTCGTGGAGTAGGCTGACAATACTGTAGCATCCAGAGTAGCATTCAGCTAGCATTCAGCTAGCATTAGCGCGATGGTTATTTTGGTCATTTAGTGTTCTCAAATACCGTATTTTCCGGACTATAAGGCGCACCTAAAAACCTAAAATCTTCTCAAAAGCCGAAAGTGCGCCTTATATATGGACCAAATTCCTAAATCTAAACTGGCCCAAAGCATTGTGTCATGAAATCAATCATAAATTGGCCCACTGAAGACTATGAATCATGAATCAAAAAGAATATGGATCATTATTTTATGATTATAAAGTAATTTGTTGCATCTGAAGTTGAAATAAAAAAGATAAAATGGAGAATGATTTGATTTGGATTAAAAATCTGACATGACGCATTAATGGTGCGCCTTATAGTCCGGTGCAACTTATATAAGGACAAAGTTTTAAAATGGGCCATTCATTGAAGGTGAGCCTTTTAGTCCGGTGCACCTTATAGTCTGGAAAATACGGTATTACAATAATGATGCAGCTTATGCCACCAATTCAGTATCGGCCAGGCACACTTGGAACCCCAACTAACCAATTACTAGAAATATTTTGGTAGTATGTACGTTTGCCGTACAATGGAAAGTGCTAATAGCGAATTGAGCCTTGTTGAACCAAACAGGTACCGTGATATGAAGGACTGTGCCTACTGTGTGATGCAGAACTGTATTTCTGCACTCATTGTGGGTCATGGAGTCCGGGCCCACTGTCAAACTAAACAAAATCTAATCCCTTCCGCCAGTAAACCCCATTTAAGCCCACGCTTAGTACACTAGTTAAAATGAAATGCTCACACTGCATTCCCTCACTATGTTTCTCCGTTGAATTGTGGTAATGAATGAGCTAACACGGATCTCCATAGCAAATAGCAAAAGAGAACAATAGCTACCAACCATACAGAGATGACATCACAATTTTGGCAGTAAACCATTTTTTTTTTGTACTCACATGATTAGAATTTCACTGACTAGCTCTAGGCTAAGGCTCAGAGTGGGAGGGAGATTGTCAAACACAGCAAACTTTTACCTGGTTTGCACAATAAAATTCTTTTTGCAAGTGTTACACTAAGGGGACTGCTTATTTGTTTAAAAAACAAAAACAACTTCACGTTCCATCGGTGCAGTATGTGCAATTCTTCTTCAGTGGTTGTGTTATTCTTTCGATCAGTAGACAAGGACACAAAACAGAAAAAGGAAGAAGGAAATGAGGAATCGAAATATTTAAATGTGAACGATTCCTGGTTAATCGGGATGTCAGTTTCTCGAGACTCCCCGGACCCAATGTTCACCAAGTCAAGAGTGTCATTTGTTAACACGATACCTGAAACGAGGTTGAATTACTTTCTCACCTTAACCGAACAATCGGTTTTCTTGGAATTCTATCAGATACGCTTGATTGATCTGTCCTTCGGTTATTTCGTTCACACCAAGCAAACTCCACCAAGGTGGGGAAACTCGAATTTGATTCAACATGTCAGTCAGGTGACCCATTGGGTGCTTCTTTAATATTTAACCTTGATCTTAAACTGAATTTTTTTAATGAGAGTTTTGTGACTATATTTTGCAGGGTTGTGTCCAGATCCAAAAAGGAAACTAAAAGAAACCCTTCATGGCAAATATTAAAGCAGTGGCACTCTCCCTCTGATCATCTTCACCTCGGCCCAATTATCGTTAAGTAATTGCTTCGTCCTGGTAGCGGCTCTTGTTTTAATCGAATTTGGAAAGGTAATGCCCTCTGGGTATGGTAAGAGACTCCAGGTGAGGGGGCACGGATGGGCACGGAAACTTCTTAAGTTCCCAACTAAGAATTTCTAAAACCATCTTTCTGCGTTAGCCGATTCTAAACACTAAACTTTCAGAGATAGGATGAATTAAGGACAAGCATGAAATAATTTCAGTGGCGAGCATTTGGTCAAATAAAAAAAACCCGAGCAAGGCGAGCATGTCAAATAAAAGCCAGACGACGAGGACTTTGCTGTTGACTCACAGTAATTCCCGTTGATTACAACTTTGCTAGCCAAGAATAATGCCTGCGAGTAAAACGCAATTTCTGGCATCTATTGTTTAACAGACTCAAAGTGGTGGAAAATGCATCATATCCACATAGTGAGACGGGCCAACTCCAAATATCGCCATTTCACAACCCTTTCACGGCATAAACAATCATTCAACAATCATTTCAAGCCCAGACTGATCTAACCTAGCATTAGCTCAAACAGATGATCATTATTGGCTGCGATTGATTGTGTTTACTGAAGCTGACAACTGGACAAAACTAATGCCAGACATCCTGCAAAACTACTGGCAGTCAACTCACCCCTCTGAAGTTGCTCATAGCCTGGAAGTAGACAAGGTAGCTTTTGCGTGGGTCCAAAGGCGTATTCCAGTAACCGTTGTAAGTATGATTGTCCCCCACAGTGAAGGGACTGGCCTCTGGCAAGCTGCTGGGTGGTAGCTCAGCGGTGTAGTAGTGCGGGGTGCCCCGGGCCAAGGCCTCACCGTGGGACATCGGTAGAGGGAAACACTCTTGAAGCCCCAGCTCCCTCTTCACTTTCTTCACAGTCTCTTCCTCGACCACCACTTGGTATGTGCTGGACATGAACAGATAAGAGCGTAATATAAATCATGCTATTTTCGTAAGGGGAATTTTTAATTTGAGATGATTTTTCTTCACCTGACAGGGGCGCCCCTTCCTTGGGCAGGGCGCAGAACGACAGTTATTGTGTTCTCGGTTTCACTCAAGGGGGATGGAATGTCTCCGTAATCGAATGTAGGCGCTGGAAACACATTATTCAATTCAGGCTTGTGACATATATAAAGAACTGTGTTAAAATGATCGATCTAAATATTTATATATATTTAATTTTATTTTTTGAATATAAAGAACCCTGAGGTGGATCAATATCAAGATCTAAATATTTATAAATATTTAATTTTATTTTTTTTAATATAAAGAACCCTGAGATGGACCAGTTTCCTAAAACTGAAAGCATCCAAGACATGTCAGAGATTGCAAGGTATAGTTTTAGCACATAAATACATTGATGTCAAACTCAAGGCCCGGGGGCCAGTTACGGCCCACCACATCATTTTATCTGGCCTGTGAGAATAAACTGTGACTTCATGTGTCATTACTAAAATTACAAATTGTCTTCACTTAGTGAAATAGTGAAATTTCCAGCAATTTTTATTACCATTCATTTAAAAAAATTTTTTTACTAGTCACTGATTTCATAACTCGCGAGAAAAATGAGTTTCACACCCCTGCCTTAATACGTCGAATTGTCGAACTGGCACACCGGTATGCCTAAAATGGCTAGCAGAGCGAATATAATAAATACCCATATCCACATATTCAGCACATTCTTCAACTTCCCCATCAAGTTTTTCTGGCTACCGGTCCAATTAAAAGTCATGGTCTTGAGGCTAAATTGCTTGGCTTTTTCATTTAAAAGGATTTGGCTCCTCCCTGGAGTTGTGGCAGCACATTTCGCTTTAATATCACCACTCAATTAGCGAGGGAGGAGAGTGAAAACTATTCATGTAGAATAAATGATTACTATATTAAAAAATGGTTGGCTTACACCAAAGCATCCACTAGTGAAATAAATTAGGTTAGGGCAGTAATTAAGGGCAAAGGGGGTGACTGGACATACATTTACTTTTCGAGCAAGGCTAATGTCTTGACGGATAGACTGACCTTGAAGAATACGTATAATCGAATGTACATGGATACGCAGCGATGGCTATAGTTTGCAGAAAGTTAGCGGTTAGGGTTAGGTAACCCTAACCCTAACCCTAACCCTTTGCAAGCTGCCAAATTGAGAGATACAGTTTAAGTGAATAGGGCCAGCAGAGGGAGTTGAGGAAAAGCTCTACAAAGACTTTTGGGCATTTTTTATAAACTGGCTTTCTGCCACAGTTTTCTATGACATACAGCCAGGAGGTAGAGATTGTGCTTTCAATCTATAATTAAACAAAACGACCTCTCAGAAGAGAGATTTAGGCAGTGCGAGCGAGGCACGTTTGGCGTGCCTTCTCCCAGCGTACCTAAGAGGTGCAATGCAATCCCTAAACAAGCACAAATGCGCCATTAAAAAGAGAGACAAAGAGCAAGGCCGCATTTCCATCAGCATTAATAAGCTCGGAGAGTCTCAGATGTGACAGTCGGTTCCCAAGAACATACGCAACATACTTCTTTATAAATAACGTTCAGCTGAGTGCTCTTGGTGATGTTTCTCCACAAGTTAATTAATGTCGTGAGGACAATGCTATGGAAAAATTGTGTCGAAAATGTGAGGTGGGGGGGGGGGGGGGGGGGCATCACAAAAAGAAAAATAGAGCGGTGAAAAAAAAAATCTGATTTGCAGTTGTTGGAATTTGGCGGTGAACTCGTTTGCTGCGATGATAAACATTGATGGCACAAAGTACAGCCATTAGTTTTCACATTACTGCTTAAGGATGGGCAATTTGGTAAGGTCGGGTTAGCAAGATTTTTTTTTTTGAGAAATTGGAGTAATTTTGAATGTCAAAGAGTGAAAGTAGAGCAACACAAAAGGTAAAAAAAAAAAAAGGAAACTTGTCATTTCCTATGTTAACTGTTAATTGCGTGTTACGGGTCACCTTTTTCTCAAAAATGGAAAGAAAAAAAATCTGTGGCGTGTGAAAACATGACTGACTATGTAGCAATATTAATATCTATAAATAGCATTCTCACTCGCCAAATAAAACTGTTTTAATTATCCTTCATTGTGGTTTATAAGTCTGCCTGGAACAAGAAAAGCAATTTCGGAACATGATGCCTTGTGATTCCATCTTCCATAATCTACATAAGATGTTTGTGGCCAGATGGTCCAGTGCAGATGGAGCAATACAATACCCGAGATGTTTGTGGTGATTTCAGTCAGGGCCGTCTGGCCAAAGCCTTTCCCCGTACGAGCTCGCACAGAGATCAAGTAGGTGGTTCCTGGGTGAAGATTGGAGAACATGTGATAGGTCTCGTTCTTTAGCTTGGAGACGGTTCTTCTTGGTCCTGGGACGTTGATGCCGGGATCAGACGACTCGATGCTCTGGTAACTAATCTGGAGGCAAATAGAAGTAAAAACAAGTCATGGAACTGTCAACTCTTTTAAGTTGAGAGAACTTGACGATTTAATTCCCTTGCAGAAATCTGAGAAGGATGAACAAGTAGAGTACATTAAGGTCTGTAAAGAAGTAATACGGTGGCCATGGAGAATTTTGGGATAGTCCAGAACGGCCAGTCCAGTCAGGACACCTTATTTTTCTTCCTTGACAATCTTGCCATGTTTTTGTGGGTCATTAAGAAAACAATACACGACATGGAACCTCAAAACCCAATTCAGGTTTTCTTCTTGCAGCACCTCGGTAGATGTGAAGAGTTGCCAAGAGTTTGTCACCGCCGCAACGGTCCACTTGAGTTGCTTTTGGATGCATCGCTCAAGTGTGCGGTGGGCTTGAGATACCACTCGAGCCATAGATTTACTGATTATCCCTAGAAGAGCTTTTAATGGTGCTGGAAAAAGAAAATCCTGCTGAGTAAGGCGAATTTGAAGGCTTGTAGTACAGTCGATGGGCTCAGGCGGGAGTTTAGTGTGAGAAAATGAGAATTTCTATAACTCCGTGTATCATATTCACAGTTAGCTGAGGGAGATCCACAAGCAACAATCGATTACACTTCCAAGTTATTATGCAAATTATTCTAAAATTCAAGAAGAAGCTGCCGAAAAAAAAAGTTCAATAGATACAAAAATGCAAAGTCGCTATCAGAGCTCCTATGCTAAAATGTAACTATTCAAATTCAATTATTCCCTAAAAGTTGATTAAGTTAAAATTACACCGAGGGCCATTTGAAATTGGACAATTTAGAAATATCTGGGAACAACATAATTTGCATACTTCTGCAAAGTGGTCCGTCCTAGCGCAAATATTATCTTTGAAAGAACGTTACAAGGAAGCCGAGGCAGGAAAACGTTGCTCGACAAGATGGCCGACAGCAAGATGGCCGACAGCATCACACATCTATTTCTATTCTTATCTATTAATGAGGCTGGCTGTGGCCAATTTTATGATATATTGTCAGTGAGAAGAAATGAACGCAACTAATTTATGCAAGTGAATCAGTGACGATATAGAGAAAATAATTTTTTTAGCACTGGTAAAAATGTGCATCAATTTTTGATACCGCTTATCGTCATTACATCTCAGCTGATTTTGGGCGGGTCACACCTCAGAACTGATTGCCAGCCAATCACAGGGCCTTCCAGACAAACAATAAATAATGACGAACGGCATTGTACTAACAGCCAAAATGAATGCGAGCATAATGTTGTTTATCACTTTATACTCATTTTTAAGTTCTACTGTCTTTGCAATCGCTGGCCCGCCTTCGGTGGTACTGCTTCTTTATCCAAAAGATGAAGATTGAATCCCAAATTTTGTGTCCTTAAAGGCATTTTGTCTTTGGCAGCTCCACTGTAATTAGTTTGTGTTAGGAAACTGGCAATTTTGTCTTTTCATCTGCAGTATGTCAGGAGTTAAAATTCTGGTGGGTGCAAAATGTGCACTAATAGATAAGTCGCCATCCCTGGTTGCAGCAGAGCAGTCGAGCATTGTGTTTCTACAAATGAAACCATGTGCAGGAGAGTGATACTATGGAAGACGTTGGGGTGTCAGGAACAGTTCCAGAAACAATTACAAAAATAAACAATGGGAAAAATAATCGGATCAAACAGTGTAGATGCAGTTAGTTCTTGCCAAAGGTGTAGTAAAAATTTGTTCACCTAGTGTTGAACCAAAAAAAAGTGGTTTACCCTAAAGGACATACCAACCAGCTGCGGGGAAAAATACAGTTACCCCTATTCAGCAGAATATTTTTTCAAACCCATTTATCATGTGATCTTACAAAATGGAGTCAGCAGTTGTTTCTACCTATAGTGTGTGTGTGACATTTGTTTTACAATACACACCTCATACTGGGTAATAAGGCCGTTGGGCTCAAGTGGCTCCTCCCACTTCAGGAAGATCATGTCATCCAGTGGGGTGAAGGTCAGCGACTCTGGTGCTATGCCTCCTGGGACTGCAAGACATTGTCATCAAAATAAATTTGGTCATATTGATACTCGGGGAAATAGAAAACAGTTTTTTTTCCTTGCAGTTGTTCATTCCCAACTGTTTTGCCTTTTTAGCACGGAACAAAAAAAGTGATTTGACCTCAGTTATGGTGCCAATAATGTGTGAAAATATAAAGTATTACCCGCGGATGAGAAGGAAGTAAAGAGAGAGCTATCGAAGGGTTATTGGGGTGACAGATATATTTTTTGAATTATGAAGAGCACCTTTTATTATGCTAATCCAGCCTGCTAGAACGCCATGCTCTGAATTAATGTATCAGGGGAAAAAAAAAGGAAAAGTTACATAATACTCTTCATCTTCACATCGTAACCAGCCTATGATGGATGAAATGTGTCGGCAAGAAGGAATGTGATGGTGAGTTAGAATGCTAAAGCAACCATTTCAACAAGCTGCAACAGTCTCTTCTGACATTCAAAGTGAAATTAGCTATTGATGTAATTGATGTGATCCATCAAGACGAAAGAACAGTAAGTGTGGGTGACTGTGAAGAACGAAACGGCGGCGGCGGCGGCGTATACGTGAAGCTGGCAGGCAGCCATATCCTTTTGACTTGTACCGCATTTAAAAACAAATACTGTGCTGCCAGCATTTAGTAAACAGCAGATGGTAATCACTGACAGACAAGCTAATATACGATTCACTTTAGTGGGGGAAATGTAATGTAATGTACTAGGACGCTTCGCTCAAGCAGACGTCGAAATACGACAGGCAACAAAATGCTTTTAAAACATTAAGTCGGAAACAAATAGAAAATAAAAACACATTTGTGGAAAGCGAATTCTAACAAAAGCACAAAACGGTGTTGATGATTACCGTATTTTCCGCACTATAAGGCGCACCGGATTATAAGGCGCATAGAATAAATAACTCAGCGTTGCTCAAACGTTAATGCAATCACAATATAGTGACACACGAAATAGTGAAAACAATAACAATGTATCAATAACTCAACGTTGCTCAAACACGTAAATCTTATTTTAATAAATTAGTCCTCATCCACAAATCCATATTGGTCCATATGTAAGGTGCACCGGATTATAAGGCGCACTTGTCAGGTTTTGAGAAAATTTGAGGTTTTTAGGTGCTCCTTATAGTGCGGAAAATACGGTATATGCTGTCGTGTTGTTTCTTTCAACATAATGTTTGTTTTGGGGTTTTTCATTCTTTTTCCCCAAGCTCCTCCCTGAGACTTACTGTCTTCCTCAGTCTGGAAGGTGACCTCTCTGCCCTCTTTCTTGCCCTCCGGGTTGGCCAGTGACAGACGGACATGGATGCCATGGTAGGGCGGCAGATCACGCAGCGTGAAGCGTGAGGCGTTGTGCTCCACGGCTAGGCATTCACGCACGGTGGTGTTGTGGCCGCCGCCGCCTCCCGCTGTTGTGTAGCGGTAGCAAAGGGACACTGAGTAGGTGTGGCAGCGTGTCACGTTGAAGGCTAAGTTCTCCCACAGCAGGGACAACTGCCTGGGTTGGATGTCTGTGGCTGTCAGGCCTCGTAGTGCACGCATGGGCTCTGGAAGGATGGATGGGGAAAAAACAAACAGGAAGCATGAGATGAATTGATATACAGTCTTCATAGAAATGGAAATTATCAGGGAAACGCTTTCTATTTAGAAGTTGTTTTTTCTCAATGTGGCAATTTAACTTCCGACTCACTAGGTGGCCATGTTCCCTCTTCCGCTGTTAGCTGTTGGTACTGTTTGATCAATTCCTTGCCATCTATTCTACATGACGAAATTGTTTTCTTCAACAGGCTTTGATTTGTCGTACATTTAAAAACGGGCACAGTGAGACGTCGCTTCGGACTGGATTTGTGTTTTACGTGTCTTGAATTGAGCATTCAAACATAAACATACATTAGAAAGTTTTATGTCCCACCAAAATTTTATATATATATACTTTTTTTTTATATATTCGGGCTATCAATTTGGAATATTGAGTTGATCATGAGGGTTCAACCACACGTTACGAAATTAATATTTGTCATTCTAGAGCAATTTTTAAAGATGTCATTGTTTTCCAGAGCCACTTTCAGCACTCCTTTCGATATTTCCATTCTAAAAACAGCTCGAGCACCAAACGCAACAGTTGCTCGCTTGCAGCTCCTTCTTCAGCACAGCGAGAACACATGTCACTTGTACTAATTAAACGGACAGTGCGTAGCTTCATGTTCCTCTCAAACAAGCCCCGGTTTCATTTTTAACTATTTAGTAGTCCTCATTTTTTGCCCTGTGGTTTAATCCTCAAAAAAATTCAAGGGTGCTCACTTCTGCAAGACATTTTTATTGCCGCCTCATCGCGTATATTTTTAGAAGAAGTTCATTCTGGTCGTATCTGTGTTAATGTTGCTATAAGAATGACAACTCTCTTTTTTTTCATGAATACTGAAAGATACACAGAGGCTCTTGTGGAGCAACGGACAGAACCTCCAGTGTTCAGGAGGGCATCCCAAAGCCAAACACATCCTCACCATCAATGGAGGCATTCATCAGTTATGAACACAGTCAACGCCTTTTTTTCCAAACAACGTAACGTAAGACACTTTTTAATTATCATAAGACATATGGGGAATTAGCAAGGGGGCGGAGCCTAACACTAGGGTGATACGTGGGGGTTTTGTGCAAGTTTAGACGAGGTTATTAAGCCTTTTTTTTTCCTGACTAGTGCACGGAAGCTTAATAAGATGGCAGGTGCATGATTAAGCGGAAAGTTGTCGACTAATTTAATTTGAAAGATGCTCGCGAGTACACTACATGCAAATAGCTCATCTTTTAATGCCCTAATATACATAACTCAGTTTCTATATTGCCATGCCACTTCATCATCTCTTCACTTTCTATTTTATGCAGGGTGAAGCACTACAACAAGCGGGAAATAACATTGTATACAATGCCCAACTTCATTTGCATTTATTAGTGCCTGTGGTAGCAATTATATTGAAGTAAAATGCTGTGACACTTCCAATCTACACAGAGGGCTAGCTGCAGTCACTGGCCGCCTCTCTTCATTTGCTTTTTGTACAAGATAGAAAAAAAATGACCAAAACATTGGCTCTAACCTCGCGCAGACTAATGTAGTGAAAAAAGGATTCGTAAACAACAGCATACATACAAAAGTAGCGGTGTTGAGAGCGGCTGCAAAGTATTTCAGAGGTGTAATTGAGAGTCTGCACAGTTCGAGTCAAATAAAGTGCGGCCTTTAAATGGTGGCTTGATAAAAGCGGCAGCAAAACAGGCCACAGTGTGTTCATTGTGGCTTTTCTCAAAGTGGACATCGTGCCAAGCCTTGCCTCGTCCTATTTGTTGCTGTGCCACGGGCGGCCATTCGCTGACACCCCGCAGCCGCCCCAACAAGCTCGAAAAGCTCAAAGCATCGTTTTGATCCTAAGAGATCCGACGTGAGATTGGAAGTGACAGGTTCGGTTTTGTTGTCTCGGCTAAAACTGTGACACGGGACAGCTACGTCGCAGCAGAGGAGGTGATTTGGACTGACTGAGTCAGACGAGGGAATAAACATACGAGGACGTTCGTGTCTTGTCTTCTATTCGGCGTACGTGAATTCAAAACATTACAAAAGTGCACTTACACACGGTTAAGTTCAAAAGTATTCGGGCAATGTGTGTAGAGTCTATTTTAATAAATATTTAAAGCAATATGTGTGTAGCGATTACGGTTATAGTCTTCAAAAGATGAAAAGGTTCATTTAATTTTATATGTTTAGTTTTACTGTTTATTCCAAGATAAGTACTATTTCTAATGTGAAAGTGTACAAATGGTAGCTGATTTGAGAATTCAGGTATTAAAACAATAAAATATGACAATATTTTCCAAGGACGTTTAAAAACAATGTAGCAGCGACCTTAACTCACTTCACAACAAGGCAGCACTTTGGCAAATTTTGAAAATAATCTTCAAAAAAGGCTTCAAGCTGTTTAATGACACTCTCAGTAGAATTTTACTCTCAAAGTAAACATGGAATAAGAGGAATTTAAAAAAAATGTGTTTTAAAAAATCAAAAACCAGATTAAAGATAGGCCTTAATTAGCTTAATGCTAACACAATGGAAAACTCCATTGACATGCTATGGATTAGCATTATATTAGCGGTTTATTTCTATTTCTACTTGAAAATAAACATTTAGTTGGTAATTATTAAAAAAATATTGGGACTGCATAACACTTTGTACTGTGACTGATCCTTCTTTGCCGTCAGCCGTCGCAGTGGTAATTTCTCAAATTTCTGTCCGGCTTCAGTCTCGGGTCGGCCCCATACCAAGTGGCGCTAGCTCCAAGAGCGGCGGGGGCATTCATGGGCACCTTCAGTGACCCAGAAGCAGTTGGAGGCCCATTACTGCACAGTACTTCAGGGACCACCTGGAGTACAAATGTTCACCTATCCTCCGTGATTTACTTGAGGCGTTCCGGGCTGTGCTCATACACTATGCTGATAATTAAAGAAATGGCTCATCAAGCACACCTGGGTAGCAGGTAGAGACCCATGTTCACATTCACGGAGATTAGTTTTACAGTACCCGCCCGAGGAACTGTATTGGTATAACGGAGCCAGCTACCCAAAATGATTGGAAGGGAGAAGACTCGGCATGGCGGCAGATTAGTCACGAGTGCTGGAGCTGCAAAACGTGCTTTCCAAAAAAAAAAAAAATCCCTTATGCTCACTAGATAATTACCAGCTCACCACAACAGCCCCACCGTCAATTTTCTCGTGCTCAAACTTAATCAGGCCAACGGCAAGGGGGCGATGAGGATTGGGAGATCGTATGTGGGGTCAGCAAGGGGTAGTGTCGACCAGATGGTTGAGACGGTGGAGCTCTGAGGAGTTGGTGATTGCAGTCTGCGGGAAGGTCAAGAAGGTGACTCTCACCAGGTGGAGAACTTTTACATTGTTATATCTCGCTGTACCGACAATGAGTGGATCACAGAGGACGTTCCACTATAAATACACAAACAAGGTTCATAGCAGGAAAAAAATGTGTTTGATTTCACCTATCCTAGTCTGCTGTGCATCCGAGTTCCCTTTTTATCAGTGTGCAGCAAAGCGCATAACATTACTCATCCCACATGGTTGAACAAACCAATGGCGGCCATTGAAATGTAAATGCTCATTAAAGGAGTTTAATGACTTTCACAAACACTGACACCAGCAACTATGAAGCCCTTTATTGCTTCACCTTCCTCCCCATTCACTGTGCACATTAAATGTCACAAAGAGAAAATAACCTCACCCACACATCAGCCTCCTCTCCTCCTCTTTTGTCCACTATCCAGTTTTTGGGCTGCTATTAACTATTGTTATTAACTCTGTTTCATGTTGTTGGAGATGTGCATGCGAGTTCAATCATGGTTACTGATGAATGAGGTTGTTTTTGGCTGTGGGGACACAAGGGCGGTTTTAATATGTCATTGGGGAAGGTGGTGGAAGGGGGTTCGGTGTAGTCCGCTGGAGCGCAGAAGAGAGATTTGTGAGGGATGTTGTGTGGCAGCATGAGACTGCTAGGCACAAAAAGAGTGATGACCATGAATGACATGACGACTGCCTTTGGGCTACACAAAGATCTCCGTTTAATGCGTGTCTGCGACGTACAGATATAGGCAGTCTTCATCCGTGTGTGTGTGTGTGTGGTGACATTACGATGGCACACTATGCTAGCTTGAAGCATGGCGGTGGACTGCTGCTCATCTCCCCAGGTGTTTTGTGTCTACATTGACAGATGAGTCGGGAAGAGAGATGTTGGCAGGCATTGCAAAATGTTCATTTTGAAGGAAGCCCAACTGGGGGCAACCCGATTTATTTTGCAATATAATCGACAATTTTTCAGAATATGCGCAACACGGTTTCTTAGAGGTTAATCGTTCTGCCTCGCAGTCAAGAGGTTCAGGTTTGAATCTCCGGAATATATTGTGCAAACAAGATAAAAAATTTGCTCAACTGGGGGCAACCTGATTCCTTTTGCAATATAATCTACAATTATTCAGAATATGCACAACATGGTTTCTTAGAGGTTAATCTTTCTGCCTCGCAGTCAAGAGGTCCAGGTTTGAATCTCGATCCAGAATATATTGAGCAAACGAGATTAAAAATTTGGTCCATATCCAAAAGAACAGCTGCTCAAATAAATATGTTCAGCCAAAGACACTGGTCTTAATGTATTTTAATTCCTCATTCCCCAAACCATCAAACCTGGAAATTCTCCAAATATTGCTAGTGTGTCATTTATTTGACTAAAAAAATGTCCTTCAGTGGATAGCCAAGGTGACCCCTTTGGGTCGACTAATATAGTCAGCCGGCTCTTATCTTTCAAATAAGCGTCAAATCGATATGCCAGTGCTGCCAAGAGGAAGTCTCCTATTCTGCGCTTTCAGCTCCAGAGTTAGGAGAACGTTAGCGATAGCAAATGAAGCCTTTTCTAAGGAGATAAGTGTGTCACAGTGAACGAGTCCAAACTTGTCAATCACTTCCCCTGATTGAATTTTACTCGATGGTCACAATACAGCACTTTAATTTTAGATATCGGTGGGGAGCTGGTATTGAGCTGATGATCTTGGCTTTGATCCTTAAAATCAATCATGTTTCAGAAAAATCACGCAGATACTGGAGCAAAGTTTAGTCGAGGCATATTTCGTGCAAATATAGCTTTTTTTTTTTATAATCTTGACTCAATTTTTGAGTTGGCAAGTTCCATTTGAGTCACTGTATGATATCAAGAACTCAGCGTGGTGTCTTTTATACACAATTGAAGCCTGGCAAATGAAAAAAATCACTCTCAGAATCACTACCAGAAAATCTACAACCAACAATTATGTCAATAAATCATGGCACAGAATATTTATCATTATCTAGATAATATGCATGATGACATACCGTATTTTCCGCACTATAAGGCACACCTAAAAACCTCCAATTTTCTCAAAAGCCGACAGTGCGCCTTATAATCAGGTGCGCCTTATACATGGACCAATATCGAGCCACTACAGCAGGCGTGTCCAAAGTCCGGCCCGCGGTCCAAATTGTATATATCTTATACATGGACAAAGTTTTAAAATGGGCCATTCATTGAAGGTGCGCCTTATAGTCCGGTGCGCCTTATAGTGCGGAAAATACGGTACAAATTAAATTGAACTTTTGTTTCGATATTCCTGCCATATTAAAAAGTGGGCTTGAAATCCAATAACACATGCAAAAAAAGTCTACGTTGGATTTTGTGTTTCCAACGCACGCTCATATCAGCTGTCAAGAACAACGGCGATCCCGTATTTGTATTCAGACGTAAAAGTCAACTGATTTGCAGTAGAAATGCCTGCGCGTGTCATTTCAACACACTCCTGAACTTTCTTTCAGAGATCACAGAGGCATGACTTCAAATTATAAGATGAACTCACCAGCACACTTGGTCCTGCTGACTAGCGGAGGTCCGGGTGGGCCTGTACCTCCTTCTCCCGGCCGAGTCAACAGCACACTGATGTGGTATTCGGTGTCGGGATCCAGGTGCCACAGCTTGTAGGTCACCATGTTCACTCCGTGCACCTCGGACCATGGAGACTGGCTGGCGCGATACTCAATCTCTTTCCGAATAATGGGCCCATCTCCAAGGATGGAATTGGTGTTGAGCTGGACGATTAGGTAAGTGGAGCCAGCACGCAGCAGCTGAGGTGGCGCGATAGGGGAAGGTGGTACTGTTTAGACACAGAAGAAAAAGATCAATGCAACCGGTGAAAGAATTTTGACGCCGTTTGGCTAATTGAACTTCTCATCAACGCCGCTGAGAATTACTAAATGGGCCCTAAGGGACTGAAGGATGCGAGTAGGTCATGCTACGTTCAAATAGCAGATTAGTCACAGCGATTAACAAGGCCTTCACAAACCCGCATACATTAAGCAGAGTGGGAAAAAAAAAACAGGTGTGAAAACAATCAAACAACCTTTGCCACAGAAAAATTAGGCGCCCTTCATCCGTTTCACCATAAAAGACGAGTGTCTCCTTACTGTCAGTTGAGATTGCCAACTGGGGATTAATTTCAAGCCCAACGGTCAGTTACTCGCACATCTAAGCTGCTGAACAATTACACGGGCGATGGTGTAAGGAAAGGAAGGCAGCGCAAAAGGGAATGAGGACAAAGCACAAGAAAAGATCACAGTGAGATGTGTGGCTGTGACTAATCTGTCATTCCAGCCGCGGCGCCCCTGTCTTTTGAGGGCCCTTTCTTAACAGGATTTATACGTCGCTAGAGAACCCCATTTTTACTCCTACAGCTTCTCATCTTTGAGGCGTCAATATCTGAACCTAAATGCAAAACCAAATTTCATCCGCAGTATGAATAATGGGAGAATGGCGTGGGCACAAAATCACTTTGATGGCTGCAGACCAGATGAATAAATCCACATTCTATTATATTATTATAATATAATATAATATAATATAATATAATATAATATAATATAATATTATATTATATTATAATATATTATAATATATTATATTCTATTATAATATATTATAATATATTATATTATGTTATATTATATTATACTACATTACATTACATATTATATTATATATTGTATTATATTGTATTGTATTGTATTGTATGAATTGTATGAATTGTATGAATTGTATGAATTATATGATGTTATATTATATTATATTATATTATATTATATTATATTATATTATATTATATTATATCTATACCAGCAGCACTGTTAAAAATAACAGAGCAATACTAAAATTCATAACAGGTTTTAATCTTTGTTGGGATTTTCAGTCTGGAGTTTTCCGTTTTTTCCCAAATTGTCTACATCAGGAGTGCCCAAACTTTCAGAAACTGAGATCTACTTATTGGTTACCGCTACATGTGAAGTCTGACCACTTTGACACACACTTCTGAAATTTGAGCTTGGTATGAAAAAATGTAGTGCTAAAGGTCAGCAAAGGGGAAGAAGAGTGAGAGTGTGACATTCTTATTTCCAAGTTCTCATTGTTGCTGAGGCTTGATATGTTTTGCCAGCAAACCACCTCACAGTCATGTCATTACTATGCTGTCAAAGTGGTGTCAGGCTGTGGGGTTGGAGTGACTAATGGGACTGAGGTCACCATCTGTGGTACATGATATGACAGGACTGCAGGAGACCAAGTCAAGTGAGCAGCTTTATGACAGGAGATGACGACGGGCAGCCACTTTGATACCAACTCGGACGTATATGTCCGGGAGACTGAATTTTCCAACCAAAGGCTTTCCACGTGAAGTCGCCAATCAAATCTTTGAACATGTGTTGAACATTTCCAGACTGAAACTTCAATGAAATCATGTCCAACATCTTTTAATTCTCTATATTTTATATATCAACCATCATTTCTTTCTCTCAAACATGAGAAACGAAGAAAAAAATAATATTTGTGACCCCAGGACAAAGGAGATAAAGCTTTACCTTTTACGATGAGTTCTGCAAAGTTCGAGACCCCCGATCCCTTGGGGGATTGCGTGATGCAGCGGTAAAGGTCTTGATCTGACCTCTGGACGCTGTCTAGCTGGAACGATACCACAAAACGCCGGTGACTTAGGTGCTTGACCGTCGCACTGGTTATAATCTCCCCGTTGTGTCTCTGGAAAACATAAACGGACAAGGTCAGAGAGTGTTCAACTACTAAATGGCATAACGTGCCTATTAGAAATAGGAAAGGATTTTAAAACCATAAAATAGAATAAAGATCAGATAATTAATTGTGACCATTGCATTTGCTGCAAAGAATAAATTCCTGATGACTAAGAAAAAACAATGTTAAAAAATAGACGGCTATCAATCAGTTATTGCATCAGTAATAAAAAAAATTAGAATGGCATTTGTCTATTTTAATCCTGACAAAATATCATGCATTCTAATGGTGGGAATTCACTCATTAAACAATTTGGCATGCTTTATTAACCGCAAACATAATCCTATTGAGATCTTAGTAATTAGTGATGCATCAAAAGCACCACACTTTTGGAAAATTTATCATGATTAGATGATTAAAAATTATAAGAAAATTCATTAACATGCTCTCTAAGAGAGAAAAGGTCAACTGAATGCTTTGTACTGACGCTTATCTTATGCTAGCATTAGCATGCGAGCATGTGGTGAACAACACAAACATTCTGGTTTTGCTTTTGCTGCTCTTACACTTAAGTCACAGACCACACAAACCACAAGACAACAAACACAGTCACTGAGGTTCTATGAAGAAAAATATTGAGACCACGAGAAAAAAAAAAAAAAAAATGGCTGCCTTTGTAGGCCCGCTGAGACCGTCGCACTATACATCAATAAATACAACGCAACCCCCAAACAAAAAGGGAATTTGTTGGAAAAAATAAAAAAAGAAAGTAAGACTCAAAGAAAGTTAAGATTAAAGTACAATTTGTCGTACTGCTGGCGAGCTATTATGTACTCAAATTAAAAACTCTCCTTTAATTGTAACATGACTGATTGTTCTGTAATGTCACTTAAGTGACATGAATTATAAGCCTTCTTTATATTGCAGTCAGGTTAAGTACTAGAAGTTCAAGCACATAAAACTGGTGCATAATAGCACTCAGCGAGCAATGTGAGGGAAAGAATAGGACTATTTTTGACGTCGAGACGGAATGACGCAAAGAGTATTATTGTGGTATCAATTATGTTGTATAAAAATCTGCTTTTATAGTTTTACAAGACCAACCCTTTGTGTCTACGAACAATAGAAAGAATTTCATTTCGAGTCCAAGTCCAACAGGTTGCATAAACTCATCGGTGGATAAATGAACCACTCACCTCCAGAAGAAATTTGTCAGCCTCGGAAGCCTTTCCAGCAGCCACACACTGGAAAGTTGCATTTTGTGCAGCGTTCACCTCCTCGTCCCCAAGCCTGGAGAAATGCGGTGCCTTATCTAAAAAGGCGTATGGAGGAGAGAAGGGAAAGAATTACCTTTCGGCCACTCGCAACGCCAGCCCGCCACCGAGGACACGTTCTTATCAGGGCTCAAACACAGTCATTTTCAGTTAGCGAGAACAAATCATTCTGTTTTGTGATGTTGACACTTTTTCTATGTACAGCAAACGTTTTTTGGGTTGGAAAAAGTCCTTATCCTTTGGTATGGAGACATTTCTGGTAGTCCATTAAGAGAATAGAATAGAAAACACACCTGACTTCTCACTATGGTGTTACGATGAATACGCTTTGGATCAAGTGTAATTTGTTCAGAGCAGAGTGTGGGAGGGAAATGTGTGAAGGGGAACCCACAGCATGAGCATCAATCCTCCACATTTTGACTAATAATGTCCTGAGCTGCGCTGCCAATGTGTAGGAGTACCCAATCTCACCCAATTTGGTGATTAACAATAGAGCAGTGAGGAGGAGAGAAGCCACGGCGAAACAAATGGCCGTGTAAATGCCGGTCGCGTAGCCTGCCATGTCTGAGAAATCGGGGAGGACGTGTCGACTTGTCACTCCCGATGACTGACGGGAAAAGATGGCAGAGTTACAGCCAAGCCGAAGCAGAAGGAAGGGAGGTTAATGTTTGTTTCTCAATCACCACTGTGCGCTCTCTGAAGTACATCAAGAATATGGTGATGGGTTTTGATCTTGTTTATTTACAATATATAATGAAAGAAAACACATAAGTAATACTACTGGGAAAAGGAGACCTTGAGAATCTGGCGGAAACTCTGAATAAGTCTCTTTAGACCAATTATATGTAAAAAAAATATCCCCATTATACACTGATGATCGGGAAAATTAACCGTTGAAACATTATGAAACATTTTCCCGCAGTGCAATCATCATTCTAAGAATAAATAATGCTGCAACGGTTATTAACGAGAAAACAGTAGAAGCTTAACAGGAAGGCTGAATAATCGGAGTTTCTGGGAAAACACAATTTCTTATTTAAGGGTAATATTGTGTAGTAAATAAGCAAGTTTAATACACTCCAAACCAATATCAGTATTGTGTAGAGAGAGAGAGAGGGAGAGAGAGATTATGTTTCATTTATGTTTCGGTAGTTGGTATCGGCAGTCTCCACAAGTACCCGATTCCTTAAAATACGACCAAACCACTGAAATATATTTGTATTCGTACCTATTCAAAACAGTTTCACACTGGACTTAGCTCCCATCATGTCGCTGTGTTTCGATTTTTATTAGCTGCCATTTTAGAACAAATTGGTCAGATGTGATCTAATTGCGCTTTGCTCTGATTGCTACAAAGCTGATAAATACACCATTTTTTTTAAATAGGCTGATGAATCGTTACAACTCTCCACATAATGAGTCAAAATTGACCCGAAGACAGTTGAACAAAAGTATTTTTAAAAATCAGTGTTCATCATTTGTGAGAGAACAATTAATATAAAATGCGATTCACGCAGAACTTTTTCCTTCCTAAAGTGTCTTCTCCCTTGGAATTCAACTCACACTGAGTGCTGCCAAATCCTCCTTACTGGATGTCCGCCACATTGTGAAGCATGCACAGGTCTTGATGAGATTCTTAACTGTTTAATTGCCACAGTGGGAGCCTTCAAAAGACCATCTGTGGTCACTGAGAAGAAGCGAGGTGTGTAGTAGCAGCATGTAGCGAGAGTGTAACCCAAGCTGTTGTTTTTAAAAACAACCCAACGTACAATTATGACCGAATGAATCTTCCAACACGAATCGTTCACCCCGAACGAGCTGATGTGGATTTTCAGCGGTATTCGGAGCCGCAATGACCTTGAGAGACTCCGTCCAGGTGCTCAAGGGTCTGAATAAATGTTTCACCGCAAGTCCCCACGGGATGACAACACACTAAACCGGCGCCGTTGCTTCCTCACCTCGGGCACACAAAAAGCCACCAAGTATAAGGGGAAAGACATTTTTATGAATTCCTTCAAAGGCTTTGAAAAGGAGATGTATGACCCGAAGCTCTCGACTCTGACAGCCAAACAAGAGATCATGAAAGTGAACGTCTTTCACAGTAGGCCTTCAAAAACGTTTTTAATAGCAGCCGTCGTCGCGGTATCCCTCGGGATAACCACGATGATCGACCGTGACTTTTCTCCATCCTATTTACGTTCCACGCGACTTTGAAGTACATTCTCCCCCTTCCGAAACGGTTAAATTTGTATTTTTCTCCTTCAGCTTCTCCTCCCCTTTCTGTATTTGCAACTTATTGTCAGAGGTGTCACTTACAGCAAGGATAGTTGAGCACCATGATGTCATCGATAGCAATGTACCCTTGTCGCTCCGTGGAAACTGTAGCCTCAATCAGAACCTGCAAAAAAAAAAAAAAAAAAAAAAGAGCAGCTTTTAATAACACCCGAGGCATCTTTTATCATCCATTTTCAACGGACAACTGACATTGCTCCCTTTTCGGTGGCATTAATTACAAACTATTAAAACTTTGTTGGGCATCTGTTGACCTGCCCAAACAAGCCAGCAGGAACATGAGAGGCAAACAAGCCAGAAAAAAAAAAAAAAGATGGATAAGTTTTACCCGAGTCCGCAGGGCCGAGGGAAATAATGGCTTTATCAGCAAGCACACAATGTGGCGCATGAGTCATTTTACATCCTGAGCAAAGGCTGCTGTAAAGCCGTAACAGCACATTGTGCAGCTGACGCTAGGGAGGACAAACGTCTGTAGCTACTAACCTATGGAACAATAAGCTACGTGAAAGCCAATCGATATCAAATCACCGTCCTCAATAATAGTGTGAGTTATGAGACACGAGGGTGATCTTTGTTTTTTTTCAAGCAACAAGGACGGCGTTTTTTTTTTTTTTTCCATCCAAGGCGTTTGATGGAAAGGCTGGCTTGGACTTATTGTTTTTCATAATCCTCAGACCGAATGATTACGTTGTGGCTGGTATCACTAGCTTTTGACATTTACTGTGGCCTCACACACACAAGCAAATGATCCTCCATATGTGTGTGTCGCCTGCTAAAATCTGTCATAAAGTTGAAGCTCAATCTGCTCAGGGATATACAGTACGATCACAAAAACGTCAAATAAAAACAAAAGTTTATTGTCATGGGCGTATTCTGTAATAATGATACCGAATTCGTTTGATTGAGCTTTTAAATTTATCATTCACCTTGACGGGATAAGTTTTCAAAGTTCAGAATGTTTAATTGAAGCTAAAGTCAAAGCATCGGATATTAGATTGATTGTTCGGAATATTTCGCTATTAAACAGGAAACCTCCATATTGTTATTCAAAGCCACTTCACTTTTTCATTCTTGTCTAAGAGAAATTGAGAATAATCGACTGAAAAAACAAAAATACAAACGAGTGACGTGAATAACATTTTGGAAAGATTGACCCGTACAATTGGCTTTTAAAAGAACTTATGATTTGAATGCACCAAGGTTAAGGGAGTTTAAGCGAAAAAAAAAAAAAAAAAGACTGGAGACAGCCCGAGACACAAGATCTTTCACCCGACATTAGACCTGCCATAGAAATATTAAGTCAACTAAATATTATAGACGAAAGGTCAGATGCCAAAGTCAATCTGCTCAGGCAGAAAATGCCAGAGGGTAAGAAGACAGTAGCAAACAGTCTTTTGAAGAAAAAAAAAAAAAGTATTCGCTGAAGGCCCTTTTCATAGCCACAGGCTCAGCACGGAGAAGGAAATATTTTCAGACATAGCCGATGTATTTTTATTATTTTTACGCTGTCATGTAGAAACAAGAATCCAGTGATTTTCTGTTTAAAAAACATTTCATCGACTTTCCTAGACGCCTTCAAATAGCAGCTTCACTTCACAATGACGGCCCGCTATTAGTAAGTGCACGCTTTCCCGATAAGCCAAAGAACACAAATGGGTCCACTTGAACAAAATAAATCCTTTCCCCAAACAGATGGCCTTTTGCTATCAGAAAACAAAAAAAAAAAAAGTGGTTCCAGTTCGTAGCTCTAATTACCTTTCTTATCATCATACTTCCAAACAGCAGTACAATTTGCTAGGCTACAGCTCCATCAATTTAATTTATAAACAACAACTGTGGTGGTGGACATAATGTGGATAAAAATCAAACTAAAATACAAAAGGAAATGCAGCTAAGTTGAAAAATCGAAGGCAGGTTTTAAAAAAATGGACAGCGAGGATGAATCTAATAAACGCAACGTGTACCCGAGTAAACGAAAGCTTTGCTGATATATCTGGCTGGACTTTTGTGATAATGTTTTTTATACCTTTATCTGAGCAGACGTTGTTTGTGCTCGGAAATTGAAGTAGCCCACGATCAACAGGTGAAAAAAAATAAATGTGCGGGTTAAAGCATAAGGTAGGAGAAGAAACGTTTAAACATGGAAGCAGCCCGTCTCGTTGGAAGACTTGGAGGGCTGGATAACATTGTAAATATTTGATGGGATGATTCTCTTGGTAGTTGAAGGGGCCGGAAAAGAGGGGAAAGGGTGCATGCTATCCCAGATACATTTTCTGGGCAAACTTTTCAAGGTGAGCTTTATATTTCCCCCAGAATAATATACCGAAATCAATAATGCATAGAGAAAAGGGGAGAGAAGTTTATAAAGACCCAGACTATGCAAATCTACGGAGAGATGAGTTTAATAATCTTGGGTATAAAAATCAATTGTGTGGAATTGACTGTTACAATCGTGTCAATTATTTAAGTAATTACTGGCGCCCAGTAGAGGTGCTGTTGATTCCAACAATATTATAAAAATATTACACACTGCTAGCTTGATTTTTTAGCCGTGAACCCTCAGTGAAGCCTGATTTTTTTTTTATGTGCTATCATTATGAGCGCATGCTACAGTGCTAGCTAATTTAACAAATTTATTATAGAACTAAAAATAGGATTTAAATGCTCTGGATTATATCGCATGAGTTTTGTTTTGCTAACTTCACTCGCTTAACATGCTAGCATTAACACGCGCAAAGTAACGTAAGAAAGGAACAGTTTGGGTTAGGGTTAAATTTAAAGAGACCCAAAAACAAACACACGGAGCTTTTTTTTTATATATTCATCAAATCCAAGTTATAATCGTCTTAAATTTCGTGATTACAGGAAAAGTATCGTGATGGCAATTTAACCTGAATTTGCAAAGTCATTTTAAGATATAACCACTGATAAGCGTTTTTTTAACGCATCATGAAATACACAACAACAAAAAATGATATTTTTGTGCGGTGTAAATGGTTGTAAAGACAAGAAACAAGGCAGCAACTTGTTATACAACTTCAAAAATAGAAAACGTGAAAAAGGCAGCAAATGATAAGATGCGGCCATTTCCACCTTTGCTTCACAAGAGTACTTGTTTAATGAAAGGGTAGTGCTCTCGCTGTCACAAATACAAAGCGAGCGCAAGAACTTAAAACGTTATGCAAGCCGCAGTGAATACGCCATGGAGACAGTTTAGCGAAAAATCATGAAAACTGTTTTGGCTCCAAGCCCAGTGATTGGTAACATGTATCCTTTCAGGGGCCATAGAAAGTTTTAGGAAAAATATTGATGCATTCTACAGAATTGGTAGAATAATAGTGTTTGAGGCTTTTAAAAGTCACTCTGGGGTTTTATTTATTTTATTTTAGCATCGACCAGGGAATCACAGCTGTCATTTTCAGGAGGGTAGAATTGCACCAAATTACAGAAAGCTGTTTCAAATCATTTAGTTTCCTTATTTATCGGATTCTGCACGAACCGTGGTGACTCGATTTGGGATTGGGGACGGCGAGGAAAAGCGATCAGCGAATCAAAATTTTGAATCAGAGCGAATCTCAGGAAGTCATTAAGTAAAAGGATTGTTTAATTTCCAAATAATCAATATTTATCATTTCTTGTACTGTCACATTTTTTTTTTTTTTTGGAGAACTGATTTTGAATTTCATCGGCGAGAATAAGCGAGCCCCAAAAAAAACTGTGACCATGAACAGAAGAGCTCAGAGACAAAATCCCCGTTCCCCAATCGTGGGTGCATCAAGAAATACACTCGAGCATGCAGTGTCTTGATCAAAAGTACCGTTTGGTTATTCAGAGTGCCGGAGCCAAGTGCGTCAGGCAGTACAGATGGAAACGGTTCAAGCACAAGCTTCTTACTGCTTGAAACATAGGCTGCGTTGGAAAATTAATGGGAGGGAACGCTCTGTCTCTCCGAACACACACATACTCTCAGCGTGGCGTCGGTCTGACACACAAATTCGAGTATGTGAATTATGAAAGGCGATACAAGATTTCAAAAATGTGTGGGTGGCAAAGCCATTGATAGATTTGTGACAACATCTGGTCTTTTATAAAGTTTTGACTGCATTGTAATTGTAATGGAATGAATAATTTGGCTATGTATTACAAATTGTGCGAGCCTACGCAACATTTCAGAAGTGTGAGGGTGGCAAACTTTTGACTGTTGAAGAAAAGAAGAAATTCAACTTACAATCATTCGAAGACATTAGAGACAAAGGCCAGATGGAAAAAAAATGTTTTTGGCGTGCGCCTTAAAGCAAATTGCCCAGTCTTAAAAGACTTTCACTCCTCCTTATATTAATCATTCTCTTTTCGATTGGCAGCAATTCTGACTCACTCGCAGAAGAGGTAATAACGATATAAGAGGAGCAATTCATACAAAGCCAAACGTTCAGAGGAAACTCAGCACCGATACAAAAATGTTACTTCTTTTCAGTACAAATAAATGCATTTGAGTACTTGCTTTGTTGATTCTGAAAAGAGGCCAATCAGCAGTGAGTATTTGTTTTGAGGTGGTTACACAACCAATGTGTACTATAACACCTAAAAGTGCGTCATCCATGTTCTTCAAGTATTACCACAGAACGAATATGTCTGGTGGTATCGGTGCGTGTAGTATCGGATCTTTTTTTTATTTTCATTTTTTTTAAAACAAGCGCTGACCCCGGTCCATCTCTAACCAGCATATTAATAACGCATTCCGAGCACCCTTGATATGTTGAGAAAACAATAACAGTTTGCAAAACACTAATCACAACTCAGCTCTATATTCACTGAAGCGATCTTCAACGAGACACTACACGGTTCAACTCACATTTTTTACATAGAGTAGCTATTTAAATCCTTATGTAGCAAATATGGGGGCAAGTTGCACTGCTGATGCCATGAAAAGATAAATTAAGCAGTGTGTGCTTGTTTAAAATAAGAAGCAAAGCAATTTCCCTGACACTTTACTAATTGGTTACTAGTTACAAGGTTGACTGGAGCAGCCACTGAGTAGCAACACGTTTGTACACACAAACTCCTTAAAATAATTATCTGTAAATAATATTTTGTGGTAATTTTAAATAAGTGGAAAATAAAATTTGGGTGCATTCAAATATCGCAATTTTCCCAAAAATAAATAATTAAAAAATGTTTATTGTGATTTCCGCCAGTCAGTGTCATCCTGGAAATATAGTCAAAGACACATTCTTAGTCATAACCACATTGATATGCATCTCACGGTATTTGTGTTCCATTGTTTGACCTATCACAATCGTGAAAACAACAAACAAATCTGATGAAAATCATGCACGTCCATTCAAGTCAATGCGTGTTTTATCAGTCTCAAAATGTCAGCCTCCGCAAAATGCGAGCAAACCGTCCAAGGCGTACTTCCACGCCAAGCACCAGCCCCACTGAATAATGTACATTTCACAATTTATTATGGCCAATTGATAATACTTTAGAAATGAAATATTGATCTGATCTTATGACTGAATCAAGATTTGTCAATTCTCTAATGTCAGGCTGGAAAGGCTCCAGGTCCCTTGTACCTCAAAGCTGTTAAAATAATAGAAGGATGAATATTGATCTGATCCTTTTTCATACAGGCACAGCAGCTAACGTAAACACAAATATCAATAGCGTCTGATTGGCCTGATATATTGCTTCACTAATTTGCAAACAGTATCTTGTGTACTCTTGTTTATTCTTCATGAATCAGATTATGTTCAGACATGTTGGACTGAGCCTTTGTGACCACGGATGGGTAGCAACACGCTAAAGTTACTCAATATATTTTACTCAAGCAACTTTCGGGATTAATTGAATTTGCCAGAGAAAATTTGATGAAACTTAAGAGTACGTTTTACTTTTATTTGAGCTGGCACCTCAACATCATGTCCAGGGACTACAGCTGAAAACTAGCATGTGCACTATCCCTGTTTAAAATAAATAAAAATAAAAATAAAACAAATATATTCCATCTATCCATCAATACCTATGACATTGTGTGTCTTTGGCTGAGATCTGTCTTTTTTAATTTAAACATTTTTAACATAGGGACTTCAAATTTAAAAATCGTTTTGAATTTCTGTGTGGACATCACAGCCTTCTTCAGAGTGTTTGTTCCATCCCCCCCGAGACACACTTTACCTCATTGTCAGGCTAGAGAATGGGAAAGAGTCACTCTAAATCTCGCCCCTGTTTGTACAAGGAACTACTATTTACAAAGTGAAGGTCAGTTCTTGTGGGGTTGAACACAATTCAATTAAGTTACAGCCGCTGACAGTTCATGATAAAATGCACACTACTCAACTTAATTGCTTTTTGACAGTTCTACTGAGTTTGCAGAAAAATCAAATTGAATCAAAAGATAGATATACTTTAAAAGCACCTGACAAACCATCTGCAAACTAACAGGAAAATCCTTTATACAGATTTGATGCCAGTCAATAAATCAATACAGTAAATCGGCTATAAAGCAAGATGAGCATTATTGTAGCTGGCAGTAATTAGGCCTGACAGGGTAAAAATCACAGTTGCGTATATATGAGTATAAATAAAGTGTTGAAATGAATGTTGGCGGAATGCCTACATTTTTACAGGACAGTGATGAGATTTCTGTTTGATAAGTGACTTTTTTTTTATTCTTAGGAGTATAAACACATCCAGGCATACATCATATAAACCAGATGATATATTTCATCTTTGACGGTTATCTCTATTGGACCATTCAAATCCCTTGTATAATGTCTGATTAAGCGGTAGAAGAATCCAGCGAGGTTGGTCACAAGAGAATTGACAGCAAGCAAATAGGCATTTATTTTCATAACATCTCTCTCTTGCCAATTTACAGGAAATAAATTTACACCTTAGTGCAGCAGAGTTACACATCTGTTATATTACACATGCTAGCCAGCATTGGCTCAAGATTAATCCCAAATCTTGACTTGATCATCCAAAAAGGAATTGGAGTTTGTAACAAAAAACGCATAATTGGTCAAAATTGGAGTACCGTATTTTCCGCACTATAAGGCGCACCTTCAATGAATGGCCCATTTTAAAACTTTGTCCATAAATAAGGCACACCGGATTATAAAGTGCACTGTCGGCTTTTGAGAAAACTGGAGGTTTTTAGGTGTGCCTTATAGTACGGAAAATACGGTAATTGATCAACATGAATGCAAACAAGGATAATTACTGCCATCTTTACCTGATATTCATTTGGCCAGAAGGTGCTGACAGCCAGCTCCATCTGATGCCACTGTTTCCCGTGAGATCCCGACGTGTTCCACACCGGGTTGCCCAACGGACCGCCATTGACACGCACGTATGCCTTTAGGCTCCCTGGACTGTGGCCATCGCGGCTGTACAGGAAGTAGCTGAACTGGACGCAGTGCGTGTCGTTCTCACTCAGACTCTGCAGCAACAGCTGAGCGCAATGGCCCGCTACGTGCTGCGAGGAGTTGACCAACATGTAGGAACCTAAAATAAAGAATGAAAACGTTAGCCTGAAAAAATACATTTTGGACACGTTTATGCCTTTTGTGGATTTATCGGATGTATGGGATTATTGGATGGGTGGGTGGATGGAAGAATTGTTGGATGGGTGGGTGGATGGAAGAATTGTTGGATGGGTGGGTGGATGGAAGAATTATTGGAAGGAAGGAAGGAAGGAAGGAAGGAAGGAAGGAAGGAAGGAAGGAAGGAAGGAAGGAAGGAAGGAAGGAAGGAAGGAAGGAAGGAAGGGAGGGAGGGAGGGAGGGAGGGAGGGAGGGAGGGAGGGAGGGAGGGAGGAAGGGAAGGGAAGGGAAGGGAAGGGAAGGGAAGGGAAGGGAAGGGAAGGGAAGGGAAGGGAAGGGAAGGGAAGGGAAGGGAAGGGAAGGGAAGGGAAGGGAAGGGAAGGGAAGGGAAGGGAAGGGAAGGGAAGGGAAGGGAAGGGAAGGGAAGGGAAGGGAAGGGAGGAAGGATGGACTGTTGGACAAACAGGAACTGGATGATTTACACTGTGCGAATTAAAAACCGCACGGCAACATTTAATGATTTATGCACTCATATTAATAATTTGTGTTGGCTTTCTAGTCATTTGCGCCCTTGATTGAAATATTGGTGGTTACAATCATTATGTTATGTTAATGTGTGTTCTCAAACACTTAATACAGAGAACCTCATTAGAGGCTTAGCTCTTTTATGTCATCCAAATAAGCCTCGCACCACATGAGACGTAGCCACAGAGTCTTGCCGCTCTCTCAAAAAACTCAAAAAGCTTTTCAAACTGATTTGGAGATAACTGTCGGGAGCTCGTACGCGATGCTACAGAGATTTGCGTTAAGCAGACACTCTGTGAACTAAGGCACACATATCACAAAGGATTAAATCTGCTTTTAACCATTTTTAGCTGTTCAAATCCACATGATAAAAAAATGTAGGTTGTTCTCAATCAAATCACAACTGAGCGTGTAGGAGTTTGATAAAATACCCCTGCTGAATAAAAAGACATAATAGTTGCTGTTGGCTAAGAACGACATTTGTATAAATGTAGAAAGAACAGATCTGGTAGAGAAAAATAAATATATAACAGTAAGCCCAGTGGAAGCTTTCTAATAAGGACAAACATAAGCCCCCCCGTTGCTCATTCTTAGCATCTGTCCCGCCTTCAGATTTTGTCCGTTAACATGATTAGCACAACAATGCTGGAGACCTTCCTGTGTGCTGGCCTGTCGTCATTGTACTCCGAGTCCTCGCCGTTCTCTGTCACTCAAAGGTCCTCCGAGACCACACAGTTGGCGCCATGTGTCCCGATGACCGTTATTTTTTACTCACAAGTGAAAGCTGATAAAAACACCAAAACCAAATGACTTTTAACAGTGAATAACCTACAGCTACTTTTCTGATGTTCCATTATAAAAACACTAAATCTTTTACTTGTCAGTTTTAGGCAACAAGTAACTTGAGAAACCACCAATAATCCATTTAGTGGGATTGAGATTCACAACCCATCACAGCCTAGTTGTAAAGAAAGTTAAACAGGGGCCCATAGACAAGAAGGGATGGTCGTTATCTTGAGGCTACAGTACTTATTTTACTGCAAAGCCCAATTGCCCTGCAGTCCACTGTCAACAGCCACTGATTTGTGTCTTGTCCGGGGCCGGGGATCACTGCACTCTCATATTGCTCTCTTTAATTAGATCTTTCACAATCCTGTCTCCTATCGTGCATCCTGCAGGCTCACCGGGGACTCATAAAATCATAGCAAAGGGCCGAAGCTGTACAGCTGCACTGTCCTCACCGGCGGTTGGACCCTATATGTGCCTTTTCCGTAATATATCGTACAGAGACGTTATTAAGACCTGTGTGTGGACCATGCCGTTGCTGCGTCGATAAAACTATTGGTGAAGCAGCCGCAGAGCGATTCAATATGAATGTGAAGTCATGGCACATTTTAATGAGGTTCTCTATAAGGTGGCATGTGATGTATGAAGAGCTCATGAATTAAACATTGTGACAAATTAAAGGAGTCGGCCATATATTTTGTGCTATAATCATGATACAGTGTGAGATAGTCCACGGTGACACATTTAAGATGGATAATTCATTAGGTGTAATTTTAGTTCCTGTCATTTGGAAAGTACCTAAGGTCTTGTCTCACCTAATTAAGCCATTGATAAATAAATCTAGCCATTGATACTGGTTTGAATGTGAGACATATGATCACTGTAAAGGCATTTCTGTTGGGTTTTTTTTAGCGCCCCACTATGCGAACAGCAACAGTAGCAGGTGCTAATTGGTTAGCATCACCTGTAATGAGTAGCATGCCGTTTTTGCTATTTGAGGAAAGCCGAGTAATAAAGTGTGTGAATAAGCCACTTTATTGTTTGTTTACGTGTTGGTTAATTACCGTATTTTCTGCACTGTAAGGCACACCTCAAAACCTCCAATTTTCTCAAAAGCCGACAGTGCGCCTTATAATCAGGTGCGCCTTATATATGGACCAATATTGAGCCACTGCAGCAGGCGTGTCCAAAGTCCGGCCCGCGGGCCAAATGTATATATCTTAAATATGGACAAAGTTTTAAAATGGGCCATTCATTGAAGGTGCACCTTATAATCCGGTGTGCCTTATAGTGCGGAAAATACGGTAATCTTGGCGGGATATGAGGGAGACACCATTTACAGTATGTGTGAAATTTTAGATACAACAGATTCAGAGTCCATCTGATGCAAAATTACGGCGCTTCGGCGATAACGTAATCGTGTTGTCAAGAATCGCGATTTCGATCAAAAGACAATAAAACATTTAACCGAGCGTACCGGCCTCACACGAGCATTCACTGCATGACTGAGCAAAGAAAAAACAGAGTCGCATTCCATCAATTCTTTGCCGCTGTCAAGGGCAAACTAACATCCGTAACAAGATTAGAAATGATTGAGCACATCATAATTCATATAGAGTTCCGCTGGACCTGGAGGTGACACCAACTCTGGCCAGTAACACAAAAAAAAAAAATGACAAAGCTACATTTGGACAAGTCACAGGAAGGAAGAGCATAATGGTAAACTTGTATTTTGCCTGTAATAAAACTTGTGGGGGACGAAAGCTTTGTCCCTGTGACATCCAAGGCCACGCAGTTATCTCAAATACAAACTTTAATGGGATTTACGGCTGTGTTTGACTTCAAGGGGTGTCCTCGATGATGCTCGCAATGCCATTACTGTTATATTGAGCTATGGTTTGCTCTTGGCACATCTTCTGTCTAATATTATAGTCTGAGAAGGTCATGTAGATTTTTGGACTCCATTTTCATGCGTTGGCTGCAGTTCTCTTAACTCCGTATTTATTCACTGCCACCCGCAATATCCTTCAGCACATATCCAGTAAATAAGTTTTTTCAAATGGAGGCGGGGTACATCGCGGCCATTGGCCTGAGAGCAAAATTAGACTTGTTAGAAGAGCAGCCCAGGGATGGAAAATTGCCTCATTATGTCGTGAAAGTGTCACAGAGCATTAAAAGTTTTCACGAGACGAGTCAGCCATCAACAACATCAATGGCTCATGATAAGACTTTAATGTGTGTAAATAGCCGCGTTATTCTTTCAACTACTTCAGTGTTTGAGCTTGTCTAATTTCATGCATAATTCCAGGCAGGTCTGAAGTTGTGTAATAAACATTTATAGAGAGGGTGTTTGTCCTCTTCCCTGGGAACAACTTTAATAGGGACAAAACAATAATGTGAAATTAGAGCGACGTAATTGACTTTTCATAATGACACACAATGTCGGTCTTACTTTGGAGGGACTCGCTCGCTTAAACGGAGCGACAGCGCTGAATTCCTTCAACAGAAGCGTGTTGTCGTCATGACGACCATCTTAAACTGCTTACATACAACTATCAAATTGCAATTATTTAACAATCAGCAGATTGAAAAATAGTGTGACTAAATATCGCCACTGATTCGGTCAAATATACCGTTTTTAAATTGTATCGTACCTCGAGTATCGGGATACACGTCGAGTAGTCTTTTATTGGTGAGATGGACATTTTTTCAAATTCTTTTAACGTTTTGGGAGGTTTTTTTGTTTCAGAAGTCACTCTTGCCCTTGCAGCACTTCCCTGACTCCTTTTTGGATGGTTGCAGCATGTCAATGTATTCCGCCGTGTCTGTAGTTCTCAGATGTTGGAGGGAAGTTTGTGGTGGTGGTGCCACAGGGCTTCAAACACATCACACAAACTGTCGCTGCGGTTTTGGCAACTGAAATAATTCCGCCATATGACGGTGTTGGCGTTCAGCCATTTCAAATGCCGTTCTCACTGCCGTATCATTTCTCTCATTTGACTTATCATCGACTGACAAGCAGACTTCTAATTTGCATGAAGATGACAGTTCGTGGTAGAAGAAAAAGTTCCTGTGAACACAGTATTACTACGGCAATCATTTTTAGCTGAATTTTATGTGTGTCAGGATTATATAACGCGCACATAATTTCACTGGAGTGACTCAAAATTAGGGATGAAACGGTGTACAGATAAATCGTGAGTGTCAGCATTTAAAGGTTAATTATCATTATTGGACATCTGAGAGAAATATTCATTTGGTGAAGCAAAAAGAAAAATCCAATAGAACTGTGAGCGACTAAAAATGAGAGTTGTACAGGTATCAACGCTAAATTTTGTAAATAAATTCTTGTTTTTACCACAAATATTTTGCGGTAAACAGCGAGCCGACACAATACACCGTCATGCTTGTTATCTCTTTTCATTTCGTCTGTCATTGTCACAATGTCTCGCAGAACTTTAAATTGCAAAAAAATAAAAAATCATTCGCAGTCTGTATTGACATTTTCTTTCTTTGAAACAATGTACTCCACCGTTATATATATATATATTTTTTTTATTGACCAAAGATCATTTTCAAATGGCATTTCTTGTCATGCATGCTGAATAATGGAAAAGGCCTCATTCAATCTTTCAGAGCTGCAATTTTCTCTCTGTATACAATCTATTCAACACCATTTGAAAATATTTCTGCCGTCTATTCACCTCGTCCTCAGTTTACAGCTTGGCTTTTCTCATATACTCTAAATGAAATGCAAAAACAAACCTAAAGGTAAGAAAGAGTAGAAAATTAGTCTCCCTCACCATGGGGCACTTTTAACCATTTTTTTCCCTTTACTTAAAAAACACTCAAAAACCCTTCCCCCATTTTTTTCTTTTAACATTATAGTATCCCTTCATTTCTAGTAAGAGTTGTGATGGGTTTCTCGGCGGGGCTTTGCCGCCCTAAGCACAAACCGAGGAGACCATTACCAACACCCCAGGGGACTTTTTGATGTGTTAAGGTTAGAAAAGTACGAGAAAGAAGCAGACGGGCCATTGGCTGATTTTAGGGTGGGAAAATAAATTTAATACAAGTGGTGGTTTTGTCAGAGTCGCCTGTGCCTTGCAGCATTTAAGGGAGATAAGACCATGGCGGCGAGTGCTGTCGTCTTTGCAAATAGAGAGAAGAGATGCACTTTCTCAACAGACTGCCAGTGCTGACCTTTTGAATTGTCCTCTAAGGCAGTTCACGATCAACTGTCCTATGTGCCCGGAAGGGAAGCTTCGGTTGGAAGGATGAGTGGGCACAAGGGGGAAGGAAAGATTTTGTTTTAAAACCTTGTCCTTGTTGAGTCTGTGACAAAACGAGACACGACTGAAGGGGATAAACACAGTATAATTCAGACTGGAATTTCAAAAAGAAAAAAAAAACATATGTATTTTATATTTCAACATATGAAAATTCACAATGCACTTTATGGCTCAATAGTGAACAGAACTTTTTTTTTTTTTTTTTAAGGAATTCACTGCAGCGTGTTGTGTATTTGCGCTATTAGGAGGAATTTTACGCCTGATAAAATTGAAGTTCCTTATGGAGGGATTGACCTTCATCTTTTTGCGAATTACCTTAAAATAAAAGAATATGGCTCAAAGAAAGCCATAAAAAAGTCATTTTCATAAAATAAAGCTGAGTGAGAAGAAGTGGGGACAGAGATTAAATCTTTACCCACAATATTAAGAGACGTGATAAACAATGGAATTTTGTTGTCTTTTCATTCAACATATTACAAATTTATTTTATTTTGAAAATCAGGAGCATTTCTCTGTGCGTCTGTGCTGCCAAAAAATGAATAAAAACTTGTTCAAAAAGGGCCAAAAGGTCAAAGAATGTGATGGAAGAAATAGTTTCTACAACGAGGTGAATCGAGGCTATTGTAATTTTCATTTCTCTGCTCAAAAATAGTCATTGATGCAAAATATGTTATGGACCACTATTGGCGGTGAACTGCCAAAATGGCACCGATTTGAATCTTGTGTTAAAAGCCTCTTAAACTTTCTAGCACGCATTTAATGGGAAAATGTATTCCAACTGTTACACAAAAGGAATTTATGTAAACCATCCACGGGGGCGGGATAAACCGTACGCTTTATTTAAGCAGCGATGACTCAGCACCATATGTCCTTCAGAGCCAGGCTAAACCATGTCGTTTCAGAAAAATACGTGGCGAATTCTTTTCACTCCACTCCATATTTGGATCTATTATGGCAGATAGCATTGGCGAGTAATATGCTTAAAAAATAAAAAAAAATCACCGTATCGACATATAAACCTGAGCAGCTTGCTGATGACAAAAATGTAATTTTGCAATGGTGTCCCAGGTGTGATGTTGCTACGTCCTGTGAGAGTCGCGAGGCCAAGACACTTGCACGCCGCAATATTGCGGGACAAGCAGGCCATATGCACTTCAATTAAATACGAGACTTTCACTTGTCCCCAATGCGGTGCACTAACTGCACGTCAACGTACATAAGGACCATTTTTGTGACTCTGCTAGCACTAAGACATGCGTACGCACGCACAAAAACAAGGATAAGCTCACCTCCAGGGCTTTGCCGGTCAGTGAGAAGAAATATAATCAACGGGTTGTAACCTCTAAGGTAACCAACAACGCAATTTGCAGGAACAAGAAGCTGCCTGTCACCATGAAATGCAATAGACAACATGCAATGGAAAGTGTGATGTTTTAACGATGATGCAACACTCCCGTATTCTACAGTATGTTAGACCCGAGTGACATTTCTTTGTTGAATAGACTCAAGGTCAGGAGGCTGACAAAGACACAGTCTGGATAAGTAGACAAGAGACGAGGATATTTTTTGACTCTGAAATTCACGAACCTTGCCATCTGTACTCAATCACCTTATGAGAACGATTTTTTTTACAAAGCTGTTATGCTTGTATAAATGCAGATTAAAAAAAAACTGTTTTTACATGACAGCCTTGCAAAATCAGGAATATTTTATATATAATTTTTTATATATATTATTTTCAGACAAGAACATTAAAACAACTCATTTATTGTACATGGGCTTGCATAATACGTGTAAAAAAAATTTGCAAAGCCAGATGATGGCAATGATGTCACTTCCAAACACACACAACAATCATATTAGCAAGATAATTCTCTGGAGAAGCATTAATTGCAAATTTGGGCAGTGACCATCCGACATTTTTAGACTCGATTAATCTACCCGTTTGTCCATCGATTAATCGGAAAATAATTTATTTCGCATTAAAACATATTTCCCTGAAGTGATTTATTTTTTAAATTGGTACTCACAAAACAAAACTAAACGTTCATCTCCTATAAAGATTCATGGCTGACTTCACGCACATTGCTCACAAACCCTATTCATCACAACAAGTCCTTAAGGTAATTTATTTTAAAAAGCAACAATTATGACTATTCCAACACGATTTTATTTCCCTAAACACAACTGTGCCCTCTATTGTACTTTTACAAGCATCTGTTGCTGCTCTACCTTTGTTTGGATGGTGTAATATTTTTCTCCTCAGTCTTTTCTTGCTTCTTCTGTCATCTCTCGACCATGTGTTGAGAAGTACACAAAGTAGACCCTCGCTGTTTTTCGTCGCGGTGTCTGAATATGACTGATTTGTTTATTCAATTTCCTACCCTACACGCTGAGCCTTGCAGCTGAAAAGCAGAATTTCCAGGACAGAAAAGAGAAGACACCTGCATGTCAGTGGCCTTCCTTTACAAAGAGTCTTTTTACATTTTTCTTCTGGAATTCAGTATTTGAAGCTTTCTATTGGCTTTAGTCCTGAGCTACTCTTCAGTCCCACCTCTCGAGCCCCTAAATGGAAGATGAAATAGAATTAATCAATAGCAGCACGTTAATTCATTTCCTTTCTGACCTGGAAGAATTTGCGAACGTCTCCCATCTCTATCCAATCCAACCTCAGTCTTGCTTCTATAAATGGGACATTTTTCAGAATGACACCGCAATGAATATCAGCTAATGAGACTTGAGATAGAAATGTTTCTCACCGGACATAGAAGAAGCAGACAATCCACCGACAGGCTAGTTTTCAGATTAGATTTTCATTAGCGCCCTGTTATCACTGACTGATTCTATTAACATGTCAGCCGCTACGACATGCCCCGGTGGTAAACAGCGATGGAGGCCAACGTCGCCAAATAACTCACGCTATCCTTTGGTCATCTGTTCTGACATAAATTTAATGAGCACAGCACAAGAAGAACCGAATGGCCCTTAGCAAATCCGCACGTTTGCATGATTTCCTATGCATTGGCCCTTGTTTTATTTCTTGTGGGAAGAAAAAATAAATAAATCCTGTCATATTATATGTTTGAGGAATACAGTCAAAGGTTGTAAAGCGCTACTCAATGTCAACATTGTAGTGATTTAGCAGCATAGCTCGAGGCATTATGTATCCCAGGATATTAAAGTCAGCCGAGATATATATATCAGCATAATAAGCCATTCAAGCAAAACAAGCTTATATACAATCTGCCCTTTTCTTTCTCGACACAGCCACGCAATCCCGCACTGATCACAAACATATGCGGCTGACGCTCGTGTCACAAATGTAAACCGGTCTTCGCGAGCCACTTTGTCTACGAAAAATAAACTAAGTTGTCCACTCACAAAAGACATCAAGTGGTAGTTAACGCAATTTTTTTTTCACCAATGCGGATTCAGATTGTCGAGTGGTAGCATCAAGCAGAATTTATTCAATGGAAGTGATTGAACGAGCGGAGTAACAATAGCGTCGGCATGCGGCGGAAGCCTCTTGAAGAAAAAGAGGCTGTCGGCACTGTCACACACAAACTTGGGAGATTGATGGATGGATGGGTGTCGAGCTTTGGCCGAGACGAAGCCGCATTCTACCGCCGGATTGATAAATCTGAGGCAGACACTGATAGGCTGCAGTGTCATCACCATGACAGGCAGGTGGGAGCTAACGTCGGAAGGCTAGAGTTACGCCCATCCCAGCGGTGTAATATGTTTGTGATTAACTGTCAATCCCACCCCGACCCCCCCCCCCCCCCCCCCCCCCTTCCTGTTTGGTGGGCAAACATTCTATCTCAGTTGAAACACTTGTCATTGAGAGAATTCCTTCAGCCCTGACCTTGGCCTCCATCAGGATGGATAATTTAGGCGTGTTTTATATATAGTTATACACAATCAACATGGGGTCATTTGAATTAACTTCTTTAGGGCAGGCCATGAAGAGCTTAGAAATATAAAATCCCAAAGGAATACTCCCCATACTTCCCGTATACTGTACTTCTAACTACCGTATTTTCGTATTTTATTTTACCGTATTACCGTGTAGCTTATCTATGCATATTTATGATATTTTATCATTTGTGCATATTCTCTTTCATATGGAAATTAAAAATGAAAAGACCTGCCTTTTATAATCCAGGGCATCTTATATATGAACAAAATAGAATTTTACCCTAATTTTAGCTGGCGCGACTTATATTCAGGTGCGGCTTATAGTCCAGAAATTACGATAAATATTTTAATTGCAAGCAGTATTATGTCTCCGTTGTTGAAATGTAGCAACAGTAACACAACACTATGACCGTTGGATAACCTCGATTTGTCAATTCACAGGAAAATTCGAAAAACGCATTTCCTTGGTAGTGTTTTGGCTACATCCATCCGAGAGAGTGAAAATAGGGGCAACTACTGCCGATGCGTGTCCAGTCAGGGATGCTTTGGGGCAGATTTTAGACATGTTGGAGGGACCATATCTTGCAACTGAACCGGGAATGTTTTCGCCTCTGGGAACGCAACAAGGAAAGCGTAGGCTCTGCAGTCTGAATACACAGATGGAAATGAAGATAGAGAATTCATCATATCTAGCCTTGGTTGTGACACACTTGAAACGCAAAAAAAAAAAAACATTATTAATCCTCCTGGGAAAGGCATAAGAGAAGATAACAGCCACACCAAAAACAGCCTATTATGAAACAAGGCAGTTATCACACTCCAGTGCCATTTATAAAGTATGTGGCTCCATATGGGAAGACAGATGAAATTCATTTTCACAACAAAAGCATTCTCAAGGTAATTTATGCAAATTAATGAAGGCTACAACGTGTCATAAGCATTCCTCAGTGAAAGTGGTTGTCACACAATGAGGAATGCCAGTTATTTGGAGACCAACCAACCAACACCTGCTGTTTTTCTCAATGGTGTAAAAATACGATAACACTCCAAAAACTATCTGGATAAACACCACCGTACCCAAAATGGCATCTCGTTAACGAGAAACATCGCTTTGCTACATTCCTTTTTAACTACTCATTGTAATACAAGTACAATGCGAAATAGGCATGATGAAAAAAATGGAACCACTAATGTTCCTTTTCAGCCTTTGGCACTTTTTTTTTTTTAAGCTGTTGGAGTGCATGTGCTTTTCCTGCTCTGTTTTTGTTAAACCTTCCATCAATTACCCCTGTTGCCAGAGAAAGGATTCTTTCTTATTTTACAAGCTTGCTTTGTCACCAGTCTGTGGTTTGACATCCTTGTACTGACACCAGGTCCAGTCGAGGGGACAAAAAAAAAAAAAACACTGAGTAAAACTGACAGAAATGCAGTCGTGCACTCAGTGAATCTTTGTTTTCAGCCAGACAGCACAAGACGCAAAAAAAAAAACTAACCAAACACAAAGCAGTAATTAAAACAGACAAAAAGTAAACGCGTCAAGCATGTTATCTGCTCCCATTTACTTTCACTTCATATTTCTGCTCTGACAAGATTACATTTTTTTTTTTTTTTTTATCATTTGGGGGATTAATTAAATTTGGCCAGAGACTGTGGGACACATGAAGGCAAAGAAGGAATTATTACCATTAACACATTTGAGAGTATTTCCAAAACGATTTAAAAATGACCGTACGTGATCCCTTACTCGCTTGACTCACTTAGACTAATGATGGACGTGAGCCTGTGCCGGTGTCAGTTTTTTCCACCTGTGCTTTTCCAGCTGACAAATGCATAGCGCTGTGCCCTTGTCAAAAATACGGAGGCAATCACAGCTGAACACGTCAACGCTGCAGTCTTGCACCCGGCAATATACGCCGTCTCAAATTTCAACACACCGAGTCATCGCGACTGACAGTCGACAAGTACTTTACGGGAATGTTTCCTTTTTTTTAATAAATGTACGTATATAAAAACTTGTCATTTTGAAATCCCTCCAGACAATTTGGGCGACTAGACAAACTGTGCTTCCCCTTTTTTTTGTGTGCCAAGGCTTTTATCTGTAGAAGGATGAGAACGTGTCAACTGACAAACTCTGAAGAGAAGCAGCATGGCCATTAGGCAACCATGGAGACCGCTGTGCTCACTTTCAGAGGGTCTTTCGAGAGCGAGCGCCTCTCAAAAGCCCTGCCAAAGCCTTGCCTAAGGGAGCAACGGGGCCCTATTTGTGCCACTCCAAGCGAGCCGCGCTCATCAGACGGGCTGTCTGCAATCAACAATGGAGCCAGATGGACGATGACCGAAGGCTTGGGATTGTACTCGGCCAAGAAACAAGTCTGTTAAAGCGCACGCGTGTTGGTTTCATGGATCTGAAGAGGGTGGGCACACAGGTGGAGATGCTTAGTTACCCGGAAAAAGTTTTACTAACTCCACTGTGCCTCGTTTTAAGTTGTGGCTCATTCTGTTAGGACATCACAATGGAGAAATTCACAGAACGTGTCGCAGGGTAAATTTCAATTTGTGCACTTGCGGGGTGACTTTGAGGAAAGCCGAGTAATAAAGGGTGTGAATAAGCCACTTTACTGTTTGTTTACGCGTTGGTTAATTACCGTAGTTTCCGCACTATAAGGTGCACCTAAAAATCTCCAATTTTCTCAAAAGCCAACGCCTTACAATCAGGTGCGCCTTATATATGGACCAATATTGGGCCACTACAGCAGGCGTGTCCAAAGTCCGGCCCGCGGGCCAAAGCTATATATCTTAAATATGGACAAAGTTTTAACATGGGCTATTCATTGAAGGTGCGCCTTATAATCCGGTGCGCTTTATATATGGACAAAGTTTTAAAATGGGCCATTCATTGAAAGTGCGCCTTATAATCCAGTGCGCCTTATAGTGCGGAAAATACGGTAGAAGCACCAGTGGCTAAAGCCAAATTGTGGCAGGATTTCTACTTCCTGGATCTGGATTTGACTCCTCCGCTTTTATGTGAATAGATTCACTCGGTCCTCGCATGCAATAGTTTTTCTTTTTTTAAAAAGTAAACAATAAAGTATATTTTTTTCCCCCATAGTAGAAATATAGGCGAATGCCCATCGCTATGCTGGAGTTTAAAATAGCAGCAGTGCCAAGATGGATTGCTTCCTAATAAACCAAACAAAGCCGCTCAGCCATCTGCTTGCCGGTGTGTTATTACTTGAAAGGTCTTAGGAGACCAAGTGCCAGGCATAGCAACAACTGAGATAACAGACTGTACATTTCTGACCTGCCCAGCTTCCCAATGTCCAAGGTCTCTATGAGAGGGAACCTCACAGAGCCTTGGATAAAGAGAGAGGGAAAGAAAAAAAAAACATAAAATAAGCACAAAGCCAGTAGAGTTAGGCCTTTTGAACTGAGGATCGGGCTAAATATTTACGTTTAACATGTCGAAGACGGGATTTTCTTCTGCCGCCATGACAAACAACCAAAGCGGAACAAAACAAATAAATCAATTAAATTTAAGAAAAATAAATAAATAAATATATATATATATATATTTATTTATTTATTTATTTTTATTTATTTATTATTTTTTTTATTTATATATATATATATGCTTTAGTCTAGCCTTGCTTCCTAATTAATTATAAGGATATTTGAAGAATAACTCTTAATGCAATCAAGCGCCAAAAATGTGCCAGTTCATTAGGCGCTTCAATTTTTAATTAACTTTTAATCCTTAATCTGCTATCAATTTTTGGTTTTCTCTAGCCAGAATGTTTTTTTACATACAGTATAGTGTTGATGTTAATTACAAAAGACAGTACAATCCCTTCCCCAAAAGGTCAAGTGAATGATTGTTACATTCTAGTAAGATGATTCACACCTAGAGGCAGACGCAGTAACGGAGTTGAGCACAGGTCGGGATAATAGCAGGTTGCGTTTGACGTTCCTGCGCTGCCGCACACAATTTCTGACAATGTGTATCTCTCGTGAGAAGCCATTAATAATACACCAAGCATGTCTCGTAAACCCAACTACCATGTCATGTCAATCCCACTACCATGCTTCAGCTTCAGACATGGGCAGGCGGTGTAGAACGTTCCAGAAAAACATGAGATTAAGAAAAAAGAAAAAAAAATGGTGGAAACATGCAACAGCCTCTCATAGCAATGACACGGGACATGTAAGTGAAATTTTGCGGTTGTTAAAAAAAAAATGCGTGAATGCGTTGTTATGGGACAACTGAGAGTTATTAAATAAATTCAACAAAAATCTCACCAGACAAGTTCAGATTCAAGCTGAATTTTCAACTTCCCTGTTTGTCTGCAATGAAAAATCATAACAAGCCCGAGCGTATAAAAAGCCAATGAGTTTCAAGTCAAGTTATGATTATGACTTTTTCTATGGCTCCCCTTAGAGAGCGTGGCCCTTAGCGAGGTGACGAGGGAGCGGCCTCCACGCTGGGTCGGGAGCTGCTACTTCATAATTAGACTGTCACAATAAAAGAGATGCACTGCCTCCAGATTTCACTTTACGGCACGGCAACAAAAGCGACACGGGAGAAAATAAGATGATTCTGGAAGCATGGATGCTTCTTGTTTCTGAACATTAATCATCTCATGTATATCCCCAGCAGAAGTCAGCAGATTCCAAGCGTCTCGCGTTGGCCTGGGCGCGCATTGGAGCGTGCGTGCCAAGTTTATTCACGCAAGTGTTGCGTCTGTGTGCCGCTAATTTATAGAGCATGCCGTGCCCTCCTTCTCATCCTCGCATATGAATTTCCAAGCAAATGCTGTCTGACAGCTCCGAGTGGAGGACCCCCAGCAGTCATTAGCTGAAAAAAACCTTCGAGTGTTCCTCGGAGGGACAGGCCCCGCATTGCGATTACAAACAACCTCGAGGAAGGGAAATAGGCTGGTGATGGGTTTCATGATTCCACGACTGAGCTTGATGGATTTTTTTTTTTTTTTGCTATAGAAAATAAGAGCCCATGGAATGCTTAGATTTCAGCCAAAACGCTTTTCAGTGATTGAAAAGGTAGAGTCAAAAATCTCAGACAGGTACGACATATCTGGCATCCTCAATCAAAAGAGAGATCCAGTTCGAGGAAATGAAAAACTAAGTACAGATTTTGTTGTCCCAACTTTATATTGGGAAGATTGAATGTAAGGCTGTGAAACATTCCAGCATTTGAATATATCGTCATGAAAATAATATTGAATTATTTCATTTTATTTTATATATTATTTATTTTTATTATTATTATTATTATTATTATTATTGTATTTGGATTTGTTTTATGGATATTTTTAACTTATAATATTTTACATAATAATAAACAATCAACATGTTTCCCTTTTCATATAATCATCACTTTTTAGTACACCTACAATTGGCAAACTATTTATGTCATGCACTGATTAAAAGTGTTGGAGCAGCCCAAATACAGTTGGGAGAAACCAGATGAACAAATAATGGTTTCTTTTCTTTGAGAAAACTACTAAGAATAAAAATGTACCTTGATCAATCAAAAAATAGGAGTCTGGAAGCAGCACACACAAACAAAGACAACAAATAAAGCCAGGCTGATGAAAACATTCTCCGTTGAGTTGTTGTGAGTTGGCTAGACAAAGCTTCAGCAGACACGACTTTATCATCTTATCATGAGAACAGAAGTCGGTCACCACAGGCAATCGATATTTCGAAAGCTGCAGATTTGACTAAGGCGGTGAAGACAATGATGAATGGGATTGGGAGAGAAGAATCACCACAAGCGAAAATTACCACAAAAGAAAATTAATAATCATTTCAAAAGCGACTACAAATATTTCCAATGTCTTCCAAAATTAACAGAAACAATAAAAGACAAAATAATTCAAACCATCTCTGAATAAAAAAAAAATCAGACGAGGGAATCACTACACCATCTCTGACTGTAGTCCTTTCAAATTATTCAAAATTTAATTTCTTTCTTGACAGACACCAAGGATGAGAATAATCACCTGGTATGGAACCGTAGTGTTGTACGGAATATTTATAACATGCCAGTTTGTGTCGATCCACATAAAGACAAGGTAATAAATGCAAGAGGGGAGGGGGGGGGGGGAGCAACGGTCCCGTGAGATCCGATTTAATATATGACTTATTGCGGCTAATTCAAATGGCCATCAATCTTAACTTTGGCATTCTGCTGGCATCAGGCCTTTCGTGGTCATTATCATCACAATTTAATGCAAATGCCCCCACCCAGAAGCACGAGTACATATTAATTACTGACAAAGTGTTGGCCATGACAGGAGTTATTATGGGAACAGACTGCACCCGTGAATGATCTTAACCGGAGAGAATGACAAAGGCAGGAAAAAAAAAAAAAACGCCGGATCTCCTCGTGTGAAGTGCCCACTCGCCGCTTGCTGATTCTTCAAGCAAATGCAAGCCTCAAAAGGGTCCTACATCTCCAATCAATGTTATTCCAGAGATGAAATAAACGACACTCAAGATGGCCTCCTTTCTGGCCGATTGCTACAGCAGCTTCTTCCATCAAGAAAACGACAAATCATTCCATGGTGCGGTATTGGATCAATGAGCGAGCTCGCACACGGTGCGATTTGTGTTACTATTCAGCTCAGACTTTCTATGTGAGCTTATTGAGTCATTTTGAATCCATCGCCTACAGAGGAAAAAAATCCCGGTGCTTCAGACTGATTTTTTTTCCCCCCCTCTCGGAATACAACAGCCCAAAATTTTAAGAGAATTTCCATTTTATCATGAAAATAGGGATCGCAAAAAGTGTGTTTGAAAAGTAATTAATCGCAAAATGGGGAAAATTACTTTTTTTTTCCCAAGCATTTACACCATCCGTGAAATTTAAATAGAACTTTGTAAGTTCTCTTATGGCAAAAGGAGACATTTTGTGAAACCTTCTAAATACAGTCATTATCCCCACATGAGCCCACAGAACCTGGGGGAAACAAATGTGCTGCATTGGAGAGCAAATGAAAGTGCTTTCATGTTCCCGCATGACATTTTGTTCCCCATTAAATAATGTGAACTTCAATACAAAAATAGATCCTAAATTAATCCAACCACTGTCGTTCGCACAAAAGTATGCGTCGACAGATTTCGGCACTTTTTTCGGACTGGCATTTACAGCTAAGTTTAGCAGTGCTAATCTTTTCAAAGTCTCTAAAAATTTTTATTGAAGTAGCTCCGACAAAAAAGGAAGCGCAGCATACACTAAATCAGTGCTCTGATGCTAGAGATTAATTATTGTAAATGTTTTTGAGCGTAACGTGTATTTTAGTGAAAAATTTGGTGCACGTGTTTCTGGGTGAATTTGAATGATTTTATTAAAAACCGAACAAATAAAGTGAAATATATGTTTATCTTTAAAATTTTGTGGATTTTTTTTTTTTTAAAAATTCCAAACACAGACAACCAAAAATAGGCTACAACTACAACTAGATTGACGGATCAAGAAACAAAAAGACACTTGATGTGAAAGAAAGCAATGACGTAGAGGTCAGGGGTCAAACTCAAGGCCCGGGGGCCAGATACAGCCCGCCACATCATTTTATGTGGCCGGCCAAGACAAATTGTGCATCGACTTCATCTGTCAATACTGAAGTTACAAATTGTCTTCACGTTTAAAAAATACAGATATTGCTAGCAATTTTTGTTACCATTGATCAGTTTTTACTAGTCTCCGGTTTCAAACTTATTCATCGGTTTGGTGATGGTCGTAATGGCCCTCCGAAGGAAACTATGACGATGATGAAATTGAGGAGCCTGGTGTCAATTTCAGGTGCGATAAGTTACCCATGTCAACCAAGTGAACCGCCACACGCAATAACACTGACCTGTGCCGAGGAACTCAAAGTGAAGGCTACAGCATCCACAAATCTGCCGTGAAATATTATATGTGCAGGCATTGACGTCTGACACCCGAGGACCGCTGATTAATGGACACCTCAGCCATGTTTACGGCTTTAACCACATCGAAATGTACTTTGAGGGTTTGCAGGTATTTGAGGGAAATAGTTTTCCCTTTACACCGGCGTCGCTCTATTGTTGCTGTTGTGAGGAATGGCGACACAAGCTTAATTGCTGACACAGCTTTTGTATTGGTTCTCATTAGTTCAGAGGTCTTGAGTCTGGATCCGGGCGCAGATGCTTTTCGACAGAGATACGGACTTGAGTTAGATGCTTGAAGTTTCCCTAGTATGACTTTTATGGCAAATTTGCACAGATACAATCCCAGGTTTCTGTGATATTAAAAATTGAAAATACTGTCATGTCACATGCTATAATGCTAAAATGCTAACTGCTTTAGTAAAGGTTGTAAATGCATTTTTTAAATTATCGTTATTGTATTATGTTTTTGACACAAAAAAATGCACGTATTTTTATTTATTTTTGGATTTGTTTTTTAAATTGACTCATTGGAGAGTTTCGAGGCAAGAAATGATCATTTGCTGCTATGCACAAATTTAATTTCAGAAATACAAACTATTGGTATCTACAAAAGAAAACAATAAAATCCCAGATTTTATCTTTTTTTATATTGTAATTGCTTTTTAACCAAGCAAAAAATTATTTTAACCATATAGTGGATTCCTAAAATAGTCAATACCCGCAGCCCTAGTGAAGAGCAGTGTTGTGTTTGCCAGAAAACATACTTTTTCTTTTCTTAAAAAAAAAAATTAACCTTGATTTAAAAAATTTGGGAAAAACACACTTGAGCTTCAATGATGTTTAATAATTAAACACAAAAGCCCTGTAATTGTCCCTACACTTAAATTAATTTGCAAGTAAATTCAAACTATATTATGATCGAGTATTTATACTTTTGTGAAACTTTTGAACGATGGTGAGATCTTATAACGGATGCCTTGGGAAACACTGCTCTATAGCTCTATATCACCAAAAGCAAAAGAGAAAGCTGAGTAAGAGTTTGATTCATTGGCTATAATTTAGATTTAGATTAGCTGTATTTGTGAAAAGCTTGCGATCTTATCGACTTGGCCTTAATGAGTTGTAAGTTATCATCCCGGCGAGCCGCTGGAGTCCACTTGTGGTCCTCTGAGGACTATATATCATTCTGACCAATTGGCTCACTCCGCTAACTGGTCTTTCCGACTCACTTTGAAGGTGAGATGATTAAGGAAATCAACAGACGGAATGCTTATTGAAAATGAAAGCTTTGAAACTCAAGTGACTTTATTTATCTAAGGCCGCAAAGATGCTAAGGCAATAAATCACTTCTTTTCATATTATGCAAAATCCCCAATATAATTTTCAACTTGGTTGAGATTTCGGGAAATGAAACATTTAGTGTCAGAGTGGGTGAGACAGAAGGACGAAAATGGCCGAATCGATATTTTAAAAGGAGGTGGTCATAAAAAGCCAAGGAGTTGCCGTTTTAATTATGACTGACATAATTAACTGTGTCTTAACAAGCTGTAACAAGCTTGATTTCTGTGCTAAGCCCGAGACTTAATTGCCGCCATTAAAGTTATTCAGCTGTAGCTGATTAAAGCTAATTCTGCGGCTTGGCAAAACAACAAACCAAAAATGTCAGCGTCGTTAACATGAGCTCGACGTTCCGTTACCTTCGGCTTATCGTTCGCTTGAAAATGCTGCGGGGACAATGACACCATTAGGTATTCATTTTCTACTCAATAAAAACAAATAATGTGGTAAACCTCAACGGTAAAAAGTTCATGTTTACATATTACACATTCAAATTCCAGTTGGCAGTCCAAACCAAATATTTTTGAACCTATTATGAAATCATTTTGACCAAAACATTTTTTTTACCCGTGCACCATTTTGCCGATTTACTATATCGGGACCCCGAGTAGAAAAAAATCTGAACATACCTGAAATTGACACCCAATGAAATGCATTGAACATTTTTATCAGTATTTCCATAATCTCTAAGCTTATATAAGTGTAATTTAATGAATTTTATTATTTAATGCATATTAATTAAGTCACTTTCAAGCTGCCTTAGAGAACACTTACAAAATTTTTATAAGGGATGACCAAGAAAAAAAGCCACGGGAGGATTATTATTATTATATTGCGATGTGAATGCAGCACAAGGCCAACCCTGTACCGTAATAGCGTATTAAACCACAGAGGATGGCAGGTCACTGGTCGGCGATGATAACGGCAGATGTCTCAGGTCACCGACAATGACACAAACACACTCACGCATGCATAGTGTATTTAGCTGATCTAAAGTGTGTGGGGTCCAGGGTGAGAGGTGACATACTGAGAAAGCGAGAAGGTAATGTCCTCGGCAAGATGACTGCAACAGGATGGAGATCGTCTATAGTAAGGTTATGATACCGAGCTGGCAGGATGTATGTATGTTTCAGTTGACCAAGCCCCGACCCCAAGATAGCACAAAAAGCCATTTCAGTCGGGACCAGTCTCATCTTGTGCAGCAATTTACTTGCCATTAAAGAGTAGGCTACTTTAAGATCATCTTTGGTAGAGCAGCTCAAAGTGATGGGCTTCTGTTATTCGGATTGCATGTGTGAAAGTGTATCAAACTGCAGCTTCAAGGCCAGTGGCAGACATTTAATGGCATTTCAAATGGATGGGGAGAATATAAAGTATAAATATTAAAACGGTAAATTCAGATCAACATGACTTGAGCATATTTTCCATCAAGTACAGAAGTTGGGTCCCAATAGTCGGTGTGTAAGAATTTACTGTTAGCTAGCAGTGCAGTCTTACAAAAATATAACAGGAACGATTGCTATTGGATGAGCTTTTTTTTAATTGCATATAACTAATTATGAACGTCCATTTTTACGAATAATTTTATGGAAACAAAATACTTCTATGTACTATTTTGAAAATATAAAAAGTTTTTGCAAGGACAAGATCCAACGCAAGCTAATTCCGCACACAGTCAAGCTGGACAGAAAGACTTGACCTTCCTGCGCTAATCCAAAACCTAACTCACATCATTTAATCAAATTTGTCGAGAAAGGTTCCACTTAAATCCACAAACATGCTTTCTTTGAGTAACACATTCCAGCTTGTCTTTGTCAAGTCATTTACGCTGGCGATGGTGTCAATCGACCTCAGCGTGACCTCTCAAACAAAAATATACCAAACTTTACCCGTCCAAGGTTTGACGGAATTTACAACAAAGTTCCCAATGGTTACGATGTCCCCCTGGCCCGACCTTGATAATCCAAAATCATGACTCTTCTCAACAAGGTCATCATCCGGCAAACTAACACTTTCATTAAAACAGAACAAGAACAGAAGCTTATCAGGCAGTCTGAAGTCACTGATCTAATTCCAAATAATGGAGAATCTGATGATAAATGGGCCATTCTTATTAAGACCTTGCCGCATTCTATCTTCTTTTTCCCCCTCTTGTTCATGGAAACAGTAGTCTTTTAATTTCTCTCGGGAACCACAAGCTGCCGCTGTCTTAGCTGTGTTTACTAATCTTCCCCCGACACAAATTTTTCAACCGCACAAAGTAATACGGGCGAAATGTAAATAGCCTTACGTATCTCATAAAGTCTAGTTATCCCTCGTCACCTCGCTTGTCCGCCGTGATACATGGTTAAAAGTCAACATGGGGGGGATTAAGTAAGAAAAAGCGAAGCGAGAGTAACACACCGCCCCTGCCAGGGATCAGCGAGAGAGCTATACAACTTCAATTATGTAAAAACGACAAACGGAAGCGACATGACTCGACAAAATGACACAGAAGTGGACCAAACTTGAAATGGTTGCTCAGAACAGTCACAAAGTTGACGCTAAAAGTACGGCTTGCCTTGCAAATTTTAGTACCTGCACTCCGAGGAGGGCCCTGATTCAATAGCTGTAAATGGCATGAGACTGAGTTTTAATTAAACCCAAAGGGAGAAGTGTTAATTAGCCCATCGCCTGCTGTGAATGGGCCGCTAGCTACGGGCAGATTTACACTTGATTGCTGATGACAAAAAAAAAAAAAAATGGAAATTACCATGGGTGCAGTTTAAGAGTTTAGAGTAAAATTCGTCATGCTTAAAAATTGAATTATAAGTTGACAGATGTTGAGAAAAGGACATTGACTGATTAAGGACATTATTTTACAAGCGCTGTAAACGGTGGCCATTTTGTTTTCAACTCTGACCTTAGCTTGGCTATTCTTGTCATCCATTTTCATCGACTATACTGCAGTTACTGTTAACTTAATAAAGATAAAAAGTAAAATTCATTTTTTTCTTCCAATGCAGTGAACAAGGAAATACATATTTTTATTTAATTTGTACTCCGCTAGTGGAAAACTGCTGGACTGATCGTTATGGCAGAGGGAAGTTGATCCTTGCAAACAACTGCAAGCTAACAGCCACTGCTGATATTTCTGTTGGGAATCTAAAACATCATTCTCTTTGTTAGTTCCCAGTAGGAATTTGTAAAAGCAAGGATGGGGTGGCGGAGCGCCTTATAAAGTATGCATGCCATCTCCCTCTGGCAACCACCAGCGGAGAGGATGATGGCGGGAAAATGTTGGTTTCCATTAGTCTGGAGGCTAGTTAACAAAGTTATCCTTGGGCTTAGCAGGAAACCGACAAATGTGGGCTGACTGCTTCATTAAAGCTGATGCGGAACGGAAGCTGGACAATAAATCGGCACACACTTTTTGATAAGCGAACTGCAGTCAATGCTACAAATAATACGATGGATATTTTTTCCAAAGACTAGTAGATATTGTTACGATAGTTAAGTTATATTTTGGAATCCTTTTTGTGGGTGGTATGTATCAATAATTGATTTTTTTGGGGGGCTTTTTTTTAAGAAAAAAGAAAAACAAATTGATTTAAGGTAAAATAAATCACAGCAAATTACAGAGGCAAATACCATTCAAATGGTTCATGGTTGATCACCTGTGGCTAAATCCAAACTCTGGCATGGATTCTACTTTCTGGATTTGACACTTCTGATTCGGAACACTTACCCCGCAAGAGGTCTGAACCGGCGTATGGAGAATTGTGTGCCCGGAACAACTGCCAATCAAAGTCATCATCTTCACTCTGTGCAAAGTCACACAGACTGGGATCTGAATCCTCTTCAAATGTGCATCCAGCAGCTAGTAGGAGAAAAAAAAAAAAAGACAATTATAGCTTTCACTAAACTACATGACATTAAGTCTAAGTCACAAGATTTGAATGGAGTCCAAATTTCATGCAGGGATTCAGCAATTTATTCCGACAGTTCCATTCATGTACTCTCCTTGGTACTTTTTGTCTGGATGGCTTATTAATTTCAGCGGGACATTCGTATCTTGGCAGCATCCCTACAGTGCTACACTTTGTCCAACTATTGATGAGTCTTTCCTATTTTTATCAAAACTATTGTTACCCCTCACCAGATGAGCCCTTTCAATGATGACATTCCAAAAATCTTTTTCGAAGCTCCTTGGTGATCACACCAAGAGAAAGCGAAGCTATTTATTTTCTGCGAGCCAAAGTTGACAGCTCACATTGCTTAATGAGAATTTTCCTTTTCACTCAAGCTGATCTTTTCACAAAAAGCAAAACCCAAATTAAAATACACCAGCAGTTATATTAATAAAAGTGCATCCTAGCTAACACCTTGAACAGAACGATCGGTTGTTATCTGTTTATCATCGCATGTCGTAATTTGCAAACTTGATTGCTCAATAAACACCTTCACAACACTTTTCAAAGCGATGACTCCACTCGCACAAGAAACCCACAAACACTAGCCGCAATTACGGACCAAAGGAGAATTTCCATTACAAAAAGGAACATGCGCAAACTACATAGTCGAGACTAAACACCCCAAAGCACATCAACAAAGGCAAATGCAAACACTAATAACAACTCGTGAAGGAAGGCACCCTGGGGTGTGGAGTGATCATCATTACACCTCACAACCTGCTATTCCACGTGCCAAAAAAAGCCCAAATTTTCAAATTATCTTTAATAGCGGCAGCTTTAATGGCCCTGAGGTCTCAAATCATCACGCTTCAGTCATTGCACTTGGCATCTGTTGCCATATTTCACATTGAGTCCATCAGTGGGAGGATTACACGGCGGCGACGTAAGGGCAAAGCCTGCCTCGGTAATAATAAAAACCGGAGCTGGACAGCGCGAGATGCCACCACATGCTAATGACAGGAATAACCACAAGCAGGTCCTGAAGGTGACCCGGCTTTATTACCGCTCGTTCTTTTTCTTGACTTTGCCATTTAATAAATGACAGGCTGCGGAGGAAGACGAAAACGACTTCGCTCCGCTGAGGATTTATAAGTCTCATTTTGAAAAACGGTGTAAAAGATAGCTGCAGCTTCCAGCTATTAGGTGGTGATTGGATGGATTGATATGATACAAGCTATAATATAAAACACAAAAATGGCCTCTGACTGAGGGAATGGGATGTTGAATCTATTGGATATATTTCTTCTCACAACACGAGTAGCAAAAAGCCAAAAGCATTTGTCGGTTTATGATTGTCATGGTTTCGTGTCCCTTTGACTGGATACACCAGGATCGCTTTTTGGGGTTTTTTTTGGCAGCAGTGTGGGGGCCCTTTTCGTTATGAATGAGCTTTTGGTTCGGCTTGAATAGCATTGGATGACCTGATAATATATTTTTTAAAATTCTGAACGGCTTTAACACCAATATATATATATATATATATTTATTACTAAATAAATGTTCATTTTTCTTTTTCTCTTTTTTTTTTAAACACGATCCACAAGTAGAAAATTTATATTTGACCTTACAGGGGCATAAGGGAGATCATCCAATACTTTACAAGAAAACCAATGTAAATTCCTAATTTAGTTGTCTTATTATATTTGATTTAATTAATGAAACTGTTGACCCGCAAAATCCACTAGTAAAAATAATAGCTATAAAAAAAACTCTTACATTCAAAGAAAAGGATTTTACAATGAACATAAGTGAGTTACTTGCATGACTAACTATTATGAATCACATCTTTGGTCCATTTGAAAATAAATCATTGACCACTGAGTAGATGGACAAGGACCAACTACAAACTTTATTCTATAAATAAAGATATATTCAATTTTAAACTGAACTTGTGGCAGTACATGCTTACACTCCCCAAAGTTCTTTTGTTTGGTCCTAAAAAGTTTGCCCAAGGTTCTCTCCAGGTTAATCACTGGCGTGACATCAAACTTTTGCATGTCGGCGGCTCGAAAGAGAACTCAAATGTACCCTGATGTTTGTGTGATCCATTGGGCAATAGTAACCAGCAGGGGAGAGAGTGTTCCTTTCTCCCTCGAGGTTTGATTTATCGGCCGGTGCTGGGCGGTTACTGCGTAGATCTGCTGCCGGGGCCACGAGGTTAATTGTCCCGCAATGGGGTCCATTTCTAATAGAACCGCCAGTGATATGGGACCTGACACATCTAAATGTTGGCACTATATTATTCCCCGCTGCTTCAGTAAATGAAGCCCGCAGACTCTCTTTCTCCAAAAATCTCATCATACGGAGAAAAGAAGCCGAGTTTCAAGGCTGGCGGGGGGGAACGTCATCTCTTCAGCTGACGTTCAGCGCCATCTATCATAAAAAAAAAATCACACAAGGTAACGCATCTGACTAGCATAGTACGATTGGTCATTTGTTTATCCGAGCGATCGTGAAAACTACATTTTTGTATCAGAGGAATCTGCGCTCCATCTCTATATTGATTCCAAAACCAATTTTTATTGCTAGCTGACAATGAGAATTGTGGGGGATTAGTCGAGCAGATAAATGCCAAGTGGAGACAAACAGAAAGTTTATGTGACTTGTTCTTTGCGACTAAATCTACTAGGCAGGAAGAGCCAGCTGCATAATAGAGTTGCTTTATATGGGAGAAAATGAAGAGAGGATTTATGATATCAATAAATCAAGAAGCACTAGTGTCAAGGACGAGGTAACAGCTGAAAACGCTCAGTAGAACCAGATCAGGAAATGGAAGATTCCGTTCGCCGTTTTTTACGTTCTCACGGAAATCTTGTTTTTGGATAAATAAAGCAGATGTGGCAAATTTGCCACATTTGGAGCAATTGAAAGAAAATACTTGCAGCTTTATGAGTGTCGTGAATCAAAGAAATGACTCCCCCTTTCTCGTTGGAGAAGTTGTTACGCAATTCCAATTAAATTTACCATCTTATTCATCTGTTCATTTCTATAACCCCCTACTCTGTAACATAATTGCACTCTTTGTAAAAGCTGAGTTTCATATCCATTTTTTGTTGGTAACTCCTGCAGAGACATTGAGGCAAAAAAAAAAAAGATTTAATTAGCCAACTCACAAATATTTCATTACGATGACCGGAGCTGTTGTAAAAACAAGAACCGTGCACTTTCAAGAAAACTCCAAGCCACCAGCGGCATATTTGAAGCACAAAAAGCTCCTTGCAGAGGAGGAAAAAAAAAAAATGCTTGCGGCAGCAAAATTTTTCGCCAATTAATCTGCTATACGCTCGGCTATCGGTAAGGACACAAAACGTCCGGTGGGTAGCGGGGAAGTGTTGAAAAGACAGATTCGATAATTGCCCTCAGCAAAAAAATATTTTTAAGTGTAGCTGCTGATAATCAAAACGAGGTTGCCATGCTGTTCTACTTTTCCACATACAGACGGGAAGCTCAGCAACATGTTTTAAGTGCCTGCAACTTCCCACACTCATGTGTAAATGTGTTTTTATGACACTTACAAAAATAAAGTGCGCTTGTGAAACTCTAACCTCCACCCTTGTGGAAAGAAAAATCCCTGTGGTTTAAAATACAAGTTCATAGGTTTGATTGAAAAGAACCCCGAGAGAAGTTCATCGTTAAGTACTTCGATCCATTTTCCATTTTTCTTCACTTGGAGGGCAACTAAAAATACTATTTCAATTCTCCCTTTAAAATGGGAGTGGCCAAACTCAACCGTCCAATGAGAGTACAGTATAACCAAATGGTATGAGGGTTAATCTCGGTGAAGCTATTCATAACTTTTAACTCTTTAATTATCAGCAAGTAAGGTCGTCCGGGGGGGGGGCAATGCATCGTTTTTCTTACGATAAATGTGAACCAAACCACATAAGTGAGGAGAGCCCAAATCTGCTCTCCTCATGGGCCGGCTTAATCTCAAGTCGAAAGAGGCTGGGTTCAGGTGGGGAAAGGTTGAGTAATGGCGGAGGCAGTGCGGGGGAGGAGAGTGGTTGATCTGCATTGCAGCGAGTGGAGCCAGATACATCACCAGGTGACAGGTATATTTATTCTCTACTGAGGCTCCCCTCCCAGCACTCCCCTGGCTGCCTCTGAAAGCCATCCATCGCCATACCTGAATACGCAATGAAATCATCTCTCTGCACCCCCCCCCCCCCCCCAGCCCCCTCCCCTTCCAGGCATTAATAACTCAACCCTGCTGGTTAGATGGCCCCGGGAAAACATGGAGGACCAGGAAATAGATTGTGAGGAGGAAGCAATAGAAATTCGGGGTGGATTATAATGAAAGAGGCTCTAACAAGGTTTCTAGAGGCCAATGAAATGAGGCTATGGTAGGATTAAAGAGGATTCAAGTGAAAATTGGGGCTGAAATATAAATAAACAATGTGGTCAATTATTTTGGTGAGAAACAGGCAAGGACAAACAGCTAATCATTTATAGCAAACTATCGTCGGTGAGCGAGACACAATTGAAGAAGAATCACAAAAGCACAAAAGTCAAAAATTGTAGAAGAAAAAATATGGTCAAAATTTTTGTTGCAACTCCAGAAGCAAAATGATTTGCAGAATTTTAAGACATGATTAGCTAGCTCGATTGCAGTAAGTGTTTCTAGTTTTTTAAACCACTTCAGTACCTGTAAAGTATAATTATTATTTTTTTATAATACCTATGTTAATACTGAACTAAATGACAATCATTTTGAGCAAAAAAGGTTCAACTGGATTATTTCCATCATTTCTAATGGGGGAAATTTGCATCAGTGTTTAGCATCATTATTAATTCAGGATCTGAACAATTATTGTGTGGACAGCCTCCCAAAATATAAAAAGCAGTGAATAGGAGCCAAGCCATATAATAGCGAAAATCTGCACCCCCCCTTAAGAGGTTATAACGGCGGCAAAGCAATACTTTTATGGAGGGTGAGTTAGAAAAGTGTTAATTTGTAAACCGCATGGGTTCACTGGAGAGTCAATTTTAGAACTTTACAAACCACAGCTTTGTAAATTGAGATGGTACCAGGCACCAGTTTATCTTGACACTAATATTACTTGAAAAGTCAGATTCCCACTTTTCATCCTCAATCGTGATTTGATGATAAAAACACATCAGAAAATGCAATTCAGACAGATTTTTGTATTCATCCAATGCGAGCTCATCTTCTGAGAACAACTTGCATGAGAAACAAAGACTCCTAAACAATTTGAGCTGAAAAAGGAAACATCAATTATTCCACATTCCCGCTCATTTGGGCTTTTGGTGTGGAATCCCATTGCTGATATGAAGTTAGTTTTTAATTACCATGATTTTTTTTTCTTGGTTTATTTTGAGTGGTTGTAGTTTCTCAGGGAGGAGGAGATGGCGGTTTCTATTTAACATTCACCAACAGTTGGAGAAAGAGAGACTTTTTTCGTTCATCCTCCCATCCACCCACCCACAGAAGATGTGATAGAGGTGGATTCGTGACCGCAACGGAATATCTAAAGGCCCATTGAACAAATCGATTTAATTAGCACGTCTGGTGGCTCAGTTCTCAACGTCTGTTTCAGTTCAAAAGACTGCTTTTATAACCCTCCTTAAATTTGAGTGAGAGAAAAAATGTGGAAAGACTTTACAAAGGATCCAATTTGCAAATCTCATTTTCAAAGCAGGGGCGCATTATCCAGCGTGCGCCTGCAGAGTCATGCACAAGAGGCGCCTGACATACAGAACAACAAGTCACACATGCGGCAACTTGAATACAATTACGTAGAAATATGAACATGAATTTTGAAATTCATTTTTCGCCAACTGATGCATCACGCTGGGACAAATTTGTACATTTTTGCAATTTTTTTTTTTTTTTTAAAAGACATCTGGAATCAGCAATGCCGTTCCCGCCCAATAAGAAAATATGAGCTTCTGTGATATCTTTTGAGTCAAATAAAATATGATGCAATTAATTACACAGCAACACATTCCATAAATACAATGTCACTAATATTTAAAATGGCAACACTAATACATCCTGGCCTGATTATGATTTACGATCCATTACGTACTATCATTATTATGTTTTATACACTCTTGCATAACTTAAATTAAAAGGCTTTGTAAAACTAAATTTCACAATAAACATTTCTTCCAGGTGCTATTTTGTTTTCTCAATTGTGAAAGCAAAAACCACTGAGTCATTCCCACCTACTTGAGTTGTTGCATTAGCTGTGCGCAAATATTTGATTCACTTGCATCATTCGCTAATCCGGCAGGTGGTGTCTAACCAAATTCAGGTTTTAAATTCAATACATACCAAACCTCTTACAGCACCAAGTTTGATTACATCATTTTTTTTGTGAATAAAGATTCCAATTACCGTATTTTCCGCACTATAAGGCGCACCTAAAAAGTTCCAACTTTCTCAAAAGCCGACAGTCCGCCTTATAATCAGGTGCGCCTTATATATGGACCCATATTGAGCCACTACAGCAGGCGTGTCCAAAGTCCGGCTCGTGGGCCAAACGTATATATATATTATATATGGACAAAGTTTTAAAATGGGCCATTCATTGAAGGTGCGCCTTATAATCCGGTGCGCCTTATAGTGCGGACAATACGGTATCATCAATGGTGTTCAATTTCTGACTCGGGCCTTTATATTTTGAGGATTAACTGTAGTAGAATTGATCAAGGGGGATCCTTCCATCTGTGGTCCCTTCTCAAGGTTTCTCATTTTCCCCTGGTAGGGGTTTTTTGAGTTTTTCCTTGCCCTTTTGGGAGCTTATGATCAGGGGATGCTTTGAGAATAATTGTCAATTTTGGCTATGTGAAGCCCTTTGAGACTGTTTGTGATTTAGGGCTATACAAATAAACTTGACTTGACTTGACTTGATCAAGACATTTGACGCCTCAGCCTGACCAAGCGACATTGCGACTAGTCTGAGAAAGAACTGGTGTCGATCAAGCCTCCTAAAGCACATATCCCATAGCAGCTTGGCCACTCAGCTTGCCTGTCAATTCTACTAAACACAGAAGCAGCCAAACGTTGATTCCACCACCTGCAGCCTTTCAATTCCACCAACCCACATTTAGAATCGAATGAGGCGGAAGGGAAGTGAGTGTGTAGAAAAAGGCTTTCCAGCTTCCCCAATATTGTTCCAGTTACAGTACGAAAGGATTTCCAAATGTGGTTTTACATAAATAACATGGACACAAAGGGCAGGTAATTTTCAATGAAAGTCAATTTGGCTAAAGTGGTTAAACGCAGTTTTTAGAACAATGCCGTTTTTCCACTGCTACGCCCAAAAATCAAGACAAGTCACTCTAATTAGTTTCACTTCAAAATAAAAATACCAAGTGACAAAGACGTCTTACTTTAAAAAGAGACGAAAAAAATACCTTTAATTTTTTTTTTTTTTCTCAAGGCTACGACTTGCTAGTTGGAAAGAATCCTAAAACCTTTTTATAGGGAAAAATACTGGTAAACACAAGATGAATAAAGTATCTAATCCTTAATGTGAGGTGATCTTTGTGAACCCATGATGCTGCCAGCACTGATAACTTGTTGCAAACAAAATTCTTAAGCTGACGTGTATCTGACATCCTTGAACATTTCCACAAAAAAAATATATATATATCATAAAGAAAACATTCACCCGTAAGCTTTTTGCACCAGCCTCGGTCGGATCTCACCAAAAGTGAAACTGAACCTGTGAATATTTTAAAGTCCCCTTAGTTTTAATTCATGAGTCAGATTTTCTGACTGAGTGAGCGGCTAATAATCAGGATGGCGAGGGCGCGGTTTTATCACGTTTGATTTATAATAGAGGCCCGTTTGATTGGTGGACCGTTTAAAGCATGCCTAGACCGTTATGTTAATAAATCCTCACTCCAGGAAAACGACAAAAACAAAAATCAATTCAAGTCAAATAGTCTAATCTTGTTTTCAGTTATGCAGAGTAAAATGGCAGTGGCATTTCCATCCCTCTGTTTTTGGACATAAATCATATTTATGTTAGTGCATGAACAGACACTGACTGGCTTTACTGGACTCACACTTAAGATGGTTTAAGGCTAACTGACAAGGCAACAAACCATGAAGTTGCGTCATATTACCAGAGCGGTATGACTACCAAGCTATTTTTTATTTATACAGCATGCTAGTTCTCGACGTGTAATCGAATTGCATTGTCAAACGCTTTGAGAGTCATTATTGCCTTCCTTTTACAATCAATCACCGGATTTTACTGCTTCCTATATTATAAAGTAACTTGACTGAGATTTGCGCTGTCATTTTTGTGTAAATGTACATTTACTTTATTTACTTTAGGTGGTGAAACTTCATGAAGCTTCTTTAGCTAATGTAGCTTAGCATAGTTTGCTACCTGCATCACTTAATCATAATTATTATCACTTATTATTATCACTTATTGATTATTGTGGCAGAAATAAAAGAATATATGAAATATTTTAATCCGATTAATTGGAAAAAGTAATTGACAGATGAATTAAATACTAAAATAATCGCGACATTGTTATCTGGGTGCTGAAAGACTACCCACTGCTCCAGAGTATCAGTAATGGTGTGTGCGGATGTACAAAAATGTTCATGACATTAAAGTTGAATCACCAATTAGTCTCTACAAATGTTTTGTTTAAAAAAAATCTCAGAAGAAATTACTGGAGGGAAAAAACACTTTTGTGCATGTAACTAAAAACCACCTGAGATACAACACAATACAATATATTCTTTTTTTATCGAGCACATTTTTCAATATCTGTCCAAGTATCCAAATCTAGTGAATTTCCAAAACTGCTCTTCCAAAACGATCTATGCACAAAAACTGTCCAGGGGGGAGGGTTGCTATGTTTGAACAACAGCCAATCTAAATAACAACAATGTAAACGAGCATGGAAGTCAGCGGAGGTGCTATAAAAACAAGTAATTTCTTCTGGTGGTCTCAAGTCAACATTTGAAATCTCTCAGGCCAAACATAATCCGTTTCACGATGCGAGTCGGCCTCTGCTTTGTTTATATTTCTGCATGTTCACCTTTGGAAATAACTTCATTTATGATACTGGTTGTATGATGCATATTTTGTTTTTGACACCACACAAGAGGTTCCACATCCTTGTTTGCTTTCCCAGCATGTCGCAGGCATCTGTCAATGCCCACCTGATCATCTCATGGAAGCCCTTATTGCCACATGGTCCTCGGCCTCCCGTGGCCAACTTCTTGATGTAACTGCCACCTGCCCGGTCGGACGGTGAGTCAGTCATCAGTCTTAACGCGTTGGGCTGCCAAGTGGCCGCCCCTGCTCTCGTTGGTATATGCATGTGTCATGCTGTCGCTAAGAATTAAATGTCTATGTGGGTCACACGCTGCAAAAGCTGTAGACAAGCTGTCACTCAGACAAAGATGGACAAGTCAAGAAATAGGAAGAGACGTAAGCATACATAAGGATTGCTTTCACACACAGTCCGAGGAATGATCTCCCCCCCCCCCCCGCTACAAGTTAGCATCGTATGTCCAGCTGTCGCGGCAAATAACCTCGACCGTTTAGAACCACTATTACATCTGCAATCGACTCACCAGGGAGCGAGAAGAAGGCAAAAAGCCTAATCAGTTTCTATTTAAAGTCACCACTTCTGTTAGTTATTGATTGCTACAAAAGTGTTCAACAATTTGGAATTGTTGCCAACAGTATAGTATAGGCAAACTCATTTTTTTTTGCGGGCCGCATTGTAGTCATAGCTTCTTTCGGAGGGCCATTGTGAATAAATGTATGAGCTACAAAACAAACTGACAAATAACTCGTTTTCAAATCAGACGAGTAAAAACTGGTTAAATATTTTAAAAAATATATTAAAAGTGAAGAAAATTTGCAATTTTAGTTATGAGACACGAATTTGATGCACAATTTGTTTTCGCGGGCCACATAAAATGATGTGGCGGGCCGTATCTGGCCCCCAGGCCTCGAGTTTGACATATATCTTTTAATGCTAACGCGGAAGAACTAAATTAGTACGACCAACACAATCACTTTTAAAATGAAAAGAGGAAAAATGGCAAACTTTGCTAAGCTGCAACCAGCAGGGGCGCTGTTGAGCCGACCCAATTAGTTTGCATTCTACATAGCATGATGCTATGTTAGCGACATCTACACTACTTTATTGCAAGTATCAAAATCAGACTGGAATTCAGATTCAGAGGAAAAACTTTCATCTCATTGAAATAATATAAATGTGCACCCCATTGATGAGTTATCATTCATTTTATAGTTGATGAACAAATTTGAGTCAAAGCCCATCTCTAATCTGTATGATGTATGTGAGAAGACAAAGGAGAGGATTGGAATGGATTAGAGGGCCCATGTTTGACCCACTGAGATGGAGTCGAGAACAATAGGCCTTGTTTGAGGTGATTAGGCAGGCTTCAAACAAAAACAGACTAATCTCCATTCCCATTTTGTCCCCTTTGTTCAGATCCGAACATATCATATACCCATGAAAATTATAAACAGACATTTTGTTATGCAGACATACTTCAAATCAATTTTATTCAGAAAGGTGACAACACAATCTGAAAGGGTATGGCATTCTATAAAGACTTGATTAAATTCTAAAAGCCTTTTTCGGAGGAGGGGGGGGGGGAGCTCAGGAAACGTCTCTTGCATTTGAGCAGCCATGCAGTAAAGTTCCATTGTGATCACGTGAAAACAAGGCAGTGACGACCTTTTCACCCCTCTTCAGATCTTCTCTCCTCTTTTGGTAAGCTTCACAATTAAATGGCCATTACAGAAGAAAAAGGTACGTCAAGCATGATAAGACTCATGACCACTGACTACTTTTTCCATATTCACACTCGCAAGGTAATAAATAAGTAAATAAATAAATAAATTATAAATAAAATAAAATATAAAATTTAAAATAAATAAATAAAGGCAAACTGACCATCCTCACCAAAATATTCAGAGTCGTGGGCGTTGTATAGAGGTTACTTGAGGTCACCAAGCCACAGATGTCTGTTAGCACAGACTTGCTGAGAATTGAAGTGATTGGGAGCGTCACAGGCGTTCAACAATTTCACTTACACGCTGAGCCTCCACTTCTTTATCGGACTGAACTGGTTTTTATCTCCACTCGAGTTGGAGCTGACCATGCAAAGATGAAGCACCCGCATGTCGATGAAATATTCTTTTTTTTCCCTAGTCTTAACTTTGCAATGTATTTAACTGACAAAATTTAAGACAAGCAAATAAATGTATCCGCTATCAACTCATAGGATCACAGAAATAAAGCTGTCGGACATTTATTTTAAAACGGCCTCTTTATGAATTCCAAGACATACTTGCACATATATTTGCACAACCTTTCAACTTTTATGACATCAAAGTGGAAAAATGCTTTTTTTTGTGATTCAGAGAATATCATCAAAAAAAAATCAAGGGTGCACATTTTGTGAGTAAAATCAAAGGTGTCTATGCCACCCATCAGCTCAAAATAGGGATCATTTTCCACCAACTAGAAATGTAGCTGAAAAGACTTTTGATCATGATTGTGAAAGGATTTAGTAGCTGCAGTCAAAGGCCAATGCCTTCATGTTTTATATTAAAAAAAAAAAAAAAATCCAGTCCGTTCCAGTAGGTTTCTCTTTCAACTCGTTGAACTCGTTGTCTCAACATAGTTTCTACATTTTGTCATTTGCATCACGTGTGCAATCAACCGTAAATTTAGAGACGACTTTTTAAGCATATTTGAAACATAACAGATTGACCTTGTCTGAGGAGCCATTTCCACTTTCTCAGGCCGCGACTGACAACATCTTTGCACAGCTTAACTTAAACAAGTAGAGGGTATTAATCAAGGACCAAGGACTTTTTCATCATTTATTGCGAAGATTAAAGTTGGCATTGTTCTCTCGTCTTTATAAAACTTATTTTTGTAATACTTCTTTTGCTGCCATCCACTAGAATTTCACTGCTGGTACACTTCATGTTTACTTTTTGTATCTGGCTGGCCTATACAACGGAATATATTCAGAATTCTATTTATGAAATATTATTGTGTGTGGATTATGATGTAGTAAAATTACACAAATTAATAAAGGCTATCGCGAATAAATGCAGGAATCTTCTATTGGGTTTCTCTGAATAGTTAATGTAGTGTCCTAGCCTCAATCCCCAATTATGTGTGAAATCTCAAATATTTGTCATCATTTTGCGAAAGGAAAAAGCTCATTTTGAGGCTACTGGGCAAGACACAAAAAAATATGAGAAATGCGAGTAGTCACTGAGCACAGCACTGTTCCCTCACTCTGCTGTTAAAAAATATTTTGATTTTATTTTATATTTTTATATATTTTATATTAATGCAAAATATGTCATGAACACAACAGAGGGAGCTTGATGAAAATGTGATGGTATCTTCATCTTAAAAGCAAAACAGTGACACAAATTAAAAAGTTCACTAACTTTGTGGGTTATCTCTCAAGGTTAATTACTCGAGTGTGGGTGCGCTAAATTTGCGTCATTCATTTGCTTAACCGTGCATATTTAAGGCTTAAGTGTAAAACCTTGAACATTTCCAAAAAGATCAAATCAAGTGCTGATTATATTCCATGCAAAAAGTGAAATCTCACAAACAAGCCCAAATTGGATGACAAACGCGTGGGAGCGGGCCAACTTTGAAGGATGCCGCATTTCAAAGTGATGTCAGCAACCAAGACGTTTCCATCATGATGTCCTTTGACAACATAATTACGCACTGTAACTCGCTTCATACGACTCGCCAAACCACATCAGCTGCAGCCCTTGGTCCCGCATCCCAGCAGCAGCAGTGCCGCAGGAGCGGAGGGATGGCGAGCGGGAGGGCGGGCGGGCGGGCGGGGGTGGCATTGGGGGTGCTGAGGCTCGCAGCCCGAAGCTAAGCAAATGGAATGCAAAGGCAGTAAATTGGAGAGCAGACGCAGAGGGCGCTGAACGGGGACATCGGCCGAGCGCCAGTGGTCCATCACTTTGCATCAACGTCACATTAAGAGCGCTGGCATGAAGAGCGGGCACAGAGGGGAAAGGGTGGCAAAAGAGTGTGCCGAGTATTAACCCTGAAGAAAGTAGCAAAGGCCATTTTTGACACTGGAAACTTTGTGTAAAAAAATCCTCAGGAGGAATCTGCTTTAAACTGGGAAAGTATCTGGCATTTTTTTGACAAAAATAACAAATATCCAAAATTTAAGGAATATGAAAGAGTGGTGCTTTTATTTTTGAAAAATTGTTAGCGATGTGTTTTCAATTTTGTGGATTTTTTGTTTGTTCTGTGTCAAAATTAACAAAAACAAATAAAATTTTAAAGTAGCTATAAATGAATGGCTATAATAAAATAGCAACACAGGAATAGAGGCAGCTCTAGTGTCAAATTGACAAGGAGAAAATTCGGTTAATGATTCGGATGAAAACATTTTTTATTTTTGAAGATTTTTTTTCTACTCTCAGAACATTTTACACAACACTCCTTAATTGCTTAACAGTTTCATTCCATTAAAAAAGTGCTACATATGTTTCCGTGACAAAAAAGTTGCATCACCGCAGGGTTTATTTTTGATCAAAGTTAAGACCTAAGGGTTTTACATCAATTGATAAAATATTGGATTACAAAAAATTATTCATCACACAGTCTTGAGAAAAAAAATCTTGGATGACAAAAAATTATTCATCACACAATCTTTAGTGAGTTTGTGTGACAAAAACTGGAAAAGTAGATATTAACCAAGACAGATGTAAATCCAGAAAAGTTAAAAAAAAAACTTAAAATCTACATACAAATAGGACGGATTTGCCATAAAATTGCAAGAAACTGATTGGATGCCAAGGCTTCATTTTTATTTAAATGACTCAACAATGGCATAAAATAAAATCAAAACGACAGGCAATCGAAAAACACCCCTTCAAAATCCAAACAAAATTCATTGCCACACAAATCATAATAGCCCATCAAATTTTTGGGCGTCATCCTTTTCTAAATAGGACAGCCGGTGTTTTTTTCTGGAACAGCTCCCGAATCGCTTCCCATGCTACATTTAGCCTTTTGTCCAAAATCATTATCCTGCAAGTGTAAACGTCCGTGTCATCGAGTCAAGGCCACTCACTGAAGCTAGGTAAAGGGGGCGGCAACTAAAAAAGGGGGTCTCCTTCCAACCTCACCTCCATTAATCACACTTTGCACCCACCGTGGCCCAGCGAGCTGTGTGACAGTGACAGCATAGAGAACGATTAATACTTAATGCAGCGTTTAAAAGAATGATTTATGCCATCTGTTAGTAGAGGACATGGTGCAGAAGTATGCCGCAGCGCCCACATATACTTGTCAGCAAAGATTAAGAGAATGATACATAACTTAATTTCAGGAGCAGCGGGTCACCTCCAAAATTAGTCGGATTTTAGATCATGAACACGCCAGGGGTAAGGAGGGGAGCATTGCCTTAGCGTTAGATTGATCAGAGTGACCCAGGAGTAGCCCAATCCTAAGCAGGCGTAGAATCCTGAACAAGCAGGAGAGCAGTGCTGGCTCAGTATGTGCGTGGAGATATTGCAAAGCATCCATTTTTTGTTGTTTTTCTGGGCTCCACGTGCCCGGCCGGGGGCAGGAACTCAAACCAGATGCCAGCGCAACCTCAGATGACTTCTTTTTAGATTAAGCATGAGCAGTTCTATGGCCATTTTCTGGACATAGGAGTTATAAGCATTGTGTCATTGTGAGGGAAATTTAGACAGCATGATGTGATTTAATATGTTTGCTAATGCTAATTTGTTATTGTTGTTTAGGAGAAAAAAAGTTGGGTAACAGAATAAGTCAGATCTGATTTCATTCAACTTTCTTTTTTGTTGTGAACTTAAAGTTCCTGCCGGCCCGTCATCAATATTACTTATGAACAAGTCGGTTTAGATTTTTGGAAGCAACTCACTTTTCATGCTGACAGTTTGCTAAATTGATGACATTCCATCCAAAGCCGCATGGCTTCCCACGTCAATCCCCAAAGTGTCAAAACTGAATTTGAATTCTAGTACGCTTCAGAAAATATTTCACGCTGAATTTTAAACATTGTAATGAATGCGGTACCTATCTTTGTTTTACAGATTAAATATACAGGGGAAGTCAATTGGCAATCTTTGGCTATTTGTGCGCCGTACGATATCGTAAGTGAAGACGACAAGTATTCCGATTACGCTGAACTGGATGAAAACTCATCGCGCATCATCACATCAAGACTTGACTGCAAATGAGCGGCATTATCTCCGCCTGTCTTTCTTCAATCCCATCCTTCCCTTGCCTCTCGGAAATATTTACATATTCAAACTGTCAAAGGCCCAAAACAAACAATTTGTTATCCGCCACAGCACGGCACGGTTCAAAAATACTCTGCATGTCATCTGCATAAAAAGCAAGAGCCTTTTGTCAAAGATTACCAACCCGCATTTGACACGACAATAAGACAAGGTGAGCACAAGGGTAATCACTTTAGTTAGTTCTTTCATTCGACTCCGCAAGGTTAAATAGTCCCATACAGATTTCCTTTATGTACATCAGTCATACCAACTTCAATCTTTAATAACCTCAATGGGGAAATGTTAACACAACTGGAGGGGTTGGTGTTACTTTGTTTTCCAACTCACCAAGGTCTTTGAACGTGACCTGTGGGAGTTCCGACGGAAAGTAAAAAATGAACTAAGCGAGGACATGTTCTTCACTTGATTGGTTTGTATATCCCCACCCTCTGCTCGCTAAAGCCATTATCAGGGGTGATTAAAATTGTTCCCCGGCTCAGAAGGAGATTCCTGGGTGGAGCGGGTCCTTGAAAGCGACACGAACGCTGACGGGTTGCCAGCCTGTCACAGACAGACAGAAAGTAATCCCTTGTCTCGTGTTTACAACAAGGAGCTACTGCAGCTGTAATCACCTGAAACCTGAATCCATCACAGGTCGGCGGTGGTCTTGACATTTCAGATAACTGCAACTTTTTTTTTTTGGTCCATCAATGATAATTACAAATCCCTGGAGAAATTATTTTATCATGAAACATTGATGCTTATGAATAAAGAAATAGTAATTGTTGGGTAGGAAGACTTTTACAGCAAAAACAAAAAGGTTGGAGTGAGGCATTTATGATTGAAGGTAATAATAACAGGCTGCCATAATCACCATTAATGGACCCATATAGTTTGAGCTCACAATCAAAGACATTCCAGTGCTTCTAAATAGCAGCAGTCATTTTTTGTGGCTTATTTAAAATACCGGTTTCAAACGTAAGGCCCCGGGGCCAAATCTGGTCCATCATATCATTTTATGTGGCCCGTGAAAGCAAACCATGTCTGTCAACTTTCATGACCCTCGCTAAAATTTGTACCAAGCTTTTTGTCAAGTGCAATAAATAATTTTCCAAGACTTAATTTTTTAAAACGTGGTTTCTTGACCACGCTCATCATAAATGTTTCTCCTGTTTCATCACCGTTTAGTGTGTAACACTGTGTGGTAACACTAGCACGCTGATGCTAATTTTTAAGAGCGTACCTATGGCATTTCCAATTGTAGGTTAGCATTTAGCTAAGTGGAGCCTTTGTGATTACTTTAAATACACATGTAATTTAGAGTAGTAATTCTATGCTTTATGTTTAGTTTGACAATGAGCTTCAACTGAGAGAGGCAATAAACAGCTTGAAACAGAATTGATAACAGGCCCATCAACCATCTGCACAAAACGTTCTGTTCATTATACAAGATTGCAGGTATCTTGGTAATTAAAAGAAAATGATGGTGATTTACTTTCATCTTGCCTTTTTTGTGAGTTCACTCTGGAGTGAATGCATGCGTTTTAGAGGGCAGTTCTGATGGCAAATTGAGATAACTCATTATGAGGCTGAAAAATCAACGTACGTGATATCTGAGAGCACTGATATGTGGAATAAAGTAATTAGGGGATTGGCATTTGATTAAACTTCAATAAAAAAAAAGTCTACGCTGCAGCAGGCTATTTCCGTTTTCTTCAGAAAATAACTAGCTAAGACTGAATAAACAGCTGCTCCGTAGTATTTTGCCTCAGTTGCTTTAAAACAAACAATCAAACATCTATTTCACACATTTTTATTGTCTTAATTAATTGATTATAGAATAAAAATAATTGTTTGGTTTATAATCTTTCTTACTGTGTGCTTGACATAAAACCTGATTTAAATTAAAAAAATATATCTCCTGTTTCTGCTAATGAGGATTGAAATATACAAGGATAACTGATGGGCAACAATTTTGTACAATTATTTACTCAGTTAAGTCATTACCATGAACCGCCCAATAAGCTGCAAAAATATTGCATTATTAATATTTGATCATTTGCATATTTCCATGGCCATGCAAAACCCCTCCGCCCCAAAATAAGACTCCTTCAATTCCATTATGGCAAGCTTCAAACTGGGTCATCAAATCTCCAGGCACAATTATAGCCCAAACCTCAGTTGGACAAAATTTGCCGCCAGTTGTTGTGCTTCTGTTTGTTATGAGAGGCCAAAGATAATTTCTTATTCTCGAAAGGGAAGTGTTATAGATCCACTCAGAAGGCCTAACGGATCAATACAGGACAAACGTATACTAATAAGCCAATGATGAACCTGGAGGGGGTGGCCCAAGCCAGCTTCTGACAAATGTGTTATTGACTTCACACAGCAACCAGGTAAAGCAACACGAGCCATCTGAAGGGGGAGAAGACATGAGAAGCTTTTTTGTATCGATCACCCAATCTCGTGTCGCCTCCAGCTAATGATGACCACGATGTAATTGACACATCAGGAGCGTGACGACATGAAATCACTGGAACGATTCCGTTCAGTCTGTATTCTTTATGATAGATGTGTGCGGCGGGGAAATCCTAACAACTTCTAATACAATTAGAGACACTACATTGTTCTACAAAATGGGAAATCAATATTCACAACAGACTATTTGAGCCAAGCTTGTATCTGCTTGCCCTGATTTACACTACACGGAAGAAACCACACACTCAAGTGAATACTTCAATTAATGATGTTTTTTTTTTTAGAATCTAAAATCCCTAGAAAAACATCTTTCAGAAACCTTCATCTGAGGTCATAAAAAATAATGACAATAAGAAAAACTTCTGAGCTTGAATATTTCATTAAAAAAAAATACAGTTGAAAAAAATAAATCGAGCTCTTCTGAATTTCTGTCCCCACGCTAGTTTTATATTAAAGAATAACACTAGACAGACAGATACTAATAGCAGTAGATAATCTTTCATACAGCCGCCGAAACGCGTCAGAGAATAGGCACTCGCATTTGAAATCATTTAAATAAATGAATATCCGCATATTACACTAATTTGTAATGAAGGAATGATGGAAATTACTATAAAACTTTGTTAATATTACATTGGCATTATATAATTGCCGATTGTGCTTGCTGAAAACCGAGCCCGGCCTTCATAATGTTTGCTGAAGGCTTATCACACCCGGGCGACAATGAGCCAAGATCACATTAGAGCCATTTTTTATTCTGCTGTTATTCATCAAAGTGATTCAGTAACATTAACTAGTGCTTTGCACTTGCATGCTGGCATTATGAAAATGACTTATGGCGCTGTGAGCCTGAATTATAGCCGCGTCATCAAGTCTACTGAGTAAGACGACAATACTTCACCTATGTGTGTGTGCGTGTTTGTGCGCGTGTAAAACTAGCTAGCTAAGCTAATTAAGCAAAGAATGCATTGCTTGTCATACCGTACGTGTATATACAATATGTGCTTCTCATCAATTAGATTTTCCGACTATCTTGGCTCAACCTTAGTGTATATCCGTAATGAAATCCCTTCACCTCAATAAATAAGTGCTGCAACTGCATTGGCTCTATACAGAAGATTAATCAAGTCAATTTATTCACTACCTCAATGGAATGTCTGCCTTTATTCTGTAATAGGAGAATTGTTATTTGTTACGTAGTGGATTCAATCAGATTCAACTACCGTATTTTCCGCACTATAAGGCGCACTGGATTATAAGGCGCACCTTCAACGAGTGGCCCATTTTAAAACTTTGACCATATATAAGGCGGATTATAAGGCGTATAGAATAAATAACTCAACGTTGGTCAAACATTCATGCAATCACAATATAGTAACACTCGAAAAAGTGAAAATAATATATCAATAACTCAACGTTGCTCAAACGTTAATATCACACAACACACAAATTAAACACGTAAAGCTTACTTTAATAAATTAGTCCTCATCCACGAATCCATATAGGTCCATATATAAGGCGCACCAGATTATAAGGCGCACTGTTGGCTTTTGAGAAAATTGGAGGTGCGCCTTATAGTGTGGAAAATACGGTATTTAGTAGCCAAAAGAAAAACCTGATGTTAGTAAGGCACAGTTAAAAATCAATGAAGGTAATTCAGTCAATTGTCTATGCATCACCAGAAACGAAATATTCACCAGCCTTTCAAGCTATTCCAATTATAAACAAACCGTCACGCTTCACTTCACACTAATCAATCAATCAGTGTCTGTTTCACAGAAAGATTACAGGTCTTTCTTTCTAATTAGTGTCTTTACTGGCCTGCCAATGCATGTATGTGTAAATGTACGGAAATTCCATTCCACCGTACTTCTCGGGATAGCATGTTTATTTACAAGGTTATTGTGAATAGCAAATATTTATTTTAGAGTCAGAGCTCATCTCTACTCAATATTTATATGTTGGTATGCCGCATTAGTTTTTTGTAAGCAACTATGCACATTTCTAGTAGAAGCATACAAATGGTGTACAAAGTGGAGTGTGTGATGAATGTCATGTTTTGGTGCAGACGAAGCACTGATGGAGCTGATGCTTTCGGAAGGCGTTACACACATCCCGGGGGAGGACCACTGTCTTTCCCTTCTGCCTTGGATGACAACGGTAACCCACATTCGAGGACGACAGCAAAGCTCCATGACAAGTATTATCATATGACAACACTAATTAAATATTACATTATTTTCAGCATCAAAGGACACATTAATCTTTGAGGACTATACAGTGGAATTGCATTTCTTAAAATCAACAATAAATACAAAAAAATTGTAAAAGTTTGGTGAATACGTTTGTAACTTTTAGCGGTGGCGCAATTCACCAATTAATCAACAACTAATCGATTATAGAATTTTGAGGCCTTGATACTGCTAAAATGTTCCAAATCTTCAACCTTTCAAAAATAATCTCATATTTCTGTAGTCCTCCATAAATAAAGGGATGGAATTTAAAAAAAATGTCATCCAATTCACCGATTAATCGACAAACTGATTATTTGATTATTAAAAATAATCGTGACTTGCGGACCTCGTAACTTTGCAAGAATGTTGTCTTATGAAAAGGAAAACGTGATCATTCCAATAAAAACCTTAACCACTGAATTACTAAAATACTAAACGTATGAATACACTTCATGCTTTATTGCGCTCGTGACAATTTTCCCATCGTCAATATTTACATTTCGGATTAGCCCTGATACTTTCGCAGACACTCAAACATTCGTCGTGCAAACTCCACCAAAGCAAAACTGATGCTGCCTGCCTCTCTAGCTCTTCTTCCAAAGTCTTTCTCAACATCCATCCCTCCATCCTGCAAATGATGAACACACACGCTTAGGCAAACACAAAGTGCAGTGAAGCGGAACGCATCTGGCGGCGCAGCCCGTCAATCTGGTTGGCCTTGCTGCGGGAGCACACTGGCTGTGCCTAGTTTTGCTGCTGGTGTTGATGCGAGGCGTCACAGAGGACCAGCGTGAGATCTTACCCAGCCACATTTCAACCATGAAGTGGTTGAGGCAGGAGGGGAGGCGAGAGAGAGGCCACAGCAGCAGGAGATGTCATAATAGGCCAAGCGAACGAAAGCAAAGAATGGCGAGGCGCTCGGAGAACAATTGTGATTTCTCAGCTCTCACAGCGATGAGCGCTTACACGGTGTGTCCCGATTGAAGCAAGCTGCGCTTTGGCGCACAGACGGGAAACGTTTTTATTAAAGTTTTCACGGCCTCGCGTATCTGGGGATAACCAGAAAATGAAGATATCGGCCTGAAGGTTTGTCGATGGTGCTTCGAAATTGCCAAATGAATAGTTGGGGTCGATTTGGATGGAGGATAAATCAAACGTTGCCTGTAAAGCTACAAATCAAGCAATCGCTGATGAATTGGAAAAAAAAAATGGCACTGCTGAGATAGTAGAAGATCAAATAAGATGTCAGGCCAAGTGGAGGAATGTGAGAAACTGCGAGAAAAGCACACCACGGTATCGACGAATATTTCATTTTGGGCGCAAAAGCCCAAAAAAATCGATCTGCAAACCCCTTGAAAAACACTTTGCTCGTCTTTTTTTCTAATTCTAGATTATTGCCTAACTTTGGGAGCATATTTCCATTTAACAATGGACATTCCCATGATCGGTTTACTTTATGCGTATAATTAAATCTGTACGTACACGTAAAAGACCAAACATTTGAAAAGTAATGATTTTAATTAATCATGACTAATATTGAAGAAAGTTTTTTTCTTTTGTCGAAGTATTGTTCAATTGAGTTGGGTGTTTTCGAGAGACAAACCATGTATGTCCAGTGTTGGAAAATCTTTTCAGTGTTTCGGCATGCTAGCCTTTTTAAGGTATGGATGCTATTTGATTTGGAAGTGGAAAGGAGGGGGGGGGAGCATTTCTCCACCTAGACTGCCTTCCGGAAAATGGTGTCTAGGAAAACAAGACCTGTGACAGGAAGCGCTCTACCCTATGTTTAGCTGCACGTCAAAACATTACAAGTCCCAAGGCGGCGGCTGTAATAACATAGAATGATGCATTTCATGTTGATGTAACTTGTGATAATATACCTGCATGTTTTTTTGTTTTTTTTTGAACGCGTCTGAAGGCAAAGATCCAATCGATGGAGTCATGATGACTAGTGTTCCTTTAAAGCTCCAATTTCATGAATATGTAAATGCTGACACAGCATTGGTAATAAACATTATTTGACAGATGAAAGTAAAACTTCAAAACACCTTTAGCCAATCGTTGCCAAGCTTATTTCGTTTTTGCAGTAATTGTATTTGGTCGAGCCAGAGGTTGCTCAATTGGGAAAAAGATTTATCCTGGTGGCAGCTAGTTATAAAGCGAGCAAACGGGGCCTGTCAGTTCAAGTCGGAGAATAACAGGACAGCTGCCAGGAGGTCACGGGAGATGGTGTTTTATAACCCTCATCTCCATGTGTTTGTATCATCTTCACCTTGACCAGGAGCTTGTATGCGATTGGGGAGCAGACAAGCTGAAGCTTGTGTGTGTTTTCAAAAGCATTTGTGGGTCAGGGGAAAAAAAAAAAGGCCTCAGTGGGAGTCTGAGGAAAGGTTTAAAAATGTGTTTTGGTCTGGAGTGCCAGTAAAGGTTTTTTCAGATATCGTGAGAAGAATAAATCATTTCATCTCGACGGATTTTGCTTTGTTTTTAAAGATGAATCAGTGTCATACCAGTAAAAGCTACTTTATGATCTCTGATTTAAATCATGTATGCTTGTTTATGGGAAATATTGTAAGATATATAACATAACATAACATAACATAACATAACATAACATAACAGGGATAATCTATGGTTTGTTTTTTGTTGTTTTTTCCAATCAAGTAGAGTCTCGTGAAGGTGAAAAGCAGCACCGACGGTAAAGCACATCAAAATTCTATTTAAGGCAATATTTACACTACCTTCCCAGCAGCCTGGTTTGTCTGAACCTTTGTGCGCTTTGGGATTTCGGCCATTTTCGTCCCCGTATTCATATCTTGCTTGTTTTCTCAAGGTCTATTACGGTTTCCGTGACAGGCCATGGGGGGTGTGGGGGGGGGGGGGGGGGTTGTTGAGTCCCGGAGGGTTCAAGTATTTTGTTTCAGCCTACGAGTTTGCACAAATGCCAGTAACTTCCCTGTGACTGTCAGCTTTACTTGCCTACGACAGCCGAATAGGTTTCACGTCCGTACTGTGACTGCTGTGGTAAACGTTTTGACAATTGAAAGATCTCGCCGGGCTTGAACGCCAATCACATTTTATCTCTCTCGCTTTGTTCACGATGGGGCTTCCGTGCCCTGAGGTGAACAAAGCTCAAAATGGTTTAAGGAAGCATTCAAATCAATCTTGAATTTATATCAAATGGTTGGCAGAAATATCAAACGATTTTTCCTTGAGATGTCCAACGATAGCTGCTAACCGTAATCGGCAGAAACCGTTGCAATGACTGATACAATCCTTGACTGCAGCTTGCCCTAAAAGCACCAAAGGTCACTCACATGTCACCTAATAAAGAGTAAGTCAAGAGGTGCAGTATATCAATTCTCGTGAGCCGAAGGTTCCTTGGCCTTTCTGTAATTAAAGGCCAACTATGTGTAGGTAGGTAATGCGCCATAGACGAACCGACAGCTATTAGCGGAGGAAACTTCCAGACTGCGTGGTGAATGTTAAACAGGGGAAGCACGTGTGTGGGCACGCTCTAAACAAAAGGAAGTGTATGACTTTCATCAAGCAAATTATAGAAAGGAGTTTCAAGAGCAACACCGGCTCATTACCGGGAGAGGAGCCACTTTGCAAATTACAGTGCAGTCAAGCATTCCAGGTGTACCAAGAGGCCCTCCTTTGCAATCTTCGTCACACATACAAACACTATAATCTTATATAAATTAGAATCATGGCATGGAAGTAAAATAGGTGTAACATTAACACCAACTGTCGCCATCAAGACTAGCTTGGGATAATCAAGTTAATCTCGACAGCGGGACCAGGCTAATGAAGTTAGCTTCTCGGGTCGCCCTTGGCGGGGAAATTATGACTCCGTCAGGGGGGCTTTTAACCTCTACATGCGAGTATGAACCGCAAATCCACCCCCCACCCACACACACACACACACACATATCTGATATACACACCTCCACACAGCACCTTAATGAGTGCCCGGGGAGACAACGAGACAAGCATACTCAAAGACAGGTCCGCTCGGAGTCGGTGCTTCTGCCGCACGCCTTCCAAGACAGAAAGCTTCCCAAAAACACGCATAGGATGCTCTAGATCATCGAGACGCCCCGAGGCTGAGAGAACGAGCGAACGCGGAGTCAAAACAGAGAGGGAGCAATGGCGCAATGAAAAGAAATTCAAAACAGAGGGAAAAACAGGGGAGGGAATTACAAGGAGTATCGTCGGTACTTTCTGTTTACAGTGCTTTGATGAGTTGGACTTTTTCGAATCGCAGAAGAACCAATGAAAAGACATTTTATTAGCAAGCCACCAGAAACGTCAGTCATTAACTTCTACTACGGCTGTCAGGCAGTAAAGTGTTTTCAGTTGACTGATGATTGTTTACCTCCAAAAAAAGGTCGTCCCAGGATAATGCCAGTATAGATCGTCTGTTTGGACTAAATTCAAATACGAGGCGGTAGTATGAATAAATATTGCCGATGGTATTCAACAATTATGATATGCTAGGACGGGGTTGACTGGTATTATTATACAATCCACACGTGCACGAGCGTCAGTACTGCTCAGGAAAGCGAAGACAACAGATGTCAGTGTCTGTGATTCAGCTCCATCCAGCTGCGCCACAATGAAAAACATTTCCTTCAAACAGATGGTGGTTTAAACACTTTTTTTTTTTTAAACAAAGAATCATTTATTCCAACGCCGAGAATCCACTACTAGTCTCGTCTTAATTGCCTCCAAATGACAAAGTGCTCAAGTGCAATCCTAAATTCAAAGTTGAAAGTGTTACTAATTGTTTGGAACGAGACAAACGGAAATGTTTTCCGGCGTGCAAATTCATTTAAGCGTGCCAGATTCGAAATAGGGCCCAGCCTTTTGCCATGTTTGATTTGTTGCTACAAAAACATTTTCTCCCAGACGCCGACCTCCAGCTGTTTTCTGATCATCAAGGCTCTGCGCACTAGCGTCTTATAATCGCACTGTCCTGCTTAAAAGTTACAATTCGTTTGATCATGAATCTGCGGTAAAAGTTGAAAACATTTTTCAAAAAGTGAACAATAAAAACCGGCATTTGAATTCAAAACATCACACCTCAACAGCCAATTACTTACATTTTATTCAAGCAAAAGGTTATCATTGAGGTAAGAATGAGAAAATAAAACGGACATTTTGGTCTCTTATCGAGCTCACCTTTCACCTACTCTGCTGCCGCTATTAATTTTTAACCGCACATATCAACCGCTAGTACGGCAGCGGACATTTATTGCAAATAAAGAAATATCTTTCTTCCACATCTCCGGGGAGAAAGACGGACCAATCTTAAATGCTTCGGCAAGAGTTTGTGGCGCCAAAGGAATTCACTGGACTGGGATAAATCCTCACTTTCTTGACCTCAGTATTCATTGAGAGACGATGTGCCTGACCAAGCTAACAGATAATCAGTGGAGCAAGACACCATCACTCTGAGAGCTAAAACCTACTTAATTCTTTTGCCATAATGGAGGTCTGGCCTGTCAAAGTATCTGTCCAAACAACCTCCACCGGATATACAGAATTCAACGCTGGCTTCTGAACCTGACTCGGAAAGGAATTAAGAAGTCTGGGAAGGAGGTTCCATCGTCTTGCTTTGGGCCAGGCTAGTCAGACAAATGCATTCCTGTCTGCTGTTTGTTCTCAGCCGTGCCGGGCTTGGCTGGTCCTTCGCATGGGATTAGCGGTGCTTAAAATTCTCAGTATGGTAAAAAAAAAAAAAAAAAAAGCCCATTTTCACATGCCTTTTTCGATTTTACACATAATGGCGACGAAGAATTCTTTTTCCAACGCGGGTTTGCCTTGATTACACCCGACTTCTTCTTGGGAGCAATTTTCTGTCACGCATGTAATCATCTGATTGCGTACTGTCACTATGTAAGTTTTAACAAAGGATATTAACTGCTGAACCAGGCGCAATTTCAACCATTCACAGGATATCTATTTCAGTAACCCCCTTTTTTTTTTTTTCTTTCTAAATAGAGAAGAACCCAAGGGGGATTTAAGCTTTCAGTTCTGCCATACACAGCTCGTTCACTCACTTAATGAGGACATTAATTACATTCTACAGAAACATTTTAAAAACAGCAAATGTGCACTCTCATGAGAGACAGGAACCATCTTTGGTTTCAAAAGGTGCTGCAGTGAAGCAAAGCGCCACCAAAATACTCCAGGGTGTAACGCAAAAACATTTTCTATTTCGTAACCGTGCTACAAGTTGGTCGGGTGTAATGTAACACGCTGTGGGCAAACAAAGCCATCTGAAGAAAAGCCTATTAGCATTGGGTGAAGGCTCAACAGTGTCCTATCCCCGGTTCCTGATATCGTCACATGCTAAGCAGAGTAATATCCATCTTAACCACCATGCTCCTAATGCCTTTTCTCCTGTCCCTTGTGATCAGACAACTTCCAACCTTAATCCCAAACTAAGCTGCTTTCTAATTATGCTGGCAGTCCAAACAGACCAAATATAAGGGTAAGCCGGGTCGACCTGCTGAGAAGTATCACGAGGTATGGAGCACCTGGTTACAAACAGGATGCAAAAAAAATATATATACATTTTTTTTATCTTGGAGGTGCACTGCACTCTATTTACCACCAGGGTGCTCATTTGCACTTCCACACAATGCAGATGAGCAAACAGTCGGTTTTAATCCCCTTGGCTGTCATTTGTAAAAGTTCAAAATGGCCAAAAGGATTCAACAAATATTTACAGTTGCTATAATGAGGTGGTAACAATAAGTAGAGGAAAATGAGCAGTGGGAGTACACACATAGAACCTTGCCCAAGCAATAATTTTCCGGTATTGAGCGTTTTTTTTTTTTTTTTTTAACGAACAACAACCCCATGGGCCCCCTGGAACATTCTTGCATATTTCTGGCTTTGTGCTACTGTAATACATTTGGCCAAGCTTGCAGCCTTTGGCTACAGAGGGCAGAGAGGCGGAAACATTTTCTATTCACGTTAGCTTTTCCGGCTCATTCTCTCAAAGTTTCCCATTAACATGAAATTACCCAAACAGTAGACTCTCAACAATCTACCCTGGGGAAGATCTTGGCAAGCCCTCGAGGCTCACGTTACAGTCATGGCGTCGGCACTTTTAAAAGATTTCTTTTTCCTCAGCCAACATGAAACATGAGAATTGTAGGATTTGTTAGAAAAGAAGTTCTTTTTAATTGTGCAGTCCATTTCCAGCCTCACTAGATGAATGCACCTGTAAAATCCACCGTTGGCAGCCCGGGTCATGCTGGCAGGACGTGGGAAAACCAAAGCTATTTTTCAGATAACTGAGCAATCTTCTCGCGTATAGGCAGCGAGAGGGCTTTAGGTCAGAGGCACTGGCGAGAAACGCTACTTTGTCTCGGTAAGACACAGCAGTCCGCTTCTCTGGATCTCAGACTGTGCTTAACATCAGTGCCAGGTGGAATTGTCCCCGTTTCCAAGCAACATGATAGCCCAGTCAAGTGGAAAAAAAAAAAGGGCACATATTTCGGTGGTGAGGATTTCTCATTAGTAGCACCTCTGCAGAATTGAGCGTTGACGAGTCTGAGTATCACAGTTAGACAATTAGGCAATTACATTTTGTCAAAAGTAATAAAAATCATCATGGTGAGTCCGGTGGTATGAAGGGACACAGTTTTAAAAAAAAAAAAAATTTTTAAAAGTGAACTGGGTGTCTGGAATTTTTTCCCACATACATGACGGTGTTATGAGGAAACTCCAGAGTTCCCCAGAGGAAGGCGTGTCAACGTGAGGAGCTTTGTGATAGGAGGTCACGTCGGATCGAAAGGGGAGCATCAAGAGGAGGAAGACACAAGCGGTCCGGTGACAGGCAGTGTTTGAAAAATCAATAGGTGTTGCTTTTCTTCTGTCTCACTTTAACACCTGAGGCAGAACAAAGCAAAGACCCGAGTATCCCCCCCCCCCCCCCCCCCCCCCCCATTCCACTATCAACTGATTCCATTATCCATTGATTCCAACCCATCTTGGGGTGACTTGCGAGAAAATCATCTCTATATTTCGAAATCTCGATTTACATTCAAATGAGAATCTGATATAATTCCCCTGGAGAATCACCATAACGCAAAAAAAAAAAACTAACAGTGTGAATTTCCAAGACAAACTGATGAAACCGCCAGAAACCGCTCGTGTGAAAATAAAACTATCACGGCCTTGGGATGAACTCCTATCGGCCGTCTTGTTAACGCCGCCCTCCACGTGAAAAGGTCTGTAAACAAAGCGTTGCTTAATGACATCGACTTAAAACCAAAATTGTGCACGGTCCGATTTAGAATTCGCTGACTCGTGCGTTTGTTTCTCCAGCTGCCGCGACCCTGCCGCAACCTAGCTGAAGCAGCGGTGGCTGTCACCGACGAGTCGCGACGCCGCTACCGATCGGAAAAAACGCGGGCGAGTCAACGGCGATGATTAATCCAAGGTAGCGAGGGCATTTTATAAAAAGTCACAACGATTTCACGCTGCGAAGCCTTCAAACGCAGCGCCGTTTTAAATCACCGCACTAGACATTAGCCATGCTCTGTTATACTTTAATGCCTTTCAATTTCCACTGTCGTAATAAAGTTTATAGCAAAGTGTCCGTCTAATGAGCCTGAGATAGATCAGAGTGATAAGTGTTTGGGTTCATGGATGGGTCCCACTGCAGAAATTTCTTTCCCCAAAGGGACTCGTCAGACCAGAAATACCACTTCCCCTAGAGAGCTTTGTATGACACCGAGACAAAAAAGCGATCTCTGTCAAGCCACCATGAAATGCATGTCCCTGAAGTGAATGTTTTAACTTTAACGGGAGTGTCGGCGGTTCAGATTTCACATGCGGAGAATAGCCCGGCAACTGCTTCGTTGCTAACGCCGCAATCCGGCCCCTCATCGTCAACTCTGACTCGTTTGACCCCGGACATTTGTTATTCGTGTCACCGCAGGACGACGGCCCGAGGAATGCGGTTGTAAATGTGTTGACTCCGGGGAAAGGCGAAGAACTGTGAACACGGTTGGCTAAATATAAACTTCTCCTTTGGGTCGGGATAAGGAGCGGCGCTTGAAGCATTGGTCTCACAAGACCCACTTTTGGTAGTCTGGAACTCGCCACCTGAGGGAGGTGAGACGGGAAATAGCCGGGTTTATTTCTTTGCTGGATAATTACACATCTTGAGAGCAGGAGAGTGCGAATGTACTCTCGGTCTTCTAAACACAGTGAAAGATTTCCGTGACCATCACTCAATTAAAGCATGGACTTTTAAGTGATAATGAGTATAATAATGTTGTCATTTTCAAATGCACAGTCGGATATTTTTGTAGCCGGCTTCGGAATGCACACTGATTGCTTTAGGTAATGAGACACTCGGAACATATTAACACAAAGGGGAGTGTTCCGTCACACTTTTGCGCTATGTATAAATAATTGACAACGGTTTTTGAAACCATTAAGAGTGGAACGAAACACATGCAAGTTCCAATAACTAGCAAAAGCTTGACCCAAAGTGGATTTTTAATATTCTAATCAGTGAACTAACTTTTTGTAGTATTTATGTATAATCTTGAATATAACCCCTCACGAGGAATTAAATTGACACTCAATAGTATTTTGTTTTGCACACTACCCCAAATACCAGGGGAGTCAAACTCCTTTGTGTCGGTCAACACTTTATATTATATCCAGAATAAGCTACAAAAAAAAACTGATAACTAGTTTTGAAATCATAGACTGGTAAAAAGTGTTCAAATGTTTTACAAAGATGAATGGTAATAAAAATTGCAAGCAATTTCTCTTTTTTACACGACACAATTTGTATTGTGAGTATCGACACATGAAGTCCACGCGAAATTTGTCTTGGCGGGCCACATAAAATGATGTGTTGGGCCGTATCTGGACCCCGGGCGTTGAGTTTGACAGTTTGAGTTTGTAGAATCAAATCACAACTTTAGAAGTTGCCATTTGTATATTTTGTTTGCAATGGAACAGTCTGATTCAAATTTACCTCTTACATCAGACGAGTGTTTGTTGCTGTTGCTTGGCTCGTTTTGCCAAATGATGACTAAACGACATCAAAACCAGTGGAAACTCTTCACACCAGCACAGCGGAACAACACTAAAGCCACAGTATCTACAAGCGCCAGTTTGTGTTGTTACTGGATGGATCCAGCGGCTAAAACACCCAAGCACAATCTATTGTAGCAAAGCCAGCGGCTTACAAAGCGACGGATTTCTCATCAGCACATGCCAGGAGCGGAGCGCAAGAGGCCAAGGAGCGTCGGCACTCAGCATGATGTAACTCCTCTGCTTTGATGCGCAGTCAAATGTTCATTGTTTTACACTTCAGCACGTTCGGAATTATTATGCAAATGATGTTTTTCTCTGATTTTCATGAACACATCATTTTTCGACTCATCAACTGTTAGAGAATAATGTTAACAGAAGGAGGACTGCACCGATTTTTGTTGTTCTTGAATTTACTCAATTTTAATTCATCAAGATCTTAGATCCTGATTATTTATTTTGTGCGACCGCTACACAAAATAAATTGAGTATATTCAACACACTGTTTTTGTCTATGTTCACCATGCACTTGCGTCAAAGTCAACCTCCAAAGACAGAATTGTCACTCGGATCAAATGCGAGTAAAATTGACTTGCTGAAAGATCAATATCACATTTATATGCTTGGCCAAGAAAGCTGAAGAGCTGCTGATTCTTCTGCTGGGGAAAGGAGGAGACTAGCCATGCAAGCACGACAACTGTCAATCTGTCAGTGTTGGCATCGTTTCCAGGGCTGGAAGATGTCACCCTCAGGAGTGCATCGTGACGGCCGTGGCGGTAGCCTGGAGCCTTCAGACTTTACAGCTTGGAACCTTGCGCTCACAGGCAAAGATTTTTTTTTAATTTATGAGGACATTGATCAACACAAAAAACCCCCGTCGGCACATTCGAAAGCAGTATTAATCGATATGGCCAATCATTCCTTGCGTATAATTTCGAGAGCGTGTTTCAAATTAAAATAATACAGGATGTCATAAACAGATTGTCATAATTTAAACAAAAGACCAGAAGATGTGGAAAATGGACAAATAGAAGTTCAATCACCTCTATGCGAGGAAATGAATCGAGTCGTCTGCAGTGCATCAGAGAGCCATTGCCTTGATAATTTTCTCATTTGCAACAATTTCATATCGATTTAACTTTTCCGTTAAAAGTAAGATTGGGCTTTCTGTTTCACAGCTGCCATTCCCGCAAATTTCTCCCAGCATTTAATCAATGCCTAGAAGAGACGTTGATGGGATATAATCATCTCCTGTCAACACACTTTCACTTGTGAGGACTTCATGTGAGAGCTCCTGGTGGCCTTTAAATATCATGATACGAGCATCATGTGAGATTTGCAAGCTGAGCCTTGATTGGATGTTTCAAAATGGTCACCCCGCCCATATTTGGAATAGCTTAATGACAAACTATTTGGATGCATCTTTAGTTACTGCAGTTGCTTCGACTATCATTGTCAGCAAAAACATAATATTGTAGTGCATGACAGGCCCAAGAAAAAATGCTGACTTAGCAAATGTGGACACAAAAAAAAAAAAAAAGGCAGAAATATATACATGATTAAAAATGCACTGTGTTCTTGAGGACAAATTTCCCTCAGAGTCCCTAACATGCACATAATTTGTCATCCAAAGTCAAATCTTCAACATCTTCATTTTAATTGCTAGCTAGCTGCGCGAGGGGCAAACGAGTGCTAAGGCAAAGTGGAGATGTCAGTGAGCCTGCTGTGATGAAGTGCGCATTTCATGGAATTTGGCATGCAAAATGTTTTAAAGTCATAGTCAAGTCCACGCACAATAGATCCGGCATAGAAGCGGAAAAAGGGCTGCCTCGACATTAGTAGTCTGCTTAATCACACATTAATGCCACCACAAGTCTGTCAGTGAAAACAAAACTATCTATCTGTGTAATTTCCAGCCCACCTCTCTCACTCACTGTCCCCCCCCCCTCCCCCATTTCGCATCCCACCCTCCTTGTTGCAAAGTTTTCCATCTGCTCTTTGAATTACTGCCCACAAAGATGGAACCCAACCAGCCTTTTTTAGGAGGAGACGGTCTGACCGGCCCAATCCCCCGCCCCCCCACTCCCCCTCCGCAGATGGTGGCCTGGTTCCTAAAGGGAAAACTTTCGCATTCACTGCTACTTTTTCGCATTCGCTGCCACTTTTGAGCATTTTTTTTTTTTTTTACAAATTAGGGACATCCTCTCCCACAAGAATGCTAATAAATCCACCCACTCTGTCAATTACATCCATTATGATGGAAACAAAATGGCCTCTTGAGAACCTGAGTGTAACAGGTACAAATGGCTGAAGTGTCGTGATGAATTATGCAACAGTTAGCAATTAAAAAACATATAAAAGAGCCCATTTCCAATAAGTTTTCCTTTCAAGAGAAAATTATTATATACTTAGTGTAAGTTGGTGCTCAAAAGTAGAGGCTGCACTTTATCCTCATTAATCTCTTTAGTGTCTTGCGTCTGTCTACTTTGCAGCATGGATCAGCTCCTGTTTAAGCCCAATCACTAATGATCTCGTCATGCAAGGGGTCCGACATTGACCCCCACTGCTGCTTTTATAAAGTTGAATACTGCATTGCACATCACAATTTAATGAGACAAACCAGGCAGCTCCTTTCACCTTTCTCTTATTTTCTGAAATAAGCAAAAAAAAAAAAAAAAAAGAGCGATTATCACCAGGGAACTGGATACACAATTTATTACAACATAGGAAAAGGGTTGCTACTCAAGCAATGCAATCACTAGCATACACACATTAATTTACTGAGCAGATGCTAAGGATGCTATTTGGGAGAAAGCATTAAGGCTAATGACTAGCATGAAAATGACCAGTGAAGCTCAATAAAATAGCCCATTTATGTTGCGTGTTATTTACTTCATGCCAGAAGTAACTATTTCTTTTATTTATTCTCTTCTCAGTGGCGAGAAAATGAAACAGCAAAAAACTGAGATTGGACTTAAAAATGATTAAACACCACACTGGACTTCCTTTGAGTCATTTTTTTTTTTTTAAAGATATAGTATTTTCTCTTATCAACGTGACTATAATCATTTGGGCATAGCAGAGAGACTTAATCTTTCAAAGTCTGCTGATAATTCATCTTCCAGTGCGCTGACAGGTGCGACCGAGTGCAGCAAGCAGGAGTTATGGAAAACATGGATTTGATCGAGTGGAAAAAAAGGCGAACAATCCCCGATGGAGTGCCGAGGCTCAACTGTTAGTCGACATCCAAGGTGAAGGTGTGGTCTTCATGCAACGCCGTGTTAATCAAATGAGACGCGCAATGAAGTGTGGGAGCCGAGGTTGCATTCACACCCCTTGATTTCTCACCATGCAAGATATAGAAGCAGAGCAGGGTAGGGTGGGATAAGCAGCAAGTCAAAAAAAATAAAAAAAAAAATGCACATGGCAAGATTTTAACACACAAGTAATCAAACAAAACAAACGCAATTATGTCATGTACACTTTGCTAAAGCTTTTCTGTTTCATGTGCTCTTATTGTGATTAAAATCCTTCATGTAACTGAGCGTGTCCATTCCTCGTCGGAGTTTTGGACTCAAATGCACAAAAATATTATAAATTAGCATGAATCTATGAATGGATATCGCGTTTGTGGAATATGAATTATGCAGCATGATTCACCTGTGGTTATCCATCTCGGTGGGGGCGGGGCCTTTTGTTACTTGCGGTCAACTGAAAATGACATCACAGATGCCAAGTCTCAGGTCACAACCAATCGTGGCTCAGCTTCAGAAAACTAGTGAGCCGTGATTCGTTGTGACCTGGCAACTGTGATGTCATTTTCAGTCGACCGTGTGACAAAATGGCCGCCACTTCAGCTGGCTCAAAACAGGTGGATTTTGCCTGTTTAATTCATATCCCAACCTTTTCAACTAGTTGGGCTGCACAGAACTTAGTACTACCGATACAATGGCTTGGGCTTAACTTCCTGTTTACTACCCACTCTGGTTGAACTCACTCAACTCTTGGAGGTTGCTTCTGTCAGATACAGTCTGGGCACAGCTTGTGACGCAATGAAGCTAGCGGCCACGCTATGTTGCCAACTTGGCTAACTTTCCAACACGAAGCAACTTTTCAAAAAAGTTTGTCATATTTAGGTCGTTAAGAGTCATACTGACAAAAACCGTGCCGTACTTTCATACAAGCAAGCACATCAAAAACAACAACACATTTACACCCCCTGTCCTCTTTGACTAACATATGGTGACCCGAGCTTACAGCATTTCCCCCAAACAATGGTGACCCAGTAAAGAAAAAAAAAAGACCCATGACCCATATTGGGTCCTGTATTTAAGTTTGAGTAACCCAAGCTCAATCTTTTGGACAGCACCAACCAGATTTGAACACCAGTGAAATATCTAAACCCATGAAGTTAAGTAACTTAAATGGAAACATACTAGCACAGCTTACACGCCGCAGTAGTTTGCAGTGATGAAACAGAAGAGTGCAGGATGGAGTGGCGCAGAATGCGCGCTTCGTTGCCTTGACCACATGCCCGACAAAATATACACAAAGATAAATCACATTTGTTTTCCGTGCATAATCCAAGAGAAAGACTTGTACGCGTGTCGTGAGATGTGATTCTTTACGCATAAGCATCAAATAAGTGATGTCGCTGTCATTTAACAAATGTGCTTTTTCCCCTCTCGAGAAAACACAACATATCGCATCGGGTCTATTTGACAAATTGCCCGATTTGGATTCTGAGCGTCAAACCTATAAAGCAAAACACGATCCTTTAAGGGAAAGAGCATTTCATGAAGACAAATGAGAGAAGACAGTGCCGAATCAAGCAACAGTAGCGATAATTGCTGCTTTTCGTCTTTAAATAGCACAACACAGCATAACTGCTGTCATTTACCAGACCTTACGGACGACAGTGAAATGAAACTTTTATTTCTCGATGCCAGTGTGTCAGAAACACCTTGGAAGCTGAGCGGTGACGCACAAGCGCAAGACGATGCGTTGTTTTGATGTGAAACGGGAGCTCCGGCCAGACCGCTTTGGCGATATCGAACCATTCGACGAAAAGTTCTTGTACTTTTAGAAAGTCGACCGTGATTTCCAGATAGGTGTTTATAGAGGCAACGGTTCAAAGTGCCCTTCTAGTCGATTATAGGCGCAAGCATTTAAGCGCACGGTTCAAACTGTTCCTCCCTCATCAATCGTAGGCAGATGCGTGGAAGTGCAGACGAGCGCTGTGGAGCATTGAGGTACAAAGTTGGCCATGGCCGAACTCGCTTCTCTTTCGCCCTCATTGGAGTTTCATGCCCACGCACAAAGTTTCCAACTACACGGAGGACATGCAGACACAAATCGGGTCTTACCTGTTGGCCCCTCGATCCCATCGGCGGAGATCTGCACGGTGAGAATCAACAAAAAGGCGCAGGTGTTCATGGTCAAGCTGATTTGTGGGGGGTTTGGGTTTTTTTTTTCTTTTCTTTCGGATTGTTTTCGGTCTTTCTTTTTTAGTCCACTTTTAAATGCGTTGACAGATGGTTTTCAAGTCGCTCCAGAAGTTTTGCAGAGTGGAGCTCATCTGTTCCCCCACTGGTTGACTCTGACACAGACACGCAGTTTCGGAGGACGCGCGGCGAGACGGACGGCCCACTGCTACTTGTGCAAACTGACGTCAGGGTAAACAGTTGAGGGGAGAGATTTGCCTTTCCCCTCCCAGCCCGAGACGCTCCCGTGAGCAAAGAAGCAGGAGTCGGGCGCCATCAAGTGGCCATGTCTAGTAAATCACAGCGTCGACCATGAGAGAATGTTGGGGGGGGGGATCTTCTTCCCCCGGGTTTTGTTTTGTTTTGTTTTGTTTTGTTTTGGTTTGTTTTGGTTTGATTTGGTTTGTCCACACTTGATGTGATCGTGTTGCTGCAGTTTGCGTCGTCCATAAAACTGTACTGAACTGTCACAAAGGTCTAAATTGTACAAAATTAAAACAATGTGCCTTGTAGCGCTTAAAACAATGTTTTCGTATAATTCAGTGATATTTAATTTGGAAGACATCACAGTAAATACATTTTGGCCTCAAAATTGTGCTACTTTTCTTTTTAGAAACGTTCACCTTTTGAATGACAACTGCCAATGGTTTCCAGTAGTCTTAATTTTCAAAATGAAATTCAGGGAGCTATGACTACCATTATGGACCAAGCGATATCAACATCTTTGGATTTATTGTGTGATTTGTTCCTGTTTGAAAACTAATTTGAATGACTCACCTCAAAAACAGTCGAGCCCTCAACACAAGCCAGCCAGGGTCACCATTGGTCCAAGGCGGCGTCGGGCCATCTCTCGATCCATTCTGGTGCCCCGACACCTTCAGAGGGAGGTGATGAACTGGTCTGGAAGTTGAGTGGATGGCTTTGGACACGGGAGTCAACAATGCGGCGAAGGGACAAAGACCATGCACGTGGTGGTTTGGATCATTTTATTAGACTGAAGCTTTCTTTTCTTCGACTAAAGAGCAAAAAGAAGCACACCCAATGACAGCCGCCAATTGAGTTCAATCAAAAGCAAAAGAGCAAAACGAAGCACACCCAATGACAGCCGCCAATTGAGTTCAATCAAAAGAAAAGCAAAAGAGCAAAACGAAGCACACCCAATGACAGCCGCCAATTGAGTTCAATCAAAAGAAAAGCAATTCACAAAGGAAGAGCAAAAAGAAGCACACCCAATGACAGCCGCCAATTGAGTTCAATCAAAAGAAAAGCAATTCACAAAGGAAGAGCAAAAAGCAGCAGACCTAATGACAGCCGCCAATTGAGTTCAATCAAAAGAAAAGCAATTCACAAAGGAAAATCCAAATGTGTACGTGGTGTACTGATGTGGCTGGCACGAGGCCGGCGATGCTTATTCGAGGCCGGCGATGCTTATTGTGGGCTAACCCGCTCGCCGCGCCTGCTCGCTGTCTTCTAGTTGGCCAGTTGAAGCAGCAGATGAACCAAGGTGGTCACCAGCAGAGCAGGTGAGTAGGACAGGCCCTTGGCGGAATTTCCTCGTTTGGATGTGGTGGTGGGGGGGGTGGTGTTGGTGGTGTTGGTGGTCTTGGTGGTCTTGGTGGTCTTGGTGGTCTTGGTGGTCTTGGTGGTCTTGGTGTTGGTGTCGCTGCCGCCGTCGCTGCTCACTTGGGAATGACAGATGCAAACAAAATTGGAAACCGTCAGCGGGCAAAATTTGAAATTGCTGCACACTTTTGTACCCTAACCCTACCCCCCTCACTATTGATTAAATACAAAATGTTTTGACAACACGGATCAATAAAAAACACATTTTGTTGCATGTGTCGCATGACAAGGTTTCGTGAGTGATTTGCCTGCAACGTCAGAGGTTAATATTCGCTCAAGTGTGTTGGATGCCAACTGAATTGGAATTTTGGAGCGCTTTAGTTAGGGGCATATCTTGCTAACGTTTCTCTGAAAAGCATTGGTTGACATTTGTTTGGCGTGCATGTTTGTGCGTTCTTCTGCATGTGCCCTGTGGGAAAGAAATGGTGCGCAAAAAGGTTTCATGTGGCCAGAGGCTTTTCGCACAACATCAAACCTTTGACTTTGAACTTTTGCTGTCCTGTCATGCCGGTGCCGTCCTTCGCTATGTATGTTCCCGCTGATTCTGGTTTCAGGTTCAGGATCTTCAGGCCATCCTTCGTAGTTCGAACAATCTCGGTTACGCTTGCAATGTGGGTAATCTCTCCGGGCGAGCCTTCCTTCTCCCATTTGACTGTGCCGCCGGTAACGCCAGTGGCTTTCAGCTTGAGCGACCCGCCCACACTGCCACTGCACGTCGTCTCTGTTGCTCCGCCAAAGCAGTCTCCCACTGCCAGCACAAGAAAAGCAGGATTGGTCAAAGTATCACACACTCTCGATGCAAAGTACAAGGACACATGCTAAGAAAGACAAAGTAGCAACTCAAAGATGGCTGAGATTTTGCTGTTTTGGACAAAATGTTGGCTCAAGGGTTTTTGGAAGCCAACTGAATTGGAATTTTGGAGTGCTTTTGAGGCATAACTTGCCAACTTTTCTGTCTGCATGGGAAAGAAATGCTGCGCTAAATGGTTTCACGTGCCCAGCGGCTTCCCCCCCAACATCAAACCATTGACGACGAAATCTTGCGTTCCTGTGATGCTAGGGGCCGCGGCCTTGTACGTTTCCTCGTCGGTGTCGTCCAGATTTTTAATCTTCATGTTTGCGCTGTGAGGTCCAGTTTTCAGGTACTTTTCAGCGTCAGTTGGACCAGTATCCCCTTTCGTCCAGGTGACAGTGCCGGAAGCGCCAGTGGCTGTCAACTCCAGTTCTCCTCCCGGCTTGCCATTGCACATCACTGCTGTACTTCCGCCCCTACATGTCTCCGCTGCCAGCACAAAAACAGCAATATTGGCCAAAATACAACTCAGTCGCTCACTGAAAAAAAAAAATCATCTCCACTTGTTCCGATAATTTTCTTGTTTTGTTTGAGCTGAAAACATCCATCCGTGTCCTGTCTCGAGTTTCGAACAAGAAGAGCACGTACAGTGTTATGCTTAAAGTTTTTTTTGTTGTTTTTTTTGACGTGACCCTCGATCAAATTGATTTTGAATCCGTTTTGGAGGTGTCCGCTTCCCGTCCCTATAGGATTGCTTTGAAAAAAGCAAACGAAAAATCCAATCTATACTTTCAATATTTTCACCCCCGCAACGTCTTTGTAAACGTAAAAGCGTCTTTCTCGAGACTATTTTATCACGTGAAATAAATCGGAACGTATTCTCTATGATACTGAAATGTACCAGAAATGATAGCGAAAATGGATTTCGCGGCAGGAGCACCTAATAGGATAAGGCACGCGACTGACAAAATGCCGTAAGACCGTTTACAAGACCAAATTAAAATCAATCAAAAGAGAAGAAAAAAAAAAAAAAACAAATCTTTCCAAGATTCCGTACCTTGTTCACTTTGCTGGCAAAGGACGAGTGCCAAGCACAGGAGCTTGAGGTCCAGCTTCATTGTCGTTCTCAAAGACGGATCGGATCGGATCGGAAGTCAGCTGCTGTCTGTCTGCCGGGGAGCTGAAAGTGCGAAGAGATGCGAGCGAGCACGCCAAGGAAGCAACGCAAATGAACACAATCCGCCAGTCGGCCGGAGAAAAGCACAAACGTCTCGAGCAAAGGTAGCAAAGGACCGTCATCGGCCTCGTCATAGTCGTGCTTTGAAAGTCTGCCTATTTGTTGCTTGTTCATTGGCTGGATTTGGGCTCTTTATTTCCATCACGTAAGGCGCTTTGAAAGAAACGGACACGCCAACACATGATTAAATAATGCTTTGCATTGTACACCATGTGAATACGCTGCTTTGATTGTATGTAAAGGGTGTCGAGTTGATTGTCGGAAGGTCAATCAATCAATGTAAAGTGTTTTGAATTCAAACGTTGGTGGTTGCCCAAATGTGGCCGCACGGAGGCTGAGGTCAGCCAGAGTCCAATGTCCCGTTTGGCACGCTCAAACGTGGTCAATCGAGACCATTCTGATTCGGAAACGACACTTCTGCTGAGCCAAGCCGAATTACGTATTAGGAGTGTGGTGCTTTTCTGGCAACGCAACATTGCACTTGGACAATGGAGACAGACGCTGATGAGTCAGGATACTGACTGGCCCCTTTAGGGTCAGGTCTCAGAAGTCGCAGCTTTCGTAAGATACTTAAGACGCTGGTCTCACGCCGACGCGGCGCATCTGATTGGAGCGCCCACTGAGCTCCGTCCACCTTGGAAAATACAAATTGGCGGCCCACTACGGGCAATCCCCGCGGGAACTTGACTAGCACCGATGTCAAACTGAAGGCCCGAGGGCTCGCTCGACGTGCCCTTTTATGGAGCCGAGGCAAGCGCGTCGGAATTTTGCCTCGGTCGGTCGCGATGACCGGCCGGGATAATCAGATGCAGGGAAAACGATGGAATGGGACGAGCTCGTGAATCGCGTTTGAATACGGGATCGACTAGGTGAGGGACAAGAAGTACGTAGACATGCCTGACAGCAATTGGCCTCGTTTGTACACCAACTGCACAAGTCAGCTTCTGGCGAGCAGACATTATCGTTCGCACTGATCCTTGCAGCGGAATTCCAAACCGCTTGACTCGTTTCAAATAGCCCCATTTGAATGTGAACGTTTTGTGCAGCGAGGAATTCAATTCAAAGGCGCTGTTGAGGGCGTCCGACATGAGTGCAAGTCTTCAGACTTAAACTTGACTTGCTGTTATTGTTGGAACAGAAGTGGTTGGCTCTTCATTCTGCACTTTGGCCCCCACTGTTGATTGATAACCACCACCACCACCACATGAGGATCTCCTCCCGTGACTTGAAAGCCAAGATCCAGATTGAGTTTTGTCGGGCAAACACATTAGCATTAGCTCAAGGTGAGGCGACTCCGGCCTGTGAAGTGACTCGTCGAAACGATCAGGCTCAGACTCGTTGAGGAGCCAGCCGATCGTTTCAATCAGCTATGTTGGGGCTGGGCAACTTCTTAAGCCGGCAGCACGGCTGTAAGGGTTAGCTTACTTTTTGAGATGAACTCTGATGTGAATCGGGGCGATATACTAAATGAAACCGAATTGAATCGTAAGGACTCGCCGGTGCAGTTCAGTCACCTTTCTTTTGGTGTTTTTTGTTTTTTTTAATTCGGGGCTCCAGCGCAACCTAGTTGTCATGGTAACGGAAGCCATTCCCGTCATATCCGCAACAAATTCGCCTCATTTGAATGAGACGGGGCAACCCTCTCAAATGAATTCATTTAAGCAAGACCAGAAATAGGCTATGTCAATAAAAATGCCTCATGTCTCCACTGACTGCCGTTTGAAATAGAGATTTATTTAAGTGTGTTCATTGATATCATACAGGGTCATCTTTGTATGGAATGGCCTCTTTTGTAAATAAGCAAGAAAGTAACTCATAGGCTTAGATTAAAGCAATTACGGTTGTTCCAAGTATGATTGCCAAGATGTGTGTTCTCCAGTCAAACGATTGTTGTTGTCGTCGTCGTCGTCGTCGCTGTATCTCAAAAGGTATGCTATTTATTAAAAGACCCACAAAAACTGTTTGAACTGGGGCTGAAAATAAAAACAACCGTGAGATTATCATGTGATTTCTCGGATTCGTCAGCAACTTAATGCCTTAATATAAGCCTGAGTGAGATGTTCAGTCTGTGTTTTAAAAAATGGTACCATATAAACCTCAACACTTAATACTACAATGACTCACAAAACGTAATTTCAATTACAAACATCGTAAGAAATGTTTCATTTTTGCTTCCTATCCCCATCTACTTTTACCACAAGGGAAGACAATCACCAAAGACTAACTCTGAACGTAGTGGCAAAGACACGTTTACAAAGTACTCTTTCACTACAAGTTGCCTTTGAATTTGGGAATGGTGTCCCGTTTCATTTAGGTTTCAGGTTTTTGAAGCCTTTTCTCCCCAAAGCCAGCAAACTCTCACCTCCCTCTACTAGCTCCTCACTTCCTAACTGAGGCTGAAGCGGGCACGCCCTTTGTCCAAGACCCTGCTTTAGTTCTTGTCCCGCTCTATGGGCTCTCGCCTGTTTCCCCGACTCACAGAGCGCCCGCGTCCTCTCGTCCCTCCTGGCGGCCCCCCCTCGCGGCCCGCTAGGAGTGGGGTAGTGAGTGGCGTGTTGAGGATTTGAGTACGGCGAATCGGGTAAACCCGTGAGCGAGAGAGGCTGGACTACTGTGTTGGTGAGGGTGGGCGACAGCTGGTGACGTTGGGGTCGAAGGTGTTTGGGGGATGCGTGTTTGTGGTATGTGTTTTTAATACACATTTGCTTCCTCCGCTCCTTCGACTGCTCCTCCAGCTCTACACGGGACACAGAATAGAAAGTCTGGGTGTCCCACAAAAAAGACGTTTACTCCATCTTAATTCGGTCCTCTCTTCTCTGGTACTTTGTTGACGCCAGTGGTTGTATCGCCGTAAAGTTTACCTTCCTCACCGTAAGCGCCATCGTTGTCGTCGTCTTCCTTCTGGCTACGTCGCTGCTCCAAGGCTTGCTTCACTGAGTCTAAAAGCCCAAACATCTCGCAAAGGGAATTCAAGATGATGACATCTGGAACAAAAACAAATGCTTTGTGACTTGAATGTCTGAAGCTCGAGAGATCTTGTGCATGAAAGATTTGTTTGATCAATATTCCATTCAGAGATTTTCTTTTTTTTTTTTCCACTGTGTGGACTCACCAGTCTCCTGTAGAGCAGCTTTGTCGCTGCGAAGCTCCACTCCTTTCAAAGTGGCCAATAAGTGAGCCTGAAGACCGGACAGGACCTCCTCCATCAGCCCAAATTCAGCCACACCCTTCCATAAGTTTAATACGCCATCTAAGCACAAACAAATTTGAGGCAGAAAAACATTTGAGTTTCATGATGTGTGGCAGTGGGATTATTTTCTTTGGTAGGGGTGTTCCCAAAAAAAATACAAACCCAACTGGTGATTAAGTCATTATACGCTTCTTAAGAGGGACGAGTGAAAATATGCAAAATAATTCTCAGAAAAAAAATACCCAAGTTATCTTGCCTGGAAAATGGGGGGGGGGTCTCCATTAGGTCTATTAATAGGAGATCTGAACCATTAAAAAAAAAAAAAGATAAAATCGATACATACAATAATATAACTTGTGCTACGAGAGTAAACAAGCGACTGTGATTTAAAATAACCCACAACCCCATTGCAATGTCTAAAGGCATCAGTGGTAACATTTTGGGGCTCTAAGAGGATATCAATAGGTGCTTGAGCAGACTGACTTCATGTGAGACACTTTTTGAACTCAATTAATTGCCTGATATAACTGCAATGTGCTTGTTCTTAATCTACTGACTTCCAATATTGCTGAGCGTTAATTATTCAATTTTTCCCACTCTCCAGTCACAAAGCTTTAGTTAGGTTGCAAACTTCTTTTAGTAGTGAAGTTTTCTTCAATGTAGCTTCCATGTCACATTCAGGGCATCTCATTGATCCTTTGTTTCCTCCCAGAAGGATAGACACACTTAAAAATATACATTCCTGACTTGACTAACAAATATTGCCCTGAATTCTAAAGTAGACACAATTTTAGCTGCTTGCTCGGCAGATATAAAAAGCATCTTTTCTTCCAGCTCTAAAAGGGAAAAGTGGAGATAACTTGCATTTAGATTCTAGCTTGACTCAAATAAAAAAAAGGGCATTTTATTTACCGGGCATGTCACTCCTCTTCCTCTTTGCATGTCCATTGGCTGTGGTGACGTGTGTGGAGCTCCACTCGCCCCCAAATTTATCTTCCAGGGCTTCCGCCAAGTCAGCTGCATCATGGAGAGACTCTCCTGAAAAGAGAGGGGGGGGGGGGGGGGGGGGGGGTTAACCAAAATGAGAGATACAATCTGAGACAAGTGATTAATTTATTCATAAGCATATACTTGTATGTTAGTTGGCAATGTCAAAATGTTATTTCATTTTTTTATGATAGTGACACTTGGAAACAAATAAAAATAATTCCTTTTGCTTTGGAAAAATATAATCTTTGACTGAAAAGGAAGCTGGATGGCAGAAAATGTTGATCTAACTGCAAACTTTATAACCTCAGGGGCATTTGGTTTGAGGTTCCTTTATAATAGTTATAAGGTGTGGGGAAAGACTAATGCACCAATCCAATTATTTTTTTGGTAGCTTTCAAAGTATTTCATTATCTTGGTAGACAGATAAATGAAATCCTGGGGGGTTCCGCAAACATGGAACAACAACACGCCAAAGGGGAGAAATGAGCGCTAGAATGCAGCAAATTGAAAGTGGCTACCAGGGCAGTGTTCCGTTTACGTTACAAAATATATATGTATTTTTTTTTATGGTAATTTTGCACAGCCTGCTAATGAGTCATAGTGTTTGGTTATGGTGTACCTGTCAAGGGAGGCACCTGCCCTCCAAGAGACTCCAGAGCCATAGATGAAGGGTTGGGCTGCACGGACGTCCCAAGGGGAAGTTGCGAACTGTTGATCAGCATGTCAAATTTAGTGCTGCGGCACGTGTTGCTGCACACCGTATCATGCTGGTAGAAGTCGATCTGGCCAGAGTCCATCATTTTCCTGCATGAAAAAGAAGCGGGTTGTACCAAATACTGTTATTGGTTTCAGCCTGAGATCCCAGTATTTGCTCAAACAAAGACCTCTGTAGGATAAAAGACAAAAACAACAGATATTGCCTTTGAGTCTGTGTATTGACTCGCGTGTTTTCAAATACTGAGACGAAACATGAGCAAGTTGGTGAAGATTACGATCAGTCAATGACAGGAAACACGCAGACGGACAAAAATGAAATTAACAGTCAGGTTTACGGTCACAGATTGAGAATTGAAGCCTCACCATGCAAGTAAACAACTTCATGTCCAACTAACGTCATTCTTTTCCCCTTTTCAAAATCAAATGTGCCACTTTTCTCATTATCGCTTTAAGGTTTTATCATTTCCATCAATTCGATAAGATGAATCTTTGTCTCATCAGCCCACAAAACATTTCCCCAGAATTTATGAGTCTTGTCTATTACATTACACAATCTGTCCCTACAAAGCCATGAAAAAAAAAAAAGCTGAGACAGAAAAGTTTTAAAAATAAATGAATTAAGTCTACCTGAGCATAACCCCGCCTAGTCTGATGGCCCTTTTCCAGTCCTTCAGGGTGGCTTTACCCGCCAGGTGTACAAACTGCTTAGGACTGATAAGCTGGTCATTAAACTGTGAAAACAAGTCAACAGTGTGCGCTTATAAACAAACAAGCAAAGACAGACACGACGTGAATAAAAAAACAAAAAAACAATTCCACTTACTTTGACACATCTAACATTGATTCCAGGGCACACAAACTTCTTGAAGAGTAAAACTGCTCTACTTTCTCCACAAGTGATTGGATAGCCATATTCCACACTTTCACCCTCGGATTTATTGTCATCTACAAAGATAGTGTCAAAAAATATATTAAAAAAGCCTGTTGATGTCTTTCTATCTGTGCAAAAATCAGTTTCGTGTATTTTATTAATGACTTCACATAGATGTAGGCTAAATAGTTCTTACCATGTTGAGTCTCGATGGCCAAGACAGTGCTGCTTGTATCTGCAATATCATAATTTCCCCTGCAGAGGGCAACAAAATATGACGTGAAAAAAATAGTCCATACTCAAGTACAGTTGGTTAGGCTGGTTGACCTTCAACAAATTGCAATTTTGCCAGAGATTCTCGGTTCGAATCTCAGTCCCGAGGTCTCCTATGTGGAGTTCCCATTCCATGCGAAAGAAAATTCAGAATTTTCCGTCTACATTCCAAAAACCAGTCTTTCTCAAAATGCAACGTTAACTCTGGAAGTGTTTACATTATTAAGTGATCACTTGTACAACATTCCTAGGAAATAACAAAGTCCCACAATTGGTGAACTATTTTTAATAAAAGAGGCCCACAGGTCATTCATGTGTTGGTGACCCTTGCTTTAAATTTTTCATCAGAGTGGATGTAAGTTAAAGTCCTTATTTATTATTTATTTACTTATTTATTTATTATTTTTTATTTGTTTTGTTTACATGTCAATCACACCGATGGTGGTGTGCTGGAATATTGCACGATATTGGTAGTCGTGTCCCAAATTTTGCCTCTGTCATACACGGAAGTCAGGTCCAGAAGTACTTGAGTTTTTTTTTTTTTTTTTAATCTATTTCAGGCAAAGGATTTTGAAATTAAGGTTATATTTATGATCAAGCTTATTTGTTCAAGTGAGTTTACGACGGTCCTGACGTACGACATTCAAGGCCAAGATTGGCTCATTGTCACATTGTTTTTTCTACAAATATTTGCTGTAGTTATACAAATATTTACTGTAATCATGACATTTCCAGGTTACAAACAGCACACAATGCAACTGTGCAACAGTAGGTCGGTGCAAGAAGTCATGCACAGTTACTGCCATATGTTTACATTTGATACTTTTACATATATAGTCAAACTTAACCAATGAAAATTGCTTTTGAATCCAGGTTCAAGAATCATTAAAGCAGCCTGGACAAAAATAAGTTAGCCTTAACTGTTTTTTGTTGCACACCATTTGGAGGCAATCACTAGTCATATAAAAACTTTCAAGGAGATTTCTACACATATCAGCATTTTTTTTTTTGCAGAGCAAACTGCTCCAGTTTCCTCATGTTTGAAGGGTGCTTTCTCCAAAGTTTCAGCTCCTTCCATAAATGTTCAATTGGATATTAAATATTCACATCAGTCACTTTGGAAAACTCTGATGTGTTATTAGTCAGTCTTGAGTGTTTTTAGCTGTGTGTTTTGGGTCATTACACTGTTGCAAGATCCATGACCTGTGTCTAAAAGCAAGCTTTGCAACACTGGACAGGACATTTTTCTCGAGTACACCTCGATAGTTTTGAGATTTTATTGTACCTAGCACAGATACACAGAACAGAACAGAACTTCTCCATGTTTCACAAAGCGTTCTTATCCTTGCATCCTTTATTTTTGTATCTGTGAACAAAGAGCTGATGTGCCTTGCCAAAGCGTTCCAGTTTTTGTTTCAATTTCCAGTTGACTACGAGTACTTAATTCTTGAGTAGTCACCGATACCAAGTACCGATACCACTCACACTTTTGATACGCAAGATTTCCTCCAAAGGACATTCACGGATTATTATTCTAAACAAAGACCTATAAATCCCAATATAAATAAATCCTTAAATTTACATGAAATTAATGATTTTCTACTCTCCTAATTTCTATTTCCTGTTGATAAAATGGCCACAAGTACCAATACCTTGAAATAGAGCTTGTATCAGTACTGATACCTGGTATGGGTAAAGGCCCATTCTATTTCTTTTTTTAAATAATTCTTCTGAACCCCAAAGCCAGTGTCTGATTTTCATTTTATATCTATCTATATATATATATTCTATATTAAATTATATGAGATCTTATTTTTATGTACTAACTGATTCAAGTTATTTCTGCGTGAGTTTTTCTTTCATGAACACAAGAGTACCAACAATTTAGTCCACGTGTACAATAGACTCAGGTTTATATTGCGACTTATTATGTAACATTTATGAGACTGGTGAATCTAGTTAAATGGATGTCAAGTGTGTTTTGTCATAAGCGGTGTCTATGGCAACGTCCATAGTATTTACCCATGCAAGACAGGCTGCAGGTGCAGGATGACTTGAGCCTTATGGTTGTTGCCACTGGACCCCCCTTCCTCTTCCTTCTCCATCATGAGATCCCCTGCAGACACAATGACCTCAACACCCCTCCTCACAGAGCTGCACGCACAGAGACCCAGCCACGCATGTTAACAGCAGGATCTAGACCAAATAAACGCACACACGCACAGACGCTATCTTCACGCACGCACACACAAAAACACATGAAAGCCTCTACCCCAAGCCGTGACATCTGACATGCAACCACCATAAAAATAAAAAAAATAACAATGAATGCATGACAAAGGGCTTAAAAAGGAATAATCCACACATAAAATGGTCACGGTCCAAAACAAGCCTATACATTAAGGTAATGCACACATGAGGAGATGAATACATTATAATCTGTGCTTTTAACAATGGAACAACAACATGCAATCAACAGGTGAAGGCAACCTGTCATATATATTTACATAGCCATATTGATCCCTTAAAATTGTTCAAATTGAATGCCACTCGCCTCACAATTAGGCTGTGTGATATGAAAATATAATGACAATGGTGAGTAATAATTACATCATAATGACAGTTATCAAATATCGATTAAACTTTTAATAAGTGGGAGGAGTCATAATGTATTGCACTTTGTGGGGTTAAACGGGATCAAGCAGAGCAACAAAATAGATTTTCATAATGGCAATCAAGGAACTCTGGCATATTTTATAAGGTCAAATGTGTTTAGCTTTATCTACTTGAGTTCTAGGAATATACAAACGGGATACAAATGAGGCAAATAATGATATACAAATATACCAATAATTAAAAAGTAATTATTTGTAGTTATCATACGAGAAGTATTTGAACCAATGTCCCCAGATCAGGGATTGGACTCGAGTAGGTCTGGATGGATGTTATACAGTAGCAAGGAAATGCAATATATTATTGTAATTGTATTATAATATGAATCAGGGAAGTTCATCACCAAAATACTCATCTGAGTTGAGAGTTTGGGGGATCCTTTTGTTCAGTATGGTCAAAAAAACTATTGTGTAAAGAAAAAAAATGCTCTTATTCTTAAGACTTACAACTGACAGCGTTCATTTTGTTATAATTTGCACAACACATTATGTCAGTCGTGCACAAAACCGGTCAAATATGAATGCACAAAGAGGTCATTACTAACCGTCTATGAAAAAATATTTGTTGCCAAATGCAAGAGCTCCAACATAGCAACACTAGCAAGTAGCGAGAGCTTGAGCCGCGTTGCGTGCTTCCCTCACACTCCTTCACCCACTCAAAGTGACGTCTACAAGCGCGGAGTCACGCACAGCCCCGGCACGCACGTTCTCCAACAAGCGCACAAACCCACTTGATCTACACACAAGCGCGCATACGCATTCGAACCAAAGCAACAACAACAAAAAAAACACACAAAAAAAAACACAAAACCCTAAACCAGCACCTGCTACTTTGAGTCAACATTGTCATAGTTTGACTTACCGTTGTTGAGCAGGGCACGGATCTCCTCATCCTCCGCCGGCCAGAGGGGTAGGAGAGCATGCGCCGTGACGCGTCCACGCTCCCCGCACTGAAGGCAGCCTTTGCCTGAGAAGCATCTGTCCCGCTGTCACGACAAGCGGCGCGTTCGCACGCGATGCTGTGTAAATCGGTCAAATTACTCTTATGTGCGAGGGCGCTGCTTGATTGGCACGCCTCTCAGCCCATTGCGGACTACGCAAGACACGCAACGTACACACGCACACATGGTACTCTAAAAAGCAAACATTATAAATGTTCAAATGTCACTCGTGTAGATTCTCCTCCTTTGTTTTGCAACGTACCTCAAGAGGAGACGTGCTTTTGTCAAAGGGTGACGGGGGGCGTATACGTGGAGTGTTCTAACATGTCAACATAATCAATTAATCATGAAAAAAAAGGGTAGTAGATCCGAGTTCAGCGTTACCTTCCCTGTAAACAAAGGTAAATCGTTAACAACAGCACGTAAACCGACCTCAGATCAGTATAGCCTAGAGCCCGCCCCTTGGAATGGAATGCGGGCGATAGGATGATTGACAGCGCAAACGGACCAATCGCAAGTCAGGTGAGCGCCTCGTGGCCAATAGTAAACACCCAGTACTTTCTACTCCAACTTTTCCTCAGTGGGGAGAGCAGAACACATTCAAGAGCCTTCAGGGGCTCGCGCTTTATTTGCCTGCACGGAGCTGTGGAAATCATGAGAACAAAATGCGAAAACATCCGAGATGCGCTGAAATCACTTTTAGTTGGATACTGCCTTGCATTTTGCGCTCTTTCCAAGCACGTCCACGGCCAAGAGGGTAAGTTAGGAATACTAGTTAATTACTGGTCTCGGGGCTTTTATTCTATACGTTTGCAAACTGCATAACATGTGAAAACAATAATAATTGTTTCTGCTCAAACTCACAGCCAGACTGTAAAACTATTTTTGATACACATTACATTTAGTCTTATCTTCTGTTCTCCAATCTCATCCCACTGTCACGTCAAAGATGGCTTTTTATCAGTCGGGTAGGTTGAGTTTACATTATTAGCGATTTATTACACTTTTACATGCTGTTCTCAGTTTTTTGGGGGGTTGATCACGTGTGACACATTCTTTACATACTCTTCCCTTCATGTTTACCTGCAGCTATGAGTTTACCTTTCCCACAGGTTCTCCCAACCGTCGCGACTCATGAGTGCAATCAATTTGTTATTTTTCTCTGTCTCCTTGTGGCTTTTGTTTCCTCGCAGCGGCTGATGATTAACTACATAGTCACTTTATAATTGTTGGGGAACATACAGAAAGCATTGAGGGGGAAAATAATATTTCCACTCTAGTGACTGTGACTATTTACACAAGTCATTGATTTATGACAGAGATTACAATTGTGCGTAAATCATAATACACTGTATTACTATGACAGCAGTCTGAAAAGTCATTGTCCTACATCACATTATCTGACTGCAGAATGATATATTGCTGTCTGAAAACGCACACGGGTGGCCTCTCCTGTGTCTGTGTGAAATTTAATGGTGTTAGGTCAATATTTGCAGTATCTCTGTGTAAAAAAAGGCTTTTTACTGCCAATGAAAGTTGACATTTTTCTTCCACTTCAATTTTTTTTTGTTATTATAATACAATGACACAATGTCTTGTTCAGTATTCCGCAACGTAGGGATTTTTGAGGGATAAAACAAAGATGACTAAAACACTAGACAGGGTAAGACAGTGCAAGTCCTACAGGTGAGCATCACTTCAACTTGTGCGGACCTGCCAGCAAAGCACTTGAGGAAAATATCCCCAAATTAATCTATTTCTCTGCAACCATTCTTAACAAATTCCCCAAAAGGTCAAATCAGGATAAAATGAGCTCATTTTTTGTTTTTATAGGGGCAAGGGGAAATTATTTAACCATAGGACTGCTCAGTAAAGTATAAGCCTTCCACCGGAAAGTGACACATTTGGGGTCGGTTGCCTATGGTTACTGAATGTCGCTGCGGCATTTCCAGGAAATCCTCAGGGGGGCTTGAAGAGCCGCAAAAACAGAAAAACAGAGGAAGAGCTGTGTCAAAGTTGGGGGCTGGTGTGGTGAGCACATAAGGTTATCCTGCAGTTTGGACTCAACAAATCTTAAGCTCCCTTATAAGGAAGACCACGACGAAGGAAGAAGCTCAGACGGTGACCGGTTCATTTTTAATCTTTTGATCATTCCTGGACCATTTAACTTATTACGGGCGCCCCCACAAAACCCACCTCTGTGTGTTCACTACGGGAAATTGCTCACTTGTTTACTGTGGCTCGCTGATGGGTTAGATAATCTAAATATTAGTGGTGCAGTCCGGTTCATGTCGCAGAAGCAGATGTTGGAAATTATGAATCAGCGAGGGGGAAATGGAATTAAAGTCGTTTAAAAAAAGGGGGCTGAACTTTTTTTTTTTTTTTTAGATAAACTAATTTGTATATTGTTTTTTGCTCAGCATTAAGATTGCAATTTGATATGAGAATTTTTTCAAGGTCCTATTTTTAACAAGCAACTTAATTAATTAAAATTAATCTATATTACGCTCAATATGTCATGCAATGTTTTCGTCTAAAATAAAGGCTTCCTGACAGACTCCCCCAAAAAATTGAAAATTGTTATCCTGCTCTATCCTCTGCTCTCTTCATAAATCAACCACTTAAGATTTGACCACTAAAACCACTTTGAATGTTCAGAATGCAAGTAAAAAAACTCTCACACTACAATGGGTATAAAAAGTCAAATTGCTGGTTATGTGACATAAAAATTATACCAAGATAAACACCAAAAATACCCTTAAAAGCAAAAATAGGTCATAGATAATCTTAAAGTCAAAGTCAAAGTCAGCTTTATTGTCAATTTCTCCACATGCCAAAGACACACAAAGAAACCGAAATTTCGTTCCCCCCTATCCCACGGTGACAAGACATGGCGCACAACAGACAAACAGTAAACAAGTATAACAAAAGCGTGCTGAATAAATAATGAATAAATAACACAACAATAAATAAATAAATAAATAAATAGGAGGAGCAGAAAAAAAAAAAGGAGCAAGTGCGCGTACAGCAGACATTCCCGAAAGTAGCGCAACAGTGCCGCACGCTACGCAGAAGGGGGTAGCGAGTTCAGGGCCCTAACAGCCTGGAGAAAGAAGCTGTTGGCGAGTCTGGTGGAAAAAAAATCTTAATAAATTGGTTTGATTTTTTAATTTTACAAAAAGCTGTTATTTTGAAGAGGGGTGTGTAGACTTTGTATACACTAACCAGTCTTATGACGTGTGTGTTCCGAGGTGGCTTTTATTAGTCTTCATGCCAGACAGGAAGTGGTAGCAATGCAGAAGTGTGAAAATCTTCTGCTTCTCACAGCTGCTTTAGAACAGTGACATTTACAAATGCACTTATTAAAACAGCAGACTATTTCTTTCCTGTTTTTGACTTAATGAAAGATCTTTATTTGTACCGCCTCAGGTGATGGCTGCGGACATACACACCTGGGCACAGAATCCGGCACGTTGGCCTCCCAGAACTACCCGGGTACATATCCCAGTCACACCTGGTGCAAGTGGAAGCTTCGCGTGCCGGAAGGGCGCACGCTGCGACTTATTTTTGGGGATTTTGACATCGAAAGTAGTCCCAATTGCAGTAACGGCTCTCTTGTCATCACAGATAAAAACGGGCATCCAAGCCTCGGTAAGAAATTTCACTGGCCGCGTCATTTCACAATTTTATCCCATTTTTCTCTTTCCTATTCAATTGTAGACTTTCCCCGTGCCAATACACTCAGGGCATGTCAATTCAGTGACACATTGATTTAACACGCTAACTCAGAGAACACATAGTTGTGTGCCTTGAAGGTGTAAAAATTTGGCTCTGGACCAAAAGGACGATTGAGAAATTGATGCTAGGATTGCATTCCCGATTGTGTTTGTTACTGGATACCGGAGTACCTGAGTCATGATTGTAATGTTCTTTTTCTCTCTGCCGGGTTACTGTTCCTACAAGCAGTGACAGCTCTACATCTCTTTAATATTAATCTTACAAATGTTGTGCAACGAGTCAATTCGCTGACGCCTCATTGAGTTCTGTACTCGCACAAAAGGACCAGTGTAAAAAAAAAAAAAAAATGATGCATTATTATTATTATCATTGGAAAAAGCAATCGTGTGTATTGGCTTTTGATCATTAATACGCCAAATTTTCCCAAACGTTATGGAGATCAAGCAAAAAGTCAAAATTGGAACGTCAAGCCATTATCTTGCCAGAATTGCTCAGTTTGATTGTATTTTATTTTTTCTTTACCTTTGTCGGATTTTTACGATGACAATACAGAATGAGCCACCAATGGCAATGAGGAAAAGTTAAACGGAAACCAATCAAAAATTGAATTAAATAAATAAATAAATAAATAAATAAATATTTGCTTGTCACACTCAAGCAATACAATTAAATTAATATTAATTACACACGTCACAAGCACATGCTAACAACAACAGCATGCATCGTGATGCATTTTGGCTTCCGACTAGCATGAAAAAAAATTATTGAAATTTTCCAACATTTTGATCCTTTCCGTTCTCTCTCTGCATGTTCTCAGGCCCTGTGTGTGGTCGACTTAACGCATCACAAAAGAATATAACACTTACAAGCAACGAAGTAACGATAACCTTCAAGTCCAAGTCACATCTGTCTGGACGAGGCTTTTTGCTATCCTACGCCACGGACCTTTACCCAGGTATGTCCCGATTCCCCGTCGCCCGCCCACTAAGATGCTTCTTCTGCTATATATGTGCAAAACCTTGGCTGGTATATTGTGTACAATATTTTGTGTGTGTGTGCAGTTGTGTGTGCATGTGTGTTGTCTCAACTGATCGGTATTCAGCCTCAGTCGCCATCAGTGCTCGATGTGTTTGCTGGGAAAGCTTCTCAGGATGAATACCGGGAGGCCACTAGTGTTGTTCAATGAGCTTTGATTCTTCTCCTCTTACAACACCAGGAGCATCAACGGTCACGTGACGTCATCTACATGACGTATCGTTTATAAGGGGACATCTCGTGATGTTAGAAGAAGAAAAAATAAAACGATAGAGACTTTGTTTTGTTTTTCCTGCATCATGTGACCGGTCTGAACAGGAGTCTATACTTAGTCTCCCCGGATGAGGTCATCGGGACCTCGCTGCGTGTATCGCAGTTTCCTGTCTTCCCGTAGCTTGTTTGTGAAATCTCGCCATGTCTGGACGCACAAACCGCCCGTCTGTTAGCTGAGATCACACGAGAGCCAGTCGCCGAGCTCGTCAGTCAGCGTAACAAAGGCTTTGCTCATCACGGCACTGATGAGCGCTCATCCCCTAATATAGCAACACTTGCAACACACTGGGTTATCTCATGTTGTAAAAAAAAGGGGGGGGGGTCTTATATAAGAGTTTTACTACATAGTCACGTCTTCCTCTAAATCCCACTATGCATTATTTTGTCTCCCTTGTTGCAGATATCATCTCTTGTTTACAACGGGGGTCTCATTTTAGCTCGCCACATGTGAGGTTGGTGAATAATTCAAGCTTCTCATTTTCTTAAAAGAGTTCCAAGAGTTGTTTAAATTTCTTATGCTTTTCAGAGTTTACTGTCCTGCCGGCTGTAAAAATGTGACAGGAGACATTTGGGGAGGTCCCGAGCAAGGCTACCGAGATGTAAGTAAATAGCATTTACAAGTCAACTTGGTTAGCCATATTCGATAATACTTTTTATCCTAGATCGATACCAATACGACTGATACCGATACCAAGCACTGATACTATAAAAACGAGAATCAGAGAAAATTAAAGACCTACATATCCCAATATAATTTTTTTCCTTGAAATTACAAGACGTGAACAGCAATTACCTATTCTTTTAATTTCTAATTTTTGATGATGAAACAGCCACACGTTTGAGTTTTTCTTCCCATTTAAATTATTGTCACATAAAAGTCAGATTCAGTTGACCAATCAAAAGGAGTCCATGTTTGTAATTTTCTGGGAAAAAGCGGTTTGTTATTCTTTTCTGCTACAGACGTCGGTGCTGTGTAAGTCTGCCGTGCACGCCGGAGCAACGTCTGACAGTCTCGGAGGTCGCGTGAACGTCAGCCGTAGGAGGAGCCTCACACGCTACGAGTCTACCTTTTCGAATGGGATCTTTTCCAAAACGTCCGTGACATTGTTCATCACTGCCTACGTCAAATTCGTTATTTTTGAATGTTGACTTTTATCTTTGGATAGGGGGTCGTTATCTGAAAAGAAGCTGGTGTTCGTTCAAGGTATAACCGGATGCCCTCAAGTCACATATTTTCATTCTGAAGTGTGCTACAGTTTGTAAATATTATTTCCTGGCTGTTTACAAAACATTTCAGCGCATCGTAATGAACGACTTCCATCCTTTCTCCTGATTGCTCAACAGAATGCAACAACATCCTGGCGGTGTACGGTTCAAACGCCTCATCTTTTGCGGACAAACTGTCCTGGTCGAGCAGAAAGGTGCATTCTGGACACGAGGGGCTCGTCTGGACCGCAGATTGGAACGATCCGTCGCCCTGGGTGGAGCTTGGACTCACTGATAAAAGCTCTATCACAGGTAGGTTTGAGTAAAATAAACCTTTAGTTAGTTAGTTAATATGAAAGCTAATAACCTTATATAACTAGATCTGTATATTTGGGACAATTCCACGACAGTACATTAGTGCAAAGTTATTCAATTAAATGAATAATAAAAATTGCCAAATTATGTATTCACGCGCAAATAAGAAATAAGGATTAGCATGGTAATCAATTATTGGTTTTGTTTGGGTTTGAAATCAAAATGATCACTAAGTAACAACAGAACATTAATTTCTCTCAGTATTTCCAACTTCTAAATAATCTTGAACGCAGAATTTGTTAGTTAGTTAGTTAGTTAGTTAGTTAGTTAGTTAGTTAGTTAGTTAGTTAGTTAGTTAGTTAGTTAGTTAGTTAGTTAGTTAGTTAGTTAGTTGGTTGGTTGGTTGGTTGGTTGGTTGGTTGGTTGGGAGCTGTCTAGTTAGTTAGTTAGTTAGTTAGTTAGTTAGTTAGTTAGTTAGTTAGTTAGTTAGTTAGTTAGTTAGTTAGTTAGTTAGTAGCTGACATACCAGTTAGTTAGTTAGTTAGTTAGTTAGTTAGTTAGTTAGTTAGTTAGTTAGTTAGTTAGTTAGTTAGTTAGTTAGTTGTGTAACTGACAATGCAAAGTGATACAACGTTGTTCCATTTATCTTTTTTTCAGGGGTAATCACAACGGCATCGGGCGAGAACCACATCAATGCTTACACGCTGCTTTTTAGCAGAGACAGAACGAACTGGAAGCTTTACAAAGATGCTGTCAGCAAAGAAGGAAAGGTTGGTTGGATTTGAGACAACATTTGATGATGTGGTTGTAGAGAAACTACCAGTTATGGCATCTCTCCCTATCTGCGACGAGGTGTTTGAGGCTTTTGCCGACGGTCAAGCGAGAGTGCTCAACAGCCTGTATCCTCCCCCCGTGGCTCGCTTTATCCGTGTGCGACCTCAGCGCTACCATGGTCGACCTTCAGCTCGAGTCCAAATCCTGGGCTGCCCCGTCAAAGTCACGCCAAGGTCTCGCTCACCCGACGGTACGTAAAGTCTTTTTCGAGCTTCCCTTGTTATTCATCGACTGACTTTTTTTTTTTTTTTTTTAATCCAACAGAATCGACTTTCAGCAAAGCTAACGAAGCGACTCCAAACACATCTCCCACACCCACAGAAGGTCCCGTTTTAGTGGCGTCCAAGCAGAGTGAGTGCACATATATTTGGAATCTTTGTTACGTGCTTTATAGCATGAACTCAAATGACTTACGACTGGCTGTGCAGGGTCCAGTCAACCGGTCATCATCGCAGTGGGAGTGGTCTTGGGACTAATCACGTGCTTCGGGTGTTTGTTGGCTGGAGTCTGGTGGAAGAGAAGGTTTGTTACATTACATTTTCTTAGGTGATGGTTTTTAATAGACTCAAATGCGGAGAGTTTACCAGAAAGAAGTTTTTTAATCACTAAATAATACCAAACACACAAAAACAATTGGTCCATAAACAGTAATCATGGGAAAAAAATGTCAATTGACTAATGCAAAATTTTTGGGGAGATTATTCGATTAATCGATTCTAAAAATATTCGATACTGACAGTCCTACGTTTCTGCTTTTCCCTGCAGGAAAAAGGCTTCCCAAATAAAATACTCGGTGCCAACAAGTAAGTCTGCTTCTTCCCTCAACTTGATGCCAGTGTTGTTTATTTTGCTAACCGTGACTGTGTTCACCAGGTTGCCAGAGTTTCCAAATCAAGACTCTGCCGTGCCCACCATCAGAGCTCATCTCGTACCCTCTTGAGCGAAATATCCACGACGCCCTACGGAGCCCCCCGCTCAATGGTCAGAATGATATCAGTGATACATTTGTCCATGCAGCTCATGTATATTCAGTCCTTTTCGGTCGTCCGTCTTTCTAGTGGTCTCCTTCATTTTTCCTGTCACGGGGGGGGGGTCTTCTCAGCTTTCTCCATGGGTTGTCCATTCTTTGCCCCATCACCCAGTCACTGTGTAAACATTCCGTTCTTTGGCCCGTGAAGCCTCTCTGAAAAGGGACCCTTTAATTGGCGCACGATAAAGGCCGCTTAGCCCAAGCTCTCCTGCCTCCCACCAGCCCCCGCCCCCTTAGAGGGCCCCTTCTTTTGAGACTGATAAACAGGACGGAGGGGCGACACTAAGACAAAGCAGCGACCGGCACAGCCTGTCTAATTAAATCTGTGCGTTGGAGGAGACAGAAGACCAGGCTACAACCGTATTTTCCACTAATTCTAGCCGATGATTGACTAAACTGCTAGGGGGAAAAACAAACATGATCAATTATCACAAAACATTTTAAATTAGGTGAGGAAAAAAAAAGTAATTCCTTGAGAAATAGCATTATACATCTGCGTATGATTTTCTAGCAGAAGCAAGATGGAATACAAACAATCTGTTTAGACTATGTTAAATAAAGTTGTTGTTTTTTTTAGACTATGCACAGCCTGCTACTGGACAGAAGGTGGGCTCTACATTCCGGCCCTCCTCAGATGAGGGCTACACCATCCCATTCACATTCAGCCAGTACAACCCATCTGGCAACATGCCGGAGTATGCGGAGCCACTTCCACCGGAACCCGAATACGCCACACCTTTCGGCGAGCAGGAGTGCGCACCCTCAGCAGGGGGCACTCACTGCAACACAGGCAGGCAACAGACGTCATCTATCGAACCCCCAGGGAACTACGACTGCCCCTCACACAGGATGCTCGACAACGGCTACTGCACCCCCGCCCTCCACGCCAATACACTCCGACCTTACAGCGTCGTTTACGCTGAACCGAAGTCATGTTACTCTTCATTGCAGCGGTACGAAGAACCTTTGTGAGGCCAACTCGCAAGAAGTGGGGATGGACTGTATTGCCTTAAAGTGAAATAAAGCTGACACAGCAGAATCTCCAGTGACACAAGAATCTAAAGTTGATCACAGTGATGTGGGAGCCTTTGCACACTACTGTGTGCCTGAAAAAAGAACTAAGTGTAAATACACAATGTTGCACAAAGAGAATAAGACTCCTTCAGTATCACGTTTATTATTATTGATAAAAAAAAGCTGCACTTTTAGAAATTACATGGGAATAGTTTTGTATTTACAGTCACCTTTTCTTCCAACTGAGATGCACTGGGAATGGCGTGGTGGCCATTCACTGTATGTCACCACTAGGTGGCTCTAGTGAGCTATAAATATTGAAGAGATGTACAGGACGGTTGCCTAATAAATAGTGCTAAGTGCAACATGGTAAACATGCTTATAATAAAATATTTTACGACGCAAGAGGCACAATGGACACAAACTCTACGTTGAAAATGCTTATGGAAAACAACAAATTGTGAAACAACTTTTTTTCAACGTTTTTAACAAGTGCACAAAACTCTCCCACCCAGGAACACTGGATTTTGTTTATACAGAGTACTGAATTCCTTTTTGAGCGTGACAGTGGTATTATGAGATTTATACTAACATTAAATTAGTAATACTTTTTTTTATTACAGCCTGTTTTCCCTATTTTGTATTATTATATAAGGGTTGAACAGAAAGTGCCATTACTGAAGGTCATTGTAGTGTCGTTTGCAAACTAACATTTTATTTGTAAGGCACAATACTAAACAAATAAATTAATTAAAAAGCACTTTAGGATAAACTGATGTAAAAATATTCCACATAAATTAAAAACGATTTGATACGCCAATAAAGACAAACATTTAAAAATTAATAAATGCAAATCATATTAAAAGGTTGTATACGACTTCAAAAGCATTTAATAAATTCACTGAACTGGATTTTGCAACGTTGAAGCCACCGCAGCATTATGCAGTTTGAAAAATTAATTCAATGACTTTTGAGGACCACTAGAGGGAGCCCGAGTACTACTACCACACTTTATAGTAAAATTTCCTTTCCATTAATTTCACTGGCATTTGAGTTTAAATTGTAATTGATGTTACAACATATAATTATGTATTCTACTGTGGAAGGTCAAGCAATAATACTGTAATTTGTGTTTTGTAACAAATATATTTTGGCAGCCATTTAGTGTATCCTACAACAAAAGCAAAACCTATTCCCCACTGTCATGGGTGACGCCTTCATTTGTGCTTCCATCTTTGAGAGCCTCCTCCTCCTCCACAGAATAGTGCGCCAGAGTTTGGTGTGTGTTCCGTGAAGGCGCATCTTTGAAACGCAGGCCGCAGTCTTCACACTCGTAACTGAGCCGTGCGCTCTCTCCCTGTGTCGGGCACTTGCCGACGTTCCCACCGGGCACCGTCAATCCAGGCTGACTTTGGGTCTGCGATGAAGTGTTGCCGTCAGGGCTTTGAGGCGTGTTCAGATTAGCAGGCGGATAAGCGCGAGGACGCCCGAGTGCCACCCTGGTGGGCCCCGCCAGTTCCGGGTCTAGACCGTGGACCGTTTGATTGTGGAAGCGGATGCCGGAGCGGTTGGAGAAGGCCTTTCCGCAGATGTTACAGACGAACGGCCGCTCGCCTGTGTGAATGCGGATGTGAATCTTGAGGGCTCCGGATTGGGTGAAGCACTTGCCGCACTGGCTGCAGCGGTAAGGTTTTTCCCCGGTGTGGATCCTCTGGTGGGCTCGGACCCCCGCCAGATGGGGGAAGCCCCTCCCACAGAAGTCGCAAGAGTACGGTCTTTCGCCAGTGTGGATCCGCCTGTGGATCTTGAGAGCGCCCGACTGACTGAATGCCTTGCCGCATTCAGAGCAGGCGTACGGCCGGGCGCCGGTATGCACGTGGAGGTGTATGCGTAGGTTGCTGTGCGAGTTGAAGGTCCGACCGCACTGTGTGCACAGGAAGCCGGAGGCCTTTTGGGCGTGCTCGGCCCGCTGATGCTGCAGTAGCTGCGAGGGTCTGGAGAAGGACGCAGAGCAGTGCATGCAGGGGTGCGACAATGGAGCCGTCGACGGGCGGCCGCGCTCCTCAGGCCTGCGTTGATGCAGACAGGACTGCAAAGACGCCAGGCAGGAAAAGGAAGGTTGCGGGTACGGCAGGCACGTGCTGATAGGGCAGTGGTGGTGGTGGAAGTGGTGGTGCGTGTGACAGAAGGGAGAGCAAGGGAACATGGACGACAACTGGTTCAAAGAAGACTGTTCGGAGGGAAGAGTTTCAGGGTTGGGCCTGCTCTCAGATGAACCCCCAGGTCCAGGGCAACTGTCAGGTGGGAGAGGATCACTGGTGCTGGTGGAGGATGCATTTGGCTCTTTTGGAGCCTCCAAAGAATGTGGAAGCGAGGACGAGGCTTGTCTGGGAGAGGAGTACGGGCAGCCGGGGCAGGTGCAGACATGGCGCATGTCTAGCACACATGACAGGCAAAGGGTTATATTTGTTATTTTTTCTATTATTATATGTGATGGATGATGATGATAGGGTGGGTCAGTACATGGCCCATTGTCTAGACAACATGTTGACAAGAAAATAATTTGTGACAGTAGTCTTTATACCTCAGTTTCAAGGTATGGACAAAATAAATATATTCATGAAATGTACAATTTTAGTCGATCTTCCTGACGCAATTATTCACATAGTCAACTCGCTTCCTGATTGGCTACGAGTGCCACGTGACAATTGTTTTAATAATCAAGATGTAATATTGTAAGGCTTACATCTTGATTATTAAAACAATTGGGAGCTTATCAAGGGACGCAAATCACGCTTATGATTTAACTAAAAACACCTACGGTCTTTTGTTGTGTTTTTCCTCAGCGCCGCCTCGGTCTTGTCGTGCATCGATCGGGCTTGTTTGAGCGTGTCTCCTCCTAACATGCTCCACACGTTCATGATGTCGGGCTGCTCCTTCGCGGAGCTCCCAGATGACATCAGGAGGTCCCCAATGAACTGGTGCATCTCCATCCAATTGCTATGGTCTAGCTGGATGGTGCAGCACGGAATAAAATGAGTGACACTAACTAGCTTCTTGCTATGGTGAGGAGAAAAGTACTTACATTGTCGCCACGCTTGTCTTTGTCCATCATTTCACACAAACACGACTGAATTTAAATCGTCTGCTATAAGATGTACAAGAAACGCGATGAATGAATGACACCGAATATCATTTTATGGTATTATATTTGTATGATCAATAATGGCTGGTTAGCATGTCACGTTTCAGGCGTTTTGGACATGTGACCGGAAGTTAAATACAATTTGGTGACACGACAGCCACGCACGTTATTAATAAACACTTTCATAATCTATTTTGAATAATACATTCGTATTGTGTAATGCTAATAAAATAGTATTTAAACGTAGCATATTTTATAATATCCCAAGATCTGACGTCACCAAAATATTGATAGGCGCAAAGCGCAGGTCACGTGATGACGCTATAAAACACAACAAAAATACGGAAAATAATTCAATATCGTTCCCGTCAAAACTGAGAATTATCTTAGTATAATGTGACTAGTCACCATTTCTATATATTTTGATCAAATTTTGTCAGCATTTTATGGCATGAATTAACCCTGTAATAGATTAAAAAAAAAACAATAGAACACATTGCTTAAATTTATATCACAGCACACCTACAGAGTATTTGTTATAGTTGACTTGTTGATGTTTCAATTCTTTGCAGATACACAGATGGTCAAATGTCATTTTTAAAAGCAAAACCTATTTGGGTATTGGTTGAATGGAACTTTCCCACGTCTTTATTTGAGCTACGTTGTGAAATAAGTATGCATTGAACATTCACCCACCACCACCAAATGTTGCTTAAAGAAGACCACATGCAACAAAATGAAAGTCCTGAGCACTATTCCTGAGTAGAGACTACATAATACGAATCTTATCAGCGATCGTCAGTCATTTATGTCTGTGCTTTACTCTTCCTCTCTAGGAATATTCTGTGGTTATTGAATGTTCATCTAACATACAGCATTCTCGTTGTTCAATTAAATCTAATATATAAGAATAAACAAGAATTTAACATTCACCACTTCACTAGATTAATCTGACCTACAATTTGTACTTGTAGTTTGTGAATTTACTACTGAAAAGGAGCAGCTCGTTTGCCGTATTATTTGCTATCTAATTGCAGACACCTCCGTAACAAATTTTTCATCATTCTCACAGAACAGGTATTTAAATTTTGCATGAACTCCCATCATACCTCACGGCAGACCATTGCAACCTCAATTAAACGTGACTGTATCCATGCATTTTTTTTCACATTCAGCAACATAAAAGCAATTATAAGATCATATACGACTTGCAAAACTTTTAGTTGATGTTGCTGCACAAACAATATTTCAAGTATTGAAGAATAATAAAACCCAGTGTTTACCTCCCACATAAAAAAGGTAGAAATTACACAAAAATAAGAATAATCCTTGTACAAATCGAGCAAGAACTGCAAAGGTACCAATGAACACTTTAAATTAAAAAAAAAAATCCTAATGTGCCAAAGATAGGAATGTTTTTTATATCAAGAACTATTAACCTAAAAGATGCGACTATTGCCGAGGACACAAAATATCATCGAAGTCTGTTTAATGTAGGCATTATATTGTATTACTGTCTCTTTTGGAGTGTTAAAAAGTCAACCTCCACTTTAATTTCCTGCTACGGCCTTTACATTGAGTCAGAAGATGGAGACTCAGTTTTGATTACGGGGGACGTTGTTGAGAGATCCATAACACAATTATTCAATTCTTGCCCCGCCACCTCGTACGCCAGCGGCTCACTTTTAATCACAGCAGGAGGTGTTGGAGTGGAATCTTTGTTGGATAAATCCATTGGTTCACACTCTCCATCTTGGATCGTAGGCCAGATGCCGAGGTGTTGATCAGCAGGAATCCCTGCTTGATTTTGGACTTCTGGTACTACCTGCGCGATCCTGGGTGGAAGTGTCAGGTTGTCGCCGTTTGTGGGAACTAACAGGACGAGATTAGTACCAGGCGGTGGTATTTTATCAAGGGTGAGCTTCCAACAGCCATCTGGGGTGGAATCGTCCCCTCTCGCGAGCTGGAGAAGACCAGAGTTGGTGGTTCGGGATACGGCCAAGCGGTTTAGCACATGGGTTGGATCGGGGGGTGTATCATTTGTGGTTGAAAAGGTCTCGGGATCGCCCTTCTTCTTTGAGACAGTCTAAAGCGGGGTGGGAAAAAATGTTATTGAAAAATGACGTATTTCAAATGAGCACATGTCAAAGCAAGCTGTTTTGATTTATTTGCTGATTGATAGAAACTAAAGTGGTAACAAACAAATCATTGATGATAAAAAAAAAAATCTCATCAAGGTTGATTCCTAGTCTACACTTACCGCAGGTTTAGCAGGCTGGGGTGTTTGGCCACATGTCTTCAGGTGGCTGTTGTAGTTCTGCTGATGAGGAAAGCCCAGTCCACAGCTCTGACAGAGACAAGGAGAGTTGCCGGCATGGCCGCCCATGTGGGACATCAGCAACAAGGCCGAGCGGAATCCCTTCCCACACTCGGCACATTTGAGGACCCTCTGGTGAGCTCCAGCGTGGTTCTTTAGCTCCTCGGTGGTGTGAAAGCTGAGGCCGCACTCCAGACATCGGATCTCGTCCCCTTTGACCTCACTGCTGCCCCAGCAGCCGGTGTCCTTCTTGTGTCGCAGGAAGTCCCCCTGACTTGAAAACTCTCTGAGACAAGCCACGCAGTGGATCCGCCAGGGTTCGCACTTGTGCTGGCGGTAGAGGTTGGCTAGGCGAAAGTGACAGCGGCACCTTACGCACGTGTAAGGCAATAGGCCAAGGTGGGTGAAGCTGTGTTTGAGGAGCGCGTCCTTGTTGCTGAAGGTCTCGGAGCAGTCGGTGCATTTGTAGATGCGGTAGCACGCTTTCTTCTGGTGGCGCTTGAGTGATTTGGCCTGGGTAAAATGGCGGCCGCATTTTTCGCAGACAACCTTAGGCATGGATTTGTGCAGTTCCACGTGATGCTCGCAGGCCTTCAGGTTGGTGAACACGCGCTTGCACAGGTCGCATTCGTAGAACTGACTCTCAAAGTGAGTATTGGACAGGTGGTGCTCCAGAGATTTATCCGAGGCAAACGACATGAGGCAGATGCGGCAATGCGGCCGGTCTACCTTGTTGGTTGCGTGCGTGCGGAGGTGCGCGCGGTAGTTGTGGATCTGCGAGAAGCGCTTGCCGCATTCGGCGCAGCTGTACGGGCGCGCTCCCGTGTGCAAGTTCATGTGGTCCTGCAGCTTGAAGTCGGAGGGCAGTCGCAGCCCGCACACACTGCAGACGTAGTCGACGGAATTTACCGACTCTGCAAAGACAAGGATTGGTGAGGTGTTGTTGCAATCTAGTCTTTTTGTTCACGATAACAATTATTTTGCTGTTACATGTAAAAAGTGCAGTTAATGTTATTTTGCATCACCATACTCGTCGAAAGCATGCCATACCATTGACGAGACTTTCTTCATTCTCATCCTCATCTTCTTCCTCTTCCTGGCAGACCACCGACACATCGCTATCATCAGAATCACTCTCCACCGGTTGCTGTTTGGGCACCGGCGTTTTTTTGCCACCGCCTTCCACGGGGGTCTCCACAACACCAGCCTCCTGTCCACTCTGTGATAATTGTAGCTGTTGACCTGGTGATGCCTGGAGACCAGTACCTGCCTGGAGCCCAGGTGAAGTACGGGCCTGCTTGGATGGCTGCCCTTTTACCAGCGGGCTTCCTCGAGGCGGGTCAGGGGTCGTCAAAGCTGGAGAGGGGCAAGGTGACTGCGAGTCGTCACATGACGTAGAGAGGCTTTCCTGACGCTGGAGGATGTCGGGAAAGCCTAATTCTGTTAGTTGGATATCAATTGTGTACTGTACAGACATTGTGGCAGCCGGGATTTAATTTGGTGGAAAATAACTGGCCTCGCGTGTGTGCTCACTTCAGGTACTGCTATCGGCTACAACGCCCGGGCACTCCCAACCAAAGACTCCTTGACTTGAGGCAACTTCAAGTTAGTCTCTTCTTGAAATGTTTCTTTATAAAAGACTTGAGGCAACTTCAAGCTTGTCGCTTGTTCTTCAAATGTCTCTTTCATCTGAAATGTTCAACATTGTCCGCTTTAATGTTTAATGCGACCAATCGCCAGGCCTCTCAGTCAGGGCCAGCGCTATTCCAGCATGCTCGTTCTACATACTTGTTGTGAGAAAGTCTTGAGCCGCATCTGTCAAACAGTTAGATGGGTCTTCAATCCTTCAAACATGCCTTTCTCCCCACGTTTACTTTGTTGAAGACATCCTTGGAATTGCTTCGGGAATCCACCTTGAATGAGGCACGCCGCTCATCTGGCAGATGGACTCGCCTTTCTTGTCTGCACTCGGTCCACGAGCGAAGTCAACATCGTCAGTTTTTCATTATAAATAGCGGAATAAAATAGAATTAATTCCCCTGGGGCTATGACGAAAAGAGTGTGTTTTAACGACGAAAATTACAGTGAACGCTACACTCTCTTTGCCGATTTGGGCAGCGATGAAAACAGTAAGGCACCACAAAGGCAGGAAGTCGCCATGAATACAACAGCGCACCTATCGTTCCGGAATGGTATTACATGCCTAAATCGCATCCACGCTAATTACATACGTGTAAATTGAGAGCAGTGTGATAGCTTAAAAACAAGGACTACAAATCACTTCTGCAAAAGCCTGCATGGGCTAAAGTCTGTTTTATTTCATATTTGCACTGTCCAGACACAGCAGTGGGAAAGAAACAATCCAGAGAGAAGACACTCAATATACATTATTTACTGTGGGACTCTGTAGCATGATAGAGCCATAAATTTCATTCTCGAAATGTCTTTGACATAATAATTGAATTCAGTGGAAAAGGGAAAGCAGTAATTAGAAATCATGATTACAGTGGAGAAATTGTCCACAATTGAACCTAGAGCACCCAGCAAACAAAACTGAGAAGTCTATTAAAAATGTAGGCGTGTTAATTTAAACAGAGCCATGATCAAAATTTTAGGTGTAAAAAAATACATATGAACCGGAGGCTGTACATTATTTTGACAAACATTTAAAATGTAACATCTAATAGCTTACAAAATATGCACTTATTATTGTTAATGATAAAAAACAAACAAAAATCACACCACACAATTAAAAAAACAAAACTTTTTTTTAAGTGGATCAAAACTGTCTATGTTTTCACAAATCAACTATTGTTTAGTTAACATTAAGTAAACACTTAGCTAGTCAATGAGATGTCCAATGTAAAATACAGCTTGAAATCCAAACTTCCTACAGTGCCATTTTTCAAAACGTCATCAGCTTACGAATTAGGATCCTAAAACAAGAAATCACTTCCTCTAACCGCCAGTCACGATTATCTTTTGGGGGTCTCCGGCTGCTCCTCGGGGTGGGTCTTCTGGTGAGCCTTCAGCGTGCGCTCGCGGCCAAAGCTCTTGCCACAGGTGGGGCAGGCGAAGCGGCCGACGGCATGCGCGCGCGACATATGCGCCTCCAGCTGCTCTGGACGGCCAAAGCTCTCCTCGCACTCGGCACATGGGTGGGCTTTCCGCATCGTGTGTTTCTCTTTCTTGTGAGTGCGCAGCTGAAGTGAGCTTGGGAAGGAGAGGTCACAATCCGGACAAGCGTGTTGCTTGGGCGCCGCAGTCTCTGCTTTCACTTTCGTCTCCTTTGCTGCTTCATCGCTGTCAGTCGCGACAATCGCTTTTTCTTTTGGTTCAGCTTTTACGGCTGCGGCGGCTTTAGGTGGGCGACCTCGTTTTGCTGCGCCTGCTTTTGCTTTCTCCTCCACTGGGGCTGCTGGTGTCTCAGGGCTGGCGCCTGTGTTTTCCGCCTCCCCTTCCTCACAAACCTCTGCTTCATCCTTCTTCTTTCGCTTTCCCCTTTTCTCAGTGCTTGCCACTTCTTCAATCTTGACTTGCCGTCCGCGCTTCTTGGCCGGCAGGGTGCTGCCGTTGCACTGTTGGCCTTCGGGATACTTCTTCTCGTGTTCGTTCAACTCCGATTCGCTGTCAAAGGCCTGGCCGCACTTCTTGCAATTATGACTTTTTGCGGGCTCGTCCGGACGCTCGGCTGTCTCGACGTCAGGGCGAGGGTGCAACGCCAGGCGATGCGTACGCAGCATTGCCGCACTCCTGAAAGTTTCGGTGCAATCTTTACACGGCAGCTGCTTCTCTGGACACACATGCCTTCTGTGTGTCGTGAGCTGTTAAATGGAGAACATGAATTACACTGATGAGAAAAGTTGACTATCCAAGCCAGAATACTTTTGCACATAAGCACAGTTAGAACATAAACTTTCCAAAGGAAGGCCAAAACCATGATTTGAATCTAGAAGGCAGACATGCTAACTAATGGGATGTCGTGCTGCTTTTCTACAATATTGTAAGTAGAAAATCTAATATTGGTCTCACTTCAGTGAATGTTCTGAAGCTCTCGTGGCAGTGGGCACATTTGAAGGGCTTGTCATCTTTGCTGTGTGTCGGCTGGTGCAGTGTCAGCTCCTCGGACGATAAAAACGTGCGGTCGCACACGTAGCATGTAAACAGCGTGTTGCCCTGCGCAGAGATGGCACGTGAGATTAAGATTCATTTACTTAAAAAAATACAAGTCGTGATTATTTCCCTAGGCCACTTTAGGAAAAATTATTAGTCAAGTGATCAACATGAGCAACTGGCAGCAGACGAGAGCACACCTGTTGAAGTTGTTGCTTGTACTCTTCCCGGTGGCTCTTCTTCATGTGTCTTTCCTTAGCTTTGGGATTGCAGAAGGTGATGAAGCACTGGAAACACTGTAGATTCTCATGCTGGTCTGAAGGGACGGAGGAAAAAGCAACAAACAGGTGAGATTGCCACTGCAATGCTCAAATCATCTGCGTCAGGATGAATCAAGACGTTGACTCAAAGACACCAGGAATTCATTATTGAAGATGTCTCGCTTTTTCAACACAATCCCATTTGTGTTACAGTGGCAGGATATATGGAGATCTTTTTCTGGCCAATTTTAGGTCAACTCAAAACGCTGTGATGCAATACGACGATGTTTTTACTCACAGGGTTGAGCAGTTTGTGCAAGAGGTCCATTCAGAGTGATGGGCCGCTTCAACGTCTCCGTCGGTTTTTCAGTTGGGGCTTGTGGGGTTGTTCCCCGTCCCATTACAATCTCTTCAATGTTCAAGATATCAGAGTCCATCGTGGATAATTAAGCATCCACAGTGAAATCCTGTGCAAAATATTGATGGTTCAATAGTTAGTTGCCAAAATGATTTCAACCACAATATCAACATAAAAATTGCAACACAAAGTTGTGTTTATCATCCAGAGCCTCACCATCTGCAATTGTTGTACGAGGCCAAATGGACTCTTCACGAATTTTTTTTTTCTCAATTGTATTTTGATTTTTTTAAAAACTTTTTTTGCCGAAAATCTACAAATTATATTAGGCTACTAATCAAAACATCCCTTCATTCAGTTAAACTAAAAATAAAATAATTCGCCGGGTAATAATTAAGAATACAGGCTGCACTTCTGAACGTAACCACGCATCTACAACGTATTAACGACGTAAGTTTATTGCGTTGTATTATTTCCGCCGCTTATCTTTCAGTTCACGTCCATTCGCTTTCCAGCCTTCTCAGGCCGCTAGCGTTAGCCCCACGTAGCAAGCACTTTCCAACGCTATTATCTACACACATGCAAGCGTATTCATCTCCACCCGGAGCTCACAAACATTTAACAAACACCTTTAGGACAAGATAACGGTTGTTAACGGTAAATATCGTTACGAAAATCCACAATTGACAAAGTCGTGAACCATCGTAACACTAAGCTAGCATGCTAAGCTCTGCTAGTTAGCGCTAACAACACAGAATGCCGCTCAAATAGGATCGTACACTTTTTCGGCTGTCAGTAAGTTTGGCCCCGTAGATGGCGCTTAAATACATTCGCGATGATTGTAATACAAGCGAATGTCTTTAAACAAAGCCTCGTTTTCAAAATATTATTTATGGAGGGGTACGTTACCTCAAAGCGCTCTTTGAATGTAGTTGGACTGACAGATTGACCCCAGAGAAGTAAACGGCAAGCATAGATCCGAGTCGGACACTTCCTGACGCGAGACCATAACCGTTAAGGACAACTAAGATGGCTGCCGTCTACTGCCGTTTACTGGTCGCGTAGTAAACGAACAAAAACGAACCTTCAAGTCAAACAAATCCGAACTGTGTGTACGCAAGTTTTCATGCAGTAATTAAAAGATGCATGTACACAATTAAAGGGAGAAAAATAATTGGAATTGTTCCGTTATGATTGATTCTATGTGAAAATTTGGTCACGTGACCAAAGTTTGGTGACGAGGTTTATCGGACAATCTCATTGGTTGCTTTCTTTTAAATCAAATGTTTACATTAAACTGCAGCATTTAATTATTTTTAGTTCTTTTTTCTACCATTTCAAATCTCCCCTATGCGGTGTTTATCAACGGTCACCGTTTTCTAGCACTTGAGACATAAAACATGGGCAGTGCATGTTATTTATGCTTTTTCATAAAAACCCTTATTATTAGGTTCCGTGTGCGTTACTTGTTATGGTACTGAGGTGTAACAAGGTTGAACCAAACAAAAACCTTCAGGGTTCATTTTGAACGTATTCAATATTGCTGTATGTCTGTAAAGAAAGGTTAAAGAGTCATTTGAGAATTGTAATTTACTTGAAAAAAATTATTGACACTAATCCTGGTTGAATTTCACAGCCATTTTGTTATGCATTATTTTACAGTTCTGCATTACTTTTCAAGTGCATCATATTCATAGGCCTTTGAAAAAAAGTTACATATATTACAGTAACAATATCCACAATTTAGAAACATACACATTGTGAAATGTTAAATAATCATCCAATAATTAAATGTTAAATAATCATTAAAAAATTAACTCATGATAGGAGACAAGCAAATTACTCGAGTCAAATCCACCTTATTCAGTACATACAGTAAGATCTTGACAGTAATAATCTTCATGTGCAAAATTGTTAAACGTACTTCACTCTTAACGATCACATATTCGACAACCAGTTTCTTTTTTTGTTGTTACTTCATGACAGAAATGTTCCAGAAGAACAACATGGCCAGTGCATATCATTGTGAATGAAGGACAGAACAAACCAGACAATATCGACATGTTTAGTTTTTGTACCGATATCTGATTTTCTCTTACTAATTGAGGCTGTGTAAGGATTTTTTTTTTTACAATATCCCCTCTAAAAAAGTTTCCAGGTCGGACAAACAACCAGAAAAATCATAAAAACAATGTATCAGTAATTGATGGAAGCTGTAATACAATTGAGGATAAAAATTTCAAATCATATTGCACTAGTGTTTCAATTATGGATGTCGTAGTGCAAAAGCATAAAAAAAATAAAACACTGGTGCTGTAGTGTTTGAGTCGCTGTTCTTATATAAAAATTGTGACACACCTATTTGGTTGTGGTGACCTCATGACTAAAAGGTATGGTGCTAGAGGTTCCCGGAACTTGCCTGATTATGAAAATTTAAAAAGCAGTTGTGGTTGCGGGAGATACAAAGAAAGACACAGCACTTGAGGCACATAACTCGTGATGTCCTCTGACAGTTGCCGAAACGACACCTGCCCCCTTCACCCTCTGCGAGTTGCTCTGGCCAGTGGCCCGAACCGTCGTACCGTGTAGTCGCATCGGGGAGTGGGCTTTCTTCCACTGTACCGGGGTTAGGTGGGTCAGGGGAGGGTCGAGGGAGGACAGAGTTCTGAGGGTCTGTGCCGCTGGAGTGGATCAAGGCTTTGGATACGGCCAATCTGAAGTCCATAAGAGACAAAGGTGCTTGTGCGGTCATGTGATCGAGTCTGTACAAAAGCCAGGAGTTGACCAAAGCCATATCAGTTAGGTACCAGAGCACAGCGAGAGGCCAGCCTGTTGGTGAGGTGGAAACCGGGATGGAGTAAAGATTCAACAATTCTCGATTGAGGCGAGCCGCCGCCTGGGCTTTCTCAAAGTTATTAATGAGAGACGCCATGTTTTTATGACCGTTTCCTGCCGTGGAGAGAATGAAGCCGCGGTGCGACCTGCGCAGCATCAGCTTGCCGTCCGAGCTTACGAACTCGTCTCCGATCTGGCCCTGGGCTCCTCCGACCCGGCCCGCACCGTGGATCCCTGCCGTTAGGAGGCGCTCCAACATGGCGGGAGTGGAGAGTTCTTGCTTGCAAAGAAACACAGTGCTGCCTTTGGGGACCATTTTCTCGATGGTTTCCTCCTTATTGGACAGATCCGCTTTAAGATCCACGTGAAGAAGAAAGCCCCCAAATCCAATCAACGTGGTGCTATGCAGAGCCAGCCTGTTATTGTGCACCTTACCAGTTAAAGGAATTAAATACTGATCCACTGCTAAGTCACCTTGTCTTCTAAGTGACTGGCAGCCATTTTGGAAGCGGCACAATAATGGCACAACCTTCCACAGAGGGTCCACAGAGTCATCATCTCTCCTGTCAGCGGGATGATGAGAAAAGTCGCTACGAGTTCTTTCTCTCGTATTACTATCGTGCGGATCCTGAGCAAGTTTCAACAAGCGCGAGAGTTGGAGGAAGCGGGAAAGCGGCATGGTATCCGCAATCAAGGGCACCTTGGTCAAGTTGTCCCAGTAGAGTCGTGGACTGGGAAACTGCAGGGAAGAAGCAAAAACTGAATAAGTTATGCTAAATTTTGCATCGAACAATGAAAGCCCCAAATGAGAACTGGATGCACAAACTTTTAAAGTTCCCATTGCAATGTGGATCCCAACAAACTGGGCGACTTCCCTCGCAGTGACGCAGTCGGATGTTTGATTTGTGCAACGGGCCATTTCGACCCAGGTGTCCCAGCTAAAATACCTGGAGAAGTACTCGGTGGGCTCTCTCGTTGCTGCTTTGGACACCCTTCAGAATAATAAAAACATTTCATCACATTCTTTCACATTATTAACCTCTAACGAATTTTTTTTTTGCCACCTTACCTTTGTGTGGTTCCTTCTGGCTGTTGAGAGCAGTCGCCGTGGGTCTTATCGAAATAGGCCAAGACTTCTGCTTCTGCGTCAACGTGCGGTTCCGACAACTCCCAAATTCTTGCATCCTCTTCATCAGAAGCCTGCAGAAGATAGCTCCGCACGTCCGCCGGATTCTGAAACTCTGCTTCGGCTGAGAGTTGCCAGTTGTTAATATTTGATCGTTGCATAGTGAGACAATGTTTAAATTCATTTAAGTAGTTTGACATAAGGTTCAAACAAGGCAGAATCTCCATTTTTTTATTGATACAGGTGAATAGAAAACAAACCTTGTCCGTCAGCAAAGTCGTGAACATCCATCATCTCTGATCCATCTTGCTGAATGCCGTCATCTGTAACATTTCAAAATGTCTTCCGTAAGCTTCGATTTAGCGTGAACACGTTTGAAAACAAACCAGGACTCACATAAAGAGCAGGTTGTGCTTGGATGGAGCATCCGTCTGACATCATCGGATGCTTCCGGGCTTCTAGCCAGGGGAAGTTCCCTCTCTTCCACTTTCACCGGGTAGAAGATGCACTGCTTGTTGCTAAAGTCCGGGGAAAGGCGGCAGTCGCTGGACGTGGTCTCAGTGTCGGTGACTGAGCGTTTCGGAACAAAACGTTTAATTTGCGGGAATATAGGACCAGAAGTGGATCAAATCTGATCTTGATCAGGTTTAGGCTGTTTACACTTCCACTAAAAAAACAACTGCAGTTTTAAAATTTAAATTTAGCTTAACACTAGCATTAGCACTAACGTTAGCTTAACACTATTCTGAGTACTTACGTGGGCTGACGGAGTTCCGATCGGTGACTTGCTCCACGTTCCATTCCCTGCTTTGGCTATCCGGTGTGGACCGGGTGTCATGAATCGGGACTCTGGTCTCCTGCTTTACCAGAACCGTGCGAATGTCTCGGTTTTGTTGTGGTTGCGTGCCTGCTTCCGATCCCAGCAGCAGATCTGATGTACTCTCCTCAACCTTGATCATAGCTTGCGTCTCATTTTCAGAGGTGCACTTCAAATTCTGAAATGAATATGAATTAAAAAACTCCTTAAGTTTTATTAGTAGCATTTTTGCGAAGACAGTGGTGTAGTACTTCTCTTCTCACCTGTCTTTGATTTATACGGGAGATCATTACACGAGGCTGCCCGGGTTCAGCAGTTACGATCTTCTCAAGATAGATTCCTGGAGATGGCTCCCTGTTTGGAGATACACTGGCTTGCTCCTCAATAGTGTAACTTGGGGGAATAATTGAAGGGCTTCTGTGGGGATCAGGTCCCGGAAGAATATCTGTCTGGGCAATCGTCTGATCTTGATGATTAATTTGGGAATTATATTCTAGTTTTTCATAAATGACCTGACAATCCTCCTGTCCTACCTCGAATTCAGTTCTTGTGACAGGACCCGGTTGTAAAGATTTCCTCGACATCGCATTCGCTTTTAGACGCGCTCGTCCTTGTCGTTTACATCCTTTTCCCGCTTTCTTTTTCTTCTGGACTAACACCTCCTCTTCCTCGTTTTTAACTCCTACCTGTTGCGTGGAGCAGGACACCGACTGCAAGTTTCTCGCTTCTCTTGCTTGATCTTCAGTTTCAAAGCTCCTGGCTTCAGGATTAGCAACTTCAACCGATTCACTTTGGGGAATGTTGTCCTGAAGCAAATTGTTTTCATTGTCCTCCCCGACGGTGACGAGGTCCACTCCAAGAAGATCATCCTCCTTGACGTCTTCTTCTACGGGGGCCCGGTGGTCAGATTCTAAATTCTCGGGTGAACGTTCTTGCTGTTTATCCATGGACTCTGCAGATTCATTTCGCTTCACCACAGCGGTGCTTTCAAGGCGAGGATCCAAATTAGAAGCCTTGTTGTTTTCGATCGGTTCTAATGGTTTCGAAGAATCCGGAGGATGAACATCGTTTTCACCGGGTAAAGCCAGAGATGGAATCAAAGCAGGAAATGAGACATTTGGTTGACTTTCTTCTAACGCCGTCAAGGGTTCACTACCCCAAGCGGTGGTCGGATTGATAAGACTTTCTTGATGGTCGACATTTAATCCAGAGACGCCTTCAAAGACGTTGCCATTAGTGTACGTAAGTTGAGGACTTTCTAAAACATGTACCATGGCCTTGTGCTTCTGAAGTGAAGCAACTTCAGTGAATATCTCCCCGCAGTTTTGACATTCCAACGCTCGCTTGGAATGCGCCGCGGTGATCACCCCTTCAACCTCCAAGTTGGATGAAGGTTTTCGTTTTCGACCCGTTTTTGGTTTGACGAGCTGGGTTTCAGACGCTTGATGTGATGATGTCTTCAGAAATGACAGCAAGGAGAGAGTTTTGGTGTTCTTTTTGGATTTGCCTTTTTTCTTCTCAGGATTATTTGCAGTCTTGGTTTCGGGGATTGCCTGGTTGTCTTCGCTGTGTTGGGATGGGTTTTCTGGAGGTGGAATCTCTTGTGCGGATGTTTTGGAAGGGTCCAATTTGTGAACCTTCAGCTGGGGCTGCTTATGACCTTTGAGTAAAAGGAGAGAATCTTGCGTGACTTGTGTGCAGGGTGATTCGGTTTGGTTGTTTTTGGGGCTCATTGTGTCTTCCTTTTTTTTCTTCCCTTTATTTGTCATCTTTTTCACCTTTGTATTCTTGGAAGAACATTTCTGTTCACCTTTCGACTTGATTTTCTTCTTTTGTTTACTTTTATGCTGATCTCTTGCTGCACATTCTTTTTTCAATTTTTTCTTCTTTTTTTTTTGTTTTGCCGGTGAATCCAAACTGACTTCACCCGGAGATGCCGTGTTAGCTTTTTTACTTTTAGCGGCAATTTTTCCCTTCTTCTTTGATGCCACTTTATTCTCCGACGCGTTTATTGCCCCGTCGATCGCGGGTTCTTTTTGCGGAGACTGGCATTGCTGCGAAGGCACTCTTTGTTTTTTATTTTTCTTCTCTTTCTTCCGTGGATTGAAATTAACAAGATGAGACTTTTTGGTTCTTTTGCGTTTCGCTTGTTTGCCATCACTTTGTAAATCTTCGTCAAGGATGGAGCCTATCAGTTCTTGCATATAGCCTTGGATGATCAAGGCTCTGGCGGGCTTTCTTTTGCGTACTTTCACAAGTTCTTGAGCTGACATTACATTTACAGGTAACTCCGAGGTCTGTGGGGCCTCTTTATTGGATGAATGTGAAGGACCCTTTTTAGCAGAAGCAACCGTGGCATCAGAAAGACTCTCCACCTCTTTGTTGTTCTCCTTTCCATCAACCGGTAACTCTTCATCTTGTGTCGTCTTCTCTCGGGATTCCTGAGAGGTCCCGTTATCGGGTAACGAGTGGACCTGAGCTTGACTGGCTTTTTGATTCTGATCCTCCTCTTGTGAGTTAGCTCCAGGTTCCCCTAAATCTTGTATGGGTGTCTGTGGTGGGGCTAAAGTGGAATCGCAGAGATCTTGTTGATCCGTGTGGAGTGATGTCGGGTTCTTCTCAACTGTAGGTTGCGACAACGGGATTGTGCTTTGTAGAGATGACAAGTTTTGCTCAACTAAAGGCCCGAACGATGGGACTGGCGAGCCGGTATCGTGCTCATTTACAATACTTTGATAGGAAGTTTTCTCCAGTTCAGTGGTTGGTACCAACGAAGGGTTTGGGATTTCTGGTGGTTGCTCATTTTGTGATGGCTGCTGCTCTGCAGTTGGTGTCAAGGCAGGGGTTAGTTCTAATACGACCGTTTGCTCGAGGTCTTGGAAAACCAGCGACTTAAATAAATTGGAGTTTGTTGACTCAATCCCAGGTTGAGGATGAATTTGATGCATGACCTCTCCCCCTGAAGAAAATCGATGTTCACTTGGAGCAAGACCGAGTGCCAGACTTTCACCTGACACAATTTGTGAGCCCAACTCTGAGAAGGGCGGGTTGATGAACTGCTCGTCGGGTGTAATCGGTTCTAGTATGATCGTTTGTTCCATCGGGTCAAACGGGTTGTTTGAAAAGTCTCCTTCCGCCGTCTTCGATTCTACCCGTGTCGATTCCATAGACTCCGATTGGAGCGGTTTGAGGTTTAAACTGAGCGGTTTGGAGACCTGCTGAACTTCCAATGGTGGCGCATGAGGCGGGACTTGACCCAAAATCACAACTTGGTTTACTTTCTGGACGTTTCCCAAAGATTCGATAAGTTTCCGTATGGGCTCGGTGTCGATGTTGCCATCGACTTTCTGAAGAGGCCCATTGGGCTCCAATTGTAGCAATGACGTTTGGGCGATGGATATGGGCGTTATCACTGGAGTAAAATGATTTATGTGTGACCTGGCTTGCATGGCTTTCCCGAGTGAATCGAGCGAAACACTGTGCTTGTTTGTAAGATGACGAAGGCGCATCTTGGGACTTTTGAAAGTTGCCTTGCAAAAAGTGCAGGGATACTTGGGTGTTAAGGCATCTGAAGATGAAGAAAGCAGAAATACATTATTAGACATATTTGAGACGTTTAGGCCTTTAAAATAAAAGTAGTCATCCATCACCATATTGCATTTCTTTTTTTTTACATCCATACGGTATAATAATGTAATTTACTATATAATGTCCATTATCCAATTTTATATCACAGATTGTGACCAATGGACTTTTGTGTGATTTATTTTTTTTTTTTACATAAGCAGTTACCACAGAAAATGAAGATTGTGAGCACATAAAATAACACCTGCCCCTCACATCTATATTGACACTATACAAAAAGCTTTAAAAAAAAAAAGTACATGGCTACTTTGGGATGCCCCGTGACACAATTGTACTTTCTCGTTTTTTATCTCTTACCTTGCTCTTTTTTCCGTTTTACTTTAATTTTGGCCTCTTCCGCTTTTCGGGCATCTTCCGGCAAGTGGGACAGCAAATGTTTCTGGAGTCCATTGGACATGCTAAACCTGCTCCCGCACTCCTTGCAAACATACGGCCGCTCTCCTGTGTGTACACGACTGTGATACTTGAGCAGTGTTGTTGTTTTGCACGTTTTGCCACAGTCGGGACAGGTGTAACCATCCTGCCCGACGTGAACCTTTTTGTGGAGCGTGAGCTCGGATAATCTTTTAAAGGTCTGGCCGCACAGAGGACACTTGTAGGGTTTCCTTTCCACGTGTGTTTTTTGATGCGCCATGAGCTCGGTGGAGTTGGTGAAGTGGCTATCGCAATGATAGCAGGTGAAAAGCGAATTCCTCAGGATGCATTGCTCGTATTCGACTGGATGGCTCAACTTCAGGTGGCGTTGTTTGCTCTTGGAGTCGCTGAAGATGATGTGGCACTCGATGCATTGCAGGGAAAGCTCTGATGCTGAAATACAACCCAAGATTGTTTTAGTACAGAGGGAATCAATCACATCAATCTTGCTGAGTGTTAGCAAAACAAGTTACTCACATGTTAGCGGCATAACCACGGGCTTGGTCATGTCCATCTTTAGAGGATCTACCATGGCTTTCTTGGAGGGGTAACGTCTTTCCTTTTTCTTGAACTTTTGTTCATCAGCACCGGGATCTTTGTTTGAGTTGAGTGTCAGCTCTGATGGAGGATTGTTCTTAGGATCATGATCCACCACCATCTCGTCCTTGTTGTTTGAGGGTTCAACAGTCTTCGTGGCTTGTTGAAGGGACTCATCTGTGAGTGGTTCATTAATCTGGGTTCCATTGGTGTCTTCAACAGATGTATCCCTCGCTTCTTGTGCACCTGCTTCTCTTGGTGCTGCCTCAGTAGAATCGGTGTCATTGTTCGGTGGATCCAGAGCAGTTTGGGTGGTCAAAGGGTATTGCTCACTTTCCTCCTGGGTTGGGCTCAGCATGGCTCTTATGCTGCACTAGCTCACACGTCTCTTTGGATCAAGAAAATAAATATTATTATGTGAATACTGAAGAGCTTCCAATTATTTACAGAACTTTGTACATGCAGGTACACATTTAAAAAATGATGCATGACACATTAGATATTGTTATATCAGGTATTCACAGGCTGGGATTGCATCCTCTAGTTATTCTATATAATTTACTTGGTGTCATTTATAAACTGAGAATAAAGAGTATAGAAGACGATCACACGGGATTTAACAACTGGCACTTCCATGAATGTTTTTTTTGGGGGCGTAATACACAATTTGTCGGCTTTTTTGAATGACTGAAGAAATCACAAAGTACTGAAATTTGTGAGGTTGAAATAACATGATCAGATTCATCAATACAAACACTGAGCTTTATTTCAATACTTTTAACTTGTTTATTTTGTGTACTTGAGCTTATTTCAAGTTTTGCTCCTATGGAATACTTTAGAATCCGTTCTACACATTTTTCAAATGAGGACCCGGGTAAATAAACACCTGCAGCCATTATTTGAAGATATTCAACATTTTGAGGGAAGGGACAAGACTGTTTTATAACTATATTATTACTTGAAGCAAATGACCTACTTATGCGTATTTGCTAGTGTTTATTGTGCACTATCCAGATGGCCACGGGCAGGCGAGAGAATGAATGGGATAATGCATTTGTACTACAATAGACGAGTGATGGGAGCTGGAGCGCAGCTGTTGGACATGAAGATGGACTTCAATTCTTGCATCAGAAGAGGACTAGGACCAATATTAAGACATGCTGGGCCCAAAACTAAAGATGCAGAGATAAAGTATACATTATCTGCATATGAGGATAAGCCTAGTTAGCATAAATTCAGTAAATCTGTGACATTAATCCCACTGGGATTCGCTAAAACGTTTAATAACAAAAAGACTGTTCGTTTAGGACGATAAGTGTATAAACACGAGTGGACATGAAGATGTTTAGTGTTACCTGAGCCGGGTGATCCACAAAACCATCACAGCGTCGTTTTCTCACAAAGCCTACAAAACTGGAGCCACAGCCTTCGTGACGTCACAACCGAGGAGAAGCCGCAAAAGAGGGGAGGGGTCTTCTGGTGATCCAAGCGAATTAGTGCCCCCTACTGGATTGGAAGGTGAAACGAACGATTTACAACTAAACTTTTCTAGATTTTTTTTTTTGTTTAAGTAATTTTATCTGATTTTCATATTATAATAACATTAATTAGATATTGCTTTATATTATTTATTGTTATATATTATATTTATAACTATGACATACAAAGAAATATCCCTTTATCCGATATGTAAATGTATTTGTAACAATTTACCATGTCGTTGTGAATAATGACAAGGAAAGTTAAACATTGACATTAAGGACAGTTTATTACAAATAGGGAAAAAACAATTCATTATTTAGTTTGTTCATTTTTTTCACTCCTATAAATTCATGATAAGGTAGCAGTCGCTGTTGGAACATCTCGGGAATTAAAAAAAACAGCCTTCCATAATTAAGTGTTCATCCCTCTGCGTCAGGAAACGGCAGCTCGCCAATGGCGTGTTTTACGTAATGCAAATGAAGCTGAGTCAGGTCGTCAAAGCCCTGACCACATTCAAAACATTCAAATTCCCAATACTTAGGATGCTCTCCGTTTTGGTTTTGTTCCTCTTGCTCAGCCACGTCAAGCTCTTCGGTCTTTTGTTCTCCTCCAACATCCTCACCCGCAGATGATTTAGTTGGCTGGTGTACAAGTTCCCCACAATCTGATTGAGAAGACTCTTGATTCTCAAATAGCTCTCCAGGCTTCTCCAACCCTTGAGATCTTTGCAAACTTTCTTCTGTTTTTTGTTCCTCTTTGTCATCTGCAATAATTTCATTTTCCATCACGCCTTCATCACCGGACCCGCCGACGAGCTTTTTTGGACTCGTGGCGCCAACAGCCGGTCTGGATGAAGCGTGACTGCTGCTAACATGATCATTAAGCAGAAGTGATGTCGAAAATCGTCTGGCGCAAATCAAGCACTTGTACTTCCCCAGGTGGTATTTTTGCAGATGTTTATCCAGGTTAACCTCTTGGGTAAAACCCCGGTGGCAAGTCAGACACCAAAAAGGCCTGGTTTTATGAAGATCATCATGAGCCCACCACGCACTGAGGCTATCAAAAGACTTGTTGCAGGGATCGCATCTGTGCACTTCATGCGATATGTGAGTCATCAAATGAGCTCGCAGACGAGTTTCCCTGAAGAAAGTCTTTGGGCACATGGGGCAGTCGTACTTGTAACAACTTTCACCCACCGGGCTTTTCGATGTCGAGAGCCTTCTCTTGTGGCGCTCCAGGTGCTTTTCATATGACAGAAGATAAAAATAAGCTTTCCCGCATGATAGGCACCTATATATTGACTTAGGGTATTCGGTTGGTGATAAAAGTGGGCCGTTTGTGCTCGTTTGGGGATCTCCCTCAGGTTTAGGTATCCCATCCGGAGCAACGTCCTGGTCGTCGTTCTTCCCTTGAGTGTCCGAGTCATCCTTAGTCGTTGTCCGTCCGTGATCCTGCGCAACTTTGCTCTGTTTGGCTAGAAATAGGGGGGGAGATGCATGGTTAAGCAAAGTTTTTTTTTTTTTTAATAGGCATTTTGGAAAAGTGTTTTTAGGAAAGGTGAGAAAAGGTCATTTAGTTGCAGCAGATGCGTAGATGTTAGATTTGGATTAGTCAGAGGTTTTCTAACTAGTATTATTAAGCATTGTGTACTATTTGGGTTATTTGAAAAAAAAATTAAAATGCATTAAAATCACCTAATATTTAACTGTCTTGTTTTTAACCTTTGATTGCGACAAAATTTGCCATTCACACCTCCAGTATTTTTTTTTTTAAATGCAATCCAGCCGAATATATTTTCCGCCTATAATATTCTACCGTTAGCAAGAAATTGTGCCAATCCCACCCCTAACATTGTATTATCATAAAAAAAGCCTCCAACAACACAATCTGTTTCCAACAATTAAACCAATCAAGACTTCATCAAAACTAAAGAAAGAAAAAAAAAAATGTGGCCCTTAAAATTATAAAGTGTTCAAACTCGGAAGACATAGAGCTATGAAGCGGTTGACTCAAGTACGCATATTTTTTGCCACATCACACAGCTTTAGTGAGTCGATGTGAAGTCATTACACGAGCCACTAATTCAGACTACAATAGATGCCTTTATTATACAGGTTGCTTCAAAAACAGCACGTAAACAGGCATTTAGTCACCCTCGGGAGGAGAAAAAAATAGCTTCATTCATATTTACTCCACAAAGGCTCCCTCAAAATTAGCGTCAAAATTTCTAGGAACCATCCCAAATGCATACAAGCACCACATTTTCATTTAATCAATAAATAGCAAAATAGAGATAAACAATGGAAAGGAAAGGGGGCGGGGCTTAGTAGTCATTCATGCAAAACAACATGTACATTAAACTGACGATATTAATTCTCGACGTCAGGCTTTTTCTTTTCTGTACAGTGCACACATTAGGTTTGCTCAGCTGCTAAGCATTTGAGCTTCAATATTTTTTGCCGACAGCGGAAAAAGAAGTTCGTCCAGAATCCCTTCCCCATCGACGTGTTACGCTTATATATTTTGATACGACTATACGTTTAATATATCACCAAAGAAAAAGCTTCTTGAGCTTTACAATGTAAACTTTAATACATGCCTTGTGCATGTTTGGTATAATGCCATTGCAAATCTGATTCCTGGCTAAAGGTAGCCCCGCATTCAAGACAAGTGAGGACATCTGAATCTTCTGACGAAACAGCAGCAAGGCCGCTTTGCCATTGACCATCCCCAGCCACGGACGACGAGAGAACGTCTTTCTTGCTCTCTTGCTTCTTTGACGCGAGAGGGGGAAAGTACGTCCCTGTGGGTCTGACTGTGTTCAAAGCGGCGCTGAGGCGTAAGCGGACCTCATCGGGCAGCCGAAATCGGACCTGATCGTGCCAGGCCAGATGTTGCTGCAGCTGGCTGTCTGTTAAAAAGCCATGGCAGCAGAGGGCGCAGCCAAAAGGTCGGCTTTTCGCTTTGCTTTTGTGACTTTCTAACTGTCCCTCGGTCTGGAAAGCTTTACCGCATTTCCCGCACTTAAAGAGACATTTGACGATTGGTTCCGAGAGGCGGCTGAGAAGCGGCGAGACCTTGCCTGAGAGTTCGGGAGCTTGGATCGCCATTTTAGACCGTGAGTATAATTTAGGGTCAGGAAGGTCGCATTCAAGATTTGGGAGAGAAGTATCAAATGTGCTTATTTCTGTTGAAACATTTTCAGTCTTAATTTCACAATTTGTGATTTGAGCGTCCGACACAGCTTTCTCTTCTCTACTCTCCGAGTGGGCTTGCCACGAGTGGGCACGAAGGCCTCTAGCTTTAGAAAAACTGTCCGAGCAGAGGGAACACTGGTAATTTTTCGCAATGGGTGTTGTCGAGCTGGATTCGGACTCGACGTTAGTGACCCCGTTCGTCGCAGTGAGCGAGGAGTCACCTTCTTCGGCTTCTAAAGTGTTGGCATGCTTGGCTACAGAAAAGCTTTGTGCACACGTTTGGGGAGTTCCCGTACATGAGTCCAAGGTGTCGTTCTTGGGTTGTGGCGGCGGGGAGGACAGACAGCTGTCAGGAATGTGATCTCGAAGAGCGCAAAGATTATTGTTGGTGTGCCATCGTTTATGAGAGCCGAGGGCAGAGTTAGACAAAAATCGCTTGCCGCATTCCGAGCAGGGAAACGGGTAACCTTTCCTTAATGCTTCCTCGCGAGTCTCCAAGGACAAGGTCCCTTTTGCTCTTTTTTTGTTACCTTTAGCGTGAACTCTTTTATGCAAGTTCAACGCGCCAACGATTGAAAAGCTTCTTTGGCACTTGTTACATTTATATTTCAAATCAGTTTCATTTTCCATCTGCGCTTCCTCCATTTCTTTTTTAAAGTTACGGGGCGACGCGTTTCCTTTCGAGTTCACGTCGGGCAATTTGACTGACTCAATACTTTCGTTTTCGGTCTTGAGCTCCGTTTCGTGACTCTCTTTTTTAACGCACAGCTTTCTGTGCGCCCGCAGGGAGGCCCGGTTAGCGAAATGCTCGAGGCACACGGCGCATTCGAAGTCCTCCTGCCTAGCGTATGGCCTCGGCGGCGATGGCGAGCGCTCGCTCTCATTTTCGTGATACCTCATATGGAACTGAAGCGCTTTGGCCCGGGAAAAGAGCTTCCCGCAGGCGGAGCAGCTGTACGTATTCTTTTGCAGCTGCTCGACCTGATGCTGAAAAGACTTACTAGGTGGTGGGAGGAGTTCATTATGCACCACCTGGTGTCTGACCAGACTGGAAAAAAGGCGGAAGGATCGCTCGCAAAACTCACACTTATGGTTTCCGTTTTCGTGCGTACGCATGTGCAACGTCATCAGTCCCTTGTGTCGGAACTTGCGACCGCACACGGGACACGCTACTTTCATGCTAGAACGAGACCGCCCGCTGTGTAACAGCTGCGTGGCGCCCGTTCTAAGCCGCACGTCGTCGCACTGACTCGGATTTTGCTTATGATGCGAGTAAGCCCCTAAAGACCAAAAACCTTTCCCGCACTGCTCGCAGTGATAAATTTTAGGCCCTAAAAGAGTTTTCTTGGGATTGTACACTTTTGTCGCACCCGATTCTTTGCTAGGCGTGGCGTGGTTGCTCATGCGGTTTAACACGCCAAACCTTTCGCAATCTCGGCACAGCGCTTTTGGACCGCGTTGATCGGACAAATGTGACAGATCTGTCCCGCACACGTAACATGTCACAATTTTCTGCTCAAATACATCGGCCTGGTTTGATTCTTGGTTAGTTTCGTTCTCGTAATCGGGAGTGTGATCTGCTGCAAAGGTAAGGACTTCATTGTCACGTGTGTAAACTTCCACTGACTGACCTTTAGTCCAATGTCTCCTCTTACGAATGTAGTGCCACGATATGTGAACTCGCAGTGATGGCTCGCTAGCAAAGCACCGGTAACATGCCGGACAAGCAAACGGTTCTCTGGATTGGTTGGTTTCTGCCGCCGTCGTCGTCGGAGGACACTGTTCCTTAGCCGGGTCAAGGTCAACCTGTACAATTTTCAAGTCAAGCTCCGGTTTCGAAACCAGATTACTGACTGAAACATTGTCTCGGCCCTCCTGGTCGGATCCGGAATCGGGGTTCGGGTTCAAGTCTTGCTCGGGTTCGTCCTCTGATTCACTTGCACTTATCACCATTACATTTAAGTCCCCGGGTTCGTAAGTCTCCATCACGTCTTCTTCGGGCTCATCAACATCAGGGTGATCTTCGGCGTTTTGTGTCAACTCCTGAGTCACTTTCAGTTCTCCTTCCAAAGTCTCCTGCTGAGGAAGCGGAGGCGAATACGCCTGGACTAATTTGTCCGTTTCCACAAAGGCGGGGACATGTTGAAGCTGATGAGAGTGAAGCGCCGACAGTCTGGAGAACTTGAGGCCGCAATTTGTACATTCAATTGCTTTCTTCTGCACCTGGTCTACTTGGTGGAGAAATGACTTTACTGGAGTCTCGCCACCGTGCGCCATGCGTTGATGTCTGTAGTAGAACGTTTCCGTCATAAAAACTTTCCCGCAGGTCTCGCACGGAAACCGGTTTGGAGAATCCTTCGAATGGTTTTCGTGCCATTTCTCGTGGTTGAACCAGCCAATAAGGCCATTGAAGGACTTTTTGCAGTCCCGACAATAATAGACATTTTTCCTCATCTTTTCTGTCCTTTCTTTTGGAAAGCAGTCAATATTTTGGCTGAATCGCTGGTGCGTCTTCAAATGCTTCAAACCGGAAAAAGGTTTCCCACAGAAGCATTTAAAAACCTTCTCAGAAGTGGCACTTGTCTGCTTTTTGATGAGCTTGGCTGCTTGTGCATCAGTATCAGTCCCGTGTCTTGAAGTTCTTCTTGATTTAATTAACTTTTCTTCATGGCAACGACGATGGGCATCAAGGGCAGATGCACGAGAATAATTCCGTCCACAAGTCTCACATTGAAAGGACTTTTTCTTTAATTGTTCCAAGTCATTAAGTAGAGATTTGGAAGCTTGTATGTGGGTACGTTCATGATTGAGAAAGTGTCCTAAAATGGAATATTTTTTTCCACATTCAGTGCATTCAAAGAAGTTCTGCTTTGCGGCCCCAGGAATCTGCTGGGTGTCAGAACTTGGAATACGGTGGCTTTCCATATGGGCTCGGAAGAGGCTCATATCGGTAAATGACAATGTACATAATTGACAGGAGTTAGTACTTTCCTCATCTTCGTCAGCCATATCGGAATCGTCCATGGGCCCCAAATACATTGTGCACTTTCCATTAGGGTTCTGGTGGCGATGGTCCAAATAGGCTGCTTCCTCACCAAAGGCCTCTCCGCAATCTTGGCAGCAGTATGGCCCCGAGTCTAAAAAGAGGAATTCGGATTAGGGGTGTGCAACCCTCTGATAAAAAAAAAAAAACATTTCATATGTACCTCAAGACACAATAAGAAAATGATGTTCTGAGGAGTTGGCACAAATAATACAAGCTGAGTGAACAGAACGGACACATTTCTCTTCATTTTAACACCACTAGACTGGAATTACTAAAAGGTTGGTCTCAATTTGATGCATGTCTAAGTATTTCATAGAATCATAATTTTAATATTTCTCACAGGTCTCATAATCGTTTCATGTTGACCGTCGCATTTTACGCACATACCAAGTCGAATAACTTTAAATGACCTCGGTACGCACATATAATTTGATTTTCGTATGCAGCGATGTATTTCAAAATCAACGAAGATTTATTAGACCAATGTAGATTCTACCTGGACGATTGCTGTCCGCAGTGTCCTCGGACTTCGGCGCATCGCTGTTTGCCGATGTGACATCCATGGCGTTGGACGGTGCAACATCCATGGAGGGGGACTGCTCCTCCACTGGGACGTCATTCATCACGACGGCCGGAACTTGTTCCATTCTTGGCGCGGCGGTTTTGTTAGCACTAGCTTGTTTTGATGGCCCTCGTTAGCCGAAAAGCAAAGGCATAAATCTTTACGCATCGATGAAGATAGAGATCAAAGCGGGTAAAGCAATATGAATGTTTGTTAAATTCATTATTGTACAGAAAAGCTTAGATTTTTGGGGACGTTATGTCCAAGCACGACGAAAAAAACGTTAAGAATACAAAGCTTAACTGACTCGTGCAGTGGACTGAGGTTTCGTTTTTCTCCGGAAGTTCTTCTTCTTCGTCTATTTCGTTGAGAAGGATTCTCGGGGTTGATTGGACTCCCCCAACGTGACGTTCTCGTAGCCCCGCCCCCAATCGTACATCGCGTATAAACTTCGAATAAAAAAAGAGATATAAATACGTCATTGCACTCTTGCTAAATTAATCTCATATCACAAACTAAACATGGTTGACAGTGATTTGAAATATTGTGCAATTAAAAAAAAAATTCAAGTTAAAGCAATATGAATTCACCATAAGATCTCGATTTCTCTAATATAGTTAGAAGTGCATTTTTGTTTCTTTTTAATTAAACATACAAAGGGCAGTTTATATTTTATTTTTTGTTACAAGAACAGCAAGGATTAATATTACACCTTGCTAAAATGATTGAAAAGATAATGCAGTTCAGCAATTACAGCTTCAACGGCTGGTGAACGATGACCTATTTGCACCAATTAATCAAAAATAAATTAAATGACCTTCATTTAATTATGGATTGACATTTTAGCTCATTTTCTGATGAGAACGTTCAAGGAAGAGCGAACCCGGATGAAAGTAGTAGTGTCATACAAGTATAGTGTATATAAAAAGTCTACACACCCCTTCAAATGCCTGGTTTGTGTGCAGTATAAAGACATAAGACATGGTGTTTTAATTTTTTTACTTCTCTTCTTCAACTGTACAGAATATGCATCACAATTGGAAGAATAGTTTTGAATCTATCTAGGTCCTTTTTTTTTTTTTCTTTCGAAAGGGGTGTGCATATTTTTTATATGGACCATACTCGTCCAGTATGTCCATAAACAGTATTTCAGTGTAGACAGACGGCAATTCTGTCTATTTTACTTGCAAACTAGTCCTATAACACTGTACTCATAAAAGGCACACCGTATACTGTACATGAAACGTTTCAAATGGGACCAAAATAAAAACATTTTAAATGTTATTGACAGTAAACAAAATGGTCAGTTGGTCGGCACATATTAAAAAAGCATTTTTAAGGGTGAAACAACTACTGCTTCTAACCACAACAGCATCAACAGTCTTATTTAGATTAAATCAGTATAACTTGAAAAAATGTGCAGCCTAACTAAAGTTTATTTTGGCTTCTAATGCTCATCCAAGTCAGCTTGTCAAAATGCCCTAAGTGAGCATAAGAGAAATGAAGTCCAACAGAATAGAAAATTTAACAAATCCATAAATCAAGCTTTGTTTGCTACTGTTACAATGTCAAACTTCTCCTTGTGCATGTTGCAAGTAATGCAACTGAAGATCCAGCTCCCGTGGGAACGAGCTGCCGCATATCATGCACTGTAAAAGCCGCTCTTGGGTAAAAGGCAAACGAGCTCCCAGTCTGTGAGCTTCGCTCTGCGTGGCGAGCTGAGGTAGGGCCGGAGTTTGCGGGACGGGGGGCCTCTCGGTCAACACTGCCTGCGGGGTGAAAAAAATGTTCGGGAGCGGCGGTCTGGACAGCGGCGCGACCGAGACGGTGTGAAGGGAGTGAGTAGCGGGTAAAGCCAGGGCGGGGAGCGTGGTGAGGGCCGGGGAGAAAAAAGGCGACGGCTGGTTTAGGATGATCTGATTGGCCGTGACGATGGGTTGCTGCTGCAGGTCCTGTATGCTCCCCGGCTTGAGCTGCCCGGTGAGAAGCAACTGAGCACCCACGGGATTATTTTGGAATCCCCACACTGTAGTGCCAATGGTTTGGGCAAAGGGATTAATGGGGATGGGAAGTTTCTGGGTTGCGTTCTGATTCTGTACATTGGCCCAAGCGGCCGGCATTTGCTTCTGCTGGAATTCTTGATTGTTCGCAAGTTTCTGAGGGGAGGCCATTTTGTTTGACAACCCCAGCGGGGCTTGAATGGTCCACAAAGTGCTACCGACCCCATGAGCGACAGCGGTGGATACCGGAAGGGGGACGCTTTGGTCTGAGGACGTCGCACCAGCTACACCGGAAGACATCTGTTTTTGTGACTCGCTTTCCGTCCTGGGCTGCTGAGGTTGGCTAACAGTCAACGTTATTGCTTGAGGATCCCACACGTCCTCTTTTACGGGGAGCGTGATTGTCTCCTGTTTGGAGGCAGGGGCACTGGACCATTTTGGCGACTGGAGTTCTTGAGCGACCTTGTTTGGAGAACTCAGCAGAGGAGGTTGGATGCTCCATAAGGCCGCACCATCCACGAAAGACGACACGAGGCGAGGATCATGGTGCGAGGAAGTGGACGTGGTGGCTGCGGGGTGTTTCTCCGTTCCGTCGGGTCCGAGCTGCGGGTCTGGCTGCTGGGACGGGGGCGCCGGCATGACTCGGTCACCATCCACCTGCCACTGGACAGACGGTGGGTCTAGTTCAGAAAGAAACTCCTTCTGCAATTTAACTTGCAATGACTCTTGAGATGCCCGCATAGAAGAATCTGGCCCGTCCCCGGAATCAGGATAAAGAGAAGGACCCCTTGATGATCTCGACATCGCCCACATCAGCCTCCCCCCTCTCCTTCCCCTGCTCCCTCTCCCTCTAGTCCTTCCGCCAGCAGGGGCAGAACCTTGGCGCTTGCGAGTGTGGATCTTCTGGTGCACTAACAAGCTGCTCAACCAGGAGAAAGATTTGCCACAATCGCTGCAGCGATGGGGTCGCTCTCCCGTGTGGGTGTTGAGGTGGTCTCGCAGAAGATACGCCAAGCCGAAGCTCTTGCTGCAGAGGTTGCATTTGTGAGGCTTGTCGCCGTTATGCGAGAGCATGTGGCGGCGCAGTTGCGTTTCGTCGCTGTAGCCTTTGCGGCAGCTGGTGCAGCGGAATGGTTTCTCTTGATGCAGCTTCTGGTGGGTTCTCATATTCTGCAGGAAAGCAAAATCCTTCCCGCAGTCGGGACATTTATGAGGCTTCTGGCCCGAGTGGATGACAATATGTTGCTGTAAGTAGCTGCTGAATCGAAAGCCTTTGCCGCACACGTTGCAGTGATACGGCTTGTCCTTGGAATGGATGCGCATGTGCAGCTCCAGAACCGAGCGATGGCGAAACATCTTCCCGCATTCGGGGCACTTGTACGGTTTGACACTCGAGTCCTCGCGTTTGTGTTTCACCTGCTGATTTTCACTGATTTCCCCTTCAAAGTCCTTTAAAGGGGAAATGGACACCTTGTCCCAATCTTGAGCAACATTCTGATGGGATTTAAAGATGTGTAACCGTAAACTTATCTCACCAGGGTAAGTACACGGGCAGTGCGGACAGGCCTGGCCTTTGTCGAAAACCTTTTTAATTTCTGGGGGCGCCTGCAACCGTTTCTCCTGTGCCTCATACTCCACCTCGTGAAAACGCATGTGGGCTCTCAGGTCGGCCGGCGAGCCGCACATGTGGGGACAAAGGGGACAGTTAAAAGTGCGTTTCGGTTCGTCTCTCGGTCGTGCCGTCCTTTCCGGCACGGACGTCTGCTTGCTGGGCAGCTCAGGAGAAGGAAAATGATTGGCTTGGTCCAGTCTATGTTGGCGACAGTGCGCCCTCATATTTTGCGCAAATGCAAATTTCCTACCACAATCGGGACAGCGAAAGGGTTTCTCGCCAGTGTGCAGATATTGATGCTGTTGGAGGAGAGTGCTGTACTTGAAGGTCTTTCCACATACGGTACACAAGTATGTGCGGAGTTGGTCGGTGTGCTTGCGCCGATGATCTTCCATGACGGAATTGTATCTGAAAGCCATGCCGCACTCGGGACATTCGTAAGCTTTAAGAATGGGATGACATGATCGCTGGTGGACGCGCAGTCTCCTGTAGTCAAGGAAGCTTCGACCGCAATCCTCGCATCTCCAGCTGCCCTGTTCCGAGTGGGTCATCATGTGCATGGCGACGGAACATCTTAAATTGAACTCTTTGCGGCACAGTGAGCAGTGGTAAGGCAAGTCATCGGTATCGTTGCAATGGTGGAGCCTCAATTTTTGCGCTGTCGGGAAAAACTTGTCGCACGCCGCACACTGGAAAGCATCTTCCTCCTCGTATGTCGGTTCTTCTTCCGGCTCCTTATGCACATGTTTGTGTTTCATGAGGCTGCGACGGTCTTTAAAGGAAAGGCCGCATTGTTTACAGGTAAGGGGAACCAGTTCATCCTTGTGTAAATGACTGTGACGGTGCAGGTAGAACATCTCACGGCGTGGGAAGGATAGTCCACAATCCTTGCACACCATGCGACTCTTTTTTGGCTTACACGTTGATTCGCTGCCTTGCTTTTTCTCACTCTCTTCAACCACATACTCGATCGAGTCCACATCTTTAATCGGCTCCTCGGATCTCGGTTCTTTCGCCGAGCTTGGACGATCAAGCTTCTCGTTAATTTGCTCTGCATCAGGAAGAGCTTGTGTTTCTCCGAGTACTTTTTCAGCAGTCTCTGAAACTAAAAATTGAAATAAGAGACATTGCTTTGTAAAACTTACTATTGATAAAATATAGACCGATAGAAAACGATTGCATTAACACCTTAATTATGTAAATGCTCGCTTGATTGTGCAGTAAAACGTAGACTGGACAAGGGGCGAATTTACTGGTAAATGGGACGGCTAAAGCTACTAGTAATAGTGTAACTAGTGTCGGTTAGCGTACACTTACTGTTTTCTTCCGTGTGGGAGTGATCTTCTTCGCCGTCGTCTTGGTCTTCAGGGCTGTCAAAGGGCCGCTGTTCATCTCTTGGTGACTCGGCCATTTTTGGATCGGATGAATTAAATGTTTGGTCACCTCTCTCCCCCAATTCAATAACCTTAGAATGGCTGGGCAACGAAGCGTTGTCGTAACCACTGCGCTCGCCACCGTGACGCTCTCGGGGTTGATCCGATGTATTTCCGTCTGTTTGGTCGGGGGTGCCTTCTTCCAGTTCCACCGCGTCTGTCTTGCTTTGGACTTCCCCCGCCAGGGATTTATGCCGCGGTGGCGTCTCCGGTGGGGATATGGCGGCCATATTTCCCCCATGCACCCCTGGCATCGACTCCAGCACCAGCAGTCGGGTTGGCAAATTCAGCGAATGAACACGGAAATGACGTTTACGACCCGAAGTTTCAAATTAAAATAAAATTTGAGGACCGCATCCAGGATTATAATGGCGTTATTTGAAAAAAAATCTCCATGAAACATCTCCGGACCCAAACAGATTGAGAAACCAATTTAGTCATCAATCAACCTCAATGAGTCTTAAATTTAATTGCACTTGAATACATTCCACATCTTTAAAATGCAAGTTTTGCAAAACTAAAAAGTTGATAGCAATATGCAGTTTTAGACAATCTAAGAGCTTTAAATTAAAATGAAGTTTTCACATATTTTCAGTTCTACTGTGCTGTGGTGCAGTTGTTGCATGTGATGTAATTGCTGTGTCTCCAGAACTCCAAACAGCCTCTGTTAGGAGGATTCTGTTTTTCCTGGAAATTAAGTGCCAGCGCTTCCTGCGACATGACGAGCATTATTATGCCCTGACTAAAACAGTCAGCAATTTCCAGAGACCCTTGTCCACACGATTTTCAAACTGAATCATTGCACCTCCGATGACCCTGTTGTACTCCAAGCAACAGATGAGGACTGGGCTCCGGGTTGCTGCTCAGTAAAAGGCCACTGTGCAAAAGAGGAAGGAGGCAGCCACCGATGCCCGGGCCCTATCCGAGGCCTAGTTTGTCTTCCGTTTTCATCTTCACAGTCAGGAACCCCGACATCTCTCTCTCTCATGCTCTGGATTGTCATCATCCTTGTCTTGGACCCCTCCTCCTCCAAAACCTGAAGACATAAACATCAAATGTGTTTTGGTGACTAATCAACTTTAAGTCATGGTTAATTGTTTAGACTTTAGAGGTACCTGACTTTGGCACAGGTAGTGGAGGATAAGTTCCCGAGGTGTCAAATGCAGGTCTAGAAAGTAGAAACCCTACCATAGTTTGGATTTAGCCAAAGGTGCTAAGGTTAAAACCAAACTATGGCAGGATTTCTACTTTGGACTTGAATTTTTAACACTTCTGGTACGTTCCCACACAGTGATAGTGTGAACAGTTTCTGTTGCCTGGTTTATATAAAGTTGTTTTTTTTGCGATGTGACGTGATCTAATCTATGTAAACAGATTTTTACTGCACAGATTCTGACAGCTTGATTCTTTTTAGAGGCATGCTGGCATTTTATCTGCGGATTTTAAATGCGTCATTCTCAACTTATCACAATAAGTACACGACCATTGCAGGTAGAGGTCTCCTTTGTCCCAAACCTTTTCAATCAATTGTGTGGTTGACCACTTTTCTCATGTGACTTGTCCTCCACCTCACGAAAGTGCATGTGCACTCACCGGTGGGCTGGTGAGCTGCTTATCTGTGGACAAAAGTGACAAAAAAGGGTTTTGGTTCATCACTCTGGTGTGCCTTCTCTTTTTTTTCTTCTAAGTGCAGCCTAAACTTGTGACAGATCCCTTACCACAATCAGGACAGCGGAAGAGCTTATCACTGGTGCGCAAATTCTGATGCTCTTGCAAGAGACTCCTGTACGTGAAGCTTTTACCGCATACAGGACACAGAAAAGAACGTAGTCGTTCGGCGTGTTCGTGCCGGTGGGCTTCCATGGCGGAGCTGTGTGTGAAAGTCATACCGCACTCCGGACAGTCGTAGGTTTTACGGACAAGGTGACAATGCTTGTGATGGCGCAGTGTCCTGTAGTCGGGAAAGCTTTGACTGCACTTCTTGCACGTCCAGCTGATCTCCTCAGAGTGGCTCAGCATGTGCTTGGCGATGGCACACTTTACTACAAAGTCTTTGCGGCACAGTGTACAATGGTAAGGCTTGTCATCTGTATCATCGCATTTGTGACGTCTCAGTTCTGGAGCCGTCGTAAAAAATTTGTCGCATGCCGCACACTGAAAACGAGCTTCCGATTTATACTTGGACTCCTCTTCATGAACATGTCTGTGTTTCATGAGGCTTCGGCGGTCCTTAAAGGAAAGGCCGCAGTCCAAACATTTGAGGGGAACGAGTTCATCCTTGTGGGTATGATAGTGGCGGTGAAGGTAAAACATCTCGCGACGAGGGAAGGACGTTCCGCACTCGTTGCAGACCATACGAAATTTTTCAGGCTTAGTTGTTAAACCATTATTTTGCTTTTTGTTCGACACATCGTGATCATTAATCACATACTCTATCGAGTACGTCTCTTCCACTGAATCCTCAGGTAGTTCTTTTGCAGAGCTTGGTCGATCAACGTTGTCATCAGAGAGAACTTGCTTTTCTTCCAGAACTTTCTCAGTAGTCTCTAAAACTGAAAATCAAAACAAGTGAAATTTGTTACTTGTTAATTAAATAAAAATACATTTACAAACAAGGCAAAGTTGTCTCTCCCAACATCCACGTCTTATTACCAAAACCTTATTAACCAGTATAAGAGGAAAAAAGTGAGCCAAAATGTCTTCATCAAACTAATTTTACTTCAATCATAATGAAGTACGTCATTATTAAAACTAACGCAACCATGCAACTTGTGTCTTCGTTCTTCCAAGTTTTTTGTTGACTATTTAGCATAGCGTAGCATAGCATGAACACTTGGGCAGAAATTAACATTAGCATCGCTATGCAACACTGATATTGTAATTATTATGCTAAAATTACAGTAGTATTTAATCGACACTTTACTTGCTTTAAAGGTAAATTATGTGTTCATTAATGGTTAACGATATTTTTATCAGATGCCTGAAAATTCTTAACAGCCAGGGTTGCAACGCCAAATATGTGATAAATTAAGAAACAAAAAATTGTAGAACCTTTCTGGTTGAACGGAATGAAATCAAATTGTACAATGGTTTATTAATCTATAAAATATGAGCAGAAAAATACTACCCCATCCACTGGACATGGGGCAAAGTTTTGATAAGCTGGACAAAAATAATAATAATATTGTATTAAAACACGTACCATTTTCTTCGGAGTCGTCCTCTAATTCGGAATCGGAAAAGTCAAAGGTCCGACGCCGTTCGTCTCCCGGTGACTCGGCCATTTTTGGCTCCGATATATTATAAGATCCGTCGTCGCCACGGAAGCTTTCCCGGGGCGATTTAATGCGTTTTCCAGTGTCACCACGACTGTTTTACAACCTGGAAAAGGGGTCGATTTACTTAATCTGGCAGGAAGTAATGCCGTTTCGGAGACAGCGGTACGGATAGGATGGCCATATTACTCTGGATTCAAGCAGCAAATCGCCGAACACGACCCGGAAATGACGTTTATGCGCGCTGATATTTCAAATTAAAGCTCGGCGGAGCATAGACAAGCGAGCTAAAAAAAAATTGTAGTAACATCTTTGAAAACAAAATTAATTTACAATAAGAAAAGTCACAAGATATTGAAATTATTGAAGACTTGTTTCCTTTAAAATATATAGAGAATTTTCTTATTTTACTTTTTATAAATTGTTAGAATTCCAGATGTGATCAACCAGTCTTACTTTTATTTGTGTTAATACATTATATATCTACAAAATATAGCTTGTGCAAAACTATAAATATGAAAGCAATATGTGGTTTTAGACAACAATCCACACACAAATTGCACTGCATGCAGGAATATATTTTGCCCTACATATTTACGTATGTTCTTATACCATCCTAAGAATTTGACTCAAGCCTATGGTGATGCAAACGCTTTTCTTGATGGTGCATACAAGCAAAAAACGGGTGTTATTTTTTTTTTGTTGTTGTCTCAGAACGCATTGAACCCAACACATTTTTAATGTGTTGTCAAAGCTGGAAAAGTATTCACCATGGAACTGTTAAAACACAGGCATACATTAGCTGGTACTTACAACAGCAGTTGAAATACAACATACAATACCCACAAAATATTGGCCTATTGGGCTGTAGGGTGAAATTTCAGTGTGGACTTAAATGCACAATAACTTTTACACGAGAACATAATCACACTTGTAAACTTTCACAATGGCTTGGCCAAATGCATTGTGCCTTTCTGTGACTCTTCCGGTCTCTCTGCAGCTCTGTTGCAGAATGGGACCGACACTCGAAAACTCAGTGGCCACTTCCCTGTAAGACTAGAAACAGCAAGGTGTGTATACTAGAATGAAAGACTGAACAATGGAACATGTCCATTCAAAAGCTTGGAAAAGGTCAAATTAAGTTAACCTGTAAAGGTCATAGTGTATAGTAGGTTCATCCTGAAATTTCCCCTGAAAGCTAAATATCCCAACTCTCTGGGAGTAGTATTGTTGGCTACTAGGGCTGAACAATAAATCGTATTCAAATCGACACATAGCGCTGTCTGTAGTAGAATGCAATTTTCAAATCGCGAAGGCTGCAATTAAGATAGAAAAAGCCACATATATGCATTTCTGTTATAATTTGATTGATGACTTGTTCAGCAGGATTTTTTATCCAATATTGAAATGACATATTTCAAAACGGTTCGGCCCTACTTACCATACTAGCCTACTCCCCAAAAGTTCGACAATGTTGTTTATTCGGCACAAGCTCTAAAAATGTGTCTAAAGGGATCAAGTTGTTCCTCAACTCAATTTGTCAGGACGTTTGATAGCATACGAATATGGAGTTACATTTAAGGCCACCCTATAAGCTCACGTCTAATAGTTCTTTCTAAGGACAACGTTTAAGTGCAATGGGTATTTTCTGAAGCAGAACTCCAAATACTACAGCAATAGGAGGGATAAAAGAAGATTCACCGTCACATCCTTATTGATCAAGTTACGGTCTGCAAAGTGTGTGCTTTTAACCATCAGACGGTCGCTTCTGTCCTCAGCGTCGTCTCCTGCGCCTGTGATCGAAAGCTCTTCCTCGCCGCGGTTTCTGCGCGCAGCCGTTCACGCCTGTCGGTGGATGCGAGGGAAAAGCGGGTTGGAGGTCGGGCGACGACGGCGAAGGAACCACGGATCCGGCCGAAGGGCTGTCCGAATGCAGAGTGAGCTGGAGCTGATGTAGTTTGTGTTGCTGTTGGACTATGTGCTGCGGGACTTCAATATGTTGCTGCAAATGTTGTTCGGCGTGTTGTTGCTGCTGCTGCTGCTGCGATGGCTGCGTGTATTGCGTTTGCTGCACGCATTGTTGTTGCTGCTGCGCCTCCAGCACGCCCAAAAGCCTCTGCAGGAGGACGTTGTTTTGCTGGAGACTGAGCGCCAACGCCTCTTGCGACGCCACGAGCGTTCGCATGTCCTGTCGGAAACAGTCGGCGAATTCCCGCAGGCTCTTGTCCACGCCGTTTCCGAGCTGAATCGCCGCTTCTCCCAGCCCTCGTAGCTCATCTTCGAGCCAGGAGCCGCGCGGTGGGGCTTCCAGAGGACCCTGCTGTGCTCCTAGCGACGGCTGAGGACTGTTGGGCTCTGGGCTGCCGTTGAGGAAAGGGGCGCTGTACAGCGGCGAGGGAGGCAGCCATCGTTCTGAGGTCGGAGGGGCTCCAATGCCCAGGCCTAACCCGAGACCCAGTTTGTCTTCCATGCTGTTGTCTTCATCGTCACAGTCGGGAACCCCAACGTCTCTCTCGTGCTCTGGATTGTCATCATCCTTGTCCAAAGCATCTTTCTCAGAGCCCTCTCCTCCGAATCCTGAACGTAAAATATCTTTTGTAAGCAAGGCCTACTGTATAGTTACAACTTTTCACGTGAAACATGATTTGCATCTACTTTACCTGTGTCTGACTCAGGAAAGCACGTGAAAGTGGGCTTTGGCCTCGAGCTCTGCTTTTGCTTGCCGTGTTGAAGCCTTGGACTGGACTGGGAAGACTGTCCGAGCATCACCGCTCTGCTGGAAGGCAGAGTCCAGCTTCGGTGGCGGGCGTCCGCGAGCCGACCGCCGTTGCGTCTCTTCAAGTCATCCCAACGCTTTTTGACTTCCCGAAGCGTGCGTGGAACTCTGGACACGGCGTTGACCCGCTCGAGGATTCCGGCCCAAATGCGTTCCCTCTCGCGCCGTCGGAGCCTCCCCGCCGGGCCGAACAGCTCTCCTTCACACCGCGTCACCTCAGACACCAATACCTCCAGCTCGGCGCCACTGAAGCGACTTTTTCTTTTGCCTGCGCCATTGGCAGCCAGTGCGGCTGACATAGCTCTGTCTGGAAGGAGCGCAACCAACAACATAAACAAAAAAGGAAAATAGTCAAGTAGGGATGCTTCGATTCGTCACTTATAGTGACGTGAATGACAAGTGAGGAGGAAAAAAAGTCGGAAAAATACTTTCGGGGGAGCAAATATACAACTGTGAACCAAGTGTGGCGTTTAATTTAAATTAAACATGACCTCCACAAAGAACAAGTTGAGCAGTCAGTGGTGGCTTACTTTGTTCAATGGACAAGAGGTCGTCTGAGGACATCCCCGGCGCCATGAGTTTGGGGTGCACCACTACCACGTTGAAGGGCAACCCCCCGCGCGGTCCACTGCTCTGGTCACAGCTGCCCTCCGAGTCGTCATCATCCCTGGGGAAGCCGTTGTCAGAAGCCCCCCCTGCGGAGAGTCCCTCGGGAGACTCCACTTTGATGTGCATGGGAGGAGATTGCTCATACAGCAGCCCCCCGTCCTCGCAGTATTCCGTCATGGGTCAGGGGCCGGTTTTAGCGTAGAACTGACTGGGCGGTCAATTCTGGTGCTGACGAGTGTGGCCCCATTAACACCGGATTGCTGCAGATACTGTCTAAGACATTGTAAATCACTGCACTATAGTGCTGGAAGGTCAGAACCAGCAAGGTCTTCTCTGCCAGGCTAAGTACTCTGAGAATATCTGGGCAACATTTACGACCTAAATTCTAATATTTGTTCCATCTATTTCCATCAGTCCATTCTAATTTTACAGTGTTTCTCTTTCTCTTTTTTTTTGTCCAATCAGATTCAAACACTATTTGTTGCCATGTCAATTTAATCTGCCCAGGATCTTCAGGATAATTAGTACTGGTTCATGTGATTTATCTATATTTACAACATGACTGCATGGTCAAGCAATTAGAATACAAATGTTGTCGTCTTTAGATTGGTTGGTCAAAACAAGTCAAGTTCGACTTAGCAAAACCACATCTGTAGTGATCAGCACACATGAACAAAAATAATCATCACCATCCATAGTGAGTATAATGTCTATTCATTCTCTTCCACTTATCTTAAATGATGTATTTTCTTTAAATGCTGTATGCTTTTGTTATTAGATGCGTATGAATTTCGATCTGCTTTAGATGATGCACTTGGTACACTTATATGCTGTTATACTGCATTTTTGATAAGTATTGATGGTTTCTATAGTATCGATATGATAGTGGTGGAAGGTCCAGGTACTAAATGCACAGCTGGCAACTTTTGCGCCAACAAAACAGAGCTGTGTTTATTCCAGCCACTGCTATAATGCAGCGATCATCTTGGAAAGTGTTGTTAATTCACCATTCCTGGTAGCTTTAAGGATAGCCGCAGCGATATAAATGTCATTATTTCAAAGTTACACTATTTGAAATTAGGTTGCATCAACGCTGCACATTAACCAACGTGTTTGGATGAAAAAGCTGTATGCCTGATCAATCCAATGCAGACTTGGACCACCAAATTAAAACATATCCAGGTCCCAGACGTTAGTTTGTAAACCCCCGTGCTAATAAAAATGGATTTAAATGGGCTGGTGTTGTGTTCATCTGACCGCCCAGCTGTTTTGACAGCGCTGCATCATCCTACCCTGAGGATCCCCTCCGACGCTAAAAGACAACAAACAGACATGACACGCTAAACATGCGCACCACTAACAAATACAAAAAAACGCTTAAAAAGGGCCATGTTGTTGCTTTCTGACGTATTTCCACGCAACGGTTGCACACTGGGCAGACATTGACAGAAGCAGTAAGGGGCTAGCCTGTAGCTAACATGCTAGCACACGTTCTGCCAAAGGTGCAGGTTGGATATGTCACAAATAGCAAAGTGGATATTATTCTTATTATAACATCTTAGAATTTGTGTTATTCCTACCTCATGATAACGACGCGTGGAGGAGAGAAGGGGGAGGCAAAACCCAATTGGCGCAGCTATTATCGACGGCTGGTACACAAACCGGAGACAGTCGCTTTTTGATGACGTCATTATGGAGTGCGCCGTTCTATTTGATGCAGTACCTATAGGAATATAATAATATACTAATAATTGCTATATATAAATGGGGGATATTGTCATTTTTTTAAGGAAGCATCCTAATAAAGACACAAATTAATCTGAATTATAAGGTTCACAACACAGGGGAGAAATAAACATATTTAACTTGTAATTTATTTGAATTCACTTGAACCCCTGGCAGTCCCCCCCCCCCTTGTACATTATTATTATATTCATATAAATGAATGCAAATTAATGCACAATATTATTATATATAAATATTCATATATATTTATATATATATATATGTATACGAAAGTAACCAAAGTGAATAAAAAATCTAATTTCTAAATAGATTTTAATAGAGTGAATAGAGGTCCAAAACTATCTGGCATATGTGTTCTTAAATACTTGTACTTACATGTGTCCATTTAGATATTGGCAATGGAAAATATCCAAGACCATGCTGGTGTGCTTCCCAGGTGGGGTAATGTTTAATCATTTGGGACAGGTCATGGGAAAGTCCTTGAGCAGGTCCGAGATAAAGAAATGACAGAGTTGACAGTCGAGAAGTATATAAACCCGCCAATCCCGTTGAGCCACTGTGTCGGTCCAATCCAGAACACGGTCATGAAGTACTTCATTATCCTCGCCTTGTGCGCTGCAGCTTGTGAGTATTCGCTCCACTTCTGTGGAAATTGATCTATTTTATTCTTGAGGAAACAATGTTGTGCTTGCATTGCAGTTGCTGCTCCCATCGATGATGAGGACGACAAGATTGTCGGAGGATACGAGTGCAGAAAGAACTCTGTACCCTACCAGGTGTCTCTGAATGCCGGCTACCACTTCTGCGGAGGTTCCCTGATCTCCAGCACCTGGGTGGTGTCTGCTGCTCACTGCTACAAGTCGTAAGTGAACTTATGATGACATCATTGCATGACTTGAAACTCCACATGACCCGTCGGCTGCGTTTCCCTGCAGTCGTGTCCAGGTGCGTCTCGGCGAGCACAACATTGCCGTCAACGAGGGCACGGAGCAGTTCATTAGCTCTGTCAGGGTCATCAAACATCCCAGATACAGCAGCCGCAACTTGGACAACGATATCATGCTCATCAAGCTGAGCAAACCCGCCACCCTGAACAGCTACGTGCGCACCGTGTCCCTGCCCTCCAGCTGTGCTGGCTCAGGCACCCGTTGTCTCATCTCCGGATGGGGCAACATGAGCGGCTCTGGAAGTCAGTCAAAACCCCCTCGTGGAACCACTTCTCCATGTGCCGACCCTCACGTGTGATCTTCCCTCCTCTTCAGACAACTACCCTGATCGTCTGAGGTGCCTGGATGCCCCCATCCTGAGCGACAGCAGCTGCAGAAACTCCTACCCTGGCCAGATCACCTCCAACATGTTCTGCGCTGGCTTCCTGGAGGGAGGCAAAGACTCCTGCCAGGTACGAGCAAAAACACAACACGTTCTTCAAGTGAACAAATCAATTGTGATCTGATTTGTATTTCGTACCTGTGCAGGGAGACTCTGGTGGCCCCGTGGTGTGCAACGGCCAGCTTCAGGGTGTCGTGTCCTGGGGTTACGGTTGTGCCGAGAGGAACAACCCCGGCGTCTACGCCAAAGTCTGCAACTACAACTCCTGGATTCGCAGCACCATGTCTTCCAACTAAAGAAAAGAATGTTGGCGTGAAGAAACCATCCATCCATGTGTTACTATATGTAAATGACATCATACATTGTTTGCAATAAAGAATCTAATATTACTTGAATTTTCTGTCTCTTTCCATGTGGCCACGTATTGGCCTTTTAAGCATGTTCAGATAGTCTGATGCAGGTATCAATTATGCACCAATGTAAATAAATTTCATAAAGCTTTTACAGCTGAGTGAGTCATTAATACAATAATTTGTTAGAGTACGACAGATTACCAGGTTTTATAAAACAAATAGAGATGAAATTATGAAATGAAGCATAAACGGTTGTGGTAATGCAACGCCTGGCATCCAAAAATAAATAAATACAAAAGGTATTCATAATCACCAAAATCTAAATGAATCAAACAAAACAGAATAAAATGTAAAGATACTTCTTGAAATGACCAGATTGTATGATTATAGTTGTTAAAACAGAAATGTAAACTCCGTCAAGCATTTAAAACTTAAGTTAATGAATAATAAAAAACTGGGTTTGACTCTAAGGCCACTTACAACTTTGTTTTCAGAAACATTTACGCAGTAGAAATACACTCTAATTACAAATTATGAAGTGAAAAGCTTTTCAAATCATAAACATTATCGTTGGACATGTGAAATTATTTTCCGATTACTGTTTCAAAAATGTAAAAGCGTTTTTCTTGTAAGCAAATCTTTGTCCAAATGTCCCAAAACAGCTTGGTTGGCATGGCACATCCAATTTAGTCTTGCATTTAATTATTATTTATCCAACGATTAAAGAATTGTTACCAGCAAACGTTCAAATCGGGTACCCAAAATGCCTCTTGTTGTACAGCCACATAAAATATATATATTTTTTTAATTGAACAAAGCATACATTTATCCGTACAGCGTAAGAAAATTCCATATTAAAAATGTCCAATTAAGTCACTGTGTTACTACAAATCACAAAATGGCTGTTTGAGTCGACGTGTTCATTTTTGCTCATACGTTCGGGACCAGTATATATTAAAATGCAAAGGTACCCTCACGCTATCAAAAATGTAGCTGCTGCTTTCCAGATGTGTGTTCACACGCAACTTGAGAAGAGTACATATGTTAAAAGAAAAAAAATGGGCGCACGTGTCAGATAGAGGCCAGGCATCAGGCTTTAAAAGGACCTGCACCTGATCTGAGCAGACACTGAGGCTCAGACGAGAATCACCATGAAGGCTTTCATTCTTCTGGCTCTGTTTGCAGTGGCTTGTAAGTATCCATCTGACATATGAATATTATCATTTCATGATCAGTCACTCTTACGTAATTGCTGGACCCTTCTGGAATTCAATCAGTTGCCGCTCCCATCGATGATGAGGACGACAAGATTGTCGGAGGATACGAGTGCAGGAAGAACTCTGTACCCTACCAGGTTTCTCTGAACGCCGGCTACCACTTCTGCGGAGGTTCCCTGATCTCCAGCACCTGGGTGGTGTCTGCTGCTCACTGCTACAAGTCGTAAGTGAACTTATGATGACATCATTGCATGACTTGAAACTCCACATGACCCGTCGGGTGCGTTTCCCTGCAGTCGTGTCCAGGTGCGTCTCGGCGAGCACAACATTGCCGTCAACGAGGGCACGGAGCAGTTCATCAGCTCTGTCAGGGTCATCAAACATCCCAGATACAGCAGCCGCAACTTGGACAACGACATCATGCTCATCAAGCTGAGCAAGCCCGCCACCCTGAACAGCTACGTGCGCACCGTGTCCCTGCCCTCCAGCTGTGCTGGCTCAGGCACCCGTTGTCTGATCTCCGGATGGGGCAACATGAGCGGCTCTGGAAGTCAGTCAAAACCCTCTCGTGGAACCACTTCATGTGCCGACCCTCACGTGTGATCTTCCCTCCTCTTCAGGCAACTACCCTGATCGTCTGAGGTGCCTGGATGCCCCCATCCTGAGCGACAGCAGCTGCAGAAACTCCTACCCTGGCCAGATCACCTCCAACATGTTCTGCGCTGGCTTCCTGGAGGGAGGCAAAGACTCCTGCCAGGTACGAGCAAAAACACAACACATTCTTCAAGAGAACAAATCAATTGTGATCGTGATTTGTATTTTGTACCTGTGCAGGGAGACTCCGGTGGCCCCGTGGTGTGCAACGGCCAGCTTCAGGGTGTCGTGTCCTGGGGTTACGGATGCGCCGAGAGGAACAAGCCCGGCGTCTACGCCAAAGTCTGCAACTACAACTCCTGGATTCGCAGCACCATGTCTTCCAACTAATGACGTTGCTTCTTGGAACATTTGTTTCATGAACCAGTTAAAGTACAGCAAACTGTTTCATGAAAATAAATGGTAAAGCTCACACTTGTGTGTCACAATTCTGTGTGTTCCAAACGTTCCCAAAAACTCTACCAAAAAAAGCCAAACGGTGACACAATCGAAAAACTGAACAAACATTTATTGATGAGCTTATGTACAATAATTTTTGTAAATATTACTCAGGGGTTAATCCAGTTAAAATGTAGTCAGACAGCTGTCAAGATAGATGGTCAGTAAGTGATCAACGTTTTACAGTGCAACAGAAAATCTCAAGGTCAATTTTTGACATCACATCGAAATAATAAGTATGCCCGAGTTGAGTTACATTTTCAACCAGATTTTTACGAATGAACGTATTCAGAAAATAAATCCAAAGATGCATGTTATAAAAGTATAACACATTTCAGCATAAAGTGACAAAAAAATACAGTATTCGGCACTTGAACATAAATTCAAAGGTGCATGTTATAAAAGTATAACAAAAAGACAATTCACAATAACTGAAAACGCGTCTGAAAATCAAATTTTAGGCAGTCACACTTCGCCTCGCGCATGCTGCATATAATGACTATGAAGGTCCGAGAGGGACTTATACTCATCGCCACACACGGCGCAGATGAAGTCTTGCAAAAACTCTTTCTTTGGGGATGAAGTTCTCCCTGTAGGTTTCTGCTTTTTAAGCACATTTTCATCTTTTCGGGGACTCTTCCGGGGTTTCTCACGCATACCCGTGTTTCTGGGACTTGAGGTCTTAGTCTGCTTTTGTTTAGATGAATTAGGGGAGTCCTTTGGATTTTGGGCATTTGGGACCGATGACATGAGGGTGTTGTTTTCTGATTCAAAACAAAACGTGGTTGGATTTAACGTGCTCGTCGACTGATCGTTCGAGGACTGATCCAAAGCGGGTCCTAGGCGTGTGACTTGTGTTGAGAAATGGCAACGTTGGTGACTGAATAACAAATCCAGTGTTTTAAAACGACTCGTGCATTGATCACAATTATAAGGCAGGGACACAGTCCGAGGTTTAGACTGGATCCAGCGGAAGCTCGGGTGCTCGCTCATATGTTCTTTGTATGAATGGACGAAGCGGAATCCTTTGCCGCATAACACACACCTAAAGCGACCTCGACGTTGTCGGTGGATTCTTTGATGGCGCCACAGTTTGGTCCAGTTTTGAAGAGTCTTCCCGCAAAAGGAGCAAGTGTAGCTCTGATGTGGAGCGTGAGTCAGCATGTGGGCCCGGAGTCTTCCGATGTGCCTGAAGAGGCGACCGCAATTGGGGCATAAATAATTCCTAGGGTCCGATCGGTTGTCCAGTTGGTTTAATTTGGACACAAAGTAGGAAAGAGGGCGAGTTGCTTTTCCCGTATTGCCGTTCAGGCGTAACGATCTTTTGTGGTTTTCAAATTGGCCCTCTGCGGGAAGGCAGCTGAATTTCTGTTCCGATGAAATCCTATGTGCAGACACGGTGTACTCCACTACCGACATTCTCTCTTCCTCCTTGACCGTGACACAGGAGCCATTTTTTTCTCTTAGGCACACGCCACAATGGGCGTTGAACTCCGAGCGCAGAGCGAAGAGTTTGTCACAATACAAACAGCGATATAGCTTCGTACCGATATGACCTCGCATGTGCTTGTTGAACTTCTGCAGGCTGTCTAAAATATTCTTGCAAATATGGCAGGTGTACGTCAGTGAAGGTTTAGCTAGCAGGTTGCTGGGCTGACCTCCCGGAGGTCTGCATGTGTGGTTCTTTGCATTGCTATAGTGACTGAAGGACTTTTTACAGGCTGTACAGTTGTAACGCTTCACCGGCCAATGGGTCAGCTCATGCACGCGTAGAAAATAAGACTGGCCGAAGGCTTTTCCGCAAATATCGCATTTGTAAGGCTTCTCTCTTGTGTGGACACGTTCGTGTCTTACGAGGGCAGACTGGAATTTGAACGACTTGCCGCAATATTGGCACAATTTACTTTCGTTCTTTTCCGAGGCCAAAGCATTCCCGACGGTTTCTTTGTCACCGGTAAATTTGGAAATGTCTTGTTCTGCCCCTGTAGTGTGCGTCGTTGTGTGGCTAAAATATTGGTCACCTGAGAAATTCTTGCCATGCGGGGTTTCTTTCGTTAAGGTATTCTTGATGTGCGTTTTAAGATGGAGGTTTAAGTTGGATTTCTTGCTGAAACCTTTTTTGCATTCGGGACATTCAAAAGGTCGCTCTCCAGTGTGAACGCGTTGATGTATGATGTACTGAGACATAAATTTATACGTGCGGTTGCAGATAGCGCACGTCAACATGGTTTTCGAACCTTTTTGGGTGTAGATGATGTTTTGATCAACCTCAGCGTCTGTATTCTTGTATTCTTCTTCTGTTTGGTGCTGAGTTTCACTTTTGCCCTCGTGACGTAACAAAACTGTGACTCTTGTTCTTCTCTTGCGACCTTTTCTCCGTCTTAAAGTGGTATGTCGGAGGTATTGACCTTCCGAACTGATGGGCAATTTGGCACAATTATTTGACTGCGATAAGGGATCGATATGATCCAAAGATGCTTCTATGTTTTCAACTTTGATAGTTGAGGGGATCTCAAGAACTTTCGGTGGGTCTTCAGAAGACGTTGCGATATTATTGTCAATTGGCTTTGTCGTCTGAGAAGAATCGTCGCAATCGCTCTGAGACTCCTTAAGACTTTTAACATCAACTAATTGAATTTGGGGGGTGCAAAAAGTTTCTTCAGCTTCTTGCTTGATCTGGGGCGTGACACCTTCAGCTGCTTTTGGTTGCTGTAGTTCTACAGACTGCTGGTGGTCACTGTCCCTTTGCTCAAGTGCTTCTCGTACTACAGAACCAGGGGAAATGTCATCTTTGTTTCTGCAAAGGTTCATCTCTAGATACTGACCATCGCTTTCCACAGCAAGACATTCTGCAGGCCTTAATAACAGTTGTCCTGAGTTTTTCTCTGGAAGACTTTGCAGGTCCTCTTCACCTGAACCCAGCATGTTGTCCATCTCTGCTATATCCCAAGAATCCGTGTCACCGCTTACCATGGACGCAGAAACATCAGTTTTGAAAACTTTAGCAGGGGTTTGGTGATCGGTTTGCAAGTTTTCAATGGCTTGACGTTTTGTGCTACTTTTAAGAGTCGGAGAAACCTCCATTTCTTTTGGGACAACCGATGCTGAAATACGTCCTTTGTGACTTCTCAGTTTTTGTGTCCGACTGGCAAGATCATCAACCAAATTTTCGGCCATTTTCTGTTTTTTTGGTCTTCCTCTTTTTTTTGGCACCAAAGGGACGCCATCCTCTGGTTTGTGATCTGGGACTGCACAAGTTGCAGAGGTCTCATTGTGAGGTAATACATTTAAGAGACCTTTGACACGCTTGGTCACAATCTCAGCATTGGAGCTTTCAGAGAAAGTTGGCACTTGTGTCGCAGCGCCAATCTCTTCGTGTTGATCCGCCACAAGTTCAGCAGTAGTAGGAAACATTTTATCCTTCGAGTGTTTTATTTTTCTCGGACGTCCTCTTTTGCTTTGTCGCACCACTTGTAATCCATGATCGCCTGTTTTCAAGTGACACACATTTGCAGGTGCCATTTCAGCCTTTGCATCTATCCCTAATTGTGAGGCACCAATAGGTTGGCTGTTGCTCTCAACAGGTCCTTCAGATTTCAGAGTCTCTTGGAATTTCAGAGTCTCTGACGAGGGTGATGCAGATAAAGGTCTACATGGATTTGTCATGTTCTCCCCCCATTCAAAATTGTGGCTCTCCTCAATACATTCTGTATTTCCAGCCACCTGTAGAAGACAAAAACAGTTACATCAGCAGCATGTGTATTTCATCGGGTCTTGGCTATGAATGAAAGCATGTAAATGCAGACACGTGTTGAGTTACAAATGTAAATAATCTGAAAAAGCACAAAGTCTGAATGTGTAGCTGAACAGGTAAAAATGCAATCTACTTAATAGACTGACATTTTTTTGGGTATGTACATTTTGTGATGAGTAAATAATATTTAAAAAAATGAGACAAGTGGTACAGAAGATGGATGGATGGAGTTGCATGACTACATCTAGAGATAATAATTATTTCAGTTTTTGAAAGCGGATCCTGAACGAAGGTTTGCGCTTTGCAGGTACCCTCCTTTTAATGAGAATGTTAATGTTTAAAATTTTATAAATATACAAATTATTTTTACTTCAATTCAAACGTTTACCAAAATTGCAAACTGGATCAGTAATAATTGATGGAAACAGCCTAATTAAAATGAAAAGAAAACATAAGTGTATCGTATTTTCCGGACTATAAGTCGCTCCAGAGTACAAGTCGCACCAGCCATAAAATGCTAATTAAAGGAGAAGATATGTATACCTTATTTTCCCGACTATAAGTCAGGGTTTTTTTCATAGTTTGGCCGGGGGTATGACTTATACTCTGGAGCGATTTATGTGTGAAATATTTCCTCCCAATCGGGTTGCAGGGGTCCCGAAGTCTTAGCCCCACCGCCTTCATGCGGCGCTCGATTTTGGCTTCAGGGGTACTCTCTCTGAGCATGTTTAGTACTGGCTTTTGTTATTTTGTTGTGGAAAATTTAGGGTACAGGTGGGGGTGCAAGCCCCGCCCCCCGATGCTGGGGTAGTAAAACTCTCTTTCTGGTCCTGAGGAACCGCCGCTAACCATTCTCGGTGTTTAAACAACTCTGGAGGTAGACAATGCGGTGCTTCCTCTTCTATGTAGCTTAATAATATGATCTGGTGTCAAGTTGTGCTCACTTACATGATTCTCAATGAACTCATGGAAACTGTTGTCCTTGACTTCTGCTGGTGATTTTTGAGACATCATTTTCCTTTCTCTGACAGAGACTTGATTGCGTTGCATGAATCGATAGCACCAAGAAGGTCCTCCTACAAAGTCATTTATATTCATCTCCTTGGCAAATACCTGGGCGTGGATAGAGAGGCGATTGCGTTGCATGAAGCGTTAACACCAGAAGGTCCTCCTACAAAGTCATTTATATTTGTCTTCTTGGCAAATACCTTGGCGTGGAGATGCAACTCCACTGTTGACAAGCGTCTCCCGGCAGCACATTGTTCAACCACCCATGTGCGAAGTCGTTCCTCTAACTGTGGCCACCTAGCTTTCAGTCCACGATTGGCTTTTTTTGTTTCCTTCATTTCACTAAGCGCAACCTCCGCTTTTCGCCAGTCCCTTACGAGTTTCTCGTTAACTCCAAACATTCTTTCTGCTGCTCGATTACCTTTTTCAGCTGCATATCTTGCTACATGCAGCTTGTAACTTGCAGGATATGATTTCCTTTTCTGTGCCATTTTTTGTTACGCCCTTCTCAGTTGTTACCGCCAATGTTGAAATTATCAACACAGGACTTGGCACCTTTTTGCGGTGTGATGTAAAAATAATGTGAAATGATATGATAATGTCTTAATGATTTCACACGTAAATCACTGCGGAGTATAAGTCGCACCCGTGGGCAAATTATGAAAAAAAAAACAGCGATTTATTGTCTGGAAAATACCGAAATCATCATGAACAGTAATTTGGAATTTAAGGGCTATTAGTAGTTTGGGGGTACCCAGAGCTGACTTTCATGTACTCTTAACTGTGTGGGATCAATTCCCATTCATTGAGCTAATCTCGGTTGCCCTGGAATAGATTGGCAACCAGTCCAGGATGTAGCAAGTGGAAAAGATGACCTTAATCCTGAATAGGGTAGGTGGAATACAAAATAGAATGATGGATGAATAGAAACGTGGACAGTTGTGTATTTGTCTTTCAAACTACTATAGCAGCTACCTCTTTGCAGTCTGTCGGTGGTGGAAAGGAACGACGAGGATGTGATGTCACAGCGGTTAACTCTGAGACTGTATACTGGTCACTCCTCCTTCTGCTGAAGGAAATTTTACTCCCCATGTCACGAGTCTGTAGAATGAACAGAAGGTGTTCTTTTAATCATGTGTTTGGGCTTTAATAATGGTATCCGCCCTGGTAAAAATAATAATCTCTCCTCCTGGCCTCAGAGGAATTATTAATGAACAACACAAAAAGCCACAAATGCACCTACAATGTAATATTGTGTTGATAAACAGAGTACATTTTTATTAAGTAAAAATTTCAGTGGAGTCTTGTCATCTTCATATACTGTACTAAATTTTCAAAGTTCAGCAAATGTGAGAAATGTTAACTGAACTAATTAAATGATAACAAATGTAGGAGAGTGGCAACAGTCACATCCCTAAGGCTTTCGTTTTTGCTATCCATCTCAAAACCTGAATTAAACAGCAAAGGCATTTGCATATGGTGGGCCAGGTCGCTAGCTCATTGCCAACAACAATCACGGACGATGAAGACAAATTGTCATGGCTTTATTAGACTTAATTAGTTGCTCCTACTGTTAGGTGAGGGTATTAATTTGGAAAAATAGTCTTGCCTGAGTGGGTGAGTCAACACTGGTCCTTTGGTGGCCATGCAGTGGCAGCTTGCTAGCGATGGTTAGCACGAAGCAAAAAGCAGCGTTGTGGATACCGGTAACTGTTTTACAAATCTACAACTACATTCACTAGTCTACTGGACTACTTAAACCAGCCCCGACTTGTGCATCTTATAGCATATTTGAGTTGCCGTGACTTGACTCGGTTTGGTGGCACAAAGCTACATAAGAGATTATCAATCACATTTTGCGTACGAAGTGTGCACTTCAAGTACTGTTGGAATTTTGGAAATCAGCTCAAGTGGAAGTCGAAGCGTGATGGAAGAGTTATTACAATGCACTCGACATGCACGAAAAATGCTACTTTCAACTTATTCAAAGATAACCGCAGATTTCTTCGAGTATAATAGAAGGATTGGATTTTGGCTGACCTGCAAAGACCACTTGACGACATTTAAATGGCAATCAAACGCAGCAATCTGTAATTAAGCTTCTGGTATATCCCAAACTTCGACCTGGAGATAAAACGGCTAGGCTGAGTTGGCTGTTTAAACGCGTACATTGTTATGGCGGTGTCTCAAACTGGGAGTTTGTGAAATCCTGCAGGTCTGTTTCTCTATTACGTGTTTAACATAAACGCAGCGTCATCTCCTCATCCGAACTTGTTTAGCGTTGTTACTAAACGACGCCATCTCCTGGACAAATGACGCACAACCACGAGATGATTTAGTAAACAATGCACTAATCTCACTCGTTAGATAATTTGGTGTACGAGTAGAACGACCGTCTTCCTCGTCAGAAAGAGTGTCTTTATACATCAACCTCATTCCTCCGCACGACACGATCTCTTTGTGTGTCTTGACATACGGAGGAATTGACAATAAAGGAGACTTTGACTTTGAAGATGGCGAAAGTAACAAAAATCTATTACGCGTTATCTGTAAAAGCCAAACATTCAAAATCTGTAAATGTTCTTCAAAACTCTTCAAGTCAGGTACTGTGGATGAGTTGGAAACAAAACTAATAAACAGTGCAGTAACTACATTAAAAAAACACATTAGAATTTCAAAATACACTTTAATAATACATAAAGTTCCCTTAAAATGAACCAAAGGAATATGGTCGCGGAAGTGAAATTTAAAGCCCAACACATTTAGATCACACTAAACGGTATTTAGAAAACGAGCAAGAGATTTATAATACACCTCACATCACATATTTAATTTAATAATGTTGATCCGCCACAAGTTCAGCAGAAATAGTAGTAAACATTTTGTCCTTCAGCTTTGAGCGTTTTATTTTTCTCGGATGCCCTCCTCTTTTCATTTGTCGCTCCACTGGCAGTCCATGATCGCCGGTTGTCAAGTGACACACACTTGCAGGTGCCATTTCAGCCTTTGCATCTATCCCTAATTGCGAGGCAGCAATAGGTTGCCTGTTGCTCTCAACAGGTCCTTCAGATTTCAGAGTCTCTTGGAATTTCAGAGTCTCTGACGAGGGAGATGCAGATCAAGGTTTACATGGATGTGTCATTTTCTCCCCCCATTTCAAAATCGTGGCTCTCCTCAATACATTCTGTATTTCCAGGCACCTGTATAAGACAAAATCAGTTACATCATCAGCATATGTGTATTTCATCAAACATTGGCTATGAATGAAAGCATATAATATAATAAACAAAAATATAACAAATATGTCTTTTCCTTCTTTATTATGCATTTTATGGCTGGTGCAACGTACTCCGGAGCGACTTATAATCCGGAAAATACGGTAAGGAGGCATTGGGAATGTCAAACATGAGGGGGACCTCGTACATGTTAATAATATGATCCAGTGTCACGTTGTGCTCACTTACAGGATTCTCAATGAACTCACGGAAACTGTCGACGTCGACTTCGAAGTCTGCTGGCGATTTTTGGGACATCTTTTTCTTTTCTCTGATAGAGACTTGATTGCGTTGCATGAAGCGATAACACCAAGAAGATCCTCCAACAAAGTCATTTATATTCATCTCCTTGGCAATTACCTGGACGTGGATAGAGAAGCGATTGCGTTGCATGACACCGAGAAGGTCCACCTACAAAGTTATTTTTGTCTTCTTGGCAAATACCTGGGCATGGAGATGCAACTGCACTGTTGACAAGCGTCTCCCGGCAGCACATTGTTCAACCACCCATGTGCGAAGTCGTTCCTCTATCTGTGGCCACCTAGCTTTCAGCCCACGGTTGGCTTTTTTTGTTTTCTTCATTTCAGTAAGACTGACCTCTGCTTTTCGCCAGTCCCTTACAAGTTTCTCATTAACTCCAAACATTCTTTCTGCTGCTCGATTACCGTTTTCGGCTGCATATTTTACTACATGCAGCTTGTAACCTGCAGGATATGATTTTCTTTTCGATGCCATTTTTTGTTAAGCCCTTCTCAGTTGTTTTTTATAAATAACCACCAGTATTGTATCAAAACAGGCCTACACTGGTCACTCCTGCTTAAGGAATTTTTACTCCTGTCACGATTCTGTAGAATTAACAGAGATTAGAAATCGATCGTCTCACTGAGTCGATCCTACAGCACTATCCCGAATGTTTTGAGTAACATGTCAGGACAGCAGCCTTGTTCCTAAAGCTTTCTTTTTTTGCTATCCATCTCAAAACCAGAATTAAACAGCAAAGGCGTTTGCATGCATATGATGGGCCAGGACGCTAGCTAATTGCCAACAACAATCATGGACGATAAAGAAAACTTGTCATGGCTTCATTAGACATAATTAGTTGCTGCTATTGTCTAGTGAGAGTATTTTTTTATTTGAAAAATAGTCAAAGTGCTTGCCTGAGTGGGTGTCAACACTGGTCCTTTGGTAGCCATCAGTGGCGGCTTGCTAGCGACTTAGCATAAAGCAAAACACAGCGTTAAGGCTCCCCGTGACTGTTTTACAAACCTACAAATGCATTCACTAGTCTACTGGACTACTTAAACCAGTCCCGACTTAAGCATCTTTTAGCCCCTTTTAGTTGCCATGACTTGATTAGGTCGGTTCGGTGGCACAAAGCTACATCAGAGAAAATTGGAATGTTTGTTATTGTTTATTATGGAAGTGTGCGGGCGGGGCCCTCGGTTGAGCAGGAAATGACGTAATCAATGAGCGCATGAAAGATTGGTAAGGGGGGGCTGCGAAAGTGTGTGAGTGGAGTGTATGGGTGTGAGTTGTGACCACCGTCGTGTATGAATGTGCTAAATTATTATTTGCAGTTCAATAAAAAGCGACGAATTTGCACCAGGCGCTGGTTGTCCACGTCGAGGGCATTACAATAGCAATCACATCTTGCGTATGAAGTGTGCACTTCACGTACTGTTGGAATTTTGGAAATCAAGTGGAAGTCGAAGGATGATGAAAAAGTTATTACAATGCACTCCACAATGCATTAATCACTCGTTAGATAATTTGGTGAACAGTGCAGTAACTACATTAAAAAATTAAACATCAGAATTTAAAAATACATTTTAATAATACACAACGTTCACTTAAAATGAACCAAAGGAATATGGTCATGGAGGTGAAACTTAAAGCCCAACACATTTAGTTCACACTAAACTGTATTTAGAAAAAGAAATGTATAATACACCTCACATATCATCTTTACATTATTGGTTGACTTCATAATTAAACTAATGTTCAAATAGAAAAACTTGGAGCATTCAGATGTTCTGTCTCGAAACAAAGGATGCAGCCAGATTCAAATTCATATTTAATTCTATCAAATCTAAACAGGTAACCGCACATACATGTATTTTCAAAGTACAGAAGATGTCAGGAAACATGTGACTCCTTTGGAATGAACAGACGATGTGCAAACTGGTCAAGTTTTGATGGGGACAGACGAGGTGACCTGGTAGATCATTTCAGATGTTTTTTCTTGTCCGGTTTCCACAATGTAACAGTCATCTTCCATATCGTCAGCTGTAACCACATTTTCCACGCTTTGCTCTTTGTCGGTAGGGACTTGTTTCTTGGCGTCCGCTGAGAACCTGTGACTTCTCTCACCGTTCACCCGAGTCACAGGGGGCTTGGGTACCACCACATCCTGTCTGGGCTTGATCATCTTCCCGATGCGGCCGTGTTTGGCCAAGAACTCGTCGGCTTTGGGACATTTGTGCCTCTGCAACATCTGAGTGCTCTCAAAGACGACGTGGCACACTCGACAGGTGAAGTCGGCTCCCCTGGCGGACGTCTCCACGGGTTGGATCAGGTTTGTGCTCTTTGTCACGGGTGAGGGCGAATGCTTCCAGCTGCTTTTCTGCGGGGCGTTCAGTGTGGAATTGTCATGTTTGAACTGCTGGGTAGGCATGGTGCAAACTCCCTGAGCAACTTTGCCGTACGTTCGCACATTTAGATTTTTCAACTGCAAGGCCGAGGTGACTTGAAGCATCTGACTCTTTTGGTTGTCCGCATTGGACGACTTAAGCGGGCTCTGAGTCAGGTCTATTTCTGTGATGGGCCGCTTGAAATTGAGTGGTCTGGCTGTGATGAGTTTGAGTTTGGCTGTGGTGTTGGGGAAGTTACACGTGTGGAAGCGAGGCACGAACTTTCGGCTAGAAAGCAGCAGCCCACATCCGATGCAGCCAGAGATTTTGTCAGCAATGTGAGTATTGGTGTGTGAAATCAACGTGCGCTTGGTGATAAAACTTTCCCCGCATTTACCGCAAGTGTACGGCTTCCATTGGTTCCACTTACGGATCGTTTCCACCAACACCACGGGCTGGTAAATTGTCCAAAGATCCACTGTTGGCGCACCCACACTAGAAAATGTACTCTTCATGTTTAAGCCACCTTGGCCACCGTTAGATGATGCCGTGGATGTCGGTTTTGAAATAGAAGTCTTATAAGCTGATGCCGAGGGAGACTGTTTTGCCCACATCGAAGCACCTTCCGCCTTCCAGACAACTTCACCCGACTTGAAGCGTTTCAGCTGCTCCTCTTCTTCTATGTGCTTTTCAAATCGGCGCTTCTTTATCGTTTCGTGATGCAGCACCTGTTGTCCCGGTTCGTGTGTGACGTTGTGAGAGAGCATGTCTTCGTACGCGGCAAACTCAGTTCCACAAGTGCAGATGTGACTCGTAAAAGGGCACACGTGTTCCTCCAAAAATTGCTGAGTTGAAAAGATCTGTTCACAGCTGAAGCAAATCCCTCCAGTGGTCAAATCACCATCGAAGCTGCTTTCTTGGTGGTTCTGAAGTTGCTCCATCATCAGACTGGGGGGAATAGATGGAAGTATTTACTTTCACTGTGGCACCTGTTGAAAAACATAAAACACAACCATAAGATTTAGCGTGTTAGTGCTAATATAATTTGGGAGTATTTATTGAGAAAAATTAGGAAAATTACAGTTTTTGAATTAGACTTGGTTTGGCAATTGTGAGCCTGTCTATATACGGCTGTTCTGCTCCTGATATACAACTAAGAAAAATAAATAGAAGGCAACTAGATTTTCTTTGAGTCTTTTGATAGACGAGGAGAATTAGCTGCTTTATTGTTAGCCAATATTGAGCATAAAAGAACTATTCTAGCATAAGCAGCCCTTAGCGAGAAGTAAAACTATCCCCGGCGCGTTACGACAGTTTAAAAACGAACACAAGCGTTAATATTTCTTTGAATAAGTGGGATAGGGCGCTAGGTTGTAACATTTTGAAAGTCACGTACGTTATTTTGGTGGAACGTGAGCCTGCTAATGCTAACGTGCTAATTATAGCAATAGCCGGCTAAGTGATGACAATGATATTTTACCTTGGCCGTGTTGTCAAAAGTTGCAGCGTAATAAAATACTGCTTTAATCCTCGCCTCTAATAGGACATTGTAGATCCTATGCCGTTCACTGGAAGGAAGCTGAAATGTAGGCGTCCAGGCATAGTCATAGCATCGGACCACACTAGTCCCCAGAAAAAAAAAAAAAAAAAAAAATACACCCCGTTTACTTCTACGAATGGCGCCCTTTACCTACCGTACATCCGGTGTTGTACTGCCCTCTGCTGACAAAATAGCAGTACTACATATACTGTCATCACTGCTTTTAAGTGACTGTATTTCGACAGATAAGGCGCAAAATTAAATATTACATCTATGTAATCAAGGAAAAACGATCTTGTTTGCAAATATATATATAAAAAATCGTATAATTAATCATATCAGGAAAAGGTTATTGTATGAGTATTTTTATTTGGCTGAAGCATTACCCCTTCATCCATTTATTACTGGACAGGAATTAGGTTTTGCGGAAATACTACAAATATTTAGGGGTATATACATTAGGCAACGGTTGGGAGGATGAGAGTTTATTAATGTTTACATATCTTAAGAAATCTTGACGAGTCAAATTCCGTTTTAATGGATGTAACTTATAATAGCAAATGTGGTGTGAGTGTGAGTATTTGACATTGTACTAAGTTTTTCATGGAAAACCTAAATAATAGCAGCGGTAATGTTTTATTTTATTTTATCTAACAGAATGCTTGTTGGACAAATACAATACCGTCATGTAAACTACAGTTAACTGTTTGGATGAACCCAAATACACCAGAGGAAAAAAACACCCAAAACATATTCATAAATTTGTATATTTAATAACAGCCAACAAACTACAGAACAATCATTGGGTAAAACTTCAACTTCACAACCTTGTAATTGAAATGAAGAACTGGACCAAACTACACGAGCCACAGCCGCAAACTGCTACAAAACTAAAGTACTTTTTTGTTACTTAATTTTGATCATTTAGAATTAGTACTAATCAAAAGCAGCATTTTGAAGTACCACATCAACGTCACAGAAATTAGAAGGGGGGGCGGGGATGCAAAATACTGCTAAGTTAGAAGTTCTGCACACAAGACATTATGCACCCTCCTGCGATGGGTTTTGAGAGATTTCAGAGTTGGGTATGAACACTGGCAGATATCACAGCGGTGGGATTCAGACTGCTTGTGAGTCAGGAGGTGTTTCTGCAAACCGTCCACAGTGCCGAACCAACGGAGACAAACTGGGCAACGCACGGGCTTGATGGCAGGTTTGCAGGCACCGCTCCTCTGGTGAAACAGAAGACTCACCATGTTGGGGAATTCGGAGCTGCAGCGGGAGCAGCGATAAAATTTGGGCGCGTTCTGCGGTCGTCCGCCTTTGCAACGGTCCCATGATAAGTGCCTTCGGAGGGAACACCTGGTAGCAAATGTATTCCCGCATCGTGAGCAAACAGGCCTCTGCTTTTTGGGGGTTGAGGGTTGAGGGACTGGTTCCTTCTGTGAAGCTTGATGGGCGAGTGGAGGCGGCGGAGGTGGCTGCTGAGGTTGCTGATGGATCCTAAGCATCAAGGGTTGCGATCGCTGCGTTTGGAGTCCCTTCAGGAGCTGGTGATGAGGATGCATGTGGATTTGCAGGTGAACCTCGTAGTCAGCCCAAGAATTAACAGTCTCTCCACAGGTTGGGCACGTGTAGGATTCCTGCGCGTGCTTTTGTAAATGCTCCAGGAGGAGTCTCGGAGATGTAAATCCGACCCCACACTCGCACGTCACCCTCCTAGGTAGCACGGGGGGCAGTGACATGAAGCCCCAGTTATTAGCGTCATTATCCGGACTCGCTTGTGCGCTGCCCGGCAAATTTTGCGGCGAGGGTTCTTTGGGCGCCGCACCCTGAAACTGACATCGTCGCCGGTGAACCAGCATGTTATCTTTGCGGCTGAAGTTTCTTCCGCAGACATTGCAAGGAACCCTGGGTTTGGGACCGCCGTCATTACCAGCACCGTGCGATATGGACGCAGGTCCCCGAGGCCTGAACCCGCACAGGCGTAAATGGCGGGCCAGAGTAGAGGGCCGACTGTAGGTTTTCTGACACCTGGGACAGGGGTAACGTCTTATGCCATCTTTGACAAAATAACTCAGGTTGGCCATCTCCTTGGAGTCGGGATCCATCTCATCTTCGTTAGCAGCGTTCTGAGACGAACTAAGCAGCTCCGTTTCATCATCCAAGGGCATCGTCCACTGGCCTTCGTTGCCGCTCTCGTTATGCGGCGCCGGCACAGCGTCCGAGCTCGTGTTGTCCATCGCGCTTCCAGAGGCGCTTTCATGCTGATCCGTGGGGAAAAACGGCGGGAAGGTATTGGTAGAACGACTCCAAGGAAGGTCAAGCATCTCAGACTGATCACAAGTAGTAGAGGTCACCTCGACCTTGACCCGAGGGGCTTCGGTGCTGACGGAAACGCTGTTCGTTCCGTGCTCGACTTGACCATTCTTGTACGGCGAGGCTTTATTATTTGATCTCAATGCCTGTAGTCTGTCGGCGGAGACGTGCGTCTGGGGCGGCGCAGCTTTCGGGCCTTGGCACTTGTGCTTCTTCAGGTTGTACCTGCGGGCGTAGTTATGCTTGCATACGGGACAAAAGAAGGATTTTTTCTTGTTGTTAAAGCTATGGAAGGGCACATATTTGGGGACCAGCGGCAATGTACTTGGCAGCTGTGCGGGTTTTTTCACTGATGCAATGCAGACGTGATTGTCGGTGAAAGGCAGCTTGCCGATGATGAGTTGTTTGCAGCGACGGCAACACTTAATTCTCTCCTTCTTGTGCAAAAAGTGGTGCTCGGTTAGTCTGTCGGAGTTGGGGAAGATCCGACGGCAGCGCCCGCATTGATATTTCCCAAAAAGAGTGCTGTTGCCAGAATCTCGAAGTTTCTGACGAGTTTCAAGAACCACGACGGGCGAGAGCATTTTTGTCAGCGAAACTATCTTCTTCCTGCTGGAGTCGATAATTCGACTGATGGTGGGGGCTTTTGTTTTTGTGTTCGTCTTTGCGAGCAATCGTCTTAACTTTGCGACAGAGAGATCGTTGATGGCCGGCTCTTCTGTGACTGGTGTGATATCGACCGGGATGGCTTCCTGTTTGGGGGTGATCAAAACGTTACTGTCGTTCGAAGTCGGAGGCTTGGCGGTGTGATTCGTGTAGGCTGTTGCTAGGATTTGCATTAATTTGTTATTTTTTGCCGCTCGTTCCTCATTGTCGCTGCTATGAGTGGACGGTGAATCACTTGCAGTCTCTGGCACTGCCTCTTTACTTGGAGATGTCTGGTCAAGTTGTCCATCGTTATTTTCTTCAGAATCTTTACTCTGCTCAAGGGGAGTGGATGGAACAACTTTGCTCTTTTCCAGTCTTTCTCTGGTTTCAAGCTCTAATTTAACAGGTGGCGACCCTGAAGTAGACGGGCAACTCAGGGCCGGATCCGTCAAGGCTGTGGTCAGCTTTAAATCTCCCGTCTGATTAGAAGACCCATCAGCAGAATCGGTTCCGTCTGAGACGGCATTATTATAAGTCATATGGAGTGACTTTAAGTGAGAACTATGCGATTGTTTGTGATCAAGCATTTGACAAAAGTCTTGAAATTCCTCTCCGCAATCACAGATATAAAAAGATGGTGAGGCGCCATCGGACGACGCTGGTGGATCGGACGACTTTAGGTTTGCCGTCAAAGAGTCCTGCAGGTTCACGTCGGGCTGGGTCGAAGGAGGCTCGATGACCTTGGGGAGCATGGTGGCATGCTTCGCCTGGTGTACAAGCAAGGCCGCCAGTCCGCTGAAGGTTGCCGAACACGCCACGCAACGATAGATTTTGGAAGATGGTGGCCCACTGCCCTGAAGCCCGAGCATCATGGATTGTTGGTTCCTGTAAATAAAACACAGACACGTGGTTGGATACCACACAAATCCATATTTTATATTCCATAAATACAACATCAATCAGACCCCTCCCCCTGCTCAGAACTAGACTCTGCGCCTCTCCATGGTGAAGAGGACTCTTGCCAAAATCAACCCCCGCAAAGCAACAAGACCAGATGGCAACCCAGGTCATGTGCTGAAGGATGGCGCAGAGCTTAAGGCTGTCTTCACTGATGTCTTGCCATTGTTCCATCACTCTTCAAAACCACCACCATCATACCACTGCCAAAGAAATCTGCTCAATCCTGCTTCAACGACTACCGTCCGATAGCACCTTCAATATTCAACACCATAATACCACAACTCATCTGCAAACTGCACAAGCTGGAGATCAGCACCTCTTTCTGCCCCTGGTTGTTAAGACTTCCTCATTCAGAGGCAGTACGGCTTGGCAACACCATTTCAAGCAGCGTTGACCCTGAACACAGCCCCCACCCAAGGCTGTGTGCTCAGTACTCTGCTCTGTACCCTGCGGACACATGACTGCACAATAACCCAACACGCCAGCCATAAACAGTACAACACTAGTGGGTCTCATTACTAAGGTTGATGAAACGAACAGGAAGGAGGTCAATTTTTGGACGAGATGAGGCAGCGACACCAACCTCCTGCCCTCTGGGAAGAGGTACAAAAGGTTCCGCTCCTGCACCAACATACTCACAAATGGCTTTATCCACCAGGCCTGCCATCAATTTTCTCAGTAGCAGTATCATCACAAACGTTTTCTCGAGTGACAAAGTGTGACAGATTGGTTACACATAGTTATTGATCCAGAAAATTTGTGATTGGCTGCGTAAAGATGGCAATGAGACATGTCAGCGTTCTGTACAGTGAGGACCCATAAAATAGAATTACCAATTACTGGATCTCAATTAGATTGAAGATAGATAAAATAGTCAATTGATGTGATATCACATTTTGCCAGAATTAATTATGTCTTTATGAATTAACAGGAAAATTCAAAACATACACACTGCTCCTTTAAATATCAGTGGGGTAACTATGTGGAGAAAAAAAACTATTTTTTGCAGCATCCTCTAATAAAAGGCACACTGTGCTACCATCACTCAATCCTCCTATTGTTCAATTACTCTGATATTCATGTTCAATAAATTCAGTTTTCAGCTTTGCTTGCATTGATAAACTGTTGTAATGCCTGTGCCAAGAGTTTTTTTTTTTTAAACACACCCCTAATTTGATTAGCTTCTTTTTTAACTTGAGCTCGTGTTGACTTTAAATGCATAATACACATTGTGCATGGAGATTCAAATCAAAAGACAAAACATAAAAGGCAACTGACGTGCCCAGGAGTCATGGTCAATACCTTTGAAAACACATACGAATGAATATGCAGGCTAAGCTAATGCTAAAACGGCTTGAGATCCATTTCGGCTACTTCACGAACAGCTATGCTATCATATTCCACACATGGTATGGTTTGGCGAGCTTCAAAAATGACGAGCTTCATGCAAAGCCGCGAACGGAAGGTCCTCCGGGGGGGCATTTAAGCGAGGGGTGGTGACTGGCCATGCTCCCGTGAGAGGCCACACAAACAACGGATATTGGCGGGCAAGCTTCCACGGTCTTCTCTTCGGAGTTTTTTTTTTTTTTTCCTGGTTCGTTTAAACACTCACCTTGTCACAAAAGCCTGGTGTCCGAAGCCTTTGACGTGGGCACAAAAGGATAGCTACAACCGTTGCGTGGATCCGGAGACATCTGGCCGCGCAGATGCGCGAGGTCTTGGAAACGCTCTTCAGCCTCCAACAAATATGAATATGTGCCAAGAGGGAGAGGAGGAGTAGGTGCAGGAGAACCAGAAGAAAGCGAGTAGTCCAGCTGCGGGGTCGAGCAGCCTCGACATGTGCGCATGCGCAGTAGGCACGCCTGCAGTGAAAACGCCTCTGCCCCTGGAAACCATGGTCACGTGGTTCCTCAGGAAGCTCTCCCAACCGCCAAATACTGCACTGTGCAGAACCCAGTCAGTCGACTAGCCACGTCAGTACACAAATACTGATGGTATGTGTGTTGTGTTCCAAAGGGAACCATTCCACTTCCTTATACACAAATGGGGGCAGTACTAAAGCACCTCACAGTTCTGAGGTTTTGGTTTTAAGTCTCGATTTAGGTTTGTCCTTGTTGGCCCAATCCCTTCCCCCACATGCACAAGCTTTCTACTCCCCCAGGTACTCTGGTTCCCTCCCCCATATCACAAAACATGCTTGTCGGGTTTGTTGGAGACTCTGAAGGGGTGAGGAGTGTGATCCGCCTGTAGTTGGAAAACCCCCCTGGTCCCTTTTCTTAAAAGGGGGAGGGGGCACCACCCCAGTCTGCTATAGCCATTGTTGACATTTCTTCAAGGTGTGTCAATCGGGACAACCCCACAAGAAAAACTACCTTTAGTAAATTTTGGCAAACCTTACCCACCCCCAGGCTTTGCCAACTTGGTGATTCCAATCACAGGGACAGGAGAAACAGATCAGCACCTCCAAATCTGAGTCCATGGTCCTCAGTCGGAAAAGGGTGGAATGCCTTCTCCGGATAGGGATGAGATCCTGCCCCAATTGGAGGAGTTCAAGTATTTTGGGGTCTTGTTCACGAGCGAGGGCAGGGTGGAGCTTGCGATCGACAGGCGGATTGGTGCAGCGTCGGCTGTAATGTGGACTCTGTACCGGTCCGTCGTGGTGAAGAGAGAGCTGAGCCAAAAGGCAAAGCTCTCAATTTACCGGTCGATCTACGCTCCTACCTTCACTTATGGTCACAAGCTATGGGTCGTGACCGAAAGAACAAGATCCCGGATACAAGTGGCCGAAATGAGTTTCCTCCGCAGGGTGTCCGGGCTCTCCCTTAGAGATAGGGCGAGAAGCTCAGTCATCCGGGAGAGACTAGAAGTAGGGCCGCTGCTCCTCCACGTTGAGAGGAGCCAGATGAGGTGGCTTGGGCATCTCACCAGGATGCCTCCTTGACGCCTCCCTGGGGAGGTGTCCCGGGCATGTCCCACCGGCAGGAGACCCCATGGACGATCCAGGACGCGCTAGAGAGACTATGTCTTTCAGCTGGCCTGGGAACGCCTTGGGATCCCCCGGGATGAGCTGGACGAAGTGGCTGGGGAGAGGGAAGTCTGGGAGTCCCTCCTAAAGCTGCTGCCCCCGCGACCCGACCCCTGATAAGTGGAAGAAGATGGATGAATGGGACAGGAGCGCTGACCTCACCCTGGAGAAGAAAGGTGTGTTGGAGGAATTGGTCTTCAAGCATTCTCATTTAACTCACAACATCCCAGGTCAAGGTTAGCAGAATCCAACAGTCCACTGCTTCCCCTTCCTGACACGCTCCTATCCTGCAGGTTTTAGAAGCCTTGCTGCTCCAACACACCCGATTGAAATGATCATGATCATGAACAGGCTTCTCAGATGTTACTGATGAACTGATCATTTGAATCATGTGTGTTGGAGAAGCGAGACATCTAAAACACGCTGGATAGGGGTCCAAAATGACAACCCACATTTTACATTGTGAACTATTTGGTAAAATGAAGCAAAACTTCTCATGACAAATCAACATTTATTATTCCCTCGAGAAGTGGTATAGACAAGTCAAATAAAATGTCCTGTTGAGTCAGTAAACAAAATCCAATAAACATGTTCAGGACATAAATAATTTGGACCATTTGTGTAATGAATGAGAGTTTCTTCAAATTTAAGCAAACAAAAACACAAAAGTATATACAAAAACATGACCCGGCATACAACGATGTCTTAGTCGTCAACAGAAAAGACTAAAAACAACTCCAAGGCCTTGAAAATAAAGCATTTGAAACTTCAAAAATACGAAATCCTTTTATATCACTTTTTAACAATATACATTTGTAGAGTTCAAAATGAGAGAATCAGTGTACAGTCTAGTTTATGAACAATCATCAAGAACTTTTGGTCTATGTATCTTCCCAAAGTCCAACAGTAGAACATATATTTATTTACAAGTTCTGAGGTCCTGAGCCAAATAGGATGTGGTGTTTTTTTTGAAGGCCCAATCAGATGTTATTGAAGGAGTAGATGTTATACATGGAGCATTATTTTGTAAACTGAGCATGCGTTCGTTGATGCTCTTCCAGCAGATGAGGAAAAGCAAAGGCCTTATCACATTCAGTGCATTCATACACAATTTGGCCGACATGGCTTTCTTGATGACGCAAAAGCTGCGAAGCGTGTGTAAACGATTTGTAGCACATATCACATCGGTGCTGTCCAACTTGATGTTCAGCATGCATTCTCATGTGTAATGAAAGATCTTGAGCTTTGTCGAATCGAGAAGAGCAGTGAGGACATTTCAGCTTGCTTTGCTTTGACTCTTTGTGCACGTTGAGCTTATGCCGTTTAAGGGAATGCATGTTGGCAAAATATTTTGCACAATACTTGCATTTAAATTCTTTCTCCTTTAAGTGCACTTTGTTTTGATGCTCCAAGAGAAGACTTTTTGAAGGAAACTGCAATGAGCAATTGCTACAATAGTACGAATCCTCGACAGTGACATCAATTTCTTCTTCCTGCGAACCCTGCTGATGGTTACTTTCTTGCTGCTTACGGGCACAGGGGTGCTGGTCAAAAGCATCAATCGTCCCAAATCTCTCATTACATCCATTGCATTGAAACGCTGAAAGAGATGTATGATGTTCCTCCACATGTTTGTCAAGGTCATTTTGGGACCAAAAGGCCATGCTGCAAATTTTGCATTTCAGCGCATTGGAAGTATGAACAGGAACGGTGGTGTCCTTTGCATTATAATTATTACTTGTTGCAGGTAAAGGGATCTCATTTTTATGGACCTTCATATGTTTCTGGAAGTCCTCAAGGGAGGAATATGTGGTATTACAGTGATTACATAAATATTGGATATTAGCCGTTGACTTTTGATGGATGATTCTATGCTGTTTCAGCTGGGATGAGTGTAGAAAATGTTTATCGCAATCAGGACAGGAATAGCGGCGTTCTTTGGATCCCTGGCAACCATGCTCCGCGAGGTCCTCTGGGTTTTTGAAGCGCTCGTTACATGAACCGCAGCGGTATTTCAAGGTTTTGAACTTTGGCAGGCAAGTTTCCGAGGACGAAGGCAACTTTTCAGGCAAAGGTGAAGGGCGCTCGGTTGAAATGGTGTGTTCCTTTCTGTGCTCAGCTCGACTACTCTTGGAGGGGAACACTTGGCTGCATATGTCACATGGAAAGTTTTCTTCTCGGTGCGTAGACATGTGTTCCGCTAACTGGGAAGCTCCCGAGAAACTGAGTTGACATCTGGAGCAACGGTGTGGACGACTCTTGCCATGACTATGTTTGTGATTTCGCAAGAGGAAGTGGGACACAAATCCTCTTCCGCAAACCTGACACTGTAACTCGGACTTGTGCATACGTTTGTGTTGCTCCAATTGGGCGGACTGGAAAAAACATTTGCCACATTCCGCACATTCGTGAGGTTTTTCACCCAGATGACATTTTTGATGATCTTCCAGATTTTCTGAAGTTGGGAATGTCTTTCCGCATACATGGCATGGGAAGTAAGGCGCAGAGTCTGAGTCACTTTCCTCACTGCTACTTTTTTTATCAGCATCACGTTCATTGGGCACGACGGGTTCCTGCTCAAGACTCGAGTTCTTTTGTTCTTTGAGATGCCATTTTTTGTAGTGTCTTTGGAGAGTCTTTTTGGTGGCATAAGTCTTTTTACAGTGAGAACAGGGAAATGAATTGTCAGGATGCTCTTCGTTGTAATGATAGCAAAGAGACTGCCTGGACCAAAAGCGGTGATTACACAGTTTACATGGAAATGGTCTGTTTGTGTCATGGTACGATTTGTGGACTTCCAAATCCGTTGATGTGTAAAATGACTTGGGACACAATGAGCAAAGGAAATTCTTCATCAAACCGTGACCTCTCATGTGTTTTTCAAACTCGATTTCATTGGCATAAACACGTCGACACTTGCAACAGCTAATGTTCTTATTTGCTTGTTCCTCTCTCCCATGTTCTTCAAGGTGACTGATCAGCATCAAACCATCGGTGAAGCTCATATTGCACTCGGAACATTGGTACTGAGCTACTTTATCTTTGTCCGCACTGCTTTGCACCTGATCTTTGTTAGGGTTTTGAAGAGACTCCTTCAAATCATCTTTGCGTGAGAACTTTCCCTGCAAAACTACAGTATCTGTCCGTGCATCATCTTTGAACGAGGGAATAGATTCGGCGAGTGTCTCGTGAAGGTCTGCTTTCAGAGAAGATTCCGGTTTCTGAGCTGTATCAATTTCAGTGGAATGTCCAAATCTGCATTTCCTGGTGTGATTGCGAAAATGATTTTTCTTCCAAAATCCTTTGTTGCATATTCTGCATTTGTAAGGGGTCGTATTTGAATGCACACGGCAATGACCCTTTAGTCCAGCTTTATTTTCAAAGGACAGATTGCAGACTGGGCAGATGAATGATGTAGAAGCATCGCCAACAAGTTCAGTATCTAGTTTGCAGGTCAGATTTGTACCTTCGTTGGGCTGTTTGTCGCGCTTATCGTCTTTGATGGCTGGTAGGTTTGATAGGAGATGTTGAAGAGGAGCAGTAGACTCGGGTGGATTCTTGGTTTCTACTTTGTGGGCATTTAAAAAGTGTTCCTGAAGCTGCGAAAATAAAGAAAAACGTGAAGAACAGTATGCACATGAAAAACCTTTCGTAGGAGTTTGAGAGGTTTCTTCCCTCTTTGTGGACTGTCCTGATGTTGAAGTACAAGTTCTTTGATGATCCCTCTGTTCTTTTTGTGGGAATGCCACACCACATGTTTTACAAAGTTTGACCGTGCACTTCAGACGATGACGTTTTAAGTAGTCGCTCCTGATGAATCGCAGGCCACAATCACAGACGTACGGTCTCTCGCCGGTGTGCCAACGGATGTGTACCTGTAAGTGCCCCTTGGTCTTAAAAGTACCGGGACAGTGACTGCAAGCATATTTGTAGTTTGGGTTCAAATGGAACTGGAACCTGGGTGTGGACTTTTCATCACTGAGTGGGTGGCTAACATTTTGTGATGGTAGATGATCCTGTGGTGGAGTAGAATCGTGATTTTTCACCACTTTTTTGCAGTTTTTATGCCTCTTGTGGTATCTCAAAGATTTTTCATGAGTGAACGCTGAATCACAACGCCGGCACTTATGCAATTTGATAGTATGGAATAGCGTGACATGGCGGGACAATCCAGACTGAGTTGGTAGGCTCTTGGAACAAACATGACAATGAAATCCCTTCTGCTGTTCCGTTGGCTCACGGACCCTGCTTTTCCAGCCCTTGCCAACATCATCCAAACCGATTTTGGGAATGCAGATTTGCAACTGCAATTGTTTTCCTTTACAATGAGCATGATGGACCTTAAGATAATCATATCTTGAAAAGGAGCTTCCGCAGGTTTTGCAGCGATATGGATTCACTTCATTATGAGTCAATATATGACGTCGCAGGCTCCGTGGCTTCACAAATGTCTTTGTGCAGAATTTGCATTTGTACTCATCTCCAGCGTTTTTCGGGATTGTCTGTGCTTCCTCCATACGAGCAGGGGTATCGGTCAGTTCTCGTGAAGTCTCTTTGTGAATATTTGACTCCTCTTCTTTGGAAACTTTACAGTTCTCTTCATGTCGCGACCGCGATATGTTGGATGCAAATCGTTCATCACAATGTGTACATGGATATGGTTGTATACGAGTGTGGTAAACGCTGTGCTGTAAGAGTTTTGATTTGAACTTGAATCTCATTGCACAGTCTGGACACTTAAATGGACGATTCCTAGACGCTCTGGACTTGGATGGTGTTCCAGTTTGACTTTTCGGTGGAATGGTTTGACAGGCATCGGCATTTGAAGATAAGACATTGTTGGCTTGTGACATCTGGAGGCATGTTTGCCGATGACTACTTAATTTATTCCAACCATAGTACATCCCGCAGTTTGTGCAGACTTTCAGAGTATTCAACTTGTGGGCGTTCATGTGAGCAATGAAGCGATGTTTCTTAAGAAAGATTCGGAAACAAATTGTACATTTTTTCAGCGGGGCTCTGGATTGATCTTGGTTTTGAGTCTGCAGACTGGGATTCCTAGACGCACTGGACTTGGATGGCGTTCCAGTTTGACTTTTCTGTGGAGTGGTTTGACAGGCATCGGCATTTGAAGATAAGACATTGTTGGCTTGTGACATCTGGAAGCATGTTTGCCGATGACTACCTAATTTATTCCCACCATAGTACATCCCGCAGTTTGTGCAGACTTTCAGAGTATTCGACTTGTGGCCGTTCATGTGAGCAATGAAGCGATGTTTCTTAAGAAAGATTCGGAAACAAATTGTACATTTTTTCAGCGGGGATCTGGATTGATCTTGGTTTTGAGTCTGCAGACTGGGATTCCTAGACGCACTGGACTTGGATGGCGTTCCAGTTTGACTTTTCTGTGGAGTGGTTTGACAGGCATCGACATTAGAAGATAAGATGGCTTGTGACATTTGGAGGCATGTTTGCCGATGACTACCTAATCTATTCACACCATAGTACATCCCGCAGTTTTTGCAGACTTTCAGAGTATTCGACTTGTGGCCGTTCATGTGAGCAATGAAGCGATGTTTCTTAAGAAAGATTCGGAAACAAATTGTACATTTTTTCAGCGTGGATACGGATTGATTTTGGTTTTGAGTCTGCAGACTGGGATTCCTAGACGCACTGGACTTGGATGGTGTTCCAGTCTGACTTTTCTGTGGAGTGGTTTGACAGGCATCGACATTAGAAGATAAGACATTGTTGGCTTGTGATATCTGGAGGCATGTTTGCTGATGACTACCTAATTTATTCCCACCATAGTACATCCCGCAGTTTTTGCAGACTTTCAGAGTATTCGACTTGTGGGCGTTCATGTGAGCAATGAAGCGATGTTTCTTAAGAAAGACTCGGAAACAAATCGTACATTTTTTCAGCGTGGATACGGATTGATTTTGGTTTTGAGTCTGCAGACTGGGGACACAACTTTTTTTGTGCATTTCCAGGGTTTGTTTGTGATAGAAACGTTTTTGACATTGATCACAGGAATACAATTTAGCCCCTGCATGTTTGTACATGTGAAATAGCAAAGTACGATGGCTTTTGAACTTTTGATTGCAATACGGACAGCGACACCATGAAGATATGTGTTTAAGACTGTGTTTCCTTAGTGACCTTGCGTCATCAAATTCCTCTTTACAAAGGGAACAATGCAGCGCCTTTGGTTCAATTGGCTCTTGATCGGATTTGAGGGACTTGGGTGTTTCACTTTTCAAGGGAGGTGGCCTCCTATCCCTTTGATGAGTAAAGAGATGTTGAAGGAGTTCTGGAGGATGGCAAAACTGCTTTTGACAGGTGGGGCATGGAAACCTTTTCCCTTTGTGATGCAACTTGACATGCTGGACAAGTTTGCTGGCATTTGGAAGCGTCTCTGTGCACAGTGTGCACTGGATACTCTGGTGGACAACTTTGTGACCCATGAGGTAGACTCTTCTCTTGAACTCTCTTCCACATTCGAGACAGCAGAATGGCTTTTCACCTTTGTGACAACTCTCATGTTTCCGTAATGACTCTTGTGTCTCACAGGTTTTTTCACAAAACCAACAAGTCAGGGAAACGCTGACCTTCTCAACTGGTTTTTCAATGTCCTCCGGTTCCTCAGTGTTTTTCAGGGAAACACTGACATCGTCATCTGATTTTCCATCGTTCTCCGGTTCCTCTGTCTTTGGCTTCACTAAAGCTGCAAACTTTGATTCACTGGACAAAACTGAAGTCCTGTACTTGATCATTTTGCCAGTGATTTTAGACTCATGTTTCTTTACATGGTTGTAGAGATCCGACACTTGCTGGAAAACCTCTGAGCATACATCACATTTATACGATTGTTCCAATTTGAACAGTTTCTCGTCATCGGGTTCAACTGTTTGCTTCGATTTGACCTTCTGTCTTAATTGTTGAAGAGTTTTTCTGACGCAGGTGACGTGAACATGTCTGTATCTACTACATGTCTGAGTAAATGTAGTGTGGCACAGTGGACAGCTATATCTGTCACCAACTTTTCCCTTGCCACCACTAATAGCCATTCTGACGCAGTCACGTAAATGCCTATCTCTGTTGGAGGCGTACATAAAACACCGTGAACAGAGGGGACATTTTGGTTTGCTTGTTATCTCATTTTCAAGATTTTCTGTTTTTTCAAGACGGATTTTCCAAGGATTCGCCTTTCTCCTTTTGGTTATTTTCATGGAAGTAGGACTTTGCCACACACCTATCGGCTTTCCTTTGTGCTTGCGGTAAATATGCTTCTTGACTTTTCTCAGAGTTGCGTATTGGTTGCCACAATAGAGACAGACATTAGCTTTGCGGATATCAAACAAGTTCACGTACCATTGAGAGGGATTTTCCAGCTGTTTACCTCGCTTGATAACTTCAAGGTCACTGGATTTTGCATCAGGATTTTCTGGTTTGAATTTCCTGCATCTACCAGGTACACTCTTATGCGTTTTTAAGCTGCAAGCCTGTGCAAAATATAAGTCACATCCATCACACTTGTAAGGTGTTTTGCCAGTGTGACAACGCATGTGCTTCACGTACAGAAATAATTTTGGAAATGTGATTTTGCAAATTCTGCAATGGAGAAATTTTCTTTTCCGTTGCGTAAATTCTGACGGAAGGCGAGGTTCTTCGGTTTTCCAGCCCAATTGTTTGTCTGCCCGTTCATTACTCGTTAAGTATTGATTGGATGTCTTACAGAAATAGAAGATCTGCTCTGAATGTTGATGGTGGTGGTGTTCAATTAGATGATCAATGCTGAGGGTTATTTGCTGGCATAGTGCACACTGGTATGACTTGCTTATTGCTGGATTCATTTTATTTAAAAGTACAACAGGCTGCAAGCGTTTCCTCATTTGTAACGAGGATAGCAGCGCAGTACCTTGTTCTTCTGGTTCATCCATGCTATTGCCGTTTGGTTGGACAATACATTTTTCTTCAGGTTTCATTGATTCAGTGTCACTTGAGGGTTTTTTAACAAGAGGTTCTCCAGACTGTTCACCAAGGATCAAGTTTTCTTCCTGGCAAGTGTCCATTTCTTCCAGTGATGCGCTTCCATGTTCTTGTTCTGCGAGCATTGAAATTTCAAGTGGGTCTTTTGAAGATGGAGGATTGTTTTCTCCAGAATGGTCATCCTTGTTGGAATAGCACGCTTTGCTCAAGTCGTTCTGCTGTGAGAAGGGTTTTACGTCTTTAGAAAAGTCGTTTTTCACATCCAAGTTAGTAGGGTCTGAATTTTTACAGGATGTCTGATCGTCCTCTTGGGAAGACACAGTTTCTTCTTTGTCACAAATATTTGTGTCGGTACTTGAGCAGGGATTCTGTATCAAGTCTGCGATTTTATCAACTTCTGGATTGATAGTGATATTGCTTGTTCCGGAATTCTCGCTTGCCAAATTGGTGTCTGTTCTTAAGGTATTTGGATCTAGCGAGGAATCTGAATTGCTACACAAACTCAAATGACCATCATTCACAGGACCAGCACTGCAAATATTGTCCGGAATCACATTTTGAGGAGGTTGATTTTCCGATAACGGTGGACAGGAACCATTATCTTGACATTTGTGCTCCAGCGGATTTGTGCATTCCACCGGTTCACAAACGGCATTATTAGAATGTGACTCAGGAGAATCGAAGATTTGGGAGGTGCCAGGCTTCATTTCCATGTCTTGCCATTTGATCTCCATATCTGGCAGCGGGTTGTCTATTTCCATACTTTCATCATGAACAGTGGAGAATTCAATATTTGCTTGCTCTGGTGTTTTTGATGTTTCTTCACCCAAAGAAGCTAATTCTTTGTCTTGATATTGATGGACAGCACTGCAATCCTCTTCAACAGATGTCATATTTACTTTTTCCTGTCTGATGACATTAGGGTTGTCGTTGACTTCATTCTCCTGTGGCCACGATTCCTTGATGTCAACTTTTTCTTTCTCCAGTCCGTTGTTATCTTCCATCTTTTCATATGACGTTTTTGTACATTCAGGTGTTGCGGTCGTATGTTCCTTCAGATCATCTGGTTGATCCTCCATGCAAGTCACGCTTTCACTGTCACTTACAGAGATGTCTGAGTAGCATCCCTCAATTTGATGGCTCTCCACATTTGTATCTCCTTCTTGAGTTGGAAGTCCATCTTTGTCATTACAGTTCTCAATAGTATCCCTTTCGCTGGTTGGAATCGCTGAGGACTCATTTTGGACCGTGTTACAATTACCATTTTCTACCACACCTTTGTTAATCCCTTGTATACATTCAGCTGTATTTTGTACAGCGATCAATTTTGGGGAACTGGGGCAAATAGTTTTAATCTCGTTTGCAAATGTCACATTTTCAGGCTGGGTGAAAAGCCATTCTGATGGACTTCGTTTTGACGGAGAATCTGTTCTAGGCTGTCGAGTTGGACTATTAATGAATTTACAAGGCTCTGTTTTGTTTACCTCTGTGTCCGAGCAACTACTGACATCTGAAAAATCCTCAAGAAGTGATGAAGCTAGAAGTTCACAGTTTGGCTTAAGTCTTTGCAACTCTGCTGAATAGGATGACGTCAAGGTTCCAGATGAAGACAATCCATTCATGGCCACATCTTTAATTTCAGCGTCTTCACATCTCAACGATGTATCCTTAAACACGAGTTGTTCGTCGGTCTGCCAAGGTGTTTCTCCATAGTAGTTTTCGTAAGCACAATCGGAGGTGGAATTTCCAACACTTGACGTCGAGTAGTAGTTTGTATCAAATGTAGAGTCTGTTGCAGAGGCAGCGTGTGATGCTAGGGAGTTGGAGAACTCATGTTGGCCCACAAAGGTCTCAATATGTTGGGCAAGACTTCCTTCTGGCTCTGATGTCCTCAACATCTTTGACTCTGATGACAGTGGCGTGACAGATTGAAAGTATGAATCCCATTCATGAGTCATTATCCTCTAGGAATCTGGAACAGTAAGGACCCTTCCTAAAATTCAAAAGCAAGATATTATAAAATAGAAGGAAATTACAAGGAAACAATGCATATGATTAATGAGTCCAACCTTTCTTTGAGAGTAGAAAGACTAGGGCTTTTCCAGAAAGGTGTTGCATCTGAAAGGATCTCTGAAAATGAAGGAAAACCGCATTTTAGAGAACCAAAAAACGGGAAAGTCTGTTACTGCACCACGAGTTATGGTTACCATCCTCAGACATATCTGCCACTGAAGTTGAAACCAGATGTTTGAATACACGATACTAAAATGTCTTCTCCCAAAATGCCTTCACTGTCTGACATGAAACCAGTAGAGGTGGAAATTCCGTTCCAAGGACGGAATGTTAGGACAGGGAGAGGGGGGGCGGCGGACAGACTGAAGATGGACGTTTAATGGTCCCTCTTCAGGTTAAGTGCTGGCTAAACGCTCAGTCCTTCTGACAGATCGTTTTGGCACACTAACATAAAAGAGAACTGAGAGGTTTCTGAAATCAATTGAGGGATAAATGACAAATTATGATCAACTCTTTTCATCAATGTCAACCAAATCGTGTAAGGTATTACCACCGGATAGTCTTCTGTGTCACTGTGGTGGTCAATGAAGTGCACTTTTAATGTGCTTTAACTACACCATAAGAACTTTACCAAGCCATAAATACGTACACATTTAGGAAAAGATCGAAACACGCTGTCAAACCCGCGCTCATTAATAATTCAGTCTGTATAGGACACCAGCCCCGTTAAATAGTGGTTCTTACCTTGTTGGAGGTACTGAACCCCACCAGTTTCATATGCGAATTCACCGAACCCGTCTTTAGTGAAGAAAAAAAATAAATCAAATTCAAGACAGATGTATTTTACCGGTGCACAAAATGAGCCGTGCATGGACATCACCTTGTTCAAAAACCAACACAATGTATGTACTCACAACAAATTACATACCTGCAAATCAGTGTGACTTCTGCTGTTGCCTTTGCGAGATTCACAAATTCAAAATAAAACTTCTAAATTGAGAAATTACTGCACGAAATTTCCCCAGACGCCAGCAGAAGGCAGGGAGTGTCCACACAATTGCACTTGTACCTTTTTATAATAATAAAAAAAAGTTGTTCTAATAATAGGAGTTCTACAAACATATTTACAGTATTGTACCTTGCTGTAGAAAAGTTGTTATAATAATAAAACAATTCTAAAAACAATTCTGGGTAAATCAAAATTAATCCAAGCAAGCAATCTTGCGTTTAACACAAAAATCCCCAAGATGGAAAAAGTCTTGTTCCTCTTGAGCCTCTTTAAGCCTGCCAGGATACCACTGGTTGCCTTCGCAGCATTGTCAAAGTCATAGTCTGCAAAGTTTGCTTAAGACAGTTTTAACATTGCGCAACATTGCGCAAGACTGTACCTTCCGCAGGCTGCAGCTGTGTCTGGTCTCACTTCTTCTACCGTTTCCGACCAATCGTTTTCCACCAACAGTATTGCAATTAACCCTTTGTATCCCTTCCCAAACACATCAATAAAAACACTTTTTCATGTTGATTATGTACAAAATATGTATAAAACATTATTATTACATATATGTAAATCATTGATCAATCATCAGTTTCACCTATCAACACTTGATTAAACAGATTTCCTATAAATCCTGAGAAATCATCGCTGTTGACTAACCATGCTGAATAAACATAATAACCAACCGGGATGGATGATGAACCTCCCTCCTGGCTCTTTCCCTAACCTCTCCTCCAAAGCATTCCCAAGGAGGCATCCAGGGTTAGGGTTACCTAACCCTCATGTGGTTAATCTCAATGCGAAGGAGCAGCGTCTCGATTCGGAACCCCTCTTGGATGACCAAGCTTCTCACTTTACCTCTAAGGGAAAACTAGGATACACTGTGGTGGTAGTCTTGTATTTGGGATCTTATGGGCCTCAGCCCACAGCTATCATAGAGCTCCGTCTTTTGGCTCATCTTCACCATAACAGACCGTCACAGAGTTTGCATCACTTCAGACACTGATCCACCTGTAGATGTTCCACTCCTCAACTCTTCCACTCTGGGTAGGATTTCATCCCTGACTTGTTGAGGGCACTACACTCTCCCAAACGAGTACCATGGTCTGGTGTTGATTTTCATCCCAAGCAACTCAGAAAAATAAACAAGTGGACAGGTGACTTTTTATACCAGTCCCCTTTCACTATACAAACAAAAGCACATCTGAAAAAAAAAAGTGTAGCCATCAAACCAGACACCCTAAATCCCTTGGCTGCATCTAGAAGAATCCATAGAAGCTACTGTACTAGGGCGGTGATTCCGTACCCCTAGAACACCCCTTCTTAATATCCCCCTGAGATCCGCGGTTGAACACTTTCCCATGTTCACAAAACACATGTACAGTAGACTGGTTGAGCAAACTCTTATACACCCTTGGTTACCCTGCCAGGAAGATAACCACACTGCTCTTCCTGAATCTGAGATTTACTGTAACATCACAACAGATCCTCCTCTACCAGCCCCAAATAGACCTTACCAGGGAGGCTATGGAGTATGACCCCCTGTAATTGGAACAAACCCTCTGGTCCACCTTCTTATGAAGTGGAACCACCACCTCAGTCTACAAACCCCAAGGCAGCGTCCTGATGTCCGTGAATCATCAATGGAATGTTGCATCAGCTTGTCAACCGGAACAGGTCAATAACATTCAAAGCATTTCGTAACTCTGGGCTGATGGGCTTGGTCCCCGAGAAGCTTTTTGACCACCTCAGTGACCTAAATTCGGACATAGGAAAGGCCGCCTTTGAGACCCAATACTGCATTAGAAGATGTCAGTGACGCATGAGGCATTAAGGTCTTTGAAGTATTTCCCCCATCAATTCACAATGTCCCAGGTCCAGGACAACAACACCCCATCCTCATTATTCAGTGTTGACAGTGCATTGCAATGGAAACAAGGAACTCGGACTCTATGTCTGTCTCTTCCTCCGGGACATTGTCACAGATCTATCGGCAAATTCTTTCTGACAGAGGACTCTGCTAAATGTTCCTAGTCTGGTAGACGCTCAACACCCCCCAATACGGAGCCAACACACCAGCAAATGGGGGTTGGTTGACAGCTCCGCCCCTCTCTTCACTAGAGTGTCCAATACATTACTGCTGATGTCACAACCGCAAAGTCCATTAGCAAATTTCAGCCGAACGTGTCCTGGTGCCAACGAGTAGAGGTCCAAAAACACAACAACTAATTGGGAGGGGGCCTCTCAAAAACATCCTTCCAGGTCTCACTGTCACTGTGCATGTGAGCATTGAAGTCCCCCAGCAGGAGGAGGGAATTCTTAGAGGGAGCATTCTCCATTCTAGGAAGGATGGGTTCTCTGAACTTCTGTTTTATGTAGAAGGACAAACAACAATCAGGATCCATTCCCTCACCCGAAGGAAGGCTACCCTCTCATCCACCAGGATGAACCCTAATGTACAGGCATTTGGGCAATAGGTAAGCCTACAACTCCTCTGTGCCTCTCCATGGACAACTTGAGAGTGGAGAAGTGTCCAACCCCTCTTGAGAACACTGATACCAGAGACGATAATTTCTGAGTTTCGCACACCAGCTCAGGCTCCTTCCCGGCCAGAGTGGTGACATTCCACTTACCAAGACCCAGCAACTGTAGGCGAGGAACAGAACACCAAATTTGGTTCCCACACAGCTCTCGCGGCACCTGACTTATTTGGCCCCTCCCCTAAGTGGTGAGCCAATAGGAATAGGCCCGGACAACAAAGTACTTGCCAAGGAGCCCCGCCACCAGGCCTAGCTCCTGAGGGGGTTTTGGTGACCAGCTTCCAGGCAAGAGAACTCAAGGTCCAAATATTTCATTCATCATAGGAGAGCTATGAGCCATACTTTGTCTTGTCCCTCACCTGGGATCTTTTTGCTATAGGTGACCCTGCCAGGAACACGAAGCCCCAGACAACTTGGGATCAACACAAACCCCTCTACCACGAAAAGGTGATAGCTCAGGGAGGGGGGTTTGCATATATACAAAACAAATAATTGAAGATGAAAAAACATACCTGATGGATCCAAATGCTTGTGAGCCTCAAAATCTGGAAGATCAGTAAATTCTCCTTCCCTGTACATAGAAGAAAATGCCAATATTACTGCTACTAGTTTCCATTGCTTCAAATAAAAATAAATTAATGTCTGGTCATACTTCTGCCTGTTAGCTAGCATAACAGATTAATGCAGATGACCAGTTATCTAAAATGCTCCACTAGTGTGTTTCCACAACCTTGTAAAACAAAGAGCTAAGACCCTCTGCACTGATTAACCAGTTTGCAGAGGTGACCCCTGAAACCTGTTCACTCTCACCCCCACCCTGCTTTCTCTCAATAAATAGTCTCTTGCAAGGGGCGATTAGACTGCTTTCAAACGCCTCTGTATCACACCGCGGTGATGATGGCTTTCTCCGCTTGCAAGCGTAAAATGGGCAAACTGTCTCACGTGTGGTTCTTGCGTAAAAGGTAGAGTGGGGGAAACTATCAAGGCCATATTTCGTTATCGTGCTCATAATTGGATATGAACATTCAAGACATTAAACCCAGCCGATTAAAATCATCAGATTGACGAAGTGAGGGGCACACAGACATGCAAAGTAGGAAAAGACCCCCATAAAAGATTAATGTCTGAGGTAACCTAGGTACTGTATCTCTTTTGGCTTGTCTCACATTTAGTGGGAAAGAACACGTAAAAAAATGACAAAAACACAAGTTGCATAATTTGGTACCCAGTGTACACTTGCTGCTTGGCCATACAGTGATCCCTCACTTATTGCCGGTACTTGGTTCCATGACTCCACATGATAGGTGAAAATCCGTGATGTGGAGTCAATATTTTTACAATATCTGCACATGGTTTCTATAATTTTATTTTTAAACACTTTTTGAAGATTTTAAAGTTAAACTGACTTTTTGAAACATTCTTTAGGGCTCTACTAAAACGCACAAAGTTACAAAAAAATTATACGTGTCATGGCTCTCGCGGGTCCGCGGGGGCACGCAGATCCAATGCGGAACTGCGCGCTCATCAGTGCTGATCGCTGCAACCAGTGCTGATTAGGACATGTATTTAAACCCCGCAAGCCCGTCAGTCTGCGGTGTTCTTCTGCTTCAATCCACGTATGCCTGCCACCTGGTTTTGCTATGCCACGTGATTTGCTGCTTAGCGAAAGCCTATTTTTATGATCTGCTTTGACTCCATTTGGCTCGACCTTCTGCCTGTCCCCAACCACGAGCATGCTATGGCCGCCTGCTTCGATGCGGCACGACACGCGCTCGCCGACCGACTCGTCAGCTTGCCTCGTCATCCTGCTCTGACGGCATTCCAGCCCTCCATGTCTCCTTTAACCTTTCCCCAAATAAAGAGCCAGGGGGTGCAATGCGTTGTTCGGCCTTGTTCGTGACAAAACAAAGTGCGAATCAGAGATGCTGCTGATTCTGCTGACGGGAACAAAGTGGAAGAGTGGATACGTAGCAGGAAGCAGAGATGATGCATTGTTAGAACTGCTCTTACAGCTCTAAGTCAATCAGAGGCTAGGATACAGATCAGCATGTTCCCATTGGTCTCATCTCCTCTACAGGCCAATAGTTTGCTGTAAAGTCATATGGGCAGGCAAAGCCCTGCGCTCCAAGTGATGCCGCAAAAAGCCGCAGTGCACTGAATATATCCGCCATTTTTGTTTTCATAAAAACCCGTGACGCACCGAGGCCACATTAGTTGAAGGGCGAAGTAGTGAGGGATCACTGCATATCTCTCACGTTCTAAAAGGGATAGTAACACACACAATTGGTAATTAATTGATAGAAGCATGACAAAACTAACTTTACCCTGATGCAATCAAGCCGCCAATTCACACCAGTAATCTTACATCAAAATTTATCACAAGCAGATTGTCATAAACACATCGCAAGACCTCCTGTCACAATTTACTTAAGTTCCCATTCTCGCCACTCCAATCTATAATATGGGTCAGTCCATATATGTGGGTGTTTGAGTATTATTATTTTTACAAATCATTGACCAATCTAAAAAATTGAAAATGAATCGCTCTCTTTGACAATGCAATATTAATGGGTGTAAAGCCGTGTCACTTTAAGGGACTACTTAAAAGTGATGATTTTGCATGTACAACATCTTAGATATACAACAAATAATGGCAATTAGCATAACTAATATTAGCTAGTTAGTTCGTTAGTTCGTTAGGTTTGGCTAATAACAGCTCATGCCAGTTCCAACTTTACAAAGTGGAGAATCAAATTATTTACCCAAACATTTCAAAAGAACATATTTTACCAGTGATTGCGATACAATGACACTGCAATATTTTTGTTCACTTTTATCATACTGTCAGGATCAAATCTGTCCCTAATAGTCACATTTGAAATAAATCAAAGGTGAAGTGCAAATTTAAATTTATATGAACATAATATAGTTGTAGGCGGCTTGGTGACGCACTGGGTAGCACGTCTGCCTCGCAGTTAGGAGGGTGTGGGTTTGATTCCACCTCCGGCATCCCTGTGTGGAGTTTGTATGTTCTCCCTAGGCCCGCGTGGGTTTTCTCCGGGCACTCCGGTTTCCTCCCACATCCCAAAAACATGCTCGGTAGGCCGACTGAGCACTCCAAATTTTCCCTGGGTGTGAGTGCGAATGGTTGTTTGTTTCTGTGTGCCCTGCGATTGGCTGGCAACCGGTTCAGGGTGTCCCCCGATGACGGCTGGGATAGGCTCCAGCACACCCGCGACCACCGTGGGGACGAAGCGGTACAGAAAATGGATGGATAATATAGTTGTTGACATTTTTACACACACAAGATGGTAATTAAAATATAAGGGTTACTATACCACGGCTTGAAATACATGGACTCGAGTGCTCCCATGAACACTTTGGTGCCAGTCTCTCTTTCTTTACTTTTTCTTAATAAAACGTTAAATAAAGTGTAATGACAACCTTTGCAATATTTGTTTTTTGTTGTATTAAAATTGCGTTAAATAAAGACTAAAAGAGATCATTTGAGTCAACTTAATTATTTAAGTATGAATGTATGTCATGTATGTCATTTTGCAAGATGTGCATGTTTTTTATTCGCGGATTAGACAGCCAGATTACTGGACAACCGGTAAATACATCCATTGGACAACCGGCTAAATATCAACAAACCGTCTACCTCAAAAATATATTTAACTCAGAGTAGTGGGGGCACTGTCTGACTTCAGTCGAGTGATTCTCGAGTATTGATACCGTCCCCCTCGTGTTCGGGTTCTGAGTGACGGCTTGGAAGGCTAACTACAACGATGCTAGCTAGCATGGAATTTAACCATCTTGCCAGTTTTGAAATCAACCAGCCAACGACTTGCAGTTCGGAACTTACCGTTCAAGAGCTCCGTCTCGTCCTCCGGTCCGGGGTTTCACGTCTCGGAGTTGTTGTCCTTCGTTTCAGTAGCGTCACTTACTCTCCCGACTCAAAGACGGTCTTCTTTTCCGTTTTCAGTAATGCCTCGAGCAGACGAGTAGGGTACAGAGAAGTCCGAGGCGTGTCGTCAAGTCGGATGGCCGTCGATCTCTGCGAGACTAAATAAACTACTAGCCCTCCTTTTTCCGGAATAGGACAAGACCATCCTCCATTTTCTTTTCTTTGCGGATTTTTTAGACAATGTGCCGCAAATGTCTGCGTGGATCTAAGTAGAACCAATAGCAAGGGGTGGGGGGGTCGTGGAGAGCCCGCCTCTACGCTCTATGGCGCGAATCGGCTGCGACTACTTCCGGTCCTCATTGGTGCTCCCTCCTGCAGTCGGTCCTACCTCCCTGATGTTCAGGCTCTGTGGTGTGGGTTCGACAGCCTCTGTGTCTCAGGGTGAAGTCCTCATGGGGGTTTACGTGTGCCACTAGTGCGTTTCCATACTACAATGTTGGTGTGTTGGTGACATAGTTACTGTTGGTGCGTGTGCTCCTGTTTTGGACCAGATGCCTCCCTTGTCCTCAAAGGGTTAATCTGTCGTCTACCACCATTTTGTGAACAGGATCCACAACAAAATGGCGCAGCCTTCACTCGAGGTCTAGCCCTCTAGTGGTGAAAATGGTTAATCAGTTACTATTATCAGGAGTATTTTATCAGATGAAAAAATATCTGAAATGTTATATTTAGTGACTTTAAAAACGGTCCATTAAAGTAGTCACCATGGAAAGACACAGTCACAGTGTCTGCACGGATATCTGCTATCATTATAATGCCTCAGTGCAATCAGAAGGGTTGTTGTGCGTGCACCATGAGCCTGGGAGCTGGCACTTGGTGATGTAACACATGGTAATAGGAATAGGAATAATTGGGATAGGGTGACAGTTGCTCATCTATAAGGACTTGGGGTTTGGAACTGGAAGGTCATGTTAAAGTCCCACAGTGGACAAAATAAAGACTTGTTAGTTGTTGAAGAGATGTTTGTCTGCTTCCTGGCTACTGACAAGGTGCCCTTGAATGGGTCACAGTCATCCCCACCACCAGCTCATGAGGTGCAGTGTTACTTTCACTCTGAAATATCTCCTTGAGTGTCTGTAAGTGGTGTGATTTGGTGGTGTGTGATACAAAATAATTTACAGCAAAGTGTAAATTAAATCTTCCCTTGAGGGATTATTATCAGTATATTATAAATAGAATGAGGTCAAATGGTACAGAAGATGGATGGATAAAATTCGGAACATTTTTTGTTGGAAAGGAACAGTGTCTGTCTTGGCATGTGCTGTTAATCTTAAATGGTCTCAACAAAATACACAGTACCCGATGACTTGAGAAACTGCCTGAGAAAAAGTGGCTTATAAAATGTGGAGCTGAAAAGAGGTGGATAGATGGTGGGACAGATGTCCCTCAGTTATTTATATAATTGTAAATACCTGCAGTTCCCAACCATGCTTCAGGACTGTTGCACCCCAAGATGATTTTAGAGTCAGGGCCTGTAGTTCAATACTGTAATGCATTATCCCACCCATCCAGCAGAGGGGGTTGTGTTGAAAAAGCGGAATGTGTTGAAAAAATTGCAAACTTAAGTAATTTTTATCTTTCTGCATCGTATTGTGCGGCACCTCTGCAACACACAACAGATTGACACCACACTTAATGTGCCACGTGAACCATCTCTCATGATTGGTCCATTTAGTCACATGGTGTGATGACAGCGTCTGGAATTTGCCATAAAATGCAGAGGAAACGCCACGGGTGCCGGTTTTAATGTTCAAATAAGTATCACTGCCTTTGTAGTACTTTTCTGTTAATATTCTTTGTCTGCTTGATTGTTCCTGGCCTTAAAGAATCACTGGTATGCCCATCTGCAAACTCTGATTCAGTTGGATATGCAATGGAATGTCAATGTAACACAACCAGAAGTAACAGGGCAGCATGGTGACGCACTGGTTGGCACGCTGGTGCACAGGTTAGCACGTCTGCCTCACAGTTCAGCACGTCCGCCTCACAGTTCGGCGGGTGTGGGTTCAATTCCACCTCCTACCCTGTGTGGAGTTTGCATGTTCTCCCTGTGCCTGCTTGGGTTTTCTCCAGGTCCTCCCACATCCCCAAAAACTATTGAGCACTCCAAATTGCCCATAGGTGTGAGTGCGGATGGCTGTTCGTCTCTGTGTGTCCTGCAATTGGCTGGCAACCGGTTCAAGGTGTGCCCCGCCTACTGCCCGATGACTGCTGGGATAGTCTCCAGCACACCCGCGATCCCCGTGGGGACAAGCGATACAGATAATGGATGGATGGACAGAAGCAACAGACTTTGGATTTAACAGATCGAAAATAGTCTCCAGTCCACTCACGTCCCTTTGAGATGTCCTTAAACTTTGTCACGTCCCTTTGAGATGTCCTTAAACTTTGTCCGTAACAGAAAACATGGTCATGAAAGGAGACTTAAAAACTAGACAACATCCAATAGTTTTTCGATAAAAATTTTATAATAAAAAAAAAAAAAAAATCACACTGAATCGCCATCTTGTTGCAATGAACTGGATGAACAACATAAAAATAAAAGTAAACTGTGACAATGTGGGTTATCATTGACAATACCATGGGAAATAACAATTTCTCCAGGTATTGGGTGGAATTTTCTGGTTAACTGTAGTTAACCAATGTTCATAATCAAACCCAGCTATTTCACTTTGTGAATTGTACGAGTGCTGCAGAAGTATTTAAAATTGCTAAGAGCTTTTCATAATGTCCTCACGTTCAAAATAGATTCTGTCCTCACGCCACAGGAAATTGTAATTTTAACATAGCAGAACTGAGGCAAATGTTTTCTTCAATATTTAATCATGTGCATGTAAGAAACGGTTTAACTCTTCGAGAGCTTCATTCGTGGCAAAAACCATAACTTGGAGGTCAAACATCATAGTTACCCATCGTTTTCTGAGCCATCAGAAGTCTGGTGTTGAAGAAATGTCTCCAAGAGTGAGAATGTCTCTGCGCACTCAGTGGATTCAAAGACAGCACTGGAATTTCCTGTGTCATTTGGGGTGTGGTCCACCGTGTCATTGTCCTCTAGATCACGTACGTGACTCTTCATGGGTTTCCCGTTTGTACCTGTAGCATGGGATGATCGCTCCACATTGGGTTTATCCCAACCGCTTGGGTGATTCTTTAGGTGAGCCTTAAGTGCGGAATCACTCATGAATTTAGCAGGACATCGGGGACACTTATTGTGACATCTTTTGTGAGACCGCAAGTGACGCTGGTAAACATAGGCCAGCCAAAATCTCTTCCCGCATTCTTGACATTTAAAGTTGAACCGGCCTGCTTTCTTTGGTCTCATCCTGTCTTGATCAACTTCTGCTGCGGGTTGCTTGTGGTCTAAATTGTGGGGCTGTGGTCGTAATAAGTGTTTCAATCCAGGTTTCTTTTCTATGTCGTCTTTGTGATTAAGCGTTAGATGCTTTACTAGATCACAGCGCTGAGGGAAATGTCTAGCACATAATGTACATTTGTGCATGGTACCCTTATGGTATCTCATGTGCCTCGACAAACTACTCGAGTGACTGAAGACACGCTGACAAATCTTACAGGGATATTGTTTTCTGTTTTTACTCTTTGCCCTCTTACGCCTAGATTTAAGTGTTACTTTTTTCGTTGGGTTGATCGATTCTTGATTTAGTTGATATAGTTCCTTATTCTGATGTGTCACCTGATGCTTTTTAAGTGTGGTTAAATTTAGGAAACACTCCCCGCACAAACCACATTTGTACGGTGTGACAATTTTGTAGCTCGTATCCTGATCGTCATTCCCGTCCTTAAGGTCATTAAACTTGCCATTACTGTAACAGTTTTCACGTGGTCGATCCTTCTTGTTTTTGGACTTCACTTCAATTTCAGATGCAAATGCAGCATTAGATGCTTTACCTTTGCAAAGGTGCTGTGCGTGGGTCTGAAAATCTGACAACCAAAAGAAATGTAATTTGCATTTGCGACATGGATACATTTTGGTAAACTTGTTTTCCTCGTTGTTCTCCGAATTTCCAGCAGTGGCAGCAATATGACTTTCTTTTTGGTGAGCAAACAAAGCAAATGCTTTAACGAATCGCTTTCCACAATCACTACAGGAATGGAACCGTTCTCGTGTATGTTCTTGGAGATGTTTCTCCAGAGCTTGTCCACCTTCAAAGATCTTGCAGCATAAAGTACACCTGAAACTTAGCTCTGAATTTCTATACTGATGGTGACAATGTAAACTTTGCAAACTGTTGAATGATCTACTACATATTTCACAACGGTAATCGTCCTGGGGAGGCTTTTCCTTTGCATTGTTCAAGTCCAATGACTTCTGTGTTTTTGGGTTACGATTGGGGTTTTCAGGAATGGGCTGAGGCCTTGGTTTAGGAGATGAAGGTTTGACAGGAGGTGTGAAATGTGGCGGGACTCCAGGGGATGGTGGTTTTGCAGGGGAAGGAGATAGTGATAAGCCATTTAAAATTGCCAGTGTGCCATTTTCTTGCAGCACATATTCTCGAGGGACTTCAAATCCATTGGATGAACCATCAAAGGAAAACGATTCCAAAGGTCCGTGAATGGCCATGTGGGATAACACTTGTGTGTAATGGGAAAATCCATCACCACACTCCGTGCAAATGAAGGTACATGGATCTCCACCCGAGACACTATTCAATGCTTTCTGCCTTTCCATGATAAAATGATGTGGTCCATGTGCTGAAGGCATCACTTATGCGAGATGAAGAGAAACTATCCAAACACTCACAAAAATAATTTCCATGAGGAGTTCCAAAAGTCCTCAGTCCCTCGATAAATACGATCCAATAATGAGTCCTTCGACACTCCACATGCTTATAGGTTCTTCATCTTTTAACAGCACCTGGAAGAAGAAGAAAAAAATCAAAATCACTCTTAAATAGCACCTGGAAGAAGGAAAAAAACAATTTACTCTAGAATCAGCCGCTGATAAGAGATGTTCTGACATCATCAGAAAGAAAATGATACACAAGCAAGGTATAGGCTCTGAGACCATCTCCCAGAAACTTGATGTTCCTGTTACCATAGATGCACATTCAGAAAATTAAGATCCAAGGGACTATAGCCAACCCCCCTAGACGTGGCCCCAAGAGAAAAATTGATGACAAATCGAAGATAGATGATACCAATGGTAAATGAACGCAGAACAACCTCCAGAGAAATTAAATGTGGAGTCTAAGATCAAGGTACATTAGTGTCAGATTGCACAATCAGTCATTGCCTGAGCCAAATTAGACTTCATGCTACGAAGTATACCACTCCTGAAAATAATTACCCAAAGTACATATTAAGGTAAATATAAGCTCCAAGATGCCTTCTCTTTGGAATAGTGATAGGCTGACAGATGAGGTTAGACAGGAGTGCCTATGGACCACCATGTTCATGGGATGACATTGATTAGGTTTATAGGGTTTTAGAAAATTACACTTAAGAAACATCAGGAAGCAGAACTGGAGGTGATGGGATACAAAAGTTGTGTGTGTGTTTGTTTGTTTCAGAGTGACCAATCATCCATCCACTCTCTGAATCGATTTTCCTCACAAGGGTCATGGGCGTGGTAGTACCTATCCCAGCTGACTGACAGGGTGCACCGTGAACTGGTCATCAGCTTGTGGCATACATGCCTACGGGCAATTTGGAGTGGTCAACTGACCTACCATGCATATCTTTGGAAACTGGAGTACCTGGAGGAATCCCACACTGGCACAGGAAGAACGTGCAACCCTAACCTAACCCTTCACACTGTGAGGCGAATCGACCACAGTGCCCCCCTTCGTGGGACAGCCAAGGTTAGCCTAGTTTTGTGGACAACGTGAGAGCAGACTGCTATACACGTTGAGAGGAGAGAGTGAGTATATCGGTAGATGGGTTTTGAGATTGAAAGGAAGACCTAAGATAAGGGAATGTTGATGATGTTGTGTGGGAAAACACAAGGCCAGGAACTGGTGTTAGCGAGAAGGATGCAGAAGAGATGAACGGGGTATAACAAAAGGAAATGAAGATGCTACAAAGCTTCATGGAGAAAGTCCTATGGACAGGGGACACAAAACCGGACTCGGCATGTTCACAGAAGTACCATGGAAAGAACAATTTCTCTACTGTGATATATGGGGGAGGCTTGGTTATGTTATGGGCCTGCTTTGCAGCATGTAGCACGGGGTGCCTTCAATCGGTGAAATCAGCAGACTATTAAGGGCGAGCCTAACATCGGCACTTGTGTGGTAGGACTTGTGTGATAGGACTGTCGTCGCCGCAGACCATCAGCCGGCCCGCCGCTCAACGAGGAGGCTTGCCTAAGAACTGCATCGGCTGCGTTCCAATTAAATTTCGGATAAATAACTGTAAGACAACGCCTCGGAGGTTGGTTTGTTGGAAAGATTGGGAGCACGAGACTTACCTTGACCCTTCAAATGAGTGTGGCCGTTTAAAGCACCTCCTTTTTGGATAGGCGGCGGAGGTGGTACCCCATACCTTAACCAATTTCAATTGAATAACAACGTACGAACAATTTAGCTTACATTAAGTCTCTCGGAACATGTCATGTTTGCGTTTGTTGATGACTGGTGAAAGGAAATAGACAAATGTCTCTGGGCAATTTAGCTGAAGAGAGACTACTACTTACTCATTTCTTGCTCTTGAATCAGCCATGGAAGAGCGAATCGTTTTATGAGGTGTTGAAATGGGCCCAAGTAGAGACATCCACATGCATTTTGAGGCTGGTTGGTCCCCATTATTTTGACATTTTAAGCGATGTCTGTACATTGGTTTCCAATGGGGAAATTGTGATCACTTCCTTCCGTGACATCATCAATTAAGACATAGAGGGGAGGGGTGCGTGTGGCCCTCCTCATTAAATGTGGGCATTTTTAGAGGCATTAGTTGTTTAACTATTTCTACAAAATGAATGGATAAAATATAATATGCTAACTAATTCATAAATTGGGCTAATTAATGGAAAATGGACTATCATCGCTTTTGTGTCTCTTGTGGCTGACGCAATCGCTTGGCTGGGCTACCTAATGGAATTTTCCGTGATCTCTTACCCAGTGGGTTAGCTATGCAACCGAATGGGAATTCCCCTGATTTCATATTTTAGATCGAATGAAACATTCTACGACCTCATAGCCCTGGCACCTATGGCAACCTACTGTGGTCGTGCAGCTGTAGCTAGTCGTCGGTTACTTCCCCTTTTAACTTCTTTTTTTTATTTCGCCTTACTCCACCCAAAGATTATGTTTCGACCCAAACAAACACCTCCATACATCCTCAATCATCTTACACATAATATTGATGAACATAAACAATTGATTAACATATGTAACACCAAACCTACTAAACTGTGATTAAATTAACACATGAACACTTTATGATCATGGGCACCCCTACGTTAACATATTATCTTAACACTTGAAACATAACTATATTAACAGATGTGACTATTCTGAGAAGTTATATATTTTAGTGGAAAGCAAAAATAACTAAAAGTACATTAGATGGATAGTTGTGGAAATTTGGCTAGGTTTCATGTCAAGATTTGGCATCCTCTGCTGGCTAAATTTGGAATTACAACAAGGCCAAATTGCTCACACTGTAGTGGCAAAATTTGGGATTACAACAAAGTCCATTTGCCTGAGAACAACCCAGCACACACATATACCTCAGGTTACATCATCACAATCACAACACTTGACACTCTTTAATGCATTTTTGCAAGGAATGTGCTGCCCAATGCCAGAAAGTTTGATTCCAGACACAGGTCACGCTTTTTGCAACAATGACCCAAAACATAGCGAAAAAAACACCCAAGAACGACATAGGAAAAACATTTTTGTACTTTTTGCACATTCTGCCATCTAGTGATTGAGCATTTAATTGTCACTATCCATCGTTAACATCAATATATGAACAGATATATTAAATGTATAGTTAATAAAATAATTTCTGGATCAACTGAGATCAATTAACAAGCATTTCAAGATTTCTCTCAATAGTTGGGAATCATTGCCATAAACTTACATTCTGCAGATTTGTACACAAAAGGTTAGTTATACGTTATGGAGTAGTAATCGTTTAACGAAATACAATTTAAACTGCATTTTGCGGAGCGCAGTGTTCTACTTATATAGGGAATCAATGGAAAATGCAACTCACTCCAAACACAACACCAGATGTCATTCAATATAAGCCTTTATAATACATTAATATAATTACCAACTAAATATATAATCGTGAGGTAATGTACAAGCATGTTGAAATCGTGAAGGCATGACAGCAGGGAATTTAAAACCTGTCGATTTAGACCTGAACATAAACAGATGACGACTGGAGAGCTCCCTTAGCGCGGCCTTATTTTTGGCTCTTCTCCGTGTATGTGCAATGCACAACTCACCTTCAAGTCCAACATGTACATTATTTATTCACGAATGTGCGAAAGCAACAATTGTACTATACGCCATCTTATTTAGCTTTTGTCTGTTTGTGCTTGGGAGCTAGGTAGCGTTAGCCACCCTTAGCATGTCGTCATAATTGTGACGTTTTAGTCACGAACGTAACCAAATCAGTACACCATTTTTTAACACAGCACTTACCGCAGCATCAATCACATTTGTTGACAGCCAAGAGCGATTTTTGTCGGTTCCCAATAACACTGGAGGTTGTTCGCTTCCTGCTCCAGGCACGGACCCCGGTGGATACAGGCCGGACCATCCAAAGATCCTGTTTAACACGAAGATGGTGCCTCATGAGTTTTTCCCATGGACGAAAAGTTACGACGCAGCCACTGCACAATTTGCGTTTTATTTGCATTAAACGAATTACTTATGAGCTAATGGTTGCAGGTAGAAGTATTAGTCAAGTGGTTAAACTGTTGGTGATGCTTACGTTTTCTTTTTTAGACATATTGTCAGTAGAAAATAGTCGCGTTTAGCAACCAAAGAGAATCATCTCGTTTAAAACAGCTCTGGCAACTCCCCCCAAAAATCTCTCTCCCTCGACAAAGGTAAATAAACAAATTATATATAATAATTTATATATATTATAATCTATAACATATATTACATATGTACATATTAATAATATATAACATATTATATGATAATTTATAATATATATATTACAATTTAGATAGATAGATAGATAGATAGATAGATAGATAGATAGATAGATAGATAGATAGATAGATAGATAGATAGATAGATAGATAGATAGATAGATAGATAGATAGATAGATAGATAGATAGATAGATAGATAGATAGATAGATAGAACAACAAATGGAGATACAGTTGGTCTGGTGAACAATTTAATTGGTTGTTTATATTTTAATTGGTTGTTTATATAGTATGCGGTTTTAATACAACACACAGGAATAAGACAGTCACTAACAAATATCCTGTCATTGTTTCAAAATTTAAACATCTAAAACAGTCAACAAAAGCTAATCAAGAATATCTCCATCTATGGTGCCAATGGAATGTTTTCGTATCCTTTAGCAAACTCAGACTGCATTCATTTCATTGCCCTGAGTGGTTTCAACTGTCTTTGAGTCCACTTGTGCGTCTTCCTGGAAAGCATGCTGCAGTGTTTGCACAATAGATTTACGAACTTTATCCTTGAAATCCTGTCCCATGAACACATAGAGAAGTGGATTTAAGCAACTGTTGATAAAGGCCAAGCTTGTGGCTATTGGAAGTCCAACCGTAATAACATTTTGGAGCACTACACTTGAATGCGTGTAACTGGTTAATTCCAATAAAACAAGGATTTGAAAAGGAGCCCAGCAGAAGAAAAAAACAACAATAACGGCAGCAATTATCTTAAAGGTGCGACGCGATTGGCCGGCCAGGTTGGGATTCTTTCTGAGGCGATGGATGATGGTAGCATAACAGGACACAATGACGGTGAAGGGGATTGCAAAACTCAGGAGGAAGCGAGACACGGTTATCGCCTGATAGCGAAACAATCGGAGTTGATTCAGCTCAGGTGTAATAAAGTCATCAGAAAATACAAAGTTGTTAAAGCAGTTAATAACTTCTTCGCTGAAGAAGGACGGCCCTGTGTCCCTGTAGATGAAATATGGAGTGCTTAGAATCAGAGCTAGCGCCCAAACACCCAAACTCACACGGGACGCCTTTTTGACATTGCGGTAGTTCTGGGCCCAAATAGGCCACACAACAGACACACATCGGTCCATGCTGATCACCGTCAGGATGTAAACACTGCTGAACATGTTGAGAGCGCTAACTGCGCTAGTAAGCTTGCACATGAACTTGCCGAATGGCCAGTGGAATCCTAAAGCGGTGTACGTCACACTGAACGGAAGAAAGGCCGTGAAGAGAAAGTCGGCCACAGCAAGGTTGAGGAACCAAATTGTGTTAATGGTTTTCTTCATCGAGAATCCCGTTACCCAGATCACCAAGCCATTGCCCAGCACGCCCAGGACAAAAGCTAAGGAGTAAACGATAGTTGACATGATGTTGAGAGAATCTCTCAACTGCTCATGTGGATCGGAAAAATTGCCATAAAGGTCATTGAAGTCTTCTCCAGGTGCAGTGGTCTTATTAATTGGAAAGGCAGATGTTGTCATGCTCTCCATGGTCCTGAAACCTGAAAAGAAGAATGTTTTTTTTTTCAGTCCAAATATCCCTACATCACAGAGTCATGCAATTTCGCAAGTTCCTCTGTTGACAACAAAATGGTGACGCCTTTATGTCGCTATTCCTGTTGGCTAACTTACAAACTGTCCTAAAGTTAACCAGGTCGTCGGTCTTACATTATTTACACTAGATATATTTTTTAAAGTTGAATGCAAAAGACACTTTCCGTTGTTTTGTTTCATATTCATGGTCTTTAAGTGTTTTTCATATATTCATACATTTACTGTAATTGCGATTATACTACTGCATAGTTATGGCTGGTTCGAACAAATTAGAGTTATGTCAAAAAAAATATATATTATTTTCATGATAAAGCAAAAAGACATGTTGACTCACTTAATAATTTTGCTTTGGAAACAATAAAAATAATTAAATAGGTTGTAGCATTCTGAAAAGTATTTTCCGGTGTGTTTGTTGTACAATGGATAAAAGTAACGACCCAACGGAAAAACTATCAATTCACTTTTTGACTTGTACTATTGAAATAAATGAAATGATCATCATATATGACAATAATCTAATTTATTGCAATAAACCCCAACCAAATAACAAACTTTAACAATAACGTACGCACAGTACCTTCGTCAAAGCTGTCCAGTGGGCTGAAGATGTGAGAAAAGGAGAAATTACTCAACTCCATCGCTCTAATAATGCAATCGGTTGTCACGCCCGTGCCACAGCACGCTCGGCCTGCACTTCGCTCGGCCACACCCCTTTTGTTACCGTAATGTCTGTCACCTGCTTCCTCTTGTTACCCTGTGTATTTAAGCCCTGCACGTGTGTTTCTCCCTGTCGGTGTCTACTGTTGTGTCCATTCCTGTTCGTGCCCAGTGTTCCTGTTCTTGTCATCTGGTTTTCCCTCGGTCTGTCTGAAGGCTCACGGTCAGAATTTTAACCTTGTCCAAGGGGACTTCATGTTGGTCAGTCTGTCTGTTTTGCTGGCCGTCAGTCTTCCTCCCGTCTGTGTCGTCGGTTCCCCACCTGCCTCCCTTCCAACTCCTTTTCCCTGCAATAAATCCTGGTTCAAGCTGCATTTGGTCGCCCTGGCTCAACTCATTCCTGACATCGGTGTGATGACACCCCACACTTTGGATGAATTGCCATTATGAATTACTTAACGTTGCTTGTTTGATAACATGATTTAGAAAAATCAACTTCACCATCTTGATGGTTCAAACCTCTCACTTAAAAGTATACACATTCCTAATTAGTGTAAAGTTAGACCTTTTGTAGTGACCATACATGCATGCTAGCATGGTCTATAGATAGATAGATAGATAGATAGATAGATAGATAGATAGATAGATAGATAGATAGATAGATAGATAGATAGATAGATTTTATTTGGTTGTTTATATATGCGGTTTTAATACAACACACAAGAATAAGACAGTCACTAGCAAATAATCTGTCATTGTTTCAAAATTGAAACATCTAAAGCAGTCAACAAAAGCTAATCAGGAATATCTCCATCTATGATGCCAATGCAATGTTTTCGTATCCTTTAGCAAACTCAGACTGAATTCATTTCATTGCCCTGAGTGGTTTCAACTGTCTTTGAGTCCACTTGTGCGTCTTCCTGGAAAGCATGCTGCAGTGATTGCACAATAGATTTACGAACTTTATCCTTGAAATCCTGTCCCATGAACAGATACAGAAGTGGATTTAAGCAACTGTTGATAAAGGCCAAGCTTGTGGCTATTGGGAGTCCAACCGTAACAACATTTTGGAGCACTACACTTGAATGCGTGGAACTGGTTAATTCCAATAAAGCAAAGATTTGAAAAGGAGCCCAGCAGAGGAAAAAAACAACAATAACGGCAGCAATTATCTTAAAGGTGCGACGCGATTGGCCGGCCAGGTTGGGATTCTTTCTGAGGCGATGGATGATGGTAGCATAACAGGACACAATGATGGTGAAGGGGATTGCAAAACTCAGGAGGAAGCGAGACACGGTTATCGCCCGATAGCGAAACAATCGGAGTTGATTCACCTCAGGTGTAATAAAGTCATCAGAAAATACAAAGTTGTTAAAGCAGATAATAACTTCTTCCCTCAAGAAGGACGGCCCTGTGTCCCTGTAGATGAAATATGGAGTGCTTACAATCAGAGCTAGCGCCCAAACACCCAAACTCACACGGAACGCCTTTCTGACATTGCGGTAGTTCTGGGCCCAAATAGGCCACAAAACAGACATACATCGGTCCATGCTGATCACCGTCAGGATGTAAACACTGCTGAACATGTTGAGAGCGGTAACTGCGCCAGTAAGCTTGCACATGAACTTGCCGAATGGCCAGTGTAATCCTAAAGCGGTGTACGTCACACTGAACGGAAGAAAGGCCGTGAAGAGAAAGTCGGCCACAGCAAGGTTGAGGAACCAAATTGTGCTAACGGTTTTGTTCATCGAGAATCCCGCTACCCAGATCACCAAGCCATTGCCCAGCACGCCCAGGACAAAAGCTAAGGAGTAAACGACAGTTGACATGTTGAGAGAATATCTCAACTGCTCACGTGGATCGGAAAAATTGCCATAAAGGTCATTGAAGTCTTCTCCAGGTGCAGTGGTCTTAATTGGAAAGGCAGATGGAGTCATGCTCTCCATGGTCCTGAAACCTGAAAAGAAGAATGTTTTTTTTTTCAGTCCAAATATCCCTACATCACAGAGTCATGCAATATCGCAAGTTCCTCTGTTGACAATTTGGCTAACTTACAAACTGTCCTAAAGTTAATCGGGTCGTTGGTCTCACATATACTTGATATAAGGTTGAATGCAAAAGACACTTTCCGTTGTTTTGTTTCATATTCATGGTCTTTAAGTGTTTTTCATATATTCATACATTTACCGTAACTGTGATTATACTCCTGCATAGTTCCGACTGGTTCGAACAAATTTGAGTTATGTCATTGTCGTAGAACATTCCATTGTAAACAAAAGACCCCTTGGACTCAATCTTTAGTGATTTGACCTAGCCATGCAGTAATTTTGACAAAACTTCATTCCTGTCTATCAATAAAGGTGTGCCTCATGGTCATATCACGGATCCTCTTACTTTTTACTTCTGACAAAATGTTAAAATGACGATGACTTGATGATGCAGATTTAAATGCATTTATTGGCAAGGGAGAGAAGAATGAATCCATTTGTTGTCTAAATGTTTCCCAACCTTTATTTAGTTAGGGCATATATATATATTTTCCATTTGAAAAATCTCACAGCGCAACAATAAGTAAAAATGTAGAAAAAAAACTCAATTTACTCAAAAATGTAAGAACACCTATCTTGTAAAATACAAAGCTAATATATACTACTATATATACCAGCAGCAATGATCGGAGGATTGTTTTCTCGGCTTTCGATCTAATGCTGCCAGAAATAAAGCTCTATTGAAATAAAGTAGGATATTGTGCAAAACTTAATTTGTTGTTTCATTTAAAGAGTGAAACTCATGTTGATGTCGATTATATGATTTTTAATATTATTTTCATGATAAAGCAAAAAGACATGTTGACTCAATTAATATTTTTGCTTTGGAAACAATAAAAATAATTAAATAGGTTGTAGCATTCTGAAAAGTATTTTCCGGTGTGTTTGTTGTACAATGAATAAAAGTAACGACCCAACGGAAAAACTATCAATTCACTTTTTGACTTGTACTATTGAAATAAATGAAATGATCATCATATAAGACAATAATCTAATTTATTGCAATAAACCCCAACTAAATAACAAACTTTAACAATAACGTACGCACAGTACCTTCGTCAAAGCTGTCCAGTGGGCTGAAGATGCGAGAAAAGGAGAAATTACTCAACTCCGTCACTCTAATAATGCAATCGGTGTGATGACACCCCGAACTTTGGATGACCTGAATTCTGATGCGCTTCACAAAACCCTTTTTTTCTTTTCTGTATAGCAGCTTAAAATGATTTTTTTTTTAAATTCTAACAAAACACATAAAACATATGGCAATAGATCTGTTCTCATTAGTCATTCATCCATCTGTAACATTTGTCCTCATTAGGATCCCGGGTTAGCTAGAAAAATTATTAACAAATGATTTAATGGACAACCAAGTAACTAATTCTATAAGGCATCAAATAAATTAAAACAACAAAGACAAAGAATGAAACCCATTTAAGAATAATCCATGAAATACATGCAAATAATATCACAAAACTCTTGATCATGATCAGTGTGCTTGATTAAGGAACAGAACTTTAACTTGCCCACTTATTGGCTACGAACTGACATTTAGACACAGTTGCTCCTTTTCCCACTCCCCTTAAAAGATACCATTTTGACAACATTTCTATTTTGATTGGAAAATCTTACTTTGGTGCTGCTGTTTTGGTTAACAATGGGATTTTCCTTATCAATCTGAGGCGGATAATGAGGGTAAAGTTGACCTGGACACAGTTGTGGCAATATCCTGCTTCGTTGGGTTCTGTGCAACTGGATAAATTGCTGGGTCTTGGTAATGGCTCCAATTTGTGCGGTGTCCCTGTGTGAAAGAATAGGAAAATTCAATGAGTGGTAACCATAACAGTTAAGTCAAATAAACTAAAGTGTAACACAAGAAAATAGGCTTTATTTTCTTGTGCAACGATAATCAGAAGGAGAAAAAGCCAAAGCACACATTTAAAAAACCCCAAAACAGCAGAGCCAACCCCAGACGGGAATTAGGCCACAAAGCTCATGACCCTGACGGAGACCGTGGCTGCTTCTCAATAACAATATTCACATGATAGCCCTTCAATTTTGGGTGCCTTGGACTTGGCAAGTTCAGACTGGAAATCTGATCTTCAGGAATGGAACAACTCTGTAAAGACTGGAATCTTAGCAGACTCCATGAAGCATCATGGACTCACTAGCAAACTTTTTACCTACGGATGCAGCTCATCCAAAAGAATAAAGGGAACATTTTGAATCTGGAGATAAAATTGAAGAAGAGTTTACATCAGCACGCATAAAGCAGCCATTACAAAACAAACCGCTTTGAATGTAATTAACTATAAATGATCATAAAATAAAAAATGTCAAACAACGCTCCTTGCTGGTTAAATATAAAACTAAAGGGCAACCACACAAAAAAGACAAACGCTATAGAAATTAAAATGAGCTCGTGAGTGAGCCACACATACATTTACACACACACACACGCATATAAAAAAATATATACACACATGATTAAAAACTTCTCAATAGGGAGTTAAAAAAGACTTACATCAATTTAAAGTCTGGATTGTTGAGCCACTGGAGGTCACTAGAGAGAACAGATGAATGGACGTTACACTCCAGCATCACAGAATGAATCCTTAAAAAACAATTTTATTGTACACACATACTGTATTTATCATTTACATTTTTTTACATCACAATTATGCTTTCATAGACAGGTCATGTGCTTATATATCCAAACCCATCCACTGACAGATTGAGTCCATATCTACTTAGATGGGTCAAATAAAATAGCTCATGCAGCTGCCATTATGAATTACTTAACGTTGCTTGTTTGATAACATGATTTAGAAAAATCAACTTCACCATCTTGATGGTTCAATCCTCTCACTTAAATTTATACACATTCCTAAATAGTGTAAAGTTAGACCTTTTGTAGTGACCATACATGCATGCTAGCATGGTCTAAAAATAGCTAAAAAAAAATTTGCCTACAAATGCATCACAGCTTGTTTGCAAAACAGTCATTGTAAAGATTGCTGGTGTGGATTTGTTGCAGTTGAGGCAAAATCTGTGATTATTTGTCGTATACAATTACGATGGCTATGTACAATTACAGTCTCGACCATGAGCAGCTTTATACCTCAGCTTCAGAAAGAGACTTCTCTTTGCTTCGACTGGTGACCATTGAGTTTGTATAGGTGTAGGAACGGGAAATCTCTTCCTGGAAAGCAGTTTCCAGTACTTTCAGGATGGATTTGCGAACTTTATCTTTGAAATCTTGTCCCATGAACACATAGAGCAGTGGGTTGAGGCAGCTGTTGAGATAAGCTAGGCTGGTAGCTATCGGGACGCCGATCGTGATGACGTTGTCCAATATTTCGCTGTCGTAATCAGCCATGTGATTGACCAACTCAATCAGAGCAAGGATGTGATAGGGAGCCCAGCACAGGAAAAAAGTGGCAATGACGGCAGCGATGATCTTAAAAGGACGGCTTGACTGGCTGGCCAAGGTACGGTTCCGACGGAGGCGGTGGATTATCACGGCGTAGCAGGATACGATGACAGTGAAGGGAACGACAAATCCCAGAAAGAAGCGAGTCATGGTCATGGCCTGATGGCGGAAATCTCGCAGCTGGGTCACATGTGGCGTGACATAATCATCAGAGAAGGCAAAGTTATTAAAGCAGTTGATGATTTCTTCATTGTTGTACGACGGCCCAGTGTCCTTGAAAATAAAATAGGGAGTGCTCAGAATCAGAGCCAGGACCCAAACGCCCAGACTCACACAGGACGCCTTCTGCACGCTGCGATAGTTCTGAGCCCACACGGGCCAGACCACCGACACGCATCGGTCGATGCTGATCACCATCAGGATGTAAACACTGGCGAACATATTGAGGAAGCTCATGGTGCTGTTCAGCTTGCACATGAACTTGCCGAAGGGCCAGTGGAAATCCATGGCGGTGTAAGTCACGCTCAAAGGAAGGAATGCTGTGAAGAGGAAGTCGGCCACAGCCAGGTTGAGGAACCAAACGGTGTTGACTGTTTTCTTCATCTTGAATCCTGTTACCCAGATCACCACGCCGTTTCCCAACACGCCCAGGACGAAAGCCAGGCAGTAGACGATGAGAGACATGATGTTGAGAGATTGCCTCAGCTCGGCGTGGTCGTCCTTGTAGTCATACTCGTCCTCGTAGAACGTCTCGTTTGTGATGCTGGCATCGGAAACGTTTATATCATAGTAAGGCGTGGTGCCCATTACGTCCATCATTGTTCTGGGACCTGCAACAGAAACAGCAAATAACCCCACATTATCCCTTAGGAATGAAAAAAAAAAAGTAGACGGTAGTAATTTTATGAGAATAAAGTCATAATGTGCAGAAGTACTCATTTTACAAAATAAAATTATAGCACTAACATTGTGGGCGAGGGAATCACATATAAAGAACAAATTTAAATCTGAAAGTAATATTACAAGCAAGCAAAAATAAAGAATAAGAATAAAACTACTTTGTAATACAAGAAAAACATTACATTTCCTGAGAATATTTTTATGTTTCCCAAAAAAAGTTTACAATATTAAATAGACTAATTGTATATAAATTTATCACGGAACACATGAATGCCTTTTAACAAATGTACTAAAAACACCAAAATCATCTCTTTTGTTCATCTTGTTACATCATTTAACAAAAAGTCTTTTTAACCAAATAATTAACGTTACCTAAAATAAATATGAATTAATTTGATGTTGATAAGTACAAGCAACACAAAGGCTGCTTCATTTTATTCAATTTTCGCATCACATTATTTTGTGCAGTTTTATCCAACAATTGTGTAAATTGTAGAATTATTTTAATAATATCTTTATTATGTTCCCTCGCTCAACTTTAATTCATTGCTCAGTGGAGTAACGACATCTTTCTATTCGTACTAATTCATAACGATGGACAACGAAAAAGTGTTTCTAAATTTGTGCGCATAAAATAAGCCACCCCGAATAAAGCACTCAACCAGCCAGCGCGAACTTCTGCTTAATCAATCAAACCAATTGCAACTTCCAATTGCGTCTTATATACTCAAACAAGCAGCGTGGTTCCAATCTTAATGACGTTTATTGTAAGTATAAGAAAAAAAGAAGACAATACCTTCTTCTGGTGTAGATGCGTCCGAAGCAAAGTTCTGATTTGACTGCTCCGTGCAAGCTGCAAACCTCTCGACTCAGTCTCATGAAATTGTCTGACGTCATCGGCCACATCGAGGCGGGACCACAAGCTCCCCTAAATCTACCCCCACTCCTACGCCCCCTCGTGCTTTTGTCATGTTTTTTGTTCACTCTGCTCCTGTCTTGGAGAGATCAAAATTACATGCAAGAAAGTAAATGCAAGTTTGTTCACATTGGATGGAAGATAAAGCACACACATGTACACACACGTTCACACACACAAGGTATGTGAGGATAGGCATGTGTGTGTTTTTTTTTTTTTTTTTTGAAGACTTATAAGAGCAATTGTCTTTTGGGAAAGTCCACAAGTAAAAGCATAAACACAATCAAAGTGAATCATCAGTTGCGGTTATGTTGAGATGACAACCTGTTAGGGCAAGGAGGTGCTGTCTCTTCATTTTCACCAATCGCGACATGTTTTTCTCATCGTGGGCCGAGTTCATGTTTTCTTGAGGTTAACTTTAATTGCTGTGCGCTGACTTTGAAATGACATCTGGGCATGTAGGTAACATATTTGTAATGTACCCTTTTGGTGTGTAGAAGAAAAGTCACAGCAGCATCTGACAATAATTAGGGTTACTAAGCTGTTCCTTGGGAGACCAAAAAAAAAAATCTTTGCAGCTGTCCACTCCACTTTGGACAATGATGAGTCCAAAGCAAAACAGGCGTGGAGGAACAAATTATGTCTTTAAAACTTATTCCTGGCTTTGACGTGAGTAGGTGAACGCTGCAGTGTGAGTACAGTGTATGCTCCTGAAAACTGACTGGTGGATGGATGGATGGATGGATGGATGGATGGATGGATGGATGGATGGATGGATGGATGGATGGATGGATGGATGGATGGATGGATGGATGGATAAAGAAAGAGTTTGATGGATGGGTAGAAGGATAGACAATTTGTGGATGACATGAATAGAACGAATGGATAGACGACAAACAGACCAATCAATGGTCGGACAGACGAGCTGTGGTGTCATGGAAGGAGATGAATGAATGGATGTACGTGCGGGTCGATGGAAGGGAAAAATAGCTGGATGAAGAAAAAGGTGGATAGATGAAAACAGACAGGTAGATCAATTTTTTGAAAGATTCAATCTTATATGTATGCACGATTGCATATAGCACAGGGGTTTAAAAAGTTTTTCAGAGGTCAGCATGTTTCTGGTCACTTGGGAATGCTTTTGTCTGCTTTCACACCACCATACATTCCTGAAACATTTGGCAGTCAAAGGCCATGCCCAAAAAGAAGCATGTTGGAATCTCCAGATGGGCAGTATCCAAACTGTTATCCGCAAACCATGCAATCCACTAAACCAGATATGGCCTCAAAACACAGCCCTGAAAAAAAAAAAAAAAAATCACGAGAGTTAAAAATAAAGATATCAGCTTTAATTTCTTTTCAAAGCATCCAGTAATTATTTCTGACAACTAGCCAAAAGGTCTTTTCCAATTGAGCGTTTCAATGCGGTGTCGTAAAAACCGAATTAAAACATAAAGCGCTTCATCAACAGGCTGGGATGAACATATACAAAAACATGAGTAAGCGGAATGCATGGAACGAAGTGGGAGTGTTGTCCCCGGAGAAAGTGAAAATCAATCTCATCTTGGTGTCCCTCAAGTATAGCTCTATACCTTTCAGTCAGCATCTCACTTTAACCCTGTGGTCACGCTTCCTCCCGCATGCTTAGTCTTCTTGGTTTTTGCAGCCCGACTCGCTACGCCATTCATACATCTGTTTGACATGAAATTGGGTTGATGGTTGAATTTTTTTCAGTCTCTAGAGGAATGTTGCAAAACATGGCAAATGAAAATGCGTCATGACTGGAAGAAAGACTTTATCGATTCCAAGCCATGGAAGTAAACTTTAAAATGGACACTGGAACTTCCTGTTCTCATGTTGTTCTCTTCTTAAAACCAACAGTTCCATCTGGGCCCTTGTATGAATAAATCTCAGTCACAAAACAGTATTCTGTTGTCCTACACCAAATCACAGAGATTTTGGGATAAGTGCTGGGGAAAAAACAGACAAAAAAAAGCTACAATATGCGAACAGTTCAAACTTTGAGATTTTGTTGACCTAACCCTAACCCTGACCCTAACCCTAACCCTAACCCTTTGTCAAATGCATTGGATTTGAAAGATTTAGGATTAACAATGATGATTGTAGATTTGTTGATTTCACATCTTCCCGCGGTAAAACACAATGAGTCTCAAAATGGTGCATAGTAAGCTACCAAAACCTGCCCAACCCAAAACCAAGTCCCCCGCTAATATACAAACACAACCGCACAGGAACTGATCCCTGCCAATAGTCCAGATGTGAGGGGGAGGAAGAATGAGAAAAGGGGGTGTAAGAAAAACTCAAACTCAGGGATTGTGTCCATTTACACACTCTGGCGCTCATCTTGAGTTTGAACAACGCCCTTTTTGGACAGCGTGGGAGGACTCATCACCAATTGTTTTATCTCAGAAACATCAATCACTCATCTGCCTGTACCTTAACCAAAAAAAGTCCACTTCGTTCGAGTCTAGACCAGACTCGTTTAAATCAGATTAAATGCTCTTGACAAACACCAGCTTTCATATCTGCGTGAAGATTTATCCGCCTCTAAACATTTTGGTGCCTCAGTCATTTCACAGAAGCAAAAGACGCAGCATTTCGCTGGTTGTCTGTAGTGGATATTAATAGTCATTCCAAGGCTATAGTTTGAGGGAAGCCTTCTGAGCGTAGCGCTTTGCCAGCGTTCTTGATTTACCAAGCAAACGTGCAATTATGTGTACACCACACAAATACCAATTTGGGTGTGTAAAAGGAACCAGTGGAGGTTTAAAGAGAATACCAGAGCAGGATGATATATGCAGTCGGAGTATGCGGCCTTATTATTCATGATATAGCATTTGAGGAGGTGGGGGAAGAACCCCAAATTTAAAACGACAATGTGAGCACGCTACTGTCTGTGTGTCTTTGCGTGTGGCGCAATGGAGCGCTAATAATATAGTCTAGCTTCTACAGTCGCTGTACTGTAATTCACCCGGTACTTATCATAGCTATACGCAGTGCAAAACAGTTAAGCTCACACGAGCTTTTTTTTTTTTTTTTTTTTTTGGGGGTGATGGAACTTTTGGATTCCAGTTACGGCGGCGTCATAAAGACATATATAGTGGGAATCTGTAGTTAGCCCAACCCTCAAAAGTTTGTTGGTCCTGTTGCGGTACTGACTGGGAATCAGATCCTTGTCTGCTTGAGTGTGGAAAGCTTGGGGATTTTGTTTTTCAAGTCAAAATGAGTGCCAACTGTGCTTGTCCACATTATGCCTCATTGAAGTGTTCTGTTTTTTTCATGGAATACACCGCACACAAGAGGGGGGGAAAAAAAAAAAAAAAAAGCTGAGCCTCAACAACCGTAACCACTTCCTTACTATGGTCCTTATACTTTCCACCACAACTTTTGGTGCCTTCCAGCAGACCGGTTGAGGGATATGAATAATCAACCTTGGCTCCGTCTGACAGAAAAGAAGCCTGGTAATGCATAAGTCATACAGTGCTTCCTTTCTCCAGAGCAGTTTATTTGGAGGCACAGTTGAATGAGAAGTGGGGAACTGGAACTGGTTAAACATGGGGGCATCAGGTGGTCAAATAAACTGAATTCTTCACTTATTACAAGGTCAGCAATACTAAAATTAACACACTATGCTGAAATGTATTTATTTATTTTACAAACAAATGTTTTTTATTTATACAGTTTAATCAATTCTGCTAAGCAGATGTGTCAAGAAAGCAGCATCTGGGTGTCACATGGGACACAGAAATCTAAAAAAACCCAAAATCAAACCCTTAAGCAGTTGGGTGACTAAGTTCATTTCTAATAAATAATGTATTTGTTGAGTTTATGAACTAAAATAAATGGAATAAGTACCACATTTTCTAATCAGGGTACAGCGGCCACAAAAGTGAAAATAGTGTAGATAAACTTTAATCATGTGTACGTGTTTCTCTGTCAATTTACATATCGCACTTGGTCAAATGGGCAAGCCTTATCAATGTTGCCTAGCAACAGCTACGTAGATACCAAAACTAAATCAGAAAGATGGCGACAGGTTTATTTCAGTAAAGTTTGATAAAGAATCACAATCGCTCATGTCATCATTGTTTACAATTTACGACGTGAAAAGAAGTCAAGTAATGTTCATTCCAGATCAAATACAATCCTGAGAAATGAAAAGCAAGGATAATAGTACAGTAGTTGTTTCAAGAAATTACTCAACAGGGCGCAGCCTATTAAATTTGCTATGTGGTTTATTTCAAGTCAAAAAGCACACGCCATGAATTGTAAAATGAAGATGGATGTTTATGCAAAACTAAGGTAGAACCTGCCTGTGCTGGAAGGGAATGTGTTGTATTTAAGTTTTAAGTGTATAATTACAGGGTTTGGTTCAACGCACTCTCCCATTTAGTCGTGTTCTTCTCTGTTGTTGATTACGGCCTATATGTCCATACATGAGAAAGCCACTGACTCATAAAGCCAGCGCACAATGAATTCACATATTTGATTTAATAACCATAAAGGAAAATGAATTATTCACTCGTAACATACAGGTGACTCACATTTTAGTTTAAGGATTGTCGAAAGTGACGCGAAGAACATTATGTGTTGCAATATAGCCACAAACTTCCTGTCACTATGATGAGCTATTGGCATTTCCTGAAATACTCTAAATAATCGGGCCAACAAATTAACAAGACAGAAATGTTTGAATTTTTAAACCTTTGGTTCAGTAACATTTCTAAAATATCATAGTTGAACCTTTCAAAAAACCCAATAAAAAAACCATAAAAATAAATAAGTAAATGAACGAACGAATAAATAAATGAACGAATAAATAAATAAACAAACAAATAAATAAATAAAAGGGTGGCACATTGGCAAAAGTTTAGCATTAAAAAATACAATGTATATATATATTTTTAAGGTTCACATTTTATCCACTATAGTGTAACATCAACATTTTATGGGTATTGGCGCAGATGTCGAGTGTTTGACCTTGAGAAAATGTCGATAAGAGAACTCATTGCTGAGAGGACTAACTTGAAGTCACATTACCTGGACTGGTGCTTGAAGGCAATGAAGCTTCTGGTTCTCCTCGCTCTCTGTGGAAGTGCAGGTACAGTAAAAATAAATTGCATACTAGAGCCAAGGAGCAGTTTTGTTAAATAAATTGGGGTTACACTTAGACTAACAACATGGCGGTGAACCGGGGAGCTAGTTAACAAAAGCAGAGTTAGTGTTGCCAACTCAGCGATTTGGTCTAGTGACTTTTATTTTTTTCCAGTTCCTCCTGTGATCATTTTTTGAGTGACTAGTGAGTTTTGCTCTGTTGACCGCATGAGCAGAGACATTTTTACATAGTTTCTTCAACAAATCACGTTGAATGGCAGTCATAGATTTTATCATGCTGAACTTTGCCAAAAACATGCTGCCCTTTAAAACGTTGCATAAGCAGTGATTTATAGACAGATATCATTTCTCGATTCGACAAACCCGGCAGTAATCATGGCTGGGTGTGGCCAGTAAAACTGAACAGAGCTGTCCAAAAACTGTGTAATTACTTTTTTACCCAAACCCAGATGGGTTTGTTTTTGTGAGGTATTAAAATTGGCTTGATAATTGAAATTCTTGGGTGTGGCTAATATTTATCTCAACTTCAACTGAACGTGTGTGGATTTATCGATCATCAGAATTGTCTGTTACTATCAAAGAAATGAAAACGAGTTGATGTCAGCCAGTTAAGAAAATGTGTGAGGAGTCCTACCAAAAGATTTTTTTTTCCAATTGCATTCCTTGTCTAATAACAATATTTTTTAAATAGCATATGAACATGTTTTTTATTTATTTACACATTGCACATGTGATGATTGGTTAATGGTTTGTCAATTTTAGCTGCAGCTGCCCTGAAAAATGACGACAGGATAGTTGGCGGGTACGAGTGTCCAAAAAACTCAGTGCCTTACCAAGTGTCTCTCTTCACGGGATACAACTTCTGTGGAGGGATTCTCCTGTCCCCAGAGTGGGTGCTCTCTGCTGCCCACTGCAGAACAAAGTAAGATAATCCCTATTACTTTTTAAATCACAAGTTTCCACACCAAACTTAAAATGCCTCATTTAGATCCAATGTGGAGGTCCGGCTGGGTGAGCATGACATTTGGGAGCTAGAGGGCCCTGAACAGCACATCATGTCTGCAAAATTCATCCGCCACCCTGACTACAATCCCAGCACACAAGACAGTGACATCATGCTCATCAAGCTGAGTCGACCCGCTTCTCTGAACAGCTACGTACGACCAGCGACGCTTCCTTCTAAATGTGCCACTGATGGAACCATATGCCATGTTTCTGGTTGGGGAAGCCTTCGCCCCAGTAATGAAGGCTGTGAGTCATGTGACTAAAATCATACAAGTGCTGTAATACTATTAGTTGATATCTTCCTACTCAATTTGTTTATACTTTTATTTTACTTTATAGGTAGTTTTAGTCAACGATGCCACTGTGCCTAAAAACAGACTGAAGGACTTTTTGCTTTATGCACACACTAAATTCTCTGTCATACGTTATATATAGCGAGGTATCCTCATACGCTGCAGTGCCTGGATGTTCCTCTTCTGAGTGATGATGCATGCTTTAATGCATATCCTTTCCAAATCACTGACAACATGATCTGCGCCGGTCACCTGGAGGGAGGCAAAGACTCCTGTCAGGTAATTTGGAGATATCACCTAACAGTGTTTCTGCCTCATGAAGAAACAGCTATATTCATATTTTTTTTTTTTCATTCTTAGGGTGATTCCGGCGGTCCAATGACATGTAACGGCGTGCTCCAAGGAGTTGTGTCATGGGGGAAAGGCTGTGCGTTGAGAAACAAGCCCGGAGTATATACTAAAGTGTGCAATTACGTCACATGGATCCAGAAGACAATGATAACAGGCTAGACTTATAAAAGTGGTGTGAGAACATTGTGAAGTGTCTTTGTGGTCCATCAGTGTGGCAACATACAGCATGTGGGTGCAGACTAAAAATAAATCATATGCGAACATGTGCATTTCTTTCAATTTTTCCCACACTGGCACAAAACATGTGAGGTCTTATTTATTTACGTTTTTGTGGATGTATCTTATTTATTTAAAACGTGAATAGATCCAATCATACTTGACTGACAAGTGTTTTGGTCAGATCCAAGGGTTTCATTAGTATGCCAGTGGCACAATTTATAATGTTGGTAAGCATTATTCAGATTTAAGTAGCAATTCTCAAGGTTTTCCAAATAATTTAACACTACCGCAAACTGTGTTTTTATAAAATGTCTGCAAACTGGTCATGTACAAAAATCCTGAGCAGAACACAAATGTAAGAACATGACATTTATCGTCAACAGAACTGTAAATCACCAAAGCAAAAAAAAAAAAAATACTGTGACGCTGCACTATGCGGCTTTAAAATTGCAAAGCATGCACACACTCTGGCCTTTCTCCATAATCATTGAATGGAGATCAGTGTAGTTCCAAATGTAGTATTTAACCGGTTTTGCTCTTCACTAAAGTGTAATAGGAAGGACATGTTTTAGTGGTTGTGTGTGAACTTAAATACAGGGGAAACAAACAAAAAATGTTGTAGTTGGTTATTTACAGCCCAGTATATCGAATTTTAAGTATTGAGCTAGTGGAGAAGCGTGCGTACATGATCTGTGCGGATGGTATTTGGCACAATCTTGGAATCTCAACGATTTTAAAGCCTTGTGGATAGATTCGCCTGTCAACGGCCTGCCAATAGTTTCATCAATGTTACGAAGGTAAGAAATTTTCTGTACACCACCGCAGTGATTACTGACCAATTGGGTGCAGTATATTAGTGTGTCACAGGACAAATGTGCTTCGGGAATTATTATATTTAAATTGTTTATTACAACAAATAATGCCAGTGATGAACACTGACAGACAGAACAATTAAATGCTCTCCCGCTAGATGGCAGAAGGTACAATTGACATGACTGCTATCAGTCACATTTTTGTGACATTTTTCTTTGGCATTGATATATTATATCTATTTATTAGATATAATATTTTTCTAGATTTAAAAAAGTCCCGTTGTTCAATTGAGGTTGAGAAACACTAAGTGAAGTAATATTTCAACCAGCCTCCCTTTTATTTTTTTGTGAGAAGAAAAAGGTCAGCGCTGTATTTCCAATTGATTTTTGGGGGCCAAGTTGATAAAAATCAATTTGTTGATAAATTGCTAAAAGACGCTACAATTGCGTAAATTTCTCGTGAGAACATGTTCCTCTAGATATGATTTAATAAGTTACTTCCTGCTGTAATTCAAAATAAAAGAAAAAGGCGCACACGTACTGTACTCCAACCATGCACCCACTTTCGTGAAAAACCCTTATTGTGAAAGACCATCTGCCGGATATACATTTCCATCAAATATGGCGGCGGCGAAAAGTAGCTGCTGGAAAGCTCCCGAGGTTTATAAACACCACGAACAGCGGAAAGTGTGCATTTCTCGACCAAAATATCGTGATGGGAGGCAAGCAAGGGCCGTAAAGGTAATTTATAAAGTCTTGCAATCTCAAATAAAGTCGAGGATTGAATGTTATCGCTAACTTCGCTGTCCTGTGCGACGCAAAGAAAGGTAAACAAAACAGCGTTTTCTGTATCTTCAGGTGTACACCATCAATTTGGAGTCGTGTTATGTGATGGTCCAAGGGGTCCCTGCCATTGGAGTTATGACAGAACTTATCCAACTGTGTGCTTTGTATGGAGTCGTGCAAGAGTACAGGCCCTTGGATGAGTACCCCGCCGAGGAGTTCACCGAGGTCTACCTTGTCAAGTTCCAGAAGCTCACAAGTGCCAGGTTCTTACGACAGCTCTTAACAATCATGTTAAAAGTCTTGAGAATAAAAACTCATTTCACTTCCCTGAATAATACACTTAAAGTGGTGTAATCAACCATCTTATTTAATCAAACTTCTATTTAAGGCATGACGATATATCTCATCCAAATATGTAGTCGTTTTTTAATTCTTTTTCAGAGCTGCCAAACGACACATGGATGAGAAGAGTTTCTATGGTGGTGTGCTGCATGTTTGCTACGTACCTGAGTATGAGACTGTGGAGGACACCAGGATGAAGCTGCAGGACCGGAGGAGATATGTCATGAGGATGGCGCAGAACAGAGGTTAGATGCCTACTAACTTTGGGCCACACTGAAAAGAAATAATAACTAAAGGGAAAAAACTTGAATAAATGTAAATTGGGTTATTGCAAAATCACATATTGCACAAAAATGCACTTCTTTGATCCATAGTTCAAGATAAGGAACAGGAAGAGGCAGTGAACAAGGAACCTGCATCAGCACAGCCCACAGTGGCAGAATCCACACCGCTAGAACCCCCGCCGCCCGGCGTCCCCACTCACTGTGAAACGAACAATGAAGGTGAGAGTTGGAACGTGGACTATCATTCACCCTTTCCTCTACTGCCACTTCCTCCTCTGGAGCATCACTACTCCCCTCACAAAAGGCACCACGAACCTGCGCCGACTGAGGACAAAATGGGGACATTGCACAATGCTATCGTTGATGCCAAAAAAGAAGTAGCGGCTGCATCGGACTCAAACCAAAATCATTCCCATAAATCCAGAAGTACACGAAATACACCGACCTCCAATCAGCTGTCTGCGGTCACGTTTGTACCGAGGACAGCTCACTTGGAAAACAGAAAACGCAAGATGATAGAAATTGAGTCACATTCGTCGACTGAAGTCGTCGGAAAAAATGAGCCACTCATCGGACCGAAACTAGAGGATGCTCCTAAACTGGACATGGACGATGTTTCGTTGAACACAACTGTCAACCTAATCAGGAACACAATGAAACAGGTAGCATTTCCCTCTTGTCTTTTAGAATTGTGAGACAATGGTAAATTGACCTTTTTAAAATCTACAAATAATTTAATAAGAGTGATGTGAGGTAAACAGATTTTCAGTGTTGATTAATCAAAATGCAGTGCAGTACTTAGCTGCAACCAGCAGAGGTGCCATTGGCTCTCATCATTTAAAAAAATATATTTCATTGATTGTTAGATTTCTCTGTTGACTATTAACACTCAAATGCTGTTGCTATTTAATTTCTTTGTAATCAATGAAAGTTACTAAATATTTTTTTTTCCCCTTAGGTGGAATCTGTCCCTGACCTCAAACCAGCGGAAAAAAAGCCAAAACCACGTCGGCGAATTTGACCCTGATTGATATTCTCTTCACCTATATTATTAAAACAATTCAAATGATTTCTTTGGACATCTTTTTAATTTCTTGACACATTCTACAGGTTCTTCCCATGCTTGTGTAGACTTTCTTCACAAACTCCTGCTTCGTTTGCAAAGTCCCTTTATGTTGAGCCAATTGAAAACTAAGTAGTCCATAGGCGTGAATGTAAGTGGGAAGGGTTATGTGGCCTGTGCTTGCCCGGCAACCAGTCAGGTGTGTACCCGACCTCTGACCTAAATCAGCTGGGATTGCTCTAGGTCACCTATAACCTTAATGAGGTCAAGGCAAACAGTATAGAAAATGGACGGACGTTACATGCATATAAAATAAAAAAAAAAATTATCATCCGTGCACTTGACTCTGAAACACACGCTGCTCAAAGGTGTCAATCCTCTGGAAAAAAAGAAAACAAAATTTTAAATGGTAAAAAGTCGATTGTGAAATGCTTGACAACTCATTGAACTTACTGTGACGTTAGGGAGACACGTTCCAAAAGCCTCAAGGACGTGGTTCGCCTTTTTCACGGATTTCGTAAAGTCATCCAAAGAAAGCCTGTCGTCGTGGTCGTGATCCTAAGAATGGAGATAATATAAAGCAGAGTTGAATAATGATGTAAAGATTGAATTCTTCAAAACCTGCTCTCTCGTGTACACACCATCTTCTTGAGTGTGATCTCCACTAGGTCTTTGATGCCATCATAAGGATCCTCTTCCCCTGGTAGTCTGAGGCTGTACCTCAACATTTGTAACATCTCCTCTCTGGAGATATACTTGTCGCCGTTCAAGTCGTACACGTGAAAGCAGTCTACAGAAACGGAGAAAGAAATCTTTGTGCGAGAGGTCTTCCTTTGAATCTTTCAGACTTACATTTTATTCTTTCATCCAAGGTGCCACGAAGAACGACCGAAAGTCCTTCAATCCATTCTTTCAAGCTGACAAAACCGTCATTGTCTTTGTCAAATGTCCGAAACACTGCAGAGACAAATACAATTGAATTAATCCCATATGTAAAATCCTTTGAGATAACGTATATTGTAAATTAATTGGTATTAAAAGTCTACACACCCCTGTTCAAATGCCTGTTTTTGTGAATGTCCCCCCAAAATTAGATAATTTAAAAAAAAAAAAACTCAACTATAATAAATGCCTTTATGAGTTAAGACAATCTTGTAGAGGCGAAGTAAAACTAAACTAAAATGATGTGGTTGCGCAAATGTGCACACCCTCTCATAACAGCGGCTGTAGCCTTGTGTTGAGAATGATCTACTCAGTCAAACATCGAATAAAATTCAGGTGTTCTAGTAGGCTTCTGACTTTTTTTCCACTACACTTTATGGTCTGCTGAGTTTCCATGGCATCAGTGTGATATCACTGTAGAAAAATCTGAAGGGTATCAAAGAATCTCCAAATCTATCCACAAAAAGACAGTCATCCAAAAACAGGGCACAACATTACTAGGAATTGAACATGCCTTCCTTATAAAAAAAAAAATAGCAGTTGAACAGGTTTGTTTAGACTTTTTCTAGCCACTCCATGTGATTGTGAAAGTATTTTACCACTATCCATAATTGTGTCGTTGGTGACTCCAAAAGCGATGTGCAGGAAGTTTCTTAACTTCCATCTGTCCAATCCGCCGACTGACCTCGCAGGACTCGCCGGCTCCTCTAATAACCAATGAAACTCCCTTATAAGGCACTCCACCTCTCTTTTATTGACTAGGTCCAATAAAAGAAAAAGAACAAATGAGACCCATTGCGCTGTGCGGCTGCAGCGCCTTAAGGCAAAAGTTTGCGCAATACTCAAAACTTTTCAAATAAATAAAATAGAGAGAAACATACTCACAGTGAGCCACTTGCTTGCAAATGCTTTCCGCGAGGTTTTGTACCATCCTTTTGGACATTTTTGACCTTCTTACGGGCAACATTTTCGTCGCTGTGGTGGCGGAGCGCGAGGTGAAGTTGACGTTTTGTTGCCATAGCAACCACCAAGCTTGCCCTAGAATTGAAGGACGTGCGTTAACAAAATTCTCAAGAACTACTTTATATTGCCTCGTTTATTTCCATGCACAAAGGCTATTGCTTATCAGGAGTTATGCAGAATTTGCTGTACGTATGTCAGGGACTGAGCAAAGTACGACCTGCACTAATCCTTTTTTCAATACAATAAAAAAACAAAAACGTACCTTTGTCTTCTATCTGTATCTCATTGAAGTTTTGGTCATTTTTTAAATGATAGAGTTATGGTGTCTAAAGATCACTAAAAGTCAAAAATGTTTCTTAACTTTCCCGTGAAATTCGAACAATAATGTTCTCATCTATGAATTATGACATTACATAAGTTTCATAGATTTTTACATATTTGATTATACATCAGATTTTTTAGAACAATGCATATTGGACTTTTTTTTAAATAAATTGGAGAGCCTAAAATGTATTTGTTTTGCATGACATGGTTTAATTATTATTATTTTTTTTAAAGGAAGGCAAATGATGTCCATATATTGCTTAAGAGTCACGGGCGAGCTGCAGCCTAACCATCTGATTTTGAGCAAGAGGCAAGTTACACCCTGGACTCTTTGCCAGCCAATCGCAACAATCCAAAAAGAAAAATACTGTCAGTTGTAAACTAAAAATGCAACATTTTCCATTGAATAGCCATTCAAAAATACTGTCATCTAGTTGAAACTTGACTTTAACAGAAACGTCATCCTCCAACATCACCATCTGTAAAGTCCATTTGAGCACATAAACAGATAAAGGTCAGAGTAATAACACATCTAGTTGACCTCCTCTCTTATACTCATGGACTGGCCCAGCTGCTTCACATGACATCAGCTGCCTGGTGGCTTTCTATTTGTGCCAGCCATGGAGTGCGTGCTGCATGTGCTGATCTGTTCAAGTAGCTCATGTGGTTAAGGAAGGGTGTGGACCTTCATGAGCGGTCAACAGATTGGCTTGTAAAAAAGAAACACCAAAAAAAAAAGGGGAAGGGCATTTTTCAAGTCCTCTGATGGCCATGTAAATACATGAATAATATGATGCAATGAAGCAGCGCGATGGTTTGCTGGTATGCCTCATCCTGTTAAGAGGTTCTGGGTTTGAATCTTCAATCAGGCCTTCTTGTGTGGCATTGTTCTCCACATACTCACAACCCTACAATCTGGCTTCCTCCCTAGTCCCCCAAAACTGTCAGGAATGATTTGAGCCAGGGTGACCAAATGCAGCTTGAACCAGGATTTATTAAAGGGAAAGGGAGTTGGAAGGGAGGTAGGTGGGGAACCGAAGACACAGACGGGATAGAGACTCACGGCCAGCAAACAGACAGACTGACCGACAGAAGTCCACTTAGACAAGGATAAAATACTGACCGTGAGCCTCCAGACGACAGGAACAGGAACACCGGGTGCGGCCAGCAACGGAACACAACAGTAGACACCAACAAGAAGAACCCACGGGCAGGGTTTAAGTATATGAGACAATGAGAGGGAGCAGGTGACAGACATTTCGGTGATGAAGGGGTGTGGCTGAGGGAAGTTGCCGGCCGAGCGTGCTCTGGCACGGGCATGACAAAAACATGCATGTTACAGTATGGACAACGTGGCGCTCTAAAGTGCTGAGTTGTATGGAAGCTTTATGGGCTGCAAGTAGACGCACAACAGCAAGCTGCATTTTTTGACTGATACAACCACATGACATAGACAGTGGAATTTTTCAGATTCCACAAACGCAATATTAATCAGAATGCCATGTTTAGACAAATGTGGGCGCATAGAACATTTTTGTAAAGAAAATCTTTGACTTGATTTTCCCTTAATATAAATCAGTTGCAACAATACATTTACTTTATCTAGGCTTCAGTGTCTGATTTTACTTTAAATACAAACTATAGTGCATCAGTATTGCCACCTGTGGCGGCAGGGAAAAAGGTTCATTTAATTTACCAATGTGCAAATACGGCCAGCAGAGGGCGACATCCATTTAGGATGTACGAGATCACAGGAGTTCGTGTTAATTTTCAAGATTGACATGATGGAAATGCTTTAAAAATAATGTGTTAACGAAAACAAAGTACAAAAACTAGAGGGTATTCCGGTATTTGGTTGGCCACATAATGGCGGAGGAGTTGGGCAGGGGTGGTGGTGGTGGGCGCGGGGGGGGGGGGGGGGGGGGGGGGGTGAAGGTATTTCCATGTTGGCTGGCAAAGTTTAATAGGCAAAAAGTCTTTATATAATCAAGGTATAGCAAACATGGTGGTGATACTTGAGTAAATAAAAGAAGAAGAAGAAAAAAACAGCACAACAAAGGAGTGCGTATAGGGCGCGCTCTTGCAGCCAAGGGGACCACCGCCTTGCACACTCGCACTGACGCACAGCTGACTCAGCAGGGGCGCCTCTTGATCATCAGTCATTCCCACCCCAGCGCGCACATGGCTATCCACATCCAAGTCGGGAGCTTATAAAATCAAGCCCTTCACGACAGCTCATCACACAAGAGCAACACCAGAGTGGATGTGTAGGGAGCGCCACGCCAGGTACAGCTAGATTCCAACATTTTACATGCATGCCTAAGATTTTTAACAATTTGAGAAAAAAAAATACTATTGATTTGATTTTTGAACAGATTTAAAATAATAATAATAACAATTTTCTACAGTAATAATTAAACGACCCGATATGTAAAAAGTTATTAATACTGAATCACACCTGATAAAAATAACTGGTGGTATTCCACAAGGGTTAGGTTTTGGGAACCTAGTTGTTTATAATTAATAATCAATAAGGTTGGCTACAGAGATGAATCAATTGGATCTGCTATGTTAAATTTTCTGAATATTGTGCATTTCTTTCTTTCTTCTTCTTTCTTTCTTTCTTTCTTTCTTTCTTTCTTTCTTTCTTTCTTTTTTTCTTTCTTTCTTTCTTTCTTTCTTTCTTTCTTTCTTTCTTTCTTTCTTTCTTTCTATTAAAAGAAGGACATTTTAATAATAAAAAAAGTTAATTTAAATCTGAAATACGTAAAGTGAAGACAAATATGAAATATATGTTTCAGTTTTTGGTATAAAATTATGGAATTGATTTGATGCATTGAAGCAGTGTAGGTCTCTGTTAAGATCTAAGAAAAACTTAAAGTAAACTAATTAATGCTTATAATGTCATTGAAAAAGAATATTATTTATTTTATATTTATAATTCAACATCACTCATTCATTCATTTATTCATTCATTCATTCTCATCCCTATCATAGTATGTGAAGCCCATGCGACCTTCCTGCAGCATTTTTAGTTCATTCTTCTCTGTGGCAGATTAACAATTGCTTTTTGATTAATCGTTTGACATCATGGCAAATGACACTTACATAATATGTGCCATTTGCCATGATTTCAAACAAACAGAGCATACTCTTTGGATAGGTGTGGCAGCATGAAGCCTTCATAAAGATTGTGCTTTTTAACACTAACTTTATAGGGTGTTCTTCTAGATGCACTGACCTGTGTGTGCTTCCTATAGGTGAAGACACAAAATGGAGTTGAAACCTCTCCTCAAGAAACTGGGCTCAATCCTCCGAGCCATCTTCACATTCCTCTTTGCGTTAGTTGTCCTTGTCATTATGATATGGGCCTACGTTGAAGGTTTCCAGCTGGCCACCTCCGCGTACGGAATCATCTCCTTTGGCTTATACGGCCTCCTGCTCGCGCTTCACGTTGTGGTCCAGAGCCTCTTCGCCTTCGTTGAGCAGCGGCAGATGAAGAGCCGCAAAAAACCATGTACTTTCACCAAGACCATTGGCTTCACCATTTCAGCCTACCAGGAGGACCCCGCCTACCTTAAAGAGTGCCTCAACTCCGTTCGGGCCCTCGAGTATCCACCTGAGCTGCTGCGCATCATCATGGTGGTGGACGGCAACAGCAGCGACGACCGCTACATGATGGAGATGTTCAAAGAGGTGTTTGCCGACCAGGACCCCGCCTGTTACGTGTGGGAGAACAATTACCACACGTGGAACCCCACTAAAGTGCAGCCCGATGAGAAGACCGATGAACCTGTCTTCATAGGAGAGGACCTCCAACGAAAGGAAGTGGAGCACCTCATTCAGACCAAGAGATGTGTGTGCATCATGCAGAAGTGGGGGGGCAAGCGGGAGGTGATGTACACCGCCTTTAAGGCCCTCGGATCTTCAGTCGACTACATCCAGGTAAGTCTACTTCTTCTCATGCTCGTGTTCCTTTCAGTGTGTTGGACAATTTGTTCAATGTCCTTGAGCTTAGGCTTTATATTCTCGTACACTTTTTGTCCTCACTGAAAAGACAATTCAATGCAGGAGTTAGATAACAACAAACATTCGGACAGCTAGCTTAAGATTCATGCTGTGCTCATTGTCGTCACTAATAGGGCAATTCAGTTTTCCGTTCCGGGCATCAAGCTGGTTTCCAATCTGTGTCCCAGACAAGCTGATAGTATTAAGCCTTCGCTCTTTCCCAGTGATAACGTCCAATATTATCGTCACGTGTGGAGCAGCTAACTGGTATAAGCGTGCTGAGGTCAAGGTTTAAGTCAGACACAATAAATATATTTTATTAATATATTGTGTATTTTATGGTAGATATCAGTATCATGGTGACATTAGTGGGTGAGTGAGAGCGTTGAAATCAACAACAACGTACAACTGCCGAAACTCAAGATTAACTAGCGTTCTGAATCGTCGTACTTGCGAGGACAAAAAGCGCACTTAAGCTAGATGCCTAGCTTCTGTAAAGCTGCTAGCTTAATGCTAACATAATCTGAAACACCATAGACAAGCTAACGGTAATTAGCATAGACATTATGGTAATTATAACCATTAGGAAAAAAAAGATACTTTATTGTATATACTTTATATACTGGATTTTTTTTTTTTTCCAATGGTTTGCCATTTGCTTGTTCAGGTATGTGACTCGGACACCAAGCTGGACTCCCTGGCCACAGTGGAGCTGTGCAAGGTGCTGGAAAGTGACACCAGGTACGGAGCAGTTGGCGGGGACGTGATGATCCTCAACATGAAGGACTCGTACATCAGTTTTATGAGCAGTCTTCGCTACTGGATGGCCTTCAACATTGAGCGGTCTTGTCAGTCCTTCTTCAACTGCGTCTCCTGCATCAGTGGACCCTTGGGTATGTTTATTTCTAGAGCGAGACTGACACTGTCACAAAGTGTTGTCATAAAATATAAACTTGTTGCTCTTTTGGATTAGGGCTCTACAGGAATGATCTCCTTCAGGCATTTCTGGAATCTTGGTACAATCAGAAGTTTTTGGGGACTCACTGCACTTTTGGAGATGACAGACATCTTACCAACCGTATGCTGAGCATGGGATACGCCACAAAGTAAGCACTAAGCAACCTTTTAAACAATGATGTGGCTGTTATTGCGCAATCTTTGGTCTTTGTACGCTGTACAGTAAGGTTGGCTATATAGGATAGTATAACTGAAGTCCAACGATGGTCTTACGAAACAAACTCGTCTGTGCCACACCTATTTGTGAGCTAATAGACGTAATCTTAATTGCTGTTATAAAATATATAGAGCCACTGAATCACTTCTATAGATTTAACTGGTGAGGTCACTTGCTTGTTAGTCAGAAAAGTCCAGTGGACTTCTGTTGTGAGGACAAAGGGTGGGTGGATGGATGGATGGATGGATGGATGGATGGATGGATGGATGGATGGATGGATGGATGGATGGATGGATGGATGGATGGATGGATGGATGGATGGATGGATGGATGGATGGATGGATGGATGGATGGATGGATGGATGGATGGATGGACTACAATATGAAACATCAAATGATTGCCATGGAAAACTACACTATAGAAAAGACATTATATTTAACATTTAAAAATATGAAATATAAAATCCTATCACTGTCAGCGGCGACTAACATGGATCCGTCTCCTTTGCAGATACACATCCAACTCCAAATGTTACACGGAGACGCCGGCTCAGTTCCTGCGCTGGCTCAACCAGCAAACCCGCTGGACAAAGTCCTACTTCCGCGAGTGGCTCTTCAACGCCATGTGGTGGCACAAGCACAATCTGTGGATGACCTACGAGTCCATCGTCTCGGGGGTATTCCCCTTCTTCGTCACGGCCACCATCATCCAGCTGTTCTGGATAGGCTCGCTGTGGGATATCCTGTGGGTGCTGTGTTGCATCCAGCTGATCGGACTGGTGAAAGCGGCGTACGCCTGCATCCTGCGCCGGGACCTGGTGATGGTGTTCATGTCCCTCTACTCGGCTTTGTACATGACCAGCCTGCTGCCGGCTAAGTACTTTGCCATTCTTACCATGAACAAGAGCAGCTGGGGAACGTCAGGTCGGCGTAAGATTGTGGGCAACTATATGCCCCTGCTGCCACTGTCAGTGTGGGCAGCCATTTTATTATCAGGACTGCTTTACACAATTTACCGAGAGAGTACAATGAACTGGTATACCCCAGCCAAGAAACTGGAAATTGAATTTCTTGTTTTCGGCTGCGTAGTGTACTTGTGTTACTGGTTAATCATGATGGCTTTATATTGGGTGTGGTTCCGCAAGGCGTGTAGGGTACGTGCCAAAAGTTACACGTTGAATGTGTAAGTCCACGACGTCTAGTGACGTCTCGACACGTTAATTTATTATATGTCTGCTATTTTAAATGAATTAATTTATTTTGTCTCCAATCTCAGGACAGCAAAAGGGCTTCCACGCAGCTGCTAAACTAATCAACAGAATGAATAAAATATTAATTAGTGAAAGGACCAAAGCATACTTTGACAGCGACATGCTGTTGCACTTTGAAATGAAACTGTACTGAGGGCTTTTGGACTTTCTTATGCACTTCAATAAGAGAGACACTTTCCCGACATTAATAATATTATAGAAATGCTGTACATACTGTATAGGGGATACTGGGGATTGTGTGATGTGGAAATATATGTAAAAATTATGTGGTTGTATGTAAATAGCTGTTAAAAAAAAAAGCAACAAAAAAACATTTTTGTTGTTACACTGGAGTTCTGAGGATATTTTGCTACAGGGTTGCACACTTCAAAATATACATGTGTCTACATGTGTATGTATGCCTGGATGTTTCAAACGACTCGTGCTTTGGAATCCCCTTTGTCAAAATCGTGGGATTTGTGATGTGAGAATAAGGGAGTCCATTTAGTTCCCAGAGACCTTCACAGAAACTTCTGAGCCAAAACATTGAGTTCTTGATAAGAGGCCACCCCCACGTTCTGAGGGATGAACATTTTTTATTTTTGCTATTTGTTCAGGGAATGACCAAAGTGAAATAAAACACTTCACATGCCTAGATTGAGACTTCACTTCAAAGATAATTGCATTAGAAAAGACAAAGGTCATATTAAGACAGCCAGGTTATTGCTATAACCAAAATGATGTCCATTCAAGTGTGTGAAACATGAATGTATAAGCACAGTTAAAACACCTTGAATAAAACAACTGAGGATTTGCAATGGATTGAATTTGATATCTTGATGTGAAGAAACAATGTGAACAAATAAATATTTTTCTAACTTTTAACTTCTGTCGTCTTTGTATCACTTAAAAATCGAACACCCAATTACTGTTGAGCCTTTGCTGTAAAATTTGACCCAATAATATCATATATTTTGTTATTTGGTAGTTTAAGTGGACATAAATCTAAACCACGTCATTACAATGGAAATTGTAAATGTGATAAGATACTGTAGAAACATAAACAAGTCTAACTTTTACAGTGATGGATTGATTATCCAGTGGAGCTATTCACCAGAACTTGATAGAATTCGAAGTAAATATTTCTGAATTCGATAAAATATAGATACACGTCAGATAATGGGATACAAAAACAGATAGGACAATGTAAACAATATTTTTTTCTGACTGGATAAAACGTTTCCAAACTAGATTTTTTTTTTTTTTAACTTCTTCATAGTCTACTTTCTTTAGCATGCATCTGCTAGCTAACAGCCAATTAGAGTAAAGATGGCCGACACTATTTTCTGTGACAACGGTAATACACCATGAGAATGTACACTGCGTCATACAACTGGCAGGAAGTTCACACGTGTGCTTGGCTAAGGATTGATACCATAAAAAACAGATAAGGCTTGTTGTGGACTTCCTGGCGCAATCATTAATGGGTCTCAAGGAAGTAATGTTAAATTTAGAAATATGCAATCAGCATAAACAATGAAGTAGGTCATGGCGGCTCGGGTTTGGTTTTCCGCTAATTTCTCCAGAACCATATAAAGGTTATTATGTCTAATCAGTGCCATTGGCATCACAAGGACAACAAATAGATAAATACATGATGGAATGAACTGTAAAATACATTTTAAAAAAATCAATCAAAGTGACACTGATTTGTTTGCATATTTAATGTATACAACTATCATTTATATAAGCTACACTGACCACTGGAAAAAACATTATTTGTTGAACAGTCATGTTATCTTAATTACAATTGCTTTTAATATAATTTGAGTTTATTTTCAAACATAAAATTATTTGTCAAATCACTGTAATGTGTTTGGCACCGACATGCTGTTTGCCAAAATGTTGTAACCAGCTCAGTGGCCTAGTAGTAGAGTGTCCGCCCTGAGACTGGAAGGTTGTGGGTTCAAACCCCGGCCGGGTCATACCAAAGACTATAAAAATGGGACCCATTGCCTCCCTGCTTGGCACTCAGCATTAAGGGTTGGAATTGGGGGGTTAGATCACCAAATGATTCCCGAGCGCGGCACCGCTGCTGCTCACTGCTCCCCTCTCCCCCAGGGGATGGATTAAAATCACATGGGGATGGGTTAAATGCAGAGGACAAATTTCACCACACCCAGATGTGTGTGTGACGATGATCATTGGGACTTTGAAGTATTTATTCATTCTATGCAAGAACACCTGTTACTTTCAGTCGCATCAATAAAAAAAAATATTGTGAAAGCGTGACAGCAAGCAAATGAAATCTATTTACTGGACTTACTCATATATGGCTCTAAGATAAAGCATGTCTTCCTTAGAAGTGTGCCAGCTGTTGTCACAGTCATTTAGTTTTTTTTTTTTTTATTATTAAAGTGAAGGATAGTCCGTTTTTATCACTTACAAGCTAATTTCCGTTGAATCTTTGCTTTATGTGGAAATATTTCCATTGGCGGAATGTATTTGAACTTCAACAATGACTTTCAGGTCACACAGATCAATGGATAATGATGACGAAATTTGACATCACAAGTAAGGTGCACCTAATCTCTCAAACATTCATGTGTCTTTTGACCATACAAATCAAGTTTTGTTCCACACTCAAGTGTCCCCATGTCACTCATGTTTAATGTGTTGTTAAGTGTGTGTTTTGAGGGTGCGGGACCAATACATTAACTGTAGGTGTGGATGTGATAAATGATTACTCTGACAAATTTTACGTAATGTGGCCTTGACATGTCACAATTGAAAAACATTCACATCAACCTGCATATTTTTACGCTCTTTCTAAGGCCTGCCACACATTGAGCAATGTAGACTAGGTGGGCTGTCAGCCAACGCCAAGTTGTATCAATTAAATACAACTTGGTTTTGTATTTTACAAAAACACTTTATATAATTGTGTCTTGAAAGTAAAGTACGGACAGTCTCTGTCACCAAAATTCACTGGTGCAGTCAGTGAAGGGGTAGATTGATCGCTGCCAACAGACTGTCAAAAAAAAAAAAAATTCACCTTATTATTGCCAGTTTCACTCGTTTTGACGACCCACTTTTTGCCCTGTGCAATAAAAAAAAATACAAAACGGTATATTGCGTGTAGAATCTTATAATCTGATGATAGGTTGCAGATTTTCAATTGGAGTGGTTTGGTAAATGTGCTTAATTGCTTGGTGTGGGGTCGTCAAGAGTCATTTTTCCACAATTGTCCTCACTATTCTGTGTCTCGTTGTCATCGAAGGTTAAGGGAAGAGCTGGAAGCAGATGATAGCAGGCTAGTTAATAGCAAACAGCAAGATGATGGAAAATTTCAGTGGAGGTCTGGCAAGACTTCGTGTCGCGTTGACATCGGAACAAGCAGAACGATACATTTCTCAAGATGATTGGCAGTGGGGACATTAACAGCAGCTACAAACAAAACGTGAGCTCAGGTGCTTGTCTCCAAACCCGAAGTTGCGTGTTGGACCCTCAGACCTTGTGACAGCGTTGAAGAAGTGTCCGAGACACTGAACCGGTTGCTTCACACTTCTTTATTGTGTCAATGGGTTGAAAGTTCAGACAGTTTGAATGTCTTGAGGGTAGCAAAGTGAAGGCTCATTTAGCAAAAGTCGATAAGCCCGAGGTTATCTCAACTGAAAGAAGCAAAGTGCTACTGCTTCTGGCTCAAGAATTGGGACGTAGAGGGCCAGACATTGCCATGTAGAAACGCTGCATCACGGAAGACACACTGCTCATCCAGATGCAAGATGAGGTCAGAGCCGACGTCAACTAAACCGCAACTATTGTGAAAAACCTCACGTTTTCATCCGGACAGTCAGTGAGTCAACATCTCTAATGGTTGTCAAAGCAGTTGTAGTTTGGCAATTGAATATGAGTAAAAGTTTCTGCATTTCTCTAAGGCTGGCGTTGACGTGACTCATTAGTGATATAGTGCGTTCAACGAGAGTTCTGGCGAAAGGCCGACATTGCTTCCCTTTGAGGCTGTTTTCAATTAGGCTGTCCTCCCCCACCCTGTCTGGGCTTTCCTCCCTCGCTAACGTCATAAAGGAGGAAGCGTTTTGGCCGGACTGCATGACTGAACTGATTCAGTACGTATTAGAAGCACGTGTACAGACTTTTTTCATAGCGTTATTCGGGGCTTAATTGCATTTTACTGGAGTTTCGCGAGAAGCCGTCTGATCTTTGCGAGAAGCCGTCAGCTCTTTCATAGAACTGCAATGAGTGCAGCCGATGGGACAAACTGCACTTCTGATATGTCACGTACTGGCACAAGTAGAATGAAGCAACAATTCATTCCAGAAGGATGTTTCAACATCATTTTGTTTGGATTTATATTCATTTTTCCCTTATAAAATTACAGAAACTGGGAGTTTTGCTAACAGTTATTTCAAAAATCGATTATTCTTTCAATATTTTTTTCATTAATCAATGAATCCGATTAAAGGACAGATTTCCATCCCTTTAGTGAATAATAAGACATTATTTTAACTTGATATAATATGAGCATTTTGGGCCCTTTTTTTATCCCGAGCGCCAAGCTAGCACAAAATGGCTGACCCCTGAGATAGATAAAAATGGGTGGATTTTGCTTCTTGATTCATCTTCCACAAACTTAATACTATTCAGAATTCCATGTTTAGACTAGTGGGACTGCATTTAACATTTTATTGCAAAATCAATTTTTACTTCATTTCCTCTTTAAGAGAACATTGCCCGTTAGTCTTTGTGTGAGTGTTGTCTGGATGTGAGCTATGGCTATCTTCTGGCTTTTCCCATCAGCACAGCAGACAAGAGGAAGGAAGTCAACAACGGCTGGCAATGATGCGACTCAGACAGCTGAGAAAAAGTCACACCCACATATTACAGTGCTAAAAAAAAACTCGGAGGAACCCAGCCCTTATGATGGTGATATTTTTTTTCACCTACAAAAAGGACATGACCAGTGTGTGGGCGTATTCAATTTTTTTTTTTTGGTATGAGACAGCTGATGGGAAGTCAAGATATAAAAACAATAAAAACATAAAGATAAACATAATTGCCTCTATGCAGAGAATGCATGGGAAAAAAAACTGTGCAGGGGTCAAGATGTCAAGTCTTTTGAGTCATTTGTGTCCACTCCACCTCTAATTGTACACCACCCAAACTTTATTACAAAGCTAGGGTCCTGCATAGATAATTAAATCATTTACAATATTACAAAAGCTTTCTGAAATTTAGATAATTTATTTGCATTTTAAAAAAAAAAAAAAGCTTTAATTTGTTGTTTACATTTCTGTTGGAAATCTTATGATAAGAGTGGTAATGTTGGTCACTCTGATCGTGGAATTTTCATGCTTAGAGCAGATAATAGTCAGTGAAAGGGGGAAAAAGTCCGTCTGGGCCTGATAGCTGTCTCCAGAACAGGTAAGGGAGGGAGGAGAGCATTTCAGCAGACGTTAACGAGCTGCAACTTTTTTCAACTACGACAACGATATTAGTTTTTCTTTTCAAAGTTCGCACCATCACTTTGTAACAACCATCCCCCTGGCGCTTTCCACATTACACCACGCCTAACTACTTCAGCATCGACAAGAGCTGCCAAAATACTCCTTGCCTGCTTCCGCTTCTGTAGCGACCAAATTGGCCGTCAGTAAAAACTGAAAATCAAATGTCAGATTATGTGGAGTCTGTCTGGGTGAGGGGTAGGCTGCCATTCCTCTTTTCACCGAAAGACGATTTTAAGTCTTCACTTAACATGCATATTTTGGGCATGCGGGAGGAAAGCAGATTAATCTGAACAAAAACAACATAAGTACAGGCAGAAAATGGAACCTCCACACAAGAAAGTCTGAGCTCAGGTTAAAAATTAGAGCCTCTTAACGGTGATGTGCCGACCACTCACCAGTTACAAAAGTAATCAATTGTTACTTTATTTTTACATTTGAATGAACATAAACATTGCAAAAATGTTCATCATAGCCTCTTAGAGCAGGGGAGTCAAACTCATTTGTGTCTCAAGCCGCATCGTAGTCATAGTTTCCCTCGGAAGGTCATTATGACTGTCAACGCCTTATATTATTTACAGTATAGGCTACAAAACAAACTAATGAATAACTAGTTTTAAAATCAGAGACTAGTAAAACCTATTCAAATAGTTTCCAAAAGATGAATGGTAATAAAAATTGCTAGCAATATCTCTATTTTTAAAAAGTCAAGACAATTTGTAATTTTAGTAATACAAAGTCGATGCCAAATTTGTCTTCACGGGCCACATAAAATGATGTGGCGGGCCATATCTGGGCCTTGAGTTTGATATCTTTCTTCCAGGGCGTTCTCATACATTTAATGCCATACTTAAGTTTTAATGTGATTGATTTATTTTGACATTGACCTTGAAATGTTTACATAACTTTGTGACTGCATTAGCAAAAGTTAGTTATATAATAATCTCTTACTTAAATAAAAACAATCTCATAATCTCATACTTACATTTTAATGTGATTGATTTATTTTGACATTGACCTTGAAATGTTTATACAACTTTGTGACTGCACTAGCAAAAGTTCATTATATAATAATGCAAGTTGGAGATTGCCAAAGTCCCATTTTAAATGACAGTCACCGTAGAAACATAACTCCATCGTAAACAGATTGATCCTGGAATCGATTATTTGTAGTGTCACACTAACGACTGTCTTCCACTTTCGAAGTTCCAGTAAAGTTCAATGAGCACGTACGTAATCCAGGGTCTGACTTTGCCCAAGAGTTCTCATGAGGACACAGTCATAAAAGGCTGAACGCTCGTCATTAAAGATTCAACACAAAGGATAACAGGGACTTTTCCCACATTGTCCCCGATTAAAAGGATCCTTCGGAAAAACACAACCTAACAATTGAGCTGCCACGCAAGACGACTAAAGGACTTGTAAAAATATGACGATGACATAATATTTACAACGATGATAAATGCATGGCAGTTTGAAACAAAACAAAAGAAGTGGGCCATGGGTGCTTTCTAGGACACGTATGAAAGACTTGTACACAAAAAATCTCCAATAAATAGAAAGACTTATGACTCTGTCTAACCCTTTTTTTTATTCTAATTCACACCCTGTCCTAATATCAATATGGGTGGAGAAGACCAAAGTACATTCAGATGTTCTTGATTACATGCATAGAGTTGACACCTCCTGCTCTGATGCTACAATGCATTTATGGTTACCAGGGCAACAGAGAATACCAGTGGAAAAAGTCCAAGCAATGTCGGTGAAACGTCACGATGAGGCAATGAGTCATGTCTGACTATATTTAGAATTTTACTACTCCTTTTTAAAGACTCGCGCAGTCCGCTCACACTCACACTGCACCGTCACTGAGACAAGAGCACATACTTGGCATGACACGAGAAGAAAACCCAGCGTTTAATAAATTAAATACAATAAGTGGAACCCCGGCAGTAAAATTACAAGTTCAAGGAGCTTCAAAACAATTTTTAAAAATCGGTGGAATGAGGTATTTGCGTACGTCAGATCATCGTAGAACAATTTCAACATGGATTTGAGAATTTCAATCAAATTATAGCAGCATAAATTAAAGCTGGTGTAGGTTGGTGAAATATAATTAAATGTACATCACATGCCATCGTTTAGTGCTTTGTTTTTAGTTTAGTCTTTCACGTTGTCATGCCTGCTTTTTATGTACTACATATGACTTTGTGTTGCTACTTTATATTTATCAATCCATTCTGAACAGATTTTCCTCACGAGGTAGCGCACGTGTTGCACTGTGAGGCAGATGTGCTAACCCGTGCTCCACTGTATTATTTATTATTATTATTTTATGGTACTTTAGTATACCCTGATAAACTCAATGAATCTATTGAGGCGGACATGTTAACCCATGCTTCACCGTATTATTATTATTATTTTTATGGGGGGGTACTTTAGTATCCCTGATAAACTCAATGAATCCATTGTCATTTTTTTACTACTTTCCAATCATCCACGTGATCAGTTTTTTGCATCCTTGTCATTTTTTTTCCCCATTTTTTTGAATTGGAACTGCTTAACTTTTGTGTTTTAGAATCACAGTAGCGAATGTCTGTCCTATTATCGTACGTCTCCACTCCGATTTTTTTAAACCCACTTGTTATTGATTGGAGTCATGGCGCCGAGCTGCCTGTCCCGAATTTCTTTTTCAAAGCCTGGTATTCCCCGGACCAGTGGCCATCCAATTGCAGGGCAACAGCCGTTCATACGTACACTCACATCTCTAGACAGTTTAGACTGTCTTCAGTCAACCTGGTTGGACAATGGGAAGAAGACAGACTATCTGGAGAAAACCTAAGCAACATATAAACTCCACACAAGGTAGAGCTGAGATTTGAAAACAGTACCACACGTGTGAGGCAGACATGCTAAACCATACTAATCATGATATGCAGGCCTCGATAAAATCAATTTTACAAGCGATCCTTTAAATCATAGGTGTCAAAGTCAAAGCCAGACCTGTAAATATAGTCAATAGCAAGTATTTCGGAACATTTCAAGCGAAACAAAAACATTTTTCCTTCGTACGGTATTACCGGTAACATAACAATTAGTGATTTTCTCTGACGCAAAAACAAATGCAATCCTTTTCATTTGACAGTGACCCATATCTTCATGATTTAATGTGCTGACCTGCCAAGTACATAACCACATCCTCACGGGTGATTAGTTTATGCTTGAGGTTTCTTAATATCCTGGACCATGAAAAGTACAAATATGCCACCCCTTTCTTACTTGCTTTGAAACATTTTGTATTTTAAGTTTTTTTTTCCCAAAATCAGGGACCAAGAAACTTCATCCTCACTTGATGACTAGGCATTATTTATATTTTATGTAGAATGAAACATATGGGGAATGAATACATTTGGGGAAAAATAATGTTTTTGATCAGAGACCAAATTGTACAAAAATCATCTCAAGTCAACGCTGCAGGATCTCTTTGCTAACATTAAAGGAGATAGGTCAAAGTTTGAAATAAAGTTGTTTGCGCCGCAAGTCCTGGAACATTTCTGACACATCCTTCCATCTATTTTCTGCACCGCTTTAGTATTTACAATGTAGCAAATAATGCTGCGTATTTTATGTAATGTATTTTCCCCTTATGATATAATAATGCTTCATTTTGAGTGCACGATTATGACTCACAACCTTCCTGGTTGAAAAACTGGACCAGGTAAATGAGAACAATATCAGGACACATTAAAGACTAAGGAGCGGCATTTGGAGAAAAAGAGAAAAAGAACTAAAAGGACTTGACCTTTAACACCCCCACTGCTGGAATCCATTGCTTGCCATCCAAATGCCAAATTATCTTTATTAGTCAAGTTAATGGTTTAACCTACTTGACACACTAAAAGGGGGAACACTAAGATCTTTATTTATTTATTTATTGGCTTTATCATTTCTTGATATTTGCTACAAAACAGGAGTGTGGATACACAAAGAATGAAATGTGAGAATGAAAAAAAAAAAGACGAGTGGTTAAAGTAAGAAATTACAGAGACAAAAGTCACAAGGTGTGGGAGCCATCCATGCTTGTAATATTTCAACCTTCGCGCGCGCACAAAGCTTATGTAATATAAGCAAGTGGACAAGGGTGGGACACGAGAGAACTTTGTTATCTTCATTATAATTTGAAGTTTGATTTGTGAGTCATCTAAGCAAAAAAAAATAAACCCAAGATAAATACACATTTGTAATATCTTTCCATTTTACAGCATTTTCTATTTACCCGAATATATACCTATGTGAGTGGAACACCACACGCTCAACCATGCACACGGGAACATGTAGGGCAATAGTGTCAAACTCATTTTAAGAGTGTCTCGTTAGCATGATGGTTATCTTCCTATGGCAGGTAGTTATATTACATAATGGCAGACAATTAAAGCCATTTATCTTTTCAAGAATTTAGCCATTGATGAACTCGCTTTAAAAGGACAATTCGAGAGCGGGAGAGAGAGAGAAAGAGGAAAAAAAAAAAGAGAGAAAAGTATCATCAGTGCTTGAGAAAGCGAGATAATCTCCTCAAAAGTTGTGTTGCCACCTTTTCCATTTGTCTCACAACTGGTGGACTTAGCAACACGTTAGGTCTCATTTCTGTCAGTACGCACTTGCTGAACTCGTCACTTTTTTTGCAAAAAAAAAAAAAAAGGTCAAGATGTACGTCATTCAGTAGTGCAGAGAGAGCAAACATCCCAAATCTCCCTCGGTGACCTGGAACCACCTTGCACGGCTGCATTTAGTTTCTTTGCCAGCGTTGGAACAAAACAAAATGTTCTGCAAAACTTTGCAAGTGGGTTGTCATCAAAAGCACGAGTGATTTTAATTCCTCTCAACATTCAGTGGCTTTGACCACAGGACTGTTTGTAAACGTCATGTTGCAAATCAATCCAGATGGAGGCTTCCGACCAACGTAAGCAAGACCTTGTTTCATTGTTCAAAGGTTTTCAATGAATCACAAAGTACAAAAATACAAAACGTCTTTTTCTTGCTTAGGCAGAGCATTAGTTACCTTCACCACATTGATGACCTTCACAGGAAAATGCCAAAAACAAAATCACATGTAGCCAAGCGATTCACATTTATTGCGAGTTACGTCGTATTTTTATTTTTGGTCATGGGAGGGGAAGGCTCAGCAGAATTAGAAAGTTGCTCCTAAAATTAAGTCACAGCTTCGTAAAACATTGCAAAGGAAAATGTATTGCAACTTTTCTTTACTATTAAGGAAATGATTCATTGGTGAGATATACTCTTGTCGATTTTTAAAAAGAAATCAAATTCAACTGATTGTGAAACATTGAGCAATTTGCTGGCTCGTTGCAAAAAGATTACCGATGAAATTCATGGACAGAACAGCGATGATGCGGCAGTCGTAAAGGGACATTCAAAAGAACCATAAAACTGATGTCATTCCAATATATGAATGGTGTCTTTGGGTATTCATTAATAAAGTGAAACTGGCTAGCAAACAATTCAGGGTGCGATTCTTACCCCAAGTCAGCCTAGATAGACTCTAGCAAACCTGCAACTTTGATAAGCAGTACAGAAAAAAGAATGGGTAGATGAATGGATGAATGGCAGTGCTCCCACAAATTACAATGACATTAGTGAAAACACTTTTTAAAATTTGATTTTCTATTTATATGAGCAGCCTGTGGTGGGAAAACGTTTAGAAACCAAGTTTCCAGTCTGAATGGCTCATGCACAACAAATGTTGCTTGTGTTTTTTAACACAATACACAACAGCAGACAATGTATGCAAATGTTACATTAAAAAACTGCTGGGTTAAAAATTGGACCAACCCAGGAAGTTCGGTCAATTAACCCAATTTTCCGGGCGGGTCCATTTTTTATTCCAATCAGATTTTTTTTAAGGGCTTATGTAACTTCCATATTTCTCAATATCTCTTGACCTAACCATAAAGGGCTTCTGACACATCAAGTGTTTGGAGGTGAGGCCTCCATCACAAAGGCGCTATTCTTCTATGAACTTCAGCAAATATACACATTATTCTCATAAAATGTTTACCAAGTACACCTTCTTCTGAAATGTATCCAACCAAAGACAGCCCGAGCGAGATAACAATCCCAGCAAGGTTCAAATGCCAATGCTCATTGATGACCTTTTTCTTCCCAGGGGTGTGTACAGAGGTGATTATTCGCTTAGTACTGTCTCCCTGTGGCCAAATGAGTAACTACAAGGATCAAGAACATCTTCCACGAAGTCTTCTCAATTAACAAACGAAAAATAAAACTACAGAACGGTATAAATGAAATCAATTGTAATAGTTTTCCTGGGTTTAAATTGTGGAGGAGCCACACTTGCAATCCGTGCGTGTTATTATCCGTAATACAATTCAATTGACAATTCGATTAAATTTCTAATTCAATTGACAATTTTCAGTTCAATTCAATGATTTGATTCAATGTAATTTAATTAATTTAATTCAATCTAATTTAATGCACTATTTTTATCATCACTATCAATATTGTTGTTAAAACCAGAACCACCCCTCAAGTGGACGCTGCTCTTTAAACTAGTCTCTCTCGCCCTCTAGCGGTGAAAAGAAGCATGGCCTTGATTTTTATTTGTTTATTTTTTTTTTTCTCTAACGAGCAAAGCATAAGGGCATTGTATATAACTGATATGTGCAAAGTATCTAGAGAACAAAAACTCGTCAATTTTGCAGATGACACCAATATTTTTTGTTCAGGTAATAGCATCCAACAAGTGGAATCAGTGTTAAATGAGGAAATGAAAAAAGGGATTTTGGCTGATAGCAAAGGGGACGCTCGGTAATCTTTGTCTATTTCATTAGTTCGAAATAAAAGATGTCAATCCAAAATTGTTATTTGAATCTTTCAAGATCACAGTGGTTCTTTTTGTGTGGTGTGTTCAATGCCACTTGAGTTCCACAATATGATAGCCCTGGAAAAGCCAATGATGACAATTAAGATCTGACAGCTCAGAAAAAGTAACCCATTCAAAGATTAGTATATATAGTATGCAAATAACCTGATCTTACCCCAAGGTGAGACTGAAGAGGAGCAGCAAAGATGTAAAGCAGAAGCTGATTAGCACAATTGATGGGAGTTGCTGAGAGGGGGGAGGTGACTCAGCGTGTAAATTCTCTTCAGGCAGCAGAGACAGCTCAAATATCTTCTCCAGCTCGGAATGGCCCTTCACATTTTGGGAAATCACTTGAGGAGAAGAAACAGTGGAAAATGGAACACAAAGAGATCACTTGCAAAAAAGGATTGTTGGAAACATTGCATGCTGGACTAAAAGAGTAAAAATGCATTCATAAAAAAAAAGTACTAGAGGCACAAAATGCAGAGGTGCAATGTTGATGCAGCGTCCCTGCTATTATGTAAAATAAATAATAATACCCGTGGGTGGATATTATTAATATAATTAGAATTATCATCATCATCATCACCGTATAGGCCCAAATATAAAGACGACCCCCTCTTTTTCAAGACTCAAGTTTAAAAAAAGACTTTTTGAACATTACATTTAATTTTTATACAGACTATAATTACAGTACATCTCAAACAATGATTATATTAACATATTCGAGAGAAACACCATGTTATTTTGCCTCATTCAAATCATGCAAAAACTGTCTATCACATCTTAATATCTAGAAAGTTTAAATATGTAAACTAAAGTGCAATCACATTTGTAAATGAATGGCATCTGTTTTTTTTTTTTAAATGTTAATAAACCAATCTCCTGTGACTGATCTCTTTCTTCTCCGTGACGGGAGTTTGCTTTGGCGTAGGGAGTTAAGTTCAGCATTTGCTTTGAAGATATCTGGCGCCATCTAGCGTTGTGAATGGGTAGAATGTCCAGACCCCGAATGTAAGACGATTCCCACTTTTTCAGTCTTATTTCAATGTAAAAAAACACCGTCTTCTATTCGGGCCAATACGGTAATATTGTAAAATCGCATTCGCTATTGGTATCTCATGTCATGTGTTTCTCCTACCTGTGAGAAAGTAGTAAATCCTGACAACTGATGCTTTATTGGCGATGATCTCACACTGGTAGGTGCCCTGATGGTCCTTTGTAGCCGATGAGATGGCGAATAAATTGTCATTTCCTTCTACCACATCTTCAAACATCTCCATCTCCTGAGTCTTCACCTAACAGCAGATTCATTTCATTTTGACTACTCTGCAAATTTCATTTTGTGTAACGTCTTCTGTTGCGTTGTTCTTAACTGCACCGGCTGTGAGTTAAGTCATAGCAGAGATGAAACTTACAAAATCTGCAAACCTCCAGACGTTCTCAGTACTTGGGGGTAATTTAAACGGTGCGTCGCACAACAGTTGGATTGGCTTGCCCTCTTCCACACTTTTGTTATTTACTGAAAAAGACCAAAGCACACACAAGATGTACATTTGTCACCTTTGAAGGGGGAAGAGTGGAAGTGAGTCGTGCTGTACGGGGGTTGACATGATACCAGAGTGTGTCGAAACCAACTGTCACCTTGCATAAAGAAGCTTAAATTGAAAACAGTGTGCGGGATAGAGAACCTCGCCTCAAGTTGCTTTCTGCAAATCCCGACTCGGCACTAAGAGCATTTCAAGGATCAAAAGCGGAGAGTTTTCAGGAACAAGGATGCTTGGGAGTGTGAAATCAGACTTATGTAAGGATGCGTCAAATGCAGATTGCGACTTTTTTTTTTCTTCTCACCTGGACAGTCAAGAGGAAGACCGCAGGGTTCGAGCCTGCATAAAATACAGTTGAACATGCCATCCTGGAACCCTGATGGATGGATTAAAATATTCTAAATGTCATAATGCCCTGTGCAACGTTCGAGAGGATGTTCACACTAACCACATGGGGGGGTGCATTGGCCTGAAAGGAAAAAACACATTACTGGGATTACAACCGGACACTCACGTGTTCGACTAACAGGTTCTTGTCTTCTCCACAGAGCATGAAAAATGGTGATAACATAACTAGCCTATTACAGTGAAAGCACAGAGATCAGAGGGAGCTAGAATGACTCAATATGGGCATCACTATGGATGAAAAGATGAATGGAAGGGGAGGAGACCATGTCTCACCTCGAGGCAGTTTGGAGGCTTCAGCGATGAAATCGTCTACTACTTTCTGCAGCTTTGTTAGAAATTGCGGGTCTGAGAGGAACGAGCACACACACATGCACATACTGTAATGCCAGTGTCATTTTGTAACTACAGTATATGCAATTACGTACCAAAATTAAATGTTCAGCTATATTAATGTCATTTTGGAGCAGAATTAATTGTCATTTAGGAGTCATGTTAAAAATTGTATTTACAAAGGCGCAGTACTGTATGGTACAAGCCTAGCTATCTTCTTTACCATGGTGTGTTGTCTTCTGAACCAGGTCGTCCAGCTTTGTCTTCAACAACACCTTCAGTTCTTCCACGTGGGTTTTTGCTGTTTACATACACACACACAAATAGTGCTGCCCAAAGATTATTTGTGAAAGGTGTTAGCAAATACAGCCCCCATCCAAAGACATGCAACAATCAATAATTATCATATGATAAATTAAAAAGAAACAAGCTCATGTTGTGAAGCATGATGGAGGCTAAAAGTGTGTCTGTCGAAAACCACGTCATTTAATTTGTCCCAAAAAAAATTTGAAGTATTTGATGATATCTGCCGTTGACATATTGTGACAAACAGCATAATTAAATGCACTTTCATCTGATAGCAGAAGGAAAAATAAACCTGCGTATATCCACCTACCTGTTGCCATTCTCTAAATTGATGCAGACATAGTACCGGTTAAATCAATTTATGAATTGACACCATCATTATTTCAGTACATAAGCTTTTTGTTCAGTTGTGAGCAGATATATTTTCTTTTCTTATGCAAATGAGCCCCGCCCCCACCAAAAATACTCACAATTATGACAGAATCCCTAATTTCCTTAGAACATTTGTTCACGACTATATACTGTAGATCATATTTTTGTACCCCTGCATTAGACATTAGCTCGTGCAAGTATTTTAAATGGAGTCCATACCGACTTTGCTGGCTTGGACAACTTCGTCACTGTTAAACACATCAAATTTATTGAAGCAAACATCCACGGCTTTCGCTTTTCTACACACGGTAGATTTCAATGTCAGTTCTACTAAGCATTGGCTGCAGCCCGCGACCGGCTCGTGATAGTCACACAACACACGTAGAAACAAAAAGCACAAAGCCAATGCGTACATTTTATAATATTCTTGTGCATGAAAATTTGGGCAAATCCAATAAATTGAGACTTATACGCACGTTAACTCCATTGTGGCGTCACCGTGACGTCACTTCGTCACACGTTTGTATCAATAGATAGTATAAAGTATAATACTACATAATCGTTTTCTTTGACCTTTGGGGAAATCTTACGTCACTAATCCCCCGCCCCCCTCATGAATTTCTTGTAGGATTTAATCTATACAAAAATATTTCGTAAAAGTATTTGTAAGCGGGAGTACCTTGTGCTTTATTTTTTATTAAAGGTCCAATAATATGATTAAACCTTTAATGAAAAGTCTACAGTCCATTGTCTTTTACTCTTAGCGACTTTGTTTTGTTTTAATTCCTTTTTAATAAGACAATGGCACAGCACATGCATTTTGTTACATAATTATCTCCACAATTGCACATATTTATATCAATGATATTGAAGCCAAAGTTGCTAAAGAAAAATGTCCCTTACATAAATTTAATACATGCATTTGATTTATTCATAATGTATTTATTCAAGTATATAATAACTTGCACAATTTGATTTTCATACGTGTGAAACATTTCGTTACCGGCATGCCAGCAAACTAACTTTTTTTTAAAGCCTCTCCGTTGTCAACCCTGGGTTGCAAAACGTGGAACGATTCTTGCTTAAATTGCTAACACTGCGTCCAACACTGAAAAATGTGTTTAAATCACAATTGTCCCAGGTTGATTGTTCCTTGCTCGCAGCATTATGTGTTGGATGGAGCAGCGCAAATGCCATGCCAACAGGGGAAATCAATTGAGCAAGGTGATGCACAGCATGGAAAACGAGCAAATAAATACACCGATAAATGACCCGAACAACCTGTGACGCTTAGAGAAAATTAAGTGCTTGTTTAAGCACTCTGTAATGCAATCAAGGTTACAGTTAATAACAGGAAGGGCCTGCGGAGATTCAGCTCAACACAACCACATAAAAACCTCCGTGCAAACAAATGAAAAAAAACAAGAAGGAACATGAAACTAAGAGGTGCAAATAAAAACACGCCAGATGACATTTGACTATTACTCAAATATGAAGCAGTGCCAATAATTACTATTTTAAAATTCTTGCTTTTATTTGTCAAGTCACCAATTGCTAGGTTTCGAGACACAAGGCTGCACTCTAGTGGTCATAAAGAGTAACGCAGCACAACGTATGTGAAACCGTGATGCATGGTGAAAACATATCAATATTCATTTACACATTAACATGATTGATGTAAAATTATGTAAGTCTGTATAAACTAATAAAAATATGTACACATAGCTGTTGCTCTTTCTTCAGTTAACAAATGCAACCTGCTCTGAGTCTGTACTTACTTAGTCACATTTGAGCTGCTTTCTGTCATGGTTTAAGCGAGTTGTTTGACCCACATGCAGAAACCAATCAGGAGTCCCAGATGGATGCGGAGTTTTATCGAAGGGAGTGAGGGAAGCAATAGCGCTGGGGGTCCGAGCCAGGGGTACAGAATTGGAGCTGTGATGGCGGATCGTGAGCGGTTCGGTCTGAGCAGAGTGGAGCCGGTCGGAAGTCCGTGGAGGCACGCTCCTTAAAAGCCTTCCCCTAACGAACCTGATCAGCCATACCTGTTGGGATCAGCCACACCTGTAGGTCCTCCGCCACTCTGCTCACGGCTGCCCCCCTGTGGAAAAGAGAAAAACCTCCCGGACCCTGACATAAACACAACTTCAGTCAAGTACAGGGTTGCATTCATCTGCAATTTGAGAGGCGACAAAGAGAAACAGCCTGGACAGTTCAGATGGCCAATTACAAATTATTAGCTTTTTCTTCTTTTTATTCTTCTTACATTTGAATGCCAAATGGCATTATCCTGCTTCTCACAAATAAGCAAGCCCACTTTGATTTTCCTCCCCTCATCGAGTGTAATCTTTTAAAAGTCGGCATATTTTTTCGCTTAAGAAATATGGCTCCACATGGGTAATTACAAAGGGTGCATTCCCGACGCGTCCCTTGCGTCTTTTGTCTTCTCCGGTATACCTCAATGCACCAGTTTTACTGCAGAGCAGAGAGCTGGAGCTGAAGATGGGTTTCTACAAGGGGCGGGTGGGGTGGGGGGTAATGTGATGTATATGACGTGGATGAAGTAGGAAGAATGTCGGTAAGAAGGCTTCAAAAGAAATAAATAAGGCCATGATGTCTAACGGGTCTTCCAGGAGGATCAGAGAAATCCAAGCACGTTCTTGGTGGCAGCGAGCAAATGAGGTAAAATGAAACAATGAAGGCGTACAGGCAAGGAAAGGGACAACATGGAGGCAAGAGGAAGAGGTGAGCGAGGCCACAAGTGAAAAAAGGGGGAGAGCGAGTGAGCCGGCGGGACTACAAATCACGCCGCACGCCTCATCACATCCTGTATCCCCCACTTGTCTACCATCCTCCCGCCTCACTCTGGTGTGTCGCCATGGCAACCAGACAGGGCGCCTAATACACCAACTTAATATATTTCCAGTGGCAGGGTGAACGCGCTACTAATGCGTTCATCTGTCTCGCTGTAGACAAGCCAATCAATATGAGACAAAAGTCGGCTGTTGGACTGCCAAAGTTTGCAAACCTATAGGGAAAATCTCAAGTGTGTAAAGTGTGGAGAGGGCGAGAGAGAGAGAGACACTGATTTGTGCACTGCCAAGGGCACTTTGATTGAATCTCGTAATGTCCTACAACACTTAAAAATGTGCTCATTCATACATTTCTAACAACTAGTGATTTTTGTACAACAGCGTTTGGGGGTGTTTATTTACTCAACTGCAGGTATATCTGAACAAACACATTTTTTATAGGTTAAACATTGCAGCCATTTAACAATATGGTGAAACTGGAGATTTAGAGAAAATTAGGATTGGTATGTAGAAACGTAGCAAAACAACATAGACCATAATAAATAACAGAGATTCCTTAAACATTTTTAGTAGACGTGTGGGGAAATGCTGACATTGAAAAAAATATATATAATGGCGAGAAGCATTTTTGTCTTGTGGATTCCACTAATTTTGTCCCTGATAGTCACAAAAAAAAGTTTGAAAACAAGACATGAATAAAGTCTGCGTGATTGCATCACAACTTGTAATTTTTTATTGACAACAGAGAAAAACGTACAAATGGATAAAAGTGCACCATGACGACAAAACTGGCGGGGTCGCGACTCCTGGCGGTCTTCCTTGGCCCTGCTTAGGGTGTATGTCACAAAGCCAGCCAGCTGAGTCGCCCCCCCTGAGAACCTTTGTCTGGCCTTTACCGTGCGATCCAAACTTGGCCGCCAGACACTCTAACACATGGCTGAGATCCCATGGGACGCTTTTTTCGATCAAAAACCTTTGGAAGACGTCATGAACAGTCCTTGATTGGAAAACGGTTCCCCAGCTGTGATTTGGGCTCATTCTGTGAGATTTTTGATTTCAGGAGTGTAAAATCACGAGACTCTACAAAACATTGGATCTCAAACGGCAATGCAGCTTTGAAAGGAGCGTTGAAACTGAATGCAGCCCTGTTCCCGAGGACCTCACCTGTGACCTGCTTTGACCTCACAGGTTAAGGGTCTCAGGGACAGAGGGGCATACTGGCAAATTAAAAAAAAACAAAAAAAAAAAACAGCCACTGCCGGTATGATGCCGACGACAGGAAAAGGGGGAAAGACTAACGATGGCCGCAGCGCCGAGACAAAGATGTGACCTCATCTCACTTTTCGGATGCTGCGGCACCGACCGACCCGTCTCTTGGTTGTTCCCTGCAGCTCACGGTCAGTTGAAATAGTAAGACAGCGATCTCGGTATGATCGTGTCCGTCGTCTTGGTGTCCATTTTGCTGGCCGCCGGGCCATTTGATGAACGGCTCATACAAATCATGGCACATGAATATTAGGAGGAGATGCAAAGCCGGAGAATAAATGTCATTTTATTGACATATAGCGGCGTCTAACAGACATTCAAGTGAGGTGAAATGTGATCTAAATGGTGACAGAAAAAAAAAGCTGACGACATCACCCTTACCTTATCAAAAAATACAGATTGCGTCACTGGTTCCGCAGCTGTCTGCTAAGAAAATGAAAACAACATTTAAGATGAAGGATTTACCGTTCAAGTCATCTCAAACATGCGCCTGAGTCAGTCCAATTAAGAATATTACAGACCGGCGCCCCGCTCAAAGCAGAAAACGGGGCGACGGCTGTGTGCAAGGCACATACACATTTAATTGGCGTACGTCTGATGTCATAGCATGAAACGCTTGTCATGGCAATGCACGCTTGGGTTCATGCGTACAGGTGGTCTTGGCGGGCCTGACCGTAACCAACCTGTCATCCTTCTGCGCCTTCCTTCATGTTGGAGGGAGCAGTCGAGGCAGCTGTGTCACATCTGGGAAGGAGGACCAACCGCGTCAGTGACTTTGTTCATATTCATCTCAACAAGAAAAAAAAAGTGACACGATGTACGTTTTGCAACATTAACGGGGCCGCCTTTTCGATCGCGCTCCTTCGATTCCTTCGCGTGTCGGATTCGACGGGTTTCCAATCACATTGACAAATGATGTTCAAAAAAACAACAAAGATGCACCACCGTAAACAAAGAGCGACTTACCCTCCGGCGGGACTTTTTCCTCGCAGGTTTCGAGTGTGCCTCCTCTTTCCCGCTGCGCTACGCCAGATGGCGAGCCCAGCGGCAGGTAGCTCACGGGAAGGGAATATTGATTGCGTTTGCAGTGTTGGGCTGTTGTGCGTCTGCCTACCTGACAAACATCCATGCACCACTGCAACCTTTTGTCTCAGCAGGGCTGCCGCCACAATGCTGCTGCTGCAAAAAAAAAAGAAGCAAAATGACAAAGACATCACGCTTACTTAAACACCAGCAAACTATTCATCACACAGGACATTCAACACTTGGAGGCGACACACACATGCACGCAAACACGCACGCAAAATCATTTCCCCTCCGTGTTGCATTTAGCCGTCGCCACGCGCCTCTTTGCATCACACGACTTCTCCCCTCCTCCTTTTTCACTCCCTCTCTCACTTTCTCTCTCGCTCTCTCTGTGTCACCCCCCCCCCTTCTGTTCTCTCAACCGCACGTCTGCGCACACCAGTCAGTGAGCGACTCGCACGTGTTTGCGCGTGCGCGCGTGAGACAAGAGAGACGGAGGGCGGGAAAGAGTGCAACGAGTGCACGGATGTGTGTATTTGCGTGAGACGATGCGAGAGTGCGCATGCACGTGTGAGAGAACGATGAAGGGGGGGGGGGGGGGGGGGGGCTTGGTAGCAAAGCCGCGAGCTAGAAAGTAGGGATGAAGGGGGAGGGTCAGAATCCTCTAATAGTATGAAAATTGAGAGAAAAATACCAAGCGCGAGTGAACCTTCAGGGCTGATATTTGCTGCCGCTTGCACGCCAATCGTAACGTTATTACGTCATGCTTTAGCGACTCCATGGAGCAACCAGTTTGGTGAAGATGGAAATTTTACTCGAAACAAATTCAGTGAAAAAGAAAATTAACTTGGCGCGCATGTTGCGCTCACTTTTGTCTTTTTGGCATTTTTTTTTTAACATTTTCTTGTGAAGCTTCCCATTCAAGTCTAGAGTAGTTTCAGTATGATACGAATATCAGAGTTGTTGACCGTGAAGGTTAAAAGAATCAAACACCCTTCAGGCGAACTGGAAAATGACCGTTTTTTTTTTTTTTTTTTAACCCTCGATGAGATGCTACACTTTGCGTAAGCATCATGAATAGCTTGAGAGTCTTCTGACCAGAACATGAGCAGACTTTCAATCTGTTGAACCAAGATTTGCAGAATAGCAATTGTTCTCAACTCTTTTTCTCTGTAGATTCTTGGGGTCTGTGTGTTTAACACCAGCAAAAAAAAAAAAAAAAAAAAAAAAAAAAAAAAACACAACCCAAACAAACCAGAAGCCAACAAAACACGATTTAGTGAGAATTTCCCCAACACATAATGGAATCAATGAAGACAAACTCATCTTCAAAATGCTTCTAGACGAGGATCTCATAAATATGCAAGGCCGATGATGCCAACCCTTTTTCCTCTGCCTGACAGAAAAACAATCTACACATGCATACTGCCGGATGAATATTCATGACGCAGCCTACATATATATATATTATATGTGCTACATTATGTGCTATGCAAGTTCATCTACGTTCAGCTTTAGTCTCGCACCGTGAAGCTACTGTCTGGGTACATGTCTGCTCATCTCGATCTGATTAAAGGGCTGACTGGAGTTTTGTGCAATATGTGATCATGCAGCAGCACACGTCATTAGCTCCTGTATTAAAGACGACAGAGTTTGCTCGTGTGTGTGTGTCCTGCCACATTGGCTTCTTTGCAAGACTGCAGCTATCATGGGAGCCATTTTGTCCCAAAAACCTTGTGCAAAGGCAATTCTCAGAGGTCGGAGCATAACTCCCGGTCACATAGAGAATGTGACAGCCAGGTGCGTGTCATGATGTGTATTTGTGAGTGTGTGCACGCCTGCGGCTGCACTCCGCAGTGGCACTGAGAAAGACAAAGCACTGGGAGTGCTCCACAGGGATGACATCATCAGTCTGGGATGGTGTCTGCCTTGTCTGTCTCAGGGTGGTGACGCGCTCATTTTATCCCCGAAGAACGTAGACAGCCGTCGCGGAAAACATAGCAAGGGTGGCATTTGCAAATGCTTCCAGAGAAGCAAAGGTTTAAATTGGAGGACGGTTTGCGTTGGACTCCTAGGTGCCAACTTCCACGAGGCGGATGAATGAAAAATAATACATAAATGACGTTAAATGCCGGCCGGCTAGACAATGAGCCAGACGTTTAGAGTTGCTGCTCTCTCTCCGCCGTGCTCATTATCCTTGGCCCACACGCCTCACTACTGTCAGGTGTTCATCTGTCTCCACTGGCAGGAGGGCGGCATGCTGCAGGGATGATAAAGACGACCGGCGGTGCCGAATCAGCACTATTCTTACCGATGCCCCTTTTCAGGGAGGTGGGAGGAGAGACGGCTATAATGCACTACAGTCGCTGCAAGCTGACAAAGTGAGGAAATAGGAGGAGGGAGGAGGAGGTAAGGTTATTGGGTTGAAAACCAGAATAAATTAGCAAGAGGGAGAGTCTGCAGGGTTTTGCCGGGGACGGCGCTAAGGCTTGTGCGGAGCCACGTCAACGACCATGGCAGCAGGAAAGCACAAAGTCATTGACAAGGCCACGCTACTTTCTATAACATAATTAAAAAAAACAATTTACACCAACAATATTCATATAACGGCTAGGCCGTGGGAGGCTCTCGGTTGTTTTCTCCAAAATGTTTGTGCTGCAGTGGGACGGGCCTCCAGCCTAATCTGCCACCAAGCAAACAACTGTGACAAATTGCTAGGCTCATGACAAAAAGAATGAAAACTACTTCTCGATGGCTGTGCAGCGGCTATCGTTAAGCCCGGAGGGGATAACACACGCAAGGTTACAACTGAATGAGTCACGGTGTTATCCAAAAGACGATGTGCTGGCAGAGTAACAACATACTTACCTCTCGGCCGGGGGTACATTAGACGTGGCAAGAAGTGACTCCGCAGGGAAAGCTAGAAGGTTGTACCGTTATCTCCGTGCTGTTTATTATGCGAAACAATACAACCAACTACCTCACACTGCAGAGCACAGACGGTCTGCACCCCCCCAGACACGAGCTCAGAGTGGAGAAAGGCTAAACTATCTTCGTTTAGCGGATCAAATATTTGATTTACTTTAAGGCACGTTCTGGAAAGCAACCCTTTGCTCTCTACGTCAGCTGGGTGGGCAAACGTAAGCGGCAGATTTGATTCTTTCATTTGCTGCAGGGTCACATGACTAAGTGGAAAACCAGAATGATATAAATTACACACTGAGTGACATGTTTAACAACAATGAATAAAGCACCTATTTACAACTCTCACGCAGTTGACGTACTACTAAAAGGTTTGACTCCATGTCCATTCATAGGATTCTCTATTTATAGCCATCTGCTGCCCTCTACTGGTGACTGTGCCTCATTGTTACTCCAGGCGAGACAATACTTGAAGACCCTCAAGGTCACGCAGTCTGGAAGATGAAGATGAGGGGGTTTAGTCAGCAATTACTGAGCATCCTAACCAGACAAGACTATGCTTAAGCCTTCACAAGTCTTAGCTTCATATCACCTCTAATTAAAACAACAACAAATCAGGCTACATGTTTTGTTGTGCGCTAGCTAGATTGTTGTTGTAGCTGCTATAATGTAGCATGACACTGTCCCTACAACTCTTCTAGGCACCAAAAAGCAAAACTTTAGGAAGGTCCAACATATTAGAGCTGACAGCAAATATTTTGACAGCATTTTGACAGAGTGCAATTAATTTTTAACGCAAAGCCGCTGTCTTTTTGCTGCACTAGAAAAAATGGTTGACGCATTGGAAGACAGAGATTTGTCACATTTGACCTCTCGTTCAACTTTGCAGCTAAAAAAAACACACACACATACAATGGCATTCATGGGCAAGACTTTCAATCTATTGTTTCTGATTGTTATCCTGATCCTATTCTTACTCTGACCCCCCTGCCACCCCGCCACCACTCAACACTCGCAATCCCTATCGCTCGCCTCTTACCCTCGAGCCACCCTCCATCAGCATTTCCGCGCCAAGAATTTCTACAGCTCCCCCACCGCCTCTACCTTATTTCCCAGTGTGCCGTACGTTCGCAGTCAAATCACGCAGAAATGCAGTGCAATTGTGCCAGTGTCAGCTATCCTTCTCCGGCTTTCTGCGTCCGCCGCCCTTTATAGATTGTCTGGCAAAAGGCGTAGCGAAGAAAATTGTCTTGGAGGTGTTCTATGAATGAATCTAAACGTCAAGGTTTCTCTTAATTATCACGCTCTGGCTTTGACACAAGTTGGCCTGCCTCGCTTTCCTCAAGATAATGGCTATAGTTCTTCAAAGACATAGAAGAAAATCATAGTAAATGATGCGCCTCGCTTTGAAGCTTTAAAGTTTGCGCGGCGGTGACCAAATGATGGAACATAGAGATACGGGAAGCCGAGCCGGTAAAGTAGCGGGGCCAATTTTCATCCGTGTCCTTACATGCACTCGCTCACAGTGCAGCAAAAGCGTGACATGTTGCAATACTGATTTTGTTTTTTCGAATCAGGCTCTTATACCATGATGGCAAAAGCATCGTTGCTATGGGAACCTTTTGCCTGGCAACCCAAACAGCCTGGCAACAAGCCAAACTGTTGCCATGGCACAGATGTGAACTTATGCATGCTGGAGTGATTGGCCAGAATGTTTGTGATTATGAGGGGAAACGTGCTAGCAGCAATGTTCTATACCTGATATCCAGAAATAGCCCTTAAAAATAAATAAATAAAAATGAGCCGGCTCATCTCTTTAAGCGAAGTTATGTTTGTGTTCTTCACATTTTTGTTCCTAAGTGTCATTCAATTGAAAAAAATCAAAAGACCTATGAAGTAGAGCCATACAAAAATCTTGACCGAAAAAATAACTGAACTTCCAATTCAAATATTTCGGGCAGTCTCAAAAATTCAAGGTTCCATCGCTTTAGCCCATGGACAGACACACTATTTGATTAAATAATCAAATCCTATTCAACCTTCACCAAACCGTTATTAATTTGTATGCAGTGTGAGCCAATATTTTGAATAGCAACGTCGATAAAGGCTCCACATGGCATTTTGGTGACAATCACCCGTTTATGTCTTGACTGTTGGCATTTGTGGAAACAGATTCTCCGACAACATAGTTGTGTAACGATGGTAAATCATTTAATTTTAACGTCATGAAAGTGCTGCTTGACAGCAACTGGGAGGACTGGCAATGCAGACGCACAATTTTCTGCGGCACAAACATTGCGTGCTATTGAATCGATGATATTTGCATCGACAGTAAATGGAGGGAAAAGTGCGAAGCCTCCCGCTCTCCTCCGTCAAATCGAACTTCAAAAGAAGCAGCCAAACAGCTTTAGCTGTCCGGCTCCACAATGAGCATAATAAGTCCCTGCCCGCTGGGAGCTGCAGCCTAGTTCATTTAGCCATGTCTGTGCACATGTGCTTTTGTTCGACCGCCAGCTTCTCAGAGGCTCCCCACCTTCTGCCAGCTACAAAGCGGATGTATAGAGGAACCTTTTGGACCTCAATTTTACAGAGGAAACGCACCCCCTCCTCTCCTCCCTACTATTTGCTCCTCACATGTAATGCCTGATTGACCACAGCACCCCTTAAAGAGGTCAAAGGGCAGACAAAACAGTCTGGCGTCATGGCAACCTGTGTGCCACCAACCAGAATTGTTGAGTGGGGGGGGGGAGGAAGCAAGGCGGGCTGTCACTTAAGCCCTTTAAGAATGCTGCCTTGTGTTTAGACTGCTGTGTGTGTAATACCGAAACACAGGCACGTAATGCACCTGCACGTTCAAAAGGTCCCTACAAATCTGCACTCGGGAATAATGAAGTCAAATCCCATCAAGTGATGCGTACAAAATGGGCGCCGACGGAAAGTACCGAGACCACGCGGTGACGTGGGTTGGGTTCTGTGCGTGCACGCACACACTCCTACGATGGCGTGTGTAGGGTAAACTGTTTTGGTGAGAGGTTCTTCGTGACTGCTCGATGCAGTGGCAGTGTGGGGAGGGGGCGAGGTAACGGATAAGCGGAAAGCAAATGCATTCAGATCGATACTGAGCCGAGAGAGGGCGATTGGGGTTGAGAGGAGAGAATGTGCGTGTGTGTGTGTGTGTATTGGTCTATGGAGGGACTGATTAATCATTCCTGTATTGTTATTGATTTTCTGTTAAGGGGGTGAGTCAGACTCTGAATTATGCGCCTCTGTTGTGTACGTGTGCTCCAGTTTTCAATAGAAGTGCAAAGTAATCAATTAGTCCCAGACTTCCCAACGCTTTGGCTATGCTCTATAAACCCTTTTCGAAACTCCCCCATGCAGTAACTACAAACTGTCTGTTTGTAAATTCAGCACAACTAGCACAAAGTGTTCAATCGGGAATACTTTGTAGTTGGAGACAAAAAAGTGCCAAATATTGTTTTCAGCGTTGAACAGGAACAAGGAAGAAAGGGGGGCGAACAGGAAATCCCCTGCGAGGAGCTAATGAGGAGCTGACGACCGAGCACACATAACGGAGGATTGGGGGGGTGGGGGGGGGGGGGGGGTCAACGGCGCTCCGACATTGGCTGCGGCTTTTATTCATTTGTGAACGTACCTGGGCCAACACGCGAGCACAACATGAGGTTTTATGCGGCATTCAAAGATGCACTGGAAGCCCGGCGCTAAGTGAATAGAAGCTCCGCTCAACGTTACCTTGAACTTGAACAATGAGCCTGGTGTTTGTGCTGGGGCCACTTCCTGACCTTTCCATCCTTGCATGGAGGCAGCCGACCGCGGCCCCTCCTTTCATCTTACAGATGTGACCCTGCTGACCTCAACGAACCGAAGGCTGCTTGTTGGTGATGCGCTGCAAATAGCATAAATGTCTATGAAGTATTGTTTACGTACAACAAGGACATTTACTGTACAGTCAAGACAAAATAAAATGTCTGTGGAGGTAACCGATATATTTTTAAGATTAAACTTCCATCCAAGGCTTCGAAAGATAAAAGTTCACTGCTACGATCCAGCGTCTTGATGAGCTTAAAAGGATCAGCTCCAAATGAAACTTTACAAAACTGTGAGGTTTTAGAATGGATAGGAATCTATAGGAATACACTTGAGAATTAGTCTACAACAAGAAACTTACATTTAAAGGGATACTTTATTTATTTAGCATTTTTCAGCAGTATAATGTTAATATTTTGTCTATAATTAATTTGATAATGTCATTATTATTCATGTGAAATTGAAGACACATTCAGATGAACAGGATGGGTCGTTCGATGCAGAACCTACAATAAAAAAATCTGAAAATACAATTTATCAATAAATAATGGGATATTGGCTTGTAATGACAAAAAAAAGTTGCACACCAACAATCCCATTTTGGAAAAAATGGTGGTGGTCACAATTTAGTTAACTGATAATGGCCAAGAAACATTTTTTACTTTCCCTTCTCCTCCTGCCAGATGAGCTGTTATAAAAATTATTCTATATTTTTTAAAATTATATTATTTTTGCAATCATAAATTATACAATAATAATAGTTATATTGTACATGGTTGTTACAGTAATAAACTATTCTCAAGTGCATTTCATATGGACAAACTCAAAATAGAAAATCAATCAGTTTTGGATTATTATCCACTTCCAGTAGCCCTGCTCGCAAAATCCAGACAACTATTTAAAAAATAAAAATGTTTGCCTCTTACATGGCTCAGTCAGACTTCACAAATTAAATTTGTTGTTGTTGTTGAGACATTGAATTGCTGGAGGTGAATTTACATGTGAATGGTTGTCTGTATTATCAGCCTTGTGACTGACTGGTTGGTTATCTGTCCAGGGTATAATTTCCATCATCAGCTGGTATAGCCTCCAGATCACTATAAGCGAGTACACGATGAGTATTTGAGCAAATGCGCTCCAGAAGAATACGCATAACCTCAACTGGCCCAATTAGCCTGCAAGAATAAATAGTAAATTGACTACATTTATAGAGACCTTTTCTAAATTGAAAATAGCAAAAGAGTCTTTACAAATGGAACCTTATTACCACAATGATTACTTGCAGTGAAAGAAAAACTTCGTTCACACAATGATGCAACTCAACTTCGGGATCAAGCTTAGCTTACAAGTCAAAGAATTTGCTATATTAATAGACAAAGATGAAACACTGGATGGGGGAAAAAAAATGAACACATTTTTGCTTCCTTCAAGGGGTTATTTGATCGTTGTTCTAAACAGGAAATATATGGATGATGTGGTTCTGATTGATTCTACATGCTGCTATAAATAAAAATTAACCGATGAAACCGATGACATGAACAATAAGAGAGTGCTAGCCGTCAAAGCTAATATAAGAGGCTCACACAGGGGTCATGGGGTCAAAGGGTCCACAAACAACATATGGCTTTCCGGCTAATCAGCCCTTTTCTGACACTATTTCATAAAGAACTTTGAGGAACACTACACTCACTGGATTTCAACCCAAGACAGACCCTGACAGCAACTTAGCCAAAAAACAATTTGCTGGATAATAAGTGCTATATGAGAATTATGCATAGAAGAATGTATGACACAGGAGCAAGCCCTGATGGAAGAGATGAAAATAATAAATTCTCAATGCTGACTTTCAAAAAGTCATCAGTTTCCATCACCAGCAGAATGTACACAACACAAATATATTTATTTTTTTGCAAGCCCCAATATTCTCTCCCAAAAATGCTGACGTCTATTATGTGGGGGGGGAAAAAAGCCAAAAGTGCCAAAAGTTAATTATTTGACCTTGCACCTGGGGGTTACCAAACATATTTCAGGGGGGCAGTGCCCCCGCGAATCCCCCTTTAGCTTCGCCAGTGTCAGGTATATAGTCTAAATATTCACTACACTCAAAATTGAGTAAAAATAGAAACAAGACATTTTAAGTAAGACAAATTAGTTAGAAAAATGTTGTACCATCTATATTCCAATCCAGCAACATAAATTAATATATTTGACCTTCATCCGAGATTAGGTTTAAACGAGCATGTTAAAAAAACGTTGCTTTACTAAGATACACGAAAACCATGTTTTATCTCCTTGTCAAAACCGCCTGACTCAATGACAGGCACACACGGACGCTGGATTACCCTGTTTTAGGATTAAGTCCATTTATTATCTGACAGTGAAAGATTTAAATCGTATCTGATTTTATTTTAGCAAGAAGAGCATATTTCATACATGTCATCTTGTCGTAGATAAAAAAAAAAAAAGCATATAAATTGTTGGCAAAAAAAAAAGACCTTGCCTCAACAGTTGTGCAAGTTTGCTGACCTGTCATAAGCAGCAGGATGAATTTGCTCATTTTCTGGGCAACACTATTTGCTCTTATTACGCTAAATGAGGAACAGATGTTTTTCCATGCAAAATGGGGGAAATTGGGGGAAAAAAGTTATAATACAAAATCTGAAAAATTTGCGAGTATGTGCCTTGTGGGTGACAAATTAAAGAACAAGCAAGAACTGAAGACCCAAAGCCATGGCAGAGAATCACCAGGAATAAACTTCAACTTCAAAAAAAAAAGCTTGATTAATTTGTCTCATTACTTTTGGTCCCTTCAAAAGTGGAATTCCTGAAGCACAATTAGTTTAAATAGGTTCTACCACCATGTAATATTTAATTGTGAGCCTTGATTAATTTTGGGTTGCTGAAAATCAGTGTAAAGAAATTGGGAAAAAATATTTATTTATTTATTTGTTTGTGTTTATGGCCACAAATGTGACACAAAACAAAAGCTAAGTATTGTCAACTAAATCATCAAATGACTGAATACTGGAGGAGAAAAAAATACTTCAACTTTAATTTTACTGTTCAGTCTAGCTGAGGGAAACTGTGCTCATGAAGTAGGAAAGCCCTGTGGGTATCCAGATGGAGCTTTCCCAACATAGCCCCATTTCAACCCCGTGTCCTAGAGAAGACAGACAAATGCAACTGGAACACTTAGTCCAGAGGGAATATAGCACACTCAGGCAGTGAAAGCTTTAGTACAGCCATAGTGGATGGTCACATCTCTTTCTCGCTCTGTCTTTCTCTTCAATCCCAAAATAAAGCCTAGTTAAGATATGTTTACATCTCTTAAGGCATAGATTCATTCTGTCATTGAAATCCCAATGAAGGTCAAATAATCTACAAATATCCATTAAGTATTCAATGCTGTTCAGCAAAATATTTGTCTTATCTGCTTTTATGTCTGAGTATATTAAATTAAGCAGACTTTTTTTTTTATCTTCTTAATATAGCAAGTGCTCTGTTCAGACTAAAGAGTATCAAAGGCCATACTTTTAGAAAGTACTTGGCAACAGTCTGAAGGTATAGTTTACTAGCGGGAGGAAACCCTGAAGAAACCTGACTCAAGATTGGCCTTCACTGGTGTTGAACTGAGATTTTGGCGCACAAAGATAGAATGCATTTCAAATCTTTGCTTGAGATCCATCCATCCATCCATCCATCCATCCATCCATCCATCCATCCATCCATCCATCCATCCATCCATCCATCCATCCATCCATCCATCCATCCATCCATCCATCCATCCATCCATCCATCCATCCATCCATCCATCCATCCATCCATCCATCCATCCATCCATCCATCCATCCATCCATCCATCCATCCATCCATCCATCCATCCATCCATCCATCCATCCATCCATCCATCCATCCATCCATCCATCCATCCATCCATCCATCCATCCATCCATCCATCCATCCATCCATCCATCCATCCATCCATCAAAACCTAATGTGCAGCTATCAAGACCATCTTTGTCAGTTTGCATGCATTTGCATTGAAAAGTTCAAGGCCTGAGAGCTGTGAGCAGGTCTCCATGGAGATAGGTAGGCTTGTTAAGAGCCTGGATTGAAAGAGGACGTATCACAGGCCCTGGAGGGCGCATGTGGAGAGTCACGGACACAATAGAGGCTGGAAACACACGGGGAGGTGAGAGGCACATGACACAATCGCGCAGGTACTGAGAAGTATGGGTGCACAGCACTGAGTAGTCGGAACACTGGCAAAAATCAGATTCATCATTGTGTAGGAAGCACCATGGGCAAATTAACGGATATCTTTCACTATTTAAACAGATTATTTGAAATCAATGCAACAGATTCTCGACAACCATTCAGCAACCTAATGGACCTTCAAATCAGACTTTGGCTAGTAGAAAAGTGAGTTTTTGGCTACTTCTTAAACTGTTTGGCAAATACTGGAAATAAAATGAAATCCTTGCTCCACGTAGATAATGTAAGAAATATTGAAATAATAAGAAAAAAATTGTACTTAAACAACATCAAGAGAAGAAGTAAATCCTTTTTTAGTTTTACCTTGTCCCGCGTTTTCAGCCACTTGATTCCTCTCACATGGCCCACTCGGGAGTCCCTCTTAACTAGCAGGCTTACATTTCTGTTTTCCCTCCAGCCTTTGCGCCAATCCACTCTTCACATTTGATCCGCTGCGTGCAGCAAAATGAGGGGCTGGCAAAGGGGGCTGCTGGGATGGCATGCGCGGAACCGGTTCCTCTGTGGTGTGAGACGAGAGCCACCAAAGTCTCGGGAGGTGGAAAGGAAAAAGCTGGAGCTGAGAAAAGCGAAGGGGGGAGAGTACATCAATCGCCTCGTGTGTGTGTGTGTGTGTGCGTGCGTGCGTGCGTGCGTGTGTGCATGCATGGTAGGAATGAAGGAGAAGTGAGAGGGAGGGACGGCGATTCAGAGAAAGGAAGGTGGGAGGGAAAATGTGGGAAGGAAAAGGGGAGGAGACAAATTTCCTCAATTTTTGAATTTCCCCCTCTTTTTCTCTCTCAAGTGAGCCATACGCTACATACCAATGAAACTTGTCGTTCTTTTATTCCCCCCCCCCCCCTCCCCTCCCATCTTTGCGGCTGTTTTGTTTCCCTTTGGTTTATTTTTCTTTGTCAGAGCCAGCTGTGTCTTTAAGCCTCGTGCACTTGAACTCCGAGTGCTTTTCTTTCTCGGTGTACTTCCCCTCTGCTGGCCCCCCAGCATACAGGAAAGACACTCAGCTTGCACGAGTGTGTGTGTGTGTGTGTGTGTGTATGTGTGTGAGAGAGAGGGAGATAGAGAGACTACACAGAGGAGCAAAAAAGGGGCCGAGGGAGAAATGCAGCTGGGGGGAAGGGAAAGGTTTGTAAATGGTGGTTCAAGGCTAGGGCAGCCAGCCCACGAGTGTCACATGAAAAGGGCATTTCCTAATACTGTACACGCCACCAAAATCACCACAATGACATCCTAATGAGAACACGTGTTCTTTTTTTTTTTTTTTTTTTACTATTCCAAGGCCCGCATCAATATTAATGGGCTGCCTAATGTGTTTGATGGCTGCTGCTGAAATATTGATCGGGAGGAATAAAGTGTGTTTGCAGCGGTCGGCAGTCAAGGAAAGAGTACGAGGTTAATGTCAGACCACTGAAGAGATCTGCTCATCTCCATAGCAACGGTGTTTGGAAATAATATATTTTCTTCAGGCGTAGGGTCAGGTTTTTGCTTTCAAACGTTTGTCTCTCAAAGAACTGAGAGCGAAGGAGGGGAGAAAAAAAATGAGTTATGAGAGTAAGGCCCGCCCGCTCACCTTGAGTGATTCGTTTGTGGAGACAGCAAAAAAAAAAAAAAAAAAAGAGGAGGAGGCCAGTCAGGAGATCTGGAAAGATTCAGTTAGAGGCCAACAAGGGCACACTGTAAACTGAACCACCCTGCACCTCTCCTCTTGCACAGGCTTGCATATGTTCAATTGTTCTGCTCGACATATGTGTGGAGTATATTTTGCACACACTCTCAAACGGTTAAGAATGATACACTTAAAGTCTATTCAATAACTAAAAAAAGAATAAATGATGACATTCTGTCGTGCCATAAATTTGGTCGACCATAGCGATGAGCTTACAGAGTTTAAGAAGAGGTGAGACAGCTTTTGGAGTTTCAGGGTCAAGGTCAGTAGAGCGACCCACCACAAAGACCCCCTAAGCGTGTTACATGAAATTTACTTCAACTTTGCTACATCAGCCCAGAAGCAATACATACTACTCCAAATCCATAATAGCTAAGTAAAGTACTCCTCAAGCGTGTGGATCAGTTGTTGCACTAGTGTGATCCCTCAAGATGTGATTTATTTCCTGCTTACACAATGTTTCATTCTTTTCATGTTTGTTATGTTTATTCCCAACCCACTTTGAAGTGGAGCGGATTTGTAATATATTCCACGTTTTGATGGGGCCAAAGCTGGAGTTGCTCTGTAATGGATTCTACGTTTTGATGAGACCAAAGCAAGGCGTGGGAATGAAATATAGGCAATTAAAAAGCCACAAGCAACATTCCATGGAGTGAGAAAGAGTCTGCTTGCTGATTTAAACTGATATCGGGGTTGATTTAAGGCCATCTTAACTGCTGAGAAAACATCTTTACATTGGATTTACATCCTGTGAATCTCAGAAAATTATTAAATAATCCGCTGGAGAACTTGGAATCAGGCTGAAGCTGAAAATAAATGATAATGTTTGTGCTGAGAAGACAATTTATTTAGTCCTTGGCTGACAAGATCCAGTATGTTCTCATCTCGAGTGTAAATCAAAGTAAAGCGGTTGTAACTAAAACGCCGTCGTCTACTTAACAGTGACAAGCCCAAACGCACAGTCGGCTAAAATTTGAGTTCAGCTCTTACTTTGGTGTCATGAAACTCATCCTAAAATAAGTCGTCATGTCTTTAAAACCCAAACTCTGTGATGGTTTATGCAAAATCATAGGTGTGAAACTCAAGGCCCGGGGGCCAGATAAGGCCCGCCACATTATTCTATGTGGCCCGCCAAGACAAATTTTGCCTCGACTTTGTGTCATGACTAAAATTGCAAATTGTCTTCATTTTTTTAAAAAATACAAATATTGCTAGCAATTTTTATTACCATTCATCTTTTTTAACAGTTTTTACTAGTCTCTGATTTCAAAAACAAATATACTGCAAATACAAATAGATATCGATCCACAGTCAAGTGGAGGAGGAGAAAGAGGAGAGAAAGCTAAAGGTCAAAGGAGAAGGTGTTGTTCATACCTTTTTGTTCGGAAGGCACGAGCATGTTGAGGGGATCCGAGTGGAGGTGACTGAAAGCCACAAAGACACACTTCTGCAGCCAGACAAGCCGGTCCAAGGCTCAAGGTCGGTCATTACCTGAGGGAAAGAGCCGGCATGTGACTTAGGGCAAGGAATGCTTACACTGATCTTGAAATGGCCCGACCGATCGATGGCTTTAAGCTCCCAGTGAAAGAGAGGAATCAATATGTTTTTAAAGGCAAAGGAGGCTGCATGTGGCTTGTGCGTGTGGCCCACACTGAAGGCTCCAGACGTGTCACGACTACTACTACTTGAATAGCTAACGCCGCGTCTAACACTGTGAAAAATGTGTTTAAATCACAATTATCTCAGTTTGATTGTTACTCGCTCACAGCATAATGTGTTGGAGCAGCGCAAATGCCATGCCAACAGAGAAATCAATTGAGCAAGGTGATGCACAGCATGGAAAACGAACAAATAAATACACCGATAAAAGAACCGAACGACCTATGACGCTTAGAGAAAATTAAGTGCTTGTTTAAGGACTCTGTAATGCAATCAAGGTTACAGTTAATAACAGGAAGGGCCTCTGGAGATTCAGCTCAAGACAACCACAGATGAAAATAGCACCAACTATAACCACATTAAAGACCTCTGTGAAAATAAATGAAAAAAGAGAAGGAACATAAAGCTAAGAGGTGCAAATGCAATCATGCCAGAGGACATTAGATTAACTAATGGCTCAGTTATGACTTTTAAATATTTAATACCTGAGTAATAAAAAGATAGTGGATGGGAAAAAATATATAAAATTGACATTTTCTAAAACAAAACATATTAAATGAAAACAAATATTTGAAGTTACAAAACAAGCACTATTACTCAAATATGAAGCAGTACCAATAAAATTCTGGCTTTTATTTATCATATCACACGTTGATAAGTTTCGAGGCACAAGGCTGCACTCTAGCGGTCAAAAAGAGTAACGCAGTGCATCGTAAAATGGTATGAGAAATGCATTGGGATAATATTGTAGATGGAGAATAACTGTGTGACACTAAGCTCTAAAGTAGTCTATTGATTATTAAAAATGCCTATTGCCATAAATATGATCAGATCAGAGTACCAACATTACTGATTACTTAATGACCTGTCATAATGATATTTGTGTACACATTAACAGCCTTCAAAAAACGGACTCGTGTTATGGCTGGATGTCTGCGGTCTAAAGAGCACTGGGTGGCTTGAAAGGAGGAACTACATAGAACAGCACTGAGATAAGCATGCGGCCTTGAAAAATCAGAAATACAATGTGCTTTCGGAATTTACACATGACAAGGATTCAGAAATGTAATAGAACACGATTAAATAAAATTGTTATTAGAGGTGTATCGAATGCCCCTGAAATTGCAAAATTTAGAACTAAACAAAGATAAACAAAAATAATTGTTACACATTTTTTCAGCAATGTTAATTAAACAAAATGCACTATATTTTGTTTGTCGAGGTGAGACTGTCGACTTTACCTCTGACTTCTATCAGGGCAGTGGAGTGAGTAGTTTGCATGGCACATTCTCCGCGTGTCTGCATAGGGTTTCTCCGGGGACTTCTTCCCAAAACATGTATGCTATGTGCATTGAAGTCTAAATTTGCCTTAGCTATGAGCTCGAGTGTCAAAGGTAGCAGTCAGTTAGCATAGCTGCATGTGCAAAAATATACAAAGTTGTTCACAATTAATGTTGATCAAAGTTGTTGCATGGTCGAGCGTAGTTCTTAACGGTATCAAATAATCATCCAGCCACGAGCATTTCAACGGAATGGTGCAACAAAACATTTCGGAGTCGCCATAGTGTCAAGTAAGCAAGTTACCTGTTTGTCCTTATATGGTGTGGTGGGGGCGTGGCCAGCGCGCCAAATTCGTCAGCGCGCTGATGACTCTCGGTTACAGGAAGTGAGTCACACAACTGACGGTAATGTTTCGAGTCGCACGCTGTAGCAACGAGGACGCTGGTGAGAAAGAACAAGGAAGCAACATGTGGCGAGCACAATAACTTCACACGGCAGCGTAGAGAGAGAGCCGAGCCACCCTGCGATCACGATCAGACGAGTAGATCGGATCTTCACTGAACAGACACTTTTGAATACTCAGTGGTGAGTTGATTTTTTTTGGGGTCTTCTTTGCGCTCATGTTTAAAATACTCTTATGGTATCGGGACTGACTTTTGGGTTCAAATCATCATGATCAGCCGCATTTACTGCACGAGTACAAAATATTCCTACTACGTTCGCTTATCGTTAAATGGTGTTTTCTTGGCTACCGTTTTTCGTGTCGTTAATAATTTGTAGCGTAAACTTCTTTTTGCCACCCACTTGAGTGAGTTTCCAACGAGGGGGTTTCCGCACTGCCAGAAAAGGTTAAACGTAGCATTTCGCTTTCCATCGAAACCAAATAGCCTTCACATCATTGACGATTTAGTGAAGTTTTCATCGGCCCCATCCGAGCACCGACTGACACGTGTTGCCTCTGCCGCTGTGTTTTTGTGTCCATGTGGGACGCGGATGGCGAAAACGAGTTCGTTGGGTTTCTTCCGATCTTAAATAATTAAGTAACCAGTCTCGAAAGCCACACGATTTCAGTGATGATAAATGTGAAGTGGGCTGATTGTGGTGACGTAAGCAAAAAAAAATCTCTTTTAGGTGATCTTTTTCAAACAAAGAGGTCCTAATGTTATTTGAAGATCCTGTGATAATGGAAAGAGGCTGCTGGTCCCGTTTTGGACCAGGAACCAGTTTTAGGAGGGGTAACCACTAAATATTATGGTTGACATTACTCAGATAATGCCTAATGGTAAAATAAATTGCTATGTAACATTGTTTTCTAAATATTTGTTTTTATTCTTATGGGCTTGGTCATTAACATGAGGATTAGAATTTTAAAAATGTCTGCCGTTTGCATATCCTTCCCATGCCCAAATTGGTTTTGTCTAAATTAATTGAAAGATCTTTACAATATCTTATATGGACTGCTGTGTTGTGCATCTCACCCAAAGCCAGCCGAGATCAGTTCCAGCTAATGAGGACAACACAAGCGCTGTCTCGTGCAATTTGTCAGTTTCCCACCAAATAGAATTGAAGTTAGTCCATCTCAGTTCTAGTTTCACTATCCAAATTAGACATGGCCTCCCTCCCTGGGAAACATAAATATACATACATTATCATTTCCTTTCATCCTTTAATCCTCATTACTTTATGATGTAATATGTTAGGTTAGCAGGCTAATACTTTTCGCGCCGCAAACAAATGCAACATAAGTCTGTAGCCTTTCCAGACATTCTAAAATGCTTAGTCAGCCAGATTTTATCTACTTTCAGTTCCATAAACACAACTTCAGGATAAAGCCAAGTACAAGGTTGCATTTATCTGCGAGAAAGAGAAACGGCATACACGATAATTCCCTGACAAAGTGACAGTTCAGGTATGTGGCAAAATAAACAACTATACGTCACTCCAAATTCCCACCAGGTGCAGAACAGCTACGTTGCGATTTTGTCGCCGAAGTCCCGCAACTGCAATTCACAGCTGCGTTGCGTCTCCGGAAATTTCCGACCACAAGATCACGCTGAAGTCTTCTAAGAACGTTTTGTGTTTACATAGTGTTATTTTGTTGTTTTTATAGCTCTCTTTTACACGGTTATTTATCGTGATCTCGTGGGCGTAGATTTCCGGAGACGCAACGTAAATTTGACCATCAGAACGGGCTTGTTTAGTTTTCCGAGGAAAACGACAAACTGCAAAATGGCCACCTTCCTCTTTGAGTTTTATAAATAATACTGAAATCTCATGAGACGTATCAAGGTCTGACGTTCAACTCAGACCTAAGTTTTTTTTCCCCCCACAACTTAAACAATGAGGTATTAGTGGCGTACTGTTCTAAAAAAACATCTATCCAGCTTGGCAGTCCAGCTGGAGTTGCCTTGGCCGTTTTTCATCGACGTGCTCCTCTCCCCCGGTCAGACTGACACTGGCAACCTCCTCAAACGGACACACTATCTAAAGATAAACAACCAGCTCAATGTGCAGGTCATAATACTTGTGAGCTTGTTGTTTGCCTTTATTCCAACTTCCTTTTGCTAACACTCAGCTGCATTTGTAGGATGTCCAGTTCTTTTTTCGGATTACTGTACAAGTCATTGCAACATGACATGAAGGAACAAAAGTGTATTAAAAAAAAGGACGTATTGGGTAAGATGGTAATGCTGAGTTTAGATTTACAACGTTGTTAGGGCTAATTTAACGTCTAAACAATTGCAAACTTAATTGTTGCAATAATAAGTATCTGACTATCAGTTTGAACCAATGCTGCACTTGTACTGGATTGTTGTGTACCTAATCAAATGTCTGTTTAAGGTTTTAAAAAAAAAAACATGAAGCTCATGTGCAGGGACATTCCTTATCGTTGATAATAGCGCCACAAAAAAAAAATCTGTGCATGTAATTTGTCAGTAGGTTGCTTATAAAAACGCCCTCGTGAAAACCAGTTATACGTTGTTGACAAGTGCAAGTGATTTCTCATTTGTTCTGTGTAGGCAAGCATGAAAAGAGAGGTGAAGGCCGGAGTCAACTTCTTCAAGCGGCTTGCTGTGACGGGAGGCAAGCTGGATGAAGCCAGAGCGCAGTTGTTTGCCGAGAAACTTCAGCGGCTCTTATGCGACAAGTACGATGGCCATTGGTACCCGGACCGTCCGACCAAAGGCCAGGCGTTCAGGTGAATTGACACTTGTATTCATTTTAGCAACCTTGAAAGAAGGATAACTGTTATAATTTTATCAACTACGTAAAATGTGACGTCTCTCTACGTCAACACTCTTAGCTGTTCGGACTGAATGAAACAATCGTACATTCCTTTCTTATTTTGGTAATGTTACTGACGTTTCAGCGATTAAAATTATATTGAGTCAACGCCTTTAATTGTTATGCTGCTACTTGTAAGAGGCCCAGCGTGCTCGCTTCAAGCGCGTGTCAGTGTTTAATTAGTTTTGTTTTTTTTCCTTCTCAGATGTATCCGGATAAATAAGGGAATACCCACAGATGAGGTGCTCTTGAAGGCCTGCAAAGAGAGCGAGCTCACACCCAGTGACCTTTGCCTTCCTCCAGAAGTCACCGTGTGGATCGACCCGCTGGAGGTGTGCGTGAGGTGAGTCACCGTCTGGGAGTGTGAGCATGATGTCATCAAACAATCAAGTGTGCGATGAATCAACATTTTATCATCCTCCGCAGATCTAGAGAGAGCAGCTACCCGTTCTCAATAGCCTCTTTCACGGACAACGATGAGGAGGAAGAGGAGAGCGTAAACAAAGCACAGGAGGATTTGCCCATGGACCCGACAAACCACGACACGTCCGACTATCACTCTGCCACGTCTTCCGATTGCGGGTCGGCTGTGTCCAGCGACACTGAGGAAGAGGTGACAGTGGCGGCAAAGGACCAAGAGACAGAAGGGGAGCAAGAAAAAAAGCCGCCGGCGGAAAAGCAGCCGGCGCAGGACGACATTTTCAAGATAATGAAGGTGCCCAAAATTCGCAGACGCCATGAAGGTGGATCAAACCGAGTCAGTTACTACAGAAATGTGGTATGCTGTTTTTTTTTTGCTCCTCTTTTTTTTTTGTGACATCTTTATCACTTGGGGTGTATTGTTACGCTGCCTAAAGTAGTCCCTGATGTCTTTTTCTCTTCCCAACCTTCCAGGTTCCAGTAAGACGCCATTTTTTCTGCCAACCCGTACCAGTCTGGTCCCATTGCATGAACCATGCACCGATGCTCGTCGTTGCCCCTCCTCCGCCCCCACCCTGTCCGGTGTTAGTGCACTACCTGCCACACCCTCCCCCGCCACACTTTGTCGTTCCTCGGGCAGCGCTACAGCCGTGGGAACCTGCGAATGATGAGATGCTCGGATTGCGGTCCTCGGCCGTGCCGATATAGCCAAACGCGAGGCAGAAGAAGAACTTTTCCACAAGTGTCACGTTTTAAGATTTTCCTTGCACATATTATCTCTTTTATGTCTAATGTTTTAATCTATATATTGTCAGTTACTTATTCTTGGCAGAATTATTTTACTGCTTTTTCTTTTTTTTTTCCTCCGCCTTGCGGGACCTATCAAATCTGCACAGTCAATTGGGTGCCTGTATATGCTCAGGGATTCTCTGCAATACATTTTATGCCAGATAATTACCTTTTTTTAAAGGTTGTATTTTCCCCGTGTTCTACAAACACAGCAATGTGAACACACAAGTGTTAATCTTACCAAAATGCGATTCAGGGTTTTAGTATTTTTAAAGTCTTGAAGCTACATATGTCTTTTAATGAGAAGAAAAATATTTTCTCTCAAATGCCTGTAGATAGTGCTAATACTAGATTTGACAAAGACTGATTTACACTTTTTTAATGCCGTTTTCTTAATTATATTTGATCACTCAACTGGAAACTCAATGATACTGTAAATTATATCTATTTTTCTGTATGTTGCTTTTAGAGGACACGATTTATTCGAGTACCAGCTGCATTTTAATATTTAAGTGGGCGTTTTGCTTCATCTGCTGTCCGTTTGGTGCATGTCAATGTTGCTTTGTGATTTAGTGATGGGTTTCAATCTGCTATCACTGTTGCTTTTTTTCAGATGGCTTGCATTAATTTTACTGACTGATGTTACCTATGAAATTGTACATTCAGGCTTGAATATTAATAGGTGCCCACCGATTCCTAGAAACTGTGATTATTTAATTTTTTACTTTACTATTTAATTTCTATGCAACAGCAAAATTTCCATTCCTTATGCCTTTTTCTATTTAATACTTTATTTCTCGTGGATTAAATCAACACCAAACAAATGATCTCCTTGTCTTTTTATCTTTTTTTTTTTAAATGACATTTTTGTTTTATTTACCAATATGTTATAGCAGTAATGTAGGAGTGCATGCATGGAATGCATCACACTGAGGTATTTCATCTTTAAATAAGATAAAATCAACTAAACACTGACCTTTGACTCACCCCTAACTTCTGCTAATTATCACAAAATAAATAATTTTTACACAGTAACTGAACAAAACGTAACTGTCAAAAGTAGCACAAGTGGAGAGATACTATTGAAGGAACAAAACTAAGTTGTGAAATGAAGTCAACAGTGACGTCTTTCAACCACTAGAGGTCGTTGCGCTGCAGTCAAAACTTACATCAAAGACGCAAACTGACAATTGGATGAAGTCAAACACAAAGCATTGCCACGATGTGACGCAAAATTAATTAAGTGTATGAAAGATAGATAATCCAAGATTATTGGGAGAATCAGAGGGTCCCAAAAACCCAATTTAGCGGCCCATCTGACTCCACGAGAGTCCACAAAGTTGCGGAAACACTGCGGTCTGTCCATGCGTTTAGTACTTTTTATCCAAAATGTTAAAAAGAGAATATTTGTGCCCTGTAAACCTTGGTCCGCCTTATATTGTATCGTTATGGGAACAGCACATTCCTTAAAAGTTTGTCTTAAAACCCTTCCGGCCCGGTTGCAAACAAAACACCACGTGAATCCCGCAGAGCGCAGCATATGCTGCGCGCACACATGCAAATATGATAAGATAACGCGTACGCGCGGACTGCCAGGCATACAACGGTGGGCGCTAATAGCATCAGTGCCGCGCCTCTTTTTCTAAAGGGAGTTAAGAGTACTTCCACAATTAGCGGCTTCCATGTACGTGAAACGAGACGAGGGCCGTGTACACCTGACATTATGTCCGGAGGCCAGGAGGGGACCGGACACGCGAGGGAAAGATCCCGATCACCGGGGAGCGACGAGAGGCACCAGGGCCGCCTCGTATGCGCTCTGGAGATGGAGATGACCAAGCGCGCCTTGCACGCCAACTCCAAGGCGGATTGTGGGAACTACGACGGCTTGGTGCATAGAAACGGCGGGGACTCAGCGGAGGTGGCCGTGCCCGTGTCTCTCTCCGGCAAGAGGGCGACTCAAATGGAGGGAGACGACCTGTACAGGCTGCGCGACAGAAAGTTCTTGTTGGAGGACAAGAAGCGGCTGTGCGCGCTGGCTTTGGCCGCAGCTCTGCTCGGAATATTGCTCATGATCCTCCATACCGAGATGTGTCCTTTCGTCTACAAACCGGTACGTGCACCGACCTGCATTTTTATTTTTCTATTTCAACTGGCATGCGTTTACTAAAGATTACATTTTGGATAAAGCATCAAACAAAACTATTGCTTGAAAATGTAGGTAAGAACATATTATGGGGGGAAAAAAAACTATGACAATCTACTTTAAGTGCAGAGTGACGTAAAAAGGTACTCAATTAAAAAGTATATACGTTCAATTACGTACAAAAGCCCGTACTGTATATCTAATGATTTGTATTCCTATGAATGGTAGTTTATATATATACTTTTTACTCTTCTAATTTCTTGTCCCATTACGGCCCGGCGTTTCTTTCAAGTCAAGTCAAGTCAAGTCAAGTCAAGTCAAGTCAAGTCAAGTCAAGTTTATTTATATAGCCCTAAATCACAAGCAGTCTCAAAGGGCTTCACATAGACAAAACAAATTGACAATTATTCTCAAAGCATCCCCTGATCTTATTTCGACTTATGTGATGGCGCAAAGCCAAAGAAAAAGCTCAACAGAGTCCAGAGTAGTTTGAGAGGCTTCCCTCTTGTCTTGTTGACACTGGGAGGTGCCCACCACCTGCTACTGTTTATTGTTTTTGTCTTTTTCCTTTCACCTGTCCAGTTTGCTTCTTAGTTATGCAATATGGCTTTGTAATCCTTTTAATGCCGCAAGAGTTTTTCTGATATAGTCTCTTTGTAGGGATTTGTATTGTGTTAAGGTATTTATTTGAAAAGCAGCCAGCCAGGCAGAAGGACTGTGGCTAATCTAGAAATGCCTTCACGTGAAACGGACTTTATCTCATCGTTGGCTATGCCGGCAAAGCCAGATGCTCTTAAGAGATAATAACACAATGATATATGACCTACAGTAATCCTCCATTAACGTTAAAATATCAATACCAGCAAAAGAGTGGTGCAGTATGTGTTGGCTCTTTAGCTTTGCTGTAAAAACATTGAATCATGATTGAGCAAGCCGGAAGTAAAAAAAAAAAAAAAAAAAAAAAACGATCACCCACCCCGTGAGGTTAAAAATACTGAGAACTGATCGGATCGGTTTGTTTTGAAGAAATTGTGAATTTACTATGTGTTTGAGACTGGCCCAACCCATTGATAGTCAAAATTCATGTATAAATGACAGCCACTGAAATGCATTGAGAAATAACATAATCAACAATTAAACCCTAAAAATTCTGTCCTAAAATGCTGATGTGCATTCAAGATTTATTTTATCTTAATTTATTGTATTATTTTAATCTGACTGTCCATGATGAGAAAGCCTGGATTATTGGATTATTAACAATGACAGCACATAATTTCCCTAGACTGAATGAGATCGTGTTTGCTGGAATGTCTTAATGGATCCCTTTTCTATCTTCTTTGATCTGCAAATCACAACCAATCACTAATTTTGCATAACAATGCAAAACGTGCCGACCCGATCCAGCCGACCAGATCTGTGTAAATCGTAATGTTGAATCATGATGCATGTTTTTTTCAAATTACCGTACCCTTTGCACAAAACCACCCACTTTGCTGTCTGTCGTCATAACAACTTTCACAGCACAAACCCTGCCAAACCTACACAGAGTCTTTGAACTGCTCACTGATTAGCCGGTCCACTTCCAGACACACAAGCTCACGACATTAATATGCAGATCGCAGGGGATAACAAAGGCAGGCTTTCACAATCAACGGATGGAAAAAGTTCCCATGCACGAAGCAAAAACATTAGACCACCGGGAGTCATTGATAAATTGACCCACAAGTCATTGAAGTGAGGGCGGGAGGAGACAGTGTCAGGTGTTTTTCTTAAAACAGTTAAATATCCTCACAAAGCGGATTTGTTGAAAATATTTAAAAGGGGAAAAAAAAGACGGAAAATGCTGACGTCGTAATTCCGGCTAACGAATGTACAGTATAGTCTTTTAAAAGGTTTGCTTTGTCCCCCGCATGTCTGTATTCCTCATCTTTGAAAGCTATTAGTCATGCAGAATCTCCATGCTGGCCAAGTAATCCAGCATTGATTGCAGTCTAATTGGCTTTTGTTTTGAAAACCACTCCAGTGCATTAATGCTGCCGAGGGTAGTGAAAGTGGAGGGCCCATCAAATTTAATGGCAGCGTACAAAAGTTATATTTTAAGCCCGAGCCTGAATGGTTATGCACGAAAAGAGGCTATTTTGGGAGGATTTTTCCACATTTGGCCTCTTCTCCCTGCAGCTAGATTAACCTCAGAACTTTCCGCGTCATTTAGTGTATAATGTGAGTGTTTGCATGGTAGTCTGGAAGTCAATACAGGTTGGAGGCGGGGCTTCGCACTTGGCCTCTAAAGGCAGGTTTTGAGCTTGCTAGGCACTTTAGATTACCCAATTAATTATGACCTTTCTGATTTAATTTTTATTAGGGGACAGCACAGTGAAAGTGTTTCAAACGTTTGCCTCTGAATTAGGTTCAAGGTTTGAATCTCGGATTGCTTGGTTTCCCTCCACGTTCTAAAAACATCCGTTGATTGAATACTCTAACGTGTCAATGGGAGTGTAAAGCTTATTTGTATTTTTGCACCCCTCTGATTGGCCAGTCAAGGGCGTATCCAGCCACGCACGACTCTAACGATGACAAGTGCCCAAATAAAAGGATGTACAGCTCTTTTAACAGGATGAAGAAATGTTAAGTACGCCTGATTCTTCAGCCATCAGCCAACACAAATCAACAGTGCCTCTGCTGGTTGCAGTCAAGTACTGCATTCACTTGATTGGACATGTCATTTAAAATAAGACGCCCTTCGCTACTTGTTGCAAAAACAGATCCAATCCCTACAAATTACCATGATAATAATTTTACCTTATTAATAGGAGATATTGATGCGGACTCAATAATATTATAAGTGTACATACAAAAAAAATGATTATATTGAATTGTTACTTATTTCCTGTATGAATTAACCATACAATCCCCAAATCAGGTGCACGTGTCTTACTTTGGCTTCTATTTATTTATTACATTACTAACAAACCAGAGCAAAAGCTTTGCATTGGATTTTCATTACGTTTTCCTCACGCAATTTCCCAAGGGGAGACGGGCCAACCTGCTGCTGATGTCTCATCCAAGACTGTGAGAAACAATCTGTGCGAAGGTTAACCCAAAATTAAACTCCTCGGGCTTGCGATGAGTATTTCCAACAGGAAAACATTACAAAAACACTTTTAGAAAGCTGGCAGGAAACGTGCCGTTGAACTCTCTGTTATGGAATGTGGTGAAATGTTGAGCCTTTTTTGTGGGGTCTGCTAATTAGAACCCTGACGGAATACAGACACGGTGTGGACGCTAGTGCAGAAAAAAACGGGAGGAAAAACACGGGGGATGCCAGCAGGGGCGTCACATCATACCACCTACACGCTCAACTTTCCTCCATCTTGAATGTTTGTCATTAACTTTCGAAATGTAAGTCACATTTGTGTGCGTCAAAACTTCCACTGACCTTGCAATGGATGCTTTGAGACTTTTCAACAAAAGACCTTATGAGAAGAAGGTGCAGTAGAGTTCTTTAGGCATCAGTATAAATAAAAGTCAAATACAACTAATGATGTCAAATGCACGTAAAAATCTAATTTAAATTCCAGAATATTAGAATAGAGTGCCTTGTTGTCAGCCATGAGTGTGTGGACTTTGGTTACAATTCTCTATAAGGTGATTTAGTTATCTAATCTTTGTAATCGTAACATTCTAGACTTAATAATTGAATCACGAATCGACTAAATTTAAATCATTTACTTCCTCGCAATGTTTTTTTTTTTTTTTTATCTAGGGCACCGACATTGCCTTAATCATCAACTGTTCCATCAGCTTGTCCACTGGCTGTCTCCTCATCTTCATCATCGCTTTCCATTACAAGGACATCAGGGTGAGTTTGTCTGTTTCCAATAGTACTCTTTTGATTTGTGTGCTCATCATGATCCTGCCTCCCATTTTTTTTCTACAACATGCCAATAAATGTCCAAAACAATTTTCTTTGACGTCGAGAGCAAATGTTGGAGGTCTCACTCCACTGATGGTAGCCTCAACAGCAATTACTCAGCCTCTTTTGGATAAATTTATACATTTTAGAATAGAAGTCCTTGGTTGTCCACATAAGCATACACATTATTTTCGAATACAACGTGTTTCCAATCCACATAGCCGCTGTGTTTGAACTAAAGGGATTTGGCTGAGATTAAACACAATAAACACCCTCGCACAATTACAGCATACATGTCACTTGGGTCATAAAATGGGAGTTTGCGCCCTAGTGGGAGTGAACACAGCTGACCTGATCCCCGGCCAATCGAAGCGATTCCTCTCAGTCTCTTAAATATTTTATTTAAATGTGTTGATTTTAGACGACTACTACAGATGCTACCGCTATATTTGTATTTGGTAATTTCTGTAATTATCACATGATATTAAGACAAATGGTATTCAGAGGTGCATTAAAAACGCAGGGATTAAATGTATAGCCCGCTACTGCTTCTCTAGTTGCTGTTGCACTCTTACCTGAAGTGCTTTTAAATGCAGTTAGACGCTGTGTGCGATACAAGGAGGGGTCCGCGCATGCTGGGAAGAGATAAGGAGAAGCTAACACACGCATAGTGTTTACTTCTTGTCATGTTTTGCTAGTCTTTTATTGTTAGCAATCTCATCACATCTAGTACATTAACGTTCGTTTTAGATTAGTGTAAGCGGCGAACATTAACTACATTTATGGGGATTATTATATAAAATATATTGCTGTGTTGCGTTTTGTTTTTATTGTCAAATTTTTGCAAAAATTGTGTCCTGAAATATTGATTTTTTTTAAAATATATAATTTTTTTTCAACCTTTTGTCACTGTATTTGTCATGACACATTTTTGCATTAAATCTCACCAGTCCTTACTGAATTTAATTCTCTACATTGCCTTCATTTTTAAAATGATTCCAGTTTATAAATGTATGAAAATATAATAAATTCACAATATCTTCCAGCTCTTCATTATCGATCAAAACCAGGTGGACTGGCGCATTGCCATGACCAGCCACAGGATTTTCCTGATCACGCTCGAGTTATTAGCCTGTGCCATCCATCCCGTCGGCACATACTGGGAGATGGGCCTCCACGGCAACTCGTCTTTCTCACCTCCACTGTGCGACTCCAACCATCACAATACGACCCTCGCCGATTTGGAGCTGCTGCTGTCGGTGCTGATGTTCCTGCGCCTGTACCTGGTGCACCGGGCCGTCCTGTTGCACAGCAAAGTGTTGCTGAGCGCCTCCTACAGGAGCATCGGCTCACTCAACAATATCAACTTTACCTTCCGCTTCGTACTCAAGGTGCTGATGAACAAGTATCCGGCTCGCACCCTGCTGGTTTTTATTCTCTTCTTCTGGCTCACAGCGTCCTGGATGCTTACTCTGTGTGAGAGGTAAAAAAAAAAAACACTTATATCCTAATCAATACTCATGGACTGATCTGATTTTGCTAAATCACATACCGCAACAGAGGAAATGATGGAATACAAAGACTGGTTCAATTTTCATGACGAATAATCAATAATCTGGGTTATATTCCTTTTTATTTGTCTCGCTTTATTAGCAAGACACTGCTGGACATTATCTGCATTTTTTTTCATAGATGAAATAGCATTGATGCCTCATTTTTAGTCATTGCTCATTTTTAGTGTAATTGTGTGGGAATAAATATAAGCAACAAAATGCTAATTTATGGTGGGCTTTAATTTAAAAAAAAAGAAAATGAAGAGGTTTCTCAATGTTGATTCCATTCCACTGCAGGCAGACTGCAGGTTCAACAGATCACATGGAAACGGCCTTGTGGCTCATCGCCATCACCTTCCTGACGGTGGGCTACGGTGACGTAGCGCCCAACACACGCTGTGGCAAGTCGGTGTGTCTCTTCACCGGAGTCATGGTAACTCTCTCCGCTTTCGTTCACTGCACGTGTTGTGGCCTCAGGGATGCTTTATCTCGCTCTGAGCGAGGCTTCTTTTTTTTTTTTTCTTTAAGCGGACACCAAGTTGATAAGGGAAAAACCATACAAGGTGTTCCGCTGCTGTTCTGTTTCCTGAGACTGCATCATGTGCAAAAATGTTTATCTCTCCTGCCTTGCTTGCTTTTTCTGTTCAGAAAGCAGTCCGTGTTGTGACAGACAGGTGTTAAAAAAGGGAGCGCGTGTGAGAGTATAACAAGTGACGAGTGACAATGTGTGAGAGCAGATTAGTGTCTCTCCCAATGTGGGAAGGAAAATGGAAAACCATTTCTATTTCCCCATCAGCTTTTTATAAGCACCCTTTATAAGGCAAAACTTTCCATCCTATCCATTTTTAGGGTTGTTTTATTGCTTTTGGCAGCACTACAACGAGGGTGTGCCAACCTGTGCCCACCACTCGGGAAGATAAATGTCCATTTCCCAACGGACGTTTTGGGTGGGAGCTAGCCGCCAGAGCGCTATGCGCACCTGAAAGATGCATCACCTCGGATTTTTTCAAACAGCAACATGAGGTTTTTATGTCAGTGGCGAAAAAGGTGGAGCAAAGAACAGGAAGTGCTCAAAAATGAAAATAAAACAAGAGCAAACCAGCCGGGCATGTGGAATCAAAAAGACGAAATTCAGATAAGCCGCAAAACATGACAAACACAAAAACATTCTTTGGGGCTTTTCTATGTACACTATGTGGACAAAAGAATCGAGACTCATTGTTCAAACAAAAAATAAAACCGGACTTGCGACACGTTTGATACAGAGCCTAAATTTTAGAACGTTACAGGAAGTTGCAGTACTTGGGGAAAACCCACACAAGTACGTGGCGAAGATGAAAACCCCGCACAGAATGGACAAAGCCGAGATTCAAAAACGGAGTGTGAGCCTGTTGTCGCTGTGTATGGTCCTTCCTCGCACTGCTGGTGCTCTGGACCACGTTACAAGAAAACATTGCTAAACAATAAACAGCAGTCAATAGCAACAGTGGAATAAACTGTTTGGCATGGACAGTAAAATTTTGGCACATACTTGGTTATGCTGTTCCTCACACAATTGGGGCATCATTTTAAATCGAAAACAAAACAGCTTTCCGATTTTTATTGCTAAGGACCTTATTTAAAATACAGTGAACTATTCGCGAGGGATTGGGACGGAACCCTACCGTGACAAGTGAAAATCCATGAGTAACAATGCGTTATAATTGCCTATGGATGCCACAAGATGGCAGCAAAGGACTACTTTTGTCGAAATGAATCTCTTCATCTCACATCAACATAGTTCTTTAGCATCAAGATGCCATCTCATAGGGTCAAAGAAATATTGACTTAGCACAAAAAGACCCCACCCCCTAAAAAAAAATCCACAAATAGATAATCTTGTTTCACTGTCACATGACTTTTGTCCAAATAGTGTATGTCAATCAAATTCAATGCTCTCTTACCTTTTCCTTTGTCCCTCTCTTTCTGATGCAAGCTGAAGAGAAAAAAAAAAAAAAAAGGTAACATGTGCTTTTGTTATTATTTGTGGTGGAGACGGAATTTCCAGCAGTGTTTTCAGTGTGTGTTTTCTGTGATGTGTGTGTTTGTGTTACAGTGTGTGTATTTTTGTTTTGGGATCCATCTTAATCATTCTGTCGTCCGCTGCCCGGCAAAAGCAGCCAACTATTCTCAGAGGAAACCAGAACTATTATAGCTGTGCCACACAGCCTTGTGTTTAACTTTTGAACCCTAGCTTATGCGTCAATACAATTTTGATTTAATGGACAAAACTAAAAGTATTAAGAGCGACATTGACCTATTTTATTTTTCCGCCAAAAGGAATATATCGCCAGGGTCTAAATATTTGTTGGTGGTACAAGCAGAAAGTTGATTACATTTTGTGTGCATGATGGACAGTTTTTGTGTGTTTGTGTGGCTTTTCAGGGTGTAGCCTGTACCGCCATGCTGGTCGCCGTGGTAACCAAGAAGCTGGCGTTGAATAAAGGAGAGAAGCATGTGCACTTTTTCATGCTGGACATCCAGATCTCAAAAGGGGTAAGAGCTAGAAAAACACATTTGTAATGCACCTGGCATTCATTTACTTATACATAACACATTTTGATATTTCCAAAACGCCATTAGTCAAAATTGCTTTTTAATAAGCTAAGGGAAAATTGTGCAAGTGGAGTTGTTATAGTCTTGTGTGAGGCTGAGCTATAAAAGATTGTAAATGTGCTTCTATATTTATTTGTAATAGTTTGTGTGTGAGTCAATGTATTTTATAGTTATTTACTCGAATTCCTGAGTATGTAAAAGGTTTCAGTGGTTGAATTAATTTCTGAGAAAAGCATCAAACTTGGGTATAAAATAAGGAAATGAGTCAGAAATTTCACTTCATGACGCTGGATGCCCGGGGAGAAAAAATGTCAAATGTATTTATCAAGCACTGTGCACTGTAAATAGTTTTTATTATTTCTTGTAATAATATATATTCAGATTTACATAACAGTATTTCCAAATTAGTTATTTTTGATTGATCGCTCACCTCAACGCTTTGGTCAGCATGGTGGAAGAAGGGCAAACTTGACCAATTTCCACGTGTCATGTTCATGTTTTGGTTTGTAGGCCTTTTCATATTTATTTTTAACCCGGCCAACCTTTTTACAGCCTTCTCAAGGCGTCAAACAGAGGAAATCATCTTTAGTCCGGAAAGGAACTTGTGTCAGTTCAGGACGGTGGCAGTGATTGGCAGGAAATGGTATGCATGTGTGTGTGCTTGTGTGTGTGTATATAATTGCAGCCCTCAAATGGTGGGGACCAACAAATGCATTCTGCAGAGGCTTCTGTTGTTCACATAATGACAACATATTATAAATTCACATACTGTGAATTAAATTTAGTTAAAGCTACGAGTTATCACTTTTTCAGTAATTCCTGGTTTATCTTGAGTGTTATAATTCTGACCACTCAGATTAGCAAAGTAGCAAGCATATTAGTTTTATGATTTGTGTACTTTATATTTTAAAGCTTTATCTGTTATACCAACAAGATGTGAATACGAAGTGCAGGTATTATTTTGTCCACTTAGGAGCTGCCTTGTTAAGTGACATGAGAATGAGTGAATGAGCGTTTGGCTGTTAATTAGCTAAACTATGTCATGTGGGAATATGTGCTGGTGTTTATTTTACTCTCTTCAGATGTCAAATGGCTCCATATGGTGAATAATTCAAGTAACCCCCTCCCAACCATTCCAGATCAGCCTTGCAATAAGTGAAATCTGAGTTATAAAAATAACCTTGCATGTTTTTATAGCATTCATACGCTTAGGTTTCTCTAAATATACATTGAAACATATAATTTATTGAGTGAGAGGAATAGAAAAATATTGGACAGTGCAGTCAGTGTAACATCGCAATGATCCTTCTGTTTTTACAGTTCAGTAAATAAAAAATAAAACAAATAACTCATCCTATATACATCAATAATCATGCGCATGGAATAGAAATAAATTATAAAGCTAAGATACGGGATGACTTTAGGGTTATAACTCTTCTTCGTTCAAATTTTTCATCTCAGAGTAAATTATGTATTACCATCTAGCGGCCATGAATAGAATTACACCTAGAATAGATGCAATTTAGAAATGCAATGAGGCTACAAAGAAATATACAAAATAATGGAACCGCAAAGTTGGAACCACCATACTAGAGGTTTTACTGGATTTCAAAATCCCGTGATATAATAAATAATCCACAGCAATTAATTCGATTAAGAAATATAAAGCTTTGTGATGCAAGGAAGCCGCAAAACGTGAGACACGAGATAATGGCGAAGGAAACACAACTGTGTCTTGCGAGAGGTGTTACGCAGGACTGAACAGGATTTATTCAGTATTTGCTTAAAATTCTGAAAAAGGGAGGCGTCTAATAAAGCGTTACAAAGAAATACTGTCCGAAAGCTTGTTAGGCCTCATTGAAATGATTTCTTTGGTAAATTGTGACTCATACGCGGTGTTCCTAGCAAACTGGTGCCCAGTGGTGCTGTGTGCACTGTTTTGGAGGATACAACCATTTCCTCCCTTCCAGTGTGGCTGCATCCTGTCACAAGGTGCATCTTTACACATTGCTCACTGATTGTTTTGGTCCTTGTGTGTGTGCGTGCATCCTTCGAGTCCAGATTTACACTGATGGGAACAAGGGAAGACACCTGGATGCGGACACTGACAAGAATCTATTAATAACTCTCGCATGGGGCCGGCGTGACATCATCACAGGGCAGTCATGATTGGGCAGGAAGACAAAAGCACACATGAATAGGTTCAAAGACAAAAGCTGCAAAATGCGATGCAAGAGGTGGCAACGTTGCGTAAGGAGAAGCAGGGGCAACAGGTTTGTTTTGGTTTCAGCAGATTGCGCTATTTTTATTTGGTTCCTGCACTCAGGGAACCCCAGCAAATTTGTTCTGTGTTGGTGGATTCAAATAGCAGGTATATATATATAAATATTATTTCAATTTGAATCGATCCACCAATATTTAGTGAAAAACTTGGCCGGTTTTTGCTGAGACCAAAGCAATAAAGTTCGCTTAGCTTTTTATCGTGTGGTATCTTGGTGCCAATGAACTTTGTTAAAGAAAGTTGAGGAGCTTGATTTAGACTAAAGTAGTGCTTTGGTCCCACCTTGTGGCATCTGTAGGCATTTAAAAACGTTTTCAGCACTGTAATTTTACATGTATAAAACGTTTTATATTCTTGCACACTTAAAATAAATGTTGACTATTTAAAGCACACTTAAATGTATTGGAGTTTGTACGGTTTTGCTTGCAAAGAATTTCGGGTGACTCCGCAACTAACTGTTTATTGGTCACTCCTAGTTTACTATAAAACTGACACATAAAATGAGAATTGTATACAACATATTAAAGACCACAATGTTTAAATAGAATTAGAATTTTCACATTGTATGCTAATATTAGCCTGAAGCTAACGTGTAATGCGAACAGATATTAGCATACATGTTACAATAATTAGAAATCTTCAAACATCTGCTACTTTGGCACAAACTGAGCTTCAACAAATTGACTTCTGCTTCCAACTAAAGCAGATGGTCAAAACAGGACCAACATTGGTCACCTAGCCTTTACTCGAGTCTCAAAAAATCTTTGATAATCTTTGATAATCGATTCCATCTTTTCTCTACACTTGTTGAGCAGATCCGCCACGCTGCTGCAAACGTGCTGCGCGAGTGCTGGTTGCTGCACCGAGCTAACTTGACCAAAAGAACTCGAGGAGAACACCGACGCCACCAGCGATGTCTTCTGGAGGCCATCAGAGTGTATGTTACGACAGCTACAGGCAGGATGCGTAACCTGTGCACTTGTACTTCACATAAATGACTTTGACTATTTCACTGTAAGTCGTGTAGAAACTCAACTCTACGGTTCTTAAATGTAAACACAAGGAATTATACTTTTGACACAAAATATGCAAAAATAAAAAGACATTGAAAGATTCCAACTTTTCTCTGCAGGTTTCGTCACTTACGGCTCAAACAGAGAAAATTGCGCGATTACGTCAGTGAGATGGTGGACCTCCCAAAGGTAAACGATAGATATTTTATTAATTTCATTGCTAGACTTGACCAAATGGAAAAAATGACGGCAGAATTTTCCCAAAACAATGAGTATGTTTAGGTCTGTCAGTGGGTGTTCAGAGTAATTAAAATATTTATTGAAAACGTCAGTTGGGAATCCGGCCATTGAAGAAGAAAGCTTTCCATGAGGAACAAAGTTTTCCGACAAGAAGCGCCGATATGACTGATTAGTTTTTTGGGGGAAAAAAACAGCCTTGTTTCCTTGCAGGTGCACACACTTATTGCTTCGTTTTCACAACAAATTTTTAGTTAGCGGAACATGTACGTCATTCTTCCTGCAGCAGGAATCGTGAAAGATTTTGGACAAAAGTAAGACATTCTTAGGTTACTTAGGTTTATTCATACGAGTTTTGTTTTTTGGCTGTAAAGTTTGTACAGACTAACCAATCAGCAGATGTAAAAAATGCTAACATCGAGGGCTAGCTCACACTTGCGTTCAACACGAGAGGTTTTTTTTTAGACATTTTATGGGATTTAAACCTTTTGACCAGATGCAGATGATCATGTGCGACCTCAGCGCCAATTGGAATAATTCGTATCGGGAACTGGAGCAGCGTATCCTGTCCATGGAGCAGAAACTCGAAGAGTTGAGTCGCTGCTTCCAAGAAACCTCAAAGCTTCTGTCTCAGGTCCTACGTCACCGCAACCAGGAGATCAGGTAAACAAAGCTCACAACAGTCGCAGCTGATGCTGTGCAGATCAGCAATGTGGCACAAGACGGCCGAGAAGGGGGCATCGTGTCGAGCCGTGCGTTTGGTATCGAGGATTACCTCACCTCATTATAGCACTCTCATGTTGAAATTATCGATACTATACAAAAACGTATATAAGCAGCATGATATAGTCACGAAGACACAAATGAAGACTTTCATAACTACGGAGTCACTCACTTTGTCATTTTTCGATAAAGAAATGTTACGTTGTTGTTGACGCGTCATTTATGTTCCGATAGCTGTAGCTTAAAAGTGTTAGCATTAAGCTAATGGAAGGCATATTTGTATGGATTTTTTTATAGACACATTTCTCTTTGTTCTGTATGACGGTAAACTTCAACTGGGTTTGGCATTGAACAGTTTTATGCCTCTATTTAGGAAATTTTTGTGTGTCATGATGTGACCAGATGTTTCCTTTCCAGGTGACACGACCACCGTCCACATTTCAGAAACGAACTTTTTGTCCGACAATGCCGACAAGAGGAAGAAATGATCATCTCCACCTGTGCAGAGCTACTTCTACATGCTTCAACCGTTTTGGAGGAGCGGCGCAAGCACCTCAGAGGTCATCTTCAGGCCCAGTTTCGGGCATTCTTCACCAATCATGACTACGGAAGAACTCATTCAGAGCTTTCCAATCTACACTGTCAAGCTTCTAGACTTGCTCTGTATTATTATTAGAATACACCATTATTTAAAGGCTTTTTTTTATTGGACTCATCCGTGCCTTATTTATTTTAAACTAATTGGTGTTCGTCTTCACTTTTATGAAAGCTTTGCAGAAGTCAAAATGAAGTGTTGCATTCAAAGACAAGTTTATTTTAAATCGTTTAACATCTTAGCATGTTCATCTCAAATGTAAGACGGTCACGATGGGATGAAGCCCTAGTTTGTGTGAGGAATTGACAACGGGGTACAAGATGGACGAAGAGCTCCCTCTAGCGGACATTAAGTAGATTGCGTACAGCAGTGATTACGTCGCCATTGAGTTCATTCAAAAAATCCTAAATCATCAAAACACAGTTGAGAAATTGAACCACACAATATTTGACATACAGTGAACCCCTGAACATTTGCAATCAACATTCTCAAATTTGCAAATTTCTTTGGAATCTACCTTGCTATTTGCTGAGAACTTTGGCTATTTAATGTTTTTGTGCATTAAGGGAAACTGTTTTATTAGCCACATTTGAGATGTCCTGTTATGTTGGCCGATGTTGAATGCATCTTGTGAGCTGTCAAAAGTGAAACTGAAAGCTTTTCTTTTTCCTCTCATAATGCAGTGACTAATGGCCAGCTTAGTTTGCCATGACAATTTGTCCATATTAATGCTACCACGTTGTGGCATCTCTCTTCCATTATAGAAAAATAAAGAAAAATTGCAGGGGGAGGAATTAGTCGCAGACTTTCTCTATTCATGGCAAAGAAGAGTTTTTTTCTTTCCCCCTGCTCTAATAACGGAGGTTCACTGTACATCTTCCATTCAAACAATCAATCCAAAACCAAATATCTCATTGGAAGACAAGTACTTTGCAAATCTCACACAACTGGACAAAGGGAGGATAAACTGGAGACTTTTTTTCATGTATTCCTGAAATAAGTGACATTTCTTGTACTCTGCTGTTTTCAAAATAAATTGAAATTTGCACGTCATTAAATCTGCCTGGGACATTTTGGAATTGAAAGTTGTCATGTGCGGGATGAGCTTCATCACTAATACGTTACAAAAAATTGTGACAAGTTTATTTCACTTGTCCCAATTTTTTGTGTAAGACGTCCTGATTGTCATTTACAAATTCCTGCTTTTCACATCGTTTTTCATTTGATGCCATATGTAGGCAGATGCTCTATAAAAGAAATGTCCACAGATGCATGCAAGGGGCATATTGCACTTTGGCTGGCATTTTTTGGTTTTCCACGTATTTCCTCTCAGGTGCTCGGCTAAGAGTCTCGCTCCGGTGAATGTGTTTCCGCAGTTGACGCAGATGTAACTTTCGGCCTCGGCGTGCTGCACCCGGTGGCGCAGGAGGTGCAGACGGTGCTTGAAGGCCCGGCCGCACTGGCACCGGTGCGAGCGGCTGCCCCGGTGGAGGTAGCGGTGGCTAACGGCAAGGTAGGGCTGCCGTAAAACGGTGCCGCACTGTCGGCAGGTGCGCTGCGCTCTTGTGTTTGTTCGCTTTGTCAAGACCTGCCTTTGATTCTTCAACAAGGCCACGATGGTGGGTAGTGGAGCTGAGCATGCTAAATCAGGGCGCTTTGTCCCCAACTCCTCCGAATAACAATACGTATGGTCTGAAAGGGGATGTTCATTCAAGACCTGCTCAGTCTTGATGACAGGCTTGGGCGTAATCTCTGTGGCCACATTAGCCCAAAACCCATCGTCCTGCTCGGTCTTCATGACAGTCTTGGGCGTAATCTCTGCGGCCACATTAGCCAAAAACCCATCGTCCTGCTCAGTCTCGATGACAGTCTTGGGCGTAATCTCTGCGGCCACATTAGCCAAAAACATATCGTCCTGCTCGGTCTTGATGACAGTCTTGGGCGTAATCTCTGCGGCCACATTAGCCAAAAACATATCGTCCTGCTCGGTCTTGATGACAGTCTTGGGCGTAATCTCTGCGGCCGCATTAGCCAAAAACCTATCGTCCTGCTCGGTCTTGATGACAGGCTTGGGCGTAATCTCTGCGGCCACATTAGCCAAAAACCTATCGTCCTGCTCGGTCTTGATGACAGGCTTGGGCGTGATCTCTGCAGCCACATTAGCCAAAAACCTATCGTCCTGCTCGGTCTTGATGACAGGCTTGGGCGTGATCTCTGCAGCCACATTAGCCAAAAACCCATCCTCCTGCTCGGTCTTGATGACAGGCTTGGGCGTAATCTTTGCGGCCGCATTAGCCGAAAACCAATCGTCCTGCTCGGTCTTGATGACAGGCTTGGGAGTAATCTTTACAACCGCGTTAGCCGACAATCCATCGTCCTGCTCGGTCTTGATGACAGGATTGGGTGTAATCTTTGCGGCCGCATTAGCCGACAACCCATCGTCCTCCTCGGTCTTGATGACAGGATTGGGCGGAATCTTTGCGGCCGCATTAGCCGACAACCCATCGTCCTGCTCGGTCTTGATGAACGGATTGGGCGGAATCTTTGCGGCCGCATTAACCGAGAACTCATTGTCCTGCTCGGTCTTGATGACAGACTTGGGAATTAACTTTGTGGCCACATTAGCCGGCAATTTATTGTGAGTCAAGCCCGACGGTTTGTTGATGATGCACAACTTAGTGCTGACCACTGACGTGTGAACTCGGGTGACGTGGGCCAAAAAGAACTTTTCATTGAGAAAAAACGACTTGCATATGGTGCACGTTTTGGGCATTGAGTCGGGGCAGAAGGAAACCACCCTCAGACGGGCTTTGTTGGAAGGCTGGTGCTGATGCTGCGAGACCCACTTATTGAACACCTGACCGCAAACTTCACAGGAGTATAAGACGATGCGGTGCTCCTTGAGAGCCTCCTGACTGGGAAAGAAAGCCATGCAACAAGAGCACTGAAATAATCTCCCCGGGTAGCCAGTGCAGTAGCGCAGATGTAGCTTGATGGAACTGAAGGGGCCTCGGCCACAGTCTTTGCAGATGCCGTTTGTGTTAGCAGGGAGTGTAAGGTTGCCACGACTGGCAATATGTGCAAAATTAGCGGGATTCATCGTGCTTGAGTTTGATTCCTCATCTGATTCTGTGTCACTGAGATCAAGTTGAGCCGCTTTGGCGTCAAACTCACTATCTTCATCAGAAGAACCCTTTGTTGACTCATCCGTGCTCACGTCATCAGAGTCAAGCGGTCTTCTCAGTTCATAGTCCACGCTGTTTCCAGATGTCCCCGGGCTCGGGCTCAACCGCAGCTCCACGTCCGACGCGAGGTCACTACGTTCGTCCGCTGAGCTCAAGCACTGCTCCTCATGCTTGTTAAGCTCCCACACATTACTAAAAGACTGAGAGCAATTCCAGCACACTGTCGGACTGTCTACATTGTCCAAGTGTGAAGAAAGCGCCGACATGCGTTGGAAGGTGGTGTTGCAGATGTGGCAAGTGGCAATGATGTTGTGGCTGGTGTGGTGGGACATCAATTTTGTGGAAACATTTACCGCATTTCACTGGTCACTGACCGGACTGCCATTGCGCTTGTTCGACCTCATCACTTTTATCGCTGCTCAGGTCTTCAGACGAAAGCAACCCAGGGATAATCTGAAAGCAGAGCATTGCATTAAACGTTTTTCAACGGTCATGAAAAAGACTATGTGTCGGAATTAATTAAAGAAAGAAAAGTAAAACGGTTATGGCTCGTTTGATAACGAGTCTTAACATTGATGACAAGATTACAGCGAAAAGCACATCTCTTTGCCAGTAAATAGACGAAGCCAAGCACAATTGCCTTGGTATTCTTACAAAAAACGACAATCATATGATTAAACGTGACATTCTAATTTGTAAGATAGTGAGGTATAAACAAATGATATATAACCGTACCGCAGACATGGTTCGAATGATTCCATAACGATTGTAAATAACTCAACTCACAGCTAGCTAAATAACCTGTACGGTCTGGGAATCTATGTAGGATTATGGCCGAGACGAGCAATTGGCAAATGTTCGTGCTTCTATAACGCTAACATATATAACAATATAAAAGAAAGACAAAATCCTTACGTCGCTTTATTTGAAGACAGCGATAAACGAATGATGAGAAACTTCAAAGCGGAAGAATAACGCGGTCTATTTCCGTTCCCAGAATGCACCGTGTTGGTACAATATCAGAAATCAACGAAGCTTTTAAAGCGTGTAAAATTAAGCAAAACGAATTAAATGATTAAAAGATTAAAGAGAATATATATAATGTCTCGTTTAATTCAAACACTGCCGTTAAATTGTTAATTTGCGTCGGAACTATCGATGTTCTGATATGTTTCTTAACATCAACATTTATTAGACACGTGTGCGTTTGATGTGTCAAACTAGAGCGTACCAAGCGGGCGGAGATTCTTTGTGAAAGATAATCGGGGACACTTTCGTTCCCAACGGTTAACATTGGTTTAATCTCAAACTCACCAATAGCACGTTAGCGTAGTTTGTTTTTATTGACTGGCGCGTATTTTTTTGTTTTACAGAATATCTCCCCATCAACTTCAATGTATTAGGAGCAACGATTTTTTAATATTGTGATCGCATTTTAGGCAAGCAGAATGTCTTGATCTCTCTTCAGGCTAAATCAAGTGGCGCTAGCTAGCCCTGTGGAAAATTGGATATTACAACAACTGTCAATGTTATAAGTGATTAGCAATAAGTGTGTGGCAAACATGTCAGAATCAGGCCACAGTCAACCTGGTATGTATGGAGCAGGACGTCGGAGAAGACGACGTCGTGGTGATCGGGACATTGGACCGGCATGTCAGAACCTATCCGGTCCCAGTCGGGATCGCGATTACCAACCACGAGAACGAAGGGTAACGCTTAAGAGTAACGTCGATTATTCTGGCTTTCACCTTCACTGCTGTAACATGTGATTGTCTTTTTGTTTTTCCAGGACGGAAGTGAGGAACCCCCAGCTCCTCTAATTCAGAAGACCCCCATCATTCTAGCGAAGCCCCCTGGGGAGAGGGTATTCTAGTTATTCCTAAATCTTTATCACAAATACATTACTCTATAGTATCAGTGATGCCCTGATTGTAAAATAACCAAATGAAAGACAACAAGTACTGCAGTAACTTATCCGTATGCAGAATTTACTAGTCCAAAATCCAACATGGTCTTTGTGTATTGCTGTAGGCCAAGCCGTTACAAAATACGTCTGTGAGCGGCGCTCCAGTCCTTGATAAGCCAATCATGCTCATGAAGGCTCGGGATGACACAGTGAAGCCGCCAACTCCTCCAGAAGCAACAACCCAGCCTTCCGGTCCCGGGCCCTCGAAAGTGGAGAGGGAAGGCCAAAGACCCACCCAGCCCGTCTACCAGATTCAAAACCGAGGAATGAGTGCATCGGCAAGCAGCGCTGTGGACCGTAAGTTATCAATCAGTTCACTCTGTAAATTGCAGATAAAATTCACAAATGAATTCAACGTAAACTGATCTGATTGCAGCTTTGGTTGGCCAATCTAAACTCATCCCACCAGAGAAGATGAAGCACAGCATCAAGCTGGTGGATGAGCAGATGAACTGGTGTGACAGTGCCATGGAGGTGAAATCATCACTACTACTTTTCTTTTCATGCCTAAGCATCAATAATTTATATGCTGCCTATCGTTATGCAGTACCTGCGGGACCAAACTGATATGTTGGTGGTTGGAGTCATTGGCCTGCAGGGAACAGGAAAATCCACTGTCATGTCTCTGCTATCAGCCAATGCCCCCGAAGAAGACCAAAGGTAAAGAAGACCACAAAATGTACATATGTCATCTGTTTGGTTGCTAAAAATCCTGAGTTTGCGTATTTACAGTTTATAGTAAATACATCCAGCTCTTTTTATTTCTTATTTGGACTCAGGACATTCATATAACATTTGAAACGTCCATCTGTGCATGGGCGTGGGTTTTTCAAAATGTAAACAAAAGAACTCAGCCAGACTAGTTTCTAGTTTCCCAGGTGAGATTGGTGCCACAAGGTTTCCAATTGCCCAATTGGCACAATGCCACTGGATTAAACATTTTCTCACACTACAGCCTTCAATTTATTTGTAGAAAGCGTATGAGAGGGGGAAAAAAGGGATGTTGGCAATGTATTTTTAAGTTAAAAAAAAAAAGTATATTTTTGAACCCAGGGGTTACGTATTCCGAGCCCAAACTCAAGAGATGAAGGAGCGAGGTGGAAACCAGAGCACAGGAATTGACTTCTTCATCACCCAGGAGAGGATCATCTTCTTGGACACTCAGGTGGGAATCAAAGTCATGAACTTTGGAGTGTGACAAGTTCCATTTTTCTCTTTTGTTTTGTTCCTTCAGCCAGTTCTCAGCCCCGCTATTCTGGACCACCTCATCAACAACGATCGCAAGTTGCCCCCGGAATACAATCTGCCTTACACATATGTGGAGATGCAGGTTAGAGACTAGCCATTGTTAAAAATATAATCCGTACCTGAAGACAATAAGGCAATTCTGAATTAACATGATAACTTCCTCTGTTACAGTCTCTTCAGATTGCCTCCTTCCTGTTTACAGTGTGCCATGTCGTCATTGTGGTTCAAGACTGGTTTACCGACTTAAACCTCTACAGGTGGGTACTTGTTTATCCGATACCACTGTGTGTGTAAAAAAAAATAAAAAAATAAACGTGCATAGTGGCACAAGGAGACATCCAAACCTCCTGCCTGGAATGTTGGGCATTTCTTCTTGTACTGTGACAGGATATTTGTCTTCTGCTCCTTTCATAAGCTCAGTTATGTTGTTCTCACAGTTGGTCTAAAGGAAGATGTGAGGACAATTCCGGGCTTGTTGAGAACTTAGTGTACAACATCAGATGTGTCTTATTTACTTTCTAGGCTATGCTATTACCCACTAAGGTTTCCCATGATGGGGAATTATTTTGAGTATTTTAGAAGATTCCATCTGCAATTTCATGCTCGGCAGATTTTCCACCACTATTAAAAATCAAAATCTATAAGTGGTCATTTTTGGGCTTTCAGGTTTCTCCAAACGGCCGAAATGTTGAAACCTTCCACGCCATCTGCAAACCATGACAGCACGGGCTCGTCCGGCGGTGAGGACGGCGCAGAGTACTATCCGCATATAGGTGGGACTTGTTTACTTACTTGTCCAGCTACCTTTTCAAAATAGTTTTAATTCACAAAGCTCCCCGTCCCGCTTCTAGTGTTCCTCCAGAACAAGAGCAGGCGTGAGGACTTCTGTCCGAGAAATCTGAAGGACATGCATATGGTGGTGGACAAATTAATGGCCCATTCTCACCTCAAATACAAAGGTATGTTCTTCGTCTCTTTTCATATTAGTGTTTTGTCAACATGAAGCAAAATATATACCAGAATTACTGCAAATCTCATGTAATATTTTTTAAGGTTCACTGTCCATGTTGGACTGCAATATTTTCCCTGGCCTGGGTCAGAACTATATGACGCCCGAAGTCAACATGTTCCTCCTACCCATGCAGGACATGGACGGCGAGGATAATCTCACAAAAGCAGGTGAGGCAAAAATGAAAGAGGCTCAGCTCAACTTTCATGTCTTTAACTCTCGATTGTGTTTTGTTTAGGGTCCACTCTGACGTATCCCCTCTTCTCCTTGCTCCCGGGTTACAAGGGACACCCTTCCTTCTCCACCATGATCTCCAAACTGCGCAGCCAAATATTGGCCATGCCCCGCTGTCAACTGTCACACACCATCCTCACTGAAAAGAACTGGTGTGTAAACAACTGCTGCACGTCTTGTAGGAAATTTGACCATTTCATATTTTAAATCACTAGACCATTTATTTTTTTATTCAGCAGAAAATGCATGTTTTTCCTTACATTCCAATTTTTACAGGTTTCACTACGCGGCTCGAATCTGGGATGGTGTCAAAAAATCCTCCGCCCTCTCCGAATACAGCCGCTTGCTGGGCTAGAATCATCCTAATGCTTTTCTAGAAGGCCCCAGCGACATGGCTTGGAAAAGTTTGCAGAGGGGGAAAAAAAAGGAGGCTAAGGAGGACATCACCTGGGAACGTGAACCGTTTGGAACGCCCTGTCAGACTACCTGGCCTGTATCTTCTTTCTCTGGGAAATGAAGTGCAGCGGAGCGGTGGGAGTTACGCCCCGCACCACATGGGTGGGAAAGAAAAGCAGGACGGACATGTCTACGCATGATGAAACGTCCGTTATTGAACCCTGTGACGGCGCTTTAGCCAAAGCTTTTCTCATAATATAAAAAAAAAGTCTTTCATTCATGTAATGTTGAAATAAAATTTCACTTTTGTCAATAACTACAATACTCTTCTGATTAAAATTTGAGACGCATTCTCTTCTCATTGGCATACAGGAAATGCAGAGTTTAATTTCCGTTTGTTGCGGGCGAGACGTGTGAGGTTGTAGATTCAAAAGAGGAACAAGATTTATATTTCCACTGACCACAAGGCCGGATGCTGGAATTGTAGTCTTGCTCTTCAACATCAACATCGTTGTGACATGATAATGGCGTTAAAGAAAACGTTGTGGCTCTAAAACGGCCTAGAACATCTTATTACTTTTGTTTTCTCTGCTTGCAACACAACCAACTCCTAGTGGAACGAAACATCTTTAGTGATTAGATCTATTATTGTCACCCAGGTTAGTAAAAAATAAAAAGTTGTGTGACGACGCATGTGCATCATTTTTTTTTTTTTTTTTACCAAAAGAAGAGGCGGAATGATGGGAGTGGTCGAAGGATAAGACACTCCTTCTAGAAGATGACTATATAAAGAAGGGAGGATCTAATGAAAAGTCACTTGCCGTCACACAATGCATCACCTGCTGCTCCTCGGGATTTTACTCCTTCCTAAAGGCAAGTTTTTGCGTTCTTGTGTGTGTTTAAGATAATCAATAATCCATTTATGACAAAAACTAAAGTCATAATTTAATTTCTTTCCAAAGCCTCGACACTGAGGTGTTATCAGTGCGCTGCAGGAAGCTCACCTACTTGCATCGACGCAACAGAAGAGTGCCCTCCACTGGCGACTCATTGTAGTGCACTCAAAATAATCGTGTATGCAGGTACCGCGCATGTTTTGTGTGTTATGCAGTCGGCCTAAACAGTATCAGGAGTTCTAAAATCTGATTTTAAATTTGTTATCATGAAATTGTAATACCGTAATTTCCGGACTATAAGCCGCACCGGACTATAAGCCGCACCAGCTAAAATTCAGGGATATTTTAGTTTTTTTCTTACATAAGCCGCACCGGACTATAAGCCGCACGTGCACATGAGTTTTTTACAAAGAAAGACAGTACACAGAAAGCCGTAAAAATCCATAAATACGCCTCGCCGCCATTTAAGGCTCAGGGTTCAAGGTAACTTTCTGAATAAAATGCATTAAAAGTTCACATTCATTACAACTTGTTTTTGGTGAGCAAAATGTCAGAAGAATTGAATTTAAATGCTGATTGATTGGGTTTTAATACAATGCAGATGGTCCACTGCTTTGTGTAATCTCTAAGAGAAAGGGTTTAGAGCCCTTTGACGCAGGTCACCTAGCGTGCATTCCTACTAAAGCTCATAATAGTCACAAGCAACACAGCCAAAATAAGCAGCAGCCATAGTAGTGTTTCAAAATAGTATTTTTGTTGTTTTTTTTCTTCAAGATACCGCACAACAGTGGTCCACAGCCTTTTTACGAGTGTATAAAAGTGATCAAGTCATCACAAAAATCACAAAAAAAATCTTATATAAGCCGCACCTGACTATAAGCCGCAGGGTTCAAAATTTTGGAAAAAAGTCGCGGCTTATAGTCCGGAAATTACGGTAATTTATTTCCAAATGTATATTCTCTTCATTCTGTAGTGTTTCTCTTGGCTGCATGACTTGTAGATATTTTTTGCAGGCGAGTCGGTTATTGCAGACATCAATGGGAAAAGCTGCAGCTTCGCTGACCAATGTGCACAAGCCTCGGTCAATTTTGGTTTAACCAGGACTGTTCTCAACAACGAGTGTTGCACTACTGACCTGTGTAACAGCCTCCCTGCACCGGGTAACACATTTGCTATTGCTTTTTTGACTTGGTGCCAGGATTCTTGGATTGAAGTTACGCCACAGATGATTTTCTCTTCCAGACTACAGCAAGAGCAGACCCAATGGTAGAAAATGCTTCACTTGCAATGACCTACAGTGCAATGGCACTGTGGAATGTCAAAGCAATGAGTCCCACTGCATCTCGACGATAGGTAACGATCCTACATAACTCCCCAAAATATGACTCCTTGATGCCCACAAGACTTTGTTTCTCAGTGGACTTGAAGGGCCAGAAAACAACCATGAAGGGCTGCGCCTCCAAGCAAATGTGCACCAGTACGGAACAACTGCAAGATTTCATTGGGACTCAAATCAGCTGCTGTGAGGGCGACTACTGTAACAACAGCAACAGACCAAGAGCTGGATTCCTGATTTTGGTAGCGCCAATGCTGTCTTTGATTACATGGCCTTAAATTGTTGGCAATCTTTTTACAACTCAGCCATTCTTTATGTAGAGCGACAATTATTTTTTCAATCATTGTACTTCCTGTTAGCAATATGAGAGTCGCAAAAAATCAATTAATAAAAAGCTTGGGGAAATTGTTTCCCATTGTGTAATACATCAATGGCATTTCAATGTGGAATTTGCGCCCCCTTGTGGACTCAAATAAGAAAGCCCTTTTTACATTTCAGCTTCATAAAAAAAAAAAAAAAATGTATACCCTATCCTAGGAACATTTTAGTGGCCTCAACATGACATTAGGGGACCTGATGCATCATATACGAGGAAATCTTAACAATTTTAACACTTTTAAAATAACTCAACAGTCCTTTCCATGAATAAACCTGCCAAACCACACATATGCAGAGATACACTGAAATTGATGAATCACTTTGTGGCTGAACTGCAAATGACCCACCTTGCCTGAGAGCAAGTTTTTACATACAAAGCAAAACCGACATTCCCTCTTTAAAAGTGATTGTGTGTTCCTGTTGGAGTGACTGATTGATTATGTTAGAGATTAAAATTGACTATGCAGAGTCATCAATCAAGCAGTGATCAACCTGTATTGTTCCTGCCATGATAAATCCTAGCCACCCTCGATCTATTAATAGCAGACTTTGAAATGGGAAGGGAAGCAACTTCACGTTCAGCGTCGGAACGTCAAGACGAAGGACCTCATCTGGTAATCCGACTCGGTTTAACATGCAGCTGTCGAATGTGCTGATGTTTGTCCTAATAGGTGTTTAATCTTTTTTTATTCAAAGCTACCACCTTTCCTGTGATGGGTAACCTGGCATCCTCCAGCTTCATCACCCCAAATCCAAGGAGATTATCTTGGGGACGGCCCAAAGAGGACACAGTCAAGCTGGAGGATTTCTTGACCAAGTGTGAAGAAGATCTCTGGAGCGTCAAACGAAAGCAAAGTCGCTCCATGAACAAACTCCATTTGACAGAGAGTGTTCATTACGTCCACCTAACTCTGCAGGAGCAAGCCGTTGGTCATCCAAATGGGAACGGAATGCTGAACCCTGCTTTTGTTGGAGATCCGTGATTTGCTCCAATCCGCAAGACCACCGATGAGTTTTGCCAGGAAATGAGGCCTAAAAAGATTGTTGTTGTTTGATTTTATTGTTATGAGTTTTTGCTGCAGCACTTGCTTTGAAGCAGAAAGGCCTTCCCGTTGGTTTGTTCATCGTGTGAGAAGAGGAAATCCTGTCATGATCACACCTCTGACTTCCGGTACTGCTCGTTGAGGATTCATTTTATTTTAAAATATATTCTGGTAACTATAATGTTTCTCTTGTTTTGCCTTTGGCTGTTGTTGGTTTTTTTTTTTCTATAATTTTCATGCATTGGGCTGCACATTTATAATACTATATAACTTTTAAAATACTTATGTTTTATTATTTATATATGATGCAAATTCAGATGAATGAATTTTAATTTTAATCTTTACACTTGTTTTGTTCCTTATTGTCGGCAGGATAAAAAGACAAAATCAAATTTTGTAGCAGGGCACCTATAGGGGAAAAAAAATACACCAATGGATAATTTTGTCTTCAATTAATTTTTTGGGGGCTTGTGAGAGGAAGCAAGTGAACTTCTTGAAGAGAACATGCCGCAATTCCCCTTTTGAAAAGACTGAAACGAAAGAAGCTTAACTAAGAATGATGGTGGTTTCATGAAATGATTAATATTATCCACAAAGCAAAAATAAAAACATAGGGAAGTTAAGGCAGCAAAAATAGAAATGTTCCATTTGCAAAGGTGGAAACGATACTGGCGGAGTTTACTCAAGTATTTAAAAAAGAATAATCTATATATTTTTTTAATTTGTGGAGGTAATCACAATGAATAAAACACAAGTGATGACAATGAGGTGTATCTTACTTTAAGTTAGTTTTATAAATCAAGAACAATTTGGAGGATTTTGGCTACTATAACTAACCTATGACTTTTTCTTTTTAATTAAATGACAAAATAAAAAGTTGAGTAAAACGAAAGGGAAAACTGCAGCATAGTGTGTTGTTTTTGTTTTTTTTCTTTTGCATGTGGTTGGATGTGTCATCCTGTCACACTGGGGGAGGTTGTACTTGTTGTGCCACTGCCTCAAAACATCTGAGAATTTGTTTGCTTGTCACATTGCAAGAGGACACAATGAGCACTGTAAATACTTTTCTATTATTTCTCTTCTTTTTCTCTCAAGGTATGGCTTCGACTCTTGATTTCAATATTTGCCCTTGATAGAGAGGATTTACATGTTCCATTCTGTTGCAGTCATATGTGTTAAGGCATCATCCTGGACCATTGAGATGCCATCTTCAGTGAAAGGACTTCTTGGATCTTGTGTGGTGATTCCCTGCTCATTTGACTATCCCAATCCACACAAGGCCATTAATGAGTTTACTGGGATTTGGTTGGATCCAGGAAATGACGTCATCTATCACCCCGAGGGGTCAAAGATAAAGAACCTGTATCAAGGTCGAACCGAGTTGGTGGGAGATGTCAGACAGAAGAACTGCTCGCTGAAGATCGACCCGCTTCAAGAAAGCGACCAAGGGCCTTTTCATTTCAGGATTGAAATGAAAGACGTTAATAATTTCTCTTACCGAGACAAGACTGCCTCCATACAAATGATACGTAAGTTATTTGAAGTGGAACTGAGTGTAAGATTGAAATTATGAGCAATACTGCAAATACATTGACAGTTCTTGTTACCATTTAGCTTTTTTAGTGATAGCCTACAATTTGGAATCCATGTGTCATTTGGTTTTCCCAAAACAAAACAGAAATAATAGAATAAAAAATAATAATAAAAATAAATTAATAATAATAACAATAATAAATATTTATTGTTCCCCAAAAAATTAGAAGTGCTTTTCCATTTTTGAGTTAGTTGAAAAACAGATAATGGACAATTTGAATTTCTATTTCAACTTAGGCATGAGTATATTAAAAAAAAAAAATACTGTACCACTGGCACATTCTATGCATTCATTTAATAACAACTCATTATAACAACAAAACATTTTTCTGTATTCACAGATACACCAAGTCCTGTCGAATTAAATGTGACGGAAGACAAGACTCACCTATACGTGATTGCTTCCTGTTCTGTCACTCACTCATGCCCCCCCTCTCCTCCTATCATCCTCTGGAGTCACTTCGGACGTCAACTTTATCAGACACGACCCTTGAAGAACGGCCAATGGGAAGCTACGTCCACGCTGACCTTAAATCTTGCCGATGCTAATAACACACATTTGCAGTGCCGTGCCACGTTCCGGGGAGGGCAACAACTGGAGGCATCCAGAATCATAAATGTGAAATGTAAGTAGATGTTGCTAGTAGATTAAAAAGTGAGTACCGACTGTAACGTAACCTGTGGCGGACAGTGCATTTGGTACCCGGGTCTTCAGTGTGGACTTAATCCACCTCTTAATAGCACAATTTAACACACTTATAGAAAGAAATCCAATATAACAACATGCAATTCCATTCCAAAAGCCTTTAAATCAAATTTCAAAATATTCCCTTATAGACAAAGATATGGCCTTCACAAGAGCAGAAAATCAAGAGCATACAATATGTATGGTTGTATATTCAAAGACTGCACACATATGTGAAGCTCTCATGTTTTCATGAGGCATTCTCAGGACCTGGTAGAAAAAAAAGAAATGTGCTGTGCCATATTGTGCATGTCCATGTTATGAGTTACTTGTAATTCCCAACTATAAGTGTGAATGGTTGTATCCTGCCATTTTCACGCAACCAGTCTGCAATTAGGTGAGTTTTTCCATAAACGCCACAAAAAAAGCACTGTAGTCATAAATACTTTACTCTATTTCCTTAATTTCACTGCCAGTGTGTGTTCCTCTCCAGACGCCCCTGTGAATGTAGACGTCTACTACTCTGCAAATATAAAGGAGGGTGAGGCAGCACGTTTTGAGTGCAACTGTGATGCCAACCCTCCCGCCAGCAGCTACGAGTGGCATAGCCAAGATGGTGTCGAGCTGCACAAGGGCAAAGTCTTCATCCTAGCAAATATCTCCAGACACACAGGGGGCCTGTACTGCACGGCTATCAACGCCATGGGGAACGCAAAATCATCACCTGTGCAGCTTAATGTGACGTGTAAGTAAATTTTACTGACATTCAGTAAAGGTTATTACAGTATTTTCTGGACTATAAGTCGCTCGGGAGTAGAAGTTGTACCAACCATAAAATGCATGATAAAGAAGAAAAAGACGTATATAAGTCGCACCGGCGTACAAGTTGCATTTTTGGGGGAAATTTATTTGACTAAATCCAACACCAAGAACAGACATGAATCGCCAACAACAGGCTGAAAGGTACGGTATGCTAACATTACATAAACGAGGAACTGAGAACGTGCCTGACCTAACATATTAAGAGTTATTCAAATAACTATAGCATAAATAACATACTAACAAATTAATAGAACCATCCGCGTCACTTCAAATGATTGAATTTACTTCTGAACAACTCGGCTAACCCTGGAAGTACAAGACGCAGCGCTTCCTCTTCTACGTGACTCATCGTCAGTTGCAGTTTCAATTATTCCACAGGCCTAGTCTGTAAACTACAATGAATACAATGTAAGTGTTTCAATATGTTGCACACATGGTCACTCCACGCATGCGGGGTTTGTTGTCAAGATAATAAATTTACTAAAACACACACCACAACAGCGGCAGTTACGGTCAAGACCCGGCGAAACTCCCGCTCACCGTCTACTACTTCCGGGTACAGAGGACCCGTTATAAACATCATACACTGTCCATGTTACACACAAAATTATACATTGTACAACAATAACCGTATGTATCATATTCTCAAACAATAATTAGCTCCGACTACCAGCAGTATATCATCATTTCAACAGCGTTACTCACCTGAAACGCAGCACAACAGCAGCCGTTTCAGTCGAGAACCAGCGAAACTCCCGCTCACCGTCAACTACTTCCGGGAACAGAGGACCCCCCGTAGTTGTCCCAGGTGCCTTATTGAAATTCCCAATACTAGCCACTGATACGATACGATACTATTTGCATATAAAGTGTTCAGATTTGCATATAACGTGTTCAAAAACAAATTAATTCAAAAAAATAATTAACATGGCGGGTGAGTATGAATGTCCATTCAAATGTTCCAGAAACCACCATGGGCCCCACACATTTAAAAAAATATATATATATTTAGCACACATAAAATAACACAAATGTCATATGAATTTTTTTTTTTAAAGAAAATAAAAACATGCGCAAGTAAGACTAGCAACCCTGAAGGGCTTATAAGGTGTCTCCCTCAGATTTCAAGTTAAAATTAAAGAACGTTTTTATAAAAATATATAATCAATCAATTAGCCTACCATTTTAATTAGGCAATCAAGGTGCTAAAATATGCCCCCGCCCCCTTCTGTTTTGTTCATAGATCCACCTGAGATTAAAAGCGTCTCATCCTGCTCCTTGGAGGGGGAGATGGTAAAGTGTGTGTGCATTGCAGAGTCCAGACCCCCAAGCAATGTCGAGTTCTTCCTGAATAACACAATCCTTTCAAGACCTGACATAGACTGGCATGATTCCATTACCATCGGTACTCTGCGAGCATTTCTTCCATCTTCTGACTTGGTCTACTGCGTGGCGAAGAACACGCTGGGCAGTGCCAGCGCCGCCATCACTTTACCTGCTCAAAATGTGGAAGGTGTTATACTTGATTGAATTTCCAGTTTGGATGACGTGAATTGTGACTTTTCCCACCCTATTTTGTTTTAATATAGGCAAGATGCTGTATGTTTATATTATTCTTGCAGCTGGAGCTGCTGTGATGCTGGTGATTCTGATTCTCTTAGTAGTGCTGATAAAAAAATGGTAAGTAACCGCAAGACTACAGTGCAACTTTCAAAATAGCCCATTCCAAAAGTTCTGACAAAAAAATAGGATTTCAAATCATCATGCACGATATCAGCAACAATTAAATATTTTCCCATTTTTTGCATGCGATTAACCATAAGTAGTTTCAGAAAATAGTCACCTTTATTGATTTTCTATTTTAACAATCATTTAAATTAAGCAGCTGACAACTATTCATTTTATTGAATATTAGGAATTAAATCTAATTTCACATCTTATCAGTGCCAAGTGGTCATCGGTGCGTTCTCTAGTGGACAAAATCAGAAAGTGCAGTTTAAAAAATAATAATAATTTTACTGGGGAGTGGCATGTGGAGAAATTGACAATAAAGCTGACTTTGACTTGACTTTGACTTTGACTTGACTTTGAACCAACCTACAGTACCTTAAGTTTTCACTGAAATTTAACATTTCAACAGTTCTGCCAGCAGGGGTAGCTCAAGAGTCGCGTCTGGCTCAGAGCATCACCGTAAACCTGGAGAGGCCCTTGAAAATGTCGTAGCAGCAAGGTTCAATTTTCATTCTTCTCATTTCATTTTTTCATATTGGAAACTTTCCACGTGCAATAAAATGTATCATCTTCTGAATTCATGTCCTCCTCCAAGGAAAAACATCAAGGCTACCCAAGCTCAAGGCAGCATGTACGACGAACATATCTATGGCAACGTGAGTGAGGTTTGTGAATATTTCCTGGGAGTTGTTTCATTTTATGTTGTCTTTGAGTGAAACTTATTTTTCTCACAGGCCGAGTGGACTATAAACTGTGATCCAGTTTACGGCAATGTGTAAAGAGGACCTGCAGGTTCTCTATTTGTGTTGTTGTGAGTTTCTACAAAGTCCTGTTTGAAATTTACAGTTTTATGTTTTTATGTCATATTTTGGAATAAACTTAGAATTGTTGCACCTTGCACAATCATGCAAAGGAGTATTTGAGCTGAAAATATTGTCAAATAAATGTCTCAATGTTGATTTATCATACCTGACGTCATCACAGTGTTTTGCTTTATTGGAAAAGGGTGGGAGGGAAGCTTGCTAGAAATTTCCTGGTGGTAAGAAAAGTACATGCATCTCCACTGGATGCCGTTTCCAATTTCAATCTCTTGAAATGCGCAGAGCAGAAGTTTCATAAGCGCTCACAACACAGGAAGTGAGTTGACAAACACATATTGTGCAAGATAAAGACGATAATTCCCTGAATTGTTATCGCCCACGTTTCCATTGGCCATAGACTTACCACTTTTTACAGAGAAAAAAAAAAAATTGTCTTGAGTCATATATTAATCTCACAGCTATCCATTTTCATTTTTGTGGCCAAAAAGGATGACTCGATTGTGTTATTTAGTCATATAAGCCACATTTTCATATATGCTGTGATCCCCTCCTCGTTCGTCCATCTGACATGCCGCTCGCTGCAACGACATTAGACAAAGTCAACTCGAGTCAGGAAAATGAATTACGTGCGGCTGTATTCTAACCTGCACATTAACATAAACCGGTTCCTCCACAACATTCCCGTCTGGAAGATTTTTATTGTCTTGTATGTTGCGATTTTCTTTTCTAGAAATTAGAACACATTTAAAGAGACCAAAACACACACGAATAATGCAATTGTGGTTTTACATACCTCGTTGGTGGGTTTGGAGATGCTCTACTGAAGTTTGCATAATGTCCAGAGCCTGCCCTCAGAAACGATTGTGACCTGGGAAAAGCAAGTGATGGAACGACAGACAGACATATTGGATAAATAAATCGATAGAGCGAGCGATCGTTTGTCCATTAGTTAGTCAGGGAATAATGATCGGAAAATCGGTCCCGATTTCACATGATGATTATGGGGTGTTGTGTGTAGAGTTTTAAGGGGGAAATAATTGATTCCATTTTTGAATGCGGCTGTAAAATAACAAAGTGCACAAGATTGAAACTCACCTTTTGTGCTTTTTCCAAACAAGAAATCCAGCAGCGAGAATGATCCCGACTGCCACAAGCGGTACAAAGATGTAGACGTAGATGGTTTGCCACTTATCTCTGTTAATTAGAGCTGTCAAAAATAAAAACATCATCGTCAACAATGTCAACAATATTCATTTGGGATTTCAAATGGAATTCGCATACATTGTTGACCGTCTGGGAAGGCTGAAGTTATGGAAATAATTCCTGCAAAAAAAGAGACACCTAATATCATGATATGATTTAATTCCGGCATCAGTAGTTGACGTCAAAGTCGATTCATACCTGGATTAAGAGTGACCGATGCAGCATCTGGCCAAAATAGTTATACAACAATTACTTTCTATTTAAAACAACAACAACAATATTTTGGCATGATGCTTACCTGACGCAACTATCAGGACACGTTGTTTATAAAAACTATAGCTGTCGTTCTTGGCAATGATCCTCAAGAAAATAACCAGTGGGCTTTCCATTAACTTTTGAATCCTGAGTGTGCAACTCTTGTCGCTTTTCTTTCCTAACAAGCTGGTCTTTCCTTGGTACCTCTCCACCACAAATGTGCTATTGGGGTGATAAATGAATGCGTAGCGATCCCTGTCGTAGGTATTAAATGTGCTTTTCTCCGTCAGTTTCCAGAAAAGCCGTATGTTTCTTGTGTGCTGATACGGTGGGTAACTGAACGTACATGGGATGGTCACACTTTGGCCCATCACTGCAGTGACGGTTCGGTTGACTTGCAAACCCCATGTTTCACCTGGAGGAAAAATAAATTAATAAAAAATAAAATAAATACACATTTATTCTGTAAAACCCCATGCGAAACACCATGATGCTACTCACCTTTTGAATGCGCAGCTAGGAAAAGAACGATGACCGTAAACTCAATCAAAGGTTGCAGATAATCCATGGTAGACGTCCCAAATCCGATTCCAAACTTGTCCGCTACATGTGTCCGCTTTTAAACAAGCGAAACCCGAAGACAAGAAGACACCTCATTGAACTGCGTGTTAAAACTTGAGAGGAGAGGTCAATGCTGGTGAATCCTGATGTGAAATATTTGGGTGTGTTTCCTGTTGCTTTGCAGTAGTGATTTAGAAAAAGGAAGTTGGTGAGTGTTCACTACAGTAGTGTAAAGCAACAAGTTTGTTTCTGTTGATGTGAAATGAAAAATCTATTTTAATATAGCCCTCTGTTGTGCAAGGAAGCATATAGGGTAAATAATTTGCAGTTTTTTTTTAATCAAATAGCAAAAATTTTGAAAACTTGAAATGTCCACTCAACTCTCGCTTGTGGTACGAATTAATTAATTAATCTAACATATATTTAGAAAATGTTCCATTATTAGTCGATTTAAATAAACTGAAATATAGAAGATGGATGGATTATAACTTAGAAAAAAAAGACGGTCACTTAGTGAGACCAAAATATTTGCTTTATATCACAGATGAGTCAATCGTGAGAGACCATTGAGTGGTTAGGGTTAGTTTCACTCTTACAACATCCTGTCTGGGAAAAAGATTCAACACCCACACTTTTCCAGTTATCAATGCAAGAACTGATTTTTCTGTTTAATCAACAAATCCCAATCAATCAACAACCAAAAAGACTCAATAAAAAAGACACAAAATCTCAATGAAAATGTGCTTGGGAAAAAAAAGCCTACTAGAACACAGAGAGAGAGAGAGAGAGAGAGAGAGAGAGAGAGAGAGAGAGAGAGAGAGAGAGAGAGAGAGAGAGAGAGAGAAAGCGAAAGAGAACGAGAAAGAGAAAGAAAAAGAAAAAGAGAAGGGGGAGGGAGGGAGAGAGAGAGAGAGAAAGAAAGAGAGAGAGATGTGCTATTTGCTTCATTCACCACTAGGTGGAGAGCGGTATTGACAAATCCAAAGTGAACTTTGAGTCTTGACTCAATCAGTACAATTTCAGTCTCATGACGCGTGTGATAGAAAGTGCAAATCTGCACAAGAGTTCCCCAAAAGAACCAAGAATGAAATCCGGGACACTTGCAGTTGATGATGGATGACAGGTTCCGTTCCAGCGCGGTTCAGCGGTGGGCTGACAGTGTGCGAAGACCACCCAGATGGAGCTTGTGACTTCAGCGGAGGAGGAAAACAGCCAAGCCGGACGCCAGGAGCCGCGCATCCGCTCCCGGAGGAGGCTGGCCGGGGTCAGCTCGCCCGATCTTGCCGCCGCACGGCTCACCTTGCCCGGTGTCATGGACGCCGAGGGGAGGGTGGACGAGTCTCGACTGAGAATGCACATTTTCAAAAACGGTATCAATGCTTGATTTGGTCATGAATATTTAGCCATTGTTGTTTTGCAAAATTCTCACAGAATTTAAACAATTGCATCAATACGCATGCCTTTAACTTTGTAGTGATTATGCAAGTGATCTAATTATCCCATAAAATATTTATTTACAGCTGCAACTTCCATTAGTCTATTTTAATTTAATATGCCCATGATTCTGAAAAACTTAAAATAATAATAATAATTATAGTTATTGAGTTAGAACTTTCAAAGTTATCCTCCCCAAAATGGACCAAATTGGCCTAAAAATAACACTATACATAAATTTGCACCTGTTAATTCCATTGTTAGAAGTTTTCAATATGTTGCGACCCCTAATAATAATTCAAACAATCCATAAACAAAGAACTTGTAGATCTTAAAACATAAATAATAATGTAATACATCTGTTAATTTCCTTTTTCTAAGCATACCTGTGACCAGTCGTAATTAAAACAATAAAAGTAATAATTTTCACATCATCACCTCCAATAAACAAAGCAACTTTCAATAAATTTAATTGTAATATTTTTATTAGTGCCGCTGAATGAATTTGAATAAGTCTATGACCCTTAATAATAGATAAATAAATAATTGAGAAAAAAACTAGCTAAAAAAAAAGAATAACAAGCCTTGTGGATACCAAAACAGAGAGTTGCTTATGGTCTCATGCACAGAGGTTGAAGTGCTTTTTGCTAGAGGCAGTCAAGTGATGCTTTGCCCTCATTGTCCAGGAAATCATCAAACATGCAAGTGCACACTCAAACAGCCCCTCAAGCAAGCATTGCTATGAAAGTCAAATGGAATTTGAAAAGAAGGCAAGCCTTTGAAAAAAAAAAAAAAGAATAATCACATGAGGCTTGAACAAAGATCTTCAGTGAAGTGTGTGAAGCTAACAAATGAAGCTGCAGTTAAATTCATATTTTAGAGCTGACGTAACGTGAATATACTTTAAGTAAGCCATCATCATGGCAAGAGGGAATATAAAATATATTCCTGTATGTGTTGGAACAATAAGAAACATGGATGTAGGAATTCAAAGAAAAAGATTAAAAGATCAGGAGTGGAAAAAATTGCGTAACAGAGCGTCTCAAATCCTCCAGCAGCAGAGCAAAGTTCACTACATCTGCCCTTATGTCCTACATCATTGATTCCTGTGACCTGTGGAATTTTTGGGATATTTTTTAAAATGTATTTAAAGTTGGATATATTTATATAATTCCCACGAAAATTTTAATCCATGTTCAGCATTAACCACGGGGACAATTTTAATTCCATTTCTAGGAGGCGTATCTCCGAGTGAGCGTGGCCTGGCGTGGCGCTTCCTGTTCGGGATGTACCCGTGCGGTTCGACTGCTTTAGAGCGTCCTCTGCTCCAGGAGCAGCTGGCCGTGCGTTACCAGGTTATGAAGACAAAGTGGCAGAACTTCCTCCCCTCTGCTGTACAGATTCACCTCAACGGCACTGATGGTAATCACCCGAAAAAAAAGGAGGAAGTGTTGATTGTAATTGTCTATCGAATGTGATTGACAGCTGAGCTGGTGGCGGCGGTTGGATATTTTAACCAGAGGCAAGCAGTGGTTCAGCAACAGGTTGATGACTTGAACGACGAGGTTCGAGACAGGGTGACGTTTTTGGAGCTTCAGGCACAGGTTTGTTTGATGAGCACAAGTGATATTTAGTCTTGAAATAAAATTTTTTTTTCTTTTTCAGATATTGTTTGAGCGCGTTTCGTTTGACCAGGAAGAGCTTCAGGAAGCCATTCGGATTATTAACAAAGATGTCCCAAGAACCAATAGAGACCTGAGCTACTACCAGTATGGATCTGATTTTTATTTTTTTTAAATTTGGGAGTTAGATTAACTCATTCACTGCAAGCCCAGTTGAAATGGACATTTGACGTAAAATTGTAAAAGGGAGTGAATGAGTTAGCTCTACAACAGCACTTTTTTTTTTTTGTATTTTGAATTTTTTATTTGCTTGGATAAGTAGTTATTCTTCTATACTTTGGGAATTGTATAACTTTTTTTGTGTGTTTTTAGAGGTGAAGGTTTGGGGAATCTGCTGGTGCTGAGAGACATCCTAATCACCTATGCTGCTTTCCATCCAGGTAAAAAATAAAGAACTTACTTCATGTTCTTTAGCACGGGCTCACCTCCAATTACAACTTTTTCTCATGCAGAGGTGAGTTACGCCCAAGGAATGAACGACCTCTGCAGCCGATTCCTGGAGGTCATGGACTGCGAGGTTGACAGTTTCTGGAGTTTTTCATGCTACATGGAGAAATTCGCCAAGGATTTTCGAGAAGATGGCCTGCGCAGAAAAATAGGTGGGGTTGCCTGTTACAGGTTTCATGTTAGGAAACAGAAGTTAAATATTGACTAAATGTCATTTAGAGTTGGAGGCGGCCCTGTTAAAGGAATTGGACCCTCAACTTCACGTCCACTTGGTCACAGACAGCATGGAGAGCTTCACTTTCTGTCACAGGTAATATTTAAATTTATATGTTCACTTGTAACCCTTATTATGAGCCACAGCCAAATACGCAATTATTTATCTGTGTGTGTGTGTGTGCATGTCGGGGGGCACACAAGATGGCTGCTGCTAGGCTTCCAGAGAGAATTTGAATACAGCGATGCATTACGCTTGTTCGAGATCCTGAGCTGTGATCACCTGGAGCTCATCACCCAGCAAGTAGACCGAGCCCGTTACCAGGAAAGGGTAGCCCAAAAATATTGTACAGGTAAGAGCTTGGGCTCTATTTTTATAGATAGGTACCTTGAATCTTGTATATAAAGCTAATGAAATATTTGATTGGCCATAAATGAAGTCGGCCGTGAGCACTCCCACAGCGGCGCAGCCCTCCCTCTCCCCTTTTTTTTTTGCCTTGTCTGTAGATGAGTGTGATCCAGAGCTGCAGGCCGTCAACACAGACTTTACGTTTGAGCTGTTCATCTGCGCAGCCATCCTTTTGGACCACAGAGACACTCTGCTGCAATGTCAAGATGAAGTCCAGCTGATCCAGTTCACCAGCAGGTTTGCATTTACACTCACTAGACAAATTGTGCCTATTGGTTTAGTTTTGATTGACACATTTAACAAAATATTTATTGTAGAGGTTTTAAATTTTAGTGATGAAGAACTCCATCCACATATACGTGTTTCTAATACATCGTAGATCTAATTATCAGCTAAAAATGTCCTTTGTAATGAAATATAATGTACCCTTTGACCTTTGTGCAGCCTTCAGGGAACCCTGGACTTGAACAGCACACTGAAGAAAGCGGAGCAACATTTCTTCAACTACTGCAAACGTTGCGCTTGGGACTGCATGAACTGCCGCTGTAGAGCACACAAAAGCAAAGAAGAAGACTTTTTATATCAGCTTCGCAGTTTATTTGTTTTAAGATAAGACTGACTATGTTAGTCCTTCTCACTTTTTTTGGAACAAGGGTCCAAAACATGTTTAAAGGGTTAATGCAATATTTAGCTACTGAGGTGACAGATAACAGGTGGTGGTAGTAACATACTGTGGTTATATTTAAAATGACTTATGTAACAAGTGTGTATATCCACGTTTTGGACAGTGACTGAAAGAATGGGCAGTGAGTGAAAGAAAAAAAAAATCAACTTTTGTTAATGTTCACATACCAAATAATTTTGTTGTCTTTCATCTTTTTAATACAAGTATAAATAAAAGACTGGAACAATGTAGTTGCATTTTTTTTTTTGTAAATTAACAATGTACAATTAACACCAGTTCTTAGAGTTTGTTATTTCCATCAAAAACATGCTTATGTACACGTTCAACAATTAAATAATTAGGTAGCTTTTGTTAATTTTGAAAAATAAAATGTTACTGATATTTAAAAAAAAGCAACATTTCCTTATATTTAACTAAATATTTTATATAATTATATAAATAATATATAATTAATACTTATATTAATTTAGTGGCAATTCCCAGGAATACAGTACAGTAGGCAAGATCAATCTCCCTTGCAATCTTAATTAATCTTTTCAAACCATTTCTGAATTCTAAATGTGTGGGAACAGTTTGATGAAAGTCATTTTCTGTTCCAGCATGAGTTCAAGAACATTTAGAAAGAACTAGAACAGATATTGTAAGACCAGAGAGAATCGTGGAGAAAGTCTTCCCAAAATAGAAGCTGTCATAGCAGCAAAAGGTCAGCTGTCCCAATAGTTTTGTGCTAGACCATTTAGGCAAGTCAGAAGGTTCTAGAACTTTCTGTGGGAAGTCACCTGACACCCCGTAGGGCTCCCCCAGCATAGAGCTCTATATACACTGGGTGAGCACATGCACTCTTAGTCTGCCTGCCGGGTCGCGGAAAGGAGCGCTGGAGAGGAAGTCAGGGGTCGCTAGCACAAAATAATCTCAGTTACAGCTGAAACAACAAGGTAACACCATTTGTAGCTGTGCTGCATCCAGCCTGGCTTCATAGTTTGTCTCGCTTCATTGCTGCATTGAAAAGCTTAAATGCCACGTGTGAAAGCTTTTTTTTTTTTTTTTGGGTTGTTTTTCTTTTATAAACTTCCATCATGCTTGCATGGACTATTGACTGCTGGCTGGAAAATAATCAATAACAGGCAGTTTAGGTCTATGTAGGTTAGTCCACTTAATCAGCTATAAGATGATTATGTCAAATACAATAGTTCATAATCAATTATTTTTGTGATGATACATATGGAAATTTGTGGATGGAAAAGCAATTAGGCAGTGTCAGCATTTTTTTTTGGGTGTTACACAACAGGATAAGTGAAAATTCAATAGAACACACTCTTAGGACAAATTTTGCAAATAAAAAAATATTATCAGCTTCATTAAGTTGCTAAAAGCATGGCCCATAAAGCGAGCATGTACAGAATATAATAACATTAAATATTTTAATAAATTCAGCTTAAAATGCGCATTTTATGGCCTTCTACTTGAGCCTTGTAAATGATCTTTGCCATCAATGTTGGATTTTAAATTTTTTTTTTTTTTTTTACCCAGACCATTCATTCATTTCTATGTAGATCTTAATTTAGTAACAGCAAGACATTTAGACATCTGATAGTGTTATGTCGTATATGAAGGAGGAGTGGCAAGCAGGGAAGGAAAAGTCAGTAGTCCCAAAATCGGTCAAAAATTGGTGTCAATGAGCAAAATTATATTAAAAAAAGCAAAATTCATATTCAGAACTAGAAATACTTATCTGCATCTTGCTTTGCTTTATTCAGGATGTCTAAAGGACCAGCAGTAGGAATTGACCTTGGCACCACATATTCCTGTGTGGGCATCTTCCAACATGGCAAAGTGGAAATCATTGCCAATGACCAAGGAAACAGGACCACACCCAGTTATGTGGCCTTTACAGACACCGAGAGACTGATTGGAGATGCGGCTAAGAACCAAGTGGCCATGAATCCATCTAACACGGTGTTTGGTAAAGACCACCCAGTGGTATTGATTTAACATTCTCATCAATTGAGAAGAATTGATTGGTGTCTTCACTCGGTTTGTCTGCAGATGCGAAGCGTTTGATCGGCCGTAAGTTTGACGACACCGTGGTCCAGGCTGATATGAAGCACTGGCCCTTTAAGGTTGTGAATGAGTCAACCAAACCCAAGGTGGAGGTCGAGTACAAGGGTGAGGTCAAGACTTTCTACCCTGAGGAGATTTCCTCAATGGTCCTCACCAAGATGAAGGAAATCTCTGAAGCCTATCTTGGCAAGGTAGGAACGCATTTACCGGAAGATGGCTTAAAAATACCAATCTTTCTATGATTTTTTTTTTTCTTCTAGTCTGTGACCAATGCAGTCATCACCGTTCCTGCGTACTTCAATGACTCCCAGCGTCAAGCCACCAAAGATGCTGGAGCCATTTCAGGGCTTAATGTGCTTCGTATTATCAATGAACCTACAGCGGCGGCCATTGCCTATGGCTTGGACAAAAAGGTAAACCAGTAAATCCACACAAATCCGAACACCCAGTTCAGCCAATTTTGATGATCAATTTATATTTCAGGTTGGAAGCGAGCGCAATGTTCTTATCTTTGACCTTGGAGGAGGCACTTTTGATGTGTCCATTCTTACCATTGAGGATGGCATCTTTGAGGTCAAGTCCACCGCGGGTGACACTCACTTGGGCGGTGAAGACTTTGACAATAGAATGGTGAATCACTTCATTGGCGAGTTCAAACGCAAGTTCAAAAAGGAAATCAACGCCAACAAACGTGCCGTGCGTCGCCTACGCACCGCCTGCGAGCGTGCCAAGCGTACCCTCTCCAGCAGCACCCAGGCCAGCATTGAGATCGACTCACTCTACGAAGGAACCGACTTCTACACTTCCATCACCAGAGCCCGTTTTGAGGAACTCAACGCTGACCTGTTCCGTGGAACCCTAGAGCCCGTGGAGAAGGCCCTCAGGGATGCAAAGATGGACAAGTCCCAGATCCACGACATTGTCCTGGTGGGTGGCTCCACTCGTATCCCCAAGATCCAAAAGCTTCTGCAGGACTTCTTCAACGGCCGGGAACTCAATAAGAGCATCAACCCCGATGAAGCGGTGGCCTATGGAGCTGGTAAACACCTCTACTACGAATATATTTTTTTGAAACGTGTTGAATATGCAAACTCTCTCCAGCTGTGCAGGCCGCCATCTTGGCCGGTGATAAGTCTGAGAACGTACAGGACCTGCTCCTGCTGGATGTCACTCCCCTGTCCCTGGGAATTGAGACCGCTGGAGGAGTAATGACTGTGCTTATCAAAAGGAACACCACCATTCCCACAAAGCAAACACAGACCTTTACCACTTATTCTGACAACCAACCTGGCGTGCTCATTCAGGTAGCGCCATCCCCATGTTTCAAATTTACCGATCTTCTGGGATGTCACCAAATTAACAATCGGCATTTTATTTTAGGTTTTTGAAGGTGAGCGAGCCATGACCAAGGATAATAACATCTTGGGTAAGTTCGAGCTTACAGGTATTCCGCCTGCTCCCAGGGGGGTCCCCCAGATTGAGGTGACCTTTGACATCGATGCCAATGGCATTCTTAATGTGTCTGCCGTTGATAAAAGCACTGGAAAAGAGAACAAGATCACCATCACCAATGACAAAGGTGCATTGACTCCTCTTTAGCCTGAGACCTAAAAGTACATCATGTGTCAAACTTATCGAGGTTTCGTGTCGCCATAGGGCGACTGAGCAAGGAAGACATCGAACGAATGGTGCAGGAGGCCGAGCAGTTCAAGAGTGAAGATGAGGCCCAGAGGGAAAAAGTCACAGCTAAGAACGCCCTCGAGTCTCTGGCCTTCAACTTGAAGAACACTGTGGAAGATGAGAAGCTCCAGGACAAGATCAGCCCAGATGACAAAAAGGCTATCATCGACAAATGCAACGAGGTCATTTCCTGGCTGGACAGGAACCAGGTAAAGATGAATCAGAAAAGTCCAAAAATCCATCTTGCTCTTCCCTTACGAACAAGCTACTCAATGTTTTCTCTCATTTTGACTTTTGTTCTTTAGACGGCAGAGAAAGATGAATATGAGCACCAGCAGAAGGAACTAGAGAAAGTTTGCAACCCCGTCATGTCCAAGCTTTACCAAGGAGGCATGCCAGGAGGAATGCCTGGTGGGATGCCTGGTGGCTTCCCTGGTGGAGCTGAAGGAAGCTCCTCTGGCCCAACTATTGAGGAGGTTGACTAAATAACCTGCTTTTGAAGTCCTGAATTTTCATATTCTGACATTATAGTCTTAAGGCTTTTCTCTGAACACTCACCAAATAAAAAAAAATGTCAAAAGAAAATAATACTTTCAAATTGTGCATTTTTTTTTCTTTTTAGCAAAAAAAAAAAATGGAATGCTTTACGAATATAACGTATATTTTTCAAGCTAAAATTCAGAGTTATATTCAGTCACGTATCAGGTAAATCCAAGCTAAAATGTCTAAATTTTGATTGACATAAAACAAGTCAACAAATATTTCCTGTCCTAATTAATAATACTTAAATAAAGATTGAGATGGCAATGTCTGTGCTTCTTTTTTCTTATATCTAAAGCATCACACTCATACAAAATACAAATGGTGAAAATACTACAAAATAAAAATAAAATACAAAATACTACACTTATCTAGCTACACTGTATGGAGCTTAAATAAACATCCAAATTTTCCAGATCACGATTTGTTTTTCCTTGTGGAAACCAACACACTAACCAGGCACAACACCTGCACAAGCAAACATGACTACAGAGGTGCTATCCATAATTGTATACCACAGCTCACACGTAGGCATCACATAAATCTGAATCAGAAAAGTGGCATAGAAAATTGATAGATTTTTTTTCAATGCTGTTTATGTGAAATACCAATCAAATTTGTTGACACTTTTGATTTCATTCCAAGTGCTTATCTGCAGTTGTTCAGTTCCCAGACTTATCACACCTGAAGCTCATGGTCAGCGTAGGACATGCTCTTATAAAAGCAAGTGTGCAACACGTCAGAAACTCACGGACGTGATTCACAGCCCGGACAAAGCCATGTTGTTGTTCATCACTTGTTTTGCACTTGTTGCTTCGGCACTGGGTGAGTCACATGCACTCATGAGTTACGGGACACTGGTTGTGCACATTTACAAAACCTAGATTTTTTTTTTAGATTTTGTAATGTCGTTGTGTATATGTTAATGATTGGTTGTTAGGATGTGGGAGGCCCTCAATCACTCCCCAAGTCAGCGGCTACAACAAGATTGTAAACGGAGAGAATGCTGTGCCTGGGTCCTGGCCTTGGCAGGTTTCACTTCAGGTAACCTCACTAATCATGCTATTGTCACAAAGATGGAAAAGCTAAATGTATACAATCGCGCTTTCCTAGGATGGCAGGGGATTCCATTTCTGCGGCGGCTCTCTGATTAACCAGAACTGGGTGGTTACCGCAGCTCATTGCCGTGTGTCGTAAGTACTTCCCCAATTGGTTATTATAGCATCAACTACAGTTACTTTGTCATTGCAGTAAGACAAAAAAACAAAAAAAACAACTAAAGGGCACTTTTAAGAGTTTCTTTTTCTACTTCTGATTGTGACTCGTCTTGATTTAATTTTACACTTAGATGCCAGTTTGATTTGCACATACGCATTTTTAATAATAAAGATAATGGGGATTATATCTAGAATTATAAAATCTGTGCAGTCCCAGAAGCCACCGTGTGATCCTGGGTGAGCATGATCGTCAATCCAACCAAGAGCAACTTCAAGTCAAGACCATCTCCAGGGTAAGTGGCGCTGACATATTATGTAAATGTACAATTAACTTAAGTCCTCGTGCTACAAAGATGCTGACTTTGTCGTTTCCGCACAGGCTATCTCGCATCCCTATTACAACTCCCAGAACTTCGACAATGACATCACCCTTCTGAAGCTGTCCTCCCCAGTTCAGATAACCAGGACTGTAGCTCCTGTATGCCTGGCCAGCTCCAGCACCAACGTCCCCTCCGGAACCAAATGTGTCACCACTGGATGGGGCAGGACCGGCCAAACCTGTTAGTCGCAAACACACGTCAAATAAGTTCGGCGCTGTTGAAGACGAGATGAAAAGCGTGCCGTTATGTTTTGTGTTCACAGCAAGCCCTCGTTACCTGCAGCAGACTTCCTTGCCCATGCTCACCCCGACTCAGTGCAAGCAGTACTGGGGTTACAATAGAATCACCGACGCTATGGTCTGTGCTGGTGCTTCTGGAGTTTCCTCCTGCCAGGTAAAAACACAACAACAACAACAACACAGCGCTGTAGATAATGGACCAAAGTGAACCAACCTATTTTTTGGGAACACTAAATTTGTGTTTTTCTTAGGGTGATTCTGGTGGTCCCCTGGTGTGCCAGAGCGGTGGAGCTTGGACCCTTGTAGGTATCGTGTCCTGGGGCACCTCCAACTGTAACGTGCGTACCCCTGCCGTGTACGCCCGCGTGTCCTACCTGCGCAGCTGGATTGACAGGACCATCGCCTCCAATTAAGTTGCAAACCATTTCTGAAAATTTCCGCCCATATAAACCCGTCCGCTTGTCATTCTAGTGGTCACCTGTGATCTACTATTTTGATAAAACTGAAATACGAGCAGGATTTTTCTGTCCATCTAATTTGTGCACAAATTAAAAAGTTCAACTTTCACATGGGTCTTGATTTCCTGTCTTTTTGTGAAGTAACATACAAAGCTTTATGTGGGTTATACAGAATATTTCTACTCAATTGCATTTGACATTTGGAGGAATCAAGAAGAACCCCTCAATTTGTGCTGTTTTGATTTAACGTTAGGTCTGTAATCAAATTGTTTATTTAGAGACCCTCACATTTATCAATCTCACCAGCATGGGTGTAAATGTTATTTTGGATATTATCCTATCTGTAAATGAGTATGACAGTCACAGTGACAATAAATTACACTCCAGAAGTATTAAAGTAGAGATCCTGTATCCTTTACTCTTGCCATAAATGTTTGATTTTGACATAAAAAAAAAAATTGTATGGTAAAACAAAAGCTTGGGAGAGGGGGCAGTGTTGAATTTTTGAGCCAACAAACAGTCCTTGTTGAGTTGTCAGTTAGTGATCATAGAAGTCTTTCATTTCCTTCAGGATTTTAATGCTCTCGCTGTAGCGCAATTGATTCTTGTTTGAACATTCCTTCCATCTGGGGGAAAAAAAAATATATATATATTTAGCATCAAAGTTTGATCATGTTAAAAACTATCTGTGACAAGAAAAACTTTGTGAACCGCATACTTTTGTCTGATCTTTTTCCATCGCTCCATGTGGTCACCTATGAAGGAAGCTGATGCAGGCAGAGAATCTGTTAACTGCAAAGGAAGAAAACAATATTAGTGCGCTAGTCCTGCCAGGCCTCAAGTTATATAAATTATTTTTTATGTAATGAACATATCCCAATGTTATTTATGTTCACAAAATATGCATTTATGTTTTTCATATTTGAGAGCGTCAGTTAACATGAGCATTAATTTTTTATTTGACTAATACATTCCAAAAACCCGACGGATGTAATTAACAAGATTATGTAGAGAACCTTGGTGGTGACTGTGGGCTTTTCAGTTGGTGGGATTCTGAGGTTGACGGGTTCACCAGAAGGGCTGATGGGAGATGCAGTCGGAGGAGGTAGTCTGTATACAATTTGCTCTTTGCCATTGATCATGTCTGTGACCTGCAAATGGAAATTCATTTGAGTTTTTTTATTTTAACCTACCGCTGATTTTCAATCAAGTTATTTAAGTGGCCCTTACCTCTTCCTCTAACATGACTTGTGGAGATCTTGGAGATCCTTCACCGGGCTCTCGGACGGATGGGTTATTTCTCATCCATGCACGACAAATAGGATAGAGGGGAGTGCTGGCATTGAACTGAGCCAGATCCACACTTCGGTCAAATAACTTAATAATGTAAGCATCTAGAAAACAGATAGAGTGAGAACAATTTAAGACAAGATAATTAGCAACCACAATACAGTCCAACAGAACACTGAAGGCAAATATTAGTTTGACATTTAATTTTTAAGGAGTTACTTTGTCTGTGGGTATTGCTCTCTGTTATGCTTTCGTCCAACTCTTTTCGTTTTTTGCGACGATGCTGTGGAAATCTTGCAGATGGCCTAGAAATCAAAATAGTCATATGTTATCATTTTCCATGCAGTGTTTTCTGCTCAAATTTAAAGCTACTTACCGTTTTCCAGTAGACAATGGTGACAAATCCCTATGAAACAGAGTAAATTATAATTAAAGAGCTGACATCGATACTGACAAAATGAATTGATTACGTTGTACCTACTTGTTCATAGAGTCAACTGACATTTTCCCAGCTTCACTCTCGTTTTGCTCCCTGCTCAAAATACAGTTGCAATAATTATGATGGTCAGTTAATCAGTCAATTTAAAATCAAATACTAACCTTTCATTTTCACTCTTCTCCACCAGACCCTTTAAAATAGAATCCAGTCTGTTGCGTGCTGCGGCCCCCTCCGCATCTACAGAAAGAATGTATTATTTATTTGATACAAATCCACCTAAAACATGCAGACGTGACTTACAATACACAGTTCGGGGTAATTTAGTGTAACATTAAAAAAAAACATACAACTTACCTGGCCTTTCGATTTTGATCTTGACGTGATGCATTGTATGCTGATGGCAGCACCGACCTTTAAATATTGAACACGGGATTATGAAGTTGTCTCTCAGATCGAGGAGAGTTTATGTTGTTTTAGTTTTCAAACAGTTAGCAAGTCTTCACATTAGCCTCCATCGACAACTGTGGTTTGCTCATATTAACTCGAAGCTATCACCACAGAAATTAATAAGGCAAAAACCTCTCCCCAATTCCGTAAATTAAGTTTAGTTGTGAATTAAATTACTAGTCATATTTAGAATGTGAACGTGTAGCGTCCATAATAGAAGATAAGGTTAGCATTATAGCTTAGCCTACAAACAGACTTTCCTCTTCCGCGCTCTGTCTTTTTTCTATTTGCCGATTGGTGTTTTGAAATCAAAAACCTTAACGGTGATTGGTCAATTCTTATGTTTGTCATTACAAGCCCCGCGCGGATTGGTTTATCGTCTTGAAGTGAATAAAACAACAACCACAGGTTCTTCTCTTTCGCTCGTTGACCAAAAGATAACAACAATGCCATTTTAGTTTAAAATTAGACCTAATGGGTAAAATTATTTTCTAAAGAGTACAACTCGAAGATTAGTTTGTGGTCTGGAAACATTTGAAGTAATGGAAATCGTTTTTTGCGCACTTTTGCGTAATCTGTTTGAAAGTACTATAAAACCATTCATTGTGATTTAGGATCACGAGTGTGATATTCTTAAATAATCTTAATCTACTCTTAAACGTTCTTCTCTGTGCGTATTTGTTGTCTGGATTTACTTGACAACATCAGCTTTCATGAAATCCAGGTAAGATCACCGTTTTATGTCCAAAACTAGTAATTGTGTGTGTTGGTGCCTTGCTCATGGGCTCCTTGGCAGTAATCAGGAAGCAAAATAGCATTTGTCCAACAACTATGATTTTAAAAAAAATAGAAATTCTGTGACAAAGCATAATGCATTGGAACCCATGGGGAAGCCAGGATCTCACACCAAGGATTTGTCAAACAAAAGGAACAAACAGGTATAATTAACACTAAACTAATTGTATTAACATATTTGATGTTAAAACACTTATTTAGTTACCTTTTAAAACCATACCTTCTTCTTTGTAGAGTTTGATTCCTGTACGGTCACACCAGCAAGAACATCCAAAATCACACACAAGTGACAAAAATGAGACTGACAAATACGGAACATCTTTCTTGGCACATTCTGGACCTTCTATTGACTGCGATTATTCTCCTACCTTATCTGACATGGAAAGACCTTCACTGTCTTCAAGAGTTCCAAAATCCACTCTTTCCTCCCAGCCAGAAGTTCACCAGGATTCAGTCGTGTCAAAGTATGATTAAGATTTAAAAGCCAAACAAAATCATGTTACTTGTGTATTTTCTTTTTGTTGCTTTGATGAATTGTCTCTAGCCACAGTTTTTGGCAGACGGTCATGGAATAAAGACGTATTCCTCCCTTCTGCCACAAGATAAAAATGTTATTCCTGCCCATGTTTTTTTTTCTATTGCAAGATGCCAGCAAGTTTGTGGTCAGCCAATCTGCCCGCCAATTTCTTTAACAAATATTGCAATATTGCAGTGTAAAATATGAAGATATAGCATAATTATGTCAAATTATATGCTATCACAGGTACATTGATCGTTTTCGCTATGGACAGCCGCTGAGTCGAGAGGAGCGCCAGTTGGAGTCTTCTGAATTTGAAGACGAGAGGGTGCCTATGTGGTGGATGTCTTCCTCAGATTCACCTCCTACTTCCACACCAACTAAACCTACACACAGAGGTACATTTAGTAAGCATTTTTGATCGAATATTTCCTAAATGTCAAATGATCAACTTTTTTTTTTTTTTCCTGCCAGATCCTAAAGATGACCACAGTCCAGCAAGACATCCACTTGATGACTCAAATTATTTACCATGGAAAGGAGACGACAACACGAATGCATACGTAAGTTCACTGAGGGACGAACAACAACGTAACTTTTTGAAATGATGAATTTAATCTTTTGTTCGCTGCAAGCTATAACCAGTCAGTAAACATTGTGATGTTATTTCAAAAATGTCTCTTCCTTGTCTTTCCTTTTTAATGCAAGATCCCGTCAGACACATCTCAGAGTGTCTTTGAGGACACAGAGATTTTTCAACTTCAAGAACGAGCCAGCAGACTTCTACAGATAGGGTTTGCAGAGCAGCTAATTCCTAACAGTTATATTGCATCAATTCATTCCTTATCTTGGATGGGCATTTTGTGTTTTCCAACAGTGAGAGTATTGTCAGCAGTGGATCAATTGCTGTCAGTTCAGCGGGCCTGGGATGTTCAGATGGTTCTTCTCCGATCAATATAAACGAGGCGGTGCAAAAAGCTGTCATTAACGCTTCAATAAAATCTACAGGTAGTAAGGCACAAGTTGTTTGTCAAATTCTATTTATTTAGTGTCAACTTGTCTTTGTGTATTGTGGTCTTTGCAGCAATGGCTAGGTCGGACTCAACTTTAGCGGTGCCCCTCCAGAGATACACTGACACTTCATTACGGGAACCCCTTACATGCCCAAAAGAGGACGTTCTCTCCCAGTGGCGTTTGAGAAGAAAAATGGAGCAGGCCAGTGAGCGATGTCTGTCCCAGCAAAACTCCAGACTTTGTACCCCCACGTTTAACAGTCCGGGCCCCACTCTCCACTATTCCCCAGTAAATAAACACTCTTACACGGTAGGAGTCACAATTGCAACATACACAAACTTTGTTAAATGGGAAGGTTGTGTCAGTCGACAAAATTTTATACTGGTTGTACTAGATCTGATGTAAATGTATTTTAAAAGTCACTTTGCGTTTGTTTTTGTCACCCACAGCAACAGCCAAGTGTTTATTACCCTGACCCCTCCCACGGAGCTTTTCCTGATCCCAAAGAAGGCCATGGACATCACCCCTCAACTTCCGCCCCCCTTACCAGTGCCGTCTCAGATACAGTCTTCTCCCAACCACAGTCTCTTGCGCATGTTCCTGCGCACATGCATCATCTTTGTGATATACTTCCCTGTCCCACACCACATGCTAACACGCTCCAAGGAAATCCACATAAATCGGAAAAGACCTCAAGGAAAGACACTAAAGTCTCTGAAGTTAGTTACATGGATGAGCCTCCTCATAGACACGTTCCCTCACCACCTCCTAATCCTTCAAGACATACAGATATAGGTTGTCCCTTTAGACATACAGATGGAGCTCATCATTCTGTTCCCAGAGTAAGTAGCAGTCCATCAAGACCTTTAGAAGGAGGCTCTCCTTCCAGATTTACAGAAGTGGGTGATTCTTTAAAACCTAAGAAAGATAGCAGTCCTTCTAGACACATGGAAGAAGGGAGTCAGTCTAGACCTGGAAGAGGAGGTCATCATGAGAACCCCAGAATGACGAATGAGACGGCTAAAACGGAAAATGCCCAAGTAAAGCAGGTGGTAGAGAGTGAGAAGACTGGGAGGACTGTCAAAAAGTCAAAGAAATCAACAAGGTAGAACACAAAGATGATGTTGAAGGTTCTCTTCTATGTTTGAATTGCATTTGAATTTCCTGCAGGTGTACCGAATGTAGTGAGCATGCTAATGGGCCTAGCGCCGCAAGCTCCACACATCAGAAGCTACCAAAAAAGAGCAAGACACGGGCAGATCCACAACAACAGGAGAGCCGAAAAGACACAGGCAGTCGTGCGCCACCATCTCCTGTCCATCGTGCCTTAGGACAGGTTAGCAGTTCTGATTAGCACACATATATTGACTGATATTAGCATTAGCCAATTAATATTAAATCAAACAATGATTTTATTAGAAAGATATAAAGCTTACTGATTCCTGTTGTGAAATTTGAGATTGTCAGTTCAAGCACGTAGTAAACAGTTGAACTGCGCTAACTGCGCTAGCCTGGCTAAACAGAATCTATGAACTTTATTTTAGTGTGTTAGCTTGCAGGAGTCTGAATATTGTGGACTTTATTTTCTGTATCCATATTATGATGAGTGAAGGGTCGTGCCAACAAATGAACACACACCACCGAAATTCGAATCATCTTGATCGCGATAACTATAATATACCATTGTGTTGCATTTGACTTAACCAGGAATATATTTGAATGGTATCTGGCAGGTCGTTTCAGAGCGCCTGTTCCCACCGGAGGATTCTTTGCCACAAGATGCAGCTGTCTCATCTCCTCCTGCTCCTCCACAATCCTCACTTCCTCCTTGCAACGCACACACCTCACTGGAGGTCATGTCCCAGCTGCTGCAAGAGGCTGAAGGTGAGCCAAGGCGGCGACACTGGGCACTTTACGCTCACTCTTAATTGCGAGCGCTATATTCTGACACATGTACAGCTGTCACTCCTCCACATTCCTAAATATACACTTAATGTCAGATTCTGATGAGAAAGAATTTAAAGATGACCCTTTACTACGAGTCCTTCGCACGCAGAGAAAATGCGTAAAGGAGCAAATCGGGTAAAATATATATTTCATCATCTGAAAATGCCTAACTTAAGATCATTTCTCTTACTTTTCAATATCTGTTCTATTCCTTCCAGTCAAGTGGACTTAATGTTGCACAAATTCCTGGATAAGCAAGAAGATACCTCAACTTGCTGCGGTAACTTGTGACATTTTTAATTTATTGACATTTATATGGAAGAAATACAATACAATAAAATTCTCATTATAACAACATGGTTGCTTAAAATGGAAATGGCTTTTTTTAATTGTGGACCCAATATTTACAAAGTGTGCATTCTTGAAATATTATATGTGCAATACTATTATTTACAAATCTCAAAGATTAGGGCATTTTTGAAGGATAAGAAATGACGGTCTTTATGAGAACGGCTGAGACGTGGACATCTCTGTTTGCAGCATGGGTGCAGATATAATAAGAACACCATCTGGGGAAACTGCCGATTCCAAAGCCATGGTGTCCACTCCCTTTGGAATTCGATAGCGACGGTTAAACTGTCGTGTTGTCATCCCCGGGCTATCTTTCTAAAAGAACAGCGTAAGAGAATAATCTCAGTGATACTTTTCATTCTTTATCATATTGTTACACATCACCAACCTTTTTTTCTTCATGCTTTCCTTGAACCTCTACAAATTCTCCAATCACTTTGACCAGGAGATCCTTGGGGTTAAAATGTCGGACATCCACTTGAATTGTAAATCCGCTATCGTCAAAGGTTGCCTGCCAACATCATTTGCAAGATTTGAATGAATCCAATGAAATAATAATCGTTTATATAAAATAATTTATCCAGTTGATACAATCAATTCCTTTTTATAGCACAAGTGTTGAAATATTGATTTCTACACTTGTAATTTTGAGATTTACTCTCCACTTAAAGTGATTATCTTTAAAGCCTACACAAAATTAGATGGATTATCCTGTCCAACTATGTTAAACCAAATTAAGTAAGTAAACAGATTCACCTCTGAAGCACTGGTACTCGTATCCATCTCCGGAATTAGCAGTCGGGGTGTCCAGCTATATTTTCCGGAAGTCCCGTTGACAGGAGGAAAAAGTGGAGGTAAAACTTTCTCCCATTGGATGCCACTAACTGGGAGTGTGGGTGGTAGAATAAAATCCATGTCAAATCTGCGGAGACAAAAATGCAAAAATTAAAAAGACAGTTATGGCAGAAGAAAATCAGAACCCAAGTTGTCTGGTGGCCACAACCTACCTTTCTCTTCAGTGGAGTTAGTTGGAGTATCAAGTTTTCCTTGCGCTCCGTGGGATTTTGAGTGGCTGTGTGACTCCGGGCTGCCGAGTTATATACTGGCGTTGCATAATGAGTTGGGAATTCATAGGGACACCTTGCTTCTGTTATGTCCTCAGCATGTGTACCCTTGGGATCCCGTTAGCCGGCCAGTTTGTTTTGGGACTGAAACGCAGCTGTCATAGGCTTCTTAGTGGGATCATTCTAGATTGTATCCAACTGTTTGGGGGGGGGGGGGGTTAATTGCACTGTTGTCATGAACTAACTACCATTAAGTCATTAGACCGAACGTGCATTAAATGTCGGTTTTCACGGGTGGGTTTATCTAAAAATAAGTTCAAAAGCGGTGGTGGACCAATAAGCTAGAGAGACAGTGACAGACGGCAGGCGTTCTTCAAACACATGCCACTGCACGTGAGATTGCCTGCCACTAAGTTTGCCCATCAATTAAGTCAATGTACAAAGCTAAAAAAATTCCTCTTTGATTAGGAAGAATCCCACTTTATTATCTTTATTTAAAATCGGCTTACGGAGTTTAAATGAACTTATGAGGCTGACATTTTGGACTAGGCATTATTGGTAACGGATGTTGATGGATGGAGAACATGTGTGGACACTATTTGTCTTCAATTCTGTCCATTAATAATTTTCAATAGTGAGTGCTAAGAAGATGTCATTCATTCCTCAAGAACTTTGTACTCTGTTTATTCTGACCAGCATGACAGAAAGGATGCTCAGCATTTTATTGAAACACAAGGCATCCATAAAAGGACCTCATTCATTGGCTTTAAATGCCAAAGCGTGTCTCTCTCCTTTTGAAAAGGAGACAATGTTCTGCTAGTCACATTGCAGTGATACAGTATCCTGTAAAGTGGAACATGTCACCTAGGTTTTGACTGGACTGTCTAAATATGGAACTGACTATGTTATGACTCATAATGGAGAAGTGAGGGCACATTTTTTAGGGGATTAAAGGTATTGGGTTTCACAACAGGCGCCAATAATTGTCCAGACTTTAGGGGACCTCTACTGCACTTCAGATTGTGTGACAACATAGCTGACAGATGAGTCAAAGAGCGTGTCTGTGCTCATATAGTATTATTATACTGCACTGCTTTATGCTGACATCTGTCACGGTTTCAACTCGGAATGTCAAACACACAGGACATGGTTGTCATTTTTATTTGCCATTTAGACAAGAGTAAAACAGTGTTCATCCATTAACAAATCACCCAGCATCCCCGTCCAGCTGTGAGTACAAACTAATACAGTCCATGATTTATTTTCAAAAAACATTTCGCCAAAATACAATACAAAAAGGATTTAAGGAATGCCGAGTGGAATTGTGAAGGAGATTTGGTCCCCCAGCTCCCCCCACTGGGCTCTGTAGTGCTGGTAAATAGTGATCCAAGTAGTGAGTACGACAAGCCAACACAGGAACCCCAGTGCTGAGCGCTTCACATCTACACAAATGTTAGAACAGACACAAAAAAAAAAATAGTCAGTGGACATGAGAAAAAATAAAAACTATTAAGAGAGCAATTCTAAAAAGGCATGTTATTGCAAAACAAATCCAACTATTTTATGTGTATTTAATACAACTCAATAGTTTAGCCATTAAGTTTGACACTTGACTATAACGGATTTCAACAATTATAATGAAATACAGTCATATTTAGTGTTGTTTAAAAAATACTTGGCACACTCACATGCTTTTATCTGTTGTTGTTCAGTGTAGGATGGTTTTACAAAAGCTTCTCGGAAAAACCACACAACGTTGACGAGCCAAAGGAACGGGAGGAAGGCAAATCCACCTGAGGCGAAACAAAAAAGTATAAATGATACCAAAGCATTTGTTTCCATGTTTGGATGGTCTTTCAAACACCTGAAGAACATAATTTACTCGGCTGACACTTTAAACAGTTTGGTGACCTTACATAACTGGCTGACACACAGCCATTTGGACCATGGCTGAGATTCTTCTCCCTCTTCTCTGAGCCCTTCAGCCCACAAGGTAGCTATTATTAATAACATGAACAAGGCTTGATGACAAATGTTGTATTTGCCTCGACCAGGTCATGAACATTTTATTTGACTCAAAATTGTCATCAACTGAAATTGATACACTTGGCCGACCTGCTCAATGTCTGTTTCTCAGTACACCAGTTATTTCTTTCTTTGTTTTGCTTTTTTCCTCTACAGACCACTTTTTCTTGGCAGTTTCACAGGTAAAACCCAAAGCAAAAACAAGCATGTTTAAGCAATCAACATTTAGATCTCCCTTTCTGCGTCGCTGGGACACCAACACAGTGACATTTCATTTCGATATGAATGTCATTTGCTCTCACCGAGATAATATTTTCTGCAAAGTCCAAGTTTCTCCTCATTTGGCAGTCTTTCCAGATTCATCGTGGCTGTGTGGCTTCTCCTGTGACAAAGATAGAGGGGGAGGGAGTGATGAGATGAATTGTTGGCCTCAAGGCTGGTGATATGTTCCACTGTTACTCCAATAGTCTGTGGTGAAGTCACTGTCCGTAATCACACACATCCAACAATGATTTGTTGTCCATCAAATGGTTTCAGTCACTTTTATATATCATCAGGTAGTGTATATCAAATAAAAACAACATACATAAGCAGGATAAAATATTAACCTCTCAAATAAATGAGCATTTCACAATTATGGATTTATCATGTGAATTAGTGTCACATAAAATCACTGTTTTCAATAACATTCAAGAAACACTTAAGGTGGTCAGTGCAAATATTCATTAATCCTCCTTTTAAAAAATTAATGTCTCAACGTGAATTCATCACATTTTAATACGGACAGCAAATGACAATTCAAGATTACATAGTTATCAAATTTGACAAAATGGCTTCTACAACTCGGATCTTAGGTTAGCATCATAACGTCATTAGAGCTGCACGGGACGACAAATAATGAACTCACCGGAGAATGCAATTCTATGTAAAATAGTCTGCAGGACTACCGGAAAACAGGTCTAGGTGATTCTCGTATTAAATTTGCTGGAAAGATTTTTTTTACTCTTGTCGAAAAGTAGCTCTTTAACCCGTGACGCTTGCTTCCGTACTGAATTCTGGACTCGCGATAGTTGCGTCACTTCCTCTCTCAACTCTCTGAGACATTAGTTGCTTCTGCTCTCTGCTGGACAAAATCTGATACTGCAGGAGAAACAAGCGTTGACTTGGGTTACATTGGTACTTAGACATTTTGTTGAATTTGTGGATTTATTTTAGGATGGGATTTAGTGGGGGGGGGCGTCGCTGACTGTGTGTAGATTTTGTTTGCTTTAGCAGACTACATAAAAATATGTAGTGGGTCGGATTTGCGTCTGGGCCTCAAATTTGACACCTGTTGCCTGCATGATCCGTGTTCAGAATTCCATTTAGTGATTCATTACTTGGAATGTTGTGTAAATCAACCCCAGTCTGATATTGTTAAGTGTATTTGGTTAGTATTTAATTTATTAGCTGCGTTTGGCGTCTTAGTTCGCAGCAATCGCCACCAGATGTCAATAAAGCGTAACCTTGTCTATCGCGTCCAGTTAAAAACTCAATTTCCCACAAAGCATTGCTCCCACTCCCTCCCATCTCGCGCCTTCCCTCTTGTCTCTCGTCGCTCGAATCTGCTAGCCGTCGGTGTGTGTTGTTGTCGAAGCAATGATGGCGGCAGCGGGATGCGGATCAGCAACCGCGGCTGCCGGAGGAGGCCAAGGTGGAACCGCTACGGCCAGAGGTCGTTTCCCCGGTCGGCCTTGGTCATCTCGTAGTCGTTTGCGCTCCGAGAAGCGCTGGCAACTCGGGCGCTCGGGTTTAGAAGCTGATGATGTGACTTGCGGAGGGCCAAGGCCCGCAAACCTGGTTGTATCGTTAAACGAAGACCAGTCTCACTTGCGCTTACTTGGAATCGAGGCGAGCCACAAGACCCTTGGCCAGGCTGGGTACAGCTCTAGTGGGAGTGAAGAGGTGAGGTCCCAAACCGACTCTGGAGTTAGTATTCTTATTTTTATTTTTTTCTCAACACATTTTAATACAGTTAAATGTGTTCAAATGAGTACTGTCTCCAACTGTGTGTCTATTGGTGCCATGGAGAAATGTCAACATCTCTGTGCTAGGCTAATGTGTTAGCCCCCCACCCCCAGCCCCCTCCCTATATGCTAGCATGAAATGCTAACCAATGTTAGCGGAGCTTTTTCGTGACATTTACTGGGTCGTACTGTTAAATACAACCAGAAACGGGGGAAAGTACCGTAACATAAACGCTCGCGCTGCCATACCCGTTAGACACTTTGTAAATACAACCTCGTTACACCTTCTTCCTAAATATTTAATGAAAGCTAGTGAGTGAATACGCCAATTTGTAAACAGCAAACGCAATTAGCCCTCCAGTAGCCCCGCTCCTTATCGGGCCAAAGTAGCTGGCAGCTAATCGTAGTGAACACAAAGAACGGGAAGGCTAACACCCGTGCCCCGCACAGCAGCTAGTCATGCTGCTAACTACGGTGTTTTAATAACACTCTTGTCTAGTTTTACGTAAAATACACAGTGTCGCGTGTAACCATAGTACTACCGTGTAATACGAATGTGTTAAGGACACACCTAATGTGCGTTTAATTCAGTGTACTGTTTAATGTGCTGTCCAGAGGCTACATGTTAGCGAGCACTGACAACCAGGAACTTTTTTTTAATTTTACGTTGCGGGAGACTTGTTGAGAAATGAATGATTGGTAGAATGACTGATGTAATGTTAACTTTACTTTCTGACTCACACTCAGTTCTTGTCTCACTAAGTCGTACTAATGCAGGTCTTGGAGGGAAACGTAATTCCAAACTCACCTTGCGTTTCAGTTTTGGTACTTCACACCGATTTTATCTACTTGAGCTTAGTTACACTATTGCTTGTTAATTAATTTAAATTGTTTAGCCTAAATGAGTTTACAGGATTTACTCTTTGGTAGACATTGTAATTGATGAATTAGATTGTTAAAAGTGGATTTAACCTCTCTAGATAACTGTTCTGGAATACTATTTGTGTATTACATTGGTAATAACGTCTAATATGAATAAACAGTCAATTAGGGCGTATATTCATAATGTCATGTTTTATTTTTGTTAGTTTTATTGTTTTGGTCACTTGCAGTCAATGTTGTATGCGTGTGTTGCTGCAAGTGTGTTTGCGATTTTATTTTATTGAGTTTGCCTCCATTGGAATCACGTTAAAGTTTTTTTGAATCTGTTAATGATTGTTTTTCTTTTTTAAGGGCGATGACTTCCAAGGTTTTGAAGCTCTCAAGAAAAGCTCTAAAGGAGCTCCATGCTCTCGGCAAAAACCTTCTACAGGTAGAAAACTCTTACTATTCACATTTTAATCACATGTACCTAATGTGAACTAAACAGAATATATGAGCATGCTGTTTATTTTCTCCAACATGTCTGTGCACGCTGCTGGATATCTAAAATTCATTTTGGTTTTTGTAGGTGATGTCATCACAAAACCTAAACGACAACGTGAGAAGGTAGCACCTATTATGCCAGCTGAGGAGGCAGCTATTTTTCCTCCTGACCACGTTAAAGAAGAACATTTGATGGATGAGAAAGACACAGCATCTTCCAAAACAGAGCCTGTTAAAGGGTCCAGAAAGCGTTCTAAAGTTAAGAACATTGCCAGTCAGGAGCTGACCAAAGGTGGAGTGTTGTTGCCAGCACCAAGGATTACAATAAAGTTGGTGGCGAAAAAGAAAATTAAAACAGTCAAGGAACCTCATGAAAAGTCTGTCAAGAAGATGAAGGTGAAAGGAACTGAGGTAACAGTAAAGGAACCTCATGAAAAGTCTGTCAAGAAGATGAAGCTAAAAGAAACTGAGGAGAAGCCCCACGATGAGAATATTCAGGCTGAAACTATTTCCAGTGCACATGTTAAATTAAAACCCGAACCACCTGAAGAGGTTGCGGACGATCAAGGTGCCGGGACTTTACGTGCCAGAAGACGAGGACGATCTGCTTCAAAAGGGACGCTTGGGAAGCCTGGTGACAATGTTGTGGCTGACGACCAGAAATCAGTGGATCAACCTGACACTGTAAAAGAGACTGCTGAGTCAAAAACAATTAGAAAGCGGTCAAAGCGTAATCAACAAGCCACTCGGCGGAGCAAGAGAGTTTCCAACCCGCCGTCGCAACCTGTCTTGGATGCTGCCGCTGCTGCTTTTGCTGAACCGGAAAATTCAGTAAAAAGTGATACAATTGTTACCAAGTCAAAGGTGTCCAAAAAATTTGAGCCAAAAGTGGCCATGAGGAGGGGCAGACAGAGACAGAGTAAAAGACAAAAGAAGGGTGTTCCACTCTCAGACAACCCAAGTTCATCATCCACCGCGACTGATCCATTAGCCGTGCAACCCAGCAATAAGTTGCCTTTGAATGAGGAGGGCAGGGTTCCAAGTTTGAAGTTGAGAAAAATGAGGAATCCCAAATATGATGCGCAGTCCAGCGGGAAGACAGCTCGAAAAAAGAAGCGGAAAAAATTCATCTGGACATTAGCATTAGTTAAGTCAGTGAGTAAGGTCCAGCTTGCTGAAGAGACTGTAAAGCCTACAGAGAGTGCTACGGGGACTTCTGAAGTGAATCTGTCCATTCCAAACGACAAGAATATCGATGAGATTTTGATGGAGTCAGAGAAGTCGTTAAAATTGGACAATTGGGCCCCACAGGAGAGCAGCACAGCAAACACTGAAGAGAAAAATTGCCCAAACAAGGCAGATGAAAAATGCGAGAAAATGTCTGCTTCACAAGTGGAAGTTACAAAGGGTGGAAATGAAAGCTCTCTTCAAGAAGCCCCTCAGCAGGATTGTGGGAAAGTTGTCCCACCTTTTCAAATCAAAAAGCTCTCCTCTCCAGGCAGACATAAGAAATCCAAGATGTCCTTTTTGGTTCAACAAGTTAGCCCCGTACCTGAAAAAAAGGATGATGCTTCTAAAGAGATTGACAAAGTTCAAGAGGCTAAGCCCCCGTCTCCGGTGGCGGACGACCAACCAACCAGGACACTACGAAGGAGAACATTAAGCCTTGATTTTCCTCCCAAAAAGTCTGTCATTCGTAAGAGTCCATGGAAGCGACGTTTGCGGATGAGTCCACAGGTTGAAAATGCACCACAAGTGAGTGTTGAAGCACCTGCTCAGGTCTTAACAGAAGAGTCCATCTCACAAGTTCTCCCTGAAAGCTCACAGGAAACAATTATAAAATCATCGCAAGAATCTTGCGCAGTTCCTGAAATTTTTGAAAAGGAGTCCGCAGAGATCATCGATGCTCCTCCAGCGGAGCCTCTTGAAGCGTCGCCGCACAAGATGGAGAATGAGGCCGAACCGCAAATTAATGAGGCCAAATCCTTGCCAGTGCCTTCTATACCCAAGAGACGTCATGCTAATAAATTAGGGAAAAAGAGGTCTGCTCAAAGGAAAAAAGCTCTTGTACCTAAAGAAAGTGCGGTCAGTACAGAATTGGTGGTTGTCGAATCTGCAAACAATGAGTCCCCGCAGAAGGAAGACCAGGCTTTGGAAACAGAAGTAAGTCAGCCCGAGGCAAAAGAAAGCGAGGAGCTGGAGGAAAAACAGGTCACGCAATCCGCCGAGGAAGAGCCCAAGCAGCTCCCCGTTAAAGAGGAAACAGACATTCACTTGATAGATTTTCAGCCGCCATTGAATTTGGAAAGTCAAGCAAGCAATCCAAAAACGTTATGCTTCAAGAAGAAATCCCACAAGAAAGGAAAAAAGAGACGTCGAACCCGAATTGGGCAGCGTCAGAAGCACAAACACAGGAACACAGATGGGAAGTTTGCTCCTCTTAACTCATCCGAAAGAGAAGGAACACTCGAAGAGAGCATTTCTATCCAATCAGACGAAAGCGCTCCAGCCCCTCGTCATAGACTTGTTGGTGTGCATAAAAAGTACAAAAAGAGACCCTCCGCCATCCAGTTTGACTCCAAAAGGCCGCAACCGGAGTCCATCCTTTCGACGTTAATAGAGATCGGGCTTGACAAAGAGGCCAGTGATTTGAAAGAAGAAGAAACCGACTCACTGGTGGATGGACCACGGGCAGATGCAGTTGACGTCCCGTCTGGCAAAACAAAGTTTGTCAAAAACATCAAACACTTTATCATGCCCGTTGTAAGTGCCAGATCCTCTCGAGTGATCAAGACCCCTCAAAGGTTTATGGATGACGTCGGAATGTCCAGGTTGCCGCGTAGGACCTCCCCCAAAAAAGGTTTGCAACTGGGCTTGCAGATACGCACGGGAAAGAGGCGAGATGAAGAAACGGAGCAAACCATTTCCCCCATCCTACCTGTTGATGAGGAGGACATATTTCGAGAAGCTCAGCTCGACCTGGACCTGTTTTCATCTGATGATCTGGATGATACAGCTGATATAACTGCCGGTCTGTTTTCGGACACAAAAAGTGTCAAAATGGAAACGAAGAGCTCACTTGTGAAGGACTCCGGTTTGAAGTGGGATCTGCCTGCGGAGTTGACGGAGGAAATATTCACACTGGACAAAACTCCCGAGGAGCAATGCGACGATCTATTTTTATCTCCTCCAGTTGAAAAACCCCGAGAAGTCTTTTCTGCCGGCCTTTTGGATGTTCAGAAAAAGACCCCGCCGCTCAAGTTCCACAAGCAAACCGCTCACTTTTATCAAAGACTAAACAAGTTTCACAAAGGTCTTCCCCAATGCAAAAGTTCAACAGATATGGAAAGTAGCAAATCGCTCCAGTCGCCTGTTGATTTAGCTGAAGGACTTGATGATGAGGCCATGAGCATTAGCTTGAGGCAGCGCAACACCGACTCTGCTATGGAAAAATCCAAGCTCAAAATAGAAGACCTAGGCACGCCAGGAGTTGTGAGAAAAGTTTGCATTAAAGCGACAAAGTCCAAGTTGCTTGCCAATCGGGACGGTGAAAAAGAGAATCCGGCAGGGAGGGACAGCATCAAGCTTTCATCAGGTACTTGCGGCATTAATTACCCATACTGTAATTTATAAACATCTCGTATATTTCTGTATTTCAAATCTATAACGATCTACTAACAATATTTCGTTTCCTCAACCCATAGCCGAGCTGCGGTCAACAAAGGAGTCGGCCATATGTGAAGATGACCATCCCGCATATTTGGGAAAAGGAGCTTCACAGAGGGCACGACTTACAGGAGCGAATAAACGAATGTTCAACTTGCTCAGAAAAGCCAAAGTGCAGCTCATGAAGATTGACCAGCAGAAACAGATGAAGTGCTCAGGGGTAAAAAAAAAAAAAGAAGTCACACATTTAACATTTCTTCACAATATGCAACCACACTAGTCTAAATACGGCATTATGAATTAAGCAGCACAATCTAACTGTTTTTATCAATCTGACAATGGTGATTTTCCTTTATTATTATTGATTTTCTAACATGGATGCTTTTCTTTCTTTTTTTTTTTTTTTGGTATGTCTGAAGCTGTTATCCGGACCCGCCAGTGTGCGATCGAGAAATTTGACCTCCAAGAGACAAAAGAGGAAGCGGCAAGTGCAGCTTGAGACCGATGTTTCAATCAAGACGGAGCCATCTCAAGGACAAGTAAGTGCGCAAATCAATAAGGCTTGGCGGAGAACAATTGATCCAACTAGATATCTTGCATCTTTCTCCATTATCTGCTGGGTCCTGAGATTACAATGAATTTTCCACCTGGGTTTTGTTTAAAGCTGACATATTGAAGCACACAAATTCGACATGTTTGAGCAATCATTCTCTGTGACAGTTCTCTCCCTCATCAGTTGAGCATTTGTTATGTTTTTATTCCCCTTCTAGCTGCAGCTCATCTCACCGCTGTGCCAAGAGTTCCGTCAAGCAGGGGGTCCACGCATCAAGCATGTGTGCCGCGCCGCTTCTGTGGTGCTCGGGCAGCCTCGGGCGTTGGTACCAGATGACATTCCCAGGCTCAGTGCTCTGCCTCTGCACGAAAGAACAGGCATCTCTCCCTCAGCTGTTGCAAAGGGTAGGAATGCCAGATGATGCTCAGAGTCACTTCCCCTTTCTTTTTCCTGGTTATTCGTTTGACACACTGTATACCATTTGTTGCCTGGGCTGATTATCTGTGACAGTTTTGGTATTTTCTCTTGACAAATGTCTATTGTCTTGGATGGGGGGAAAAAAAAGGCAACATTTTGTGATGTCCTTCACTTGATTAGGCAGATAAATAGAAAATAATAGTCCAAATATAAATGGTGTCTGATTTCTATTAAAAAAATAAAAAGCTGCTTAGGTATTAAAATAATCACATTCTAGTTTTGCTCACGTCATACCCTGGAAGTATTGTAATAATAGTCACAATGTTTTAGATCCTTGTCTTTAAGCCGTAAATTGCTTCTTTTGTTTCTCAATTCCGTTCTTGTGTTGCAGATGTCGCAGATGGCTCCCTGTCCGAATCAGATAGTCCCGATTTCTCCGATTCAAAAGTCACTAAGGTCAGGAAGACGTCCTCCGGCTTTGTGAAACGAAAAGGACTTGGACCTTTCGGGTACCGCTCTCGGAGGTGCGGCGTATGCAAGGGTTGCAACCACGAAGACGATTGTGGGAGATGCATCAACTGCCTTGACAAACCGAAGTTTGGCGGTCCTAACACCAAACGACAGTGTTGTGTGTAAGTTGATGAATATTATAAGCTTTGTCGAAATGTGAATGAGAATTCTTTGCAAAAAAATAACAGATGTGTGCATGCATCCCCAAATAGGTACAAGAGATGTGATCAAATTGAAGAGAGGAAAGCCCGAAGGCTAAGTGGAAGATTTGCACCTAAAGGTAAATTCTCACCCGTGTCCTTCATTTCCAAATTCTCAAATACCTTCTTAAAAATTGAGTCAACAAGTTGTGCTTTCGTTTTTTTCCTTTAAAGGTTCAAAACGACGGCGGTTCGCATTCAGCGGAGGACATTCAAGTAATGATGAAGGGATGGAGGGAGTGGCAGACTCGCCTTCTGGCCTCCAGGCAGACAGTAACAGTCCGTCTGTGAGGAAGCAGCCAAAACGTGTCGTAAAACCACGTATCTACTTTGACCTGGTGGACTATGATTCAGATCTGGATGAAAAGGACCTCAGCTCAGCCTCACCAGCCAGAAGGAAGGGCCATGGGCCTCGTATGACTCCCGGTAAAAATCATTACACTTTACAACGTGGACAAGATTTAGAGTTTGATGCATTAACTCTTAATTTTCAAACTTCTCTCATGTAAAGACTTTGTGTCTGGATTCCTGGGAGATATATCAGATGACGAGATCCGGCATCGGAAATCTAGCTCACATCGTGTGCCATCTGTTCGACGCAAACCTGATAAGGTTAGAAAATCTGAGGTGACCCTTAATCAATTATGTGAGCAGTATGAAACAGATCGGAAGTGGATGTTATCGTCCTTATCAGCCACGATTCCAAAAAGAGGTTAATGTGTACTTGTACTTCCAGGTTTATGGTTCCCTCTCACGTTTCAAGTTATGTTTGTCTTTCAGGGTTTGTCGTCACAGGCTTCCTTTGAGGAGACGCCACCAAGTGTCCTGGCTGCCTTAGCTAATGGATTTGAGCAGAGGGAAGTTGAGTCTTCAAAACCCACCCATAAAATCCGAGTCAACTTCAAGGTATGTCTTGGGATAGGGTGCGGCTCACAGATTTCATCACAAATTTCAAATCCAGATTAGAAACGGACTCTAAATTTATTTATGCTCTCTCAATCATAAGCAGATGGAGCTGGTGGAGTTGGATAATGTGGATGATGCAAGGGTTTTATTAAATACCGGTTATAAAATGACAAAAAAATTGGCAGTTGTTGGCTTTAGCTATTGAATATTTTTGCATTTCCTAATTCTATCAAATAATCACATACTCTGATATATATATTTTTTTATTGAACAGCAGTTATGAATACAAAAGAGATATAAAATATTCCACTTCATACCAAGTAATCAATTTGTTTTCTTTTTATATACAGTATAAAGAACAGCTTCTATTTCTTGAATTCACATTGTGCATAGCAGCAAACTATTTTCCTGTGCGGGCACATTTTTTGTAGGGGAATTTGAAACACAAATTAGTAACTACCCATTCAAGGAAAAGGATTTGTGATGACAGACACGGTTTCGTAAAGTAATGCAAAGTCATTGTGTTATAAATTGCTTTTTAGGAGGACTGTACTTTGGAGAATGTTTGGAACATGGGTGGTTTAAGTATCCTGACCTCTGCACCCACCATGCCACCTCATGTGTGCCTACTTTGTGCCAGTAAAGGGCAACACGAGGTAATTTTGAAATGTTCTTATACGCTTCTTACATTAAAATATAACGACTACCGTACAGTTACAATGCATTTTTAAACCTTACATGTCTTTCATTTCTAGATGTTGTATTGCCAAGTGTGCTGTGAGCCCTTCCACTGGTTTTGCCTTGAAGAGTCAGAGCGCCCCTCAGTGGAAAATAAGGAAAACTGGTGCTGTCGTCATTGCAAGTTTTGCCATGTTTGTGGAAGGAAAAACAAGCAATCAAAGGTACACAACACAACTCATGTTTTTTTTTATTTTATTTTTTTTATTAAACAAACAAACCTCACTCTTGTTTTTTTAAAAATTCTCCCTCAGCCCTTGTTGGAGTGCGAACGATGTCAGAACTGCTATCACGCTTCCTGTCTTGGACCAAATTATCCAAAACAAAACAAGAAAAGGAAAGCTTGGGTGGGTTACTCGTGTTTAAATTTGTTTTAGTTTCGCATGTTTCCTCAAAGCTTTCGGATTGTTTAACACGTCAATGTGACTGTCTTGTTTGTAGGTTTGTATGACATGCATCAGGTGCAAGAGTTGTGGGGTCACACCTGGAAAGAGCTGGGACATCGATTGGAACCACGAGAAAGGACTCTGTCCAGATTGTTCCCAACTCTATGAACAGGGTAAGCTGATGCAGTTTTCCTTGACGACATGCATGTCATTATCATTATCATTAGCAGTAACCTGAATTCCAAAGTCATTTTATATTATTCTCACCTTTATTTGAACTGACTCTGTTTTGTCTCATCAGGTAACTATTGCCCAATCTGCTTCAAGTGCTATGAGGACAATGACTACGACAGTCAGATGATGCAGTGCGGCACATGTAACCACTGGGTACATGCCAAGTGTGAGGATCTAACAGGTAAGATTTAGCTTTCGATTTGACAATGTTGACACCTCTGCTAACTTCTTCTGTCTTCCTGTCCACACATTTCAGATGAACTGTATGAGATCCTCTCCAGCTTACCAGAGAGTGTGGTGTATTCGTGTCGGCCATGCAGCGTGACTCAACCCAGTGCCTGGAGAGAACTTCTCTACATCGAGCTCCGATCTGGAGTAGAGAAGGTTCTCGCCTGCTTGCTGTCTTCCACCCTCACCCAGCACCTTGTTACCTGCTCACAGGTTAGACACTCAGCCCTATTTGAATGTGTCAAAAAGAAATTTAGAAACTTTGCAAAAATGATTAAAATACAAATCATAAAATACCGTGTACATATTATACAACTATTCTACTAGTGTGAAAAGTTGTTGGAACCTGACAGTGGAATCGAAGGACCCGCCTGTGACCTCCGAGCTGTGGGCAAGAAATTTGACAAAGGCCTTTATACAACGTTGGTGAGTCCAAACACGTCTTACTCACGTCAAACATGTTCCAAATTTCTTTGTGGCAAGAAAATTAATTTTTTTATTATTTTTTGACAGAAAATGTTCCATGAAGATGTAGTACAGGTGGTGAGAAAAAGGCTCGAACAAGAAGAAAGCCTTCCAGAAGAGCAAAGACCCACTGCCTTGGCACGCTCATACTATTTAAAGGTATGATAAATTGATAAATCTGTGATAAATTTCTGATACATTTGTAACTCCAACTGTTTTTTTTTTTTTCCTAAGCTGCTTGAAGAGGTCTTCAATTGGTTCAACAGTCAAGACCCAAAAGTTTGGAACTCGTGTACCAAAACACTGCCCATGTGAGTAATGACTCATTGCTTGACTTCTAAGTTTATTGCTGGTAAAACTTGTTTGGTTCTAGGTTCACTCATTGGTTGTCAATAATATAATAATGAAATGCACTACAGGGGGATGCTGTCACATGCTGTTCACCCTCCTACCACCGAGCATGTCTATGCCCAGTGGCAGGAGAGGGAAGGGCTCCATTCTCGAACTCCTTTGGAACTCTTGGATGACAATGGAGAAGGTTTAGATGAAAGGAAAGATGAAATGGGTCTTCCAATGGCTGCAGAGCATTCAAGCTGGAACCACTTCAAAGCCAGCATTGCTTTCCGGCACAAATTGAAAGGTAACATTCTGAACACTAGATTGGAGGTGATAAAGAAATTGTTTGCGTGTGGGCTTTTCAATCTGATTTAAAATGATTTTATGTAATTTGAAGGTGCATCTTTTTACATTTTTATTTTCACATATACGCAGGAAAAAGGGGACGGTTTTCAAAAGCAGATCTGGACACAGGTTGGTCGAAGGATGATGAGAGACAGTGCTCCTTGTGCCAAAAATACGGAGACCGTAAACCTAACGTAAGAAATGTATTCAACATAAAATGTCCAAGACACTAACACCTTTTTGTAAATGTTTGCCTATTTAACAGCAAGATGGAAAGTTGAAAACATTTGTGCTGTTTTTCAGGATGCAGGCAGGTTGTTGTACCTAGGCCAGAATGAGTGGGCACATGTCAACTGTTCTCTGTGGTCAGCTGAAGTGTTTGAAGAGGACAACGGCGCTTTACTGCATGTACACAGTGCTGTCACAAGGGGTCGCTTGATGGTTCGTTGCTATACACATTGCTTTACTTGACCAGTGTAAAAGCTCACTGAATAGTATTTTTATTTTTTTTATAACGTTTCCTGCTCCATCAAGTCAAATGTTGTCCCCATCTATCCTCTTTTGCTGCTAGCGATGTGAAAGGTGCAACCAAACAGGCGCCACAGTTGGCTGCTGCCTGACTTCTTGTCAGAGCAACTATCACTTCATGTGTGCCCGCTCCCGACACTGTGTATTCCAGGATGACAAGAAGGTCTACTGTCACAAACATAAGCATCTGATCAGTGGAAAGGTAATGGAGAGGTCCTTTCTAAATATTGGGGCTGGTGTTTTGTTTGAGTTTGATAAGAAACATTTTTTTGTTGGTGTTGTGAAGATGATAAGCGGTCAGGAGTTTGAAGTCAACCGACGGGTATATGTGGATTTTGAAGGAATCAGCCTCCGCAGAAAGTTCTTAACTGGACTGGAGCCCGAGTTAATCAATGTCATGATTGGTATGGCTCAAGTCACTACTTTTATAACTTTTTGTTATCATACCTACTCCATCCACATTAGTTTCATTCTTTGTATATGTGTTTTCTAATTAGGTTCTCTCCAAATTGATCAACTTGGTGTCCTGTCAGAACTTTCAGCAAACAAAGGAAAATTGTTTCCTGTGGGATTTCAGTAAGTTACCTTTGGTTCTATGCAAACCTAAGATTACTGACACATTTCTTAAAGCTCTTGTTTTCTTTCCTTAGGTGTTCTCGCTGGTACTGGAGCACCATAAATCCACTGCAAAAATGCAAATACACATGCACAGTCCGTGAAGTCCAACCTTTAATACCAGAGAACCCCATTGAGGAGATGCCTGACCAAGGAGACAATCACACCATCGAGCACAACCCCTGTCCGTTACCAGGTATTCGTCTTGTTCTTTTGTAAATATTCTCAATATGATTATCGCAATAGAAGAATCAATTATAACAAAATAGCAATATCTTTTTTTTTTTTTTTTTAAATCAGAATCTGAGGCCCATGTGAGTGATAAATTAGAATCACAGATCCACCCTGAGGAACGCCTTTTCCAATCAACAAAACCAGATCATGGAGCAAAGCCAAAGATTCCCAGCTATCCCCAAACCAGGAGACCAGCTGGAGGAATGTCCCGACCTTTGCCATCCCCAGGTAAAGTGTTGCTTTGTATGAATTTGTTTTATGAGAAATACTTAACCCTCTAAATATATAAATAGTTGAAGCTTGTCATCGTTTAAGCTATAGATTGGTTTCCGTTTTCTTCCCAGGAGCAATCCCAATAAAACCTCACCATATACTAACAGTAAGTGATCTGGAGGAAACAAGAAGAGCTCGACGCCACAACCCCCACACCCAGGCAACAAGCCTACGCAGTAACAAGTCTCCTGCTCCTCTGGGGCCCCCAACGGGACCAGTCTCTCTTCGTGCAGGAAAATCTCTTCCAACTTCTCCACTTTTCTCAAGTGCCACTTCAGACAGCCTGATAAATTCTTCATTGGCCCGCCCAGTCGGGGGCAGAAATGCTTCCTCAGTTCGTTGCCCTGGTAATGCAAAGTCCCATTGTGCCTCAGCTTTCTTTCCTCAGTCTCCCTGGCAGGACAGTGCAGGACCATTCGCATCTCCAAGTCTGTCATTCTCTCCATCCATACAGAATTTACCAAGGACTCGGTTATCTTTTGATCTGAGCCAATCAGATTCTGTTGAAGTGCCACACAATTTCCTGGCATCACCGGAGCCGGAAGATGTTTCTCCCGCAAACGGCACTTCACCTCAGAGGGACTTGGACGAACAGAAAGATGAAGACGAATTTCGGTTTACTTCATATCACAAGGATCCCAACATTACTCTGGGACAAGAGATGAGGACAGAATTGGAAATTGAAGAGACAGTCCTGAATGAAGTAGTGGCTATGAACTGTGGTGGGCAAATTGTGGTCGAAGGTGATGATCAAGAAGAATTTTGGGGTCGAGCCCAAGAGGCACAGAAAAGAAAATCCCTTGTTGCCAGTCTGCCACGGTCGGCAGCCTCAGGCAGGAATGACCTCGGCAATACTTCCTCTGATGACGATATGGAGCATTACTTTGACTTCTCTCGGACTGTTGTCAGCTGTCCTGGGTCGAAAGAGCGTTCCAAGTCTCCCACGTCCACTACCTCCAGAAACATGGCTCAGTTGGATGGAGTAGATGATGGAACGGAGAGTGATGCAAGCATCTCTCCTAGTGATAATTCTCAGAAAGCTGATTGTTCCGGTAAAAAGATTCCAACCAACAGCCTCACTAACAGCGGTATCCCCGAATCGGAAACATTGACTAAAACCAATACAATTCAGAATCAGAACTTCATAGCGCCATCAAATTTCAAGCACAATGATTCGTCACCTCTGACGAGCATATCTCAAAATCTTCCAGGATCCTCAAAAGAGATCATGGCCTCTTCTCACAACGTGGAAAAAGCTGTCACAAGTCAAGAACGTGTGTTACGTAACCTGGAGGGGAACCTTAATTTACTGACAAACCTGGCTGGCAGCTCCTATTCTGAGGACTTGCTGAAGAGTTCCTCTGTAGAATTTGCCTCTGCAGTGCCTACAAATGACTCTGAGCCCCATTTAGAAAAGCCGGTTCCTGTACTGGAATGCACACAACTGGAATCCCGACAAGCTGAAGAGTCTAAACATCTGATGTCAAAACCTGACAACAGAAACTTTGCTTCCTCAGCTGCAGAGGCCTGCACTGTGTTAGGTAACCACATCCCAGGCAACTCCATGGCAAATTCCACCGACGATTCCCAACTTGCCCCAAAATTGGCACATGTGCAATGTCCTTCTCGAGGACCTTCAGACTCTCCTCAAATGTTTTCCAGTTCACCAGGTGTCACCCAACCCTCTCTCACAAGTATTACACTACAGCCCGTTAACACATCACAAGACTCAGCCACCTCAACTCCTGTCGGAGAGCCGACGCCGACTCTGCAAAATGTCGCACCCCAAACTGAACCGTTATTATCAGGGCCATCTGTCCAAGCAGTAACCTCTGGCAGTATCTCGGTACCTGTGCGCTCCACCCAGGCAATGCCTTTAGGTTTGACAGCTGTCACCATTGTTTCTTCCTCGACTTCAGTATCTTCTCTTTCTCGACTTAGCGTGTCTGCTCCACTTCCAGCCCAAACCATCACGACCCCAGTGATTTTAAATGGCTATAGCTCTTCAGCCATGCAGAAGGACGCGACATCTGGTCACACAATCTCAATCAATTTTTCCACACCAAGGCCCGCTTTAGAACCTCAGCAGCCTGTGGTATCCCCAGCACTGCCCGGTCATGCCATTCTTACTGTGAAGGAAGTTGGAGGTCCAAATGTGGACCCTACACCCCATGTCTTGTTGGTGAACCGTCTTGGGCAGATTTTTGTCAAGAGCCCAGACAGCAACACATTCCAGCTGCCAAATCCTAATGCTCCATCCTTTAACTGCGTCACTCAGATCGCCAGTCTTTTGCAAAGCAATGCACTCTCCGCTACGCTCGCCGCAGCCGGAAACATGCCGACTCCACCCGCTGGGCCAATCGTAATGTCCACCGCTTCCACGGCAGCCACTCCTGCAGAGCAGACTCCTACCACCATTGCACAGTTGCTTACTCACAATAGCAATGGGGCGTTGTCATCAATTAATGTTAAAAAGGCAAGGAAGAATACCAAAAAGCCTAAAGATGAAACTGCCCCCGAAATGAAAAAAACTAAGAAAAAGAAAGAATCCAGCGGGTCCAAAAAATGCAAGTCCTCCAAGGCCAGCGGACAGAACCCTTTATCGACAAAGAGTTCCGACGTATCTCCTGCAGAGAGCGCCGAAGCAATTATCAACCAAGCAATGGCAAGCAACTACACCCCCAAATGGACCGGGCTTCGAACACTTAGCCCCTCCTCACTGGTTTTGCCTCCTGGTCTACTCATTGAGCCCGAAGCTCCAGCACCATGCACCAAAACAGTGCCCGCCCCCGCATCCCGCCCTCGCACCCACGTCCGCATGAAAAGAGTATCTTCGCTTTCCGACCGCATCGTCACAAAGAAGTCTAAAGTGGATTTCCTGGCCTCCGCACCAACCAGCGAGGACGAGTGCAAGCGAGCAAGTTCATCGAGTGTCTCCAGCAGGGCTTCTGGAGTTCGCATCAAGACTCCGACTGTTAAAGGAATATTGAACCTAGATGACTTAAAGCAGGAGGGTCAAAGTGATTCTGAAAGCTCTGGGTAAGAAATGTTTTCTGAATATATTCATTTCAACCATGGCACTTTATTTGCATACCGTATTTCCTGGAAACTTGATTGGTAGTATATTGCTCGTTAAGTTATGAGTGACCCTCAAATTCCTCTGTGCCAAATCTTCTGTCATCGGCTTTTGTTTATCTCCAGGTGTGAAGCGTGGGACCAAATGTCTCGGGGTGAATATGGCAAGCAGCAAACTTCGGAGCCGGCGGGTCACAGCACCTTTAGTGATTGGAAGAAATACTCTGGTACCTTTCACATTGATATTGATGATCTAATCCCCAAATTAATAGATGAATTGGAACATGTTTGATAAAACCGTGTGATCATTTTTATTACTAAAAATTTCCATTCTTAGGCGCAGCTTCTGCCTCGGATGATGATTCGCAAGTCTCTGATGAGGATGACGAGTGTTTGCCAAACAAAGATCAGCCTCACTTGCGATTCCAGATAAGCAGTGATGATGGCTTCAATGTGGAGGCAGACACCATTGAGGGTGAGTCTGACTGATTTGAACCCCTTTTCTCGTGAATTCACCCCTAACCTATGTGATTTCTCAACTGCCCCCTCTAGTTGCTTGGAAAGCGGTGATAGATGGTGTGCAAGAGGCACGAGCAATTGCAAAGTTGAGACCTCTGGCTTTCCAGAGGATCACAGGTGCCCGAATGCTCGGTCTGCTCCACGATGCTGTGGTCTTCTTGCTGGAACAACTTGAAGGGGCGCATCGCTGCCAACACCACGCCTTCCGTTTCTTCAAGCAGTTCAGCCAGGAAGATGACCTGCCCGTCAATCCCACTGGCTGTGCCCGCTCCGAATTCTACCTTAGGTGTGTGGATAAAATGCTCTTTGCCTTGTTCTTACTTTTTTTTCTTTTTCTCACTTTAAGAGACAAATACTAATTCAAATCTGAAATACTTTCTCCCAACAGAAAATCCACATTTGACATGTTCAACTTCCTGGCATCCCAGCATAGGCAGCTTCCTGACATTGGCTCTTATGATGATGAAGAAGATGATGTTCTTTTGAAGTCCACAAGGTCAGGCGCTGTCTTAAACATTTTCCAGTTAGTCCCACCGTATTTCTCAGAATTAAAGCTGACCTAATTCTCTCCCGTCTTAGACGGGCCACGAGCTTGGAGTTGCCAATGGCCATGCGCTTCAGACATTTGGAAAGGACATCAAAAGAGGCTGTCGGCGTCTACAGGTCAGCTCTGACTTTTGAGCGAGTACCGAGACCGGTTTTGATTTATGATCCAAGTTTGCTTGATTTGAAGAAAATCACACGATCCTGAGTAAGGTCAATTGATGTTTTGATGTAGGTCTGCAATCCATGGACGTGGACTCTTCTGCAAGAGGAACATTGAAGCAGGAGAGATGGTCATCGAATACGCTGGCATTGTCATTCGCTCGGTGCTCACTGACAAAAGGGAGAAGTACTACGACGGCAAGGTGCGTTTCACTTTGCGTAGTGGAGCTCTGACTCGTACCCAGCATAGTGAGGAAACATTGATTTTGGAAAATAAAAAAGGGAGATGAGAAAAACGAGTTTGTTGTTCTTTTTTTGCCAGGGTATCGGCTGTTACATGTTCCGCATCGACGATTTTGACGTGGTGGATGCGACCATGCACGGCAACGCCGCCAGATTCATCAACCACTCCTGTGAGCCCAACTGCTACTCGCGAGTGATCAACGTGGAGGGCCGCAAGCACATCGTCATCTTTGCTTTGCGCAAGATCTACAGAGGAGAGGAGCTCACCTACGACTACAAGTTCCCCATCGAAGACGCCAGCAACAAGCTCAACTGTAACTGCGGCGCCCGGCGCTGTCGACGTTTCCTCAACTAAGAGGTCTGTCGTCGTTTGAGACTGAGAGATTTGTGTTTACTAGAAAGCCTTAAATTAAGGTGGCACTGGATGGAGCTCCGGCATGTTGAAGGCACTTGGCGCAGAACGCAAATTAGCCACTATTGAGACATGTTTGCTCTGCGTGCACGGTTTGGAGGAGCGGAAGACGAGGTTGTCCTACACTGATGCGTGTTTCAAGGGTACCCTAGGCTGCCTATTACGACGACTCACGGTTTGATTATTTATAATACAGCCGGGGCTTCCGGTTCACTGTGGAATCCCCAGCGACGTTTCTTGGACACACACATCAAGCCTTATCTGTCAAAATTAATGCTGCCAAGTTAAAACTTGGCTTTGAGAGAAGTCTTTTTTTTTTTTCTTGTCTTTCAATCGTACATCCATAATTATCTTTGCTCCATCCTGTAGTGAAGGGAATATTAATCCCCCCCCATGTGTGTTGTAGTGAAGTCAGTTCTTTAGCCATATATTCACCCAAACCTTATTTTACGATGTGCACATCTTTTTGTGGACATGTTTTAGTGCTTTTCTTTCCCCTCTTCCAGATGACAACCACGGTGCTAAGCATTGAAGGGTTTTCTCAGGACGAAGATGTCCTGCAGACGAGGATTAGTTTGCTGAGTGTTCACCCCTGCGCGGAATGCATATTTTAAAGAAATGCACTCTCTCAGTACTTAACATCATTGGATAATTCATCATCTTCGCTGTCCTTTTTTTTTTTAAGAGTTAAACATTTCAGTGAAATGAGAAGACTTTCTTGATGTACAGTATATGTAGCAACACTACCCAAACCAAAAGGTAAGAGTGATGGATATTAGTTTTTTTTAAAAAAGAAAAAAAAAAAAGTTATTCCGTTCTACTCTTCAACTATTCCAACAAGACTGTACCGCAGTTGCATATAAATGGCAGCACAAATTTTGCGAAACCCGATACTGTTGATCTGTAAATCAGGGAGCTAGTGTAAATTGCCATTGAGTGTGTGTGTGTGCGAGCGTTCAGCTCCCGCAACGGGCTCGTCGTGAACACGGTGCGCACACTTTGCTTCACAACGAGCCGTGGACGTCAAAAACGGAGCCCGGGGGGACGATGCACTCGGCACCTAATTTAAGATAGTAAGGAAATGTTGTTCTTAGTGATGTTCAGTACTGTCTTTAATGAGCGTAATTCAATTCACACTGTTTGAAATTAGTCGTGATATTTATTCGCGTTTTGATTTTGACTTTTAATGGTGAACGGTTGTTTTGTATAAACGGTGGTGGGTGTACAGCTCCATTTGTAGTGCCCGTTTGGTTTTGTTTACAAGTGTTGTCCTTTGTTTCACTAATGTACTTGAATTTTTCTGTTGAGGCAATCCAATCATACATATATGGCTTTTTCTTTTTGGAACCAGGTATTTTAAAGAAAATTTTAATTTGATTTCATTTCCATGTTGTGGCAACAAACTGACGGTCATAGAGAATGCCACAAAAGTAAAGCGAGCACTGTTTGCCTCCTTAAACCCACGGCGAGTCAACCCCCATCTTTTATTTCTGTCCCCCCCCCCCCCCCCCCCCAACCAAAACATTTTTGAGCAAACTTTATACGTGTGTGTCAACCTTTGTGCCCATTTTGCATGTCCAATCACTGGGATGGAGCCCAGATTGTTAAGTGTCAATCACTTAGCGACAAAAAAAAAAAAAAAAAAGAACAGAGTCACTTCCAACTTATTGCAAGGATTCTACCTCAGCTGTCACGACAGATGTTTGGGAATACTGATGCAAAAGCAGAGGCTATCTCTGTTTAAATGTCCGCAGAGTTGGTGGATGCTTTTCGACACTTTGTGTCATTTTAGGTTGAGTGTGTGTGTGTGTGTGTGTGTGTGTAGCGCGTTTGCAATGAAGGCTGCAAAATTGTAATCAAGTGTCTAAAAACAAAAGGTTCCTGACCATCACGCCCAGCATCTGTTCAGAAAGCTATATGTTATATATATATATATATATAAAGACAAATCCACACTCACACACACACAAATATACAAAATATATAAATATATATATAGTAGGGTTATTTTAAAGTAAGTGTTAAAGACAAAAATGAGGAAAATTGTGATCTTTAAATTTGTCTTTGTTACCATGTACAAATAAACCCTGAGTTTGTAAATATTTGTATACGTATTTCTAAACCTGTTTAATTTTTCTATGCACTTTTTTATTTATATCATTTTGTTTAAATAAAGATGTCAAGATGTTTCAACAAATATGTTGTATTTATGTCTATATCAGGGTTCGGCAAACTTTAAAGGATGAAAAATGCAGAAGAAGAAAGACAAGTCAGTACGATTCACCGTTGATAAAATCTGTTGAAAGGAAAATACGTTAGTTTACCACTTTATTTTCTCGTCCTTTTGGTTTCCACACTTTAACGACAATCGTGCAAATTGAAATGTTACTCAATTTTTCACCCACTGATTTTGAAAATGAAACCTGGATGTGCCTTTAACTTTTAACAGGTCACCACAGATGAAACCATCTAAATTAGCAGAAGATATAAAAGAGTCCTCTTGGAAAATGTCAGCGTGGAGCGATGTGTGACGTGTACAGGTAGGTGCTCCTGATGCTCCAGTCTGGGGGGAAGTCATGCACCGGGTGGCTGTTGATATGTTTCTGCATGGCCACCAGACTGCTGCAGTACTCCAAGCACACTGTGCACCGATAAGGGGACGCCCCGCCGTGAGTCCGCAAGTGCTTGATTATGGCTGAGAAGTCCCGGGAGCGCTGACCACACAGACGACACTCGAAGGGTTTCTCACCTTTTGAGAGGAAGCCGTAAAAGAGGTGTGTTATTTTCCTATCCTCTCCACCACTCATCCTGACCTTTAATCACTTTAGTCCACTGGCCTTTTCACATCAATTAGTATAATTCAACGATACAGTATTTTGTTACCTGTGTGAATTCGGTGATGCGTGTCCAGTTGGTGTTTGAGACTAAACTTCTTGGGGCAATGTTGGCACTGGTAGGGTCTCTCTTCTGTCAAGTTTTGTCCATTAAATTGGGATTCACAGTCAAAGACGCAACGACGTGCACAGGCCTCAGCTGTTCAACAGAAAAAGAAAGATCTGAGTCAGCATCATGGCATTGCAGTACGTAGAATTTCCTGCCATTGTTGGAGTGAAGAAGTGATGGAAGCGAAACAATGTGGTTAAGTTAGCAACGCACTATTTTTGCTATTCATTGGTTAGCCCAGTCTCTTTCCTCCCAATAGTTCCACTTTATGGCTATAAGTTGTAATACCACTATTCATCTCTAGATGGCACAATGTTTTAAACTCACTTTGCCCGAATAATTTTAATATTAAGGACTCCTGCAACGTAAAGTATTTTTAATGTTTAAAATAACTTTTATCGCAGTGCGTTAACGTTATCCGTCCATGTACTGTATTGACGTTTGTAACTTTTGAAGTTATCTCTTGTGAAGCAAGAGCATGATGATCCATTTAGCAGATTTGTGAGATACAAAAGAAAAAAAATTCTACAAATACACGCTTGCTGTAACCACAAATGATGAATTGACACAAAAAATAGAGGCCAAGTATATCATCCAGCGATGCCACTGATAATTTGAACAATGTTGCGTGCGTGATCGTGTGTGATGTTGTTTTTGTGCACACACCACACGTGTGCAGGACATACTGTACCGCAGCATTGCTGTTTCTAGTAAACCACATGCTGCACTGAGCTTGCTAAACCACAACTCCCTTCGTTACTTTCCATTGCGTAGCTCAATGTTAGCGGTCATGTCAAGTGTTGCTTTTGTAAAAGTGTTATATTATCTTTCGCAGCGACTTGAAGTCACTGCTGACCTGTGCTGTTGTGTATTGTACATTAGTGTGTATTGTGTGTTACCTGATGGCAAGGAGGCTGGATCACATCGTAGACATGAGTTGCAGTGCTTGCAATCTTTAGCCATGTTGGTTTTGTGCACGACTGAGCGGCTATGGAGAAAATGAGTTGTTTATTTTAAGACTTTAAAAATAATACTAAGTAGTTCGATTTTATCACACGCTATCTGACATTGAACGAATAACTACTCTTACTAGCAGTACTATATGCAATGAATGAGAAGGGCACACTAGTTGACCAACTATAGTGAATATAAAAAGTCTACACACCCCTGTTATAATGCCAGGCTGATAAATAACCAGTCATACTCTCTCTGGATAATTTGAAGCCTTAAATCGACTTTACCGGAAAACTCCATGCACGCAGATAGACAGACTAGAGCCAAGATTTTCACATATTTAAAACTGATGTGCTAATCAAAAAAAAACTCGCAGCATTTCAATTCGCTTTTCGAGTGGGCACCCTATGCCGTTTCTTCTTCACATAATTTCTCTTGATATAGTACAATAATTATTGTGCAAAATTTGGGTGGAAAAAAAAAAATATGGGTACAAATTTATTGTAATTTTGAGCTGGTGAAAGCCATGAACTAAATAAATAAAATCAGCCTTGAGATATATTATACAATATTTTTTAAAATATAGTACACAGAGAATGTAACAATATGTTTATTATTGTGGTTATAAAATGGCCGATGATTATAAAGTGTAACGCGGCTCGCTGAAGGTGTACCTAATATAGTGGCCTTTGTGTGTATGACTTCCTGTAACCTCAACTGCAGCTTTCAGGCTGGAAGGTGGTTTTAAGTGTTATGTTGCATCGGAGGGGGAGAAAGAGGATCATTCAATAAAACACAGTTAAAAGTTGTTTTTTTCCACAAAGATCAAAAACCGTTTCACAGATTATAAAAATTGCTGCCTTTTGCCACGCAACAAGGTTTTGCTGAGTGGAAATTTTTGATTTGTGCAAAGGTGGGGAGAAATGTGGGGAAATCCCAACACACACACATTGTGATCGAACAGGCTGCGCAAAGTAATTGAAAACAAATGAATTAAGAATCTTCAGTTGGTTTCGAGACATTAGGAAAAAAAATCTACATTATCGATATCTGTAGAATAGTTTTGTTTAGTCCTTTTTTATAATAGTAACGCTCTGAAAGTTAATTAGGGGAAATAATGTAACCCACGGAAAAAGAGACTTATTATTAATAACGTTTTAGGCAAAAAGACATTGAGGAACGGACATGTAAAAAAAATGACTTTTTTTTTCAACTATATAAATAAATAATCTACTCCAATTTATTCACACATTTCCTTGGCATAATTGTTAATCACACACTCTAATTTATTATATATATATAATGTTGCAGTCATAATTATGATCATGTAAAATATATACTGTACTGGGTATTGTGTTCTATACACGCACCCCCCCCCCCCCCCGACACACACATCTAGATGATACATAATGCTATATATAATATTCTTATATTATGTATATATATTGAATTAAATTATAAAGTAATGTACTGTATGCAGTACTGCTATTACTACAATAGTGCTGACTTACCTGATCTCAGTGATTTTGTCTGCCCTCTGTCTGGCCTTTATTCTTGTCACCTGCAAGCCCGCCTTGATCTTCTCAGTGGTGGGGGAGTAAAGATGTTGTCCATAATGCAAGCCTGTTACGACAGAATGCTGAGCGGGGACCTGGAAATAGGGTCCTTGCAAAGGGAACATTTGGGGTGCGGGCAAGGCAAGTGTTGCAGGGGGCTGATGGGGGTGAGCCGCCATGAAGGTGGAGTAATTCTCGGCTATGCGTCTCAGGCTCCTCGCGGAGCTCCACATGTGGCTTGGGATGGTCCAAGCAGAGGAGGACAAGTTGGAGACTGAGCTGGTGATGACAGTGTCTCTACTGAAAGTTGTCAATCTGGACTCTTTTCTTGGCTCTTCTATGTCTGTCTTTTCCATGATATTGTTTTTAATCAAAGGAGATTCTTTGAGTTTCTCCTCTTCATTGGTCTGTTGATTGAGCTCCTCCTCGTCATCACTTCCACTGGTTACTTCAATCCTTTGTCCCGCCTGTTTGGTCCTGAATGCGTCCAAATGGCACTGACACTGCTCCTCCAGCGATTTCATTTCTAGAAACTGAGCGGCTAGAAGTAGCTGCTGCAGGTCATCTTCTGACACCTCCACACTCTGCATGTAGGCAAAGTCCAGGACCTGCTGGAAGGTTCTTGGTGAGAGTTCATCCAGTGTACAGTGGACCTCTTGGTTTGTCTCCGCATGGGTGAATTTCTGTTCGAGTGGCCTGCTAACACAGGCCAGAACCAGGCGATGAGCCCGAAAAGTTTGGTTCTTTACTGAGATGAGGGCGTCGCACATTGAACCTGAGCGGCGTAAAGCGTTGGCCCGATGCAGGAAATGAAAGTACTGAGTATTGTGGAGTCGAATCATTGCTGAAGTCACTTGTAATATACTGAGCAGTGTGTAAACACAAAGGAAAGGAAAATTGTGTTGACATTAATATTTTCATCGTGCATACATATATATATATATATATATATATATATAATATATATATATATATATATATATATTATATATATATATATATATATATATATATATATATATATATATATATATATATATATATATATATATATATATATATATATATATATATATATACGTATTATATATTCATATAATATATTTTGTAATATATTTATATATTTTGTAATATAATTTTATATATATATAAAATAAATACTATAATATATATAATATATTAAATATAATTCTCGGAAAACACATTACCAAATATGGGTTCTTTGATAAGATTTATCCCATTCAAATCTAAACCAACCCTCATTTTTTTTTTTTTTTTTTTTTTTTTTTGACTTCGTAGAATCACAACAGGCTTGCCATGTGCACTTGTCTTACTGGTAGTCATATCTGATATCACGTTTAAGTGTCCGCAACTAGACTTGTGTCTGGTGAGAGAGTCGTGCAGGCTGTAAAGCCACAAAAGTATCTTCAAAATGTTTGAAACAGTGACTAAACACTTTGCTCATAACGAACAATTAACAACATTTGGAGGGCACATACATCAAATTCAAGTTAGAACTGGACTTCAGTGATAATTTAATGTTCATGTGTTAAAAGAAACATCACAACACTGCATCATCCATTGGCTGTGAGCCAAATGAACTTATATGAAGATGCAGCGTGTGATGGGCCAACCCAGTTTCATAGATGTGAAATAAACGTAAATGACATTCAAATGTCACCTTACTGTTATTTCTTGAGTACGCGCGTTTTTTAAAAATCTCTCCTGCAGTTTGTCTGTTCGTATTTGTTTGACTAAATTTCTACATATAGGCTTGCTCATCAGCTTTTAATAATAACTCTAATAATAAGCCAGATTTTATTTATGATAATAATAATCATCATAATCATATCACAATAACAATAATAATAAGCATCATAATAGTAATGTTTATACAATTACATTTATTTATTTAATTACATTTATTTAATTAATATTTCTGAATTAAAGGTTAGTTTTAGAAACAGGCGGATGATTTCTTTGAAACGTCATTGTTATAAATTACAACGCATGGTAAAATGCGGGTTGAGCAAGCTTTTATCGGCCAAATTTAAAAACAAAAATTTAAAAATCATTTAAAAAAAAACTGATACTAGGAAAAATAATTATGACATTTTTCTTGTTTAAAAATACACAGAGGGACACCCAATGACATGTCAAATTAAAATTTGCTGTTGACCATTGTAATTTCTTGAAGACGCCAGATACAGCAAGTTAATTTCTATTTTATGTTCTGTACAAACTTTGCACTGCAAAGTAAGTAAAATATTTTTTTTCTCATTCTAGAAATGATATCATCATCCATTATCCTCATTAGGGTTGCTGGAAATGACAATTTATTCATTAAAAATCCTCAAAATTTTTCAAACGGTCTTTTCTTTGGCACAGTAGCTTTGTAAAAATGATTCCAACACTAACTCATCTTCAAATTTGATACATGTGCCCTCCAATTTTTTTTTCAGAACTTTAGGTCCAGTGACTCCTGAATTGACATGACATCTTTTACAATGACTTTATTGTTAGGGTCAGGGTCAAATCACTGTTAGCCTTAGCCCCCAATTCAGTTTTCTTCCCCTTTACTCGAAATGTAGTAAAGTGCCGCAGGAAATAACATACAACCACAACTGTACATTCTTCTGCGATTCTGCCGACATTGCTCTCTCGATGACACTTACAGTATTTAAAGACTTTAGCTGCAAAATGCACCATGCTTTGCTGGCTCTGTGTTGTATTTACGCTCAAAGCACCACTGCACAGTCTAAATAGAGTCTAATAATCATTTCTCAAAAATTGATGATCCTCGACTCTATCGGAGAATATTTGTTTGAATTATTAGGGTTCCAATTTGCCGTGCATCACGCTGTTTTTAATATTTGCCCTTCTCTAACAAAACAGTAGCTCCAGTCCCTTAGATATCATTAGACTGTGCAGTTGTACCTAATGTTGTGACCTGTGGGAGCATCCATCTATTGACTGGACATGAAGATGATGATCGCTCATCAGACCAGTGTGTGTACAGAAAGATTAAGGTTGAGACACTTACTTGGTATATATTAGTGAGTATTCTCCCAGGTGGATGATGGACTGTCTTTCATCATGGCAATGATAACTTGTCATTTAGAGAGTTTCCTCTCTGTTCTTGAAGTCCCTCCCCTTTGTCTCTCCCTCATTGGTGCATTCATTGCTACCTTATTTTTAGCAGCTAATCTAAAAATCCATGTTTGTTAAACTTGGCAGTTTGATCTGAAAGTAGTGAGAGAAGAAATTTGAAAAAAAAATTCTTCCCTCTCTGGCCCCATCCTGTACTTTTAGAAACACAGCGCCCGACAAAAAACAACCAATTAGAGCTTTTTTTTTGAATGAATCAAAGCTTTAGGGAGCTAAAGAAGCACATGTCTTGGTAAATATGAGTCACTTTACCACAGTGGACGTATGTGAGCTGTGGATTTCTGAGGAACCACAAGTCTGATGAATTTTGCCGGAGGCTAGACGAATAAAGTGTCACTGTATGGCCCACACAATCTTTTTCCACATGAATACAACTTGCTGTCATAGTTGTGGTCTAGATGAAGGTAACCTATGCGGTGTTTGTGACACTCGTTCACTTCTTTGTAATTTCTGACGGAAATGTGTGTGAGGCCAACCACCCACCTGTTGCTTCAGCATCGGTGTCAAGGCTTCACTTACTTTCAATCTCTTGCCGAACAAACTTAATTGTGTGATGTTTCCTAAATATTATCTGATTTAAAACAAAACAAAAAAAAAATAGGAACACAATAGTTTATGGGTCATTCAGTTTTATTACACTATTAATCAGCTTGGTATGTGTTTTTTTTTTTTTTTTTTTTACAGCCTCCGATTGCTTGCAAGTACATTTACACAACAAAGAACACTTTTTGTCAAATTAGGGTATCTGCTTCTTGGTGCATTGGCTTTGGTTAGAGGATCGTAGAGGTGATACAGAACCGGTGTTGCATTTTTCTCTGCACAAGCCAGGGATGAGTATAATAATCGATCCTTTGTCTGGAATTGATTGATGATTTTTATTTTGCCACTTGGAGCAAAATGGAGCGCGCAACTCAGCTATCACCAGCCTTTTTCGATTTTAAATCTACCAGTTTGTTGTCTAAAAAAAATAAAAAGCCCAGCAATAGTAATGCAAAATTAAGCTACTATATCCAAGAAGAATATCAGGGGGGGCGGGCATTATTAAGAACATTTGTATTAAAAGAAAATTCCACCAATAATAAATAATTCATCCATTGGAAATGTAGTCAAACAGCCATCCCCAGCGCATACAGAGCAATTTGCTTAGATTGTGCTTAGTGCCACACTGTCACTGTCGATGAGGCTGCATACACCTGACTACAATTCACATTTATCTTAAACATGTCATTATTTTACTATACAAGCTTCTAAAATGACACGTGAAAAGCATGACCCAACTGATTATTACGTCCAATATAAATAAAAAATACAATATAATTACATCCAAAACACAGCTTTGTAAAAAGCAATAACGCAGCAATTAAATGACATTTTTAATATTTCACAGCGGGGGGGGGGGGAGAATTGAACTGAGAACAACATGTATAAATGTGATCGGGGGATAGGGTGGGTGGGGGGAGTAACTACGGTATTACATACCTTACTACGTTTGCTAAATGCTGGTAGGGAACCTTCAGTGGAGTTTTTTTTTTGCGATCCAAATAAAAACAGGCAAGCTTATTCTCATCTATAGTTTCAGTAGTATCATTAAACTGTGGACATTCACTAACATAGCTGTACAAATTATACAAAGGCCGTGAGGGTAACACAGCCCGCCTCGTGAAACACACCATCACAGCTCCATCGTGCATGTGTGTGTTTTTGCATCATCTCCCAAAAAGGGGATTACCTGCACATCCCGCAACATGACCTTCTTAAGTGGCTTCGTAAAATGACACACAGCTAAGAGGAAAAAAAAAAAAAAGTATTAAAGCATCGACAGAGTGCTAATATTTTGTGTTAAGATGTCAAGACGAGTTGCTTAATGACATACTCTATCACTACTTAGAACTACGTGTGCTGTGTTTTTTTGTTTTGTTTTGTTTTTTTAGGATTGAATACACACACTGACACAATATAATGCACTCTGTATTTTACACCTTCGACTTTTTAATTTCACCGTCTTGACAGTCACCTGACAAATTATAAGCAGACTGCTACAAAGTATTGACGAGAGTGTCGATGCATGTGCCCGGGGGACGTCACTACTTTTGGGGGAAATGACAACGGGGAAAAATAAAAGAACTAAGGGAATGGAATCTCAACATCTACCTTAAATACATTCAGAAAGAAGTTACTGTGTCGTCTTGTGCTGGTTTTTTACAACAGTCCGTTTTCAATCAGCCATGTCAGGAAAATGCGTCTCCTTCTCGTTTACAGCACAACGCACTAGTTGATATATTATTCCGTTACACCGAATGAATTAAATAAACGTTTACCGGGACGTCTACTACTAAGGATACACTTGAGCCCAGAATTAATCACACTTTTGACAAAATAAATAATTATCTTCTGGCTGGATTGACACAAGAAAATTGGCTGAATGAAGTTTTGTCAAAAGATATTAATTTGGATGAATTAATCATGTTGACCAAAATTATTCATCAATCCATTCTAGGTCGAAGGGAAGCAAAAGCTGACTTGGACAATTCACATTTACATTCACAGCTGAACAATCTACAGTTTTCAGAAAATGTACCAAGTGCGTTCTTGGAATGTAAACCTCAGTATACCAAGAAAAAAAAAAAAAACGGTCGTGTTGGATTAAAATGATGTCGATGACATTCCAAGTAATGAGGATCTTTTAGAATGGCAAAAAAAAAAGTGTTGTCAAAATATAAATGACTGAAAACTCAATAAATATTAATATCACTAACGCAGCTGCTTAAAATCAATTTCTGCTGTATCGTGTCATTTCCAGGCAGAAGATACTCATTCAACAAATAACTTTGAATCCAAACAGGGTATGAATCATTGGGCCTGTCTGATATTATTTACAGTGTCCATTTAGAACGGCGACTTTATAAGAAGCAAGTGACGGGAACAATACAAATAGTTACAGCAGCTTCATACACCGAGTTGGCATGCTTTCATTAAATCTATATTCTCTTTTACAGTTATTAAATTTGCAGTACAAATCAACTTAATTACTAGTCTAAACGGAATATTTTGCTGTATATTGGCCAATTTATTCAAAACAAATGTGGGGCTGATACTCGGATATAAATAATATACTTTTAAAAATAATCTATATGATCTCATTGGACGTTTTGAAGGGGAATCTAATTTAATTGGTCGTATGTGCTGCTACATGAGGATGAACGGGCTTGCCTATTGCATTCATCTACATGGATGCACTACTGTATCAATGAGATCATATAAAGTCGACTATGAAACAAAAAAAATTATTCTAAAGCATTATGCACCATTCAGATTGTGGTGTGTCAGTAGGTCAAGTCATGCCACTGTGATGATTGTTTCAATTTTTCTACAGTATGCAAATTACAGCAGTGTAATAATCACTATTCACATTTTGCTAATGATGATTGATGGAATTGGTCATTTACAATTGGTATGGACTAAAGACTGAGTTTATCCAGTTAATTAATGATATCTCAATGTTTTCAATCCATTACAGGCGGTATGTGTGTGTGTCGGTGCATCACCATGACGACGGGACGGAACCAACTTGCTACAACTTCAGTTCATCTGCTCAAAGAATTTGTAAGTGGGATTTTCGTAACCGTGGTTTTGCATTTTGGTGAGCTGTCGCTCCTCTGGGGTCAGCATGGGGTCCACCTGTTGGAGAAGTAGAAAAAAACTTAGCAAAAGTCCGCGCTGGACCAAGTTGCGCTCCTGGGGTCCTACCTCGACGATGCCGTGGCTGATGGTGCCGTAGGGCTTCCTGCGCACCAGCAACAGACTAATGACCATCACCATGGCGATGGCCACAGCCACCACCAGCAAGCCCACCATGGCTCCGCGGTTAAATGTCTCCAAGGCGTCGGGTTGCTTTACAAAGAAAGATGCGAAGTGATGACCATGTTTTGGGCAATTTGTTTTGTTCATCATTTCTTACCAGTTCATCTCGCTCGATCTCATCGGGCTTGTAGACGACCTGTTTGAGCTCCACAGAGGTGTTGATCTATGAGGGAATTGTTAATTATTAACAATGGCATCACAAAAATAAAATTAAAATGCTACATTTCGGGATGGCTTAAAATCACACTATTTTGCTTTAAAAATATTAGTTGCATTTAAAAATTTTTTTTTTTAAATCCTACCTTTTCCTCATACTCATACGTAGGAGCCTTCTCAGATGGGGCATAGTCATATTCATCTCCTGCAAATACCAAAACGCATCATCACACTGGCTTCAATTCAGATCTTATGAAGCAAGGTGTGACTAAATCTTCCATCCATCCATTTTCAGAACCGATTATCTTTGATGCGGCAATGATTACTCGTCTTACATTCTTAAGAAAAATAATTCTATAGGATCAAGCTTAGTGCAACCACTCTGTTTACTAAACGGCCATTTTTAAAATAGATGGACAGAAAGTAAAAAATGAATCCTTGCTCACCTTTCTTATTTGATTGCAAGTCTGTAGCAACAAGAAGGAAAAATAATGTTAGAAAAATAAACCAGACTAATGCAAAAGATGTAAAACGACGCCGTCCGTACCAACGCGGGGCGGATAAGGCCTGTTCTGGAATTCTCGCTCCTCTTCTTCCTCGTCATCCTTCTCTTCCTCGCTCTCGGCTGGCAGAAGCTCCTCGGTGGTGTGCGTTTCAGAGAAGGACGTTGTCATGAGCTCGCTGATGTCGCCCCGCTCTGCCCGTACTAGTTCTTCTACAAGGAAAACATAAAATAATTTTAATGTAACCTGTTGAATTTTTTTTCAGTACTCTTCCAGCATACGGATATCATCGTGGAGCTCCTCGGCCAAGATAGGATCCTTGTAGAGAAGTGCCAGACTCTGGTTCATCCTCTCCTCGATAACATGAAGATGTGTGTACACCTGGAAAAAAGGATTTTGCAAGTGTTAAACAACAAGAACTGGACCCAGATGATAGCGTGAACTCAAAAAAGGTACAATAACATCCTTGTTGTACTGTTTCATTACGTTTTTAAAAATATTTTCATTTTTTTGTGTTTAAATTTGATCTATAAAAGCTTGCGCTTTATGGATTAATTCATTAATTCATTAATATTACTAAAGATATCACTAGTTACAATTTATTAGTATGAAAACCTGATGTGCTTGAGGAAAAAAAAGGCAGATTTGGAATTACTGAAAAAATTCACCCAAAAATTTACTTGCATCACTGATAAAAAAAAATGTTGACCAGTGTAACTAAAACTCGAAAGCGAACCAACTCCAGCGAGGAAATTGTGTTCGACATTGGAGACACTGCAGATTTTTTTTTTTAATAAAGTTGGTTCTGTAGTCAGCAAAATCTACCTTTGATCAAAGCTTCAAGAAGATCACTAGATCCTTTATCTTATTTTTTTAATCAGTTTATTGAAGTGACACCAAAAGCCCGTACGGGCTTTGCCATAGTCAGCAGTAAATCACAAAGCGTCACGCACCTGGAATTTCATCTGCTCAGCCTTCTGCGGGTCTACAGCCACAATATGCTGGTAGTGCCTGAGCGTATGTCTGCGGTCCTTCTGCTCGGCCGCCATGTAGCGCTTGAGAGCCTGCAGCACTCGCTCGGGCTGCAAGAAATGTTTCAATGCGGCCATTTTGCGATGATAGGCTTGCTTTTGATTTTCCTACCTGTGGCTCGTCAGACTGGACTGCGGTCAGGTAGTTCTCCAGGGCCAGGCGGCGGTTGTTGTTGAGTATGGACTCCACTCTGGCCAGATGAGTTTCCACCAGCCTCTGCCTCTCGCCCGCCACTTGTTCCTCAAGCGTCTGCAGCACGGACTGGAAGTGCTGCGGATGGATGATAATGGAATAAAATGGCGGCCAAGAAAGCATCTCTGCCATACCAACTGATTTAATAACCTCATTTAGGGCTTGCTGTTCTGACTTTGGCAGATTCTTTGACTCGTTGTCTGCCTCCGCCCACTCCTTCATGATCTAGCAAATGGAAAACTTTCAAGTCAGAAAACAGGCACATCGACTATTTCCATTGAAAGTAGGCATGGTGATAGACTTATGATATTGGGGGGAAAGCCCAAAATGATTCAGAGCCTGATACAGGTGTCAAACTCAAGGCCCGGGGACCAGATACGGGCCCCCACATCATTTTATGTGGCTTGGGAAGACATATTTTTCATCGACTTTGTATCATTACAAATTGTCTTCACTTTTTAAAAATTGCTAGTTTGTCGTGTAGCCTATACTGTAAATAATATAAGGCGTTGACAGTCATAATGGCCCTCCGAAGGAAAGTATGACTACAATGCGGCCCGCCTCAAAAATTAATTTGACACCCTTGCACTAAAATCAAATAGGTGGCGCAATAATGCATTTGCCATGTGTCAAAGAAAATAATCCCATTGACTCGGAATACTAAAAATGGTGCAAAAAGTAAAGCAGAGCTTTATAATCCTTGTTTTGGTTGCCCCCAACCTGTGAAATTTACCTCATTGATGCGCTTCATTCGCCGTTCCTCCAGGTCTGTTTTGGCACGCAGGAAGTTGGCATGCTCCGTGTCGTCCACCGGCTTCTCGAAGTAAACATCTACGCCGTCTGTGGGTCGAGTGGTTGTCACTGCGATTGGATGGGACAGGAAATAGAGGTAATTGTTTTCACTTTGCATGACTTTTAAAGTTTCAAATTACAGTGCATCAGGAAAATATTACTTTTTCTACCCACATTTTATTTAACAGCCTTATTCCAAAATGGAATGATTTTTTTTTTCTCTAGAATGTGACACAAAATTATGATTTTTTTATTTACTTTATTGAGGCAACTTTGGTATCAATTGCAGTCACATTTTTTTTTTTTTAATAGCACACCTATCTCTGGTCAGATTTCGGAGAGGCTGCCATGAACCTTTTATTGAAAATTAACTATCCAGCCCTGATTGATGGAATTTCTAAACTATTGTGTGTTCCCAAATACCACCAAGCAAAACAATGAGAAAAAGTGAAGCACAAAATCAGCCCAATAATAATGACATCAGTCATTGTTGTGCTTTAAAGAGGGGATAAGTAAAGTACCGCTGTCTCCTTTCATCAGAGGTGGCGACGTTGTGGCTTTGTAGTTTTTATCATAGTAGGACGAATCCAGATAATCCGACGTCTGGTAGGGGCCCGAGTCGATGGGGTATTCATACTTCTCCGGGTTTCTCACTGCTATGGGCTCCTCCTCATCCTCCTCCTCCACCGGCTCTTCATCTACCTCATCCTCTTCATCCTCATCCACCTCCTCTTCATCTTCCTCCACCACCTCATCATCTTCATCCTCCATGTCGGTCTCGTACATGTCGGTGTCGAGGGATGGGCTCGGAGTGGGTTCAATCACTTTGGCACTGTAGGAATAAAAAGCGATGATCATACGTTCCGTCTATACGTAACCAAGTTGAGTCAGTCAGTGGTGTCTTACACAGGATTAAGTATTCCGTGATTCTGCGAGATCTGGTGGCCAGCGAGGAGTTCTCTTTCCTCCAATTCGGCCTTCCCGCTGGTGCTGCTTCGACCTGGACAGCATACATACTCCACCCCGCGGAAATTTTCTCCGCACGGCAAAAGCATTCCGTAACTGTGGAGCTCCAGATTGTCTACGATGCACGCCTTAAGGAGAAAAACATTCCGGTTGTCCTCCAATGCTTTACCGACACATGTTATGTAAACATCGCGAGCTGCCGTGTAAAGCATCACACCTCTTTCGCAATGTTGTGCCAGTACACGTAACTCTCGCAGGCATCCATCTTCTCCTGGTGGAGGAAACGGCATCGGTCTGGAACCAGCAGGGCCTCGCTTACATACTCACCTTCTGTACCAACACAAAGCGGGGGTAGTGTGAGAATCATCCATGCTATAGTCCTGGTTTGGATTCACGGGAGTCAAAACTGTTACCCAGGCTTAATTTGAATATATTTTCTCTTTCTCTCGCTCTCAAAGTAATCAAAGACCCAAATAATGACTGCCTCAAAATGATTAAACCACCTCAAGATGCTCTCCAAGTGGCTCTAATCTAATAAACAGACGTGACCATGGACACTGATAAGAAAAATCATCTCTTGTCCTTTCAGTCACGACAAATTTATGATCATAAAAATGAATCCCAGACAAAGCCACATTTCATCATATCCTTGATGTCCTTAAATTTTTGCATGCCAAAATTCATATCCCCCCCCCCCCAGTGCTAGACCAGATAATTGACTTTTGGGTATTTTCCAATTTTTCTGGGAATTTCTTTCCACATTTCCACCCATTCCCAGAAGCATATTTTTGGGGTTTGTAAAAAAGTCATCTCTCCTTACATTGCATATTATGCATTTGTCTAATTTCTATCCCAGTAGTCAGTTTGGTTCTTACCTAGGCAGCGATAGGGCACCACTATGAAGGGGCGTGCCTGGCAGTGGCTCCATCCTTTCTTACACCAGTAAGGGATGTTCACAGGACTTTTTGCCTCCTCTACGTGGGAGATGGAAAGCGCTGGGTACATCTGGTCGTGCAGGTCCATGCAAAGATGGAAGAGAGATGGATGGGCATAGCAGAGGGAATGAAGAGAAGAGGAGGGGACATTTGGTCAGAGGGCAGGTTGAAGGATTTTGGTGGGGTACAGGGAGAAGACTCATGCACCTTTATCACACCATGCAAGTACCATCTTGTTACTGTCTTTCTAATTTGCCATTACTTTGAATAACTGGCAAAAAATACGATGTTAAAGATAAAGGCCCCCTGAGATTTATTGAGCAGATGTCAACAAATGTAGAACACATTATGAGTCATTTAATAACAAGGCTGCTTTGGATCTATGTGTGCATATTGTGGCCACCAGATGGCGCTTGGTTGCCCTTTCCTCTAAAATACATACAGTGCTGAAGGGGGGCGGGGGGCGGTAATTTTGTGATTGTCATATAATGAGTACACAAATCAGGAAAAAAAGAGGATAATGTAATATTTAGAAAAAGTCAAATTGTGTGAATAGTGAATTTTTTATTAATGTTTTCATTTTTATTTATTATATAATAATTGTAAATGAATTTATAAATAAATTATGTAGAATATCATATATATGTATATATATAATTCAATTATTATATAATAATTGTAAATTAATTAATTAATAAATTACGTAGAATATTGTAATAAAATGTAATATTGTATATTCCCAAAATTTCCCTGTAATACAGTATTGGCCCAAAATGTCCCTGTCACTTTTTTTGTTCTCAAGCCTACCTCCTGACAGTAGGAGAGAATTTCACTGGGATCTTTGAAGCAGTCCTTGCGGCCTTGAGGGTCCGGCTCCCACTGGCCCGTCTGCGGGTTCATGTGCAAGAGCTGACGGCCACAGAACATTGCAATCTGCGGTTCTGCCACCTGGGGGCTGGGGCCATTCACCTCGCTCATAGACAGGGCCTGGAGGAGAGGAGGAGGGAGACAAAGGAGATGAGGACGAGTCGATACAAACCCAGTGACAGATAATAGTGAAGCTGATCTAGGGGCAAGTGGGCCTCACGGATAATTGGTAGATGCACTCTAGCAATAAACCCGGCACTGAGGCACTGACCGGGGGGTTGGGGGGGTGAGATATCAAAACAGGAAAGTTAAACTAATGCACCGGGGGATCGCGCTTTAAAAGGATATTGACAGAACTCAAAGTCAGGGAAGATCTATTGATAGCTCAGTTTAAAAAAAACAACCAATAAGAAGCTCGGTTTATTGCCGCATTTGCCGGGAGCACAGAGAGTTGAGGCGTGCAGGATGTAAATATATGCAATCTAATAAACATTCAGTATAAAATATAGTTTCCTATGAGTGCACGGCAGCCTTCTTGGATGTTGTTATTGATCGTGGAATATGTTGCCTCCACCCTGGGAGGACCCCGGGGACCTCGCACAGAGGAACAAACGGGCGCTCGAGCTGGGAGTCAGGTGTTAAATCTTACTCATTGACCCGTGAGCCACTTCACTACATTAACAACACAGTGCACACCAGCACAAAGGAGTCCAAATGCATTCACAGACACGTACAGTGTGGCACCAAGAACAATAGCACAGCTTCACGAAAGCCACACAAAGATGGTTTACTAATGCAGAGCACGATGAACATTAAATCAAATTTGCAAAATCATCTGAGAAAAAATGAATTAAAAAAATAGGGTCCTTTGCATAGCGGCAATCTTTTCATATCTGCAGACGGACTTGGGAGATAGAGATGACAGGGAGGCTGGAAGCAGCGCTGAGCCAATTAGAAGAGAGTTGCCCGGAGGAAGAAAGTGAGAAGAAAAAAAAAAGAGAGATGAGAGTGATGCCTGATCAAAGAAAACGCAGCTTGGGCCGGCTTGCAGCTCAACTGTTTGAAGTTCTCATTAAAATTCACAGTGATCATTTTACATTACTGTACTTCTTATAGGGTAAATAAATTACATATCAACAAATAGTTTACAGGTGTCCCAGTAGAAGCCGTGGTCAACTTTGAACAGAGCAATATAGGCCCTGATTGGTTATATAATTGCTAGAAACTTCTAATTAAAAATTACAATTTTTTTTTTTACCTAAATGTTTTTAAACGTGTGTTGGAAAAATTTGCTGTGCTTAAAGCAAGAAGAGAAAAAGCCACTTTGGGTCTCCCGCTGTGGATACTATTGCTTTGTCATGTGGGCTTTCCAAACAATCTTGCCTTTTAAAATAACAACTCTACTGCCAATGGAAAAAAAAAAAAAAAAGCTTCTTGGATCTTGGCCCTTGCTTCTATCTTCATCTTGGCAGGCGACTTCTCTCACGCCGGCTCTCTTGCAAGTAGCTGCTCATCCAAATTAGAAAGTGAAATAAGTGCTTGTTTGACTTTTATTGACGCTGTTGTATGCCTTCGTTGCTTAAGGAATGCATTTGCTGAGCTTGCTGTCCTGTGAAGCTGCTGAGCTGACGTCTGAGCAAGTATCTCTGTTTGACGTGAGCAAGGTCAGTACTTCCGGATATTTGAGAAGATAACCCCCACACCCCGCCACCCCCAAGGTCCAACCTCTCTCATTTTGCTTGTGCACTCGCCGAAAATCAATGCAGAATGACTGCAACTGAATCACCCCCCCTCCCCCCTCCGATCAATAGGAGTCCATAAGGAGCACGAGGCTCCTGACTTCCATGACAGCAAAGCTGCACTCCAACCTGATCTAGGATCAGATTAGATGTCCCTGTTAAGTAAGAACCTCTTTTAAAATGCTCACTTTTGTTTATTTTTATTTTTTTTCCCTCCACAGCTTGTCCCAAAAGCCTCCTGCTGGTTGGTGACCCAGTTCGAAATCACACGCATCTCCAAATGCTGGTAAGCAAGAACCACGCAGCAAACATCACATGCAGCAATGACGTAGTAGCTGACTCCATTTTGCCTCATTTAGATAATTATCAATATTATTAATAAACAATTATTAGTCCAGGTTAGATCCAGATGAAAACAAACGGAAATATTATCAGACTAGTCCTGTGAGTATCCCAAAACCTTAGTTAAGCCAACATATCATCTGGTGGTGCTGAGTGAATTGCGCCAGCGGGCCGACACAAGAGTGCTGCATCATTAATAAAGCAACGCTGATAGAAAAGTGGAGACGTGCATTGACTTTCTGCCTCGATTTTTGCTGTGCTTGGGTTCTTTGTTTGCTCTCATGATTTTTCGTTTCTACCCGAGAGCTGTGCGTGTACTACAACTTCTCCATAGCAGGAAGCGTTGCTAACAAACAAAATGTTCCCACAGGGATAATAAGGCACTCAACCACAGAAGTTGCACTACAAATGTGTGGCTATGTTTATGTTTAATTAGAAGCTGCACTTAAAACTTGGGTTGGAAGAACACTGGAAGACACATTCTTCCAGCAACCGACACTTGGACATGTTTGAGTTCAAGCCCGAGCAGTAGATTTATTTATTTTTTCCTCGGGCATCATTCCCCCCCTCGCTCAAATTAAATTTGCAGCACCTGTTCCACCCTTCTGTTGCAGCATGACTTCATCCTCTTTAATGATGCAATCTCTCGACGCTGGCAGGCAAGCCGGGGCAGGAGAGGCGTAGCGGAAAAGCCCACCTATCATTTGTCACCTATTACAATCTGCTTCCTTCCTTCCACCATTCCATAAATGCACCACCGTCAGAGAATCATGCCGTTGTCTTGCTAAATGCAACACATGCTTTAGTGTTACAGAAACAGAGATAGGAGCAAACAATCCATTTTTCAAAAAAATCCCCCTCCATTGCAGAGGTTCCGTTTTGGTTCAAATGCTGATGGATGGATTGGATGGATGGATGGATGGATGGATGGATGGATGGATGGATGGATGGATGGATGGATGGATGGATGGATGGATGGATGGATGGATGGATGGATGGATGGATGGATGGATGGATGGATGGATGGATGGATGGGTTCGGTGGATGGATGGATGGATGGATGGATGGATGGATGGATGGATGGATGGATGGATGGATGGATGGATGGATGGATGGATGGATGGATGGATGGATGGATGGATGGATGGATGGATGGATGGATGGATGGATGGATGTTAAGCTGTGCATGCACAAAACGTGCATACGTGTCTTTGTACTCAAAGCCACCTTGATTGGTGGTTGTCCCTAATCTCAAAACACCTCCTTCCATATTTCTTTATATTCCCTTTTCCCCTCGCCATTATGAGCGAGCAGTCCGTATTTAATATCGCTCCATCCTTACAGCTTCGACACAATATGTGACACGCCGCTGCTTCCACCTCGACAACGCCCCACCTCGATCCCGCTCCCTCGGACACTGCTAAATGACCCGAGAGATTTGTGAGCTTTCATCACTGTAATCATGTTAGTTAATTATTCATAGACTCCATCAGACGTCTTCCTGATGCGGTATGCATTTACCAGAGAGCGGTAACATTAGTCTGAGGGCCTCTCATTGAGCGGGAGGGGACAAAGGAGGAAGGAGCTCTGAATATTGAAACTCATTATTATCCATCTCTGACTGAAGACTAATTGAATGCATTCATTTTCTATTCAGAGGAGAGTGAACGGAACATTACGCATTGTGTTCCACCTTTTGTACCGTTGCATAATCCCACGGCAATTGATCAAAAACTGTCTAAAATTCGAGTCAAACTCAATCCGTTCCAACAGGTATCAAACTCGAGGCCCGGGGGTCAGATGCGGCCCGCCACATCGTTTTATGTAGCCTGCGGGGACAAATTGTGCATCAAACTCATGTGTCATTGCAAATTATTTTTAAAATAGTTTAACAGTTTTTACTAGTCTGATTTGAAAGTGAGTTATTTGTCAGTTTGTTTTGTATCTTATACTGTATATAATATGGAAAAATTAAATTTAACACTCCCGCAATAATGTAAAGCCGCCACATTCGACACATACGGCAACTCACTGCGCTTCACACAAACAGACACAAAAACGAAAAGAACTTCCACGTTGGGCGTATAGCGACATGCTAACTTCCAGTCGGCATGGAAACGCATAGCGACAACATGAGAAACGTGTTAAAACTCACAGACGAGTTGACGCCGTACATGGCGGTACACCTCAGTGTTGGCTGGACTATCTATTACATAACCCATCGTGATCACGCATTTGACGATTATTTTTTTAATCAGATGGTGTCCCAGTAGCTTGTAACATATTGACGGTGTTATGCCACCAGAAATACTTCATGCCTTGCCAAGCATAAGGTCCGTTCTAGTTCTTTGTCCATCATCATCATCAGCAAACAATTCTTTCAGCTTATCTTTAAAGTTTCCACTGTACATTATTTGATGAATGCTTTTTAGCATTTAGAGGCAAAATATGTACCGCCATGATAGCTTTGTCTAAATCCAGCCTCATCGGGCCAGATTACAACAGTCCAGCTTCCAGCTGAGCCCAGTGGGAGCAGATGGCCCCATAATCGCTAAGGTTCATGCCGGTTCTCAAACAGCAGCCAAAACGGGCTCCTGATATTTATTTGCAAATAGGGGCCGGGAATCCCACGATATAATTTTGTAGCACAACACTGTAAAATATGTGTGGATTGTTACACGTCCAACGTCATTACTGCGGCGACTCTTCATTTAATGTGCAAAGACGAGTCATTTGATTATGTGCCCATCATATGGATGAGGCCACGTTTTTACACGGAGCTGCTCTCATCAGAAGTGACAAATCCTTCCCGTGGTGCTACTTTGCAAATAGCGAGAGTAATAAGGGATGAATTCCCACATGATTGTGCGAGATAAGAGAATTGACTGATGAATGATGGGAGCGCACTTGATGCCCAAGGGGGCTGAGACTTCACTTTGCAGAGATGACACTCCCATGATTCATAATTAAAAAAAAAATCATGTTCATGCATGCCCTCTCTTTAACCTTATCTTCTGCTAATACGGTCCACAAATTTGTCATTTATTATATTATCAAGTCAGATCAACGCAGAAAAAAAAATCTTAATTTTCGATCCATTTGGGAGTAATATTCAACTGATCCAAGCCATGCCTCCTGTTCCACCCACGTTTCAAAAAATGAGTCGCAAGCAGCCATGACGCCGCCGAGCATGACAAAAACACATGAAACAGACATTTTTGAACAAATCACGGCCGCCTGTCGAGAGCGTGGGAGGCAAAACTCTGCATGATAACATCTCCTAAAGCCAAACCAGGAAATGCATATGAATTTATCCAAACAAAAAAAGATTTTGTCTTGTACTGGTTTTCTCGTCGATTTTATTTTGTGCAATTACATAACCAACGCTGCTAAAGCTCCATCCCAGTTAAGCAAGACAACATGGGAGTGCCAACATGTTAATGCTGAACGCTGAGAGCCCGCAGATGTGATTTCAAGCTGAAGCGCTACCTCGGGGGGATTGAAAGAATCAAAGGCTTAGCAGAGATTTCACTGCTGCAGGTCGGCTGAAATTTTCTACAGGCAGATTGGAATGTATACAATGCAAACGACCAACCGACCATCTTTTGTAACTGTTCAGCCATAAATACAAACAATATTGGCTCAAATGTTGGCATTCCTATTATGAGAGAAATAATATAAATAAAATAATATAAAAATATATATTAATAAAATAAAATAATATACAATAATACAAATAAATAAATAAATAAATAAATAAATATTATATTATATATGATCATGCTTTGTTTGTATACAGTGCATAATAGCATGTAAGTAGATTAAAAGGAATAAGTCATCTTATTTCTTTTAATGGCCTCCTGAACAAATTGCTGTTTACGGAAATTAAATAAAAGGCCCGATAAGGATTTAAAGCCTTTCCACTAAAAGCCTTGACATGCATATGGTCAGCTATTAAAGTGACAGCCCCTAGTTTATTTTTATACTTACACTATGTGGCATATATACATGTGTCAGAGTATAATAACCTGCCGAGGGAGAACGGGTGCAGCAAAGGGGGGGTTAAAACATTCATATATCTTTCTCCTTTCGTCTCATATTTATGCATGCTTTCAATTGCAATCTCATCATGCCACTCCCCCGGGAGTCTGTCTGCGAGATGCATTTTATGGAAATGAAGCTTTCACTTTATAAATGGGATACATTCTGCGAGAGGCCCATAAAGAGAAAGGGGGGGGGGGGGGGGGGCAAACTGGTGGGTGTCACCATTGCTATTATGATATTGTCACAAACCAATAACAATGTTATCATTTAGAGGTAAAAGCAAAGAGTGACAATATTAATTTGATACAATTGTGTGGCACAAAAATTATAAAATGATTGTTCCACGTTGTCAGTCATTTTTCATTCCAGTGTGTCAGTCTTGCATGTTTACAAGGGGGGAGGGGTCGAGCTGAAGAGCAACTTGATGCGGCGCTCACGTTTCACATTAGCCCCCGCTCACTTGCCCATGAACACCCGTCTCATTTTTAGCCCTCTACTTCATGTTCCTCAGCATCACTTGGCCACTGAGGTTGGTTTCCATGGTAACACCACCCACAGGAGCAGGCTACCTTCCCTGTTACCGTAGCAACTGGTTCCCTACAGACTTTCCTGTATGTCACTCAGTCTCCCTCTCGCTTTCTCTCTCTCTTGCACGTAAACAGTCCTTCCTCCCTCTGTTTTGGTTCACCACCGAGTCCACATATGTTATTTGACTGGACCTTCTCGCCTCAGCAAGTCAATAATCACCCACCTAATGGTTGGTTCTGCGTTCCGCCTCCCTGCCTGCTTATTTACATGCCTTTTAAATGACTCATTCTTTCCTAGGCCCTATTAAAATGAAACTAAAATGAAACATCAATAATATCACAACCACTAATAAGAACGCGATGGTATGTAATTTTCTCCACTTCCTGATTGGCTGAAGGTGATCTACTAGGTCGGTCCACCCAGGATTCATTTGCTGAGTTAAAAAAAAAAAAAAATCTCAGATGCTCTAAGTTTCATGCTGAGTTAGACTTGACTCGAAAATAAGGCCCCTGATGTGTGTGTGAATAGTTGCCACATAATTAAAAGTGGACCACAAGGTTTATCCAACCTAAAAAGGAAAGACTATTTATTTTTTCCTTGCTTGCTCAAGGGGATTTGTGGCCTGGCTCAATTTTGGTGGTTATGAACCGCTGATGTAGAGAAAAAGTTCAAAATGCAAACTTTGTACACAAAGTTCCATCTGTGCAAAGTGAAATGAAAAATGTGCCGGGTCAACTCCCGGAAGCTCGGTCTCACCGGCCATGGAGTCAATTACTGTGGGAACATTGGGTCTCGAGAAAGAGGAAAATGTGAAATTCTCATTCGTTCATCCAAAAGCACTTCTCACAAGGAATTGCTTTCCATATTCTGAAAGAGACTTAAAACGTCCGACAACGAGGCTTTTGTTTGCCATCATAGTCATCTAGCATATCAAATTGACCTGATGTGGGAAACGCGGCAGCACACTAAAATGCTGACAATCCAGATTTGGATGAACACCAGAATTTGGGATTTGGGTCAGGATGTTAATTCATTGGGTCGTGCCACAACAACAGCACGATTTTTTTTCCCTAACATCTGCACATCACTTTTGAAGTTATCCTGAGGTTGGGAGCTTTGTATACTACAAATATACAAAATTTGTATATTTGGATTGAGTTGATAAAACAAAGTTCACAGTTTGAATAATTAAAAAAAACAATAATTAAATAAAATAAAAAAATAATTGGATTGAGTTGATAAAACAAAGTTCACAGTTTGAATAATAAAAAAAACAATAATAAAATAAAATAAAAATAAAAATAAATAAATAAATAAAACAAAAAAATAAATAAAACCAAAATAAAAAATTAAAATAAACATTTAAAATAAAAAAAATAATAAATCAAAGATAGCGAGAGTAAAAATGTCACATTTAAGTGAGGGGTAACGAGGACCTCTGAAATGTGGCAGACGAGGCAAAGGGGGACTGGAGGTGAGAGCCAGACTATGGGATTTTCTACTGTGGGGGGGGGGGGGGGGCAGGAGGCGGGCTGAGTAGGAACGAGCAGGGAGTGAGAGGACTCCGCTAAAAGAGTGCGTGACGAGCAGGAGCTCAGTCTTCTCCACGGCCTTCAATAATTCATGCGGCCTCTCCTGTGGCCCCATCGTTCTATAGCAGTCGCTAAGGTGTACACTATGCAGAGATGCGGAGAAAATAACGCTTGTCTTTTCTCAACAACCACAACAATACGCAGTCGCTAACCCACCAATTACACATTCCCCAAACCATGCAGTAAAGAATGTACCATTTTTCTTTTATACAAGCACCGCCGTCCCCCTCCCCTCATCTCATTTCATAGCCACCTCTGAATACATGCTTATGACAAAGATGGATGTCTTTGCTCTCCCAGCTGCTGGATCTCAAATAGGGCTGGTTTCCATTAACATGCACTCCACCCTGCAACCCACATAACTCTCTCTCTCTCGCTCTCCCTCTCTCTCCCTCCTTCATCTCGCAAATCCTCCACAGCACCAGAGCAAAAGCCTTTTCTCACCAGTCAGCCCTCCATCTATTTAGCCGTGGCCCCACCCCACCCCTTTTTTTTTTTACATGGAGGACAAGTGTTATCACAGAACTGCAGATGTTTTCAAAGGGCCCTCCTTTAAAACCTTCAGCTGGCAGCTGCAGGACCAAACATCTCGCTTTGCCCTTGAATTGAACTGAAACCCGAGGAAGCTATGCAGGGTGTGAAGACTTTGCATGCCGCTGATATCTTTGCCCTGCGAGACTCCAGAGCCAGATGAGATTAGGGATGGCTCGCCCCGTATCGCGTGCAGACAAACATCTAAAACCAGATTTAAAAAGATACATAAGTATCGAATCTTCTGCCTTTACAAAGCGAATAATAACTCAGTCACATAGATATTTATCAAGCGCCGCCATCTTCAATTAGCAAAGCGCAGTCCCAAGTCCGGGCCACGTCAAGGTCTAATGCGGAACCAAGGTTAATTGCCGTTAAATCAAGATTAACCACTGCATGTTTCCTGTCACATGCTATTTTCTTTCCTCTCCAAGTCTGCAGTACAAATCTGTTTGGACCATGTGACCAAAATAAGCCAATCAAATCGTTTGTTTGCTAGAAGAACCCTAACCCAAGAGGCTTGCTACATCCTGGGTAGTTGCCAGCATCACAAGAAACAAATAAATATTTTAAGTACAGCCAGAGCGAGGAGATAGCAACATGGCTTATGTGCTGCATATTAACAATAATTCTTTCCTGTGTTTCAGTGCTGCTGCGTGTTTACGATGACCCTGCACGTTTAAGCCATTTGTGTGCATGTGTATCTCCAAAAGCTTAAGGGGGGGAGCCAGATACACAGAAGAGGAGGTAAGATATAAGATGCCCACTGGCACTCGGATATAGTTGAGAGTAGCAAGCACACAGGAATCCATTAGTGGAACCTGATTATCTCTTAGCTCCAAAATTAATTAAATGAAGGGGCGGGGCCGTGTGCCTGTTTGTGTGTGAGACAGCGTAAGAGAAAAATCTGCTTGTTCTCTTCTTTTCTTGGCCCAAATCCTTGCATTGAAAGGCAGATGCTTGTATTCCAGAGTTAAGCCCGACATTTTCTGCTCGTGCTGATGAAGATGGAGGTGGTGGGGGCTGTTTGCTGATTTTATGACTCACTCATTTTTATTGCATTTCTTCTTCTCGTCTCTCTTCGGCACATCACGCCTCTGTTTCAGCTTGACTTGTAAAACGATCAAATTGGTTTTGTTTTGGAGGTATGACTTGTCCTCATTAGGGTTGGTGTCTAGTCACACTCACATTCGCACCAATTAACAAGTCGCAGGCTAACATGCACGTTTAGGGAAAACTCATGCAAAATAGCAAAGTCACAACTGTGACTCAGACATGCTAACTACAATTGCCCAAATTGTGAATCTTACACAAATACAGTAAATGCATGTTAACACTGCTTCACACTCAATACCAGTAAAAGAAAAAAAAAACAATTTCAGACTAAGAATAGCTTTTTTATTATCTCTGCCAAATGCCAAAGCTGTTACACACGGAAAGCTTTTATCCTCCAATGCGCATCTAAATTCAACATCTATCCTCCCATTACTGAACTACTTCAAAACTAGCAGCCAAATTATCATATTTGAAGCATCAACCTTTTCCAAGCATATGTTTATATGTCAGCACAATTAAGGTTTACATCCATCTACTCCCATTTATTTTCTATGCAGCTCATCCTCATGAGGGTCACGGGAAAGCTGGAGCCTATCCCAGACTGACTTTAGATGAGAGGCGGGGTATGCCCTGGGCTGGACGCCACACAAATTACCCAACCAATTTCCATTCAATTATGGCAAACAAGATCCCTTTGTTGTGGCTCCCTACTATAAAAATGTGGTTAAAATCTTTATTTTGTAATTTGCATTGGGGACAAGTGACCAAGTGCCACCATACAGTAAAATACAGTAGTATAGTAGATCTAAGTGTTCATGAAAATAATATTGCTCGTCTTTCTAGTGGTATTAACACCGCACTTTGAAAATCCACGTCATAGCAAAAGAAGACAAAACAAATCATTCCTGTTTACGAATGCGCTTCATTGACCCCGTGCAGAGGCCGCCATATTGACATTGACACCCTTCCCTTCCCTGCCAATGTTGAACTCGATTGTTCTCTCACAAGTTCACAAGCAGCCCGTGAAGGTGATAATATTTGTCGTCTTCTCAGGGAAGACCTTTTCTGTCATGATGAGCGCCACTCACAGCTAAACGAAGCCATAACGTAACATTGTTTATATGACAAGCGAGCCACAGTGCGTCTTAAAAAATAAAGGATGTACTTCGTTGTGGGACTCTACCAATAAACGTTGGGAGTTATTTCTCAACGCAGTGCAGTAATAAATTAAAAAGCCGCGCCACAAAAAGGGAGGATTGCAGCAAATTTGCCCCATTCACACATCTCAGACGCACGCTGAGTAAATCAAGGCAAGCTGACACTTCTATTACGACTAATACGCGGGGTAATCCAGCTAGCCGACCCTCTCGCCGTGTAATCTTCGCTATATAAACCTTCATGGGCAGGTCTGTGTATGTGCGCTCCTCCTCATCCTCCTCAATGTTACAGTAATCCCTCTAAGGCTCTTACACATGTGAAATTATTTAAGTATGAAAAGGAATCACGTCACCCCGCTGTTACAGACTCACTAGGGGGAAGATGGCTAATAAATAAACAAATCCTTTGACAAAAAAGGGAGCAAGGGGGAGGCTGACTTTAGTCACTCTTCATTTTTGGCATTTGACATCAGCATCATTTCAAGCGGGGGACATCGTGACTCAACCAACGTCACCGTCACCTCTTGACAAATACACACACGCTCAGAACGAAAAAAAAAGCAAATAGAAGTTCTTTTACAAAGGAGATGATGGCAATGAAATATAAGGCTGAGTCCTAATTCTTAATCGATCATCTTGAATAAAATGATCAATATGTGACTACTCTTAAATTTAGTAGCTGAACAAATTAGCGCCCCCCTGGCCTCATTGAAATTTAATAAGAGCTGTGTTGAAAAGAAAAATGCAGTATTCTGTCTAATCAGCATTTATTTAACATTATGTTTATTATTGTATTTATAAGTTTAGGTTTATATTCCATTGATGTGTGCATCCTCATTAAAATGTAATTGGAAGAATTGTGAATAGGTGGTTGCCCCCATACTAACTCTAATCCATAAAAACATTAAATCCTTGTGGGAGGTAATAAAGGTACAGTGCATACAGCTTTGGGCCTGCTACGTGGAGATGAGATGGGAGAGAGAGGTCGAGGTAGCCCATTGATCTGCAGTTCTCCACTTCATCCATCTTCTCTATACATACTTAGTGATGAAGACAGATTTCCCACAGATTGACCCTGGGCTTTCTTATTTTAACTCTACACAGCATAACGTGCATTAATTCAACTGCATCTTGATGCGAAGTAGGGAAACCTTGTAATATCGCTTGTACTACAACCTTCAAATGTCTTTTCACTGTCACGACAGTGATTGAATATGCATGGCCATTTCCAAGGCCGAGGAGGTGCAGCCATCCTCTCCAGATGAAAAGCTTGTGTCTTCCTTGTGACAGGAGCAGATGGAGAGACAAGGAGAAGCTGTTTGATGTCCATCCTCCCACCATCTTCCATATCAGATGCAGGCCGCCTTGTGCTTGACGCAGCAAGCCAAATAGTCACAAGACAACGTTTCTTCTTTGTTCAATTATAATCTTCTATCTATAGCGTGTGATAAAATTACACTTTGGATTTTGCACCGTCACAGTTGTGTGTGGATGTGTTGTGTCATCATCACTCGAGGAGCTGCAGGATGCGTGTACTCATTAAATCTCGGCATGAGTGTCACAAATAGTGAAGTGCGTTAGAGAGTAGTAAAACCATATTAACGCTGCAATCATGTGCGTAGTTTGAAAAAAAAAGGAGAGAAACGTATTTGCACCATAGTCTTACCTCGACGTTTCCCTTTGCGTACAAAGACAGCACGGCCAGCAAAATTGGAATTGAGGATTGTCCCATTTTTGTTGTCCTCCCTTTGCTGTTGTTTTCAGTCGACCGAGTAACTAGAGTAAAACGAGTGAGTCCAACATAAGATCAGCCGATATGATGCTCCTGAGACACCTCCTGCGTCTCCGCGTCCAGTCGCAGTGTGGCTGGATGTGGATCATCCGCGACTCGCAGAACCAAGCCCTCTTTCTGCGGCTATTTATTACAGGCTTGAGCATAAGGGGAACGTTCCGCTTGGCAAAGGGCGTCATCTAGTGGTAATATGTTGACACTGCATTAGAAATGCAGTCGGGTTCAACTGTAGGAGAAAAAAATATGAATGTTATGATGACCGGAGAAAAATATTTTATTATTTGATCAATATATGTTGGTACTAATATATGTGTATTTGTGTGAATGGGTAAATCTGACCTGCTTTATTTTAGTGGACTTAGTAAAAAGGAACAAATCCAGTCCGTCTACCTGAGCTATTAGACGAATGCCACATCCAACATGGCACTTGACTGACGTATCAGAGCAAGCCGGAACACCAATTACGTCAGTGAGCGTCTGCAGGTATTTGTGGGCGTGGCGTGTGAAATAGGTGTGGAGGGAAGAGTTTTTTTTTAAGCGTTTCCAACCTGTGTCGACACAGGAAGTTGTCCGATTTCATTTAACTGGGATAAAACTTAATTCGTTCACCGCTTTTTGTGCTTTTTAACAGCACAAACGTTGATCTTTTGCTTATAATACAAAGCGGGTTGCAGAGGGTCTAGAGGGTTCGTATCTTTTTGGTTTGGAGCGACGTTGAGGATGTATGCTGCGAGATACGACGTGAGTGAACACACCGAAACTGATTATTTATTTACTTATTTTCTTACTTATTTGTTTACTTTGTATTTACATTGTTTAAAATATTTTATGTGCGCGCAATATTACAAAATTAATCCAGTCTCCCACCCAAAAATGGAAATGCCAACACGTATAGGCTGCAACTCGAGTTGTTGTTAATATGACAGTTGTGTTGTAGCCTACTTCTCATGAAGGCTTGGTCAAGGAGTGGTGTAACTCAAACGGTAATGATTATTGGATAATAATTGCCTAAAATAATGAATACAGATTTAAATCTGGTAAATTAATGATCAGAAAATAGGAAAGGAAACGTTCAGTGTTTCCTAATGAGCCGCATTTGTCATCCCGAAACTCTCCACTTTTTTTTTTTTTTTTTTTTAAATGATGATGATGATGATGATTATTTGACACTGTTCATCAACTAAGCCATCTTATATTTATTATTGCTCTAAACACCGGCATTTGGACACCTTTGCAAAGGCACCATATATGGCCCCCAGATGATTATTCTATTGTAGGTTGACTATTTGACCTTTTTGTAACAATATTTCTCAGGATCATCGTCGTTAATTTAAATGCACATTTCATCCAAATTCATTTGTTTTTACCCTATGTCGCAAATTTGAGGACATCTTAATGATTCACCAGTCCACTATACAAGAAATTTGCACTCAACCAAGACATGGTCGGATTACTGTTTGCTTTCGTTTCGTATGGCCAGCAGAGTATGACATCACTCTTAACCAGCAAAAATGACAGTTGGCCAAAGGTGAAGCTTTCCCTCCAAACGTTCATTAACGGTTACATAGTGCTGCTCACATTCACCACCGCTTCAGAGAAATAGACATAGTTTTGCATAACTCCTTTTCAGACATACACGTTTTAGCATGTTTTTAAATGTATTCTTTTAGTCTCTGTTGTTACCTGGAAATTTCTCTCTAGTGACACAACCAGCTTTTGAGATAGAGTATATGACATAAGTAGACCACCTCACTTATGGCTTCTGTTGTAAACCAAGAACATAATAAAGTAGAAAACATAAGTAGGAGAGTTACCAAGTAAAATATTGAGCTGTTTACCAATGTGCTTGCAGGCCACCTCATCAGGCTCACCTAATGAGATCCAAAACAGCAGCTTAATCAGTGTTACCATTACAAGAGACAATAATGCTCACTTTCAAATGTTAATGTTCCAATGATACTAATCTTTTATTTGATTCCAAGCCGACATTACTTTGCAGACATGTGTATACCAGAACTTTCTTATGTACCACCATCATCTTCAGCGCAAATTGCTCTGTGGCTGATCCTTTGCAGTGAAACATTTCATACATCAATTATCATCATTATCATATTTAAATTTTTATCATTATAGGCCTTCTCAAATATTAACTTATTGTAACTATTCCTACTTGTTTTTGTACTCTGAAAATAGAAAAATAATAAATAAATAAATAAATAAATAAATAAATAAATAAATAAATAAATAAATAAATAAATAAATAAACTATCTCAAGTCATAAAATCCAGCTCCACGCTAATGAGGATGCAGTAAGCAGTACAGAAATTTGATACGTGGATGGATGGGTGGGTGGATGAATGGATGAGTGGGTGGATGAATGGATGAGTGGGTGGATGAATGGATGAGTGGCTGGATGAATGGAAGGAACACTAGACGAGAGTGTTGCTGTGGGACATTTGGCTTACTCTGTCAAGAAAAGGGATGGATTCTGCCTTATTTGCAGGGTTCAGCAAAAGAAGAACGCTTCACATCATTAAAAAAGGGGATCATATCTCATTCCCAGAGTGAAGAATGGACCATGATAGAGATTGCTTAATGGTTTTATTAAGCCGTGATTAATTGATGGAGGAGAGAACTGATAGGCGGGAGGCCCCCAGAGCACTCGCTGACCTCATCGCTAAAGATTTCTCTCATTCCGGCCCATGATTGCCGTTTGAGATTCCACTTAGCCGGCGTGTGTGGAAACCAGCGCTGAGTAAGAATAGGCCTTAATTGCAGTGAGTTATCATCGCGACTCATGTAATTGAGCCCCCATCGTAAGGGCCGGCCCGCCTGACAAATTGATTTAATACCGATGCGGTTTTCCATCCCTAATGGCACTCGGGCTTCTTCGCTCATCTCCTTCAGGCTCGGACAAGAATGTGGGATTTTTTTTTTTGCCACAACCCCAAACAGGTTTGACCAGTCTTGCAAATTTACTTACGTTACTGCTTGCTGTTCTTACAACCTCTTACAACCTTACGCACTTAAGCTTTTTTTTCTTTTTAACCACACAGTGTTGTTCTGCACTAAACTGTCCGAGATTAATCCTCTTTTATAAATGATTTCACACAGACTGTTTTCAAGAGCAGTAGCCAGTAGTTAAGGCAGATGGTTCCAAAAAAAAAAAAAAAAAACGCTTTACAAAGTACAACTTGAACACAGTCCAGTGGCTGAGCCGCTGATTGATTGCGATTTTCCCCATAGGAAATAATGGATATACCCGGTAATTGGAATTTTGTTCTCTGGTCAAATTGTCACTATCATAAAATCTTTAACTGTGCCGCCATTCCTTAATAACATTTTAACTGTCTTGACAGGCATACAAGTTTTGTTAACGATAAAATAATAAAAAAAATACCCAATAAAAATCTCTAATTTGAATGAAATAGGCACAAGTTAACACATTTTAAGTTTTAAAACCTTTTTATTGTGGCGCATAAAAAGTAAGCACAGCTGATAATAAAACATACAAATAATGAAACAATCTATCTTAACTTTAATAACAAATGTAAATGGGAAATGCCGGACTCGTTGCACAATAAAGTCGGCTAATTTCCATACATCCATCAATTTTCTACCACTTAGTTTCTTCTTCAAGCTTGCAAGAGATTGTTATTTTCGGGAGAACATTCTGTTGAGTATGAATCCTTCATATATGGTTCACTCAATGTCTCAATGTGCATGGAGAAAATGTTCTAATAAAAAGTTTGTCTGATTAGTAAAAACTAAACATGATTATTCTTTTCCCTGCGGCAACCAAACTCTAGACAAACAACTTACCTGCAGGAACTTATTTTTAACAGTTCAAATAAAGTCCAATTTGTTTTATGCTCAAATATGATTTCCTTCCTTCAGGGCCATAGTGACCGCAACGAGCGGATCGACTTCTTAACCAGCAAAGAGAAAGCCTCATCCAAGCGGAAGCTCGGCGCTGTGATCGGGATTCTGGTGGCAGTCCTCGTCCTTGCTGCTGTGACTGCTTTCCTAATTTGGTTTTTTGTCTGTGAGTGATGTTTGAAAGCTTCCGTCATTATCTTCCATTTTATAAAGACTTGAAGTATGCTTTTATGTTGAGGATGTTACTTTTTGCATAAATCAAAGTTATTTTTTGTAAGATTTGATAAGATGTTTTGAAGTGTTTACCCCCGGCCGATGTCAGCTTGCGTGCAGACAAAGCTAGCATCAAAATCAGTGTTTATACTTATCGTGAAAGCTCCTTGACAGGAGATTGCTACAATGGCTTGTTTGGATGTTTTTGATTTCCCATTAGCTTTAGCTCATGTGACAGCGCTGACTTTCTCCTTTTAAATAATGTGAGGCAAAAAAAAAAAAAAAAGTTTGCCTGTCATTTCCACATGCTGGGTTCTGACAAAAAGCTCTGTGAAGTTTTGATTAGCGGCCCCTTGACATAGCAGGCAGTTTATTTGTCCTCTCAACTCCAGATCAATCTGCACGGCTTTGAAAATAGCATTTCAGTTTCATCTGATGAAAAAAAATATGATGTGCAGTTGAAAAACTCTATTTCGCCTTCTCAGTTAAGGATGCTGAAGAAGCCACCATCAGTCGGCAGCTAAAACCTCAGACGCTGATGTTCAGCGGCCACATGACGATACCCGATGCCGAATACAAACAGGAGCTGGAGGACACCAGCAGCCCTGAATTTGAAGAACTGGCAGTCAAACTGGAAACAATTGTGAGTTTGATGCTAAAAGGTCATGCATATTTTTTTATCACGCTTGCACATACTATTTGGTCCATCAAAATAATCAAATGATTTATTCTTACTACTACTGTAGTTTGTTTTGCACAGTGGTTCACAACATTGTTAATGCCTGACCTGTAAAATATTTATGGAGAGAGAAGGTGCAGTATTAAGGCTCATTCTCTACTGTGTGTACATTAGTTGTAAACTAGTTGATCCACATCTAAAAAGCAACACACATAAATACATTTATGCATACTATATTTATTATTTGGCCTCAGTTTGATTAACTCACCATTAACTAACGATGCTAACAGTTGTGTTTACGTTCGTTTCACATCTTAGAGACTGAACAAGACGCTTTATTTGAGTATTGTGTTTTTATTAAAATCATTTTTATATACTTGTCTATTCAAATGGATTGATGTCTTTAGGGAAGAGCAAGCAAAGGTACATTATCTGTTCCTAAAATGTACATTTTCTCTGCACAGCTGGAGGAAAACCTGAAGAAGGATCCGTTGCTTGCTGAGTACTACACAAAGTCTGTTGTCACGGCATTCAGGTACTTTTAGTGTTTGGGGTAATGATGATGGTAGTCATTATTGCGTAAATGTTAAGCAATCAAGAATTCACACTGAAGCCATTGTGATTACATTTTTTTAAACCCATTTTAATCATGCTTACAGGAACTGAATCAAAAAACCAAAATGGAGGCCTGTCGGGTTCAGAGTAATCAATTTAATATTTTTTGAAGTTTCACAAAAGGCAATTTTTCCAAACCCAAACTACAATTTTTAATTTTTTATTTACTCAAGTCGGGCGGCAAAGGAGATGATTTCATGCTTGCTTTATTCAGATGCGGTGGATCACAAAGGTGATTCATGTGTTTGTCATTTCATGATTCACGCAAAGTTGCATATTTTGGATGTGCACGTCGCTTCCACTCATGTCATTCCAAGTTCATGACAAGCCTCTAGAATACTATTGTACTTTGTTAATTATTATTTTTTTTCTTTCAAAGATGATTTTGATTGTTAACCTTACTGGATTATGAAGCCTCACCAAAAAAACAACAAACAAGCTAAAGTGAAAATCTTTGTGTTGTCTGCACACCAGCTCAAACAGTAAATTTAGTTCTTTTTTTTTTTTTTTAACCTTTTTGGTGAGTGTTCACAGTACATAGTCGCTGCTAGATGGCAGTATCAGCATGACATCACACCCGCTTAATTTATCAATTTTGTCCCTATGAGCATTATTTTTTTTTTTTTTTGCTTGTTGCAGTGAGGGTGTGATCGCTTACTATTGGTCCGAATTTGATGTCCCAAAAGAGGACCTCGAGGTTGTGCCAGAGATTTCTGAAGAGCTGGTGTCAGAGACCTTGGAGAAGGGAATAACGGAGCAGCAAAGCACGAGGAGCTCTGGTCCTCTCAAGATCAGTGAAATCACGGCCACACGTAAGCATGACTTGCTTTTTGATTGACATGCGGCTTTGAAATTTGACAGACACTTTGATTGCATTGATTTGCTACGCCAGGGGTGGGCAGCTGAAATGATGGAGAGGGCACCACCATATTTTTATCAGTTCTTCTCAGGGGAGCTTTATAGGATTTTTTTGAACTTCTTAACCAGATGAATAACAAAATTGTCATTTTAATATTTCATGCTCAATACATGTATAAAAGATCCACCCTTCAACACAATTATCTTTGAAGAGTCAAAAAATAATCACATACTGTGATTGTCTCACCTTCCCTGAATGCAGTTTATTTTTGCATAAAAAAAAAAATGTTTAAGGACGGCACACAAGTGCTGAACAGCAAACCACATTAAGTCCAAGAACTATTTTTCTTTTTTCCCCTCAAAACATTATTATTGTTATTTTTAGATAGTTCAGATAAAAAAAGAAATTCCTGCATGTTATTCAAAATCCTCAAATGATTATGATAAACAATGACTTCCCATCCGTGTTACTAGCTTGCTTATGTGTAAAAGTAATGATATTGATTGACTTGACTGAAATTGAATGTCATTTCCTAAAATTTGCGTTCAGTACTGTTCATTAAATTTATCGTGAATTAAAAAAATATAGTTGTGACTTAGTATCAAGGCACCTAAGAATACTGCATCCATGTGAAAATGACAAAAAAATTAGATATCATTTCCCCCTCGGGGTAGGTGTGGCCATCTGTGTGGCCAGAGACTGTCACGGGGTGGCCATGGCCACCCTTTGGTCACCCCGTAGCTCCACCCCTGCTTCTCTTACTACATTAATATGAACCTTTTCAAACACATAGCATATTTTCCACCAGCATCTAATACGCCCGAATGTAAAGTGTACTGTGCTGTTTACTTAGGTTCTGTGTAATGAAACAAAAAAGTAGACCAGCCACACAAAAATGAAAACTTTCTCCTCTGGTCAGTGTAGCTGCTTACACTAGTTCAACAAGAAGTTTTTTGACAATGGCGTCCGCCTGCGTACATCCCCGCCGTATTTGAGCCCAACAGTCAGGAGCTTGCTGTCATCCTATATCAACTTTGCTATTCTGTGCAGTATGCATTACATTAGAAGAGCTCACTTAGAGTTCTGCTGATAAGATAATAAGGCATCTCGCAGACGGCTGCTTGTACGCCACCAGCCATTGTGCATTCATACATTTGGGTTCCTCGTGTGGCCCGTTTGGAGAGGCACATTATTCTTCATTCTGTCTTGCCGGTATTCCCCATTGCATTTATCCACAAGCTGGCCACTAGCCAATAGCTGACCTTGCGACTCTTGAGACGTTTGGCTCTCTTGAAAATGATTTCTGTGGGTGTGATTTGATGTCCTTGCCGTCGATCCTTAAGCAGAGATGTATGGCTTGCTGCTTTAAGGCAAGGTGAGATGGATGAGAAAAAGCCATACACAGCATGGCCGTTTGCCCCCTAAAGGCGGGGAAATGGAAGAGAAAATGTGCAAAGCTAAATATTTTAGGCCTCTACATCAAAGTCTTGTTGCCTCTGAGCATCAGTGACATATTTCGGCCTTTCTTCATCGTTCTAACGCTCTCTCTCCTTTTTTGTCTGCCTCTAGTCACTGACCCCCGCATGGCCAGGAACCCCCGAGTTCGTAAGTACAATCTGTCCAATTTCAGTCACTCAAGGCTGTAATTTCTATATCTCACCCACGCTGGGCCTGTCTTTTTTTTTTTTTTTTTTTTTTTTTTTTAACCACAGTCAAAATCCGACCAGTCAGTCATCATGAAGCACGTTTTGATTTCTAATTTATTTAGCACTCCCTCAGTTTAAACACAACTATACAGAGAATCTTCGTTCTTTGAGTTCTTTGTCAGTCTCCTTCCATTAAAAAGTCGCATGCCAGCCGCTTTGAACTACGAAAGCCGCAAATTGTTTTTAAAAATAAATCAATAAATGAAAAAAATCAGTCTGCCTTAAATAAAATAAATTAATTATGGTGCTTGATCATACATATTTAACCTCACATTAAAATTATCTTTAAAGTAGCTGTCAAAATGCAACGCCAAGATTTAAATAGTCTTTTTCGCCATCCTTTTTTATCATACTATTTTGGCTCCCTTTAGATTGCTCAGTACTAATGGAGCTCAAGTTAGCAATGTGAATTAATCCATGTGTGCTTAGCAGAAGAATGTTTCTTCCGGCTGGAGGCCGAAGAAACGGCGTCCGAGTTTACCTCTCCGGGGTACCCCAGCAGTTACCCTCCGCATTCCCGCTGCCAGTGGCAAATCCGAGCCTTGGAAACCAACGTCATCTCCGTGGCCTTTCCATTCTTCCACGTGGAAGACGACTGCTCCGATGACTTTGTCTCCATTTATGATTCCTTGAGTCCTGATGATTCTCAAGCCATCACAGAGTAAGTTCCAAATAAAATAAACCTAAATGTTTTGTCATTCTGTGCGTCGCTGCCTCCCAGCGGAGGCATAACGTTAAAGAGACTCATTTTACTCTCCCAACAGCATCAGGACGTCACTCGGACATAAATCGCATTCTCGTTTGGACTTAAAACCTCTCCAGGATTTGTTTAATAGGGCTCAACCGATGTTAGGCTAATTTATTTATCCTTGAAGATCAGACAGAGAGGAAATGTAGTCCTACAGTATTCCCAAAGGGACACCCTACGATGAATCACTGTTACACAGGGATGAAAGTTGTTTTGATGTGGCTGAAAAATACGTTCCACTTCAGTCCTTTCACTGGATTTGTGAGTACAACCAACCCAGCCTCTATTTGGCCCTGAAGCCCTTAGCGCTGCATTTATGGTTAACTTTCTCGACCTCAGTGAGATTGAGTTGGCCTAAAAAGACCTTCAAATCTATGAAAGGTGCCAACCTTAATCCCACCCACAGTGTTGTGTGTAATTGCACTTTGTCTGTAGGGGGGGGAAGGATTACATTCTCAAACGTATAAGCCCGTCAAGTGCAAATTCAGATTGCGGAACAAATACACCTAATGTGGTGCGTAACATACTATTGAGCGATCAGTTTTATCCAAGGTGACAAGGTGTTTTATGAGCGCTGTAGCATAACGTTTTTTTTAAAGGTTTTATTTGACTAAGGTACGTGAGTGCGTTTGCGCTCATTTTCACACCCGCACACACACATGCGCGCACCTCTATCAAAAGTTTTGATAACACCCCCCCCCCCCTATCGTTTGACTTTGAATCTCCTCCAAAGCAATCTCATCTCTCCTTATTTATCTTTCTCCATCTCGCCTTGCTTATTTATTGATTTATTTTCAAATTAAATCATTTCAATCTTGTTTGTGACATTGATGTTTAGAGTGAAATGACTCAAAGCTTAATGCAAGACGCTCGATTTCTCCCGCCACACCTTTTACCGTATATAGAAAAAGTAAAAAAGCTTTGTAACGAAAGTTTGGTGCAAAAAAAAAAAAATGCTAAATGCTTCTCTTAACACAACGTGATATATTTTTTTTATCTGCAAACCTTTTAAATGCTATTCTGTAAAGACCAAGATAATTCAAAACATTTATTATGAACATTATTTATTATGAAGAATATTGTTTATTGCCTCCCCTAGGAAATGTGGTCACAGACCCCCGTCCAACCCTCTGGAGGTGGTCTCATCCGGTAACATCATGCTCATCAACCTAATAACCGATAGTGAGGTCCAGCGGCCCGGCTTTAAGGCATTGTACAAAGCCATCCCTAAATCTAAAGGTAAATAAGCCCACAAATTGTGCCACCTCCAGCACTTTTATGGTCCCTGCTGATGCAAGATTAAACGTGTGATGCATTGTTTCCAGTCAAGACCTGTGGCAGCGTCCTGACTGCAAGCTCAGGAGTCTTCACCTCCCCTCTCTACCCGAGTTTCTATCCTCCTGCTGTGGATTGCAAGTGGACCATTAAGGTTTGCAACGATGAGTCCCCCCCCACACACACACACACACACGCCCCCTACCGTTTCCTTCCTCCCCCTCCATCAGCCTGCCATAAGAAGAACGCTGAGGCAGCATTACAGCAGCCAAGCTGTTCAGTATCTCCTCCATCTTCATCTGTCAGGCCACTGCAGATGGAGCTGAGCTCTGCAGCTCATATGCATCCAACTTCCAAATGTTACGGCTACATGTCCTTACGTGCATGCCTGTATGAGTAAATAAGCTTGTAATGACATAAACGCTTTTCTGATTTAGGTCGCTCCTGGGAAAAAAGTGCGTGTGAAATTCACCCTGTTCCGAATGAAAGAGCCTGGAGTGGATGTTCGTTCATGTCACAAAGATTATTTGCAAGTTATGGGAAAAAGGTAAGTTCTTACTGTATATTATTGTGATTAATCACTCACCGGACACTACATTAGGTACACTGCACAATGGTATAACACAGTCGAGTTGTCTCCAAAAAAAAAAAAAATGCGGCATTGCCAAATGCAACCTGTCGTCACCACAAATCCTGAAATCTTTTGTGCCGTACCTAATGACGTGTCCTCTGAGTAAAAAAATGTGTCCTCATCAAGTTATCTTACACCAGGTATTGTGGCGAGCTGACCTCGTTGGCTCTAACCAGCAATACTAACACCTTAGAAGTGACCTTCCACTCGGACGAGTCGTACACCGACAAAGGCTTCAGCGCTGAATACATCGCCTACGATCCCGGAAACCGTGAGTTAAAACTGGCTTGAGAGTGAGAAGATCCTTCCATTATATGGTGGTTGGCTAACTGTCAAACTGAGCTGTGATTTGTGTCAGAGAAACTCCCGCAGTACTAATAGTCAGAGCAGTTGTTTATTGAGGCCATTTTTTTTTTTTTTTTTTTTTGCTAGTGTCACTCAGGAGCACTCCTCCGTCTGAAAGCCCTGGGCTTCACAAATGGATTTATAATTGCACTGATCAAAGGGGATGAGCGATGGCAACGTGACAATTGTAAAGATATCTTGCAAGTGGTATTCTTTTCAGTTTTCCATTTCTTCTGCTCCAGCTTGCCCCAACATGTTTGCCTGCGCTTCCGGTATTTGCATCGCCAGAGAACTCAACTGTGACGGCTGGAACGACTGCGGTGATATGAGCGACGAGATGAAATGCCGTATGTTTCTTATCCAATCATTTTTTTTCTCAGGAATTTTCTCAATTATCAGCACTGTTTGAATTAACTATTGCTAAATAAGTCTGTAGGGTGCAAGTGAGATTTTCACCTTATTTGTTTTGATTATGGCTGACAAATATATTATTTTCTTTTAGAAACAACGAGGCAGCTTTACTCAGGCATTTTTAGTATTCGAACATTTAAACCTCCAGTTTTTTTTTTGGGTCATCTAGCTCTGATCTGACAGGATAGGAAAGCATAAACCAAAATCCCAGGAGGCCCACAAAATTGTCCAACATGTCTTTTAAAAAAAAGTACAAACTGAAGCCTGTCCCAATAAATTGCTCCACACAGTGTAGGAGATAATAAAAAGGATAGAGTGATGTTACAAATACTAGCAGACTTTAAAGAGCATTTTGTTTTTGGACACTTTCCTCAAAGCTTGCTCACAGCTTTTTCCCTGCCTTTCCAAATGTGTGCCAGTACTTTACTCCATGTAAACCACAGCAATAGATGTTTTAAAGTATGCTATAAATAAAGTAAAGTTTCGAAGCTAACTTTCCACTAATTGTTAATGTTGCAAGCGTCAATGTATATTTGAAGTCATTTGTGCCTGAAGCGTTTAGTTTTCCTTCCTCATTTGCTTCAAAAGCGACGTTGCTTTCCCTCAGAATGTGGCGAGGGCCAATTTCACTGCCGCAACGGTTTGTGCAAACCTAATCTGTGGGTTTGCGATCGCGTTAATGACTGCGGGGACAACAGCGACGAGGAAAGCTGCAGTAAGTCAACTCCACCCGTGTTTTTTTTTTTTTTTAATCTTTTGCCTATTCCAAAGTAATGTCTCTGCCATTTAAATACAGGCTGCGAGACAAACGAGTGGCGCTGCGGGGATGGAATGTGTTTGCCTCAGGACGTCGTGTGCGATACCAGGATGGACTGCAAGGACGGCAGTGACGAGGCCTCGTGTGAAACCTGTAAGTGGCGCCGCTTATTCTTCCGCAGCTCGGTCATGCATTCGGAGTGATTTATAAGCATATAAGCGCGAGCCATTAAGTGCTTCATGCAGGCTTTAGCCAGCAGCAGACGTAAAGTCTTCCTTGAATGTATTTTTCCTCACTCTGCACTTCTTGCTTTTTGTGTTTTACACAAAGGCTACTCTTGAGTTTTCTCTTGTTTTCCACTTCTGTGAATAAAGCAGGATATTAGACCAATCAATACACCTAATCAATGATATCTTCTCAATCACATTGCATTTCCCCCATTTAAAGCTGACTTTGAAGTCTGGCTGATTGCATGCTGTTGTTTTGGTTGGAGTTAGCGCTCGATTTGAATATTGAATGTGTTTTGATCTGGCTTGTCCTCACCCGACCGCCTGGCAGCCCCGGGCATCTGCTCCGACTTCAGCTTCAAGTGTAAGAGCGGCGACTGCGTTAATAAAGTCAACGCTGAATGTGACCGCGTCGACGACTGCGGCGATTACTCAGATGAGGCCGGCTGTAGTAAGTAGTCTTGATTTTTATTGTCCCTTGCTATGTTCAGTATTCAACTGAAAGCAGCTTTAATCTCCCCGTTGTCATTTCAAGCAGATTATGAAAAAAACGGTGTCGAGCGCTCTGCATTTCGCTGTTTTAAAAAAAAAAAGCCGTAGGCATTTCCTGCATTATTTTTTTAATTCTTTGAATGCAGCTTTTATCTTATCATTTATTTATTCAAATTTAGCCTCAGGGTACGGTTGGTGTACGTTTCTCATTTTTGATCACAATGTGACATTCTGCCTTTTATTAATGTTCCTAATAGAATTGCTTTAAGGCATCTTATCTCATTTTCATCCTCAGATTGCGGTACCAGGCCGTATAAACTGAATCGTATCGTGGGAGGCCAAAACGCCGAGCTCGGGGAATGGCCTTGGCAGGTCAGCCTGCACTTACTGACCAACGGGCACGTTTGCGGGGCCTCCATCATCTCGGAAAAGTGGCTCCTTTCGGCTGCCCACTGTTTTGTTACCCACGACCCAGCGTGAGTCACAGCTGAGAGACACAATATATACACTTAATGTATAAACACAGAGGGGCTCTCTTGTGCATACTGTTATCGTGTTTTATTATTCATTGCGTATTTGACATTTTATCAGATCTCATTATGCACTCTTCTTGGGGGAAAAAAAACTTGAACTATGCACAACAGAGGACAAATTATACAAATTTCAAAGTCTGAAAAAGAGCCCCTGATGATACAGTTAATTCAGAAAACCCCTGGGGGGGGCCTACATTTACATCTCATTTTGGGTAAGGACAGAGCTGCACTTCTCGTACTGGCCTGTAGGTGGAGCACTATCCATGCTGATACTCCATGAGGCACATAATTGAAGAGGAAGTTGATTGTTTCTGCAGATTTCCACTAAATATTGATATTTGCCAAATGGAACATTATTTAATCAAAGTATTTACAAATGGGACTTTTCCTTTCCAATAAATCATCATAAGGAGTGTAAACAGTGCAACTAAACAATGAATGTAAATTGCACCTTGCAAAGATTAATGATGCTGACTTGAATTTCTTTATTCCACCAAGTATTCAATCTTTTCACACTTCTTTTGCAATTACATAACCTCTGCGTCCTCCTCGCTGAAACAGAAATCACGTTGCAGCCAACTGGCAAACGTACAGCGGCATGCAGGACCAGTACAGGCAAGATAACGTCCAGCGCCGCTCCGTGAAGAGGATCATCAGCCACCCGGATTATAACCAGATGACCTTTGACTATGACATTGCCCTGCTGGAGCTCAGCGAGCCTCTGCAATTGACGAATACTATCCAACCCATCTGCCTACCCGCTTCCTCCCACGTCTTCCCTGCAGGCATGTCCTGCTCGGTCACGGGTTGGGGCGCGCGCCGAGAAGGAGGTATTCAGCACACACATTCTGCTTCCATCTTCAATCTTGCTCTATTTTTAAAATGGCTGATTATTAAACCCATTCTGTACATTTCAGCTATTATTCCCCAATTTTGGGTGGACCCCCCCCCCCCCCCCCTCTCTCCGTTGTGTGTGTGCGTGTGCATGTGTGTGTGTTTCTCCACTTTGCATATCCAACACTCATCAAAGTTAAGACGTTGCACTCCTCCCCCATTGCTCTCACAATGAGCTATTCAGCTCAGCTCTTCATCTTCCATCACTCTCTGCTTCCTCTTTTTATCTCTCCCATCCCCTTTCTTACCTTTAATGTCCTTCCTACTTGGTTCTCTCTCACATCATGCCGTGCTTCTCTCCCGCCTCTCATCTTTTTCTAATCTGCTCTATTCCATTAAGCCTTTCCCCATATCCATACATCAAGACGGGCGCCGCTCCTCTGGGAAGCCTCTTAAACCTTCATTAGCTAACACTAATCCAGCCCATTAACACCTTTGATTTGAGGGGCGAACATTGTGGAGCACTGACCCCTTTGTCCTGTTTTCTCAGGTCAAAAGGTGCAGCTTCTACAGAAGGCGTCGGTGAAAATCATCAACGACTCGGTGTGCAACGTCGTCACGGAGGGCCAGGTGACCTCGCGGATGCTCTGCAGTGGATTCTTAGCCGGAGGAGTCGATGCATGTCAGGTGAGAGGAAACTAATAGATGTTCTTCACACTTCTGTGAGTGCTCTCAGCGCCAAACTCGTAACCCTTCTTTTACGACCTAGGGAGACTCCGGAGGCCCCCTCGTGTGTTTTGAGGAGAGCGGGAAGTGGTTCCAGGCTGGGATAGTGAGCTGGGGTGAAGGCTGCGCTCGCCGCAACAAGCCTGGTGTCTATACTCGTGTCACCAAGCTGAGAGAATGGATCAAAAAGGAGACGGGGGTTTGATCATGTGACAAAGAGCAGAGCGGGAGGGATGACGAGCTTGGAAGGTCGAACTAAAAGACATGGAGCATTCCCATCTGTATTTTCTTGACCGGCAGCAACGGACTGAGGAGGCAATACATGGACCCAGATCCTCATTCCAATGAGTCCAAGCACTTTTTTTCTGGTATTATCCCTCCTCCCAAGCCAACAGTGACGCACACACACATGCACACATTGGCCACATTTGCTATTGTAACCAACCACTGTATCTTATCATTGTTTACAGATTAAAATCTCCTCACCAAAGATAAAAATCCAAATATGAACCATGAGTATTGTCTGAGTGACAAAAATGTAACGTTTTTTTTTAAGTGCTTTTCAGGAGATTTGACCTCATGTTTTTTATTTCTTGTTTTTAGTTAACAAATAGGAACTCATAATGCTTGTTTAATAGCCTTTATGTCACTGGAGATTTTTTTTTTCAGGGGGTGGAAATGCAATGTCCAAAGTTAGAAAACCTTGTTACCTTATTAACATGCCTTGATAATCAAAATTTGCCTGTGAGAGGTAAAATCTGTGAAGCGCTGGAAAATCACCAAACTTGATGTTCAGGGCCATTTTGGAAATACCTATTAGAAGTTCTGTGGATCTGTTACATAGTTTGTCAGCTATATTTGTTGGTCAACAGTTATGGCTGAGCTTTCATCCCTTAGCACCCCCCCCCCCCCCCCAATCCACCTACATGATTTTAATTTGATGAAAATACTATGTATATTAGTTTTATTAGTAACTTTTAAATCTTTTAAAGTATTTAGGAGAGTAAACAATCCCAGAATGAACATTGGTTTTCAAAGAATTTACTATAGACCAATATTTTTGTACACTATGTGGCAGCGATAGTAGAGGCATAGTTTTTTTTTTGTGCAAGTTCAACAATAAACAATTCTGATTGTGTTCCCCAATTCCTCTTTGAATTCATTCTTTGATTTGGGTTTGACTGGGCCATGTTGTACATAACAAATGCACATGTCTTGTGAGACATGATAGTGAGGTAATGAGCATGTTGTTCACGTCCCTCTGGCGCGGACGCACGCCTACCTGGGGAACCCAGGTGACAAGACAAACTCATATTGTCAATAATACCAGCTTTTGTCACAGCTCTGTCCTATTAGCCCGCGAGACGGGCATGGAGTGTTCAAGGAGGAGCGTACACGTACGGCAAGGGTCGTACGATCGCTTCTGTCTTCATTAAAAACCGAGCACCACTGGAGTGAAGTGCATTCCAGTTCTTTTAAGTGAACTGAATCTTTAGAATCAGTCCAAGTCCAGTTCTCGAGGGCCGCGTTGCTCCATGTTTTCCAAGTTTCCCTCGTTAAACACACTTGATTCAATGATCAGGCTCCTGCAGAACGTGAACTGATCATTTGAATGTGAATGAGTCCCAAAAGTCCCAATGAGCAGCAGGGGGGGGCCCCATTTCAACCCCTTACACTGAGTGCCAAGCAGGGAAGAAATGGGTATCATTGTTATAGTCACTGGTATGACTCGGCTGTGGGTTTGAACCCACAACCTCCCAAACTCAGGGCGGACACTCTCCTCTTAGGCCACTGAGCTGGTAAACACTTGTATCGTAGTATAACACTTATAGTCGTTTTTAAATAACGTGTATACCTATATACGCCTAAATATTGTTATCCAATATATCTACTGCAATTTCACATTAGATTGCTGGTTTGAAATTTGCTTTTAATATTATTATTTTTAATAAACATTTATGTTTAAACTTGTCTGGCGTCTTATTCCTTGTTTTTATATTCGCCAATTAAAACATAAAAATCAGACATTTGGTTAACTGCTTTATATGACAATATATGTAGGTACACTACACGAGGTTAAAAAAAAAAGAGAATAAATAAAGGGTTAATTGCACAACAAAAGTATTTCCTCGCACCTGGGATCGAACCAAGCTCTCGCCGAGCATGAGCCCGAGTCACTAACCAGTCGGCTATTTCGACGGGCAGTCTACAATAGCTTGCACTGTTTTCTACTAGTGATGTGCATTCCAGTTCTCAAGTAAACTGAATCTTTAGAATCGGTTCACTCAAAATGTTTGTTCAAAAGACTCGTTCACCAAATCGTTCGCTACACTTTCTTATTTATTTTATTATTTTTCAATATATCTACTGCAATTTCACATTAGATTGCTGGTTTGAAATTTGCTTTTAATATTATTATTTTTAATAAACATTTATGTTAAAACTTGTCTGGTGTTTTTTTTCCTTGTTTCTTTATTCGCCAATTAAAACATAAAAATCAGCTTAATCATGCTTTATATGACAATATGTGTAGGTACACCTTCAATAGGTACACTACACAAGGTTTAAAAAAAAAAAAGAATAAATAAAGGGTTAATTGCACAAAAAAAGCACATCAAGGTAATTTCTCGAACCTGGGATCGAACCATGATCTTACCGAGCAAGAGCTCGAGTCACTAACCAGTCGGCTATTTCAACGGGCAGTCTACAGTTGCTTGCACTGTTTTGTACTAGTGATGTGCATTCCAGTTCTCAAGTGAACTGAAACTTTAGAATCGGTTCACTCAAATGATTTGTTCAAAAGACTCGTTCACCAAATCGTTCGCTACACTTTCTTATTTATTTATTCATTTTTTTTTACTTCGTGTAGTGTACCGAGCAAGAGCTCGAGTCACTAACCAGTCGGCTATTTCAACCGGCAGTCTACAATTGCTTGCACTGTTTAGGGTACTAGTGATGTGCATTCCAGTTCTCAAGTGAACTGAATCTTTAGAATCGGTTCACTCAAAATATTTGTTCAAAAGACTCGTTCACCAAATCGTTCGCTACACTTTCTTATTTATTTATTTTATTATTTTTTTACTTCGTGTAGTGTACCGAGCAAGAGCTCGAGTCACTAACCAGTCGGCTATTTCGACCGGCAGTCTACAATTGCTTGCACTGTTTTGTACTAGTGATGTGCATTCCAGTTCTCAAGTGAACTGAAACTTTAGAATCGGTTCACCCAAAATATTTGTTCAAAAGACTCGTTCACCATTGCATTGACCTAATTTTCACATGGTCCTTGTTTACATTTTGCATTTGACACCGACAGCTGTCAAGTGCCACGTTAGGGCTCTTCTTGTGTAAGTTTTATTTGTTATGGGTTTTCTTTTGTAAGTTTAACTTTGGGTACTTCGAAAGTGTCATTTTAAATTGTACTTTGCTAGGTGTTCGTGTACACAACGTGTTGTGATGACATCTGCTGTGGAGTCTTCACTGATCGTCGCTTGTGAGCTGCTCCATAAAACTATGCATGTTCCATGCAATGAGAGCAAGACTTCCATAGGGTAGTGGTTAGTGCTCTGGGCTTTCACCCCAGCGACCCGGGTTCGAATCACAGTGCGACCAAAACATTTTCATTTACATTACATTTTTACATTTTAAAAAATTTGCAACACAGTTGCTAGTGTAACCATATAACGATACACTTCCTTCGAGCTAAGGTTAGGTTTAAAGTTAGGGTTAGAGCTAGTGTTAGGGTTAGAGCTAAGGTTAGGGTTAGAGTTGGGGTTAGAGTTAGGGTTAGAGCTAGGGTTAGAGCTAGGGTTAGGGTTAGAGCTAGGGTTAGAGTTAGGGTTTGAGCTAGGGTTAGAGCTAGGGTTAGAGCCAGGGTTAGGGTTTGAGCTAGGGTTAGGATTAGAGCTAGGGTTAGAGCTAGATTTTGGGTTAGGGTTAGAGCTAGGGTTTGGGTTAGGGTTAGAGCTAGAGCTAGGGTTAGGGTTAGAGCTAGGGTTAGAGCTAGGGTTAGGGTTAGCGCTGGGGTTAGAGCTAGGGTTAGGGTTAGAGCTAGGGTTGGGGTTAGCGTTAGAGCTAGGAATAGGGTAGGGTTAGAGGTTAGGGTTAGAGTTAGGGTTAGGGTTTGAGCTAGGGTTAGAGCTAGGGTTAGCGCTAGGGTTAGAGCTAGGGTTAGAGCTAGGGTTGGGTTTAGGGTTAGAGCTAGGAATAGGGTAGGGTTAGAGGTTAGGGTTAGGGTTAGAGCTAGGGTTAGGGTTAGAGCTAGGGTTAGAGGTAGGATTAGGGTTAGGGGTAGAGCTAGGGTTAGGGTTTGAGCTAGGGTTAGAGCTAGGGTTAGAGCTAGGGTTAGGGTTAGAACTAGGGTTAGAGCTAGGGTTGAGGTTAGCGTTAGGGTTAGAGCTAGGGTTAGGGGTTAGGGTTAGAGCTAGGGTTAGGGTTAGAGCTAGGGTTAGAGGTAGGATTAGGGTTAGGGTTAGAGCTAGGGTTAGGGGTTAGAGCTAGGGTTAGGGTTAGAGCTAGGGTTAGAGGTAGGATTAGGGTTAGCGCTAGGGTTAGGGTTAGAGCTAGGGTTAGAGGTAGGGTTAGAGCTAGGGTTAGGGGTCAGGGGTCAGGGGTTAGGGTTAGAGCTAGGGTTAGAGCTAGGGTTAGGGTTAGAGCTAGGGTTAGAGGTAGGATTAGGGTTAGGGTTAGGGTTAGAGGTAAGATTAGGGTTAGGGGTAGAGCTAGGGTTAGGGTTTGAGCTAGGGTTAGAGCTAGGGTTAGAGCTAGGGTTAGAGCTAGGGTTAGGGTTAGAGCTAGGGTTAGAGCTAGGGTTGAGGTTAGCGTTAGGGTTAGAGCTAGGGTTAGGGGTTAGGGTTAGAGCTAGGGTTAGGGTTAGGGTTAGAGCTAGGGTTAGAGGTAGGATTAGGGTTAGGGTTAGGGGTCAGGGGTCAGGGGTTAGGGTTAGAGCTAGGGTTAGGGTTAGAGCTAGGGTTAGAGGTAGGATTAGGGTTAGGGTTAGGGTTAGAGGTAAGATTAGGGTTAGGGGTAGAGCTAGGGTTAGGGTTTGAGCTAGGGTTAGAGCTAGGGTTAGAGCTAGGGTTAGAGCTAGGGTTAGGGTTAGAGCTAGGGTTAGGGTTAGAGCTAGGGTTGAGGTTAGCGTTAGGGTTAGAGCTAGGGTTAGGGTTAGGGGTTAGAGCTAGGGTTAGGGTTAGAGCTAGGGTTAGGGTTAGGGTTAGAGCTAGGGTTAGAGGTAGGATTAGGGTTAGGGTTAGAGGTAAGATTAGGGTTAGGGGTAGAGCTAGGGTTAGGGTTTGAGCTAGGGTTAGAGCTAGGGTTAGAGCTAGGGTTAGGGCTAGGGTTAGGGTTAGAGCTAGGGTTAGAGCTAGGGTTGAGGTTAGCGTTAGGGTTAGAGCTAGGGTTAGGGGTTAGGGTTAGAGCTAGGGTTAGGGTTAGAGCTAGGGTTAGAGGTAGGATTAGGGTTAGGGTTAGAGCTAGGGTTAGGGGTTAGAGCTAGGGTTAGGGTTAGAGCTAGGGTTAGAGGTAGGATTAGGGTTAGAGCTAGGGTTAGGGTCAGAGCTAGGGTTAGAGGTAGGGTTAGAGCTAGGGTTAGGGTTAGGGGTCAGGGGTCAGGGGTTAGGGTTAGAGCTAGGGTTAGAGCTAGGGTTAGGGTTAGAGCTAGGGTTAGAGGTAGGATTAGGGTTAGGGTTAGGGTTAGAGGTAAGATTAGGGTTAGGGGTAGAGCTAGGGTTAGGGTTTGAGCTAGGGTTAGAGCTAGGGTTAGAGCTAGGGTTAGAGCTAGGGTTAGGGTTAGAGCTAGGGTTAGAGCTAGGGTTGAGGTTAGCGTTAGGGTTAGAGCTAGGGTTAGGGGTTAGGGTTAGAGCTAGGGTTAGGGTTAGAGCTAGGGTTAGAGGTAGGATTAGGGTTAGGGTTAGGGGTCAGGGGTCAGGGGTTAGGGTTAGAGCTAGGGTTAGGATTAGAGCTAGGGTTAGAGGTAGGATTAGGGTTAGGGTTAGGGTTAGAGGTAAGATTAGGGTTAGGGGTAGAGCTAGGGTTAGGGTTTGAGCTAGGGTTAGAGCTAGGGTTAGAGCTAGGGTTAGAGCTAGGGTTAGGGTTAGAGCTAGGGTTAGGGTTAGAGCTAGGGTTGAGGTTAGCGTTAGGGTTAGAGCTAGGGTTAGGGTTAGGGGTTAGGGTTAGAGCTAGGGTTAGAGCTAGGGTTAGGGTTAGGGTTAGAGCTAGGGTTAGAGGTAGGATTAGGGTTAGGGTTAGGGTTAGAGGTAAGATTAGGGTTAGGGGTAGAGCTAGGGTTAGGGTTTGAGCTAGGGTTAGAGCTAGGGTTAGAGCTAGGGTTAGAGCTAGGGTTAGAGCTAGGGTTGAGGTTAGCGTTAGGGTTAGAGCTAGGGTTAGGGGTTAGGGTTAGAGCTAGGGTTAGGGTTAGGGTTAGGGTTAGAGCTAGGGTTAGAGGTAGGATTAGGGTTAGAGTTAGAGCTAGGGTTAGGGGTCAGGGGTCAGGGGTTAGGGTTAGAGCTAGGGTTAGGGTTAGAGCTAGGGTTAGAGGTAGGATTAGGGTTAGGGTTAGAGGTAAGATTAGGGTTAGGGTTAGAGCTAGGGTTAGGGTTTGAGCTAGGGTTAGAACTAGGGTTAGAGCTAGGGTTAGAGCTAGGGTTAGAGCTAGGGTTAGGGTTAGAGCTAGGGTTGAAGTTAGCGTTAGGGTTAGAGCTAGGGTTAGGGGTTAGGGTTAGAGCTAGGGTTAGAGGTAGGATTAGGGTTAGGGTTAGAGCTAGGGTTAGGGGTCAGGGGTCAGGGGTTAGGGTTGGAGCTAGGGTTAGAGGTAGGATTAGGGTTAGGGTTAGAGCTAGGGTTAGGGTTAGAGCTAGGGTTAGGGTTAGGGGTCAGGGGTCAGGGGTTAGGGTTAGAGCTAGGGTTAGGGTTAGAGCTAGGGTTAGAGGTAGGATTAGGGTTAGGGTTAGAGCTAGGGTTAGAGCTAGGGTTAGGGTTAGAGCTAGGGTTAGGGTTGGGGTTAGGGGTAGAGCTAGGGTTAGGGTTTGAGGTAGGGTTAGGGTTAGGGGTCAGGGGTCAGGGGTTAGGGTTAGAGCTAGGGTTAGGGTTAGAGCTAGGGTTAGGGTTAGAGCTAGGCTAACCCTAACCCTAGCTCTAACCCTAGCTCTAACCCTAACCCTAGCTCTAACCCTAACCCTAGCTCTAGCTCTAACCCTAACCCTAGCTCTAACCCTAACCCTAACCTAAACCTAACCCTAACCTCTAACCCTACCTTATTCCTAGCTCTAACCCTAACCCCTGACCCCTGACCCCTGACCCCTAACCCTAGCTCTAACCCTAACCCTACCTCTAACCCTAGCTCTAACCCTAACCCTAGCTCTAACCCTAACCCTAATCCTACCTCTAACCCTAGCTCCAACCCTAACCCCTGACCCCTGACCCCTAACCCTAGCTCTAACCCTAACCCTAATCTTACCTCTAACCCTAACCCTAATCCTACCTCTAACCCTAGCTCTAACCCTAACCCTAGCTCTAACCCTAACCCCTGACCCCTGACCCCTAACCCTAGCTCTAACTCTAACCCTAATCCTACCTCTAACCCTAGCTCTAACCCTAACCCTAACCCTAGCTCTAACCCTAACCCCTAACCCTAGCTCTAACCCTAACGCTAACCTCAACCCTAGCTCTAACCCTAGCTCTAACCCTAGCTCTAACCCTAGCTCTAACCCTAGCTCAAACCCTAACCCTAGCTCTACCCCTAACCCTAATCTTACCTCTAACCCTAACCCTAACCCTAATCCTACCTCTAACCCTAGCTCTAACCCTAACCCTAACCCTAGCTCTAACCCTAACCCTAGCTCTAACCCTAACCCCTAACCCTAACCCTAGCTCTAACCCTAACGCTAACCTCAACCCTAGCTCTAACCCTAACCCTAGCTCTAACCCTAACCCTAGCTCTAACCCTAGCTCTAACCCTAGCTCTAACCCTAGCTCAAACCCTAACCCTAGCTCTACCCCTAACCCTAATCTTACCTCTAACCCTAACCCTAACCCTAATCCTACCTCTAACCCTAGCTCTAACCCTAACCCTAGCTCTAACCCTAACCCCTGACCCCTGACCCCTAACCCTAACCCTAATCCTACCTCTAACCCTAGCTCTAACCCTAACCCTAACCCTAGCTCTAACCCTAACCCCTAACCCTAGCTCTAACCCTAACGCTAACCTCAACCCTAGCTCTAACCCTAGCTCTAACCCTAACCCTAGCTCTAACCCTAGCTCTAACCCTAGCTCTAACCCTAGCTCAAACCCTAACCCTAGCTCTACCCCTAACCCTAATCTTACCTCTAACCCTAACCCTAACCCTAATCCTACCTCTAACCCTAGCTCTAACCCTAACCCTAGCTCTAACCCTAGCTCTAACCCTAACCCCTGACCCCTGACCCCTAACCCTAGCTCTAACCCTACCTCTAACCCTAGCTCTAACCCTAACCCTAGCGCTAACCCTAATCCTACCTCTAACCCTAGCTCTAACCCTAACCCTAGCTCTAACCCCTAACCCTAGCTCTAACCCTAACCCTAATCCTACCTCTAACCCTAGCTCTAACCCTAACCCTAGCTCTAACCCTAACCCCTAACCCTAGCTCTAACCCTAACGCTAACCTCAACCCTAGCTCTAACCCTAGTTCTAACCCTAACCCTAGCTCTAACCCTAGCTCTAACCCTAGCTCAAACCCTAACCCTAGCTCTACCCCTAACCCTAATCCTACCTCTAACCCTAGCTCTAACCCTAACCCTAGCTCTAACCCTAACCCTAACCTCTAACCCTACCCTATTCCTAGCTCTAACCCTAAACCCAACCCTAGCTCTAACCCTAGCTCTAACCCTAGCGCTAACCCTAGCTCTAACCCTAGCTCAAACCCTAACCCTAACTCTAACCCTAACCTCTAACCCTACCCTATTCCTAGCTCTAACGCTAACCCCAACCCTAGCTCTAACCCTAACCCTAGCTCTAACCCCAGCGCTAACCCTAACCCTAGCTCTAACCCTAGCTCTAACCCTAACCCTAGCTCTAGCTCTAACCCTAACCCAAACCCTAGCTCTAACCCTAACCCAAAATCTAGCTCTAACCCTAGCTCTAATCCTAACCCTAGCTCAAACCCTAACCCTGGCTCTAACCCTAGCTCTAACCCTAGCTCAAACCCCAACTCTAACCCTAGCTCTAACCCTAACCCTAGCTCTAACCCTAGCTCTAACCCTAACTCTAACCCCAACTCTAACCCTAACCTTAGCTCTAACCCTAACACTAGCTCTAACCCTAACTTTAAACCTAACCTTAGCTCGAAGGAAGTGTATCGTTATATGGTTACACTAGCAACTGTGTTGCAAATTTTTTAAAATGTAAAAATGTAATGTAAATGAAAATGTTTTGGTCGCACTGTGATTCGAACCCGGGTCGCTGGGGTGAAAGCCCAGAGCACTAACCACTACCCTATGGAAGCCTTGCTCTCATTGCATGGAACATGCATAGTTTTATGGAGCAGCTCACAAGCGACGATCAGTGAAGACTCCACAGCAGATGTCATCACAACACGTTGTGTACACGAACACCTAGCAAAGTACAATTTAAAATGACACTTTCGAAGTACCCAAAGTTAAACTTACAAAAGAAAACCCATAACAAATAAAACTTACACAAGAAGAGCCCTAACGTGGCACTTGACAGCTGTCGGTGTCAAATGCAAAATGTAAACAAGGACCATGTGAAAATTAGGTCAATGCAATGGTGAACGAGTCTTTTGAACAAATATTTTGGGTGAACCGATTCTAAAGTTTCAGTTCACTTGAGAACTGGAATGCACATCACTAGTACAAAACAGTGCAAGCAATTGTAGACTGCCGGTCGAAATAGCCGACTGGTTAGTGACTCGAGCTCTTGCTCGGTACACTACACGAAGTAAAAAAAATAATAAAATAAATAAATAAGAAAGTGTAGCGAACGATTTGGTGAACGAGTCTTTTGAACAAATCATTTGAGTGAACCGATTCTAAAGTTTCAGTTCACTTGAGAACTGGAATGCACATCACTAGTACAAAACAGTGCAAGCAATTGTAGACTGCCCGTTGAAATAGCCGACTGGTTAGTGACTCGAGCTCTTGCTCGGTAAGAACTTGGTTCGATCCCAGGTTCGAGAAATTACCTTGATGTGCTTTCTTTGTGCAATTAACCCTTTATTTATTTATTCTTTTTTTTTTTAAACCTTGTGTAGTGTACCTATTGAAGGTGTACCTACACATATTGTCATATAAAGCATGATTAAGCTGATTTTTATGTTTTAATTGGCGAATAAAGAAACACCAGGCAAGTTTTAACATAAATGTTTATTAAAAATAATAATTTTAAAAGCAAATTTCAAACCAGCAATCTAATGTGAAACTGCAGTAGATATATTGAATAACAAAAAACTACTATAAAAAAATAATGAAATAAATAAGAAAGTGTAGCGAACGATTTGGTGAACGAGTCTTTTGAACAAATCATTTGAGTGAACCGATTCTAAAGATTCAGTTTACCTGAGAACTGGAATGCACATCACTAGTAGAAAACAGTGCAAGTTATTGTAGACCGCCGGTCAAAATAGCCGACTGGTTAGTGACTCGGGCTCTTGCTCGGCAAGAGCTTGGTTCGATCCCAGGTCCGAGGAAATGCTTTTGTTGTGCAATTAACCCTTTATTTATTTATTCTCTTTTTTTTTTTAACCTCGTGTAGTGTACCTACACATATTGTCATATAAAGCAGTTCACCAAATGTCTGATTTTTATGTTTTAATTGGCGAATATAAAAACAAGGAATAAGACGCCAGACAAGTTTAAACATAAATGTTTATTAAAAATAATAATATTAAAAGCAAATTTCAAACCAGCAATCTAATGTGAAATTGCAGTAGATATATTGGATAACAATATTTAGGCGTATATAGGTATACACGTTATTTAAAAAGGACTATAAGTGTTATACTACGATACAAGTGTTTACCAGCTCAGTGGCCTAAGAGGAGAGTGTCCGCCCTGAGTTTGGGAGGTTGTGGGTTCAAACCCACAGCCGAGTCATACCAGTGACTATAACAATGATACCCATTTCTTCCCTGCTTGGCACTCAGTGTAAGGGGTTGAAATGGGGCCCCCCCTGCTGCTCATTGGGACTTTTGGCACTCATTCACATTCAAATGATCAGTTCATCCTCACGTTCTGCAGGAGCCTGATCATTGAATCAAGTGTGTTTAACGAGGGAAACATGGAGGAATGCGGCCCTTGAGGACTGGACTTGGACACCCCTGCCCTCAATATAAGGGTTGGAAGTGGGGCCTTAGATCACACTTATTGTCATATAAAGCAGTTAACCAAATGTCTGATTTTTATGTTTTAATTGGCGAATGGAAAAACAAGGAATAAAACACCAGACAAGTCTTAACATAAATGTTTATTAAAATAAGTAATTTTCAAACCAGCAATCTAATGTGAAATTGCAGTAGATATATTGGATAACAATATTTAGGCGTATATATGCATACACGTTATTTAAAAACTACTATAAGTGTTATATATATAAAGATTACCCAAAGAGAAGCATAATCTCCCCGTTTTTGCAGAACGGCGCATCCCTTCATGCAATAAAGTTAGCCGTTAGCTTGGAAAAAACGTGCATAAAAGAAGTGGTTCTTTCTTTCCTTGGCAAATCGTAAATCGACATTCTAGCTTACATTGTTCACGCCAAGAGCGAGACGCAACACGTTCACTGACTGATCCGTTGATGCACGGGAAGGAAGGCAGTTCACCCATTGACTCGAAAGTCAGGATTCGTTCCCTCACTGATCCGTTCTCGCGATGAACTGGAAATGCAAATCACTCGCTCACAGATCCGTTCCGTTTGCGAACGGGAAATGCAATTCACGACTCGTTCGTGTACGGGAAGTTAATTCATTTTCTTCTTCGTTTTGTTCTACGGCGAGGTGGCACCAGCTTCAATGCGCATTACCGACACCTACTGGCTGAAATCATATGAACTGAAAAAATAAATCACTGTAGTGATTTGTTCACTCTTGTTCACTGAAAACATTCGTTCTTTTGAACGAACCGTTCACTCACGAGCGAACACTACACCACTGGGGGAATAGGAAAATGAACATAGACAGCACTGCTAATTTACGTATTCATCATTGTTGCTACGTGGGTTGCTTTGCTTGTCACCGCTCCGCAGTGGAGCTGTTCAAAATTCCACACTTGAACGCCGACTTTATCGGAAATGGTTTTATTTAAATATAAATATGTGTACAAAGATACAAGCAATGGTAGCTTATATATAGCAAATAAAATTCTTAATACATTATTAAAAGAATGATCAAGCAAATGGCAATTAGATGAGATAAAAATAATAAACAAGCAAAAAAAAAAACATTCGGTGATTGGTAAAGCAAAAAATAAAATAAATGTGTGGCTCTAAATCAACCAAAATGAAGATAGATACGTATTATATAAAGATATTTTACAATAGAGCAGCTTACACGCTGTACATTAAGGCTTATATAAAATATAAAAATAAAGACAAGCGATGATTTTGCCTCCACTATCAAGTTTGACTTGTTCTCGTCAGGCCGTCAAATGGCAGTGCAGGCATCAAACACGGAAACATCCACAAGGTAGAATGCGACTGATCCAGATGCAGAACCGAACGTCTCAAACATGAAATGGACATGACTCTAAATGTTTTCACTAGACACACCATTTGCATGCAACAGAGAGAAAACATGGGCTTAGGCCATTTGTACAGAGATTTCCCAGGGTAGTACTGTTTCTTGTAAACATTTTGAGACCATTTGATTAAGATGTAAACCGCCCATCTTGACGACTGCCCGGCATGTTGCCCCTCCCACCTGACAAGTTTAGTTCAAGTCAAAGATTGCCACCATGTTACTTCCAAACGATCACATTTGATTGTTCTGCTAATACCCTACTTTCCCCTGCTCCACAATCACAAAACACTGTAGAAAACAGTACCAGGGTAAGGAATGCAGTACTGGGACCCCAACCCTGTAAAATGGTCACCATCTTTGGGTTTTTATGGCCTTTTCATTTGCTTCCTTATTAAAACATACTCTTGCCAGTTCTTTATGGAAATCAACTCATCTTCATATTTTCTGGTCCGGTTGTTTCCTTGGGGGTCCAAGGTCAGGCCAAAGTATTCGCAGGTTAGTTTGTTTCTATGGCTAGCTCAGTCACTTGTTGGTAATCAACACAAATGTGCTTAGTATTCCTCTGGCATGCCAACCAAAAAAACAGCAGAAGACAGATGACGCTAGATTGTTCATGTCCGTTTTAAAACTGTAAGAACTTGATCGCCGATGTTTCAGATTGAGCGCAAAGTAAACTTGAATGCAGCTATACCACTTTTGTCAACCGACAGGCTATCTCCACATGTTTGGGTCATGTGTGGGTCAATCATGCAGAGATAAACCGATGAGGTATCGCTCTTCGATTTGACTTGAACATCACAATCTGCTGAAATTTTCAGCTTTGTTAAGCATCGATGATGATCCCGCCATTCCAGCCAATGGCTTGCTGTGACTCCCTCTTAATACTTGTCCAAAGTTCATGTTAGTTCTCCCACATGGGTATGTGGCGACGACGTAGTTAACTCCTCGTAGCTTTTGATTTCCGACTCCAATCAAACATGCGTCTGCATACGTTGTGAGGGTCGGCCGTAGTCCGACTGTTGGGAGGACACTTGTGACGAGGCGTAAGAGAAACGGGACGAGCTGGACACCTTGCTGGCTTCGTCCGACTGGTCGAACGCATCCACTTTTTCATAAGAAGCCGGCTTGACGTAACTGGTGAAGGCGCGACCGTAGGTTGCCGGCAGGTAGGCGGAGCCACTGTAGACGGTTGGGTCGGTGGGATAAATGGTGGCCGGTTGAGAAGGCTGCTGTTGGGCGGCCTGTTGTTGTTCGTACGTCGACTGGGTCAGCGTGTTGGTGGCGTATCTTTGGGCGAAGTCGTAGACCCGTGGCTGGGTGCCGTGTTGGCTGTACATTGGGCTCGGGGACGGTAGCTGCGACGGTGTGTAAACAGGCCGAGGGTTGGGAACGTATTCGGAGAAACCACCGCCGCGAATGTGCCGATCTTCGTGGCCGCGTACGTTGTAGTAGCCGTTGGTGGGATCCTTGAGTGCACAGAGAGGGAAAAGTCTCTTAAGTACTTGACATTCTTTAGATGCTGAAAATGAAAGTATGGTTTCTTGCTATTCTTTTTCAAGTGTGTGTTTACCTTGATGTCCGATCGCTCATCCTCCTCCTCTTCCAAGAGATCACTGTGTTCTGTGCGAGATGTCCCGGGAGACTCGCTACTATTTGGAGCCTGAGGGAAGACCGCGCATATTTTGATGAATTAATACAGCCAACAAGACCTCGCTTGGATAAGAACAAGACCACTCTCTGTTACATGTTGGCTCCGAATGACATGACTGCATCTGGAATGGATTCGGAATTTTACCATGGGCTCTTTGACATCCTCCTCGTCATCATTTCCTCGTGTGGCATTGTGATCACTGTGAACGATTTGAACTCTGATGTCGCTCTTGGAGAGGCGAGTACATCTTTTGCCTGCAGGAAATGAAAAGTGACAGTTAGGATTTATTTGAAATCAACTTGGACTGGATTGCTTGATTTGGAAAAAATTGGCGAGTGACCCATCTGTCTCATACTGACCGTTGAGCTCACCTTTTCCTGTGTGCCTGCAGCAGATGGAGATGAGCGTGATGACGCAAATGAGCAAGACACAGCCTCCACCAACTGAGCCACCAACAATTAACAACATAGGTGCGGCTTCTGGAACCAGAATAAAGAAAGCGATGGTTTCTCCAGTGTCAGAAACCTCCGATACCAAGACCAGGATAAACATTTGATACAAAGGAAAAGACTAATCCCTGAGATGTCAGTTCCTACAGGATGCAACCTCAGTTAACCGTGACCACAAACATATGCTTGTGCAGACAATCTAGCATCACACACTGGCTATTGTCTCTAATCTCCCCAAAGTAAAGGTAACAAGGCTTGACATGCAATGAAGCAATAGACAGTCATCTAATTAGAGATTCCAGAAGATACCAGCGCCCATTTCTCTGGAGACCTCACTCTGCTACAGTGATTTCAATGACTACACAGATCCTTATTTTTGGTGTCTGCAGCAACAAAGTCTTCCACTGGCTGCAGCATTCCAGTGTAATTTGAAGATCACTTTAGTGGAATGCAGCCAGAGATGCTGGGTTTGACTCAGAGACAGTGATGGAGAATATCAGTCCAACCTAAAACACATGACTCCATCTAATTGACTTTTGTCCCCAATCAATATCTATGTTATAAGGGCAAACATATTCATTAAAGCTAACCATCGGCTGATTAAATCATATCGATTGGGAGAGTATAATTAAGATAAGGAGAGGCATGGGGTCTGCTTTTACCTAATCTGGTCTCCTTTGCAGAAGGATTGAGAGTTTCATTATGTTGTCTACAGTAGGCTTCAGTGGGAGAGTTTTACATTTTGATTGGCGATTTACTTAGCAGGATTATGCAAAAACGACCTGACTGATTTTTAATGGAATTTTGTCAGGCTAGGAACCAATTCCATCTTAGTACAGAACCAGATTTAGTTTTACTTTTTGCTGGCAAATCACCAGATCCAGCAGAACTGGAGTGTAACACAATGGTCCATCCATCCATTTTCTGGACATCCATTTGAGACATGAAGCTGTTAGAACCTGTCCTCATGTCAATGTCCAGAATTGATTGCTAGTAGGGCACATACCATAGACAAAAATATCACAAATATTTCACACTTGCGTCTGCATTTACAAACAATTTGGAGTCTTCAACTAGCCTAGAAAAGGATGGAGGAAGTTGGAGTGCCAGGATGAACCCCACAAAAGTACGGACCTTGTTCTTTGAGCGTGAGCAAGGCGGTGCCAGTGCCAAAGTTGTTCCAGGCAGTGCAATTGTAGCGCAGGTCAAAATCCGGCGCCAGAGTCTCAGAAAGCACCAGAGATGACACAACTCCTTGATCGTTGGTTACTGTCTGCACTGAGTAGCGACCAGAGGAACCGGACGACAAGCTGATATCTCCAAAGGACCATACCTGTGGAAAGGAGCAAGATGGTACATAACAGATCGGTGAGTGATTCTTTGGTGAGTAAAGCAAACACACCCTTAAATCCATTTATTCTGGTATCAGCATCGCTCTCTGTACGACTTTCTTTCTGCTGACCTCGGAAGCTCAACGGGGTTGACCCAGCTCACGAGCTTATGTTTAAGCACCCTCCCACGTGCGGGTGAGGTCTGAGGGGGGTGAGCTAGCCACATTGAAGTGGGCCTACTCTTTGCTGCCGGTAGCATAGGGCAAGCAGAGCACCTGTCTACCTCTCTTGCCTCTCCTCTCGCACCCTAATTATCCTCTCTCAGCCCGGCATACATTCATCGGTTCAACAAGGTCAGCTGAGTGATGCTTCTCAGGCCGCTAATTGAATGCAGTTTGGCTGAAACCCGTAGGAAGCCCGTCTCCCACAGCTCCCTCGACTCCTATCGCTTCATTTAACGCCGGTGCAATTACATTCCTGAATATGTGTCTTTATTAGTGGGTTGAATATGGAGGTGTGAAGGTGAGGTCAAGGGCAACGCTATGTATGTCACAAACATGGGTGAATGACCGAAAGAGATAGTTGGAGATTGACTTACAATCTTATAAGGCGGCGGTGTGCTGCCCACTCTACATTCCAGCTTGCCCTTGGAATGCTTCACAGCATGTTGTGTGGCCTCAGCGGTGATGATAGGAGGGCCTAGAGAACAGAAGCAGAGAAATGAAAACACATTCAGACATAGTAAATTGACAAAAGTAATCTATTGGCGGAGGAGGCACACCGTTTACGGTCAGAATGGCTTCTCTTTCCGCAACTCCGATGCGGGGAACAATAGCCTTACAGGTGTAAGTGCCGGCTTCTGCTTGAGTAACAGATTTGATCTGCAAGGTGTTGCTGTTACTTAAAACCTGGTGAGAGACAAAGTAGGGCAGGGGTGTCAAAATCATTTTTTCGCAGGCCGCATTGTAGTCCTAGTTTCTTTCAGAGGTCCATTATGACTGTCAACCAAAATAAATGTATGAGCTACAAAACAAACTGACAAATAACTCGTTTTCAAATCAGACGAGTAAAAACTGGTCAAATATATAAAAAAAAGATATTAAAAGTGAAGACAATTTGCAATTCTAGTCATGACACACGAATTTGATGCAGAATTTGTCTTCGCGGGCCACATAAAATGATGTGGCGGGCCGTATCTGGCCCCTGGGCCTTGAGTTTAACACCGGCGAAGTAGGGCAATGAGACTGGAGCTTTTTCATTCCGCACAATTGACACCGGGGTTCCTGAGTATTTCTAGCGTGCAGTTCAGATGTCTCCTCGTGTGAAAAGTTTGAAACAAATCCACACCGTACCGCTTTCAAGCATCCTTTTTATTGGAAGTATCAAACTGTTAGAAAAATATACACCTTATGTATTCGTCGATGTTAATTATAAGCAGCACGTACAGTCTCTGTTTAAGGGTGAGGATATAAAAGGTGACCTTGTTCCGATCTTTCACTTTGCTATGAGACGAGGTAAGATGTCTGTGGTTGGCGGATATGGAAGATAATAACGGGTTGTTCATGAGTGTAGCATGGAAATATAAGCAGATACTTCTTAGGGGCTGCAGGTATTATTTGAACCGTTTCCCTACATGCCAGTTTTGATTTAACTTTTTTAACTAAAGTTTCAGTGCTTTTCCTATCTCGTCTACTATTTTTTCCCTTGAGAGTAACCGAAAGGGTGAAGCGAGAAACTGCTTAATTGATTAGTCAGAAACCTTTTCAATTATAGTTCAACATTTTTTGCACAGTGCTCTTTATTGAATTGTTTCTCCCTGATGATGTAACACCGTTTACTTAATTGATGTGGCCATCTTCCCTCAAACACCTAGCGGTTAAATGCCAATTAAATTAAAGTTTACCACTCCGAACTGAACTGCGGTGAAGTGAATTATAGTTCTCGGAAACACAAGTGGCATCGTTCGAGTGGCTACGGATTCAGTCGGTTTTGCCGTATTATTATTTTTTTTGATACTCAAACACAAACTGAGAAGCTGCTCGGTAAGATTGTTGTCATTAAATTGCGAGGGCACAATGCGATGGTGTGAGTGGGCCTCTGAAGCGGCTACGCTCGCTCACTCCTTAGCTCATTGATCCCGTCATTCTATCAAGCTGTGCTTAATCCATTTACCTCCACTCAGACCTCCCTCCCATTTCCACACAGTCCCCCCCCTCTTACGCTCTCCACTTTTCTTTTTCAACACACTTACAAAGTAACCCAATTAATCCATTACTCTCGGCTATGTGAGGGGACAGTGGAAGCGGGTGGATTAGAAAAAGCTCTGCTTTCACCCTCAAAGGAGCCCAAAGTGTTTGCTTTCAGATGTGACGACGTCGCTCGCGGCATCTCAAATCGTATTTCACCCGGGGTGTTTTCACCTGCTTGTCTTCGGCGCTGGTAGCGAGGAAACACGCTCCTGTGGGATAGCATAGTGCTGATGTGGTGCACTAAACTATTTTCTATACCAGCATAGTAATGTTCTTCTATTATTATTCAAATGCTGCTAGGGGCTGCCTGATAAGCTGTCGATGTTTTAAGCGCGCCGCTTGACTGACTGCTTCTCGGACTGATTGAGATGAGCGCGATGACAGCCAGTCGGAGCTCGGCAACGTTGTGCGTATCCGTCAGTGGACAGACAGTTCTTTGCCAGAGGCGTTATCCCTCGGGGAGCATGGCGAGCGCAGCTTTTTGAAGAATGTGTAGAGAAAAAAGTGTGAAAGCGTCATGCCTGGAGGCCACGTGTGAATGTTTCACTCTGAAGGGACGCTGATCAGTGATGAAGTGTTGAGTCTTCAAGATGTTTGTATATCGCCTTACCTCGCTTGAGCCTTGCTTGGTCCAAGCTAGGGTCAGGGGAGGGTTTCCAGTCCACGTGCAAGTGAATGCCGCATCCATCCCGATATCAACCGTCATTGGCTTTGGTCCCGACAACAATCTGGGGCCAACTGTGGGGGAAGCAGACAGTTTGAATCAATGTGTTTATCGTTGAACACATACGCCTCAGGGCCGCGACCTAACAGCTTTGTTTACACTCCTTCGGTCGGACTTACATTGCACATCGACCAGGGTGCTGACATTGGTGCTGCCCACAGAGTTGGACACCGCGCAGGACACCGGATCTGTGAAGTAGGAATAGTCCACAGTCACCTCCAGACTGTCACCGTTGGCCTCGGAGATGGGGACGCCTCCTTTAGACCACCTGGGACGGATGGATAATCACATTATACAGTCAGATTATTAGTTCGGGGAAGGTACTTAGCCATGCATATCAAAGTGGCTATTAGCTCTTTCATAGCGTGTGCCAATCATAATCAAATGCTGCCAATCAAGCGGCTCATTCAAGCAAATTATTCAAACACGGGGACTTCTTTTTTCTCGAGGTGATGTGCTTTTCAACATCACCAGCAGAAACAATATATTCTCTCGTACCTGTAGCCAATAATCTCCGGATTGGCTGAAGCGGTGCATACGAAGAGAACCTTGGCGCCTTCGGTTACCGTCTGAGGCTGGACTGACAAAACCACAGACGGAGGATCTGCAAGAAACATTTGCGATGTGATTTGTGCTCGTTGGGTAAGAATGCGGATGAGTTTGTGACTCACGTTGGACATTGATAGTGATGGATGTTTGTCTTCCAGCAGGGGCAGCTTGGTTGAGAACTCTGCAGGTGTAGGTGCGGCCGGAGTCGCTGTCCTCTGGGATGATTGGAAGCATACTGACAGCTGCCTCCCTCTTTCCATCTTCCATCAGTGTCTGCAGCAATACGCATTTGCACTTAGGTTCAGCCTGAAGCCATAGCTACAACATCTATATGTCATCCTATTTTTAGCTTTATACATACGCCAGTAACGCTATTTTAATTTAAAATTCTTTGGCACCGTCGATGAAATATATTAGTATATTTTACGATGCGGCATGGGGATTTTTTTTTTTTTTTTGCTGTTCCTACATTTCTGAGAGCGTTTGCCGTCAGAGCCTTGTTTGTCATCGTCTTTTAAATCTATTTACTGCTTACAGAAATCAATACGCCTAAGTGAGGCAAGGTGTAGATTGTGAGGGTAATACATACTGCTCACACACACACACACAAAGAAGTGTAATAGCCAAATTGCTTGTGAGTCTGTTTTTGGATGGTGACAGTGAGGCAAAAGTGTCACACGCATGGCAGGCTGGGTATTCTCCCCTGGACAGCAAAATCAATAGAGCGATTTTTGCTCTTCCTCAGCAACAAACAATTTTTTCTAATCACACCAGACCCCTTTCATATCTTAGTGGTTGGAATTTTCTTTCTTTCTTCTTCAACCCCCGCCCTGCCATCCCCTCTCCACTGCAAGCACTCGCCTCCTTAAATGTGGTGTTTAGCGTCGTTTAGCGTGGTCAGAGAGCATGAAAAATGTGACACTTTCCCAGCCGTGGCCGACTCACGCTCCGTCGCACCCCCATTGTGTTTCTGCATTGTAGTGTTGGTGATTCGCTTTCTGCAGAAAGTCTACTGTATGAAAGCCTCATGGCTGTCTGAGCTTTGGCATGCTCCAGTTATGCTGTAGTGTCACTGCATTAGCGGAAGGGGAGGGGGGGAGCAAGGGGTGGGGGGTTACCGGGAGTATAAGGGGGAGCAGGAGTGAAAAGGGAAGGAGGACTGCAGAGAGCGACTTGAGCAAATCTTATGAGAAAAGGGTGGCGATTGAAAACTGTATCTGAGTAGTATCTGAGTTCTGTTTACATCATGCGACTTGCACGTACTTTGGAATAAATGGCTGTCTCCATGACCTCCCCATCTCTGTACCAGGTGATCTCTGCAGCAGGTTTGGCTCCGTAAGATCTGCAGGTGAGGTTGTGCGGCGTATGGGCTTTAAGACGCACAACGGGGCCTCCCTCTACCAAGGGATCTGAAGGAGGGACTGTAAAGCAATAACAAAACACATCGCTCAATACAAAACACATCAAATTAACTGACTGTTTATACACTTTTTCCGATTGGCTGGTCATCAAGTCCGGTGTTTACCCGTGGAAAAGAAAAAAAAAAATTCAAGAAAATGGATAGAACTGAAATTTCATTTTGACACCAAGTACAATAATAAACATATAATCTGTAATTACGGCACATTATCTTCAAAATTGAAATAATGGAGCTAATTAGAGTACATCCCCCCAATGTTGTGACATTAAAAGAAGCAAACAAGTATCCTCGTATGATGATGATCTGTTTAACAGTGTATCATTGATGAAAAGTCTTCAAATGGAGGTCCTCTGAGGAGAAAATAACACACTTCCCATTCGTTATTTCCTTTTTCAGAGACTAGCGTTATTGTTGCAATCGTTCCCACTGTTGCTGAGCGATGTTTGGGCTGAATTGCTTATTTGTTCATTTATTTGCATGGTTTCTCACACAGCACTGGCAAGCCAAGCGTGCCACCCCTGATGAGGGCGTCCATTTCCCGGTCCAATAAGGAGCGGCGTGAATGCGGGGTTTGTGTTGGCCTTTTTCGCTCCCTCCACCGAACCAATTTCACTGTGTGTGTCTGAATTGTCAGAGGTCTTTCCGTTGCTGCCGCACGGACACTAATGGAATCCGAGTGCTAGGTGATTTTAATTTCCATGCCGATTCCCCTGACTGCACTCCAGACGTTGACTGCGGATTGCTTTGGCACACGGGCAACTGCACGCAAATACACATGCACAGGGAAAAGAAAAAAAAAGACCCCCACGCACTTTCTTTAGCTCTACTTTTGCCTACATATAAACCTATAGAAGTCCTCCCAAGTCTGGCACAAGGTACAGTCTAGATCTGCACAGGGGTTTTGGTATTTTCCCAGACTCATCATGGGCCGACTTGAAGCAGATGTTTCCGTTTCAATAAATTCCGCTCCCAAGACTTACACTGATGTATATTCCTAATTGGAAAGTAATGAGACACGGTATGCTTTGCTACAAAAATAAAACAAAGTGTCGCTGAAACATAAATCTCAACTTAATTATAATGGGGGAAAAACTATAGTGAAATTAATTAATAAATGAAGTCAACGATTTATTGCATATTTTAGTCGTTCGGCAGTCCTTTCAGTTTAAAATGATAAAAAAGAGACAATTTACATGAATCAAAGATGACTAAGAAGCCTTCTGTCAGTATAAGACAAAACACGTCTCAGTACAACTATAGGTCAAATACAAACTTGAACTTGTCTGTTTGATTATCTGTCAAAGTAGTCTGGATAAGTATACGAATATAAATAAGCTTTTTTTTTTCTTTAGGGGAAAGCTTTCCGTCATCCAGTTGTGGTATGTGATTGAACTTTCTGACTTGGCTTTTTTTTATAAGCAAGCTGGCTTAAGTAGATATATGGCGAGTGACATTCCTTCAAATGCCACCAGATGCCAGCAGTGCTTTGTTGGGTCCCACAAGACCTGTAACCCCCCCCCACACACAACCCTGCCCCCCTCCTCAATGTCTGCGTGAAAAAGTGGATCACTCACGTCGCGTTAATGTAAAAACTGCCTTGCGGTTGACAAATGTTGCGGCTCACCGTAAAATGTGCTAACTATGCAGACCTTGACTTTCAAGTGACTACTCCAGTCATTTGTGATTCCTGCAATCACATTAGCCAAGACGTCCACAGTCTTGAGTGTTTACTTTTTTTCTTCCCTCATCGGGCTCTCTTGGCTGAGCTTTAGTAGAATTATGCCCCCAGCAATTCATTTCCATCAAGAAATGAGATTTATCACTCAGGGGTTATTGCTGAGTGGTGATAAGAAATCATTTTATTAATTGTAAAGCCTTTAAAGAGGTCAGTGATATTGTACACAATGCAATACAGATTTCATTTGTCTGCCTGTTGGTGTTCTGAATGAGATAATTACACATTGTGCTGGACTTTTTTACATTTTTTTTTTTTTATAATGCCCGTGTTTATACTTGTCTCATGTGATGCAAAGTCCGAGCTGCGTATCTTACCTAGCACAGTCAGCTTGGCACGGTGAGAGCGCAAGCCCGCCTGTGTCGCCTGACACTCGTACACGGCGTCATCCACCAGCTCTGCCGAATCGATCAGCAAGCTGTGCTCGCCTGATAGCGGGTCGCCCATTAAGGAGTAGCGTTTCCAGCCTGCGTGAAGCCGGCACACACAACAGTCAGACACAGACCCGGCAACAATAAACACATAATGACACAACTACGAAGCCCATTTGGACCGAGCGCCAAGAAATGTGGAAAAGCTGTTTAAGTCATAAATGAACGCAGGCGGCACCTCGGTAGGATTGAGCCATTGTGTGTATGTGTGTGTGTGTGTCGAGCAGCATGAGGTGGGAAATGAAACGCATGAGGACTCTGTCCTTGAAGCACAGACACAATAAAGATGGTGGCAGGGCCTCTGGGGTCTCTCCGCCATCAAATGTCAGTGTGAAAAGCTGATTGATTATCTCCCTTCCTGCAAAAGCCTTAAAACGCTAAGCAGCAAATCACGTTACGTGCGCGCAGCACTCAACGACCTTTCACCGTTCAATCTTGTAAAACCTAAACAGTTAAGGAAGAGAAGCTTGCTTTCTAATGGGGCCCGCCATTGATCGGAGTAAGACAAGCACTAGGAAACTAAAGAAAATTTACTTTTTATTAAGAGTTGTTTATGTTTAGTTCCGAGCGTGCTAATACAAAATGTTTTGGGTGAGTGACATCATTCATACCTGGTAGATCTCTCTCTCCACCCAAAGCCAGTCCATCTTTGGTCCACTGCACCATCTCCCGATAGCCCACAATGACACATGGTAGAGTCACGGACTGGCCAGACACCACCACCTGGTCCTGAGGCTGCTGGGAAAAGTAGGCTGCTCGGGTGGCGGCTGCAAGGACAGAAGGATGAACATGTTTTGAATCTGACAAGAATTGATATTTTCAGGGCAAATGCTATACAAAGGAATGACAGCAGGTGTGTCGGGTTAGGATGGTGAAAATAGCCCTGAAAAGACTGAGGCTGATCGTTCAATAAACTGACATTTTAAAAAGATGGATGAGGCTGACTTGGGTGAACATTTCATATTCCCCCCACTCCTTCATAAATATCCCTGTCAAGAAGAAGACTCAGCATTGCCCCATAACTTATTTAACTCTTTCCCAAGTCCATATGCTTTTATGCTTCCTGGCACGAAGCACTTTTCGGAAAGAATGTGCTAACAAATGTGCCGCTTTTTCAGTGTACTTTTTGTAAAAATGGATGTTAAACAATTAAAACAGCACTTAAAGTCCCCGGGGACTCGTTTTGTTTGAGGCGCTTGAAATTCAGTAGAGACACCTGCTGCCGTTGTGGTGTTGTGTTTAAGTGCGCTACACACTCTCAATGGATCGCTTGGCTGGCCTTCACACACACGCACAAACAGAAATACACTTTCCAAATGTTTGTGGCACTATGATAAAGATTGAGTATTACAAACCCTATACGAGTAGCGAAAGATGGCAGCACTCCAGAGGTAACTAATCCGTAGGCGGGGGAAAGAGACAGTTGGTTGGTTATCTAAGTGGGCTCTCTGTGCGAGTCGGGAGACTTGGGGGGGGGAGAAAAAAAAAACTCATTCTCCTTCTCTCTTTCATTGTTGCTCAATGGAGAATGGAAGGGAAGGGGGACTCGGGGAGATAAAGAGGCCTCTATTCAGGCTGAGCTAAGTCCCCCCCCCCCTCCTCCTCCATCCCCAACCCTTCCTGAACTGCTTCTCTTGGTTGCACTGCTTAAACAGACAGGGTTACCCCCCGCACCCCCCCAATTCGGTCTCCCCAACCACCATCACAATCGCCAGTAAAGAAAGCTGCTGAAAGGAGGGCAACATACGGCAACCAGAGACACGCTATTGTCCTCTTGTCTCTCTCTTTTAATAGGCCTCTTCATTCTCAATCAATCCTGCTAAATGCAAGTTTAATAGCTTTTCAATAGCAACCCCCCCCCACACCCCTTTAAGAAGGGTGGCGGGGATTTTTTGCTTATGCTCTCACCCTCTTTTTTTCCGTTTCCCCCCCCCCTCATTCTTTCTGAGTTTGAATGAGGCTGCTTGTTGGCAGTGTTTATTCCGCACTCAATTATCCACTTCATCTCAGGGAGGGCCTGTGGTCTGTCCCTCACCCTCTCTCCCCTCCTGCTGCCTCTGCCACCCAGCAGCATAATTAAAGCAAAACTCCATCTCAACCAACCATTTTTTTTTTTTTGGCATTCCGATGAAACAAAGATCTGTATCGTACCATATTTTGGACATCTTTCAGTGCACCGAGAGTATTTGTTGTTTCTGCACAACAACAGATATGCAAATATTATTAATGCTAAGCTACCTGACATTTCCAAAGTGAAAATTCTCTGCGTTGTAGCTCCACCAACAAAAATGAAGCGTACCTGTACGGTTATTGAGCCCTTTAGAATGGATTTACCCGACCAACCTGTTCCAAGTTGAACCAAATTGAACTACTTGGTAGCATAAAACCTTAATGTGGCGCTGATGTAGTGGCCTCCATCTGACTGAAGAAGGAAAAATGTGTAATTGGAGCACTATAGTGTACTGTGTGTGTGTGTGTTACAAAAATGTCGGAATAGCCTGTTGAGTAGCAGGTGGGCTACATAAAAATGAATCAAAAGAGGCTAATTTGAGTCTTGGCACTCAAGCTATTAGATGCTGAGTAAGGGCCGACATTTTCCGTCAGGAACTTTATGTCCTTCTCCGTCAAACGTTTTAGATTCAAGAAGTAATGAGCAGTTTCATAATCCTCCCCCCAGTAGAGCCAGATTGAGATTTTTTTTTTCTTGACTGGGCAAAAAAAAAAAAAATTGCAATTAAGTATCTTGCCCAGTGTATCAAACTGTTTACAATGGGTAATAATTCACTTCATTGCCTGATTGCTGAAACGGATTACATGCTGTGAAGTGTTTGTCTATACCACACCCACACTCAATTTGCCTCGCTCACATTTAGCAATTAATGCTTCGTATGGAGTCTTACAAAAATAGAGTGACGACTGTGTGCTGTAGAGAGTGATTCACAGCTCTCCAGATCCCTTATTGAAAAGGCTCTACAGAACATCTCGACTGGCTAATGACTCATGCCAGATTCCTTTAATTCCTCGTTGCCGAATTAGACAATTCTTTGACGGTGTATTAGCGGCTTAATTACATGAATACGTTGCTGATGGGGAGCGAGGGAGGAACAGAGGCGCACAATGGGTGGAAGCAGTGTGAAGACACACACGCAGACCACAAAAACACACCAGACTTAACATGAGGAGCTTTTGCTACGGGCTGCAATTGAATCAAAATGACAAAAATACAAATGTGGGTCTTAAATATCCACCGTACGGGATTTGACTTGTTTTGCTTCTCTACGTTAAATCTATTCATGAACTCATTCCCTAGATTTGCACTCTATGGATTAGTTGTAATGCATGTGTTGGATTAATGTTACCTTTCAAGGTCTTCGCATTTAGAGGAACATTTCCTTATTGCCACAAATTCAGCAATTACTCAATTTCTTAACTTACTGTGTGTGTGAGTGTTTTTTTCCTTTCTGCTGTAACAAGGTAAACCAACCTGGGCTCAAACAATTTAATCCCGATTCCTTCAAATGAAATATCATTTCACGCCGTTGGTTGCACATGGCGCTAAGTAGGCATGTATGCGTGCGTTTCTTGCAGACGCTGCATGATGTTTTGAGGTGTACGCGGATGTGTTAATAAGAAAAGCCAAGTGTCAAGCACCACGGGGCACATTTAGCAGTGTCGTTTGACTTTGCTGCTTGAGTCGCTTGGCTTTTTAGTGAAATTCAAAACTGCCTTTCAGGGTTGAACCTGTTAAAGAGCTTTTCCACCACCGCTGTCGCCGCTTACTTTATGTGAACTGATAGGGGTGCATTCACATCAGGGCGGATCAAGAAGAGATGGACAGATGTCAGCAGTGATCCGTTCACCACTGGACATCTGCCCTGGGAGAATTAGATTGAATCTGCCAGTGTGCGTGTATGCGTGTATGCGTTTGGGTGTGTGAGGGCTATGAAGCTAAAGCGTGATAATGGCACTGTGCGTGACCTTTGCTTATAATGGGAAACTAGCATAGAGAGCACCGTTCATTTCATAGAGAGCACTGTTTATTTATCAGCTCACAATGACGATTCATAATCATTTTTTGCCATTTGGATATCAAGGAAAAAAGGTCAGTCTGCATATGTACAAATACTGTGATATACCATTTCATACTATTCACACCCAAGTGTAGTACTGTAGTCATCAAATAAATTATTAAAAAATATATATAATTATATATATATATATATATATATATATATATATATATATATATATATATATATATATATATATATATATATATATATATATATATAAAGAAAAACAAAACAAACAAACAAAAAAATATCTACATATATATATACATATATACTACACACACAGTATATTATATAGTCCTGGACTCACCCTGCGTGAGGTTCCCTTAATAGACTCCAGAGACGAGGAAATGGGGTGAAAACACAAACGCACGCACGCACACACAACTCCCCCGAAAACAAGGCAATTGGCAAAAAAAAAAAAAAAAAAAAAAAAGTGTCAAGCTTGGAATAAACAAGCCCTCTCCCCAAATGCCATCCATTGTGCCTTGTCGAGATAAGGCTTCTAAATCGGGCTGGAAATGCAAGCTCCATTTCTCTCAGTATAGAATTATTATCCCTTTGTTTTGAGTCTTTTGTCTCTTTCGACTAGTGTACGCGTGCATATGTTTGTGTACAAACAAAAAAAAAGTAGTGCTGAGGTAGTCTATTCAAACCGAATGCCCCCATAGGGACCCAGCACCCATCTCATGTTTGGAGTGTGCAAAGCTCATTAGCATGACTTGTACACAACTTGAGGGCTTCAAAGAGGACAACAAGAGAGACCACCCACCAACTGGCCGCACTGTGGTGTGCCCAGCATGTATGTTTTCTTTGACTGTTGCAAGTAGCTCTTTCTGCAGATGCTCTCCTCCTTTGCACCCCTCTTAAAAAATATATCACTCCCTTATGCATTCCGGCTGCACTTCCACTCACCCGCTCTCGCTCCCTTTTCTCCTCGTCTGCATTTTTCTGCCCAAATTGCAATCTAACTGCTTTTTAAGAGCTGTTTTGCCGGAGTTTAATCCGCCTCGCATCCCCTCCCAGCTTTTATTCCATTGTGAAAATCTTGGCTGGAGCCGAGACCCCTTTTAAGCGAGTGGACCTGCTCATCCAAACCATTGCCAACCTCCCCAGCCCTCCCCTCTTGGCTTCTACCCTGAATCTCGGCGCATTCTGCCCCAATCAAAGCCTCTCCCTCTCATTTGTCTGTTTATCATTCGTGCATCTACACTCATGAGCAAGCCGCACTTTGCAAGGCCCCTATGTGCTATTAATCACTGACATCACTCTGACACTGCTCTGTTTTACCCCTGGTGTCAGCTGTCATCACTTTCTCCTCTTCTTTCCCTTTGCTCGTGCTCTGCATCCCTGCGCCAGACTCACGGGACTTTACGTCGACTCGTCAGCGTGACAACGGGAGAAGAGGGACGAGAGATTCAAAACATGTTCAAATAAAAATATACAAAGATATTGCACGGCCTCCAATTGTAAAGATGCCGGCTATAGATAGAATTGACGGCAATCAGCTTGTCTCAAAGGCTGTCATAGCTTGATGGCAACATCACACCAGAAAACTTGAGAAGGAGAATGTGACAATTGGCTGCTCCTCCACTACTGCGGATGGCACTGTACTCAATGTGTGTGGGCAATTCATATCGTTTTTATGTGTTCAGAGTGTAACCTTGGTGGGTACGTTAATCAATGAGCTTTAAACATGCTGGAGTAGGCTTTTAAACAGCATTATTTGATTGAGAAATTCAATATTGTGCCATCTGCCCGTTTGTCAGGCAGCACAGTGACAAAGCGGTAAGCACACTTCAATTTCTATTTGGAACATTAAAGACTCCAAATCGTCTATGGGTTGGAATGTGAAAGTTTTAAGAGTGTATTTAAAGTATATAAAACATGTTGTAAAAAGTGTTGTACATATAAAGAATGACTCTATTATGCTTGCTAGCCAAACTTCACGTGTATAACATTTTCTTGTTTGTGAATGGGGACCGTGTTGATACTATTGTCATCTAAAAACCACAATGAACAACTTTCTCATATTTACTACCTTGTTGTCATGTAATAGTATCCGCTCTCTACTGAGCTGGAAAGCAGTCGTGATGCTGGCTGCCTCAGTAGCTCCCGGGGTACCTGCTATAATAGAGTGGTATGTATTCAGGGGAGGAGGAAGGATGTAAAAAAAAAAAAAAAAAAGGAGGAGGCCAAGGGGGGTGAGACCAAGACTGCTGATGTGACACAGTCAGTGCTGGAGCAAATATGAATGGTTCAGTTTGCAGTCGCTGTGCTCCACTTCCGACTGTGCATCTTGCTGCACACTCACTGTCACAGTCCTACATCTTTAGGCTCGCTGGTGGGCAGGGCAGAAGCATCTGGCGGAGTATAATTCTAGCATTGCTTTTGAACATCAACACACAACCGCGACACGCCATGAGCTAGAGAAGTGGCGAGTGCATGCGGACGGGATAGCAAGTGACGGGCTTGGCTGGCAGGAGGACAGAAAATAAAACAGCATATGCAGAGGAGGAGAAAAAGTGGAGGGTGGTATGAAATTGTCTGTACACATCAGCCAGCAGTGTTGACAAGATGTTGATTGAGCCAGTCTTGTCGTTTGGCTCCAGCTTACCCCAGCTCCCCCCTTTGGTGTTTTTACTGCAAGACAGCTGCAGGCTGGATCTGTGTCATAGTCCCAGCCCGTCTCTGTCCCTCTAATTCGCTCCGTTGCTTTGCTCCTTCTGTCTCACGGCCCCGATCCCCCCCCCCACAGACTCCTTCCCACTTCCCCTATTTGGATGATTATTTATTACCAGTCCAACTTATTTTTGCTGTTTGGTTTAGTAAGAGTCGGAAGAGTGCGCAACATGTGACGGAATAGCTCGGTGACAAATGAAGCGAGCAAATAAATGTTTAATTAAATTCGATTAAAAATCCATAAAACGACGAGGAGATAACGATACAGTCTCTTGCTTTTTCTAAAAGGCGGTAAAATGAAAACAAAGAAAGTCTACATAGTACTGACTCTGGATCCAATGCCCTCGGGTATCAATTAATTTAGTCTGGGGATTTGTGGCCTACTCTCCCTAATTGAGCCCAACGGAGACCCCCTTGGCTCTTCACGATAGGATAGGAAGTAGTGCGTTTCATAATTAATACTCCCCCCCTCCCTTTTATTATTATTATTATTTTTTAATGAGGGTTGTAAAGTTGTAAGCGACGACAGGAAAAGGCTATCGACGCCAACAATGGCGTCGAACATCAGTTGCTGGTGTGTGGAGTAAGGGTGACAACCTCATTCAAAGCAACACATTGAAGTCTACGCCGCGCTTTTGTGTGTTTTTGAACACAGAACACAGCTAGCTCAATGAGAGTCTCATTAGCGTTGCTTAATGTGTGTGCTTTTTAAAGCTTAGAGGTTAATGCCCGACTTGCCGTCATCTCATTGGAGCTCTCTTTTAATTCGATGCATAATTCTTTTTTTTTTTTTTGTCAGCAAGAGCCTCTTCACAGAAAGCGGATGTGTCGAATTTTGGCCTCGCCTTGCAACAAATACACAAAAAGCACAAAGACCACTTCTAATTAAAGCTGTTTTAATATTCCTCTTCATTTTTTCCTTTTCATGCTCTCCTCACATTAACAATGTTTTTTTTCTCTGTCCATAGAAAATAACTCCTGGCGATTAAACAAATTACTTTCTAGCCCCATGGGAGCCATGAATCTACTGGAAACAATAAAATGGTGAGATGCACAATGTTGCCGCCTCTACATTCTTACAAAAACACCTTCACAATATTTATAGACAATGTTTTGCTGTCTTTCCACTTCACAGTATGGCCAGCAACAATGGATGCTTGCCTGTATTTTTATCTGGACAGGTTCAGGAGATGAATTTTACTCGGCTGGCGACTAAAGGCAGAGATAAAAATGCCCACTCCTGCCAAGTGAAGACCATGGTGTCGTGTCTACAACTATGCTACATAGTAAACTAACGTTAGCATGAGTGTTTATTGTCTAGCCATCCCAATGAATACATTTGTGTAGAGTTAGGTTGGGTACAATTAAAAAGATGCACGTAACCTCATTTCCCTGTTTCCCCCTTGACTTTGCCGGGAAGAAAAGTTTTTAATTTAACATCAAATACTCATTTTGTTCATTTGATTTCTTATAAGTGGAAACGTCCTTTTAACCCGCCGATGAGGCGCCAGAGGACGAGAAGCGGGGAGGAGGGCGGTTGGGCTGTTACCTGCTGGACTCGATACTTGTGCTTTGTATTGAGTAAAAGAAAGGAGGGAGAAAAACTCATTTCCTGAATTTCCATCTCTTAAGTGTTGATTAGTGAAGGGGTGTAATTAGAATGAAATGTGAAGTCAGGCTTTTCCCGACTGCACCGCTTTCCTGAGAAAAATCAGGCCGTGATTAAGGAATAAATGATTAATGAGTGAGCTAATTAATCAATATATTATTAAAGCGGCGAGCGGTGTGAACAAAGGAGTGGGCACCATGGCGCTGCATTAAAGAGATGTGTTGAAACAAAAAAGGACTCATCTGGTTGTTGTGTGTTGTTTTTTTTTTTTTTTTTCCCCTCCTCTGACACAGAAGCGGATGTATGGAGAGAAGTGACGGATGGGAGGAGATGGAGGCTGCAGCCTCTGCATCTGCCAGCAGCCTCTGGTGTGAGATCCCTGACCTCACAATACTGCATTTGCAAGTTCCGCTGCTTATCTCGAGGTCGGGTCGAGAGGTTCCGCGCGAGGGAGGGCAAAGCACGGGCCCGCCGCGCTAATGATGTTTGCACTGCTAAGACGACAGCCTGTGATGCACAGTCAACATCTCTGACTACGCAAAAGTTCCTGAGCGAAGCCCCCCCACACCCTCACCTCCGCATCCCCCCCTGTCGTTAACTAGGACAGCCCATCAATCTTTGATAATGTGCAGTGCGGGTCTCTCCTGTGTGACCGAGCTGATGAGACATCACAGCAGGGTTTGATGTATAAATGTAACTGTGATATACTGGACGGCTTCAAGTCAGGTTTGACCTTTTTTTGCGCCGGATATTAATGACTACAGTGAAAGAATGAACTATCTGTGTGATGCATCCCTCCCAGTGGAGCTCGGCACACTTTATCTTTTTGGCACGGGCTTCCTCTGCTACCTTTTGCTCAGCTTTCATGTCTGCCAAAAGTCCCCTGAGCTGGCACACAATGGGATGAGGGACACAAAAAATATTATTTCATAAGCGGATAGGTTTATTGTTCCTTTTAAAATGTAGCATTGCTCTTTAAAGCTGCAGTTTTACCCTCCCCCCCTTGCACGACACAGCGAAACACGTCCTCAAAGCTAGAGTATGAGAAAAAGAGCTTTCATCGCGGCATATCTTGCCTGGCATTTACTGGTGGCCTTATTAAGAGCCTTGTGAGTGACTGAGGCATGTGTACTGGGGGACTCTTGGGGGGAGCTGTAACACGCTCAAGGCAAAATCATGATATTGTTTATCAGCTGGCGTTGCTTTAAAAATAAATGACAATGGATGCATTTCTTTCAAGCACCAAAACAGGACTAAAGCTTTTAAAAACTACATTAAATAGTAGCACAACATCAAGATGAATTGAAATGATCGATAAAGAGCAACAGGCAAGATTTTTTTTTCAAGAAAATAAAAGATGTATTATTATTGTATTAAAGTTTTCATACACAATACAAAATAGCCTACAGCAATCCAAATAAAAAACAACCAGAACTCATTTGCATAACTGCTAAGATTTAGAGCCTGATGACTGTTTTCATGCCAGGCACAAGTCTGGCACAAGGTGTAATTTGATTCTATGTTGCAGCGGGTTAGGCAAAGTTATGATATTTTTGCACACCAGTGTAAGGTGGTGAAAGATTTTAAAAAAGGGTGCTTTGCGCCGTTGTGGGCGTGAACACAGTCAACTTGATTCTCCAGATCAATAGTTAAATGCTACACGCCTGGGAAAAGATGGAAGCAGAAATGAATTTGCTCGCCTTTTGTGATTTTTCTTTTCAAGTTGACTTGGACTGCTGTTTTACGCATTCTCAATTGTTTTTGTGGTTTATTTTGGTTTGATTTGCTCCAGGCTGGTGCCACATTTTGTTTCCAAACATACCGTAGCATTCCACTGTTCTTCAGCATCAAGTGGCTGTGAATGGGTCTTTGTAACGTTGGCTGGTTTCTTCATTGAGCATGAAACATTGAACATATGGTGGCTGTGTGTCGGGATGCGTGACGGCAGAGAATGCCGAGGGTTGGTCCCCCGACCTCGACTTGGCCTCTCGCACTTGAGTCTGTTGCTTTGATTGACTTAAACACTTCATTGTGCACGCTGTTTTTGGGTTCAAACTGGGATCTCAGGTGGGACAGATGTGTGCTAAAGGAGAAGCGTACCAAACAGAGCACGCACGCTTCATTTGGTATGCCGAGCCTGTTTTCACCAGAAGTTCAGATTTGTAAGAAAAAAAAAAGTCTAGCTTGCCTTTCGCTCAAAAGTTAGCTCAGATAGTTTGTCGCTCCCCGCAGTACTAAAAAGGTGAAGCCGTATAGACAATGGATGGATGACTGACCTCTCACCTAGCTAGTCGATTAGCTAATTCCTCTATTGCATCTGCAAAATTGGACTTTAAGCGAGAAACCTCACGGTAGAGGCTGCGACAAACAAGTGAAGCGTGGCAGGCTCCCGAGCCCATCTGGTGTGATGATCGATCATTAGATGGAGCGTTTAAACTCCCTCACTTTGCCTGCTGGCTAACACTGATCCCATATCACCCTCGCAGGATATGGTATGAATCACAGGAAGTTGAGATCGATCCATAAAGATTGTGCCGCTTGATTACAGATTTGAAAAAAAAAAAAAAATCCAATTTGGCTTAACCACTTGGATGCCTCAGAGCCCCGACTGTTTGTATGAGCAAATGGTCGCGTGTTTCCACGTCTATTAACAGCTTTTATTTTTTTTAAAAAAGCTTTCCCCAGCTCCCATTTTCTGATTTGAGCTCTTCCTTCATTCGTCACCTCTTCACTTTGCTCGGTCCGTCCCGCACTAAAAGCACCCTCCTTAAGGGAGCCCTCTCCTAAATCTTAATTAAAACACTCTCCAACTGCCCTACCCAGAATCCCTGGGGTTGTCTGAAAGCAGCTTAGAACAATCAAGAGGACGGATTAGAAGTGAGAAGAAAAGCCGAGGTAAAGAAGCGATGGGGTGGGGGGGGTGAAACAACAACAACGCAGTGGTGAGGAGAAAAATATCGCAAGAAGGGAAAGAAATGACCCCTTTCCTTCATCCCCCTGATCCGCTCTCCTTCCCCCTTTGCTCAATGGCTCCCTCCCTCCCTCCCTCTCGCCCTCTCTGGGCTCTGGAGTCTTGGCCTGACCTATTGACATTCAGCTTCTCGGCAGATTAAGCAGCGAATGGAGCCTCTGGAAAGGGTAAACACACTGGAGGAACAATGACCAACAGGAGGCAACCTTATTGGATTCTAATTAACCGCCAGGAGAGATGGCTCGGGGGGTGTTAAGTGCTGTGGGACACAAGTTAGAGCCCCAAACATCAAGCAAGCAGGACAACTCCTATCACTTTGTGGTATAGCTTCATTTAGCTCTCGTCTCTCCATCTATTTGCCAGCTGTTTCCACATCTGACCCAGGAAAATGGCAAACTGATTCTCATTAAGGCCCTCTCCTGAGATCCATTTGTATGCCTTCTTCCCGACACTCCATTTCGTCTTTGAACAAGCCTTCACTTGAAGATCTTGCTTTGAGCGATAAGGTTCAAGTAGGATGGAAATACGCGGAGAAATGATTTGAGATTGAGCGGATTGAATTATATGACATGAAGATGAAAGGTGTGTGTATGTGGAGGGGAGACATCGCTCTCTCCAAAGGAGGCGACTCTCGGTGACCACCAACCTCCTTTCCCTCTCTCCCAATTAACCAGCTCGCTCGTTGGCTCATTTTTAAATGTGAACTTTATCATTGGTGCAGTGGGGCCCTCAGCCATTGAGTGGTCCCCTGATTAGACACACTCGCAATGGTCCAGTGTCCTCTTGCATATAGAACCACAAGCACTAATGAGGCTGCTTTCATTAATAGTGTGAGAGGGCCCAATGTCTACACGTGTGTGTGCATGTGTGTGTGTTGGGTGGGGAGGACAGACCCCGCCAGAGACGGGCCACTGTCACCTCAGCAGACACACAAAGCAATTCATTAATTGGTGAGAAAACACACACACACACACTGCTGTGAATACACAGTGTAGTGTGTATTCCATGAACCCACGCTGCTTGTTAGCACATTACCCAGGATCAAAAAAGCAAAGGCTGCAGAGAGGAATCATCATTATTTGCTATGGAAAACTACAGCTCAATGTTCCAGAATGTCCGTCTGTCTGTCCTTTGGCAAATCGGCAGTCTCCTTTTGCTTTTCTGACAAACCGTACAAAACAAAACGCGACCTGTTCTTTCACCGTCATCATGTGAGTCTTTTGAAAGCTCACGAGAACATTTTTCTTGCCTCGACTCAAGTGGCAATGAATTGGACTTCACTTGTGATCCAAGCCTGGAGGTATAAAAGAGCCGCATGACCGCTGTCGATTTCCAAACCATTACCACAACAGTCATGGCTGTATTAGGTTGAAATGCTCCATTGATTTCTCTCACCCCCCCACACAAAAACTAGTCCGGACCAGTTCTGAGATGCACTTATTTAGTTTTATAAAAACAAAATATCACATGCTTAATGACCACAACAGAACCATTCAAACTCAAAAGAAAAGCACAATAGATAGAATGGGGGGGTTAAACAAAGGCCCCCTCGCTCGAAATTGCCTTTTAAAGAACTGCCTGGCACAATCAGGGAGCTGGCCTGTATCAAAATGAGCGTTCCGAGAAAGAAAGGCTGAGGTTGGTGGTGCAAAGAAAAGGTGTGACGCTTCAAGAGCCTCCTCCCAGTGCTTTGAATGAGCAAACAATCAGCCCTTGCTGCCCTTCAATCTTTTGGTCAGCTGTTTAACTACCCGCTGATTGAGGGGCTTCATTAGGGGCTTATTTATCTTTCCATGGATCACAGTCCTGAAAGACCATTGACAGCCTCAGTACGCCCACACACACATACAGATGAGATGCCGGGCTTGGATTCCTTTTTGTCATTTTTGAAATGCAAATAGAAATATAATTTTATGGCTGGATTTTGTGCAATTGTAGCAATTTATTTTTGTAGATAATGATTATCTTGAGTTTCTTCCTAAGGCTCTCTCAAAAACACTGAACATGTCAGCACGGGTTATGTTTAAAAATATAACGTGAATGTGTTTTCAAAGGCTATTTTCGAAGAATTCCTGTTCATTGTTCTTCACGTCTATAAAAGTGGGTCACGACTTGGCGACAGTAGGACAATGCAGGTCCCAGGGTGACAACAGACGAGACTCCCCGGCTTTGGCCGCACGAGCAGGCAACACAGCATTCCGTAGAATGGAAGCTCTTAAGCCAAAATGTGAAAAAAAATGGCAGTTCACAGATAAAAAAAAATTTTAATGGGCAAAATAGTCTACATCCAGTTTTGTTCATCCTTGGTCCTGTCTAAGCCAGGGGTGTCAAACAAATTTTTGTCGCGGGCCGCATCGTAGTCATAGTTTCCTTCGGAGGACCATTATGACCGTCTTGAATAACTAAGTTTGAAACCAGAGACTAGTAAAAACTGGTCCAATATTTTTAAAAGATCACAAAAATTGCTAACAATATTTGTACTTTTTAAAAGTGAAGACAATTTGTAACTTTAGTATTGACGCATGAGGTTGATGCAGAATTTGTCTTCGGGGGCCACATAAAATGATGTGGCGGGCCATATCTGGCCCCCGGGCCTCGAGTTTGACACCAATGATCTAAGCCACACACACACAAACACACACACGTCGGTCTTCTTTGATAGTTTGCTATAATGCGGCTCAGAGGCATAATACCACCTGAGCCAAACAGTGGGCCAGGTCGACACAGTGACCTAACAAGAAGACCCTCCCAAACAAGCCACAACAAACATCTTACTAAAGCCACTCTCCAGCTTTGATGCGAAGAATTTTTTTTTTCCTTCCTTCGTTCAAACATCTCCCTTTCCACCTGCACCTCAAAGAGCAATCTGAGAAGAGGGCTTTTCCCATCTTATCTCTCTTCAATGCCCTCTCCTCCTGCCCCATTTTTTTTTAAAAAGCTTCTTTTAACACGGTCACTTAGATGTATAAAATATCCAGAAGTCACTGTCTGTGACTTTCCTTTTTGCAGCCTACTGTTTTATTCCACTCTGCGCCTAATTACGGTACCTCACTTATGTAATTAGCGCAAAAAATAAATGGCTGCTGTAGCCCGGTCTCTCCCCTTTGCCCCTCCCTTTGCAGCTTCGAAGAAAACAAATTATGGAGAACAATAGGTACAAATGGCTCCTGCACCAAAGCTCATGATGGATGCATCTCATCCTTTTCTCACTTACTCTTCCTCCCTTCTTCATCATATTCCGCTTTATATTGCTCTGCTTGGAAATGTTGGCGAGCTTCAGCCAGCACTTTCCTGTTTTTTTCATTCCATTGCTTTTTGTCTTGTGTTTCGGGAATCAGCACTCTATTCGCACTGACATCATAGTCTAAGTCCTTTTTTTCCAGTCCTTTCTCTCTCTACTGGCATTGCCTTATCTTCTATCCTCCGGTGCATTCACAGAACACGCTCGGGACTTTGGAAAGCAAACATCATGTGCCGTAGCCCCATCTGCGGATAGTCTGAGCAGGGAACAATCAGTCCCTCTCCTCCTTTGCTTCGTTCCTTCCCCTGGGATGGACGCAGAAGTAGGATGCATCAGTCAGACGGGCGCAACGTGCTGGAACAATGGACTGCTTCGTTCTACCAAGGGGTGTTAAGTTCACCTCATCCAGCTTGGCAAGCACTTACTGGTCTCCTTATTGTGGCTTCTGTGGCAGAAGAAGCCTCCCACCATACGCATCCACGTCTCTACCCACACGGCCGCCTCGCACATGTCCCGAGTAGACACCTGAGAGCCAATGTTTGGGCCGCAGGTGCTGGAATATCAACTTTCCATAAATGCCCTTTTCAGAGCATGTGGTAAGTTACACCCTGCTTGTTTTCTTTCACCCCCGCCAAGGCAAAAAGAAAGAAAAGCAGCAGGTTTGCTTTACCAATTCAAGCGTATCCATTACCTGAAACGTTCAGCTCCTGGCAGTAAATCCCTTTGACCCCTGCTCATTCTTTCTATCTGCCTATCTCCCACCCCCCTATTCCCATACTGAGCCCATGGCGCTTTGCACATTGCTTTTTTTGTGGCCAAAAAGACAGCAGGGGAGAGCGAGAGAGAGAGAGAGAGAGAGAGAGAGAGAGACACCTTTCCCTCCTCCCGCTTCAACCGCCACCCACATACACCGCTTCTCATGTTTCTACACAGCTCGATAACATTAACATGTTTCGCCATTGGGGGAAGTTGCAGTTAAAAGTCAGATCGATAAGCTTTGATTGACATCCTTCACTTGATAGCAAATTGGCTTTTCTCTGACCTCTCCAGGCGAAGGGGGATCAGCAGTAGTACAGGAAAAAAAATCAAATCGAAGAGAATTCATTCGACCGTTTCTCTACAACAACACAAGACGGACAATAGGACCGCTAACCGGGACTGATACTCAGCCAAACGGCTATTTTGATTCAACTTTGAGTCACCGAGACAATATTGCTCCTGGCAATCTGAGCCCTTTGTACAACAAGAGGATAAGATTTCCATGGCTGAACCTCACAATTAGACTGCAACTTGAAAAAACATTTGAACATTTATTTGTAAAGTACTAGGATCTGTTGATTTTTCCTTGAGCTATGTCTTTGCCGGTGACGAGGATCCACTTTGAGCCAAAGCAAGCAAATATGTTTCATTTGGCTTAAAAAAAATCTCCGTAAATGTCAAGCATCTCAACTACGACACCAATTTTATTTAACTTTTGAATCAATACAGCCCAACCTGTCCATTTCTATTGCCGTGAGATTCTGTTCTTAACAACAACGACACAAAGAGAAGAAGATGACATGTCCAGTTCTCGGAGCATCATTAATTAGACAATTGGACTTTGACTAATCATTCCAGAAAGAGCACAAAGCCCTGAAGATGCCTGGCACTCACGTCAACTTATCGTCACAATATGTGTGTCCTTGACCCCGCTGACTACATGCGCACATGCGTCGGTGAGTTCACAGTGAGTCATTTACAGAGAATGAGCGGATGTCTTCATCCCCAGAGCAGATCATTGCGGATCTTCTGTGTGGACATGGCAACCTGATGCATTTCCTTTCTTTGCAGGACAAAAAGAGCGGTAAAAGGTATTTCTACCTAAGCTTGTTTTCCCTCATAATCCGACAGCCGAGCTATGTTTGATACAAGGTTAAGGAACACAAGATAACACATATTGCGGTGCGGCACTAGACACGCTTCAATTTTGTGTGTGTGTGTGTATGGACAGCAGTTATGAAATTCTTCTCTTGCCTGATTTAAGGATAAAAATGGATCTTTACTTTATTACTATTGTATGTTGAAGGTATAAATCTCCTGAGCAAGAAGTGACATTGTGTATGTGTGTGTGTGTAGGGATGGGATTTAAACACAATCCATCTCCTCAAAATATCTTCTACTGTATAAACGTGACTTCATCCCTGGTGGTGCAGTTTTAATGACGTGCGCGGAATCAATTCTCAGTCCTCTTTCCATTGCGTTGTTTGGGAAGGAGAATGAAAGAGTAAACAAGTTTGTGTCGCGCGTCGCTGACGATCCAGCCCGAGGTGGAGTCGCCGGGGAAGATGTCTCCAGGCAAAGGCAGGAAGCTGACACGGCCCCCGTCTCCATTGTCCCGTTTTTTGTTGTCATTTCCTCCCCGGATACGCCGACTGGCCCAGAGGGAGACAAGGTGAGGATGTGCGCAAGGAGAAAGTGAAGACAAAGGAGGACGGGTGCGGCGAAGAGGACAAGTGCCATCAACACTTAGCTACCTGGCTTCCTGGGCTGGGTCAGAGCAGCCAACACGATGGGCTAATTTGCTAACAGCTGATAACAATGCATTGGGACATACTGCCAAGTTCTTTATCTGTGTTTACCCGAATGGCAAAGCTGATTAGAAGCAGGCCACATTATGAAGTGCCATTGTTTCTTTTCTCCTTTTTTGCACACGTGTAGGGGCTGTTTATGAAGGATCACAATGAGATGTGTGCACCGTGTCTACAGGATGAGGAGAAAGCAGCGGGCCATTGTTTAACAGCTTGGTCATTCATTACTGTTTGTTTGCGCGTGCCTCCTGCATAAAATGAGTGTTTAGAGGGAATGGGAGCAAATTAAGGCGCTTGGAAGAAGCCTTAGTGCCTGAAATAGTCAGCTCTACTCGGAGACAATGTGGTCTCTATATTCATAGAGACCACAGATGCAGTCTGATGGAAAAATATGGCGCATTTTGATCTTTGAGCCTCCGTTAGCGTATTTGGGAATTTGGCAGACTCTTTGCAACGCTGGAAGTTTTGATATACCGAGAAAAAATTTCTTTAACATTTCATTTAACAGGGCAGGGGTGTCAAACCGATTTTTATCGCGGCCCGCATCTTAGTTATTGTTTCCTTCGGAGGGTCAGTCTGTCAATAATTTTGGAATCAGAGATGCGTAAAAACTGTTCAAATATTTTAAAAAGATTCAAATTGGAGATAAGACAATTTGTAATTTTAGTATTGACACATGAAGTTGATGCACAATTTCTTTTTTCGGGCCACATAAAATGATGTGGCGGGACGTATCTGGCTCCCGGGCCTTGTGTTTGACACCCATGATTGAGGGGCTGAAAATAGCCCAAGTCTAATTATTGGCACAGTGAATTTAATTGAGGTGCTTGATGGATGGATAGATAGATGGATAGATAGATTTTCTAGTTGATGTAAGTACTATGTTAAATACAACTCTGCAACAGCAAAAACCAATACACAGACAGACAGGAAGTCAAAGTAAGCTAAAATGCATCTTAGCCACGACTGCGTCTCTTAAATAATGCAAGACACTTCTCTCCAGGAGTCAGCTGTATGCACATTCTGCTGGATCGGCACTATGCAACTCGTGTCCAAAGCCGCTTGGCTCAAGTCCTCGCCAACAAACTTTCTATCACTAACGTAAGGAAATAAAATGAGTATGAGTGGCAGGTGGTGATGGTATGGGGGGGGGGGGGGGGGGGGTGAAGAGGGACGATGGGTGAGTGTGTTCGACAAGAGGCGGAAAAGGTTAACGACACTCTGCTGCTTGTCCCCGGTGTTTTCCCGCCGTGTGCAATCATTAAGACACTGGTGACACATCTAAGCCTTATGTCTGCAAAAAGACTCTCTTCCCTCTCTCCACCACTTGCAATGACCCCCCCGCCCCCACAAGAATTCAAAGAAGTATAGCTCATGAAATATGCACAAATTCTCGAAGCCACCCTTTGGGAGGCCAGCCTGTCACTGGGCCCACAAACATGTCTGCACCACACAAGGATGAGGCAAATCTCTACTTAATGGCCAAGAGGGGAGATGATGCTTGGTAGCGGCTTCTAATTTACTTGTGTGTTGCCTCATTAAGATACATTGCATGTTCCTATGACCGGTCGTCACCTGTTCACCAATAAGCTGGTGAGGGAACAAAAAGACTTCTGGGAGGGAATACGGTCCTTTTTTTTTCTCCCGGCATTGCACCATGGAGTAGGGACACGACTTAAAGAGGAAGCAGGAGAAACTTGTAATCTCAGCACTCAGCCTTTGAACTCAGCCCGATGAAACACAAGCTTCCCAAAGCAAAAAAAAAAAAAAAAAAGGTTTCCAAAGAAGCGCTCGCAGAAGATTACTCAGAATACTGATGTAGTGTGGAATCAAATTCCTCAGGGCACAAAAAGGGCGACTTTCCGGGAAAGTAAATTGCGAGTGGGGAACAAGACTGTATACAATCATGTGCTATGGACATATTGTGATGGAACAAAAAAATGGTGATGGACAATTGAAATTCAATCAGCACCAAATTGCATTTTTTCGCTCACTTTTCCATGACTCGCCTTGGATTGGGACTTAACACCTTCTCAGTCACTTATCTTGCCTACTTGCCTAAGATTGAGCCGATCTGTTTTCTGCTTCAAAATGGCACGGTGAGAAACCTCACTGATTTCAATGTATCCGTCCATCAGTAAGACCAGCAGTGGCATAAAAAAAAAAAAAAAAAATCAATAGTGAATATTTTTCAAGTACTAACCAGATGTTCATTGATGACTCAACCGTCCATTAAGTGGGAATGGGTGATCTGCATCCTTATAACAGTGCAAAAAAAAAAGATTCAAGGAGAAAAAAAAGATCTAATGTAGCCTAAATGTTGTTGTTTTTTTGTCCATACTAAATCCACATTTGTTTTTCTGCAACAAACAGGTAGTGGGAGTTGACAGATGAGAGTTGTAGTGACTTTGCGTGAAAGCTTTAACCTAAAAAAAAAGTGCTCCAAGGTGTCTTACACTCTAATTGGGGCAGCTGCTACCATTTTCATAATTCGGATGTGCGTGTGTATGTGCAAGAATGTGTGCTGGATTTGGAAGAAGAGGGGTGGGGGGGTAAAGGGGGGGCGGTTTGCCACTGTCTGGCTACTGCGCTATTTCTCCTTATCCAGCTGTTGCACGTCTGTCAGAGAGCAAAGGTCTACTGGCATCCCATCAGATCACCCCCCTCCCTCCCTAATGACGACACCATGTGGAGCAGGAGGGGGCGGGGGGGGGGTGGGGGGTTAATGGTACCGTGGTGATCTCAACAAATGGCTTTTAAGCAAACAATACCATTTGTTAAATAACCTAAAATTCTGGCTTGTGAGTCAGTCATATTTCTTTTTCCTCCTCAAGGTGTTAAATTAATAGGTATACTTATGTATTCCGTGTGTGTGTGTTTTTCTTTTCTTTAACAGCTCTGGCACAATGCTGATAAGTCACAGTCCTTCAGTGTTAATTACAGCAGGCTATTTTTTGCATCAAGACATATGCGAGTTATTAGGAAGCGTGGAAAAAGTTTAGGAGGAAGTAAGCTTACTTTTACAAGGTGATATCTCTTTTTACTTCAACCCTAACCCTAACACCCCCCCCCCCCACACACACACACACAGCCATAAGAGAAAAACTAAATTTACGCACGCCAGAAAGCGGCAAGGCTTTTGTACTATTCCACATTTTAATAGTTATTTTTGACGTGTGTGTGTGTTTTAATCCCCTCGCGCATTCAGTTTAATGATATACAACATTTCTGATCAACTTTCCCCTCCGCGTCTCCGCATCTTCACGCGCTACCTCGCAAAAAAATAAGCATGGCCAAGAATTCCCAAGCAAAGCGCCGGGAATCAACTCAGTGTGATACCCACTGATGCAATCACGCTTCTTCCAACTAACTGCACGCGTAATTCCACAGATAACGCGGTGCAGCGTTTGCGTGGATGTCCTGCGCGGAGCGGGGCGCCGCACCAGCTGCCTTGACGCAGCGCGCGTGAAAGCGCACTAAAATCACACAGGAAAACAGCAAAAAATATAAAGAATGGGCTTACCCGAGGCCATAAGGCAAAAGATGAGGTAAAGCACGAGCATTGTAGTTGTTCCCCCGTGGCCGCGCGGATAAACGCCGTCTGTTTCGTGCGGGGCTGCTTGTGGTCCACTCACTCACTCGCACGCACGCACGCACTCCCGTGATATGATCCACTCGAGGGCAATCTCTCTGAATATGTCCCAATACTTGGTGGAAATCTAGTCACAGATGCATGTTTGTCACTCCTGCTAACTTTCCACTTTGAAGAATCAAAAGCCACGGGTTGGAAGTGCGGTCCACTTGTTCACTGCTGTGCGCTCTCCTCCTCCTGGACTCTGGACGCTTGTGATGATGGAGCTGGCTGAAGTTGCCTCTCTCCTCTCTCCTCCCTCCTCCTCCGTGTGAGTGACTGCCTTGCTGTGATGTATGGAACACACGTAGCTCTCGCGGACACGCACACTTCTCTCTGCTATACTTGCCAAAAGGAGATGCGCACTGTCTCCGTTGGGGGCTTACACCACATTTGGCACCAAGCTGAGTGTGCTGAGCCCCTCTGCCTCACACGCACGCCGGTGGGGCGGTGGGAAGGGGGTGGGCAAACCTCCCACCCCCGCCTCTTGGGGCCCCCTATTGGCTGGGCTGGCGTTTAGGGGAGGGCTTCGTTTCAAACAGTTATTCTGAGTTAAATGTGTGCTTGAATAAACAGTTTGCTGTGCAGACGCCCAGACGTTAACGGCCATGATCATAATCAGAGGTGGCAAATACTGACGTTAAGTAACGTGTAGCTGCAGATAGACGTGTAAAGAAAGTCTCACAAGCACTGATTCAATGCTGGGAATTAAATGTGAAAGGATATTAAGTTTTACTATCAGACGGTTTTCGATGACTCGGCAAAATGGGAAAAAAAGCCTCTGCACGCAAAATAATTTTCCTCTTTCTTACAGCAGTGATGAAGTTCAAACTCCCCCATGTCACTGCGTTTCCTTTTTATCATCAATCAATCAATAGCCATTGACGTAATGAGTTGAAAGTAGAATATCTGTTTTCAAATACAGTAGGGAGCTAACGTAAAAGGTCACAATACTTGGGGAAAAAAAAGAAACCCAATAACAAAGTATTTATACTTTGTCACTTCTCACCATTGATCTTAAAAGACGACATTTTGTCTTCTTTCCTCATTTGAATTCTCAAACCAGCAACTTCAAACCAGTCACAATGTCACCACTCATCAACCATTCAGTCAATCAATTAATCCAGCCATTTTCTATCCTCACTCATCGACAATTTATAGACAACTAACAAACTCCACAAAGCAATGTTGGACCAAGCCTGGATTCAAACCGTCAACCACAGAACTGCAAGTGCAATCATACAAATAGCATCTATCTTTCCTGATGAAAATAGTTTCTCCCGACACAACAACTCTAATGGGATTAAGCTGGAGGCACGAATGGGATCTCCGAATGCTGCCTTTACAAAGATAATAATGCTCTTTAATTGAACTCAATTTATTGTACTAATCCCTCAATTGGGAAATTTAATTTACGGTTGTTGTAGTTTGCAGTGGTGTCGAACAGCACTGGATCATAGTCAGAGATGGTTCTTGTCTTCTTTGGGAGAATTATTAGAAACACCTCTTGCACTCGAGATGATGACGTTATAAACGACAACATCAAAACTTTCGATAGTACAATTCAGATTCCAAACTATATTTTCCCTTTGGACTGTAGTAGAATGGGAATAATCTGTTCCAGTGTCAAACTGTTGCGTCATGACATCATTTCTTTTGACATTATTTTTTTTTTTATATTACCCGTTTTTATTTGGTTATTTTTTCTGTGTAAGTTACTTCCATTGTTTTTTTTTGTTTGTTTTTTTACTTGGAGAACAAAAGTTCAGCTCAGAATTGAATCTGTGGCTACCAAACATTACATTCAATTACATCTCAACACCAATTAGAATGATATTTATTTATTTATTTATTTATTTATTTATTTATTTATTTATTTATTTATTTATTTATTTATTTATTCATTCACTCACTATTTATTTTAGTAATATTTTTTTTGCACATGGATGCAAAATGGACCTTATTCCAAGAGCAGTTTGATCTCAACTGAGCCCGTTGTCATGTGTCGGGCTCTTACAAAGAGAAAAGAATCGTTATCATATTCTAACAAAAGCGAAAGCCTTTTAGTGAGAGATGAAAACAATGCGCCCGTGGCTGTTAATAGACGCACCCTTTCATCTGCTTCATAGTTATTCAAAGATCTATTGATTAACCCAAAATAATAGGCCTGGCAGTCATTTCCTTCAATAATCTTTCACTTGTGTGTTTTGGAGCAGAAAGGCAACCTTTTTTTAGCGTTGACACATCCCCCCCCAATTCGCACAGACAGGTAACACACATGCAGCCAGTTAACACAACCAGGTGGTGAAAACGCCACAAGAGTGTGAAAATTTCATCAAAGTGGACACCCTCTGTGGTCTTTTTTTGGGGGGTGAATTATCACCTTTTGGGCAATCCACATCATGATTAGCATTTAAAAAAAAAAAAAATCCAGTAGGTTTAAGACCCCAAGGCTGCCCTTTTTCTGTTTATTGCCTCTCACTAATGCAAACATAAGGGTCCCCTGCTAGTAAACACATGTTGATGGAAGAAACAGCTTGCACAGCCGGGAAGCCAACTGAGGTTAGTGCGAGGGAGCACATGGACGAGTGCTGCACGTGTGTGTTTGCGCAGGAATCCACACTATTATGCTATTTTTACAAACATCACAAAGCCACACAGTTTGCATGTTGGTGCTCGGAGGTAGGAGATTGAAACGAATCATGTGTGTGTGTGTAGGGTCTAGTGTTTGTGTGTGAATCCATCAATGATTGACTGGATGACGGGTGCGGGGATGCTGGGTGAGCTGTAAAAAGCAACGGGGTGCCTCCACCAGTTGTGCTGTGCTCGTAAAAGCCACAGCCATTGTGTGGAGTCTGTCAGCATTGCATTGACGTGGATGATGTCACACAGATGGACGGTGGAAATGATACACACCGATGTGAGTCTTAATTACGCTGGCCACCATCGCCGCATCAAATGGAGGGCGCCCATATTCCCCGAGCTTTTGACTGTGTGAATAATTGATGAATAAAAAGGGGATTTTCAGCAGTGGGGTTATTAATAATAGATAGGCTTTGATATTTACTAAACTGTTCAGTGAGAGAAAGGAGTGACAGTTTGGGTGTCATCTGCATGGTAATCGTAAGGAGGTAATAAATAAGGCATGAGGCGGAAATATATGGAAATGGGATTCATAAGGAAATGAGAATAATTTAACAAAATATTATGATGACCCCGGGTCAATTAAAAGAGATGATGTCCGTCACGCTGGGCTTTAAACTCAAACTCCTTGGTGTTATTAGGTGGAGGGGAGCCGTGTGTTTGCTTACCACGAATATGAAACTGAATAAATCAACCTTGTTATCTCGGCGAGGTAAAGAAGACATTTTTCTTTCATGAGTAAACAAAATGAGCCACAAGTCGAGGAATGTGTTTTGTTTCGTTTGAAAACCTTGAGCTGGGTGGGCGCATTCGGCATGACTTTCAATCATAACACGCGTATCTGTATGCATTCTTTACATTCTGGACAATGAACTGTGCTTTTGTTGAGAAAAGGAAAAACCCTTCACACATATTTTTCCTGTCTTCTAGAACAGGAAAAATATGTGCGAAGGGAGTGAGTCTAGTGCTACACAGGCGTCCTCTAATGGTTGGCAAAGGAATAGCTGCCCAACGACAGTTCAGTTGTATTTAACTTTTTCTATATTTGTATTTAATGTGTGAAAAACGTTTTTTTAAAACCCTTTTTTTCTATATAATTAACACTTTAGTTTTATGTATGATACATTTGAATTAAATAAAAATCGATACCACTTTTCAGAACAATCCCAGTATGAATTTTTGAGTTTTGAATAGTGATCAATATCAAGCACACATAAACTTTCCTCCAAAAACAATTAATGATCATTTTTGAAAAAGACCTTTATATCACAATTAATCAATATTCCTTGAAATTAATTGTCTATTTTTCAGATTTTTACTTTGTGGTCATTGCGAGGATACACCATCAGCGACCTCATTACAATTCCTCAAGGGGGAATTCAACTCAACTCAACTCACTGCTGTATATTTGTGTCGCGCACCACTCCGAACCAGATCACACATGTTCAGGCATGCAAGACAAAGAATCACCTCTCTCCAGGTGCCTGTCAAAAATGACTTGGGAGCATCTCATGAACTTTAGAGCGACTGAATATCGTAAATTCCTCACCGTATGGTTCTATTCAAACTGTAACCTGCAAGATTGATGGACACGTGCACCCTGCGAGTCCATTTTGGGTCCCCGGGGTTTATACTGCTGCCCATATGAGAAAGATTACACCGGCTTTTACTGTAATTGTGATATTGAATGTTGAGCGGATCCGTGTCACCCGTAACTCTAAGCGCTGCTATGAGCTCGTAACTCACGCAGACATATACACCTTTTTTTCCTGGAGGTGCTATCCCCCATCGCAATTCAAAACCACTCGCTCTCTCCCTCCGTTCCACTAATATGACGTCAACCCCTGCCTTGAAATCTGCAATTGTGCATTTTCTCCACGTGTGATTGACGAGCAGAGGAGGGCCATTAAAGCTCAACCTGGACCCGCGGTTCACTCTGTAAGTCCATAGGAATATTTTCAGCCTCATATCAAATCCATGTCCTCTGCCCTAATATCAGGATGTGACTCTGCCCACCCATGGATTCTGTTTTCGTCTGTAATGAAAGTCTCCCAGGGGATGGAGTGGAGGGATTCTTTTCCTCGGGGGTCAAGGAGAGGTGGAGGCTTTTGGTTCAAGCGGCGCTCGGAACGACGTGTGGATTACAGGAATGTAGCCGCTAAACTCCTCTGGCGATATGGAACGGACCAGGAGGCCGACTTCACAGTAGAGCCTACTGTGCCCGTTGCGTGTGTTTATACCACGGGCAGACTGCAACGATATTATTGTAGCGTGTGCAAGCACTTCAACAGTCAAAACTGTTTACGACATTTGAAGAAATAGAATTATTGCGTTAGTCTGACTGAATTTTTACTTCTGAAATATTTATATACACGTCTCTCTGTTTATCACAGCATATATACAAGTTATCCTACTTAAGAGAACACCGAGGAGTATGCAACCTTACTTGCAGTGGAAATAAAGTATCCTGCACATATTAAATGTCCTGGTGCCACACCGTCAAAAAAATCACTGCGTGTCGTTATTGCAGTTTGCCGCGAGCCAGATTGTTTACCTATTATGGGGTGTGTGGGATCTAATAGGTCAACCGGAAAAAAAAAAAAGTCCAATAGGCCCATAAAAGCCTAATACTAAGAGGTTGAAAGCACCATTTATAGTAGAGGACACACTTTGGTCTATAAATTGATTCTCTGTATACTGAGATGCAAAAAAAAAAAAAGAGTAGGACCTTAAAAGTCCCTTTCAATTTAGATGGATTTTTAAAAAAATGAAGTGAAACCCTGAGCGTTCTACAATGACGGCAAAATATAAATTTTTAATACCCCCTACAGAAAAAAATCAAATGTTTGATACAAACATTTTAACATGTTTCATGTGTGGAGTGTGTTGTTACTAGATTGACATTCCGTTCTAGATGTAGTACTTTAATATTTGTCTAATTTTCTCCAACATTCTCATGAGGACACTTTGGCGTCACTCATTCAAGTAGTAATTACAGCCCTACCCAGAATGTAAACTCTGATTGACTAGTTCCACGGCAAGGCGAGCTGTGTCTTTGCTGATAAGTACAGCAGTAAGCTGACTAAAATATTCATGCGCTGATGCAGAATTGTTGTCCCTTGATGGGCCTCGCCATGTGCAACATCTGTTCCTGATGTCATGCACGTTCCAGTGTGCCAGAAATGCCCTGATGGAGCCCGTCACGTTCCAAACGCGTTCACTCACTCACTCTGCTAAGATAAATATCTGTGGCGATGATGGCGATCCAGTCGACTGAACAAAAGTATTGAACACCTCGGCTAATCCATACCTATAGATTAGCCACTGCGGATCAGCGATTCTGCCACTCATTGATGAATGTCTCAGTTGAGTGCTGATTTCTTGTATAAAAACGTGCATTGTCTCGCACAAACTACAATGAATCGTCGTTATATCGGAGTTCATTCTTGGCGCTGCAGAATTTTGAGCTGCTGTTTTTAATTGATTTCTTTCCAGGACAGCACATAAACCGTACAGGCAACATGGATTTATCTGCTTGTGGGTTTTGTTTTATGCTCTCTTTGTATATGTTGCGGCACTAAAGTAGCAATTGTTTAAAAATTCATAATGACTATTGCTTTGCGTGTTAGCATTAAGCGAGCAGACGAGAAGGTCTTTTAAATATTATTATATTGAATATATGATATATGATACCAAGTGGCTTCAAAATTGACCTTAGGGACACGGTCTCAGGTGGAAAGTCCAAATGCGCCCCCATCTTCCCTCACATCTTCCTCCCATCACACAGTTCACTTTCAATCACATGGCCGGCCCACGACTGACTGGCTGCTTGTTTCGTGCCGTGATCCGATGCAGCTCTGCACTGATATAAATAATGAATGACTCGTCCACTGTCGCTTTTCATAGCATGTCAAGCCACGGCTTGGCCATTATTAGGGTCTGTTCTCCCCTCCCCCTCTTTCTCTCTGACTCCAGTTTTGTTATTGTTCTGGTTGACTTGCCTGCACACCTCCGCATTGGGTCAGCTGTCAGTACAGCTGATGGTTGCTACAGAGAAGAAAGACTTGCTTCTGGTGATACAGTAAAAAAAAAAAAAAAGCGCCCACACCAGAAGAGTGACAGCGGGGAATATTTTCTAATCTGGTTCAGGTAGCGAAGAAGCCACAGCTAACATGCTTTGTGGCCACAATCCTGTCATACTTGTAGTATAAGCTACACAAAAAGTATTCTGTACTTTCAAAACCTGCTCATGGTCATGGCTGACAAAAGTATATTGGACAGGTGCAAGTGACGTTGCAACAAAGCATTGCGGCGGTTATTATGCAAATGAGCCCCCTTGCTATGTAACATCAGGGCAGATGTGCAGAAAAACTCTCAAACACACTTTGAGAAATAGGCAATTTGCGAATGTAAGATTAACGATTTTCCCTGTTGTTTAATTTCACATTTGATAGGTCAGAGACCCAACAATTTGTCCATAAAAATTGCAATACGTCCCTTTTAAAGTTCAAAAGGAGCGAAATGGAAATTGATTCTTATGCCTTGAGAGTCAGCCACCCAGCAGCAGAAATCATGTCTTATTTACATACACATCTGTGTGCGAGAAATATGAATGAAGAACATCTGCCTGCAGGGAGGACAGCTCCCGTAAAGCAAACACAGAGCGCGCTGAAGAATCAGGGTTGTTCTTCGGCACAGATCCGCAACCCCCTTCAACAACAAACAAATTGATTTCAGCTCTGTTTGTTCAAAAAGTGTTTTCGCTAGCACCAGGCCAGGCCCGAGGCGAGTGTCCACCAGCAGCTCTCATCTCCGACAGCCTGAGCCCATCTCTCCATCTAAGCGGTAATAGCATCAAATCAAGGCCCGCGGCAAACAAACCCTGACAGATCCTCTCATTTGGGATTCACTTTGGGACAGCTGTGGTGCCATCCAAAAACAGGGGCTTGGTAAGTTGGGCCGTGCAGGGCAGCACTCAGTAATATATGCAGAGCGTGTGCACGTCCTGGATGACAGCAACACGAGCACTTGTCACTGGAGACATCAGTTCTACTTAGTCACAGCACTGCCCGGGCCATCCATATGACTGCAGCGCTCTGCAAACTCTATTAATAGTTATCTACCTTTCAGGGCTTCTTATGCTGACTATGGAATGACAGTAAAATACAATGAAGGAAATCCCAAATGAGAGGCAGAAACAGGAGAGCGTTGTCTGGCGCCACTCTCACACTCTTTACGTCATGTGACTGGGCAGCATAGTGCCAGACCTGCAGTTTATGTGAGAGGCATAAGGATTAGTTATGGGCCAGGAAGGAGGGAGGGAGGAGTGGGGGGGGGGTTGTTAAAGATCAGCAGAGCAAGCCAAAGAGATGGATGACAGAGAGGAAGATCGAGGATGGTAACGATGGGACTTCTTTTTCAAATATAAATCAAGGTTTTGCGATTAATATTTCATCCGGCTACTAAATTAAAAATGTGAACGGTCATCACTTATTTGTCAAATTGTCTACGCTCAAAAGGTACACGTCATGTTGGGTTTATAAAAGGTCAACGGTGGGGGATCAAAGTGTACTGATGCTGCCAAATATCCTTCCAAATAACCGCCTTGTTTGAGGGGCATTAGATCCAAATAGACTTGCTCCTCAGCTCGACTAAGTAGAGATGACATGATGTCAAACGTAACATCTGGAATGGCTTTGGCACGCTGAGTCAACGTACCTCCGCAAGTACCGCAAAGATACACACAGAATATAGCATACAACTAAAAAGCCTGCAAGATAATACCCACATGTTCTAAATCAATACCACATTCCTTTCAGTGTAACCATTAATATGTATCATACTTTTCTCCTGATTATCACAAGCACTCACATTTGCGGTCATCTTCCGTGCTGCTTTTCCGAAATTGGAGCCCAACCATAAAGTGGAACGAATCCATTAGACCTCCTTGTTGTCGTCGATACCCGCTGCTCATCTTTCTTCTCGATCTCGTTTTGTCGGTTGTCTTTGGGAAAGAAAATGCATTTGTGAAGGGCAGGAAGAAGAAAAAAAAACGCATTGCTTGAATAATCGACCTCCCACTGTGGTGCCTCGTGGACCTCATTTGCAAAATTAGAAGAGTTTGCTTGTACTTGTTCAAAATTGCGTACGTGTACTTTGCTCACCCAGCTGCCACCCAAAGAAGACAACCATACAATGCTCCCTTCTGTTCAGGCTAACGACAGGGAGAAAGATCTACTAGTGTACCTCAGCTGTCTTTTGCGGGGTCAACATATCCCATTATGTCCCTCAAAACAAGCCGTCTGCTCGCTCTATTCCGCTTTAAACCAGAATTAGCATCTTGCGGCTACTTCAGATCCTAATAAGAACGTAACTGCTCAGTTTTCAAAATATGTATCATCAGCACAAAAAAAAATAAAATAAAATAGAATTAGCATCTTGTGGGTACTTCTATAGCTTCAGATGCTAATAACTACACGGGTTTCAAGGTATGTATCATCAGCACAAAAATAAAAAAATCACAGCAAACAAGAGTTTGTTTAGTCACATCTGGCAGAGTGGCTTCTGTAGCCTCATTCCCTCATCTCTTGTCAAGAGGCTCAGGAAAAGCATCTGTTACTTGGGACATCTTGGGAGACAGGGGCAGCCGAACAGCTTGTGTTTGAGGATGAGGAAAAGGAAAAGGTTGTTTTGATTTGAAAAGGAGTTGTGATTTGCACACTTCCTGTGAGTCTTCCTGACCTCGCCCTGTGAAGCAGGCGGTACATTGTGTGATATACATTTTATATATATTGTTGTGTTGCAGTAAAATTGGGCTAACTGGAAAATGTTATCTTGAGACTGTAAACTCAAAATGAGAATTTTTATTGTAAAGTCCCATCAGAGCTGAATTTTCTGTCTCTTACTTAAGTTGTAAAAGTTGATCTTCTGTTAAATAGCAAAAATCCAAATATAATCCAACATTTGCACATCCATCTAGCAGGGCTGAGTAATTAATGAACTCATTTTCTAATAAGACCCGATTTAGAGCAGCTAGCCTGCGTATTTGTTGGTCTACATCATCTTCCTATATCTATTCTTAGTCACTCACTTCCTTCCACTACATCCTGATTGTATTTTCTTCCCTGCTTCCATCACGTCGTCAAGTACGGCAAACGTTCCCTGCTACTTTCTCTGGAAGGTCAAATCGTCACAATGACTCCAAGTGTTTTTTGGAAAGCGCTTATTGAGAGCTAGTTGATGTTGCCCTTACCACACTCACTTGTGGAATAACGTTGCCCAATTAGCCCTGCCACTTCATTATCTTTTGCACTTATTGTTGTAAAGCCACGCTGTGTTTTCTAAAGTGCACGGATTACCTGAATGAGAGCATTATCAGACCCGAGTGGGAAAAAAAGACAGGAAGGGTTGGGGGGGGGGGACCTTTTGTAAATATTAGTTTTATCATTTCATGCTTTGGCTCCAACGTTCATCCCAAGTGACTTTTAAATCTGGAGCCCATTTGCCAAACGGGGGGGACATACCTGCCTGAAGGGTACAACCGTTCCACATAATTCGCCCTGTATTGAAGCGGGCCTTGGTCAAATTAGGTAGACGCACTATTTAAATTGAAAAAAGGGGCCCTTTCAAAGAACGAAATAGATTAGTTCCGCTGATAGACGATCACTTGAAATCTTGACTGCTCGCTGATTGATATCAGTAAAGATGTTGCCCTTAGGGCTTCTGCAGGGCGGGGGAGATACGGTCATTTATTCTGACCAGATGAAAGACGGAAAATGTTTACATGAACTTAATTCAGCTAGCTTTCCCAACATTCTTTACGTCGGAAGAACCTTTTAGCATCAAGTCATCGATAATACAAACCACGCATCCCTACACGTAGGTCTAAATATGCAACTCTTGAGCTGGGTTGACCTTTTAATCACGGTATATTTAACACACATCCCGACGGTACTATTCATTATTGTAACCCAAGTGCCTTAATGGAAAGTAGAAATTGTGGTTCCCTCTCAACCGAAACCTGCTCATTATTCTCCATGTGAGCAGCCTGTTGGCTTCATTAAGGTTTTGCCGCACTTTGTGCTCAGGAGACAAACACAAACGCTAAGGCGGAGGAGGAAGTGTAAAGTGGGAGGGAGGGATAATGGTAGGCTGCGGTTGAGCCCATGCATGCTTGAAGTGAAATATGATTGATTAGTACGCTCTTGGGTTGACATGCCCTCACTGCAGCTGAAACCTGTTAACTCAATGTGCGCAGACCTGGGCCCAGCAAATGTGTTGTGACTGCCACATGGCAAATATTATGGTTGGCTGGCCAAGCTGCGGCTCAAACAGGGTACGAGCGATATAAACAAACACTTTCATACGGGTGTGCGTGACACCGCATGTCCGTGTTTGGTAGCGTGTTTGTGTACATACGGACGCATAGAATGATTGGTTGCGTTCTTCCGCGGATGACGCGAAACAGAACAGTACGTGACTGAAAGCGAGTGTGGATGAACATTTGTTTTAAAACACACTTGGTGCAGAGATAACAGATAAATGTATACTCTGTGGATTACGTTGGAAAGTACACCACACAAATTCACCTGATTCTGCGATCCTCATTAATCTTATACGGCAGGGGTGTCAAAGTCATTTTTTTCGCGGGCCGCATTGTAGTCATAGCTTATTATGACTGTCATTCCAAATAAATGTATGAACACCCAGATGTTTGAGAATATCTTTCGTTTTTCACATGTCCTGAGTGTTGTTGTTAGTCACCTAAATGTTGAACAGAGGCTGTGATTTACCGAAGTCAAATTCCTTGTTTGGCACGCTCAAACATGGCGAATAAAAAACTCTTGAATCTTGAATCTTGAATATTATATACAGTAAAAGCTACAAAACAAACTGACAAATAACTTGTTTTCAAATCAGACGAGTAAAAACGGGTCGAATATTAAAAAAAAAAAAAAAAAGATATGAAAAGTGAAGACAATTTGCAATTCTAGTCATGACACACGAATTTGATGCACAATTTGTCTTCGCGGGCTACATAAAATGATGTGGCGGGCAATATCTGAGTTTGACACCTGTGCTATACGAGTTCGTGTGGATTGAACTCCGATAAAGGTCAGATGAAATCACTCTGGGGTAAAGTCAGAGCTTGGTTGGGGAAAACAATAAGACACAGCGTGGTGGGCAGGGTGTGAGCGTGTCTGTCAGCAGCCATTAGCACTTCTATTAAAGCCTCAATGAAATCATGCCTCGCCGAGAGCTATTTAGCTTCTGCTGGGCCAATGAGTTGCGCTTTCCTTGATGCTTGGCTGGCTATGTTTACATGGATAGCAAGAGTCCAATATTAACTCAATTAAAGCAACACCTGCAGTCAGACGCTGCCATGTAAATAGCATTTTACATGCACCCAAACAAGGTCACGTTTCAATGGAGATTCATAACGATAAACATATTAGCATTGCGCTCGTGTGGCTTTTCTCTAGGTACTGCAATTTTGCGCCTAGAAAACATGCATGTTAGGTTAATTGAAGACGAGAAATTGGCCTTGGGTGTGCACCCGAGTGTGAACGTTTGTTTTGTTTTTACAGTAGCCATGCTGTATATATATCTTGCGAAAGACAGCTCACCTGTGACCCTAAAAACAATTTGCGGTGGAAACTGATTGGATGGATAACCACATTATGACAGATTTGCAGTTTGGCAGATTATACAAGTTAGGTTTTAATTAAAAGCGTGACGGTGAGAGGTATTGTTGTCACCCATTACTTGGTTGGATTGTGTGTTAGTCAGCAGGATTATGCAAAAACTGTACTGGTGACTTCCATGTAACTTTGTGGATAGTTGCTGCGTGTGCACAGCAAGAACCCATTAAATTGTTTTTGGAGGGCATGTATGTTCTCTTGTGTCTGCTGTCAAAAAAATAGTGGTGCTGGGATTCGATTTTGGGGGTGGTTTGGCTTATTTGGGGGAAACTTGCCTCAAAAATACACTAGAAACATTTGTATTGTGTTTAATTGGATGATATTTTCACTCCACATTTGCATTTGTGGTATCTTAATTGGCTTTTGTTGCAAATAGTGTTTGCTTATTTCATAATTCCCCTTGGCAGAACAGCTTCATATTATTTTTCTTGATGAATAGACTTGCACTTACATTTCATTTTGTGAATAGATATTTGTTTTAAGCGGTTATTTACGAGCAACCTTGTGTGTTAATATGCAGACAACAGTCTTGCAACTTGGCTGAAGTCTGTGCTCTCCAGAATGCCTTTGTGGTTTGAGTTTTGTTTTGTTTTAATGACTAAAGATATTTTTCAAGTCATTCTTTCCCAGGTTAGTTTATGTTCATATGCAGATCGCAATATTCCATATATTTCAGATATTATTATGATTATATTTATATTATATAATATTTATTATTATATTTGCATAGGCGCAACATATTTTTATTTAATTTTTTTATCATACATTTTCCACCATCATGGGTTTGAAGCAAACAAAAACAAGAAACCAAAATTAAGTACAAGAAGTTCATGTACTGCATCATTCCAAATCCACCCAAAAAACTACGAAGCCGACTTAAGTTGTAGTATATAACAGGGTAGGTGGTAAAAAATAAATATGGACTCTTGTCAATAATCACACATGTTCCAGGATAACAGATTGATTTTTCTGCTGCGGCTGATGTTACTGTCCAAATAATTACAGCGAGTGTTGTATGGATGCGGTATAGTATCTACACCCAGCGGTCACAATTCTTTTCACTAGGCCACATAAATGTTTACAACAAATCGTGAGGTGAGAATGAGGGGCGTTTAATTCCCAATATTATATACAGAGGGCACAAAGTTTCTTGTGTGTACAGTTTGAGGGCCAAGAATGTAATTAAGGAACCAAACTTTGTGGAAATGTATGCCTCCAAATGTCAGAGGTCAAACATCGACGCGGTGGATTACTGTTATCAACATCTAACTGAAATTAAATATTTGTGCGACATGGGAAAGCTGTTCTCGTCCCTGTCTTGGGTTTGCAGCACACTAAAAGCAAAATAAATCGATGACGGATTTGTTTTAAAATTGTAATAGAGGTTACAGTAATAATGTATTTGGCAAATAAAAAAAAAAAAAAAAAAATGTAGCTAAACTTCAGTAAGCCTCCTTCTCTTATTCGGTCTGTGGCATTATAAACTAAAAATAATCATTTTACCAGAGTGCTGTATAGAGCTGCAAAAATTAATCGATTAATCGACAATTATCAAAATAATCGTCAATATTTTAGGAATCGGGTAACCCTAACCCATTATATTAAAATTGTCCAAATCCTCTGTCTTACCTCTCAAGGATATTTATGATAATGAACGGATCATTTTTAGCATTTAATCAAGGTAAGATATTTGCACAAATCTGTTTTTACTTCATAAAACAATCACCACACCAGTAACAAGATCCAAAAGATCCTCTCATGTTATACGATTTAAATAGTCATCACTTATGAACAGTGAGCCTACTTTAATGGACTATAATTTGCATATCAAATAAATATTTCATCAATTGAAGGAAACTTTGGAGTTTTTGGGAAACACAGTAGAGGTTATAGACAGGATAGTAACGGCTTGCAGAAGTTCAGCACTGATGTCCCCAGTGTCCATGTTTGACAGGCCTGCGGTGGGTGGCTGTCTTCTCCGTCTCCCTCTTATCTGCTCCCATCAGCTCATGACGCACACACAAACACAGTACAGTACCCTGGGTCACCTCTGTTCCCTGCCCAATCGAGGAAGATGACATGTGTTTGATGGCACTGTCCACCTCCTCCTTGTCCACCGGCTCAAAGGAACCACAACCCGACGGGGTTGGAGTGTGGGGCAGCTAGTTGGCACTGACATGTTTGTACTGCTCAGTTCCTTCAAAAGACTGCATAGAGGCCAGTGTTGTTGATTTTTTTTTTTTTGCTTTGTTTGTCGCTCCTAATTAGCTGGGCCGACGAGCAGTTTTGAACGTGGGCCCTTGCAATCCACCGCGGCTAATCAAAACTAGCTGAGACAAAGCCGGAGATGAAGAGCGAAGTGACGCTGACCTGAAAATGTCAGCTGGTGTTGCCTTTCTTATTGTTCACTGATGCTCTCGATCGCGCTTCAGGCTCTTTGCATATTTGGTTCGTAGTTATTTTCACTTGGATTGCTCAGATGGCGGTGAGATTTAAGAAAAAATTTGAAGGCCTTGCTGCTTTTTGTTAAAAGGATGAGAGGTTATTATGAGGTGACCTCGGCTGCCCACGCTATTGCTGTTGTGAGCAATAAAGCTCATTATCCTTGCCGAGAGACGGCGGGTCAACATGCCGTCTCCTCCTGCACTCAGTCAGAGGTGACGCTGGACAGCACATTTGCTATTCGCTCAAAGAGAAGCTGTCACTCTGAGCCTACGTGATTGGAAATTACATAAATTTGTATCCACTGTCTTATTGTTAAAAATGTTTTAGATGTGTGTCGTTATTAGAAGGTGGAGATAGAGAATGACCATTTATGACAAAACCAAGACTGATAATGGGGTCTTCAACCACAGGCTACTGTTGTGTGTTTAGCTTTTCTGGCCCGGGAAAATCAATAAGGCCCTGCCTGATATTTTTGCAGGGGGTATATTCCGCACACAAGGTGTAATCTCAGTTTTATGTCACTACACAGGTACTTTGACAGGAAGAGACATTGCACCAAAACAGTCGTAGCTTAATCTAAACGATAGGATGGAAAAAGAAAACATATGTGCATTGCGGAATATCGTAATTATTTGGAAATTCCGAAATCCAGTAGATTGAGCAGGTGTACCTAATAAATATACTTTTGAGATTCCAATAGAAGTTCACCAAGCTAGTCACATTTTGGGAAAAAAAATGTAATTTGCATATAAATATATAGATATATAAATATATACTACCCAGTCAACTCATATTGTTACAGATTCAGATTTTGCATATGCATTCTCCCTTGCTTGTTCACAAGCATAGTGATTTTTTTTAAACACCTGAGCAATTAATATTCTCACATTGGTTTAAAACAACAGCAAAATCATCACAACTTTCTTGATTACGCTCATAAGTGAATTCAACCCGTTAACCAACATGTCAAGGGAATATAGTTGAATAGAATATGCAATTAAAAAAAAAAGTGCAATACAGGTATGTTTTTTTTAACTTTCATTTTCATATGCTCTAATTACTGCTGTGCAGGAATATGGAACAATTGTGTCTTCATTTCCATTACACATGTATAAATAGTATTTAGGTAATGGTATGCACGAGCGCGCTTGTTTGTTAATATCAAGTAAATTACCAAGTTAATTAAAGTTATAGCAAAGAATTCTGAGAAAGACCCACAAGACCGTATGAGGTCTGCATAATCAATTCAAATATTTCTAAACAACGCACATTATGAATTTTAAGTTTGCCTTGACAAAATAACAGTTAAGGCCAAAACAGATTGCCGTAAAAAAAGATTTATGTCATGTGACCTCTAGAAAGAATTTTTCTTTTAACTCATTCACTGCCAACCCAATTAATATCTTTGACGTCTATAACCATCAGTGGCACTGAATAAATTAATAAATACACTTTCAATCTCAAACAAAAATGATTGCTGATGTTGAGTCAAAAAATATGTTTCAAGGCAAGAGAATTGTCACAACTTATGCCAATACATGTCTCTTTTCTTGTTATATGGAAAAGAAATATCGCCATGTGCCAGACACCATATTTTGTGTGTAATTGTGAGGGCATGCTGCTCTGGTGGAAGTTGTACTTTTATTAGTCATAATGAAGATGCAGTAGAGCTTGTGTTCTCCTCTCATGCCCGACCATCTCCATGTGTATGCTGACAGCTGAATGTTGCCAACTTTGCTTGTTACTCATTCTCGTGTGTGCGTGTGTGCGTGTGCCCCGAAGCGCCATGCTGTTGCTACTCAAACATGTATGCTAATGAACTGGTAAAAAAAAAAAAAGCAACAACAACAAAACCATTGCAAATAAATATTTGCTTTGCTTTTTTTTAGTTTCCAATTAACACTTCACTGAGATGAATAACCAAACACATTTTTACAGCTTTTAATCTTCCAGAGCATATTTTTTTTCAGTTTTAATCAAGACACCTATTTTCGCGTTCAACAATTTAATAGGAGAGCTTTGCCAGAGGCGTCAGGTTTTTTTTTTTTTTTTTGGAGCGGCTTATTGCTATTGGAAATGATTGCGCTTAGATGTGCGAGATTTTTTCTTAGCCTTGATAAAGCTAGCTATCTCTATTCTGATCCTCTCGGCGGTCTGCGGCCCTGCAAACTGCATGGCAACAAGTTGCCCTGATCACCAGCCGTGCCTTGGTGCCTGCTCCGAGGTAAAAGTCGATAAACGCCTGTTTGGTTGCACCTAAACGTCCCTTCCCCGAATCTCTTCGCCTCCTTTACTGACTGATTACGGAACTGAGCTCCAGTGGAATCATTTGTATTTTGCGTCACATGTCCTGCTTGCGGCCTCCCCCTTCCCCTTGGTTATGTTGAATCATCTGCGACTGAGTAAGTGGAGCACATGGTCACCCACGCCGCCGGCTGTGAGGAGCCCAGTGCCAGTCCCGAACGCCCAAGGCCGGCCGAGAAACACGAGGCAAGATTTTGCTGAGATCTCCCCCTCCCTCACCGCCCCGCTGCAGCCCGGAGAGATCAAGCCGAACATGGGCGTCCCTGTCTGAGGCTGTTTGCTCTTAATTGAGTTGCTCACTCAGCCACTCGCCCCGAAGCGACACCTCTATGTCACTTCCTATGATTAACCTAAATTTCACCCATCGTCCAAGACGTTGTTGTGTTGCGCTAAGGCCGCCGAGTATGCGTTGAGACGTGCACAATAAAAGAGCAAGGAGAGGAAAATAAAAGGCGAGTGCCAAGGTAAGATGTGATGATGGCGGCAGAATATATATCATAGGAGCAGTTAATGCCCACATCTGCACATAAAACAGAGAAGTGAGGCTGGAAATAATTAGGATATCAGGTAAAAGGTCCCACTTTCCTTGCCTCAGCAAAAAAAAATACACGGCACTGATGTCACCCAGCGTGTATTGAGCCGGTCAAGTGGATTTAAAAATGACTTCTTGTCATAGCCTGTAGCATTTAACAGCGTCGGTGCGGACTAAATTGGGCTTTTTAGCTCTGGCCAGGCTCCAGGGGACAGGCTGCTTATGTATGGGCTTTTCCAGGAGTTAGTCATAGGATCGGTTGCTCATTTCCCTCCAGTCACAGGTAGCCAAGCTGCCAGCAAAGACTAAACCAATCAGACCTTTCATTTATTGGCACCCCAAGAAGCGGAATAAATCACGCCAACAAGCATCGACCGGCACCTTCGTCACAAACGGTAGCTCAGAACTACTCATGGATTTGCGGCGTTTTGATCAATGTGAAGCCTTGATGGTCGAGCGTTTGGAAAGAACCATTGTTTTCCTTTTTGCCTTTCACAGCTTTTTCCTCGCACTTGATTTCTTTCTCACTTGCCTCCTTTTTTTTTTTTCATGCCTGGTTTGTTTTCCAAACACTTGTGTGCGTCGGCAGCCATCTCCCTGCCAAGGCACTCATGGAGAAGTGATGGGCATGGGGAGTCTGTGGGCCAGCAACCATGAAATAAATATGGATGGTCATGAGTGAGATGAGCGGGGATCATCTGTTTCGCCATCTGCTTGTGCGAAAGCGTGGATGTAATGACTGTAGTAGTGCCTAGCCCAGTGAGTCCTTCATTGCGGGGAAGCTTGACGCCAATTGCGCACTTGCTGGGACACACAAACACAACCCATGCACGAGTTTTACATCCCAACCAATCTCTACATTAACACTGCAGGCATTCAGCTCTTGCCCCAAAAGATGAAGTGCGAGTGCAGACATCACGGTGGCTTCCCGCCAGCACTCAGGTACACAACTTTGCTGCATGTGTCACTTTATGGCCCAGTGTGGCCATTAGAAATGACAGGATGACAATTGCCAGGCACAATTGTTGTTGGGGATTGTTCAACTGCCACCGTCCTACCATATGACAATCTGTCTCTCCACGGATGATATGAGACTTGTATTGGGCCTTGCGGGCAATGAAATACTGCACCGACACCGGTAGTGCATTTATATCATTCGTGCAATTACGATTTTTTCTTTTCATGAGCATCTGTTGATAATATGCAAAGATGGATTTGCAGGGATGCAAATAAATCTGTCATGATAAGTGAAAATAAAGTAAATTGAAAGTCATGAAGACTCACTTAACCTAAAAGTCAAAGCACAGTTGTTCTTACTTTTTCACTCCAAATAAGTTATTTATCAAACCTAGTTGAAGTTCATTCATTAGACATCGGGCGAAAGGCAAACTACACTCCGCCTACACCCTGGATTGGTCGCTGGCCAATCACGCTCACACCGAGGATCAATTTAGGGTTGTCAGTCGTCCTACCATGCATGTTTTTAGAATGTGGGAGGAAACCGGAGCACCCGAAGGAAAACCCACGTAGGCATGGGGAGAACATGCAAACCACACAAGTCGGCCTAAGATGGAATCAAACCCTGAACCTCTGAGTCGTGAGGAGGATGTGCTAACCGCTGCCTAAAAACATATTTTCCACTCTGTTTTGAGTGACGTAAAGACTGAGGGAATGCTTATTCAGAAATGACAACAACAAAAACAGCAACAAAGACTTTTCCATAATACATTGTTCTAATGGGAAGCTGGAGCAGAGGTGGTCGGGTTGCAGGTGGGCGGGGGGCACAGTAGGAGCTCTCAGAATCAATCTTGATGCTTGGATGGAATCATAGAGCGCAAAGAAAATGGCAAACATTTCTGTGGCTCAATGGCCTGATGCTTCCATAAATATGATTTTATGGCTCGGGATGAGTTGGGGCTGAGATGTTTGCTGCTCATAAAGGTGCGTCTCCGTGTGTGTGTGTGTGACTATAGAGCTGAATGCTTCATGCCGGAGCACATAAAACATTTCTAATTGAATTAGCACATACAAAGGGAGAGTCAATACCATGTCAGTCACAGTGTTGAATAATGTTGCGAATCGCAAGTTAAGTGTTCGAAAGGAGCTTAATTGCTGACACTATCGTGTTCCGCGGTATATCTCGCGGGGCCAGCCCATTACGCACAATGGCGTACTGACCATTTGCACAAGTTCCGAACGACGCCAGGCTCGCAAATCAAATTCTGACTCATTTAGCGGATCCTCGACGGAGAAGCGGAACATCGTGCTGCCCCTGATTTTTCATCTATCTTTTGCCTTGTAAGTGTTGTCTAGGGAACTCGAAGCAAATCTTGCAGCTGGGGGTGGGGTGGGGTGAGGGCCACTGTTAAGAGTCTCTTGAACTATAGTCTAGTGTCAGTGGAGAGGACTGAATGAGAAAAGCTTCCAAGAGGAGAAAAGAGGAGAAGAAGAAGCAAGGCCTGCGATGATTTGTTTTTCTTGTCTGCACCCCCTGGAGCTAGCAAGCGCGCTGTCACTGGAACACGGTGCTGTGAAAGCGAGAGTGTCATGTAAAGATTCACCGCATCACAGTTGCAGTCAAACATTGGAAATTGAAAACTGTTCCGTGATGCTAACTGACTTACAAATTACTAAATAACTTTTTGCATAAGGTATGATGTAAAACAGGGGTGGTCAAATGAATTTGAATGTTCAAATATTTTGAAAAGAAGAATGGTGAAAAAAAATGCTAGCTCTATTTTTTAAAACTGAAGACAATTTGCAATTTTAGTACTGACATGTTTTGATTTGTCTTCGCGGGCTACATTCAAGGATGTGTCAGGCTGTATCTGGCCCTGTCACCCATAATGTAAAACATTCATTATAGATTGATTGATTGATATCTTTATTTCGAACATCCAAAACAAAAAAGAAAAAACAAAACAAATCACACTCTAAAGTTCCACATATAAGTCCATACAACAAACAAAATATAAACCAACAAACAGAAAAAATACATAAATAAATAATAATAATAATAATAATACATAAGTATGATTTAGATGCCCTAAAAACTTTATATCCAGTTTTTGACGCACAAATAAATAACCACTGTATATTATCACCAAATTTAAATTATTTTTTTCAGTCTAATTAGGATATCCGAATGTTTTCTTTGGTTCGAACCTGAGATAGAATGAAGCAGGTATTTAACTGTGTAATGTTTGAAGAGTCGCCATCTGGCACATTTTTTTTTTTTTTTTTTTTAAACCCTACTCTGGCATTTGCAGTCAAAGCCCTCTTTGAAAATGCCTGATTCCAAACAGGTATCCACCTCACGCTTCCAAAATGCACTTTAGTAATTAATGTTGACCCCAGTGGACTGATCTTATTCCTCGGTTGTTTTTCTTCTGCCAGGGTGACGCTTGCTTGACCTCTACCTACTGATAATCAAACACTTCCGTGATTTACAATATATGGTGTGATAAGTTCTGGATTTTAGGAGTATATGGGTCCAGCTCCGACTTGCTGGAAATAGCTTCGATGTGGACCAAAATGTCAGGGAAATTGGGATTAAATTTGGCTTGATGTTGCTTGTCTCACCACTGGCCAGCGTTCCACTTTTTTTTTTTTTTTTTTTTCCCAGCAGTAGTCTCACATCTTTGTGGGTCAAATGGCTGAATTCCTGTCATCAAGGGCAGCGGGTTTTAACGTCAGGGACTGTGCTATCTCTTCTCCAAAGCTCTTCTCTCTTCTGCTGATAACAGTTAATCCTTGCCTCACATTAAACTGTGACCAAGATCAATTAAAACCCAGCTTCACCCTGATATAATCTTCCTCGCATCAGCCACTGATTGTGTGCGTCCATGTGTGTGTGTGTGTGCACAACTGCTCATGTGTGTGTGTGTGCATGATGAAGGCCATCATCGCTGTCAGTCGGCTGCCAAGCTGCTGAGAGAGCCCGCCATTGATTTTCATCGCCTCTTAACAGAGATGAAAGACAATGAAGAACAATAACTGGGATGATCACAACACTGTTGGCCATGTATGCACATCATTATTATCCCTCTCCTAATTAGCATTCTTGTCTTCGCTGTAATTATTTTTATTTGGCACTAGCCTTGTCGTTATTAGGAATTCAGTAATGGAAAAGAATTATGTTTATGCGTGTGCTTGCGTTGCAGCTGTGCGGTAACGCTGATGCTCCGGTGTGTGTGTTTTGGTGTGTGTGAGTGTTCCATCTGTTGTTCCAAGTTAGAGAAAGGAACAGTCCTTTGGAGATGTTTTAGACATGTAAAGGACGAAACAAATATTCTACGAGAGTAAAAAAATAAAAATAAAAAAAAACTAGTCATTTGTGAGAATAAAGTCAAAACAGTGCAAGAATAAAGTTTTAGGAGAATAAAGCTGTTGGTTACCAAAAAAATAAAACTCTAATTAAGAGACTACTAAGAAACTACTACACTTTGAACTTTTACAAAATAAGGTCATGAAGGAACAAGAATAAGGTCATTTTTCTCATATAACAATAATAATAATGTCTTGGAATAACAAATTATAATCCAAATTCTTAGCAAATAAACCTTGCCAATGACGATTAAAAAGAAAGATGTAAAAACAACAGTAAAGTAAAATTTTCAAAGAATAAAGGAACACTTTTAGTTAAAGCCGAACATTATGAAGTTAAATATTTCAATAATCAACTCATACTTTCATGAGATTTTTTTTAGAGGAATAAATCCATAGGAATACAATATTTTTTGTTATTAAAGTGGTCTGATGCGAACAAAATACAAGATATCACCTGATGTTTTCAAATAATTCTAATTTTAATGCCCTTTTTTTTTTTGTTTGGAAAACGCTTAACTGTATTAAAACAGTATTGCTTTTCTTACCATAACATAACTTCTTTCCTCAGAATGAATAAAAACAGTTATTCTCTTCTCCAATACACCCAACGAGATTTTGTTTTTGTTCTTATAAGTTGAGTCTAAGTGGGCAATATTGTGCATCAAAATAACACACCGGTTTCATGGTGTTGTTTCCAAAACCGTTGGCATCACACGGGGGCTGTTTGGCAGAAACGAGAGGATCCGTCCTGGGGTGCCAACTGTGTTTTGGCATGTGTGATGGCAGGTTGTGTTGTGAGAAGCCATGGAGGTAGGGGATCGAGAAAGGCATGAGCACGGCAGGACAGGGTGGGAACGGAGGCGGAGTGGAGCCGAGGCCCTAACGTGCACAGCGGCTGCCAAGCCGACTGTCATGTTGGCCACTGGGACGGGCTGATGTGGGCTTGGGCTTGTTTTGGTGTGTACATCAAAAGGACAGGCTGAAAACATGAAAACTTTGCTCATTTTCTTCTCATCCGTCTCATATCTCGCCTCTCCTGCGATACTTTATTTCTAAGGCCTAGACTCTCTTTCTGGGTACTCCCTCCCTCCACCCCACCACCCCACAAGAGGCACATCCAAGGTGCTGGAGAAGCTTTGAGGAGACACAGCATGCCTGCAGATTTGCCACGACAAAGTGAAACTAAACTCCCAGGAGAGCACAAGAGGGGATTCTAATCTAAATGGGTGTTTTTAGACACCCCAGCCCTTTGCGCAGTGATGGTAGTAATGCTAATATATATAGTATATATATACTATATAGTATGCATATATAATATGCACACACACACACCAATTTTGTGCATGCTATGTAACATTGGACATGCAATGTGCAGTGACAGAGTTGAACTTGGCCACTGTTCAAGCTTCCATGTGCATGTGCACCTGCGCACCACTTCTGACAGCCCTGACTATAGCATCATCTGTTGACACCTTCACCCTCCTGTAACCGTGTTTCATCTTCTCTGCTGTTACCTCCTCTAACGCCACTCTTGTGTTTATAAGGCAGAGCTACCGTGCATCTTCTGCTTGGCCTGCGCAGCCGTTTTCTGACTTCCTTTGTCACACTGGGAAAAAAGCAAACAAATGATTCAAAAATATCCCCCATATATATGATCCTATTTTGATTTCTCCATTTTTCGGTGGATTTCGTGCTCTTTCTGCTCCACACTTGTATTTTTAGTCGCTGTTTTTTTTTTTCCTTCTTCCCATTTCCTGCATTGGCTGTGCTTAGTTGTGACCTAGTTTATTAAAAGGGGGAAGTATGGCCAAGCCATGGGAATCAGGGGCAGATTAACTTTCTGTTACTTCCCCCCCTTCGTACAGCTCCATATGTCACAGTGATTGCTTTAAAAATAAGTTACTAAAAGATGAGATCATGATACATAAGAGCAGAAAGATATAAACCATTTTTTTTCTAGTACTACACTTCTTTGATCTCTTCTCTAACCAATCTAAAGTGACTCTAGTGACTGATTAATTTGTAACGATGATGGATATTGTTGATTCTGCAAGTCGGTTTCGAGTCCATACCTTTACTCTGTTTGTGCCTCATTGACAGTTCCGTGTCATCCACACCCGTGTTTGTAATTAAGCGTATTCTGGAGCAGTGACCTGACTGAGGCTCGAACCATTTACGGGGTTATCCGGCTGGAGTCGGCTTAGTAAAGAAATCAGGGATGAGAGGTAAATGACAAGAGGATAAAGAGTCAGAGATAGCCAAGCAGCTTCAGTGTAGTTTGCTTACGACTTACTCCCACACAGTCAAGGCATGGAAGTTCTGAAAAGATCCATTGCTACCACGTGCACGACAAACATTCGCTGGTACTCAGCATGGTTACTAGGTAAGACTTGACCTTGATACCCCAACCTGGACCACTAAAGATTACCAGGTTGTTCTGAGGGTCAAACTCAGAATCTGCTTTTGAAACAGTATAATACGATAATGTTGGTGCCAACAACAACAATTACCCTCAAGGTAATGATGTTATTTTCCTGGCATTTGCTTTCTATCCTTCAGAAGTATAACATTAAGGGACCACTAACACACCAGTTTACTGAAGTCACAAACGTTTGAAAACATCTCAAAGGCGGAATTTACATAAGATGATTCAATTGACACAATTCCCAGTGTTTTGTCCCAAGTGGTTACACGATTTAATATACATATGATGGAAGTCTTAAGGTAAAAATAGAATTGGATATCTAGACATTGGGTCAATCCTTTTCCAAATGTGGATACAAATCCAATGCGACTGCAGCATAAATTGGATCTCTAAATTGTCAATGAGAACCTGCAAAAATATTTCATTTAATTAGGTTTTTTTTTTAATGGAAATAGACAAATTAATTAATAAAATAAAATTGGATCTATAAGTTCTTAATGAGAACCTGCAAAAATATTTCATTCGTTTGATTTTTTAATCTGTATGCTTTGCTAGAGCGTTTGCAAACACAACAGAAACTCTAAAAAAAACATTTACCGCCAAATGCTGTAAACTGCAAACCAGTTATGCACCAACTAGAGGCTACGAAACCAAAAAATGACAAACTCCCTGATTGAAGTCTATGCATGCACCAATCAATAGTTACGATCAAGAACTTCATGAGCTGCTGTAGCCTTTCTACTTTATATACTGCTTCCTCACCAGTGCCAACATTATGACAGTATCATAATCCAACACAAGGGTTCATTCATTAACATTATAAGATCTGGCCATTTTCCTTCATTTCTCAATGAATAATGCATGACGCTTAACGACAAAAACCCAGACATATGCTGCGACCCTGTCTGGGAAGATATGCAATTTGGAGCCTTTTTAAAATAAGGATAAAATTAATATGAAAGTGTCCAGTGTAAGTAAATCTTTGGGTAATGATGATAAAAGGCAGTCACTGATTGGTCACTCGTCTGACTTGGGCGTGGGTTCGGTTCTCATTCAGCGACGGTGCATCACGGTGAAGATGTGTGTGGTCACAGAATCAAATGGCTCACTTTGAGCAGCATGAATGTAATTTAGATGTTAGGATTTGATGAAGGTGGAATTAAGTCTCACACATAGAACAAAGAAGAGGGTTGGATCAGAGTCTGCCTTTCATTACTTGGCCTGAACCCCCCCCGCTGCCATTCTCCATCCTATGGTGGTTTCTACGCCCCTGCCACTGAACAGCTACCTGCGGCTACTTTTAAACTCGCTCGGGCTGATTAGACTTGCTTTTCGTCTCAGAACGCGACACAGACGCAGCATGGCTTCGGCAGCCGATGCAAATTTTCCCCAGCTTCACACTGAGCCAGCCATTCCCAGTCGTGCAACAGCAGACGTTTTAAAGAAGAGGAAAATAAGACTTGAAAAAAGGATGCTGACCTTTTCTCAGATGGCTCCAGATGGGGTTATGAGGTTTAAAGTTGATGCTCGTTTTTTTTTTAGAGGATGAGGCATAGGGAGGGTTTTGCATTTTTTTTTTTTTGCATTTTGTAGGGAATGAAACTCACCGTTCCATTTCCTGGCTTTATTTCTTCTTTGTCCCTCACCTTCCATAAAGGGATGCTGAAGAATGAATTTTTCTATTCTCTCTTCCAAACTTATCCACATCTTAATTAAACATTTTATGACTTCCCTTGGTTTCATTCCGAATCCCCCGTTCAGTTATCTTATCAAAATGTTATAATGAAGAGGGAAAAATGCATTTTTATTCCAGAACAACAGCATGTTATAAAGACAGTTGTGTGCTTTTCCGTGTGCCAAATGTGCGGATTGGAGTCTCTCTCCTCCATCTCTAATCAACGCCGAGCATGTGGGAAACTAATGGTGTTTTTCTCTTTGCACAAACAGCACCCGCCTCACCCCTGAGTGGGACAATGTAGCGGATTGAACAGATTATAGACTTGGCTGTGCATAACAAGGGTCAGATATACAAAATGTGCATCTTTTAGTTTTAATGGCTCATGAATATGAAACACTTGTGGTCACCGCAAAAAAATGTGCAGCGGAAATCAATTAAATGTTTTTCCTGTTGTTGTTTTTTTCCTCCTCCCTATTTAGAAAGCAGGGTGAAACATTTAGTTTCAGTGCAAATACTCTAAATTACCAAAACCATAATCTCCTGAGCAGGGAGAGAAATAAAAATACAGACAGTGCTGACTATAATTGAGTTTGTGTGAGAGCTTTGTATGCATGCACATGCACACATATATTGTTTGTTTTTTTTGTTTTCTTATAGGGAGCACTTTGGGGGGCTTTTTGTGTATTAGACCGTCATTATGGTTTGCTTACTTATGCGATGGATTACTTGATTCAAGTCGGATTTAATTTTTTTTTTAATTTGGATTTGCTTCTTTTTTTTTTCAAATTTAACATTGAAAGCCTAAAAAATTATAACACAATAAAATAGCTTAGCTGTATGAGCTTTTGCTTTTAAGTTTCTCCATTTGAGGCCACAGTAAGTCACTCAAGGTTGGCATTGTAGTCAATCCATTTTTTTTATTTTGTTTTTAAGGGCTGCCCGTCTGAGCCTCCAAGATGAAAACAAATAAATTCTAAATACTCTGTCCACTGCTTAAGTCTTAGAGGATTAGTTTGGACCATTTCCTCTCTTTTATGTAATAAATGTAAACTTAAGTAATCTTTCCGGGGTCGAAAAGTTCAAAAACAAAAAAATGACACAGACGTTCCCTGTGACTGGTTGTGCGCCGGGGTCCTTTCTGCAATTTTTTTCTCCTTAGCTTTATCAGACAGTAAAATATTTTAACTGTGAAGACCTATATTTGCCAAGCATCCAATCCTCCAAATTCATTTTTTTATATATTTTTTTTTTAACAAGAGCCACATTGTTACTATGGTGCTCTCAATTCTCTGTCGGTGTCATAAACAGGAGCCAGAGATTCCCTATTGGGATGATTTTGCATGCAGGTTGGAAAGAAAAATGCTACTGGGCCCCAAATACATTCCATCACCATCACCCCAAGGATCCACTGCTGGAGTCTTATTTCCAAACATAGAGAGGATGGACGGAGAGGTTTGAAGGCATAGAAAGAGATGGGAATAAAAAACATGAGCATGTTCGGGCTAGGGAAGGGAGTAACAGCAATGTGGGATTAAATGCTTTGAATAGCGGTTTGAATTTACATGCTAGCAGAATTTTACTTGTGATAGCCTGGGGTGGGGGCTGGGATGGTGGTGGGAGACAAATATCTGCAGCAAAACCTATTATCAGTAGTTTCTCTGGGAAAATGTTATCTTAAAGCAGGCTCGGCGGTCTGAGTGAGTCCAGGGTGATCGAGGCCGTGCCGATGAGCGCCGGCGATATGCTGTGAAGTTGAAACTCAGGCTTGGTTTGACTTTTATTTTTATATATATATTCACTTTTTTTGTTAGCCCAATCCTTTTATCTGCGATCGAACCTGCAATGACGAGATAAAGCCTCGCCGAGTTTTTCCATAAATGCACTTATCGGAGTTAGTCGTACAAGCGCAATGCCAATGAGATGGGCGAGTTTAACATTCAGTATGCATCGTTTCACCGGAGCGCAGGCCGTCTTACACACACGCTGCTGCCAACACACACAAACAGCTCATGTGCACTTACAATATACATCAAGTAGAGATGCAAGCAGGCATACACACACATGCATGCTTTCTTTGTGTGTCTAAAGGCTATTCACGGTAATTGCTGCAACTTTCAGCCCTAAGTGTGTGTGTGTGTGTTTTCCTTCTTCCAGTCACACAATAGTGCCTGCTGAGCTAGCAAGTAAGCATATCAAACAGCAAATGAAATTCCTGAGCGGCAGCCTACGCCAGCGCCAACTTGTACCATGAATTTTTCATCATTTGTGGTGTGGTAATCTTACCTCATTAAAGCGGTCACTCTCCCTGCCTTCGCAAACTCAATCGACGCATGCCCCTCGGCGGGCACGCTCGTATCCCACCACATCGGCTTTGTGGCTCAAAACGCATTACGGGAATGGGAAGATGATCTAGTCTGGTGCTTTTGTTTCACGATTTTATTCCATGGTCCAACTTTGCTCCCACACCCACTGCTAGGAGTGATTTTTCTAAGGCAAAAAATTGCTGCGATGAATTTTTCACTGTCTGCTAATTATTTGGCTTGACATGCCTCTACTGACACAAATAATTTACCAAAAACAGATACTACAAAATACTCTATCACGTTCCACACAGATGGCAAATAATAAAACCCCTGCCGGCCACTCATTGGTCGAGCACATTAGCTGTGTTTTTGTTATAAATTAACACCTGAAGTTGGCTTTTCCCCGTCTCACTACTTCCATTTTTCTGCAATGGCCCATTTAGATAAAATTCACATCCATACTGGGCTTACCAGTCACGTCAAGACAGAAATAGAGGCGCCCCCTCGACTGACCCGTATCCAATGCGGAAAACCAACCGCCCCAAACCAAGGCAAGTCACACATTAGAAAAACATTTACCACTAGTCACTTATTAAATATAATTTAGCTACATAGCATTGGATTTGCACAAATACTCGTTGCTAGGGAACATTGACAGGCTCTTGCAGAAATGCCCCATGGCCTTAATGAAGGAAAAAAATTGTTATACCAATCACGCCCACTGGGTTGTTTGATTGACAGACCAGCAGTCAACAAGGAGTCACATATTAAGTTACATCAAAAACTTTGTTGTTTGCTTTGCTTACTTTAAGCTTATATTAATATATATTGGAATCATAAGCAGGATCAGCTATTGGATTTAATGTTGAGTTATCCAAAATAGCTGCCTTTTGAAACCTAACTCATTTGCATAGACACTGAACATAAATATCCATAGTGACTTACACAGCAATAATGTGAGGGTCACTGAAAATATTTCACCCGAGTCAACTTGATGGAGTCTTTTCATCATGGCTGTCATTACCTCAGCATCTCTCCAGAGTTTTTGCTCATTTGCATTTTTGGAGGCTTTGAAAAAAATATTATTTTACCTGGCTGCTACTCATCTGGCAGGTTAGAAACATGTTCAACGCACGTGGCAGGAAAGGGAGAGTTGTAATTATTTCACACATCTTCACTGCTGTAAGTGAGGCAGTGCGTTGTTGTTTTTGTCTCTCGTTTATTTTTTTAATGCAATTTCTTCAAGCAGGGAGATTGGGCCATAATTGGATGTAGTTAAGAAAAAAAAAAAAGGCAGGGTCAAGAAAGTAATTTTTCAAACTTTGAGTATGAAAGCTTAATTAATTTTGTACATGCTATAGGAGTTTGAACAAGTGTCCAAAAATTGGATTTGTTGACATGTGTGCTAAAAAACTTATTGGACAGAGCAGGCTGTACCAAAGAGAAATAACTTTGAGAGTGTGTGTGTTTGTGTGTGCCTGTGTGTGTGTGTGTGCTGAAATATTTGTGTCGCTGCAGCAACAACATAGTACTGAAAATGCTCTTCTGAAAAAACTAAACAATCCACCAAAAAAAAAAAAAAAAATTCACTATGATTCCATGTGCTTTATATTATGTAGGGTGGCAAAATCTCTGCAAGTTTTCTGTGAATTGATGCGACAGTATGCGTTCATAGTCAACTTATCTTATCCATTCATCGTTTTTTTTTTTTCTTTCAGGTCAAACAAGCAAGGATTTGGCAAAGATGTCGTCTACAATCTGTTCTGCGGTATTTTATATGTATTTTTGTACTGGTCTTAGTCCACATTACATGGATTTAACATCAGATACACAAGGATTTGAGAAGATCAAGGTCTGTTAAGAGACAGAAAAAAAAAAAATCTTTTTTTAACCCCTCCCCCCTGACAGTTGTGTGCGCAAAAGGCTTCTAAAGTATTAATCTTTTTTTTTTTTTTTTGCATGTTCATGTCGCTTGCATTTTGTTAACAAGTCTTAAAATATTTCCTCTCATAAGCCCAAAATCTGTTCTTATCATTGACAGCGATGTGTTATTTGTTCTCATCGTCCAAGTCTCACAAGAAATGTTTTATTTTATTATGCGTATCGTTTCTGTTTTCATTCTCATTCAAACCTCCCGTCAGTGCCAACTCAATCACATGGCTCCTCAACGCCACCAACAAGCTCCTCAGAAACCTTTCAGTTAAGCAGTTTGGGTGTAATCTCAGTAAATAAAGATACACTAAGACTCTCATCAACAGTTTATCTTCACAGGAGCCCACTCAATATGATGAGAACATCACAAGTACAATGGCTCTGCAGTTAAAAGAAAGAATTCCTCTTTTTTTTAATGCCAATGGCAATGTTCAGAGTTCCATTTTAGTCACATTTTGTCCTGCTGTGTAAGAAACGACACTGAAGAGGGAAGAAAAGTAAAGGGGGAGAAAAAAAAAACCCTATAATGAAGCCTTTTTACCAATCCAATGGTGATGAGTATTATCTGATCCAATTTTCCATTCATGTCTCGGGAGATTAATGCTTTTGCCAAGGGTGGATATGAAACTTCTGTATTTCTGAAGCCTTGAAGAAGAAAAGTCCAGTGAGTCTAAAAATGAAATAAAAAGATTTGTTTGAGAGAGTAATTGTGTTCAGCACCCATGGCTGCCTCTGTCTTGGCCTCTATAAAGCTCTGCAACTGCTTTGGTCCTGTCGCCAACCCCCTCTCCCTTCTCCAATATAGGAAGATTTACTCGCATGTCCCAATGGCTAATCTTATTTATTCCATGTAGCTGCTCGGATCAGGCGGGCTCAGCAAAAAAATTGAAGCGTACTCCTTTATCATCTGGAGACATGTCTGTGTCAATTACTTTTATTTTCAAATCTGAACCGCTTGCTACCGCCACTCCTGATTGGATGTTTTTGTTTGAATTTATCAGGAGTACAAAGATGCTTCGTGTTGTCTAATGACCCAGTTCGATATATTTCAGATGGAGCGCTGACTGTTGGAATCCATACAATTGATCGACAACATCTAGCCGGTCTAAATTGCCACTAAGTTATTTGACTGATCATTTGAGACCCAGCAGTAGTTGGAGGAAAAGCAGTTAACAGCTCTTGGTTTAAAGCGTTGGGCTGTTTCTCACATGTTTCTCGCTGAAAGAGATCTTCAATTATAAGAGGCTTGTACTGCTTACGCAGCCCCCCCCCTCCCCCCCCCCCCCACACACACGACCCCATCAGTCTTTCACCTCTACTTAGATAAGCCCAGCCCTTTGCTGCTTGGTCTCATGAGGCAAATCTGCAGAAACAGAGTTGATCTGGTGTTTTTATTTCGCCACAAATCCTCTTTGCATGACTTTCTTTTACACACATTAGACGCACTGTATTATAAAAAAAAATATTACACACGTTACACAAATACAGGGCAACTTGAAAAAAAATGTATAAAAAAAAAAAATATATATATATTTATCCAAGGCACCATCTGACATTGTGGTATGAAAAAGCACACCAGGGGCAATGAAAGTATTTTTTTATTTTTAGAAACTGACATTTTAACTTTATTTTAATGCCTGGACATAAAAAATATAAATATATATATATATTTTGGTTCAATAAAGATTTTCTATTATAGATAAAATGTCTTTTGCAGGCGGTGTGAAAAATACACACTGTATGGCCAGCTTAGAAAAAGGCCAACAGACTTTGTCTCCTCACAAACAAAACAAATAGCTTTTTTTTTGTGGTTGTCAGTTTACATTCAATCGGGACGTTTGGAGGTCGAACGCTTGTGAACTCCAAGTGGAAAAATCTTGAACTCCCCAGCAGCCTGAAATGCTGCAATTGTCCGTGCTACAATTTCTGCGTCCATCCACAAGAGCAACATGAAAACAATCCCATCTGAGCAGATGTAATCTCAGACTCCGCCACAGTGGCACAGCTCGGACCTGGCATGGCAAAGAAAGCGTGCTTTCTGGCCTCTCGGGAGAGAAAAGCTCTCCATCAGCCGGGGCGGCCGACTCACCAAATCAGTCCGGCCGCAAAGAAGAAACAAACCACATGGATGAGATGTCTAGGGTGACACATTTGTTCTATTTCTCACTCTCACATCCTAATAGATAAGACATCAAGATACCCGTGGGGGTTTGTTTGTGGTGAGTACATAGTGGGGGGGAGGATTCATGTGGTTGCATCAGCTATTGAGTTGAATGTTGATGTCCTGGACTTCTCCTCACGTAGAAAGGAAACAGGTGGCGGAGTACAGTGGGGGGGTGGGGGTATTGTAATTAAAGCTGCAGATGCTGCTTCATGCGCTACATCTGGGCAATGCTCTCATTTCCGGAAATCTCCTCTCGACAAATTTAAAGCCTCCAGGCCAGCTCCTGAATGGTTCCAGTAACACACCTTCTCAGAGTTCAGCATGAAGTAGGAAGCCATGTCTGCTTTCGTTAACTGCGTGCTCACTAGAGGCGCAAATGCGCTCAAACAGATTCAGTCAGTATTATGCTGAGATCTCCTGACGCTGATTCGTAGAAGCACTGCCACATTGCAAACCATATGCGGAGTCCCTGGTGGAATATGACCGCCATATTTTCAAAGTAGGGACAAAGGAGGGTGGAGGATTTCGATTTTAGGCGGAGGAAGGGGGAAAAAAAGGATGAAACGTTGATGCTACTGCTGGAAAGAAAAAAAGAGCAACGTGATCAATAACTACGTCTGGAGGTTAATTATATTTCTATTATTTATATTTTTCATACTTTAGGTGATGTGGGCTGGAATTTCAGTGCCCCAATAATTTTTAACCTTTTAATGACCTTTTAAAAATAATGTTAATCATTAAACGTAGTAATGTCCAAAAACTTACTCTTTTTGGAGTGAGTCACATAATATTTTTCATTTTAACCAAAACACAATACCATATTGTGACCGAACCACCAAAAAAGCCCAAAATAATGAAAAACACTCCATGCATGGTGACCTCCAGGTGTTTGTATGATTTTGATATATTCCATTTTAGAGGTTACCCTGTATGATAAGAACTCACACATCATTTTTCTCTTCCACTTAGAATGTACTTGAACCTGCAATCACTTGGGAGGGGACAGTGCTGAACACTCGACCACTGTTGAGTAGTCTGTATCTTTTTTATATTTTTTAGGGGACCTTGCAACACGAATTTAAAGACACACATTCACATATAGTCATCGCAACTCAGTTAACAATGTAGAACTGTCCTTGTAAAAAAAAAAGTGCATGTTGCACACAATCACAAAAAATTTTCCATTTTTTTTTGTCAACATTCCGGACGACGCTCTAATACTACTCAGTATATTGTATGCTCCGAGTATATAGTGATAAGGGACCCCAGTGACTGGTTGGAATCATATGATAAATGTTCTGTCAAGCAAAGCCATATTCACTACAAGATTGACTTCAAATATCATTTTGTAAATTTGTCACAAAAAAAAAAAAAATGACATTTGATTTGCTTCATTCACACATCAAGGACATATTAGAGTGTGGGGGAAGAAGAATTTTATCATCTAAATTTCCTCCCATTTTATCTCCCTTGGCGTGCAGACTGCTGTGCTAACACAAGCGGCTGCAAAATAAAAAAAAAAGAAAAGAAAATGTCTTTGCATAAAATAGCAAGTGAGTAAAATCTGAAACAGTTGGCAATGAACTCTAAATAATCACGCTGCTCTTGGAAATGAATGCATTAGCATAACTTAGTGCCAGAGAAGTAATCACTCATCTTTGGGTGAGAACATCCCCTCCAGGCTAATCTCGCTCGGGTGGCTTCCATCCCAGAGTTCATTTACGGCAGAGTTAGTGACCCCCCGAGACTGACACTCTCCTAGATGGGACGCACAGCAGTGACAGAGCACGTTTGAGACCGTGCTGGTTTGGCGGCAAAACCTCCAGCGGCTGATACGATTAGACACCAAGAAGGATGGCGCCTCTGCTGAACATTATTTGGTCTCACATCACGCTGGCAAAATTTGACCAGCCCAGCATGGGGACTGACGATATGTGTCATAAAATCTTTTTTTTATCAGGCAGAGAATGAGTTTAATTTTGTATTATGAACATTAACAATTCATCCACGAGAGACTTACACTTGAGCACTTTTTGCAAATCAATCTCGCCCTTATCAGACTCGATCCGCAAATTGTGGGGGATTTCCATCTGTTATCTCGAGAGCATAGTTTTCAGTCGGGAGATAAGTGGGTGCTTTGCTTATGTAACCTTTTGATAATACGAAGTGTGATGATTATTGCTCTAGCGTGATCAAATATTTCTCAAGCCATGTTTGGAGTAGTGTTGAAAATATAATGTGTAACAATTTTCAGCGTACAAGACCAACCGGGGCCCTAGAAAGTTAGCATTTTTAATTTGAGATGCTGAATTATAGGATTCGAAGATGTGTTTTTAAAATTCATGGTTACTCCTTGCAGGTAAGTTCTTGTTCCAGACGCACTTGCTCATTTTTCCAAAGTTTTGGAAAATATTCCAATGCTTGAATGGAGTTTATCTTTTATGTCTTTCATGTTTATCGTGGATCCGATATATTGCTAATTGTGCTGGAGAAATTTATATTAGTTGGACTAAAACAATTGTCTCCTTTTGGCTAGGCCAAAATACTCCCAGACTGATCTCAAGACTGAAGTCTTGTATTTCAGCATCTGAGACAGCGTCGTCTGCAAGCAGCAGTTCTCCAATAAGAATGCCTTCCATTTTTGTTTTTCAACAGAGTCTTGAAAGATTAAATAAGTTGCCTGTGCTGCGGCTGTGCAACAGAATGCCCGAGGCATCAGGGAAGGCGTGACGCAGAAGAGCGAAGTAGAATACTCCAAAATCTTTATACACGAGAACACGTTGATTTTCCCCCACAAAGGAGTACCGGTAAGTCTTCCGATCGGGGACCTGAAGTTGTTATGGAATTCATTTATGATTTTTAGTAACATGGGAGGATGGCAAAGTCTCTGGAATATCATGAACAGACTAGACTGATGATTCAAACTTTTTTGTGAGATCTTTAAAGACTGTGTCTAGGGGCTTCTGCTATCCGACAAATTTTTCTTGGAACTGATGAACAGAAAAGATCCTGTCAATTGTGATAAAAGCCACATCGTGATTTTGGGATGATTTAATCACCAGTAGAATGACCCGCGCTATTATTTTCCCAACCATATTCAGCGATAATTCATTTATAGTTGTTGGAGTCTGAATTAGATCTGTGCAGGGGCAGAGCTAGGATTTTTTCCTTGGGGGGGCAAGGGTATCCTCAGGGGGCCCACAATATTTCTTTTTTTTACAAAATCCCTAAAATGTTCAGAACCCACTGATAAAGACAGATCACACATGATGTCATCAGATGTGAATACCAAGAATTAAACGTAAATTTCAAAGGCAATACCAAAATATTTTCAACTAAAATGCTTACTTCTTGTCTGATATTCATATTTTCAATATCCAATCCCAGTAAGAAACCCAGTCTGATTTTCAATACTTCACCATACATTTTTCATACTATATTTATGGCCTTGAAGCATTATTCTGTTCATTAAAGAAGCCTTTATTTATAAGTCCAAAATAAGAGTTGTAGGCTCCAAGTGAACTTTTCAACTGGAGCTCTAGGCTGAAACAATACAAAGCCTATTCATGAGTGACAGAGAGCCCTCTGTATTTCAACGTGCTCATTAGCATTCTCTTGAGATTCCCCAAAGTAAATAGCACATTTCACAAAATGCCTTTACTGTAGCCACAAAATGACACACAGCTATGTTAACTCTTATCTTCTGATCCTGCTTCCTGTTTGCTTTTCAATCGAAGCTTCAGATGGTTCTTATGGAGATCCTGGGCGCTAACTCAGTTTGAGGCTCCAAGAAATCCATTCATTCCCAAAAATGCTACCGCAAGCACAAGGAACCAGGCTTGCACCAGAAGATAAGCAACAGAAAAGAGTTTGCTCCAATGTTCTGTTGTTTTGCCATTTCCTGCGCCGAAAAAAAGAAACAAAAGCCGTGTTTCACAACCATCCTTTGCCAAGTTTCCCACTTTTGGACGGGAGAATTTCCTGGCATGCTCGCAGCTTGGCTTCTGAGTAAAGCGGCTATAGCTTAGTGCACCATGTGTTTGTTTGCTCGTGCATTTTGTGTACGTGACAACGCCTGGTTGTGTACATGAGTTTGGCAGTGATCAGGATGGAAATATGTGCTGGCTTACTAGTGAGATGAAAATGAGAGCAAATGAAGTGGGAGGCCCGAAACGCTGTGAATTTTGAATATGCGACTGAATCCTGCCATGATGATACAGGTGTTTGTCATCGACTCCATGCCAGATGATTCTTTCTTCACTCCGTGCATGTTTAAGCATTTTTTTTCCCACTGTGGTGTCTGTTCCCTCGCCCCATAAGTAAATGTCACAGCAAGCTGCTGCTCTTCCCACACCACTGTGGGAGACGGACCAACCTCATCGCCGTGGCAACCCTCTGTTCTGCTTCAAAGAGAAGAGGCAAGGGCAGAAAAGAAAAGAACTTTTATGCCTTCAAGCCCCCATCTAGCTTCCTCATTCCCTCTTGTCCTTATGCATTGTAACACGGCCAGAACCATGTGCGCCAGCTCCCAGGCTTCAATGGGCCCAGAGGAGGAGGAGACCGTCCGTGCCTGAGACGAGGTAATTCCGAAGAAAGGAAACCAACAAATGTGTATATCGCTCAACAGTAAAACAGGAAATAACCTGAGGTTGATATTAATGTGAAATTTTCCCCATCGCTGTCGTCTTCATGTTTACGGGTGTATTTGGGATATTGCATTTATCACTGTTGACGTGTTTGAGGTCAAGTAAACACTCAAGGCCATATTAGATCCCTAAAAACAGCACTAAAATACAAATCACAACCAGTCCCTAATATTAATGCTCACTATATTTTAGAATTATGATAACATTTATTATTTATCTTCAAATCTAATGATGTATTAAATTAATTAATTATTTTTACACCCTTATAATCAGGCGCGCCTTATGTATGGATGTCAAAATTTGATTTGCGGAAATACACCCGGTGTATATGGAAGCAAAGGCCCTTTGAAGAAAACCTATCAAATATTCATTCAACGTACGAGTCGTTCCAGGAAGTGGTAACAATGATTTAAAATGCTGCGTGACTTTTTGTTAGTTTGGCAGGTCCGGCGTATACCAGCAGGAGGCTATCTAATTTATTCACCCTAATGGCTTTTCGGTCCACTGTGTGTCAATCATCAGACAAATTATCGAACACATATTTTTGGGTTTAATAGCCGTACACCGCCATCGAAATAATTGTTACTGTTGGGGCCAGAGAACAAGGCCAGACTACCTGACATTTTGTAGTCGCACATATCCGGTGTGCAGATTTTATCACTCCGTTGAACCAATTTTCAGGTAGGTAGACTGAGAGTTCTACTTTAAACACTTCTGGACAAATGGTGTCAGAAATGAGGTGATTCATGACAGACACAGGTAAGTGGCAATAGGATGTCTGTAATGGCTCGATTGTCAGTCATGAAACTAGTGGTGCGTCGTCGTCGTGTGCAAAAAATATACTTCATACAAATACTCAATTATTCAATAGAATATTCAATAGAATACTTGAAAATACTTCATAGATGCAGCCTTTACCTTCAACTCGACCCAAACAGACATGTCTCTGACAACCATTTGTTCTCACCCACGCCAACTTAAGGTCAAGCAGTACTGTACAGAACAGTAGACACTTAGCTCGAGAAATGGAAAACCGAAAGTCTTTCACTTGCAGTCTACAGGTAGGCAGGAGCTACATATATTTACTGTATGATCATATATATAACTGAACAGCGTCAATGATTCTGAGATATAGTTGCCAGTAGCGACGCAAATCAATAGAAATAAATCTACATGTGCTGAATATTGCACAGAATTAATTTCTACGTGCCTGTGGATGCGTGGTCACTTATTTGAGCGGCTGCCATGTTTGGATGATTCAAATTGTAAGATGATGATTTTTTTTTTTTCTTTTTATTGATGTGTGCACATGCATACATTTTTTGCGAGCATATGCGCCATGAGTGGCTGTTTAGGCTGTGAGTGTGCATAATAGTGTTTTCTGCTCGGGTGGCTGTGTCGGTGTGTGTGCCTGTGTTCAGGTTGCGCATAAATCCGGCACCACAGGGAGGTGCATGTCTTTCAAGTCTTGCTCCGTTCTGCTTTAAATCTGGGTCAAAGGATAAAGGAATAACCTCTGTCACACACACTTTGACTCACGAACATGTTTCTGAAATTTCTTAGGGTATTAGAAAAAGTAAGAAGAATCGTGGAGATGACAGAAGTATAAAACAGTTTTGCCACTTACTCTGCTAAGTTTTTTTTTTTAACACTGTTTGGTTGAAGGCTAGCAGATTTTCATTAGCCAGTTATATTTGTGCAATTAAACATTTTGGTTTTGAAATGTACTATGTCTGATTATCCATATTATGTGACAGTTTTGCACGAACCCTAACGGGATGTGACGGACAGCTTGAAGCAAACACGCTGTGCCTCTTATTTGGAGATCTATTTGCACGAGAGTGAGAACAGGCACTTAGGAATGTCGCAAGTAAGTTTAGAATGTAGTTCACTGTATGTCCTTAAATTTTTATCACCCCAAAGTATTGCAAGACTATTGGGAATATATGCACAGATTGAATAATCACTGACTGAATTATTGGTGATTATTTTTTTGGGGATTAATTATGTTTTGAATTTTATTATTATTATTATTATTATTATAGAAGTAGGAATGCACTACTAGCAGAAATTCTCCCACCCCATCTCAAATATTTCCAAAAACAAATTTAATAATAATAATAATAACAATAATAATAATAATAATAATTCTCTCTATAAAATAACAATTATATAATATATAAAATAACCCATTTTAACCCTCCACTTTACATACTGGAATACTTTGCTTCACTTCATCTCACAGGTGACCTTGTATAGACGAGATGAAAGTAGTGGAGTTGCAAGTCAGCAGCCAGCTGATTAGGAATGCTGTGCGCACCCGAGTCTTCCCATTTGGTAATCTGTCTTTTTGCTGCTCTTTCTCTTCTAGACTTTCCATCTTGCCTATGCCAAGACTATCCGACAGTCACGCTGCTCTCTGTGTCCCATTGTGTATGTACTGGCTTTCTTGAGTTTGTGTTGTAAGAAGCGAGTGTCGGGAACATTTAGGGAAGATGGTCCTTGGCGAAGATGAAGTGTGCAACCTCACTCCCGTACATTTCAGGGTAGAGGCTGTCACTGAGCTATTTTTCTTTCTTCTAAAGAAAAACACTAAAGGGAGGCTGGGAATTGCTCCTGTAGTGGGACACCCTGCCTCTCTAAAAACTTCCACGTCACGGTTCAGAAGCTCAGAGCCCGTCGGGAGTATGTTTGGAACGTGTGGCGTTAAGAGCCGAAAGATTTTGGGATGCTACCATCAGGGAGAACCCCTTCGGACTCATGGAACCCCCTGCTTTTGTATTCTCCAGTTGGAGAAATGCATGCTGGGTAAAGGAAGCTCATAGAACCACAGAAACAACATATACACATTAAAGATATAGCCCATGGCCACGAGATAGTGTGCAGACCATTAAGCAATAGAGATATAAATGCAGAGACCTTGAGGGAGAATAGAGGATGGAGTAAGTTGAATGGACTTCATCCATTTGCTTTCTCCCCTCCAATAGTTCCACTCGTGATCTCCCACTGGCATGAATGGTAAAACCTTGTGGAGTGAAATACGGATCCATCCTGGGAAATTACTACAGAACCTTTTGAGGCTTTATTAGTACAAACATCTCACCCGCTTGTTCTCCATCTAGATTGACTAGAGCAATCTTCCATGATGGAGAAATTGATGAAGGATCGAAGGACCAGCTCAGTGACCTAGTGGTAGAGTGTCCGCCCTGGGACTGGTGGGTTCAAACCCCGGCCGGGGTCATACCAAAAAAATGGGACCCATTTCCTCCCTGCTTGGCACTTCAATTGGTTAAGATGTACGCATAATTTTGGAATGTAATGATCACGTAAAAATGAGAAAAAATGTGGGGATCCTATAGAATTATTTTATAAGAATTATTTGCCCATGTGGTTATCTAAATCAAAATTCCCATTGCAACTCTAAATCGCTCCATCACCTTACCTTTAAAACTTTATATGAGGAAGGTGCATGAGCAATATTTCAATATCCACTCTGAGACGACTGCGTTTTCAGGCTCCAGAATGCTGTTGTGGTATAAATGGCCTTTTGCCTCAGTGTATCTTCCTATATTGGCTCATATACAATGTTATATGTGTGTTTTGCTTTTTTTTTTTTAATCACGTATATATAAATGATATGTTTATGTATGTGCATGGGGCTATTTTCTATGTAAATTTGACCTCTTCATATGCACCTATATATCGAACGTTCCCGTATTGATATTTATACCACATCATAAAGAATATTTATTTGTTGTGGCTCGTATGCATGCAAATGCGCGTTTGCGAATGCATGGTTTTGTTTCTCAACTCAGTCGGTTTTATCCAAGCTGTTTTGTGTGCTCCTGGCAACAAAGCCGTTTGTGGAGCAGGAAGAAGAGAAATGCAAGTCAGAAACAATAAATAAACAATCCTGCGATTCGTCGTTTTTTTGTTGTTGTTGTTGTTGTTTTTATCATTGTGCATCAAGCACGATCTGAATTTAGCGTTCCAAGTTTTCAGTTCAGTATGAATGATGAATTAGAAAAGCAGACTTTTTCCACATTCATTCTTACTTAATGAGCAATAAATAATGTGTTTATGTTTTATTTCCTTAGATTAGCATATTTTAACATATTTCTTTTATTATCGTTTTATTTTTTGAACCACACACAGGTTTAAACGTCGATTTTCAAGCAAGGCAACTAAATCAGTCCGAGTACAAACCCAAAATGCAGAAAAACCACTTGTGAGCAAAAAAAACCCAAAAACTATTAACTGTGTCATGTCGTACATATTTATACACCACCCCGTCTGCAAACTTCCAGGATTTTCAATCTCACGGGTCATCATTTTGTGCCAAAATTGATAATTGAATTGGCGAATGCCATGTAATCAATTAAGGCGTTCATCTGCGGCTCTGTAACTAACCGTTAATTGGCTTGCGCCACGGAGAGAGCAGAGTGAGCGCAGGAGGGACTGTTTGATTACCGCAGATGGGCTTTCAAACCTGTTTGTACTGCGTCTGCCTGGAGCTCTCGGACGCCTTTCTGATTTAGCAATTGCTCAGGTGCGAAGGGCAAACAGTTTGGTCGTTGGACCTTTGTAATGAATTCGGCTTGCCTTTATGGCAAGGACACAAATATCTCCAGTGTACACAGCGGGGCTGTCTGTCTGCTTTTGATCTCATCTTGCAGACAGACACACGCAGCTTTTTCTACCATTAACACTTTTTTGTTACTTTTGAACCAATGCTCAGGAAAATTCTTTGCCACCTGTGGTTTGCCATGCTTTGACTGAGCACATGGCGAGTTGAGCATTTCAGGTCCGAATAGCCCGGCTGTATTGATCCGACGAGCACCTTATTCTATTTTGCCCTCTAAAACATCCCTTTTCACTTGGTTGACTTCTATTCAAAGCTTTGCAGTGAGACCTATGTCAATAGGGAGGCTTGACTTCATTCCTTAGCTTTGCGAGTACCCCCTGAGGCTCCTAGACCATAACAGGCAGGGGGCTAATAGGCAGGATAGAATTGGATAAAAGATGAGGGGCACAAAAAGTTTGAGGACCAGACTAGGGCCATCTGCTTTTGTGCTGATGAGCATCAAAGCCGAAAGGAACCCTGTTGGGCTGCCTCTTCGGCATGGCCGTCCTAAATATGGGCTCCATATTTCAACAAGAAAGACAGTCGGCGAGACCCAGCCGCCGCCGCTATTTTGTCCCCCTTGTATGGGTTCTAACATTTTAAGTCACCAGTGAGATTGATTTATTCCTCTTGAGAAAAGTGGCAAATGAACGACCAGACGGGAGCTAGAGGATTGGGCTTTGCGCCCCTACCCACCTCCCCAATTGATATGGAGTACAACAGTCCTGGGAGTAAAATGCTAATGAAATGGGTCAGTACATGGCCGCAACGTGGTGCGATTAATTATTAAAAATGCTACTTTTGCCTGGCAGCGCTAAGGCCTTCAAGTCCTTATTGGTGGCACCATAACAATAATCAGCCCTGCTGTATGTTTCGTAAATATGTACTTCCTTCTAATCTCTGTTTTTCCTTTCTGCCTCTCCCTCTGGTTGAAGCTCATTATCTAATGATGCTCGTTCCCTTCCTCCTTCTTCTATCTCAGGCCCACTCGAAGGCACGTCAAGGCTAGGCACATACCATACTAGCTCGGAAGACGCCAGCAACTCACGCTTCTTCGCCTTCGCAAGACTACGCCTGCCTCAAGGTAGCATATGGCATTCTAAGACTTGCCGGACTCATTGGCCTCCCACACAAGATCACGCATCCATTTCCCCCTCCCACCACAGCTCATTTATGTGCTCTCCAACTGTTATTTTCTCAACCCTTCTCCCCTGATACCGCAAGAAGCCACATTGCTGCAAATTCTATTTCACAAAGCCACACTTCAGTAACGCTCGCCGTAGGGAAGGTGCGGGTTGCCATTTGGTGAGGGGGGACTAGTGTCATTAGTTACATTTTAGTCAGACTCTTCTCCAAGGGAGGGATGCAAGAGCCTTTAGCCTTTTTTTTTTTTACCTTTGTGATCTGCACAAACATTCCTTTATTCCAAACAAATGCAGATGGTGCTCTTTTTGTTCGCTTTGTACATTTTACCAAGCGAGTGTTAACCTCACCTGAGCACTGCTGAACAATGAAGGTTGGGTCAGTACCACATATGAAAACAAAGTCAACTTGAACAGATGGTTCTCTACACTAAATGTTGTCCATCTGCAGGAGGTTCAGTCAAGTCGTTGATGAATACACAAAAGGTAGACAACTATTGCTTGTTGATTTCGAACAACCAATTTGGGGGGGGGGGTTAAAATGTTGTTTCTGAAATGAATTGCTGCGATCATTAGCTGTTTTTTTTTTAAGGTTGAATGTTATTAATGTCCAACAAAGCCAATATTTTGTCCACCATATGCTGTTACTTCTTATTTGGCAAACTAAAAACAGATGGCGTTGTTTAAATATTGTGACTGGACATGAGTCAATGATTTGAGTCGTTCTGCAACTTTTAAGCAGATGCTTTTGTGGGCAACGTGGAACTTTTGTTTGGCTTAGATTGGTAATATAAGAAAAAAACAATGCAACTACCTCTGTTCTACCTCTTGGGGGTCTGTTATACTAGTTTGGGTCAAGTTAATGATCCATTTCCTTGCTTTGTCTAAACACTAAAGCCACATTTGCACCAGTATACACCACCATATGGTTTGGAGGGTATATGACATTTTCCACCTTGGGGTGTGTAGGCAATAAATTAATTAAATTGATTGGGACTGCTTTTCTGCCGGAGGACCTCAATATTGTTGTGTATTTATTTATTTTTTAAATAATATATTATTATTATTATCATCATTCTTGTTATTATTATTATAAGACAGATACCCGTGTGCTGTAAAAGAACATAAATAAATGCCCAATTCTCAGCTAACTGAAATAGTACGGTGCAGCTCCTTTTTGTTCACGTTCATGATTCACTTCTTTATTTTATTTTTTTCATTTCATACTTTACACGTGAACGCCATTATTTATTCAGACAGAATGGTAATAAAACTGGCCACTTTCATTTTCCAGCTTTCACGACCAAATGGAGCAATGAATATTCCTTTGGAAGCACAATTTCTACCGTGGACGGGAGCTGGCACATTATCTGCTGGATCAGCTAAACAACATCATTCGTTAAGAGTGGCAATACCACATCGTGAACCTGCTGTTGCCACACCCGCACGCTTTCAATCCCCGGCCGAGTCCAGCGGACAGGCACAGGTGCGTGAGCAATTACTGAGATTCACTAATGTTCTCGACTCTCTTTCCTCCCGAGAACCAGACGGGTCCATTGGGCAGGCTACAGTGCAATTAGTTCAATTTGCTTATGTTGATTTGACCAACAGTGGGCCCAAATGTGCACTGGCTACAATCAAAATATGACTCTCGGAAGCACGTCTTCATCATTACTCTGGTACAGAGTGTATCATTATAAAGTCATTTTTTTCTCAACAATTTCTCTTCCGATTTCACCAACAAAACAACAAAATTAATCACGGATCCATATTCCTGACTTTATTTTTGTTGTTAAGCAAATGTTATTTTTCCTGCTGTCTTACATATTCCCATGCTTGTGTCTCGTGTTACTCTAATGGTTTATTTTTCTCCCAAAATATAAAGTATTCCACATTTTTCATTTCAAGGTAAGGTTGAGGAATACCTCGCTACAAGAAAAACATTGCACGTCGTATAATTGCACCGATATGAGATGTCAACAACTTAACAATTGACAATTGAATGACGACTACAAAAATGGCAGCTTTTGACAATATTTTCACTCAAATTATCACACCTTGACACTTCTTCGACACACTATCATACCTCCACAGGTATGCCATCAGGACCAACTCTAGTCTTGTCTCCTCTCCCCAATCCTCTCAATGTTTCACTTCTTCTGAACTAACACCTTTCCTTCCACCACCAAGTCTCCTTCTCCCTTCCAGAAGACATTCCAAGTAGACTTATGCTTTTCCCTTTTATCACCTTGGCTGCAGTGGTCCAATCTTTTGGAAGCTCCTCCTGCCCACTGGCACCGTGTCTCACCTCATCTTGAAAAGCCGTATGAAACGCTTTTTTTCTCAGCGTCCACCAAATGACTCTCTGCTGTGGTTTTAATCACCCCCCCCCCCCCCCCCAACACACGTCTTACACACCAGTCGGTAACCTCCTTCAGATGACATCATTAGCATGAGATATGATCCACATGAGATGCATATTGCAGCTTTTTCCATCCTTTTGGTGAAGTCTACCACCATTTCTCCCCCCCAAGTGTTTCAGAATACCAAATTTCCCCGCCATTTTTTTTTTTTTTAAATCACCCTATTACCAATGTGTCCATTAAAATCTGCATCACTCCAAAGTGTCTCACCGCTTAGGATGTCCAGACCTACTTCATCTAACTCACTCTGTAATGTCTTTTCTTGCTTCGAGTTCTTACCTGTGTGGCATAACCATTAATTAGAAGAGGCAGGATAGCGGCCCTTGAGGAGCAGAGCTGGACATGCCTGTTCTAGCCTTTCTGTTTCTCATCTGGTCACCAGGCAGCTTTCTTCTAATCATCATGTCAACCAACTCACTAGCTTTTCTCGTCATAGTCCCTAAAGTGCAAGGCCCCACTTGTTTTTTTTCTCTCTTCTCTTTCCACTTGGGTGAGCACCCCGTAATTATTTGGCAAGGTTTTAAGCCAGATGCTCCTCCTGACACAATAAATAGTGTCAAGCATTGCGCAGCTTTAAAATTGGAATCGTTTCATCAAAATTTATAAAGTTGTCATCGGCAGTCCTGTTTGCAATCGCATGCTCAGATTCACCTAAAAAAATTGAAAAATCCCGGATTGCTTATTATCATGGGAGACAATGCAATATATCCAAATCTTGTTGTTTTTTAAAGCATATCTGAAGCAGAGTAGACTTTAAGAATTGGATTGCGAACAACTAGAAAGTAGTTTATTACATATTTTATTATTATGGATTATTAAAAATCAAAATGATGCCACCTTTTAAACCACTTTAAGCTTGTGTTATATTTCAATTTGCATATTGGAATATGTGGCATGCAAGTGTGTCAAATATGCCATATGGCCAAGGGATTGTCACTCAATTACTATGAATGAGCATCGTATTCATAAGACTTTAATCAGTTGGATTTCAAATGTGTGTCAGCGGGTGGCACTTCATATATGTGTGTGTGTGTGTGTGTGTGTGTCCAAATGTGCATTGCCAGTGCAGCGTCAATTGAACGCAGTCCTTCTGCTCACCTGTTAACGCAGTTTGCACATTAATTCAACTCACCTTGAATGCTTTATTTACAATGAATAGAAGAACGTGGGAGACAGCAAGGTTGGCTTTAGCAGAGGTAACATAATAGTTCCTTGGTACATATTTTTTCTTTCCTGTTGATTATGATGGCATACGCAGCCTGCCTCACTTATATCATTAAGCGTGTGTTTATTTAAATAGGGGTTAGAATGAATGGTGCCATTAGACTGAGCTCATGAATGTCAGACAGGAAAAGCAGCTCTGATTGCCCTTTCAGGTTTTCCACTTTGTTCCTTAAAAGGCCTGCTGCAGGTAAATGGCAGAGGAGGGGGCTACAATGGAGCCATCTTAACCATTTATGCTGCTTACATTATGGCACATATTGTATTGTGAAGCCTTTCCGTTTGGAATTTTGAAGTCAAAAGACAAGTCAATATAGGCATCGGAACACTTGCGTTCAAAATAGTGTACACAATTACAGGTTACAGTATGTTGTTAGCAGCTTGTCAGACTACTGCCATGTCTTTTATGGATTCATTACATTTCCAAGTGTAGATATTATATTGTATGCATGCAGAAAGCTTCAAACAAAGATTGTTTAATGAGGTGCATTGCAACTTATAAGTCTTGAACCCACACACACATACCACAAGGATTCGTATGAATGCTCACATGCATCCTTGCTCCTTGTTGGCAATGAGGACCAACTTCTGTGTTTGTATGTGTCTTTCGGGAGCTAATAAGGGTTTTAAGAAAAAAGTTATGGGATTTAAAAAAAACCCAAATGGTTTTTCTTGCGGGATGAGAAAAAAGGGAAACATTTCACATCGTAAATTGATATCTTGACATACTTGAAAATCTGGGGCTCGATAGACTTTTTGTGGCTGGTCACCATGGAGACGGGCGTCAAGTGGCGTGGGAGTGGCAGGGGTCAAAGCAAGGACTGTTTTGGCAAACAGACCATGCTCCATTGCACCTTTTGACTTGGAGTGCTTCATTAAAACCGCAGGAGGTGGCATTCCAGGAGACTATTAACCAAGCAGATTTTTAACATCTTGTGTTAAACCCACCCTTACTCCCTCCTGCTCCGACCCCCGAACACAAAACACATACATGCACAGACATGCACACTCGCTTTATAATCCCCCCCCCTTACTTTTCTTTTGGACGCACAATAGCCTCCATCTGTTGCCCCCTCAACGTTCCCTGATGGTCCTCAGGGGGGGTGTACAAATCGGGGAAAACAACCCCCCCACCCCGTCTCACTACTTCAGTGACATTCTCAGATCAAAATGCTCAGACACTGCATATAAAAGCGAACGATAAAAGAAAGCGGGGGGGGAAAAAACTTTTGTGACTGATGGTGTCGTGAGTGAGGAAGGGGCACCCAGGGGGCAGCAAGTTGTACAGGTGGAAATTAAGTGATGAAAGCCACTGGGGAGTAATAAGAGAAGGGCATTGGCACTTGTTTGATATTTAATCTTCTTCCAGGTGGAGGAGGAGGAGGCAGCATGTGGCTAAACTGCAGTTTGGAGCTGGAGCCATGTTGTAAAAGTCCATCAAAACACTTTTTGGTTGGATGAAAATGCTTTGCAAGCTGTTTCCCGTCTGGGCAAGAGCGTCAGTTCAGTGCTTTTAGTCGTCCACCGTATAAGCAGGTATAACTAGATTATCCTCGTGTTTGGCTTGGCAGGCCTCGTTGTGTCCGCTCTGTAGTTAATCACTTCAAACTGGGCAGATTACAGTTTGCAGAGAAGGGTTTTAGCCCCGTTTGGGCCTCTGATATGTTAATTAAAGTAGATTCTCGGAATATGGGGCAAGCAGGATGGCAAGCCCCAACCAAGCTAAGCCAAAAGCTTATCAATGGGGAGAGGTGTGTGCGCTTTCATGCTTGTTCTTCTCGTACTGTGAGAACACATTGAAGTCAGATTTGGAGGCCATCGTTTTGGTCTCAAATAATAGTCCTCTTCTTTTCTAACAACAGCTGACTTGAGATATTTGAATGTACTCAAGACGCTACCAATCAAAGCGGAAGTAGGCAATGATGAACAATGGAAGCAGTCAGTTCATTGCACATCAGCCACAAATGAAAAGCTGCTTTGTAACAGATGAAATGATACGGCACGCATTATTACAACTATAAAGACTGTCTTGGCCTATTGCTGAGGTGACAATACTCCTCGAGCAGATGTAATCACACGCTAGATGAATTGAATTGGAGAACTTCATTACCTGACCTCCTCCACTAATAAAAAAAAAAAAAAAACAATCTCCGGAGAACAGAATTCAACTCTGCACTTCTAATGTGGTTGACCACTATCAGATTTTTTCATTGCCTCGTCCATTGTAGATTGCACAATGAAAGTTTGCGAGCTTTTTTTTTTATTTTTGGGACAGAGAACGTGCCAAGGACAAAACCGCAATGGAAATCACACAAAATTGCACAAGTAAAAGGTGACTGAAATGCTTCTATGGAACCCATCGTTCAAAAAAAATCATTGGGGTGTTATTTCATTAATCCCAACCAGGTTCGACATTTTGACAAACGTCTTTTGTGTGCGTGTGTGTGTTGTTATTTTTTTTAATCTCTTTTTTTGCTCCTTGAAAAGAAGCTCTTGGGTCAAAATATTGGAAACGCCTACCAAGAGGGTGTTTTGGTTGCATCTTGTGGCATTACGCAAAGTTCAAAGGTGAGTTTTGGAGAAAATAGCTACGAGTTTCCACAGGAAAAAAAAATGTGGCAAGATGAGTTTATGAATAGTGCACCGTGAACAAGGGTTCACCGTTTCTCTTCAGAGCTCACATTGGAGCTAGTATATGATCAAATCTATTTCCAGGCTGTTTTTGTCCACATTTTGACTTTTTGTGTGCCCAACCATGGCTCAGTGTCATCCTCTAATCCCTCTGTTTTGTTGGCGATAGCCCAGTGTGGCTTGACCCCCATCCTGTCAAAGCCAATAACATCGCTCACATTATTGCCTGAGCTTAAATCGCTTGTTGGAGGAAGCTCTAATTTTTTTTTCTTCTTCCTTTTGTATATTAATTACAAACATCTGCGCATAAATGTAGAAGACACAGACGAGTGGCTTTGCAAATGGTCTTTTCTAACCTTAAATTTCAATACGATCCTCTCAACGCATCTTCTGCATGTTCTCCACTTGGCTCTTCCATCACCAGTGAAGGTTGATATATGAGACGATGGAAGAGAGCAGAATCAGGAGGCCGTTAAAGTTTGTGGGCCATGCACGGACAGCTCGGCATGAATATCAGTAGCATGGAGTTAGCGCTGCATGGCAATTGGATGGGGAAGAGCGAGCCAGGTGTCAGCACTTTCCCTCCCAGCCATTTTCACTCAGCCAGATTGAGTCTTATTATCTGACCCGGCCTCCTTTTCCCTCACTGGCTTAATAATATTGTTTCAGTGATCCTGTCTAGCCTTCGACCTCTTGACATTACACAGGAGTCTGCAAGATGAGGAGTTCTCCTTTGCTAGTCAAGAGTGGCCTTTTGAAAAACTTTTACTTTTTCCTTGGCTCTTGGCTGATTAGTTTTGCCGCCAGCCAGTCGGTGGTATTTATCATCATATTGGTCTATGTGGATGCTTCCGACGAATTAGCACTAAGCCATCCGATCTATCCCTTTATCCACTGTAATGATTAGTTCCGGGTGTCCATCCTACTAATGATTGTGACCGATTCTCACACTGGCAATATAATTCCCTCGTTGGACTTTACCTACACACAGATCGGTGTAACGCATCGTCAACGTGCTGTAATTTGATTGCATGATTGTTTTTGTTAGCAACACTAAAATCAAAGTTACAATTAGCACGGCTATGTCGGAGCTCGTTAGGCAACTGAGGTAAATGGCAGAGATTTGGGGGAATAATCCCTCCCCAATCTGGACACCACAGCTGGTTGCCTCAAACTGTTCCATCCATCACACACACACACACACCCACACACACACACACGCATATGCCACCCTGATCTCTATGATGCTGCCAACTTGTACACATCGGGATTGAAGGCGAACAGCAGATTGCGTCGGTATGTTTAACTGGGTTTTTCCAAAATCAGTCTTAAACCCGATGCGACTTGTCTGTGTGCACGCACCAGCGTCATTTGGTCTATTTGTTGTTGTATCTCAAATGTCCATATTCAACAGCAATCAACATGCTGTTCCTATTTTCTATAGTAATTGACCTTGGGTCGCTGGTGAAATGGAAGCCATGTGTTTTTTTTACACCCTGGGTTGGTAACCAGCCAATCGTAGTGTATGTTTACTCAAGCAATCATTCACACTCAAATTCACACCTAAGCGCAATTTTCTCAGTTGACCCAAGTAGAATATTTTTGGAAGCCAGAGTCGGTAAATTTGAAAGATTTTGACTGTGAGACACACAGTGCAGTAAACGTATAAATAATGCCAGTGAATTAAAATCATATATTTGTTCCATCACAACTAAATTATATCAGTGATTTATTATATTTACATTGAAAACTTTTATCACAGAAAGGTAGCCAATAAAAAATTCTGCCCCGTTCTACCAATGCCATATTTTCTGTCTAATCGTGTTGGAAGTTGTAAATTTTTTAGTCATAATAGACCATTTTTACTGAAAGATTTCGAGTAAGACTGATTTAAAGAACAACAATAGGACAAAGTTTATGTCCCCCGTCCAGAATTTATTACTGAAAGAGTATTTTGAATAAAATGTGACAGTAAAAGGATTTAATGTCTATTTATGCTGTCAGACTTAGGGAACTTTTACTTTGTTCTGTCATTTTTTTTTTTTTTTTGTGTGGATCGCAATTGCCAATTCCACTCAGCGGGTAGCTGGTAAAGCTTCTCCTGACATTGCCTGTGAGCCAGATTGGTTGGGAGGAGGGAAAAAAACAAAACATGTTGACCTTGTCTACAGATTTAGCTTGTCTGATACACTGTACAGCTGCACTGTAGCAGGCAACAGAAGCTGTGACTCCAATCAGATCACTGGCTCAGATGGCTATGTGGTTAATGCCCGGGCGGGCTCAGAGTGTGGAGGGTAATACTCCGTAGATCAGCGCACAGAATCTGTTCTGTTTTCAGAGCCTGCAGAATTGGATCTGTGCTTTTATTTATTTATTTAACTATTTAGTCAACACTTTTGAAAGAACAGTTAGTAGGTGCGCTCAATGCTCCTCTGGGTAGCAGATTGCATCTTGCATTTGCTTGCCTACAGAGAAGTCGACATCAGAATGAGGATTTTTTTTTTTAATGTAATTGTATTGTTTTGTTAATTTAATTTTTTATGCATAGATTGATGGGATTTATTTTTGTGGCTACACACTATATGGGAAAATATATAAATATAATATAATAAATAAATATAATATAAAAATATTATATATATATATATATATATATATATATATATATATATATATATATATATATATATATATATATATATATATATATATATATAATTACGGACTAATTCATATCAATGTTTGTTTGGCAACTCACCAAAAAATGTACTATTTGCATTTCATTTTACAGGACATTATTTAAAGGAAGACAGCATGGTTTGGACAGTAAAAAGGTCTCCCAATTCGAAGGCACAATACAAGTGAAAACTTACTTGCCATTTAATTACCACATACTTCTTTGTGGTATATCCAGATGTCATCTCTTCTCTGGCTTACTTAATTATGGAGGCTATCGTTTGTATTTTTGGACCCTTTTATTCACAACATGTCTCTTCGCCTCTAGTGTCCATCGCTTGCATTTCTAAAGGTCCCCAAAACACCCACTACAAAGATTCTCCAGGAATTGCTTATAGAAAAGATGACATATGCTTAATGATTAAATTTACTTGACGATGATAATGCAGGTTAATGCATACTAGCATATCGTAGCATTCCCACTGCCCTCTGGAGGCTGTGCAAATCATAAAGATGAAATCCTAGAAAATTAGATTCAGCACTTTTTAAATGGTTCCTTTTCTGTCAATAGGATTGGAAAAAGACATGGAGGAACATTTTATATGTATTATACATATTTGCAAGTTATATACATTTATATTTTTAATACTACTAACTACTATTGGTATAATAAGATCGTGTCTTTACAGTATTAATGAGTACAGAATGATCTTTAATGGTTTTCATTGGACAAAGGGAAAGTCCTTATTTTATTCAAGGCCCTAATTGAAGTTTTTTGTCCTGTACGTCAGAATGATGAGCAATGCTGATCTGTTTTTAGCTCTTGGACATGCACTTTCCACTTCCACATTGTGTTCTTCTACCTTCAATTAATTGTCCTCCTCACTTTTCCTGTCATGCTGGTCAGAGTCAGAAGACTTCCTGTTGGTTTGCAAAAACAACTCCTCCTGTCAGGCTTCCTACCTCCGATCTCCCCCCCTTCACTCCTTCCTGCAGCTCCTCCCTCCCTCGTCTTCTATTCATCACCCCGCAGTCCATTTTACGCTATTTTTCTGCTTCCATCCTCTTCTCTCTCTCTTGCTCCATTACCTTGCTCGTTCATGCCCCCTGCATCCCACCCTCTGCCTGTCCAAGCACCTGACATTAATTCTTTTTGCCCCCTTTACTGTATTCTCCCTTCTCAACTCGCCATTCATCTCCTCAGACTCCGCTCGCTCTCTCCTCCTCCTCCTCTTCCCTCCTTTATCTGGCTCCAATCTTGCTGACAGTGCTGTTTGTGTGAACTGAGTTTCACAGGCCCCTCGCCTCCCTCCTCCTCCTTCTTCTCACCCCGCACCTTCCATCTTCCTCCCACCTTTGCTGTACATACTCCCCCTGGGAAAGGGAGAGAATTAACCTTCCAGCCCGGGGCCGCTGGGCTTAATGACTGTCTGCTGGACCCGCTCTGACTGCTCGGCCTGGCTGCTAACATCTCAAACATGGCCACTGGCACACACCCACGCAGAAGGATACCCACGCAGAACGCGACACGTTTATAGTTGTTGAATTTGTGCCATCATAATCACGCATGTGTCATTGTCATTGTTTCTTTATTGCCTGCATCCCAAATGTGGGAGTTCCACCACGGCACTATTGACTGAGATAGTAGTTGGCAGATACTTGCCAACCAATTTATTAGGTACAATTACATTAAACTAATGTAGTGTTATACAGCAGCACCGCAATAAATTTTAATTAGAAGGTTTTGTTTTGCCACAGTTTTTGACAGACTACATTTTTCGAGGCTGAACTCATAAATCCAGCCATAAAATTCACCGTGTTTGAAGCAAACATATTCAATCCCTTTATTCAGACGTTATACAGATGAAATTTGTATTGACTTTTCATAGTGTGTGTTATTAATTTTTATGTTTGATTATTTTAGTTCAAAATATCCGTCAAATAGATGACCTCTTTGGTAGATGTGAATTAATTTAAATCAAGAGGGCGCTTATTTTCTAGTCATTTTTGTCTGGTCTTTTTAAACTCATCCATCTCATGTCTCACTTATTTCTTATCTCATTTGTCATCGGTCTCATCTCATCTGTCTCATCTCGTATTCAATGTACTTGATCTTTCTTGTCTATCTCATGTTATCAAGCTTTTCTCTCACTTAAGTAATCTTGTCCAGCATCTCATCTCATGTCATCTCATTTCATCTCATCTCATGACATTTTATTTACTGCATTTATATCTGTTCTATCACATCAGTTTTTTTCTCATGCTCTGTACACCATGACGTCATCATACCTCAGCCATCTCATCTACGGTTGAAGAATTTTTGAAAAATATCAATTCTACATATATTCTATCATATTATATACTGTATGTCTACAATATCCTACTGTTTCATATTCCATATAGGTTGGATAGATAAAAAGATATAAATAACATCTAACAAAAAGAACTCATGTACTAGCTGTGTTGCCTCAGTTGCTACTTTTGAGTTTATACTGTGCAAACAGCTTGTCAACCAAGTCCATACAGGTTTGAAAGCCAGTGTTGCCTATCAGCTGATCAAATGAAAAATACATGCATGTGGAAAATAAACATGACCTTTAAGTTGCCTGTCGAAGCGAGCTTTCTCTATGTTCCACTGAGCAAATGGTGGTATTCTCCAGCCACCATTCAGTTGGAAGCATATAATTGACATTGGGGGATATGCGGCAGAGGGAGGGAGGCGAGGCGGTCGTAGACTAAAAGAGAATTCCTTGGCCTGTGTCCGTCTCCATCCTTGCCGCAGAACACATGGCGATGTGGATCCTCTCAATTCCATTTATTATGTATGAGTATACAGTAAATGTAACAAACTGGCAGCTGTGTTGTTGCATCTGTATTTGCAAGCACTAAAACGCAAAATAAATCACAGCCATGAATATTCCGCTTAAAGGCCGAAGCAAACGTGGCTGTAAATATACCTACAGCTAATTTCTTTTTATCTTCAATTTTTATTTTAAATATCTCGACTAGTCTCAACATTGACTGTTATTCGTCCTCGAAATGAGGTGGAGAGAAGTTCCCATTGGCATTCTACTTTTCCTTTCCACACTTGTTTTCAACGAATCCTCCGTAAAAAAAACAATACTCTCGAGCCTCGGCGTCACTCAACAGGTAAGCACAACCTGCTTGCTCATATGCAAATCCGCGCACCGATTCAAAAGATTCTCATGCCTCTTTTTTATAAAAAGAAGTATATACACCTTATCTTGTGTGTCTGCTTCTTCTTATTTTTATTTCTGTGCACCCTATAGGCAAGCACAGCAAGTTGAGAGTTGAAAGAAAGTTTTGCCTCTTTTTCCGAGTGCCATGCGAGTTTATACCCAAGTCAGAGTAATCGAGTAAACTTCAGGATTTTCAGTTGAAGTAAGCTGACAGAAGCCCGAATTGGTTTCACCCAATAGTTACGACTTTGATTGAACTGCTTGCCATGTTCTCCCAATGGCATTCCAAAAATATATGGTAGGTTTATTGAAGATAATTATTAGCAACCAGTCCAAGGTTGGGATGAGAAAAGGTTAAATAGTGCAAAATCAAATATAGTTTTCATGTATTGTCGCTTTCTAACAAAAATAACTTAATCATCTGCTCCTAATGGACCAAAAAAGGACCAACTATTTGTTCTGCTTTCACACGTCCTCAGTTAATCTAATTTTCTACTCACAGCAAGCCTGAAGGGGAACGGAATCATTGTTTAAGATGCATAAGTTAAACTAACCATCTGAGGGACCACTAGTTCAGTGCAGGAGTTTTAAAACATGAATTCTACAAGAGTGCCATATATGAAAGTGATTAGATTCTGCTGATAATCTTATCTGCATCTTTAAGAAAGCTTCTCCAGCAGTAACGCTTGACAACACAGCTTCCATAAGCTCCAGTAATTGGCGCCACGGGCACGTAGCGATGGGGCTTATAGCTGGTAATAAGACGGAGACTTGCGTCTGCCTGCGTGGACGCTCAAACTTCATTTTCTGCACATTGACTGATTTCATGGAGTTTAACGTTAAATTGGTTCAGAATGGAGTGTAGCGAGTTGTTTGATGATGTTACGGCCACCGCATTTCGGAGAGCTACCTGTCGAGGTCACGGAGAACTGCCTTTGGTTTTACGATTAAAATGGTTCATTTCACATATTTGTGAGTTTCGTTACTGATTGTATGGATTTGATTTGTTTGGACTTGTATATGAATATTTTATAATATTTCCATGAGTGTAATTAAATGAGAGGCTATCTGTTTATTTATCTTGTGAAGATTTGAAAAGAGACACAAAGAAAGAAGAGTGGACAGTTTTGGTTTCATCAATTACTATATCATTTTCATTGAAGAGGAAGGATAATTGCACTTTTCAAAGCTTTTCAAGAGGCTTTGAAATTAAGATGTATAAACAAGATTTGAGAATGAGTTCATTTATATGAAAGGCTTTGATTTTCGATTCATATAAGATTCAATTAGGTCGATTCTAAATTGCTTCACTGCATTAGTTGACTTTCAGCACCGAGTGACCTTACTGTTTTCAATAGCGGCCAGGAATCCAAATCTCACTGTGTGCATAAAAGGCAGCAGCAACATGTGCCACTATATGTCCAACACAGCATTATCCCGTTTGTTTGCGTTTCTGTTTTTTCTAGAAATGTCCTTTTTGTGCCTATTTTCCAATACGACCCTTGTCTGATTGCTCTGGTCAAAGAGGCTTTACTTTGTAACTCATGAGGGAAAACAGCTTCACTCCAACAAATGCTTAATCAAAAACCTTTTACCATGTTTTGAGATTTTTTTTTTTTTTCTAAAACTACATTATGTGAATTTTGAGATGATGGATGCAGCCTTTTCAAAAATTGGATATTAAAAATGAGATGTCACAAAAAAAAAAAGTTTCAACCTTAAAGCTAAGAGATAATCTTGATAGCTTTACATAATTCAACACACGATTGTACAAAAGCATTTTTTCTTTCTTTCTTGTTCTTTCAATAAGAGAGCGTGTAGGTCATGTATGGCGTATTATATATTTTTCAGGATTGTTGAAGGTCAGGTGTCAGTGGGGAAATGGACTTCTTGTCAGCTCCGATTGCGTCTCCCTCCGCGCTACCCTTTCTCTGTCTCATCTGGGGTAAGAGGCTCAAATGTCACCAGCAAGCTATCATTATGGTAACTGTGGCCTTTTCAAGTCACATCCTCGTTCCGCTCACCTGAGCACTGGCAACTTTGACTTTATAAAGGCCTTAATTGAATTTTTACAAACACATGTTTTCCTGATTTTTTTTTTTTTTTAGCTCTCCATCTTGGCTTCAGCAGAAAGACAGTGTTGCGGAGTCACTCTAATAATGAATTGCTGAATCTAATTACTTCATCGAAGGTTGTGATAATCTTGTTTCAGACGTCATGTTGACTTTTGCTTAAATTAGCTTACTGATGTGTTTCTTCTTTCCTCAAATATTTTGAACACATTTTTAATTTCAGAAGAGTCATCAAACTGTTATACGTGGAAAGTCAAACTTGTCAAACTGCTATACATGGGTCAGTACCAACAAAATAGTCATGTTTAAACTAGATAAAGTTTTTTTTTCTCAAACAGCTTTCTGGTCACAATTCCACTTAAAATCTTATAGGAAGTCGATTCTAAAATGATTCGATAGAGACATCCCTGAACCAGCCTTTGTCAAACTCAAGGCCCGAGGGCCAGATACGGCCCGTCACATCATTTTATGTGGCCCGCAAAGACAAATTGTGCAACTTAGTCTGATAATGTTCCTTCAATCATTTGTCACAAGTGTATCTCACTGCAAGAACTTAAATTTTTGCTTGGCTTGGCACGTGACGTCAGAGCAGGATACTTGCTAACGTTGCGACACTTTGTTAATCCCTTCTTTGCTACTGGTATTTATGACCTTCAATTAAGCCGCCTTCCATACCAAGTTGAACTGTACACCATGAATTCGACAGGAAGCTACACACCGCTGTGCGTGCTAAGTGGAGTGAGTGAAGAGTGCCAAGTGTCTATTAACTTATCTTAGCATTAAGACTGGAAGCAGAAGGAGACAACCTGGCCAACTCCACCTCCATGATGAAACTGATGCTAAAATGTAACAGTTAAAAATAGCAGTGACTTCAAATGTTCGCTAGCTCCTATGTTGGCGTTTTCTGACATTAGCCACCGAGAGAATCACACAAGTCACACACAAAAAACATGGGAAATGATTGAACAATAAAATCAATGTTAATAATTTAATATTTTAGGTTCAATTACAGGCTAATTTCATGCACCATTTGCGGACTCCCGCTGTAAGATTAATGAGCTGCTCGCCTGTGTCGCTCATTTTTCGCTCCTCGGAACCAGATTGCATCAGATTTTGGAATGATTGTTAGGAGAAAATTTTCATTTCCCCACTAAAAAACATCTTTACATATCACAAGAAACATTCTTAACTCTACATTTTGTGAGATTGCATTTTTATTGCACACTGTATTAGCATTCCAGCGTACATATTTATTCATGTAAACTGTATGCAAATGTGCGCCCGTGTTTGGTTGTTTGCATGCAACCCGTGTAATGGCCAATCTCGCCCTTCATATTTGACGTGAGGTGACTGGTTCAGCCTTGATCGGAGAGTTCTGTCTCTCACTCATGTTGTCAGATGCAACAGAGCGTGTGGTTCACAAACAACTTGGTCATTGCGCCAATCAAGGTCATGATTCCAGGAGTCCCAACAGTACCAAGCTGCTTTTCTTTACGTGCTTGAACATCAATCACCACCTACGTATCATGCCGGCAGCTCATTGAAATTTCCACTTGCATTTGGATCCTTGAATTGATATTATTCATAAATCGTTAATCATATAATCCTCACCTCCACGTTCAAACACACAACGCTACAGAGGGTCATTTAGAGAGTGTGTAGCGGCTAGCCACACCTATGTCAAACAAGAGGGATTAAAGTGATAATGATTACACCTCCCAGGAGGTATTAGCTGTTTGGACATCGACATTGAAAAAGCGAGGTGAAGGAGATATCTCTGATACCCCATGACTTTTCCTCACACCAATATCCCGTCTACAGGGCAGATGGGGGGATTTAATTTGCAGTAATTACTTTATTGACTCATTTCTAAGGCCATATCACTGTGGTTGGCCATCAATAAAACATATGCCAGGATGAATAATGTGGGTAGACACAACAGGAGGGGAGACTCTGCAGACAAAAGACCACAAGACTTCTTCCCCGCGGTGCACATTTTGTCATGTATTCCTTTTATGTCACCACACATGCACTAACACCCTTTGTTCTTCATCCATTTACATTAAAACCCATCAGCTCCCGTCACCACCCACTTTTCTGCTCCTGCTGTCGTATTCTCCTCCTCCCATGTCTCCAGGCGCCCAGTAAGCCTCACGGTCAGAGTCTAGAAATGTTACTGTGTGCATCGGAGTCACAGCTGTGTTGAAATGTGAGGTGCTGTGGGGCTTAGGGACTGTTCAGTGGGTGAAGGATGGACTGACTCCTCCTGGGACCTCACAGAGGACTGCCGGGCTTTACACGCGACTACATGATTGGCAACCCCATGAGATGTAAGTAGGCATAATATTAGACAGAGCCTGACGTGAGACATCCTATTAAAGAACACAAGCAACATTTCGCCCTGGCCAACTTTACATAATCTGCAAATGGAGATCTTGGAGCTCCTTATAAATTTATTCTGCGCATGTTTATCTATTGCTTGGAGTGTTAATTAATGCTTCCCCTTTGCTGAATTTGAAGAAAATGAAAGGAGCCGCTTTCTTTCAGGAAGCTAGTCAATGTGTTCGCACCCACAACGCTGCAAACAGCCCTTTCTAACTTTGCGAGTCGATAAAAATACCAAAAGGAAAAAAAAAAAAAACTCAGTTAGCCCACACTGTGCTTGACTTGCAGTGGGGACAAAAATTTGGTATGTAAAGTTTTTATTGCATTTAAATTGTAACCTCTGCCTAATCAATCTCATATCATTATGTATGATTAATAAAATGAAAGGGCACAAAAATGGATTCATAATCCCTGTAAGATTCCAAAGCACTCCAAAAATCCATTTTGCCTGGTAATGCTGTTTCCATGGCATCACACAAAGTTCTATAATAACGCAATAGTAACCTTAAGGCCAATTGGCTCTTTTTTAGCGATCACCCAAGAGTGCAAAAGTGATGTGGTTGTCAACAACACATCCCCTTGACTGTCAGTGGGATACACACACACACACACACTGAGCACAAATACACACATAGACAAGCTGCAAGACGTACGACCTCCTGAAAACAAATGGGCATGATGTGCTCCACTTGTACTCGTTGCATGGAAATATATGAACTGCATCCAACTCTCCTCTATTATTAGGCTAAAATACTGCTGTATTTAGTACCCCCAATAAAAAGGGTGCCAAAAGGCAGCTTTTAAGGACCGGTGCCACAAGATGTGATTTAAGTCAGACGTATCGCCAATTTTGTAGCTTGCTTGGGGAAGAGTGAAAGGCAACAGAAAGGTTTGTAAATGAAAGCTAACACGACATATGTAAACTAGCTTGATTTCATCTCGTTATCTCAATATCGCAGTTTATTCATGAATAAAGTGACCATCAGTGTAGGTGGCTTTTGCCAGAAAAAGAAAGAGGTATTAGATTGACGTATGCAATCACTTTACACAGCTCAGAACGAGCTAAATCTTTTAAGATGCCACTTGACTGCTTTTAATATCCCTGCAGCTTTCCCTGATTGTGGCCATGAGTGATATTTAAAAAAAAATCTCCAGTCACCCAATCACACATACACGAGAGGTCAGCATTGATTTCAACATGTTAAATGAAGCACTCTCGGTTTTTCCGAAATCTGAATCTGCGCGGAAAACACAGACTTGTTTCAAGACTAATCAACAACTTCAAACTTTATCGTAGTGCTGAGTGTGCAGGAAATTAACAACGGGCGCATTTAACCGTGTTCAACTGCCATCAAAGATTTTACATGTTTTTCATATTCATGGCCTGACTGTTTATAGCTGTTAAAATACTGTGCAGTCCCCTGAAAAATGAGCTCCTCATCCATTATGTATAGCACTAATCGCGTATAGAGCCACTGGAGGTTGGAGCCAATCCCAAATGACATTGGGTGAGAGGTCGCTAGTCGCACCACTTGATTATGGCGCCTCTAAAAAGACGCCAGAATTCGTCATCGTAACAACTGGAAGCTTCTCTGCGGCAGAACGTATGCGCGGCCGTACGTGTGACAATAAATCTGCCCGGCGTAGACATAGTGGCCATGAAGATATACTGTATCTCCAAAATGTGAAGGCCCTCGCTGATATAAATACAGACTAATGGACAAATGAGCAAATTGCGCTAGCGCTATCCGCCATCTCCCATGCTATAAATACGCACACCCTACAACTTGATTACACTATTTGTGAGCAGTTTAGGAAAGAGGAATATGATTAATACCTTCCTCTCACTCTCGCTCGCTGCGCACTCAATGATAAGTTAGAAGTGAAAATTGCTTCTGCTTGGCATTAATTATTTTGCTAGCTTAGTTGACATATGCATTTGAGGTTAAATGTTTGTCAGACCAAAATGCTGTTTTGAGCATGTTGGCAGGCTGCGAGCCAGGGAGCTGCACAAGCCACACGCCGCACCGTCGAATCCCCACAGGTTTTGGCAATGCATCAAACAAATCATGGCTTGTTGGCATGCCAGGCTATCAGATGAGAGATACTTAGAGAAGGGCTCCGCCTGGCTTCAGTTAATAGACGTTTTATTCACTCGGTGTTGTGAAGCTGAGATTGGATTTCATTTACTGTTATGGAAATTAATTCGGAAATGAAATATATCTGCTATGCGTAGGCGACCTTTTACATACTGCACTGGTTGTTATTTTGAATTGAACAGGTTCATTACAATGTAGCAAGTGCATTGTAAATCATATAAAAATGCCCAGTAGACGACGGGCTCACCATTTGACAAGTTTATTCTTGTGCCGTACTTTGATTTACTTGCGGTTAGCATTAGCTGCTACTATATTCTTTATTTCTTTCCAGGTTTCAGACATGAGGCCGTGAGTTTCCAAGAGGCCTTTATTCTAATTCTACTAACTAAATAATTCCCTTACCCATCGGCAGTTGACATTGAAGCGGCGTTACCTTAATTGACAGCCGGCGAGAAAGTTTTCGGCCCTTATCAGCAGTTCGGAGCGAGTTAAGAAGTAATTTATTTGACGCTATTCACGTTGAATTCAAAGGAAAACAAATAAGCAAGAGTATAATAAAAATTGTAAGGTGTGATATTATTTCAGGATAAGCTATTAACATGTATAAAACAAATGGGCAGATCAGTGCCGCAGTGAATAGGCTTACGCCTTGTTGTCCTTGCCCTCCAACAGATTGGAAGTTTTAAAACGATTAATACAAATCTTTAAAGCATTTATGAATCTTCCTCATCATCATCAGCCATTCAAGTGATCCAAAACTTAATGCTTGAATAGGTCTTTAGAGAGTGTACCGTTTCCCTTCCACAGATATGAACAGTTTGTCTATTTTTATCATATCAAACGAAACCCAGAATTAGTCTCATTGTGCACTGGAATAAAAAGTCTGACTGTCATTGTACAAATTGATTTTGCGGTTTATACACCGAGCTCACTTTTTGACAGTGACCTAAAAAGAAGAGGACTATGAATAATTTCAATGTGTTTAGTTTCCCTATTACAATACAATGTGACATAGAACTAATGACTCTTCAAGGCTACGACAATCTCCAGATTGAAAATGCTCAACCGGAAGATGACGTCCTTTTTGAGAGTCACAGTCTGAGAGCTGTGATGCAATCATCTCCAATATTGCCGGACTCAAAGTACAAAATGAGTCCAACATTCAGAAGTCTTATTATAGAGTCTTATAAACATTTCGCTTCGCAGATCAACACATGTAATAATGGATGGGCACATTGAGAGCCGTCCTCCTGTAACATATATACATCCTCTTAACTGGAAATCGGCTTATAAAGAGCTGTTCAATATTCTACTGATAAACCTCGGCATGACTGAAGATAAGGTGTTGTATGCATACTGAAGCCGGATACACCAAAGATAAGACACTGAATTTAGTCCCAAGACTCTTATTTACATGAGAGATTATCCCCTCCCACAACATCAACATCATCCAATCCCAAATACATTTTCTCAAAGTGATAGAAAAAGGGCATTATATATACAGAATGTTGGCAACAATAAAGTTTTTGACAATTCACGGAGTAAAGGCATCCTGAAATATTAGTGGCACAATAACATGATGGACAGCGGCACAACAAAATGTTGCTTAGAACATCTGTCTCACAGTTCAGAGGTTGGTTTAGGATGTCCTAAATCTTGAGATGTTGTTTAGAATGGCACCCTGTGCGAGATCGCCCTTTGGCCCCGCCCCCACTCAGTCTACCATCAACAACCTGCACAGTAGTACGCAATATTTCCTTTAAAATTTACATAATGAATTACAAAATCACAACAAATACAAATAGCACAACAGAAAACTATGATAACGATTAGAGTCAAATACAGTTAAAAAAAAAAAGTCTAATCCTCATCATGTCGTTATTAGCCTCTCGCTGAGATGATTTGTCATTTGCTTTAAATGCTTGTTTGTGTGAGCAACCATCCTAGCAAAAAAAAAAAAAAAAAAATACAAATTCTAAAGTGCCACCCACCTAGAATACATTTTTATTTTTAAAAAAAAAAGGGGGGGGGGGGGGCTGGAAGAAAAACTAACATTTTATCTGGAGCAATCAATCAAGCTCAGCAAGGGGCTAATGAAGAAAACATTGCAAGGCTCCATGCAATTAACATAACACGAAAGGTTATTGATATTTTCAAGTCGGAAACCCCATCCCCATAAAATATGACAACATTAAAGCTGCATTCATAAATCCCTACATCATTTGCTCGTTTCCTTTTCTTTTGTCTCCTGATTGACCCCCTTTGACCCTCTCTTCTCCGTGTTTATGATCAATAACTACAATCCCCATCATCCCCCCCATAACAAGCATCTCTCTCCATATCTTTTCTACAGACGCTAACTCCGTAAGGGGCCGTTATGAAAGACTTATGTATTTTGCATTATCAGCATTTATAGGCTAAAAAACACAATATGTCACACGCTAGTTTGCACCACAGCCCGTTTAAAACTCCATTCCAGCATCCCAAAGGAGGTGAGATGGCATTTTCATGGACCTCAAACTTGTCCCGGGTTCAATTATAAATGACTACTCCACTGCAACCATTTTTTCCCAAGGATTCACAATCACTAGTTGTCATGGTTACGCAAAGCCCAGCAACTGTTTAATTAGTAGAAGAAAATGGCACAATATGGCTTCTTACATATACATGCAGTGCGATATGAAGAAGCAGATGCTCATTGTTATACCACAATGTATGGCTGACAGTGATGGAGCTCATTTGTCTATTTTTAGAAAGCTATAACAAGTTGGGCTGATTGTTAATTATGCCATGAAAGCATTTAACTGCTCTCACTGCTCCAACTGATGTTTTGTAATGACAGGTATTCATTCATATGTGAAAGTTGTGCATTGCAGCATCAACAGGAATAGTTGAAAACACTTATTTGATTTTCTAGACCAGCTCTTCTCCACTCACGTTCCAGAAGATACATGGTTAAATCAACAGCTGGAGTTTTTTTATTTTTTTAAATATGAATGTCTTGGTTTCACTGGATGCCTCCAGGCAATTTGTTCCCTTCGCTTCAATAATAATGAATGATGTCATAGTGAGTGCTAAGTTCCACAAATACAATAACATTGGACCACCTGTTATTAGCCCTGGAACAACATCTCCATCTTATGCTCCTCATGCTTGTGGGAGCGAGTCCATATGTGACGAGACTCTTTCTTGTCCAGGCCAAGTTCATTTATTTAAGTCCAGCTCCCCATTTCTCCCCCGCTGCCTTGCTTCCAGGCTTTTCTGGCTACGGACAGAGAGTGTGTGTGTGTGTATGGGTGGGGGTTACCGTGGCGATTCTAGCAGCCTCACTCTACTATTCCTCCTGGGAAGAGAACACATTTTCTTGACATCAATGAGCCAATGGGAGGGATGTGGTGGAGGTGGAGAATATAAAGAGGCATATAGAGCGCAGACATCTCCTTTTGAATGAAAGTGTTTTGTCTCGTGTCCTTCAGCAGGGCCTACATACATCTGCAGCCACGGCAGGCTTGACTCCCACACATTGCAAGTCAACCACCTTTCAGCTTGGCCACAAACGTATGATTAAAATTGGATTCATGAATAGCATCGCAGAGGTAAAGTTGTGAATTCTGTTGCATCGGGCTAGAAGGTTGTCGGTGTAGAAGTACAAACTGGTTAATTGAAGACTTGAAATGTGAGCATGAATGGAGGTCTGTCAAGCCCAATTAGAGGAAAGAGGAATCGATTAACTGATTGACAAGGATGGATGGATGAGTGAGTTGGTTTTTTGTCAAATTTTCATGTCCACTTGATGCCTGGGCAGGTTCTCCTAGGGAATTCCTTCCAAAGTCCACAAACATGTCAAATTAACTCAACGGCGCCCCCTTGGTGTCGATGCAGTTAGTAATCCCTCTCTATTGTCCGTTCTCTGATTGGCTCCTCTCCATCCAAGTCATAGGTGTCAAACTCAAGGCCCGGGGGCAAGATACAGCCCACCACATCATTTTACGTGGCCCCCGAAGACAAATTGTCCATCAAATCCATGTGTCAATACTAAAATTACAAATTGTCTTAACTTAAAAAAAAAAAAAGATATTGCTAGCAATTTGTTCCCATTGATCTTTTAAAAATATTTGAAAAATTTTTACTAGTCTCCAGTTTCAAACTTATTCATCAGTCATCATAATGGCGCTCCAAAGGAAACTGACTACGATGCGGCCCGTGACAAAAATTAGTTTGACACCCCTGATCCAAGTCACCTGGAATAGACTCAAGCCTCTAACCAACCCTGAACAAGACTATGGGCGCATCAAGCATTGTTGGTAGATGTACAGTATGCACAAGGACTGAAACCAGCAGCTGCTGTTTTCCCCGAGATGCTCCATTGAGAATCCTCTTCCACACTTCTCTGGTGTTTTTAGTTGGGCGTCTTGGGAACTCTCCAGCTGCGGATTGCCGAGGATGGACAATCGCAGCTGTGCTGTTTATGAAGGGCAAAAGTGTGAAGGGAGCGACTTGAAAATGCACTCGCAGCCTTGCTCCTAGAGGGTCGTTTGTTCCACCTCACAGACTCAACTGATTCAAAATACATGACTAATCTGAGCCTTGATAATGAGCTGATGAATCCAATCTCGTGTTAGTGCTGAACTGGGACCGGGAGAACCGCGCGTCCTTTTGAAGAGCACCGTCTCTGATGAGTTCCCCACGGCCTTCTCCGTCATTGAACTACAGCTCCCGAGGCCCCGCACCGCTGGCCAGTCAACCGTGGCCCATCAAGCTCTACATCAAATCAAAACACTATAAACGCTTTATGGAGGGGAGATACAGCGGCAGAAAGGGGGCGGAGTGTAAAAACAAAACGGGATTGCCATTTGTATAATTGGATTCTTGGGTCAGCGGGAGTGGCATCATGACTAGCTAATTCAAGATGGATCACCACAGGCAGTAAATAGCACTCCAAAAAAATGTCAATAAGCCTCATCCATAGGCTTACAAAGTGATGTTTTCAAGACATTTCCATCAGTGCAACATCCCTCTTGTGTGTTTTTGCCTTCCTGCAGAGCTTAGATGGGGGCTTACCGCAATAGGCAGATCAAGTGCCAGTGAGTAATCCATGACAATAACAACCTCTAGCCCAGCCACTGAAACCCCCGTGCTCAGCTCAAAGTTCCCCTTCCCTTTTTGCCAATCACATACCTGACGCATCCCGTGTCTGGGTTTATACCATTAGCCCGAGCATTTAATCCTATTAATGAGCAGCACTCTCCCTCAGAGCATTGCATGGATGCCTCGTGAAAATATTCGAAATAATTTTCCCTGTGCTCTCATTTTAGACTGTCTTAGTCATCTAGTTGGCCCAGTTAGGTTTTACCGAGATATGCATGCACATGTCGCCCATATGTTCAGGCTTCTTAGCATTTTTTTGTTTGAGGAGTTAAAGGACATTTTAGGAACCATGGCTCTGATGCATTTTTTTCTTTTTTAATCTTAGCAACGCCTAATGGCTTTGGTACTCAAAGAGAATATAATGAGGCTTCATTTCAGGATTCCCTGTTAGGAATTATAGAAGAATTTATAAATGATGGCAGAAGCATCACAGAGCTTTTTTGCTCATGAAACGATTTGATAGTTGCCCAATATAACCCCATGAAAAAACATGATAAAAAAAAATTGTGTTTATTACAAGCCCAGAATGTGCTATATTTTAAATGCATGATGCTATAATAATTAAATGCTATAAATCAAGGATCACTAACATGGAGCCTGCAAGCACCAGGTTGCCCCCAAGGGTCACATGACTAACCTGGGTTAGTTCAATGAATAGATAACCAACACAGTGTGATTTCTTAGAAATGCCCAGATAAATAAAAATGGGTGGCTCACATGATCAAGGCCATTTAGTGGCAAAGAGTTAAGTGACTCACTGACAAGACATGCTGCCACTCACTTTCTTTTGTATGGAAAGGAAGTAAAAACCTTTCCGTAAAATCCATTTGTTGATCCCTGAATGAATGATATGCCCAAAACTGAGTCACAAACCTAAGAAAAATGCATTCTAAAAGTCAAACTTTCACCCAAAATTGTATTTTCAAATTGAAGTGTATGTGTGTGCATTTTACACGTGACTAAAAATGTGCTTTATTATTAACTAACAGCACTGACGTGTCCATATCTTATTATTTCCTTTGACATATGTTTTGGAGGCCATATTATTTGATGATCTTTATGTAATACGTCTGCGGAAATGAACTTGACATGCTGGTGGCTGCCTTTCGAGTAAAGCAGAACAAATGGACCCTGCGTGCATATTCATTTGACTCTCAGTGTGTTCATGTGTGCGTGTGCTGTCCACTTGAGTTTTATTTGTGTGTGGAAAATAGAGAAGGCAGTGAACGCGTCTGTATGTGAAAGGAACAAAAAAAAAGGACGAGGGGGGGGGGGGGGGGAGAGCTGCTTATGCATACTGATGCATACTGTGTGCCTGTTAATCTGCTTCTTATCTGCCTTATCTATCCATCCGTCTGTATTTGTGTAATGAATTGAATTTTGCGGCTCACTGTTTCTCGTCTCAACAGACTTTGCATGCCTCTCTATTTTTCCTGTTCACATGTGCGCCTTAATAAAACAGCCAGGAAACTGAGGGAACGCAGGCGACCGGATTTAAAAAAAAAAAAAAAGCAGACAGGCAAGTTGACAATGAGCGAGGGGGAAAGAGTTAATTAAAAGAACAGCATGTTTGCTCTCTCTTATTTGCTCTGAGTGCATGTCTCCTAAATTGAACAGGATGTGAGCTCCTCTGCTATCACAACGTGCACAAACGTGTGTGGTCAAGTTCATCCCGACTGGACTGATGAGGTCACATGGTTAGCCCGAGTGGACGTGATGGATGGAGGGGGGCTGTAATTTCCAGCATGTGCTGGAACACACCTTCCATCCTCACTTGTGTTGTTAAACTCCGGTGGTCAAGAAGGATTGCATTTGGAGAAGCCTGCAAGCTAGAACTTGGGGGTGGGGAGGGTTAACCACATGAGACATGATGGAGTGAGCAAGAGATTAGAAGAATAGGCCAGCAAGCCAGGACGAAATTAGATACCTGCCTGCCTCATTTGTGTACATATCATTATTCTTACTTTAAGATTTGTTTGGTTGCCAGGAGCACAACAAGTGATATGGTGAATGGTCCAGGCTTGAGTAGATTGAGAGCAAAGGCAGTGTCAGTAGATGCTTCTCCGGGAAGAGGGTTCGGGGAGGAGGGGGTAAACAAATGCATCTCATTATTTCGACGTGCGCCTCTGCAGTGCTCTGGGTAACCCATCACAGTCCACACAGATTCAATTGCTTCTTTTAAATCAGTTTGAGGCTGAAGCCACATCTCATCTGTCTCAATAGGAGAACCGAGCTAGCCGACCACTCTACACACAGCAACAGCACACCCTAGTGGCTGAGGGGAGATTTTCTGTGGACTAGTTAGTCCAGCTGTTTAGCCAGAATTAGTAGAAGCTTTATCTCTGAATTCAACAACTCATTCTTCATTCCCACCCAGCAGTTTGCCCTTTCACTTGATCTCACAAAATGCAACCTTAATAACTGCAACAGTACTTTTAGAGCGACATCAGACATTCAATGCTGTCAAAGCAGCTTTCAGTGATGGTCTAAGTAAAAATGAAAAAAATAATTCAACACCTAAATAATTAAATGTCCAACCATGTTTTTTTTTTTTTTTTTTCTTTCCTCCTGGAATGACTATTTACGGTCAGATAAAAAGGTTGTAGCTCTTTGATCAGTCGAAAGAGCACATATTTAGCTTGAGGGGATGATCTGACAAGTGTTTGGTGTTTGCCATGATGGATTAGTTTTGGATCGGTTTCATCACTATTTCATCTCTAGTGTTCTCTTTGTGTTTGCAATTTGAATCCTAACTTGAACAGAATGTAAATCTCACCAGAGTAGTTCACTTAAACCCAGTTAAGATGGTTTTGTATGAGAAGTACAGCACTCTAATGACATATTCTGGTGGCTAGCCTTGATCAATAGATTCCATCCATCCATTTTCTATAGTGCTTACGTTCATTATTGTACATGCATGAGTGAGCTGGATCCTATTCCAGCTGACTATGGATGAATGATCAATAGATCATATGAATATATTATACTCAGTTTTGAAATTAAAGCAGAATACAATATAGTGATTTTGGCAGCTTCATTTTCACTGAAATGAATATGTTTTTCATCTTCATTGGATCATACTGCAATATGACATGCCAAGTCTAAAAGTCAATAGTGTCCAAAATGAGTTACCTCTGCAGTGTGTGAAGGCAAGGATCTCCGCCGGGAATAGTGTGAGGAGCATATGGTAGGGAGTTGAGATGCTACTTCGCATCAAGAGGAACCAGATGAGGTGGCTCGGGAATCTGTTTAGGATGTCTCCTGAGCCCCTTTCTGGTGAGGTGTTTCGGGTATGAAGGAGACTCCAGAGGCGACCCTGGAAAGACTTTCTCTCCAAGCCAGGCTGGAGAAAAAAGAAAAAAACAAAGTGAATGGAAGTCTGGGTTGCTAAAGCTGCCCCCATGACCACATCCCAGATAACTGAAAGAAAAACAATATTTATTCAACCAAGGGATCTGGAAAATATGAGTTAACAAAAGAATATAAATGGAAAAGTACATCAGCAAAAGGAAAAACACATATCATTGCAAAACAAAAATAAAAGAACTCAACGGAGATAAGGTTCACAATTGACATTAGGTCATCCTGACTACACAAGAAGTGAAAACAAAAAGTACTTACAAGGAAGGGAATAATTGCAACTTGGAATGAGCACATGGTTGACCAGGATTACTAGCAAACAGTAACAATATTCCACCAGCCAGTTTTCTTCCCTCCAGAAATTAACTAGTTAGCTAGTTGGGCTGCTGCACAGGTGTGCTGGAGGCTCCGCCCATCACCTGACTCAGGTCCTGGAAAAATACTGGGGAGGACAAAGGATCATGATATGGATGGATTATATTATACGCATTGTAATCCCTTAAGGGGAAATATAAATATTATAAATAAATATTATAAATATTTTTACATAAAATAAATAAATACTTTTACATAAAATCTTTACTTTGTCTTCAATGATTATGACTTAATTTTTGCAACTTTTTATATTAAGCTGTATGCATTATATTTCCCCCCACAAAAAACATTTATTTTTGCAGATTTATTTAATTTAATTAATTTAATTTATTTAGTATTTAAAAACTAAGAAATCACGTACATTAAAATTCAAAGCCTTTGCTCAATACTTTTATTAATTATTAATATGATGCCACAAACTTCGATTTTTTTTTTTTTTTTAATGACACAAACCTATCACACCTACCATGGGCAGTTTTGGTTTTTCCACAAACACCATCAGGTCCATTTTCAGAGCACCCCCGGATATGTTTAGAAAAATGAATTGATTTAATTTGGGAACAAGTCTGTTAAAATACAATATGTGAAATGCCGTGAATGCTCCGCTGATGAGACGTAGCTGACTTTTTGACGTCATGCAGTCCCGGCATGCGAACTTACTTTGAAGCAGATGTGGCGACGCCGTGGGTGGTAGTAAAAGAATATATTGTATTATATTGATGCAACGTCGGTGACAGAAATGAAACTTTGCAAAGGCCTTTCAATTGCTTTAAAGCTAACAGACATGGTCAGCCAGACAGCTTGAATAGAGTCTGCCCAATAATTCGATTCGGAGTCCTCAGTGGGTTACAACCTGATTATTTTAGAATGAAAACACTTCAAGGAGGGATGAAATGCAAGTTCAGAAACAATTTTTTTCACCATTTTTTTTTTTAATCAGAAAATTGAATAGGAACAGAATAATAACCTGAACATTTGAATTTCCAATTTCCGCCGACTTTATGCCGCTTGTACAGTGACTGGATCGCAATTTCCGAATTATTTACAAAACCGCCCTGCAGCGTTCCCATTCTCAATTTTGCCCTTTTCCCTTGCAATGACTCAAAACATACAATACGATGTTTCACCCTCACTGGACTTACTGGACTGCCCAATTGAATGACAGGGAACGCCATCATTCAAAATTTACTCCACCCAGAGTACGTACATTCCATGAAGGTGCATAAGTGCCGCATTTAAGTCAGTGGGAGGATCTGACTTAAGCACACAGAAGAATATATCCCGTCAGCAACCATAGTCCACACATGAATGGAGTTTTGTACGGCAGTTGTTGTTTTAAATCCCGTTACAGCATGCATACACACCAACCCCATGTAAACGTGTGTATACACGATTTGTGTATCCATTGTGTCTTTCAGATTGAACGAAGCTGACAGGTGCACGGTCTTTCTCCATATCTGGCTCAAAGGATAAGCGGAGTAACGTATGTGTTCATCCGCCTGCCAGACTCATTCTCCTCACCAGCCTCTCCGCTCCAAGTCTATCTTTGTCTCTTGTTTGCCTTCTTTTGCACCCAGCTCCTATTTTCACATTCGCTTATAGTGAGCACAATGAATTTGGGCGCACGGCGTACTGTTACTTGGCACCGTGCGATTGAATTAGCTTCTGTCAAAGGCACAAAATTACATTCCAGCGGGGAGACAAATCCGATCCTCGCCCGTTCGCCAGGTGCCTTTACATTAAACAGGCCCAGAGATTGCTTTAATCCTGCTTGTCTCCTCTGTGTCGAAGATAATAACTTGGTGTCATATCCTGAGATAACACCGGTCCCAACATTGTTCGGCTCTATTGCAGCCAAAGTCTTGAGCAATATTGATTCTGCTTCTTCTTCTTCTTCATATTCATACGGCGCATACACAGCTTGGCAATGAGGTGCAATTTCAAACTGAAGGTATCAAATGAAAAAGTACACGAGGTCCAGAATTAAAAAAAATCCTCAATATGCCTTGAAGGCATCAGCGTCTTCCCTTAAAACATGTTTTGCTAGATTAATGAAGACTCTCTGCATGACCCTCTTACATGCACTTATTTAAACTTTCCAAAAAAAAAAAAGGATGAGAAACTGGCGTTATGGACACTAGCCAGTTTTGCCTAAGTTAGCTAAGTTATAATGTCAATGATCAAGAGTGAAGTCTTTTTATCTTTCATGTTCGAAAAATTATATCAGCAGTAAATACTGCATATTTTCAGTTGAACTACTTAATAAATGCCAGAAAGATTGTGAAACATTTTCTGTAAGATGCAGAGGAAGGGCTAATCTGTTCAAAAATGTCCCTATTTTTTTTTTAAGTGGATATATGGATGGATGAACAATTGGGCAGATGGATGAAGAAATGAATGAACTGATCATTGAGAGGAAAACATGACAAACATTCTAAAATCAAAATGGATGTACCGCTTGAGTGACGGGTGCGTTCAAATCACAAAGCTAGTAACATTTTATAGCATAAAAAATCTTTCTTGCCCAAAGGGTCACCAGACAGTGTATGACAGCTGTTAACATATATCACCTTTTTTTTTTCTGGCCTGTGGAGGGAATCATAACATCAAATGTGTCCTGTGAGTGTGTGTGTTTGTAAAGTGATAGTCAAAACAACACACTAACGCATGAACACAGCGGCCTCCTTAAACCTGAAGATGCCTTGGAGAATTAAGTCTTGCTTACTCAATCTACTGTAAGGAAACACATTCATCTTGAAGGCAAACTCTCATCTGCTTCCTAGAACTGGAAGACTGGGAGTAATATGGGAAAAGAAATTTGTAAGTTTATCTCCCCCACATTGTCAATATATTTTAGGTCAGGGTTCTGATGTTTTTAATGTTTTATTGCTCTTGTTTTGTACACTGGGGCACATTAATGTTGGAAATCAAAACAAACTGTTCACACAAAGCTGAAAAAATGTTCTGTATGTTTGATGATGAAAAATGATGATTCATGAAGAACTAAGGAACCGAAATGACACAACTGCTTCATGAATCATCTTGAAGCTTCATTTGCCCAGATCTCTCTGACCCCGCCCCCAAAGGCTTTTCCCTCCAGCCGCAGCAATGTTTAATAGCATGAAAATACCTGCCGTAATTATCCTGAAAGTGGCTTTTAGTGTCTTCTGTTTATTTATTTGTTTTACACTCAGCCCACCTGCTTTTCTATGAGCTAAATTACAATGATGATTACAGTGGAACATACAGTTAACACCTTTTTGCACTGCACTCCATCTTAGCATCCTTCTTTTATCCATTCCCAGTAACTGTGGGCACTGTTTCCTCTCTCTCCATATTGTTCCTCTGCAAATGGCTTTGCGCTAAGTGCTAATTTTACAGAGCTGGCTGGGCCGCAGGTGCATTCAGTATTGCCAGACCATCATAGCAGGAGTGTTGGCCATTTTCAGCCGCCCTGATTGTTAGCAATGTGCAATTTGTCTTGTTGGTCCAGTCTGCGGTCTGCACTTTGAAACTGATTACAGCAATAATAAATGGCTGGCCTCCGTTAATTTATTTGACTGCGTATATTTTATTCGAGGGGGGAATGTAATCTCTTTGTACTTCCTTGTCGTCTTCGAACTATTTGAACATTTGTTATTTCGCTTCATGATCTGGAGCCATCTCATTGCTACTTTAATTCTTTCATCGGATCTGGACCTCTTATCCAGTCATGTTCAATGCGTCACATTTATTGGCGCCGTCTCAACAAACAGAGACACTTCCTACTCAATTGCGGAGAGTGCTCCCATCATGGAGCATTCTCTTCTTTTATGTGCCTTGATGGGTACTCCTCACACATCTCGCAGTACTCCCGCTGCGTCCTTATTTCCTTCACCTTATTTCCCCGTCAGTTCTATTCTCACCTCATTCACATGTTCCTTGCAGACATTCAGTCATTTGGGGTCTGGCAGGCAACACAGACAACCAACTAAGGCTTTAAACCACTGGTGTCAAACCTAAGGCTTGGGGGCCAGATACGGCCCCCCCAACATAATTTTATTTGGCCCACAAAGACAAATTGTACATCAACTCATGTTAATACAAAAATTACAAATTGTCTTCACTATAAAAACATAAAGATATTGCCGGCAAGTTTTAGTACCATATTAAAATATTTGAACAGTTTTTACTAGTCCCTGATTTTAAAAGTAGTTATTCATCAAATTGTTGCTTATACTGTATATAATATATATTATATATATATATAAATTATATATATATATGAGTTTGACGCCCCTGTTTTAAACCAATCGCCAAGCTTCATAAGCTTTTTTTTTTTCACAAACAATCGAAACAGCATTTAAAACGGAACATATCCCTCGCCGAAAAAACACAAACTCACTGTATTTTGAGTATGAACGTTCAGAGGAGGGACACAATTAGTCTTAACTCCAAAATAAAGTCTTCTGCAGTCCCAGCATAAATTCCTTTATCAACATCATTATTGAAACTAATGATTATTCGACATTTTTCACAATTGCCTCCAGATTAGTGTCATTGCATATACTTTCATAGCAGCTATGCTAATTTAGCTGAATTGCTTCAGAGTACAGTCCCGGGGCAATAAAGCTCACACTTTGCGTGACTGCAACTCCTATGCTTAATAGATAATGCTTTTCTCTCGGAATAGAAAATGTTTGTTTCAGCTATAATAGAACAAACACAAAATTAATATTCAACAGTTTTGGTGCACTGAGTCTGACACTTATTTCTACTACAGAGCAAAAGAGTCCAAGTCCCAGCCTCAAATCCAGTTTCACTGATGCACCTATTTTATGTAAATACTTTGATTTGAGACTTTGTGTTCATGCTATGCAACGATGTCGGGAATTTTCAAGTTTGCTCCGGGGCACAGACTGTCTGATGCACGTAATAAACTTTCTGCACTCTTTATGTATGGCATGCAGAATTGCATCACAATTGGAAGACGTCTAGATTTACATACATGACCCAGTCCCGCCCCCCCCCCCCCCCAGTTTTTTTATTCCTCTAGGGGGTTACATGAAGGTGCGACACATTGCCTGCAGGCATTGCACACTATCTCCTGCTGTGGTTGAAATGAAGCAGACTTTTATAAACCACATTGAAAACCTCCGGAGGAAACTCGCTGCCACTCTGAGTTATTGTCACACTTATTGTGCTGTTTTGGGGATTAGCTGTTTTTACCTTTTTCCTGACCTGCTGTGATAAACACATGCAAAGGTGCTCCAGTGCCAAGACTTGAGTTTGGGGTGCTACAATCTCTGAATTTGAATTTTGTGGGACATAAATCATCTAGCAATTGCCAAATGAGTCTACAAAAGTCCTGTCTTAGTACTGGGCCTTTCATTTTTCCAAGTCAAAATTATTTATTTACTGAACTTGCACAGAAGAAAAAAAATATTAGCTAAAAAGTTTCCACAAAATGTAGCTTCATTTCACAGAAATGGTTATGACCATGAGCGAGGCACTGAATCAGCAGCCGATTCCAAAAAGACAAGCGCGTCTCTCGTCTCCTCGCCTCGTCTTTTCCAAATGTTAATAAGATCAAAGTGAATAAAAGCTGACACAGACGATGAGCATTATTAACCAGACTCTTATTTGTCTGGCAGCCGCATCCTCGTTTGATCTTACGCTAGGTACTCGCTGTTCTGTCGTGTGAGCGCTAATGCATGTGAAACAGTGTGAGGTTAATTAAGACTGACGCTTCTCCACAGTGTCTGGATTAGTCTTTCTTGACTGTGACGTTCTCGGTAATCACCCAAACAAGACCCTTAATATCGAGATGTGCTGCACTGGCATGGCCACTAACGGAGAGGAACAAAATGATGCTCTGCACAATGTATTCGAGTGTACAAAGAAGCACAGTTAAATATTCTTATTTGCAAGAGCTCATGCACAGCATTTGTGATTATACCCTTGCTAATTTGCCATTTGTATTCACCGAGACAGTCTAAGAGTCTGTTGTTGTGTTCTTGGTTCTCGCTTCTGAGAAAGGGAGAAAAAAAGTCTGTCGGCTCACTCACTATATCTATCTATGTATGTATGTATGTATGTTTGGATGGATGGATGGATGGATGGATGGATGGATGGATGGATGGATGGATGGATGGATGGATGGATAGATAGATAGATAGATAGATAGATAGATAGATAGATAGATAGATAGATAGATAGATAGATAGATAGATAGATAGATAGATAGATAGATAGATAGATAGATAGATAGATAGATAGATAGATAGATAGATAGATAGATAGATAGATAGATAGATAGATAGATATAGAGAGAGGGATATCTATCTATCTATATATAGTTTTTTAATATATTTGTATTACTATATAAAATACTATATATATAGTATATATATACATATATATGTATATAGTATTTTATATAATAATAAAAAATAAAATAAAAAATATGTATATATCCATCCATCCATTATCTGTATATAATAAAATAATAATAAAATAATATAATAAAATATTTTTTCCACATATATTCATTATTTTAGGTCTCTCAAGATAATAATAATAATGCTAAGTCAGATTTGTTTTATCCAAATGTCCAGGATGTCCCCTGTTGACTTCCAGATTTTCTGGATGGGATTTGTTTCTTTGGTTGTAAGGGATGCAGTGGCCTCCAAGAAGACTTGGTATTTATCCCTGAATCTCAGCTCACTGCATCGCAACCGAGTCATTTGCCAGGTGTCCATTCTTTAGCTAAATGCGATGGCCAACACATTCTTCCAGCTCGTTGGGCTTTGTAAGGGAAGCGTGAACACTTCTATTTTTCTCTCCTTGGTTTGTTTTGCCTCGTGACCAATAGTTTGCACGCTTCTCAAACGATGCATAATGATGTAAACTGCTTTGCTGGTGTTCTTTTATTTCTGTGTGTTTGGCTTTGCTTTAAAATCTTTGTTGTGATTTGTGGGTCTGCTCTGCGCCACAGCAATGTGTCCTAATTGTGCATTTGCTTTGTCGCATGGCCGTCTTTGTGTTTGATGCCATTTCACAGGCGGCAGCCCGCCACAGCTTCAAAGCTCGGCACTGTGCATGAGCATGAAGGGATGTCACTGCGTGTTTGTGGGGAGCAGCGGTCGGACAACAGCTCTGTCACTAGTCATTTTAATGCCTGCCCCTCTACCACCTACGTTCTTCGCTACTCCCACGTGGACCGATCTGGAATTATCACTGGGAGGTTGTTTTTTTTTACCCGTTGACAGCCATTAGTTACTGTCTCGGTATCTTTAATTCACATACTTTGATGGTGTTGTTATGTGGGCCTTTCCATCCATGCCACTGGTCATGCAGAACTGAACTGTACTCCATGTGTGTCTGCTCCACCAGAGTCCAGGTGACACAGATCCAGGTGGTAGATGATGACATGGCAAGCATCCCACCGCTCATCCCTGCCAACCCAGAGCAGGGAGAAGCGGGTCAAAGGTGACGCCTCTGTAAAACCGTGTCCTAGTTGAGCTGAGCTAGCAAGTGAGCACTCAGCGCTGCCATTTAGGATCTGAATAAAACATGATAGGTTAGCTAGCATGGGACCCTGCCAAATGTGATTCTCATTAAAGTTCTAATGTATGCAGTTGAAATGAGGATTGCTATCTCGGTGAACACAATCGCGAAGTGTCTAAAGTCGTTATTCTCCGCCGAGCTTGTGTCATCCGGCTGTAGTTCCATCATACTCACCGTACGATAACAGTTTCCTGAATGCAGGAACCCACAAACTATCTTGTGAGTGCTGCGGTAATTAAAGTATCTCTCACAAAGCCTATTGTTGGCTTGTCGTGGGATTCCAGTCTGGCCAATCAATAATGCAAGATTAGATGTCACATAGCCAGCAACCAGTGGCAAAGGGCATGTGTTTGATGAGTGTGGAATGAATACCTAATTTAAAATCATGTTCAGTGTGTATGTGTGTGTCCATGTTATCGGTACACACACACACACACACTTTTTTTCTGGTCTGGCCACACTTATTTGGAGATAAGCAACATTGGGAGAAAGTAACGTATTTTCCGGACTATAAGGCGCACCGGACTATAAGGCGCACCTTTAATGAATGGCCCATTTTAAAACTTGGTCCTTATATAAGGCGCACCGGACTATAAGGCGCACCATTAATGCATCATGTCAGATTTTTAATCCAAATCAAATCTTTTTTATCTCAACTTCAGACGCAACAAATTACTTTATAATCACAAAATAACGATCCATAGTCTTTTTGATTCATGGATTCATAGTCTTCAGTGGGCCACTTATGATTGATTTCATGACACAATGCTTCAGGCCAGTTTAAATTTAGGAATGTGGTCCATATATAAGGCACACCGGACTATAAGGCACACTGTTGGCTTTTGAGAAAATGTTAGGTTTTTAGGTGCGCCTTATAGTCCGGAAAATACGGCATGTCCAAGTTGAAGTGTACAAATGATGAGTGTCGACCAAACATTTATGGTGCTCCACTAATGTGTTTTGTCTAATTATTTTTTTCCTCACTGTACTTTTGAAGGCAACGAATGTCATCTTATTTAAATGGTTGACCCATTATTGCATAGCCACCCAAACAACTTTGACTTGAGCCGCTACCATGCAAACATTCCCTCATTAAGGCCGCACGAGTCTACTGAAGCCCCAGGTCCCGCCTCGGGCTTCAGGCCCTCTGCCCCGCTAGTGATGATTAAATAATGCAAGTGTTGAAAATGTAGGGCTGCCTAATTCACCGAAGCCCATGGTACAAGCCTAATAGATTCTGCCATCTTTATCTGATGGACTTGACGGTTGTAGATATTCATTATGTATGGAAAATTGTAGTAGCTTTTATGGCTGACGATGTAGCCCACTTAACAATGTCGGTCTTTGTTAGCGGACCAATACGAGAAGATCCAACCATCCCAGAGGTTCGTGTCTCTTAAGCTTTTTCTCGGCAGTCTTCTTCAAGTGTGAACATAGTTTGAGACAAGTAGGCGCTAATGGCCTTATTGTTTCAAGTACATGGCACCCGCGGGAAGTATAAAGTGCTTCTCGGGTAGAAGCAAATAAAGACGAGAAGCGAGCAGACGAGGATTCGAGCAGTGAGAATTATTTAGATGGATAGAGTGATGAAAGAAAGGGAATGGGCCGAATGCGAGTCTACTGTCAGCGCGGGGGCCTTCTGCGTCCCAGGACCAATTCTCAGTTGGGCCGCAGAAGCATCTGCGGTGCGCCGACATATAAAGAGGTTAATGGCGTGATGAGGAAAAGCACAGAGGCCAATTAGGACAGGGTTATGAACACATTCAGACGGAAATGAGTGCAAGAGTAATTACAGCAATGCAGCATACCTGTTTAATGGCTTGGCAAATGACGTGTCCCAAGTTGGCATGTTAACCTTTGATTGTGCTTTTTTTGTTTTGTCCCCTTTTCATAACCTCAGATGCTCCCCACTGTGAAAGGATTGAATGTGGGGGGGAAGCGGCTGACACCATGCCCATCGCAATGGCCGGTCATGTTTTTCCACTCCCTGGAATTCCTTTTGTTGTTTGTTTCGAATATCTGATCTAGTCTCAACATTTATCACTGACCTTTCTCAAAGCACAAATGCAACATATTTTACCGGCTTTAACTATCCCTCTACGCTACTTCTCATAGCACCATAGTCAGCCCAAATCCGAAAAAATGACTTTCATTACCGCCGCGTGACTAAAGGCCACATTTGTCAATGTGCCGAGGAGGGTTCTGTATCTACTGATTGCCTTTTCCAGTTCCCCCTCGGCAGTTTTGAGTTTTCTCCTTTTTTTAATCTGTAGCTTTCCAGCCTGTGATGTTATCCTTTTTTATCCATTTTTGTGTTCATGTTTACCTCAAATCCAATGCCACCCAACAAAAGATGAAGAATCGACCTCCACTTATTTGTACCCCCTCTCACTCTTTCTTTCACAGGAAAATGAGGAGATGCAGATGGGAGAGAGAAGTCATGATGATGAATCAGGCCTGAATCGTCATCTGTAATGGGAGGCTGGAATCTACCATTGCGCAGCCAGTAATGTCATTGCCCCCTCTGGCAGTGACAATGTGCATTTTGTCCAGTGTGAGTCCAGATCATGTATCAGTGACAAAGTTTGATAGCTGCAGTCATGCATCAGTCTGCTTTGGAAAGTCTATTCCAGCACTCTGAAGATGAGAGTCCATCTGTTAGTGTTGGTTTATTTCTTTTTTCCTTGTAACTGAAAGACGGCAATGTGGACTTGTACTTCTTTACTCTAAAATATGGACCTGAAGGGATCAATATGGTTGCTCTAGTTCAATCCATCCTTTTAAATTCTTAAAGGGTATTGTATTTTTTTTACTCAAGGTTGGCTACGTAGGATTGAGCCAATCAAGTCTTTGCCACTTTCGGTTTCCAAAACCAATGTTTCTAAATTGCAGATTTTGGAAACATTGGATGAGATCTTGAATCCGGTTGTGGTGCTACTGCCTCTCCTTCTACGGAGGCCTCCCTCATTACGTGGAAAAGCATGCTCCTTGGACATACACTCCATGTTCCAGGCATGTTCAACCCGGAAGGAAGCCTCAGGGCAGACAGAGTGCAGGGACGATGTTTGACAGTCTTATGTGAGAGCACCTCAGTGAAATTATAAAGTTGGAGGCTGTGCACGGGAAAGTTTGGATATACCGTACTCAGATGACACAAATGGATGAATGAATGGATGTGCATTTATTGTGTGTTGTGTAGCTTTCTAAACGACAAGCCTTCTGGCAATCAAACCTCAAGAATGGAGCACAGTGAAGGAAGATTGCCAGTCAAGGGCAAAAGAAACTTTGCACAAAGCCATAGAAAACAAAGTCTAGAGAGACAGTTGTTGAAGTCACCACAATGATCTATCAATGGTGAAATCAATATCAGTTGCCAATGCTTGTGTCGGCCTTGGTCAGTTTTGACCGTTTATTTTTTTAAAGTCGATTTTTAGCCATCTTTAATAAAATGGTTTGGTTTGCCATCGACATCTCTATACGATAAATTATGAATTAATCCAAATTGAGCAATATTATTATAAATACAAATTAGAAGAATGATGTATTTATTTGGTGTTAAAATAGTAAATTTTTTAAAAGTTGAGCGTAGTAGTCACAGTTGTTAAAATGAGGCCACTCATTTGTTTCGTGTCGACTCTGTACCAGAATTTTAATTGAAACGCAGTGTTGAAAACATTAACCTTAGAGAAGTTAATTATGGCAGTTTGAAGTCAATTAAAAAGCAAGTCAAGCAACTAGTAAACCACTGATAACGTCAATCTGAAGTGGAATTTAAATGAGCTTTCCAACAAGTGATTGTTTATTAAAAGGAACTAATGTAAGAGCTATTGTATTGGAGTCTTTCTGCCCCCTAGTGGTCATAAATCACCGCATGCATATGAAAATGATCAAAGTCAATGGTCAGGGCACCAACTTATTATGCATGTCACGTATTTGACAGTGGAGGTTACATTTTCCCTTTGGTTCTCATTCGGCAGAATCGGGAGAGAGGGGGAAAAAAATCGTCTGTGCAGCTTTGTCCGAATTTTATCAGCCTTTCGCAGCAACATTACAATAGCGTAGGAGGGCCACTAAGGCTACACAAGTGTGAAGTGAAGAGAATTGCTACTTCTGAGCATCAACGCTTACAGGAACTTATTCCATGCCTCTATCTCTACCTTATCACTCAGCTCACAGCACTTCTTCAGCCTCTTTCAGATAATGCTGCTCTGATATACTCTATATGTATGTCCAAGTTTGTAGCCTCAAGATGCAAGCCGTCACGGCATCCCTGCAGCTGCACCACCTTTATCTGCACACAACATTGGACATGTTTACTATAAAGCTCATAAACTATACTTCAGGGCTGGCTCTGTCTCGAAATTTTCTCTAAATATACATATTTAATCTCGTGAGTTTATGGTACATTTTAAAGTCTATCTTATCGTTTGAGAGGGAGAAAATGTTTTTGGTATCCAAATAAGACTGACCTCTTTGCTCCGGAATGTTATAAGTGGAGATGATAGTGGAAATTATTTATTCAGTAAAGTGGGGTGCAGCCTGCAGCGAGAGAGGAGTCGGCAGAGCATCATCCTCTTGTGTTGCTTCTCCTCGTCTCTCCCCCTCCTCCTAAAAAGCACCCTCCATTTTTTTTCTCATGCGCCAAATGTAATCCACTTTTTTTTTTCTCCGCCTAGCCTGGCCTCGCTTCATCTTATCTTTTTTTTTTAAACAATGTTGATAATGATAAATGCTTCCATTGTTTTAGCTGGACAAATTATCCACTTTGTTGTGAGAAAGATTAACCATTCCTGCCTGTGTTTCCAAAATATTTCATGCAAAAAAAAAAAAAGCTCTACCGAAGGCAACAGACTAATAAATAAATGAAGTTAGCCATTAAGTAATGCGAAGTGTTTGCTGTCAAATCTTCTTTCAAAGCTATTTGAATGAACCGCGAGATAAAGACAAGAAGCTTTGCAGGCTCGCTGACGAGTTTTGACCTTGATGATGTTGATGTCTCTCGGCTGATATCATTTCAGCATTTATTCATCAGCACCACTTGAGAGTATTGATAAACGCCTGCCTGTCAACAATGCTTCACCCTCAACTCAGACATGCAAGAAAAAATGAAAGCAAACCACTTAATCCACCAAGACCCTTACTTTGCATTAATATGAAATTAAACAAATCATAACATGCTTAGAATACAAAACTACAAAAACACCGTGATTAATCTACATCCTCCTTCTTCCTATTTTTCTCTCGATGGGGGTATAAAATGACCACAATATATTGCCAACCGAGCACATAAAATTGAAAATAATAACAGAATCTGGGGGTGTATTTGATAGAAGAAAAGAAAGGAAAAAAAATATCTGGTAAGTTTCTTCCACCTTCTATTTCTATTAGAGCGCATCAGCTGCTGTCTCGACATAACAGCTCTCAGAGAGAGATGGAAGGCCAATGGCAAGGAACAATCTTATATAGTGCAAATGTGTTGATCCAGACATGACAAATGTCATTGGACTATGTTTGGGCCACACGACTCATTTTTGCCACCATCATGTTATTTATTAGAGTCATATGAAAGTAAAGCTCTTTCATCAAAATCAATTCCCTTTTCAGATCCTCCTTTATCTTTCTTACCCATTAGGTCAACAGTAGTTTGCACCACGACGAACCATCAAAACAGGATGTGAGCTTGATTACGGCTCCCTCTTATAATTAAAGAGACCATTGGGACCAGTCAAGTCGTTTCCTGTAAGTGGACACATTTCCTCCCTGAGCGATAGTCTAAAATGTGCCCAGTCTGCATCCACCCCCAAAAAAAAAAATCTCTGTCTGTGTAGTCAATGCAACAGGGAGGGAGCGGCTCCACTAATTACAATGCAGTGTTGATAGTCGCCACCACAGGTCAGTCCGGGATCACACAAATTCAACTGTGCTATTGAATTAAAATGTCATTATCCACAGTGAATTCATACCTAAGCTATTTATGCAGATAGTGAACTTTTATTTTTCTGAAGAGCACATAAGATGCCGAAGCCATACTAAATGATGACTAGCCCTCTAAAAGTAGGTAAATACTCTAAATGAAATGCCGTTAAAAGCTATCAAAATAAAAATTGAAGCCTTTTGTCTATAAAAGATCTGGTGGTATAGTGGCTTGCTTTGTTGCCAAGGCAACCATGCATCATCAAGTTTTATAAGCTTTTAACATGCTTGTTTTTTTTTTTTTTTGCTTGACATTAAGTATAGAATTAAGATTTAGTGTAGAGTGACTAACTGAAATGACGTGTTGGGCTGAGCTTCTGCCTACTAAATGGATGGATGGATGGATGGATGGATGGATGGATGGATGGATGGATGGATGGATGGATGGATGGATGGATGGATGGATGGATGGATGGATGGATGGATGGATGGATGGATGGATGGATGGATGGATGGATGGATGGATGGATGGATGGATGGATGGATGGATGGATGGATGGATGGATGGATGGATGGATGGATGGATGGATGGATGGAAATTTCTGTGGAGACAATTGTTCCAAATAGGTATAAAAAAAAGTTGCTCACAGCCATCTTTCTCATGAGTTTTATCGGAATGACTCGCCACTGTTGTATATTTATGACATTGACTTAAAATACTGTAAAGTCGCGCTTCCCGACTCAATTAAGTCCTTACCATCACTTTAAAGGCCGCTGGGAATTGATATTGGCGCAGCAGCTAGCTAAATCATGTTAATGTATACAACTTCAAGGCCATGATTGTTTTTTTTTTTTTTCCTTGCGTGAGACGATGGGTTGTCATGGCGCCCAAACCTTTATTTGCCCCTCTTCTAGTCATTTATCAATCCAGGTAAATTGCACTCTCATATCCCTTTGTTTACTCTGATGTCCTTGAGAATCCCTCGTTAGCTCTCGCTTCCTGGAGTTGATCGCTAATATTTGTCATCTATAATTGAGGAAAGCTATTTGAGCGTTTTTTTTTTTCTTTCGATATCCTCAATATCCAATTTAAGGTCCATGTACTACGATGCTCTTCGTCTTCACTAGAAGGACAATTTAGTGCACTGCAAGAATGACGGACTTGCTCTTTTTCCACCACTTATTGCATTTTTTTCCTCATTACTGCCTTTTAAATGACTATTATTATTTGCTATTGTATAATTATTCAACAAAAAATAAATAAATAAATAAATTAAGGACTTAGATGAACGTCATCTTGCCAATGTTCAATTGTTTTCTCAGGTTGAGGTGTCAAACGAAGCGAGCAAAGAAAAAAAAAAGGAGATCTTTGTTGCTATGGATCCCGGGCAGCTTTTGGTCCAATTACGGCATCTTCCTTCATGACTAAGCTCCCAATGCTCCAACTTAAAGCGGTGACTCAGAAGCATGATGCAATTGTCAACACACAACCTCACGGCCCCTCTCATCTCTGCCAACCATCTTCGTCTTCCCAGGGACACATTCATCCCTCAAAGCTGTCCCTTCTGTCTTGCTAACATATCTTTTATCTTATATTATAGCTTCATGTCCTTTCTTTGTCTCCCGTTGCTTTCTGCTCATCCCCCCTCTTAGCTTGTATTTTTCTTTGCTCTTACCTCACCCTGACCTTGCTGTTACATCGATCAAGTTCGGGTCTTGTGAGATGATGCTAGTCTTTTCAAGCTGTAATTTCCTAAACACTAAAACTTTCCCCACCTGAGTTTGTGTGAAGATCTCCATAAAGGGCCAGTCATTGTGAGAAGATCAACGCCTTGTGGACCATGCATCAGACGGGCCGGAAAGTCAATGAGAGCTACGCTGCGGTAAGAGCAGGAGAAGAGTGGAAAGGAGAGGAAGTGGAAAGATGACAGGAGCAGGAGGCAATTTAGAAAATATGCAGAGGTGCAGAAAGGGAGTAAACAGATGAGTGGATGAAAAAAAAAATAGGTGTGGTGAGGGGTGACGCTATCCTGCAGAGGAGAATCTATTTATACCTGGGGGGGAAATGGATAGCTAAACTAATGAAACCTTTAGCTGTTCACGCTGATGGAACACGGATCAATAACTCGCAGTTAGTATTCAAAACAAGCATCGATTCTTGAAGATTTATCATTTTCTACTTCCAATAAGCCCACAATGAATGTTTGTATATAGCTGAGGGAATATGTAACAGCATTTTTCTTTGCGTAAAAAAAAAATCCAATAAGGCTATATTATATATGTACAGTATATTATGCTATAAATAACAATGATGATGTCATAATTGGTCTTTGAACCTTAGCTTAGAAGGAAGCATTTTTCTTTGCATAAAAAAAGTATAAATAACAATGATGATGTCATAATTGGTTTTTAGGCCTTAGCTTAGAAGAAAAACAAATGACTAAATAATTGAGATATTATTAATATTTATTATAATATATATTATAATATTTCAATTTATTATTTATATTGCTAAATAATTGGATTGTATACAGTAAAAAGTATTGCTAAAGTATTGTATAGTAAGTATAGTAAAAAGTATTGCTTTGTATTGCTTTTGTGTATTAATTTAAAAAATAATCAAATACACTTTGAGTTTGTTCTGAAAGCAGACAAACCTCCCACACTCCAAAATGACTTCAAACCTTAATGTGCTCTTAAAAAAAAAAAAAAAACTATAGTCCATCTTTTGCGATCGCTATGTTTTGTGTCCTTTTCGTATACTTGATTAAAGTCTATTGAACTTACTGTTCAAGGTTTGCAAAAGGTGAATCAATAAAAACAAGGCATCCCCTGAGAGAGAGAGAGAAAGATAAAAAGCATCTCTGTATTTGTGTGTTACTTGGGAGAAAGCTTTCAGACACCTGGAATGGAGATTCAAAGAGGGTCACTTTGGGTCAGAGACATTGTGATGCTATCTCTTGCTTTTGTTTTGATTTCAGGAAAAGCTCCTTTTATTATTACGCCACTGGAGACTACACGGTATCACTGAGGTCACATCCTGTGGAATGTATCAAACATTCCAGCCAATAAAACGCAATCCGATCTGACATATGTAATATCAAAAATCTGTTTTTACATGTTTTCAATATGTGTCAAATGTTTTATGTGAGCTCATTTCAATCTACACGATCTCTTGAATGTCTTGTACCACCTACAAATTTACAATTTATCAGGTCATATTCATGCGACATGAAATAAGCTGTGTATGTACGATGTCAGCAGGCTCATCAGTGAATTGGTGGAGGTTAGTAAAAAAAAAAAAAAAGCAGCAAGATCTTCCCTTTGAGTTGCCAAGCCATTCGGTCTTAAATGAGAAGGTCAGACCGAACAAATAAAGCACAATATTCAGGGGAGGTTGTGTACAAAAAATATTTTCCAATATTTTCGCTGTCAAAAGAGTACAGTGCAGTTATTCCATATTTTTTCAGTAGGTAGAACATTCTATTACCAAGTCTTTATCTGGTACACTGCATGAATGCTTATGATGTGTTGAATAGAAAAGACGAATGTCAATATGAGAGCCATTATATGTTCAAGTTCAATAAAATGCTTTGAAATCCAAGAATTTTTTTTTTGCAAATCATTTTAGAAGTATATTACATTTTTTGAGTTCACCAACCTTTTTAAACAGCCATTCATCCGTCTATTTTCTATAACGCTTTATCTGATCCGATCTCGGCTCAACTGGAGCCTGTGGCAGCTTTTTATTTTTGACATCTTGGTATTATGCTCGTGAAAATGATTAACCAGTGTTATGATTGTTAATAATTGTACCCCCACAATTTTGATGCAAAATAATTATTTCTTAATGTGTTTTTTTTCACCACTAAATAAATGTACTGAAATAGAAAATAGGATTTTGCTCTTAAAAAAAAAACATTTTGCCCAAAGAAATTCATCTCACTGAGCTCCTGACAGTGATAAGCATTTTGATATATTTGAAACATGACGGCACTGTAAAAAGCCGCAATATTTTTGCAATAATGCTAATTCTGCTAATGCTAAGTCTGTCGGAACTGAATAGAATCAATCGAAATACTTCAGCTTCTGAGCTTCCATACAATACATGTGCACCTTGCTTCACCTTACGCTGTCCAACATTTCATATTAAAATCATCTTTTATTCATTGACAATGTAACAAGAGAACGGCAGCGAGTGGAGCAATTTTGTGGAACAGAAGTGTCAGATCAGTAGCCGGCATAGAACATTTATTTTTCCACAAGGTTAAGAAACCTTCAAACCGCAATAATCATCAGAGAAGCACATACACATCCCACACAAATTCATCTACCTTGAATAAAAAAAAAGTAAAGAAGGTCATGGAACACATAATCCCTTCTCTATTCAAACTAAAGTATCATTCAAAGTGTCTCTCAATCAAACATAGACAAAGAAAACTGTGTGGCTACTGGCACCAATTACATTTTGTCATCTTAATGTTGTTAAAACAGCCAATTCTGAGAGATGCTCTTGAGGATGTACTTTTGTTTTTTACGGTAAGTTTACTATTTTGGATGTGTCGATTTTCTGTACACTTGGACTTTTTTTTTGTAATTACTAATGGCTAATGGCTTTCACATTTTCAAAGACAGTTATTTTAATGTGGTTTTGTTTTGGTCTGCTTCACTTTGTGTCCTTGGTAACCCACACACAGATACAATGATTTCTGGATCCGGCCCTCAGCTTTTATGGCTTCTAAACACAACTTAATAGAAAGTGGAACTGCATGTAAAAGAATATTATAAATATAAATTATATTTCTGACTCATTTAAAATGTATGTATCCACTATGGTAAGCATTCTTAAGTGGTCATTAAATACTTGTGAGAGCTATTTTCATTCAACTTAATTTTAAATATTGTTTTGTTTAAAAAATAACCTTCAATAAATAAATACAAAATATATATATCATGTCATTAAAAACTGAGATATAAAGTCAAATCAAATATTAAAATTGCACAAAATAAGTAGCAATATCTCAGCACAAATACATGTATGCCAATTAATTAAATACCAATTAATAAAATACCATGATAGCGCCAAATGAAGGTCAATTGTATTCAATCGTTCACTTCTCCAGAATCTCCGCATTTACTTCAAAACTGAAGAGATGTGAAAATATATATATATATATATATATATATATATATATATATATATATATATATATATATATATATATATATATATATATATATATATATATATATATATATATATATATATATATATATATATATATATATATATATATATATATAAATATATAAACCTGTATATTCATTGTTGACATTCATACAGGATAAGGATGTGACGGCATTCAATTCTCTGGAGCAGTTCTCAATTAATATTTATCAAGCAACATAGCAGAAACATAAATTTAATAAACCACATCATGCCCACTAGAGATGCTGAATTAATTTGTAGCCATCTGTGCAGATCACTACAGATGCGTTTAGTAGTTGTTCAGGTTTTGCTTTGACTAACCAAACAGATGATGGAAAAATGTCAAATGAAGATAATAGACTGCTGGGAAGGCAGTTTCATAGAAGAAAATACCAGTAAATACCGATAGCGTTACATCTGGAACAGGCTCAAACAGTCGAGCAAACAGTGACACGTGTCACTTTGTATTTGTGTCTCTTTTTCAGCCCCTCTCGGCTTGTTTGGGTCCCTTTTGCTGTGCACAATACACAGAACAAGAGCGTTGAGGCTCACATTTGTCTGCACAGGGCCATTATATTTTAGCCTCTAGCTTCAGCTTTTCCCCTCTAGCGCGATTCGTCACATCAGTCACATGAGCAAACACATGCAGACAGCTGAAACGCTATGCTGGATTGGGAAATGTGTTTTTTTTTTTATTCTCTCACATCTCACATTATGCTTCTTCTGGGGAGTCTTTTTCTTTCCATTACTGTTAAACTAAGTTTTTATTTATTTATTAATCTATTTATTTTATTTTATATTATATTATATTATATTATATTATATTATATTATATTATGTTGTTATGTTATGTTACGTTACGTTACGTTACGTTACGTTACGTTATGTTATGTTATGTTATGTTATGTTATGTTATGTTATGTTATGTTATGTTATGTTATGTTGTTATGTTATGTTATGTTATGTTATGTTATGTTATGTTATGTTATGTTATGTTATGTTATGTTATGTTATGTTATGTTATGTTATGTTATGTTATGTTGTTATGTTATATTATATTATATTATATTATATTATATTATATTATATTATATTATATTATATTATATGCAAGTCTCTACTGATAGGAGCTCGCATGCCAACTTAAAGATAAGTCTCCTGGTTTCCTTCAGATGTATTTCCTCTATTAGGCTCACTGTTTTCATCGCGAGCTGTCAACACACATTTGGCTCGTTACCAAACGTTTGCTTACGTTCAAGCCGCTAAACGCCTTGCGAAATCTAGATGCATCATCAGCAACAGTCATGTGCTTGACAGCTCAATACTCTGTCAACTCTGTCTATTTTTCATTCATGTTGCCTTGTGAAGAATCTCCAGGGAGCTTGAACATACATGAGCACACAATTAAGAAGGAAAAAAAAAAGAGGAACAAATACTTGGCTTGCAGCCTGTTTTCACATCCTTCCTAATGTTTTCCTGGCTGCTATTCTGAATAAACAAATCCAAGCAGAGAGTAAAAATGTTACAATTGCTTTACAAGGCAGTGCCTCAAATTCCTGATGCATTGATGGCGGCAAATATCAAACACCGACAAAGACACTCCCCAATTCACTCCCTTGTCCTTATGACAGGAATCAGCAGATTTTAAAAATGTCTTAAAGATGAACCCAACAAGTCCACCCTTCATTATTCAGTCTAACGCTAACGAGAAAGGCCAGCCTCATTTGTGGAATATAAAAATATGTTGTGCCATATGTCCGTAACCTCCGGCATTATAGTGAGATACAACATGGCTGTTTCTGAACTTCCTATGATGATGATAATGATGAATATATGTAAATATAATGTAGAACTGCTTCAGAAACCTAACGACCCTGAAAAATAACAAGATGTGCTTTGCATTTTTATCACAGCAATAACGCTACATTAATATCCATATTTTGCCTGAAGCCACAAGGTTAACATTTGTTGCCAAATCGAGACTTTATCTCTTTTGGTTGTTCGCATTAACCTCGCGTTAACTGTATGCCTACAACGTGAAACAAGACACAAAGTTTAAATTTAGTTTTGCGTTATTTGTAAATATTTCTTTTAATTTTTATAAACAAATAAGCTCAAACAAAATTACTCCAGAGTAAAACAAAGTGTTATTGTGAATGTCTTACATGATTAGTAAAAAGAATAATAATGACTTTAACTTTGTGACTGTAGAAGGTGGGCGTTGACAAAAGTGAAACAGTCACCATCAATGATTAAACTGATAAAGTTATTCTCAGCAGGAGGGGGAGGTCAAGCATTCACCATAAATTAATTCTGACGCAGAAAATTCTGGTGATATTAGATAAAGTGATGAGTCTAAATCACTGACCTGACATATGCTCAGCGTGAGTTGTTAATTTATGCAAAAGAACAAGCTGAGTTACAAGCGGAAGGGCAGAAACTCCTCTGCACATGTGGATGAATTGCAGGCTTTGTCTAATCTTGTGTAATACACACACACACACACATGCACACAGACACACTGCATGATTATTTGTACATTATTATGGGATTTTATTTCCAATGTGTTTATATTTCATACAGAGCAGGGGTTAAAGTGCCTGTGTCAACTTTAAGTGGTCTACAAGAGCAAATAAAATTTCCTGATAAATGTTCCAAATAATTTCAAATTCTTTTCAAATAATTATTTTATTTTTAAATTATTTTCAAATAATATCAAATTAGCTAAATCACATTTTATTTGTATATAATTTTTCATAGGTAAAAACATTTTTATTTTTTGTTCAGTAAATTGGACAAGTTACTATTATTTATGTTCCTTCAGGGCATTTTTTTTTTTATTTTTTATCACCGACATGGACCATTAATGCATAAATATTTCGGATTGTGCTAGAACAATGATCTGTGTTACTGAGAGCGCTGTGAGTGAGGGAGAGTGAAAGACAAAGGATTTGTAGTAGGGGGTGGGAGTGAACTGATGACAGAGTTGACATGTCTGGATGAGGAAGTAGTGACGGCGAATATGCGGGTGTGGCCGCTGGGCCGTTACCTCCTCAGCCTCTCCGAATGAGGAAGCGAAAACCTCGTACATGATGAGGGTGAACAGGATGAAGCTTTGGCGCGGGCTGCCTCACACAATGGACACAAAGGTAGGCACGTTAGCCTCCAATGGATTATTCCAAAGGCTTATTTGGGTTAAGGGCGATTGATGGCGGCTGACAGACAGAGGCAGACGGAGATGTGACAAATTGGCGGGTCACGAGGGGGTGGGTAGAAACCTTTAAGGCCCTGAGGGGAACAGGCCTCGGCTTTGACATATGCTATGCAGAGAGATGAAGATTGGCATGACCTGCTAATGTGAGCTGTCACAGCTCATGGCAGCCTGGATGCTCACCTGTCACACTCGTCCAAGCCTGGAGGACGAGCTGCCACCAGGATAGGTCAAAAATTCAACGAGGGGGATGGGGAATAAACTTCCTAATTTTTACCTCCTCTTGAGTCTACATACGCACTGAGAAAAAAAAACGCTGTAGTGGTTTTGGGTCATTTACGGGCGGTGGAGGAATCTATATTCCAAGTCAGCGGTAAAGGATTTCCACTATCTTACAAGCAAAATGTTGACACCTTGTCCAATTCCACATTTTAATTGGTGACAGGTCCACACTTGAAACACGTGTTGAAGTTTGATCGATATAAACTAGTGTGGGAGGATTGTGAACGCAATTGGCAGCCTCTATAGTTATTGTTTTGTTTGGAAAATGAATAGTGTTTGCCATAATGTGGGCATCTTTAAAAACGATGACATTTAAAGTAAAGAGTAGTGTGGGGGATGTTGCTTCAAAGAGGAAGGAGAGATGCCAAACGTGGTGTCGACCGCAATGCAAACTTCCTGTTTGCATTATCAAATAAGCCTCCATGGTTTGAGTGCTCCCATTTTTTAATATCCAAGTCCTATTTTACCCCTGCTGTGTACATATTATACGCACAATACCTTGTCTATAATTCATTGCTTTCCTTCTGTTTGTCATGTCGTAACCGTGGCAACCATCAATGACAAGTTAGTTGAGTACATATCACGAGGCTTTAAGTATTTTAAAAATACAACAGGGTTAGATGATTTAATGATATCGACACCCAGCTGTCAATAGCACTATTGTAGAAAATCAAAAATATTGTACAGCATAGTAACTGACTAAATGTTCCTGTAAGAAGTAATTAAAAGAGGAAGAATTCGTTTAGCTGTCAAACTGTCATCATTATAAACCTTTTTTTAGCAATGTTTGAAGTAACACTTTAACATGACCAACTGTCAAGTGTAAAAATAAATGAAGGTCTCACCCTGTTACACATATGCCTCACATTTTAGAATTCTAAACAAATATAAGTTAGCAACTCAGAACACAAACTTTTTAAGGTTTCTCCTGCCGAAAAGGCAAAACTCACAAGAGTTAAGCTAACAGGTAACCGAATCCACTGAAGTTCTCCGACATAATAAAGTGATAAAGTGAAGTGTGTTCGGGTAGTGTGTTATTTGTTTAATAAAAATATGTTAATTTTATTTTAGATCTACTTGGCTTTTCTGGTTTGTCTGCTGTCAGCATTCTCAAATAGTAAGTGGCACAACTGTCTAAATTTGAAATGTTACCAGGATGTGGTTGAAATGGTTCACATTTTCCTCTTGCTAAGACAGTGTTTCGTAGATATATTAAACTAAGATGATCACAGATCACGGAAAGTTCCTCAGCCCAAGAAAGTTTTGAAAAGCGAGTTGATGATAATCGGAAGGTACCGGGAACCTGAGTGGGTAAACAAAGGCCTTCCTGTGCTTTGATTGGCCCACAACAATCCATCTCTGTGGTGCTTTCATGAGAGTCACGTCACTACACCCCGCTCACAAGACTATTATTTTGACATACTATGAGGCCTGTGCGTTGGGCATGGCCAGACTCATTGTCACGTGGATGCCAGGACAACAGATGAGAACATTGTGTGAAGCGGTCACAGCACTGTGCTTTGTTCTCCTTGTAAATTCCACTACAACTAGAGCTTGTTATCAAATATCGACCACTATGATTACTTGTCTACGCAGTGTCAAAGGCTATCACAGCTGAACCTTTCGTGTCAACACCTGGTATGTCGATTTATACCTTCCATCATTTCATCTATCAATGGCATTGTGATTTAATGTAACAAAATTGGTGTAACAGGAGAAGGACTGGAACTCATGAGTACTGCTGACCCTTTGATGATCACCTTAAACCAAAGCATCATCACCATCAATCCAGTTAACATCAGTACTACCAAACCGGAAGCTAGCACACTAACAGGTATCAGATTGAAGTTCAAAAACATCCATCCTTTTACACTGATGTGACTTATCGTGAATCTTTGCAGTTTCCAGTGAGGGGACAACAGAACGCCCAACAGAACACGTGACATCCACACCAGGTAATAGATAGGAGGTCGGGAGAAGGGGACAGATGTCAAATGAATCATGAGGTCATTTGATTCAAGGGACCTAGGGCTGAAACGATTCATCGAGTAATTCGAAAAATTCGATTAGAAAAATGCATTTAGTATAACAAGCGAAGGATTCATATACTATATGTGGTTTTTTTCCCCCACTTGACAGCCACAGTAACATCCTCCCCAGCCACGACGACGAAAACCACCAAAAACGAAACCCATCAAGATCCTGCCTGGGGTAAGCAAACATTTTCTTACTCCATCGTCACATTAAATGCCCCAGGCGTCTACAGTTTTATTGTTATCTCATGGCAGGCTGACAATGTCACTATTCCCAGCCTAGCTGACAAAACTCACGGAAGACTGGAGGAACAGAGCACCTCGCTTTCTGTCTTGCAGACAGATTAATGTTCGATTGTACCTTTTGAGAGAGGAGAGAAGATGTTTGTGATACATTGTCGTCTATGTGTCAGCCGGGCTGCGAGACGTGTCACCTATCCAGATTGTGTTTTCCCCGCTTTCAATATATTTCTCTACTTTTGTTGTAGATTCAGCTTGGGATGAAGCTTTCACATATGGTAAGGATTCATTAATCCCACTCTCCTTTGTGGAGTTTTCTCCAGGTACTCTGGCTTCCTCCCACTTTCCCAAATGTTCAGTTCACGAAAGACTCGACGAATGGTTGTTTCTCTAAATGTGCCCTAACGATTGTCCTTTATAGCCCACCAAACTCAAAACTTAAACGCCTTTCAAATTTAAGGCAAATGTCTGATGAAACCGTGGTGTTCAATCAGCTGCCTGATCAGAAAGAATCAAAATTGTGGGCCTCATTTTTTTTTTTTTTTAAACCGATGCCAATACGTTCGCTGTGAAAATGGAAGTCTTGTCACAATAGAGAAAGTGCTTTTGTGTTTTTTGTGGAAACTTACATTATCCTTGTGCTATTTTTAGATTACTGGTCCCTGCAAGTGACTGGAATGTGCATCGCCGCAGCTCTTTTCCTGATTGGCCTCATGGTCTTGGGCTGTAAGACAATATCAATATGTAATTTCTTGAAATTGCTATGATTAATTTCAACGTCATCCTCACTTTTTCGTGTAGGTGGTAAAGTCTGTCGGCTTCCCAAGTGTCGCAAAAGGTCATCAAAGTAAGGACTCTATTTTTATTTCTTTACTAAGAAAACAATGCATTAATAAACTGTGTATTCTGAGTGGTTTGAAGAGGTGCAAAATGTATTTTGTTTTTTTTGCAGTAAAATAAAATAAAGTTCCAATACGCAGGAGGGTTAGCCAGGCTGAGTAATTCATATTACACCACTGGATGACATACGACACACAATCAATCACTTGAATCAATAGTCCAAGAGAATGCTGACTAAGATGTTTGCGATGATTAAATGATCCAAATCATAAGAATCTTTATAACCCCAAAAAATACAAGGGTTATTTTGCTTTCAGCGGTATAGTCATTGTCAAGATAATTATCTTTTGTGTGTTTTTTTTTTCCAGGTCATATAGAGTGGAGCAAAGAAAAGAAGAGACATTCTCATAATAGCCAGTGACGACTTTAACGAGGTCTTACATGTCAAACGGACAAAGCATAAAAGTGGTACTTGAATTTGTTGAATATTTCTTTATCAACCAATAAAATGACTTATTTCCATTAAGCCGTATTCAGTCACATATGACAATCTACCTGGCAATTTTCTACAAAGCGTTTCAATTCCATCAGTATGTAAAATTGGAACTTTTTGAACCTGACAGTGTTTCGTAAAAGGCGAGTGAATCGCTTAGTGGTTCGACGCTAATGAATAACCAACCTGAACGACAGGGGCATTATCTCTACATTGCTATGACAACTAATATCGCTGGTACAAGTGGGTGGAAGAGGACAAAACGGCACCAGAACATTTTAAAACAGATTTAATAACACAATCAATTCCGTTTTACAGATGTATTCCATCTTTTCCCCGATCCAAACACATTCCAGATGAGCAAATAATAACATTTCCAACCCCCTTTATGAACTCTTACCACTTTATAGGATTGTGTACTTAAATTATTTGTTTAAAAAAAACAGAAATGTTGACACAAAATGACTCATAAACAAGTACATATAAACATGGGCATTTACTCTTGAGTCGCAATTCCAACTTAAAAAATGAAATCATATTGGTAAATATTTCACAGCCAATAAAGCTTTTAACAAAGATGCTGCATAGCCTGAATACAAATATTGTGCTCTGTAAAATTGGACACGAGAGACAATCAAAGCTACGGTATTAGACTGAACTTAAGTAATGGCAGTTAAAAATAAAAAGATGCTTCAAAAGCATTCAAATGTGTTGACTGAACTGAAATGTTTTTTGTATAGCAATAATTGTATTGTCCCTTTTGAAATCTTGTTGACTCTGCTACAAAGTGCTGCAAGGTGTAATGGGAAAGTGAGGTGTTATTTTCTTTGTCACCAAACGCAGCTTAATCCTGCTACCTTTGTCAGAGAACCTCTCACTACACGACAAGTGGAAAGTGAAAAGCGCGCCCCATCCAATTCAACCTTTACTACAAAAACTCCCCCCCCCCATTCCAAATAACCAACGTTTCGTGTTGCAGAAATGACATCTTTGCTTGGCAGAGAATGATTGATTTCCGCTAAAACGGCAGCGGGGAACTATCAGGCTCTGTGTGGATGGAATGGAGGCATTGTTGCTTTGTTCCCCAATCGTCCATTAGGCTTTATTTGATTCATGAGATTTTCTCACTCGGCTTTTCCTCCAACCATTAAACTGCCTCTTCGGCAGTCACACGGCTATTTACAAGCTGCGTAAATGTGGATTTTGATGAGGGAAGTTTCCGAAACAAAAAAAACAAAAAAAATGAAAAGGGTTGATTGATTTGTTGATTTGAGAGCAAGATGGCAGAGTACTTTTTATCTTCTATTCCACAACCTGCTGTCGGTCTAAACAAGGCCATGAAAACCAAAATTGTCAGACAAGTGACCCAGCAAACCAAGTGTGGCCCTTTTGGCAGTCTTAGTTTGGATTAGCAAATTTAGTCTCAGTCAACGACCACTCCACATGGATAAGTTTACTCCACGTGTACCAAAATAAATATTCTTTCACTGCGCCGCTTATTTCTGATAATAAAACACCAGGGGAGTTCCAGAAGTCAAACAAATAATATCCTTGGAAAAAAAAAAAAAAAGCATTGAGCCTATTTCTTGCCATTTGATTTAGATTCCCCAAAATAGAATCCAATTTGAACATGTCTTCAAATTAGGTATTTGTTGGATACAAACAGTAGGGACCAAAAAAAAAAAAAAAAAGGACATAACAGCATTACTTATGGATGGCTAGGTTTTGGAGGAGCGATACACAGAGCTATTAAAGAACCATAATCCTCATAATGAGATGATACTGCCTGGTGAGTCGCTCTTGCATGCGTGTGTGTGTGATCCAGATTGGGTTCTTTTCCAGGAACTAGACTGCCCCTTTCTGGTCCTGCTCTGTAGGTACAGAGTAAATTCTAGTGACACACAAAGGGAACATAGTTGAGGAAGGTGGGGGGGGGAGAAGGTTGAGAAACCTATGTGACAGATGAAACTGAGCAAAAGCAAACATGTCATCTTTTAGATATTTTTAGGCTACGTTTAGCAGCAGGAGGAACATCCGCGTGTCGGAACTCAGGAAATGCGTGGCTGTCTCAAACGGCACAGTTCTGACAGGTGCGCAGAGGCTGCATCGCCTCAAAACACAGATCACCCTGGGTGGGTCTGTTGCTCCACCGAGCCCGAGGTTGCCGTGTGATTAAGCGTCTTTTCAGCGGTGCGATCAGTCGGCGGCAAACACGGCTAGCGCATGCAAAACACACACACACACGCTGCAGCCCCCGGCCGGGAGGGAGCCAGTAATCCCGCTGAGGAATTTAACCCTTCGGGCTTGACTTGAACGGCTCAACAAATGCTTCAAGAGTACTGGCATCAAGTTTGAACTTTGGAACAACACATTTTACTAAAAAAATATATATATATGGATTTAGTATTTACACCCCCGCAAAAAAAAAAGGATTGCAAGTATCGGCTAAAGGGCACAACAAAAAGATTGCTCAGATTTATAGGAAAAACATTTTCATATTGAATAACTCCCGACACCAGACCTTCAAGGTAGATGATTTTACCTAACCTACCATAACTATCTTTTTATTGCCACGAAAATCTCTTTTTGAATGCTAGTCACACCTAGGCGATAAGGCCATGGATGCAATACTGTGAAGGTCATCTCTCATGACGTTAGCTGTAAAGCAGGTTAGAGCTTGTCCGATGAGGCTACACCATCCCAGTAGCTGCTCATCGTCCTGAGGCTATTGTTTGATGTCTAAGATGGAGAGGCGAAATGTTGGGGAGTGTTCAAATGGTGACGCACGTCGACCTCAGGCTGGGTCGGTAATTGCTTAGCAAGCTCAAACAAGCTCGGATGGGTGGAAGCCTGTTTCGCTTTGCCAGTGAAGTGTTTTCCTCTGGTTTGGACGCTGCCAGTTTGGATAACGTTTGGGCAATTTGGCTCGGGCGGCAGGGAAACTGTTAGCCACTGGACTGGTTCTGCCACCTGCAGGGTTGACTTAGCGGAAAAGCAAGGCGAGGGCGTTTTCTATCCAACACAAATATAGTCTGCACCTCATAAAGGAATCTTTTTAACAGCTAGAAAAAGAGCAATAAAATGAAACTTATGACCTTACCCGTGCTGTTGTTTGTGCATGCGGCGTCTTACTAACATAACAGCTGCAAGAGAGAAATGAAAAACGTCAGAGCAGCACAAGCTTGTTTGTTTAGGTGTTCACACTTTTGAAAGATTGCAGCCAAGCGTTGGAAGGGGCTCCCGAGCAGTGCATTTGTCATCAGTGGACATGAAACGCCGACAACTTCTCATTTCACTCGCTGAGGTATGAGCACAACACAAACTTACCGACTATGACTGCGACCGAAAGAGCCAACACGCTCACGCCTCCGATGATGGCAATCAGAGTGAATTGATCTGAAAGAAGAAATAGAAATGTGGTTATTATCTAACAGTGACAGCTAAGATGCTACCCAATGCTAACGAAGATAATAACAATTATAACCTTTGATTATTTACTCACCTGTCATGTCCTCCAGACCTTTGGTTTTATCAACAAATGTTTCTAAATCATTTCTGTCCTGGATCTCCGTCAACTCTGAAAGAGAGGAAATTACTTCACCTTACTGGCACATAGATAGAACCACCTTAAGAAGAAGAATGCAATGTATCAACATGCTGACATGTTAAAGAAATGTTTGTGTCGCTCGGACCACACTCGTCCATCTTATCACACTTCCCAAATAACAGTCGCGCGTTATTGCCTTTGCAACAAAGTATATTACGTCAACGAGACAGACGCATGTTAAGACATATTTCCAAGCAAAATGGAGTGAAATAGGAATGTGGGTGCAGAATGGTAGAGAGCTCAGCGTGCGTAAACATTGAAATGGTGTCTCTTTCCAGGTAGGCTGCTTTGAGCAGATCTGTGATTCCATCAAATGTCTTTTCCAGACAAAAATGAGGAGTGACACAGAGAGGTGCACTGAGGGAATGAGAATGCCACTGCTGATTAGCTGACCCGCGGCCAAGATGTCGAAATGTTCATTGGCCTTTTGGCACAATCGTCAGGGTCCCCATAGTGAGCTAATTGATTCTATTTGGGATTTAATGGATGACGGGGGGGGGAGGCTGGAGCTGTTCACACGTCCCATAGGTCGAGAACAACCTGTACACAAAGCTTGATGACAATAACCGCCGAGGGCACAACCTTCCTGTACTCTCCCTTGGACGTCTGCCATTATGCTGTTTGCATTAGTGACGCCATCGTGCAAAGTCCCATTTCCACTATTTACTCTTGGGAACTGAAAAATCAACTCACCATTTTCCTCAAAGGAATCCTCATCATCATCGCCTGTGGATGGAGGAGAAAACAGATTCAGATGCGACTCTTACATCACAATAGCAAGTCACATGGTGTTGTGGTACACAAGACTTTTATGCAGACGGCGTGGGATCGGTTCTGTGACAGTTGGTGTGAGTGTGGGTGTCTATATGTGGCCTGTGATTGGATGGCTACACATCCAGGGTGGAGTCTACCTTTTGCCCAGTAAACTGGGGTAGACTCTTGTTGATTGGGAACAGGATAAGCAGCATAAAACCAATTGATGAAGTACAATGATGAATACAAGAACAGTCAACAATGCTGCTTTTACATTTATAATAATAACCCTTGGCTCCGCTAACCACTGCCACCATCTGCTGAGCAGCAGTTTGTGACCGTGCTTGCCCCACAGCAGGCCAATAATAATAAAGTTTATAGATGATAGAAGTATGAGCAATATTAAATGCTATTTTTCTTTGCTCACTCAGCAGCAGGCCCATAGTAATAATAATTTGAATTTCTTCAATGATTGCTTCTTTTTTTTTTTTAGATGTTTTCTCTTTTCCAATAAATCCCTAAAAAACATATTGGGTGATATTACATACCATCAAAAGCAGATCCTTCAAGCTCATCTGAAAAAACTGTGGAGTAGAAGACATTAATTCACCATACAGGGTTTTTAATCACAGTTTGGCTCATGAATAATAAGCAATTGACATGCATAAAGACATACAGTGGATATAGAAAGTCTACACACCCCTGTTCGGAGGCCATGTTTTTGTGTTAGAGAAAATACAAGCTATATAAATGTATATAAATAATTTCAATAGCTTTTTTTCCATAATGTGACCTATAACCTGTGCAACTAAAACGTTTTCCCCATTGAGTTGGTTGTTAATTATTATTTTTTTATTACACAAAACCTATAATTTGAGGGCGTGGCGTTATCGTTACTGTAGTTGGATATTGCACGTGTTAACTGTGACTTCCTCAAGACGAATTCATTAGTCTTGTCTTTAATGTTATTCTTGAATTGTTTCAGCCTAGTGTACTGTAAATACCTCATGCAGTACTACATGTCGGTAGATGAGGAAAGCGCGCCGGGACACGGCGGCTGATTAGATGTTTATCAGCTGCAAGCAGCGGCACCAAGACGAGAACTCACCAGTAGCGGTTGGCAGCAGCAGACAAAGGAGCAACAATCGCATCATCTTCAAATGCTGCGGGGGGGAGAGTGAGAGAAACCAAGTTAAAAATATCTACCATCATATTCAGTCATTGACGTGTGAAAAGAAAAAAAAAAGTGTTTTTGGTTCAGACGATGGAAAGCTTCAACCATGCCTATTATTGGTCTTGTTTGGCACCCTGAGACTATTTCGCGTAAGCAGTCAGTGGAAAATTAAAAAGGCCTACTCGTGTTGTTTATACTGGTCTGAGGGTATGCACGCAAGGCAACTTGAGGTGCGTGCGAGGAGCTGAGAAGGAGCACCTTATTTCCCACACTACTCAGCAAAAATAAAAAATTCTGTCACAGTCAGCTGCCAGCAAGAGGCTATTTGACATTGTCTTGTCCTTTGTATCTTTGAAGCAACATTCAAATGATTGCCTAAAGGAATGACAGGGAGTATTGTTTTTTTTATGTAATTTTGCAAAAGACAATTTACCTTTCAGAAGAGTAAATATTTACCAGTCAACTGACACATAAGCACGGGAAACAAATTCCTAATGACAAGCGTAACTTCGCACTACCAAAATGTAAAAGCCAGCTGTTCCACGTGGTGCCAAACAAAGCCCCAGCTGTGTCCAACACAATACACCGGCTGATATTTTTAAAATCGGAAAACATGGGAACGACCTCTCTTCCAGTGGAAATCCCAGACCAAGACTCTCTGACTCGAGTCAGTAGTGATTTGCATGGGATCGGGACCCAATACTCACTCAAGCAAGTAATACAGAAGCTTTCTTGCTGACCTTTGTAGCCACTGCTCATTGTTCGCTTTAGCCATTGTGTTTGGTTTCCGCCGCTGTTAATGACTATGTAGAAAGAACCAATATAACACACATTACGTCCGTCATACAGGCGGCAGATACGAGTCATTGCTCACGGGCACTGGTGGGTAATTTTACAGGAATTTAATTTTAGTTCTACTTTATTCTTAAGTCTACTTTGGGTGTGCCATGGTTTCTGTCATCTGCAGAATTCCATTTATCTTCTCTGTGGGGAGAGCAGCCCACATCAAGATTATGTGCTAAATTAAAATAGTATCACAATCTATTAGTTTGGCCAAACTGGAAAATATAATCACACAACAGATGCTGATTCGGGAGGTTTTTTTCAGTCTCTGGAATAGCTGCAGGAGCTCTCTATAAGGAAACATGCTAAGAAGCTACAAATAAAAACTGCCTCCAAATTGCTCTGCCTGAAATAATAAGCGGATCCGATTTAGGGAGTATTTATCAAAGCCGTTGACTGCCTCTGTATCAAAATGGCTCCAGTTGCCTGCAGCATTTTCCAATTGGGTAATATATTCTTGTACAATTGAATGGCAAATGAATTTACTTTTTAACACAAGACTAAATTTACAACTCATAAGAACCGTAGTCTTGCTTACGAAGAAGAAATACCAGCTGCCTTCGGGTCATAATAAAGATTCAAAGATTAGAGACGCTAAATCTACAAATCATAAAACTACTTAGCAGTGCTAGAAAAAGTTGAAATTGATTCCATGATTTTAGTTTTGATTCCTTTTGGTCCGACTAGGGGTCAGGACCAGTTCAATGGGTGGATGATTATTCACAATCAAGCAGGCACACGCTAATTTAGTTAGTTAGTTAGTTAGTTAGTTAGTTAGTTAGTTAGTTAGTTAGTTAGTTAGTTAGTTAGTTAGTGATAGATAGTGATAGATAGTGATAGATAGTGATAGAGAGATAGAGATAGATAGATAGATAGATAGATAGATAGATAGATAGATAGATAGATAGATAGATAGATAGATAGATAGATAGAGTAATTTTAAAATAGTACAAAGGTAAGTGATGAAAGCTAAAGAACAAAGAAACTGAAGTTGACAAAAAATGGTAATGCAAGTCTAAAATCGAATACAATGCTGTTAAAATCTTTGAAGTGGGATGATAAAAGACTGAAACACAAATGGCCCTTGCGCCATATCATACTGCTATAAGATTCGATAAAAATTAGAACACAATAATGCATGCCGTAATCCTATTTGCAGACAGTCAAACATGGCTGAGATATAGATTTAAAAAAAAAAAAAAACGTTTAACAGAGATAAAGCAGTCCTATCTGACCTGTGACACGATAAGTGAAGCTGCTGATAATGATTCCTAGATTTTACAGCCCAGAATAATGAGCACGCAGGAAGTGTGCTGCAGAATTACAAACTGTCATTCCATCATGAAGATGTCCCCTATATAAAAAAGAGAATGCACGTTTTTCTTGCCACAAGAAAAAAAATAGTAAATTCATTTGAAAGGAGTAAAAAAATAGTAATACCTGCATGATACATACCAATGGGGAGAGAGAAGCGAACTGGATGAAGTGCATCCTTGTTATGTCCCTATGCTGTGTGCCACACTCCCCAAAGCTGCTGCCCACTTCCTTAAAGGAATCCGCGGCTTCGTGAGTCAAACCCGGGCCAAAGTTTGCTCCGGGGATTTACACAGCCTTCAGTAATACCAATGTGGCCCTGGAAACTACCGCGACAGTTTCCTGCCTTTTCGACCAAGTCACCACAACTTCCGGTAAAGTTCCAGGCAGTGAAACATGATAAGCTTTGCTTTTGATTGTTTTATTTTTAAATTACATTTGAATCAATACAAATTAAAAAAAAAAAAAAAGATTTTAAATAACGGTGTTTTTTCATGAAAGACAACCGGCCCCTTATCATAATGACGTCCAGCTGGGGAATTCTCGCGATAACTGATAAGGCCATATCAACCGCAGGTGCGCTAATTGACAGCCATAGCTCCGCTTCCCATGGGGCTAGCATGAAATATTTCATCCTCCCTGAAAACAAAGTTTCTTGTTACTCCAAGTTTGTTATTTTAGAGCAGGAATGATGCAGCCTCTACTGCTGCTTCATATGTGCCTGGTGTGCCTTGGTAAGTGTTGGTCACTTAATTGAAACGTATTGACAGCTTCCTCAGTCACAATTTCAAGATGGAGTTTTTTCCCGCCCATCTTGCTCTGCTCCATTATTCATTTGTGTACATCGTTTTGAGATGGCGACATGACAAACGTTATGCTAGATTTCAAGAAGGTCGTAAATCTGAATTACCCCACTCTGATATTCCCAATGTATCCCTTAAAGTGCCACAAAAAGCATTTAACATGTCGGCATGCGTGTGTGATATACTGTTTTCATAGGCTTTTTTAGCATTCTTTAACTCTTAAAAACTGGATAATGCATGACTGTCAAGAGCCACTCATTTACAATGTTGGCCTGTCTGACTTGACTGAGTCATGCAGCCGCTACCGATGATGACTCCATGCTGCCTTTGCATCGTTTGGTTAGTTTTCTTCTCCACCCCTCACTTAAAGTAGCACTCAAGTCTCAACAATTCCCTGCCTGCCCACTCAAATTATGTCCACTTTTGAATGATATTTGGGCTGTGCCTATGTTGTAACCCTTGGAGCAAATAAAATGTTTTGCTTTTGTATGTGACATTTTTGTCTCATAGTCCCCATTTTCTTAGACAATAGTAAAAGCTAGAAAGAAAATGGATTTTTGGTTTTATAGATGCATTTTTTTCCCTATGCCATATTGTAAGCTGGTTAGTATTGTCCACAATGCTTCATGCAAGTAAGTCCCTGTCCCAACAGAGCATGCACATAAAGTTTCAACTTACAGGTAAAGTTTGCTGTATCTCAGGATTCTCTCTACGCACTGCCGGTATGTTGCTTCCACAGAGATCCTTGTTATGGGATGTACTGGAGGCGGTCTGCACCTTTAATACAGGTGTATCCAGTCAGGAACTAGGAACATACACTTCATTGGCTGCTCAGCTGGTTGAAATCTGACACCACACCTCTTATCTTCTTCTGCTTGCATACTGCGAAACCTGTCTAACCCTGCACACAGGACGTTATCAGGCTTTGCAAGTGTGTAGTTTGCAGTTGTAAATTCAACTGTTGTCACAATTGTCTGACCTATTCATGTTAGCTTAAATGCAGGAACGCCTTTCTTTGAGGTGTTTTTTTCTAATCATGTACAATACAATGTTTTGTTTTCCTTCTCAGGTCTCGCTGGGGCGAGTTTTGGTCGGAATTTTCTGATGATGTTTCCACCTCATAATGACCCCACAGCAGACGCGAGCCACCGAGTGACGATAACGGCGACTGGTGTTTGGGCTTCAGTCACTGTGAAAGTTCTGCAAAGTAACTTCTCGCGTCACATCTCTCTCAATGCATCTCAGTCCCAGACTATTCACCTGCCTCGCTCTGTGGAAATGGCCAGCGCTCGTTCTTCCTCGCTCCTCAGTATAGCATCCGTACAGCCTGTTACGGTTCTCGCGACATTCTGCACCCAGACAGGATGCGAGCATAGCCTCCTTCACGACGTGGCTTCCTGGGGGACCCATTACTATCCCGTTAGTCCAAACTTCCCAAGTCAGACATCTGTCAGCAAGATGGTGGTCACCAACTCCAATCAGGAGACGGCGGTGGAAATCTATCTCTCGGGGGATGTAGTGTTTGATGGCACTTTATACCCTGAAGGAAGTTACCTCAAGTTGCATTTAGGGGTGTTTGAAAGCATCCAACTCCAAAGTAGTTTCAGCCTCTCTGGCTCAGAGATTTATGCCCAAGAATCAGTTGGTGTCATTGTTGGTTTTACCTGCAAAAAACACTTATTAGGGGATTGCATTTATGGATTTTCTCAATTTAAACCAGTCTCTCTCTGGAGTTATGAATATTTTGTCCCTCCCCTTGTAAATTCTGGAAAGACTCCCAGTCTCCTGTTGGCTATGACAAACATCAACTCTAGCCTGGAGGTCACCACTAACAATGGGCAGAAAAGTGTGGCTTTAAGGAGAGGGGTTATGAAGACCATCCCAGTTTTGGCCTTGGATGAAATTCATGTCATTAGCGACATTCCACTTCAGCTTATTTATTACAGACATGACCTTGAGCAGCGGGCTTCAACTCTAACAGCGCTGTTGTCTGTGGAAGAGACCTGCCAAAATGGGCCAATGGTTGATGCCGAAAATGTTACTTATGTCGATGTGGGTCACCGTCTGAGCACTTTGAACAAAAAGCTCCGTCCATCGCTGTGTGAAAAAAGTGAGTAGCCTACTGTGTCATATTTTTATTGTATGTGCTAACCTATTTTTTTTTTCCCTCCCGTTAGAAATATCTTCCTGTAATGACTTGCACTGTGGTCACAAAGAGCAGTGCTCCTTTAGAAATGGACATCATTTATGTTCCTTGAAGACTAAAGTATGCTCTGCATGGGGTGATTCTTATTATCGCACCTTTGATGGAAAACATTTTGTTCTCCTGGGAAATTGTAATTATACCTTAGTGCAGACCACTTGTCCAGGCATAAATGCTTCCACTCCACTACAGGTTAATATCGCCAGGGCATATTTGAATAGGGCCACTGTCTCCAGCATTCAAAGCTTGGAGATAAAAATCCTTGGTTTTAATATTTCCATGGTTAAAGGAGAGCGGAATCAAATCAGGGTAAGATAGAACACTATTTTCTCAAAGAAAAAATGACCTACCTGAATGTGTGAACTCACTCTTTTACTTTTTAAATTTATAGGTTAATGGTCAGAGCAAGAACCTGCCAGTCATCTTGAATAATGGAATCCTAAGAATGTATCCAAGTGGCCCTGGTGTTCTTCTCGAAACTTCCTTTGGCATGACTCTGCTGTATGACTGGGTTCATAATATTCAGATTGAAGCAGGCCCAGAGCTGCATGGACTTCTGTGTGGTCTTTGTGGAAATGCCAATGGCAGCACTTCAGATGACGCAATCATTCCCAATAGTACTAATATGTCCAAAACTATGGATTTCACCCTCCCCTGGGTGTTGGATGGCAACGCAGCTGCATGTAGTCAAGACTGTAGAGATGGCCCATGTCAAGCGTGCAGTCGCACACAATCTTCTCCAGGCGTAAATGGCAACTCCCATGAGAATAATTGCACTTTGCTGAAGAGGAAGGATGGACCTTTTAGTGGCTGTCACTTGTATATTGATCCCGAACCCTTTGTTCATAGTTGTGACAACATCCTGTGCCTCAGTGGAGCTGCCAGGTCACTGTGTAAAGTGTTTGCAGCTTATGCCAACATCTGCCAGAGGCTCGGGGGCAGCATCCAAAACTGGAGAGCAATCACAAAGTGTTGTAAGTTCCAAACAGCTTCATGTTTACCTTGTTTAATTAGAAGTAAATGTTTAATCTTTTTTTTTTTCTTTCCCAAAAAGATCCAACTTGCCCCATAAACAGCCATTATGAGGTGTGTGGGTCAGCCTGCCCTGCAACATGTGGTAACCCAGATCCCAGCCACAATTGCTCCCTCCCTTGTTTGGAATTGTGCCAGTGCAACAGGGGATATCTGCTAAGTAACGGCAAGTGTGTCTTGCCTAGTGAGTGCGGTTGTGTTCAAAACGGCTCCTATTATCTCCCCTCGAAGACCTTTTGGATGGACCAGCAGTGTCAAGAGAAATGTGTCTGCCAGCCTCAGTCCAAGACTGTTGGGTGCACTCATTCTCACTGTCAGGCTGGAGAAGTCTGCAAGGTTTTAAATGGAGTCCTCGGCTGCCACGCTGAGGGACGTGGCCTTTGTATAGCCAAAGGCAATCATGTCACCACATTTGACGGCAAGAAGTTTGAAGTTTATGGAAACTGTAGTTATCTGCTCACATCACACTGTCCCACACGAGGCTACCTGCAAGACTTCAGTGTCAAGGGTCAAGAACTCGTCAAGACAGGAGCTAATGTTTCTTTTCGACATGTTGAGATGTCTGTTGCTGGTTATTCCATTGAGATGTCATATGGATGGCACAGTAAGGTTATGGTGAGTAGGATATGCTGCTTCTAAGTTTTTTGTTTTGTTTTTTTTAAATATATTTATTGGTAATCATTATCTTCTTTTAGGTAAACGGTCTGCTGCTGAAGCTTCCTTCCATTTTGAGCCAAGGCAAAATAATGCTCCATCTAAAAGGACAGTCGGTTTGTTTAGAAACAGACTTTGGTCTTGTTGTGACATACAGCCCAGTCATTTTGACAGTCACAATGCCCGAGGTCTTTGCCGGTCAACTTTGTGGACTTTGCGGAAACTTTAATTATAAACCACAGGATGACCCAGTAGCACATGATTCTGATATTAGTCAAGCTGTTCGATATTGGCGAACTAGCGGTGGTCAAGAATGTTGGGATTTGCCCATGAGCACATCTAGCTGCACTCCTCAAGAGCAGGATACTTATCAGGGAGAGAATTTTTGTGGAAGGTTACTGGATCCTGAGGGTGCATTCCAGAGCTGCCACAAAACCGTGGATCCTCAAGATTTCTATGATGACTGTGTTCATGACCTCTGCAGTGGTAACCAAACGACCCTGTGCCAGATTCTGTCCAGCTACGTTGCACTATGTCAAGAAATGGGCGCCAGTGTGGACGAATGGCGAGATTCAAAATTTTGTTGTAAGTCATCAAGTAGACTCTTGCCTGTAGGTGTTCTGTTTAAAGTTGGTTGGAATAATTTACTGTCCTTCTCTTCCTCAGCTGCCACATGCCCGTCCAAGAGTGAATACCGCCTCTGTTCTACTCACATGTTTGCCTGTGCCCATAACCCAAGTCCTCTTTCAGAAAGATGCAAGGAAGGTTGTTTTTGCAAGTCTGGCTTTTTCCACAGTGGTGGGGAATGTGTGCCAAATTCTGAATGCGGCTGCAGTTATAACGGTATTTACTATGAACTCCATGAAAAATTCCACCCTGATGAGAACTGCCTTCGGTCCTGTGCGTGTGTGGGCCACAACGTAGTGCAATGTAAAAGTAGCACGTGTCCAACTGGAACAGAGTGTGTCATCAAACATGGTCGCCGTGCATGCTATGGCATTTATTTGAAATGCACCCTCCTGGGTGGCAAACACTTGCAGACCTTTCATGGAGGTCATTTTGATTTGAACGTGGCAGATTTGCGCAAGCCTTTATTCCAGATCTGTGATGAACCTGGGCTTTTTGCTGCAGTCCTTAAAGAAAAGCTGCACCTTAAAATCCGTGATATCGACATAACGCTGTCCAAGGAGCTTTTTGGAAAAGTTGAGGTAAATGGCTTCAAATTTACTAAATTTTGTTTCCCCATATTAATTGAATGTGCTGTTTGCTTGTAGATAAATGGTGTCGTGAAGAACTTACCCATTTATATGAATGGTGTGGCAGTGTTGCTTTCTGGACGGCTGACCCGTATCATCGCTAATGACACTGGTGCCGTAGTCTCCTTCGGTGGACCTAATTTAATACAACTGACGATTCCAGCCACGCACAAAAGACTTTGTGGGTTATGTCAAAATACCGCGACGGTTGCTACAGACTACCAACGAAGTCTGATGTCGGATGATTCCACTCGTACGTCTCCCTGGTGCTTTTCTCCCACCGGAACAAACTGCCCCACTGACTGTCATGACTGTTTCTTATGCGACTCCATAAAAGAATTTGAATCAGATGGCCTCTGTGGCATGTTGCTTGCTCCTGAAGGCCCATTTGGACTTTGCCATTCCACTATTGACCCCATGCCATTTTTTCAGAACTGCGTGAAAGATCTGTGTGGCTCAAAAAATAAGGAATTGTTTTGTGACAGTTTGAGGCAATATGCATTTGTCTGCCAGGAAGTGGGAGTGAAGGTCAAACCATGGAGGGGAGATAAGTGCGGTAAGCTTTTTCACTTTTCCTTTTGTGAAGTCTGTAAATGCTCGCAGCTTAATTAGCACTAATTGATGCTTTTAAGAAGTTACATAAAATGACCTGTAATGCCCTACCCATATATAAAGCACATCATCCCAACTCTGTCTTTTTCCTCTCCCGCAGCACTTTGGTGCCCTGAGCATTCCCACTACAACATATGTGTTGGTGCATGTTCAGAGTCCTGCGCTACGTTATCTGATGTCCCCTGTCCATGGCCCTGCAATGAGGGGTGTCAGTGTGACTCTGGATATGTGCAGAGTGGGAGTGGCTGTGTCAAACCTGACCAATGTGGATGTCTCTACCTTGGGCATTACTATGAGGCAAGTCATTAGATTTTCTCATTCAGGCTGGCCATTTTTATTCAGTTATTGCATCGAAATATAAACCAATTTAAAAATGTTGCCTAATTTTTCTGGAGAAAAAGTTTTAAACGTGTTGGTCTAACTAAAGTTTTTATTTATTGTATTATTCATTGGCTGGGTCTGATGTGCTAAAATGCTAATCATGTCAAGTTGTGTGTTCATTGGACTTTAAACAAAAGTATTGCCACACACACACACCTATTTTTTTTTTTCTCCACAAAAGTAATTTGTCTGTTGCCCTTTAGATTGGGGATATTTTGTGGAATGTGAAGTGTTCCAAGCGGTGCAACTGTTGCGCCACTTCCAGACTGTGTTGTAGAGCAGCCTCTTGCCCCAAGGGGCAGAACTGCGTACTTAATGAAACTTGGCACTGTGCAGAGAAAAAAAGTAAGCCTGCCCTCCTCATCTTTTTACTTGGCATTTCTCCATGTAGCCCTTTTTTGCACTGTGAAATCTTTTTCTCTGCTCCACTACACTTGTTGTACTGCATCCCACATTATTGAATTCACGGGGATGTTATCTTCCTGTTGAACTAGTTCACTTTATACAAATTATGAGCCAGGCTGCCTTGCGGCAAAAGCATCAGACTGAATCTAAATTGATGTCAAGACTATACGTTAACCTTAAGGCATATGAAATTTGTGTGCAATCCCCGTCCCCTCTTCTCTCAGCTTTCCTCTGCCCAGTAAATAGCCATTACGAAGCCTGTGGGACAGCCTGCCCTGCTACCTGTGAGGCTCGCTTCAATTCCATCTGCACTGCAGCATGTGTGGAAGGATGCCAGTGTGACCCCGGGTTTCTTCTTCATGATGGCACCTGTGTGACCCCATCCCAGTGTGGCTGTACATACAACGGACGCCATTACCGCAACAACGAGACCTTTTGGGCTGATGAGGCGTGTACCCGACAGTGCATCTGCACTGACCAGATCCGGTGCCATGATGCTTATTGTCATGATGATGAGTGCTGTGGTCTTGAAAATGGAGTCAGAAGCTGTGTGCGGCGTAATTATACCAAGTGCCGCTACAGTGGTCATCGTGTGCTCACCTTCGACAAGCGCGAGTATAATTTCCTTGGCACCTGCCGGTATCAGTTACTGGGCGTCTGTGGACAATGGCAAGGCCTTGATGTCATCAAAGTCGATGTGCAGACGGATGCATTTAATCAGTCAGCGCAAATCGTCTGGGTTAGCATAAATAACCAACAACTACAACTGGACAGCAGCAATCAAGAAAGCATCGAGGTAAGACTTAAGTATGCTTTTCCTCCAGTTACATTCAAGCAAATATTTTTGGGGGATTAATGAAATGCTGACTTGAACAATTTTTTGGCACCTACAGGTTGATGGCACAAAGAGGAAGATTCCGTTTAATGCCAACGGAACTACAGTGGTATTTTCTTTAGGGTTGCACACTTGCGTCTCGTCGACATTTTTCTTTTTAAGTATCAGCAAAGAAGGAGTCCTAGTCATTCATCTCTCCAGTAAATACGCCAATGCCACTTGCGGCCTGTGTGGTAACTTCAATTTGGATCCTGCTGATGACCTCACAGTGAATGGCACACAAGAGCATCTCACTCCAGAACAATTTGGAAATGCTTGGAGAAGCAGACCGAACCAGTGGTGTGTGGAAGGTTGTCTAGGTGGAAGTTGTCCAAATTGTTCATCTGAAGCTTTGGACCGCTTCTCTGACCCAGCGGCTTGCGGGAAGATTCTGGAAGTTAATGGACCGTTCAGACACTGTCATAGCAAAGTGGACCCTTCCGGCTTTTACAAGAGCTGCGTCAGTGACCTGTGTCTTTATGGAGATGTGCAGACTGCCCTGTGCCGTTCCTTGGCAGAGTATGCTGATGCCTGCCTCCATCGCAAGGCTGTAGTTGACGCCTGGAGGACCGCCGACTTTTGCTGTGAGTATTAAACCCGCTCAGCATCTCTCTGTGCTGCCACCAAATGTGATTTTGGCGTTAATAGTCAAATTATCCCTGCATGAAAATTAAACTTTGTCCAATTCATCAGCATAATCCATTACATCTAATAGCTCTGTTTTGCACATCAATCAAAAGCTAATTTTTAAACTGCCGTGCAAATTGATTAGGAAAAAGCCACATCCTCTCACCCATCCACTAGATGGTACTCGTGCTTCATTAGTCACCGTGACCTTCTCGTGACTTTTGCCCGTATTGTCTCTCTGCAGATAATGCATGTCAGTCCAATACCAGCTACAACGCGAGTCACTCACCTGTTGACATTTGCCTCGGCGAGCTCAATATGACAATTGAGATCCCGCCAAACATTGGGGAGGGCTGTCTCTGTGGGCCGGGTTTAGCCCACAGTGGAAGGAACTGTGTCCATCCAGCCAACTGTGGCTGTTGGGACAGAAATGGAGAATACGTCTTACCGGGACAGGAGAAGTCCACATGTGAGCAACGGTGTGTTTGTCATCCTGGTGGAAACTGGACTTGTGTTAATGTGTCATGTAGCCAGGATGAAGAATGTATGCTTATCAGCGGTATTGAAAGTTGCCACCCCAAAGCTAAAATGGCCAACTGCCATATTAACGGATCTCGGTTGAGTACATTTGATGGACACGTCTTTGAATTTAACGCTTCATGCAACTACACTCTGGTTCAAACATGCAAGAACCTGACTGTGGAGCCACTTTTGATTGCTGTGTATGGTAACCACGGTGAAGTCAAACAGATTTACCTACAAGTCAATCATATCACCTTGAAGATGTCAAGTGCTCAACCTGAAACAATTCAAGTGAGTAATGCCTATCACGAAAACAGTTTCATAATCTATCTGTAATTTTCTTTGATTTGCTTTTTTTTTTTTCTTAGGTGAATGGAGTTCAAATGAACCTCCCATTCTCAGGAAACAATGTAATTGTGGATCAGAAAAATCAATGGAGAACGATCAAGGCTGCACATCTGGTGGAGATTATTTCTGACCTTCGCAACTACGTCGAGGTCAAGCTAGCAAATACTTATAACCAGACGTGTGGCCTCTGTGGGAACTACAATGACGATCCCTCAGATGACATGCAGCTACCCAATGGCACTGCTGTCTCCGATTCGGCCGTCTTTCAGCAATCATGGCAGATGTCAGGCTGCAACGAAACATGCGACAGCACCTGCCAACGTTGTCGATCCCTTGTGCCAGAGTATACTTCTGACCTGTATTGCGGCCTTCTTATCCAGCCAAAGGGACTATTCTCCTCTTGTCACAACTCGGCATGCCCTCAGAAATATTACAACATGTGCCTGACTAACCTCTGTCTTGCAGAGGGACAAAAGCAAACTTTATGTGAGGCATTGGAAGTGTATGAGGCGGCATGCAAAGTAGCTGGCGTCAATGTTGACCCTTGGAGGAACATCACAGGCTGTGGTAAGCTAAACTTTTTTTTTTCTTTCAATGAAATGTTTAATACTGTTTTCATTTATATCCCTTTACAGAGCAGGAATGCCCGAAGTTTAGCCATTTCAGTCAATGTGCCAACATTTGCGCCGCCCTCTGTCCTGAGATCGGCGTTGCTTTGCAGTGTCCCAAACACTGCGAGGAAGGATGCGAATGTGATGCGCATCACCTTTATAATGGCCAAGCGTGCGTCCCAGCTGAGGAGTGTGGCTGCATGCATGAAGGGAGGAGACTGAAGGTCTAAATATGTACTAAATATGCAATACATGGGAGAGGAAGCATGTTATTTTTTAAATATCCAACTCTTAATTTGTAATTACAGGCCTCTGAAAGCAGACTTTTACAAAACTGCACTCTGAATTGCACCTGTGGGCCTCAACTTATTTGTGAGGAACATAAGTGTCCACCACTGCACAGTTGTATGGTTTTGGATGGAATGGCTGGCTGCCATAAAGATGGTGAGCTAGCTCCATGAATTGTATTATCACAGCGGTTTTGTTTGGCACATAATTTTCAGTTTCAAAACTGTTTGATCAGAACAAGACAAAGATCCCTGTGAGGCCAAGTGTGACAACTCAACTGAGCGTTGCTACCTGAGCAACGGTGAAGCAGTTTGCGAGCGACTTCCGGGTCTGTGTTGGAACTGGGGAAGCCAGCACTACCGCACCTTCGACGGATTCACCTACGACCTCCAGGGTACCTGCACCTATTTGCTTTCAGCCAGCAAAGGTTCAGCAGGTGGAGCAACACCTTTCATGGTCTCAAAGAAGAGTGACTGCAAAGAAGTGTCCTCCATGCAAGAGCTGACCGTACAAGCGTATGGGTTTGTCGTCAAGTTTGCCGACAAGGATAGCGTACATGTAAGTTTCTTAATATTTAACAAGTGTTTCCTTATTTCCATGACTAATATCCACTTGAATTTCAGGTAAACGGTCAAGTAAATTATATCCCGGTTACTCTGCTTCGGGGTAAGATTGAGGTTTCAAACAAAGAAGGCAAAACGCTACTGAAAACTGACTTTGGGCTGCAGGTAGTGTTTGACTGGAATAACACAATTCTTCTAATGCTGGAGCCCAACTATAAGGAGATTGTCTATGGGCTGTGTGGCAATTTTAATAGCGATCTTCAAGACGACTTTGCTTTATATTTCAATGGATCCCCTCCCACTAACACCAGTGCGGAGTTGGCTAATGCTTACCGTGTTTTTGATGGTGAACATAACTGTTGCACTGGTTGTGAAAAGAAGCCATTGGATAACAATACGTTACTGGAAGATATGCCGAAAGGAGTCGCTTTTGCTCAGAAAAGTCACTGTGACGATCTTATTGATCCAACTGGACCCTTTGCACGTTGTCACAGTCATGTTAACCCGGACTCCTTTTATCAAAGTTGTGTGGCTGACCTCTCGCAAGGAAGGTCTCCAGCTTCTCTTGAACAGGCCGCAACAGCCTATTCTGTCATTTGTAAAGAGTTCGATGACTACGTGCCCCCAGAACCGACAGTCGGTAAATATTCTCATCAAGGTTCATGTGTTGTGAAATGTTCGGACTGTGAAATGAATGCTGTACAAAATGTTTTTCAGATGTTAGCTGTCCGCCAAAGAGCCATTATAAGACTTGTGGCTCCGCCTGTCCTTCAACTTGTCACTTGAAAGAGAGACTCTGCATTGCAGTTTGTGTCCAAGGCTGCTTCTGCAACCCTGGTTTCATCAGTAGTCCAGAGGGTTGCGTCCCACCGAAGCAGTGTGGTTGCACAGACCCCACAGGCAAATACCACCGCCTTGACTCGACTTTCTGGATCCCAGATGACTGCGGCCAACTTTGCATCTGTAAACCAGGAGGTATTAAGTGCAAACCATCTCAGTGCCCTAAAGGAACGTTCTGCAAGAGACTCCCCAACAAAAGAATGTGTCAAGCTGACAAATCGCTGAACTGTAGTATTGTCAATGGGCGGCACTTCACATCCTTTGATGGACATCATTATGACTTTAGGGACAACTGTGCATATATTTTAGTTCAAACAAACGCCAATGTAAATGGATTGGAACCATTCAGAATCACTATCTCCGACTCAAGTTGCCACAACAGATTGTTCCATAGCCAAACTCTAACACTGACCATCTACAATTTGGAGGTAGTAGTTGGCAAAGACCCCAATGAAGTTCTTGTGAGTACATTATTATTATTATTATTATTCATTTCCCTGGAGTTTTGAATTTTACTCATGAAATTACAATCTTTCAATTTTCTATTCTCAGGTCGATGGACTACATAAGGTTCTACCATACTCGCACCATTCAGGCCGTTTCACTGCCTATCCAACACCTTCATCTCTAGTGGTTCATGTTGATATGGGATTGCAGGTGATTGTCTATAAAAGTGGCCCAGTGGTAGTTGTCCTCCCGAGCAGTTACGACTCGTACGTCGGCGGTCTCTGCGGGAATGCCAACTCTGATCCTTATGATGACCAAATGATGCCAGATGAAGAGAAAGCTGAAGATACACTAAAGTTTGTTCACAGCTGGAGGTTGGGAGGAGCGATGGCTTGCAGGTCAAGCTGTACTTCCAGACCAACTCATGTCTGTCAACTCAAAGGCAGCCTGCAGGTCTCCACTTTCGACGGGCAGCAGCTGAGCTTGGCTCCGCAAACGCCTTACAAGCTAATGGCCCTTTGCGACCAGACCAATGAAAATTGGTTCAGCTTCATTTCTTACTATGGACACTGCTACGGGAGTGGCACCAGGCTTGTCACGGTGTTCCATGTCCTCCTTGTGGGATTCTCAGTTGTCATCCAGGATGGCATTGTAGAGGTAATATTGCATGAAAAATGTTTGTCTACTGTTGATTTGGTTCTAATCAGTCGACTGTCCACATTGCAGGTGAATGGACATCTTGTGCCTCTGCCTTACACTTTGCCTATAGGGGGGGTGTCCTTGTCATTTGGCGTGCCCAATGACAAGTCCGAGTTGGTGGTGGTTCTAAAGAAGGACGAAGGACTGGAAATGGAGATCGGCATCACTTCTGCCACGATCAAGGCAAGTCCTTGGTACACTGGAAAATTATGTGGAATCTGTGGAAATATAAATGACCCCTACTCGGATACACTGGTCAAGCCTTGGGCTCTCCCAGATTTTCAAGGCTGGTAAGTAAACTTAGTTTTGTACAGACAGTGGTTTTTCATCATTTTAACTGTTTGTTTTACTCCACAGCCGCGAACTCAGAATTGGCAGCGTTGATCTCAATTGGTAATGTTGTACATTAAAAATATATTTTTTGAAAAGTTATTGCCACTGTCATTGTTTTTGATCGATCAATACGGCTTTTAAAAAAAAATAAAAATTAAAGGGTTGTATATGCATTTACCCTTTTTCAAATCTAACATTACTAAAGAAAAGACACTTACTGAAAATAAATTTTGCTTCCAACTTAAAATAACTTGCATCTAGAAAAACAAGTCCTGTTGAGGTTAGGGGTTACCATTTCTTACCACAAAATGCAAGCTAGGGAGCAATGTGAGGGTGATGGGCAAATATGATGTTACATAATTTTGACATTCCTACACTGATAAGTGTTGGGCTTTTGCATTGCAGATGTTAATGAAGGCAAATCAGATCCCAGTGACCGAGTTGCCTGTTCACTGTCTGCCACAGTAAATTGCGTGTTTGCTATTTGGACTGCAAGTAGCGATAAAGATGTCATTGCGTTTACATAATACCCATTGGGTTTTTTAGCAGCTCATCTCCTGTCTTCCACATCCGCAATTGTTCCATTTGTAGCCTTTATCAAGTCAGTCTCCATCATGTACTGTACGTTCAAGTTGGCCCAATGTCAACTGAAATTGGCTGCTCACAAAAGGCCTTACAAATATTTTCCATCACGTGGCTGTCCTCCACACAGGATGCAAGACTTATTTTTACCCCTTTGTTGGTTCTGAATGATGCCACTACCTCTGAATGATGTGAAAGTGTTTCCTGATTACCATTTTGATTCCCCATTGTGGTTGTGTGTGTAACGGCATTGGCCTCTTATTTATTTATTATTTTCCTCTACTGCCCTAACACTGAATTGGATGTTTGTGGTTTGTGTGCATGATGAGTTCTGTTCCTGCACAAGCAACTATTCAACAAGTCTTACTGTGAGCTTTGCAAGGAGGCGAGCATATTAAGGATTACAACCATGTAAATGGACTACACTGATAGTTATTGCTTAGTGAGAAGCTTCTGTTGCTGGGTTAGCCTACCGGATTTGAAAGACATTGACAGTCCTGGAACTTTCCTGACACACGTCATGTAATACCAAGACTGTTTCTCGTACCTCGCAAAGCTGAGAACCCATAGTTGTTCATTGCTGATGGTTGCTTATTGGTTGAGCAGCTATAATCAACTTTTGAGAACCTTAAACTAAATGACAAAAATCAATAAGATCTCAAGCAAAATGTATCAACAGAAATTTCAGAAATATCATTGCCACTGATCTGAGGCAACATTAACCAGGACTACAGTTAAAATCTTACCTTCTTTTACTCCATGAACTCGGCTTTTATTATGCAAACTTAATTTGACCTCTCACATAATCAAGTGCAGATCAGGAAGCAATGGGACAGTGCTATGACCAGTCAGCCGCTTAAGCTCTTAAAAACGACAACTAAACAAGGACTCCACAGAGCCCTTTTAAAGGAATAGGGTGTGTGGTTTTTAATTGCATTTGGTCCAATTTAATTAAGAAATAGCAGAGAATCCCCTATGGTAATTACTGATTAAAAAGCAGGTGAGGCTGACAAGGCATGGCCATCAAAAGCGACCAAGCTTGCAATCCAATCACTGCTTGTCATCCAAGGACATTTAACACTCATTGAGGTGCAATTTTCATTCAAGTCCTCACCTGAAATTCTTTTTGCCCCGGGTCAATACCATAGAGAATTACTTTTTTTTTTTTAATTCGTGTCACTTCCTCTCAAACTAGACGCACAATGGCAACAAAATATACTGAGACTGCTTTTACACAGCAAGACCACACGAAAACTTGTCATAAATGTCAAATCGGTGAACCGAATAAGGAAATATATAGAAATATTTTTGTTGCTATTTAGTATCAAGTTTGTTCTGATCATTATCTTCAATTTTCTAAAGTTTCAAGTCATGGCTGGCATTCACAAGTGGTAGATTCCTTTTATTGACCCTTAATTAAGCAGCCCTTTCTTGTCTAACATCTCCATCTAGTGGAGAAGGAGATTGCATTGTCTTTAGCAATGCCCTCACACTTCTGACACTCACATTTGGTTGTGAAACGTGGGAAAAGTGTAATCAACTTATGTGCTTTCCTCCACTTTTAAAAACAAATAACCTTATTGGGTCTAGGAGTGCCTCCATTGTTTATGTTGCTAAATAAGGTAACTCAATAAAGGCATCCAGTGTATTGGAATTCATTGCACCTCATGTTGAGGCTGGTATATGAGCTGTCAAATAAAATGTTGAAAGTTTGTAGGATGAAAAGCCCGAGTGTTTCTTTGAAACTGTATAGATCATCTGAGAACAAAAAAAAAAAAAAAAATCCCCCTGTGGAGTAAATGGCTTGTCAATCATGCTAGTTCAAAATCTCATGCAGATGTTTCATTGGCTTAAGTGCTGTTGACTTGTGAAGGCCTTGGGAAATCATTCCCATCCTTTTCCACACTCATCAAACTATTCACACGAAGGTTATTTCATTAGCCTCGACATCATTTAGGCCCCAATCAATAATCCTGACTCAACTATATACTGAGTGATATTGTACGCTTTGTCCAGCCAGCTCTATATTTGCTCGTCCCACAGGAGAGAATGTGTCAGTTTGGTGTGGAGGGGACCTTGACAACGAAGCTGGGCAGCAACAGACCCAACCCATTGGTATTATCTTGCTTTTATTTTGGTGGAACACTAACACATTCCCAAGTGTGTGACTTTAGCTCAAGGACATATTAGCTGTACTCATGAGCCATAACATGTATCAAGTATCAAAATGTAGGCCTACTGTGTTTCTAAAGTTTCAATCTCAACTCCTGTTTTTGTGTGTGGAGTTTTGACATGCTTGCGTGCATTTTTTGCAGGTACTCCAAACATGCATACTTGGGATAGTTAAAGACTTAAATAGCCAATAGGTGTGAATGTGAGCATGGATGATTGTTTGCCTTTGTGCAGTGTAAATAGACTGAAGGTCACCCACAACCAAAATTAAGTCAAGTAAGTGGTAAGCCGACTATAGAAAGACTCTTTGTGCTTTCATACATGAGGAAAAACAAACCACCTGGTGAGCCTTAAAAAAAAAAAAAAAAGGATAAATGCTGCAATAAAAAACATTGTTAAAATGCTACAACTGTGATTAGTTTCAATCGGATGAGGATGCTTCTTTGTGTCCCTAATGAATTGTCCTTTGGTTTTACTTCACAGTTGACTTGCATTTCCAGTCCAGACTGGGAGTAACTTCACACCATCCGCCCGCCCCCTCCTCCTCCTTCATTCCTCCGTGGACCAAACAAGACACGCAGTCAAACCCTAAAGGGAGGTTTCTCCAATTGCTCGTAAATTAGATGTAATCTATTTTTCTATTTCTTTTTTTCTACGGAACTTCACATCGGATTCCAGCTCTTCTGTTTGGAAGGGAAAAGGAAACTTTTGAAAGGAGTACACCTAAATTGGGTGGAGGGGAACATCTGCAGCTTAAAACGTGGTAAGTCCTCCTTGTATGAGAAGTCCAGAAAGATGCATTTAAGTGTAAAAGCGCAAGCGTTTACTGTCTACACTTGCACTTTAAATCATTTTTTTTAGTTGAATGAGACTTTTTTTTTGTCGTCTGAAGTTCCAACCCCCAACATTCATCCATGCCTGTGGCAGCATGTGACTATTTAATAACCTCCATCCGCTTTACTCTCGCAAATGGATAAACAAGCGTGCTTATCCCCCCGCGCTTGCTTGTTATTATTCATCAAATATTCTAGATGTTTAATTAAGTTTGCGACCTCATTTATATGCTTTTGCGTTCAAACTGAAACTCTTAACAAGAATGAAGTCATCGATGGCTATCGCGTTGTTTTGCGAGAACGTGAGCTCAGAATCTTGGTTCATGGTTGACACCGCCGTGTTCCCCAATTAAAACACTCATTGTTAATCCTCTTATTATAACCCGAGGTAATTTATTTGTAAGCGTTGCTCTTAGTCTTCCATTAAATGCCTCTCCATCATTCAATTATTGGCTCGGTGCCTATTTGAATAACTCACCCTGTGCTTGTTTGATTAAACTTGATTGGCAGGCTTTTGTTGTTAATCCCATTTTGCCACGGATGAAGTGTTCATTTCTCCCTACTCCAGGGTCGTGCTCCCACCCCCACTGCAGTCATGCATAAAATCTCTGCAGCGTTGAGGCAGGCCTGTGCCAGGAAGGAAAGCCTATTGACTCTCCCTCCAGAAACTTTCATTTTTGCACTGGACAACACTCACACGAGTTCATTTTTCTAAATCCAGTGTGTTATCTTTTCATATTTTGGGATTCTCATGGTCGGGCATGCTTCCCGCCGAGGGTCTTCTTCGGATTTGTCTTTAAAATTGCCAACCTTCTGCACATAGCTGGAGATACACTTCTAACTCAAGTGTACCCACTGTGGAGCGGTAAACAAAAGTATTTTTGTGCACTTTAAAAAACAATAATACCCTGCTAGATAATGATGTCGATGAAACTGCCTGTGGGTTTCTGCCGACAAACAGAACAGTCAAACCCCCTGGCCAAATATACCGTGCAACTCAACACCGGTGATCGTGGATTGCAAAAGATTTGAGGTGCCTTAAATAGAACACTCATAGTCCCAGTCAGGAGGTGTTGACTGCACGACTCATAAGTGCATTGCTCTTAGGCAGTGTTTCCCAAACTCAATAGAACTAAGTCGCATATATATTCAAAAATTTATACAAACTGAAATAATTATATCAAGCATTTGACATTCTACACATAAGTGGGACATGAACACATCACTACACACAAATACCGTGCACAACCAGGTCAATAACTTCACCAAGCAACTATGTGCCACTTATCAGAAGCTAGCACCAATTGCTAACGCTAATCTACACATCCAGCTAGTAGCTGCTTTGACATGATAGCAGGGGAGTCACATTTGTGAGTGTTTCTTCATGATAGCGCCTCTGCAGTTTTAGAAAATGTACCGTAGTCTGATAATTGGCCATAGCTTGAAAGTGGCCTGGATATTCAACTATCCAAGTTTATCATATCAAGCGGGTAAAGTCAGTGCAGGGGTGGTTAATAAAATTTGCAGCACTTTTACATAATACAGAACGGCTTGCTCAACACCATATTATTTTTTGTAACATTTTGTTGGTTGGCTTGGACCAGTTGATTTAGACTCGGTTTACCTCCTGATGTTGGCACCCGGATAAAATTCCAATTACATTTGAACTTAATTGATAATATCTAGTATATCATTGTATAAAGGGAAATAAAGTTAATTTCATTAACTTGTTTTTCCCCTTTCTCCTTATCAGTTACAATGGATCTCTTGCTGTTCGTGCCATTCATCTCCTGGTTGACTTCTGCTCTCGGTGGGTATGCTCACATGACATTTTGGCGATTTGATGCTCATTTACATGCCAAACTTGCCTGTCATGCGCTGCTTGTTTGAAAAGCAAAAAAGATTCTGAAATGATTTGCATCAATTTGTCACCCAAATTTCCATGTTCATATTTTTTCCCCACAGCAAGAAAGAACCATTTAAACAAAAATTGTTGCTGGGTTTAGAATGATTAATTTTGCATTTTAAAATGTAGCTGTCAAGAAGCCTTCAAATCAATCAAAGTGTATCCCACTGGCAAAAGTATTCCTAATCACACAGAGCTAGTTAGATATGCATTTGATACTTTCTACTCTTTAACGATGTTTGTTTACCTTTTGTCTTCAACAGCTTCAGCTGCAGACAGCGAAATAGGTGCGTTTCGTTTGAGTTCAAATATTGCCGAGGCAAAAGTGCTACTCATGTATGTGTTGCTCAACTCCTTTCCTGTCTCTGTTTTCTTCAAGCAGACTATGACAGCCCTTTTGAATATGGTAAGTAAGCAAAAATCTGAAAGAAAACATCTGCCAGCTCATACTCACACTTGCATTTCCTTAAAGGCGAAGTCTACCCCCAAATATTTTTTGTTTTGCGCAGCCCAACTAGCCCCCTTGGGAAATAAATTTCTAGTTGCTGTAATTATCTTGTTTAAAGATTGACATTAGATTAATTAACTGCTCAGCCCATTTGAACTTTGTTCCGAACTAAAGTAGCAGCTACAACCAAGTTGTTGTCAGATTCATTAAATTGTGGCATTTTATCACATGTAGTCAAAGATCATCCATCTTTATGTGCTGACATACTACACGCGGTCAAATTGGTTCAGCCCAGTCAACCTCAGTTCTTGCCCTTTAGCTGAATTTTTCGCTGATATTCAAAGTTTGTTTCATGCACATTTCTGTTGGTCTCCCAGCAGTGGAGGAATTTTCCCAACTGACAGCTTTGACTGACATTTAATTTCACGTGTGTTCATAATCTAGCAATCTGTATATTTGCAACTTAATATGGGAATTTGATTTAACGTTCCAGACTACGAATCTCTGAGGATCGGTGGCCTGGTTTTCGCCGTCGTGCTGTTCCTGCTGGGCATTGCCCTCATCGTCAGTGAGTATTTTCGAAGGCATCATATCAGCGCTCACACTCCATGTCTCATACTGGTCGGTCCTTATCTCTTCGCTCAAACTTTCCTCATACCTGGCAGCACAGAACAACCCATGAGAAAAGAATCGTTGCTTCTCTTGGTTAGACACTGCATCTGTTGGATAACAGGCAGCACTCATTTGAAATAGAGAAAAACAAAATCTAGTCACCCTTGAAAAGTCATTCTTAATCCCAAGAAAACAGTTCGGCCTAGATGCTTTCCAGCTGACGTTGGGTGGAAAGCAGCAACTGAAAACCAATTAGCATGTAGTAAATAATTTTTAGTCACACTTGTTTTTATGCAGTTGGGTAGGGGGTGGGCAGAATTTTTTCTCAGTTATTCCTGATGAAGTCGACATCAGAGAAACATCGTAAAAAAAAAAATAGCCAGAAAAACTGACAAATCATAAAGACAGTGCATAAAAAGAGAACATAAACGAGAGCAGTGCTGTGCAAGTTTACTGTTTGGCTCTTAAAATAAAAAATAAAAAACAAGAGCGCTGAGAGACTGTGAAAGACACCGCTGGCGCCTCCCAGTGGATGGATAAAAACGAATAAAGGATTAGTGCTATCTTTCAAGATGCTTTACCCTGACAACATGTAGGTCACAAGACTGCTTTGGGATTTCCCAAATCAACCTTTCATTCTCGTGCAGCTACAAGAATGAAGTCTTGGTTTCACATGTTGTCCACTGACAGGAAGAGACTGTGCAACGTGAGAAATAAAATAGTCATAAAAGACTGTCGGTTTGAGCAAATAAAGGCAGCCCAATTACTTTTCGGAATGAAGCCCATTTCTGTTTATAACCAAAAATTTTTTTTTCCTGCTGTTCTGCCTGATTTCACATTATTCAGCCTTGAACTTGGGTCTCCTTTAAAAAAAAAAAAAAAAAAACTAACTAATATTAATATTATTTCCCATCATGAGCTATATCATCACACAGTTTTAACAAAAGTGACAATAACCAAATGTGAATATGTCACAGATACAGTTAATGACTTTTTTTTTAAAATATTTGTTTTCCTCCCAAACAGGTAGAAAATGTGTGTGTAAAAAGAGTGACAAGTCAAGGTAAGTAAAAATTCTCAAAGGCATGTGTGCAGGCATGTCGTTTGTTTGTTTTATCTTTTCTAGACTATTTTAAAAATTTATAAATTGTGCTTAGGTCACGAAATCCTGATGTGGAAACAAGTGTGCCAAGGGGTAAATATATTTATGCTGGGTGTTTTTTTTTTTTTTTTTTTTAATTCCAGTGTGTTCTCTCCATTAACAAAGTAATCTGTATTTTTTTATTTTTTTTTTAAAACAGCATGATCCCCAAAGACAAAGCTTAGCAGGTAAGTATCTAAACCAGGGAAGGGGAAAAACCTTTGCTCAAGTTTCACATTTGATTTTGAAAACTTGGCAGATGGGCTGTGGTTATATTTAAAAAAGAACTTTTTTGTAATACATTACGTTTTTTACTTTAAATTAATTCTCTTTTGGTTGCCTAATTATTTAACAGAATCAATACAGAATTGATAAACCTTTATGTAAACTCGGTTTATTTGCCACAAATTGGTAAAAAAAAATCGTAAATACATGACAAAAAATACAAATGAAATATAATTATTTCACCAATTATATTATTTATAATGAACAAATCAAATAATACATTAAAGTAACATGAATAAGTAATGTCTTTACAGTATTTACAACGAATCATATAACCAAATATTTAGAGAACTACTTAATCATTTTAAGAATATAGTAACTGATTTTTTAATTATTTAATAAGATAGATGAATTAAAGAAAATTAAAGCCTTTTAAGCAGACAATTTTTCAAACCGCATCTGCCTACTCTCCTTGCAGTTACCAAGTGTTACCACCAGATGCCGGCAAATATTCTAATCGTCTGAAGACAATCTTTTCATTAATAAAGATTTTAATTTTAAAACGTCCATCAATTTGTTCTTGTTTTCCCTTTCTTTCTTTCTTGCAAACTAAGTTGTTAGCGTTACGCAACAGTACAATCAAAATGTGTAGACTGACATCGATGCAAGCAACACTGCATTGTGAAATATGGTTTTAAAAGCTTACTGTGATTTATATTTCATGCATGCCATGATACTGTCGACAATGTGCCATGTGTTGCAGTGGCAAGAGGCAGCCCACTGCTGCACTCTTCTGCTGACGTTGCATTTGGCACAGTCGCCAGCAGTGAACGTGAATGATTTATGTGGTGCAAAGTGGCCGTCCACAGAGTGGTTATCTGCAAAATTGCATCTCATTTCATCCACCTCTGCGGCAATTGCTGATAAACAGGGATTTCCCGCAAATTTGTGTATCTGGGAGGGGGGGAAAGCTGGACATATTGCCTTTATTTGATTACAGGAAGAAGCTGCGCCACACTCATGCTAATGCACACTTAGCAACAATTCACTTAAAGCAACAGTTCCATGAACGATTATCACACAAACTACATTGTATAGTCAATAATGCCTTGTAGTATTGCACAATCGCCATTTGACCATTCATTAAATTTCCTTTATCTGTTTTAAGGGCCCATGTCTTATTACACGATTCCTGTCCTTAGTAAGACAATTCAACACACTCGTAGAGCGACTTTGTCTATTAAGACACATTCCTTTTGTAGTTCTTCGACTTGTATGCTAAACTGTCTTCCTAGTATGGACTTAAAGAGCAAACTAGTGCATCAATTTGAACAGCTTGAGGCCCAACTATGTTTCTTGTCCTCACAAGTTGGACAGCTTTGACAAATTGGACAGACATTAGTGGTGCAGAACCTGACTTCCATTTGGAAAGTGTTGTACTACAGCCCCTGGCAGAAAAATAAATAAATAAATGGAATCACCAGTCAGAGATTTAGAGTAAGTTGGCGCGATACTTAATTACCGCCGCTAGGGGGCCTCCTACTTGAAGGTGGGCTATGCTTCTCACTGCTCAGTAGGTTTCCACCCATCTGCAGCCTGCACATCAATTGATTCCGAGGAACTCTTCAGCATCTGTCCGCTGACATCATGAGCACCACAGGTCAGTCCATTTTACACAATATAATCGTTTGTAATCTAAAAGTTCCCACCTATACCGTCCCTTGACTACTTTTTTCTCCAAATACTAAAGCTTGTATTTTCTTGGAGCGGTTCAGAAAATGTATCTCCCATGCATTTTTAATTAGGACTGGTGCACTGTTGCTACTTTCCAAATTTACTTCTGCAAGAGTGTCTGGCATTTGAAATGTTATTGCTGCATTTGCCTTGAGAGAAATTATAAATGCAATCCGTTTAAAATGTAATTAAAAAAAACATACTATATGCAGTGGATAGATTTTGCTCGCGATGCCAATAATCAGAATAATAGTTGTAAGGAAATACAATAGCTAGTGCTAGATTCTGTTGCTCCACCTTCCTTTGCTGTGCATCTTTTCTGCTGAGAAACGCATTGAGTAGAGAGAGAGGGGAAAAAAAACACTCCAGAGATTTGTGGATGCAATGCTGCAGTTGTACTGCACACACCCTTAATGCTCTTTTTCCCCCCTTTACTCACAGAAGCAACGTATCGAGATCACAATGACTTTGAATATGGTAAGCCATTTATCCAATTAAAGTATGTGTATAATAATTACTTGAAGTTTATTACATCGTGTCCCCCTGATAGATGAAGAGACTTTGAGGACCACAGGGCTTGTCCTTGCCATTGTCATGTTTGTGGCTGGCATTTTAATAGCCTTAAGTACGTTTTTAACTTATTTTGCACCTTCACTGTAGTACGCTCACTGGACTCTTTATTAGGTACACGTGCACAGAATAGCTATTGAGATCCAACGAAATAAGTCATGCTTAATTTTGATCGAAATAATTGATATTAGTCAAAATGCATGCAGTATATATTAGTAAATATAGTTAAAAATATATATATATATACTGTGTACCAGCTATGAAGTGACAGGCAGAACAATTAAATGCTCTTCCGATAGATGGCAGTAGATGCAATTAACTTGAATATCAGCATGTTCAACAAAACAGGCCCAGATTTCAAACTAAATTTGTGACTAAACTCAGACAAGATCATTATTTTTTTCTTCCTCTCTATTTTTGTGTAAAATATGTTCCTCCACTCAATAAAGTTAAGAAACAAAACTATCACATTATTATTATTATTGTAATTGTATCACAGCTGTTATTGGAACTTGATTATTTAGTTCAACTACCTTTACGAAACTACCACCGTATATTTATGGTTATATTTGCAAATACTGAATTTTCAGTACCACCAATTGGATCTCATTAGATCGTGCGTGTGTACGGCGAAGTGTACGGTGAGTGTACACACTGATATATTAGTAACCAATGTATCATTCCTCAAACAGGTAACAAATGCACTAAATGTGTAAAATCCTCCTCCAAGTAAGAAGTGTTTAGTGGATGTTGCGCCTGTGCATGTTGTATGAGTTTGACTTTTTGAAGCAGTGGACCAAGCAAAGGATATACTAACCTGCATCATTCCTCAATTAAACACACACTCCCCAAAACATGACAGAGTTGTGGAATTATGATTTTCAGAATGGCCACTCGTCATGTGTTGGTATAGTGTAACGTCTAAATATATCGCATGTCGCTTGTTGGACAACACAGAGTAAAAAAATATTTATATATTTGTTTATTTTAAACTCTTTTGTACAACTTGCAATATGGAGTGACTAAATACCCCTTACCTGCAGACCTTCTCACAATCTGATTATGCCTGATCCAATGTTGCCTCTGCATGTTTGCGAGCCCCAAAAACTTAATCACTCAAGCCTTTTTTCTCTTTTTCTGTTTGCAGATCATCCAATACTCAAACACCAAAGACAGATGGTGAGCACACTTTATTCTCTGTTAAAATCATCGTCTGTAACATTCTAATTGTCTCTTTTTTTTTTCTCTCACTCCTTTGCTGCAGTGCCTCCTCCAGCCGTATAACAAATGCAGTATTATGATGAAGCAAGGAGAGGTCGGCATCAGAACCGAAGTGTGCAACATTCATAAAAGTGTTTTATTGTTGTTGGACCGATAATAAATGTATAAATACAATAAAAAATGTACTCAAATGTTTCTCACACTCGTGGCAGTTTTTGTTTTTGCACATCCAAATTAAGAACACAAAGAGAGTTAATCTTTTGTCAGAAGCGCAAATATTTGACTGTCACAGTTGGTTGCAATATTTTAAAAAAGAAAGAAAACATGAAACAAATCAAAGCCATGTTCATCATGCGATGTCATAACACAGATGTTGCTTTTGGCACATGCATTAAATGAAGGATTTGGTTTGTCAACATGTTTTTTGTAGCTTCAATTCCTTTCGGGTGATTTAGCTATTGGATAATCACCATTAAGTAAATTATTAATGGATAACAGCACTCAGACAGAACCAATCTCAACCAAGGCACAAATATCTGGATAAATGGAAACAAGTCATGTTTTAGCTAAACCCAAATGTGCCACAAAAAAAAAAAAAAATCTTAAAAAATCATAAATCGACATGGTTCACTCACCTGACTTACATATTTGAGGTTATGTGTCAGAGTATTTTTTTGAAATAATATTTCTCAGCAGTGGTGATGTTTCATAAGTAACATTCAAAACAACACATATAAGTCAGAAACCTCAACATTTATTTTTCTTACTGAAATTACAGTCAAATTCAAATTTTGACCCTCTTGGTGGTTTCTGATCAAAGCAATCGAGATGTTGGAATTTTTGTGAAGCGAAGGTGACAGTTGTTTAAACTTTCCTTTGAGTGATTCAATTTCCCCAATGCTCATAAGAATATCCCAAACATGACTTTTCGTTTGGGTCATGACTCACTACTGGCATGCACTGCGTCACGCTTTGGTCATGAGACATAGAACAAACTAAAGTAGTTTTACACAGTAAACTACATCGAGAAGTATGATGCATACAGGTCCTTTTCAACATGTCGTCAATGTCAACATAAGTAAATGTGCTGATTGAATTCAGCAGCAGCATCACGGCCAATGCCATCATTATGATTTCTGAGTCCTCGATTGATTTCATAGAAATCAAAGAATTTTAGCAAAATGAGAACTCTATCACCCAGCCACCGATTTAACTCTGGTACTGAGATACACAACCTAAGAAGATTCATACAATATCAAAAATGATAATCCTAACCTGATATTGTGACGAGTGACATGTACTTAATTCAAAATGTGAGGAAAAATAAATATTTAAAAAATATATTCCAAACAGCATGGGTTTGTAATTGGAAATAAAAGGTCCTCAATATGAATGCCTCATAGAAAATAAAATATAAATATGAACTTCTTCTGTACTTGAAAAGCAGGTAGTGGCGAATCATTTTAAGAGTTGAAATCCAATGTGAATTAACCTCAAACGCCTTTCTGTCATCCCTTCTTCATGGAAGACTTTCAATCATTCCTGGTTATGCTGGGCCACTGAACGTCGACGTTTCTTCAGCAAGAGTTTAAGCTGAAAGAAATTTGTAAAAGATGCTATAAATGCAATTTTTTTTTAATGAATTTAGCTGTTTTTAATGGATAATTATTTTTTATAATAGAATTAATTTACCTGTAATCATTGATCTAATTTCATAATTCCTTAATTTATTTGCGTGAGTAAGAAAACCCACAATATTTTTTACTTTGTTATTTATTTCGCTATTTTTATTGATAACAAAGAATTTGGCTCACCTGCTCCCCTTGCAGGCCGCCCTGCAGAAGATGTGCCGGTAGGACGTTTTCCATATTGCGGATGCTGGGATCAGCTCCTTTGCTCAGAAGGAGCCGCAGGATCTCCTCCTGCCGGGGGTTGCCATGGAGACAGGCCGCCATGTGTAAAGCTGTGTGGCCGTGTGCCTTGAAGTAGAAATTGGATACTGAGTCACACTGACCACACTGTGACTTTTTCATGCGGTAAACAGCAGGTACTCACTTTCATGTTGACAAAGTCTTTGACATTATGCATGGGGATGCTGAGCAGATAGTGGAGCAGGTCGACATTCCCTTCCTTCACAGCCAAGTGTAGAACTGTCTTGCTACTTTTGATTTCCTGCAAGTGGGGGAGATTGGGGGCGGGCCATAACAAAACCACAATAAGTCATGCTGGAATATGCAAATATCACTAGAAAGAAAACACAAGTGATGACATCATTGTGGTTGGCTCGGGTAGTTCCCCTTTTTTAATACAAGTGATACTATATATGTTTAATATTATCCATTAAAAGCCTTTACAGCATAGGTGTCAAACTCAAGGCCCGGGGGCTGAATATGGCCCGTCACAACATTTGATGTGGCCCCCGAAGACAAATTGTCTTCATGTGTCAATACTAAACTTACAAATTGTCTTCACTTTTAAAGAAATACAGATATTGCTAGAATTTTTTTGTTATCATTGATCTTTTAAAAATATTTGAACAGTTTCATGTTGACGTTCATAATGGCCCTCCGATGGTAACTATGACTACGATGCGGCCCGTGACAAAAATGAGTTTGACTTTACAGAAATGATAAATGGATAGAGGATGGACGTTTGTACTCCACCTGGCTGAGTGGTGAAGCGCCTGCATTGAGAAGCACCTGCACACAGCAGAGCTTCTCTTCAGCTTTAGCCTGAAGGTTAACATCGGCCATCCCACAGGCAAACAAAGCCTTCATGGTGACACTGTGAGAAATGGCTGCACAGTGCAGAGGGGTCATACCTAGCACAAAAATATCAATAGTTGAACAAGGGATAGTAGGTACCCGTAATATTTTAGGAAATAGTTCATGTTGATGACACTCTGGACAAGTACTGTTCATATTGTACATAAATATAAGAATGTTTTTGTAATAGTGAGACATTACCTTCAAAATCTCTGGCCTCGAGGTTGACAGCAGGTTTATTGGACAGAATTACCTAGAAAAAAAAAAAAAGATTTGGGATTAAATTTGATTAAATAGAAATAATATGATTTGCCTCGATTCAACCTTTACATATTAATATAACTTGAATGACCAAGAAACTAAACTGAAACCTTGAAATAATTTATCTGTACTGTATCGACAAAGGTTTTTTCCCCCTTTTTCTAAATTACCCCCAACACAGTTCTTTTTTGTTGTTTTCTTTTAAGAAGAATGACGATTCAATAAATGTTAAAAACTTGAAGCATATTAGTCCAAAGTGGTTCAGCCCCATACCTGCATTATCCTTGGTAGGCCATCGTGGGCAGCCAGATGAAGAGCGTTTTGCCCTTTGTCATCGCAAGCATTAATGTCCGCTCCAAATGACAGCAGATCGTGAACAATGTCTGGCTGGTTTGCTGTCACAGCCACCAATAAGGCAGTCTATTCATGCAAAATCAAAATACAAATGTATAATGTTGCTCACAATTCAAGAATGTGTCCATTGCTTGCTTTTCCATACTTTGCCTTTATGCTCTTTGGCATCAAGCTTCCCCAAATCCCTCAGCTTCTCTGCTGCGGCAAAGGCCCACTCCCTGAGACCCTTAGCTGTGCAGATATGCAGAATGCTGACCCAAAACAAAATAATGAAAAAAAAAAAAAAGATTAGCCAACAGCAAATGCTGGTAATTCTCCATCTGTCAATTATAAGAATGAAAAAATACCTTTATAATCCATAAAAATCAAAACTTAGAATTTCCAATTATTCTAATGAGTGAGTTTTTAGGAAATAATTTCTAACAAGTGACCATAAACATGTGGGTAGCCTCATACATTTGACCCAGTTTCCTTTTAGAAATTGTATGACTCAGGATGTTTTTTTTTTTTTTTTTTCTATGATTACAAAACATCAACACACACAGTTTAGCAGACAATCACACAAGTAATAAACACTCATTCATACGTTACATACAAATCTCAGAAGATACTGAATATTTGATAGCTGCTCACTCACGTGTCTCCATCTTCATCCTGGCCAATGATTTTACTGTATTCCATTTCTCTCATCATCATCCTGGCTTTCTCGAGTGCGTCGGTGTCAAACCAGGACCCGAATGTTGGCTGGGGGGGCTGGCTGTGTCCGAGAAGGGTCCAAGTAGATGCTGCGCCCTGATTTGCAGCTGCCATCTGGCACTCCTGCTCAAACAAAAAAAAACAACCTCAAATTCAACTCAAAATCGTATTTATTAATTAATGTATTTATTTATATGTTTTTTCATGTGTTTATTTATGTATTTATTTGTATATTTGTTTGTCTATTTAGTTATTCATTTATTTATTTCCTCACGTAAGACTGAGACTCAAATCTTGGATGATGCTGCTGTGAACTGAAAGCGGGCTCCATTGGGACATTATAGCCCATAGGGAAGCTTGGTCCAGGTTGATTGGGGTCATAAGATAGAGCAGGTTCCTGCATGGGGGCCCACAGCTCACAGCTCATAGCTGGCATTTCCGTATAGCTGCTTGATGCGCCTGAGTTGGAGAGAGAAGCTAAGGTGGGCACACTTATTGTAAAATTCAAAAACTATTGTACAGGAATTTTCCAAATCTCACCTGCACATGTCTGTTGTTCTGACGCCTGCAGGTGCTGTGAGAGGAAATAAAGAAGAAAAATGGGGTCATCTTATTAGTGGCATAATACCGTATTTTCCGCACTATAAGGCTCAATATTGGTCCATATATAAGGCGCACCGGATTATAAGGCGCACTGTCGCCTTTTGAGAAAATTGGAGGATTTTAGGTGCGCCTTATAGTGCGGAAAATATGGTACTGTTCTGCTATGAGATGTTTCTTACAGTAAGCATGTTGTGACCAGTTGTGTTTGCAGGGTAAGAGGTAAGCCCCGACGACATCTCTCGCTTCCTCTTTTGTTCCAGAAGTTTTTTCACTGTGGGCTGAGTGTAGCATGGCTTCTCCTTTGGCGCTGTGTGACAACAATTTACACGCTGAATTTATGTATTTTTTTTATACACAGGATAGGTAAATGAGCGCAACAGGAAAAAGTCACGCGTCACGCGACAAAAAAAGATGTTTCCACTCTGTGATCTGTGTGACGCATCGACTCCATTAGGAAGCCACAAGAGAAAACCTTCACAACGGGATAACATACATGTTTTCTATGACATCTTCCGCGTGGCTCTTTTACACACACACAGAAACACAAACCACATCTTCCTTACTGCGGCACACACACAGATGTCGTCGTATCGGCACAACTGTTGTGGTCTTGTTTCTGTTTCATTGTTAGCATGGGTATGCTAACATTTATTTAGGTCTATCTTTTTTAGCTTGCTTTTGCTTGGCTGCTTTCATTTACAATATTGGTTTGCTGGCACCTACCAAGCTTTGAATGTTGCGGGTTTTTGAGTGTCATTTATTCTAAAACCAATCTTGATGTGTGTTGGGGGAGTCACTGTCATTTTGTTATTCTGTCCAAGTTTTGAAATGTATTGAAGAAATTGGGGGACTCCCACTAACAGCCCAGAGCAATAAGTTAGCATGAGACTCTTTGAATATTTCTTGGCAGGCCTTTTTGATATCTGGGTTGTTCTTGAACAATTTGTTTTGATCAGGATGATAGCTTAGAAACTGTACCAGACCTTGGAAAGTGTCGGTACATTTAAATAATTTCTACTCATGTTTGAACTTGTGATCTTATAATTTATATCCATCCACCCATTTACACCAATGGGCAATTTAGAGTCTTCCGATAACGTAAAAAGGATGTTTATGAAAAGTGGAAGGAAGTAGAAGAATGCAAAGAAATCCCACGGAAGCACAGAAAGAACATGCAATGGCCAGTTCTCCATACATCGAGATTCGGAGCACACTCCTAGGGTTAGGGATAATCTAGTTGCCCTTTGCGATATTCAAATTCGGGCAGTGGAAACCCCTGGACACTGAGTCATGTGCGTGGGAGGGACGATGGGGATTCCAGTGACTTATCGCTTTTGGGCTCCCTCCTCACAGAAGAGAGCGAGAGAGAAAGAAAGAGCAATATGCGGGGGAGAGAAGCAGCTGCACATTGCCAATGTCGTCATTTTCTGGTCAAACAGAATCAGAAATTATGAGAAAAGATGAAGAGAGACCAATATGTTCTTATTCAGTCAAATATCAAGATGCACTTACTAACACAGAATTTCTATATACCATCACTACATAATTGATACATACTTTACAGAAATTATAGGAAAATATTCATTATAATACTAAGAAAGGATTTGTAGTTATATCAGCAATCACTGGTTGGGACAACTAACATGTCAAATATTTGATGTCCATTCACAGAAGAATATGAATGAAAAAAATAAATTAAAATGTACTCACCTTTATCATAGTGCATTTCTCTGAGGTATTGGTTGGTATTAGAAGAGTCCAACAACAGCGAGCAGATGTGTGATGTGTGACGTTGCGCTTGTCTGAAGTCTGTCTGCCTTGTTGTTGACTACGCACCACTGCTTGTACACACAGAATACGCCGCCCACACACGTGTGTGTGCTGTTATCCACGCCCTTTCGCGTGTGTTTTGTCTGTGTGTGCGTTTGTGACTCATTCCAACATATATAATGTACATTCTGAAATCAGCGTTTGTAACTCATTCCAACATATATAATGTACATTCTGAAATCAGACAGCGCAAATTATTATTATTTTTAATAAATTGATGTCTGTTCACTGAAGAGCATGAATGAAGAAAGTTGATTAAAATTATTATTATTAATAATAATAATATCATCATCATATTTAGTAAAGTTAGAAAGTTAGTATTAGGGGTTAAGGTTAGAGTAAAAAATAAACAGCCACTGTAACATGCATATGCACAGTTTGAAAAATAACATGGAAAAATGACCAAAAATATTATCAAATTCAATTGAAAAGCCAGCCATTCATTTTCATATGGGCCTATCATAGCTGACTTAGGGCGAGAGACCATAAACTGCTTGCCCAGCCAATCTCAGTCATTCAAAATGTATTGCATATAACCATTAATAAAAGTCTGTAGTTTTTAATTTACTTGTAGTTACAGTATTTACTTTAATAAGAGACTATTTTTTACAGAATAATCTCAATTTCTACTTAGGGACAGAGTGTGAGGAATCTGAAGATACACTGCACACTTTTTAGTAAAACTAACCCTAACCCTTACACATCGGACAGCGTCCTCTGCTGTAAACAAAGGGGAACCAACGTTGAAGCGTCTCAGGCCTATGTCGTGCCCAAAAGAGGGCGGAATCAGTCTTTAGAGAAAATGAAATCAAAACTACATCCGCAGTTTTAGTCATACCTCTTCTGGTTCGTGGATGGCACATCACCACAGGTAAGAGCACATGAATTCGCACATTCGTATAGAACAACAGTGTGAAAATAATAGTTGACTTGCTCATCAAACGGTGATGTATCTATCTATCTATCTATCTATCTATCTATCTATCTATCTATCTATCTATCTATCTATCTATCTATCTATCTATCTATCTATCTATCTATCTATCTATCTATCTATCTATCTATCTATCTGTCTGTCTGTCTGTCTGTCTGTCTGTCTGTCTGTCTCTCCATCTATCTCTCTCTCTCTCGCTCTCTCTCCATCTATCTATCTATCTATCTATCTATCTATCTATCTATCTATCTATCTATCTATCTATCTATCTATCTATCTATCTATCTATCTATCTATCTATCTATCTATCTATCTATCTATCTATCTATCTATCTAATTTTTCCCCTCTCTTTCTCTCTATCTTTCTATCTCTATCTATCTATCTATCTATCTATCTATCTATCTATCTATCTATCTATCTATCTATCTATCTATCTATCTATCTATCTATCTATCTATCTATCTATCTATCTATCTATCTATCTGTCTGTCTGTCTGTCTGTCTGTCTGTCTGTCTGTCTGTCTGTCTGTCTGTCTGTCTGTCTGTCTGTCTGTCTGTCTCTCTCTCCATCTATCTCTCTCTCTCTCGCTCTCTCTCCATCTATCTATCTATCTATCTATCTATCTATCTATCTATCTATCTATCTATCTATCTATCTATCTATCTATCTATCTATCTATCTATCTATCTATCTATCTATCTATCTATCTATCTATCTATCTATCTATCTATCTAATTTTTCCCCTCTCTTTCTCTCTATCTTTCTATCTCTATCTATCCATCCTCCATACCTTCCTACCTAGCTATTTGTTGCTCAATTATTCATTTTGTCTTTTAGAAAATTTCACAGCCAAGCACGGGGATAATGGCGTGCATCAAATCATTTGTGCTGTTCTCTGTACTCTGCAGTAAGTATTTTCCGTTTTTGCTTCTAAGGTGGGTTTTCCTGTGAAGGAAGTAAAACCGCAACTCATAACTCAAAGAGGTGTCATAAATGTGATGTGAGTTCTTTCTCTCACTCTCGCAAAGGTTCTGCGGAGGCATACAACACGACAGGACACTCACCAGCCATACCATTAGGTACACCTACACAGTCTGTTACTAGGTTTAAACAACTTTATGTTCAGGGCCAGAAAACGATAGCTTTGATTTCATTTTGTGTGTCGTTTACCCCAGCAGACGGCCATGCATCATGCTACAGGATCGAGCCTGGCATACTGGCGGGTATTATAAGTGCCGATGTGCTGTTGACCCTTATACTCGTCATCATCACCTACCAATGTGCCAGAATTCAGCTAAGTAAAAATCAAAAGCGAGAGAAAAGAGAAAAGGGTAAGCCAATAGGAATTAGTGTGATGTGGGTGCGGTCTGGTACAAATGGCTCATTTTGTCCCCTTGTATGACATCTTTTCACAGAGAATCACAAAACGTATGTGAATATCCGGCAGTCGAGGAAGACCTGACCTTTTTTCTACACAGATTATTGAGTTTTAACCTTGAAAAATAAAGCTGAACTGTTTTTTCGTTGTTGTTTTTTTTTTTACTTTATCCTGAAATCTAAAATGAAAAACGTGCCCAAAATGTTTTTTTCTGCACTTAATGTTGAGCAACATTGAACTTCTCACGGTCCATCGCTAGAGGGCGTCCCAGACCTCTCTCAAATGACATCATCATTACGTAGCAGGAAGTAAACAAAGACCACGGACACCGCGCTTGGTTTAAGGACTCGAACAGAAGCTTATCCCCTTCTATTTGGCTGTATCAAATAAAAACGCAACTTATGTGGTAAATCAGTAACATAAAGTAAGAGGTAAGTTATGACCTCATGTTACCACTGTTATTTGTAGTACTGCTTGGTTGCAGTTCTTTCATTAGCATGGTAGCTACCAGAGTGCTAACTTTTTGGTATTTAGCTTGATAATTAGCATTATCGTTGAATTACAACTGTCTTTTGTCAAGTAGACACAAAGGCTAACTGAGCAGCGTCCCCGACGAATGTTGGATCTCATCGTCATATGCTGGTTCTTGCCTGTACCGAGAGTAATACTGTACCGTGGAAATTACAATGGTGGTTGCAGGCAGGCATGCCCCCGATTTTAAATCTCAATGCCTTCATGCACTCTACCAGATGATAACGCGTAATCACATTTGCAAAAACAAAAGACACCTTTGTTAGCCAAATATCGTTGAACAAAAGTTGTGATTGCAGCGTGAAAATGTTTGCAAGGACCACAGCAAAGTGTGTGGAGGAAAAGGACCATAGTCGACTGGAAGATCTTTGGCTGCAGCCTTATGGTGTCTTACGCAGAGCTGGTTAGTACTTCCTTAGGAAATAACTATTTTCTATAATGAATCCTCTTCCAGTGTTTATTTTTAGTAGAATTCGATCAAAATCATGCGTGATAGGCAGATTGAAGAAATCCTTGTATAGGTTTTGCCAGTTTCTCTTCAACTGTAACTTTCATTGTTATGATGTGTGTTTGCCTTGTTTTGCAGACATCAGTGAAGTTAAGCAGGAGGAGCCAGAGGTCACTCGTATTAAAGAGGAAGATGTGGGCAAAGAGGTCCACCACTTGAATGAACAAATGGAGCAGACGTTTGTTTGCATCATAAAAAAGGAGGAAGAGATGGAGTGGCCTTGTATTAAAGAGGAGGAAGAAGACTCCTGCGACATTAAAAAGGAGGAGGAGGAGGAGGATACCTACAAGATGCCATCAACTGGTGTTCCTGTGAAGAGTTTAGATGAGGGTCAACATGAGGTGAGCAAAGGGGCGGAGCCTCCAACCTGCAGCTCAAGTCAACAAATGACTAGAGAAGGTGATGGAGACCACTGTGAAGGATCACAAGCAGCTCCACCATCAGATAGTGATGACGTGACGAAAAACTTTTCCTGCTCAGATTGTGGCCAAAAATTCACTCGGAGGGGACATTTGAAAAGGCACACAAGAAGCCACACTGGTGAGAAACCTTTTTCATGCTCAGTTTGTGGCCGAAAATTCTCTGAGGGGGGAGATTTAAAAAGGCACACAAGAATCCACACTGGTGAGAAACGTTTTTCCTGCTCAGTTTGTGGACAAAAATTCTTGGAGGGGGGACATTTAAAAACGCACACAAGAATCCACACTGGAGAGAAACCATTTTCATGCTCAGTTTGTGGCCAAAGCTTTTCAGTGAAGGGAACTTTAACAATTCATACAAGAATCCACACTGGTGAAAAACCTTTTTCCTGCTCAGTTTGTGGCCAAAAATTCTCTGAGGGGGGACATTTAAAAAAGCACACAAGAATCCACACTGGTGAGAAACCTTTTTCATGTTCAGTTTGTGGCCAAAAATTCTCTCAGGATGGACATTTAAAAAGGCACACAAAAACTCACACTGGCGAGAAACCTTTTTCATGCTCTGTTTGTGGCCAAAGATTTGGAGCCAAGCGAAGCTTAAAAAGGCATATAAGAATCCACACTGGCGAGAACCCTGTTGCCTGCTCAGACTCTTGCCAAAGTGTGTTGGGGAGATGAGCAATGATTTCACCTTCTATTTGAGTCATAATGAATTTGAGAATATAGTTAACCGGCCTCGGAATGATAAGAGTTTTGTAATTTTCATAATACTTATGTTTATTTGATTTTTAGTTGTGGATTTTAACTGTAATTACTTTAAGTTCATATTCAGGGCATGTTGCTTAGTTACTATTAGTGTTGAGGGTTTTGTTTTGGTCAGCTTTTATGTTAAGGTTTTTGCCCTCATATTTGTCATGACTTGTTAAGAAGAAAAATCTGAAGCAAACAAGACATTTTTTTTTAATAGATGAATCAATTTGTGTAGAAATGCTGAATGACAAAATATGAAAACGTGGAATGCCTTGAATCAAGAAATAAAATGAGAGTGAATTATACGGAATGACATTGAACAATGTGGAATTGTGGAGAAGTATTGAATCATATGGAATTATGTAGAATAATATTAAACGATGACGAATGATGACACCCGTGTCATGTGATACACCTTAAGAAATTGAGATCCATGAGATTTGAGTCATAACATTTTACGACACAAGTCAGGTTAGTTTCATAAACAACATATCATCAGTTAATTTGAAATTCCCCTCGGACGTTTTTTTTTTAGAGCACAAAAGTAGGACATGTCCGGGAAAAAGAGGACGTCTGGTCACCCTACTTTTGTCCGCCTCCAAACACAATCACGTGTCCACAGTTAAGTGAAGTCTCACTTGGGGAACTTGACTGCCGATGGACAAGCTCTGCTTTGAGACGGAAAACAGCATGAAAGATACATTTTGCATTTCAAGTTCACTATTTGGTGAGTGTTACATCCATAAAATGTGCTGTGTTTGCACAATTCCCTGATCGTAAACATATTTTGCAGGATCTGGAGGACAACAAGGTACGTACATTCTTTTTTATTTTAGTCATTGTAATGATTCACTTTATTTTTGTGTCTTTGGTAGAAAGTGGTGCTTGCTATTTTGTCAGCATGCAGTCGGTCATAGGCATTATTGTCTCTGATATTGTCTTGACAATCTTCATTGCGGTTTCTGTCTTCTATTTGCTAATACTCCACAAGAAAAGAACACACGAAGATGGTAAGCCTTAGTCTTACGAGCTATTTTTATAAGCTATTGATCAGTAAATTATATATTTTTATTAACAGCTAAAACGCATGTACAACCCGAACCGGATGAGATAACAGAATCTCCCTATCAGGTGAAGTGTAATTTGTTTTACATTAAATTAAAAGAAAATAAACTAATGGCATTTTAATTTGCTCTTATTTTGTAGGAATTACACGGAATTCAATCGGATGTGTATAGTGAACTTCAACACTTCAGGAAATGAAACTTTTTTTTACATTGTATTAACTTTTTGAATTGTACCGTCCTATTTTGATCTCATAGATTATATGTTTCCATATGGGCTACAAGTTTATTTAGCACTGATAATACTCATATATGATAGTTATGTAAACAAAGAGAGAAACACTAAATGAAAAGAAAACAAAGATTACACCAATTCATCCCATATGCATTTATTTTTTCCAGACAATTTTCAGCTAAATTATTCTCTTGGCTCACATTTAGCTAAAAATAAAAAAACAGAGAGGAACCAAAAGTAGATTTTGTCTAGACCACTTGTCTTTTTCTCTTCCTGTATTCTTTGTACTACAACCAAAATGTTACCCTTGTTAAAGACTACTGTACTGCCACACCATTTATCAAGTTTAAAAAAAAAAACAAGGGCCACTTTTAATTTTTAAAGAAAATAACAGGTAACAGAAGTCATTGATTGATGTTAATATGAGCGTGAATGCTTTTCTGTCACCATTTGTGCCCTGTGATTGACTCCCAACCAGTCCGGGTAGAGTCTGCCTTTTTTCAGCTTGGAGAGGCTCCGACTGGACGGCCTAAAGACGATCGATCATACAGATAATGAATTAACAAGCTGTCATTTTGTCCTTTTTGTGTCTTCTTTTCGCATATTTTTAATGTATACCCTTTGTTTTGCAAATGTAATTCTTTGTTCCATTGAATTTGAACCTTGTTCCCTTTCCCAGTGCTAGAAAAGCTCAAAGTGAATACAAGTCTAAATCTGGGCAACAATTGGAACCGGCTGATCTGCTGACAGTGAGTCAACCGATGGGTGCGACTGAGTCACAGAAAATGGGAAAAAAATTATGAATAAAACACCAAGAGGTTGACCTAAAAATATGTCCCAGAATTAGATGAAGGCAGAAGAATGTTCCCATCAGAAGCCTTGTGTCAATTGGATGTGTTTCAGAGCTGACAAATGTTCTTGTTTCTGAGGGAATATTGAGCTAAAGCACTCAATATTTAAACTCACCATCATGAACGTCCAGTTCTCTGCTCGTGTCCAACAAGTGGACCCCTTCAACGGACGTTGTCATCTGGAGACTCGTATCTTGGACAGGCAGGCTGCTTGGCACGTTCATAGCATCAGTAACGGCCTCCTCACTGTTCAGATCGACTCGTTCTCCACTGTTTAGATCCACTCGTTCTCCACATTGTTGATTTTGAGCTCGTCTCCTGCTCGCAAGCGGCGCTCCCGTTCGTCTGCGAGGTGGAGCTTTGTCTTGCTCCTTTGATTGAGGAGCCTCATCGCTGTCAAGGTCTTTGGAAGCGGCAACAAAATGTTGATTTCACACTTTCAAGGTAGAATCTACATCATATTCCACATGATAGTCTCAAAGGTGTCCAACTTTTTTTAATGTGTGAAATTCTGAAGTATACACAGCATAACTATTTGATCATCGTTAAAGCTGTACCTTTGCTTTCCCCTCCAAGGTTCGCATCAGACACCTCAGGTTCTGCAATTATAATTATTATTACTATTAATTTGATCTGAAGTTCAAAATATTTTCAGCATTTTTCATTGATTAAAAACCTGTAATTGTGTCTTGGTTGGCACTCTCCAAAGACTGATCTTCTGAAAGATCTGAAAATGTACGTTGAAAACAATGAGTTCATATTACTTTCATTCTGATTCATAAACTGTAGGAGTATCGAGTACAGTACCTTGAGAATCTTGTCCTTTCTCTGGTTCACTTGGCGGGTTTCTGTGCCCTGTGAAAGATGACTCATAAGACCATGATTTTTAAAAAAAATCATGTCACAAGCATAACAAAACTGAAACTCGGTTTGGATTTTGCCTCTACCAGATGTGTGTAATTCTTCTTATCGTCTATCATTTATCGTTATTCTTATCATCTGTCGATTTCTCTCTGACCTGTCATAATTGCAGGCATGGTCTCTCCTGTTTTTGTGCTGAGGGCATCTACAACAACAGAGATGAACAATTAATGTTTTCATTTTGTTCTCGGAGTTCAAAATACTGAATAACATCAAAATACTGTACCATATAGTAAAATCAAAAAGCAGGACAATAACAATAAATGCTTTGAAAAGTCTGGCATAATTATTCTCACCATTCAGAAAGCTTAAAACATCTTCTCTCCGTGCTACAAAAACATTAGAAAAAGAGAAACAGTTGTGGTATTTGTTAGCAAATGAATTGATCATCAAATTGGCTCACCTCTGATTAGAGCTGCTGTAACAAGCGGGAGGAGCATCAGCCAGCATATAACACTGAAATTATAAAGTTCAAATCGTTAATGAAAGTTCAAAATTCCAAATTAAAATATGGAAACTCACAGCCTCATTGTTGACGTCGGTGTCCAGCAGTCCAACTGTGAAGAGTCAGGATTGCAACCGAGGCTTTTTATTGAAGGCACCTTGTTCTCCTCCTGTTGGCCTTTGCCCTTTAATGAAAGATTCCGGCCCGACTCCATTGTTTTTGTTTGACAGTGCGCAGCTCGACTAAGAAAATAAGAGCTTGCAGGGTTGACAAAGCTCTTTTTATATTATCAATCCAATGTTTGTCTCGACCGGTCATATGTGGATAATTATCTCGGGGAAATGCCCCTGGCTGTCCCTCCCCCTCCGCAACCACCACCCAAGTATCCTTTCAACAAAATGCAGGCCTGATTGCATTTTGTTCTTTGTATCACGATTGTAAACAAATCTGACCACTGCCAAAACAAAGGTCTTTTTTTCCACAGGTAACTCAAGGAGCATTTAGCAGTGGTGGGAAATGGCAAGCTTCAAATACTTTTAACTTTACTTAATTAGTTTTTACAGTTATCTATACTTATCTAGTTTTCCGACAACTTTTTACTTTTACCTCCTACACTTAAAAAAAAAAATAGTATATGTACTGGAACTTGTAGTCAACAGACGTCTGTAGTTTTTTCAGGCATGATGATTGACACGACGTAAAGAAGACAAAAAGAGATTGTCAGAAGTTACAAGGCATAAAAAACTAACAAAAATGATGCAACGGAATTAGAGAAGCAAAATATTGTATTAAAGTAAATATTATTTGTAAGTATGGTTTGACATTGCAAAAATTATTGTTGCTGAATATAGTGTCAGGTTTGCTTATTTGGTTATTATTAGATAAATTAACTTAATTGTTTTGTTAGTCAAATCACATCATTTGCAAACAAATTCTCTTCACTGTACAAGTTGTTAATAATAATTTTAAAAAAGCATAGTGTGCAGTTTCATTTTGTTATTCTTAAGGCAAGTTATCCAAATGGGTATCCTATATAACTGGTAAAACCTGAATTTAATTTAATTGACTGCATTTCACAGTCATTAATGCAAAAAAATGTGATTCATTATTTCTACTTTTACCTGAAATTTTTTACAGGGATACTGGTAAATGAAATTGCGTGTTATCTATCGTAGAAATTTCAAATAATGCAGCCAAGTGAAGAGGAAATATGATGTTCACTTTCAATGCGACCTGTTGGTGGCCATTCCCCCCCAAAAGTGGTGGGAAAAAGAGAAGGGAGAGCGCCCCCTGCCGCCTGCGGCGCCCGAGCTAAGCTCCTGATCCCAAGCATCGCCATATTGATGTCCCAGCAACGCTGAGAGGTAATTGTATTTGACCACGAATCGTCGTATGTTTGTTACCACCGATGACCGTTCCACCATCGAGGGGTAGCGGGGACTACGTAGCGTAGTCTTGCTAGTTCTCTGTAGCCACATTCGTCTTTGCGGGGTGAGTTTTTAAGGCGTTGCCAGCCGCTCGCCTCGCCATCCAAGCAGGCTATTCATTCCCCCCATGAGCCTGTTAGCTTAGCACTTTTTAGCTCTAGGAAATAGAAATTTTCGAAGCTTGTGGCTAGGTTTAGCATAAACGATGATAACAGAAATTGGCGATTCGCTCCTCCCGGTATCCAAAATGGATTTTGTCGCGGGATCACGTTATTTTAGCGTTGGCAGGTTCTGTGAAATGTGACTTGCTACCGGCTTTAGCCTCTCCACTTGACTAGCTAATGCTAACGTGTTAGCAGCCCGGCCAGCTAGCCGGCTTGCCTTGTAAGCTAAGCTAACGTTAGCTCCTTAGCTGCATTGCACTTGTGCAGGCCGTTGAGCGAGGGGGGCTTCTTGCGTGCACCCGCCGCGTTCGTTAAAGCGTGAAGCGGGCAAATTGGCCACATCCCCACGAAGCTTTTTTGACACCTGATCACAGCATGCGAGTGGATTGATTGCTTAGCGACATCAAAGATGTTGGGTCTTATGAGCCATAGTAGATGGCGTGCGTTAGCTTAGTTTGCCTCATTGACAGCATTGATTGAAATCAACCTACATTGTTTTTTCCCCTTACAGGAAGTATTGTGTGGTTGTTGCCCCCAGTGATGACTGTATTGAACCTCGTACGTCCTGATTAAACTGGTTGGATGCCCCCATTTAACAGCCAGGTGAAAATACACCTATTTGTAACCTAGTCAATTTCAGCCATGTAATGACTTCCATGTAAGAAAATCTAGATGACCTTCCTTTGTCTTAATAACTAGTCAAAGTCACTTATTGCTATAAAATCTTTTGATCTATCCATGGTTGTAAAATATGTCGTCATATGTGCTTGCCAGCGTAGCTCTCGAACTTTAGCGGCCTCTCAACCGATCTCGTTCCCTTTCATCCGTCACCGACTTCCTGGAGGTAACCTCCCAGGTATGTGTCATCATGAATACAGCGAGACAAAAATATTTCAAATATGTAGTTGCAATCTATTGTTTTTGAGGGTGTGTACACGCCGGTGACCTTGATTCTGTTTGTCTTGTAGGAGATTTTCAAGAGAATTCTGTGTAGAATATGTCTGGCCCTGTTCCAAGCCGCTCTCGAGTTTACCCCGATGTAAACACACAGAGACCTCGGGAATACTGGGACTATGAGTCCCATGTTGTGGAGTGGGGGTAAGGCAAAGACACATTGTGAAAGAGTTGCCAATTGGTCCGATCATTAATTCCTAAATTGTCACCTTGCAGAAACCAGGACGACTATCAGCTAGTCAGAAAACTTGGTCGAGGCAAATATAGTGAAGTGTTTGAAGCTATAAACATCACAAACAATGAAAAAGTGGTTGTGAAAATACTAAAGGTATGGCAGTCTTCCAGATGTGGACTAGCCCTATCGCAAAATATTTTCTGACTGTCTTAAAATCCCATTATTGTTCCTCTGTCTTCTCAAAGCCGGTGAAAAAAAAGAAAATCAAGAGAGAAATAAAAATCCTGGAGAACCTCCGGGGCGGCCCAAATATCATCTCACTGCTAGATATTGTCAAGGATCCCGTGGTATGTATTTTGTGCTCCTCTCAGTTCAAAAATTAACTAGTATAATAGTCGTGCAAGAGGCTAACAGCAGGATCCTCACGGGCGGGGTCACATTTCCATTTTTAGGAGTTGTGTTCCTATTCATTCACGCTTTTGTTTCTCCCGCCAGTCCCGAACCCCCGCTCTGGTTTTTGAACATGTGAACAACACAGACTTCAAGGTATGCATCAGACTTGTCATCTCTTTCACGAGCACAGCAATCATCTGATAACAAACCTGAATGTTTCTCTTTTACAGCAATTGTATCAAACTCTATCTGACTTTGACATACGGTTTTACATGTATGAAATCTTAAAGGTAAGTCGTCTTTGTAAGGTGTCATTTTATCGTCGGGGGGGGGGATTTGATTTTGACAGGTTGTATTGCTGTTCTTTAGGCTCTGGATTACTGCCATAGTATGGGCATCATGCACAGAGATGTGAAGCCACACAATGTCATGATCGACCACGAACACAGAAAGGTACCGGCTCGCTTTGGCACGCAAGTTACGACATTCGATTGTGGCGAAATCATCTCGCCTATGTTTTGTTGGAAATGTTCAGCTCCGCCTAATCGACTGGGGATTGGCCGAGTTCTACCACCCAAGCCAGGAATACAACGTGCGAGTGGCCTCCAGGTACTTTAAAGGACCTGAACTACTGGTAGATTACCAGGTGAGGAGCACAGTATTTGTCAAGTGTTTGTATTTTTGGGATTGAATCAATGCAACGTCTCTTGCTTCTCTTGTGCAGATGTATGATTACAATCTTGACATGTGGAGTTTGGGCTGCATGTTGGCCAGCATGATCTTCAGAAAGGAACCTTTCTTTCACGGTCACGACAACTACGATCAGGTAGGTTGACGACAAGCCTGGCGATACAACTGGTACATTTTTAAGTAGTGTCTGATAACATTTGATTTTCTTTACAGCTTGTGCGGATTGCAAAAGTCTTAGGCACAGAGGACCTGTACGACTACATCGACAAGTACAACATTGAATTGGATCCACGGTTCAACGACATTTTGGGAAGGTGAGACGAAGGCCATCCTTGCAGAAATATTTTCAGCATCTCCTTCCCATTGATGACAGAACTATTTCTTTGTAGCATCAAAAAAAGTATTTCCGTCCCACACAGTAATGACAAAATCAAACTAGATTTTTATTTTTTTTCCTGCATCTGAAAATGGCTTCTTGAGTTTACCTAAAATGCATGACACTCTTAAGTGCACGTTGTGGTCATAGAAAATCAATCAAGAATCCTTTGTGTAGTTTGATGTATGAATTTAGTGCATTTGTTGTTGTTACCTCAAAGTTTTGAGGAAATGTCTTTTCTTTGTCTCATAATGCTGTTTCAAATTGGAAAGCTTCATCACAGGCATGTTATGCACGTTGGTTGTATGCCAGCAGGAGGGTTGTGAGTTTCCTTTTTTGTGCAATCTGGGTTTCTACACCTGACTGTGACACAGTGTTGGATAATAATATTGTATAAGCGCAGTGTGAAAAAGCCTCACCAGTCGGGGTTCCACAAACAGGGGACCGAATGTGTCCTGCGGAGTGCCTGTTGGAAGCCTTGGGTATAAAATGACTTGTTTTTCTTTGCCCTTCTTTAGACACTCTCGTAAAAGGTGGGAGAGGTTTGTACACAGTGAGAACCAGCACCTGGTCAGCACAGAGGCTCTGGACTTCCTGGACAAACTGCTGCGCTATGACCATCAAGCCCGACTGACAGCCAAAGAGGCCATGGATCATCCATACTTCTGTTAGTGCTTGAGTCAGATGACCTAAACAGGGCTCAAATGTATTAAGTGAGTCTTATGACGCCAACTCATTCCAGATCCCATCGTCAGAGATCAGGGAAGGGGGCCCACTCCTGGAGGGATGGCGGCCAGCTCGACACCAGTCAGCTCCTCAAGTATGATGGCTGGTAGGTTGAACTATACCAAGGTGGAATAGGCCCCGCCGTCCGAGTCCCCGTGAGTAATCCAGCTTTACTGCTTGTCCTAGGCATCAGCTCAATGACCTCCTCGCAGCCGCTGGCAAACATCGCCGGGTCACCCGTCATCTCCGCCCCCAACACTCTGGCCACACAAGTTCCTGCAGCCACCGGGGCCCAGCCCTGAGGGACCCACCTGCCCGCCCCGTTACCCCCCTGAGTCCCGTGTTTGTGTGTGCTCATGGCCACATCCTGCCTAGTTTTCACTGTGGCCCCCGCGCCACAGTTCCCCTTTTTATGTCAACAATAACAAAGATGATTTAAATTGCTTTTCACATTCATTTATATTTTGACACCTGGACTTGACAGATCATGTATTGTTACACCTGTCAGGATTATTAGAATTAATTTGGGTGTGTTGACAATTCTAATAAGATGTAGACATGAAGAGAATGGATAATAAAATTTATTTTGTATGTTCCAAATATACAGTCTTGCTTGAAACTGTTTTGATGCGGGAACCTGCTGTACGACACTGTGAACCTCCCCACGACTTCACGCGACAGTCAGGACTCTGGTGTGCTCGTTGCTGTGCGCACACAACACACACATCGTTATGTGCAGGAGTTGTCGGTCTTTTGAAGTTGTTAGTTGCTATTATTCAAAAATTGGACTTTTGTAGATATTCTACAGTAACTGTCAGGTTGCATGCACCCAATGCTGAATATCACAGGGTCGATAGTTTGCCAATTTTATGTTACGTTCACTTCTGTACGTGTATGTATGTGTTCATGTTTGTTTTTTTATGAAGTCTCTTACAAATGATTTTGATGACATAGACAATTTTGTAACTTTTTGTTTTATGTTGGGAAGAGTCATCACCTACAAAAACAACTTCAAAAAAAATAAACAGTTTAAACAGGGATTTGCAGACACCGTCTTTTTGAATTTAACACCCCCCTTATAGACTTGAATATTTCACAGATCTAACTATTGCAATTTATTTCAGTACTCAAGAATTTACAGTCTAAAAGCAAAACATAAGGTCAACTTTTGAAGTCAAGTACCAGTCAAAATGATCTCGAGTTTGTGAAAGTGTGTCCAATCTTTGGACTAATGTTAGAATTTTAATGATCGCTTTATAAATATTGTGGAAGGCATTGCAAACTATTTTAAGCCATTACAAATAGCAATTAAATGCGACAATATAACTTAAGACGGCTCTACACCGCAGTATATGTTCGTTTCAAGACGTTACGCAAATAAATACGTATGGAGTTCGTAGTCTACGCAAACGCACTGCAGTACTTTTAATAATTTCAGATATTTTTAATATAAACAAAACAATGCACGTAAATTTTGCGTTTTCGGTTTCCCGTAGGACACTATGCTGCATTCAAGTACTTAAAATGGGTAGGAAATAATGCATTCCATGTTTACCCATTATAGAGGCAGTTGAGTGGCGATGGCACCAAGTGGCAAAGTGCAACAAATTAATTTAAATATTCACCTCTATTTAAGAATATAAAATATAATTAAACATGCCAACATTATTTCGCGGGGTAAGCCTTTGCCCCTAAGCAGAGATTGAATGCATCTCTTGTCAGAGTCACCCCGGCACGCCCCTTGCCTGCTTGCAGTGGTGAGTCGAAAAGTTGCTAAAGTTTGCAGCATTTTGCTAAAGCGGCTGCAAGTCCTCAACATGGGCAAATGTGGCCTCGTCGCACTTTTTGTTGCGGCGTTATCTGTGCTGCTCGGGGAGCGGATAGTCAACTTGAGGTAAACGATATTTCCCCTGGAATTCCATTCATTATAATTATGTGTGCATTCCTAACTTTTCATTCGTAAACAAAAGGAAGAGGGCCCTTGCTTCACGTGAGCTGGTCAAGAATCATCTCCCCAATTGTGCTCCACTGAAGAATCTGAGTAAGTCATCTCACCTCGACATTATTATTCACTAGGGATAAATTGTTCAATATAATCTTCTCGCAGATGACGGTTCAGAGGACATCACAGTTTTTGGGGATGGATTCGCCATTGTCAGCACAGTAAGTTTTTAAAGTTTGCACAACTTTATAATGTGAAGTTGGACTACAATGATAAGAAACTGGATCTGTGGTTGTTTTGTTTAAAGTTCCTCCTACTGACCAGTAGTGTCCAGATCACAAGTTGATCATAATTTTTTTCCTCTTCTTTAAAGGGTCTCAAGTACCCCGGTCTGCCCTCTTCTGATGCTCCAGGCAAGATCTTCTTCCTTGATCTGAAAGACTCCCCGTTGAGGCCGATAGAACTACGCATGGCGAGGAACTTTGACCTGGAAACGTTTAACCCTCATGGCATCAGTGTCTACATTGACCCAACAGGTATGAGTAGTCCTGGGTTGAAATCAAGATTGTTGAGTGATGTTTTTTTTCCGCCCCAGAAGCATGCATACAAACCTGTTACTTATCCAAGAATATGCAAAACCTTACCCTAGGGTGTGTTTGTTTTAATAACTAAGCTTGTTTTAAATATCACAGCTTGTTCCAACAATGCTCTGTGTTGTATTCATGTTGCTAAATCTGTTCCTTTTAACACAATGCTGTTTTTTTTTCAGAGGAAGTGGTGTATCTTTTCGTCGTCAACCATCCTGACCAACAAAGCCAAGTGGAGTTGTTTAAACTTGTCGAGGAGGAATTATCGCTGACGCATCTGAAGACCTTCAAACATGATCTTCTTCATAGGTGTGCTTCTCAGGGGGACACAGTGATGAAGCAATCTTTATTTTTTAACATGAGGCCGATTTATTTCATTTCACTCGGACGTTAACGGTCATATTTTAAATTATGTGAAATATTTTGTAGATTTCTAATGTTATTCTTTTTTCCCTCTCTGTTTTTCCAGTGTCAATGATATTGTGGCTTTGGGAAAGGATCATTTCTATGCCACTAATGATCACTATTTTTCCAATCAATGCCTTAAATCTCTGGAGTTTCTCCTGGCTCAACCTTGGACTAACGTTGTGTATTACAGTGAGGACATAGTCAAAATTGTCTCTCAGGGATATTACATGGCAAACGGCATTAACGTCTCACCGGACAAAAGGTTGGCAGCCTCTTCAGGGGTTTTGCATCTTTTTTTATGGTAGTCTTGAAAAAAAACATCACAAATTAATCATTTGTTGTCATGAATAGCCACGTATATGTGATGGATATACTTGACCATAAAGTGCATGTGATGGAAAGGAAAGAAGACAATGGACTGGCCTTTGTGAAGGTAAATAATTTCTGAACACAAAAAAAATCTCATTTAAAACTAATCTTGATGTTAATTATAGCTATACAAAAGTATTTCACATAATCCCAACCATGCAGACAAAGCGCCTAATTTAATTTTGTCTTACTGTGTCACCAGGCCGTAGATGTGGGTTCACTGTGTGACAACATTGAAGTCGACCCACTAACAGGTGACCTGTGGCTAGGCTGCCATCCCAACGGATGGAAAGCTTTGAACGTGGACCCTAATGATCCGGCTGGATCGGAGGTATTGTATGCCAAAAACACACCAGCCATGCCAACCAACTGTTGTGCAGTTTTGCAATTCATTATGTCTCTTATGGTGTTGTGTCGTTCAGGTTATCCGCATCCAAAACATTCATTCTGAAGAGCCCTCGGTGAAGCAGATGTTTGCTGATGATGGTCACATGATTATGGGCTCATCTGTAGCCACCACCTATGGAGACAAAGTGCTCATTGGATCAGTTTTTCATAAGGCCGTATGCTGTGATTTGGAATAGACAGTGATGTCATCTTACAAAATAGCAGGAAACACGATATGAAAAAAAGTAGTTTTTGCCACTGTATGAAAAAAAAATGCACTTCTTATAGGAAAGAAGATGTTTTTTGGTGATGGTGAAATTGTTGTGAAAAATATGTATGCTGTGAATATTTTATTGGAAGATAGTAATGATAATGCAATATTACTGTGTTTGTAGTGTGTAAAGTTTTTAAAAGCCACGGAAGATTCGGTTCTTTTTTTGCTGTGGGTTTAGCAACTAGTTAATCTCGCCCAAATTCTTCTCAAATAGATTCTGGCAACCACAAATTCAAAATTGATCTATGGTTAGATAAATGAATGTGCTTACACAGTTTTTTATGTTAAAACACTAAGAATATATTAGTTCAAATTTTGTGCTGTAAAACCAAAAACATGCACTCAAATAAAAACATTTTAAAATCCACTTTTTGATCATTTGATGCACTTGTGTTTCTCTGACGGCATAACCAAACTTTGGGACAGACCAAAGATTGAAATCCCTTGCAAACGTTCTACTGCAATTATATTGAGCTTGAGCAGCAGGCAGATAAACGAGGGGTCATACATTCCTTGTTTATTTACTCTCTCTCTTTTGGATTTGGGTTAGCTGAGTAAGCTATTTATTCCGAAATTTAGCTGTCCTCTGTACAGTGTGCTGTGCGGTTCAACCATGGAAACACTGGGCTTGCTCTCAGTGGCTGTGACGTTGTTTTACATGCTGCTTGGCGAGAGGATGGTCAATATGAGGTGAGCAAACACCGGCATTCACTTTTGAAGTATAGCCTGCTTTATATTTCTGTTTTTCTATACTTCTGTGCCATCACTAACATTGCAGAAAAATGTATCTGGCGTCCCGAGAGCCTGTCAAGAATCACCTACCTAACTGTGTGCTGCTGAAGAATCTGAGTAAGAGCAAGTAAAATATTTTATTCCAAATAGAATTGAATAGTGATTTTTTTATACAGACAATGGTTCCGAGGATATAACGGTCTTTGGAGATGGACTCGCTTTTATCAGCACTGTAAGTTTTTTTAATAAATTTTCTCTAGATCTTGAATATTATTGAAGAGCCAAGACTTTTCTTTTCAGGTTGTACATGCTGTAAAAAAAAGACTACACTTGTTGTCGACTATAAAGCAGGCTCACAACTAAAATCGAAGTTTGCAGTCACACAGACTGACAGGATGGCCTCAACCAACCCTCACAGAATCCAAAAACCTACAGTGGGCACAACTCGATGAGACTGCAAGTCATTGCCCTTATTTGAACCGTTCCTGATGCAAAGCTCCGTAGATAACGCCTGCTGACGTCAAATCGGTACCCTGTACTGTTTCCACCTACCTTGCACTGCCCCTTAGTTCTTTAAAAAGCATTTGGAAGACCTAGTCTGTTTGCAGAAGGTACATCATTCCATGAAGAAAAGTAATGCACCAAATAAAATCCAGAAGCTCTTGATTCAATTTTGACACCAGCACAGAGCTCCTAGAGATAAACAAATGATGTCTCTTTGTACATTTTTGGATTTTCTAGGGTTTAAATTACCCCGGAGTTCCATCTTCTGATGCTCCCGGTAAGATCTTCCTCCTGGATCTGAAGGAGTCGGACATGGAACCAGTGGAGCTGCCCATATCAAACAACTTAGACCTGGAGACGTTCAACCCTCATGGCATCAGTGTCTACACAGAACCAACCAGTATGAGCAGTCCTATTTGGAGATGATCAACTTTTAGGCCTGTGAATTTAATTATTTGAGGAGCATTGAATTTATGGCACTGAAATCACTGCCCAATCATTTTCAGATGGCACAGTGTACTTGTTTGTTGTGAATCATCCTCACCACAAAAGCCAAGTCGAGTTGTTTGAATTTGTGGAGAAAGGATTCTCCCTGCTGCATCTTAAGACCTTCAAGCATAAACTCCTTCACAGGTATTCTAAGGCGACCTTTCATTTTTATAATAATCTAAAAAATATCACTTATAGCCAGAAACTTATTTGTTCTTCTCTACTTTCTAGTGTGAATGATATCGTGGCTTTGGGGTTGGATCGGTTCTATGCCACCAATGATCACTATTTTTCAGATGAACTTCTGAAAACTATCATGGAGCCTCTTCTGGGTCAACCTTTGTCTAACGTTGTGTACTACAGTACAGACATGGTCAAAGTTGTCTCTGTGGGCTATTATTTTGCCAATGGAATCAACATTTCACCAGACAAAAGGTTGGTGACTTATTTAAGGGTTGCGCAATCGAGATAAGAATATCTACTTAATTTTTTTTGACAGACATATTTATGTGATGGATATACTGGGCCATAATCTGCACGTGTTTGAGCGGAAAGAAGATAATGCGTTAGCGTTTGTGAAGGTAAATGTAAATTTTAAAAAATGTTAGATTATATCTGACTTTTTTTCTCCTCTATTTCCACCAGTCCCTGGCTTTGGGTTCACTGTGTGACAACATTGAAGTTGACCCGAAAACAGGTGACCTGTGGTTAGGCTGTCACATCAACCTAATGCGAATTTTCCACTTTGACCCTAAAAATCCACCTGGATCAGAGGTTTGTCTCTTCACATTTTTTTCACTTGGCTCAGTTGTGACTTGTTGGGATCCAAATTGAATTATTACATGATGCTGTGTCATCCAGGTCATCCGCATCCAGAACATTCACTCAGATGTGCCAGTCGTGACTCAAGTGTATGCCGATGATGGTCACGTGATTATGGGCTCATCTGTCGCTACGATCTATGGAAGGAAACTGATCATTGGAACAGTGTTTCATAAAGCTTTATGCTGTGATTTAGATTAAGGAGGACATTGCTTTAAAAAAAAAAGTAGACTTGAAAAATAATTTCATAACGTGACAAAAACATTGAAAAATTTGAATTTTTATCTTAGACATATGTTGATAGAACTTCATGCAGATTAGCCTGAGATACAAAAACACATTTTGGAGCAAATCATAATGCAATACAATACAAAAAATAATAATTAATAGTGCATTTCACCACAACTGCAACAACGCGCTTTTACCATAATGATGAATCACAAAAACAAACAAAAAAAACTAAATTAACACTCAAATTAATGTACATTGATTGTAGTAGGTAGACAACAATGGAACAATAACAGCAAATAAATTACACCAATTTTAAAACACATTACAAATAAATTCCTGAGTATCACTTGGCAATGAAATGCAACAGAAGATAAAAATACAACAGTCATCAGTGTGGTGTAGAAAAATTGGAGCCCTGACTTCAACTCCTTTAAATTCTGTTGGAATGAACCAAAGCAGAGATTATGTCCAATTGAATATCGTCTCTTTGGTACATATGCTGGATTATTTCTCCCAAACATACAGTGCAATTCGAATCTTTAGCCCTTCTCATCCTTATTAAGTAAAGGGTCTTCTTCTTCTACTTTTGATATTATAAACCGAGGCAAACCATCACTTGGCTGTGTAATTTCTTCTTGTGTGCTTCCTGAGGCTGGCACAGTAAATAGTATAATGTCATGATTTGGTGAATCTTGAACTTCATCTAACGGCTCATCGGTTTCCGATTGCTCGGCTGGTTCTTTTGTTGTGGAAGTTTCTTGCTTAACAGATTGACTCTCTCTGGCTTGGCAACCGTTATTCGTTGGGTTGATGAACACTTCGCTGATGCTCAACAAATTTCTGTGTCGCGGCGAGTGATCCAGCGTCTCGATGGTGGTGGTCACAATGTCGCTGCAGCTTTTGGAGCGATTGAAAAGAGCAGCGGAATTTGGTTTTACGCTTTCACCAATTTCCTTGATGACAGTGCTGTAGTCTTCTCCCTTATCCGATAAGAAGCTAAAAATATCAATGACGGTCGGCCTGTCGACCGACTCGGGCGTGTTCTTTTCGGACTCCGGTTCACGATCGAGGAAGGGTCGGCGTTTGTGTCGTCTTTTCTTCAGCACCTTGTGAGCCTCCACGACCATGTTTACGTTCCAGCTGAAGAACAGAGACAGCCACGCCAGTCCCATGTAGATCCATAGCTCCGCAAAAACTCTGTACAACCTCGGGTATTCAATATTTGGATTCACACCTGAAAGGAATCAAATGTATGTGTGGTAAATCAAAATAATTGTAAACGCACAACAATGAGAAATTAATGATGATCTGAAGTCAACCTGCCACGTAATCTCCGAAGCCGACAGTTGTGAGGGTGATGAAAGAAAAGTAGAGGCCTTCCAAATAACTCCATCCTTCCAAGGACATGAAAATAAGCGGAGGGATCACCAAGTGCACGAAGAGCCCCCATAACAAGAAAATAATGGTGCAGATAAGTTGAACACGTTTCTGGAAAAAAAAAAAAAAAATCTTTGAAGTGATTCTGAAACTTTATGCCACTTAATATCCAAATTACATCTTACCACTGGCACGTTTTTGCGGATGAGGATCTGGGACAGACGTTTAGCCCGGTCTCCAAAAAACGAACCCAGCTTACTGATCCACACCAGACACAGCGGGATGCCACACAGACCATACAGGATGCAAAAGATTCGACCTCCATTAGTCTTTGGGGCGACATTACCATAACCTATGGAATACATCAACAACACAAATGGGAATTTAACTGGATTCAATTTTCCAGTTGCAAAATTATTGACACCCCCGCTAATTAATGACTGGGCTTGACCTATTGCAGTGTGTTTTGGGATCTTCACACGGACGTGATGTTGCTACCTACTTATCGGATGGTATATTTGGCCCGAACATAGTTTTGCACCAACGTGCGATGTGGACAACTGCTTTCCATGTTGTTGTAAAAAATCTCACGCCCATATGAAAGTTACATCATTTTAAACAAGCAAGTTAGCCCACAGTCTTACTTTTTTGAACTTTTTTGGTGCCATGCTTTAATGAACCAATAAATAATGTCACTGTGACTAAAAAGAAATGTTCTGTTTGCTGTGCATGCTGTGTCTTTTTTTTCCCCCAGTGACATATTCAAGCTTAGGGCCGTTTTAAGATGTAATAACCAACACACAAACCTATTGTTGTGACAATAGTCGCCGCAAAGATGACAGAATTCCCCCAGTCCCACATGGTGTGATGTTTGTCCCCAGTGATGATCACACCTTGGCCCGCAGCCTCTGACACGACCTGGAAGATGAATTTTTAACAGATAAAATCAATTTTCCATTTTTTTTTTTACAGGTAATTTGTTAATTCAATTCCTCTCAAAGTTTGAGCATATTTGTAAAGGCTGGATTTGTGGTCTTGCATTGGATTCCATTAGATGTGCAAGGTTAATTGAATAAAATACAGCTACACGCAAATAAAAATGTCGCGTGAGATTATAACAAATAAAAACACTTGTTGAGCCAGACAAGACACACCTTGTGCTAACATTCCAATTTAAATGGGACGTGTAGGTTCACGCTTACTGCCCGTGTGTACAATATTATAAATATCCCCTCTGTTTTTACTTTCTAAAGAAACAAATGTATGACAAAATGAGCTTTTTAGAGTGGGGGAAATATAATGCGCATTTGAATGAGACGGCAGAACTGCCTGGTTAATCTCAATGAACATATGGAGTGCGTTTCCTGTTTAATTACATCGTTAAACCCACGCAAAGTTGCTTTATGTCAATTTGTATAGCAAATAAAGTCCATAACTACCTCAAGAATTTCATCCAGATCCTCTTTCCTAAGGCAGGGGTACTTCTTCAAAATCTGTTCCTTTTGAAGAACATATTTACTCCTTGCCAATTCCCAGTTTGGCTCTTCAAGAATTTGAAATATCGCAGCCCCAATGGACAAATAGAATATGATGCACGATGTTAAAAGGGGCCCCTGGTCAGTCATATTTAAGAAATAACTTACTGCCCCATTCGGCAGCGTCGTCTCTCATTCCCCTTTCAACTTTCTTCCTGGCGAAAAGAAGAAAAAGAAAAACTTCCGGGCGTGCGCTTGCATGCACGCACGCCTCTCTATTTGGTCACCTGAATACGTCATCAAAACGTACCTGGATGGCTGCAGGTGAAAAGGGATACACTCTCCTAACTTAACAAAATGTATATTATTATTATTATTATTATTATTATTATTATTATTATTATTACTGTGTGCGGGCAGCGTGGCATCGATTGTCGCTCAGAGGTGGTGTTGAGGGTGGAGGAACAAAAACAATACAATAACTGTGTTATTTATCGTGTTTGTACAATCTATCTTTTTTTTTACAGTGCAGTGAGCGTTGCACAAACTTGACCATATTGGACCGTTCATGCGCGTGACAGTTGCCCTTATCTTCATTTGCAACGACTCAGAAGCAGCGACAGCAATCATCTTTTAGTGTAACATTAATCTAAGTGGGGTGGTACCAGACTGTAATGTAAAATAAAACTTTAAAAATATGTAAAACAAATGTTAATATATACATATATACACCTAATTCTGATATATAATTATAATTTAACCAATAATTTCCTGTGTGCAGCCTGCTGACAATTGTACTTTATTTTGTTTTTTAGGAGGGGGTCCCTTCAACTGCGGATGCGTATCACCTTGCGCATTAACGCCCTGACCTGTGTTATGTCATTAGTCTATTGGAAACAAAATAGTATATATGTGGAGACTCCCACAGGGCGTTTAAATTGATAAAACAGAGCAAGTGTTGTGCATGAGCGTTAGTCTACAGTCCTTAACTCCACCCTTCAGGTCGACGGTTTTGCTTGGTCATAGCTGCTGCGTCACCGCCCCCGTGGAAACCCGCTCGACTGACTCCTCCTGGAGAGGGAAACACCGGAACTTAAAGGCTCCTCCACTAAAGATGGCGCCAACATATCATCCAAACATGTCATTGCTCAGGTAAGAAATATTTCATTATGCACAGGCTGAAAGTTAAGATTTTTGCAATTGAAATTTCTCATCCTTGTGGTTGGACTCGGCTGATGTCTCCAAGTCGCTGTGCGTCATCGCTCAGCACCACCGATGACTTGTGTTGTTACCATAGCGCTCACTAGATAAACTCATATTATTAATATTGTTTGAATACTTTTAAACATTATTATGGGTGCTAATGATTTAAAGAGTGCACATCTATTTTGATGTTTCAGTTATCATTGTCAATAATCTAACCTTAACAATTTGGTGTAATATTTATTTTCTTCCTCTGAAGGTATAACAACACTGCTTTAGTCATGGATTAATGCATTTTATTTTTACTTCAGATTTCTTATTTTGTACTGATATGTATCATATATGTTTCTTTTATTGTTTGCTGCTTGCCAACTTTCGGCTCTCAATAGTATTTACCGAATACATATTTTTAGGCCTTTACTCTCTTTTTGCTCAATTGACAATTTTCTTTTTTGTTTTTCATGTGAACGCACTTTCATGGACGTTGACATGAACATGTGAGTACCCATTTCCTTTTAACCTCTTAAAATATTATGTGGTCTCATAAAAATTGGATGTTGCTTGTGTGTTGTAAACATCAAGTACTTTAACACAGGGTTATAGGAAAGGGCATCGGAATTTTGTGCAACAGCTATAGGGTGGTATTTCTTCACTTTTTGGAGGGAGGGGTGGGGTCACCCAATCACCCCGAGGCCTGTGCACGCAAACACATCTTTATCTTATGAGAACAGATGCTTTCGAAATGCCTTCCAAGGTAACCAGGAAATGGCGGGATTCCTTCACTATTGCCTTTTTATTTTTAACATTTTGTTGTCTTTTCATTGAAAGACAACCACACCTCACTGACTTATGCTGTATCAGTACACAAACAACAATTCACACTCACATTTACACTAATGGACAATTCAGACTTTTCAATGAGAGTTTGAAACCTATACCTCCGAACTGTGAGGCAGATTTGCTAACCCCCTGTCCACTGTGCTAATGAATGTTTTAGTGTCAATAAATATAGATAAAAAATTATATAGTTGTAGACTTAATATATAGTTACTGAATGAACTCGTTTGCATTATTAAGTGTGCTCATTCGTTTCTCCACTAGGTAGCAGCACACACTAGCACAAGCCAGTAGAATTCAAACAGGATGATGCACTCAAATGGCCATCATCTGTTTGGCCAGTGCAGAGTTGTTGATTTAAATACAAAACAGACTGAAAAATAATATTCATACGAGGTTTTTTAATGGTCCATATCAGAAAGACCTCATTGCTCTATGGAATAATATTTACAAATACTTTTCTTTTTTTTAAAAGAGGGCACTTAAGTTAGATGAGTTCTTGTGACTGCAATTTACAGTAAATATTATTTCTTGAAAAACTGTGCTTGATCTAAATTCATCTACACAAGCCAAACCAAAAGATGTCTGCTTTTACAGTGGGGCAGCAACATTCTTGCTTTATGAATTCTTCATGATATAACAGTGCTTCATGAATATTGATGTCCAGTTGCCATCCCATTAGTGCTCCACCAAGCTCAGGGCGGGAGCACAAACAAAAACCACGTCAACCGCACTTCCGTGCGTGCACTCAAGAGTCATATTTTGCAACATTTTCCTGGCGGCGTGTAGCTTTACGTAAGATGCGTGAGGCTACTACCCGATGATGCACGCCCAGATGCTTCACTAATAGTCAATGATTTGGGTGGATACAGTGTGGGACTTTATTACGTAATCATCCAGTGACTGAGCCAGAGAGGGATAAAGATGTTCCAAAACATCGTCCTATCCCCAACCCCCCTCCGCTGTGCACTCTGCCGGAGATGAACGATGCTCTGCATCATCATACATGTACGTTGTTTTTTTTTTTTTTTTCTTGAGAAAGCGTCACTCCTTTAGGGTGTGTCTGGAGCTTGAGTGGGAGTGAGTCTGTGGTTCCAGTCTGGCGTGGTCTCAGGGGATTGTAGTTCTGCTCCTCCCCTCCTGGTTCTGTCTGCCATCTCTCTCTTGGGTCCAACACAACACCTGCTTCTTGCACCAGCGCATGACAGTCTCCTAAGCAACTGAGCTGCGGCACCACTCCTTCATACACCCTTTTTTTTTTCCTCTCTCAGACCAGGACACATCCAAGCGGGATGAATAGAACCAATAAACTAAGTACTGCCTTTCCTTCTGTATCGGGGCAGCACTAGTCGGGTCGCTTCCGGGAATACATTGGTAAATGTTTAACAGCACCTACAACGAATGCCCTGATGTTGTGTCACTTTGCTCCGTGACTAAAGTCTACAAGGAAAAAAAGTGACTTTTGCTGTATTGGAGGTATATATTTTTGGCGGGGTTCCTCTGTAAACCGGCCGTTTTGGATTTATTGGATAAGCAGAATCACATCTTTACTGGTAAGCTCTTTGTTTGAATAGCTAACTGCTGGGTATACTACGTGAACTTGTCTGTGAGACAAAGGTGATGGTGTCTGAGAGGGAATAATGAACCTCTTCACTGACCCCCTTCCCACCCGCCCGCCGCCTATCAACCGCATGGCCCTAATGGGGTCAGGCAGATGGGTGGGCTCCATTAAGACAGCTTGAATGTGTGCACACAAGTATGAATGTGTTTGTTTGTTTTTGAAATTCAGATTGATGGGTCGGACTCGAAACGTAATGTCGGTATTATGCGTGACTGACGGAGGGATGAGAGTGTCCAAATAATTAGTCTGGTATTGCCTTTGTGATTGTTGGTAAAGTAACGTGTCATATTTGGTAAGTTTAACTTAGTTAGAAAAAGATAGCACACAGCTTTAGGTTGCTATAAAGCGGAAGAACCATGGTGTTTTGAGTTGTTAATAATGCAGTTTGAGAAGATTGGATTAGGTGTGCTTTGTTTTTTGTCTTTTTGTGCAATACTTGGTGAGGCCAAGACTTGAGTTTGATGTGAGTTGTAAAAAGATGTGAATTTTTGTTTCACGAATTGTGCTTTTGTGATTGGCTAGTGACCAGTCAACTGTCTGCCCCGTATCTTGCTCTGAGTTTGAATAGGCTCCAGCAGACACGTGACCCTAATAAGGATAAGTACCATCAAAATGGATGTGCAGAATTGTAAAATGTGTTTAAATAAAGAAAAACAAGTAAGGTTTAAAAAGTACCCTCATTTGACCTTTCCCTGCAGAAGGTCTGGATGGATACATGGAAAAATAGATACATTGAGAGATGGATAGTTAAAGATTAGTGGGCAATTGAAATATATCTTAAATGTTGATGCTTCTATTATATCCTGTTTGAATCGGCATCTATTAAGTCGGTGTGCACCTTGCATGTGTGCCGGAGCCGTGCTTTCTGGGTGCCGAGTCGGGTCCAAGCCTCGGATAAGCTCCGCCCCTTTACGAGCATCGGACACCTCCAGCACAACAAAGCATGTGTGGCACCGCAACATTGTTCCTTTTCTGAACGTGCAGAATACGGGATTTTGCATATTTTGACTTCTTTTTTGCTCTTCCCTATTGATGCGCAACCCGCAGTAGGTGAGTCCGAAGGTCCCGATGACGCTCATGGTTTGATGTTTATTTTGTTTTGCCGCACATTCGGCGCCATTTTCGTATTCGGATTTTTTTAAATAGCCGCCGCACAGTGGTGCGGCATAGATCGCTCATATCGGCGCTTTATTTGCGGTAAAAGTTCCCCCAAAAATCCGCTATGTGTTTTATTACGGTATTGCGTCCAAACGTTTTCTTCTTAACAATTTATTAATGAATAGGGTTTTTTTTCCGAAAAGAAAATAGCATTAGAGGAAAGCACAAATGAAAAGTAGTCGTATCTCTTCATGTGAGTTGGATGGGTAAACATGGCTGGGGGCGCACTCGGTTAAATGCAATTTTTGCCGTGCATTTTATTTAATAGCAATTACATTGAATGCAATTCTTTAAGATGTATTATATTTAAATGAATAATTCCCTAAATAGGGGAAAAAACATTTTCTCAGTTAAACTATTAACTATTGATGCGTGATTTGCCGACTGTAGTCCTTTTATCTTACATAACGGTGCAGTTGTTCTTCAAAATACCTCTACTATTGAATTAAATTTTCTACTTGACTTGCTTTCACCCCAAGAGGGGAGCTGCATGAATACCCCACACTCACTTGGCGCATAATATATTGCCTAACACACTTGACCAACAAAGGTGCAATAAGCCTCATGTCTATTGATGATACTGCTGGATAAATATAGACAGATAATCTCTCATGAAGCCGCAAATATCACGTGTGCAGGATGAGGCAAATGCAGCTGAGGGTTCATGTGGTGCACCCGGTAGCAATAAGAAAGAGCGAGGTTAAGATAAAACAATGATGGCGCTCTATTACCTCGGGGTCATCACTATAGTGCTGAATCAGCAGTGTTGAGAGCATGTAAGTGATGCTCGTGGATGTTTGTGTCTTTGCTGTGTGAGAGTGAGGTTATTGAGGTCCCATAGGAGCTTGCTGCTGTTAATCCTCTTTTGGGAGTTATGATGCGTTTGGGCAGTTAGTCTACAAATGTGTTGTGCTAAATAAACAAACTCCACATGCACGGTCTTTTTGAATGACTGAGGAATTTCCTCGCTTTTTAATATCGTATTCAAAATGGATACACTCTGCACAAGGTTGATGATTACGGTATATGTTTCTTGTTTTATTATATTTAGTGAAATATATCTGGATTAATTATTTAATATTTGGAAGCCTTTGTCCTCACTTTGTTCGATTGCAATATATTTTTGCAACTTGGCTTGGGCTGAGTCGGATGATTTTGGAATCACTTACAGGACGAGCAGACTAAATCAATCAGGCTACTTCATTCATTTCCCATGATGGTTCATGTTACACTATCAGCAGCTCTTGCCATCTGTGTGTATCGATTCATTGGGTAGTGGCTTTGGATACATTAACACTGAAATAAACCTCTGTAACTGTGTACTTGACTTAAGAAAGGCGTTACTGTCTTAGAATGACCTTGATATTCACAAGTTTTATTGTCCACTTAGTTGTCTCTTTACAAATTAATGTCGTGTTTACATAGCAAATATAAACTTTTAGCTGAATTCTCCTGATTGTTTTGTTTTTTGGCTAAATAAACGGCGCTCCTTGAAAAACCATGAATCAGCACAGCTGATCGTCTTCACTAGCTCATGTCCATTGCACACCCACACAGACTCAAGCTGCATACCCACACCCAGTGAGCTGGCAGCTAGTCCAAGTGCATGGCGGCTCGGGCTAGACCACTTATTGGCCGGGCTGATCTACATTTTGCTGAATATATAGACAATAATCACCTTAATATAGGCAGTGTAGTGAAAAAAAAAATACATTAATGTCTTATTGTATACTATAAACATTACATTGTGATTTAGATGGGTGGATATTGTATTCCAATTCGTCACAAGTACTAGTAACTGTCTGTTCATGCATGGCTGTATACAATTCTGACCTTAACCTCTGAATATTGACGCCATGTAAACATAGTTAGTGAGATGGCCAGTGGAGGGCAGGTAGTCAGAGATAATCTCACTTGGTAACTTGGCCCCGATTAACTCTAAACTCCTGCTAATTCCTTAAGCCTACTCCTGGTGGTAAGGTAAAATGCTTTCCTTACATTACATCGACAAGATAATGTATACTCAGGACTTGTATTATCCATTTATGTGTAGATGATTGCAAGAAAGGAACATAAACATTAATTGCGAGGATTATTTGCACGTTGGGGCAAGCATGGATGCATGTGTGTATATTTGCACGTGCGTGCCATGAGCTGCAGAATGCCGTGAACATAAATAGATGTGAGCTCGTCACTAAAGGCTAACTAATGAGTCCAAGCATCTTGAGCACAAACAGCTATTTATATACCATACCTCCTCCTCCTCTACCTCATTCAAACCTCCTGTCTCTCTTCATCTCACATTTACACACCAGGTTAGAGCAGCTGTGAAGCATCACTGGCATATGTGATTGAATTTAAAATATATATATATATTTTTGTGACCAATTGAATAAAGTGGCAGGAAATGGCAATCAAGTGAGGTCAAGGAAATAAAAGAATAAATAAGTTATGCTGGATGTTTCATTCAACGCAACACATTTCACTCACAGTAGTCGGGGAATTAATTCAACTCACTGGTGCAAGAGGGTGGCCTACTTCATTTATAATTTAACTCATCAGAGAGACTAATTATATAGTATTGAGGGCATCCCTTTTCTTTACAGTGTATTTATTACATGGAGTCCACTGTGCAAAAAAAATAAAAAAATCCGGCACTTCATATAGTGATCTCCATCAGTCAAGTGACACTCTGCTCAGCTGGCCTAAAGCTGAGATGTTAGATAGACAACTCAAAATGGAGGAGGCAGCAGGCACAAGCTCAGCTGGTCCATTAGGAGCATGTCTGCTTCCTGACAATCAGAATTGAGATGACAGAGCATTAAAAGACCCAGTGGAGGGAGGCTGTGAGCACTGATGCATAGCTGTGCGTTTGTGTGTGTGGTGACCTAGGGGAAAAGCCTATGGGGGGTCTCTTGGGGGGAAGGGTGGTTAGGATTAGTTATAGAGTGCAGTGTAGTTATTGGTCACTGGACGCAAACAATGGGAGGGCGAAAGAGGATTTTAGCGTGTGTATGTTGTGTGTGCACAACCCCCCCCTCCCTCCTCTACTTCTCGTGTATTTGCAATGGGGAGGTGCATGCATGGTATAGTGGGACACCCTTTGGGGAGGCCCTGTACATCTGGAAGATTGGCCTGCCTCTCTGTCTGCAAAGCAGCTCCCCTCCCCCCCTATGGCAAGGCTAGGGTGGGGGACTTGAACTCATATGGCGGACATTAACACTGCAACATTAGTGACCAATTAGGCAAGACTTAGTTCAGACGAGGTGGATCACTACTGTAGTGATCTCCAGCCAAGAGAGGTTGCATGGTTGCATAATGCTGGTGGTTTATTTCAGCCAGTCAAAGGCTTTAATCGGCATGTAAGACCTTTCTAAATATGTGAGATTTGTCCTCTCCATAACCCCAACAAAGTTGTATTCATGAAACTGCTTTGCCATAAGTGGATAATTATTATGTGGCTTTTTTGAGTTTTTTTTTAATAGTGCTGGGCTTTGTGTGTAATACATAAAAATGAAAAAGTTGGTGAGGCTTTGATGTGGGAATTTAAAATGTTGTGTATTTTGTTTCAAAATATTCAATACAGTAGGTTATCATTTTGTGTGTTTGACCATCATTAAGCTGTTTTGCACAGGTTGGTATGCAATTTTGGCACAAATGCTAATAGGCACAATGTAGAATGGCGTCTTTGTGCCCGGAAAATTTAATGAGTCTCTAATGGCGGAGGTTGTGATATTGAACACATCATCCAACAAGGACAGCTATTGTCCGATTCTGTGTATGTGCGTGCATTGCAGGTTGCATGAGTGTGTATTGTCAATGTTGCCTGTGGCTGACAGTTGGCGAAATTCCACTGAAATTGTTGTTAGTAATTAAATGTGTGAATGCTGTGAAGAGACAAAATAGGCACCATTATGAAACAACATTTTTGAGTGAAGCAAAAAAGTTATTTTCTATACTTGACAGCTTGTTGTAGAGTTGCAATTTCTTTCATATGTTTGCCAAACAGTATTAAGCATGTTTACGACACACAAGCTTATAGTTCAGTGATCCTAATCTTGTTTGTTGTCTTTCAAGTGTAGCAGTGTTGCGCTCTGTCACTGAGTAAATCGCTGGGACTTGTCCACAATTCTGACTCCTTTCTTCTTCTCCATCCTAGTGGCTACCATGACAACAGAAGCCAGTGCCGTGAGCGAGGCGGACACTGAAGGTAAGCAGAAGGCTAGCGCCGCTGAACCCGAACCTGAGAACAAGCAGAGTCCAGAGGCAGCGGCATCAGAGCCGGAGGGCGAGCAGTCCAGCAAGAAGTCACAGGCCGCCGAGCCCGCCGCCTCCGCCGATGCGGCTTCCTCCCCTGAAGAGGAGCAGCTGAAACCTCGCACCAGAACTTCTGCCGGCAAAGGCCTCTCTCGTCTCTTTTCCTCTTTCCTAAAGCGCCGCTCACAGTGCTCAGAAGGAGAAGGCTTTGAGGCAGAGAAAGCCAGCGAGGAAAAGCAAGACAAAGAAGAACAGGCTGGGAAAGCGGAGGAAGAGAAAGAAGAAGAAAAAGTGAAAGCTGAGGAGAAGGATGCAGTCCTAGAGGAGGAACCCGATTCGAAAGAGGTCAAACGGAGCGAAGAGAAACCGCAAAAGGAGGAAAAGAAGACTGAGCCGGAGAAACTTGAGAAGAAAGGTAGCAAGAAGAAAAAGAAAGAAAGCAAGAAGAAAACTGAGGAGAGGGATGCGGAGAAAGTGAAAACCGCAGAGGAGAAAAAGGAAGAGGAGCAGGACGAGAAGAAAGAGGAGGAGAGGATAGAGGAGCCCAAAGAAGAGGCAAAAGTAGAGGACGCTGTGGAAATAGAAGAAGAAAAATTGGAAACAAAAGAAGTTAAGAGGACCGAAGATAAATGCACTGAAACGGAGCCCGAAAAGGAGGAGGAAAAAGTTGATAAAAAGGGAGCGAAGAAAAAGGAGAAGGAGGAGAAGGTGAAGAAAAGGGAAGAAGAAAAAGCGAGGAAGAAAGCAGAGGAAGAAGAAAAGGCAAAGAAGAGGGAGGAGGAGAAGGAGAAAAAGAGAGAGGAGGAGAAGGCAAAGGAGGCAGAAAAAGCCAAGAAGAAGGAGGAGGAAAGGGCCAAAAAGAAGGAGGAGGAGGAAAAAGCAAAGGAGGAGAAAAAAAAGAAAGAGGAGGAAAAATTGAAGGAGGCTAAAAGGAAAGAGGAGGAAAAATTGAAAGAGGCCAAAAAGAAAGAGGAGGAAAAACTCAAAGAGGCCAAAAGGAAGGAAGAAGAAAAATTGAAAGAGGCCAAAAAGAAGGAGGAGGAAAAATTGAAGGAGACAAAAAAGAAAGAGGAAAAATCAAAGGACACTAAAAAGAAAGAAGAGGAAACATCGACGGAGGCCAAAACAAAAGAAGAAACATCGAAGAAGAAAGACGAGGAGAAATTAAAAGAGGGCCAAAAGAAAGAAGAGGAAAAATCGAAAGAGCCCAAAAAGAAAGAAGAGGAGAAGGCAAAGAAAAAGGCAGATGATAAACAGGAAGAAGACAAAGGGAAGAAAAAGGTAAAAAAGGGAAAAAAAGAAGAAGAAAAGGCTCAAAAGGTCAAAGCACCAATTGCTGCCCCAGAACCGGAACTGAAAACTGAGCCAGAAACTGAACAAGCTCCCGATCAGCACTCAACCAGTAGCGCAGAGATGCAGGTCAGTGCCACAAAGATCAATTCATGATCACCTCACTTAGCTCTAATCTTCAAATCTATCTTCTCTTCCAGCCAGCTCAGGAGGAACCCAAGCAAGAAGCCGCAATCAAGGAGGAGCCCGAGGACGAGAAAGAAGAAGAAGCAGAAGTGGACGAGAAAGAAGCAAAGGCAGATGAAGAGCCCAAGGAGGAAAAACCCGCAAAAGAAAAGAAGACAGAGAAGAAGGGTGACGATGTCAAAGGCTCCAAACGACAGAAAACCATTCAGTGCAAAGTCACGTTGTTGGATGACACTCAATACGAGTGTGAGCTCGATGTAAGTCGTGGAATCGAGTTACGTGAGCTTCACGAGTGTTTGGCTTTGTCCTTTCTGATTGCATCTTCTCATTTAGAAACACGCTAAAGGACAGGAGCTCATCAATAAAGTGTGCGAGAACCTCAATCTGCTGGAGAAGGATTATTTCGGCCTTGCTCACTGGGAAACACCAACCAGCAAGGTCGGTATTAAACTTTATACGCAATTTATTTAGTTTCATTTGCGTGCATATGAGCCAATTCAACAATGTATAATAGCTCATTTTATGGTGAGCTATTATTGAACATTAAAAAATGTAATTTATCTTATCCATGTTTTGACGAAAAATATTAGAAAGTGTTTAAGTGTTTATCTGTAATGTAAAAAAAATATATTAATTCTGTGAAATTTGAAAAAAGAAATCTGGAAAACACTGACTTTGGTATCAGTCGAAAGAAAAAAATCCAGAAAGGAAAATTACAAGAAAAAAAGAAAATTGGGAAAGGAAAATTACCAAAATAAATGAAATGCTCAAAGTTTTACAGAGTCCTAAATGTTGACACAAAAATCAACCCAAAACAAAATTCAAATCTTATCTGATTCGTAGAATTTAGAATTAAAACAAATTAATGACAAAACACCTTGCGAGCTATTGCCAATACATCTTTCCCTTCATCAGACATGGCTGGAACCCGCCAAGGAAATCCGCAAACAGGTGCCAGGTGCTGTCTACAACTTTACTTTCAACATAAAGTTCTATCCACCTGACCCGGCACAACTTACTGAAGACCTCACAAGGTGAATTTCCTCTTCCTGTTTACTGTAAACCTTTTTGAGACGGCCAGCATCACCATCCACCTCAAATATAGACAATGTGAACATAAGTGCTTCTCTTTTCCAGGTACTATTTATGTCTCCAGCTGAGGAAGGACATCATGAGTGGGGTTCTTCCGTGTTCCTTTGTCACCCTGTCCTTGCTGGGATCTTACACAGCACAGTCAGAGCTGGGTGAATATGACCCGGAGGTCCACGGAGCTGACTATGTTAAAGATCTTAGTCTGGCTCCTGGACAGAGCAAAGAGTTGGAGGAAAAGGTGATGGAGTTGCATCGTACATATAGGTAGGCCTCCAGAAGGAAGGAATGTATTGCAACAAGAACTTCTCAGAACTTATTTACGAGATGCGAGTCAGAACCAATCTCCTCTTTGTGTGCAAGGTCAATGAGTCCAGCCCAAGCTGATATGCTGTTCCTGGAAAATGCCAAGAAACTTTCAATGTATGGTGTGGACCTTCATCAAGCCAAGGTAAAATAATATGACATGACTGAAAAGCACATTTTGTAACATTCATATTTCTAATTTGTATAATTTTATCGAGACTGACAATATTTCAAGAACCAAGTTATCTTCAATTTTCCATCCATCCATCCATCCATCCATCCATCCATCCATCCATCCATCCATCCATCCATCCATCCATCCATCCATCCATCCATCCATCCATCCATCCATCCATCCATCCATCCATCCATCCATCCATCCATCCATCCATTTTCCGAACGGCTTTTCCTCACGAGGGTCGCGCAGGCGTGCTGGAGCCTATCCCAGTTCATTACGTTAATTACAAAATTAAATTGCTGTCACCCTCTCTCTCCTCTCAGTAAATACGCTTTGAACTCCATGAACCCATAGTGTTTGAAAGTCTGCCCCCTAGTGGACGTGTGTTTAAAAATGCAAGACTTTATAATGGCCTACAGTCACTGTGACCTCCATGTTTGTGCTTTTGCAGGATCTCGATGGTGTCGACATTACACTTGGAGTTTGCTCCGGTGGTCTGATGGTTTATAAGGACAAGCTGAGAATCAACCGTTTCCCTTGGCCAAAAGTTCTCAAGATCTCTTACAAACGCAGCAGCTTCTTCATTAAAATCCGGCCGTCTGAGGTAAAAAAATAAATAATACATTGTAATTTTTTTTCTTTGTATTATATTGGTCCAGCTGAATTATTTACTATTTTAATTTAGGGCGGTTTCCTTTTTGTCCTTTTTTTTTTTTTTTTTTTTTTAAAGCTTTTCCAGGCCTAATATTTTAAAGTCTGTCTGACTGCACGGGATTTGAAATGTACTAATGCGACCTTGCTCCGGGTAAATGAGATCAAGCAAATGTAACACTTTTGAACCCTGCCTTAACTGTTTTGTTTTCTTCTCCCACAGCAAGAACAGTACGAAAGCACAATCGGCTTTAAATTACCAAACTACAAAGCTTCAAAGAAGTTATGGAAAGTTTGCGTTGAACATCACACCTTCTTCAGGTAACAACAGTTTTTTCTTGCCCACTTTCAATGTCATGCCCGACACATGCCCGCCTGTCCGTCCTCTGCGTAATTGGCTAATGGCTGCCTAATCCGTGAAATTGGCTCCGCGACCATTTGACCAGCTGCATTGCACTCGTCCTGACCTTAGCATGAACCTTCTTAAGGTCAAAGTTGTCGCTTACCAAGTTACGCAACACTGCCGATTTTGGAATTCCAAATCATGTAGAGTGCTGTTGGTTGGTAAATCCAAAAGGAAAAAATGTGTTTTTTTTTTTTTTAGGGCAACAACAACCGAGCCTCCCTCGTCGCGTCGTTTCCCCGTCCTGGGCTCCAAGTTCAGGTACAGCGGGCGCACCCAGGCCCAAACCCGGCAAGCCAGCTCCATGATCGACCGCCCCGCCCCTCGCTTCACACGCTCTGCCAGCAAACGGCTCTCCCGCAATTTAGATGGAGGTACGAACCTTTACGTTACGTCAACATTTCATCATTAAACACAGGTACGGACGAAAAACTGCTCTTCTTTCGCTCCTTTAGACAAATGTCTCTGGAGCATCACGGCATCGACCAGGTGTGAGGTTGATGACTGGTCGTCGATGCTTGTTTCTGAAAACCCCTACCCTTCCCTAGAATTTCTAGGTACTTGGAATTGTGTGGCGCTTTGCTCCGCCCCCTTGCATCTATTGCACTTCATTTCATGTATCAGTCCATCGTTCCTTTGCCGTGTATAACAATATGTCCAAAAAGATTCAACCTTGGTTGTCAATGTCAAACCACTTTGTCCTTGCCCTGACATGATCGCAGGGTATCTTTGGTCACTGCTCAATATCGACCCAATTTCGGCTTGCTTCGATGTCACAGCTTGATGTTTGTTTTGCGCTTTGTGCTCATCATCTTAACTTGGCTCTCGTCATATGTGCTTCATTGACCTTTTGAACCGCCCTTTTGGGTATCTGTACAACATGGCCGGCGTTGAGCTTCGTCACTAACCTTTGCTTACTGGACTCACCAAGACCTCGCTTAAAACGCTTTTCATGTCACTTGAAACGTCATCACATAACGACATCTCTTCACAGCTAAAGGTGAGTCTGAAGGAACATTTAGTCAGTCCTGGAATATTCAGGATGGCAGTCGGTCGTGGTGGGATCTCTCTTCCGATGCACAGCTCCGGACGAGAAATGAAGATGAATGGTCCACCTTGGTGGACCGAGATCCTCCTTTCCCATTTTCTCCATCTTTCGATTTTGTAGAACAGCCAGGTATGCGCTTATGTAATGGCTGTTTGCTTCAGGTGTTGTGCGTCCATTGTGTTGTTGCTTATTTGGTCTCAATTTTTTTTTTTTCTTCTCACGTTGTCAGCTAAGATCAGCTTGGCATCAATGAGTTCTATTCACAGGCTATCGCAACCAGCACAGGAACGACATCATGATTGGTTCCTCTACTTTGATCCAATCCCCAGCCGTTCCTTGTATAAGCATGTCGATAAACCTCAGCGTGAGTCACCGTGTGATTTGACGACTTTTGTATTTGCATCACATTTGGTGTTCCATTCCTGCTTCTCCTCCATGCAGCCCAGCTCCTGGATGAGGAGACTATGAGTGAGGAAGAAGAGCTAACAGAGGAGGAAGTCATTGAGAGGCTAGAGGAGATGATGATTATGGTGGAAAAGCTGGAAGAGATGGAAGACATAGAGAGGAGGCTGAAAAAAGTTAAAGATTTAGAAGAGCGGCTCCAAGAAGTAGAAATCATGTCAGATAAGATCCAAGAAGTGATAGAAGAAGAATTAGGTGAACAAGAAGTCGCCTTACTAAAGGATGAGGAACTACAGAAAGAAAGTAAAGCCATAACACGGACTGTGATGAAAAATTCCGTGATGACCGCGATGAACATGAATGAGGGCGATGTGAAGGATGAATTAGAGGAGCAAATCAAAGAGGTGTTTTTAAAAGACCTTTTGGACGATGACGACGATGCTAAAAATAGCATAGATGGGCATATGTTTGAATATAGTCTGAGAGAGAAGGTACGTCAGATAGGAGAGGAATGGAAAGATCTGGTGGAGGACAAGGCTTCTTCTCAGGTAGCTTATCAGACAGAGGTCAGGACAAAGAAGACCGTTTCTTTTGAGGATCAGACACCGCAGAGGCTTGATGCGTTGGAAAATACAATTCTGAAGATCGTTTCAGAAAAGACTGGTGAGACTGGAGTGAAGATAGAAATATCGGTGGAAATAGCTGAGGAGGAAGTTACTGAGGACGAAAATGGGTCTTCACGAGACAAAGAGAAAGATATTTGGTCCGTGCTTTTTGACCGTCCACCGTACACGCCCGTTATCAAACCATCAGGTACGATATGGCTTTCTGGATTCAGCAATTTAAATCTTCTTGCTGTTATCTGAATACAAATAAAACACTTGCTGCTTTCTAATTTATGAATTTTTGCACTGGTGAGTTTCCAAATATTTCATTTCTCTTCCTTCCACCTTGTTCAGTTACATCGGTGAAAGACGTTACGTTGGAGGAGGGTGAGTTTTTCACTTCCAAATCAGTGATTACAGCAGATAAAAAGGTCTTACTAGAAGAACAGCCAGTCGAGGACATTCCATCACCACGGACTATTCTAGAAAGAGAAGATGACTGGTTTGTGTTGCTGGATGCTGTCCCCAGATTTGTAAAAGCAGGTACTGCGACGTTCCCTGCAGAACACTTTTTTTTTTTTTCTTTATTATGCTCACATATTTTGCTCGTATCAGTTACCTTAAAGGAACCAGACCAGACGGAAGCAGAAAGTTTGGTCTCTGTGGTTGAAAAGGATGAAGAGATTAGGGAGGTGCAAATCGAAGAGGCAGAGATAAGCGAAGAAGCGCCGACGTATGGTCGAGAAATCCAACAACAGTCGGTGAAGGAACGGGACGATGACTGGTTTGTGTTGCTGGATGTTGTTTCCAAAGAAAGCACTTTTGTAGCACCAGGTATTGCTCAAGTCTTTCATCTTGCTTCTCAGCTTTACTAAAGCAAACATCTACGTTGGGCTTTGCTGGCATTTTTCTCCGCAACGTGTTCGAATCTGAGAGTTTGAATCTTCTTGTCGTAGTTGCTGTTGATGTGTCGACTAAAGAAGACGTGACAGTTGATATGACATATGAACCCGTTGATGTTGTGGTCATTGAAGAAACAAAAATAAACGAGGATTTAAGCGTAAATGAAGTCACAAAGACGTCACGAGGTGTAAGAGAAATAGATGACGATTGGTTTTTACTGCTGGACGTTGTCAGCAAAGAACCGCAATTTGTACCGCCAGGTATTGCCGACTTGCCGCATGCTCTTCCTTAATCCAACGGCACCTTCACCGATTTCATATCTTCCTTCTTTTTTTTTGTCAAGCGACGTGGATTCACACTCACTCGGAACAAAGAATTTCTGCTGTGATTGAAGAAAGAATGGAGGTTGTAGTAGAAGAGGCTTCTAAGAAAATTTACCCAGAGGTGAAAATATTCCCGTCAGTCATAAAAAGAGATGACGACTGGTTTTTACTGCTGGATGTTGTTCCGAAAAAAACGACTTTTATACCTCCAGGTGACCACATCTCACTTTTCTCTTTTGTGCTTTTCACACATCAGTGAACTAAAGCAATCTAATTTTTAAAATAGTTGCCCTACCAACGGAGGCTAAAATCTCTCCAGATGTCCGACCAGTTATTGAAATTAAAGACATAGAGATGAAACCGCTTCCGGTTTCTTTGGACCAGATGAGCCCATCTCAAATCCAACCAGAGAAAGATGATGACTGGTTTGTGGTATTTGATGCCGTTCGGGAACCAGCAGTTGTATTTCTACCAGGTATAAATTTGCGTTCACTGACACCATATTTTTTTAACTACGATTGGCTGAGAGAAACTCTTTTTTTTTTCTTTTGACTCTCTGCTTGTGCCAGACACCTCTGTTGAAATTACTCCAGACACAAGGAAGCCCTTTGAGGCTGAGGTGTTAACCACTGTGACTAGAACATGGGACACGGTGATAATTGGTGAGAACAGCAAGTTTGATGAGACACCAAGTTCAGAAACGAGACCGCTTGTACCAACATCAGGTCAAAAAGAAGATGATTGGTTTCAACTGTTCCAAAAACAAACCATCCTAGAAAAGACAGCTCCTGTACCATCAGGTATCCATGCTCGTCCAAATGTGTCCTCAGAAAGAAATTTCAGTCCTACAGTTTAATTTGAAATCTGCTTTTCTGTCAGTTGCCATGGTTAAGAATGTTGAAGTTGCGACCGTGGCTAAAGAAATAAAACAAAAAGCCAGAGTAGAAGAAACGAGGCCGCCGGTGAAGTTAGTTGAAATTAAACCTCAACCGCGAGAGATGGATGATGACTGGTTTGTGCTTTTAAATGCGGTAAAAGTACCAGGTAGGTTTGATCACACAAAGCAAGCTTTTATTTCATTTTTGGGGTATAATTTCAACAGATGGCCTTTCGTAGCGCATCTTGATTTAACTCTTTTTATTCCACAATAGCGGCCGAGCCTGTCCGAAAGTATCCTACTGTAGCTCCATCTGAAGCTTTTACAGTTAAAGAAAATAAGTCGCTACCGAGATTTACTGTGGTGGAACAAAAGTGGACGAAAGAGCAGCCACTTCAAACAGGGAGAAAGATGGATGATGATTGGTTTACTCTTCTAGATGTGGCTCCTAGAAAAACAGGTAGATTTCAACTATTCGGCTTTTCCACCGTGTTCATTTGTTTGCTAATTGATATTCTATGAAAATTAGTCCCCGAACGGCTCAGTTACCCGGCAGCAGTTCCAGGACAGAGAACTTCAGAGAGCAAAACAAGGATTTCTATTGTTGAGCGACCCCAGTTTGAGAAACAGATCCGGCAAGAAAGACGGCCTCTCAAATATACTCATGTCCATCATGATTGGTTTGTTCTACTTGACGTTAGCCGTCGAAAGCCAGGTATTCTCCAACGTACGTACGTGTGGTTTGGCTTTTTTGACCCCCTGCTTATTAACATCAAATCAACATGAAGGTTGACTCAAGGATGCCCGACCGCAAGAGATTTCTAATCTCACTTCTCAGTCACATTGAGCTTTGTAGCTCCTTGCTTCCTAACAAAAAAATATACTGCAGCTTGTCATTTTTTTTACTTGGTGGTATTTTGTGTTTGCTGAGGAAGAATTCAAGGTAACGTATATGTGCACTTTTCTTAGAAGCTTGCAATAAAATACAGAGGCAGTGTGTGGTATTTTTCAATTTTTTTTTATCAGATTTTCAATATTGATTTGTAATACAAGCTCCTTTTTTTTTTTTTTTAATTCAGCACCGACCACACAGAGAAGCACCCGTCCCGTCAGCGCTCCAGTCTTCTCCCAAGCTGCTCTGGCCGAGGCCGGAATTCCAATGGCACCCTTTGACCAGCCGCAGACCTCCACTCCGATCAGGACTGCAATCAAAGAGGAGAGGAAGCTTGAGGTCACTTTAGAAGTTGTTGAACCATCAAAAATCGAGGACAAGGTAGCCATTTAATTTTTACAGTTTTGATTGTCTGTTTGACAATTGTTTTTTTTTTTTTATGTTAGAAAACCTGCCACTTAATATTTGTCATAAAATGGCTTAAAAATAGCCTTTAAAATATTTTGCTAAATGACCAATCAGGGGTTGTTCTCTGAAATGTGTCTTTTGCTGCTGTAGTCAGCAGTATGGACTGACCAGAGAAATGACTCCTCACTGACACTTTCCATCAATGGGGACATTCAGGTTAGTGTCAGCCTCCAACCTCGGAGACAACAAGCGCTAGGTAAAGTATGCTAACGTGTCTCCCTCTCTCCTCGCAGTCTGAGGTGACGAGCGGAGAATTGGTGCAATTGCGAAAGGTCAGATTCTTAGCCGTGTGTGTCATTTCTCCATTTCCGCTGACAATTTGCTCAGTCCAAAAATAATACTTCCATCGTCATATCCATCCATGTAGCCAGGTCGTATAATATTCAAGGCATTTTATTTGCTAGAACATGAAAAAAAAATATTTTTTTGCAAGCCATGTGGACTAATTGTATTATTGCTTCAGGATTGGACACACATTTGTGGTATTATTATCCTCATCGCATGCTGTCGCAATCCCTGGAATGCATTTGCATGGATATACTGTGCATGATAAGCCAGATTTACACACGCTTGTTTCTTTATTTCACATCAGACTAGAAAAAATGATCATTAGCCAAAGTGCCATAGCCTCAAGCTATGTCACAGCTTCACGTCTTTGTTTTTAATTAACACTTGAGTGAACGTCATAGCGTGCATGTCCGACTTTGTAGGAAACTGACACCCTGACTCCTCTTTTTTTTTGTTCTGTTCATTTTTCACAGAGAAGAGATAAGAAAATTGAGGGTGGCTCAATTTATATGAGACATAGCCTTTTAATGTTGGAGGTTTGTATCCCTCAGTGGAGATGTCACGTCTTGCGCTTTGTTTTCTTGCTCTCTGCTGCCGTTTCATATCACGCTTGCATGAAAGCTTGATTTTGAACTCACATCAGCGTTTAGCACGTCTGGTTGGCTTTTTAGGATACTAAACAAATGTGCTTATACTATGTCAACTCCAATCCACTTGTTCCAGGAGTTTGCTGCTAAGTGTCAAACCCAAGGCCCGGGGACCAGATATGGCCCACCACATTGCTTTTTGTGGCCCGCAAAGACAAATTTTGCTTCGACACTATCATTACTAAAATTACAAATTGTCTTCATTTTAAAAAAATAGATATTGCTTGCACTTTTTCTTACCATTAGACTTTTTAAAACGTTTGAACAGTTTTTACTAGTCTCTGATTTCAAAACTAGTTTTCATCAGTTTGTTTTGTAGCTTATGTTTGTGAACCATAATTCCTTTTTATTTATAGAGATTATTATGTAACTAAAGAAAGATATTGTGAAGTTTTAGGGAATCAGGGGAGACGATAACCAGGATGCTTTGCTGTGGAATCAGAAATAGTACCTGTTTGTTATTGTTTTGTTATTTTGTGCAGACATGGTGTAAAGTGTCAGACTTTTGACTTTTTAATCAATTAGGACAATAAAAATAGTGGCGTATGCTCAAAACCTTGGCTACTTGGGCTGAGATTTTGGCAAAATCATCAGGATCCACCTTTTATGCTTTAGCGCATTGACTCGCCATGCTTTCGCCATCTCATTTGCTTGAAACGCATGCACTAACTGTTTTTGCAGTTTTACGACTAAAATGAATCTACTAATACGCTTCTAATTCAGCATTTGTGATTAGAAATTGAAAATAAGAATAATTACATGCTGTCATATGGCTGTGTATTGCAAGAATTTACATTTGAGGACACTTAACATAAAGTTGCTCTATGCACCAAAGAGATCAACTTGATGCTAAATGTTCAGCTGCTTGGTTCGTTTGTGTTGAATATAAAGTTGATGTTCAGCCATTTGTATCATGACTGCAGTTTTTACTTCCATTAATTTGCAGCATTCAGATTTTTCATAAATTGAACAAACCACAGAACCTCAACCCAGTCTCAACCTGTTGATCAATTATGTAAAACGCCCAACCCAAAATAAATTTGCTGTTTGTCGAAGTGGAATCATTAACTTTGCTTTTGCTCATTGAGTCATAACGAATCAAACTGATTAATTCGCCCCCCATCTTTTTTCTTCCCCAATTTTTCTATCCCTCCACTCTTTCTTCCCTCCATTATTTATTCTGCCTGACCTTTCTGAATCATCTCTCTCCATTCATCCCACTGCCCATCATCCCTTCACCTTTCCCCTTTTGTAGGAGTTCGACAAGCCTCAGGAGGACCTGCTCAGGCATCACGCCAGTATCAGCGAGCTGAAGAGGAACTTCATGGAATCTCTGCCGGAATCCAGGCCAAGCGAATGGGACAAGCGTCTGTCCACGCACTCGCCGTTGCGTACTCTGGGTGTCAACGGTCAGCCCGGTGCAGATGGGGTGAGTCCGAAGCACCAAACAACACATCACAAATGAAAAAAAGAGTCAAATAATTATAAATGCGGCGTATCATCAGATATCAGACATCTGCTCATAGCTGTCATTGTGTGTGTTTGGGAAGCATCACTCCAGTGTGTGCTATTAGTGCAAGTTGGGTGTTTTTTTTTAAATTTATTTTTCTACCATGTGAGCAATTGAGTATTTGATGAGGCTCCTCCGGGTTGCTTTCTTGGTTGTTTGATGGAATCGGACTGCGTGCGCATGTTGAGACCTATTTATGGCAATGGCATGAAAGATGCAGGTCACGCATGTTGTGATGGTGAATGGAGGTCGGACTGTTTGATGAAGGGTCTGCACTTGGATACTGTCTGATGCGGATGAGGCATCTTTGGCTTTCATGCTTCATCGCACACGCATCAGATATTGCCGACGCGTCGGCATCGCATGCTGAGAGACGTGACGCATGGCAATGGGAAATGGAAGATTTGCACGTTCTCGCACACCGCAGTTTACTTCCCTCCTCTCTCTTCATCTTGCTTTTTCTGCTTCTATTTTGTTTTGCACTCTTTTCTTCCCACGCCGCTTTTACCCTTCACTCCTTTCTCGGAACTTTGCTTGTTCCTGAAGAGAGAAGGTCTGAATCACAGCTAGATATTTTTACCCTCAAGCCACCGTCAAAATCAGTAACGAGAATAAATGGTCGTCTCAAATTGCCTCTTGCATAATCTGATTTGAAACATCACACCAATATCGTTTTTCCGATGGATGCGGGTCGACAGTAGATACTTTCTCGCGTAACTCCCGTTAACTGCTCGCATAATGGCCAGGCTCGGATACAAATCTATTTTGATGGTTTTGTAATGAGCAGGAAAATGACATGAAATGTAGCCAGATTAAATTACTGTCAACAAACAATGTAACACACTTAAAAGAATAATTGAATTGACGCTTCTCTACAGTCGATACTGTATGTTTTCTTTTTTTAAAAGTGAGGACGACTTTTTGTTTTTCAAAGAATTTGGTGTGATGTACAAGGAAGCAAAAAAAAAAGAAAAGAAATGCATGTTAAAGTGCATGTGCTGGCAATTCCATGCTTGGAATAAACAACAACCAAAATCAATCACTTTCTATGTTGTTACCTAAATTTCAAAATATCAAATTTGGCATTTTTGCAAGTTCAACGGCCATCCAAACTCCTCCCTCTCATCTCTCTCCCCCCCTCCCAACCCCCTTCAGTTTGTCACCCGCCTCCCGCGCGGCCCCCTGCTCAACTTCTACTCCAAACGCAGCTGAGGGGCCGTCTGGACTCTGTGGAAGTCCCACACAGGCGTGAGTGTGACCTGCGAGGACAGAACCCAATCACCTTGCCATCTCGCTTTCTCTTCTCCACTTATTTTCTGACATCACCGTAGCATTCCTCATTTCCCATCCTCCCTTGCTCTTGAGAAGCCGCCATTTTTTTGCCCTCTCCTTCTTGGAACAAGACTCTCACCTTTTCCTTTCCTTAACACGCTAACTATTTCCAAACTGAACTGGAATCAAATCCAACACTTTTTCTTCTCAGGCTTTCCGCTGGACACCTTGTCAAACTGATTTATAGTTTGCATTTTATTTTGCCTCTTCACATTTTTTTATTCACACTGTGAAGTAAAGACATTTATTGAAATTCACCAATAGCTCCGGTGTACTCATTAAAATGTCACAGTGTATTATTTCTGTGATGAGAATCCACAAGGCAGCTAAATTGTAATACTCCAACTTTTTTTATATTTAAATATCTTTCACAAGGCAGTATATAGCAACTGCATGAGTACTCGCGCATGACCAAAGAATAAAGGCATTCCATTTACACATCACTAATTGTATATTCATGCATATTGTATTTTTCGTGTGCAATTTTTTTTTATATATGTGTTGAAATGTAATTGGTAAGCATAAGTTAATAAATATCATGTTAGTGAAAGACAAAGTAAAGAAAAAAAAAGATTTGCTACATTTTCCTCAAAAAATGATCTTGTGTAATTTACCATACTTCCTCAAGTAGTGACCTCGGCTGGACAGATGTCATGTCTTAATCATTGCGTGCATAATTTTGAACACAAATAACTCCCTTTCTGTCTCTTGCTTCTCCTTTTTTTGGAAGAAAAAAATAGCAGGTGATGCCACAAAATATTTATTTCATTTAATGTAATCACATTTTTAGCAATGGGCACAGTTAGTTTTATACGCAACACCTTGATTCAACAAAAATAAAAATGTGATCATCCCCAGTGAACGTTAAACAAAAGGTGGTTAAAAAAAACAATTGCGTTATTCTTGAACCACCATGACAATTGTGTTGGAAAAAAAATTAGCAAGCTGGACATGAGCAGCAGTTCAGACATTTTGGTGGGAAAGCCTCATCTTGGCTTTGCATAAATAAAAAATAAAATTAAATAAAACCATCAGGCCACTATTTGAGGAAATATGGTATCAAGAAACAGGTTTGATAGTAACAATTATTATGGGTTTTTTGTCCCAATAATAATAAAATATGTATTTCAAACTATTGTTTGGGGTTGTATCAGCTTTTAGTCTCTTGGGTTAATTCAATTTTTACTCGTTATAAATCCACATTTTGTGCGGATTTCCAATTTGTACCTGCTATATCGTATGTTGCATTTTAATGTTGTACATGTTGCCTTAGCAGGTCATTTAAGCTCAAGGACTTTTGGAAAAGAGGTGTACTACACATCTTTCAAATTTAAATAGATTGGCATTTTTCTTTTTTTTTCTTTTAGAGCCTGCACATTAGTCCGCTGTGCAGAGGTTCAGAGACCAGGGCTGCACTCAAGGAGAATTTGGGCTTATCCAACAAGTCCAATCCCATTGTGAGCCTCCATCATAGTGCCGTGGCTCCTGCCAGAGTTGCTTTTGATAAGTCATGTGATCAGGAAGCACTCGTGGTGATTGGCTCATCCATGGTGCCAATGGTAGAGGTGGAGATGGTGCAACCGGTTCCCTCCCTCGACCCTGGCAGTAAATTTTTAGATGAGACCCAGAAAGAAGAAAGTTCATGTCCCAGATTTTCGGAACGCTCTGGGAATATAGCTGGATCTTCCCCTGCTTCCTATTTTATGAGCGGTGGTCCACAGGTCATACACAGCTTCCAGGTAGCCTCCTGTCTCCGTCAGGCTCTTTCTCTGTCTCGCTTGAAACTTTTTACTATTTTATGATGGTTCCTACCTCTGATCCTCTAGAGTTGTTGCACAGTGGTTCTATTGGGCTCTTCGATATGGTGATGGTGCTCTCCGTGCCGCTTACAAAACATCTTTCTTTTACCAACTACCATCTTTTGCTCATTTCTGGGAACCTCACTTCCCCTTTTCTGCTTTCCTTTGGTAATCGCTGGTGATGGAAAGGGAATGATTCAAAGAAAGGCTTGTTTCTGGGAATGGCCTGAAAAGGCATGCATGGTGTGAAAGGTTTGCGGTGGGTTGCGAGGTGTCTGCTTAAACAGCCACTCACGGGGCTGTGCTCCCATTTACAGCCGCCTCTGGTGCAGACCCACACAGTCACCATCACAGCTGTCCCCAACTCCTTACCCAGTGGCATCTCCACCACAGAAGTTCCTATCGTCCCAACTAAGACCGTCACCTATGAGTCTGCAAAGGTAGGGGCTCCAGACTCGGCCCTCGCCCGCTTCGCTTCAATCTGTTCTCACTAAGTCACCTATGGGAAAATGCAGCGGCAAAGTGTGAGTAGGTCTGCTAGGAATATGGCCAAACCACAGATCCCCATACCCTGGTTCAAGTTCATGAAATGGTGATTCCCACTGGAATACAACAAATCCACTGTATAATTGTTTGTTTGTCACAATGTAAAAGACGTGAGGTCCCAGCCACCTTTGGAAAATAATTTTCTCTGTCCATTAGGCATGGGCCAATTCCCAATTTGATGGTTTACCGTGGTTTTAAAAGGTCAAGGTGTCTCACCGGTAATGAGATCTTTTCTTTTTTGAGGTAACATCTAAGCAGGATACAACATGGTAGGTTACTTGTAGAGTTGAGTTACAAAGCCAAAGTTAATGGCTTCCAATGAACTTTTTTCCCTTCTTCTCGGTGAGCAGAGAGGGGAGGGGTGGAGCAAGACGACAGCGACACTGCAAACACTGATTTGCTTCGATTAATATGCAATTGCCCTGTGGATGCTAATTAGCCCTAGAAACAACACAATTAACCTTATTAGAGATTTGTTTAGTCAATATAATACATAGTGGTTGTCTATGAACTTTCATGTGATTTTTTTATATTTGTCTTCAGGGTGCAGTTGATGGAACAGAAGAGGACAAAGAAAGCACATTGTCCATTTCGCAGACCTCCGAAACCATCAGTGGCACCTCCGTCACTACCACCACTACACACATCTCAAAGGTCAGCTGCTGATATTTCAATTGTTTCTTCTGCGCTCACATTTTCAAGTATTGAGATATGCGTTATGTTTGCTTTATTCCCTAACGCAGATTGTGAAAAGTGGCTCCTCAGAGACTCGTGTGGAGAAAAGAATTGTCATAACTGCTGACAGTGACGTTGACCAGGACAAGGTACAAAGCGTCTGACACCATTAAAATGACATGTCATGAAGCAAAACATTAGCAGACTCAAATTTCAGACACCAAAAAACAGGAAGACTTAGAGAGGATTGTACACTTTAAGGGACTGGTGTCAAACTCAAGGCCGGGGGGCCAGATCCGGCCTGCCACATCATTTTATGTGGCCCGCAAAGGCAACTTGTGTGTCAAATCACTGTTTCTTGTTAAAATACCCAAATTGTAAATTGTCTTCCCAATACCAGTCAAATATCGTATTTTTTTTTTTCAAAACCCCACTTTCAAAATAAATTAGAAAATTGTTAAACTTTATTTTTATGTTGTAGCTACCAGCTAGCTATTTGAATCACCATTTGAACTATTCCATAAATGATTATAATGTGGCCTCCACTTGATGTGTCTCTTATAGGGGAAAGATGGTGGTGCTTCAGCATTGTAACTGAGCAGCGTAAGCAGCTCCTCCTTTGGTTATCCATCCTTCTCCCCCTTGGTCAGAGTGCAGCACTCAACACACACTGACTGAGCCACTCTCAACGCACACACACATATCTCTGAATGTGCACCCGGTAGCAGAATCTGCGTAGATTGTGTTTGTTTTCGTTCTCTTTATGCTTTGAGCTGTTCATAGAATGTTAGAGGAGGGCTGCACCGTGTTGATCAAATCTCACCTGCAAAGGATCTGAAAAGCTTCTCACATACACTTCCATTGTTTTAAAACTTATTTCTCTTTAATCGTAGCAGATATGTTTGCTTTTAAACACGTTTACTTCCCTTTTTAATTTTTTTTTTCGTTTCGCACATGCACTGTTTCTGAGTTAATTTCGATTGTCAGTGTTCACTATTCAGGGAACTCTTCCTCTTTCTTGTGTATTCATGCATACCGTCAGGAGAAACATTTGGATGAAATTATGTAGCTCGCCTTGATTCATACATTAAGATAATTCTGTGCACTAATTGGGACAGTTGTTTGGTTTCGCTCAGGAAAAAGAACCAAAATTTCCTTCTTTTACAACCAGCCGACAACCTGTAGCCTACACGTTCTTGTAAAGTTTGAATTAAAACTCAATCTATTTTGACATATTTCTCTATTTTATAGGTGGAATGCTTTTATAGTGTTTGTACAAATTGAAACATTTTAAGTTATTCATACCCCCCCCCTCATTTAAATTGTGCTGTCTCTTTTGAAGACTTTTCTTCTATGATTTGTTCTTCCTCTGGTCAGTCAGCGTGCTCTTCATCAGCCGCTTTGAATATATTTGGTTGATCTATATTAAAAGCTTTGGTCTGTTTCTCTCAGGTTTAATATACGTACTTTACAAGACCACACACCTCAATCGGAATGTATGAGGAATGCGCATATATTTATATCTGTCCCTACTTTTAATGTACATTCATGTTCATCCACGTGACATTGAAAGAACCTGTTCTCATGAGAATTTCGAGGGAATGCCTACAAAAATGGAAGGCACTTCAAAAGGCTTCTCTTGTAATCATTTTATAATTATATTTTCCCTCATCTCCTACCCATTTACATTTCTTGTATGGGTTTCTGGAAAACAGTCAAATTTGAACAAATATTGTGCGTAACTTTTTGTACAATTTTCCAAGTAAAGTCTTGCGGGAACACGTTGCGCTCGTTGCTCGACTCGGTAAAGCGCAAGTGGAAGGCGAAGGCAGCTGTCCTGGTAAATGTGGCTTTTTTTTTTTTTGGTCATAGGAGCACACGTTTGTTTTTTTTACATGTTCTACTATACAGTAATTTATTTGTAAAGTAGCAACTGTTTTATGTGATTTGATGTACTGTGATGTTACGAGCGAAAAAGCTACTTCCATTTAGAGACGTCACAAAGTTTATATCAAGAAAGTTTGTAAAGCCTTTTACCACATAGTCCAAGTTGCTTTGCTCTCACTTGCTGTCTAATGTGCTTTTCTGTAGTAGAAGCTGTCAAACGCACCAATCCCTCTTATTAGACCACGTGTTTCTTAGTCTTGGTCGCATACTTTTGGTAGCTACAACAATAACAACCTCCCCAGAAAAAAAAAAAACTTAGAATTTCACATGGGAAAAATAGATTTTAGATGGTGAAAAATATTGTTGCTTTGTGATTCTTCTTTGTCTTTTATTAAAAAAAAAGAAAAAAAAAAGGGAGCATTCTTCTACCTCTGTACAATTTATACCATCATGCAAAGTATGAATTAAATGTTCATCTATGTTGTGCTATAGAGAACATAACATTTAGAAATACTATCTTGAAGAGCAAGATTTCAAAGTGATTTGGTAATTTATGCGCAATATCTTTGTTCATCATCAAGCTGCGCCAGCCCGCTTTGACGCTATTTGAGGTAAAATAATTCATCCTGTCTCGTTTGTAAATCTAATTCCGGTACAAAGCACAGAGAAGTGTTACGCTTGATGTGGATGAGGTCACTGCAGAAGCGAGGATTTGAATTATTCGTGTGCTAAAATGCCAGACGTTAGTTTCACAGAATTTCTGAAAGAATGTGATGAAAAAACATTTTAATTCAATTTTTTTTCAATTAAAAAAATAAGAGAATCCTTTTATCCAAAGACGGGTTAATAAACAATCCATTACATACAAAGTGGAACATATGATGTGTTAGTTCTGGAATTTTGATGGTGAAAAATCCCTCAGGGTAATTGCGAAAAGTTTTTGGGAGAAGCTGGTCCCTCGGGTCTCTTCTCCTCCTTATTCATGCCCTCAAACATCAGAATTCTGCAATCAAAGAAATCACACGAAAATCCATGAGGCATTTTACAGTATGGAAATTAGGAGAACAAACTTCCTCGTTCTACTCACAGTTTCAAAATGGCATGTCTTTTTCCCAGCATCATATTTAGGAAGTCTGTATAACTGATTGTCTGGGATGCTCCTCCTGCCACTTCTGACATCATTTTTTTCAACTCCAAGTGAGTCTTGGCCAGGCCCAGTTTCTCCAACATTCGCTTTAAGCCCATCATGTCTAAAAAAAAAAAATTAAAAATATGTTATAGTCATTTCCTCATTGGAATTCATAATTGTAGTTTTACCTATATCGCCTTTGTCGTTAAGATCGAACTCCATATATTTGCCTGGAGAGTAAGAAAACATTTAGAACTGGACTGATACTAGCATTTTAGTGAGTTTTAAATTGTTACGTTTGAACATGTCAAGCTTGCAGGCGAGGTCTTCCACATCTGCATACTGTTCATCGGTCAGAAAAGCCTAAGGTAAGAAAATAACACCATTTATTTTTATTTTTTAAGATACTCAGCATTGTGTTGTTGACTTGAAAACGTTCCGGTCTCACCTCATTGATGGCATTTAGTTTGTCTTCTTGGTGAGACTTGAGGAGGCCATATGCTTTACCACCTGCCAAAAAAAAAATAAAAAAAAAATATTTAACAATTGAACTATTAGACAAATGAAAAATGAATCGCAAAATAACCAACCTTGAGCCTTCTCCATTTGTCCTGTGCGGAAAAGAAAATTAAACGCAGCCCGTTGTTGCTTCTCTAAAGTGAGCTCAAAGAGGAAGTGAGCTTCTCTTAGTTTTAAAGCCGCTATCAGACTTTCACATTTTTTCACAAGACTTGTGTTGCACAACCACGTTTACATACTGAGATGTACGTGTCATTCCCAGTTTAAGTGACCGCACATAATAAGTTTCTCAAAGTTTCAAATGCCGTCATTACAGGAACCACATTTTTGAACAATTTGAATGTACGTTGTTGGCCAAGATCCTTTGAAAATGTCTATTTCATAAAACAAATCTTAAGTAACCGAGGCTGCCTTCTTGTGCCACGTGATGACGTATTCATCATTGTGCACTGTTTGGAACCACAAAGTTTTGTATGTCGGGATGTCATAGTGATCTCTCCTATATCACTGTCACTTATTTGCAACCTTATCTTTAAATGATTGGAATGTATTTCACATTTCTGAGCTAATTCCACCAAATCAACTGGTTAATTTTTAAATTGACATTAAATTAAGCACACTGATGGCCTTTAACCCCCCCATAATTCCAAAACAACACCGAACGAATAGTTTCATTTTCATAAGCCTACACACTCCATTAAACTCTTTTCACCCACCTCCCAAAATTTGTCTTATAAATTTATAGATTTAATTTAAAAAGGCAGCTTGTAGCAAATAAGTGACTTTTTTTAAGGGTAAGGTGGATGCATATGCTGCTGGAAAACCACAATATTATAGTTTAGCAGTGATTAGTAAGTCAGTTAGTAGTTTATTTTTAAACTATTTGTCATTATCACTATCATAATACATAATATAAAGTTTTTGCCACTGGAAGTTTAAAATCATCCCAGAAGGTTGAATTGCAACGCAACTCATGTCCTTGAGATCACAGTTTTGTAATGTTGTAAATTCTCCACATAGTGGCAATGTTGTTCCCTTTTAAAGCTGTCCTGAAAAACAAACAAACAAAAAAAAAAAACTTAACATACTCAAGTAAAATTGGTTTGATAATATATGAAATGTAATGCATCACCATGAACCGAATTATGATGTTTTATTTTGTTCAACTAATATTGCATATGTATTAATTTGATATAGTTTTTATTTTTAATGAATTAAACATTTCCATGACATAAATGTAACGATACTGCAAGAATAGTATCAGTACAATAAAAATAATTAAATATGCTGTTTAAAACTTATATTGCTTAGTCAGCAACCTTGCAATCAATAATTGTACATTAATCGTGCAACACAGATAGTTCAAGACTTTAATTATTGTTAACAGGTCGCGGACATGCAATAACTTTGTATTCCTTGACCTTGAGTACAACACTAGCAATGCCCCTCAGGTCGGGCAGACGGGCATCAGTGGGAAAGAAGTAAAAATCTCTCAGCAAATAGCCTGTAAAAAGAAAAAGCTCCATTTTAGCAACTGACTCCCCCAAGCAGAGACGAGCACCTCCTCCGAAGGGGACCAAGGTTCTTGGGGAGGCCCCTCCTCCCTCCAGGAAACGTTCTGAAAGGCAGAATGATGATAATACTATATACTATTAAAAAAATAAAAAGTTCCTTACCTGGTTTGAAGTGGTGCGGCTCGTTCCACACTAAAGGATCATGGTGAGCTCCAAAAAGATTTGGAATGATCACTGTGTTCTTGGGGATGAAATAACCTGCAATACTATATAAGGATACTTTATGAAATTCAATTCAGCAGAAAATTCAACACGATTAACTGCTTCTTCTTTCTAACCTGCTGTCTCGTACGGCTCTGTGAGGTACGGCAAGAGGAGCGACGGGCCTGAGACGGAGCACTTCGTTGATGAGGGCGCTCAGGATGGGAAGTTTGTACTTCTCGCTATATGTGGGATAGCGACCCTCTGGCACGGTGCAAAGCTCTTCGTACACCTGCGTCTGGATCTGATGGGAACAGCAGAGGAGCAAATGAGAACAGACCAGAGAAACATCCATCCATTCGAACATATATGAGGAATGAAGACGTTAAAGTGACCTCGGGTCTGTGCAAGAGGAATGCTACGGTCCAGTTGAGCCAGGCCGCAGTGGTCTCTGTTCCTCCAATAAGAAGGTCCACAATAGCCATGTGGACATGAGTGTCTGTCAGCAGCTGTTGGACAACACACCAATGACCTACACTTAATGGATTTGGACAGCGATAGCCTGCCTTTAGCCAAATCTGCATATTCATGATGACTAAATGATTCTGACGAGGACACCAAAGGCATTTTGTCGTGATGTTAACCAAACAAATATCACTGTCTACATAATCATAAGAATGCTTAATTAATTTTAAATGTTGGGTAAATAATCCCAATTACCTCTCCATTCTTTGTATTGAGTCCCTCGAGTAAGCAGCCTGTGATGGTGCCTTCGGGTTTCTCGTCTTGTGACTGCACAAGAGACAAAACAGGAGATGACAAGACGAATTGTTTTATGAAGGATATTAACAGAAAGAAGCAGGACAAGAATTCTCCCAAATTAATGTTAAAGTAGGAACTAAGAGAATTTTTGTTTTTATTTCCCATGACAAATGACCTTGTAGTTGTTGAGATGTTTGAATATGATGTTGTCCCTCTTGGTCACCTCTTTCATGAGTCGGGAGAAAACAGGGTTGGGTAATTTCTTGGAGAACAAATGACATAGACTTTATTAGATCTTTATTTGAGATGTTTATCACTGACTTCTGAATGATTATTTCTTCAACTGACTCTCAGCAAAGGGAAGGAGTCCAGGGCGGAAATCCAACAGGAGCCCCATAGAGCGACAATCTCATTCAGACATTTGTGCAATTCCTGCAGCTCTGTTGATTTCTTGTCATACTGAAACAATTGATCAATTACTTAAAGATCAGTGCTTAAAAATTGATTCGAAGGACTTACTTCCTTTCCAAAAGTCAAAGTGGTGATCACATTACTGGCCGCCACTGTGAAATCCACAGAGAGATCAACGGCACTGCCTTGGTAGGCCTTCAGAACCTGCACAAGATCAATATTGTTTAGTCCACTGCCAATATCAAATAGCCCAAAAGCGTTTATTTTTTATTTTTGCTGTCGTGACTTGTGTTCTTACCTTGCAGAGATGCATCGCCTGCTTTTCAATCACCTCATGCAAAGAACGACGGCAGCATTGCATCAAAGCGCCGTGGACCAGGCGACGATGAGCTCGCCACTCGTCGTTGTAGTCTCCCAGAGAAATGGAACGCCCTCCACCCGACACAATACGTCCTGTGAAAAGGTAGGTTCACAAATCAAATCCTTAGATCTCCTGACTGTGAGGAAGACTTAGCAACCACGATTGCATTTACCTGTGAATGAAACGGGCCTGCCTGCAAAGTCTGACCATTTCTTCACCAAAGCTTCTCTTATGACCTCACTGCTGTTCAGAACCACCATGCCTGAAGAAAAAAAATAATGATGTGTGTGTACCATGCATGTTAATACAATCCATTTGAAGAAACATCAATCTTGTGATTACAAGTGTTTCCACATTTAAGTTGGTAGATGTGTCCGTAACGCTGCGCTAGATGAGTTAGGTGAATTGGTAGATGGTCGTGAGTTAGCTCCATCATGTTGCCTATAAGAAATCTGCTTGGAGGGCCTGAGAAGGACAAAGAGCAAAAAAAAAAAAAAAGAAGAAAGCTGATGAAAAACTGCATGTTTTAACAGTGATTTATAGGAAGACTATATATGGTCACTGTCCAATGAAAAGCATGCATCTCAATTTTATTTTCAGAAGAAACAAAAACATATTTAGACATGTTTTTCATTTCGAATTTTTTTTTTTCTGATAAGAATAATGTAACCATGACCATTTTTGTTGGACATCAAGTATTATTATGCAAAGAGTTACCTGGTGGAGGTTTTCCATTGGGAGAGTTGTTGCTTGATGCGGATTTAAAGAAAATTTGCAGGAACATTCTCACCAACATGAGTAGAATTACTCCCACAATGAACACCAAAAAGTCTGTTGGCATCTTGTGTCTGCCCGGATCCTGCTCCTTTTCGCAAAGCTTTTCCTCGCACTTGACGTCCTATTTATAGTGACCTAAAGTTGGTCTCATCATGATAGTGTGTGTGTATTTTTACCGCTCTTATCAAGGGGGTCTAAATGTTTTCTTTTTTACTAAATCTGTATCCTGCGAAGGACATGATAACACGCCCTTGACAACATTACAGATTTACTGGCAATGTTTGTGTTTGGTCCAAAGGAGGAGACACACTTATTTTCCCGTAACGGGATGTTTTTAATGTAAAACCAAACCCACATGTATTTCAACTGAATGAAACAGTGCATATTTACAGTAGTAGTGAGATGAGTCAAACGCCACCCTGAACTGGATGGGCCGGACAAAAAAAAAAAAAAAAAGTCAACAGATCAACAAAGATAAGATTCCGGTAAAGTGAAACACTCAGAAAACAAACTGTTGAAAAGTGATACACAACACTTCCTTCATTTGGAGTTCGTCTTCCGAGCTTGATCCCCCTTAGCCATGTGTTGCAGGAGAGAACCTGGACGGTCTAAACTTCATCTCAGTAAAGGGGATGGAAGAGTCTTTGCCTTTCCAGTCTATCCACACCACTCCCTGAATTGGATAAATCAAAATATTGATTCTGTTTAGTCAGTGCGTAGAGACATGGAGGAATAAAAGTCCAGTAACTGTTAACTCGACCTGATTATTTGTGTTGATGCCATAAAGGCCATTGAGGTTGGTTTTGTAGCAGTTCTTATACCACCAGCCTCCCATATAGGCCCGGGAACAGTGGATGCCCAAAGAGTCAGGATCCTTATCCCGGGTTGAGAACGGACGGTCATTGTGGTACTTCATAGAGTCACCTAGCCAAGAATGACAGTGTGTAAATTACCGTAAAGTTCTGCTGATAATTTACAATCTCAAGGAAAATATTTCACCTGCTGTTCCTGTGTATCCAGACACAGTGAGGGCAAAATAATTCTCCTCAGAATCAATGGAAAAGTTAGCATAGTGAGAATAAGCGGTTTCATTTCCGGATCGCAGGTCGACCCTCAAGCTGACAGGACCAATGCTGGTCAAGTTGTGCAGAATCTCATTTCCTGTTATGGTGGTCAGAAAAACAAAGTGAGATACAAAGTGTTCATTGGTGATTATTCAAGTAAACTTCAACTGTACCGAGCCAGAACTCTTCACTAAGGTTTCCAAAACCGGTTCTGTATTCACTCCAGGTCCTGTAGAAATCAGTTTTTCCACTCATTCTTCTTTGGAACACCTAGAAATAAAATTAGGCATCTAGATGACTTTCATTTTTTTGTGTTATTTAAATAGTTTGTTTCACCGTCCAACCGCCTCCATCAGTCTCCATGTCGCAGTAGACTCTCAGGACCTGGCCATCTTTCCCCTGGGGGTAGATATCTACCTCCCCAGACTGAAGAGCTCCATTCAGCAGCTCTTGAGAGCACTCAGTCGGGTAGGGGAAACGTAGCTTTCCTGTGAAATGGGTTGGAATAATTAATATTATTCCTGGAGTGGACGGACAAATTTGGATTCTGGTCTACCTGTGATGAATTCCGTGGTAACAATTGACGTGTAATGTCCATCTCGTTCGCCTTCTACCAGAACGTTATAGCGTGACATCGGTAATAGCCCTGTCAGTTTATACTCTGTGATGGTGGGCTCCAGAATTAGCTCCTAGTATAAACATCAAGATCATTACAGTAATATGTTGTGGATTCATTGTTTGGGAATAATAATCATGGTCTATGACTCACCATTGCCTCCTCTCCAACCACTTGGTAGATCAGTCTGTAGCTGTGATAAACCACAGTAGAACTTCTCCAAACAATCAAAGCAGAGCGTGCACCCACTTCGCTGGCTTTGACCACTTACAAGAAATAAAAAAAAAAATGGCTGCTTTTGAACCTGACTAAACAAGCTTGATCCAACCTTTGACTCGCCATCTCCTCACCATTTGCAGTAGTGAAACTAGTTGTAATGGCCGCACTCTGAAGACTGTCCTTCTGGCTTAGGACTTTGATGGTGTACACGGTGCCTCTCTGCAGGCCTCTCAACTGGTGCTCCACTGAGTTTCCAGACACCATCACGGTCACGGTGACATTAGGAGCTATGGGAAGGTGGAGACTTACTTAGCTGGTTTTGCAGTGGATGAACTTATTTCATTAGGACAGTTCGAGTTTTTGAACTTACTCTTGGAGGATTCGTAGCTGATGATGAAACGGTCTACCTTGCCCAAGCTGGGAGTCCATTGTAGCACTGCTCTGGTGTCTGTCACATTAATAGCTCGGAGGTGGGTTGGGGGTGCGGGAACTGCAGATGAGAAACGACACTTGCTTGCACCTAACTTTCAGAATTTGAGAGCAGATGTGGAATTAGTTTTTTACCTGTTGTGATAATGGACACAAGAGCATCACTCTGGATTCTGCCTTGCGTTGTGGTGACAGTGATTATATAGGAAGATCCAGCAGACAACTTGGAAAGAACCACATGAGTCTGTCGGGAGTCCAGATTTACTGAATGGGTCTCCCCTTAAAAGAAAAAGTATGAATTTATGCAATTCTAGCGGTTATGCATTTTAGTAGTCGCCATTTTTTACAGACCTGTGACAATGTGGGTGTACGTGATTGTGTAGCCCGTTATTGTCGTCTTGGGTTTGGACCAGGAGACCATCAGTGATGTCTCTGTTATGTTGCTAAAAACCATATCTGTGGCTGGCTCGGGACCTAAAGAAGAAAAACGAGGAGTGTTGGAGGCATTCAATGACTCTAGTCACAATGGTTGCATTTTGATTTTACCTGTAGTTGCAATAATTTTGTGAATCTTGGATTTTCTGTCCACTGCAGTTCCATATACGTATAGGACATAGCGTGTGTTTGTGCGAAGGTTACTAAACTCAACAGATCGCACATTGCCAGGCACCGCCAGCATGATCCTCTTGGTTTCTGTTTTACTTCTTGATGCTACGACTTTACTTGAAGAGGAAGTGCTCTCCTTGTGTACCTGGACCTCCATTTTGTTTTTTGCTGCCTGAACATTCTCTCCCCCAAAAGCTTCCTCTTCAAACTCTTGAAAGTCCTCCTCATCGCCTTCTGCTTGTGGTTCTCTTCTAATCACTGTGAAGTTCTTGAACATTCCTTGTGGTGCTGACCATGAGATGATGAAGCTATGGGAAGAGATGTTTACAACCTTCACAGAACCCAATCCTCCTGTTCTTGTCGCACTCGTCATAGAACCGCCATGGGTAGTTGTTTGGCTCTGGGAAACTCGAGCTTTGTTCTCTGAAGTAGCTACAACCGAGGCATCCACGATGTATTGACTCTTCACTGTGACACTGCCTTTTCCTAGCTTGCTTGCATCTGTGGTATCGATAGAAGTATGTACAGTTGAAGTATCTTTTCCTTTTCCAGTTTTGGCATCTACAGAGACCACTGTATTGGTACTTCTACCTTGCCCAGTTTTGATAGCATCTGAGTGCGCAGTACTGCCTTGTCCAGAACGTTCTGCTCCAGTATCTCTCTCATTTTCAGTCTTGCTAGCATCTGTCTTTCTGTCGTCAACGTAATGCACAGTATGTCTGCCTTGTTCAGTCTTATGAACGACAGTTGTAGTTGCTCTGCCTTGTTCAGTCTTGCCATCAATAGAGTGCAAAGTTTTAGTAATTTTCAATTTCCCAGTCTTACTAGCATCTATGTTTCTGTTGTCAACCACCTGGGTAGTCATAGCATGTCTACCTTGATCAGTCCTTGCAACAACAGGATGCAATTTGATGGTATCCCTCCCTCTTCCAGTCTTGCTAGCATCGGCAGAGTGCTCGGTTGTAATATGTCTGCCTTGTCCAGCCTTGCCATCAACAGAATGCAAAGTTTTCTTGCTCGAATCTGATTTTCTGTCATCACCAGAGACCACAGATGTGGACGTATGTCCGGTTTTACCATCCGTTACTGAATATCTCCCTTGTCTGGTTTTGGTAGGATCCATGTTTATGTCTTCAACAGTAGACACTTTTGTAGTACCTGTTTGTTTTTCAGTGTTTTCATCAACAGAGTGCAATTTTACATTTTTAATCTGCTTTGACCCTGCTGATTGAGTTAAATTCTTTCCAGTGACTGTGAACTGCTCCTTGGTCTCCTTTCCGGCCAAGGTTTTGTTTGTTGCCACAATCCTGGTAAGAATTTTTCCCAATTTCGCTGTTCCGTTTAAATTGGTGACACCACTCTGGGTTATGTTGGACTGAGGTTCATCTTTGAGTTGATCTGATTTTGAATATGATTTAACCACGGTTCCTTCTTTGATCATTTTAAAGTCTGTCTTTTTTGTACCTGATGTCATAGTTTTGCCTTTTTGGGACTCCTCATGCTTTCTGGCTTCATGCTTCAGCAAAATCTGGCCAACAGTAGGGACAGTAGGCTTTGTGGAACCTTTTATCGTAATTCTCTTCTCAGAAGCATCCACATTTATTTGTGCATTTGCAAGACCTAATTTTGCAGTAGTGGCTAACTTTGATTTCGTGTCAGTCTCCTTGGCATTAGTTCCCTTCTTCTGGTCCTTCTTTTCCAGTTGCACCTGCGCTACCATTTTTGTTCTATCCTCTATATGTTCCTTCATAGTGGTTCTTTCTTTATTCTCTTTCTGGACCTCTGTGTCCAATTTTACCTTGATCGTCCCTTTGGCTTCTCCTGGTGTTACAGAGCAGAGGAATCATTGTTAGATGTGGATTTAAGATCAATACATTTTTGTCACATTTAGACAATCACTTACTTTTATTACAGTCGGCTCCTCGTGCACAGGTACTGCAATCTGGGCCCATGAATCCTTCCTTGCAGATGCATTTTCCTTTCTGACATTCTCCATTGTCACTACAATCATTTGGACAATTTGCAGAACACGGACCTGATTGGGAAACAAAAATAGTTTTGTCATACGAAAAAGCAGAGCCGAGTAATCATATAGGGTGAAATCTAATAACCATACATTTGTTCTTCATCGAAGACATCTCTCTCTCCAACCTGGCCAAGCGTCCTTTCAACTCAGCCATCTCGGCCTCACAGCCGCCAGTACAGCCAGTGGGGATCAAACTGATCTTATGTGTCATGACCAATGGAGTACCAGGTTTTAGGCTCATCTCATGCTCTTTGGTGTTGCTTGATTCACAGTCATTAGCAAAAACCAATTTGATTGGCTGTGAAGGGGCAGTCTTTACTTTAGTGTCGCTGGGAGCTTTGTTTACAGTTGCCTGGTCCGCAGAGGTTTGGTCTGTGAGTTTGGAATTCTTCACATCACTGGTAGAAGAAGATTTGACCACAATTGTGGGATCAGCAGTGGATGTGATCCGAGGTTTTACAGTTGCTGGGGTACTGGTTGCAGCGGCCTTTGCAGCTGTGACAGTTGGAACCTTCTTCAAATCTTTGACACTTACAGTCTGATTCTCATGGACCATGGTCTTCTCTTTGACAACTGCAGAACCGCTGGTTGTAGAGGCCTTTGCTGAAGTTGAGAGAGGAGTTTGGACTGTTGGGGCAGGCCTTTCTTTAGTGTTCTTCATTTCTCCGGTGGAGGGAGATTTAACAACAGTCTGATTGACAGAGGCTGAGAACTTGTTTCTGGTGGTTTTAGTCCCGCTGGCTGACTTTGTGGATATTGACTGAGCATTTTGAACTGCGGTAGGGCCTGACTTGACTTTGGCAATCTTCCCATTGCTGTCTGAATGAGATTTTTCTAAAGCAGTCTGATTGACATTAAGTTGGAGTTTGTCTTGAGTGGTTTTCGTACCGTTGACTGATGCTGACCTTGTGGATCCTGACTGATCATTGAAGGTTTCAGTGCGTCCAGGATTGTCCTTTGTAACCTTCACTTCATTGCCTCTTGTGGATTTAGCTAAACTTGTCTGATTAACTGACCCTGTGAGCTTGTCTTTTTTGGTTACAGTTCCACTCACTGTAGATGTCTTCACTGATGGGGTCACAGTGGTCGAGTTTACGGTTGGTCTGGGTTTACCTCTGGTGTTTACTGTAGCGTTTATCACTGGAGGTTTTTGGTTGGGGAGAGGAGTCGGTAAAACTGTTTGATTGATGTTTGGATTTAGGGTGGGACGACCGGTCAGTTTGGCGGGACTGCTGTTTTTTTGTTTTGGAACGGTGAAAGCAACATTGGTTTTAGTCAAGGCATTTCCTGCAGAGTTTCTCTTCTGATTGGTGCTGGTTTGAAGTGAAGCAAATGGTGTGAGAAGGAGGAGAAGTCCAAGCGTAAACAACATTTTCAGGCAGTAACCAGAGATTGACTTTGGAATATCTGTCTGTATGTTATTCTTAAGATTATGAACTTCTTCTTCTGAGGGGTTGAGCCAGCTTTGACCTACAAATGAGAAGAAAGTCATTGCTTGTGTCTTCAACTACTTCAACTATTTCAAATATTTTTGTTAGCTTATGTATTTCTTTCTTTGCTTTCATCTTCAATTCCTTAAATCCTAATAATTATTGCCTACTTAGATACACTGGAAAAAAATCATTCTCAGTATTTACGTAGATGGCACTAATGAATAGTAAAATACAGTTTTTATTTTTTCTCAATTTTTTAAGGGTCTTTAAACCTAATTATATGTTATTTCATTTACTTAAAAGAGATATACAAACATACAATATTAGTATAAACATATTGATCAGGATTTTCTTTGATTCACATTTGATCAGAACCTAGTACGCCATTTCCAAATAAGGTAAACCGAAATATGAACTGACATAATGTGACAGTGTTCCGCCTCACACCTATAATAGTTCATTCATCTGCTTGCCTGGGCCATATTGGATGGTTTTGAACAGGAAGCGAGAAGTCTGATGGTGAACCTGAGTGGAGAACTAACAGTGGGGGACTGTATAGAACTGTGGGACATTGTTTGTCTTTCACTCCACAGAAGCTTATATAAGCCTCTGCAGCCACGACCAATAAAATCCACATAAAGAAATATGTCATACCATTGAATGGAATCAATAGAATGAATATCAAGTCAACAAATTGCAACACCTGATGACCTACATTTTTTTTTGTTCACCAATTAAATGTGTGTGTACTTCATAGTAAGTGACTGCACTGAAGCGCACCAATTTTAATTCTAAAATAAGAAAACGCAAGTTATAAGTTCATTTGCGTTACTTTTACACACTGAAAAATGTGTGCACCAAAAACAATTACTGAACACGTTAATGGATTGAAAGACCCCCCCCCATTCAATTACAAGACTTGTGTGCGCATAATATGCCAACCCATAAAATTTGAAATTGCAAATATTGATACAGCTTTTCACTCTCAAAATCCTGCTTACATTAGAAGTGTATATAATTTCTCATGTACAAAATCCACACTATACATATAAATTTGATCAAATATTTCGACAGTTAAAAGACGTCAATTCCAGTAAATTTCATTCCCCACCCCAACTGAGCATTATGGGGGTCACCTACCTGTTTGATGATTTTTATATCTTATCTCTGTTTGCCTCCCTCCATTTGATTGGAAAATTGTATGCTGACTTGCAGGGTGGGAGCGAAGCAGAAGAAAAATGGCAAGGGATAAAGTTCGCTTCTACTTAAGGGACCCCCACATCCTCTCTCTCCAACTCCACCCCCCAGTGGTCACACTTACTCAACCACCTCTGAAAATATTTAAACTCGCCAAAAAAAATGGGTAGATTTCCATTGACTTAAGATCTTTAATTTATCTCGGGAGTTTTATTGTTTACCAATATTACAATTGAGATCACCCTTTAAAATGTAATTTCGTACACCATCATTTATGTTCAATTCAATTTACAGTTGGAATATTGTCATTTAAAACTTGTTTTAAAAACGTTACGCAATACTACGTGCTCACTCATCTATGAACAAACAAACATATAGACATATATACATATAAATGTATATACACAGTAATTGAATGAATGTCCGGTGTGAGAATCATGATTCAGCTAAAATACATAACATAACACTGCAGGTATTCAGTAGCCACTCTGTGGGACAGGAATCTCTCGCTATATGAATCGGTCGTCTGTTGGCATTAATGAGATGTAACTACGCCACCGTTATGTAAGAGACCATTTTAAGGAATGTGGTGTGGTTCTGCATCTTGGACCAAAATGGCCACCCACCATCCCTCCTTTTGTAAACCACATGAAGACAAGTTAGTCCAGGCTTTGCAAGCAAGCGGGCATGAGTGACATTTTGCAGAGGTGCAACAACATTTCCAGCCACTGCCACATGCAGGCCTTTTAATGATTAATAATTAAGACTATTTTGATCACAGAGCACATTCATTGAATTATGGTGTCTTTTTTTAGATGTATTTTTCAATTAAAAAAAGTGAATGAAATAAAATGGTACTGAAAATGAAATAAATAATTGAGTAAAAGGTATAAAACTAAAAATATTAAGACTAAAAAAATATCCATCCATCCATCCATCCATCCATCCATCCATCCATCCATCCATCCATCCATCCATCCATCCATCCATCCATCCATCCATCCATCCATCCAGAAGTGTCCAATAAATTTGGCTCTCCTCATCATGCCCACGTCTCATAAGTGCAAATTGCACCACTCTCTCCCCCCCATCTCACTGCCGACCCTGCCCTGGCCTTTTGGGAGAGGCCCGACCTTAATCAACGATATTCCACACCTGACAAAATACAAACAGCCTTGGGAAAACATGCATATTTGCCGTGCCATATGTTGCTAAGCTAAAAACTCAAAAGTGTTATTGACACGACTTCTGGCGAGCCAAAGATCAGACAGAATATAAATCCAAGATTTCACTCCACACTCTCAGAATTTATTGGGAGTGGTAGATGTTTTATGTTATTTAAATATACTTACTCCTTAGGTCTGAAGCAGGGAAAACACCCAACCAAATCCAGAAATCAGATGAGCTCTGACGTTCCTTAGGCGCTGTAATGTCACTTCCAGTCAACAGCAAGTGGCATGATGGCCGCCCCCGGGATGCATAAAAATGCTTGATTCATATTCCACAATCACGACATTAATCAGAACGTCATAGAACATATAATTGCAAAGAAAAAATTACATTGATTTCCCCTTTAACATGTAAAATCTAATTCTTGTCTGTCAAAAGAACGTTTCTTTGTACGTGCCAAGATTTACCATCTTGCATTGACTTTTCGGTTTTGCAGCTGACTAATGTTTCTGGCATATATCCTCCTCAGATTCAAAGGTAACAAAATGTCTTATGCTCGGAGGGCCAGGACAGAGCAGCCATTGATGGGTTTGCATTGAAGTGATGCTCAAGTCCTCCCATGTTGCTTACTTTGGACTGGGCCTCTGAGATTAGAATAATATCAGCACATAAGCCCTCGCTTGTTCTTCACTTCTCCATCACTCTGTCCTTTCTGGCCGTTGTTTTCTCTGGTTAATGTTCTCAACTAATTACAGCTTTAAAACGACAGACAACTTTTTGGACCACAATGGATTAAAAAGTGATATGTAGCTCAAAATTTGTCCCCTGTCCACCTTACCCTGAAATTTAATATAAACATTTTATGCCAAACTGAAAATCATCTCATCTTCGCACTTTTCCTCCTCTCCCTCCTCCATCGCGTAGCAGATGTTAGGAGGCAGGCCGTCTGCGACTTTAAGGACGACTTTGTGGAGCACAGAGACCTCTCTCAGCTTCTTTACGGCAAAGCCAGTGAACGGGGAAAAAAAAACCTTTCAAAATAAATATATTCAGCTGGAAAGCTAAATCAAACCAGTCCACCAAAACTCAGTCACCCTATTTGGAGGGGAGGGACATGACAGAATGAATGCATCTGATTTTATCGATTTCAGATTTGTAATTTATACTTTGGGCCTAGTTTATGTTCATATTATAAAAAAATTAAAAAACTTTTAACTGATAGCCTATTTAGAGCCTCCTTGTATATCACGACTACAACTTAATAACATTTTTTGACCATCTGGCTTTTTCTCTTCACTTTCACTCCTTTTGCTTATTAAGAAAATTGTGGCTATTGATTTTAAATTCCAAATTTGTTGCTTTTGGAATCCTATCTTAAATAATCCTCATACAAAGATGCTTGTTATCATGGGCTGCAAATTTTGGTCTCGTATTACTTCATTTAATGTGTTTTTTTTCTGTTGTATTGTCATTTTATGTTATACGGTATTTTCTGTAAATTTATTTTGAAAGCACTATATAAATGATGTATTCTGTTTTATATACGTATATATACGTATATATAAAATATATTTTATATTTTATAATAGGTAAATGACTTTGACAGCTCCACCTCCATATTTATAAATGACACAAGGCCTTCCTATGGAATGACAGATTTGCACAGTATAATTTTCAAAGTGATAACACAACTTGCATTTCACTGGCATTCCCTGCTGCTTTTAGCCAAACGTCTTTTATCACTAGGCTGCTAGGAATTGCCAACTCCACATACTAAGTCTCCTTGCATTGTTTACATTGCAGATGAATAGAGCTTTTACTTATGCCACTTGAAGGAGCAACCCTCCTCCTCCTCCTCCCACTTGAGAGTGGAGAGCTACTAAGTTACTAACACTCTTCAAGTCCTCAATATCAGCCACAAACTCTGTTAGGAGTGTGAGGACTGCAATGGCTGTCAGTCTCTTGGATACACATGAGAAAAGTAGTGTTAACCACATTTTAGTGTTTTATTTATTTGTTTTTTATCTAATAGGTGCTTTCGGTCATTTGTGAGTTCCAGCAGATGGAAAGCATTTCCACTCTACATCCCAATTCATATTTACATGTGTGTGCAAAAAGCTGTAGGCAAACATCTGATTTCTTGTTTTCATGATGTAGTGGGCCACAAATGTGTGATCTCACCATACACACTCTGCACTTGACTTTTACAGATAGTGGAACCTGGAAGAGCCAAAATAATTCCCTCCTTAAGGAAATGGAAAAAAAACTGTCACCATCACAAAACCTTTATTAAATGTCCATGCTCTCGAAGGAAAGCTTTAAATGCTATTCTTCAAAACAGTGACACCCAGTGGTTATGGGTTGTAGGTACAGGTCAAATAATTCCTGTAAATTCATTTCCTGAAGTTTGCATAATATGGTACCATTTATTGGTACCAAGACCACAATCCAAAACCATGCTTGACTAATTCAAAACTCTAAATTGTTTAATGGCGGGAGTCATGGGGGTCAAGTCATACTGTTGTTAGACTGTTGCTCTTGGAAGACAAATTGCAAAAGTTATCTTTCTAATTAACCAAGCAACTAAGTGGTTGGACCCTATCGATTTTTTTTTCCCCCTCATGTAGCTTCTCCTAGCTGTGTAACTGTGGGCAACAAGCTTACCGCCACGTCTAGTGGGTATCTAGGAGCGTAATATGAGCGTGAGGATCTATGCTATAGATAAAGAGGGTCTATAATAGGCGTCTGTATATCTAGTATGCAAGACAACAGAAATGGATGATTCTGTGTCGGTAATTCACCACCGAGACATTGAATGGATAATCAGCAAAGATTCACAGTAGTTAGTTGCTTTTTTGTCAATTTGTCTTTGGGGTTTTTTTCATCATGCAGAAAATGATTCTGTTAAATGGTGTTAACATCACTAAAATACATTTATTTTACGTTATTAATCACAAATATTCTTAATAATAATGTAACCAAGTGTCTTTTTGTGTGTTGGTGACAAATACACAAAGGGTTGTGTTTTTTTCTTAGCATTACTTTTAATTTGACAATATCTCTTGATAATGGCCACTGTACTTATCCACAATACATTCCCATTATTTACTAAAAGAATAGTCTCGACTCTTTGAGTTATTATAAAAGCCAATCTCAGGGCACATTATACTGTAGATAGTTGTTCCAGTGACATTTTGCAGATCAAATAAGATGATTTAAAATCTGCTTGCGTGCTGAAAATAATGCTTTTGTTTCTGGATGCACGGCACTAGAGTTGATGGACTGTAACTTTTTTACGTTCAGAAAGATTATCCTCTTCATGCCCTGTAGACACAAGCCATGAGGGTTTCCCAAAGCCCAATCAAACATTGCATTGTGTAAGCCCCTTAATTACAAAAACAGCAACAATAACACAAAAGAGTCAAGTGTCAGGTTTTATTGTAAATCATTGAAGGAACCAATTACGGTTTAAGACAGAACCAATAAGATCAGTTTTTGTAACATACTTTACCATTAGTCTATGTTACAGGTGCTGTAGGTTATATTTCATGAGATAAGCATCTTTGGTCTTTTAATAATTCTAATATTATTATAAGATATAAAGCGGTCTTTCCCAAAACCAGATAAAAAAAAAAAATAATTGGATTCAGGAGTCTATGGGCATCTAATTTATTTCTTACAACTTACCACATTGTAAAATAGTCAATATAATAAGCACAGCCCGCATCAAAATTCTATTCACTCTTATATGTAGCGTCCAGCTTAATAAGGCAAGGCAAACACGTGTCTTTAGGCCAATCACTACAGAAAGTCAAACCATTTTTTGGGGGGAAATTATTTTCCTTAGTTCCTCCCGTGAAGTCAGTCACTGCGGACTACAAAGTGTATCAGTGGGAGTCAGGGGCCTGATGTCCACCCACAACTCCTGGATGTGGAACACAAGAATTGCGTTTGGACAATCAGTCCCAGAATCCCGGTCACAGCAAAACCAGTAGACACTGCAATAGCTTAAAACAGGGAAAATTTAAAGACAAATAACATCAAATGTGCAGCATGTTCAATGATTTGCTCCAATTTAAGTGAATAAGCAGGTTACAATCAAACTTTTGGATTCTTAAATAAAGCCAATTTCCCTTTGCAAGAGAAATTCTAAGTACTTACAAAAACCTTGAGTTATGCATTTTCATTCTCGTCCCAGTTATTAACATTGTGTCCTTTAATATCTAATCTATGTACCTCGTAATAAATCTCGTTAAAGTCCACACGCGTGTGCATCCGACCTCGAGCGCTGCCTGTTCCGTTTTGCCTCCTCATGTGCCCCTCTTCGCCACTTCCCATCTATCCATCTCATTTCATGCAGGAGCGGGGTTACCTAAGCGACTGGGCCTCAAAGGAGAAAATCTGCTTTTCTACAATTAGCTGTGAAAGTGACAGAAGGAAAAGAAGGGAGGGCTCCGTGGCGATGGGGGGCTCCAACGCAGAGAAGAAAAGAATGACGGCAGTGCGCATGACAGGTACCAAGATGTAAAGTTAAAAAGTGCTCATCTCAAGTCTTTCCAAATGTTGATGTTGTAGAAAGAAAAAAAAAAAGGATATTATTAGGCTGGTCAAAATCAGTGCATTAATTTTTTTATTTTGCAAAATGATAAATTTACATATATTTTCCCTAAAAAATATTCATGAGAATAAGCACTGAATGGATTTCTTCAATAGGCACAATCTATCAAAATCCTTCACTAAAAATAATAATGCTCTATTGTGTAAGAGAGGTAATATTGTCGTTTACTGTTTTTAATATTTTGCACAACTTCATACAATACCCAAAATGACCACAGTGCAGAGTTTATCTCTCTGACAGTGTCGATCAAACCTATAACTGATATCTTCCGAGGTAGAATGTTTCAGTCAAGGGTCTCAGTTTCAGTCAAGGGTCTCATTTTTAAGTGTACCTAATATTGTGGCCAAATCCCAAACTTGGCGGCATCACACTATTACGAGTTAAAGATACCCGGTGTGGTCATCTTTAAAGATGCGAAGGGAGTGCCTGCTGAGTTACCATGGGGAGCATTACACAAAAGGGTGTGTCGTGGGAATGTCCCGCAAAGGTCAGGAGTGAGGGTAAAGAGGTCAGAGGTCAGAGCCAGCTGGACAGCACACAAGAGGAAAGGAGGGTGAGAAAAGATGGTGAGGGGCTCCGGGGTGGAGATGGTCCACAAACGGACGGAGTGGACCCAATGGGACATTAACATTGAACTGATGGGAGGCTCAGTGGCCAGTCGAAGCTCAGCTATGACACACTCATGCGTAATGGGCCGTGGTAATTGACAAATGACGAGAAGCTCATTGGGGATGCAAAAAGCAGCCTTCCAAAAGCTGTATACGATTACAAGGTTGGGGGGGATTATCTGAAATTATACCTAAATGCTATTTCCTGGGATTTGCAATAGAGATGTACTATCACAAAATGCTAATTACAAAAGTTTGAAAGCTTTTTTGATTCGGTTCACAATGCACACTATTAAAATGTATATATTTTTTCCCATTCTGCTTTTAATCTTTAGTCTGCATCTTCAAATTTGGATGGACACATTGCTATTCTATGTTTAGAGTGGTCATTATAGTTTGTAGGAAAAGTGTAAGCTATATTAACGTTTTATTTTTATATGTAAGTATTCAGTACAGACGGTATTATGTATTTAATTCACTTCATGGCAAACGGGAATAATAGAAACTAAGAAATTCTATTTATGTTAAAGATTTATTAATTTATTTTAATTATTTTTTATTTCATTTGTTTTTATTATTTCCATTATACGTATATAGCATTATTTTTTTATCTTATGGATGGATGACGAACCGATGAATGAATGAATGAATGGATGAACGCATTGATAGATGATAGATAGATAAAATAAAATGATATCCCTAACCAAATCAGGAAATAAAATGAAGAAACAGTTCAGATGTAGCTATAAACTTACGTTTTGTATTTATTTTATTCTATTTTGTAGATAATATTTTTTCTTTTTTTTCACTATTAAATGATCAGCAAGGCAGTTAAGAATATTGTGAACAATTCCCACGGTTATGGCTGATCGCCGTAGACCTCAGCACTGTGGACAAGGTCACTGAGGGGCAGCAGGCCGTCTGCATCGGATCCATGGTGGTCCTAAAAAAAGCATCTTGAGCACAAGCAGTCGGGGTCAACATGCAAATATTAACCCCTGGGTGAAAGCAGCGGATCAATGTTCTCATGTCACTCTCTCTGCTCATGAATGTGTCGGCCGGCTTGCCGCAGTGTTTTCATATTTAATGACATTCACGTTAAACAATGGAGGAGGCAGACCTCGAGTATCCTCTCACACTAATGCGCCGCTCTAGTGGAACAAGCGAATGGCAGCGAGATGAAACCTGTGACGAAAACTCAACAAAATTGGAGGCAAATTTAAAAATCTTTCTTATCCAGGACAGTCCTGGCAGATGAAGTTCAGTTGCTGTGTCTCAGGCAAGCCCACCCATTGCTGCCTCCCTGTGGTCAACATGGCACCAGTTATTCCACATTCATGAGCACGCTCTGGTGGACCTTGTCCAGGAGCCCAGTTCTGGTAACAGTCAGAGGCCGAACCGCTCCAAAACCAAAGGTCAAAGGTGCAAGTGTAGCGCAGGCCGAGCCAAATGTGGGATGATGTGGCATTCTGTGCCATCTGCGCCACTTGATCCTGAGTGCTTTGCCCGGTGATGTAGACGAGGTCCATGTAGTGCTCTCTGCAGTAACTCAAGGCGTCCATCCAAGTCATGTTTTCACGAATTAATATTAGGTTTTCTGTGAGAAGAGAGGAAAAGGGCAAAAGGTTATCAACTACATGTTTTCTTCATCTTGTAAATTTGTGTAGAATAGCTAATATGCCTTTTAAACCAAGTTTTCAGAGCTGCCATACTTCTCCTTTCCACTGGAAGGCAGCATACTTCATAACAACTACTATACCTTGATTAGACTTTTGCCTTTTTACTTGACTTTCACTTTAAAATTAAAACTAAATTAAATACCAAGTATACCTGAAGTCGAAGGAGGACTACTCCCAGAGGGTGTTACAGTGGATGACTGTGTTGCGTTCAATGTCCCCACCTGCGTCGTAAATCCAGAAGCATCGTCTGGCGTAGAAATGTTTTTGTTACAGGTTTGTTTGCAGTTGTACTACATTGTGCTCATTGCAAGTATGACACATATTGTACCTGTATTTGATTGTTGGGTAGAAGTAGCTGCTGTGGAATTAAATGGAACCACTTCTGAGTTGGTCGAAGGTGTTGTTGTTGGAACTTTCCTGGCTGTGCCAAAAGATACACAATAGAGCAATGGCAAATGCGACTCCAATATACATTCTAAAGAGATTTATGGCCAAAAGCATTTTTTCTTGTAGTGAGTAGTACAAACAAAGTTGCTCTTTGGCACCATAAATGTTTTGACTGACTAAACACTTGACAGCAGTGCGCATGGCTGCCATTTTCAAGGGTTTACATCTGCCAACCTTTCATGGGCCAAGGCACATATTGATGTTAGAAAAATCTCACAGCACACCAACAAACAAAAAGTACACAGAGCGGCCTTGAATATTTGTGGTTCAGATTTTGCGAATTTGCCAATTTGCTGATATTTTGGAGAACCTGTCCTTTTGATGTTCTCAATCCAAGTCTAAGATAAAAGTATTACTTTGGTGCCATGTGGGAAAGTCTTGGGACCAAGAAACTATGATGAACTGAGGGGAGGAGCTTAATTTATCCATCGTGTCTCAATTTCCTCACCAATTACTATAGCTTTTAGAATTTTACAATAGGGTTGAATGATATTAAGTATAGTTTAATAGACGTGTCAACTTACGGCCTTGGCAGACAAAGGTGTGTTGACTGCTACATTTCAGATCATTCCACTGTCCGCCATCTTTGAATACAGCAGCAACACAATCTTGATCACGATTGTTTGGTTGCTGTCGTTTCCAGTAGCGGAACGATGACTCGCTCCCGTCGGACCACCTCCAGGAATCTCGAAAGAGGCCGATCCATAAGTTTTGAGCTGTGGAGACGTTCCGGACTTCCTTGTTTTCTTCTGCTGAGCTTACACTGACCAGATCCAAAGATAAATCCCTGCAGTGCTTTTGGGCATCCCTCCATGATTTCGTGTTGGCAACAAAAATGTAGTCGCTTGGAGCATCCCTGTTGCCTGAGATTTTTGGAAAGCGTGATTTGTGACATTGGTCAAAGAATGACTGCAATTTTCAGATTATACAGTTCTCAGTTTGTACTTACTGTGACAAACAAAGCTCCTCTTGGTTTCACACTCACTTTCAAACCATTCTCCCTGTGAATCCATAGCTGCACATGAATGTTGAGCCAATCCTTGTGGATTTCCCACCTTCCAATTAAAGAAATCTACTTTTTGGTTAGGCCAAGCCCAATGCCACCTCGATACATCTCCCAGCTCCAGTCCTATCCACGCTCTGATGGTGTCATTTGGAACAGAGGCAATCAGATCGCTCATATCTGTTACGTTGTTGATAGTGGCAAGGTCAGTGTGTGTCCGTCTACAGTAGTCCTTTGCTTCTTCATGGGTCTTCTTAAGCGCAATGTAGTGGAAATTGGAAAACGCCAGTATGATAGAGCAGAATTCTGTGGAGTGACAGCTTATTTGTTAGGTTAGAGAAATGCAAAAAAAAAAAAATTGCAGGGAACCCCTAACATAAAATATTAGTCTTTACACAACTACTAGAATCATCATGTTGTATGTCTTGGATATTGCGTGCATAAAAACTACAACTAAATTTCATTATTCTTTGCATTTGTAAATGTGCTATTAAAAGACCCTCAAGTTACAAACCTGAAATTAGCAGAAGGGTTCTGGTCCATTTCATTATGATATGTTTTCATAAAGAAAAACTACAATATACATTTATATGTAATGGCTCCCGTACAGTTAATTAAGTTATGAAGAGGAGGCAGTAGCAGCAACTGTGGCACCCACTAAAGCACTAAGAATTCCACTTGTCCTGTTGAGAGACTCCTCTTCAGGAATGTCTCTTACCAAAGCAGTTTTTCTTGTTTGTCACTCTTCAGAACTGCATGCTAGTACACAATGTCTCTACCGCATTGTTGACGTTTACACGCAGTCACCAGGAATCTGATGACAAATTCATAAAATTGTTGAGCATTAGAAGCACAAAGAGGTCATGTGGTGACACTGTGAATGATTATTCAATGATTATAAAATCAATGAGTTCTCGCTGATACTATTGATTTGACTCAAGTGTCGACTTCTATTATTTTATTTATTTTTTTTAGCTATTTTTGTTTTAACCCTCATGCTTGAGCTTGCCTTGTGACACTCTGGATAAGCAGCTATGCCTCCCAATTGGAAGCTCATGCCTGTCATTCTGTAAAGAACCACGTTTTCACATGGGGCAATAAATTGTAAAATAGTGCAATCAAAGGTTTTTTGATTAAAAGACAAACCTTAACTACTTCGGGTGTCATTGTATCCGTTTACGCCTAGATGTTTCTGAGAAACAAGCTCAGTGCTCCCACTAATTCAACATAATGGTGAGTTTTATTAATAAAATGTAATAAATAATAAACAAATAATTACTAATAAATAAATACATAAATAATTAATAAAAACAATGATGTCGTTTATAGTTGTTTTTATGCCAGTCGTATCATTTTATTTCATCGTATTTATATATTTATTATAGATGTAATATTTATTCATATAAATGTATTATTTATTTATATAAAGACCGCAAAAATATTTCTGACACGTAACCGGTTTCGAGGCGCAAAAAAAGTTGGGGACCTCTGGCCTAATTAATACAGACCAAGGACCCCGCCTACCACCAGCGCTCACCTTGTGCGCCGCTGTCACGTGACCACGCTACTGGGTGGTCCCAGGAGACATTTTGGCTCGAGTGGAGCTGGCACTGAGCCATCATGGCCAGTAAACAACAGCAGCGTCAAGTTGAAGGCAACTGTCTTTGAGCGGCGGCCTTGCTGTCTGTTGGCTCTCCCCGGGAAGCTCGATCAAGACACAGAGTCGAGCTATCCAACAATGCTTCGATTTTGTGTTTGGTGAGTTTCCCGGACCTGCGAGCGAACTCGTTCGTTGCCATTATCTCACTCGCCCCACCATGTAAGTTAGCGCTAAGCTAATGGTGGCCACGCTAGCTGTTAGCCTTAATCGTTGCGAAGCTTCGCTAAGTGGATTAAGTTACGACGCAGACACCGAATCTAAGCGGTTCTTATAGACAACCGAGCTTTTCGTGCGGAGGTTTGTATTAGACGGATAGATTTTAATTAATTTGAGGCACTTACAATCCGAACCAGGTTTGTTGCTAATGTTAGCCGGCTAATGTTACTAGCTAAAGGCTTGTGCGTCCAATCGATAGACTGTTCATACTCTTAACTTCATGATGATTTAATCAAAGACGGACGATTTTGTATTATGTGCATTGAGAGACGTTTTATATGATTTTAGTTTAATTTCACGGTTAGCATTTGAATGGGCGAACGCCGGGCAACGTTAATGTGTTTGTTGGCGAGCAGCGTTTCTCCAGCAAACGTGGTAACAATCCTTAACTGTAACATTGCCAACTCCCAACATTACGAGTTTGAGATCACTCACAAACGCTGTTAATTTATGTACCCCGGTTACCTTCATGATCATATCATATCCACGAACATATAACATATACTACATTTAAAAGCTTAGAATTGTCACATTGAGAGCTGTTCCTAATCTGCATGACCCTAATGCAACTGACATAACAAAAACATTAGACTCTTAGAATAAAATGTTCTTTAAAGATGATGATGCAAGATAGCCATAACTTTGTAAAGGCAGAATGTTTGACACAGCTCCTGTGTTAGAACTCATCACGCAAGTGGTCATAAAAATGATGCAGTACTAATAACTGCACATATCTAATTGTCATTCTCAGACTGATATCCATCTGGCGGGACTCCATCCTGTGTTGCAAGAGCAATGTCTTCCCAGCAACCTAACAGCTCGGCACCTAACAGCCCCACCAATGTCATTGGTTCTCCGTTTGCTATCAACTCTCCAATGGTCTCGCCCTCTTTGGGATTTGGACCCATCAGCCACAGTCAGGTGAACTGACATTAAAAACGCTCTGCTATTTTAGCCTGGAAGTATTTTGGGCAGTGCTTTATCACACCCCCATTACACCACATGTTAATTGTCTCTGTGATTGTGTCCAGCTCTCAGCTTCCGGCGCCATGTCAGGGATGCATTCAATCAGCAACTCTGAGGACGTCAAGCCTCCGTTCGGCTTAAGGCCCATGTCCGCGCACAGTCCGGGAATCATGTTGTCTCAGAAGCGCCTGTGCGTCATTTGTGGAGACCGTTCATCTGGTGAGTGAATGACCGTTCCATTTGAAAGGCAAGAATATTTGCTTGAGTTTCTCTCATCATGCCTCTGGTTCTTGTGCACTAGGAAAGCACTATGGCGTCTACAGCTGCGAGGGCTGCAAAGGTTTTTTCAAGAGGACGGTCCGCAAAGACTTGAGCTACACGTGCAGGGACAACAAGGAGTGCCTGGTGGACAAACGCCAGCGCAACCGCTGCCAGTACTGCCGTTACCAGAAGTGCCTGGCCATGGGCATGAAGAGGGAAGGTATGCAGATTTCGAACTGCAAAACGCGTCTCTTAAAGTAACAAAAACCAAACAAACAAAAGCACAAAATAACCAAGCAGCAAAAGAAGGGGGAAAGCACCATGATGCAAGGTGCCCTACACTGCTTCATCACTCTTTAGTTTCGCGGTAGTAGGGCTTAAAATAGTCTAGAAATGTAGTAGAGACCAAATGCATCAGGTTGGGTTTAAATATCTAACCTCTGTTTTCCCCTTTATTTTCCCAACTCTCCCCTTTCTCCATCTTTCAATAGTGGTAAGGTGGATGAAAGAAGATGGAAAAGATGAGGGTTGGATGAGTATGGCATTGATATTTTCTAGCTGCTATTTGTATTGTAATGTGTCTTCGATTTAATGTTTTCTCCAACGCGTAAAGCATTTTCATAATGAACCTTGCGGCTGCTTTCCCCATTTTACCAAATACAAGTGCCAAGTCAATGCTGGATGACTTTCACTAAAATGTTAAAGAAAAAAAAAAAAGTTCATTCCTGGCTCAATTAAATTTTCAAACAAAACTAGTAACTAACTAACCAAGTGAAAATATTTCAAATAGGTTTTGTCTTAATACTGAGCACTCTTTCCTGCCTTGTGTGATGCAGCGGTTCAGGAAGAGCGCCAGAGGAACCGTGAGCGGGAAGGCGAGCTGGAGTTCAGCATGGGCATTAATGAGGAGATGCCAGTGGAGAAGATTTTGGAGGCGGAGACTGCGGTGGAGCTGAAGACTGAGCTCCACTCTGACGGAGGCTCTGCGGGCAACTCTGTGAGTATTTGCAACCACCTTTTGTTGCACAATTCAGAAAAATGACATCATTTTATTTGTATTTTTTTATGGAAAGAGCCTGAGCAAAGCAAACAAAAAACCCCACCACTATTTTATGTTGACATATAAACAGTGTTGATGACGTAAGCATACTCATCTGGTGCACAGCAATTTTGAAACTCAAGCCAAAGTTTACCACCAGTTGATTGATATTTCGTCTGCTGCACAAGCACCCCACTTGGAGCACCCTATTAATTGGTGCCAGACGAGCAGCAAGCCTTTGTCTGTCCAGAGCTGGGGGGGGGGGGGGTATTACGTCATTCATTGGAGGCCTGCTATGAACATTCAACCGCCCTTTTAATGGCAGGAAGCCAGCGACCTTATGTCACATGGAGCTTTGGAGAAAGACGTGTAGCTCTGCTTTGGCTCTTTGCCAGTGTAAAGCTAAACTGGTGTTCAGTGGTGCGCATGTTGAATTCAATGGCGCATGAACAGCAGTTGCAGGCTACTATCAACCCCGCAATCTGTTCTGTGACTCTAGTCTAACTTTATCAAGATTGATTATATTTGAAATCATTTAGTCCTTCATTAAACCTTTATTATTGCACGGGTGTTTTTTTTAACTAGCCTAGAGCGCATCCGGAAAGTATTCACAGCGCTTCACTTTTTTCACATTTTGTGCAACATCCTCATTTCAATGTTACATCCTCATTTCAAAATAGTGTAAATTCTTTTTCCGAGCTTCGAGAAGTTCAACAACTCTGGTTCAAGTGTAGGCCACGTGAGCGTTGTTTCTTTGCTAAAGGCCACCGATGAGTGTGAACCAGATTTTGACGGTTTTGTTGTTTGCATGTGAAACTTCCAAAGTGCCCAAGGTGACGCAGCAGTGTGTGTTTCAGCCCCATGACGCGGTCACCAACATCTGCCAGACCGCCGACAAGCAGCTTTTCGCCCTGGTGGAATGGGCCAAGAGAATCCCTCACTTTTGTGAGCTGCCCCTTGATGACCAGGTCATCCTACTGCGTGCAGGTGCCTCATCTCTTACACACTTTAAATCGAGATAAATAAAAATCCAGAGGCTGGTTAATGTATTCTTAATGTGTATGAGGCAATGATGTAACCCTAACACCGGTGTTGCCAGGTTGGAACGAGCTCCTCATTGCCTCCTTCTCCCACCGCTCCATTGCCCTGAAGGACGGCGTCCTGCTCACCTCAGAGCTGCAGCGCGATGGTGCTCACAGCGCAGGGGTTGGAGCCATCTTTGACAGGTTTGGCTACTTAGACTTGTGTCAATTTGCACAAAAGTCCTCATTGTAATCGTGCTTGTTTGAACACAGGGAGAGTGTGCAAAGTGCGGAGGTTGGTGCCATATTTGACAGGTAACATGACATTTTGGTTTTAATTTTTTTTAACAAAACTTGACTGTATTTTGAAAGCCTTGTTGTCGTCCGTCAGGGTTCTCACCGAGCTTGTCAACAAGATGAGAGATATGCAAATGGACAAGACGGAGCTGGGCTGCCTTCGCGCCATCGTCCTCTTCAATCCTGGTGAGCCCGCTAATGGCATCTTGTTACCAATTCTGCCTGCAGAATTTGGTGACGCCACTTGGACAAATGTCTAACTGCCGACAAACGACTTATCTCAAGTCTAGAAGAAACACCGTTAAACCACCTAGCATGCTGCATTTCCACTCACAATGAGAGAACTCCTCAGAGTTGAATGTGTTGTTTTGCTGCAGATGCTAAAGGTCTGTCCAACACGGGGGAGGTGGAGCTGCTCCGGGAGAAGGTCTACGCCTCGCTGGAGGCCTACTGCAAACACAAGTACCCTGAGCAGCAGGGCAGGTATGTGGGCTTCCCGTTTTTCTTCTTCTTTGGACCCGTTCCAAGACAAAGCGGGAGCAGGCGCTTGACAGGCGCGCGTCGTGTGCCAGGTTCGCCAAGCTGCTCCTTCGCCTGCCCGCGCTGCGCTCCATCGGCCTGAAGTGCTTGGAGCACCTGTTCTTCTTCAAGCTGATCGGCGACACGCCCATTGACACTTTCCTCATGGAGATGCTTGAAGCTCCTCATCAGCTGGCCTAGAAGGAGCGTGCAGACTGGAGTGGCACTTTAACTTGGAAACATTTGTCCGCTTGTCTCACTGCTATCTGGGTTCCACTTCCTGTCCATTTTTGTTTTAGTGCTGCACACATTTTGCTCTTTTTAGACCAAACAGGCAGGCTGGTGCTGCATGTCGAAAGAAGTACCCCCCCCCTTCCCCCCACAGGCTATATACCATTTTATATGAGCTTTGTACACACTGCTTAAGTGGATCTATTTTTAAACGGGAGCATGTGTGGAAGACCTAGTCTTCTTTTTAATCCTTTCTAGTCCACCTGGATCTATTCCACAAGATGAAATCTTAGCAGAGACAAAAATGTCTGCCCTCCATTTAGACTTGTTTACGACTTTGCCCTTTTCTGAGGCCAATCACTTGACTTTCTAAAAGCTGCCAGCTGACCGTTGGAGCCATGTCATATTTGGTGCTATTGCTGAGAAAATGCGATTTTATTGGTTTGAGAACCCCCACACCTAAGAGGATATGCAAACATGAGCTTTGTTTTTTTATTTTAAATAAATGTAGCAATATAAAATGTTCAAGTGCTTTCTGCCTTTCACTCATTCAGGGGTTTTACCAAGTAAATCATGTCTGATGGAAAGGGAATATTCCATTTTGTAATTTATACAATTCTGAGGTACTGTGCAAAAGTAAATGTTCAGGGAAAATGTGTGTTAATTTCAATTATGATCAGGAGATGCAAATTATATCATTTTTAACCCGTACCCTTGTTTTTATTATTTTCTCTGTTTTCAGATAGCAGAACATGTGTTGGGTTGCACTGGATTTGCTGACAATGTTTCAGCTTTTTTTTTCTTTTGAAATCATTTTATGCTCCATTGTATTTCCTTCCATCCTTCTTTCCTTGCTAGGTAGCTGCCCTGTCCATTGTACTGTCTCTGCAGTTTATTCAAAGCAAAATTGTCACATTAGGTCCCGAGCACCTCAAGTCATTGATCAACTTGACCTCCATGTGCTCCTTGACGCATGGATTGTGTGAACTAAAAATAAACATGACTTCAGTTTGTGACTCCTTGTTGGACGTCTGTCTTTAAAACAAGACTCCTTGTTGGACGTCTGTCTTTAAAACAAGACTCGGATAGCCGGAAAACTTTTCACAAGCATTTTAATTGTAAATATTGACAGTTTGTTCCTGGCTGCATGTGAAGCCTTGCTTGTGTGTGTGTGTAGCAGTTTAGTGCAATGATATCAAAGCAGTCAAGTGTCCAGAGCACAGAACCAGCGTTCATTTCAAACTGTAACTTGCAGAATGAACGCTTTCAAACTTTTAAATTACATTTATAATACTGCTTTTACTCTATAATACACTATTCTACAAATGGAGCAAAAAGACATTTTACATCACTGGGCCTATATCTTAACTTTACACGTGTATGCTTTTTTTTTTTTTTTTTACTTTTTAAAAAAAAGACCCTTTTGCCATAAGGAAGGAAGGTAGATGCTACACTTGAAATCTAAGGTGCTGAACAGAGTTCACGGAAATCTACTGCTGGTGTTTGCTTTCAATGGCTATGCTCCCATTCTAAATAGCAAACTGGGACTTGTAAATGTTGGGAGGAAAAATGCTTCGAAGATTATAGCGGGTTAGATAAACCGGCCTACTTTAGTTAATTCAAAAATACTTTCCCTTTTCACATCACTTTGACGTAGATGTTAAGAAACATTAAGTGATGATTTTCACATTCATTTTAAAGAGAGGAGTGCCTGTAACAGAATCTCTAATGCTGCCAGTCGAAGGGAGATGTCTTTTTTTTTTTTTTTCCCCCATACTTTTCACTTTCACGTCAACAGACATGTAAGGCGACGGGAGAGAGTTGTCATAATAAATACACTAGCTTCATTATGAGTCGATCCGAACACCGTTTAAAAATCACCGCGGCTCGTGCTCGGTCCTCATTTGATTAGGATGTCCCTGAAAATCTCTCCCTTAATAAATAAGTGTCTCAAGAAAGGCACTGAAATGTACAGCTGGGACAACATGCGCGCCACATGCTGCTGAGCAACTTACCTATTTTGTTCCTCAACCTGCTTGATTGAATTGGGTTCTAATGTGTTCATCTTTTCGTCAAGTGTTTCACATTAATTGATGGCCGGTGGGTCACCTTCTGGAGCGCAAGGCGTTAGTAGCACAGTAGTAATTGTACACACGCAGGTGACATCTTTGGATTTCTCTCACTCGAACCACCAGAGATCTCAAACACACAGAGGTGCTTTAAGGTGTTCGAAGATATCAAGCGCTGGAGGAGTGCAGAAGTCAAGCTCAGTGGTCTCAATGCGGCGCTCAGCCTGGTCTTCTCACGCAGGCGCAAATGAGTCATCCATGTTGGCACGGGAGCGAGGCGTTGAACGTGCGTCCTCCAATCCTGTTCACACCTGCATGTCAGGACCATCGGACAAGCCCAGGACGTTGGCCTCCTCGGATGTCAAACCGCTCTTCAGTGTCCTCCTCACTTCACAAAGCACAACACAAAGTGGACATAAATGGAGAATCAAACTTGTTTTATTCACATTTATTGAGGTGATGTCAATGTAGCACATGTAGCACTAATAGTATGAATGCTCCCTCTAGTGGTGCACGAAAGAAGCACTGCCTATGTGAAGTTCAGTTGTATTTAACTTTAGGAACTGTCGGTTGCTAAATTTTTATTTCGGTTCAACAATGACTCACGTGATTTGCGATTGACTCTGGAGCGCCGCCTCTCACGAGGTTGCGTCCTCTGACCCGGCCCCTGAGTGGCCGAGCGTACGATCCGCTCCATGATCTCGTCGGCCGTGTCATCTGTGCAGTTGATGGTGTCATCGTTGGCGATGCACCACGACGGCACTTGAGCTGAAAATACAAAAGTTGGAGCAGATGATAACAACATTGATTTTTTTTCCCCGGTGGGATTTATGTTCTGTTTTGTGACTGGCGACAAAATAAAAAATGAAATTGCAATTAGTCACCTTTGGTGCTGCCGACCCGTGTACGAGTGCGAAGGCCCGGCACCGTGGAGATCTCGCTGTCTCCACTCTGCACGCTGCCCTTCAGCACGGCCTTCATGTTCTCATGCTCGGCGGCGTCCTCGGCGTACTGGATGCCATGAGGCTGGCTCTCGGGCGTGTCGGGCTGAGCGCCGCCGAATTTACCGCTCTGCAGGAAATAGGGGGTACAGGCCAAGGTGAGAATCAACAAATCACTGCTATTCTCTGGTCAAACATGTTCTCATCCATTATGACACAGCACTTTTCAGGCTTGACATTTGTTTAGTCACGGTTCACAGCAGTCATTCCAAATAATTCTTTTGCAGAAAAAGATAAGACAAACTCTTTTGCTAGATGGCAGTGGCTACAATTAATCTATGTATCTATCTATTTTAGTCCCCTAGAAAATTGGTCGATCGTGGTTCCATTTCCATTCATATTGTAGGTTTGTGGTCCCATCATTGCCATGCAACCTCAAGTTCAAGTCTTGTATGTTAGTCACAGCAAAAATATTTCTCATGCGGCCCGTAGCAGGCAGCAGGGCCCCTACCTCACTGTCACCTTCGTCGTCGCTCTACAAACACGAGAGAGGGAGGATGTGGTAAAATGTCATGCGGGAACTTCCAATGATAACATTGCTTATGTAACTAATCTGATATTTGGAATACAAAACAGCTAGAGTCTTCTGAGACTTCACCTCTACATGGAGATAAAAGTGATATTTTGATCTCCTTTGGCTTACAGCAATAGAAGAACATACAACATACAATACAATTATCTCTCTTGTGTTCCTGACTGTTAAAAGTGATCATTTTTATTTTAGGAAAGCAGCTCTTGTGGATGCGGCTCTTACTGCTTGAACAGCATGAATGTACACAGACTTGTTATTCCGATCTAACGCATTGGTACTGCTTACCAATGTTTCCCTTCCATATCGATCCGAAAATTTACTCGAAACATTAACAGAGCAGCCTATTTTGACATAAAATTTCTTCAGTTCATATGACTTCAACCAGTAGGTGTCGGTAAAGCCCATTGAAGCTGGTGCCACCTCGCCGTAAAACAAAACGAAGAAGAAAATGACGTAACTTCCCGTTCACGAACGAGTCGTGTATTGCATTTCCCGTTCACCAACGAACGAATCTGTGAGTGAACGAATGAGTGAGTGAGTGATTCGCATTTCCAGTTCATCGCGAGAACGGATCAGTGAGGGAACGAATTGTGACTTTCCCGTTCGCGAACGAGTCAATGGAATGGGTCAACTGCCTTCCTTCCTTCCCTCCCGTGCATCAACGGATCAGTCAGTAAACGTGTTGCGTCGTCTCCCTCCTGGCGTCAACTATGTAAACCAGAATGTCGATTTACGATTTGCCAAGGAAAGAAAGAACCACTCACTGAAACAGCACTTCTTTTATGCGCGTTTTCTCCAAGCTAACGGCTAACTTTCTTGCATGAAGGGATGCGCCGTTATGCAACAACGGGGAGATTATGCTTCTCTTTGGGTAATCTTGATTTTATAACACTTAAAATAACGTGTATGCATATATACGCCTAAATATTGTTATCCAATATATCTACTGCAAATTCACATTGGATTGCTGGTTTGAAATTACTTTTATTATTTTTAATAAGCAGAAATTTACTTTTATTTTTCTTTTAATAAAAATTTGTTATAACTTGTCTGGTGTTTTATTTCTTGTTTTTATATTCGCCAATTAAAACATAAAAATCATTTGGTTAACTGCTTTATATGACAATATGTGTAGGTACACCTCATGGACACTTCAATAGGTACACTACACGAGGTAAAAAAAAAAAAACAAAAAACAAATAAAGGGTTAACTGCTCAATAAAAGAATATGTATGTATATTTCTCACACCAGGGATCGAACCAAGCTCTTCCCGAGCAAGAGCCCATGTCATTACCCAGTCTGCTACTTCGACATGGTAACCCATGGTCGTATGCACTGTTTTGTACTAGTGATGTGCATTCCAGTTAGTGAACTGAATCTTTAGAATCGGTTGACTCAAAATATTTGTTCAAAAGAATCGTTCACCGAATCGTTCGCTACACTTTATTTCATTTTGTTAACGAGGTCACTTGGAAAATATGTTGGAACGCGGCCCCGAGGACTAGAGCTTGACAACTGTGACCTTTGACCATGATATTTCCCTAATAAAGTGGCCTGTTATTAGGTACACTTGAAAATGGCGGTGTACCTAATGGAGTGTCTGTGTGATTCCCTCGTTAAGTGCAGGTGCGTGAAAAGTTTTAGCTCCTTTTGAACGTGAAAGTGGCTAAAACTTTTCACGCAGGTGCGCTAACGAGCGTCACTTGGAAAACATGTTGGAACGCGGCCCCGAGGACTAGAGCTTGACAACTGTGACCTTTGACCATGATATTTCCCTAATAAAGTGGCCTGTTATTAGGTACACTTGAAAATGGCGGTGTACCTAATGGAGTGTCTGTGTGATTCCCTCGTTAAGTGCAGGTGCGTGAAAAGTTTTAGCTCCTTTTGAACGTAAAAGTGGCTAAAACTTTTCACGCAGGTGCGCTAACGAGCGTCACTTGGAAAACATGTTGGAACGCGGCCCCGAGGACTAGAGCTTGACAACTGTGACCTTTGACCATGATATTTCCCTAATAAAGTGGCCTGTTATTAGGTACACTTGAAAATGGCGGTGTACCTAATGGAGTGTCTGTGTGATTCCCTCGTTAAGTGCAGGTGCGTGAAAAGTTTTAGCTCCTTTTGAACGTGAAAGTGGCTAAAACTTTTCACGCAGGTGCGCTTAACGAGGGTCACTTGGAAAACATGTTGGAACGCGGCCCCGAGGACTAGAGCTTGACAACTGTGACCTTTGACCATGATATTTCCCTAATAAAGTGGCCTGTTATTAGGTACACTTGAAAATGGCGGTGTACCTAATGGAGTGTCTGTGTGATTCCCTCGTTAAGTGCAGGTGCGTGAAAAGTTTTAGCTCCTTTTGAACGTGAAAGTGGCTAAAACTTTTCACGCAGGTGTGCTTAACGAGGGTTACTTGGAAAACATGTTGGAACGCGGCCCCGAGGACTAGTGCTTGACAACTGTGACCTTTGACCATGATATTTCCCTAATAAAGTGGCCTGTTATTAGGTACACTTGAAAATGGCGGTGTACCTAATGGAGTGTCCGTGTCATTCCCTCGTTAAGTGCAGGTGCGTGAAAAGTTTTAGCTCCTTTTGAACGTGAAAGTGGCTAAAAGTTTTCACGCAGGTGCGCTTAACGAGGGTCACTTGGAAAACATATTGGAACGCGGCCCAGAGGACCCCCGAGGATGGCGGTGTACCTAATGGAGTGTCCAAGTGACGTCACAGATCAAACAGCCAATCAGAAAGTGGGGGTGAGGGCGGGTGTGGCACTTTTCACTTTCACTTAAGCTTTTTCCCTATTGAAGTGGCCTGTGATTAGGTACACCTCATGGACACTACAATAGGTACACTACACGAGGTAAAAAAAAAAAAAAAAGAATAAACAAGAAAGTGTAGCGAACGATTCTTTTGAACAAATATTTTGAGTCAACCGATTCTAAAGATTCAGTTCACTGGAATGCACATCACTAGTACAAAACAATGCAGACACTCGTGTACTGCTATGTCGAAGTGGCCGACTGGGTAACGACACGCGCTCTTGCTGGGTAAGAGCTTGGTTCGATCCCAGGCGTAACCCTTTTTTAATTTATTTATTTATTTTTTACCTCGTGTAGTGTACCTATTGAGGTGTCCATGAGGTGTACCTACACGTATTGTCATATAAAGCAGTTGACTAAATGTCAGATTTTTATGTTTTAATTGGTGAATATAAAAACAAGGCATAAAACACCAGACAAGTTTTAACATAAATGTTTAATAAAAATAATAATAAAAGAAAATTTCAAACCAGCAATCCAATGTGAAATTGCAGTAGATATATTGGATAACAATATTTAGGCGTATATATGCATACACGTTATTTTAAGTGTTATAAAATCAAGATTACCCAAAGAGAAGCATAATCTCCCCGTTGTTGCATAACGGCGCATCCCTTCATGCAAGAAAGTTAGCCGTTAGCTTGGAGAAAACGCGCATAAAAGAAGTGCTGTTTCAGTGAGTGGTTCTTTCTTTCCTTGGCAAATCGTAAATCGACATTCTGTCTTACATAGTTGACGCCAGGAGGGAGACGACGCAACACATTTACTGACTGATCCGTTGATGCACGGGAGGTAAGGAAGGAAGGCAGTTGACCCATTGACTCGTTCGCGAACGGTGAAGTCACAATTCGTTCCCTCACTGATCCGTTCTCGCGATGAATTGGAAATGCGAATCACTCACTCACTCATTCGTTCACACAGATTCGTTCGTTGGTGAACGGTAAATGCAATACACGACTCGTTTGTGAACGGGAAGTTACGTCATTTTCTTCTTCGTTTTGTTTTACGGCGAGGTGGCACCAGCTTCAATGGGCGTTACCGACACCTACTGGTTGAAGTCATATTATTCTGAAAAAAAGAACATTCGTTCTTTTGAACCCATCGTTCACTCACGAGCCAACACCGGTGTAGGTGTTGTATTATAGAAAGAAATGTGTGAATAACCGAGCCAATTATTATTATTTTATTTTTTTTGTGTGTGTGTGTGGAGTGTTGTTGTATTGTTTGACGTATATGTTGTTCCCACGGGATGTCTTAATATAGAGAAAAATGTGTGCGTTGCCGTTGTCGACATTACCGTGTGTTAACTTGATTGTTTTTTGTCTGGTGTATTGCTTAGTTGTGTGTGTTATTGAAGTTAAAAAAAAATAAAAAATAAAAAATCAGTGTGTGTGTGTGTGTGTGTGGGGGGAGGGGGGGTACGATTCGTTTGAACGAATCTTTTGCGTGAACTGATTCTAAAGATTCAGTTCACTTAAAAGAACTTGAATGCACATCACTACTCAGCTCGCAGACTCCCATGAGCCTCAGCAAAGTGTAAACAATCGCGTTTCTCAAAGGATTTCCTATAAACTGATCAGAACGGACTAAAGTTCGATCCAACACATTGGTACTGCTTACCTGTGTTTCTCTTCCATATCGATCCGTAAATTTACTCGAAACATTAACAGAGCAGCCTATTTTGAAATGAAATAGCTTCACGGGTACAACAGCTATTCAGTGACACCCCCAGACCACGGTTGCCGTAATGCTGGAAAGCGATGCGACCTTGTAATTTACTAGTCGTACTAAAACGTACTGAAACATTTTGGCAGAGCACTGTGTACAACCAGTATGGATCAACAAATTCATCAATTGATCCATGTATATGGCACATGTGAAGACCTTGCTGATGTAATCACAAATGTATGTAGCGGTGGTGGGAGGTCAGAACCAGCAAAGCCTTTGTCTGCTGGCCTAAACACTGTCAGAAGCACTGACCGACATTTTTCAAATTTAATTTCTTCCATGACATTGTTATTCTTGTAAGTTAAACGACTCGCTACATATCAGATTTGAAATTTGACGGAGGCCTGTGAGCTGGTCTTTGATGACATCAGCATTTTTTTTCTTTATTATATGGTTGGTCCGTTGTCCACTTACATCTGTTATCAATTTCCCTCTGGTTTTGTTCCTCTCACGATGGTTGGCCCTCTTCTGCTTCTGCTGGAGCACCCGCTCCCTGGTTGTGCGGTACTCCAGCGCAAATTCACTCAGGATCTTACTGAAGCGATGAATGCTGACATCACGGACGCCGTATAATGGATGGCCAAGGAACAAAAGGAAGGCATGAAACCTGTAGGAAAATAAAGATAAAGATTAAACAAACATGTAAAGTGGCAAGAGGTAAACAGGATTACAAAAAAAAATCATACCTGTTGATGATCCTCCGGTGTACGATTTTCAGAATGATAATCCTCTCCGCGCAGTCTTTGAGGAAGTCGGACATTTTTTGCTTCAACGCCGGTTTCATCTCATGTTTGGCAATGACCTTGAGGTGATCCCATGATGCTTTGCACCTTCGCTCCATCTGAGTCAGATTGTCTTGAAGTTGGTCAAAGTCCACCTAGCCAAAAAAAACACAAAAAAAAACAAACAATAAACAAGCAGCCACCTAGAATAAGAATGCTAGCTGGATGTTGAATTCAGTCACTATCAAATATTTTTAGTATCGATTATTCTATCGATTATTCCATCGAGTAATTAGATACAATTGTATTTGCGTTAAAATGTGTTGATTTTTACCCCCAATTACTGTTTATTATTATTTATAATTATTATTTGTTTATGTGGTATTATTTAATGATGGAAAAAACCCAATACTTAAGCATTATCACACAAGATTGATGGCCATGCTCTTCCAAAGTAAAAGCAGATGTTTGCAGATGTCTTATTTTGATTAAACACTAAAGATGAATCAGTCTTTTTTTCATGAAGGACTAGAGGAATCAGAATTATCACTTTTGAGAAGCTAAAATCAGATTTGGACGACCTTCAGTTAAAAAATATCTGACTTGAAATACGAGGTGATTAATTTTTTAATCGGTTAGTTGTTGATTAATCGATTAATGTGGCTAGTTAAATCGTTCCCACCTTGGTCAACCGGGTGATGGCCCCAATCTCCGAGTAGAGATCGGAGCTATCCGGAAACTTCTCCACCACGATGGCGCAGGTGTGGTGCAGCAGGGACTGCTTATGAACCGTGTCCTTCACCTCGGGGACTTTCTCGAGGTAACTCAGCTCAAAGCCTTTGGCCTGGACAAGCAAGCAAACAAGTATACTCAAGAGAGGAGAAAAGGAAGGACGGGGGCGGGGTGGCAATCAAAAGGCCCAAATTGCAGCGCATTTCCTCTCTGGCAAAGACACAAAAAGACTCTCAAAGCGTGCCAAGATGATCTGTAGCTTCATTAGGTTGTGATTATCAGGAACCACAATCTACTTCCAGGCCGGCAGATTGCTGTGCTGGCCACAGCGGAGAGCTCAAGCCAGCACATAGCATGAAAGACGCAAACACTCTCTCCTTTGTTCCCTTTCCAACTTTAAATGTCAAACTAAAAACAAAAATTCCAGACGTTATTTATGGGCACTGGCTTTTTTGATGTCGATGACTTGTACTTTCCCCTCGCGTGTTTGTCGCTCATTCATAGAAGAACAGATATATACTCCTCACACGACCAAACTTCCAGAAAAATACACAATCGCTCAAATATTTATTTCTTCTCAGAGAAAAGTCTATTGAGCTTTCCCACACATTGTCCAGCATTGCTCTGACAAATTAAAAAAAAAAAAAAAAAACATAAAAGTGTGCAGATACTTAAAAAAGCTGATTCATGACAACATCCTCTCCTAAGGGACCTACTAAAGTCTTTTAAATATTGACGGAAATTTTTCGGCATTCTTCCATTGCACTCCACCTTAGACTTTTCCTCTTGTATAGTCTGAAGAAACATTGAAGTGCCTGATTATGAATCTCGACCATTTCTAACAACCTCTCTTCCGTTGTGGCACCTGTTTTATCCTTTTTGACAATCACTCCATGTTTTTACGGTTCAAAATCACAATGAGCAGTTAACGTTTACTCACATTAGTGCCATTAAGGAAGTTGCCGATGGCTAAGAGTGTGCTCAAAATGTAGCGGAGAGTTGTGTTCTTCTCCAATTGGTCCATTCCTTCTTTAAGATCCTGCAGGGGCTCCGCAACTTCCTACAAAACACAAGAGCGATCAATCGGCCTGATATTTCCCAATTCATTTTTACAAGTACATGAGCGTAGGCACGGGGGGAACATGCAAACTCCACGCAGGAAGGCTCGAGATCTGAACCCAGAAGTTCTCTATTGTGCTAAGCATATCTCCGCCATGCATGTGACATGTGAAATCTAATTAGAAAGAAGAGCTATAGCAACAAATCTGCTTTTACAAAAATAATAATGCTCACTTTTGACTGACACTTTCTCAGAGGTATTCATTTCACCAGTGAGTCCCAACCATGTTTGAAAAAGTTTCAGATGTTATTTTTAGTTATCTATCTATGCCAACAACATATCGTGACAGGTAGATTCTCCTCAAGGCAAAATATGTGCCTGGACTCAATAAAATAAAAATACTTTGTTATACTGCTCTAGAAATAAAAGCTGAATTCAAATTGATGAATTTAAACGTGTGCATGTGATCAAAGCAAGCGCAGACACTGACCTTCTCCGTAAGCTCATAGTCCATCTTGAAGGCCCACAGCTGCAGGCGGGCCGACAGCTCGGTGATGGAGGAGAGGATGAGGAGAAACTGCTCAGCGCTGCCCAGGGGAATTTCGGGATTGAGCAGCTGAGCCTCTTGGATCTTCTGCTTCTCTTCCTCCGTGGGGATCATGGTCAGGATTTTCTGAAAGCAGATGAGATGACAGAGAGGGGGACGGAGAGTTCCAGGGGGGATCGTTTATCAAGTCCTCATCGCCTTGTTTTTGCATAACACTGTCTGGAGGTAAATCATAGAGCGGCAGAGGAGACAAATTGATCCTGACATTTTCCACCGCTGTTTATTTAAGATGTTTCCAGAGTTCCAAGAAATATGTGTGACGTGTGAACTTTCAACCTTTTTATTTGGCTTAGGAAAAAAAAAAATTTCAAAAGGCAAAAGGTGAACAGCAACTTCTTCTGGAGAGCGATCATTCTATTGCATAATACTGAAGGGATACAAAATTCATCGTTCTCCACTGGTGTCTCATCATTTTCAAGTGCTGGTGGACATTTTAATATTCAAAGTGATTAATTACCCGCCACGAGAAAGACAAAGGAGAGGCAACACTAGGTGAATGAATTCTTTTTTTATGAAAGATCCAATTGTGAATTTTTGTTGCGTTGGTGCATCATCAGTCCACCGCACTTATTTTGCAGCCAGTTGAACTTGATGCCATTCCTCCAGACACTTCACATTTTCACGTGGGTTTGTCATCCTTACCTCGATGCCTTCTTTGTTCAGCGCATACTCATCAAAGTTGAGGATGGCCGTCTTGATGGTGCGAGGAGGCGGTAAGACGGTTAAACCGATGTTTATGGCGTTGCTGCGTTTGGAATCCAGGACGATGATTTCTTGCCGTTTGCCATCAACTGCGGCTTTCTATGAGACACGGCACAAGTCGGCGATCGAAACCACATACAGAGGGTTCATACATTTTTCACAAAGTCTAAATCGTCCGTCCGTCCGTCCGTCCGTCCGTCCGTCCGTCCGTCCGTCCGTCCGTCCGTCCATCCATCCATCCATCCATCCATCTAATGTACCTTGGTAATAGGCAGCTCCTTGGATTTGGACTCAAAGAGCTGCTCCAGTTTGGATGTGTCCAGTTTAAGTGGCTCTAATTTGGACCACAGGGATTCTTTACAGAACTTATGGCTCTTGCACTGCCACTCCATGGGGCGCACCTCTTTCCAGAAGAGTCGAATTGTCTTCTTTTTCTTGAGGAACAGAGGAAGGTCGCCCCGATTCAGCTGAGGGGATGGCGGCGGCATGAAGGGGGGAGGTGGGAGCACCATTTTGCCAAGGATGGGAGGAGGCGGGGGGCACCCAAAAAGGGGAGGGGGCGGCGGTAGAACAGCACTACGCAGCGGAGGAGGCGGTGGCGGCGGGACGTGATCACCAGACTCCATCACGCTTTCCATAACTAAAATATCCAAGTCATCCTCATCCCGCAAGTCGGTGAAATCCATTTCCTTGATGCGCAGCTCCCTAGGTGCGGCCATGAGCTGGTCCCAAATTTGGTCCGATTCCTTCTTCTGGGCCGCCGGGATGCCGCCGGAGTTGTCAGTCTGAGCGTGCTGCGGCTCCTTTGACGCCTCCGCTTCAGTCAGAGACGCCAGACCTTTGACCAAATCACCAAATTTTCCAGCCACGGCCCGTACAGTGCTTTGCTTGTCTACAATGTCCACCTCCATTTTCTTCACATTGGCCTGCCTGTGAGCCTCCAGTGTGGAGATCCGGCTGGCTAAGCTGGCCACAGAGGGGTCAGCCACCTCTGGGTCCTTTTCACATTTACATTCCGTTTCTTTCTCGGCCTCTCCTCCTCCGTTGTCATCCTTCTTGTTGGATGTGTGAGCGTAGAGCATGTCCAGCATGAAGCGCTTGTTGTTGAGGATGTCGTTCTCTTCTGAGACTTCAATGCACTGGCTCCACTGGCCTGGTGGGAGGAAAAGATCAAAATGAACACATAAACTCTAACTTGCTCTACATCAGGCTGTCTTTTAATCACTGAGTATTTACATTATGATGAGTTTTGTAAGATTTGTTGCATTAATTTAGCTGCTTATCCTCCTTAAAATAAGTTTATTAAAAACTGACTTGTACATTTTTCCCTTTTGAGTACATTTTTCCCTTTTGAGGGCTGCAATTTATAATTTTTTTATTATTAATTAATTAATTAATTAATTTGTGTTTTTATTTATTTATGTTCTTATTTAGATCTAATTTAAAATACTAAAGAAATTGATTGTTGAATTAAATCGTGCCATTAAATCAATTTATTGTAAATAATCAAATACCATATAAAATCAAAATACAATTTTACATGAAGACTAATATACATTTAACTATAAGCATTTTACAATTATTTTTAAACTTTTTTTTTTTTTAAACTCATTTTACAAACGACCCGTCTCAAAGGTTGTCCTTGAGCGCATATCCCTGCTCTACATGGATTATTCAAAGACTGTCGCTGCAAGAAATACCTGCTTCAATGTCATTTTTGACTTTCTCCTCACGTTCCTCCCTCTCCAGAGTGCTGCTGGTGGATGAGATGCTGGATGCCGAGCAGTTGTCCTTCTCATTCACTTCCTCATTCTGTCTCTCCTTCTCGCTCAGCACTATACTTTCCTCCACGTCCCTCTCTATGGTCGGAACCCTCTCGCAATCTTCTTCTAATACAACATCTTCTACATCCACTTCCACGTCAATACTAGCTACCTGTGCTTCCTCAGCTACTTCTACTTCATCAGCCACGTCCACCTGCTCGTCAACTTCTCTCCCGGTCTCACACTCCTGCTCTATCTCCTCAAGCTTGCCTTCTTCATTTCCCCCCACTCCTCCCTCTTCACACTCCTTTGGCTCTTCCACCACATTCTGAACTGGTCGCGTGTCCTTCACATCCTTCGTGTCTGCTGGCGGCTCTTTTGCAGCCATATTTGGTTGTGAGGGAGGTGAAGGACAAAGTTCTGATTCTGTGAATGCTGGACTTTTTATTCTTGTTGGGGAGTCATGTTTTGACGCCGGGACGGATTTAGTTCCTGCAAGAAAGTTTAGAAACCATTCAGAAGCGTGCAGACAACGTTGCACCTCTGATGCTTTAATTAATTAATCAGTACATTTAAATATATTTCCTTCATGCTAATGATAATTGTTTACCTAACGTCTGCTGAGCATCGGGTGTTTTGTCTTGCTGTGAGGCGATAGATGAAGTCGTGACACAGCGAGATGCCGAGCGGACGGCGGGGTTGGAACTCAAACACAGTGTGATCTCCGTACGGCCTCTTACGGGCATCCGAGGACGCTCTCGCTCGTACTCCTCGGCCGCTAGCCTCTCGACGGCCTTGTACCTGCCACAGCGAAGGATAACGTTAAATTATTAAGATCATGATGTTTCTGCACTAGTAAGCACACACAAATACAGCTGACATGAATAAATATTACAACGCTGACATAAGCGATTTACTGATTTCTATTATTGCAGCTGCTAATCAAACTCTTTCCATATTTTAAAAAAAAATCAATTATTACTGTGACAATGTTGTCAGTTCATGTGCACCAAGTAAAACCCACCTTTCCTCTCTGGCTTGTCTCGCCTCTTCTCTTTTTTCAACATAGTCTCGACTGAGATGGATAAGGAAAAAAAAAAATTAAGGTTTGGATTGACAATATAACATTTGTGTTTTGCAAGTTGAGACTGACTTGAAGCGCTCCCTCTCCTCCCTTTCGATCCTCTGCAGACGCTCCTCTCGTTCCATGCGCCTCCTCTCCCTCTCTGCAGCCAAAGACTCCTGATGCTGCCTGTACGAGGAGCTCAACAGGCTTCCTAAAGCAGGTCTGCATGGATGAAGAAACAACATTTGTATGTTGGAGTGTTGATAAGTTTAGAAAATGTCATCCAAGCCAACCTTTCAGTTTTAGACTCCGGTGTGCAGGTTGCCGTACTAGTGAAGCGATTGCTGGGTGCTTCTGGACTTTGCTGCTTGTCTAGCTGTGCTGCTTCATTGGAAGTAACCCTGTTAACGAATCAACACAACAAACCCGATCACAGATAGCAAAAAAAATCATTGACAGGTTGAACATCTAGCCAAAAGCCTCAAGATGCCACAAGCAAACTTAACAATATAGGATGCCACGTGATGGCGGCAAAGCACTACTTTTACGTTCTACAGCAAGCCCAGCAGGTCTTTCTGAGAGTGTTGGATGTTTTTGTCAAACTGAAGGTGGGAGAAAGTATGAGACAAAGAAGTTGAAACGAGACAGTTGTCAGTGTTACACATAAAAGAAGTAGATGGAGACAGACAGACTGCAGGGAATTAAAAAAAAAAAAAAAAAAACTTTACTGCAACTTCGTTATCATCCATTTTTAAACAATAATGTTTTTCCTCATAAAATCACAACTTTGTTGTTGTAAAGCTATTTTTGTCTCATACAATAAATTATGTTTTTACGAATTCATCCTCGTACCATTTTTACTTTCATCCTGTCGCCAACACTTTATCGTCGTAATTCCCACAATAATATTCTTTTAGTACCCCTTTGTAAACAGCAAAATGTGACTTTGTGAACACTGATGAGAGAGACAGTGACTCACACTAAAAATCTCTATGGTCTTAAAATATAGTTATTGACTCGTCATGTGTTAACGATGGTTCTTATGAAAAACAAAAGCCCGATGGGTGATAAAAATCTCAAAATAACTTTCCAGGAAATTGCAAAAAGAACTTTTTTTTTCTTCTTTTCCCTTTAACCACAGGTCTTTAAGGAAGTCAGACAGATTGTGGTGGGAAAGGAGGTGTTTTAGTAAGAGTGGTGGAAAAAAACACTACCAATACAGGAAGGAGGCAGGAAGGAATAAAAAAAAAAAAAAAGAGCACATTTATCATGGATTCAATCAACAAGAAACTACGAGACAGGATTTGGGATGGTTATGTGCTTATTTGGGACAAACTTCACACTAAAATCTTTGCGATGATTTGCAACAGACACAAGAGAGGATGTCGCGGTCCTTAAGATGATCAACTTCCTGTCTTTTAGGATTCAAAGCACAAAAACAGCAACACTGAGCCCAATTTCATTGAGCCAAACCAAAAGAATTATTTATCGAGATTTTTCCATTTAACTGATTATGACGGCTTGACGCTAATCCTAGCTAAGCGGGGTAAACTCCAACCAAAGCACTTTTTAAGTGCCAAGAAAAAGTAGCATTGTAAACGAAATACCGGGACTTACAATTAGAGGTTTATCGCAACGAGCTAACAATGAGCTCATAGAATTTGCTTATTTGCAGAGAGCGAATTTGGGTTCCCACTGATTTATGGTCAGTTCTAGTCAGTGTATTTTTTTTTTTTTTTTGGGAAGGTGGTGGGTAAAGGACATAATGGGTTGGTTGTATCCCATCCAGGACACTTAGCCTACAATACCTGTGATCGTCCTGCCTACAGGACTCAGTGACTGGATGACATTCATCATCTGTCTCCTCCTCCTCCTCCTCCTCCTCCTCTCCTTCATCCTCCTCCTCCTCCTCATCTCTGCGGTAGGGGACGGTTTGAGGTTTCAAAGGAGGGATGTGAGAGCGCAAGAAGTGCGACAGGCAAAGTGAAAAGATAGAAGCAAAAATGACTTTGGAAAAAGACAACACAAACATGCTGACAAATCTCAGTGTTTCCCATGTACGATATTTCTCAACGGACTCACTTTTTCCATTTCTGGAAGTCATTATTTCAGTTCAACGAAGGCTAAAAGTAAACGAGAAATCATAGTGCTTTGATTTACGCTTTATTCCGGTTATAATTTTGAGGGAAACACTGAACACACACATGCAGCAAGCAAGTAAGTCATAAGATGTTGAAGACAGAGAAACAGGTGCAAGAATGTTCGTTAGCTGGTTTTTATTTTGATCTGATATCAATTTATTAAGATTAAAATAAAAGTGAGACTGTTTATGTTAGGCTACTTCCTGCTTGGTCCCTCGACAAAGTCCAATTCATGTTTTGCAAGTCATTGTGCACATTACAAAAATGCCTCAACACTGCATGTAAAATATTTCCATGATATATTTAGAGCCTGCATACATAATTGGATGAATTTTTGAAAAAAAATGAGGTCCCTAAATGTCACTAAAATTAAATTGCCAATCATCATGAAAAGACAAACATGATGAAAAAAAAAGCAGAACGGCACGCAGTAAGCCAAATGTGTCCTCTAGGTGGCAGTCATGCTTGATGACTTATATGGATCCGGGTGACAAAAGATAAATCAAAACATAACCTTCTGCCTTGAGCTTTGAAGTGGTAATAAACACACAAGAGATGGGAACAAAACATCCCTGGTGGAGGTGAAAAGGGACAAAGGCACGTTAGTCTAATATTATTTTAAAAATAAATTGTTAGTGACCAAAGAGGTGATTCCTTTCAGTGAGATATCTGCTCAGTGTTATTTCCTGTTCTGCCTCCACACACGTGAGTCTTGTTGCCCGTTTTCTATTTAGATCCATCGCTCGCACGGGCCCTTCTGGCTTTCATTAACAAAATGGAAAAACGTTGATCTTCAAAGGCCGCTAGAATTTCCTGTAGTGGGCCGGTATCGCATGACCGGCCAGACCTGGGAGCTACCAGAAGGTTTAATTGGTATGCTATTTCAAAACCTGGCTGGGATGCGATGCATTAAGAGTGGCAGTGATCAGGTGAGGGGCGAGTACTTTTGTCTGCTGACTGGTACTGATAAAACCGAACTGCAACATCTGAAGTCAAAATGGAAACATTTGGAGATCCTCCCTCAGTGGCTTTGTGCACCTCACCTTTCGGCGATGTCTTCAACACGCTGGCCTCCAAAGGGCAGGATGCCGCTTGCATAAGGGCTGCATGGCGACGCCGGTGCCGAGGCGGGACCTCTATTGTTTTGGAGAGAATGCCTGCGGCTGCGTCGTCTCTCCAGGCCGCGTCGCTCGCTGGTGCCGCCCATGCTGGCTCGCCGGCGCTCCTTCCTGCCGCTCGGAGGTACCTGCGTCTCATCGTCACCGTCCTCGCGGCGGAGAGTCGTCTTGGGATAAAACCAGAAACAAGTTAACTACAGGATGACATCAAAATACATTTGTTGAGGAGCTTTCTGACCTCGTAGATGTTCAACTGCTCTACAAGGTCAAGGTCAGAGCCCTTCCTGCTTAGGTGTCTCTGTGCCAAAGCCTCGATGCCCTGCTCTTCCAAACAGTCCACCACGTCGTAGTAAGAGTCTTGATCGGGGAGACTGGCCAGAGTCTAAAACATAAGTGGATGAAAGGAGTACAACTCAATGAGAAGAACATGACACTGGAAGAAGCTCCTGGAAATTAACTCGTCAACAGCTTATTGAAGTTCTACCGACCTTGTTGATGAGCGTCATTGCATACACCAGCAATTCAGTATCTACTCCGTCTTTCTCATTCAGGATCTCCATGACGTTGCCCCATACTTTTGTGCCTGAAATAGTCAAATCCAGACAGCAGATGGTGGTCATTGGAGAATCAGTCTTTTGTTTTTTTTCTTTTCACAGCACATGTCTTCATTGGTGTCGCTGCTGAACTGGAGTCTATCCCAGATGACATTTGACCCTGGGCCGGTTGCCAGTCATACATACACAGGGCACATATGGAAATACATTCCTACACTTGAGTTTCGGTGCAGATTCAGAAAAGGGTGTTTTAAAAATGATAGCAACATTTCCTATTTCAAGTTTTATCTATACACTCGACAAGTGGATTTGACTGAGATTATAATTCAACTCAACCAATGCACTGATCTAATTAAGATGCATTCCTCTGCAATTACTGACTTCACTCTACAAAAATGATCCAAATAAGATTAGACTAATTTCTTCTGATTCACTCTATTATTCTGCTTTCCCTATGTATCGTTTTACCTCTTTTGGCATCCACAGCATTCACGGCATTAATGAATAAAACGGCGTTTGATTCTGCATACTCCACAAACACCAGCAGGAGCTTCAGCGCTGTCTTCACCACCAGACGAAACTGCACAGTAGGAAATGCAAATTGGACAATTTATAAACACAGTTCCTAAGTAAAGTTTTGTCATCATTGTATCCTGTCTTGCGTGACTTGATAAGAGCCTGGCAGGAAGTTGTGTTTGTGTGTGTGTGACGGTCTAAAACTTAAAACTGAAGTATACAGGGTGCTAATTCAGCAGAAATTGAACACCATTAATAGTGAGCATCTATAAATAAAAAAGCAATTAATATTTGAAAAAGATTTTTAAAAAATATGGTTCAAAAAGGGGCTAGCTACACTCACAACCAAGTGTAACAATCTGGCCACTAGGGGGCTGAGTTGACTACACTAACTTGTAGGTTGAAATGAGTGAGTGTGTAATTTTAGAACGTATAATATGATCAGGCAGTGGATCCATAGCATCATACTTGAAAAATAAAAATAAAAGAAAAACTTTTTTTGTTTTACCTTAGCCCCGACAAGGGTGTAGAGCCATTGGACTATTTCCTTATTTGCAATGAGGCCATTCATGCCATCCACAAATAGCATGATCTGTCCAAGAGCTGGAGAGGGGGGAAAAAAAAAAACGAGATGGAGGCGAAGGTTTAGTTAATCATCCACCCAGACAAGTCTTGTTATTGTCTTTTCTCTGAGAACTGAGTGTCCTTCTCAAAACAAGTGGAAGAACTACGGAATTTCCAATGTTATTAATTTCAGTGGCAATGCACAGCAGGTCGTCTTGGCCTTTTTTTGAAAGAATGAACCATGACACACATGCACGCTCACGCACACACACACATACACACACGCACATACACACAGCATTTTTGGGAGTGCAAAGTACAGGACGACCTAAATCAGCACCACTAAAAATGTACATCATTAAGAGATCTTAGAATAATTCATTTTATATTAATTTAGCTTATTAAATATTTGTCTAATTTAAGAAAATTGATGATTTTTTTCAATTAAATAGGCCTAATGGGTTAATTAGGTAAAATCATAGCAGTTTATACTGTTAGAATAAAATACTTTATTTACACAAAGTTTGAACTTTTTTTTAAACTTAATCATTGCTTTTATTTTCATTTCATACAAGGTGCTGCCAAGCCCTACTGGGAGCAAATTTAGCTTCAGTGTCCTGCTCAAGGACACTTTGACATTGTCACAGTGGCTTTAGGATTGACTCCACCACCTTCAAGCTGGGAGACAAACACTCCACCACTGAGCCACACTGCCGCCACTTTCCCAGGGAATGACGTGAATCATTTCTTTTAAAAATCAAATGCTTTACGCCGCCGGTTTTTGTGTGGAAAATGAGCTTGACCCTTTCTCATATGAAAGGCGAACATCGCAAACAGATGTGTATTGTTATGAAAGGTGTTGATTATATTGCTGTGGACCCCATAGAAACTTGAGCTACTGTCCAGGAGAAACTTGAAAAAACAACTCGGCGCACTCATCCCTCAAGTCAACCGACGTGACTGTAAGGAAAATATTTGAGCAGACCGCCTCGATGGACGCTGACATGACTTCCATGTGTAAGCGGATACATAAATAAGAGGAAAATAAGAGTCAAGGGATCTCAGTGGGGAAGAGCTCGGGTCAGACAAGTGTGGGGCTTCTGTTAAGGAGGGAATTGGGGGAAGGGGAAGACGTACAGCTGAACTGACAAACGTTTTTTTTCCCCCCCTTCAAACAGTAGGTGCTTAGTAGAGCCTCAGTGATCACTGCCGCACACACAACAAGGGGTTAATGCGTTCACACTAACAGGATGAGCCTAGCTTGACCCCACTACCTCCATTAATCAGCTAATGGCAATAGGGAGGGGAAAAAAATATAAACAAAACTTGGTAACATTGAGAAAACTTCCAATTTACGATTCAGGATACCTTTCAAAATCAATAAGTAACTTATTGATGTTGTTAGTTATTAGAGTTAACTAATCTCCATTCCATCAGAAGTCAAACAGAAAGTCTCCCAGGAAGCTGTTTGACCATAAATTCATGTGGATTTGAAAATAATCTAATGAGATATAATGAACAGAGATTTCCACCAACTTCCACCACAAAAAAAAAAAAAAAATACAATCACAATAATATTCTATGCAGCATTTTAGTATAATGATGTGAATGCATTACTTTCGATGGATATCACCATAAATACACTTGGGAAGGGCAAAACAAAAGTATGATCGAGTGAAATTATCAAATAACTTGTCTGATTTTTTCAGATTCTCACAATGTTTTACTGGAAATAAAGTTTTCAAGTACTTCATCTGCAAAAACCATTGCAGTCCCGAGTGTCTACTAAGGTCCATCAAATGTCATCTAAATCATTGGGATTCAAAGGGATTCTTGGCCTGCTTGAAAGTAACAAATAAGAAGTGCCCTTGGCCTTTGAGCTCAGTTGCCCTCTGCCATAAATTCACATCTCTGCTAAGCATACAATAATCTTAACAATTCAACAACGCAAATCATCGTCTTGCACATTCCAATTTGTTTTAAAAAAGAACTGTCTTTACTAACTTGGAATTTGACCTGTTCGGATGTGACAAGACAACACTGATAGGATTTCCTCCAAAATACAAAAAAAAAACATCCTGACAAACATGAGCTTTGAATAAAAATAATAATAATAAATGAATAAAAAACAATAATAAATATAAACATTCAAATTGACACAAGGCCCCAATAAAGCAGGTTATATCCGACCAACTGCTCCATCCAAGACTTAGTGGCTTAACCAAGAGCTCCTCAGTAGTTAGCAACTAATCTTCACTTGTTCATGTTAAACTGCTCCTCATGTTATGAGATGAGATGAGAGGCTTCACCTTCAGTCACATACTTCTCATCTTTGGAGGGGCTGGAAATTATTCGTGTCCCATAGATAAGCCAGAATTCCCAGGTGCAGCTGCTGTATGTTCCTGACCGTGTGTGTGTGTGTGTGTGTGTGTGTGTGTGTGTGTGTGTGTGTGTGTGTGTGTGTGTGTGTGTGTGTGTGTGTGTGAAGGCTCCAGTTCATCTTTTATCAATCCGAGTTAATTACTCACAACATGTCAGGCCCGAGCATTCCTGACAGTCCTCTCATGCGGCCAGCCCTGAGCGTCGGCGTGGACAATGTGGAGTCGGGGTAAACCACATCAAGAGTGTGTTTCTAAAAACATGATTAACCTCCTCAGTCAACGTGAATTCAAGTGTCACCCTCTCACCCCCGTTCTGCTTGGCAGCACTGCTGATGGATGAGTGACAGCTAGTAATGACATGATGAACAGCTGCTCTATTGACTCCAGCATCCAAACAGTTAACTCAAACTAACACACTTTTCAGACTTTAGCTACATTCTTCGGTAGTTGACCTACGATATGACCACTGGGTCAGTTCACCTGAGTATTGAATATACCCATGGCTGAAAAGATTTTGAAGGGTAAAAGAACATAATGAGACTTTTCGGTGTGGCATCGCACAACATGAACACTCAGCTGCTGACAGATGACGCATTAGCGCTTCCAAGTCGACCACTAAATGAGACGATGACACAAGTGAGGATTTTGCATCTTAAATGCGTTAACATTTATCCACGCTAGTAAAAACCGCACGACGGCGATCTTACCCTCCGAGTCGTTTAAAAATGCTTCGTCATGGAATTAGTTGATGCCAGCGAAGGTTTAAGAACATTCAAAGGTAAACAGACATGAAACCACATGGAGAGCAGTTATCCCGTTAAAGCAAAACGATACTGTAACTTGTTTTCAAAAAGTAAAATTACCGTTTATTACGGAAAATGCAATCATGGGAAACGTCTACTTAGTGACATAGCGGCCACCTCGGTGAGAAGCAAACACATTTCCCTGTATTGATGATTACATGATGACTGGCAATAATAAGTGCAAGATAAAAAGGACTTTATTTACTAAACTAGCACTACTCTCTTTGTATTTCCACATATTTAAATAATAATGCAAAGACAAACAAACAGAATTCTCCACTGGATCGTCACGTAATAATAACACGGATGATCGCAAATAGACCGAGACCAATAAAAATGTTTCACTGTTGAACAGACAACGTCAATATATTCTTGGGAGAATTAATAAGAAGAGCATGTGAGCGCTGAGTCTGTGCAGGACAGCGTCCACTTCAGGCACTGATCTGAGGCCAAAAATGTGGGCCTCCATTTGGGTTAATCATGAGCAGCTCGAAAATACCTCACACAAAGTACAACAATAACAGCGCTTTGCCCCCTTTTGCATGGATGTCACGTAATGAGATGCTGGCAGACGGTGAGCTGCCTTCAAAGCTCAATGATTGGAATTTAAATGTATCCACGATGGGAAAGAATAGCCTGGGAAGAAAACACATGGCCGTAAGGACAACAAGCAAAGACCTTCTGTATGAACGACCCAAAGCCAGCGTCTGAGCTCCAGCCGTGGTTCTGAAAGTGTTTCTTAAAGACCTCTCTCTCGTAAACCGCAGCAATTATGCTGCAAATCCACAGGAATGTGAAGGGAAGGCTGCTCCCTGACCGCTGCCAAGGTGAGAAAAATCTGAGGTTTGGGTGGCAGCGCCAACATGAGTCAGCTGGCTCCGACGGAGCGACCTTATCTGGAAAGATGCAACACAAAAGCCTCCTTTCCCAAACTCATTCATCACTTTGCCCCTTTGGTTTTTAATTTTGAAATGTATACAAAACTGGGTCAGTTGGACCATCCGTCATCGAGGAGAATTTATTTTATCAGCACTTTGGGAGAGGAGCCAAATCTCCGTCGCGTTGAGGCTGTTATCTTGCTGTGCTGTGCATTAGCAAGCAGCTGCACTCACAGGTCAGAGACGCGCATGCACGGCAACTGGACACGCTTCAATCAAAGTTTAGAAACTCTTTAACGGCCATTCTTTTTCTCTCAAATTGCCGCCAATGTCAACATCTCCTATGCAATAACATGAACATCCATTTAAAAGCATGCTAAAAAAATGGGAAGTTCACTGGAAACAACAGATGAGAATCACAAAGTGAAAAAAATAGAAGTAATCAAATTAAATCAACAAGCTCAAACATCCTAAAAGCTTGTGTAATCAGGTTTTTGATTCATCAGAACCCATTAAGATTTCCTATTTCAAAAGACAAATTCATACTAAGGAATCAAATCACAGTTCCAGAGCATGACCAAAATATAGAAGCCCATATAAACTATTCTTAAACTCCATGAAGTTAGATTTCATATTGCCTTTTATCACACTTGCTCCTTTACTCCTAACTCGACTCTGAAATGTTCATGGAGAGCATTCTCACGAGACCTGACATTAGAGCAAGACAACTTGCCCCCGCCAAAACATCCCCAGTCAACAAGGCGACTGGCAGACATACACAAAAGCCCCAGCACTATATAAGGACGATGCTTTCAATTTGATGTGAAGCGCACATCTGCAGGCATTTGACAACTGACTGTGGGCCAAAACCCAAATAAATGTCCTAATGACATACAAACAAGCTTTGGAAGCCTTGTGAAGAACTCCAAGTACACAGAGTCCTGGGGACTGACATTAAATCTCTTATATGCATCACATAAGTAAAACTTACTCTATCTTCAATCCTTAAATGATTGGAGACTTTGGATGGGACTTTGATATCCTCCCAAATAAAATGAACATCTATTAATAGTGCACAGTTTATAGGCATGATTCTCATGGGATGGGAAAATGAAGCTTCACATTTGCTTCATGAACCAGTTCTATTTTTTTTTACTGTTCTAGCACTCTCTGTTCAACATTTGGCTCAAAGTACACTGACTTAACATTTTTTTTAAATGTCTTTAATCCAAAAGTGTGACAAAGTACACGGACTTGACATTTTTAAATGTCTTTAATCCAAAAGTGCGATCTAGAGGAGCCAAAAAATACAACTGGTTCATGAAGAAAATTTGAAGCTTCGGTTTTCACATTACTACTGCTCTCTCAGCACAACTGCGTCTTTGGTGCTTTTAGTGATAATGAAGGGTGTCTTTTGAGGAAAGGCCAAAACACTGTAAGAGGTGCTCTACTGCGGATGTGTCATTTATCTTCCAACAATAACATCATAACACTGTATGCACACATGGCAAGATAATGGTAAATGTTTAATTATAAACCAAGAAAAACATTTGTACTAGTAAAATGCTCAAATTCTTGTTCCGTAAGACACTTGCAGTTATAAAGGGAGAAGAAAAGCAGTATGAAGGTCATGCAGGTGGAGCTAAATTGCCTTCCCATATAAGGAGGAACCGAAGGGGCTCTGTTAGCTTTCACCTGAGGTGAGCTGGGGGTAACTAGTATGATCTAACCAAAAACAATGTCAGCAGGTCAAGGTTTCCTTTCATGTAAAGGTTGCTGAGTCAAAAGCTTTTGAGACTTGAACATGTTAATTGAGTTGCCAGAGAGCGGCGCAAGGAGTCATTTGGAGAGAAACCATGCCGGAGGCTAAATGTCACCAGCGGAGTTGAGGACTTGCAGGATAAAAACATGTGTGCCACTCATTTGCTCAAAAGTGTAAGTTTTGAAGTAGCAAGTCAATCAGAATTTGCAACAATGGAATAGAAATAGAAATGAACCCATCTCCAATAAACACATTCAAATTGTTCATTTTTTTTGTTTGCATCTGTCTACTTCCAACTGTCTACTTCTAAAATCACAGCTCCCGTAAAAAAGCAGCACGACGGGGCAATCGTAAGGGTCCGACCCCTCTGGTGGAGCCAAGCAGTAACACAGCCAGACGACACAATACAACTTCGATAGCTTCAGTCGCTTATTTCTCAGCCAATTGTCAAAGCAGCAAGGACAGGAATCTGTTGCTTGGTGCAGGACACCTTGCACAACATTGTTCCTTTATCAACTTGTGGATAAGACAAGGTTAAAAAAAAGAAAAGAAATGATGTCACAAAAATATAATTCAAATCCAAACAAAAACTACAAGAGTTTCCCTTGAAAGTAATCTCCTGGAGTCTAAAGTGCTTTCCCAGCCTTCTTTGCCATGCCTCTATGCACTTCTGGAAGGATTCATCCGCCATCCTCTGCAGCTGTCATCATGGCCATATTGATGTCATCTACATCTTCAAAAAGAGCTGCCTTGATGCCCCCCTTGAGCTTGAGGAGGTGGGGATCCTACACTCCAATAGACCAATGCTCTTCTTGGCCAGGAACTGTCAGATGCTCAAGGAGTCGTAAACAGTCATGTTGACATGGTCAAGTTTATCTTGTGCATTGAATGAAGCATATAGACGTTGTCTGGCCCACACCGAAGTGAAAAAAGTTGTAGTCTGTCTAGACCCCAGTCATGAAACCTTTCTGACACTCGTCCAAATTATTGTGTTGACGCAAAAGCTATTAAACTCCAACAAAAAAGGTATTTTTCAGTTACTCTTATAGACCATTGTAGAGGTCAACAAAAAGTTTAATAGGCCATTCAAGGAGCTTCAATTTATAGCCTTGTAACCGCCACATCATTTAAAACTCTTAACTGTAATGCCAAAGAGACAAAAGCAAGACTAAGATGTGCTAAGAGCACAAAAAGAAACATGAGCATGACTTATCTAGTAGAACTGGACTGCCAACTCTATAGCATGTAATCCACTGTACAACATAATACGGCATGTAATGACTTATGTTCCTGGGAGGGGGCTGTGCAAGCGTTACAAGCTGCATGATCCCTTACGCTCGCCGACTTTAAAAGGTAGAAAGGAACGTTTGTCCTCATTCCTGTAGATTCAAAATGTCAACTTTAGTGTGTTTCATCATAAAAACAGTGCAGGGGCAGAAATAGTAGAGTTGGTGTCAGTAAAAAAAACATAGATCACACTGAAGACTGTCCACAGAGACCGTTTCAGAGAAAAAGATAATTGCTTCAAGTTGGCTGTAATTGGTTTGTCTGTCTGATGCTGCTCCCACATCTTTTTTTTATTTTTTTACTTTGACCAACTTAAAGGAGCATTGTGCTTACAGCAAATGTTAAAAATCACATTAATATGACTATTTGTAGTAGTTGATCCAAGTTTAATTGACTTTTTAAACATCTGAAACTTTTCAGAAATACTTACATTTACTCTCGTGTACCATGTACAGTAAATTAAAATTGTATGATCGCAAGTTCACATATTATTTAGTATTTTCTATGGTACCATTTGTTTTGATGACTCAATTTGTTTTGATCAGCGTCGCCTAAAATCATTCAATCTTAGAGTTTCCCATTCAGTGTAAGTATACAGATTTTTTTTTTTTTTGTGTAAATCAACCATGGATGGAAGAATGACCAAATCTAATGAGGCTTTAATTACTCCCGTGTATTAGTGACCTTGCAGCATGGCTGATCATAAAGTAGCTAAACTAGATGACAAAAAAACACCTCCGAGTGACCTCATCCCCATTTGCACTGATGGGGTGATGAAGGCATGCAAGGTCCCCTCTGGGCCGCAACTGCAGGCCTCCAGCAAGTTAAATCCCAGGCTGGAAGCCCTGTGAGCCAGGTGCGAGGGGGCCCTAAGAAGGGACCGGACCCTGAAATAACCCACATCATAGCACGAACTGGGCACAGACACCTTCAGGGCAATAAGTGAGAAATGGAAAAAGCAAGATGTGAGTGTAGATGGCGATATTCCAAGAAGTGAAGTCTGGGAACCTGCTCTTATAAAATATATGCTCACTAGATGCAGGTGTGAATACTTTTTCCATTTTCCAAAATAGTTTTATTGATTCATGAGGGAGCTTTGAAAGGCACTCCAGACAGAAAAGTTCAAGGCTGTCTTTCTTACCTTTTCAAACTGGCTTCAACTTGAAACACAGCACATTAAAAAAACAAAAACAAAGCAAAAAAAAAAAAAAAAAAACTGCCTTAGTTATGTTTTGCTTTTTTTTTTTTTTTTTAAACTACATACAAAAATTAATCTAAAAAGTAGATCCAAGTTGTTTTGGTCATTCCCTGACAAAATAAAATATTTTAAATTATTAATCAAATTAATCACTTTAATTAATTTTTAAAAGGTTTATTTACTTATTGATTTTTTTTTTTTTCCAAAGCACAGAAAAAGTTTCTATGCATTTTTTCTGTCTGTGTGCATGTCGGAAAATCTAAATTTTGTGCTCCTTCCCTACCCCAACTAAATCCCCTCTTCTGTGAGATCCATATTTTATTGTCATCAATTTTAAAGCTGCACACATCTACAAACTAGGCGTGCGTACCCCAGCTCAAGTTCTACGAGAGGGAGGCACGGACCTACTACATTCTCAGTATTCCGTGGTTAAGTCAAGAGAAACAAGATGAGGAATTAACATGGGTTAAAGGCTCTTGTGGGAGTGTGGTCGTGTTTAAATTTCTCATAGTGATTTTGAAACCTAAAAAGGAGCAAATAAGAGATAAGCGTGTTTTGATCAGATAGGAACGTAAAATGATATGAGAAGTGGTCTCATCATTCAGCACTGAGCAACACTAACATCTCCCCCAATGCTTGAGGCTCCAAATAAAACCACCTCCTACTCATGTGCAATTCGCGAATAAGAAAAAAAAAAGTGCTAACAGAATGCAAGCAGGGGTCGTGTTCAATTTTATAACCTGCATAGGCGGGGGATAGAGGGGGGGGCAGAGGTAACTTGTCACTGACATCCAGACAAGGTCAACTCTTTGAAAGGTTGCACAAGGGGGCAATGACTCATTTAAGGGAATAAATAAATAAATAACGTGGCACAGGAAGGTCAACTAAAAGGAGACTGGTTGAAGTGATGCTCATTAGAAGCATAAAAGTGCAGTTGCAGCCACTTGGGAAGCATTTTGCTCAAATGTCAAAGGTCATTTTCCAGCATTGCACTTTCCATGAAGTTACCACCAGTCAATAAAGTAGAAATAGAAAATCGACTTAAACTGTAATAATTATTAACATTTGTGCGCGTGTCACTCTATATTTATTGTTCGATTTATTATCTAATTCTAATTAAGAACATTACCGAGTTCCAGTTGGAGTATAATTCTCGTATACTACCCTCATGGAAAGTTTCCATCTTCGTAAATTCCTGTAATCTTGCAACCCTTAGTTGGATCACATAAAAATCAAAGCAAAACTGATACTCTTGGCTCAGGCTTATAAAACAAATACAAGAGATGTTAAAAAAACATGAGCTAAGGAAAAGATAAACACAATATAAAGGGGGGTAAATTTAATGATCCTAACAGCTTTTTATCAGCTACTTAAGCACGTGTGACCCTGATACAGGCAGTTCGATGTCACTGACCTTGCAGTTGCTGAGTGAGGCTTCCACTATCTAGACTGAAAGCATGTGGTCTCTCGCCTTCACTACCAGGGGACTGATAAATTAACCAGCCATCAAACTCGGCCTCAACATTGCTTCATATGCTTTTTTTTTTTTCTTCATCTGAGAAGGTCATACAGCCCAGGTATCAATTTACATTGTAAACACATGCTTCGGGACAGGTTTATGGAAAGACAAGTGTTTGGGGATTGATTGGTCCAAGTCCTCCTTCAGACCCAAAGTGAAAGTGTGATCATGTAATCAAACACCGTGCGGTTAATGTACCTCTAAGGATGTAATTCTGGTAGTTCTGGTCAGCTTCAGCACCCACTTTGATCAGACAAGTCAGTCCCTCAGCCACCACAAATTCATGCACCAGATCTTTGTCATCCTAAAGAGGAGAGGAGAGAAGACATGTCAGCAAATTTGACATTAAACCAAACTAAATATTTGTCACAGCTCATCCAAACGGCCCTGGAATGAAAACTAAAACATCATCATGACAACAATCATGTCTGTTAAATCAACGGTCCATAACTATTATTTTTAACCACATACACACTAACAAAAGCAATGCATAGTGAAACGTTCATCCGAGGATGTTATTCGACATGAAAAGCATACCGTCACTGTCGGGTGAAATCCTCACGAGTGCAAAGTCACTACTTCTCAGTAAATTAAAAAAGAAAAAGTCATGTTGCTTGAGTTACCAAACACTGTTGTTTTGTTGCTACAATATTTTATATTGCTATCATATAACATTGCACAGCAAAATGAACAAAACACTAGCTCAAAATCATGTGGAATCAGATAAATATGCTTATTTTATTTTTTTTAACAACACTGCTATTGATTGAATTGGTAGGAATGACAAGCCCCCGATGAGACAACAAGGCTTTAGTACCTCATAAAGGAAATGACAGCGATTACATCATTTTGCCAAACTCTTTTAAAGGTTTTAGAGGCGTGAGTGATGCTATACATAAAACAATGACCTGCTAAGCAATGTGATAGGCAGAAAATAATATGGTTGATAAATTTTTTTCATCATTGAAGTATCATACTGTCAAACTCTTTTGTTGCGGGCCACATCGTAGTTTCCTTTGGACGACAATTATGAATGTCAGTAGCTACACAAACTGTTGAATAAAGATTTTAAATTCTGAGATGAGTAAAAACTGCTCAAATATTTAAAAAAGATGAATACTAATAAAGCAGTATTTCAATTTGTCTTCACGGGCCACATAAAATGACATGGCGGGCCATATCTGACCCCCAGGCCTTAAATTTGACACCAAAGCAACTGAAACTGTAATTATATTATCAGCTATTTTAAGTCTTCTTTTCAGCACAAGCAAAGTGATCCCTTACATCTTATTTGTTGTTCTGACAATTCGATCCACAACGACAAAACCACCTGCAAGTCTCACCTGTCAGTAACATTGTTATTTAAAGCCCGACTGGAGCATGTTCTGATAAAGGCCAGCATTCAGATGGGAGCATGCAAGACAGCAGCCCAACACTATGGGGCCATCAAGGCTCCTTCTCTCCCCCTGAGGGGGTTCAACTGCTTCCATAAGAGCTTTACCATCGTGATTGTTACAACCATTGTGGAAGTGGAAGAAAGCAGCTGCGGAGAAGGGCGACTTACCTGAAAGATTTGCTTGAGGGAAAAAAGGGCCCTCCTCAGTTCTCTTCCAGTGGAGTTATAGAGTTTTTCTGCATGAAGAGCAAAGGAGATAAATCAGTCACACATGTGGAATCCTCCCTCCTATAATGTTGTCTCAAAGTAAATGATGAATAAATATGACAAATTTGTTTTATCCTACCCTAAATGAACCGCCTATGAATTGTGGTTTAAGTGTACTCACTTTGCCATGAATAAGAAATAACTCCATTGTGTCCAACAATTTTTTTTTTCAATACCAGCAATTATTCCCGACGAGCTAAATGTGAAAAATATGCTGCGGGACGAAAAAGAAGAGCAGACGCCACATCTGTGCAGAATTAGCCAGCAGTTTCCTGCTGACACTGCTGAATCTGCAGCTTGCCATTATGCAAATTCATGGCAGAAACACCACAATGGCGAAGGAACAATCATGTCCTTAATCAGTTATGGAAACATGCTGAAAACTATGTGGGTCCTTCTTATGCTCGAGAACATTTCCTGCAACAACTTTTGGGTCATCTGTCACCCTGCAAGCAGCTTGCACAGCTGCCAGAGAGTGGCAGTGTTGAGCATGGCGTCCCATCAATGCTCTTGAACGCTCTCTGACTCAGCAGAAGTGTTGCTGCAGATGCAGCAACTGTCTAATTTAGCGTCTGCTCTCCGTCTTTTTGATTATTTGCTGTTTTCATTCATAATGGATGCACATTTTAGGGATTGGATAGGTGCATGACTTTGCCAGCAAGGATTGATTGATCAGGCTCTCCTCACTCTGACACATGACTTATGCTGCATTGCAGAAACACACATATACACACAAATACACACACATGCACATTTGAGCGACTTCTTTACAAACAGCTGCTGCTAATCCTATTCTAAAATGTGAGAAACACACCCCATGGATGCATACACTTTGGATGTTGAGCAAAAGGTTCCCATTCATTATTGTTGCTGGCCATTGCAGCAAGCGAGTAAATCCCTTTAGCGGATGAAGACAGGGAGAAAGAGAGAGGATGGATGTTGCTTGCCAGTTCTGTAGGCACACACAGCCTACTTCCAGACACGGGAGCAGACAGAATAAGCGGGCAGAATCTTTTAAGGTGCCTTTCCAGTTACACACAGGATTTTCCCACAGCATGCGTAGGCTCACTGATGCAACTATCTTGCAATATACCACTACATACTTTGTAAAAAGATGACTCGATGCAAAAAAAAAAAAGGAACATCTTTCAAATGTACGTACATCCTTATTAGCCCTTAGTGGATTATCTTGGTTTGCAAATAAATATTCAGATTTCAATGAAAAATCAATGAATTATAACAGAATATCAGAGGGTATGAATATTTTCATTCCTTTTATATTTGATGTGTTTTGTGGAGATCATATGATCCATAAGGTTAATTTTAAAGTCAAATGATCTTTCAAAAGGTAAAATTCATAGACTATGAAACAAATGATGGCAGATTTGAAAAACCTATTGAATTCCTTTTCCAACTATACCCATTTTTGTGAAGGGTTCAAAGGAAATAGCCACGCCCCTTTTTACAGAGACTATAGCTCCCAAATTGATCTCTGATCAATCTGAAATGTGAAATTTAGTGTTTTGCCATCAAAATAAACAAGTAAAGAAAGTTTCATAAACATCAAAGTCAGTTTGGTTAATCCCACTGGATGAGCGTAGAATGACCCATTTAGTTTTTTTACGTAAAATAATATTTAATCCCTGTGTCCATTCAGTTTCATTCAACACTACACAATTTAAAAGTAAAATCTGAAAAAAAAAAAAAGTCCTGTCAATGATCTAATAGTTCAGGCTTTGCAGGGTTAAGAGGTGGTTTAAGTCGCTTTTGGGTGTGATGTTGCGTGAGATGCAGTAAATCATTTTATAAGCATTTTATAAGGATTAACTACAAACTGTCAAGTCTGCTGTCTCAACACCTTGAGCTCCATATTGTGTATGCAATTGAGTCCTTTCAGGTGTAGTGCACCAAAGTCACTCATCCAGCCGTTGTCCAATCTTAATCAGCTTAAAAAAAGGAAATGGTGGCATGATTGTCAAGTGTGAGCTGAAATTAGACCATATGCGGTTGCTGAAATGCAACACCTCAAACTGTTCTCGTCAACTTAACAATCTTTTCCCTGATTCTGATTTATGACAGGATGCTATTATGTGTAAGTGGATCAGAGCTGAGAATGTTTTGCACATTCTGCCATACATGGTTGAAATGACTAATGAGGAAGGCCGGTCTTTTTATGGAAAATGTCACAGTCAGGCAACGGCATCCACAAACAATAAATCTGGAAGCTGTGCGGAAGCTGATAAATAAGCTTTGAAATAACAGAATGTTTTTTTTTTTCTTCTACATTGTGTTAGCCACATGGCTAATCTTTCCAAAGGTGATCAATATAATTAATGTTTTTAAAGAAAAGACTTATCTTAAGACTGATCTTTTTATGTTTATCATTGATTTCAATATCTCAAAGTGAATCAACTGTGATCCCTTAGGTGAAAATTATACTTCCAATGGAACATCTTCCCTTTCATTCTTGATTTTAAATCTGGAATATTTGACTTCTCTTCCTCAAAGACACTAAATGTAAATCACCCAACAAATACCTGACACCCAGTCCTGCTTAACAAGTGACTGTGACCAGATCACAGGAAGACTCAATGACAGTGATGGATCAGCACCTGACTAGGCTCCAGTAAATCCAGAAGCATGTTCCATCTTCCCATAGCCATACATTCAAGACTTATTCTCTCCCTCTTAGCCCTTTATTCCGGATTGCAATAAAAGTGTCAGAAAGTTATTCCTTCCCGACACTAAATAAGGCACATCAGCAGGATCTTTTCCCTGTCCCTGTCCACCGTCTACCTTCTGATGAAGCTCTCAGAGGCCCATCTCTAATGAGAAATAGCTCAGTGGAGATTAGTTCCATACCGTTTGGCGCCGATACACACCGAAGAGCTGGCGTTTTCCGAACCGGGGACGAAACCACAGAGCTTATTCTTTCAGAGACTTCAACACGAGCAGCCATGTTTACCTGGAACCAGCTGAGACTTCCAACTACTTGCTGCATTTGTCAGGATATTTTTTTTTATTATTGTACCAATGCAAATCTCAGAATAAGAGCCCAAATAAATCTAAAGTGATAGCATATGTTTGGGGTAGACAATATCATTTTGGCTTCATCTTTTATAAGACTGTTTAAAACCATAATTGAGCTGCATAATAAGCCTGAATCATTTACAGCTTTATGATTTATTCAATACATATTTTGATTTAATTGTAGGTTGAGGGTAATTATATGCTAGGAGTAAATCCTCATACCACAAAGAAAGATGCAGCCAAAAGAGAAAATAAGCTGTTCTTCTTTTTTTTTTACTGAAATTGAAAGTATTTTACTTCATGCTGATGCACCAACTGTTTTCTTCTCTTTTCTTTTCCTTATAAGTAAAGGTGACATACTTTTAACCTGCAATATAAAGTATTGTAGCTTTAGCAAGACAGTGCAGAAAGATGGCCTCAAATGTCTAATTATCAACTTTCATTCAAGATTAAAAATACTATACTATATTACTATACTAGTTAAATAATTCCAGTTAAATTCCAGTTGGCGATTCATCATGCCGGCCTTACCATTTCGCCATTTTGTCCTTGAGGGCTGTGCTGCTTTTTCTGCTAACTGACTAACATAACATGCAAGCACTGAGAGTTGGGTTGTTTTTGGAGTAGTCAGAGGAAATAAAATCCTCCATCCGTGTGATTATTTCTCAGAAGTTTTATTCCAGCCACGGTAACATCAATAAACCTTTGTCTGTCCTCGTCGTTCATCTAAAGCAAAGATGAATCGTAACAATCGTCAATGGATGACGATATTTACCTTTCTGGGGGAGGTTGACCAATGATTTAAATGGAGAAAAATAAATCAGTGTGTCTTATTAGAAAATTTCCCCCAAATACCCGGCGCTTTATTTTAAATAAGATTTAAGACAGTTTGAATTTGTTATTTGCCTTTTTCGATGAGCAACTCCATTGCATGCTAAACCACAGGATCAACAAAGACAAACAAAAACATTGCCACATTTCTGCTGGTTTGAAGCTCTGGTAAAAATTCTGTTTTCCAGACTTCAGAAAGAACAAAAAAAAAAACTTGATACAATCAGTTTTTATGACTTTCCGACATTGACGTTCAGCACGCTATTAGCCAAGAATCACCCCCTTGACTTAAGGTGAATAAAGGGTCAATGAAAGCAGATTATAGCACTCAGGTGGAAATTATTTGGCAACAATGCAGGTAAAACTGATCTCACATTCCGTGTTTGATTTTTGGACGTTAGGTAATACTTGGATTAAGAAAAACGTCTGCACGAATATGCACTTTCACTCACACATTGACAGGATGCTGAAAATGTGCACAAAGGAATAAAGACATTCATCAATTTGTTCCTGTTGCTTGGAAATACTTTGGATGTTATGATGGAAGCCATGTGGTGATGATGGTTTAGATTAGAGAAAACTGAGCGGGGCCACACAGACTGAAGAAGCCTCTGTCACTGGAAGCCATAGGAAGGCCTCCCAGGACACACGGGGCGTGAAAGTCCAAGCACAGTAAAAGCAGAGACATGGGGGAGAGATGAAAAGACCAAACAAGTCATAAACCGCAACATAATCTGATCATCAGCACAGCGCTAGCAGACCTTGCAAATATTGTCAGGAGACATTCTTGCCGAGATACAAATGTGCAAATAAACCACCACCGTTTCTTTAAATTCTACTTCCCTCACAGGTGTGCTATCGGTGGATTTGTGGAAGGGCACCGTGTCCAAGATCTCAAGGGAGCGGGGTACCCGAGGTTGACATCCGATCCCGCCTGGCCCATTTGATGCAAAGGCATACCACAGCCAAGTTCATATAAACATAAAACTTGCCCCTCAGAGCTCAACAGCACCCATTGTGCCCAAGTGGAAATTGGATTGTGGTGTTTATTGACGTGTTTACATCCGACATATGGTCAAAGTTTAGTTTTGTGTCAGTCACGTTAATTCGGCAGCAGTGACATTTGTCTGAGTATCTTCAACGTCTGAAAGAATCCTTATTAGGAGGTTGTTGGTGCTTGACGGGCACGGCAGGCTGAAGCTCTATTGCTTTGCCGGTGTAATATGTACGTTAACCGCCCGTCAAGATGTTATCTGATGCCTGACTTGGTTCTGCGCGGAGATGCGTGACAACAAAGCTAATACGAGGACGGACAAAAGTTTCATTAAGATCTGCCGGGCAAATGAATCATTACCCCTCCCCCTTTTCTTTCCTCTGTTTTGATTTGATGTAGCCCACTGCCCTCCATTCATGTCCTCAGCAGGGTTTCCCCACACTAAGCACCACTGACACAGATACTCACTAAAGGCATGCAAGCATTCAGCGCATCAGACAAAAGCCTGACACACATAAAAAAAAAAAAAAAAACTAGCGGATCAACGTTCGCGGCCGGTCCGATTGGGGGTGGTGGCCGTCTGTCAGGTCCAGCTGTACCACAACTAAATCAAATCAACTAATGCGTTCAAAAAGTTGTGGTAACCTAACCACCTCCAGATGATAGTCGTGAACTTTATTTCTGTAACTGTGTCGGGTAAACTACAAGTTCATTGGAGCCAACTGGCCCTCGTATTGTGCAGAAATATCAGATGTATGCATCCATTTTGCTTTTTAACCAATAAAAGAGGCTGACAAAGTAATTTACAGGAGTTTCAAATTAAGATCAACAATTAAAACAGTTTTGTTACACATGATCAAATTTAATTTCAAGTCATTTTGTTGGAGAAGAAAAAAAAACATTTCTCTTCTTGGCTGCCTCGCTGACTGTCTTGGCTCGCTCCAAATGTCAACCACCTGACACGTGGGGGGGAAGCACCACTGCCTAGCATCTAATGGACACTCACATTTCATATTTATAGCGGCACTTGCAATATCTTCTGTACCTTAACGGAAAATTAAATACAACCTGTGCCAAAGCGAAGAACACCCAAGTTTTACGTGTCGCAGGTCAATGCACAATTACGCACAAGATACGTCAACATCGATATGTTCTCAGGTGCGAGGTAATATCTCTTTTCTTGGCTCTGTGCAGTTAAATCCATTAGCTTTGATCCAGCCACCACTGACAACAGTCACCCAACAAGCCGACTCATGACTTTGTTTTCATAGTGTGTAAACCACCCCCTCTGCAAGTCTTTACGGTGAAAGGTTTCGCAAATATTCCTCGGAAGACATTCGGTGATAATAGAGCTTCATTAGAAATTCTCTGACGGTTAACCGCAGATGTAAAACGAGGTATTTGAGTTATTCGGAGTGCATAATATGCCATCTTGAGCTATCACTACAATCTTGGCCTTGCACGGATGCCTTGTCATGTCGCATTCCTTGGCCTTGGCACCGGCTTGGCTATGCTAAGCTGGTGTGAAGTGCAGTGTGACTGCTGACAGGTGGCAGAGTCTGAGAAAGGGTCAGCTTAGCAGCTACCAGAGACACCTTATGAGAAAAGGCTTGCGAGAATAGCTTAACGCAATTACACAGACAGGAAAGCCTTGCTTGGATTGACCTGCATTGTAAGTATTCTTCATCTCACTGAAGACAGAACAAGTAGAATCAAATCAACATTTCCAACGACCAGTTTTTGCCCGTTACTTTGGTTTGATAATCTCTCCTCCAATCAGAGCAACAGGGGAACTTTTGTGTCAACCTGTTCACCAAACTAGAACTATCAGGGTTTTTTTTGCCTGCTGTCTTCAAATGTCGATATCTGATGCCATAAAAAAAACGAAAAGTAGCGATCGAATCCTTTTGGAAAGTTTTCTGTGCATATTAGAGAGCAAATCAGAGCTTACATACTTTTCTAGGTGTGGTGACATACCTGCATCCTAACCAACATGTCTAAGCATTAAAAAGTAAAATGGCAATATTTTGGACAACCCCCATTAAGAGCTAGTCATGCATCCAAAGAGCGTGACATTGTCAAGGTGGGGAGGGACTGATCATAATGCTTACAGCACCTGTGGTTTGTGATATAAAAAAATAAAAATAAAGGTATACTGACTCACAGCACTGCAGATTCCACCGTCTTCGTGCAAGGTAAAATGTCGTGATTTCGCCAAAGTCAGTCACGGTATTCACATTTGCAAAGATTATGGTCCAAAAGTATGTCAACAAAATCCACTGCAATGCAAGACATTCATGGAATGAAGTTGACAAATGGTGCACACAACCCCATTTTAATTTGTGGTTTTTTTTTTGTGTGTCTCTAACAGAGATAAGAAATTCCTGGCAGCAGAGGTGAGGGCATATGGGACTAACAACCTTGCACAAGACATTATGATTCATTAGCATTATCATTGCAAAGGTGATATGTGATTTTCTTTAAATATTTCTTTTGCACAATCAGTCTCGAGATGACAATCTCTCAAACCAAGAGAGGAGTTAACAGGCTTAACTATCCCTCCAAGGGGAAGGGGAAAAGACATCCAGACTTTGATCTCGACTCAGCAGGGGGTAAAGGTTTTACGCATGGCTGCAACAATGGGTACGTATACCGGAAAGAAAAGGCAATCTTGTATAACGTCAGCGAATGAAGCAAATTAGGTTGGATTATAGAAATGTATCAATGTGTCAGAAATGATTACAAAAATGAATGTTGAACGCTTCAGACAGCCATAAAAGCCAAAGTCTGCTTTACCCCATATAGAGAAAACGACATACGACCCATCCTAAACCCTAACCCTAACCTAAATCCTAAACCCGACCCAAAACATCTTTTGTTAATCATTACCCATTTCAGCACTTTACTACCTGCTGTACTTACGTCAACGTTATGCCCTTTCGGGTCACACTTGGGTTTCTGACAGCTGGAGCAAATAAAGGTTGGCTTGCTTCCTCACCCTAAATGAACAGGCCCCAAATTTGTTTGGAACCAAACCAAGACCACCGAGAAGACTTGGTTCGGTTGGCAACCGGTGCCCGAGTTTGATTAGTGTGTCGACACCTGACCAAATCAACCAAGAGAAAAAACAAGCAAATGTTAGATTTAAACGGTAAGCCCTTAGTTTCATGAATTATTCACCAGGAATTTAAGGAAAATGAGAAAAAAAATGTTTATGTGAGCGCACGCAGCTGCCCTGCATAATTACAGCATAACAAGTTTAGACAACGAGGGCCGAGCACACTGGCACCACTTTCTGACTGGTCCATGTTTTTGCATTTAGGTACTTCATTTTTCCAGTACTCCCCCTTCCTTTCTATCTCTCCCTCCTCCATTCTGTCTTGACCCTTTGCCAATTTTACCAAAAATTTCAGGCACAGCTGGTAGTGGTTGTGAGGAATACCAGTGTAATCCTTCCAAGTGTTTTTGCAAAAAAAAAAAAAAAAATAGAAGCACATAAGTCTTTTTTGTGACACTGCCATGACATTTATATTTCAATATTAATAAGGAAAATTATTCATGGTCTTCTAGCTCCTCTCATATCTGCTTTGAAAATAAATCTGGTTTGGTACACAGCCCCGAATCTGGAAATGGAATACAAAATAGCTCAAACCACAAAAAAGATTCCTGGCGATCAGCAGCAGGGGGTATTAGTGCTAGTGCTCTTGATTGTATCGCTCGCTTGCCCACTTCCATGTCCTCACCAGACCTTCACCAAGAAACTAAGGAAATATTCGCTTGCCAACTCTGTGCAAAACATTTCCTTTGCTGTGGCTCACCTCATTTTCAAATTAAATGTCTTTGAACATGTATGGCATATTTCCTCTCTAAAAGTTCAAGAAAAAAAAAAGTTTACAATTCAAGATTTTCATTTAATTGCTGTATTGTTTATTCTATAAAATAAACACTATATATATTTTTTTTTGTTCTTATGTCTCCTTGTCAATGAGTGAGTTGGAAATGATTTGTGAGTGAGTTTGAAATGACTAAAATCATCATATTTAAATATCTTCAAGTTGTTGAAAAGTGTGTCAGAATCACTTGATTCTGACCCATCCCAGATAAATGGAACTCTGGAAACTTTTGACCAAGGCAGCTGGCTTCCATAAAGTCCTCAAAGCCGCCATTGCACTCTTTGTAGAAGCCGCAGGATTTAGCTAACAGACAACACAATCTCTCTATATTCTAAATATTACATGATTGGAGCAAGAAAGTTAGATAAGCAGCACAGACTTCAACAAAACCATTACAGATTTACAAACACAAGAAATGTTTGGACTGAGAACAACAATGAACAGTGAGATTTGCATAATGCATGATGGGCACAATAGAGGAAATTTTCCTCAATGACTTAAACAAACGTTGAAAGTTTGTTAATGGGAACCAGAGGTGGATACGGACTTGTTTGTTTACATGTCAAGGTAATGGACCTGCTATTTTATTTGTTCTCATTTCAATGTTTCTGTTATGTTTGATCACAAGAGTTGAGGATTTAATTGCCAAATGTATCATTGCTTTTGTACTTTTTCCATGATTGACGAGCTAAGAAGTCGAAGACAGCAAGTTTAAAATGAAAGGTTCAGATGCTTTGGACCAACGTTTAGTTCGGTCTGCTCAATTTTCAGATGACTGGATGGTTTTAAAAGATTATGTTTTATGAAAGAGAAAATCCAATTCTATCTTTGGTAGAAATTGCATGATGTGGTTTGTTTTAGCCGATTCCAAGTTTGTTTGCGGGATATTGTCGTTTCTAACTGTAGTACTATTTTTTAACTTTCTCGAACACTTGGATGACGGTTAAGAATGCGAAAATACTTGGACACACTGAGACTGATCAAACTTCATGATGCTTACTCATTTTTTTATCTGGTTTTATTCGTGTACTAAAAACCCTAAAAGGCCCGACACGTGGCGGTCTGTGTAATATTACCTAGAAAAATAATGAGTATGCGCAGCTCTGCTCCTGAATTTAATGGTTTCCTCCATGCTTGACCGGATCTACTCCTCCACCTTGTTTCATTAAAACTGCCCTGGTTCTTTTAGAACAAATAACACCCTGATAGATATACTACCCCTTTAAAAATAATTTGTGAAGAAGGAAAATGGACTACAAATCTATTGGCAATTATTAACTCCGCAATGACGAGACCGAGAAATCCCTGGTGTAGTTTTCCCACTTGAAGAGGAGGTTTCTGCCACTGGATACTTTCCACTTCAGAAAGTCACCTTTGACCCCCTGATATCAACAACGCCTAGAGCCTGACTGCTTCATCAAGTGCTAATTGCCCCTTTAGAAAAATACACCATGTTTTGGGATCTGTAGGGGGCAAGTCTCTCGATTGCTTGTCATTTGTAACTGATGAGTTCAAGCTTTGTGAAGATGCTGTATTGTGTGAAATTGTTGACTGACCTGCCCTGTAAGACAGATAGGAAAATTAAATTGCTTTTTTAAAACAACCGGAATTGATGGTGGCCATAGTGTTTTGCAAAATAGTCTTCTTTAAGATGCATATTTGTCAGTACGTATTTATCAAGCAATATTAGGTGACTCGTACTTTTGTTACTTTTTTTAGCAGCATCTCCTTCTGATCACTGCAAATATTAGAGTTTGACATTGTGATGTATCTTCTGGGATGAGACAGCCAAGGAATTTCCTGAGCGGCATCACACCAAATGTTGGATCCAGAGAATGCCGGGATTGTAATTTTTCCACATTTATATCTTGATTTGGTGCTTCCACACTGTGTGGATAATATAAAATAGGTAGACCGTACTGGGCAGACATCTTCAGAAATAAATCCTGGTTAACTGACTGGGCGCTTTGATTTATTTGTGCTTTATTTAGAAAACTCTCTCTTAATAATCTGGCATGAATTTGCAAATATTCCTCACACTGTTGTTTTTCAATTTGAGATACATAGTTGGTGTTTTGCGTGTACTTTTGAAGTGTGTCAAAACAATCAGCTGGAGGAAGGATGGTGTATTATTCACAACCTCCCATACAGTATTTCCTCGGTTAACCACTGACCTCAATCGTGTTTTTTTTTTTTACCCTCTCAGCTAATGTTAACACAACCACAAAGCATCTCTTTATAAATGGGCTTCCCCGAAATAAACATTTACACGAATATAAAGACAACTGTCTCCCATGCTGTTTGTGTCAAATGTGAATGACTGCAGCATTTCTGCAAGCTTTGTGGGAGTTTGGACTTAAAGCATGTTGTTTTGTTGTTCAATAGGAAAGCTGGGGGGGTGACAGCCACAGATCTGGTTGGAAGGTCCAACTGTGGTCCATTCTCACACTGGCCAAGGAACTATCAACTGACACATTTTTTAGTGACCCGCTCAAAACACAGAGTACATTTATCTTCTCTTTGTTTCGATGACATGTGCAAAACCAAAACAAGCTGACGAGACGTCCTTGTTTCATTTTAGAACATCACCAGATGAAGAAGATCTCATCCTGCCTACCCTCAAGGGGATAGAAACGGACTAAAATAAAACCAGATCATTTGTCTGGTTAATCACGAGGATGTATTTGACCACTGTGGCTAAAGGTTGAAATTAGACAATGCATGGCAACAGTCATAACTAGAGAATAACAATACGTATTTGTTAAGATTATACGCTTTACAAGTCTCACAACTTGGAGGAGGGAAAAAATGAAAGTCTTGTGAATCCTTGTTGTGGACAGAAACCATAATAATGTGTGTGCATCCCAGCAATTTGAAACCGCAAAGGCAGAACAAACAAGAGAGTAGGAAATATACTGGCATCATATCCAATTGCAGCTCTCTAACACATTTAGACCACAAACAAGCCCAAAAAATGAATTATTTTTTAACTGAATTTGAAAGACCACTTTAGGCGTCAAGTCTAATCTCCCATTAACTATTCCGCAAACCATGTCACATGACAGAAAAACATTAAAATATCTTTATTGATTGCATATTATGATTTTATTGGTATACATGTGGTAAAAAAATAATTAGGTGCTTTCAGGTTAATTTGTTTCTAGCTGACACACCCTCAAAACAATTCTCAACTTGCTCATTGATTTAAAGCTGTACACAAAAGTGCAAGCAATTTCAAATAATCTCTGTCTATGTCAAAACATTTTGGATCAGATCTTTGGAAAACCAACAGCTTACTTGGTCTTACATTCCGATAGCTTTAGTCTTGTTAACTTAGTGAGATTTGTACATTGCATGTCTGTGTATGCCATACATACATGTATGCCTCATGTCACTGGTTTGGAGACATGGAAGGCCAAAAACGCCCAACGAAAATGGATTGATGCCTGAAGACTTTATAGTTTCTCAGCTAATGGACAGTCAAATCTGAGAACAAAACCATACATGGTTCAGTATAAAAACATACTCATCATTTGAGTACGTTTGATTTGAATAAGACTCTGGGTCGTTCGTCCATGTCTGGTATTGACGTTAACATAAGAGCACATTTATAGAAGGACATCTGGCGTTTGCCGTTTGCATATGTTCACAAAGTGAAAGCTGTCTATCCCCAGAACACATGTGGGTTAGATCAGAAAATAAATGAACACCACTGCGACACGGCCACCAGCTGACCAGTTTAGGGGTTAGGCTAAATATACATTCAAGCACATGTAAAACCGTGAGATCAAAATATAGTATGTAACATTTGAAATGTGAGGCCCCCGGGCTAAAGTCTCTAAACAGAAATTTAGCTTGCTAATACCTTCTTTAAATAGAAATAAATGACAATGTTTTCTTAATCATATTCAGGTCACTCGGTATCGCGCTTTATATAGCCGAGATTATCGACAAATGAGAATGATTATTTTAAGGATGAGGGAGGATCAAGTAACAAACCTAAGTAGTCATGTGATGACAGTAAGAATAATCTGTCAGACTTTGGGTGTTGGTCAAAACAAATTAGTCGAGTCAGGAAAAAGTGATTTGATATTTTGGTCTGCTGAAACAAAAATTGTTTATATATGGGAAAGAAATTGTGTGGAAGATGTTTATTTGTGTATGGCATGATGATAACACACCCCCTTCAGTTGAACGTATCCAATTATAGTTCATGTCCGACAGAACCGGTGTCATAATAATCCAAAGAATACGTTATAATAACACCTTCAATTTCAAATGGGTTTTTATCTGGTAGCAAAAAGATTGTTTGTTGAAATAGTTTGAAATCCTATTCCAATAAAGGCTGCCTAAAAGCTTTTTGTTTCTGTTAATGCTACATTAGACCAGAACCTTCCGTTTGCCAAGTCAGGAAGTGAGCATGTTCCTTTGGTGGAGACAAACATCCGCAGAGATTCAAAACTTCGGCGGGGTGCTAATTTGTCACGCTCTGCGCAACATGTTCGATGTATATGAGACTATTCAATCGCCTGCTGGCTCTCTGAGCTAATCATGAAGAGCGATGTCGATGGACGGAATGAAATGGATTCCTGCATTAAGTGGATGAGGCCCTCCTCACTATGGGACTTGAGTAGCAATATACTTCACATATGGAGCTCTTTCTTCCCACATCCCTCAGAAACCCCCGAACACAAGTGTGCCTCAAGCAAGGCCCGATCGTGGACTGTCACCGGACCAATCAAAACCCTCCTCCTGTCCCTTCACGGAGTCTATTCACACGGAATAACAACTAACGCTTTCTTCGGCTCGTCTCAATCGGCTGCACTACGCTCTCTTTGTCATTCAATGCAATAGCGAGCCTAGGATGTGTTAGCTGACACTGGACTCCTCGCTCCCGCTTTCTGTGGACTCGACACTTTCCAAAGATAACACTAGCCAAAGATTTCCACTCGCGAGCAGGCCGAGGCACTGCTGAGGCAGCCTTCCTGATGGGGAACAGACCAAAAACAGCTCAAGACATGTCCCGCAGACCCAAATCCAGCCACATGATATTCTTAAATTATCCGGGTCAAAATCGGGCACTATCAGGTACCACTAGTAACACATAACATTTGTGTTTTTTGTTGTTGTAGTGCCTTAGTGCAAGATGCTAACGAATTACACCTCACAATCTCTTCTCTGCTTTTTTTTGGGATAAAATAATCAAAGCGGCCAACAGAAACATGTCCAGAAGCAAATCAAAGAGGCCCTCATTCTCCTTGTTCATGCCTCAACAGCATACGAGCATCAGTGAAAAACAAAAAAGATGGGAGGCAAGGGTCTAAGGCTCATCGTATTGCAGGTCTTCACATAATACCTGTTGCAAGCAGACATATGTGGATGATATTTTCTATTAAGCAAGAAGTCAAATGAGAATTCCGGCTGGTGTCTGCAGCAGGAGCGAGCCAGCGTGGCCTGGCCGTGTGCAGAGTCACGCACCGCATGACATCTTAGAGGGGGGAACATTCCAACGTGTGTTTCACACTGCTTTGGAAAACCACCTTTCCCAATTTAGAAACAGGGGGCACAAAAAAAAAAGCGGTTTGGTTTAAAATATTAGTGCGGCAAATTAATATAAAAGCGAACCATAAAAGACAATATATGAGACATTTCCCAGACACATCATGGAACGATATTCTTTCATTTAAGAACTTTCCACAGGAAGGTAAGACTGAATTCCACTTGACGTTAATCTTGGAGCTGTTCAAAGAGGCTCGGTTCATGTTTTAAAAGACACACCGCAGGGTTACTAAAATATTTCCTCTCCGACAATGCTCTTAAATTCAACATCAAGTGGCAGGGGGCAGACGGGATTTAAATTCAATTGCAGTTTACAGGAATTGTCATTGTGTCCATAAATTACTCCGTGACAGGACGTGGTCACTTCTCGTCAGTACAGAAACGTTCCGTTTCCAACAAATTCACGGTCACTTATTCAGAGGATGCCCGGCCAACAGAGTCAGACAGAGAGTGCGTGCGAATGTGAGAAAGTGTTAAACAAAACCTTTATGACCCCTACTTGGGCAACCCAAGTGTAGGAGGGGATAGTATTATCCTGGTGAGCTTTGCAGGGGGTCCTCCAGGTGGCTCACAGGTTTAGCTGAGGTTAAGCCCGGTTGACCTTGTCTCTCGGCTGTCTGAGAGACCGAAGATACAAAGCCTGTCAAGGAATTGATGGCAGCTGACGTTGAAATGTCGTGCTCTCTGGAATAATACAATTACATTCAAGTCAATCCTATTTCTATATCCCTTATCCCTTAACTCATTTTTGTCGCGGGCCGCATTGTCGTCATAGTTTCCTTCGGAGGGGCATTATGACTATCAACGCCTTATATCAGTATAGGCTAAAAACTGTTCAATATATATATATTTTTTAAATGAATGCTAATAAAAATTGCCAGCATTTTTCTATTTTTTACCAGCGCAGACAATTCGTAGTTTTAGTATTGACACATGAAGTCTTTGCGGGCCACATAAAATTATATGGCGGGCTGAATCTGGCCCCCGAGCCTTGAGTTTGCCACCGATGCCTTATCCTGTTCAGGGTAGCTCGAAGCAGGAGGCTATCCCAGCTGAAAGAGAGCCACAAGCAGACTATACCCTGGATTGGCTGCCAGTCAATCACAGAGCCAAAGAAAAAGAAGTAATTCATAAAAATACTCCAATGCGACCAATCCATGCTTTCAAAGTAAGGGTTGTAATGTTTGTCATTTTCCATGCAGAAATCTAAAACTGTGTTTATTATATTCTCAGCAAAACAATATGTTTAGACTTGAATCTGTATAATTCTTAGTTTAATAGCCCAGTGTCATTTAAAACAACTTTGATCAGCTCTATTTTCACTTTCAGGGTACACACAAGCAAGTGACAAAGTGCAAACGAAATTGCATTGCTGACCAAATAAACAAACAATAAAGTTTGAGTGCAGACAATTGCAACTGCTTCTTCAGTAAAGGAAAAAAAAAGAGTGTGTCTAAGCATGTCACATTGGCTCGGAAGGACTGGGGGAGGAGGCAGCCGGTGTCATGTTCAATACTTTATAAGCTTAAGTAGCTGACTGCTGCAAACTGTAGACTGCTACTAATAACGTCAAGTCAGGAAAAAGACTTGGCGTTATCGAGCCATGTAAGATTTCCAGTTGATGACAAGCAAAATAATCTTCTGTGGGTTTATTAACAAATCAAACAAAAGATTCCTGCTGCAACACGCTCCACAAAAAGTCAGTCAAATGTTAAAAATGTGCTATTGGTTACCATCAAAATAATATATTGTGTCATTATTCCTATACCGCAAGGTTAAAGGGTTTAATTTTAGGACAGTGGCTGTCAAACTTTTTACAAACAACTTTCTAAGCGTCGCCATAATGACAAAATTAAATATATGTGTTTATTAGCTTTTTTTTTTTTTTTTTTTTTGGAGGGGAGCCATTCGGTGTACACATGCAGCCCGCGGCCCACCAGTTGGCGACGCTTGAGCTAAAAGATATAATTACGAGCAGACAACACATACTTTTTCCATGCAGGACACTCTTCCAGCACAGCTGCTCCTGCCTCGCTCAGTCAACTGCATTGAGCTGCATAAATGGAAAGTTGGCCCAAGTACGGTACTCATCCATAGTTCATGATGACAGTACTAAATATTTTAGTGTATGGTAGTGTGATCCATGATTTTTTTTTTTTTCTTAGCAAATTTACGTCTGTTTTGGATAATAATAAAAAAGTCAATTTTGGGATGTTTTTAAGAAAAAGTCGATTTTGGAGAAAGTTATATAATCAAGAAAATGAAATAGGGAAATTGAAATAATAAGGGAAATTTCAGAAAAACGTCCTATTTTTTTAGGGGAAAAAAATGCCAGAATTTCTAGAAAGAAAAAAACACAGCCATACAGTTGAAATAATGAATTACATGTGTGGCAACTAATTCAAAATAAAACTTCATCTGGGATTTCACGGTTGAACACAAGGGATTCACCACAGAACAGAAAGAGCAACAAGTTTAATCTAATGTAGACTTGCGGAGACAGGAAGACAAAAAAATTCACATTTCCAAGCAAAGAAATCAAAAGCTTTTATTCAGGCTTGCATACAAAACATCTACACAAAACAGTTTAGCACATCATTTGTTGGATATAATGATGCTTAAGTGAGCACAGAGCATCCCACCATATGCAGATGAAGTGTCTTTTCTCCTCCACCACGCACAAACCCGTCAAATTGAAGTATTCCTTTGAACTACCCTCCCACATGTCTACTTGGGCAGCATGCGTAGTCTACATTTTTCTAACCAGCAGTTGAGACGGAGCCATCGCCAGCAATGCTGACCAGCAGATTAAGTGTGCTCTTGGCTGATGCTCCTGCAAATCATGCCGCTGCCTTCCTTCTATCTATGGCCCTTTTCATTTGCTTTTGGGCAAGATACAAAACTTCTCTAATCGTGTCTTGCTAAGGCCGCTTCAAGTGGTCCACTTAAGACCCATGGACTGGTGCTTGAGTTCCTTAGTGAAGCTTTCCATCCTCCCGTGGTGATTGAAAGAAGACAAGTGGAATGTGTTTCAGTATAAGACTAACCATTTTGATGCAGGTCTGGATCTTAATTGCTTTGTCTCCTTTGACATTGAGATTTTTTTCAAAAGATAATGTGAATCTTAAAAAAAGAATTCATGTACTGTTTACAATTTACTGCCGGTGATCCCATTGGAGATCATCTCACTATTGTTTAACCTTCTAGTTGTAGACATCTGAGTTCTACGTAGGCATGATACACTTTTATATATTTTATTCTCCAGCAACCTCATTCACCTCATGTTCTTTATGCTGGGAAAAGAATGACAGCCCTGGCAAAGAGCTGAGCGAATAACACCAAAAAGGATATTATGTTTCATTATAGGCTCTGCAATATAAATATTATTTATCCCACTCCTGGCTTGCACTTGAAGCTTACATCACCTCTAAAAATAACAGTTATAGTTCTGTCTTGGCCTTGGATATATTTGCTGTTAATAAATTGAAACGAATACTCGGTGTACCCACTATTGTTTTTTTTGTCAGTGGTGCTCGAGGTTTTGTAGAAAATAGTCGACATGGATGGACCAGAATTTCTAGCAAGAGGCGATAAAAGTGTCTACAAAATCAAAGACCCTAAAAGTTATAAAGCCGTAACAGACTCCGGCATGGGTGGCAGTAATGCACACCAAAAGTGACTTGCCAGCTACTTATAACAACAGAAGAAGAAAACTTGCCGTCTGATTTTATGGAGTATCCATCATTGCTGAGTATTTCAGTGCTATGCCAGCTAAATAAAATGCGACACTGAGTTATGACTTGACCACCAATACTCCAGAGATGATTAAGCACAGTCAAGACCGTGCCATAGAATAGTTTAAGAGAAGCCAGTACATGTTAACTGCGAGTAGGTTGACTACCTTGACCAGTCTCCTACAACAGATTGTCTTTGCTCCACTGTATTGTTGACGTTATCAAACAATTTCTAATTTCACAGCTCAGTGACGTAATGAGAAGAAAAATAGAATAAATAGTCCACCCCATTAAATCCCTTCTCCAAAGAAGTGTGAATGGTCTTAAAGAAGCACAGTTCATTTCCACCTCATGGGTCTTCGGGGGCATTCCTGGGTTTTAAGGCATCCATGTTGGACTTGTGACAAGCCGTGTGGATAAGATTGCCACATCCTTAAACCTGTGGCAATTTTTCCAGATGATGTCAGACTCAACATTGGATCAATCTTAGCACGTAAATGTGACAAAAATCTAATAAATCCCCCTTTGGAAGCCAAACAGCAATGTAAATGATTCAAAGCTAGCCAGCTGAGGCAACATCACTTGATCCAAAGTTAGAGAAGAAATAACAACGGCGCTTCACAAAAGACTGCATGAATGACTTTGGTATTACGACAAACAGAAAATATGTTTTGGGGTCTTATTAGGCTTATTGTTTTGATCGATGCAGAATGGGAAATTGACATTTCCTTACAACGTGGCCACCATTAAAGCTGAAGGAAAAAAATGTGAGGTAGGATGCGGAATGGAATTCAATGTCACACTGGGATTTGGCTGAAGGCCAATTGCGTACTAAACTAGCAGTCATGGTTTTTACTATACTGACACTTTTTTCAGTTCGTATTGTAAAGCCAACCATAAATCTTAGCGTAAAACTCAGGCATGACGAATAGTAAATCTTTTCAATCTATATTTTTTCTGTGGCCTACCATCATGGATGCCATAAATACAGTTCTGTACCAGAAATGGTCAGCTAAAGAAAACGTATTTCTTTATAAGCAATGCAGCCCAAAAAAAGCTGTGACATAAAATTATATTCATTTTCTATTCTGACAGTTTTGTAGAAGTCACGTGAAAAGCTTGTTTGCATAGTCGACTGAATGTTTAAAAATTATTATTTGTCCAGCGCTACTACTTTTTCATCCTGGCATGAAGGATGCAGCGAGTGGGTGGACACTGGTCGTTTACAGAAGCACTCAAGCCTTCGCTCAATAGCACCGCAAACCCTGACATTAAAATCCGATCAACTATATTTTGCAGAATTAAAATATACGTTGGTTGAAGCAAAACAAACCGCTCTGATGTTTTTTCCAGTGAGCCGACAGTTGTTTAAAGCGTGCGGCCGCTGAGGTTACACACCTGTCCACTTCAACACGGAATGAACCAGTCTCGCAGCTGGAACATGGACTGTGCCATCCCACCCATGTGTCATGATCGAGGGTTACTTTAACCAGCTATAGTCAGGTTTATGCTCAGTTTCATGTGATTGGCAGCTTTGGCTTAATGTAGGTTATTCTAAGGGAATTTAAGTTGGAGTTAGAGCAGAGCGGAATTGGTTCCAAACGGTCGCCGGACGTTCAGCAGACGTTTGCCTGTACTTATGGGAATTTTGAACATGATTAAAATTTTCTTTACTTAAACTGCTGGAGAATGTCTGCCGAACGTTTTGCGAACATCTGCGAAATTGAACAACGTTTGATGTGAACGCAACATTCGCTGACTTTGGAAACACTCACAATTGTTTGCTGATCATTGCGATAGAGGCTCAAGTGTCACTGAGTAGTTACAAAACAAATGAACAATTTACAATCCATCTCCATTTTGTCTACAAGCCACATGGAGACACAAGCCAGATTCAGCGCCTACCGATCCGAACCACATGGTAGTAAACAGAACCAAACTTCACGGTGGAAAAGTAGCTTAAGATGTCCAAAATGTTGACAACCTTGTCTTTGGGTCAGTCTTACTTGTTCACCCCCCTCCTCTCCACAGCCAAAAAACTCAAATCTCTCTTTGGAGTGAAATGCAGACAGCTCTCTTCTCTTTGGATGGGTGAGGAACAGTGCTGAGGGGCCTTTCAACTGGAACCAGATGGTTTCTTAAAAGCCGCATGCCTTTGTATGAGTGTGTGAGAACATGAGCATGTGATTGTCCTCAGACAAATCACTCTTGTAGTTGTCCTGGCCTTGTGCTGGATGCAAAATTGCAAAAGTCTGAAAATTAATTTTTCCCCTAAAGAGAACATGATTTGGTTCCAAGGGCACTGAGACAAGAGGGACAAAAAAAAAAATCCAGTATCGCAGCTTAAAAAAGAAGCACACACCAAGGCTGTGCTGTTATCGCACAGCACGGGGCTGTTGGGCTAGTGGCCAAACAGACAAAATACAAAAACAGTCGAGGGAAAAAGTGTGAAGTGAGTGATACGAGCGATCCCTCCACTGATTTGAGGAGCAAAACTTGGTCGCTCTGAGACATTGGCTGCCTCACATTTCTCCTCTCTGGCACTAAGCTGTTTGGGTTGGCCTCCCAGGGTGTCTGTAATCCCATTTTGGGTCTCTTAGAGCAAAGTTGAAGAGATAGACCATTTCATCTTCCACCGAGTCCCCAAGGTGCCATGTGATATGCGTGTTTTGAAACTATAGTGTGCCTGCTCACTTGCGTGCTTCGGTCGCAGAGAAATTTGATGCGACTACCTGATAAAGACTAAAAAAAAAAAAAAAGTTTTGCAATATCAACCTCACCTTGCTGAAAAGAACACAGCAGAGACGTCATCAATTCTTGCACTTATTCAATTGTTAACTCGGTCTTGGTACCCGATCAAAACAATGTCAGATTTTTCAAATCTGAAAAAAAGTTTATGGGTATCTTCACAGCTGGTGTTGTCTTTTTAGGTGCCCACAAAATCAACAAATTTAGCACCAGTCTGGCACCGCTTGTGGAAAACACTGGATCTTCTCCTCCAGAGTCAATTGCCCGACATTATCCTAAGCTGGACTTTAAAACAAATCTTCCCCCTCAAAGTCCTTTGAAGCGTCGCTGTTGACGTCATCTAAAATGACTCCAAATTTCCTCACCAAAATGGTTCGGAACTTAAATTGGTTACATATAATCATGCACATAAACAAAACATTAAAAAGCATGAAAAAGGCCACATTTCACAATACGCAAAGATTCTCTGTCCGCATGGTTTGCTGGGGAATAATAAAAGAAAATGCCCAGTTCATCGAATTCCATTTTAGCGTCATTGTCAGCTGGAGTTTACAGTTGTCAACATGAAGATCAAAACTATCTATTTGACCAAATTATAGTCTGAAGAGCAACGCGAGCGAGTCATCAGTGAATCATGTCTTCAGCTGGGATTCTTAGAGGTTGTAAAGAACAAGGCAGATAATCCACTTCGAATATGGATGTCGCTCTTCGGTCGGGATCAGCATGTTGACAGATAAACTGCACTTAAAGAGGGAATGCCAACACATTTAGCTTTTTTTTTTCTTTTTTTTTTTACATGTGAGTAAAACCATCACTGAAATTGCAGGTGGGCAAACATTTTTGCTCAAGGGCGGCATTAGATTTTTTTAAACGGAAAGACGGACCAGCTCATTCACACACAAAGAAGTTGAAATGTAAAACAGGTTGTCTTAATTGTGAAATAATGATGTCACTAGTGGTGAAGTGGGACACGCAAGCAACCTGGGCTGAGTTCCCACTCAGGAAGAGTGTGAAAGGTAGTCTCTCTCTCTACGCGCCTATTTTGGTGCTAAGTGTAAGTCTAGCGCAAAGCACAGTCTGCACATGGGTGGAGTTTTCTTTCTATACATGTGTGAGTCCTGAATCCTAAATGATCTCATTGATGACTCTTCATCAAACCATGTGAGATATTTATTACGGAGTTTTAATTTATTGGACATAAAACTGCACAACTGAACAGTCGTATTAATTCCAAACATTCAGTGATTTACTGAATATATGTATAGAGTATTAAAAAAAAAGTAAGCATATCCCTTACAAAATGTCCTTTTTTAGGATTTTTGACTGACAGCAAGGACATGCTCAAAGACTTAATAATCAACACGAGCAGTGCACCGCCTCTAGCGAACCAACTGCGTTTGTCTTATGAAAACTAAAAGAACTAAAGAATGATCTCCTGTGTTGAGGCGGAAAATCACCTCGTAATGCTGCACTCATGGGGCTTCAGGGTAAACCCTCCAGTCAGATAAAATCAGGCTCAAATGTCTGGACAAGTTACAGCAACAGTGGCCACCTTGGCTGGAAGAAATAAATCAGCTGGCCTCACGGGTAGTCTCAGGGCAGGACCGGGGAAGGGCAACAGGTGGTTGTCAACTTAAAGAGAAAGACGGCCATCATCCACTTAGGGAAGAGCAGCAAGTCTGTCTGCTTCTCTGCAGGCTGCGCTAAGCTCAGCCAAGCAGCAGCAGGAGGACAGAATAAGGCTCTGTGGAGCAACTTCACAGGAGAAAACATCTACGGTATCCATGGCAACATGTTGTCAATTCATCCAATTCATAGATTAAAACCCATACATTTAAAGGTTGAGAGCACCAGCGGAGCTAGAGGGGGGGCCGCGGGGGCAATGACGCATCCTGAAGTAAGGTGCCATGCCAGATAATAATTGGCATTTGAGTATTCCAGATTTTTCTGGAATGTTTTTTTAAACATTCCCACCCGTCCCTCATAGGGAAAATCTTTTGGAGATTTTTTGTGGTCTGTGTGTTTGTTTTGCAGACAGTTTGTTTTGTATGTTTTTCTGCCCAAATCCAATCCTCACACCAATCAACTGGCAAAAACCTTGGGTAAAAGTAGCCCAATCTGGTCAAAATCTCCAGCTACCCAGCAAAAGTGTTTGTAAAACAAAACCACATTTTTCTAATGTGAAGGATCCATTTGAGTTCTCTCTCTATTAAAGGTCATGTCCAAGTAAGGAGAACAAATCACCAGAATACTTTGACACAGTAACAACTAGTTCCCAGACCACAGCAACTTTGTTTACTTAAATCCATGCAGTCATCCTTTTCTGTACCGCATTTCCTCATTAGAATCGTCAGTAAGCTGATTTTGCCTGGTCAACAGTCAGTTGTGGGGCACATACAGTATAAACACGTTAACACACCCGTAATTAGGCCTATGGGTAATTTTGAGCTTTCACTGAACCTAATGTGTATGTTTTTGGAAAATGGAAAGACAGAAACTTCCTCAGCAAAACTGCTAATGACTATGTCAACTTACTGACCTACTTCAGTTCATTTCCCTGTGCAATAAATAAATAAATAAATAAATAAATAAATGAACGGACGAACGGACGAACAAATAAATAAATAAAATTGAAACGCGATGTGTGTGTTCGTTTATGAATTCCTTAATAAAAATAATTATGTATGTAAAATAAAAAATAAGTAAGTGCTAAATGAAAAAAATCTGTAAAACAGGAGCATGTACCAAAACATGTCTGACTTTATATAATTAAAAGTTTAAGCAGCTGCAAATATGTTCATTGCGTGCGTGTATGTGTGTCTGTGTGTGTGTCATAAGCAGGCAAGTCTGCATGTGTTTTCACTCAGCTATTTCAGCAAGGTCCCTCCCATTATTCTGACACCAGGAGAGCCAATAAAACAAAGTGACAGAACATAGTAACTTTAAATACATGAAATGTTTTCAATCTGTGCCCTGCACCAGTGCGTATATTTGCAGAGTGTGTCTGAAATGCTGGTAATTTGCACTCAAATTAAGATTCAAGCTGCTTCCCAAAAGCTGCCACTGTGCATTGTATGCAGCAGCAATAAAACAAGCTGCTGGTAATGGAGGCAGTAATGGAAGCTCATACCACACTTGTGATGCAGCACAAACTTCACCATTAAAGGAGTTATAAATGTACAGTTTAAATCAGCAGTGTGGGTTTAAGTACTCACCGATGCAGGCGTGAACTCTGACTGACAGCTGCGTCCGAAGTATAAGGTTGTGTTTTCTGCCTCTTCTGAAAAGGATAAAAAAAAAAAAATACAATCAGTTCAGACGAATAATGAATAAATCAAAATCTGTTATAACTGTACTGGAAAGCACAAAGAGTAGAAAGCTGCTTGAATCGGGAATGGGCAACCCAAAACCAAAGCTGCTATTTAAACCTGTTATTTTTTCAGCTGTTAGAAAACAAAAAGAAGCACAACAAGGAAAAGGTCTCCATGGGTGAAAATGAAGGATGGGAGCAGCACACAGGTCAACTCCGCCCACAGTGTTAATGGAGACATGCAAAGACTCGATCACCGTCCTGTCAACAGCTTACAATGTCTGAGTGACAATCAAAGAGAAAGGTGCCAGTAGTTCACCACAATGCTATTCAGGTCTCCACTCAAAAGCCTGCTCTGAGATTTATGTCTGATGCTTCCTGTTAGTTGGTGTTGTAGAAAGGCCTGCTGTGTCTAACACATAAAAAAAATCGGAGCAACACATATGTTACTAACACCAACATGTCCGCCGACCAATGACATTAATGATTTAAGCCTACTCTCACTTACCTGGAAATGCTTTCTGAAATTTTAGTACAGAGTTTACGAGTTTCAGTGCTGTTTTGTTTAGCCAAAGAGTTTTATTGACTGACTGACTTGATGGTTTACTTGTTTTATTTATTTATTTGGTGATTAATTGAGCCACTGACTCTGATTCTTAGCCGCTGTGAAATAATCACATTTTACCTAATTGGTAGACTTTACCACTGATAAGATGGGCAGATATTTTGCATTATTATGCAAATTGGTGATCGGTTGTTCTCGGTTGAGGATCCACGCATATTTACAGCTGGGGTGGCAGTGGCCCCCAGTGTCCCCCTCTAGCTCCGCCAGTGGCGCGAGCAGCACTAGTTCACGAAATGTTTCAATAGTATGCCGCAATCATAAATCAAAACCTGCTTGACCATTTTCCACAAAACTATATGTAGCATAGGATGAGCAAGGCAACTTTTTTTCATGTGTATTCATACAGTGAACGACATTTGAATGACAAATTGAGACTTTCTCACCATTATCTAAAAACAAATCTCACAAACAAGCTCAGTAAACACAACTTTGGTGAAAATCACAGAAGATACAGTTACCCCCCCTTCAATTCAGCTCTGACAAATAGTCTTTCATGCTTCCTGCTCAAAGGCGGTGAGAAACTTCTGACTGGCATCACATTAAAAGTCTGTTAGTGACACTCAAACAGCAGTTGGCCTGACAGTAGAAAAAGACTCAGCTCAGAGGGCAAATCACAGTACTGCCTCGCTCCAAACAAGCATTAATACTACTCAGTGCATCCAAGCTGACATCTTTCCTACTCCAGTCAGTGGGAGACTGAACCCAGCGTGCATACAAGCGGATTACGCAGCGGGGGACGTCCGCACACTGCCGCCGTTTTGCAAATATAATAGCAAGCAACAAGGCAGATGTGAGACGGGAGCAACATCTGTCAACACGGCTGGCGAGATGAGACTGCAAAGAGGAACGTAATCCAAAAGGGTAACCAAACCCCTTTAGTAGTCACAAACGTCTGCTTTCTGTCGGCTTCACTGCAACGGTATCCCTTTACCGCACCTGAGGCTATACAGGCCGGCGTGCTCATTATCAAATTAAACAAACACGCATGGAATATAAGAGAGGCCCACCCCTTCCCCAATTAAATATGAAAACTGGGCACTCCAACAAAGAACTCGTCATGCGAGTAGAGGTGAAGCCCAAAACTGCAGAAGTAATCCTTGCAATGAACTTCACGTGGTACCTAATAAACTTTATATTTGTTTCTTGATCCAACATTTTTCTATGCATACCCAGGTGATGGTTGATCGTGCCGAGCCAAAGTCCAATTAAATATAATTGTCGTTTCTAATTTTGAAAAATCGTTATTGACTCTGAATTTTTAATACTGACATAAGGGACTCGTTAAAATGACGTTTGCATTGTGAAAACTAAGTTACACTGGTGCTAATTATAATTCTGGTAGCTGACATCTCTACAAATGATTTACCAGGAATCCAGAATGCGAAGAATCAAGTTTGAGGGACAGTTTACACTTTGGAGAAGATGCCTCTTGAAACGATCACCAGGCATGCATATTTGTGAAAACACACACACACACGCACAACACACAAAGCAATGACTACACTGCACTACGTTGTTAATGATACCCTTAAACAGCTCTGCACACAAAGCAGCCAAGTGGTATTTTATTTCCCCTCTTGATGTTTAAGTTTCACAAGAATACATTTATTCTCCCTCTTCCAATGAAATCCAATGCGCACTTGAGTCCATCTATAATGTCCAAGTGGGTCAAGAGAAAATGAAAAACATTGAAAGGTGAGCTGTCTTAAGAGAGTTCAAAGAACGTGACAAGAAACTTGTGGTCTTTGCTGGATTTTAATATGCTTTATAAAAGCTTGTCCAAAATAGAAAGGCGAGCAAAAACCTTGCCTTAGACACATTTTAAATTGTACATGTTCAGTATGTGGTGACCAGCTAAATGTCTTTTTTTTTTTTTTTTTGCGCTTAATATAATATAGTTTCACAAACATAAATTCCACATTATGACCTAACGCAAGCTTCAGTGTAGTTTATCTTCTCGAGACATAACAACTGGCCCAAATGTCCACCGTTAAACTTCAGAGGAGACTTTTATAGATGACTTGATGATAAGGTACAAGTGTCACGCACTGTCATGGCTCAGTCTAAAAACAACAAGCGCTTTGAATGTGACTCAATTAAACCCTATGCCACTTTGACTAGCTAAAGCTGTGTCTGCCCCGGACTATACGCTTCATTTATAACTTAAAGAGGCAGCGTATGGGCGATGGGATGGAGGATTTACGAGACCCGATCTTCACTGGCCGGTGGGGTGGAAGTGATTATGGCCTGTTAAGCTCTTGTGATATGGATATCTCCTGGCTCTGTCAGAAGGACCATACTTTAATCTGATTGTGAACACCCAAGGTATGACACAGGCACCCCTGGAATGTAACCTGTCATTAATATCAATTACAGTTGCATTTAATGGCCAACGGGAAAATAGTGAGACAAAAAAAATTCTGCTTGTTAGTGCAATTGCGGTGCTACACCAAGGTCAACATGTATGACTTGGCATAAACATGTGATCTTGAGTACTTTGGAGTCCTTTAGTTTGTATAAACGAGACTTGTAAAAAGCAAAAAGGCCTCATCAGATGTAATAGTCATCAAATCAACAACAGAACCCTGGAGGGCGGTCGGGTGTACTCTTGCACATATCATTGCCATAAAAAGCCAGGAGGTCTACTGCCCTATTTTTACAAAATAATTGGCTCGCCACCTTCACCCCCACCACCGGCCTCCTCAGACAACACAGTGTGGATTTAATGACACACATCCATGCCATGGTGAGCCAGCTGGCAAGACGTACGCCTTGGCAGACTGGATCAGTGAGGAGGGACGACGCCGAGCATTTTAGCTCTCACCGGCTTCCCATGAGCTCCAAACCATTTCACTTGACTTGGAATTGGGAAGAGAGAGGAGAGTCGTCTGGAGAGAAGCATGTGAATTCCACGTTAGATAAATAAATCCCATACATGTTTGTGGTCCGGCCGACCAGGGAAGCCCGTGCCAACCTTTGGATTGTGATCCTGTATACGAGTGGATACGTCAACACAATCCACAGTGCATAAAACATATGGAGTTAATATAGAACCAGGCCAAAAAAAGTGAACAAAAAAAAAAACACAATTTCCAGCCTTTCTCTTCTTCGTCCAGATTTCAAAAGTACGTCAAGACAAAACATATTAGAGTTGTACGGTGGAGTCACATCTAATGAGAACGCTGAGGTAACTCAATTGTGATGAGGGCAATTACTCATGAAACATGTCTACACCTCTTAAGTGGTTGCAATGACATCATTGTTGACCTGCGGCCAAGCATTTTATTGGACGTGAACTCAAGGGGGTCCTGGAAACTCTTAACTGTCTTCTTTCTTTAACCCTGATAAAGAAGTAGCACGCAACTTCGTTTCATACCAAGTACTCAGTTTATGATGTCCTGACATGCAATATTTCCAGGGAATCATTAAGAATACCTGCCATGCAACACTTTAAGAAAGTAAATTCAGTTAATACCATACTTACTGTTTTTTTATGGGATTGTTTTATTTTTATTTCATATTTATTGTATGTGATTCTCCCCTGACAAGTAGTTATTTCAAAGGCACAAACAGCACACAATTATCTTGTTTCCACAGCAACGTAAGAAAATGAGCACATGATAATAAAACAATTAAATTAGATCCTAAATGGTAAAAAAATATAAATCGGGGAGAGGGTAAATCTTTTTTTACATCACTGTATGCTACCAGATGTCAGCTACCTAAAATATGTTTCCTTCAGGCATTCTCCTCATTACGTAATCCATTGGATGAAGACTGAATGAAGATTTTATGATGAAGATACTTCAATCAACTTTTCAGCAGCAAAAATGTTTCTTAAGTCGAAGTTTCGGTTTGATGAGCACTGATTGTGTTTTGCCAAACGAGATTAATTGCATGTACAAAAATGATTTGTTGATTCAATGCTGAACAGGAAACACAGTATAAAAATAATGGCTGGATGGTTGATGATTTAAGAACAAATTTTGGTTTGAGGAGAATGTATTTTTCCACAAGAAACGTGCGGAAAGATTTTTGGAAGAGCAAAAGCAAACCCTTCAACTCTTTGACACTCGGTTAGCTCCCTAAAGCCAAGTTTGGGAAGGCGAGATCATTGAGTCTCACAAGAAGGGTAACTTTACTACTTTGAACAAACGTGTGTAATACTGTGAAAATGTCACCACATTAGGGCAAGACACACAGACAACGGAAATGATCTTACCCTCCTTCCTCTTGAAATCCCTCCAGCTCGTCTTTTTGTTCTGCCAGCGTCGACTCCAAGTCCAGATAGCTTCCATTATGAGACAACTGGAGTGCACAGTCATCAGGCTGCAGGGGAGAGAGAGAGAGAAACAAAATACAAATCAATACAATTCAACTATTTTTTTTTTTTTTTTTAGAAAGATTTCATTGTCTTTAAAAGCCAACCTGCATACACATATGCATTCATGTAAACCAATCAAATAAATTAATTCAATTAAATAAATTAGCACATGCTAGCATATTCTCACTTCTAATTCTTAAATGTGCAAGTCATCATGTGGCATCTATTTTAAACATGTTATTTTTTTTTTTTAAATGACAGCAACCTAACGCTTCAATTGCAAAGCACATCCAAGTGGAGTGTCTGCTATCTCCATTGAGGCTGCTAATGACATTTTCAAATGTTTTCCTTCTCCTGTCTTGCTCTCTCTCTCCCTGCTGAATTATGTCATTGACCTGTCACCAGTGTAGCGTCTGCCCTCTAGGTGCACCTATCATGCGTGCACCGTGTAATATTTGCTATGTCTAGGCTCCCCCGGATGTCACGATGGGTCGCTTATCAGCTCCTGTCAGCACTTAACAATGACAAATTTGGGAGCAGCTTTGCAGTGTGGTCTCTCTTTGTTTGATAAACTGTCACACAAAAGAAGAGTTGTGATTTGTCAGGTCTTTTGGGGGTTGATTACAGACTCTAAGAATCAATGCAAAGGTGACCGTCAGGGAATGAAAGGAATCATTTTCCATGATTGAAGTCAGTGAGCACTCCCACAGCATCGCAGACTTCCCTCTCTCATACCCACCGGTCTGCTCTTGTCTTTAAAATGATCACCAGCGGAACTAATTTGCCTTCACACAGATTTACGCAAAAGTCTATCAGTGAGAACAGCAGTGTGATGATAACCATAGAACCAAAAAATTGCAACAAAGGAAATACAGTTGGCTGCTCAGTGCAACATGAGGAATATGATCCATTAAATATTAAGTACATACATACTTCTGCAGGGATGACAATGGTGTTTTGATTTCTGTTCCTATACCCCAAAGTCAAGTGGACAAGCGAAAAAAGAGGCAGACAGAAAGAAGGCAAGTGAGGCCAGCTACCCCGAGCAAAGACAGATGAGGCCTGAGAGCGCTTCTCCAGACTTCAAATTACAGACTAGCATATCCAGACATACACACACACAAAGTTAGGCTGACCATTTATTTATGCCAAGAGACTAACTTTCCTTCAACACAATTGTGAGTGACATGAAACGTGTCATAAAGAACACACTATATGAGAGACAGACAACAAAAAAGAGGAAACGACTTTTAATTCACAACTAACTCCCTTCATTCCGCCAAGCCCTGACAAAAGCAGCCTGTACATTTTCCCTAACTGGACTCATTTCAAAGTGTTTCCCTGGCACTACATGATGCCAAAGCACTACTTTTTTTTCTATGACCCTAGCAAAAAAAGTTACCATCTAGGCATTCTTTTCAACAAATACCCATTTTTTGTCAAAATTCTTGCTTGGATAGGCTCCAGTTCACCTGTTTCTGTCAATATTGTAACTTTATTTATCTATCTATGCCAACATATAATGACTGCAAATGTCTGCTAAACAAAACACAATTCAAAGTGTTCTGTTCTTAAAAATGGACACGAAATTTTAGCAGAAATGTTAGTATGAGCTAGACATTGTTGCTTTTACTTAAGTAATCAGCCTTTATGTCAGATTCTATGCATTTTTCCTTACGTCGACAAATGTAAATGTAAAGCGTTATCACATCAATGGAGCTTTTTCTTTGCTGTCCCCCACCCAGGATTTGAACCCCCGGTGGCCTTGTGTTGTGACCAAGTCCAGAGAGGGAACCACAAGTTGTGTGCTCTCACACTCAGCCTTAGCCTCTCCCTTCAACCACCATACTGTGGTCCACTGACCAGGCAGGCGGTTAAGGCAGAAAGACTAAAAATAAACACTATGCAATTTACAATTGAACTGTGCTATCTCCCTCCGATGCATGGTGCATCTGCACAATGCACACACACTTTCGAAGCATTTTTCATTTGCACAAAGCTACATCGAGAAAAAACCCCGCAGCACTGACTCTCAATTGATTTATGACATTGCAGCCCAGGGCTATTGCACGTGTGAGCAATTTCAACTTCCGTGGCATCGAGTCTTCAAAGTGTGCTATTTATAAACAAGCAGAATTAAAAGAGCTTTCTCTCTCAAAGGTTTGGATAGTCTCTTTGAGACTTCTCCAAATCTTGAGAATGTCAGCTGGCTTCTGAAAAGATCACAAGCTCAACACTATGTACACTTTGCACAGGTGAATTGGACTCACTTCAATAACCATACCGACAATTCTGCTTTTTTAAAAACATCCAGATTTTTTTTCCACATTTGCATGAATTTGCATTTTAGTTGATATTGTCAAAGAAAATGAACTAATAATTTAAACACATCTCTATGCAAGTGTATCCAGATCTGGCCCCCGGGTCTTGAGTTTGACACCTGTAGCTACATTGCAACCAAGCCTATTTCAGCTGATTTTGGGTGAGGAAAGCCTTAACTGGTCACTATAGTCAATCACAGGGTGCATATTTACAAACACCCAACCACACAAATATGGACATTACAGTCTTTAATTATTCTAGCATGCACGTTTTGGGAATGTAAGAGGAAGTCCGTGCAAACGTAATGGGAGAACATACAAATTCCACACAGGACTGACTGAAACCTTGTACCTCTAAACTCCGAGCCAGACATTCTAACCACTAGTGCTCTATGTTGCCTGTACTTAAAACAACCCCTTAAATTAAAATGATGTACAGCATACCACTATAAAACAATGGATGCATGTTTTTTTTTTTTTTTAATCAGGTCAAAATGAGGGATTAATGTGGTTAGAACAAAACATGAGCAGATGCTTCCGGCCCTCAGCCAAAATATGCACACCCATATTAAAATGACACCCAGCTACTGTACACAATAACCTTAATGTCATATGGCACTCTGTCATGCATTTAGTATTAAAATGCAGGTCAGCATCCCACTTCTGCAAAGTGCACTTGCTCAATGATCCTTCTGTGTATTTGTTGGTAGCAACCCCAGGGGCCAATTATTAATGCGCATGTGTGAAGGAGCAGGTTAAGCATTAAGGAGCATGTCAACAATGCATACCTTATGTGGGGCTCTTAGCAGCCTGTGCACTCCAGCTATCTGATTGATGAGTGGAATATCTTCCCTGAATGTGTACACTGGAGGTCTGCTGGGCTCCGGGAAGTTGGTGCTATTGAATGGATCAGTATCATCTAAGAACTGCACCCTGCACACAAACGTCGCCATGGTGTGTCCTCCATGCAATGGGGGTCAAAAGAGCGGACGCCTCCCGATAGAGCCTCCGGTGCAGGTTCCTCCGCTGCTGATTCTTCTTATCCTAATCGGAGCGTCTCCATGCGGGACAGTCACCCACTGACACCTCCATGCAAACACCATGCACCAAGCCGGAACTGGGGAAAAACAGCCGGTGCAAGGAAGTCAAAATCCGGGGCTGTGTCTCTGACTCGCTTGCTGCGTCTTACTCTTATGCGGCATCCAGTCGTGTTGTGGTGCTGAAGCGCTGAGCCGATCGGGATCACTTCTCGGTCTTTGCTCTTGGAAAGCGATGCGCCAAGCACAAACTGGAAGCAGAGGACAGCTCATGTTACGAGCATGGTGGCGTCCTCTAGCGGACGTGATGAAAAGTACACGTTGGTGAACGCATCCCATGTCAAAATATACTGTGCATGGTCTAAATAAAACTACACTGCATCATAATCTGGGATGTGATTCTTATTAGTTTATTTTATTAGTTATTAATACGTCTAAAAGGCTGTCTTTATCTGTAAAGGCAAACTCGATAGGTGATAAACATGATAAGAATAAGCATGAAAAAGTTAGGCATTGATGAGTTTATTGTTTTTTTTTTCAATTTATAAAATAATTTCTCTTATTGTGCTGAGTCGTGCATTTGGGTCTAAACTGGTAACGTTCATAGCAGATAGATGGAGAGATGGAGATATAGGCAGACAAAATAGATGGACAAGCAGATAGGCAAGTACATTGAATAGATTTCATTTAACCTTACCTCTCACTTTTATAGATCCTAGGTAATAGTGGTTTACAATATATGCTGTACATAAAAACAGTAATGATTAGTGCTGAGACGTGATTATCAAAACCTTGAAGGCCACCGTGTACAGTAAACTCTATGAAAGCAGAATAGTTCCTCATAAATTTTTATAAGAGCAATGCCTGTCACTCTCAGATAAGACACTACTGAAGGTTCATGTGTAGGCTTCAAAAGATGTCACACCTCCAGCTTCATTCTCTCTGTCAATATGTAACAGAGATCCGCTATATAGTTCATCCTTTATATCCCAAGGACAACACAGCACACCGCCATAGATAGATCATGAAGCTCACACTCCCGAACTCGGGCCTGGATGACAGGATACCGTCACACCAGCAGCTAGAGAAGCTGGAGCAGGAGGGATCTGGAGACAGGCAGAAATGGGACAACAAGGCACAGTATATGCTGACCTGCGTGGGATTCTGTGTGGGACTTGGAAATGTCTGGCGCTTCCCCTATTTGTGTCAGAGTCATGGAGGAGGTGAGTGAGGACTTGGAGGAGCTTCTTGGCCTTGCTAAACTGAGGCAGATATTCAACTCTACAATATAGGTTTTTTTTGTGATAGATGATAGATAGATGATAGATAGATGAATCCCATGAGAACTTTTTCGAATGTGAACTCGTACAATTTATAACCTTAAAGAGTCTAGAGGAATTTTTGGCAATGGCAGCCAGTACATGTGACAACAATTTCTGTCACATACAAGTTTTAAATAAACATAAGTAGCCTATATTAAGCAATAAGTCAAATCTAACGAAATGATGAAATTCCTTTTGCGTGTAGGGAATCTACTTTCTAAATGGAGCAGCTAAAATATGCTGCTTTTTTTTCCCTACTATATTCTAGTTTATTGAGATGGTTGAGTTTAGGTCCTAGGGATGAACAATTTTATCACAATTGTGGTCTTTAACAAGCTCCAGTGAACTTTCACACACCTATATAATTTGTTATGTAATGTTTTTTGTTTGCAATATAGCTGTGTGTTTCCGTCATTATATTGCATCATATTTTCTGACGAATGAAATTTCCAATAAAGACAGCCCAATCAAATTATTCCAACACTGCCCTGAGCAATAGATAACACTTTTCAACTGAAGTGCACTTACAAAGAAAGAATCATATCATGTTATTGCAGTATGTATCTTACTGAAATTATTTTCCCAAGAGGCATTAAATGAAGCTGCTGAATCAGCAAAATGTATACCCTCACTGGGAGATAAGATGTTTTTTATATTCCGTACAAAGGCTGGTATTCTTGTAAAAGCGCACGTGCTCTCTTGAGTCATTCCATATCATCATCTCTATACGACAGGATGTGAATAAAGATAAAAGTGTTCTTCCCTGCAGGGGCGTTTATGATTCCCTTTCTAATCCTGCTGGTTCTGGAGGGAATCCCGCTGCTGCATCTGGAGTTTGCCATCGGTCAGCGTTTGAGGGGAGGCAGTTTGGGAGTGTGGTCCTCCATTCATCCTTACTTGACCGGCATCGGTGAGCGTCATTCAAAAGTCGTACGAAGAGGCCTTCGGGGATATTAAACAAAAATTAGTTTGCAGGTATCGCCTCCATGTGTGTCTCGCTGACCATCAGCTTATACTACAACACCATCATTGCTTGGATTCTTTGGTACTTCTTCAATTCATTTCAAGATCCTCTGCCTTGGAGCTACTGTCCGATGAATGACAATTTAACAGGTATTCAATTAAATATTTGCACGCACAAAAACAAACAACAACATCAATATCATGATTGCAGGTTTGCTTTCGGAGTGCGCAAAGAGCTCCCCAGTGGACTATTTCTGGTACAGAGAGACTTTGAACACAACTACGAGTATTGTGGATGGTGGCGGCATCCAATGGTGGACCTTGTTGAGTCATATATGTGCCTGGTCTGTGCTCTACGTCTGCATCGTGCGGGGGATCGAGACAACTGGCAAGGTGCTACATACATACAAACGGCATGAAAATTGGACTTTTAGGTGGAACATTTGACTTAAATTAGTTTAATCTTAAAACCAATTAAATAAAACTTTTTTTTTTTTTTTGCAGGCTGTATATGTGACTTCGACTCTTCCGTATGTGGTCTTGACTATCTTCTTGATCAGAGGATTGACGCTGAAGGGATCTTTGAGTGGACTCAAATTTCTATTCACACCTGATGTACGTTTTTCATATTTAAGTCTGCCTATAATGCATAAAATAATCCATATGTAAAAAAAACTCATTTTTCTGCATATTCTCACAATATGATTAGATGAGCATTCCTTTGTCTTTGTGTAGTTTACCGCAAATAATTTAAATTCTTCCAGACAGGTTCCAAGAATCCCACTGCTATTAATCAAACACATTCATGATGCATTACTTCCAATCTCCAGCTCACAGAGCTGGCGAACCCTTCAACGTGGATGAATGCAGGTGCTCAGGTCTTCTACTCCTTCTCTCTGGCTTTTGGGGGCCTCATATCCTTCTCCAGCTACAACTCGGTGCAGTAAGTACATTGCAGGGTTTTTAGAAGCCATGCACGAACAATGACCTATCATCATATGTGTGTGTGTTTTCAGTAACAACTGCCAACAGGACGCGGTGATCATCTCCATCATCAACGGCATCACCTCGGTGTTTGCCGCTACGGTCATCTACACCGTCATCGGATTTAGGGCGACGCAACAATTTGACACCTGCATTAACGAGTGCTTGCTATTTACAATTTCTGACGTCCACGTTGGTCCTTTCTCCAAGCTCTTGTTTTACACATATCTATTTTCTAGGAACATTCTGATGCTGCTAAATACATTTGACCTTCCTGAGGGAAACATCATTGAGAGCAACTACACGGAGGCTTTACAGCAACTCAATGCAACGCATCCCGATGTTATTCAAGGGCTGACTCTGGGAATTTGTGATTTAAAAACGTTCCTCAGTGAGGTAAGAATTTAAGTTTCACTGTGTTTGAAGATGGCAGCTTCTTTACTTGCTGCATATCTGTTTTTTATTTTAGGGAGTCGAAGGAACCGGTTTGGCGTTCATCGTGTTCACAGAATCCATCACCAAGATGCCCTTCTCTCCACTGTGGTCTGTCCTCTTCTTCATCATGCTCTTCAGCCTCGGCCTGTCATCCATGTTTGGGAACATTGAAGGCGTCGTGGTACCTCTGCAAGACCTTAAGGTCTTTCCGAAAAAGTGGCCCAAAGAAGCCGTGACTGGTAGCTATTTACGATGCAATGGTTATTTTTTTGTAAGTAAGAACTAGATTTTTTTTCTTCCTCTTGCTTAGGTGTGACATGTGTGATCTGCTGTTTGGTGGGCCTCCTTTTTGTCCAAGGCTCAGGGAATTATTGGCTGTCTTTATTTGACACTTATGGAGGATCAATCCCACTTCTGGTCATTGGATTTAGCGAGATGTTCGCAGTTGTTTACATATATGGGATTGACAGGTAATTAAAATAGTCTCATTTTAATCATTTAATTTAATAGTTATTGATGTATTTAACATTGTGTTTGTCTGCTCAGGTTCAATGACGACATCGAGTTCATGACTGGACACAGACCTAACATTTTTTGGCAGGCTACATGGAGATTTATCAGTCCGCTCATCATGATCTTTATCGTAATCTTTTACTTCATCACTGAAGTTTCAAAAAAGATCTCTTACAAAGCCTGGGATCCGGAATATGTATGTTATCTGTCTGGAAGAATTTTGTATAAGGATCTTTTAATCTAACTGATTGATAATTATAATTTGTTTTCAGGAAAAATTCCCAACTCTGGAGGAGAAGTCGTATCCTTCATGGGTTTACGTGGCCATCTTCGTCCTGGCAGGCATTCCCAGTCTTGCCATACCTCTCATTGCCATCTTTAAATGTTTAAGGGCAAAGATGACAAAGAAGTCACAATTCTCCACTCAAATGAATGATGAGCCCAAATTACCGCTTGCATGATAGTCATTGATGGAATCTATTAAAAAAAAAAAAAATAGACCCCTATTACTTCCAGCGTTGTGAGTTGATCTGTCCATGTGTATATTGTAGCTTTATAATATTATATCTATGTGTCCAGCAGGGGGCAGTATAAAGATTTGTGTAAAAAAAGAAATTGAGGCGTGTGAATACAGTACAATAAATATGTTGCAATTTGACCTTACTGTTGTTTATTTTTTTGTAATTCAGCAATCGTTAATCTTATCTTGTTTATGTACTTGTACAAAAAAAAGTTAAATCTTTTACTACCAGCATGTGATGTTTTAAAGTGTATTCTATTAAAAGTATGTAATAAACCTTTGTCCACATTTGGTTGCAGTTTTATATTCACATTGTTGACTGTATATGTACTATTTTTTTTAGGTTAACAGTACTTTGTTATCATTTAATGAATGTACTCATGCAATGTTATGTGACATTACACAATAGATTGCTTCATCCAAAATCAGTGCATAATAACATTTTTAATTTAAAAGTCATTTGATTCATTATTGCAAGGAATCCATTCCTGTTATAATGGAACTGGATCATCTTAAACCTTGCACCCTGCAGCAATTGCTCACTTGACTCTGTATTACTCCTCGTGGTATAAATTAACGATTTAGCTGAATAATAAATGAAGGAAAAGAGAAGCCTCTCATTAATTAATGAAGACATGAATGTATAACAATATATCTTTGATGCACAGAAAAAAAATGAGAAGAGCTCACTGGTGAACTACGATTATTTTATCAAACATGGAATTTAGCCTCTAGGGAGAGAAAGAATCTTATTAAAGTCGTTTAAAATAAGAAATACTGTTGAGGCATAGTCGGGACTGTTTAACACGTCAATCAAAATAAATCCGATTTATATCAATGTGATTGTGGTGACACAGTTGGCACTCACTAGGTGTGACAACTTAACATACAATATGATATGTGTGTGTGCATCCACATGAGTTGGAGCAGTCACACAGTTGTCCTTTTTGGGAAGTGGGCGGATGGTGACATTGTGCTCCCCTCGTTGTCACGTGCTGTGGAATATGCTGGCTGCTTTTGTTGTGCCACTGCCTGTTCTGCTTTTCTGGCACTTTCATACAATGGTGCACTTGAGCACCGGGATGCTATTAAGCCTTTCAGACTACTACAGCTTGAATTCCAGCTCTCAGGAAAGACAAACATCCCAATGTAGGATACATGGCACAACACGCATCGTCAAGAAACAGCAACAAGGATCAAGTGTAAGACCGGAAACAAGGTGACTCACCTACATTTGACTTTTTTTAGAGCTTAAGGCCGCATTTGTTCAGGAGCAAAGATAATCATGTTGTATGACTGAGTTCTGTTTGTAAAAAGAAAAATTTTTTTTTCCTGCTTTCCAATGTGATGTATAGGAATTATTAGATGACACAATATGTAGAGCAACAGAAATACGACCTGATATTAAAAAAATAATGTGCACACTTAGTGACTTTCCGGTACGACTTTCTCGATCTAATGTCAAATACTTTATCAAAAGATTTAAGTTTACCGTCTTCCACAGGCAATGTCTCAGCGAGCCGAGTCCTCCCAATGTGGCGGCGTTGTGGTCGAGTTCGAGCCTGACGACATCAGGAATGCGAGAGCCAAAAAAGCCAGGAGCATACCAGGTGAGCTCATCTTTGAAGACAAATGACAGACTCAAATACATTGTATATACATTTTTATGCATTTCTTATAAGGTTCAGCGCTTATCTACCTCAAGGGTCCCAAGTTCCTCATCTATGTCAGTGGAGCGTTGTCAATGTGGGTAAGAATCATCTCCTGCATACACACGCCCCCCCCCCCTACAAACACACATGGAACAAAACATACACAACACACTGTGGAGCAAGGACATAAGATGGTAGAACGCTAATTGTCATTAGAAGATGCTGACTCCACTTAACGCTCGATCAACTTAATGGGCAAGGAACTTTTTACTATCAGTTTTAAGTGCGTGCTGCGGTTTTGGTTAGCAAATACCGCAAAATGCTCGATCATCTTAATGGGCAAGGAACTTTTTACTATCAGTTTTGAGTGTGTTGGTAGGTGCTGCTGTTTTGGTTAGTAAATAACGCAAAACGCTCATTCATCTTAATGGGCAAGGAAATTGTTACTATCAGTTTTAAGTGTGTTGGTAGGTGCTGCTGTTTTGGTTAGCAAATACTTTGATCACATTCTCTTATAAGCATAACTCACATATTCTCTTTTTATGTGACTGAAGCTAAGGCTGCTTCTTGAAAGGTAATGACGCTCATTTGTGTTGTGTTAATCAGGGCGACCGAATGTGGCACTTTGCCATCTCTGTGTTCCTGATTGAGCTGTACGGACGTAACTTGCTGTTGACTGCAGTGTTCGGCTTGGTGGTGGCCGGCTCGGTGCTCCTGCTCGGAGCTTTGATCGGGGACTGGGTTGACCGCAATCCCAGGAATAAAGGTATGCGGCAGCAATTTCACACCCCCCTGAAAATTTTTGCATGCATTACTGTGCATCAGACAAGCGGATGATAAATCAGTGCATCTCAATCTTAAGGCTGTGCCGTCCCCCTATGTGGTAAATTGCATTCCCCTTCCGGCGCCTCAAGTGTAAATCACTTCCTGATTTGATTTATTCACTCAAAAACCGGCGAGGCACACGGTTCACAGCCACCTACATCTGGTTCAGGTTAGGATTTGTAAATGAAAATATCATCCAGGCTCTGAGAGTTGCCTTTTTTGTCTCTTTTCAGTTGCACATGCGTCTCTTTTCATCCAGAACATCTCAGTGACAATTTGTAGCATTGTGCTCATGTTGGTCTTCTCATATAAGCAAAGGATTGAGCAGATCTGGGACGGCTGGCTTACTGTGAGTACACCCGGCGTCCATTCACTCACTCATATTCAATAACGGGATAATGGCTGTGATTATTGCTGTTGTTGTTGTTTCCCTCTGTGCTGTGAGCTTGTTGCTGCAATCCTTCTGTGCTTCCATAATAACATGTTGCATCGCAAAACTTACACAAGGTGGTTTGTTATACGGTGGTGATCGTCCTGGCAGATGTGGCAAACCTCGCAAGCACCGCGCTGACCATCGCCATCCAGAGGGACTGGATCATTGTCATCACCGGCTACAACCGAGGCCACCTGGCCGGTAAGACGACTCGCTCTCGCACATGGTCGTGGCGGGCACGCGTTAACGTCAGCCTCCTCGATTCTGACAAAAGGAATGAATGCCACCATGAGACGGATAGATCAGGTGACCAACATCCTGGCACCGCTGGCGGTGGGGCAGGTCATGACCCTAGCCTCCAACGTAGTTGGTTGTGGCTTCATCCTGGGATGGAACCTCGTCTCTCTCATTGTGGAGTTCTTCTTCTTGTCGCGGGTGTACCGCATCGTACCCGCTCTTTCTGTCAAACCACCGACGGTGGAGGCGGACCAAGCCAATCTGCAAGGGATGGACCAGAGAGGAACGCAAGGTATGAGAAAAATGTCGGTATATTTTAACTGCCTTTTCTCGGACTGACTTCATATTTGTCAACAGGTGAAGGTCAAGTGGTTCATCCTCTGACAGAAAGCAACAGCGATGCGAGCCTTCACCTGAAAGAAATCACCAATCTCCCGCTGTGCTTCCGGAGGTTTCGCTGGCTGGTGAGCACCTGCAAGGATGGATGGAGGTCTTACTATCAGCAGCCGGTCTTCCTGGCGGGAATGGGCCTGGCGTTCCTCTACACCACCGTACTGGGCTTTGATTGCATCACCACCGGCTACGCCTACACTCAAGGCATAAGCGGCTCCCTCCTCAGTTTGCTGATGGGCGTGTCGGCCATCACGGGGCTGATGGGCACCGTCATGTTTACGAGACTGAGGAAGACGTACGGTCTGATCAACACTGGCATCATCTCCAGCTGCCTCCACCTGGGCTGCTTGCTCTTGTGTGTTTGCTCCGTCTTTGCCCCCGGCAGTCCCATGGATCTTAGCTTGCTCATGCCCTACTTTACCTCAAACTCCTCCTCGGAGCTTGGAGAGATGGCGAGTCAAAGACAAAAACATACGTCTCCGCTGAGGGGAGGCAGCAATCAACCACTTTTGCCTGACCGCTCCTCCATCCACTGGACCAACAACACTGTGCTTTTTGACAACGTGCCCTCCGGTAGCGCGCCGGAGTCTTACATCTCCATCATCTTCTTGTTCATGGGGGTCATCACGGCACGCATCGGTGAGCGGGCACGGTTTAAACAACACTCGGCATTTACTTTTACGGGGTACATCCACCGTTGAACCTATTGTTCTTCTTCTTGTTAAATGTCACAATCAATACTCAATCTGTCTGCCAGACCTTCTGGTTAAATGCAAAAAGTCTCTCAATTGCACTGAATAGCAACGTTATAAGAAAGCATTTATTTTGATGATCTTGTGCTCTAAAAAACAAAAGCAGTTCTGAGGATGTGGCAATAGCTACCAATTTGATCCAAACTGACCACAGGTCACAATTAACTTGCCTCTATCAGAATGTTAAGTCAAAAAAGACTGCATTACTTGGCTTCAACCAGCAGAGGCGCTGTTTAGTCAGTCTCAACTAGTACGTCAGAATATTTGCTATATAGTTTGGGATATTATTGTGCGAGTGGTCGTTATGATGCACACATTGGCAATATTTTCAAGCCCTGGTGTCACTTGTGTTCCAGGTTTGTGGTCCTTTGACCTGACAGTCACCCAGCTGTTGCAGGAGAACATCTGTGAGTCCGAGCGAGGTGTTGTAAATGGGGTGCAGAGCTCTATGAATTACCTGATGGACCTGCTGCACTTCATAATGGTCATCTCTGCTCCACAGCCGCAGCATTTCGGCATCCTAGTTCTCATTTCTGTGCTTTTCATCACCACTGGACACACTATGTACTTCCTGTATGCACACAAAGCCAAGAGAAAACGTCGCCTGGCCACTTAAAAGGGGAGACAAAGGCCACAAATGCAAGCATGAGATGCTTTACCAGCTCTGAGTCCGCTCTGACTACGTGCGATGAATGTCTCCCTCCTGTTCCGTGACTTAGCCGTTCATTTCAGCACACCACAGCCAGAGTTTGTCTCACCTCAGCTGCTTCCTCCCTGCAGGGCCTGCATGTGTTAAAGCAGCAAACCAGAACTCAGGTGCAATAGAATGGGAGCAACACTGTATCATGAATATGAATGGCCGCTATAAATGCAGCAATGAAACCTCCAGGGGAGATGTCCTAGTGGAATTTACAACGAGCCTCTATGCGTTTGTAAACCCCATAGGAGTACTGCAATGAAGCTTTTAAGGCTTCCGCTATGAAAGTGGATGGATAGTGACTTTTTTTTTTTTTTTTTAACCTGCACGTACAAAAGAACTGCTGTTGTGAGGAAAACACTGATGCATTGAAAAGAAAGACATTCGTTATACAGACGGTACTGATCCACCCACTTGGAAATATTCCAGGATTTCCAATAAAGGAAAATAAAGGGAATCACGCATGAGATCATGTGAAATAAAAGTAAGAAAGGCAGCTGCCTTTTTAATGGATTTTTTACCTGATTTATTTTGCTGTGCAGGAATCAACAAAGAACACAAAACCTACAATGGCTTGTGTATTTAAAATAACAATTATTTTTCAAAATGTTTCAAATCAACAGTGTCACTTCTATTGACAGTGTTCAACCACACTTCAAATGAACCGACCATGACCTCACTGCGACAAAGAACACAGTTGGCCGTATACGCCTTGGGGATTATTTTCTGCCACTCAATGTTTTTATATGGCCTTCGTGTACATCCCACAACCAGCACCACCTCTGCAATATATTTGTATCATTTTCCTGTGACCTCGACATATCGCGTGTTGTCACTGTTCATTATAGACTGATATGATAAGACTAAATACATAATAAAGAATTTTAAAAAGGACATTTGTCTTGACATGATGGCTACAACAACAAATTTGAGTTGGAATGGAACACCAAGGAGATCCAGTACGGCTTAAATCATGAGCATGTTCCAATTCATGTTTTATTGTTAGACTCTTTTTTTCCTTTTTGGCATTACAAGCACCCTTCTGTTGGGTCATCAAAAAAAAAAAGTGAAATAAAAAGGCTCAGGCATCTTTAGCTGCTTTTTTGTCATTTCTATTTTTTGTATGATTGCGCAATGTTTTGCACTAATTTTAAAGCAGTTTGGCTTAAGTGTGAAAGAAAGGACATCAGATATGATACAGAATGATGTCCATAATTTATCATCATCTAAACTGCAAAACAGGGTTCAAATACTGTATTTGGATAAGAGTGAAAAAGTGCAACAAGCAAAATAAGCTTTCATCACTTCCTTCTCCTTCTGCTGCAGGCCTACAGCACCCCCGATGTTTTTCATGCTATTCCCTGATTACCTTGCACACACTAACAAGTTTGACTTTAGGGCATTCTCACTTTAAAATTCGTTTGCTTTAGAAACTGGGTCAGTGGTAGCACACTCAAGGCTGCATTTGCCTGACTGAGAAACTAGAAAAAGAGCACGTAAGAACAAATAGTAGGCTACACTGCTTTTAGTATTCAAAGTCGGTCACATCCTTTGTTACCTTGAGGGACTATCTCGTCGCACCTCTTGAGCCAAATGTCCACCAGATCGTAACAAGTCATATTACATAACTGTGCCTGCAACTGGTTATTAATTATTTAGTTCGGAAAAGAAAAAAAGCAACTGTACTATCATTCAAAAGTTTGGGGTCACGCAGACAATTTCGTGTTTTCCATGAAAACTAACATAATTGCACAAGCGTTTAAGGTTTTTCCTAATCATTCATTAGCCTGTTAACACAATTAGCTAACATAATGGATGCTGGAAATGGGCCTTTATACACCTATGGAGATAATGCATTACATTTTTTTTTGCACCTAGAATAGTCATTTACCAAATCAACAATGTATAGAGTGTATTCCTGATTAGTTCAATGTTATCCTCATTGAAAAAATATTAATTTAAAAAAAATGTAAAAAAATATATTTAAAAAAATAAGGACATTTCTAAGTGACCCCAAACTTTTAAACGATACTGTATGTAGACTGGACAGGTGAAAGGGAAATATTTACAGTTGAACCAGGACACCAGAAGGTGCAGATCCAGAGCCAAGAAAATCATCAAAGACGTCGGCCACCTCAACAACAGACTGTTTTAGTCAGCTCCCCTCTGATAAATACCTCCGCTCCTGCAGGGCCACGACCTGGAGGCTGAGAAAAGCTTCTTTCCTCAGGCCGTCAGAACTCTTCATAGATTTATATAGTACCTGATCATTCTAAACAACAAAAAGGGGAAAGATGTCAAAGAAGCAGAGCAACTGAAATCCTGGACCCTTTTTCATTTGTCACTTCCATGAGTCAGCACATTTAAGATGCCAGTATGACTGAATGGCCTTGCAAGGACCCAGTCAAGCGTTTGCTGCTGACTGCAGACAAATCAATAGGACTCTAATAGATAAAATGGTCATATGGGAAAAATGAATGCCCTTGGTCATTCCTTTAATCTCACAGTAACCCTAAAAACAATGAGCAAAGAGCAAGTTTCAATGATCTTTACAGCAAATGAATACAATTAAATCACTATTATGCCCTTTATATGAATATAATATAACATGGAGTACGGCTGCAAACATCTATAATTCTAATAATCGATTCATCTGTTGATTATGTTGTCGATTAATCAATGAATTAAATTTTTAAAAAGTTTTAATTTATTTTGCTTTATTCAGAAACATCATTATTTAAAATTGAACAAATTTATTATGAAGTAAGAAATTATACAAACATAAATAATATAAATTAAAATAAATAATATATTAATTTGCGAATAATCATCCTTCTCTAATAAGCACCCTGTCCAAAGATTATTTTGTAACCTTATCTCAACTGCTTGAGAGTAGTAAAAATGGTTCTTTATAATTTAACACCCTACATGGGAATTTGCTTATTGTATTGTGTGCGTGACTGAACAAAGTGTTTGACCTTCCAATACAAAGCACCCTGCCCAATCCTGAATCCAGACTCTCCTGCATTCAAGGGATTCTCCAACTTCCTTTTTGGGTGTGTTTGGCTAGCCAGATGTTTCCTGAACCTGCCCTGTTCCCAACTCCCCCCCTCCTGTAGTGAAAGGCAAGGGAAGGACGAGACGAGAGCGTGTCATTGCTTTTGTACGCACGCACCTGGACTCTCTGGGATTTTGCTTTCAGTGACAATCGAGTTTACAACAGAGTGATTTTCACCTCTTTGCAAGTCAGCTCCCGGGCGCCAGTTGTCCTCGCTATCCCAGTGATGTCGTGGGACTGCGGTCTGAAGTACATGTTCTCCGTGTCCCCTTCGCTACAACCGAGCAGCATGTGCATCCTGCATGATAAGGAAGAACTGTCCAGATTGGAGATGGTCCAGAGACTGGCCAAGGATGGTTGCCGCTTCTTGCAGAATCACAGCAAGGGCCCAGAGAGGACAAATGAGGTGAGTGACACAGAACAGTGAGAAACTTTGGTAACTCAATTATGTTGATGTCGAATTTGAATGCCTGCGAAAGGCTGCTGCTCTCAATGTGAATGATGTCATCAGTAAAATTTTGGTATTTATAAAGTTGGCTCTTGAGTACAATTTGTAATGATACTCTTTGATATTCTTACATGTTAGTTCACAAGACCAATGTACAGCAAATTTACTCAATTTATTTGGAGGTGGCAGGTGGAAAGAGTTTTGAAATGATCTCGGTTTAAATTTGCGGTAAATGCAAAACTTTTTTTTCCTCATTACACCATCCACTCGAATCATATCTTGTAAATCCATTCTGGTTGTCTATAAAGGTGATAATCATAAAAAGTCCATTTAAAAAATATATATACTTTTGGAGTATGCTCAGATTTGATCAATTTTTAATTTTTGTGTTGGCTTAGTCTGTTAAATAAAAGTTTAAATATTTCTGAAAACACACCCGAGTTATCAAACACCGGATGACATCATGTAATATCAAAATGGCCTCTGATTGGTCGAAATCATGGCGCGCTCAACTTCCTGCTGTCTGAATGGTTACGCTAATTCGACTATGCCACAATGGCAGGAAGCATTGACGCAAGTGGGCCAGACCACCATGCGGGGACATTATGTGGCTTCAGGGTGGAGTCCACTTTGTCAGGTCCTCGACCTTTTCTCCAAACACTAAATCTCTTTATCTCTTGTTATTCAACAGAATGACAATTTGGCTGCACAATGCCTTTACTAATCTCTGCGTAACGACATGCACAAAAAAATCTCAGATGCTGTCATATACTCTAAATAGTAGAAAGTGCACCAATGTACTATATATATATTTACAGCATGTCCATCATAGCAGATCTTAGTTAATACTTGACATGGGAAATGGGAGATTATCTAGGAAATGCGGTAGTTAACTGTAATCCAATGATGTTGCGCACATACCAGCCACGTGACTCATATACATATCTAAATATGGGCATCAAAGAGCTTAGAGTTCCCAGATGGCAAATGCATGACTTTGGCAGTCCAATGCACTCTGACTGTTATGCAATCACTTTCAATCTTGTTTAGTCTTATTTCCCAATGTCATTTTGATGGATAGGGCTACTTGGAATTGCTCCTCTTGGCAAATTCATGTGCAAATATTTTGCATAGCGTGCACACTGGTGATTTGAACAGAGGCTTCAGCAAGGAACCAAATCAACATCAAATGCTTTTTTTTTTCTTTTGAAAACCAAGCTGGTGTTTGAGTTTGGACCAAATCTGAGCTGTGTCAAGACTGACATCTTCCAGATTGCTTTTGAGTGTTCCTTGCTAGCATCACGAAGCAGACAGGGTCGGTCCCTAAGCCAATGGAATGCATCTGGAAGGGAGAGACAATAAAACACTGAAAAATCACATGGCTCTAAAAAAATCAGTGTTTACTCTAATACGGCTAAAGTCCATTTTGGGGAGACTTCAGAGCGAGATGAGTGTTGGGCTCACGTCAAGGTCTGGACTCCAGAGAACTGATTCTTGTTGTACTGAGTTAACCACATGGCTCAGTGAGTGTCGTAGTAGCCGCAGCATCAGAGTCAGATCAATATTTCATTGTGAGGAAAGGTTTGTTTGCATATTGAGCGGAGCGATGCTGACAAACTCACTTAATAGTGATCAAATTGCTTTGAGAGCAGATGAAAAAATCCTTTTACTTATGGATGAAAACAAAGGGAGCTCAAGACTTGCACTTGCTATGTTTATATGTTGCGGTAACAATGTTAATGTGTCTTGAAGCAATGCTTGAACGCTTCTGTGCAAAAGGCAATTAGGCCAACAAAAAAAAAAAAAAGGATCCACTACCAGGGTGTCTGCACAGCTAATTGCATCAACAGAGATAAGTGCAGCACTGACTGACGGGTGAGGGGAGGCGGGGTTTTGGACCAGTGTAGGATGCGTGTGCGTGCACCATACAGTGAAATCCTCATTATGGCCAATATCTGTGATCCTTCCAAACCTGCCTTTTGTCAAGTGGTTTATAATCTTCGTACAAGCTAGAAGAACAAAAAGACATCTGGGGTTTGTATGCAGCACATCAGTTGACTTGGGTCTGTTACCATGGCAATGTGCCCTAAAAGTAATGTTTTGAAAAGAGGCAGTATATTTGAGGTATTTAAGTGAAAATAAATTTAACACACCACAAAGAAGTGCTCTTACTGAGCCTAATAAATTTGAATCACCAACTTGATAAAATGAGGTAGAATTGCAAAAATTGTCGTCTTTGCTTTGTCGTCTGAAACCACGCCCCGCTCAACTGTCAGCTGTCAATCAAGTGGCACTGCTACAACCTGAAAAAAACGCACCAGCCCAAATCCCCAGTCTGGCTGTCAGGTTGGACGTTTTTCTTTTTTTTTTCCCCCTCCCACTTTAAAACCAGTGTTGTATGAAGGTGTAATGTAACACACAAGCATTCTCAGTAGAAAAAGTAATTTAGAGCTTAAGATCGAAATATACAGATATTGCTGTCAAATTTTGTGTTATCATTACATTTTCAATCTTTTTCTATTTATATTATGTGAGCATTAATTAAAGAAAAGATGCTCTAAATTTGATTCCTGATCTAATGTTTGTAAAAAGCAGCTCTAGTCGTTGAATCAAAAAATGCAATGTTCCTTTTTAAACTACGTCTTCCCCAGACAGATACATTTTTTGGCACAACACACTGATAATTGCTGTATACATTATCTCCGAGCAACTAATTGCAATGTTGGAGTTTCTACGCCTTTGCCACCCACACTGTCTCGTTAGCTGTACAAAAAGAGGACCTCCCTGAATGAGATTTAAAGATAGAACAGGGGGTGACCTTTCCTGCTTCAGATTTATAGCAGATTGGGTGACTTGTCATGACAAATCTGGATCTGAAATCATAAAGACAGGTAGGAGACAGCAGACCCCGAAGGCACCAGTCATAATTTGATAGCGGCGACATCAGGAATCACTAATTAAAATATGTATGAGCCACTTATGTTAATTTGTGAATGGGCTCCTACTGATACAGCCTGAATAATGATCAGTGGAAATTGTGCTTCATTTACAGTGCAGGCTTTGACACAGCATTGTGATGGAAATCAGTGGTGATTTGTGTTGCTTGAAGAACATGCAGGGCGGGAGAGGGGGGGGGGGGGGGGTAGTGGGAGTCGCCTTGGTGATAATACAATCCCTCCCTCTCTCCATCTCTAATGTCCAGCCTGTCCAAAGTGACGAGGCAGTGCGCGTGCAGGAGCGGGGCCACTGCGTTCTGGTCCTCCGGAGGATGGCGTCACAACCAGCGAGGGGAGGAGGCAAGCGGGAGGAGGCGGCGGTGGCGGGGAACCGGAGGTAAAGCCACTCCACAAATCTCTGCCTGCCTCTCTCACTGATGCTTTCTCCGCCTCTTGTCATTCTCCCTGGATTACTCTGACAACTGCTCATATAGGACCGTGATACACGGATCTGAACAGAATGAAACTGTGAGCCTTCCCGTTCAAGTCGTTCGGGGAGAGGGACTTGTTTGGACTATTAGTGGGTAGAGGGGGGCACAGGACTCTGGATGGCAGCATAAAGGGGGCATGCAACAGTAACCACGGTAACATTGCCGGCGTGAGGGCAAGGATGAGCCTGCTGCGGGATGAGATGCTGCTGCTGCACGCCGCCTTGGTGGAGCAGGAGGAGGATGAGGACGAAGATGAGGAAGGGTCAGAGGAGGGGACCGGCGGCAGCAGCAGCGACAGTACCGGCCGGGTAGAGCCGTCCACTCTGCCCACATTTGACGTGCCCTACTTCCGTTACATTGACGACGAGGGCACGGAAGGCGAGGAGGAGTGGAGCAGCGGTCGCTCGCTGTCCTCCATGGATGAGGACTCGTCCTCTGACTCTGTGGTGTCTGACAGGTATACGGTGGTGTCAGGGACTCCGGAGAAAATCCTGGAACACCTGCTGAATGACCTGAAGCTGGAAGAGGACCAGACAGCCACACAGAGCAAAGACTCAGGTCGGTGGTTAACCCCCCCCCCCCACTCCTGTTTTTGTTTGGGTTCCTCTTTAGAGAACATATCTGAGTAGTTAACATTATGTGTCTGTGATGTCATTATTGCGTGCAAGAATTTGCAAGACTGTCTCACAGTCAAAGGTTCTGGGGTCTAATCTCGGCTAGGACATTTTGTTGGTTTCCAAAAATATGCATATTAGGCTATAGTGTCGCCCGGCTGGTGCAAAAAGCACAAGCATGTGAACACTTGATAGCTCCCTAAAAGTTTTATACTGATACAGCCAATGGATGCCACAGTACAACAAAAATCTACATGAAGCTCCTCAGTTAACTTCAACGTTGTTCCCTGACACAAGATGCCACAAGATGGCGCCAAAGCAAGAAACAGGACTTTTTCTTGAGAACAAAAACAGCAGTTAGGTGAGTTTCAGGTCCTGCTCACCCTTGGATGTCACCATGTTTTTTTTGTTTTTATTTCTTCTAATCAAAGGCAATCAATGTGTAGTTTGGGGAATGAGCTTTTTCATACAGTCAGCAGGCAAGCATATCTTTATAACACACAAATGCAGCCGTTTCGCTTCGTGGCAGCAGGTACTCTAATAATAATGTGACACTGTTGCCAAGGCAGAGGAAACTCCGTTGCTGAAGCTCGGAAGAGAAATAGTGAATAAGGGAGACGCGGGAGAGAGAGCGAGAGATTTACATACTTTGAGTCCTGGTAAATGGTGGTGTTCACATTTGGTCTGTTACAAGGAAAGCTCCTCAATGAGAAATCATTACTCATTCCGATCAGGAAGTGAACGAAATTGATCTCAATGCTGTCTCATGGGATTTGTTGTGAGCCAATTGCTGGTGCAAAAATCAACAAACAGCAACACATCGTGCACATGTATTGACAAAAAAAAGACACCTACCTTTAAGTTCACTGGTCTGTGTTGAGTAATGATCCAGATGTGTCCACCATGAAATGAGAGCATGCGGGGTGAGGTCCCAAGGTCAAAGAGCCACACACCTACAGTAAAAAAAGAAGTAATGAGGCAGTAATTGATGTCATAGGTGTCAAACCTAAGGTACGGGGGCCAGATACGGCCTGTCACATCATTTTTTGTGGCCGCGAATACAAATTTTGCATTGACTTTGTGTCATTACTAAAATAACAAATTGTTTTCACTTTGTTGAAATGGAGATATTGCTAGCATTCTTTTATTACCATCCATCTTTTGAAACCATTTGAACAGTTTTTACTAGCCTCTGATTTCAAAACTATGACCACAATGCGGCCCATGACAAAAATGAGTTTGACACCTTTGTTGTAGAGGAACTCGGCAATTGTCAGTAAGTTCTTGCAACCTGTAACGTTGTAGGTGAACTTTCCCCTTCCATCAAATTGTCTCACGTCTAATCATCAGAATGTGAGGAGTCAAAATACACATAATATTCAATATAATCCTTTGAATTGCAAGTAAAACACAAAAGGCTTCTTGCTTTAGAGGCTCTGAAGTTGCCTTTTGCAAGATCTCCGTATATATGAGGCTAATAATCACAGAGAGATTGTGAAGAAGTCAGGAATTGATCCTCTGCCAGCAGCACAGCATGATTTTTTTTTCATATTTTAGATGCACGCTGCACACAGAACTATCTTGAAAAGAACATTTTGTGTTCAAAAACTCAAGATGATCCAGCCAAGAAGATTTGATGTTTTTCCCACATGGAGAATGGCTGCTTGTTGGCAGCTGAAGTTGATAAGTGACGCATTAACATGCTTAATATGAAGGCTGTGATAATCAATTGTATGTGTACGTATTGAAACAGAAAAAGGATTGTCAGCCTAATTGATTCCACGAATGACTCCACGTTTAAAGTTGGAGTACACAATCAAAGCGGGATAAAAATTGGGACTTAAAAACCACAACGATCCAAATACATTTCATATTTTTTCTCATTGATGAACGATTTTGTTAAAAAAAAAAAGAACAAAAAGTCCTTGGCTTGGTTTAATTTAATCGATCATACATTTAATATTTTTCCACATTGCTGTACGATTTTGTAAAAAAATAAAATAAAATAATGAGGAAAAAAAAAAAAAAAACGCCTTTCTGTCGCACGATCAGTCAAACTCCATCATGTTTTTCGAGTCAACCTACACATTAACGTGACTGGCTTATCAGCACATTTACAGGCCGAGATGGTTATTGTGTGTGCCATTGAAGATAAAGCTATACTCGGGCTTGTTTGGACTCGCTAAGCTAAATAGAAGAAGGAGAATCCTCACCGGGGCTGAGGGAAGCCATCATCAGAAGCTCGACGGACTTCCAGCATCCTCACTGAAATGTCTCTCATGTTGCTCTCCTTTGAAATAACTCCATTTCATAAATGAGTCATACTGGCAGCGATATGTACTTTAAATGCTTCAGTAGCACTGAAAAATGTCCAATTGCGTTCTAATGATGCGTTTCTGTCAACAGACACACTTTTGGATGACTTTCTGCTGACCTATCCAGTGTTTATGTCAACTGGTGATTTATGTCAAGCTCTTCTGGGACAATATCCTTCAATAAAAACCAATGTTAACAAGTTTAACATCAACACTTGAAGCCTTAACCTATCCTTACTTATTGCTGCAAGCTCTGCCGATCGAAAGAAGACACAAAGGAGATTGTGGAGAGGAAACAGAAAGTGGCGCACCTGGTGTCACAGTGGCTACTTCTCTGCAGGGACTTTCTGAGAGAGGACGAGCATGTCAAGGTGTTCATGAAGGTAGAGGACAAAGGTTGACACACACGCACAAAAAAAGAGGGGGCAGCGTCTGTCTAATGAAGAGAGACTTTTTCTTGCAGACTTTGTACCGCTACATGCTAGATGACCTTTACGAGCACCCCGGCTTGCAGAAGGATTTGAGGGAGCTGCAGAAGCTCTACCAGTTGCATCGGAGGCAGTGAGTAACATGATCAGATGATTACCAAATGATTTACAAACGATATTAAAAATGATCTGCTAAGGCAAGCACAACTATGAACGATTGCAGGACTGAGAGGAAAGCACATCACACAAAGGAAAAGCTTCTTCTTCTCTCATGAATGCGTTCTTTTAGAGGCTGGCAAGGAAATGCAGTGTTCTGGGCTTTTGTGCATGAAAATATGAAAGTCAGGGAGCCCTTTATGCTGAATATCCATAAATCAAGGGAATAAAATAAAAGACGAGCTGACGGGTGAATGACAGGTTTATGTACCTTGACGAGAAGGAAGAACATGGCAACGTTGAAGCTTCGTGTCATCCAAAACATTCCAGTTAAGAAATTCGTTAATAATGCAGCAAAGTGCAAACATCAGTTTTGAGAGACATTTTGTCAATATTTTTGGGTGATGAAGCTTTTTGATGTTACTACGTTAAGCGAGGGACGCCCCAGGGCGTGCAGCGCAGGAAGTTACCCAAGCAAGGCTGCAATTTTAATAGCCACATTTTGGCACACTTTCTGTCCTTCCGAGATAACGAGCGAGCTCATCTTCAATGGAAGCGGCGGTGGCTCATTGCAACGTCTCATTTCGCTGCATGAAAATGTGCGAGGAACAAGCTGCAGGTTCATCAAATTATTCGGAGCTGTTCAAAGAAAAACAGATTTACAAGCGTGCACACACACACACATACACACACTAATGTGCGTTTTACACTCTCAACCTACATTGAGCCAATGAACAGTTTTTTTACATAGCGGCAATTTAAAAATAACTAAACATAGCGGCAATTTAAAAATAACTAAACATAGCGGCAATTTAAAAATAATCAAATGAATGAATGAATGAATAAATAAATAAATAAATAAATAAATAAATAAATAAATAAATAAATAAAACAAAAATCACCGCTACCACCAAGCACAAATGTCACAGAAGATTGTATGTTTGCTGGGATAATCATAATATTTATAATAATTTTTTACACATGGTCTGAAATGTGGATCTGTTTAACCCAATTCAATTTGGTTGATTATATTTTCTGCTCTCTCGTGGAAGAACATTGGCAATTACTGTATTCTGCACTAGTTTGGAGAAATTGGTTTAGTAGTTTCGCTATATCTTGCTCACTACCAAACAAACACAACCTCCTTGGTGAAGGTGACAATCCCCCAGCTGACAAACACTTTGCCATGTGTGACTGCTTCTCCTAATCCCATCCCCGGACCGCAGCCTCCAATCAGAGTCTCCCTGGGGAGTCTCTGTCCGCCTGCCCATTAGGATCCAGTGCAAATGGTCTCGCTTGATGCTGCTGCTGCTTTTTTTTTCCTGCCAGTGACTCATTCTCGCTTACATCCAGAGAGGGAGACCCACCACAACCAGTACACTTTGTGTGGGTGGCACTAAGTGACATACTCAACTATTTATGGTCTTTTTACAATGAGGCCCATTGGAAGCGCAAGATTGGCTGCTTTGTGCTGCAGAATGCAGACTAAGCTTTTCCGTGCGTTCCTCAAAGCTAAGTAACTTAACCATGTTACTTCTCCCTAATTCTTTCATAAGGCTTCCTTATAATTCAAATTTATATTTTAATAATATATTTTCATGAGGCCAAGGACAGCTGCTGTCCGGTCAGTAGGTCCCTCAGGATCGGCTTTGTGCCAACATGCCTATTGTGATGCAAAGGACCCTAATAGACAGGGCCAGCTAGCATAGCCATCCATCAGGACTAACTGTGGAGAAGAGGGTGAATAAATAAAAAGGTCTTGGAGGGGAAAAAAAAAAATTGCTTTCACCTTCTTGACATGGACTTGAAATAATGAAGTGAACCCACAACACAGACTTTGATTAGACAGTGGGAAAATAAACAAGCTCCACTTCAGGGGCTATATAATAATAATTTTGGGTCCATGTTGGTTGGAGATTTATTATTATTTATCTATCCTTTTTTCTTTCTTTCTCAGCACGGTGGAGGAATATTCACCTCAAAGAAAGGTGAGTGAAGATGATGTAACTAAATGGGCCATTCTCTAGAAAATGGACTCTGAGTGTTTTATTTCCCTTCTTCCAGAGCAAAGCACTATTCCACCAATTAAGCCTGAAAGAGAACGGAGTCCTGTCCAAAGCCACGCACAGACAGACCAAGCAAGGTAAAAAGACACACGCATTCCTTACATCGTAGGTTGTTCCTTAAAACGGTTCTGATGAGGCATGACCCTCAGCAGAAGCAGCACAATGGGAATTCTCGCGGGGAATGAACGTGACAGTTAGGCATGCACATTCCTGAGTTATGATCCGGCTGCGAACAACAATGCAAACGCAGGTCGCTACAGCATGTCGTGCTGTCGGGAAGCCTCTCAAGGGAAGTGCTAATTTAATGATCGTGACAACTGCTGTGTTTGAAAACTAAAAAACACAAAACAGTGTGCAGTCCCCGGGATGTGAGTGAGAAAGATTGCAAGTGGTAGAACACTGATGAGAAAAAAGGCAGAATATCAATATGACATGGTCTCAAGCAAGTAGAACACAGAAATGATTTACAGACAGTTTTTGATAAGAATCTTACTTTGAAAAAATATGTGATAAGTGGCAAGGAAAATAAACTGATACATTTATTTTGCGTTTGGTTAGATCTATGGTTGGCGTGTCTTTTATACCCAAAACTTAAGACAAAATGTATCAGGTTAAAGGTTGATGTACTATCTTTTGACGTACTATCTTTTGGAATTTACAACCAATTAAAAAAAAAAGACGTAATAAACATACCTGTTGAGCAATTTTTCATTGCTTCTCTCAGCTGCCTGAATTTTATATTTGCCAAGTTGTTAGCAAACAAAGAGTGATCAATGTAGTTTGCAAGTCCAACCTACAAATAACCATGAGTTTGTTTATTTATCTATTTATTTTGTTTTTATCCATCCATCTAATTTTTTAATTTCAATTCATTCATTCATTTATTTTTACCTTGTCAAAACACTCCATCTTTGCAGTACCTTGTCATGTTTACATCACAATGGACTCCTACCTGAGCATGAGGGCCCATCCTGGAGCTGTGGCTCAGGACTTGCTACAAATAGTGGCTGAGAGAATGGGTGTTTCCCAGAATGAACTGGCGCTGGTGGCCGTCACATATCCTGGAGGTAAACACAACATAATACTTCATTGTCTTCCAATCCAGTACAATACTTGTATCAAAATTGTGACTATTTACTATTGTGTACATTATATGCAATAATTGTCCATTAGCCTATTGAAAAGGAAAATTTGATTTTATACATGCTTTGCCATATATTGGAGCCAAGCATGAGGTGCCAAATTGTTCTACAGTCGATCAATAAACAGTTAAGTCAGTGTCTATCTTCCTCCAAGTAGGGGTCCTACCTCTTGTACACGGCTTGACAGAGCTTGGCTGATGTCTGCCGCTTGTGATATCCATTTTTTTCCTCTCCTGTAGGCAGACTCCTTCTGCAGCCTCATGACACACTTTTCTCCCCTTCCCTGCAGCCAGTGGGAAGGCTGCATGTTTGCAGAAAGGATCTGGGTGAAGTCCTGGTAGGGAGAACATCGGTCATCAGTCATCTCACAATACAAATATGGCTGAACCATCTTGAAAAATAATTCAAATGCACTAGATTTTACGAAATGAATGAATAATTAACCAGTACAGCATTTTTTCCCCTTCAAATTGCATTTTGCTACACAACGAGTTGAATTTCATAATTACTATCAATATTATTATTTTTTTCCAGCGCCCAGCGCTTTTAAATCATTATGAAAATAAATAAAACATGTATTCTAATATACTCTCTTCAGAGTAAGGTTGTATTGGTAGGAATATTGTAACACTGAAGCATAGAATTATCTAAAATGGTAAATGATTCAAATTAAGGCATGAACTAACATGTAAATAATTTATTAGGTGTTTGGTACATCCAGTACAGTATGTCTCAAGACTAGTGCAAAATGTTTTTTGTTTTGTTTGCATCCCTCCTCAGAACCCGTTCACAGAAAACTCAAAACTGCAACAAAGGACTGCCCATATGCTTAGTTTAAACACATGGGATGTTGCTGTAGCATTCAGCAACATTGACTGGGCCATGTTTGACTCCATTCACGAGGTTTGTACCAGAACCTGACATAATTTGCTAGGGTTGTCTAGAAATATCCCTCGTGACCTTATCTTGCCTCATTCATGGGCCGTGTTACCATTTCTTGCAGCAAGAGCTGATCTACTTCACCTTCAGACGTCATACCAATGGAAACCACACGGCGGCGCTAGAGTTGCTACTTCAGCGCTTTAATGAGATCCAATTATGGGTGATGACTGAAGTGCTGGTGTGCACTGCCCTCTACCAAAGAGTACAGCTCATCAAGAAGTTCATCAAGATAGCTGCCCAGTAAGCATCCGTCTAATCATTGTATTTCCTCAAATAACGACCTGCAGGCTAATAAATGAACCAATTAATTACGGAGTGTATTATCTACTTAAATGAACATTGTTCCTCAAATAGACACCTTCTAAAGACATGGGGGGGGGATGCCCTACTTCAGGGGAAAGGAAGTTGGAAGCAGAGTATTTTATTAGGTATCAATTGATGTACATACTATTGTTAAATATATATTGTATTTAATATTTTAACTTTTAATTTATGCATCTAAAGCCCACAATGTCCCACCTGCTCTCAGCAGTTGAATAAATGTAGGCCAAATGTGAAAAAGTGAAAACTGTAGCTGGCATACGTAGTTGTGGTAATGCTGCCTTCTAGTGGTTTATCAATGTACTGCATAACCATGTTTGCTCTGACCACTAATTGTGCACTGCATATCATTTGGTAGCTGCAAAACACAGCGGAATCTTCACTGTTTCTTTGCAATTATAATGGGCCTGAACACTGCTGCTGTCAGCCGACTCAGTCAGACGTGGGAGGTAGCAATCACAAATTAATAATATCCATATTATTTCTCTCCTTGGCAATTTTGTAATGCATGTAATGTCATTTTTATTCCCTCAGAAAATTCCTGGGAAATTCAAAAAGCTCTTTTCTGAACTGGAGAGCATCACAGTAAGTAATGAAAACAATGTCTACTCTACACAAGTGCAGAAAAGTTAGTTTCAGTACAATAGTTTTTTTTTTTTTAGATGCTCCATACAGAATATAAAAGTAATTTTGTGTTTCACTGACAATAGGATGAAAAACAGAAGCACCCATGTGCATGCACATCCCACATTTCTGTTTTGAAAATGTCTTCATAGGATCCCTCGCTGAACCATAAAGCCTACAGGGACATGTTCAAGAAGATGAAGGCGCCAAAGATTCCCTTTCTTCCTCTGCTACTTAAAGGTACCACCATCATTATCAACACGGAAGGTGTCTCAAGATACTGAGACGACACCTCGCTCTCTCTCTTGTAGATATTACGTTCATCCATGAAGGCAACAAGACTTTCCATGATAATCTAGTGAACTTTGAAAAGCTGGTAAGTCACAGAAGGGACAAGACGTTGACTTTCACACTGATTTCTGACATGCTGATTTCTTCACCAGCACATGATAGCAGACACGGTCCGCCTCATCAGACAGTGTCAGAAAGATCATTTGGGTCAGTATTCCCATTTTGTGCCAACCTGTGGCAATGACATGATGAAGAAAAATGTTCTCCTCTTTCACTCCTGCAGGAAATGGCATGAGCCCAAAGAGCAACTCAGACGTGCGCGCTTACATGGATAACCTTCACATCATCGACAATCAGCAGACCTTGTTTGAACTGTCGCACAGGCTGGAGCCTCGGACTTGAAAGCAAAGACTTATCGTAGCCTTCTTCAAACACTCAGGACCATGTCAGCAATCTGAGGTCACACGGCCGGACGACCACCAGAGAGAGCTAGTCAATCAGGAAACACTCGTCTGACACAGGAGACAAAGACAAGTGTTGTTTTTGTTACCGAGTCTATTTGTAAAGGTTCATCCATTCAGACGTAACATATTATTTATCTGCAGCCAACTTGCAGAAGTCAAAACTGTTGCTGTTACTCTCATGTCTAGCAGATGGCAGCATTTGGCAAACGGATCTTTTAGGTTTTTGAAGCGACTTAAGGCACATTTGACACGAGTTAAGGCACATTTGACATGAGATAACACAGGATAACTGCAGCTTTGCTAACAGAAATAGATGAATAATATTAACTTTTGAAGCAATGATGTAAAACTGGACAATTTCCTGATGATTTCTCAAAGCACACACTTGCTTAGCCAACGAGCCAAGACAGGTCCTGATAAGAAGGTTCTTCTATTCAAACAAAAGCAACAGCTCATTTTTAATTGCCTCCTAAAAAGTAATTATTTAGCAGACAGCTAGCTACTATAATTTATTATGATGGCAGAATGACGATGACAAATTAAGAGTATTTTAGTAAAGATGTATTTTGTTATGTGAGTACAAAAAAAAATTCTGCAGTTGGTTTTGATGGCTGAAGAACTGCGGTCATAACTACAAGAAGAAAGTTCAAGCCTTGCTGGTAAATTAAAAATCCTACTCCAAGTTATTAGTCTTTGTGCTTAGGTAAGGACTAACAGTTTACGGTATTAGTGCAGAACGTTAATGTAACAATGTGTGGGTGAAAAGTCAAGTTCATTAGTACCATTAAAAAAAAAAAAATTAAATAAATGCTGTGGACAATCAGTATAATTAAGCAGCAGACAAACTCATTTGCATATTGTACTCACTCAGAATTCTTTCTTTAGACCGCAATATAAAAGTGCATCGTTGTCTTCGGAGTGCTACGAAGCCACAGTTGACCATCTAGTCTCGTTTACATGTATAGTGTCGTGCTGTAGGGAGAAGATAGAGGTGATATTAACGGTCTCTTTAGGGGAAAATGTGAAAATGAATTTCAAGAGGTTCTGCGTATATTTAGTGAGAAGTCATGAAAGAAAAATACATTTCCTAACTTAAAACAACTCGTTGCTGCTGCCCTAGATGTATCTTGAGTTCAGACTCGGTAGAATGTATATTATATTCCATTTATTTGTATATTTACAGTCATGACTGTTACACAATGCATATTTTTTTGTATTTGTACTGTATTCATAAAAGAATGTTTGTGCATATCCTATTTATTTGTTTCAGAATAATTTATTTCTATTGTCTCAACTTATTTAGACTTTTTTGACTGGTCTGTGGCAAACCACAGATTGACCTAGTGTGCAGCAGATAAAATATTTTTCATCAAAGCAACCTGAGTAAATGTGACATCAAATTAAAATACATGTTTATATTACAACAATTAAAAAGAAGAAAAAAAAACTCACTTCCTAATGCCAAACCACTCTTGCCACTTCGTCGTCTGCAGCTGTAAAACAATACTGAGCCACAAAGTTGTTAAAAATAATGAAGAAAAAAATACAAAATCACATTTCATCTGGGAAGCTGACGATACAAAATTGTGACTTTCATACATAACCAATGAGTGGATTGACTGACAAACTGGATGTTTACTTTGAACAAGGAGTACAAAAAATAAACACAAATTTTCAATATAAATTGCACCAAAGTGAAATTTCCAGTTATCCATCAGCGCCCAATTTTACTGACATTAACCAGGTGTCCTTGTTGGCGTTTTTAACACGAGGCACGTGTGGCCCGGCGCCTGCTGCGTCTGGCCCGATGTACCCTGCCATTTCTGCCCTAATACGTTGGGCACGTTATCATTTCCCTGTCATCAAATGACTGGCTAGCAACTGCGGGACGCTAATGAGAGGAAGAGAGGGAAATGAAGAGTCACGACTGAGAAGACGAGTTCTTCATTTCCTGTGTGTGCGATACAAACCACAGAGTCAATCTTTCACCCTCCACAATTCTGTCTGCCCATGCAAAGGGAAGCAGGGTGGAATTAGCAGAAACTCAGCCATTAGTGTTTAAAAAAGCAGGCGGACTAATTTTAAGCTGTAACTTGTAACTGTTATTGTGAAAAAAATATTCATTATTTACCCAATTTATTTGTTCTCTAATATGTTCACCCATTATTTTGTACATACGTGTTTTCAATTAGAAGTCTGGTTAGACCTTTTGATTTATTTTGGTTCATCTGGACAGAGAACAGATAAAAGATGTGTAATCTGATGTGTTGCTGTCTCACTGAAAGCTATCAATGGCTTTGAATAGGTTTCTTCTTCAGGCCTGGGCTGAATGAATTACACTCATCTGTTAGTATTCTGCCCAAGCGGTACAAAAGGTCAATGTCAAATGCACCTCATTTAAAAGTCAATAGCAACCATGCACATCATCTCCTGGGAATTCAGGCCGGGAACTCTCCAGACGGCATTGTGTATCATTCAGTTAGTAGAGGGCAACCAGAGAGCTTTTTTTAATCTTGACCTTCCAATAAAATATGCTCCCGATCCAGAATTACATGGTCTAAAATGGAGACATAAGCTCCCAACAAATCACAGATGGATTGAACCATCTCAGGCGAAAGGTTCAACGGGGTCTGGATAACATGAGCGTGTAGCTTGTTATTTTTTAAATCTCAGGGAGGAAAAAAAATACAGTGCTGACCCCAACAAATATCAAACTGATGCAAAAATAGATGCTTGAGTCTAATTAAAACATAAAAAAATACAGATATGAGTACAAATAAATTGTTTTCAACATGCAAAAACATTTCATCATAATACTTTAGCCAGAAATAATACTACCGGTATTTGCAGTTCCATTTGGTGTCACACTGAAAGCAGCAGAGCCACACCAGCTAAAATCCACTTAGCAGGAGGTTGTCTGTTTCGGAGGTAAAAAGTCCAAACATACGTGGATCCGCGATCTTTCGTGCGGTACACGGGACACTCATAAGTGTTTTTGAGCTCCTGCTCTTCCGCCGGTACGGCTCGTACATACAACACCGGCATGGGAGGGGTGAGATCCCTCAAAACTGCTTCTGCAATGACTCCCGATTGAGTATCCCAACGTGCTCCTGAAGCGACATGGGGCATGTTGAGTTTAATTGCTAATTGTAACCGTGTTGTAATTCAATTCTACCTTCGATGAAGAGGCCATGGATGTAGGCCCCCTCCCGTGGTGGATGTCCAAAATCGTCTTTTGTCTTCTTGGTCACGTCAGCAGTCAACGTCATCTTATCCAGGGGCCACTGATTCTTACGAGCAATGCTCTGCAGAATGGCTGCCAAAAATCAGAATGTTGGAATTAACTAACTTCTCAAAATGCATCTTACTGTTTTTTTAGAGCTCACCAGTGAGGAAAGACTGCGGGTTGAAGAGGCCCGAGAGCCAAACAACAGCGGGTAGAACAAAGTCCTGTGTCCAGCTGTCCAGGTCACGACAGCTACACCTAATATCACTAAACCTAAAAAAACAAAAAAATCAATGTGACTTGATTTGTGAATGGTCTGACATTGCATCATCAACGCAAAGTGAAAGTTGTTTACCATCGTGTAAGAGTTTTGGTGGAGGCATAAGCCAATCTGGCCCAGGAATCTGGCACAGCATCATTGAACAAAGCCGACTGCAGAGTCTCCATACCCGAAGAGACAGTGAGCTCTCCCTGTAAGCACACACATAATATAATATAATATCATATCATATCATATCATATCATATCATATCATATCATATCATATCATATCATATCATAACATAACATAATATACTGAATGATGCTGCATATACTGAAATACTGATGAGCAAAGACACACTACCTTCAGGCCAAGATCGAGCTCATTAAGGGACTTCCTCATTTCCCCCAGAAGGAGATTCATGCGTTCACATTCTTGTAAACACACTGAAATGTACGGGCTTCGCTCTGCTACCTTAACCAACATCTCCGCCATGTTATACTGATCAGGAAGCTTGTCCATAATGTCTTCAATCATAACCTTAACCTGACAAAAACATGAAAATTTTTTGGGTGACTTAAGTGAACTAGTTTTTAAAAATGCGAGTTGAGGTGGACGCACCTTCTCCTCTGTGCTCAAGACTGCCCCCTCTGCTCCGGAGGACTCCTGAGGCTGCAGCACCAGCAGAGTCTTGAAAAGATTGTCCGAGGTGAGCGTGAGGCACTCGAGCTCTGCATTTGGATGTAGGCCGTACAAGGCGGGGCTCTCGGGTGGAAGGTGCTCATCGATATAAGCGTGGTACCCGCTGTGGTCCATGAATGGAGGAGCCATGAAGCCAGGACACAGGAAGAGCTCCCCTTCAAACTGGCAAGTGAGAACAGAATATTTTTTTTCACAGGGATGTCACACAGTATAGACAATAAAATTGCAGTTAAGCTTTGCATCCCAAGAGGGCACTATTTACCTTGACAACAAAAGCAAAAAATAAAAAAATCTTCACATACACTAGAAAAACAAACTCTCCCATAAAAGTTACAGAGATGCAAATTGAAAAGAAATGTCACAGCTCACCATTTTGGGTTGCATAAACTCTTGCAGGTAGGCCTTACACAGCCTTCTGTCCCAGTTATTAGTAATGTGTCCACCATACATGATCTCCCCAAAAAGATAGCACAGATCCTCCCATGGCACCTGCATGGACTTGAGCATGAAAACATCAGAAAACAAAAAAACGTAGACAGCACACATGACTTTATACGAAGAACCTTATACGAGAGGTTAAAGGGGGAGATGATAACCTGCGATTCATAACAAATTACAAAAACTGGAGGTTCACAATCATTTGTACCTGTATTGTTTTGCAAATTGCTTCCTTCGTCAGCTCTAATTGCAGTGATCACTTATGTAGTGTTGTGAACTGTCACATCGGCTGCATGTAATTACATTTAGGACGATGCTTCATTGCTCTCCTAATGAATTCTCTGTATACGCACATGCGGTTTACTGTTTGGTTAACATAATGAAGGACATTCGTTTTTTGTTTTTTTGGAGGACAGAACACCTTGGAGACGTGATTGGTTCTGACCGGGGTAATAGAAGCGCTAAGAGAAACACATTAGCAGCTGCAGAGTACTGCAGAGAATGGATTGTTTTTGTCGTCTCCAAATAAAGCTAAATTATAGGATGCTGATGGGGATCAAAGTATCCATCATAAGAGTGAAAATATTTAATAAATTAATCTGTATTACAGACTAGTTCTTTTTTTGGATGTTGATATGTTGTGTAATTATTTATATATTATATTATTCATTATAATAATTATAGTAAATAATTAGTATATTAATTATTTAATAAATTAATCAGGATAAATGACAGATTTTTTGGGGGGATGTAAGTATGTTGTGTACCGTAATTTTCGGACTATAAGCCGCGCCGGACTATAAGCCGCACCAGCTAAAATTCGTGATTCGGGGTTCAAAATTTGAGAAAAAAGTAGCGGCTTATAGTCCAAGATTTACGGTAATTATTTTGAATATATTATAAACAGGCATTTGTGACAAAAAACTTAAAACCGGTGAAATATTCTTGAAATTACCTTGGTGTTGGACTCTAAGTAGTTGAACAAAATATTTGCTGAGATGGTAAGGTCCCCAGTGCTAAAGGGATACTTATGGTTCCAGCCTTGAGGGCCAAATCTTCGGCGCTCGGTGACACAAGCGTGAAAGAAGCAGAGGGAAAAGAACATGGAATTGAATTCCTGTTCTCTTGAGCACATTTCCAGAGTGTCCTATAAAAAAAAATGAAAAAATATCCAATACCTGACTTGTTTCGACTCAGTCCACAATATGATGTGCTTCTTCAATCTAAACCTACTTGAGTGAAGTTGTTGAGAGCTGCATGTAGACTGGGATTCATCCCAGTGGGAGGCTCGCTGGTGATTTTAATCGCATTCTCGAGGATGCCTCTGGGGATAACGTGCTGCTCGGGGCAGGGTGCTGGTTCCCCAGTAATGAACACTCTGAAACCGGGGTGACTATCCAGGGCCTCTCTTTCCAGTAGAGCTTCAAGAGTAGGAAGCCAGCGTGCTACCAGGTGAACATTCTAAGGAGCCAAATTATGCATGAAATAAAGGATTATGTTGCTTTTAGGCCGACTAATCTAAAAATGTCTCTTTTTTTTTTGTCAATTATGAGGAAAAGCCTCAGGGACTGGCTTGGCTGCCAGCTTCGACTATCAAAGGAGGCATTCACAGGGCTGATCTAGCCAATTATAGTTTTTATTGAACCAAATTGAGCCTATTTCCCACTCCGGGGGAGATAATATCATTATTTGCATAGGCTGAAAAAACATCTCGAGGCAACTACAAGAGCCAGTGAGTGAAAAGGAAATCTTACCTGCAGAATGACCCAATGTCCAAGTTTAGATGAATTCTCGAGCATCTTTTCAGCGACGTCTTCCTGCCCTTGTCCCAGTGAAACATTGTGCAAATTGCCCGATTCAATTGACATTCCCAGCGTTAATCCTATTCGAGAAAAATATTTAAACCTCTTTCCCCAGAACAAGGAATTGCACAAATCGGATCGATGTCATACCTAGTTTCTCTACATCTTTGAGTGGATTGACACCAGGTGAGAGGATGAAAAACACAGGAGTTGAGGGGCTGCTACTTTCATACAACTTGTCAAATTCCAACCTTGCAGTCTCTACATATTTTGCACCCATGCAGTCCACCACAAAATTCCTGCCGGGAAACAAAAAAATATCATACAGTAGACCAGGGGTGTCAAACTCGAGGACAGAGATACGGCCCGCCACATCATTTTATGTGTTCCGCAAAGACAAATTATGCATTGAATTATGAATTAGTTTGAGACTGATTACAACCATAACGACACATGGTCTTGTATTTACCTTAGCATGTACGTCACCCGATCAGGGCGCAAAGCTCTCAAGATGATAAGCTTCTGAATGCAACTCTTATTTTTCCAGTCCTGTGGAAGTCTTTCTTTTTCCGGACAACTAGATTCAACAATCTTCCTCCAGCGCTTGTGAGAACTTTCAATGTCTCGGTCCAGTCCGTTAAACTCCTCCATTGAAGAAATAGTCTAAAGTCACATGAGTAGAATGCATATTGAACATGTCATCAACTTCAAATGTAACAGCGTCTATATAAAAGTACCTTAATGGCTCCCCAGGCGTGTGGCGACAGGAAGGACACAGGGCTAACTTTGCTAACTTCCACCGGGAAACGCAGAAGAAAGTCAAACTCCTGTGCATCAATCAGGTTCTGCTTGAGCTGAATCTAGAGCCGAGAGTTTTTTTTGTCTTATCAATCAATTTCAAAGCAACTCAAACTTTCAAAACAACTCCTACATCCGATTACGAGTGTAAAATAGTGAGGTGAAAGACAGCCTTCAAAAGTCCGCAATTTATTTGATGGAGAAAAAAAAAGAAGATAAGCCACAATGACAGATAATTCCATTATGCCACCAGAACCAACCCCCTTGTCAGAACCGACTGTCTGAACAGCAGCAGGTGAGCGAGGGCTGAGAGGTAATCAATAGTAGCGTATCGTCCTGCTGACTGCTTTTAATTGAAGTTAATGTGAGGGCAGAAACATATTTTGATTGATCAGGGTGACAGGACGCTCCACCTCCAAAGGCGGCCCAAAGTCCCTCACCTGGAAGGCAGCGTGTGACAAGAAGGTTAACTTGTCTCTCTCAAACAGGCCCTGGCTGGTGTAGAGGAATACAGAATAGGTGATGGCCTCGGTGAGAGCGGCCACTCTGCTGCTCACGTCCTCCTCACGTTCCACATGCTCCATCGCTTTGCTAAATACCGAGATAAAACTCTGCAAGGACAGCAAAAATTAATTTGAGTGTTTGTGTATATTTAAACCGAACTAAACGGTTGGGGTAAAAACGTATAAAACAATAAATATTTAAAAAGTCCTAGTTAATTAAAAATATGACTATTAATTGCATAATTGGTGGCCAGGCACCGTTGTTATCATACCTTGAGAGAAAACTGATACATGGGGTTAATCTTGTTGAGGTCATTGATGATGAAGAAGAGGAGTGATGCTCTCTCAGCAGCAGGGCGGTATATTTCCCGAGCCTCGTTGATCTTTGTCTCATTCTCTCGGGCCTCCACCACCTGTGTGTTCCAAATGCACGGAATGAGCTATGAGGCTCTCAGTCATGCTCCAAAAGCCGTTCATTACACATATTCCAAACCGCACAGCGTTTACTGCAAGTTCGAGGAAAGATGAGTTGAAAAAACTTGAGTGAAATGTGATGAGTCGTACTTTGTCTTGAATTTGGGCAGCTGTGATCTTGGTGATTTCAAGTTGCTCCACCAGAGAAATATCACCCAGGAAATTACCGCAGGCTGAAGACAGGCGACTCAGCAGGTCATCCTCCAACCTTTTCAGCTCAATCTTAAAGTGGTTCTGCTGCCTGGTCAGATCCATCTTTCACCGGGCGTACAAGTTATTCCTGATTCTGATATCCTGGACTAAAGTCTCATGTGTAAATGTTTTACCTTCAGGTCTTCAAGGTCAGGTCTTTCCCGGGATACTACTTGTCCCAGCAGTTGTTCCTCTAGTCCAGTTGGAGTTACAGTGAAGTTGATGAGGGTTGTTTGAGCTTGGAGCTCAGGAGGAAAATGAGGATTGGCCAGTTTGGTGTGCAGAATAAGACGGAAGTTACTATTGTATTCACATTCCTTGCCGCCGATCTGAATGTACCTGGATGATGGACGAAAAACATTTTAGCATTCCGTAAAACCTTACGGACTGTGTCAAAAAATTGGATCTGATCTAAAAATAGCTCACCAATGTTGTAGAATGTTTTTGAATAAAAGTATTTGCATCTGTTGCCAACCTTGTTAACTAACTGTTGATAATCATTGTGAGAACTCACTGACACATAATGAGCGACTTAAAATAAATGAATATCATCAATCATTAATAACATAATTAAAAGCAAGTTGAGCAAATTTGTTGTTTCGACTACTCCGGAGCGATTTATAGTCGGAAAAAGACGATAAATATAAAAGATTGCTTCCTCTATAGCCAATATTTATTTCTCCTTGCTTTTCAATTAAATTAGCACCGGCTTGACAAACCTGGTGGCTTTTCATTTTTCTCTAATTACCACTCGGATCGCGGGCAAGGCCACGGTTCTACAGCGCATGGTTCTCGCGTCCTAATCGGGTTCAACTCTTTATCTTCACAAGGCAGAATTAATGTACTATTGATAGAACCATTACTCCACCAAATTAAAGTTTGCTGATGGATTGTCTTGTAGTCTTCCGTCAGCCATGAAAGGAATAATTAGTATTCATTACTTCACACTCTACAACATTCCAATTATTAATGAACTTCATCTGTGAAGCCCCACCAGATCCATCATGGTTGGCCCTGCTGCTTGTATTAATCATCGACAGAAACAAGTGTGCGGGTCATCTACAAGGGATAAACTGATAATCAGATTTAATGTGATGAATTGTCGTCTCGGGACAGACGGGACGTCAGAGGAAGATTTGAATTCATAGTCAGGGGCAAACCCGTATGTGCAGTACATACATCGTTTTGGTATGAGTCAGTGTGAAGTAAAGTTCTAATGTTCTTTCAGTAACTTTAAGAAATGAATATTTGCCTTTGAATGTTTTGAGCTGTTTGGTTTTAATTTCTTTTAGATGTTGTGCTTATGGTTTTGTGGGGAACATTGAGTTTCCTTGTGGATGAAATGTGCTACATAAATAAATTAGTTGGGGATTTTTGTTTTTGGAGTTTTGACTTTTTTTTTAATTACCTTTTAGAGAAGGTTTGTTATTTTTATTTCTATGCTTTGTTTTTGTGTTTTTTATGAGATTTAGTATTAGTTTTAGTTTTTTATGGAGTATTTATCAAGTGCAAGGTATAAAAAAAAGTCACTAAGTATTGTGTAATAAAGCAACGTAAACTGCGATTCTCAAATGAGCTTCCTTCTTCTGGACGTACATACAGCAATACCGAGAAAAAAAAACTTTAAAATGAACTTTAAAAGCTCATGTTTGACATTAGTTGAAGAAGATGAAAACAAAGGATATAACTGTATAGTTTTAGAAATGTAAGTAATTTCATTTTGTTGACTGTGATAATTTAAATTTTTGTTTGAATTATTTTGTTATTTTTTTTATTATAATCGTGGTGCATATGTGTCACTAGATTTTGGAGCGGCTAGAGTGAATCTTAAAATGAGTTTATAATCAGGTGGATAAAATTGAGCAGTAGCTGCCAATATGGAGGTCCGGAGTCAAATGTGGTTTGGAATTCCAGAACTAATGTCATTTTACAACCATAAAACCAGACTTATTAGACCTCAATGAGATAACATCACGAAAACTATTTTTAAAGCCAGCGCTTGATTCCAGATGGACAAATGCTGAACATGCAGCAAACCATTATGAAATTGTTGAAGTCAAATTAAGTTTGCCATCATGATAGAGAGCCACAGCATTGAGTGTTTCCTGCTACCTCTCTCGGCGAGTCCTAATACATAACCATGAATGTTCTCCGTTCGGCTTTTACACTGAGGCTCATCTGTTCAATATTCATCAGGCCTAAAGAATATGAACACACAAATATACATCTATCACCTGTCTAGAGGGATGGATCAATATGTTGCATTCATGGATTCAGAACACGCGCCGCACATTCATTAATAATTTGAAGAACGGGCAATGATAATGTGTTCCGTCATGTCTTGCGGATGCTCCAGAGTTCAGTGTGATTCAAGCATTTGGTGATCTTCAACCACAAACACAATGCTGATGTGCCAATAGGCAAAATAATGATGGGTATGACTTCGATGTTTAATTCTTTTTGACTAAGTTGAGATGTTGCAAAATAAATAAATGAATAAATATATAAATACTATTAGGTATGAATTATTTGATGTTTAATTATTTTTGACTAAGTTGTGATGTTGCAAAATAAATAAAAAATAAAAATAAAAAATAAAAAAATGATTAACTAAATACTAACTAACCGTCCTCTTTTGATGGTGTTTTTGCCCAGGAGAGGTTCCAAAACAGGGTCGAATCTTTCTGACACATTCTCAATAAGAACAGTTTCACCACAGGCTAATGCCGCTTCAATTACATCAATGTACCTATGGAAGAGCACAACAAAATGACCATTGCAGTTGATAATTTTACCAGTAAAGATAAATGTTGAGTCTAATAAATAAAAGATTCAGATTGATCACACCAGCTCTTCTTCTCACCCTTTCTGTCCCTGTTGCACCACTCTCAGCTCAGAGCCTTTCTGGCTTCGTATCCACTTGATGCCTTGCCGCTGTGGATCGACCATGAGTGGCCAGCGCTCGCTGGTGGTCAGGATGGCAGCGTTCTCCGTTGACATCCTATCACTTGGCAGACCCTGGTTATGCCAAGCAGCCACAGTGGCATCATCTGTAAGCATGAGGATGGGATCCAGGCCATCTGTCAGCGGCACAGAGACCTGCAACGGGAGCCAGGGATTGATGTGGCTGTGCGTTGGAAACAGCTATGAGGCTTGTAAAGACAGGCTGCACAGCTACAGTGTGACACAGATGAAACTCAACCTTCTGAGATTGGAGGAACGGGATCCATTTTTCACTGTAGAGTTCAGCACGATACTGCATGGTGAAGTAACCCACGTAGGAGACAAATGCTGAGGTGAGGGCGACATCCCCGCACAGGGTTTTTTGTTGCTCCTTATACTGAACAAGCGTCTGTGACCAACGCTTCTTCTCGGACTAAAAGGCAAAAAGATATTACAAAATCTAATATTCATTTGATGGAGAGACTTAAATCAAAGACAGGGCTGATAAGGTAAAGAAAACTAAATCCGTTAAAACAGAGCTTAAAGTTTGATCTCATATTCACTCTGCATCACTTCAGCATTCATCTAAAGATTCAATACGACTGTGACAGCTTTACGGTGATAAATCACGCATGACATTTTCTTACAAGGGGCCGTGGATCTGAAATATGTCACATAATAAATTCTCAGACAGTTAAAAATCACTATAATTTCACTCTAATGTATTATGGATTGCCTGTAATATCACTCAGTCCGGGGTGAGACATTGCTAATTTCCAACAGATGTTGAGGCTTTGAGGTAAGCTAATGATTAAATATAGACGGCCTGATTTATTAGTCGGAACACTATTGCTTCCAGGTCAATGCCATAGAGGCAAAACATTTATCTTGATATGCTTAAAAGGCACGCTGTTCCACACAAACCACATTTGTTTTCCGGGATGGAAAAAGTCGAACTTAAAAAATGACCATTTGAATGTTTTATCTTTTGATATTAGCATCTAGAATAGTGTAGCACGGGTGCGGGTGGAGGGAGTTAAATAAAATATTAGAGAAATATTATTGTAACAAGAACATGCTTAAATTCACATAAATATTCTCAACTCAAATATTGCCCAGGGCTGATAAATTTGGGGCCACCATTATCTGACTCCTGCAGTAAAATATCTCTTTGCTACAAACAGAACTTCTGCATTTCAGATTTTCTCCCCAATTACCTCTAAGCCCCTGACGAGTCGGTTAGCCAACTCTATGGTCTGGTTAGTGCGGGTTACATCTTGTTGACAGCTGATTTTCTCAGCTGTCGCACTTTCAAACTGAGCTGTGAGATTCTGCAGATTTGCATCCAAATCCTAGAGAGCAACAAAAAGAGCAAAAAATATTAAAACATGACCAGCAAAATAAGAAGCTTAACTATGAATATCAACATATTTTTACTCACTATCAACTTCTTTTGAACAGCCAGGAGTTTACTTGTTGCATTTTCTAGTTCAGCATTAGCTTGGGCTAAAGCAAGCCTCTTTGGAATGACCTCGCAATAAATCTGGAATAGCAAAAAGTAATAAAACACTTCATAACAAAAGCACTTAAGATGTGCAACAAACCTCATAATATCGAACGATGTTGATTGTCCAGGCGCAAAGTCCTGCAGCGGCTGTAGATTTGGTCCTCACTTGATCCGGTTGGAAGTCTGACTTTTTAAGGTAACACTGTTTGACCACATTCAAGCAGGACTCGTGGATGTGCTCCTTATCATATGACACCAAGGCCTGCAGAAAATCATCCACCTGATACAACACACGGAAAAATGTATGCCAAATTAGATTTATAGCTTGAGCTGGCTGTAGATAAAAATATATTTATTATATCAGATTAATTATATTAATTACACATTATGTTTTGTATTTGAATGTATATATTGTATATTTGCATTAAAATTTAAACCTTTTGTTCTGGCATTTTTCATTTGAGCCAAAACCCAAGAAAAAGACAAAAATAAAAGACTTGCTGCTCCCTGGACAAACACTATATCCTGCTGTTACAACAAATTGTGAAAAGAGTAAGACCCATTCAATTTTAAGAGCTGTAAAATATGTCTATGGTGGCTGTTGAGAGACTGCCTCCTCCCCTAGTGTGTGAGCATATTCATGGAGCCATGCTGCTGTAATCTAAGTATGGGAGAGATGGCGAGTGGGGCCAGGGTCAAGGCCAGAAGAAAAATTAGATTGGCATTCATCAGGCAGATGTGACTGAAGCAATGACAGCTTAACCTTGCCCATGAAGGCCCGTGCCGCTTTCCAGCTCCGATCCTTAGGAACCCGGCCGCGTGGAGCTAGTAGAACCATCACGGCTGCCGCTACGTTGATGACTGCCGGGGGAGGGTTGGGGAAGGCCTTCAGTTCAGTAAGATTTACCTAAAATGAGTTATAAATGTTTTACAGCTTGCAGAAGGACTCGGGATTTGACTGACTTTTTAACAGCGCCGAGCGAGTACCTTGTTGAGGGTGTTCAGCGCCGTGGTGGCGGCTGTCAGCAATGGCTCGGCTTTGGCAAGGTCTTGCTCACATTCCTGTTGTTTGATGGACACTTCTGCCTGAATGAGAGAAACCTAAACAAAGGATGAACTACTGTAATCACGTTTGATTTGACTGGAAAAGAAAATAATAATTTTACCTTTTGTGCCTCAACATCAGCTGCCTCTTTTTTGCTGCTAACCTTCTCCGTCTGGAGTCCAATCTTTGTAATAAGAGCCTCAATATTTTGATTTTTAATGGTCAAATCAGATTCTTGATCTGCCAGTTTGGCTTTCAGGTCCTCGACCTAAAAGATAAACAACATTATTACACATGTTTTAAATTCAACGCAAGAAGTCAAATGACTTGGATCGTAAATTAAAGATAATCCTAATTTCCATACCTTAATCATAACCATCCTCGAGCGTCGGGGAAATGGTTTCACTTACCTGAGCAGCAGTGCTTTGGAGCTTTTGAAGGCCACTGTCAAGGCGGTTCATCTTGTGCTGGAGCTGGGCCCGAGACTTTTGCAGAAGGTTCCTGTACAGGGTGATTTGCTGGAGAAAGCTCTTGGGGGTGGTGTAATTGTGCCTCTTCTCATCGCGCTGGTATTTTTCACTTGCTTGGTTGACACTGGTATGAACGTAGGCCATGAAAAGACTGATGGATTCCTGGACAGCAGGCTGTAAAAATAAGCAGACAAGCAGAGGAGGAAAGAGGCTGAGCTGAATTGAGTAGAGTTTAACATCCGCAAGCTGATGGGGACTGAAATATTATCTTCATAAATTTTGAATTCATCTACAAGTTTTGCCATCTTACTAGGATGGCCCTGACTTACTCAATCTGAAATTTAGGTGTAGCGAGCAGAGAATGATTAGGCTTTGAAACGTCTGTAAGAATAATTTCAGAGGTATCAGAGACAGACAGTACTTGAAAAACAAGTAACATGGTGAAACGCAACGTTTGGAATTGATCAATCTGTGCGTGTTTCATAACTATGCATTATTTTTGTGTACCTACACGTTTTAAATTTCAGTCAAACGAAGGGATTTACTTTGATAAATGAGGCCACGGGTTTTTAAATACTATCTACAACGCTTGCGGAACTCCATTGTGACGAGGTATTCATCATATGTAAGATGCTCAATGACACACGGGCTTCATTAATCACGCAGTTAGCGAGCGATCAATTCAAGCAAAACAAATGCGGCAAATTCAAAGATCACACCGAAGCCGTAACTCACAAAACATTCTTAACGATTATGGAGCATGTTGGGAATATGCTATTTATTTATTAATTAATTTGCGACATAATGTTTGTTGACAGAGAATCTTTGTTTATGTAAGAAGTGAACCGAGTGGCCAACGATTGTCTTGAGTAACTAATAAAAAGTCTCGCACAACCAAATTACCGTATTGGCGCGAATATAAGATGACCCTGATTATAAGATGACCCTCTCTTTTTCAAGATTCAAGTTTGAAAAAAGACTTTATGAACACCAAATTTAATTTTTATTCAGAAAATAATTACTGTACATCTGAAACAAATGATTCAATTCAAATAATGCAAAAACTGTCTATCACATCTTAATATCTGAACATTTAAATATGTAAACTAAAGTGCAATCACATTTGTAAATGAATGGCTTCTGGTTTTTCCATTTTCTGTTATCTCTTCTCTTATTTTCTTCTCTTTTCTTTCTTACCGCTATTTTTTTCTTCGTGCTACCGCCATTTTTATTTTTATTCTTCATGACAGGGGTTTGCGTTGGCCTGCAGAGTTAAGTTCAGCTTTCGCTTTAAAAATAAAGATAGTATAATGTCTAGACCCCGAATGTAAGACGACCCCCACTTTTTCAGTCTTATTTCAATGCAAAAAACACCGTCTTATATTCAGGCCAATACGGTATTTAATTTCTTGTTTTTTAAAACCGTCAACAAACATTACACTACTGTACAGTGTCGCACAAGTCATCATGACGACTTCTATAGGCGCTTTTATTTTTAGTCCCTGATCAACATACACGCCGGGGCAGATGCGCATGCTCACTTCAGTGGAAAGTAGCAATCTGGCACATGCGTACATGTGAGGACACTTGCTTGTGACAGCTGTGCCTATTTAGTGGGTCGTTATGTGCTTAATCACTCTTTGCTCATTAACATAAATGATCCTGGATCGTAAGCGCTTCACTGCTATGATGGAAAACAATGCGATGCGTGCACTCACTGTGCGTCTTCGGGGACGTGTTCGGTAATTTGTCAGAACCTCAACATTGAACTAATGATGAGGGATCTATGAAAATGTTAATCCAGATGCACTGTAGTCATTAAAATAATTACTCGTGTGTGTGAAAATACAGAAAGTACTTTTGCATATTTGATAACATCTACCTTTCTGGCAGGGTATTAAAAAAATAATAATACTGAGACTTATAAAGCGTTACCTCAATGTCATCAATCTCTTGGATAAATCTATAGCTGACTGACTGCAAAGCTTCCGAGCTCCATGGATGAAACCAGTCGATGGTGGTACACTGGATGAGAGCGGGGAATCGACGGGCCCTTCGTCGGAGCTCGCTTCCCACTGGGGACAAACACAACACCACCTAAAAAGAGACATCAAAGTACAAAATGCACAAATTTGACATTACAATGAGCGTCAGTACTAGAAGAAAAATCAACATGTACAGAATTATAACATCCAAAAGAAAAACAGATGACTGGCAGCCGCCTATCCGTCCCCGGATGCCTATTTGGCTCTCTTTGGCAAGCAGTCAGGCAGACACTTCAGCAGTTGGATGAAGCAGACGGTGCCACCACCAGAGACCCTGGCACGACCATTAGCTGGACCACAAATGTGTGGACCCGGACAAGTATTTCCTTCCTTTTAACCTCCCAGCTTGACTGGATTTGTTCATTTATGTCATCATGCCCTTAGACAGCAGGTGTGAATGGCTCAAACACAAAAACGTGTACCGTATTTTCCGCACTATAAGGCGCACCTAAAAACCTAAAATTTTCTCAAAAGCCGACAGTGCGCCTTATAGTCCGGTGCGCCTTATATATGGACCAAATTCCTAAATTTAAACTGGCCCGAAGCATTGTGTCATGAAATCAATCATAAGTAGCCCGCTGAAGACTATGAATCATGAATCAAAATGATCATTATTTTGTGATTACAAAGTAATTTGTTGCGTCTGAAATTGAAATAAAAAAGATAAAATGGAGAATGATTTGGATTAAAAATCTGACATGATGCATTAATGGTGCGGTTTATAGTCCGGTGCGCCTTATATAAGGACAAAGTTTTAAAATGGGCCATTCATTGAAGGTGCACCTTATAGTCCGGTGCACCTTATAGTCCGGAGAATACGGTTACGTCTACGCTGTAATGGCGCATGCTACTCTCGAGAGGAAAATAAAGTTAGGTATGGGAAAACTGGACCGTCAGTTGAAGCTGGACTCTGTCAGTAAAGAACCTCCAGCAGTTCTCCCTGTTGTCAAGCAGCCCAAGAGCTCGGACCTCCGTTTTCAAGGCGGACACAATCCCTTCAATTTCCTCCTCGCTGAAGACTTCAGGAATTTCTCCTATAGGGAAATGCAGTCATTATTTCAAACACACCAGAGGTGATCAATATTCACTGTTTGATTCTGTACGAAACAAACAAAACAAAAAAACATGGCAGTACAAGAGCACTGAACAAGAATGAATGTAAATTAGGAATCAGACCTGATGACAGTAAGTCATTAACAATGACCAGAAAGCGCTCATCGGGTATTTGTGCATCAGTCACAAGGAGAGCTACACGCTGATTCTTAACGCCGGTCTTTAGGAACAAACCCGCAAGATCCATCTGGACAAAACCACAAACAAAATGAACATACAGTCAATCAATACACAACCCACATTATGACGCCAGTAACTTTTAAGATGTTTTTTTAAAATGATTACAACCGCAAAATGTCATTAACAAGATATTGAAATATTTCCCACTGGCCTTTTATGATATTTGACAATTATTTCCTGCATCAACAGTGCAGCTCAACGAAATGGAATTAAATCAATATCATGCATGCAACCACAGGGAATATTGATCATTTTTATTAACTGTGGGTGTTTTGTATAAAACCAATAAAATCCAAGACCGCAACTAGGGAAAAGCATGATTTGGTAAATTATCTTGCAACTGTGTCTACCTTGAAGTCCTGGATGCTGTAACCTTTGTGTAAAGTGCTTTGGAAGATTTCCACCGAGGAAATGTAAGCAGCCAGACGAGTCAGGCTCTGCTTCCCACTGCCCCCGACACCAATCAGTAAGCCGTGACTGCCGGGAGACTCCAAAATGCGACTAATGCGACATCTGCCAACAACAAGACCTTTTTTTTTCCCTCATTTATTTGCATTACTTACATTTGGGGAAAATGCAAGTTTAAAAAAAACACCAATTCAATATATTCATCAATACTTACACATGTTGCATTGCGTCCTCAAACAGCACAAGATTCATAGCAGCATTAAGGTCATTGTAGCTCTCCAGAGCATCAGTGAGGATGGTTCTGAGCACAGACCAATCTGTGACAGTCGTGTAAGACGATTCCTTGCCCATTTGGGCAAAGTGACAAAAAATTAAGGGTTGCTTGGTCAACTTTTCCTCCTCAACTGCCTAGATCAAGAAAAACATCAATTGATTAATGTGAACAACAACATTGTTATTTTTTTTTAGAAACTGTATTGCACCTCAAAGCACTCATGAAGAGTTTCCATCTGGAGCTTCCGAAAGACCTGGACATCTTTGACATCTAAGAACCTGTCGGAATAGACTCTGCAGGACTCGTGGAGCCACAGAAGAGCAAGATCAGTGCTGTTTTGCACATTTTCAGGCTCAGAAAAGAGGATACCCTGAACCACACACAACCAGATGAATAATTAGAGTCATTTACAGGCCGCATAGCAAATAGTTACGCTATTAGAATCCACATTGCCTGAAAGATGTTAGACATATCTCTCATGTTGAATGTATAGTGAAATTTGATGGCTGTTGGTAGAAAGTTGAGTTCCATCTTGTGATGGAGCTTCACTGCAGCCTGAACTACAGCTGTGAAGCTCTTCTGAACCGGCAAACTGAAGTGTTGCTGCGTTAGGTGACAGCTCAAGATCTGCCCAAAAATGGACATCAGCGCTTCGGATGAAGGAAAGTTCACGGCAAATACGGAAAAATGTCTCTGTAGAAAGCAAATAGTACATTATCTTTTCAGACAATTCTAAATATGTTGATATTTTAACATACCTGAAGTCTAGGGTTGATCGTGAAGCTCCCAGCAGTTGGGTTCATACAAGCAACATATTGCACGTTGTATATTTCTTTTAAGGACAACTTCTGTCTATCGTACCTGCCGTTATGTCAGAAATGGATTAGAATGCAGAATTGAATGCAAATGTAAAAAATATATCTTGGTACCAGTGCCCGTAATCCAGATGCTGCCTTATGAGCGTGTGCGGTTGAGATGTTCCATAGATGTCAACAGCCGGCATGTTGAGATCATCGATGAAGTACACCAACCTTCTGCTACCTGCTGGTGCGTAGCTCCTACCTGCTCTTTTTTCTAACTGGCGTTCTAGGATCTCTAAAAAAAAAAAAAAAAAAAGTGATCAATCTTTTTTTTTTTTTAACTGAACTCAACCCTTAAATTACAACCTCTTAAGGCTTAAGAGGTTGTAACGCACCAGCAGATGGCGCTAGAGATTCCTAAAACATCTACAACCGACTCACCCTGCAGTGCCAGGGAGGTTATGTAGTAGTTGAAGGGTATTTTTGTAGTCGTGTAACTCTCTGGCAAACCATCTAACTTATTCCTGACAAGTGCAGTTTTCCCTACTCCAGCATTTCCTACAAGCATCAGCGGCTGTCTCCGCTCCAGCAACAAGTCCATGAAGTAACGAAGACGTAGAGTCTCTGCTGTGTGTACCAGAACAGCCTGCAATCATACAAACAGCGGGAGGACAAGGAACAGAAACATACATGGTTATTAAGGCTTTCTTTGGAGTGATTTATTGACAGACATGTGTTCAGTCAATTGTATGTGATTTATAATTTCTTGTATTTCACCAGTACACCACAACTATTCTGTCATAATAGCATCATTTGCTGAGAACAAAACCTTGCTAATTATGGCCCAGCAAGACCCTTTGGAGCAGTCACAGCTGTATACAGGAGCAGAAAGAAAGACAAAAGTGCGTGGGTGATAGCTTGAGGCTTGTTGCTCGAGCCTTCATCCCCACACAAGCTGGTATGGGGTGCAGTAGATGGTAATCACACACAGTGGCAAGCCTCTCAAAAACTGGAACAACCCTGCCATAAACTCTCTGAGTGATTTGAGAATTTCTTATTATGTTCACCGAGGCGTGTATTCAATTTTAATGTCTTTATTGTTGATTCTTGGTTATTTGTCTTCAAATTTTTAATGATAATGTGTGTGACATGCTGTCAAACGTTTTTGGAATTAATCCAACCCTTCCAAGAAATTTTGGTCCATAATAAATAAATCTGCTCTCACTTGTAATGGTGTGCCAGTTTCCATTTCAAAAGGAGGCACAATGTCAGTCCAAGGAAGAAAGCGTTTGGTTTGAGCATCAATGTAGAAGTCAAACACTGTCCCCTGTGTTGGAAGTTTCACCGTCTTCATTTCTTTGGTCCACCACTTACTGAACTCGACCCGGTAATCAAAGAGCTGAATAAGAAGAAAACAATTTTGGAATGTTATGCATACTCGCAAGGCACTGATCCAGTCCAAATTAAAAATTGTCAATCTTTATTTGAGATAATTTAAACATTTCTTGAAACAAAGTATTCAAATGTAGCCATTATTTATATACGACAGTACATTTTGTTTTATCTAAATGATAGGAGGAAAAACTAGTATTACATATTGTAAATATATTATATTTATAATATTTTATCCTATATATTATAAAAATATAAAATAATATATTATAAAATATATAATATTTTAAAATATATAATATTTAGAATATATTATAAAAATACAATCTGACACCAAAATCACCAAAGTACATGTTAGAGGGTGATTTTTATTTTTACACTCAAATATATGTATTTGAATGTAGGTACACACCTATATATATGTTGAAGTGCCAAAAAAGAAAATGAATACCTGGTCTTGACACAAGGCCCCTCCAAAGGCCCAAATGCAGGCAAAAACAAAATAGGTCTCATAAAGCTCCCTTGGAGAGTCGGATGGAATATTTTCTGTGGTTAGAAGGCACTCAAGCAAAGTGCAGAGTGTCTAAACAAAAACAGAAGTAAGTTCATATCGGGTCAGATGGAACTCACCGCTTGCTGTCTTGGTGTTGTACCTGCACGAGAGAGTTCTCAGGAATTGGAGTTATTGTCTTGAAGGTGTTTCTCATCTTGTCGAGACAACGCGGGACATATTTTTCAAACAGTATGGTTAAGTGAGCCCTTTCAGTTTGCCGCTGTCTTTGGTCAATCCAACTGGCAACATATCTGGACAACAAACATATATTATTAAGATGACGCAATTAAGATACCAACATCTAGTTATGTTATATGTCACCACAGTTATACTAGAATGGAAAATAATTGTTGTTTGAGACTCACGGATTCCATCCCAGGTCTTGCTGGTTGATGTAGAGGATTCCTGCTCTGGACACAGTGGCAGGAGTGGCTGCTCTCAGGTGACTAATTTCAAAAACAAGCCTCATGGATGAGGTGAGTGGCACTCGCTCATTGCTAGCTAGAGTCAGCACCTGAAATATTGCATACAGCTTTATCGTGCCAGCTTTATAATGATCAGCAAAACACAACTCAACCATTCATTCACATGATTCACTAGGCTGGGGGGAAAAAAATATCCCGCTCCAGAAAACGATGGCTGAAGGTGTAAGAAACAGCTTTTTCGGTGTGTACCACCTTGGCTGCTTTGTGTTGTAAAAAAGTGTATGGGTGAACAGGAGGGAGGTACCTTGTTGTCATCCATCACTGTGTTGAGTGATTCAATCCACATCGGATCGATGTCTCCATCCAACACAATCCACTTAGGTCCTAGGTTGGACATGTTTGCTTGCTCTCGCATCAGCGATGAAAGCAAACCTTACATTGAGAAAGCAAACAGGAAAGGAGATAGTAAGATATTCAATTTTTGTTCACTCGAGGGTCTTTAGCCACACGTTATTTATTTATTTATATTATTATAATGTTATCTATGTATTTACCGTAATTTCCGGACTATAAGCCGCACCGGACTATAAGCCGCACCAGCTAAAATTCAGGGATATTTTAGTTTTTTTCTTACATAAGCCGCACCGGACTATAAGCCGCACGTGCACATGAGTTTTTTACAAGGAAAGACAGTACACAGAAAGCCGTAAAAATTCATAAGTACGCCGCGCCGCCATTTAAGCCTGAGGGTTCAAAGTAACCTTCTGAATAAAATGCATTAAAAGTTCACATTCATTACTTTTTACGAGTGTATAAAAGTGATCACGTCATCACAAAAATCACGAAAAAAAATCTTATATAAGCCGCACCTGACTATAAGCCGCAGGGTTCAACATTTTGGAAAAAAGTCGCGGCTTATAGTCCGGAAATTACGGTATTTATTATTTATTTAGTTTTTATTTACCCTGAATGTCCGTGCAAAAATGGGAATACCGTTAATTTTTCGTGAAGAACGGGGTTTGACTCACCCAAATGAAAGCAAACGACAAATAAAATAAAAATATATAAAAGAATTAATCTACAAATGGGTGATTCCAAGCATGTATTTTGATTTGAAATAATATGTATGCTTACCGTCTTTCCACTCCCGAGTTACAGGATGGATGAAGCCAAACAATTCATCTCTGTCAACTGCTTTTGGATTGAGGTCATTCCAGACAGGCTTCCGCTTCAGGTTTACATACGTTTTATGGAGAACTCTCAATATCTAGTGAAAAGTAAGCACAATGTGTGACATGTCAAATAAATACCAATGTACATTGATTTTCTTATTTTATTTTTTGAAAAGAATAAAATCATTATCTTACCGAGCTTTTCCCAGTTCCAGCATTTCCAACAACAAAGACAGAATGACGCACAGCCATAAGTTCCACCAACTGCATCACCTTAAAAAAGAAAAGAGATATATAATGACATTTTAGATAATTATGAATTATTTTTTTGAGCTGTATGACGTCAAACCTTGAGAATGAAAGCATCCTCTGGCTGGAGTCGGAGAGAAACAGTGGTATTTCTAACTTCCTTTTCAAAGTCCCAGTCTCTTTCTCTCTCTACTTCCAGGCCAGGAAATAAATCTCGCAGCAATCCAAGGAAGATGGAGACGTCATCAGTCACAATTTTGGGCATGTTGAAATCCCTCAGCGCCCGCATCAACACCTAAGAAACACAAATGACGATGCATCAATGTTTTTCAATTTATTCAGAGTAAAACCGAACGATATATTTTTTGTACACATCAACTTGGATCTCATCTTTGCTGAAACTGATAATAAATGTGTTGATTCCACACCGCCTTTACTAATATTTTTGCATCACCTGATCCTCAGGTCTTGTCTTGTCTCTTCTCCTGAGTGCACCAGCCACAACCAAAACAGACTTGACAGCTCGTAATCCCCAATCGTAGTGGTCCTACCAGATATAAAGTGGATCTGGTATTTAGATAAGGTATTTATTTAAAAGAAAACTATTACAGTCCTACCTGCTTGGAAAGAAGCTCTTTGCACAGATTGTAAAGAGAAGTAAATCTCCTGGCAAGAAGCTTGGCACCACAGAAGCCCTCTGCCACCAACATGATCTCACAGATGAGCTCAATATCCGGTACCACCATTGCGCAGGGTCTACGGCAGCAATAAAGCATCCATTTACCCTAAATCTACTTAAAGACTTGTTATGAAGGTGAAAATCTCCCACCTAAACAAAGCTTTGAGATTCTCAGGTAGCTCTGTCCTTCCTGCATAGCCTGGATTCATTGTAATGAAGATCCCCACAGAGGGCTTTAAATAAATTTCTGTATTCAGGAAAAAGAATCTGAGGACATGTTGACCTGTTATTAGCGCAGTAATATTCTCCTTGTCCAAAAGGCTTTATAAAATTTATCTCTGTACCTTTTCTTTTTAGCCCGGATGGCATCCTGGATCGTTTTCACCTGCACGGCAACCACAGACAAAACCTCGACAGAGATGCGATTGAATTCATCGAAGCAGCCCCATGCTCCAGTCTGGGCTAAACCTTTGTAGATATTGCCTGTTGACTAAGAATAAAAACAACAATAAATGTATCACAATATATGAATATAAAGGGAAGTTGCTGATTAAATCTCCAACCTTGTAGTCCATCTGCTCAGAACAGTTAAATATGTAGACCATGACACCCATTGCTCGGCCGAGATCCTTTGTGGTCTCCGTTTTGCCGGTTCCAGCAGGACCTGCTGGTGCTCCACTCATGGTCAGATGCAGTGACTGAGTCAGCGTGATGTAGCAGCTAAGTTAATAAAAGCAATAGACAGTACGTTGAGAGCGTTGATGCATTTTCGGAATGACAACAGCATTCTTACCGATCTGTGAGGGGCGTGATGACAAGACGTGGAGTGTTTCCAAGATACTCGTAAAGGTACGGGAACTGGGCATCGCAAATGTTAATGAAACAGTGGCGCTGCTGCTCGTTCCAGCAATGTCGAAGATGGGAAAGCCACTGAAATGCCTGTGAGGTGGTGACCTAGACATACAGTTGACAACTTGACAAACTATGCTGTAGAAATGCAATTAGGGCACAGTGAACAAGAAATATGACATTCGGTAGGGATTCATGTTTTACTTTCATTAGTCAAATAAAATGAGCCAAACAACTGACTTCGGATTTCTAATTTGTCAGGGTGAGTTTTAAAAGGTGAAATTTGCTTGCTCTGTTGATTGAATCACCTTTTGGGCAATCAAGCCGGCCACAACATCTCTCGCATGAACATCAATGGTGCAAATAGTCATGATCTTCTGTCTGTTCTCTTGACTCAGCTCGCCCAACAGCAAGTTAATCAGCACGTTTAGCTGAGCGACCTGCAAAAAATTGCAAAGAGCAACTTCAAACAAATCCAAACAAAAAGTCATTGAATCTGATGCGATCAAATCATGACGGAAAACATTCATACATGCTCTTCTCACCTGTTTCTTGTTGTAGTCTTTAAGAGCAGACTCAAATCCTTCTTCTAGTCGTTTGAACACGAGCTCCACGTCATTACTCCACCATATCTGTGATGCAGTCAGAGCAACTTGGGCTGGGAAGTCAAGAATCCACTGTTCTCTGGGCCTTTCCTCATACACCGATACAGCTTCAGACAGGTGACCCCGAACACTTTCCCTCATGGACTCCTCCAGACAGGCAAGCCACCCTTCCACCTTGTACAAAACGTATAACAATGAAATACCAGAAAACCAAATATTTTTAAAAGATGAATAGTAATAAAAATTGCTAGCAATGTCTGTGAAGACAAATTGTAACTTTAGTATTGACACGTAAAGTCGATGCACTTCGCGGGCCACATAAAATGACGTGACGGGCCGTATCTGGCCCTCGGACCTCAAGTTTGACACCAATGCGCTACATTTAAAAAAACAAAAAAACTCTAATCTATTGTGAATATTTTACTGTAATATCTTACCACTCCATTACAGAAACATTCCTTCTGGAATGGTACGTACTCCCTTTCTTTGCTGTACATGCCCACAGCAAGTTTGGAGCGATTCTTGCAGAATTCCAGATCAGACATATTATCAAATAGTTTTGAGAGGTGGCATGTTACCTGAAAAACAATGCAAATGATTAAAATTAGTTGTAATGAATGCAGAGTATTGCAATATGGTACTAAACAAGACAAAATCAAAAAGGTACATCTTTGGGGCGGCTTCCTTTCGAGAGAATATCCAACAAGTCTGCAGATGATATAAAGTAGAACCTTGGAAAAGCAAGTCTTTTGGTCTCCAAGTATTCAGCAAGAGCCTTTTCACATAAGGCCAGCCTGGCAAATCAGAGAATTTATGAATTATTTTAATAGCATGTTCAAAACAAAAAAATTAGAATGCACAGTGACCTTTTCTGAAGCTCTTCTAACGTTTCAAAGAGTTTCGGTTTATTGGTGGCTTCAATCACATGTTTGGTTTTTGCACTGGCCAACATTAATTCCTGAAAAGGAAAACTGGATTCAATGTGGAGTCCCATTGATGCAAAAGTGCAAGTGCAAACCTGAAATTCAGCGTCTATCATTTGGAATCTGTGTGCATCTGTTGGTAGTTGCTGGCAAATATCATCACAGCCTTTAAAGATACTCTCTAAATAGGCCCACGTCCTCTGCACCTCCATCCACACCATCAGCACCGCATCAGCCACTGTCAGCTGTCTCTGAAGCTCCACAACTTGAACCAGAAAGTGATCAATGTGCTTGCTTTGAAAGATGCCCTGGAGCTGAACCTTGAGGCCGGGCACAAAGAACAGGAAGAAATGGTCAAAGTGGCATCTTGATAAGCTCATCACATTCACCGGTTTTCATTTTCAAGCAATCTCATCAGCTCGCCACACTACAACAAACTGGGGGAGGGCTCGGATCTATTTAGACAAAGGCACTAAAGAAGTAAGACTTCTAATTGCTGGCTACAACCTCCACCCCCGATGCATCTGGTGTACATGTACAAAGACCGCCGGGGTGCAACAATGCCCCATGTGCAACAGCAGCTATAAATCTGAGAACTCAATAGGGACCTCTCCAGTCTCAGCTGTGCTGTTAGACAGTCAGACAGAGAGGCCCCACTCTGTATTCTCCGCCATTCAGCATTTAACTACCAATGCTTCAAACAGACAACTCATCTTGAGAACTAGTCCTTGTGTGCCGCGGCCATTTTGAAATGATAAGGTCACTCTCAGTAACGTACCTGATGTTCCTCAAGCGTCTCAATGAGCTCCTCATCACATTTAAGAAGAGGGATAGAGGTTTGGTAATGGTCTTCATATGAAAGCTCCATTGATGCCCATATTTGACTAATTTCACTCACAACCTGAAATGAAAGGCAAACGTTCTACATACCGTAATTTTCGGACTATAAGACGCACCGGACTATAAACCGCACCAGCTAAAACTCGTGATTCCGGGTTCATAATTTGCGAAAAAAGGCGTATAGTCCGAAATTTACGGTACACAAACTGCAGTTTTGCCTAGTTAGTGAAGTTTGTTTTCTTGATATGATTGACCATCATGCATAAACAACTGAAGAACAACCTTCTCAATAGCCATTTCTTTAACTGCCTTATCCACGGTGTTGCGGACTTCTTCTTCATAAAGATGAAGTTGCAGAGCCAAGAGGTCTGCCAAGGTGGTATGATCGGTCACAGTGAAGTTCATCTGTATTAACAAAAATACTTTCATGCCCCCCAAAAAAACTTCATTTCTATGTAGCAAGACGATACACACCTGCATTGTCTTTATTAGTTGCACCCAGTGGCGCTCTCGTATCGCAAGGTTCTGTAACTGGCTCACAGCTCGCAGTGACGTCAACAGGTTCTTCACCATAAGGTCTAAGCCGGAATAGACGTTCCATACACGAGCCTCTTTGTCAAGTTTTCGCATATCCTACATAAACAGAAGGCTCGTTACCGTCAGTTATTAGGCCATTGGACTAACCAAATTTGCATTGGTGAGCTTGGCTTGGCGTGAACTGTTGGTGATCTCACCTTTGCAAAACCCCTTAAATCTATATCCATCTGCTCTACGTTTATCTGCCTCCATTTGCTCTTTGTCCAGTGGTCCACGTTGGTCTGTATAGATAAAGACACGTGCAAAGGGGTCAATGAGCTTAATTGGGGCATTTAGTGTGCAAGACAATCAATGACCACACAGACAGCAGGCTGCTCAGATTATTGAGGCTCTTTCCCATTTTCTTACTTTTCTTTAAACTTTCTAATATGTTACTAACCTGAACAAATATGACCATGTCCCACAGTTCTTTGAGAATAACGATCTCTCGTTTGCACAGCTTCATGTCTTTATACTCAGGGATTGTGACGTCAAATAAATTTGTTGACTCCTGCAAGGCTGACAACTCTTTGTCCATGTCTCGGATTGCTTCTTCAGACTACACAACAAAAGAGAATAGAAGAAAATAAATTCTAAATTCATGACCATAATTAGGTAGCAGTGTAACTCTTACTTTATCCAGATTAACGTAGGGATGAGATGTGTTGTAATTGAACGGTGCTGTTGCTCTGAAGATGTCCCTGAATTGGCTTTGTTTAACCTGAATAAATAATATAAGTTTTATGGCATGGTGGATTTTATATATGCAGAAACAGGTAACAGAAATGAGTTGCAACCTCAAATTCCAAGCAGTGTCTTCGTAAAACCATGGCTTCTTCATTTTGCATAGGGGCCATGTCATGCCTCACTTTTAAGGACATTTTTTTAGCCCCGTTCCATTTTTCAGGGAGTTCCTAACAAGTGTGAAAATTAAAAGAGGTTTCACAATTCACAGGTGATAAGTAAAATATATTTTTTTTCATTACCTCCATCTGTAAATAGACTTTGTCCGGAATGGTCACTCCGTGCCGTTCTAGGAGGATTACCGTGTCTCTTAGAGGCTCAAACATCTTGTCGGTGACAACTTGTCTGTCTCTAATAGCGAGAAGGTGACTCATGACTTCCACCAGACTGTGATGGTCTCCTTTGGGCACACACTTAGCAAGCCCTTCAACAGTAGTACGGACAAATCCTTGAAGGTCATCGAGACTGAAGGGAATAACGTGAAACGTAAGAATGGCATTTTATCATTTTTGCTTTTTTGCAGCATCAATAATGACCTGTTTGTGACATATGTCAAGAGGTGCTCCTTAAAAAGCCAACTCCACTTCTTAATCGTGTTCAGAAGACTGACTTTGAAGTTTTTGATGTCCACCCGAAACCATCCATCAAATACCCTGGAGTCTTCAAGTTTGCACGTTTCAGTGTACAAGTCCTCGTAATAATCAATCTGTTAAGTCAAGACAAATGTTTACGAATAAAAATCTTACGTGTGAGTTTGGAATGAATAATGTGAGGCGCCTTTCACCTGATCTTTGAAATGATCAACGGTAGGAGGACTCTCTGGGAGAATATCAGCTCTGTGAGCTTCCATCTCTTCAGGTGTTAGCGCTCGTGCATATAGAAGGAACTGGCTGAGGAATTCAGCTCGGTCACCTTGCCACAAATGAGCGTAGCAATCAAACTGAGTCTGGTAAGATGTGGCTTTGTTGAGGACGTTCTCAACTCTCTCCATCACTTCCTTGCGCAAATCCAACAGATCCAGCATGTCTTCCATTACATCCTGTAAAAGTTCAGCCACATGACAATTAGCAAAATGTGGATTTTCTATTCCGTCAGATGCCATTACCTGATAGCTGTCAACGCTAACATCAGCAGACAACCTGTTAATATGTATTGACACCTTAAATATATCTCCAACCAGCCCTTCGACAAGCTCATAAAATCCATCTCCTGCGTCTCTCTGCAGAGATGGATGGAATATCATGCCCAAGTCAGTCAGCATCAACTGAGCCTCAAAAAGAGGAGCCTGCTTGTGATACGAGTCCATGTTGTCCACAAAGAACTGGAGAGAGTGGCCGATGTAGCCGAAAAGCCCTTCGACCACCATCTCGTCCACGTAGTCCATGTAAGACTGCCAAGCGTGTGAAGTTGGATCTGCTTTGAAGAGCATCATGTTCTCCTAAATATTATCAGAAGTAGATTCCTTGGTTAGGTAAGTACACGTGGAAAATAGAGAATAGTATTATGATGTACCTGCACCAACTTGTGGATGAGGTCTCCATCTTGTTTTATGGAGCTATAAATCTTGCTAACACGTTCTCCCCTGTCCTCAAGATGTAGTAATGAGCTTTTCTTGTTGTCCTTTCTGCAAAACATAGTGTGCTTGCTCCAACTCTTCATCATTGATTGCACGGCATCACGATTTTCTTTTGCTCTATTGGCTCGGTCAACAAGGTCTTGGACCTGGTTTTTGATCACGCATATGCAGCTCCAGCAGTCCTGGTCTTGCCACGTCAAGTCGGTCTCGGCTCTTTTTAGTAGTTGGTCTACTGAAGCCAGTTCATCTCTGATGAGCGGCAGCTCGATTTCCAGGATAGTTTGTTTGAGTTTGTTGTACCACTGCACAACTAGCTGCAGATTCATCACGTACTAAAACATAACCAGGTTATAAATAATGGGATTTTTTTTTAAAGACTGACAAAACAGCTGAGCTTCTAACCTTTGTGAAGAGGTCACGTTTCTCAAAAACAGTCATGGCTTCCACTGGAATGTTAATGTTGAGCGTTTGAATGTACTTCACATCTTTTAAGACTTCAGCTAGCTAAGGAGACAAAACAGGAAGTAGATTCTAAGGATCAACAACAAAATTCTCCACATTTCATCCTTACAAATATCACAGTTGAGGTTATATAAAATTAATTTATTTTAGGAAAAAAAACAGTCTTCCTTCTTTTTTTTTAACTCACCTTGGGATTGAAATTGACCAAGATGAGGTCATTTGAGGAGTTTCTGAATAAGAGCGGCTGTTTCAGGTTCATCTGGCAAGCCTGCTCCAAACCATTACACCATTCAGAGTAAATTTGTTCCTCACATTGGTGTAGAAGACAAATCATCTCATTGTACATGTGGTGCTCCGTTGTTGTATCCATTCCTCCCACAGATCTGAAAATGCTGAATAATAAAGTGTTGAGCTTAAGTACACGACTGCATTCACATACTGTAGAATCCGGTCGTTTCACCTTTCAAACACAACTTTTATTTTTTCCCACGGGGCTGCGATGCGTTGTCTGATCATTTTCGCCCATTTTAACATTCCAGATGCACGAGCCATATTTTTACCAAAACAACTTTCCACCTGTAAATAAACAGAGAACAGTTACAAAGTCCTGTATGAACGCTGCATGAATAAATTGCATTTTTTGCAATATTAATTCACCTTTTAGTACCCACCTCATTGAGTTGTGACTTAAATAGCCATTTGCATTTGTCCATCTCATCTCGGAATTGTTGCAGCAGTAAAGGGATGATGGGACTGAATATTTGTCTAATATTCCCTCTCTCAAGGAAAGGTCCAAAAATTGTCAACAACTAATGACAAAAACAAGAGAAGATTGTCATGCCATGATTGTTTGTTTTCAGTAGCTGAGCCATCAACACAAGTGCAATTTTTCTTACTTTAAATGCTGATTCAAGTCCTGCGCAATCTTTAAAGGCTGAGCAGAGAAGGCTGGCAAAGCGACATTCAAAATCCACTATCTTCAATTTGAAATTCTCATATTCCTTCTCAAAATCCTGTGGAATCATTATGCATCGTAACAGTGTCATTTCATTTTGGATTTGGTGTATTTTGCAATTTGAAGAAAACCTTATAAGCCAAGAAAAGTTCACCTGGGAGTTGCAGTCAAGAGGATTGTGATCACAGTGTATTAATATCACACAATGCTCGCTGAACTCTACGTACAGCTGAGCAGCATGCTCACTGTAGACTTTGCCTTTAGGCCCTCCAAATTCCAGTTTTTCCATCCTTTTGTATTCCAGCATCAGTTCAAAAATGTCCTGCAATGGAAAAACAGTGGAATCTAACACCTCCAAAAAAAATCTGCAAAGTTTCAAGCTCACCTCCAGTTGTAGCATGCGGTGAAGGAAGTTGTTGAAACGTGTAAAAATCGTGACGGAAGGGAAATCCCAGGGTTTTGCATGACTGGCCAATTTCTCCCTCTGGCTCTGATAGGTTTTTTTGAAACATCGGAAGAGTTTTATCACCATCTTCACCATGTGTAGGCCTTCCTCAGGCTCTTCCCGCACTAATAAGTCAGTAGACAAATATGTAGATGCCTGTAAGATGAAATAGTACAGCTGAAAAGGTGCAACTCAACCTGTGCTGTCTCGCATGACATCAGGAATGTTAATTTATTACATTTACAGGATTAGCACAATGCTAAAATCATTAGCCGTACCTGTTCGATGAACAGATTGCAGAGCTGCTGAAGTAAGATGACAATTCGCGTTGGCCTTTGATAAGATTGGCAATTAGTCCAGATCAGGAATAAAAGGTGAAAAAGCGTCGGGATGGAGGCTTCATTATGAGGGAATCCGTCAGTTTCCATTTGAGAAAGATGAACACAAAGTGGCTGGAGATGGAGGTCGATGTCCTCTGCTTCTTGGAGCGCTTTGGGGAAAATATTTTTTTTTATTTGGGGTCTTGGGTGGTTGTAACAAAAAAAAAATCTTACCATCAAATACATTTCCAATCAGCGTCTTTATGGCAGGATGATAGCTGCTTTCCATCATCTCCAATATCTCTGCCATCTTCTGAACAACAGGACTGTGAAGCTACACAGAGAAAAAAAAAACAATCAGTAGCAAAGAATACCAGGAGATGATAAAGAATATGATCATTTTCAGTGCATGCCTGTTGATATATGTTCTGAATATTGCTCTTCCTGGAAGCCCAGAAGCTCAGCTCTGCATCAGGCCCAGGATTACGGCCAGTCAGAAGTATGTCTGATGAATCCTCCTTCAACGTTCTCTGGATTAGATTGGTCCAGTTGCTGACTTGGCTCTCGATGCTGTGAGCCAGTGCCCTGTCATAGCTACCATACCTGAGAAAGTAGAAGAAAACAATTATTTCCGCACCATTAAATGATCTGCTACTACATTTGTGCACTCTTACATTTTAAAAGTACTTGATACATTTTCCATCCAGTCCGTATCAGGTGGGACAGCGAGGACAGATTCGCCCAGAGCACGTCTCCGCACAATTGATGTTTTACTGCAGATGCTTTGTGCATTTCGAGTTATGTCCTCTGATAACAGTTGTGGCCACGTATGCTGGTTTAGACTGTTTGACAGCAGTGGGGCAAATATCTTGAAAGTAAACAAGAAAAATAAAAGTAAATCGATATACATACCTGAGCATGATTATCATTATTATCAATATTACGGTATCACCTGTTCAACTATGATTGACAACTGTAGCACTGAACATGGAGCCAGGACACCAAAAAGCAGAATTTCCTTGTAATTTTCTGAATGGACGAGGGCAGCTCGCTTCTTTGTTACATAAATGAGCTTACTTCTAGCAAAATTCGGGATCTATGTTTGGGGAAAAAATATGCAGTAAATATATGACACATTGCAAAAATATTTAGCAGTGCTTGCACAAATGCAATGCAATAAATGACTGCATGTTTAATGTCAAAGAGGAATAAGTTTACCTCATTATTAGCGACCAGGCCACCTGACTTTGACGAAGAGAAATAAAGAGCAGTGTGTTTTTCAAAAAGGTCTAACAAAAGGGTTTGGAAGTCTTGACTGGCAGCAACTTCACCCCATCTTTGGGGCTGCATTTGAAGAAATGTGCATACTTTCTCCTCCATAAACTTTACTCGTATATCGTCAAGAAATGAAGGCGCACTTTCGTCGTCGTCCGACATGTTGGCTCGCTTTACGAACCAGTGAAAAAAATACAAAACAAACTAAAAAGAAAGAAAAACTCATGTGATACAACCTACAACATGTCCAATAAATGATTAATTAGTTTTACTCTCCACATTGGTCGGCAAAAAAGATTATCCTGAGTTGAAGTCCAGCGGGGAGGTTCAGCGCGTGTGGTTGCTAAGCAACGGACAGTCTCCTCAATCACTGCCGATGACGTTCGGAGCTCTGTTTGTCACCATGGGGAGTTTTGAAGATCATGTTTACACGGAGCAAATACAATTTGATCATTTATTTATTGTTGCGATGGTTGTTAAATATTCTTAGTGAAACTGATCATGCATTCAACCGATTTGGGTTTGCGGTACATTTTTGAATCGCATGATTCCAATTTGGATGCATGGTTCGTTTGCATTGATTAAAATGTTTTATAATGTGTTTATTAAAACCCAAGGATCTGATTTGCAATTTTGTATTTCAACTCGCTCTATTGTGTTGTGTTGCACACCAAACAAAAAGAGATCTCACATTCAGGCATGCAAGGAGAGAAAGTGCAGAAATCAGTCGTACTGCAGCATACTACCTTTCACCAACAACTCGGAAATGCTATTTTCACATTTGTCTGCAGGGGGACTCGACTGACTGCCCGCCTCCAAAACTGAAGTTGGTTTACAGATTAACTATTGCTGCATGATGTGTCAGTCTCCTTCTTAAAGCTCTTTGGAGGGAACGATAAGAGAAGCCGTTTTTTTTTTTTAATCTCTTTTTCTGTCACGCGATTGTTCAAGATGTGTTGTGGTGCCACACTAAGCAGAAGATAATGGCGATAATAAAGAATAAAATAAAAGAATAAACCAAAGTTTCATTCACTTTTACATTTCTGCACTGGTATTCAATTGATGACGTTCTTAAAAAGTGAGAAATGACTCATTTTGTCATTTCAGGTTCGCAGGTGGCACTGCCATTTGGCCCACCAATAACAGGACCACCTGTGGGGCAGAGATTGCCTTCCTGTTGCTATGGTGCTAATAAGTTGGAAAAAATGCAATGAAGCAGTTAAGCTGAAGATGGCTCCCGATTTATGCCAATTTATTTTACTGCTGTAAAATCAGAACAGGTGGTAACATGTTGAGAATGTTAATCATTTAATTTTCCCATGCAGTTTTGTCTCTTATTTCATCTCACTGTGAAAAGAAGTATGCATACCACAAAATCCATCTTATGCACCAATTTGGGTCAGCAGTAGGACAAAATATACAGTAGCTTGAATGCTACCTAATGCTTGACTTGATGGTGTGGGATTAATAAAGCTTATATTATGCTTTGTTTTATTATCTCATTTTTCAGGTCTATCAGTGAACATGCTGCCTGACTGTTAACAATAATTGTGATTTACTGGATGGCAAAGAGTTGTGTTTGTACTTCGTACACTTTGTCTTTCGGTCTTGTCAAAATGTGATGATTTATCAAAGTGAAGCAGTTCGTCAGTGGTTGGCAGTGGAAGTTGACTTTTCTTGATGGTCTTGTATTGATGCCAAAAGAGGGTAATACAATCAGCTGCACATTTGATATTGTCAACCAGTCTACCCCGTCTGTCATCCAAAGTCAGTTTGGCTAGGCTCCACCTCACCTTAATGAGGACAAGGGCTACAGAAAATGGATGGATCAATAATAGCAGCATTGCAACTTGACCTTGCGCCCTAAACTGCATCCTTGGCTTAAATGAAAGGAGAAGCTCTTTTTCCTTCTACCTACAATTTTATATACATAAAATAGTTTATTAAATTGTCAATACATTGTTATATCAACTTACCCGCACCGTATAACATCTTTGAGAACCTTGGAGCATCTTTTGAGAGCCTACATTACCATTGTTGTCCTGTAGAGGGCACTGGCTTTTCTCTTTTGACTCTTCTGCAGGCTTTTGGGGAGAGACAGCGTGACACCTAAAACATACATCCATCCATCCATTTTCTGAACCGCTTAGTCCCCACGGGGGTCGCGGGCGTGCTGGAGCCTATCCCAGCCGTCATCGGGCAGTAGGCGGGGGACACCCTGAACTGGTTGCCAGCCAATCGCAGGGCACACAGAGACAGACAACCAATCGCACTCACACTCACACCTAGGGACAATTTGGAGTCTTCAATCGGCCTACCAAGCATGTTTTTGGAATGTGGGAGGAAACCGGAGTGCCCGGAGAAAACCCACGCGGGCCCGGGGAGAACATGCAAACTCCACACAGGGAGGGCCGGAGGTGGAATCGAACCCGCACCCTCCTAACTGTGAGGCGGACGTGCTACCCAGTGCACCACCGAGCCGCCCCCTAAAACATACAGATAAAAGAAATAATAGAAATAGATTATTATTATTATTATCATTATTGTTATTGCTATTGTTTTTCAAGATTGGTATAGTTTGAAATTGTGGCAGTCCTTGTGAGAGGTGCAACGCTCCATGTTGTTTTGTGACCTCCCTTCTGTAATAATTGTTCACGCTGACAAAATAATAATATCTTGTCAGTCATTACTTCATGAGCTGTCTCCGGAAACACACGCACACACAATAGTTTTGATCTACTGGTGGCAAATAATAGCCCAAAAGTGTAGTGACATGGAGGTGGCATTGCAACCTGTTGTGAATTAACATTCAACAAGTATTAAAAAAACACACACACACATCTGACAGTTGGATCTCTGTGTCAGATCACACAGAAATCCCACTGGTGAGTGCTAATGCTCTTGAGGTGTGATGTAAGCCCCAGAAGGTACAAATTTGTTAGCCCACACCCGAGGGCATCTGGTGATGGATATGCTGTCCTGGGGGAGCAGCAAAGCCTCAATACAACAGCCGGGCCGCTTATCTTGAAAGGCTTGTTTTTAGTGCCTCCTCTGCAGTCAAACAAAAGCTTTAAGAGCCCCCATTACCTTACAATTGTTCTTCAATCCTCATTGTTAGGTTAGCTCACACACATACAGTAATATTAAAAAGCATATGGCATTGTACTATTTAATGATCTTAAATGCCTGATTAGAAATATTCAAGTTAAATATATTTTTTTAAATTGCACGATATGAAGCAGTTTGACACTTTTCCTACATGGTTTGTGTGTTTGTCTATAAGGTGGGGCGGACTGGGTGTGTTGTGGAGGAAGTCCAGAACCAGGCCGTTAGGCAGGTCTCCCCTGAGGACGTCCAGGCCACTTGTGAGTGAGGGGCTGGTTGATCCCACTTAATCAGCATCCTGAGAGACTGGCACTGCCTCCCTCCCTTGGCCATAATGCTTGGGGGGGTCACTATAGGCTCCTCCAAATGAAGTGCAACCTCGCTAGACAATGCTGCTGTCAATCAGTCTTAACCTGAGCTAGGGCCTTTATTCCTCATATAGTGTACTTGTGTAATCATTCAGTCCATAAATGTAAATTAATCTCATCAATGTTTTGACTAGTGGTAGGCAAGGATACATCTGGAGCATCTCTTTGCACATATCTAAAACAGTTCAGTTCACTTGTATACATGGACAAATCATGCATGTCCCCTATGCAATGTTAATCATACACACGATTATTGTACTCTAGAGATGTGAAAATTCTCAGCCGCTATTTTACATAATGTATGTTAAGCACAATTCTCCCTACAGGCTAAGCTAATCTCCCTAAATTGATCATCATATCCTCATGAGCGCATTCATCTAAAACACAACAAGATAACATAGACACCCGATGATGCTTTGGGCAATTTCCATTTTATTGAGACTATAATTTGTTCCTGTTCACATGGAATACATACAAGGGATATCCCTGTGTCAGTCCGGCACCATTTTAAAAAGACTGTCAAGGGAGTCTCATAAGCTGTTTCTCAATACTCAGGCTTTCCAAAAGCCCTGCACGGGCTACGTGGAATGCTAGTGAGATATTCCACTCACAAGTTGTGATTTATGCTCTTGTGGTGCCAGGCTTACAGAAAAGATCATCACAGGTGGTTTGGAGCTTGTGTAAAAAAAAGTTTTAATATGCAGGGCTCGGTGCAAGGATTACAGCTATTCACTGGCGGGGTGAGTTCAATAATTACTTGGAATTCAACAGAGAATGTACAAACGTGTGAATCTAAAGAGTTAGAGACTTTGAAACGTTGCCCCTTTTTGACACAATGCATCCAGAAGAACAAAAAGACAGTTTGGTTGCACACAGCTCATAAAAGGAACCAAATGCGTGGTGGCTATTCATTACTGTCAACTGTGCAGTTAAGGACCTCTGTAAGGTGAATAGGTCGACCTTTGCTCATGTTGCAGTAAAAGCCTCGGCATCAAATCATCAGAGCGAACTGGATCACTGCCCTCTCTCATTGCAGCAAAGCAATCCACGACTCGCTGTCTCCACGAAATATGTCACAATTCATACGTGACGGTCTTGTACGTTTGTTGTCAAAATAGACTTTCTACACAACCCTAGGCAAGCGTTTCTGGCAAGCAGATGTAGTTTATCATTAAATGTGACACCGCATTGCCCCATCAATAAAACCACATTCAAACATTTAGCGTTTCTCTGCCAGTGGGCCACATTTCTGTTGAGGCATGTCACTGGCAATTTCATGTGCTCTTACAGGATTCACCATTGATTTTATAAGAGTGATCTCTCTCTCTCTCTCTTAAAAACTTTACCTTACAGTAAATTGCTCCAATGTACCTGACTGGAACGCTCTCATATCTTAATGGTGGCATTTACAACCAACCCCCTTCACTTTTCTGACTAGTAATTTAGACCCAGAGGTCAGGAAGGTTTTGCAATTGTGTAGCTAAGTGCAGTGACCTTTTCAACTCCACTTTAAGTACGTTATATACCAGTTTTTTAGTCTCAAATAAATTGTTGTTATGGTTCTGTGTGTTCTGTAATTTTGGTTTAGTTTATGCTGAAAAAAAATAATATTTATATATATATCTATATATATATATATAGATATATATATATAAAAATATATTTTTTTTTAATATATATATAGTATATATTTATTTTATATATATTTTTTTATTTTATATATATATATATATATATATATATACACACACACACACACACACATACTATAATGTATTTATTATATATATTTATTATATGTTTACAGTTATAGTTAAATAGCTCCGTATTTAGAGAACAATGCGATAGTAAACATGCAAACATCACCATAGATTCATAGTTCAGTTGTGTAAGGTGCACGGTGTGGCTTTGGATTTCATATATCAAAATATTTACCATAAATTAAACAGCACAAGCACATTAGTCTCCCTGCTGCTTTGGATTGTTAAAAAGCTGCAATAGCTTGCACATTTATAAACCTCGGCTGTAACACTGTCAGAATTTCCCCTGTGAATTTATGCAAAAAGTGCAGCTCTCCAAGGTTACACAGCAGATTCATTTAGTCCTTACTGTGTCACTCCTTATCCCCTGCTCCCCCTCCCCCTTACCCAGCTCCATTAGAGCTTGCAGACTAATCGAGCAGTACCAATTGCTCCCGCGGTGAGATCATTAAGGAATTTTTTTTAAGATCAAACGGTCAGCAGCCACAATGAAGTCCAATGTAATGGTAAAAGCCTCGAAAACTCCCACCCGCCCTTATCTTCCCAATTAAAGCCCAGTGGGGAGAGCATTGCATCTCTCAGGTGGATGTCCCCACCACCACTACCTCCACCCAGGCTTTTTTTTTTTTTTTTTTTAGCTTGAGGCTAAGGTAGGACCCACTAATTGGTCCTTTGAACACAACTAACCCATGGCAGGATCTGACTTGTATGTGGTTAGAGAGTGTTAAACTCTTCCCAGCCACGACGATTATGGTTTACGATTCACTTCCTGTATTTGACTAGGGTGCCAAAATGAAGTCGGGAATGTTCGCCAAATGTGATTCTGTTCAAATCAAATATCTTTCATGAATAAAAGAATCCATTCGTTTGCTTTTCTACTTGTCCTACAAACAACCAATCACAACTATGGATAATTTAGAGTCCTCAATTAACCTATTATTCATGTTTTCGGAATGTAGGTGGAAACCATGTACCTGCTTGGAGAAAACTGAAATCTTAATGCTGCTTGAAGGCAAAATTGGGGTGGTGGTTCAGATGCCTTGCTCAATTGCAGCCTGACAGTAACCAGCAAGCACTCTGGCACTTCTCTGATTCTCATAACCAAGTCCTCACATAATACAAACTGCACTACTGTCACCTTCTAACCCCAACCCACAAAAAAAAAAAAAAATGGATTGAAAACATTCACGAATACGTGCTCAGTAAAGCCATTTTGTGTAGCACATAATAAAAAGCTATTAGTCAGTGATTACTCACAAAGTGCTGACCTTGGATGGACAGCTTTCCTTTTAATAGGTCAAACTGTTGTATAATTCTGTAAAGATGCATTTGTTGGGTCATGTGGACAAAGAGTAAACAGTGAGCAAATTCTACTGAAAACAAGCCATGCCTCCGCCATTTGTTCCCCTCAGCTGACTAAGTGTTGAAGTTGAAGTGTGGAGACAGAATCCAATGCAGCAAAGTGACTAGGAGAGTGATTTATCCTCCTCTGGCATGAAGCATCGGTGTCATCAATCACATGGTTTTAATTAGTGATGGCCCCCCTCAGTGGCTGACAATTGTGCATGTAATTCAATTTGGGACTTGCTTCCGCCTCAAGAACTTCCCTCAAAGATTTGTCAAGCCACGGTAAGTTCATGCCCAGGGTGGTGCTTGATGAAGATGACCACACACCACTTGGCTAGGAAATGTGTTGCATGTCAAATTCTGAACAAGGGACTCTGCATATATTTGGGAAATATTTTTAGCCATAATTTGTATTGTATTTTGCAGTAGCCTAGCACAAAATTCGACAATAACAAATATCAGGAAAAAATATGTTATTGGAAAAAAATTCTGTTGGAATATTATGCCAATAAAAAAAATATATGAAATAAAGCAAGCAAACTAAATATATTTAAAGAGCACCTTGAACAGAACATGGTCAGAAAATGCTTTATAATATGACAGATGTCAAGTCATAATATTATAAACATAGAATAAGTGCAAACATTTCACATTAAAAATTTGATTTGTTCTGATTTCCCCTTCAATCGCAAACTCACACTAATAGTAAATGGCTGAGTCTTAAATAAAAACAAAGACAGCTTCAAGCTTTAAGATGGCTATTGAAATGCAAAAATATCAACGGTAATTATTTAGTCCTCCAAACACACTTGAAAATCTCTTATCTCAAACATGTTAATGACTTAATGTTTATTTCACAGCGGTCATCCACTTATTGTCAAATTAACCCCCCCCCCCCCTTCCTTTTTTGCATATTAAATTTGAGTTATCATTGTTGAGTCTGACCCCTGACCTCGTCACTGTCACTTTATTTTCCCTCCTGCTGCATATATAGGAGAGAAAAATCGATGAGTGGATAAATGATACTCCAAAGCGACAGAATACATGTTATTCATCCCAGCAGGATATTTAGATGTTTTCACACTCCCAACACAAACCACAGATAACTACGCAAGCTTGCCGATGTACTTTGCAGTGCAATCAAATCCAAATTTCAGGTCTAGCCATTGTTTTGAATCCAAATGTCACATTTAAAGGATGCCTCGTTCTCGGGACACATCAGCTACCTTTCAGCGTCTGCCCCAATCACCTCCTGTGATGTCTGCATCCTATTGAACTTTTAGAGGTGCTGATTATAGTCTGCCTTGTGACTCTGTAGATCAACTCCATCTCACTCGCCTCACAATCAAGCTGCAATTTGGCCCCTGACAACATGCCCACGCCATTAACTGATGCGTCGGGGGAAGAAATTCTAGACCTGTGTCAACATTTTGGAGGGGAAAATGTTGCTTGCTTTCACCTTACGCTGATTGACTCTAATCAGCCGCATCGTGCCAACATCATTTTGGCGTGAGCTTGGTCTGTGCTAGTGCCTGATTGCGTGGGAGGACATACAGTTGTGTTCAGAATAATCGCAGTGTGTTTAAAAAAAAAAAGTAAACTTCCTAATACTTTGAAGTTATATTCCTAGCAATGCATTAGGGATACTCAGTAATCAATTCCTGGATCGGAAGGTGAAGAAAATACGTATGTGGGTGGGACAAAGACTTTTGAGGTTTGGGGTAACGAGAGAAAAAAAAAAAACACAATGTGAGAACATGCCAAGACTGTTGGAGGCTTTCAAAAAGCATATTTTTGGATCCATTATGCAGTACAGTTCAAGTATTGGCTTGTGTGCTAAGTGTTTTTTTTTTTTAGTTTTTTTATTCATTTATTTCAAACGTGAAAAAAATAATATTACTGTACACAAATGAAAAGACAAAAAAAATATATATATATATATATATATATATATATATATATATATATATATATATATATATATATATATATATATATATATATATATATATATATATATATATAAACTAAAAGCAACATACAACCAAAAAAGAAACCATAAATCATATTCACATGCCTAAAAAGGTTTGATTTCTAAAAAAGAAAACAAAAAGTTGACGCCAGGCTCACTCTGGGTTGTCTGGCTGTGCAAAAGGTCGTTGGTCCGGAAATATTTTACTTCTTCGTTAGGGTGACATAAATCTAACTTATCGTGTGGTCGTGTCCAGCAAGTCACTGGAAGCGTTTGCTTTGACACACTGAAACATAAGCACAATGATAAGTATGCTGAGAGTTCAGGGGCAATGTCCAGAGGCTATGAGAGCGAGTAACTTCCTATATCCTGTGCTTGATGGCGAGGAACCTCACCTGGGCTGTAATCTGGGAGGAGTGATCACAAAGAAGCGGAGCCAAGTAAATTCCGCCTGTCCGACTTCAAACACGACAGGACAGTAAATCAGAGCGGTAGACAACGTGAGGCAGCTCACTCATCCCTTGTGCTCATTCCCTCCGCCGCCCAGGGGCCAAAAGGAAACAACTATGCCAGTAATGTCACCTGACTGCACGGTGGAGACACTTTGCCGCAAAACCGCTTAATAACGTGCGTGTGGTGCTTTCCTTTCTACCACCTAAATCAATAAGAAGTGAATACATATATAGAACAAAAATATCTTCCAATTATCACAATTATTGTATTAAGAACATGGTAGATGATTTAGTATTGGCAAATATAGGCAGACTTTACACAATCATAGATTTGGAGTCTTCATATATTAATTTTAAACAGTAGCATTGAGATGCCACTAGTAACTAGTAAAATTGTTTACTAGAATTATCACTGGAATGTGTAAAGTTTGAATAACTTCTAAAAAGAATATCCATTAAAATGTTTCAATAGTAATTTCATTAATTTTGGTCATAAATGTTCTAAAATTACCAAAAAAATGTCCAAAAGCATATATATAAAAGGAAGAAACAGATATTAAATCAAAACTCATTCACTTAAGGATTTATTATAACCATGTGTCTCTATTTATTAAAAATATGTGCATTTGATGTGCAATTAATCTCAATTTAATTTTTTTTATGTGATGGCAGTTGGCGGAAGTAGGCTGCAGGATCTCTATGCGGATTTCATTTTAATATTTGCGGAAGACATACAGTCTTTATACTCGGGTCAGATTTGTGGGAGAAATCCCATGGGGGTGAAAAAAACAGTGTCAGATGAAAAAAATAGAAAGACCAAGGGCAGTGTGATATTTCAAGGGTTCCACTTTACATGGCTGCATAGCAAATGAAGACCTTCAATCAAGTGGGATTGAGCGAGAGCAACACTCAGCACTGCAAGTAATAACAAAAGGAATAAATCCATCAGTTGTGAAGAAGAAGAAAATAAAATGAAGCGACTGAAAAAAATGGGGTCATAACGCAAATGTTTCCATACACAATCTACAAAAACACTATTGCATCATCCTGTTCTCCAGCACCTTCATGATTAGACCAAAAACAACTTCAGACTACAGATCACAATATAAAAGTAAAGTAAATAAGGAGAGAGGTTTCAGCCCCCCCCCAAATATATACATATATAGATAAAAATATATATATTTTTAACATATATATTATCTATTTTTAATTGTTTTTATCTATTTTCCATTTTTTCCCAAGATGTTTTATCTATTTAGTCTAGAGTGTAGAGACACATTGAGTAGAGAGATAGAACTAAAGACAAATAACCTAGATTTTTATTTGAGACATGGACAGACAGACACCGTAAAATTGACCGCACCACACCATCCTGTCATTAGAGCACAAAAACCAAGTTGACGCACATTCTCTTTTCTCCTTCATTTGTGTGCCCCCTTTGAGCTTAGAAGGTGATTTAAAAAACAATATGCATTAAAAAAAATACCAGTGTGTCATATCTCTGCTACCCTTGTGGAATATATCCATAAAATTAAGTCTACTATATTAGGGTGAATCCATCTTGCAAGTCCCATTCATCAACAGTTTGCTTAGTCTAAATATGAGGCAGCTCCACCAGTGCTTTAACAATCAATATATTATCTTATGCGCATAGTCCAAACAGTTTTTTTTTTTTTTGCGAGTGTGCAAAACAAATGAAAAGGGCAACCAGTCCGTAAAAGAGCAATTGATAAACGTGAAAAAGTGAGGTTGCGCTGGTGATGGGGAGGGCCAGTGAAAAATCTCTGCTGACCCTCTCATCCCTGTACTCATCTATCTCTCACTACTGTCCACTGATAGATTTCCCCTCACTGATTTATTGTGGAAAAAAAGTGTCACAGTGGAATGGGCTTTTGATAAAATTGTTCAAGAGCTTCCAGGCAATAAATCCTGATCTTTACATCCACGTTTGCTGGCTACTTTCACATTCTGCTGCCATCAATAAGAGCGCTCCAAACATGACAACTAATCAATAACTTTACAATATGCTGGGCTGTTTGGAAAAACACTAACATTTATATTTAACAAAGAGCATGTGCTATGTTAGCATGGCAAGAATTTGCAGTACCATAACCCTGTTCAAGAGTAAATTTCAGCTAGAGGTACCTTGATGTGTCTCGAAACATATTTTAATGCTGATTTAAAATAAACATTTAAGTTTTACTGGCAATTCAGGTCTTGGAGATGTTTAGTTTTTTTATGGCCTGTAAAAGCTGCAAATTCTACCATGTGCTGAAATTTACAGCTATGACTTTTCCAGAAAAAAAATCCACCTGCAGCTGAACTTAACCCTTAATTCATAAATATTACTAAATATATTATGATCATTATTATTATATAACATTATTACCTAAAATTGTTATTGAAAAAAATAAAATAAAATGTGAACCAGACAAATATCCGTTCAATACAATGATTTCCGTGTGGAGGTAATCGACATCAAACTCAAACAACGTTCCAATCATTATATCTATTCAACTCTATTTCACGATTTATTTTTTTATTTTTTTATTGTGTAAGTTTTACCGTTAGTCATTGGACTGTAGCAAGACAGAAGACAATATCAACACTCCTTGAAGGCACCATTTACGAAACAGGTATGAGGCATCTGTCAATCATAACTCCACACCCCTGACATCTTAGTTGCAAGGAGTAAAATCTTTAAAAAAAAAATTGCTAAACTCATTTTAAGCTACATTTGAGGCTTGGATTTAGCATGCTAGTATAGTGGCAGGTGACAAATGCCTGGAAGTCAGAGGACGTCTCTTGCCACAGTTTCCCCTGAAGCCAAAAAGCAACGATACCAACGAGTTGTTGGATTTCTACTAAGCCATCAGTCATGATGAAGTGTTTCTGACAGGAACTCTTCTGTCAGCCCAGTGGCGCCAGGAAGGATGAGTGATTCAGCAAACCTGCCTGGTGTTGTCTCACTGCTCCTTCCACATTTTACGACATAGCTAAAAGGAAAACAATGAGCCCGTTGCTCAGTACAGGTGTTCGTCTAAAGGAATGACTTGTAAAAACAGGTAGCTCTGCGGCAGCGAGACGAGAACTGACTCACGTAAAAGCTTTTTTTTTGCGCTCGCAATAACTCAAAATGAAATGTTGGTCGCCGGCCCAGAAAGTCTGAAATCACAGCAGTAGTGTTTGATTGAAACAAATACGCTTCCACAGATGAATGTCAAGTAGTTCCCGTGTAACTGAAGCCATTTGACACATTTGTAGTCACTGCAATTGTTCGGAGACCTATTGTATGGAGATAAACATCAGTGCTTGACCAAGAGACAAACATGAACCACTTAGGAGAACATTTGAAATGACCTTTGCACTGACGCTAAACAGCGAGATGTAGTGGAAGAAGCCGAGAGACAAACAACAAACACGCTTTGCCTTTCAGATTAAAACCACAGCAATGACAACGGCACAAGACAAGATCAGGAAATGAAACGTTTACAGACAGTACGCTGATAAGACAGCAACATAAACTTCAAATGTAAAATTAGAGCTATAAATGTTTGGTGGAATATTAAAAAGTAAGTTATTTTATTCCTGGTCCCAGGTTATAGCTAGTAATTTTTATTCCAGGTATTCTAATTTGTTGTATAGTAAGACTATGATATTGTTTCCCTATTAGCTAGCTCATCAGATATCTTTAATGCAGTGGCAATTTGTTCTCCTAATTGCGATGAATAATTTGGACGCATGTTATACAAACCCTCAAAACAATCAGTTGCTCTTCTACTTGTTTCCAACAACAGCATGAGCTTTAAATAACGCAAAGTATTTGTTATGGGAAATACTGGAAAGGGTTAACGTTTACCATTTTTGGGCTCACCATTTCACAAATTAAAGATTATAAATAGTATCCTTCCCCCCCCCCCCCTAATATCGTAAGTACAAGTCTGAATAACAATGAACCCTTATTAACATAAAACCAAACATAAATCTGATGAATAACTTCATTACCATTTTTTTTATACTCCCTGCACACACTCTAACAATGAGAGTGCTACTGCCACCTACTGTAGTGGATGTGAAATTACACTTTAATCTAGTATGGCAAAAAAAGAATTACATGTTCCCAGGGGTTACCTGCGAACTGTTTGAGAAGCATAATATATTGACTGTTTCTTATTATTATTTTTTATTCATATTTTTGATCTCCTCACATTCCACAATCAGATGCATACATATCAGCCACATTTGAATTCAGTTAAATCAAGAATGAAATGGAATATTTCTGGATAAAGAGGTTTAACTGGAAACCACACAAGTGGCTATTTTCCTCTGTCATGCAAAGGGTCCACATCCAAATGGCTGAGGACATTTGAATAATTTCACTTGCCACGGCCTGGCTTGATTTCACACAATGCGCTTCCGGGGGTCTATTATCTTGTTCATATTTGCAGGAGAAGATGAAGCCTGTTTTTTTTTTCCTCCGCTGCCTTTCTGATTCCCCCAGCCACACAACCACCATGTTAATTTACCATGTCATGCCAAACATGTTACAAAAACATGCTTGTTCTTATCTGTGTAATCACAGCAGGGAGAGCAGAGGGCGCACGTGCCCCCCGTGTCTCATTCCCGACTTAATCTTACATTTCATAGCCCATCTCGACATATCAAACAGCACAAATGGCTCAATTTGCATGACAAGATTTGCAACATGGCGAATCACATGTCAACCTCGATTAAACATTACACTGGCGGCGCGCGATCATAATCAGCCGCCTAATGAGTGTGGCCGCTGGCGTGAGAGGCTTGGATGGATCAACCAGAGGGGCTTCTCCATGCTGCCAGCGGGGGGTAAGCATCTGAGGGATTAAATGTGAGGTGCCGTCTCCGATGGCCCCCGACACGGGGGTTCCTTTGGGTGGCAGGCATGAAGCCCTGTGACGTGGACTAGACAAGGCCACAAAGGCCACACACACACATAGACACAAATCAAGAGGACAGGAGTGGAGAGGCGCTCTCATGGACAGGAAGGGGAGAGGGACTGGAAAAAATCTCCAGTCCATCATCTCATCGGGTATGAGCTGCAACCATGCTGTATATCATAAAGAGATAGATGGTGTTTTTTTTTTCCCCTCTATTCATCTAAAACTTCTTTTCTGTAAATTATTAATTTACTTCGACAATCGTGTAATCATGGCCATATTCAAAACAAATGAATGTATTTTTTTTTCTTTCATTGTATTTATTTAATAACAAAATCCTCAAATCGGAGGTCTGCATGTGCTCCACCGAGCGCCATTCTATAATAGAATCACATCACATGATGAGTTTGCCTAGGCAGACCTCCTTCCACGCCTACCCCATCCTCACTGGGGTACAGTGGGCCCCTCCCACTGATGAGCCCCTCATTGTTATCTATCGTGAATATACACTGTTGCTAATGCGACTGCTGGCCATGTTGATGCGGGGATCTCCTTGGGACCCCAGAGATCTCCCCGTTGCCACCATTGCTAGCACTCACATCAATGCTCCCCTCCCCTTATAAACTCACTCCCACCCTCTGGCCCGCTCCCCATTTGGGGGTGACCTGTGCGCTGTTCTAAGAGTTCCTCACACCCCAGAAGCTGTCAGTAGCCTCCTTCCTTCCCATGAGCAGAACACACAATAGAGAAAAGGCTCCGGCTGAGAGGTTCAGTAGCCATTAACCCCTACCAGCTGTTTCTGCCGAGGGTATTCTGTGCCACAATACGTGCCCCCGAGGGGGCCCTCACGTCCACTAATCTAGCCATTGTTGGCCAGGAATGCTGACAGAAGAAAAGAAATTTTTCTTGTGTCCATGCAAGCGTGTGTATCCATGTGTGAGAGCCGAGAAACGTAGGGCTAATTTCTATAGTGGAGAAGGGAGACCATGAAGAATACCCTATTTAGCTGCTTGACAAAATTCTCTGGCTTAAAAATGGAAAAACAATCGCAATTGTTTTCAAGTGGACTCTTTTACACTGTCCAAAGTCTCGAATAAGAAAAAAAATATCCATGAAATTCTGCAGAGCAAAAAGTACTAGAAATTATTCTAAAAGAAAAAGGATATTAAAAGGAAATTATTTCAGTTGGATTCATTTTTAATGCATGGGTGGAATTTCCTTCCAAAGCTTATTCTAAATGGATTAGATTCAAGGAAAATTATTCCATTTTGGAATATATTAACAATTAGTCCATTTCAATTAACATGGAAATTAAAATGGTATTTTCCGGTCAATTTAACCAGCCATTGTGAGCTTCTGGTGCGCTGGGCATTTTACTGCAATCTCCACAAGTCACACAAAAGACAGACAGAGAGACTTTACCTTCATGTATCAAAATATAAAAAAATATGCAAAATCAGAGTGCTGGACTCTGTAGTGCTAAATTATAGAAACAGGAAGTGGTACTCCAAAGCTGCCTGCAGGTTGGCCGGGTGTCAGATGACGAAGGAAGCTGGAGCACATTTGAAAGAAGCAAACGGGACAAGGGCGGGAGGGCACGACTGATGTAAACTGTTAGGTGCATTTTAAAGCGGAAAAGGTATTTTTCGGGATATATTCTCCCCGTGTGTTGTGACAGGAGGGGGATCTGCCTCAGTCAATTATAAGTCCCAACAGACTTTTGTGGTAATGAGGCGGTCCCGCCATCGGCAGACTTCCCCTGTCGTCCAGAAAAGATCACTTTCATTGCTTGCAGAACTAATTCAGCGCACAAAAGTGGGAGCTTCACCATTGCAGCCTCTTTTACTGCTCCTTTTGTGGAGGCTTTAGAAGTGCGCTGAAGAGAGGGCCTAGCGCTCAGGCCTCTTCATCTCCACTCCATTGCCTGTCATTAACATACATATCCATATGAAAAGTGGGCTAAGGCCGGAACAGCTGTCCAGTAAAGAGCCAGTGATTCCCCTCGCCCAAATGCTGACAGAAGCCTTTAGCCTTCCTTGGGCAATAATAAACCAGAACCATTTAAACAGCCTTTCAGGGAGGGAGAAAGAGATTGGGCCATAATACAACATTCACAGGCACCGGTGGCCCTCATTGGCTTGCAACTGTCGCTTGTGGAGTCACACAGGAGAAAAGAAAAAGTGGGAGAAATCAAGACCATATCGGAAGATGACCTCCGGATTGGTGTATTTCCACTCGAGACTGAAAACAGATCTCGTAATACAAAAATTCTCAACTGGAATTTTTTTTATGACAGATATGCCATCCGCCCACGCTGAGAACTTTTTAACCAGAGCTAAATGGTTTGTTCCAAGGGGACGTGTGGGCTGAGCAATCTGAGCAATCCTCTTGTTTAAACTTTGTGTGCTGGCCATGAAGACAGAGGTTAAGTGACTCGCCACAGGTCACATGGGAAGTCCTTTATTTAGGGTGGATTTTGCCATCTAAATCCTCATCCACTCAGGCCCTCTTGGGGGTTTCTAATTCAATAAAAATCCCATTTCAAATGTCGATTAGGGACTCAATGGTGATAATGGAGACCATTAACATGATTTTTTATTTAACAGTAACAGAATTATGTAACCGTTCAAACGTCGCACATTATAAGGTATTTTAAACCATGTCTATCCATCTTTAAAACTTGTCTTAAAACACATTTTTATTCTTCAGTATGAGATTTCATTGTTTTGCTGTTTTATTGTGTTTACTGATTTAATGTTAGGAATAAATTGTTTTAACTCTATTATTTTATTAGTAATAATTATTTGTTATTTTTATTTTTGTTTAAATAAAGTTGAGGTGATTTTTTTATTATTATTATTATTATTATTATTATCATTATCACAGTTTAGTTATCGTTAACCGAGTACAACAATTCAGAACAGTTCATTATTGAATTATATCAGATTTTTGTTGTCAATGTTATGTACTCTACCTAAGCATGTCTGAAATTATTGTAACCAGAAATACTTTTTAGTGATTCACTTATATTATTGCAATTATTTTTAAATGATTTGTTTCTCGACTTGGAGCCAGCGCATCCCTCAACAGAAGAGGAGCTAAAAGGAGGAGGCAGAGTGTGGATCTAATGAATAAGAAAAGGCTTTGCTTTAAAGAGGACTGGTTTGTCTCTTCATGGCTGCCTTTTTATTCAGCTTTAGAAATACGAAGAGTCCTGATTGATAAATCCCCTCTCTTACCCCCCTGGCGCTTGTGACCTCAGAGTCATCGCCTACAAAGCACGCCGCCGTCACTTTCTACATCTGCCACTGAAAAACAGAAGTGAATGTGGCTCTGGCGATATTTTTTATATTTTTTTTACAGTCGTAACGACACCGAGGCCGTATTCAAAGTGGGCGACCAGCAGCTAAATTAATTTCCAATTAAAGCTTAAACACAACCGTATAATGGTGGTGATTAAAAACAGCGGAAGTGTTTTTTCATAGATAAGCAGCCAACACCTCAGGCGTTCACCTATCACACACCCAGCCCCTGATCAAGCCTTTATTTATAACTCTTCAGCTGTTTGTTGTCTCTGCTAAGTTCCACAATTCATTAAAAGAGGAAAAGGGGATGAAGCATACAAGGACAGTGTAGAGAAGCTGGGGTGGTTGTGAGGGAGGAACGGCGAGGGATTAGGATGACTTCTTGAACACATTTTCTCCCTTTTTGCCGCAATTAAACAAAGTAGGCCTGTGATTAGTGCAGCGAGGGGAGCAGAGAAAAAGACACCCTTGAATCCCAATGGAGGGACCTGACTGAGCATTATTGCCTGACAATGCTGGAGTTTATTGCTCAAACCTGCTTAGCCTCCTGCATGGCAAACCATGGGAACTCCAGTCAGGTGGAAACTTTTTTTTTTCTTCTCTCTCTTCCCCTTTTTCTTTTTCCCGCTCCTTGTTTTCTCCCCCCTCCGACCACGGAAGCCCTCCAGGAGCTCACAGTGTGCCACACAAGCACCCCCCCCTCCCTTGGTAACTGAGATGTTTAGGATAAGCTCTGGCTGTTTTTTTGTGCATGAGCTCCCACTTGTCTGCTGTTGTTCGAACACAGTTAATGATGAGCTTCCTCTGTTTTTTTTTCCACACCCCTTCCCGCTCGCCTGTCCTCCTCCTCCTCCTCCTCCTCCATCTCCTCTCGCAGCTCCTTTTCTCCTCTCGTATTTGAAGCTAAGCGGCTGGTTAAATGAGTGCCTCCTCCCTCTGGCTCTTGGGACGGCTCTCGAGGGGCCTTTTGCTTGGCACTGTGTGCATGACACATAATGAAAACAATTTTACGCTGCGGCGGAAAGTATGAAGCAATTACGGATGTGACAGCCACCTGCAGACTCACCCCCCTACTGTCTGCAACATGCTCTCTCCCAACCCGACCACCGCATGGTGTCACCTCACTGGGAGACCCCCCCTACCCCCGACTCACCCCCACCCGACCCATCTCTCCCAAACACACACTCCACCAGCACACAGCTTCATGAATAAGTGATGACTTGATGATGTTGTGAATGGCTGGAGCGGCCCGGGAGGGGTGAGAAAGACCAACCGGGGCTGTAATAAGTTGCCCAGCTGGAGGTGGTGTTGTGGCCCTGTCACCCTGTGGCAGTCCATAGAGGCACCTCTCCACAAACGCTGACCCCAAGATCGCCCTCCTGACGGGAGCCAAGGGATGATGTGACAGGGGCGTGCAAAATGTTCCCCCAAATCTCTTGTTGGCCAATTTTACACATGAGGCCGGGCCCAAAAGCCCAAGTGGCAGGCCTAACAGAGCCCTGATTTAATTTGATAACCTGCTTAGTGAATGTGAATTAAATGAGTATTTCACATACAAATTATCTCCTTTCATGCCATGCTTGAAAGAATTAGTCCTTAGCTCTACCACAACAGATGTCTCAGAACCTTGCTTTTGTTTTATATATTCACATAAATCTGATTCATTGCTTCTGTTAATACCCAAAAGAAGACAGAACATTAATAATATAAATTTTAAAAAAACTCCCATATGATGTGTGACAATTTAAATCGGTCAGGTCCAAATGCCACAGTGCTTCTTTTCTAAAACGTCCAGCTGTATGTGAAGCCTCCCTGACCTAAAGATTATTCACACTCAGGCCAAAGAGGGCTTTTTATTCTTCCTGTCAGTCTTGCAGAAGCCAGTCTGATAGTCTGATGTGTCCTTAATGGCCCCCATTGAACAATAGATTATCACCCACCACGCTACATATTATAGCCTTGATCAACATCAATAATTTAAATTGTAGCTTTGCTTTGTGCAGTTCTCCTTCAAAAACAAATAAATTCAATTTCGATCAAATTTAATCTTAAGGGAGTACACACATTACAATGATTAGGCCAAATATGAGCATTTTCCTTCCCTTGTGATCAAAGTCAACAAAATTATCAATATTCTTTTTTCCCCATTTGCTCGCAAAACAAAAGGAGCAACAATTTTAAATGTTAAACCTGTTCAATATTACGATCACAATTTCTTACATGTGTTGAACAGACAGTTTGGCTGAGCTACAGACTCCATGAGAGCCAATTAGGAAGTTGCCTCAAGTTCTCGTGGCCGTACACAAATAGGCAAGAAACTGGTTCTGCAGAGTGTTTGTATAACGGCTCCCCCAAGGAAAATGCAATCAACTGAATAGATAAGATGACAACCAGCCTTGCATTTTCTCTTTCTTCTTCTACTAATCCTTCTTTGTATTTTCCCAAACTTTGGATTCCCTGAGGGTACCGTCCCGCAGGTTTTACAGGCTAGTCTTGGTACTAAGACAAACATCTGCTTTGACTAGGGATCGTCATTAGAAATATTATTATGTGTGTGGTGTGCAAGGCATTCCAGGGGCTTTTTTTTTATTTAAATTTTTAAAGCATTTTCCTGTTTATCTTCTTAATTATTTTTTTAAATTTGGTATTAACATTTTTCATTCATTTTCATTAACTCGATTAAATATGGTGCACAAACATCCACAGGGAAGCGTAAAAGCAGGATTTTAGATCCGATAGCTGATTAATATATTTTTTCAACCTCCAAGCCACATATGAAGCCTCCCAGACCTGATGATTATTCACACTGAGGCAGTTTTTTTTTTTTTTTTTTGCCAGTCTCCTTCCTCCAGCTACTCTGATGTTGTCCATAATGGCCCCACTGAGCAAGCAACATGACAAGTGACTCCCCGGACCAACTGACACATTAGAAACCAGTGTTTAAAAGCCACTGGGTATATTCGCCCACACATGTACAGCTCCACCACACTGGCCATGCTGCATGAGACAGTCACAAAACAAAGACGTCGTAGATCCAGCCAAATCACGAGCACACATTAAACACAGTGGGCCGCCACACTGTGACAAATGGTTCAGCAAAAACCTCCTCTAAGCACCCATCCACTGAGGACTGTATTCTCTCCGAGCTGAGGAAAGTGTGATATAATAGATGAGAAGACTGAGAGGAAGCTGGAATGAAGAGGCGAAAACGGCATATATAAGCGTGACAAATATTAGAGGAGACATTGTCGACAGTAGACTGAGAAGGTAAGAGATGAGAAGTGGTAAATTAATCTTCCCGCAATATCTGGCGCCAGAGAAAAGTGCCCCGCTCTTTATTTCTTATAACAACTCAAGACAAATGAGCACAGCCTGCACATTGCTTCTGATAAGGGACATGCAAGACAGACAATGGCTCACACTTCTTGATTTAATCAACCCTCAGGATGATGCACTTGAGAAAATAACTAAATAGATTTATCAGGAATGATGACATGGAGGGGGGGGGGGTGCAAGGGCAAGTGTGTGATTTCTCTATACGACCGAGATGAAATATACATAGTTTAATAAAAGGGCCTGCTAGCCGCCAGTCGAGCACGCCGTGGCTCAGCAGCTACGAGATTGAAGCCGGGGATGCCACAGTAGCAAAATGCAGTGCCGAGTGAATTCATGTGACCCGGGTTTTAGTGCGCATCTAGACCAATCCGGTAAGTCTTCTTTTTTTTTTCTGCTTCCAACTATTCCTTTGGAGAAAAAAAAAATGACAGCGTCTCCTTATTGATTTTACAATCACAGATCAATCAGCTTTGCCCTGACTTTCCCCCTTCACAACCCGACTCAGTTACATGCTTTGGGGAAATGATAGGAGGACATATACTGGTCACAATATTAGGCACACCTGAACCGGGTAAAGCCATCCAAAAGAATAGTTTTATTCAAAACGGCCACCCAGATAATAATAATAAAATTAATAATAACAAAAACAGATCAACACAATGGCTACATCATATGCCAGTTTTTCCATTCTAAGAGTTCCTTTTCAAAGGATGAGCCACTTCAATCACAGCTCTAATGCAGTAAGTAAAAAAAAGAAATTAAAAAAAAAAAGAAAAAGAAAAACATGGTGGTAATTGGTTTGGTAAAGATCGTTTTCCATCACACCATAAAGCTCCACACAATAGAAAAGGTCAACAATTAAGTCATCATGAATACCAAGCACTATAGCTGATGAAAATAGGGCAGTGGTTTAAATAGATTTGCAAGCAATTTACCTTTTCACAATGTTGGCAATCTGATGCAATTTGCTTGCAATTTTGTCTGCTTTCAGAAGCCCTCGCAGCTGTCACGACACGGCGCAAATGGCACAGTGAGGAGCTAGCGGGCAAATGTAAAACTATCTTGGCCGCATCAAGGTATCAGAATGGCGCTTCATCAGGAAAATTATAACAATTAGCATAAATGCTCCAAAATCAACACTTTAAATGTCAGCTGCAAAGGTGGTGGGGCCACAGATGCGCAAGGGAAGAGCAGTGTCCTCCAGGATGGACTCGCCGCGCAAACACTGAGCAATCAGCCATCATCTCTCTTCAGTGATGGCCCCGCAATTGCTGTGACATTCTCTCCGGCCTGTCACTCTCGGTCACGCATGGTTTTTCCACTCTGACTTGATTTGCTCAGAATTGCAAAAGACATGTACCTAGCAAGACTGCACCCCCGCGCAGCACTTAACGTCATCTTTACACAGCCGCCGATGAGGATAATGTATCTCGGGGTCAGGTCTTCGCTTATGTTGTTTTTCCCATTTGAATTCATGAGGTTTTCTGGAAAAACACACATAATGAGCCACAACAATTGTGGACTCCATGATGACCGGTCACTTTCCTCCTTAAATGTGAATCATAATCAGCAGGACCATGTGAAGAACATAAAAACTTATCAAAAAAGATGGACTTTGCTATGTACCGTATTTTCCGGACTAAAAGGCGCACCTAAAATGTTCTCAAAAGCCTTATAGTCCGGTGCACCTATATGGACCAAATTCCTAAATTTTAACTGGCCCGAAGCATTGTGTCATGAAATCAATCATAAGTGGCCCGCTGAAGACCATGAATCATGAATCAAAAAGACTATGGATCATTATTTTGTGATTATAAAATAATTTGTTACGTCTGAAGTTGAAATAAAAAAGATAAAATGGAGAATGATTTGATTTGGATTAAAAATCCGACATGATGCATTAATGGTGCGCCTTATAGTCTGGTGCGCCTTATATAAGGACAAAGTTTTAAAATGGGCCATTCATTGAAGGTGCGCCTTATAGTCCAGTGCGCCTTATAGTCCGGAAAATACGGGAAGTCTGTGGTTATTTTATTGTTTTAAATTGGTAGTTCAATTTATTCATCATGATTATTTCTTCCATATTAAAACCATACCAGCTTGCCAGCCATCTTATGTAAGTATAGACTTTGTTCCTCGAGTTAAAGGATCAGAGTGTGAATCCATTTATGAATCACTGGAATATGCAGACAAGGCTTATTGATTATGAAATGAATCATGTGACAAATAATGCGATCTCTTTGGGAAATGACCTTTAGCGATGGCACAATGTGTCAGTTGGTTAGTGATGAAACTGAATGACACAGTGCGGTGATTTGTCTACCAGTGAATTATTAAAAAGCTTTGGGATTTCATTTTACAGGATTAGAGTTTCAGATTAAAAAGAAGAGTAAAAGGAACCAATTATGTGTGTCTTTCAAGCGTCTGCTTTATCTAATTTGTCCATATAGATTTTAGCTCATGCTATTCCTCTAATGCTTCGCTTTGTCAATAGCCTTTCTCCTGTGTATTTAATATATATCAGCGTCTGAGTGTCAATATTGCTAGATGAATTAGTCTGGAGGTGTCTGGATCTGCATCAATGGCAGAGCGAACAAAAACAAGCATATTAAGAAAAAAAAATTATCCCCTGAAAAGTTTTACGGACAGACGACAACAACGTTTTCACAGAAACCTGTAAAAACAAACCGCACTCAAGAGCAATAATTGCAAAAACAAATTTGCTTCAGGAAAGTGATGCAAAAAGAAAAAGACCAAAACAATGTAAGCAAATAAGGAAAGTTTGTTTGTTGGTCTGATGACCAGCATGCATTTGGCTCAGGAGCGTCCCCCAGCGTCGGAGGCGGGCTGATGATGGCCTTCGCACAGATGGGCTCGAGTCCGACAACCAGCTCGCTCCTTTGTATGGAGCCTGATCTCTAATTACACATGATGTTAGGGAGGAGGAAGGGAGGGAGTGTGGGAGAGAGAGGGGGAAGGGGTCGCACACAAGCAGGTGACACGACGAGGAGAAGAACCTGTGGCAGATTCTCAGCACCATCAGGCACAACGTAGCCCTAGCCTGACAGCTAATTAGAAACGACACAGATTTCTCCCAATGTAACAGATGTTGCCTAATCAGTCCAGCTCGGGAGAACCCTACGCCAGTAGCATTTCATGCGCAATTTAACCATCTAAAAAGGGATGAAATACTTAATGCATTGTAAGGCCAGCACAGCTGTTTCTCTCGTCAGAGCATTTCTCTGTCTGGGGAAGAAAAAATAAATAAATCTGCATGTAACTCCAACCAAGTGTCAATAATGCAGAAATAGCTGAGAAAAAAATTAGCTGCCACAAATCTGTCAGAAGACGTCAGCCTTGCTAAATATCTCTCGGAGAAATAGTCAATATAACATTAAATAGAGACAATCCATGTGTGGATCGATTTCAAATGCACTGTATGGAAATCGGGAGATGTCATTCGTTTATTTTCTTTCTATAGAGCATAAATGGTGCAGGGTTATGGAGACATGTTTGCTAATAGTAGCTGTCATTTAAAGTTGACTGGGGTAGAACAAGATGCCTGAATCGCCCCTCTAATAAATCCAAATGTATGATTGCTCAGATTTGTATCTGGATGACGCCCATTTCAAAATATATAATTAATATTTTTTTTATTGGGTTGTGCAAAATGGTTCATTTCTGCTCATCAGTTCACGGTTGGCTGTTTTCTTCTCAAATAGGACCATATTAAAGTATTCATTAATTAATATTTCACTTTTTAGTCTAACATGAGTCTCCCCTAATTGACTTTTTTTTTTTTTTTTTTTTTTCTGGAACATATTATCTATGTTGTATTAGATAAATGGTTTCTGATCTGTGCAATAAACATCACAACTGTATTTCTACAAGAGGTGTTTTAAAACTCCTAATAAATAATTTTCCTGTTTTACTATGAGTAAAAATGTATATTAAAAGGCAACATATTTTCCTAGGCAGGCAAAGATGTGCAAATCATATGCTTGTAGGCCATTTAAAATCCCATAATATACAACCACAAATCTCTCTGGAAACCAGCGGTGATTGTGATAGTAATGTGTTTTATTTGGCAACCTATCAGATAAATGTGGATTTGTGTGTTCGCTCTTCCTCTGCCGTCCAACATGGAGCATCCAGATGTTTTTCTTGCTATCTTCTCCTGTATTGGCTGTATCTCATCAAGTCCGCATTTTTATCTGATGCACTGGATGACAGGTAATCTAACTGAAAGTTCCAACAATCGCGCACAAAGGGAGAAAAAAAAAAGCCTGGGCTGATGAAATCTGAGCGGTTATCACACTAACCATTACCTGTCAAGCCCTCCGCTTCAATTTAAGGGTGCATCAATTTTCTGAAGAGGAAATCAAGGGCGAGGAAGAAAAGCAGTGCAGATAAACAGTGACAAAGGCCTCCTTTCTGCTGCTTTTATTTATGATGGGATGTAGCTGTGCAGGGACCACACTGAGGGCTTTATCACACCAACTGATACATCTCTGATAGCCCCGGAGTCTTCACCCTTGATGAAGTGTCGCACTTGCCATAGAAGATTTCTGACTCAAACGACTTTGGCTTGAAAAGCTGAGGAGATTGGGGAGAGTCCCAAAGTGGCCGTGCGTGACACGCTAAGCAAACAAAGATGGAAGTGCGTGACTGCAAAGCGTGTTGTCGTGCATCTCCTGTTTGGGGATGGATGGATGGATGGATGGATGGATGGATGGATGGATGGATGGATGGATGGATGGATGGATGGATGGATGGATGGATGGATGGATGGATGGATGGATGGATGGATGGATGGATGGATGGATGGATGGATGGATGGATGGATGGATGGATGGATGGATGGATGGATGGATGGATGGATGGATGGATGGATGGATGGATGGATGGATGGATGGATGGATGGATGGATGGATGGATGGATGGATGGATGGATGGATGGATGGATGGATGGATGGATGGATGGATGGATGGATGGATGGATGGATGGATGGATGGATGGATGGATGGATGGATGGATGGATGGATGGATGGATGGATGGATGGATTAATATGAATGCCATACACTACAGCTGAAACAAGCCTTCACGTCACACATCATATACAGCTCTAAACTGGCAATACATTAAGCAATGAGGTGGGAGTCTAACCCCACTTCGCTAATATGCTTAGAGCAGTGTGTGTGTGTGTGTGTGTGTGTGTTGCACCATGTGTGTGTTAGTGAACTAATAGTCAACATACAGGTTAAGGGCTCCCATGCTGACAGTTAACTGAGTGGACCGAGAGGAACTATAATTAGATTCATCTACTGTTATTGACAGATGCGACAAGACTGGAGTCTGATCAATACAGACACTCACTATATTGTGCCAAATTCCGATAACTGTGAGTAATCTGTCTTAGCTGCATTAGTTACAGTCAAATAATTAAATGTACTCTTATGGATATGGATGGCTCTGTGTGCCAATGGGTTGAGGAATTGGAGTTTGAAACGTCATGCAATAGCAATATTTTACTGTAATACGAGGTGTTTATAATCGATCCTAATTTGACTATATTTCATGTGTGTATTGTTGGAAATTCCTGAAGAAAAGCACCAAAATAGGATAAATGCATCGGAAAATGTGACCTGTGGTGGAAGGCTTCAAAGTGAGTCATGCATGCAGCTTTATGGTGCACCTATCATATAAAGCATCAAAATTATTATTTATCAGTGTTTAGAAAGCAGGGAAAAAAGCTATGCGCACTTAATGCTTCTCCATCCTTTGATTTCATGAAGGGGAATAAAATGTCACTAGTCCTAACCGTGGGTTTACTTGGCCTTATACATATTGTTGGTCATCACGTATGATCCATTTTCACGGGGAGTATGCAAGCCTCAAAGACAGAATCCATTATTGACAATAGCAAACACTCTCTCACTCCCTGCCATTGACATTTGACCCCTTCTTAGTATTTGTCCTCTATTCACAATCACTGATAGCTTTTAGTTTGCCATAAATGGCCCATTTATATTTCCGCAGACTTAGTCTTACGCATTGACCACCTCCCTGGGAGTGATGCAGATAGCCTTAGCGGTGTATTGCACATAATAACCACCATCACCGGCCATTTAACAATACATTTTAAAATCGCTCAATGCCGTCATCTAGGCAGCCGTCAGGGATGTCAATAAATATATTTTTTTTTGAAGAACTCAACTGAAGCTTATGTTCGAGGGGATCAAAATGACTGTGCAAGTGTATCTATAGTGTTTTGTGGATTTTCAACAAAATGACCTCCACCTTTGCATTGAAATGACTAACCTACAGTAAATACAGCACGTTGTAGTCAAATAATATGTATTAAGAAAATGATGTATACTGGAGTGCACTGCAATTTATAAACACACTAATAAAGATATTGTGAAATCAAAGTGGTACCTTGAGATACAAGTGACTTGACTTAAGTGTTTTACAACAAGTAGCACTTAGCAAAAAATACCCACTTATCTTCTTCCGCATACAAGTCAGGTGAGTGTACCCTATCAGTGACTTCTAACTCAACATTTTTAAGATCACCAAATAACATTGCTTTAAGAAGGTTGCTAATTGCTGAATGATAAGATATGATAGAAAAGCCATTGACATGCAGACTTGATCATTACAGTTTTAGAACGCTTTCAGCAACAGATAGTATTTGAACACAAACAGTGAAGCAACACATTTAGACAGACATAATCTTTGATCCTCTATCATACTGCCTCCTAGTGGCCAAGCCAGGCATGCCAGAAGGAACGGGGTCAATGAATTGAATTGTACCATTCAATTCTGTGTAATTGTTTTACGTTTCATTTTTTTATCGTTCTTATGAAGTACAAAATGATAACGTAAAAAAACCTATTTTTTCCCCGTACATCACTGCAAAACAACCACAAAACAAAACATTTGGTGAAAAGAGAACCTTAATGTAAACAGATTACATTGTACAGTCAGAAGTTTTGATCAATATTACATTATGCAGGTGTACTGAATTGTGGGGGAATTAAATAAAACATGATTCGAAACAAGACAGTTAACCAACAGCGACTCGTTGGCCTGACTGAGCTCTGACAAGTCATAACTCAAAAGACAGATGCTCATATTTGATGAATGCTTCATATCTATTAGCATGCCCTCTCTCCTTTGACCTCGTAAGGCAAGCTAATGTCTCAGATGCTGGCTCCTTCACGAACGCTGAGAACAACATAGCGCACGAACGCATGCACACACACACACACACACACACACACACACACACACTCAGGGGGAGAGGTCTTGAGGAGTCACAGTTAATGGGATTACCCAAGCGGTCCCTAAGCTCACCTCCAGGTCCCACTGTGGCAATCAGAGGCCCGAGCATCCTTTTTGCATCATGAAGAGTGCTTGTGGTAGCGTGCTGAGGGGGACCTCTGCTCTCTAACCTCCCAACACAAGCACAGCTCTAACTGCACTGACCTCTGCTGCTTTTATGGAGCTCAACGCACCATCAGGCAGGTCATACTGGAGGGACGCCATTAACCTGAACCTCTCAGGCCAGATCCGCCATGTTTAAATATCTCTCCTCCGGCAATCAAAGAGGCACCAACACCTTGCCGCTTGACCCCGTCGCTCCACCACGCACATCGCTTGATCGCCGATGTCGGGGTCACATCGCTAATGGATCTGTACTCGTGTGTCCAGGCCAATAAAAGGAAATGCTAATGTTGTGCGCCGCTTTGATGGCGATGGAAGACACGGCAACAGGGCCTACACGCATTCCTGCCTATGCACACTCCCAACGCGATTACGCCAAAATGAAGCGGAAAATGGAAGCGATTTATTAACGAGACATTAGACGCACTTTTAATAACCTTCCCATCCTGCTCAGCGGGGAGCTGCGGATTACACCACACAGGTTTCGGTGACACCAGAAAGGAAGTTCCCCGCCGGGTGTGTGAAGAGCGCGAGGAGGGACACAATGCCGAGCCTGGGGTTCTCACATCCCGCTTTGGGCCCTCACCCCAGGGGGAAGGACAATGGGTTAAAAAGGCATGAATGTCCTGCCTATCCAGGATATAATGTAGGTGGCTGCCACTGAGTTTGAATGGGCTGACGGAGCAGCGCAGGGAGAGGCACAAAGAGGCCATAATAAAAGAGATTCCTCGGGTCACTAAAGCATTGCATTCACTTTGGCCTCAGCCGCTCACACGTTCACCTTTAGTCTTAACTACGGCCGCTTGCCAAATGATACATTTGACACGGAATATGTGCACCCTATGTGATCATGAACGTGCAATGAGAGCAAAAAATGGGAAAAATAATAGGTATTGTCGGTAAATCGTCGTTATCGGGGCAAATTCTGAGGTTCCGATTTGAGCTTGTTAGTGAAAAAAAAGATCCTGTTCAAAAAGAAAAGCGTCACTCCCACTATAAGTGGAGGAAGGATTAGACAAATTCCACAGTATCAAGTGACATATGTTCGTGCAAAACTGTGAGAAATCAACGTCAAGTTTTTCCCCCCGCTGTACTTGGCTTGCTTCATCTAAACATTTCAAATAATGAGAAAAGCGCTTTAAACAAACATCTTAATAACAATTAAACAAACAGCAACTATATTTGTGTTAGTCCAACTAATCAGATGACCTCTTCGCTAAATATCCAGAAACAACAGTTCGGCTTTCTAAGTCAACATGATTAAACCCTCAGAACTCTGACATTAAAATTCTATGGGAAATCGAATAAGAGTCCAGTTTTAACAGTTTTCACTTTGTGTGAATTTTACAAAATGCTAATAGAGCAATCATGATAAAAACAGAAAATTATGATATGTCTTTCAAATGTTCAATTGTTAAGATTAAAATTAAATATGGTATCCATTTAGGCTTTTTTTGTCTCCAAAAACACTACAGCCATTATCCAAACTGTCCACCTGTCCCGGGACGATCAGATAATACAAGGAGACAAGGGATGATTCCCACCTAGGAACATGCCTTTACAGCACCCTTAATCTAATTAAAGCAAATAAACTCATAAGCGATCGACCGGGTCACAAAACGTTGCTGCCGAGGAAGCTAATTTGCTTCCTCGCTGCGGCTCCGGCAACAGATAATACTGTTTTATTACACAAAAGGTCACCAGGGAAATTAACTTCTGGACCAGCAAATAAAAAGAAAGGCCCAGCACTCGGAATAACAAGTACATACTGATTACATTCAATCACGCCTGTCCCAGTTGGATGGGACGCTGACCTTTCCGCTGTCTTGTCGGGAAATAAGATATGTAAACGCACCCACGCCGCAGCGTTCCGATGTTGTATTGTGGAAACAATCGAGCACGGCAGCTACTGCGCGTTGCGTCGTGCGAGGTTTCCATTTAGAGGAAACAAGAAAAGTTTCATTTTAACAGTTGAATGGGAATTCATAGCCCCCCCCCCCCTTTACTCGCCCGAGTCCGAGTGCACTGAATTGTATTAAGAGCATGCCATTGAATACACAATGAGAGAACAAAAAAGTTTCAAGTTCTTTATCTTCTCAGCTAAAGTCTAATTGTATATTTTTAGCTAACCTAGACATGCATTGAGATCATTTAGCCTAAATATGCAATTCAGCCACCACTATAAAAAAAAAGTTCCTTTTTGGTATATTTTGTTGATTTCCAAATGCTTCTTTTATTGTATACTTTCATTTTGTTCTTGGGATGCCGGCGTTGTTAGTCACTGTCTGGCTCTCTGGCCATGATTGATGTTTACAGGTCATAGCAATACTCTTAACTCATTAGTTAGAAAGGAAAAGATGGGAGCACTTGCTGGAGTGAGATATTGCCCAAGAACATAGGGAGCTATTTCAAGTGGCGAGACAGAGAAACTTAGCATCAGTGTGATAATAGCCCTTGAACTATTGCATGTTTCAATCAATGGAGACACAAGTAAATAAAAAAAAAAAAAAAAAGGGGGGGGGGGGGGGCTCGGGGAGTTCAGCGCCATCGATCCCGGCTCACCGCAGACCCTGCCGACAATCTATGGTGTGTGCTGCTAATGCCCCCAGTCATCCACAAAATCAATGAAACTCATCCTTTCAATAGCATCCAATTATTAGCACAAAGTAAAGGTAGCCTTCCACAGGAGATTGGAAAACTTTATTGAAAAGCAACACACACACCAGATAAACACTAATTGGAATGTGACTCAGGTGCCATGCTCAGAGAAACTAGATAAATAAAAAAATAGAAGCTGGATAAATAAAAACTTCAGGCTCAGAGAAACTAGATAAATAAAAAAAATCGAAGCTGGATAAATAAAAACTTCAGGCCAATCAGTCGTCTCTCACACATCAACAGAAGAGTAAGAGTAATGTTTAAATTTACACATATATAATTCAAGAGTAACGAACGTAATTACATACATGTATTATTGAGAAGCTCATTGCATTTAAACCTCATGTATTTATTTATTTATTTATTTATTTATTCATTTAGTCATTCATATGTAACTTTTTTTTTTTTACTTAATTTAAGTGTTATACTGTATTTTGCTTCTCACCAAAAACTGACCCACTTGTACTTTAAAGTACTTTCATTGGGTTTTTATTACTTATAGCTAATGTAGATTCATAGTATATTTATGGTTTTTTTTAATTACATTAGTTATTAGCAGTGTGCTTCCTAACAGATCTGACTTTCGTTGTTGCCTTGTATTAATTTTATGCTCTGTAGTTAATTGTACAAGACAAGGACGAGTAAGATAAAACACTGAACTTTTAAAACTTTGGATCAAAACGTGTAACAAAAGTATGATTTGTTTTTGTTTATTTTATTTATTTGATATTTGACATATATCTGCAGGAAATAATCCAAGCATGGAATGAATAATTCAAGCCTTCTATGGTCTATTAATTTGTCGTGCTCTCATTTGACAATAGTTGGAAGTTTGCCTTTCTTTTCTTCCTTTTTTGCATCAAGTGTGGGGATATCCCATGTTCCCCCTCTGCCGTTCCCCACGTAATAACCATTAATATCCAATCATAGTTTGTGTTAATTAAAAAGCGTAATTGCCATTAAATGTAATGATGTTAGATCTCATGTTCATGCGTTACGACTCCGCCCACCGCCGGCTCGTTATTCTGACTTGCTGGATTTAATCAGATGGCAAAGGAATTCTCGTCTCTAATTATCTGCTCTGCTTCATCATTTAATCTTTCAAGAAGAGAACGCGTGTGCTGCGGCAGTCTCACGATGAAACTCAATCATAGTGTTCTTATTCATTTGCATGATTTTATGTTTACTCATCAGGCTTTGTTGTTTTTCTACCTTCCTATAAGGGTGTTTGCACAAGAGATGTGATTTTTATGATTCATAAATGTTATGTAAATTATTGTGAAGTCATACTAAGCATCTTCAGAAATAAGTGCTGCAAATAAAAAGCCTCAACATCTTCCAAAAGAGCCTCCCTGGAGCATTGTGTGCTCCAAAATAGTTCCAAAGCAGCTGTTATGCAAAAGTATGCTAAGTGGGACACTTCCTGTGCGGTAGGACCACAAATATCCCTGCACTAATTTATGTGCCCTCACCAAATGTCATAAATCTGCTGCATTCTACAGCTCATCAACATGCCCGCCGCTGTTATAAAACACTAGTGGATACTATACTTATGGTGATGTCACCATTCAGTAAAGGAATAATAACTAGAAAGCTAAATATGGGGCCTCCGGCAAGGTTGAGTAGTTAGTCCACATAATCCTATTAACAAACAAACTAAAATCAAAATTTCTCACACTTAACCTACATGATGAACAGAGCATGCATGACATATCAAGAGTGGGCGGGGGCTGGCTTCTGTCAGCGCATTGTGGTGTCAAGTGCTGGTAGGACAAACTAGCAGCAAGGAGGGGAAGAAAATCTGATTAAACAATTAGTGTCAATTAGCCCCGACCAAATCATTCCACAAACAATTGGTCTCTAGTGCCCAGCTTAATTACAGGCGACTTTCAGCCCCTTATCATGAGCCATGTCGCCCGTGATTCATGTCGGACTCACGTCTGTCCCTCAAGCACCATCAATTATCCACCGCCAGTAAACAAATCTGCCAAGCACAAAAAAACAGACAGCTGCAGGTCCTGGGCTTGATGCCCGATTAGCATAGACATACATATATGCTTATCAACTGCAAATGATCATGCAAAAAGTATGGCAGCATGTTTGCTTTACCTTCCATCGTGGAGGTTTGATTGAGAGGACCAGTTTGATGCTTTTTATTTGGTGGATACATAAAACAATAAATATTGCCATTAAAAAGAACATGACTCCATTTTGGGTGGGAGGTCAAATTACATAAACAAGAGTAGTCATAGTGGTTCATCTCATAAGCACACAACAAAAACTCCAAGAGTCCACAGTGCACGAAACGTGTAAAGAGGAACGACAGCAGGTCGGGTGACATGTTAAATTACCCCCCATGATGTATCGTTTAATGAAGCCCTTGTGTTGATCACGCTCGGCATTAATCAACAGCCATGAACAGATTCCCTTATTTTCTCAATGCTGCCTTGATAAACTGCAATTTCATTTAACCTTGGACAGCAACTTTAATAGCTTCCACAGGACAACTGTCAATACTTGCCTGGGTATACAGTGATTAAATTGCACGGCAAGGAGTGTATCACAGCTTCGCCTCGACGTGCTCATCCCGGATTGTGTGTTGCCCACCCAACCCCCCCCCCACCCATCCACATCCATCCATTGCCACTCTATTACTTAGATTTTTAATTTGCATAAACATGCTACTATTTTTTTTAAATTAAAAAATATTGTTTAAAATCCATTATTATTATATATGTTCATATTGGAACCTGTTGATTATTTTAATTTCACATGCCCGGCAAATCTATGTTGGTGCTTCTTTAACTTTTTTCACTGGGTTGATTTATTTGAAATACATTCACATCTTTTTCAAAAACAACACTAGTGCATCAAGGGGTTAGTTACTGTAGTTACCTTTCTGACAACCTGTCTGCCATGAGCGGGAGGAGCCGGGCTAAAAGTAGACGGTGACAGGCGGCAACATGAGCCCTGTCGTAATGATTTTGCGCAACATCCTCCACCCTTGTCAATTTAGCATAAATGATCAGCCATGAAAGGCCTAGTGGCTGATTAAAACCAATTGTCTAGGTGACGAAGGACAAGGCAACCTCTCTATTATATGATAAACTAAGTTAATGGAAGCAGACAATCTCTCCTCAGGGAAATCCGACTGACTCTTAATTAAAGCATTGTTTTCTTTGCGGAGTAGAAGAAGATCCATACTCATCGAACATTGCACCAGCTTCGAGTCATATTCATTAGTTCCTCTCGTGTCGGTTTAAAACAACATAATCAAAAAGTGGTCATGTGTAATTTAAAAATATGATTATTGTTGGAATTATGTTATATTGCTTATCATAGTGAGAGAGAGTTGTACACCACAACAAACTCCAACCACGCTGTAATCATAAACATATTGCGAAACAAATTCCGCTCCGTCACTGTCCATCAAAACTGAGCGTTATTATTTTTAGTGGCCGTGTATCAAGTCGTGGCTATTAATCTTTCAACAGCATGTACTTGCTTTTCGCTAAACAGTCGCGCATATCATTTGGTGATCCCATCCCTCCCCCCTTTATGAGTTTTGCTATCACAACCAGTGTTCAAAATATTTCACTGCATTACATCATGCAGTTCTGCAACACTACCACAATAATGAACCTCTCAGAAAACTCAGTATAAATATATTTAAGCATATTTTCACAGCGTAATGAACACCAGAGAACAGGCTGCCAACAAGCCGCCATATTTGTTTATCAATCAACACCCAAGCGTGACACTTGGTAATTCCCCCCTTTTTTCTGTTTGTTTTGTTATCACGTCCACATTTGAAAAGATTCCAAGGAGATGTGTGTTTGTGTGCAGGCTTCAGCTGGCCTCAGCAAACACAACCAGTTTGTCTTCCTCTTGTGCCTGCTCGGATGACATAACAGAAAAGCAAACATTTCTCTGTCTTGCGCCTCTCGCGGGCGACCCCCACCCACCCGCCAGCCCGTCCAGCCGCACTTGAGAGGTGACAGGCGTACGCCCGCACTTCCATTCTTAGCGAGAAAGAATGCCTCCAGCAGGATAATTAGTGAAACTTGAAGAGCCGATGCTAATCCTAAGTACCTCACTTTGTACCTCGGCCGCCTGTCTCTTCTGGACGGCTGCTGACAAAGTGCAACGTTGGCCTCAGTCAAAGTCAATAAGAAGAGATGCAGCAGTCACGCCAGGCGGCAACAGTTATCTCGGTTTATGATAAACAAACTGCAATCTATCACACGGGATGCAGATCATAACATCCAACAGGCACGCATAAATTATTCCACACATTTAATTTTGTTAATAGAGGAAGAATCATTTGTAACACCGAGGCAGCGTCGAGGCTTTACATGAGCTATAGGACAAAGTCTTGGCTGCTGCATTTGATTGACAGGAGTCGGGATGGATCGTTAGACGTCTATCCCGACGTAGTTCTGTCACGCCTCAATTCTAAACACGTTCATTATTAACATGCAATTGTGAGAGACACATTATCCCAGGTATAGGTTTCCATGACAACCAAAAACTTATAATGAAGGCAAAATTGCTGATTAGTAATAAAAGATAATTGTGGGCTAAAAGGAAAAATAAAAAGAAAAATGTTTCCATGTAGCTTCACGAAACCATTTGAAATATATAAGATGAATTAGAAGTCAAGAGGAGGCTCTGCTCTCCATTTCAATATTTGCTCATTGAGGCAAATCGTACTACAGATGAGGAGAAAAGTGTTTTGGCAGCTCTCATTCATCCGTGCGGGAGAAACCAGAAGCTCCCGCCTTGCCACACAAAGCCGGGAACAGCTGTCTGATCGATACTCGACAAAAGGCTGAGAGGTTAGAGCAGTCAAAAGACTGTTAACTAGCCATTTTATTTGTCAGACATTTATATCATTGTTTATGGTTCACCGCATCCCTTTCACTTTGGGCCAGGCGGCACACCTGTGCTTGGAACACGGTCAAGGCCTCATGACACGGTCATCTCATTTGGGGGGCGGGGGGGAATGGATGGAGAATAATTTAAGTAGAGTAGCTATGAAAGAGAAAACTAGCGATCACCAAAATAATAAATGTTGACATCATCCAGGATACCAAGAAAAGTATTATTTTATTGGTGCTTTTAAAAATATATTGTTTTTGAGTCTCTTTCAGTAAATGATTCCAAATTTTGTGTGAGACAAAAAAAGTTTTTTTACACAATTTGTTATATAAACACATGGATATCCTTTTTTAAAGAATAATTTATACTAATCGATTTTTAAATGTGCGGAACGAATCATGTTCCTTATGATTGACAGTTTAAACAGAGACAGTTAACCCATAATAACTTGCTAGACTAAATTATAATGTACATTTGTAATGTTTTAGGCACTGGAAGATAACAATAAACCAAATAAAAACTATTTAGAAATCAGAAATGCCAATAAAAATTTGTAGTTTTACTTTCACTTTTTTTCAATGGCAGACCAGACTGCATTAGATAAAATGTCACCTTCATTTGCACTTGTTTGGTCATGCATGTGTTTGATTGCATGTTGTTGTCTCACCTCATGGTCGTGGCTTTGGCTCACACGGGCTGGCAGAGGAGGGGACCCTCTCTGGGGTTCACCCAGGCGGAGAGGGCCTTCCTGCACATCCTTTGTCACACCATTTGGGGCCCTTGTGTCTGAGCATCCTTTCTTTCTGGACCCTCTTGGCAGCTCCGTGTGCACATGGACATCTGCTCTTCCCACCAAACCTCCTGGTGGAGAAGCAAAAAAAAAAAAATGTTGAGCAACAGTGCATATTATTTGGTATTACATCAATGAATTCATCCATTCATTCATTCAGTGAGTCATTTATGTATGTCAGAGATTACAACCCTTCACATTCCATTAAATTTGAAAATTTGAAATAATCGCTAGATGTGTTTATTTACTCAACTGTATATGTGGAAGGAGTTTCATCTTTAATCATGTTTAACAATATTAGCAGAAATATATCCAGTGAAAATAATTTAAAACATCGGAATATCCAATACAAGAACTAGTTGCAACATTTTTATTCATCACAGCCGGTTGATCAACATCCATGGATGCTGCTGTTTTGTTTAGCAACAGAGTTCAGATAACGATTAAATTATGCCAACAAAGTACAATTATAACATAGGTTGCATTTTTAACACTAAAATGTAGATACCTTTATAATGCCCCAAATATGCCTAATTGGGGTATCTAACTAAGAGCAATCGTTCCCCTCCTTTATTGAGCCAAGGCACCTATTTATCACTGAACTTATGACGACTGAAATACAGTAAAAATGATGTCATATCAGTTGACTCAGGCTGACGTACTCAGTGTGAGAATAGGGTCTGTTTAATTAAACGGATATACTTGCAGGAAGCCATGACTTAGTCAATTGTAAGAATGGCAACAGATTTATTTAATCAATCCTGGATCAATAACAATATCGTTGTAATCAAATAATGAGTCATAACTTCTTTTGACAAAAATGGAAAACTCATGGAATCCTGTATTTGTGGTTATGAGATTAAAACTCATTCAATAAGAAGGAAAGTAGATTAGGACTTTATACTGTGACGCCACAAGAGATGACCCCAAGTTAGTTTTTTTACTTTCCTCCACGAGGAAGGCAAAGCTCCTCATCAAAGTGGAGAGTCGACAGCCACGGCTCCAGTTGTTTAGTGCGTGGAGCGATTGTGCCGCACGCAATATTGCACCCACTTTATTCGTGCTCAGCGGCCCGGAATAAGTCGCTCATTATGGCGGCCAAGGGGACAGGTTTGGAGTTTGATGTCATGGCGGTAATATAGCCCCAAAGAAAGCCTTCAATGGGGACATCTGTTCGGGGTGGCTTACAGTTACAGCCATCGCAGCAACCTGTGCACCATCTGAACACAACAGGCCACTGAAGATGCGAGTGAGGCAATCTTAGATTTTATTTCCCTGCATTACTTGTCCTCACAGAAGCCACATACTGGCTGTCACGCCAACCTTTGACCTGGGCCTTGCTGCAATGATCACTTGCTAATTTGTCACCAAGGGTCCAGCGTGCACCCCCACACTCCCCCTCAACACACCCCCATGCACCACAGCCTCATGTGCAAGACTCACTCTTGTAATGGATTTATTTAAAAAATGGAATGACCCCTAATTATACATAACTAAACACATATTTATTTCTTATTACATATTACCTTTTTTTTTTTTTTTTTTTTTCTTTGCAGGGGCATCAACTTTGCATATTGTAATGGAGGGGGTTGGCGGACTGTCTTCTAACTTAGAGCTAAAGGAATTACAAGTGTATCATTTATGTCCACTGTGCACAGTCACACTGCCCCATACAGCCCGCATGGGGTTGTGCCGTGCTGAAAGACAACACTGATCGGTGCGCAACGGAGCGCAGGAAAACGGTATGTAGCTTTTATTTCTTTATTTATTTATTCATTATATTTAATTTTGTCATTATTGTCACAGTAGTATTCCCAGCCAAAGTCATTGATCGTTTGTTTACCTCTTAATCGCCATCGGGGGTCTTTTTAATGAATGCGCAGTACACAACGAAGAAATATATATTTACATTACAATATGATTTCTTAATATGTTATGTTTTAAGATTTTAAATCCTAACAACATGCAAATAAACGGTCGTTCCCGATTTGTATTACCAAAAAATACAGTCGGTCTTATATATGTTTTTTTTTTTAAAGTTTTTAAAAAATGCATATTATAATAATAACAATAATGTAATTAGGCCTAATGTATGTCAAACAATAAATAGTATGGCATTAGCAACACGTGTAGAACATGATGCAACGTCATTTAAATCCGCCTTTTTCAACATTTGCACCTGTGCGACATTTTTTTTTATATATATATATAACGGTAACATTTTTTATACACCTGTGAGCAAAGTAGTGTGAATTAATACTGGGGGGAAGCTTGTGTCCAATGGTAGAAACACAAGAATTAATCAGGCGGTCCATCTATCACGCTGTGTAATAAAGGAAGCGACATGGCCAAGGCAGATGATGTGATGAATAATCCCTGGTCGTTTTAATTAACTTTTCCCTGTCCTGTAATGACCAAGCTGGTCAACAGAGCCGGTCAATAAGCATGTTAATATCAAACAAATAAAAGTGCAGATGATTAAAAACCTCCCGTGTTATTAAATTTGAAATTCAAATGAAATGTACGCTTCCAGTACGCGCTGCATGCAAAGCAGAGTCGAACGAGAGTGGCGTGCATCTAAACGCTGCATGCACGCTTTTGCCCCTAAGTTACTTAAGGGTCTTCGGGGGGAAAAAAAATGTCAGTGAACCCCATTCAACAGAAGCAATATTTATATTTGATACCCAGCTTGAGCCATACAGTGCAATCATTTATTTCCATAAATAATCGAGACGCCAACATTATTATCTACCGGCACTCTTTTTTTTTTTTTAATTTTGCAAAATGTGTACCACATTCTCAAAAGCGCCAACGTAATTGACGTCAATTATGTGAAAGTTATTTTAATATAGGATCACAAGGGTGGAGAACAAAGCTGCCTTTATATGCTGCTCAAGTTTGTTTATATTAAGTTTAAACCATGCAACTTTGAATTTAAAGCGCAAAAGATGTCGTGATTAAATAAACACTTTCGGAGGATTATTTAGTATAGATGAGAAACGTGTAGTTAATGATACTTTGCATCTGTAAGCAAAAAGGAGTGAGATTTTTTTTAATGAAAAACATTTATTGACGCCCTCATGCTCATCCTCCCTTGAAGCAGTTTTCTTCTAATTTATGGAAAGTGATGTTCTGTAAAAAATCTCAATAAGTGGCCCCCTAATTCCTCCCTCCTTATTCACTCTCATTTAACTTTACCTTCCTTCCGCTGTCTTTTATTATGGAGGGGGCGGCCTGGGGGGTGGAGAGCCCTGTCTATTGATGACCTCACGGGGGCCGTGCGGCGGCCGCGCGGCACGCTGGAGCCGCTGATTGGACGCCCGTGTCACAGCGCCACTTCAAAGCCGGAGAGGAGCCGCGGGACCGTGGAAGAATGGGCGGAACGCATCATTGTATTGCTCACCTCTAAAAAAAGAAGAAGAAAAGAAAAGGAAAGAAAAGAAAAAAAACGCTGCTCGGATTCATAAATATAAAAAGATCCTCTAGAGGAGGGCTGTGGGTTTTTTTGTGTGTGATGGCAACTTCACTTCTAGGGGTGAGTCTCCGAAAAGGACTTTCTTACTGCTTCAATTAGTTCTTGTCATTGGCTGCTCCTCTCCTGCTTGGGGATTACACTTTCAAATCTGGGGGCAAAGTTACAGCAAAGGCAGTGCTTGGCTTCTATTTTCGGTAGATGGGAATAAAGTTGTGTCTGGCGCGCTTCTCTTGTTTGTAAAAGTTTGTCCAGGTACGCAGATTGCTGATGCAAGATTCAAGGCGTCTTTTTTTGTTCATCGCATGTTGAATCAGTGCGCTCGCTAACTTGCTGCTTTCGTGTCCCTTCAGGAGGAGCCGAGGTTGGGATCGACTCCTTTAGCCATGTTGGCTGCAACATGTAATAAAATAGGGAGTCCGAGCCCTTCGCCTTCCACCATTTCGGATAATTCCTCCTCTTTCGGGAAAGGCTTCCACCCATGGAAGAGAGCCGCCGCCAGCAGTTGCAGTCTGGGCTCCGGCCTGTCCGGCTTCGGGGTGTCCCGCAACGGCTCGGCCATCTCGGACTCGTTCTCCTCCAACGGCTCCACGGGCTCCAGCGCCTTCTCCCTCACGTCCGGCGCCTCACCCGGCTCCCACTTTGGAAACGACTACTCCGTGTTCCAAGCGTCCGTGTCGAACGGCTCGCAGGAGTCGAGCCACCAGCCGATGTTTATCTCCAAAGTGCACACGTCCGTGGACAGCCTGCAGGGCATCTACCCGAGGATGAGCGTGGCGCACCCGTACGAGTCGTGGTTCAAGTCGTCTCATCCCGGCATCCCCGCGGGAGAGGTGGGGACCACGGGGGCATCCGCGTGGTGGGACGTGGGAGCCGGCTGGATTGACGTTCAGAACCCCAACGGAGCAGCACTACAGACGTCGTTACATTCCGGTGGACTGCAGACGTCCTTGCACTCTCCCCTGGGCGGATATAATTCTGAATATTCCACTTTAAGTCACTCAGCCTTCAGTACTAACCCCTCTCCGCACCTGTTGTCCACCGGCCAGCACCTGATGGACGGCTTCAAACCGGTGCTCTCCTCGTATCCGGACACAACCCCATCTCCGTTAACCGGTGCGGGGGGTGCCATGCTCTCAGGGGGTCCGCCCGCCTCCTTAGCGGCGTCCCCGAGGTCATCGGCGCGGCGCTACTCGGGCAGAGCCACCTGCGACTGTCCCAACTGTCAGGAGGCAGAGAGACTGGGACCGGCTGGCGCCAGCCTCCGGAGGAAGGGCCTCCACAGTTGTCACATCCCCGGCTGCGGGAAAGTTTACGGGAAAACGTCCCACCTCAAGGCGCACTTGCGCTGGCACACCGGCGAGCGACCGTTTGTGTGCAACTGGCTCTTTTGCGGCAAGCGCTTCACGCGCTCCGACGAGCTCCAGCGACACTTACGCACGCACACTGGGGAGAAAAGGTTCGCCTGCCCGGTGTGCAACAAGAGGTTTATGCGAAGCGACCACCTGAGTAAGCACGTCAAGACTCACAGCGCCGGTGGGTCGGCCGGTTCGGGTTCTGGAGGAAGCGGGGGTAAGAGGGGGAGCGATACCGATAGCGAGCACAGCGCACCGGGGAGCCCCCCGTGCCACTCCCCGGACCTGTTGCACCCGGCCGAGGCGAGACAGGGTGTGGTGGGCATGAATGGCCTCTAACTCGGCTTGATTGTCGTTTAAAGTGTGTGAACCACAAGAAAGTGTCGGGAAATGTTCTGCAGAGACATGACAGTGGCGGACATTACTGTACGTACTGTGTGCGTAATGCTCCATCGCGGGTGTCGTTGAGAATGTGAAAATATAGGCTTAGACGTTTCTCATACGTGAGTATGTGCACAAAGTTCCACCGTCTGGCCTTTGGAATTATCTCGGACTTGAAGATTATACAATACTTTGGTGGATGTTTCATTAAAAAGGCCAATACATTTCTTGAATTATCCCCTACTTTGGTGCACATGCACCATCGCAACTGTCATGAATAAAATAGGCCTATACATTTCCCAATAGTGACATGCTAGGCAATATACTTTGGCGTATCCACAATATATTTATTAAGATAATGAGCTATAGTGTATTTCTCCATAATCCATTTTTTAAAGACAGTGGATAACAATTAGTGTATGCATAAAACTCCATCTAATTTAAAATCAACCAAAACATTTTTTACGAAAGGGCATTCAAGTGTATTTATACTAAAGTATATGCACAATAATTAATTTCTTTTTTAAGAGAATAAGCCTATACATTTTTTTGTATGCAGAAATTACAATAAACAATGTTGAAAGAATGGGCATACATATTTTTCTTTTGAAACAGAAACGTGTATCTTAACGCATCATGTATTAAGAAAATAGGAATTCACTTTTTTTTCTGTTGGAAAATGAATGTGTATACACTCATGTCCACAACGATCCATTGCATTTGTATTGCGAAAATAGGCCCCTACGTTTTTTTTGGGGGGTGCTGACTTCCGCACAACGCTCCATAATAAGTGTATTTTACCGTTAAATTAGGTGAGTACACTAATAATTGAGTACATGATACTTAAGTGTTCAAAAGTCCATGTCATTAATTGGGGAAAATATAGGCCTAGATGCATTATTGGAAAAAAAGACGTGACAGTGAAGATACAGTGCAATTCTCCATCATGCGTGTCATTTATTTGGGGGGGAAAAAACAATACATTTCTTTTTAAACTGACATGTTGCTATTCTAATAGAAATATCCCCGTGTAAAAGTGGAAGGGAAAGTTTGGTTCACGCCTTATTGTGCATTTTTGGAGGGGTTGCAAAAAGTTGTGCTGTCATACATTTTGTTCACGGGCAAACTCTGGCACTTTATATAATTGAGAAGGAGAGATTAACATAGCTTGGTGTGGAATAAAAGGAATATAATTATGGGGTGGTTTTGTTATATCCGACCATCACACACACAAAACACACACACTCCCAACACACACACACACACGCACACACAGTTTGTGTCCAATCCACATGTGCGTCAAGGCAAGTTTGCAGTTGAGGAGGTCGATCGTGTGACTGCAAAATGTGCTGTAAATATTGAACCATGTAGGTTAGAATATATACGCCCATGTCAAAGGTGAGTAATGTATTTGTCCAGGAGACGATTTTGTATAGCTATTTCTAGTTGTATATGGACTCCAGTAAATATTTGAAAATATACGGAGATGTACTTTGGATTTTTTTGCTTTGACATGTTATGAAATGTATTGTGGGGAGTTCTATTTAACCACGACTTTTCTTGTATTTAGGGGTTTATATGATTAGGCGCACTTTTGAATTTATTTGTAAGGTTTGGAAATGAGTTACAGATTACCCAGTCTTGTTTTTTTATTTTTTTTATTTAAGTAAGCATGTTGTAAAGTGATTTTAATTTTACAATGATGTGATTTTTTTTCCTCCTTCTGAGAATGGCTTTTTATGTGAGCCACTCAATAAAGTCAGTATGGACTCAGAATCACTTTGTTGGGTCGATTAAACGATTGGCAATGAAAGTGATTTTTTTTTTTCTATGAATGGAAATCATTCTGTATGTTATTTTGAAACATTTTAAAGATGGGTTACTTTTTCCAATCACAAGATGGTTTATATTTTACATTAACAGGGCCTTATTTTGTATTCAGTTTCAATAACTGAATAAATTAGCTGCACGTGGGGTTAAGTATCAAAAAATTGAAAATACATATTGCTATTTGGGCTGACTTTTAATTTATTGTTCATGAAAATTCCTTCAGGCCAATGTATTAGTAGCTCTGTATGTGCGAGTGCTCTAAATTTTTATTTCAAGTTTGACTTCATTTACACTATTTTAATTTTGGTTGTGAATGTTGCCTTGTGATTCTTGGCCTGTCGTATATTGAAAACGTACTGAGATTATATCTATTTAAAATAATTCAGTAATGAAAAAAGCGTTTATTCCAAGTGACACTGTTAATTGCGCAATCCAAAAAAGTGACAACACTAACACATTTTATGAATTGAGAACATGCACGTACCTGGCGGCCGCAGCGGGGGTCTGCGAATCTAATCTTAACTTAATGCAAATAAACGTAAACTACTTGCATTTTCCCTTGTAAATTCAATCTTTACATTTGGAAAAGGCAGCTTTGTATTCAAGAGTAAAGTGCACAAAACTGTCCAAGTTTCACCTATGAAAGCAATTAATTTCTAGTAGATGCTCTATATATCATTTTATAAAGACACCCGTGTGTATTTGATTTTTTAATTTAATTTCAATTTTATCATCCTGATTATAAACATCTAGGCGAATTCAATTTGCGCTCTGCAAGCTGTATGGCTATTTGTGTTGCACAATACCTCGAACACGCGGAGAGATAATAATGTAACAAAAACTTTAAGAACTATAATTGCAGAGTACGCGAAACAAAGAATATCTAGGTGTTAAAGGCGGCATTTATACATTCCAATAAATACATTTTTAAAGTCTTCTCTACTGAAAGATGAACTTGCGCGTCTACTTCATATGCAACCTTTTAGCGCCCTCTATCGTTTAAAAAGCTTTTGCAAAGTAAATTCTGATCAATTTTTAACTTTGACAAAACTCACTGAAATCAAGTTTTGTTTTCAAATAACACATAAGTATGCTGTTATTTGATGCTGTCAAACAGGAATAAATCTACCAATATCTACAAAGAAGTAATTTGCAGTAGTGTGGAACCATGCTGCAACAAAACAACTTTGACCCTCTCATGTCAAAATTATAAATGTATTTGCGTCTTTATGCATTAATGTTAAAGATTTAAGTTGTCTTACTATTTCAATTTTTCACACCAGTACATCCATCCACACCAAAAGTGTCAAGAGAAAATGTTGATGCTTCATTTTCTGAAAATCAAATGCCATTACTCTATGCCTAAGATACAGATATAATAACAAAAAAGGTCAGAGGTGACACTCAAAAACTTCTATTGAAAAAAAAAAAAAAACATGAAGCCATGACATGTTGGTCAAGTGAGATCCTCTTTGGACATATGCAGTCAGCTTCTCAATGAGGTTATCGTCATCAACACCAACTCTCCACAAGGGTGAGAATGATCAGAAGGCTACCAATCGTGGATGAAGAACATAGCAGTTAGATGCGAATAGTGTTTCCAGCAAAACCACATATTGACCCAGTCAATTGTAACACAAGCAAGAGTCTCAAGATCAACTGTTGCAACTCTTTTCCCAGACAAAATCACAGGCTTGGTAACTACCACTGCTAGCAAATGGACTGATCTTGAGTTTTGGATAACATTCAAAGTAAAACAAGTCAGAGTATTGGCACTAACTCTGTTAGGGTACTATTTTAAAATGAGTGAAACAACCAGCTGAAGAGTTGCAATGGAAAAGTATTCTCAGATATAAAATAAAAATGTATTTCTTTTTCCGTGACTGTAATTGGGCTCCATCTTATTTAATTTATACAACCTTTATTTCCCAACCTTTATCATACTAGGGTAGCCATTAAAAAAAAATCTCTCAAATACACATTTATAAAACAATACTTATCATGCACATTGGCAAATCTTGTGAGACTTCACCTCAGAGAGCATCCATTTCCATTTTAATCCACCAGTGAGTTTTTCTTCTCTTTTTTCATTATATGATATGGTAAAACATATTTTAAAATTTGAAAAACCTTATACAGATTGTGTCCATATTTGGAGGTCCCACTTAACACAACACAGTATAGATAGTTTCAACTTAGACACTGGGCACGATTTTAAAGCCTTACATTGCACTGTTGTTGACTATTGTGATAATATGAATTAACTTAACTGATTCAGAGTTGGTCTCCATATTGACTTAGTGAAACCAAAAAGCATGACTGTTGGGAATTAAAGGAATGTTAGTGCATTGGCACCCCCATGCGGCTAAAGAAGTGAAAACACGTTAAACTCATTTTGCTTGCAAACTGAAAACAAAAACGAAGCAACGTTAGAAGGGTTCACTAAATACTATAAAGCGTTCTAAGACTACTAATTGATCGCATTTAGGAACAAAACAGATAAGGTGATAACAGATTGATGGATGAAATTTGAATTAAAGTAAGATATTGTCTGCAGGTGAATAAAGCCATGTGCTAATACATAAATCATTTATAATTTAAATGCAGAATAAGATTTTCATCTGTATTAATAGGAAGTGCCATTTTACGTATCATCATATGCACAAATATATGTATTTAAATCATATATATAGTATGCAAAAAAAAAAATCGTGGCCCTGTGCATGATTATAAACATGCCAGCCTTCATGTAGTTAATGAGTAAATGGTCAAGATGATTAGATAGCATGGCTGCTGTCCTTGACGGGGTTAACTCCAGTTAACCTTCTTTTGGGCTTTTATCACACAAAAAAAGCAGTGATACCCAAACAAAGTAAAATCAGTACCAAAAGAAAAACCTCCACAGACAACGCCTTAGCACTATCGGGGAATCAGAATAGCAGAATTTACAGCACTCTGCTGTATTTTTTCTACTTTGTTTTTTTGTCTAAAGTAAATATACTTGATTTAAATCACACGTTTTGCGACATCTCTCGTCACTGGCACGCTTATCTAGAAGCCCCCGAAACCGCCGCTCAGTTTCAGGTGTTGTAATATCTCCTGCGTAAACACAGAGATGCATTGTGGGGGATGAAGTCCCACACAGCGAACAGGCCCCTCCTCCACCGGGCAAATGTGTCCCTCCTCAGACTCGCAATCCCAACATGCTTGGTGTGTGAAGGCAAAGCGCAACCGTGACGAGGACACGCTTCATAAATCTAAAGGTTCATGCTTTTGGAGCTTTTTCTGACATCGCAGCAGAGGAAAAACTACAAACATCTCATGCCGACGGTGGGAGATTTTTTTTCTGTTTCAAAGTATCATTGTTATATACAGCATGGCTAGATAGTGAAGTGGCAGTTTAAGCGTTATTAATGTGTAACCACTGGACACACACACCTGTCGTAACGCTGAAACACTTCTTGTTTTGTGTCCTGGGCTACTCTCATTTGAATGCATATGAAAATATTATGAAAATATCAGTTTTAGTATATTTCCTAAGATCATTGGCTACATCTAGTGGTGAAAATGGACGGTATGGACAGTTCTCAACTAGTGGCGCACAAAGACTGTAAACGTCAGAATGCCTGACAAGACTAACCTGTTTTTGTGCATTGGTAGTAAGAAAGCATATTATTAATGACTGACTCATTATGACATGTCATGAATGAGTCGAAACCTCTTTAGAGCAACAACGTGACACTAACAAGTGAGGCTTTCTTCCACTTCGGGTACTGTTTCCCTGCAAGGGACATACTAACTCTCTGTACTGAAGAAAAAGTAACTTGAGCAGTCAAGTCTTTGTTGTTTCATAGTTAGGTGAAAAGGATTTACTTGATCCATAGGTGACAGGTATTCCTAGTTGCAACTACTTCCTTTCTCAAATCTAGATGACAAATGGTGCGTATGTAATGTAGGAAAATGCTGATACAGTGATCCCTCGCTACTTCGCGTTTCGTTTATCGCGGCTTCACTACATCGCGGATTTTTTTTCCAAATTAAAAAAAACAAACATTTAAAAGTCAAAATAAAACTTCTAAATTGTGGAAACATGTGTCTAACCTTTAGGACTGTGTAGTATTGCTCCAAATGTTCGTTTAGATTCCTTTAGAAGTCCGTTTTTGCGTGTTAGCACAATCGTTGTGTTCACTTTATTGTTCGTTTACAACTTGGGGAGGTTAATATAAATTTGAGGAATCTAAAGTACCTATAAGCAACATTACTGCCTTCTTTTCAGATTAATTTTCTTCTTACCACGGTGTAATTTTTTTTTCCTATTTACAGATGAAAATATGGCAAACTCCTTGCCGTGTGCAGGGAGTCTTGTACGAAGCAAATCTGAGGGGACATTGATTGATCTGGATGAAAATGCTTTGGATGGTAAAGATCAGAATGGTAATGTCTTTAAATTTTAAACAATATCATATTGTCGTCAAAGCAGAATTATTGCTAAAATTATGCTTTTTAATAGATGGAAATGTGCCTCAAACAAGAAAAAGCTATGACAAATCAGGACAAAATCCCTTTTGGAACAAGCTGTCTGAGTCAAATCCTTTCTTAGATGACATTGTGCACGGCAACTCAGATAAGCTTATTTCCAAAACATCCGGCACATTCCATGAGACTGTAAACCACCTGAACACAAAAAATGAGGACACTATCAGCACATCTTCAGATGAGGACAACGCAGGGAACTTCCTGGAAAATAAAAACAAAGATAACAACAGATCAGGGAGATGGAGGAGTGCCAATGACCTTCTGGATGGAAATTCTGAGCGAAAAGCACCAAAAAGGAGAGACCTCTTCAAACCACCACAGCCTGTTCTAAATCCTGATTTTGAATGGCTGAAAAATGATAGAGAAGCCTACAAGATGGCTTGGCTGAGCCACCGACAGTTAACTCGCTCCTGCCTGGACCTAAATCTGATAAGTCAGAGTCCCGGATGGGCTCAGACTCAGGCTTCAAACTTTCAGGTCATCTGTAAAATTGGCCACGATGGAGGCACAGTCCAGCTGCCAGACTCGGAAATCAGTATTTCTGTCCCAGAAGGCCACGTCCCTCCTGGTGAAGTTCAGGAAGTAACACTGAAGGCAATGCTTGACCCTCCTCCTGGACTCAACAACAACTACATGACCACTATGAGTCCACTTCTGGAAGTAGTCCTCAGCAACATCAACACAAAAAGTTCCATTTCCCTGAAAATCAAACTGTCCGGAGAAGTACGGAGAGACCCGCTTAGTCAGCTCCTGACCACAGTGGTCGGACTCTTGTCTTGCAAACGAGAAGGGCCCTATATTAGAGTGAATGACTGTAACATTGTCGAGAACATGATGCAGCTGAAGCTCCAGCAGCTGAAGACACATTTTTATGTGATAGCAGTTGCAGAGGCCTCAGCTCTTCAGTCCCCGGCTATGTCAGTTTGGGATTATCTTCACCGCCAAATTACTGTTGCCATCTATGGCCCCAGGTACATCCATCCATCTTTCAAAGTTGTAATAGTTGTGTGCTGTCACAAGGAGGTACCATCAAAACTTCCCTTTTCAGATATTTGTCGAGGTAACAAACAACTCCCACCACTCGTACTGCAGCTCTGGGGAGTGCATCACCTTAAGACTGACAACCTGCATGACCTGTTTGTTACCACCACTGTCAAGGGCTCCATGTTTAGAATAAGACTTGAGGACAAGGTGAAAGAAGTCAGGCAGAGCCAACTAAAAATAGGAACAGTGCTGCATTTACCGGTGGCCTTATCTTATGCTAGCAACAAAGACATAACTCCTTTTGAGTTAGATCTCCAAATAACCGAATCAAACTCCAACCCCGTTGCGCATTTCCAGGTCCCTTCACCTCCAGCGGCACCCATTCGATCGGAAAAACGCGTGTCAAATCAGACGAGTAGAAAAGTCGTCCAGGTGTCGAGAACATCTTCAATTCCCGAGGATCGGTTGCTAGATTTCCCTATATTCAAAGACGGACCTGTGGACCTAAAATGGTACGGTGTAGCCCTTAAGTCAGTTCTCCGTCAGTCACGTGTGGACTACCTTCTGGAGTACTTCAAGGGAGACACCGTGGCTCTCCTATCAAAGGCGACCGTTAGATCTGTGGGGAATTCAAAGGGAAAGGAGTGGTACATCGCATTCCTCCGGGGGAGAACTGGTTTGATACATTGCAAAAATGTCAAGGTCATTACAGCAGATCAAGTGATTGACTTCACCGGAATTCGCATGAGCACAGCGGTGCTCCTGGACAACATGACGCTGCCCTTCATGAAGCTTACATACATGTACTCGGATATCCAGACACTAGTCACGGAGCATCTGACCAACTGGAGAGGTTTTGCAAATGCCTTAGGGTATTACAATTTGTCACTGGACAGTATTACTCGCAGAGTTGCTGAAACGGAAGCCGACAAGGTGGCCTGTGTGCTGGAAAAACTGAAGGAAGACTGCCATGCTGAGAATAGTGGCAAGAAATTCCTACATGAGCTTATGACTGTAAGTTGAACGATGTTTCACATCCACATTGTCAACAATCGGCAGTTACGATTTTGTTGTCATTAATCTGACTAGTGTGTTTGTCTTTTAAGGGTCTGTTAAAGATGGACAACATCAGGCTTGTGGCCCAGCTGATTCAGAATACGGTTATCCTGTCAACCGCTGTGGAGGTAGGGGTTCGATGGAGGGAGCTCGCCGATAAAATGGGAAAGCTGACCAGTTCTCAGATTGCTGTCTATGAGGCCCCACACAGAGGAAAGAATGGAGAAGTTGGGGCTCAGGTCAGTTCATCAGTCCTCCAGTTTTTCTCAACTGCAGTTATTTTGATGACACTCTGTCTTAAATGTTGCTGTTGTTTTATTTTAAAAACATAATAAAAGTAGCACTTTTAAAAAATATGTATTGTTGTTCCTCATTGTCTTACAGTTGATGTGGAAACCTGCTTACGATTTCCTGTTCTCCTGGAGTCAACGTTACGGACACAGTTACAGAGACATGATTCAAGACCTTCACTTGGTCCTAGATAAGATGAAGAACCCCGCTACCAGACAGTGGAGGCAGCTGACCGGCGCCCTTATCACAGTCAACTGCCTTGATCTCTTTCGGGCCTCTGCATACCCAAAGATCTAAGCACTTTGCAATCAGAGCACTTCTTCGGTTTGTTTATCAACTGTCTTTGCCCTTTAACTGCAACAGTGAAAATAATGAAGGCCTGTTTATTCATCAGTACGTTGTATTAATCTAAATGAGATAACACTTAACAGTAACTTTTTAGCACTGAAACTTACTTTTTTTTTTTTACTCATAAAATGTTAACATTAATCAAATAATTATGGTTACATGTTGTATTTTTTTTAATTATTATTATTATTACTGTGCGCTTCCAGACTTCCTTTGGAGTAGAGGCTATATCACTTATGTTTGAAACACACAGCAACTCTGTTGAGACACTAAGTAATGTGAAAGTCATTTACATGCATTAAATTGTATGATTTATATATTTCCTCAATGATCTCCCAAAGAGATATGAACGTGTTGATATTTTGTATTGTAACATCACATTGTGGAAAGCACCGTAATGTCCGATACACAATGTTGCCAAATATTTTTAAGATGCACTATGGATCATTGTTTCAAGTGATGCCATGCTCAATAAAGTGTTGCATTTGATGGAAACAAACATTAACTGCAATAAACCACCTGAAGGAATCAAATATAAAAATAAATGTGACTTTGTATGTACACGATGTTGCTGTAGTGGTCTGATTTTTTTCATGTTTTGTTTTTGCAAGTACTATTTAAAACTTTAGTTTCAGTTGAAAGCACACACTGCTTAACTGAATTGATTTTGGGTGACGGAACAAACCTGAGGCAAAATAAATCTGCAAATTATAACAGGAAATAGAGCCAACTGATTTGGGTGATTGTAGAAATGGAAATTGAGGTCAAGGGCACACTGAATTTAGTTCAAAAGACTAAACAAGAATGTCATTTTTAAATGAGGGTTGAAAACTCTTTCAAAAATAAGGCTTTTTAAAAGGTACTAAAGACTCAAAGATATGCATTAAAGACAAACACAAGCATCCGAGGTTTGCAAAATGATGGCAAACAAATGCAAAACAGGATTTGGCCAAATAACACTCAGGTTTACTTTAGAATTATGCACACATTGATTAAATAAAACACTTTAGTGATCAATGCTGAGGTTTGAGTAGAGTGTAAAGCTTACTTACATTGCAAACGCAGTTGAAAGTCTAAAAGTCGATTTCAAATAAGCCGCCTTTGCATACTTTCTAGGTGTGCGTCATTCCGAAAAAGCCTGGAGCTCACGCACACCTCGTTAAGTATTTCCGGTCGACAAAAGTGACGTTTAAAGTTATTAAATATAACTTAAGAATTTTGCACAATATAAAGTCACTGTATTTTAATAATATAGTACATGCATTTGTTTTAATTCAACAGCTTTTGGTCTCTTAATTCAAGATGAAAAAAAGACGCTCAAACTGTCATGACACGTTTTAACCAGTTGATGGCGCCATTGTTTAAACTATATCGAATAACTATGAGCTGTTCAGACTTATCTACCAAGGCATAATAAAGAATAATATTAGTACAGTTCCTTAATATCCGCATCAGCAGATTTAAAATCCCATTTTGAAGATTTGCTGCAAACTCGAAGCTATAATGGAGTAACGAGCCACAGCAAATTAAGATAAGTGAGCTTGGAAGTTTGTGGTAGGCTGCTTTCTGCAGCCAACAAACTTGGGAGCCATCCACAAATCACTTTGTATGAACAGAAGCATTCCTCTGTCCCCCTTGGGTGCACGAGGCTTCATTTGAGTTGCCGCCATGATTCCGTGATATATGTTGGGGCCAAGAAGTCATTTGGCTTTCAATTTATTAGCTTGCTGATTTATGCTCACTGCGGAGGCTGTGATGGAGACTCCTACCACAACACCCACCCTCTTTTACTTTACACCCTAACAATCTAGTAATGGATGGCGTGAAAGCTGAGCAAGTTGGGTAATTAGAAAAGTCAGGTGGGTGGGGAGAAAAACATTATACCAGTTAATAAGCATGCACTTCATTTATCAGGGAGGATTGAGTCAACCTGATTAAAAGTGTGTGTGGGGGGGTAGTGATAAGAACGTCTTCTTCGCAGTGTTTGGGGTTTGAACATAGTTTGTGGCCTGCGAGGAGTGTGCTTTTTTTCCCCCCTGTGCTTTGTGGGTTTTCTTTTAGTACTGCCGCTTCCTCAAGCATTCTTTTTTTAAAAACATACCAAAATTATTCTTTTGTTCCATTCAGAAAATCCCTGAAACATATGATTGAGAGTTAGCAGCATTTTTGCGGTGTTACAAGGTGTGCAATGCCTTTCTTCTGACTAACAGCCTGCACGGAGCCTCTTCCAATGACCACCGCTGGGAAGGAGGAAGCTCCATTACCACATGACTCACTGAAAGAAAGAAAGAAAAAAAAATACAACGTGAAGTGTTTGGCAGCGTTTTGGAGCAGCTTTGTGAGTAATCTTTGTCCACATCCTGGCCGCTTCACTTTTCTCTCACTTTTTCCATCTAGCGGTCTTACAGAAGTTGAATTTCATGAAATGAAGCACACAAATGAGCCCTTTGAGCTTTGCGAAACATCAGCGGAGAATCAGTCAGTGAAACGATGGCAAACGGAGTCAAATTTATTTATAAAGCCCTGAATCAGCTCCTTCTTATTTGGATCCAATGTAATCCTATGTGGCGGTCAAAAGTTTTGTCAGGTGTACAGCGACGGTGTGGGGGATGTGCAGAGAGCGTAGTTGCTGACAGGCCTGATGCACCAAGCGTGACACTCCTAGTCCACCAGTGATCTAAAAACCAGATGGAGTCAACAGGGTTGGCGTTGAGGTATGCTGATAATCAGCAATGTGAGAGTTTTCATAACACACATGCCTGCCATCGTAAAGTCTCGGATTGATGAACTGCCACTGTCTATTGTTCCCAGCTGACTTCAAGTAAAAGGTCGTCCAGTAGGCTTTATTATTATTTATTTTATATTCATATGTTGGCCTATATGCAGTGTCTAGTGCTCAATATGTGCAGTCCACATGTGTCCTTACTATTATTTCATGTTTACGCCACACTTGTTTGGTCGAGATTGTTTAATGTGAAAATAGTTTCTCTATATCTTCCTTGCAATTAACTGGCAACTAGTCAAAATTTTATCGCCGTCTTTCAAAGAGTCAGTCAACTCAGATATAGTGGAATAAAATAATGTGGTGGGCCAGATTGGGCCCTCTGTCCTTAGGTTTGACACTAATGCTTCTGTCGCAACATTAAATCTTTGTAATTTTTTGTTAACAAACTAATTCACAATTTTGAAGCATTTGCATCTCCCCAAAGTACCTCACACTACTTCTAGCTATTGCTTCAAATTATTTGAGGTGATAATCAAGCTTGAATGACATCACGCCTTGATGACATGCCCAGCTGGGTGACCACACAACTTCCTCCATGATGAGTGAAAATAAACACAACTCCCAAGAGCAAATACACAAAAAAATCTACAATCAGCTGAGCGCTTGGGGGTAAATCTCTCAAAGGATGTGTCCTTGGCTAATTTGTGTCAACCAAAGGCAGGCTGAAGGGTTCCTGTTCCAAAAACAACATTGCTAGAGAGGTAGCCCATTGTGTCCTGGGTGAGGAGGAGGAGAAGGGAAAGGAGGAAGAAGAGGTCGCGGAGGTGAGCAGAGATGCAGCTGCAATTCACAGACCAACCTCGCATCATTTATAATCACGTCTCTCGATGCATTGTGGGATAAGCTCGTCGGTTCTGAACCCTCGACCCAACGAGTGAAATGACAAAACGAAAAAAGATAAGATTCCAGGCTATTTAATATAGAAGTCAGCAGGATCTTCTGCTGTGTTGTTCTTGGCGAGAGATGGGAGACCCTCCTCCGCCCAGATCATTCCCCAAGTCGTGACACGCTCGCCCTCACATCTTCAGTTGATTCGCCGTGATTTGATTTAGGAGTTTGATTCATTCGGTGACCAAGTTCGTAAGTCAAATTGCTGGAATGTTAACTACGTTTTCATCATTGGAATGAACTGAAACCTCTGATTGATGCGTTAACATCCGCTTGTTGCTTCTTGGACGTGATTTCTTTTTCGACTTTTGATTATGAATCTCTTGCTTGCAAAATAAATATATAGTGTTTGGATTAGGACGTTTTTAAAAATATATATATTTTATATTCACTCCTGAGCAGCTATTGTTTATAAATTAACATGGCTGATATTTAGGCACAAATGGTTTTGCCACATCAATTTTGCTTAGCAACAAGAGGCCATGCAAATGTGTTATGCAACCAGGAAAAAGATTAAGGGGTAATTCTGTTGATTTATGTGTCTACAGTTTGTCTAGTACGGAATCAAAATTTGATTCCACTTGTGATGTTGTTCTAATGACTCAGGGATTATTTTTTATTTATAACATTTCCCTTGGAAGATACATTGGAATTCATCTGTGCCCCACCAATACAAAAACACCACTGTTGCACTGATATGTTGCCCAGTTCTCAGTAGATAAATCTGTCAGATTTTTTTTTTTTTTATTCCAAGAGCTTCACACACACGCAGCATTTTGTAAACCCAACGCAGCACCTGTTTAAAGCAAAGCTGCGATAAAGCTACTGTAACTCAGACATTATCATCACGTGGGTCACTGCACCGGTCAGCCTGCTGTAGCGGCCTGGGTGAACATTTGTGTGTGGTCTGCTGGATGCCACCGAGCTTTTATAGACAGCAGAAGGCACGGCTCACTGCGCTCCAGGTTTGAGGATTTAACTGCAACTGAGGAGCCAAAAACACACACGCTGAATTTCCACTTCTAAAACAAAATGTAAGGGAAAAGTTAGTTAGTGTGTGTGTGCGTGTCAACTTCCACTACAGTACATCAACCTTCATTAAATGGGAATGCCTTGCCTAAGGGAGATTCCCTTTCTTATTGGCAGTACGAAAGTCACATTTTGTTTTATTGCTATATTTTGTCATAGAGTAGCAAGACGTTTATTCACTAAACTGCAAAAAAAGATCAGGCGCCTAATCCTTGTAATTCGTCCGAGACGATTCATGTTCACAACAGAGAGAAATTGATGAACTGATATACTAATTAGTTTTCTCCTTCCAAGTAAATCACTCTGCAATCGAATGTTCTCTCCCAGCCTGCTCTACCACACTTTTCTCCCATGATCCTCTGCAGTTTTGTCATCCCGGCCATTCTGATGTCATCCACAACTTCAAAACGACTCCTTTGAGGACTCTCTTGAGTTTCGGTAAAAGGAAAATAAAATCACACAAATGGCGCTTCTAATCAGACACGGATAGGATCAACACGCAAACATATGTTTTTGCCAGCGTGCCACTGCTGACGGCAGGCCTTGGCTCAGGCCGAGTGCAATTGCGCAACAAGCAGGAACAGAAACTCGAAGCCCGATTAGAACGGGCAACATCAAAGCCTGTGTGCTTTAAAGACTTTCTTTTACTGCTAGGTCCAGGAGTCCTGGCTCCTCCATGTCCAGACGGCTTATAAAGGCTCGTTTTTATCCTCACCTCCCTTCTCGACACCCCAAATCATCTCTCACTCTCACAGGACTGCTGCTATCAGAATAAAAATGAAAAAAAATCCCATGTCTGGATTTCTCCTGAATGGCACATTCTGTTGCTAACGACAATGTTGTCATCCATTGCTTAACCTCGTTAGTGCCCTGGGGGTTAATTGACCTCTCTCGTCCTTTTTTTTAAAGAGCCCTGTCTTTCCTCACGACGCACAGCTGATCCATCTCGGCGAGCTGGCATGGAACTCCGGCTCGCTTTAATGGAGTGAACGCGGATATCACAGGCAATTGTGGGAGCGTCATGGCTACATTGAAAGGGACTGCGGTTTGTTTTTGCAGCAGATACGAGTGGGCCGATAGAGAAACGTTGCCTTCCAAGGCCCCAGCAGAGAAAACAGACAGGTCTCTGTGGATCTGGCTGGGGTTCAGATCGTATAGTGAATGAGATCCCGAGCTGCATTGATGTGACCTCTGGGAGGGTGCGCCATCACGCTCATTTTTAGACCGTAATGAATACTTAAAGGATCACAACGACCGAGCGGGAGCTCGTTGATAAGTGGATGAGTGGACACACGTCATGGCGTGGACTTTTTTGTATTTGCGTGTGTCCTTTCCCGACAGTGGGATGAAGGTTAGGTCTTTATTAAAGATCAACACCGGTGGAGTTGTCCCGTGATGACATCATGTAGTTGAGAACCAGCTGTGTTTTCTCAGAGTCACTTCAGCAGCAAAGAACTGAACTCGGCAGTGCAATCTGCCAAGGATTATAAATATAGAGTTGGCCTAAATACAAGCTTCTATTTTTTTATGTATATACCGTGCAAAAAGGCCTGCGCCACAAGCTTTGTTGTTTGAATGACCTTTTTTAACCAGTGGCATAGTAAATAACACGATGCAGTTAGCAGGATTACAGGAAAAAAGGACAAAACCTATCTATGGAGAGGAGTAGCGACATTGGGTCTAGCGAGAACGTGAGATCTGGATAAAAGGAACTGCTACACTATTTTATGTTATCAATGGTTTAGTCATCATATTGACCATGCAAAAACCTGAGACTAAATTCAAATACAAATCTCTCGACTATATGAACCACTAATCCACCATGTTGCCAAGAAGCTTCTCTTTCCACATAAATACATCACTAGCCTGGAACCTCCAAAGAATTTGTTCCAGGCTGCACGTCGACCTACACTTTGTTCGTAAATTCAAACAAATTTTCCCCTTGGAAGTAATAGAAATGGAATAAATCTGTTGCTTGTTGCAACCGTTGCCATCGTAACATTTTTAATCACCATGTTGAAGTCATATTTCTGACACAAGTGTAAAAAGGGATTGAAACATAGACAATAAATTCTACAAGTTCGATACTCTGGCAACCATGCAGAAGAAGATCATGTAAGCGCCTGGGAGGTGAGTCTCGTCACACTCTGACATTTAATTATTGATGACTCGTTGCTTTGGCCATTTTGTAGTGAGACGATTTCCTATGTCGCTTTCTAGTTGTTTGTACACTTTTCCTCCTCTGAGCACCTGCTCCATAGAAAATGAATAGAGACTGCTCCTCACCTGCAGGTAATAGGTACTTGCTGAAATCAGTACCATGGACAGTGACAACACACAGGTGTGTTCACCTTGACAACACACTTTCTGATTCTAGTTTGTCACCTGCATAAACCTTCAATTTGATGCTCATTTATGATAGATTTCATTTTTTTTGTCACAATGTAGCCCAAGTTCCACTTAAACAAGCATGTGTGTGTTATTGGTACCTGGAGGCGCTCCCTTTGGAACAATACTTCACTCTCAGGCCTCCGCGAAGATGTAAATGGATGGTTTGGTTGGTGTTGTGACCTCTCACCCCGAGTGCCCCCCGTTTCCTGAACCAGATGCTGCTCCCGTGGACCGGGGCCTTCTCAACCTAAACAAAGTAATCCTCCACTAAACAAGATGGATATTGTATCACCGTGCTAGTAAATACCAGAGGGCCTTGCACACAAAGGTGCCTTCTCCTCTCTATTGGCTACGCCGACTCAACAGGGGGGCTCTGATGCGCGCATTGTTTCATATCCATATGCACAAAGACATAGTGTAGCCTGTGATTTATGATGCTTTTTAATGATCCTTTTAAAATCTACATTTGTGGCTTATAACCAAAACATGCCCTATTGTGGGGAATATAATTAGAGCATGAGGAAAAAGTTGGCCAACTTTGGCTGCATGTGCAATGTGTCAGATTGGGCTCATGCGTGTTGCATAATGAGACGTGTTTGATCTCCATGGGATTAGGTCAGACTATGGAAACATTATTAGCAAACGTCATGTGGGTTGCATGCATGGTTGCATAAGAGAATGTGTGATTCTTGGGGTCTGTGGAGTAAAATGAAGATTGCAGATTGTTAAAAAAAAAGAGAGAAAACAATTGGGCTGCAACAGAGGAGGCAATTCGACCCTTGAGGCAAGATTTTACATATTATTGTTTTGGTTGCGTACGCTTTAAATTGTGTTAGTTTGTCCATGTTATTTCTTTTTGAATGTAATGGTGTCTCATTTGTACCATCTAAAGTGCTTGCAACATGAAAAGGTTTAGGAAATATGTTAACGCGTCATAAACAGATGTAAAGTGAAGGGTGATAATATGCAGATATGATTGAGGTTTTAATGTAATAATATGCTATCCAATAATACTGTGGTTGAAGTGGTGTACAACTACTATTTTGGTTACCAGCTGCATGAGAGGGTCAAAATATTGGACAGACAGACAGACAGACAGACAGACAGACAGACAGACAGACAGACAGACAGACAGACAAAGCATTGATTAGATAGATAGATAGATAGATAGATAGATAGATAGATAGATAGATAGATAGATAGATAGATAGATAGATAGATAGATAGATAGATAGATAGATAGATAGATAGATAGATAGATAGATAGATAGATAGATAGATAGATAGATAGATAGATAGATAGATAAAGGCAAAAGCAAACTTTTTTTTTCCTTCTATGATGTAACGATAGAGCACCGTTATCTGGATTTCTTTTGTCACAAGAAGGCCCACCTCTCGAACGACGTCGCTTGCCGTCTCGTCCAATCGCGTGCCTTCCCAAAAAGTTTTCAGCCTATAAGATGAGGCCAACTTTCTCAAGTGTCAGAAGATTTGTCCTCCCGGAGGCCCATCTATGGATACTTTGGCGTCTTCTGGCTGCACAGACCTCCAGGTGGACTAACCAGAAGACTTGATGACAGGGAGGTAATATTTGGACTCTTTTAGAGGGGGCGCGCTATTTTCGTGTGGCGAGTGGAGATGTCCGAGGAAAATTTGGGGGAAGAGTCGAGCAGCTCCCCGGTCTCCCCTGTGGACAGCCTGAGCAACAGCGAAGGGGAGGCGGACACCCAGCCCAAAAGAAGCGCAAGGAAGCGCAGGCCGAGCAGGAAACAAGCCGCTGAAGACTCGGACAGCCCGATCGCGGCAGGGGGTAAGCGAGGCAAGAAATCGAGCAGCAGCGGGAGCCCGCAGTCCCTCGAGGAACTCCAGAGCCAGCGAGTCATGGCCAACGTGCGGGAGCGTCAGAGGACTCAGTCGCTCAACGAGGCGTTCGCGGCCCTGCGCAAAATCATCCCCACGCTTCCTTCGGACAAGCTGAGCAAAATACAGACGCTCAAACTGGCCGCCAGGTACATCGACTTCCTGTGCCAGGTGTTGCAGAGCGACGAGCTGGACGCCAAGATGTCCAGCTGCAGCTATGTGGCCCACGAGAGGCTCAGCTACGCCTTCTCCGTGTGGAGGATGGAGGGCGCCTGGTCCATGTCCACATCTCACTAGCACCGGGACGGCTCTGGCCCAACATGGTAGGCAGGGCCGCCGTTATTTTCCCCCCACCAGATTGCACGCACGTTTTTTTTTTCTTTGCTAATGTATAGTCCAATATAGTCCCCCCGCCCCTCCGCTAAAATCAATGCATGCTTATTTTTCCGTGCAAAATACGTTATGCATATTGTCAAATATAGTTTTTCCCCGACTAAAATGCATGCCTGCTTATTTTGCTTGCTAAGTTTCTCCCAGAAATGGCTAGAATGCATATTTTTTTCTTTGCTGTGGTGCATCGTGCATATTGTCAAATATTTTTGTTCACCTTGAAAATGCATGAATGATGCATTATTATATCAAAGTCAAAGTCAAAGTCAGCTTTATTGTCAATTTCTCCACATGCCAAAGACACACAAAGAAACCGAAATTTCGTTCCCCCCTATCCCACGGTGATATGTAGTATATAGACCACTTCTCCACATTATAGTACAGGAAACAATCAAGCAAACTACCTGATGCAAATTGTTTTTCTCTCAACTATAGCACAAGAAAAAAATAGCAGTTTTAGTTACATTTTGGGCTAAAATGTAAAATAGCTTTTTTAATACAATGCATTATAAGGTTCTCTAATATTTGTTATGCAACTAAATTGTAATGTCAATAATTATTCCAACTAAAATGTCAAATATGTTCAATTAAAATGCATGTTAGGAAATGCCCCAATATGTTTTGTACATAGTTGAAATGCATGATGCAAATAGTCTTTTTCCAATGTGTCAAGTGCAAGTAAAACAACACTCTGAACTGATTGCAATGACATCCAATACAAGAACCTGAGACTTAAATCATTGTGTGTGCGGTTGACCCTCACAGGTGACTGCTGATTCTAAACTTCTCACATTCTGACGGGACATACCTGGAGTCCAATGCTGGATACATGGGATCACTATTTAAAGCAAAGACCACGGAGGTGCTGTAGGGGATTTTTTGTTTGTTTGTTTTTGCAGCCCCCTCACACCACCCACTCTGTTGACGGTGTATTTACATGTTGTTGACGACGAATGTTGAATATATCACGGCTGATGCCTGTTAAGAAGAATTGCTTTTACTACATGTATTGGGACTTATTTCTGCAAGCAAGGCAGTGTAACTTGCATGTGTGTGTGTGTGTGCGCGCGCGTGCGTGGGTGGGTGTGCGCGCGCGTGTGTGTGTGTGTGTGTAATTCTCTACTGGTGGTGTAGCCCACATATAAGGCTGTCTTTGTGGATCAAACCTGTGCAAAAAATATTTTCAGAAAACATTTATTTATTTATTGGTATTACAATTAGGAATACATCCTGTGTCTGAAATATAAATACATTCCTATTTTTATTATCACTTTTGTAAATGTTTGTATATTTTTTGCAATAAAGAAAACGAGAATATTTTTGCCTTAATTTTTCTTTGCTCGTTCTAATTGACGATCGTTTGTCAGGGTATTAAGATGCACGTGAGAAACAATCTGGCACGATGACAAAAGCAGATTGATTAAAATGCCACGTCAAAAAAAGTTTTGATTACATATATAATTGCAAGATAAAACGAAAAAAAAGTAACTGCAAAATACACTGCCTTAATATACATATACAAAATGACGTATTTATTGCTCCAGTATTCCTTTGCGTGTAAATTAAAGTCATGGTTTGTACCCACACATTCGCATAAACAAATAAAGACTAGAGGACACGTGTCAACATGTTAAGTGTTTTCGTTTAATTTCATTCTATTTATTTATTCATTTGTTTTCTCAGCTCAAATGTTGTAAATGTAAACTATCGATGCTGCGTTAGCAAAAATCTAGCATCTGGAGTGCAGCGAATGCATTTTCTTATCGTTCCGATGTTCTAAATAATCTAAATTGCGTTGATACATAGTGATTAGTTTTTTCCAAACTACAGTTTACGTGGATAAATTAACCAACGTGATATAAAGCGACTTCCGGTGTCCCGGTGCGTGCTGTCACCGCTTTGTGAAACGTTTAGGTGACGTGGGAAAGTTTTTCTCACTGTCCAAAAAGAAAGCCGTGACCGTTTGAAGGTGTGTAATTGGTCTTCGAGGCATGTATGGAATTCCCAGATGTCTATGAAATTTAAGGAGGCCGTGAAGGTAGCGTGGACTAGGGGGCCACTTTTGCTGTTTGCGTGGGCGGGAGGGGAGGACGCCACAAACCCACAAACACATCTACAGGCCCTCGATTGACTTGGTGAATTTTATGTTTACCTATCATAATAATCATCTTATATTCCTATTTCTATGAACGCACCACACTAGCCTTGAAGTTGAACTAACGCCAAATGAAAAACACCTTTTCCCCTGGATGAAGCAATCTTAAATATGTTTCCTCTTTTCAGAAAGCAGTTGCCAATTGAGGCACAGAATGAAACCTATTTAGAACAGATGTTAGGATTTTTTTTTCTTTTTTTGGGGAAGGAAAAAGTCACGTGAAATGAGCAGATGTTCAGAGTGTAGTGAGGCTCACACAGTGCATTGCATCGCAGTGCACGGACGGAGGGAACCCGCATGACACGCCGAACTGGAGCCGAACCGAGCCCGACATAACGCTTATCAGCCATTCAATGGATTTTATCTGAATGATCGCGTGGGCTTTGGGAAGTGGACGTGGGCTCATCTGCATGCGGGGAAAGAAAAGGTAGGGTATTCGAATTAAATGTGATGTATTTAAATGTATTGAAAAAGATTGCATGCCTGCGTTTTGTACTGTAAGTGCTGATGAATTTATGAAATATGCCACGTGTAGAGATTTGGGATTTTCTGTAAAGAGGTTAACACTACCCAAGCTGTGTGCGTGTGTGCGTGTTTGCGTGCGTGCGTGCGTGCGTGTGCGTGTGCGCGTACACGTGCGCGCGTGCGTCTCAGTGGGGAGCATGAGAATTTTCATGCAGCTGTTTGAGGAGGGAAACTAAAACCAGGCTTAGTCGTGACAGTATCTAATTAACAGCTATGTATTTCACTTGATTCTATGACTGTACAATAATTCAACATGAAAAAAGAAATAAAATCAGATTAACTTTGTACATTTTCTGAAAAAGAAAGCCCATAAATTATAGTATTGTTCTGTAACGTTGATACCTGAGCTAAAAGTAACAAATAAGAGCCATACTGTTATCAAGAACAAATAGTATGTGATTAGCATTATCATCTTAGTAGTATCACCAGATCTAAAATAAATAATCGTTTTCTACTGATTGAAAATAATTTTCAAACATTCCCATATGCGTATCAAATTAAATTAATTTCCCTAGTTACCTTTGAATGTATTGTCACTATAAATGACTTGTGTGATTTCTTAGGTTATTTCTAATTGTGGCCAATCAATTTTAATTAGCCAAGTTTGTCCTCTTTCCGTTTCTTCAGAATTTAAAATATAATTAAACATTTACTCAATAAATTATGCTGGATTTAAAAAAAAACATAGTGTCAATGTTAATCTATGCGTCCAGAAAAGGAATATTGGAACCATGTGTGCATAAATACAAAGTTCTTTGCTGGCTCTTTCAGAAAAGAGCAGGTGCAGCTTCAAACATGTCTGTGGCTTGAGAGTAAAATTTTCCAGAGAACCTAAAAATAAAACAAAACCGCCATGCACACTCGCACACACTTTTATCATAACTAATGTACAGCTTATAAATCAGGTTTTGTGTAATATTGAACCAAAACTTTTAATTTTATATGTATAATTATATATAGAGAGCATTTAGGTCAAAAGGTTTGGCCCTAAATAAATAAATAAATAAATAAATAAATAAATAAATAAATAAATAAATGTTCCGAAAAGGTTGCTATTTTTTTTTTTGCCCGGGGGCTGTCCGTTTATAAAGTCATTTAAAAATCCCATTTGTGACATGGATTAGGTTTAACAATAAATAAAAAAATGGAAGCTGCAATTTCATGCTTATTATAGTCATTAACTAGACAGCAGGTAGTTTAAAAAAAAAAAAAAAAACTTAAATCCGATGGTACTAAAGATCACAACAATTAGCATTCTCCAGCCACCGTAATCGATGTGGCATAAGCCTTGCAGGATGCAATTTGTCATTTTGACAGTTGGCATACTGACAAAGACGTACAGTAGAAAAATCAGAGCCACGAATGACAGATTTGGAGGATTGGTTCCCAAACATTTAACACCAAATACCACCTCAAAAAATACTTAGCTCTTCTAAAGGAGGAAGTCTTTAATATGTTAAATGCACCCTCACTGAACACAGAATATTTATTAAGTTTCCAAATGTATCGTTTTTAGACATCTCAGAGTCCGGCCATTTTGCCATTTGCTGTCAAGTGAAAATGACATTGCAGTGCCTAAGGTCTCAGGTAACAACCAATCACAAGTCACCTGTTTTCTGAGTTTGGTCATGTGACATTTACAAGTTCAGCTTTTTGGCACTGCGATTTCATTTTCAGCCAACAGCAAGTGACAAAATAATGATCAGATTGGATGCCGCGTTTAGGGCCGCATAGAACATGTAAAGTACTAAATAGTTGACTTCCCTTGTGAATAATGACAGTGTGTATTGCACATTAAAATTAAATCAAAATTACACCTAAGTACAAGTTCACAAACAAGATGTTTTTTTTAAAGATTAAATGCAAATGTATTTCACCGAAACATTTAAAATAACTCACTGTTGTGATTCTTTTACTTTGTGGTATTACTACCCCACTTTGAGAATCCCTTTTCTCCTAAAAATATTGATCTGCGCTAACTGATTGCTGCTCAAATTTGCAGATTGATTACATCCCAGAGAGAAAAGAAACCAAAACATTAACTTTAACAGAAGTTATTTGCTTTCAAAAAAATCTCTTTTTGTAGAAATCTACATTTAAGTGAGCAAAATAAGAATACGTGGTATGTTTTTGGCTGCACATTAAAAAACGTGTTTGCTTTTATAAATCAGTTTCAAGGCTTGGGGACGTAATGCATTTTTCATTTGGAAAATTACATATTTTAGCTCATAATTTGGCGGCGCAGCAGGTCAGGTTTTCATCAGAGCCAAAGGCTGTCTCGTGGTGAGGGATGACGCCATGACTCAGACACGCAACCTGATTTGAATCCTTTGATACCTTTCTGAAGGGCCCGGTGGAAACCTGCTCGACCTCGGACGCTTATGATGCGTGCCACCCAGGCTGCAGACAAGACACAAATCAGTATGTTTAGGAGGAGTACACAATGATGTCACGGACAGGAAATGGCTGGGAAAAGGCTTGGCACCTCCTGGAATTGGCTACATCCCCATTGGCTCAGTGGAAAAGCTGGAATAATAAACAGGCAATCAGAAGGCGGCGTGAGCGTACACAAAGGCCGTGCAAAACTTCGCAGATGATAAAATCAGATTTGCGGGGCTCAAAGGCGATGATTATTTGTGGTCGTCGGTTGCCCATAAATAGAGGGCCCCTCTCGGAAGTATAAACACCAGATCAAACCATTTCAAATGTTCTTGTTTATGTTCAATCAAGATGTTGTTTATATAAAATATATGTTTATATATCTATATACACACATCGAATAGATGTGAAATCTATTTATATAGAGTGGAATCTCTTCGGGGAAATAATGAGTTGTGGGACAGGTCGACCGTCACTGATTTCAAGACACATTTTCCCATAGGAAATGATCATTGTAAAATTTATAAACCATCAATTGAGGATTTTTTTTTAATTTTTTTAAATAAACTATTGAACATTCTGTACTGTTTGATGTGGGTAAAAATATGTTAACTGGAAATCAAAATAAACACGCCTTGGATTCTACTAAAAAAAAATTAACAAAAAATATTTTGTAGGATTAAATATGAATATGCAGTATGATATATTTTAGCATGTTAAAAAAGCAAAAGAAAAAGCAAAATAACTTCAGCCTCTAACGCTCGCTGATCTAAATAAATGCTGCAAAAAGGAAAAACAAGTCCAGAAATCAAAGCAACACACATACGCAGAGTTAAACCAGCTCAATATCTTAATACCTCACACTTTGTAATCTCCACTCACTGGCCACATCATTAGGAACCCAATTTATTTAACAATTTTTATTGTTGTACTTTGCAATGTTGCAGCACTGCATAGCATGACACAAATAAAATTGGTTGCCTGTCTCAAAACTTTCATTTGCCATCAATATGTGATGAAACGTGCCCGTGTGATGCAACTCCAATAAATAAATCTGTTGTTATAACTGATTGCAGAGACCTTGATTTAACTTTGATAAGAGTTTTGGGTCTGGCTCTCGATTGTGTAAGTGCATAAGAGAGACCTGATCCATCATACAAGCGCCGTGCACATCCTCTTGAGAGCAAATGCATTCAGAAGACAATTTGTCCTTTTATTGCAGTCGAGAGAGAAAGCCGCATTGCCAGAGGGGATTACAGACACAGCCAATTCCTGATCCTGTCCCTGAAGGCGCTTGACTCCCCGGGTATTAATCCCATGTGCCTTCATTAACCTGGTGGCCCACCAATAGCGGGGCTCACACTGATAATTAACGTGTCATTACCTCCACTTACAAAGATCCCCCTGTTGCTGCGACACAGTTTCAAACACTCTTATCCCGTTAAGTGGATTCCAGGAAGGCGGGATTCTTTTGTGGAAGCAAGGCAAGTCAAATTGACCATCAACACCCTCTTCTTGAGCAGACGCTCGGCGCTTATGTCAATAAATTGGAGAGGAAAATGCACTACATGTGACTTTCCTTGAGTTTTTGAACAAAAGAGAAAAAAAATGTGGTATTAAAGTCTAAATACAGTTCTGAGGTTGAACGCAATCAGTTACGGGACGCTGGGCGACCTCCTGTTTGGATTTAGAGACGATTTTCCCCGTAGGAAATAATGGCGATGGAATCCCTCCTTTGGTTGGAGTAGTTGTTGCCATAGTAACCCATTTTACCTAAGGCAAATTATTCTTTAACTGCTGTACGCATGTAAAATACATTAAGTGCTACATATTAAAATGAAATACAACAATTATAAAGCTGCAAATTCATGCATGGCACTTTCTCATATGAGTGCAAAACAGGTTAACCATCTTGATAAATAGCAAAAAGGGTGAACTCAAGAACTCTGTGCTCATATATTGGCTTAATGTGCCATAATCACTCAAAGTAGGCAAAAATCAACAAGAGCAGTGCTCAATTTCACAAATATTTAAAAAAAATGACGACGTGTGGTGTAAACATGCAATGAAGTATGCTATTGTGTTTATCAAAATCAACAGAGTTTATATGGTGTCAAATTTAACATATCCCAGGGCACTAAGAGATATACGGTGCAGGCTCAGAAAGCACAAGAACATAATAGAACATTCCACGATGAAAACCGACTCCATCAATCATGTTTCCATTGTTTACTGTGGTGAGACGTAATAACAAGGCTTGTGTTTGTTGTGTGGTGTTGCTTGGTTGTAATGTGTATCTGAAGATTTGACTGTCCTCTCTGACATTCCAGCTGGGGCGTCATGGCGACACACCATCTCTCTGATAAAGGAACCATTTGGATGTCAAGAAGAAGTCATATGAGAATTTAGTTCATGTAAAAAAAGTAACGCTACACATTGAAGACATTTGATTTGTTTCTACGCTGAATGTTATGTATACAACATGTCAGCCATGTTTGTGGATTGTGGATTGAACATTTGTCTTTTGGGCGACAATTTGGGAGTTCACATGTGCACGGAATGCTTTTGATGACAATAACGAAAAAGTTTAACTTTGTAAATCCTATTTTGGTGGGCAGGCGCAGGTACGCTCGACGTAAAAACTGGAGCACTTTCGGAGTTTAGTTTACCACGTTTGGAAGACTGCGCTGCCCCAGATGATTGACTCTTTGGTATTTTCAGATTTTTCTGGGAGTATTTTACAAAATTCCAGCATTCTTATCTATTTTTTTTTTAAATGAGGGTTTGTTAAAAATAAATAAATAAATAAATAAATAAATAAATAAATAAATAAATAAATAAATAAATAAATAAATAAATAAAAAAAACCTTTTTTGGTTTGCGGACAAACCAAGATATCCTTGGCCAGTGTACAATTGTAAATCCCATAAACCTAGTAAACAGATTGAAACTTGTGCATTCAACATCAAGCTGGCACCTTTTTGGCAAATTACCTTCTGATTCCTTTTTGATGCAATATATTGAAGTCTATTGTGTTCTCTGTCACAAATTTTTATGTATCGTATATGTCAATGATGTTGCATAACATGCATGCTGGGTCTTGGAAAAGTTTTAAATACCCTAGAAAAAAATCAATTAAGCCGTAATGTAAATATTATGTAAATGTATATGTAGGAATACCCAATAAAGTCTAAAAAAAAAATTCTTCAGAGTCAGGTTGCACTTTTTGCTGATCACCCCACCACAGGTGACTGATAAAGATAAAGCCCTGCTTATCTGCTTGTCATCGGGGTGCTCCTCTCAGCAGATGACCTTCGTAGTAAATCAAGTTCAAAGAGGACGACTGGTGTTTAGCAGAACGTTTTACATGAAAAAAGTGTTTGGTCAACCTCTTCCTCCTCCTTCTTTGATTTGGAGCATTCTCTGACCCGTGAAAGAGCAACAGCAACCCACTCAGACACACTTGATAAGCCACTTAATGACTTTAAAATCGTTAAATTTGAGAACACTACCAAAACAAAGGGAAATTATTTACAGTGCACTCACACTCATTTATTTAGAATGTTTTTCCGAAGGGTTTTGTTATTGCACAACATGCAAAGCACCAACTGCTTAAATTTATGACATTCTTAACTCTGTGATGATTTAAATCAACATTTGTAGGCAAAGGGACTCCAAAGAATGTTAAATGGTTCAAAAAGTAAAAATAAGACCACACAATGTGCCTCCACACTAATGTGAAATAAGGACATGGTCACATGTTGCACCTACTGTGAGATTTATATACGTTTTAATTTTTCTGTGTAATGCAAAGAGAAGGGTGTCCAGGCACCTGTTAGTGCTGTGTAAGGTTCACATTCATTTACAATTCCCGGTAGCATGAAGATCATAGCATAGAATTAATACCCCAGCCTGTAATGTATCATTAGCACAGAAATGCTCTCAGTACATTTTTTAATATTCTCAGTCCACAATGCCCACCTGGCATCCAAATGAGATGATGAATGCGGTGTTATTATATTTCATTGTTCCTTTGATTGAATTCACAGGCACCAGGCAGGGTCTTTAGAAAAAAATTATGTTGAAATGAATTGAAAGTGATTGCTAATGCGTCATTCTGGGTAGGTTTGGCCACAAAAACACTTGGCTAGGATTAAAGTTGTCAAAAAGCAGTTTTGAAAAATGGAACATAACGTAACTCAAATGGACTCAAACACCCTCGTTTATTGGCCTCATCTACCTCCCAAATTGACCATCCAACAGGGAAGCTTTCGTCTTTAAACACTGACCCAACTACCAGCGAGGTTGTAAAAGTACGGAACTTAAACAAATCATTTATGACCTTCGGTACGCTCTGCTTGCCTCCTAATTTACAACACTGAATCTAACACCTGTTTTCTTGGGAATTTACTCTACATTCGGCCATTTTGAAAAACAATCCGCTGCTATTCTGATTATTCTTATACATCTTTGTTCCTGGTTTGAACATTCCTTGAAACATTTTTTAAGTATATATAACAGAGGTGGGAGGAAGTCAAGCCTTCATCTCTAACAAGTCCCAAGTTACTGTGACAAAAATCAAGCAAGACAGGTCAAGCCCCCATTAAACTTCAAGCAAGTCATTACTTGGGTTAAGAAAATCACAAGTCATCAATTTTGATACATTGCCACATTAGAATCTTTGCACTCAGTATCTGCTGGCTCTACTAACACATAATCACACAAGTTTTCTTAATAGTCCCAAACCAAGTCTCCATATTGCCGATTTATTTTCTATTATTGATTCTTCTCATGCATTGAGTCTTTTTCATACATGTAACTAGATAGGTCTCGTTTCTCAGATTTGACGAGATGATTGATACACAAGAGATCACCGGCAGAGAAACACGAGAGATTTGTTTTCATTTTGTCCAAACATCCAATCAATTTGACAAGTTGTGAATCTACCTCAAATTCATGCATGAAATATGCATGCATGATTAGTGTAGATTTATTTTGTTTTATTCCCCCCTTAAATTGAATATCCAAAGTTTAAAAAGCTTGTTGATTATTGAACTAATCAAGTCAGTGTTTATTATTTTATGGACAGAGGCAGGTCAAGGGAAAGAAATGAGTCCACTCCTTTGTTTAAAAAAAAAAAAAGAAATACAAAATAAAAATTAGACTGAATGTCAGCGCAAAAGCATTTGACTTTCTGTTGTTTTTGAAGCAGCCCACATCATCCAAAAGCTAAGAAATACACGTGGTGGCTTCATTTTCCACAGTCGACGTCTCAACTCTATTGGAAGCACTTCAGGGAAAACAGAAAACGTGTTTATTCTGTGTTACAAGCATATTATCACGTTAAAAGAATGATTAATGTATTGTAATTGGATTGCTTTTATGTGGACAAAATTTGAAGTATTGCTCTGACGTTAGCAGAGAGTTTTTGTGGGGGGTATATGGAATCAAAAGTCTCATTTTGGCCTGTAGCTTAGCATGAAAAGTGGCAATACATCACACAGTCTATTTGCTTTAACCTTGACACAAAAACGTGGAACACCAGTAAAAGTTGTTGACTGTTAATTTAAGCAAGCAGATGCAGAAACAAAACTAATTTGTACCAAAGTATTCATCATTCATCTGCTGCGTAGTATTCATACTATATGTTGTTTCAGTGCGTTTCTTTGACCTTTGACACTTGGCCTAGAGAGATGCAAATCCCCAAAGAACATAATGGCTCCCTTCCTGTGTAAAAACGAGGCCGTAAAGGACGATAATTAGGGTTGTCATGGCGACAGGGTCCGGCAAGCTGATGGTGCCACGATCGCTCAGAGAACTTCAAACGCTATCAAAGCTCCTGCCGGGCCAGTACAACAGTTCTGGTTTGAATTAGCGGCAGACTTCCACGGTCGCTCTTTAAATTCAGATCAATATGGAGGACCCCCTTCCAAAAAAAAAAAAAAAGACAAGGGAGAAAAAAAAGCCCGTGCTAGAGTTCTGGTCCAGACAGACCCAGGGTTCTGGATTTCATTAGAGACAATTATCTTATCTGTTTCATCTCACGGCTGCCCCAAAGGTTGGCAGGCGGACCAGCGGGCTCTTTGCAGTTTGAGAAGGCTCGCAGCCAGCCAGAGGCCTGTGGATGGGGTCCTTTAAACACTTGCGTCCCTGCTGCTAGTGATCAAATATTTTCATGCTTTTGTGAAAAGATTTTCTTCTTTCAACCCCACAGGACACTAAAAACACAACATGGCTGCTGTGGCTATTCTAGGATTTTGAACATTTGAAGAAAATTCGGGCCATCGTTGTTAGTTTTGCTCGCAGTGGAAGCTGCATGAACGTGTCTGCACATGAGTCGGGTTTCTCGAGGCTGGTCTTCATCAGTGCACAGTGCGCACCACTGGTACCTGTCAACACCGCCGTTACATTTTACAATGCAAAAACATTCAGTGAAGGTGCACGATTTTAAATTCGGGGGATGCAAACTTTGAGCTGCAATATCAATGAAGAAAATTTGAATTGTTTTGTTTCAATTGCTGACTGTTTCTGAATCAAGATGAATCACCTCATCTGGAAATGTTCAAAATATCAGGAGGCTTTGCCGTCTTAGAGACATTAGAGCAGAAGATACAATTTTGGCAATCAGGTAAGCCACGGTGCCACAGTTTAATCCGAGACTAGAGCGGGGACGATGCCCTGCCGGGTCGGATGAGAATCGGGGGTTGGGAGTGGAGGTAAATAAGCTGAGAGAGACATGAGGCCCAGGACCTGGAGCCTGAAATTGAGAAGCCTCCTCATCAAGGGTTAGGGATCACAGGGCTAGACTTCCCTTCATCAACGCCAAGCTGGGAAATGCAGAGGACAGCGGGGGTCAGCACATCGCCCGCTGTGCGTATGTTACCATGGCAACCAACCCCAGGGCCAAAGAAAATAGATGACAAGTACAATAATATGAGGTGTAATCACCAAGATCACTTGACTGCAGGGTTTGCAGAATCGCCTCTCAAGGCTCCCAAATCCGACCGCCCCACTCCCCAAAAAAAGTGCTTTCAGAAAAAATGAGTCAGTGAGGTGGTGGATTTCGTCCACACTTCCAGAAAGCAGGCAACCTTGAGGGACATGCTTGGGAGACTCTCCATGAGCAGCCATTGAGAGATTCCAGTACACTTCCACCGTGAGATATTTATTTTCCGGTTCTTTGTACTGGGTGCCCTGCAGATGGAATCTCGGATTGTCTTTAAGGGGAAATTTTATGACTTATTAACTGTCAACAGTTCATAACCTCAGAGGAGCTATTTAACGTTCTCCTGTGGTCGCACCAGAGAAGTCCGTGTTTGATTTGGACTGGAAAGATATTTGAGTGTTTTCGCTCTCCACCCTGCCCACGAGCGCAACATACAAAATAAAAAAGCTGTAATCAGCTTAGACATCATGTAAAGATAAGCAGAATGTTTAGTGCGAAATCACATGAACAAAACTCTCGTCATCCCAGACCGTCTTTGGTTGTTCTTCTCTTCTAGCCTAGATGTTATATTGGGCTTGGTGGAATGGTGTCGACGGTGTCACTAAATCATTTATCACCAGCCAAAAACAACCATGATGAATAATTGAGTCCAGATGTAGGTGGTTCATGCAAGATAGCAAGGTTCATTTCCTGTCTGTGCTTTGTAAGACAACCTATTACACCTCCCAGGCAGCTGCCGGCTACACCGACCCGGCCTGAACATCAACACTCCTCAGGTGTCAGTGGAGGAAGCACTCAGCACGCACAACTTCTATTCCGCTATAGATTCAGCCAATCACCAAAACTTTTAGGCAACTTTGCAATCTTCACTTCATTGTCTGCATGGAATTTACTGTGTATTTTCAAAATAATGCTTCCCACAAACAATCAGATGAGTGACCTTAATAGAGAAGGTGAAGAGACTAAAGTCCATGTGGTTAACATGTTAGTAAAGCTAACATAGTATATCTTCAAATTTGTGTGGCAGGTAATGATGGGTAAATGATCCGACCATCTCACCCAACATTAACATTTTTTTTTTTATTGGCCATTACTGAGGCGCTGTAATGGATTAATAGCGTATTCATTCATTTTTATTTATTTCATTATTAATTTTAGTTATTCATTCACTCATTTCATAAATGGATTAATGGCATATTCATTCATTTTTATTTATTGCATTATTAATTTTATTTATTCATTCACTCATTTCATAAATGTCTTTGCATCCTTGAAAAACACTATATAAATTGATTGAATATTATTATTATTATTGTTTTAATGCCTCAAGAAGATTTGATTTAAATGATTCCCAGGAATCTGGAATGGATTGGATTGCACTTTTCCATTCCTTTCATAGGCTAAATATTTTTACTTACATGCTCATATTAAAATGTATCAGTTACATGTAGAAATGCAACTCTAAGTTTTTTTTTTTTTTTTTTTTTACTCGCACGCAGCATTCTACCAAAAACTGACGTGGTCCTCGGTCAAGGTAACAGCCAAGTTTGTTTCATTGCTTCATAACCAAATGTAACCTAAAGAGTTTCTAACATGACGCACACATACACTTGCAGCCAGTAGCAGTTGCTTTGTTTATTTTACAGACTAAAAGATGTGGAGGCCATAACTCTAAGGCTGCCTTAAAAGCATTCTCTTCCGGGCCCTTGGGCTCCATGTGGAAGTCATTAAGGCTTCCATGCAGGTGACTGACACTGAGTGACCACTCCTCATGAGCCATACGTGCGATAATGAAGCACAGTTTCCTATGTTAACTTTATATTATTTGACAAAGAGTGGCAGATATTTTTTTTCCAACGACTCCATTGTCAGAGTCATCAGGTATGTAATGAACGGTACCAGGTGAATGTTATGGTTCCTCAGTCCTTCTATAGTCTTCTGACAAATCTGGTTAAGCTCAGATTTAAATTGAGTGACATTGACCTACATATCTACAGCTGGGAGAATTGGAGCCTTTCAAACTGAATTCAGAGCATCCATCAAAACCTACATTAAGTGTATACCAGCTTGCAAACACAAACACTACGGTGAATATGTTCCTCCCGACAGAATGAATCTGGAGATGGATGTCAGGATTGTTTGGAGGAAAAGGTAAATAGTGAAGTGGCTTTTGGACTTTAATGTTGTGTTTACGCTGTAATTAGTCTTCTCAGAATGAGCCTGCTGACAGAGGGCTTGAGACTGTGTGGCATGATAGAATAAACTCTAAACAGCCCCCGTCTGAAGAATCCTTCAATGCTCATAAACTAAGACGCCTTGCACAAACTACCGCCTCTCGTTTTCCGAATGGGTGGTCTGATTTTTCCTCGTCTGGCTCTTCCACCAAAACCTCTTCCTTCCACTTGTTTGGTCTTCTGTTTATGCTACTCATTCCACTCACTTATGTACGTTTACATTTTGGCCTTCATTTTTCTCCCTGCCCCCGTTTGACCTTCAAGCTCCTAAATGCAAAAAATCAATTTTGAAATTATAAATTTAGAGATTTGGGTCAATCAAAAGTTGCCATTTTAAGACAAGCTACAGTTTTCAAATAAAATGCCTCCTCTCAAAAAGAAAGTTGTCATGATGAGAAATAAATACAAGAGACACTTGTTTTACTCCATCGTAGTAATTTGTAAGTGTCTCCCTGGTTTTTGCAGTTTCCTATGAGGTGAGTTGAGCCGCAAGCTCCAGCCCACATGGGTTATGTCACTACGATGTCCACCTGAGCAAACAGGACAAGGAGGTTTTCTGGGGGCAGACCAGCGGGGAAAGAATTGGTGAGGTATAGGTCCAACCGAGTGACAGCCTATGTATAATAACATTAGTCTTCCTCCTTCAGGACACAACTCTGTTCTGTTTTTTCTCTCGTTTTTTTTTTTTTCTTTCATGGTATTACCTCCAATAGCAACACATTCCTGTCATGCCTCACTGCTGTTCCCTGTTTAGAATTCTCATCACAAACGCCATTACACGCACGGGCTGGAGCCGACCGGAGCACCCGCCAGGGAGAGACTGTGGACCCGAAGGTTGTCCAAAGCCTGCAGTAGAAAGATGAAGGCGTTCCAGCAGTCATCCTCACGCAGACTTTTTCTAAAAAGCTATGAGTAATACTTGAATTGTCCGTAATAGGAACACAATGTTTTTTGAAAAGCGAATAAGCGATGACCTCACTTTTTGTATTTTTTTTTTTCCTGACACTAAACTGTCTTGATATCAAAACTGTCTTTGGTATACTAGGATGGATGAACCCCTCTGACTTCCAAGCGGACGATTTATGATTATGAAGTGGAGCCGCCTTTCAGGATACCACATCTTTATAGAAAGCAGACCTGCTTCGTTCTCCAGGCGCTCTTTTAAGTCGGCCCAAATGCGGCACCAGAGGACCGGAGCAGCCGTCACTCAGCGGACGTTCTGGATTTCGTTGACCCACACTACAGCGTGTTAAAGAACAGAAGGTTCAACACAATCTTACCCGCATAAATAGTATTGTGAACTCTAAAGAAAGAAGCGGACGGCAATAGTCACTCAAAGTCTGGTTGATTTCATCAACCTGTTGTACTCTAGTACAACAAACACATAGGCCTTCACATTAAACTTGTGATTTAAACTTAAAAAAAATAAAAAAAGAGTAAAATTTATGATGATGTCTCACTGGCTTGTAGCGAAGATTCGATTCAATGTCCGTCATCTATTTGGACGATGCAGTCTGTTTTAAAACAAAATAGAGCGACATTAGATTTTTGAAAATCAATTCCACTTTATAACTGTAGGGGGAGCCCCGTAGTGACTATTCTTAATTGCACACGTAAATGTAAACACACCCAAGCACTTTTACAACAACAAGCAATGAGAGGAAATCACACAAATTAAAGCAGGCTGGCTACATTTGTGTGGCAATTTTCCGCTTCTACTACTGGCACAAAGCAGCCTCGGTCATGGCACATTAACACCCGAGGATACAAAGTGGCATGCAGTACCAGCCCAACCGCAACAAGAATTGATCTGTCATTGACCTAAATTCACAACAACTATATGGACTGTGGATGATTTGTCAGATTAAGCAAGGAAACACTTAGTCACACCAGCGTGGGCACGCATGCCCGTCTGGTAGGGTGACACATTCTTACAGTACTGTTGTTGTGATGAAGGCCAACATCGTGCCTCCACTCTGCAGTTGCTCGGTTGGAACTTTTATGCAGCTCCAAGCTGTCACCCTGCTGTTTTCCTCAAAACAGGAAATTGTATAGTTTATTCCTAAATATAGGTTGTGTGGGTTATACAGTATTTCTCAAGGGCACACTTAAGCATTTACTGTATTGGCTTCTGCAATGCAAAAAAAAAAATGACTTACAACAATCTGGATGCCAGTGTGATTGCCACTGTGGTAAAACAAAGGCTGAAGTAAGTCTACATACAGAGATTTAAATGTAACATTTATCTCAAAATGGTGTACCTCTACTTCGTTGTTATTGATACTTTGATATTGAAAATTTCCCACATTCATTTTGATAACGATAGAATGATAATGTTAATGTAAGGACAATAAATATACACTGCCTTTCAAACAACAGTACTGACAAATTTGTATATTTTTGAGTGTAGTTAAATTTAGATAAGCACGACATCCAGTGCTAAAAGATCAAATAAATCTAGCCATGGGAATGTTCTAGAATCTAGAACAATATTATATTTCTAAATGATAACAATGGCTAGTAAATGTTCATCAAATTTCCAAATAACAACTGCAAATAAATTTTCCAGATGTTTGCTGCAAGTAAATTTCCCAGATGTGCTGACTGAGATCATCACCATCAATATAAAATGTGATATAGTAATATATTTTGTAATATTTGTAAATTAAGGATTAGGTTCAGCCACAGGTGGAATTTTTTTCTTCTGAAAGTCAGATGGTAAAATTTTTAATGCACAAGCTTTTATAGGTTAAACTTGAAAAAAAATGTAATATCTCCAAAATTTGGTGCTGGAGAAAAGTAAAGACTTTTTTTAAATCAGTGTCAAAAACACATTTAGTGACATTTAAAGCCATCTCTAATTAAAATTTGCTTTTGACCATAATAAATAACTCAATAATTCAGTGAATAAGTTATGTTTACATAAGCTTGAGTATTGTTATTTAGCTATGAAGATCTGCTTTGCATTTACAGACCACAAACTCTGTTGTTGCTTAAGGAATTTTCAAAGTGGAAGTTTTCTGTAAAAAAAAATGTGGATTCTATGCAAACAGCCCCTCTGGGTGTAATAGTATGTTAACGTTAGCGCTCAGTTGATGCTATTCCAAGTATGAACCACATTGTGGCCAAAGAGTCTACCATTTATTATGATTATGTTCTTTATTCTCAGGGACTTCTCCTTATGTCACTCTTGCGTACCGCCATTCAAGCCTTTAGCTTTATCCCATTGGTAGTTTGAGATTGAGTTCGTTCACTCCGTAGAGTACCATTTTCAAAGCGTAGCGGTAAATGTACAAGCCGGGCCACCCATCACACACTTGAGGCGTTTCATGCACTGCAGTGTATTTGACATCATTTGGAAACCAAACAGATGAGCAAACATGGCGACGGCAACATTAATGGAGCTTGAAGCGCTGATTTCCCAGCATTGGTGACCTGCTACTGAGTAGACTCTCATGTATGCATGCACAGATGTTTCCCGAAGAGGTCCAGCCGTTATAGCATGTAGCGTGACATGCAAATCAACTACCATGCATATGGATTTCTGACTGGCATAGTACTGTGGTTAAACTAAATATAGGGAAATTTGATCATTGCAGATGTTTTACTGTCTGTGAGTGTCAGATTAAATTATTAAAGTTAGATGTTGTATAGTTGTTGTCACACGCTTATCTTAAAAGAAGGTGTACAGCTATTGCCTACCTTGTTGAAGATGGAGGAAGAATGTCCAACATGGAGGCAAGCAGGCAGAGGTAGAAAGGTGATGGCAGGCAAAGGTTGTAGGCAAGCGGGTGCAGCCATTCCAAATTGTTTGTAATCCAACAAAGGATAAATAATCTGAATGCAATGTTTCAACATAAAGGGTTGCAAGAAGTCAACTAAAGTTTGCTTCCCAAGTTCTCCTAGATTCCAAAGGATACAAGCTTGAAGCAGTAACAAACTATATCACTACTATCTTCCTTTGCCTAACTGAGGCTGACTACTATGTGGGAGCAGCCATCTTTACCTGGTCAGGTAACTGATCAGGTGACTGACCAGGTGACCAAAGGCTGTGTCAAAATAAAAGTCCATGGCCCAAGGCCAGCAAATATTCACCAAAGTTCAAAATAAAAGTCCATGGCCCAAGGCCAGCCAATCCGAACCAAAATAAGAGTTTAAGCTGAGGAAACTAAAATGACCCCCTTATAGCTAAAACGTGTGGTTATAACGAACATATTTACAATGGAGCCAATTTTCAAGAAACAAATCATTTTCAATTTCTAAAATCTAGTTCTATGTGTTATTTTTGTCAACAATAAACCTAAAACTATCAAAAAACATTTTGAACATCATTGGTTATTTTGTCGCATATCATTTGCCACACTGTGTAGATTCGACAAGACAAATCTCAGTGGTCGACGGCCACAACCCTCAACTGGCAAAATGAGTAGTTCCGAGCTGGATCTGCTGATGGTCTGCTGGCATGCAGCGTCGGAAGAAATCCTGTTTTTTGCAAGCCCTCGGGATGTCATTTCAGCCAGCAGTGCAAGTCAGGCAACACTTACAAGCACAGCTTGTCCGACCATTTGGAGAGCGGCAGACTAGTTTTATGGTCTCTGTACTGGACGGTGTAAAGACATATAAAAGTGCCTGGTCACTGCAATCAAAGCAAAGAGACGGCAACCCTGTGACGCCAGAGCTGCGGTGATGGTGATTCTCACAGACACGAGAGGCCAAGTTTGTCAGGGCAATGGCGAGGTTCCATCGCAAGATTCCACAGTATCAGTCGGGTCAATCAGTGGCTGAGACAAAGCAGTTCCTAAAGCCAGGCAGTCTTTGAACCCAGCAGGGAGAACTCCCCCGGGTCTCTTATCTCATTAAACTTGAAAAGGTATATTAATCCTTGAAAGGCTAAGATAACAGTAAGGTTGACGCTAGTCAAGGAGACTGACAGCATTATTAACACTATCTCCAATGGGGTCATCAGTGTTTTATCAAAGAAGACAGAAGGAAAAGTTATGGACTTTTTTTCTCTGCTCTTAAAAGGATGTTTGGTTTTAAACTCCTTCAAGGAGGTGTTTTTTCTACTGTGGGATATTTTTCTATACCAGGATTTTTTTTTTTAGATCCTGGTGACAATTCATGAAAACTATCTGCTGTATCAGTCATGAAGAAGAACATGAATATTTTATAATGTTGGTAAATATCTTTTTTACTAACAAAATGAGCTCAAAATATTCAGAAATAAAAGATTCTTCTCCTTCTCAAAGATCAAGTTGTCATTTTCTACACTTCCTCTGCTGTTCTGTGTCCTCTGAATACGTTCACATTCCTTGTGTGAAAATAAAACGCTTCAAAGCGATTACTGAAGTCCATTTCCCTATTCTGGAGTACATGCAAGCCTCCAATGATTTAATCTTGCGAGGTTTATGATTTAATGGCAAATGGCAGCCAATGAAGGACAAAACGCTGGGCCTTGGACAGGCCAATGCATCGCGGGCCACAAACATTCAGTCAGCTTTCAGCAGCACGCCCATCTGACATCAGCCCACCTCCCTCCTTCCTCTCTTTTCTTTCACGCCAGGACACAAAACACTTCTCCGTCGGCCGCCAGTGCTGCACTGTCCCACGTTTCAAGTGCAGTTTAACAGCACATGGAAAGAAAAACACCACGTCGTACCACTGGGTGCCAGATTCATGCAAATCTCAAGGCGCACGCTTGAAAGCTGGAAATTTTCCTTTGCTGTTCTAAGCTGTCTGTCATCGTCAACATTGGTGGGCAGGAGCTGGCAGAGTAGAGTTTCACTGAATACATGTCTTTACTCATTTATCTCGGAATTATGGGCCATGATCTTATGTGATGTCAAACGCTCAGCATATATTGACATTTGTGGATAGTTGAGCATTACCATGAAAGACCAGGATATGTGGTGAATGCTGTTTTACCTTCTGCGGACGCTGTAATCAAAACATGACATCAATCTGCTACAGCTTGCCTATGATTGACAGCCATCATGCTGTGAACGGATGAAGCACTCGGGAAAACTATGCTCGAGGGCCACAATCGACTTGACATTCCATCCATCCATCCATCCATCCATCCATCCATCCATCCATCCATCCATCCATCCATCCATCCATCCATCCATCCATCCATCCATCCATCCATCCATCCATCCATCCATCCATCCATCCATCCATCCATCCATCCATCCATCCATCCACCATTTTTTTTTCACATTTGGAGCCAAGCTAAAGTTGATCACAAATGACATTTTTGTCTTCAATGAACCTAACTAGCATGTTTTGGAATGTTGGAGAAAGCATACTGGGTGTGATTCAAGATGCAAACCTCTTGATTGTGTGGAAGATGTGCTATTCGCAACTTGCTGCCCCATTGTAAAAAAAATAAGATGCAAAGTAAGTATGACGGCGATCGGGGTGTTTCCTCAGTTAACTTTCTGTTTCTAACTTGGACTTAAAGTTGATGTGTGCTCCAGTGGTCTTTACTTTGGCATGTGTCCTGCCTCATTACATCAAAATGTACAATGTTTAAGGGAGCGTTGGGCCTGCATCAAAAAGAGAGCAAAAAAAGTTTAGCCAATGCTGTAAAACTTAAACATAAAATTCTACTTAATTTGTCATTTGCAAACGGGAGAACTGTCATCCTGTGGCATGGAGCTTGAAATATAGGCTGCAGTGAAGCTGATCTCCAACCTTGTGGTCCTCAGGGCCCAAAGAAACATTCCACATCGCTTTTTTTGAGCGTACTGGATTCATTTTTGGAGTCAATCAATCAGTCGTCTCCAATGACTACCACAAAACGACCACGCTGCGGGCTGCGGGTCATCAGTCCAATTAGTCGTGATGGAAGTGTGAAGGGGCCAAAATGCTGAAACCTTCTCAAATTCAACACTCTGCAGCGTCGTCCCCTACGGAGGGCTTCAAAGGCGAGCGTACGTCATGGATAGAACGTTAGGAAGCAAGCCTGACGTGTGCGGTCGAAGCGATTCCCTTTGATTCATGTCGGTGTGACTAAATCAAAACTCAAAGTTCCTGCAAGGAACAAAGTTCAATTTTTTCTCTGAGTGCTTGCAAGCTCTTTTGTTTGCAACGTGCAGTTGCTAGCTAGCTAGCTAGCTAGCTATGCCTACATAACATTTGTGCAGGCATTATTTGTGGAAAAATTATAGTAAATTTTCAGGCTAACTCGTTCAATCTCAAAGATGGTGCCAAATGTGAACTGTAATAAACTCTTGTATCTCCTGTACACGTTTAGCAGAAAACAATGTCGGCCTCAGAGACTTTTGATGGCGTGTATGGCATCTCAGGCCAGCATCACTCGCTAAACGTGCTGTGAAATTGCCTAAGCTGTGTTTGAGGGTATGCATGCAAGTCATTCATCAGCTCACCTTATCTTGACTGGACTAATGCCACCACAATCTGCCCTGCTCATTCACTTCAAACGATGCACTCGGAAAGCTTCTTAAACCCCCTGTAAAGACTTGAGATACATGCCTGAAAATAAAGAGCTGCTTTTTTAGCGTGAGAAAAGCCCATTTGTGTCAAATTTAACTGGCATTTTACAGGGGAAATTCCAAAGGTAAAGGGTGTGCATCAAAAGTAAAAAAGAATTTGAATAATCGTAAATTGTTCAAGGACCCATCATTATCCTAATTCAATAAATATAATCAAACATAATTTCCATGTCATGGGAATATCCTCTTTTTCTCTGAAGGTCACATCCTAAGAATTCCTGACCTATTAAATAGAAACATCATATTACGTGATGTGTCATGGTTATCAGAGCTTTTAAAAGGCCAAAGCTAATTATGTTTGTTGTATTTGTGTGTGATGTTTTAAAGGGAATTAAAGGAGCCGCTTCCATTAGCCGGGAAGCTAGTCATTTGTGTCCACACCCACAACGACGCAAACGCCCATTTCAAAGTGCAAAAGAATGTTAATTCCATCCAGGCATCCAATTAGCTTGTGTCGGGCATAAAAATCAAGCTCATTGTGTGAAGAAACACTTTTGAAATGACATCACAAGACAGATGTGTTCAATTGCGGCGGTTTAGTCCTTCTATTTCATAAATGAGATGTCAGAGTGAGAGTCTTAAGTCTTTTCAATAACCAGCAAAGAGGCGAGAACTTTGAAGGTAAATTAATTTTATTTTTATTTTCTTAAAAAAAGGTGTCACACAAGGCCAAAAGAAGAACAAACAAACAAAAAAAAACTCTTCCTTTTGACATTTCACACCCAAGAAGTTCTTCTCTCGTCATCACAATTCACTCAAAGAGGCAAGAGAAAAGGACTCGTGTTGTTCTGACGGTGTTTACTCAACCTAGCACAATAAAACCCGAACAAAGTGACATGTACGGTTCATAAGACAGACAGCTCACGTGGATCCAAACACAGACTCTCACGAGCAGTTTTACAAACGGAACGGGACGGTTTACAGCTATCCGATACATTGGACTGATCACTTTTAAGACAGACTATACATGTCGCAATGGGCACTTTCAAGGGAAATGGGATCGAATGAGAAAAGCTCCCATCCTGTTTTTTTTTTCTCTTTGTTTTCTTTATGCCTTACATCAAACCTGCACGTTGAGGTAAGCATGCCCACTGGGGAAAAGAGAGGAAGCCATCTCCCATATATAGGACTCCCTTGACCGTATCCCCACTCACTTTGTAATTCGCCTTGACAGTAAATCAATTGTGAAGCCTGGCCCTTTAGACTCCTGACTTAGTCCAAGCCAAGGCCCTCCTCTCTCGCAAACATTCTTGCACACATGAATCACTCCAACTCCTGGCTTCTAGAAGGCATTTCCTGCCCGGCCCTCTCGCTCTCTCTCGCTCGCTCGCTCTGACTCCTCTGCTGAAAGCTGGGCAGGAGCGTTTTGATTTGGACCCGCAGGGGAGGAGAGCTCAGCTAACACGGGGCCCAGACAGAGACAGAACGCTAGCGAGTGAGTGTTGGGTGATGCATGTGCACCCGAGTCGCTGGTGTGGGTGGGGGGGGGGGTGAGTGCTTTATCCTAAAAACTGCAATCCGAGCAGTCGACCGTATTCCATCGACATCGCTCAACACGGGGGAGCGTCCCATGTCAGCATTTAAAATGTACATTCTGGCTAAGACAGATGTTCAACCTTTAACATAGAACATCAATGTAGATTTTCCAGAATAACAGAGTAGGTATACCCCCCCCACCCCATCCCGTGAACATACTGCAAAGATTCATGATCATATTCAGTGCCGAGGAGCATTCAGTGGTGAAAATATGCACGGTGGGAGCTCGAGTTGGCTCGTCCGCACCGTGCACCTGCCTAACCTGTCCCCTTGAGATAGCGTAGACTATGATGCTAAATCCACAGCGGCCATGTACATCATCTTCTGTCAGCCGAGTAGACTCCAAACGACCATAAGCAGCTCGTTTGTCTTGGTATTATGTACAACAATGTAGCCTACATATTTACTACGAGGATGGCGGATAGTCTCAAAGGGAGTGATGACCGAGTGGAAAAGGGATGGTTTGCCACTGCGGCCACAAAAGGCCTACAGTGCCGCCGTGTGTGTGCGCGTGTGTGTACACTACAGGGATGTGCTGCGAATGTTGGAGTGTGTGACGGGCTCCCCGTAATCCTCAGATCATGGCTCTTATCACCAGCCTCCCTTTGACCTGGTGAAGATAGGAGCTCCTCTCCGCCTCCAAGCTTTCGTCCTCGCTATCCAGGGGCTCCTCCTTCACCTTGATGACCCCGTAGTGCGGGTCGGGGAGCTCCACGCTGGAGCCGCCGCTGCTGCTGCCGCTGCTGCTCAGCGTGTGCTTCCGGATGACTCCTCCGGGGGGCAGCCTGTCCTCCTGCATGCGCTCCGGCTGCTCTCCGTGGAGCAGCTCCTCCTGCTCCTCCTCGGACTCCTGCAGGTGCGCGCTGGGTTGACGTAACTGCTCAATGGACTTGGACAGCAGCTGCAGAACACATTGACAATAAGAATAACTTTATTCTACATGTAGCAGGCACGCACTTTCAACCATAAAAGTTTGAGTTCAATCCGAGTTTTCTGCAAATTGAAATCAAACAAACTTCACATGTACTCGGTGTCAGAGAATCTGGCAAGACTTCGGCTCGGTAAGCAACGAAAACTCTTCAAGTGTGTTTTGATTTTCTTTGGCTTCTTTACAGTTTTGTGTTGCTGAGAGGAAAAATTGCCACGATAACCATTGAGTCAAAAATCACTGCAACATGAGAAAGTGTCTGGATAATCTGAGCGGTACAATTTGTGATGAATTATGTGTCATTTTGGTCATTAACTTCTCTTTATTCTTGACAGTTGAGAATGATAAAATGTTATTAGACTTACAAAGTGATAAAGGCTTTATAGTGGTGATGGAGTTCATTTTACATTTACTATGAGCTAACTATCAGTTAGGGAATTAATTAGTTCAACAGTTCCACCAGAAGGGGGCTCTACAGCCAACAACGAAAAGTGCCTGCTAACCAAATTATCTACTACAGCAGGTAGGCCTTTTATAAATATCTCGATTAACCTCTTTAGCTCAGCCTTTGTAAACACCGTGCAGACTTTTTCCAAATGCCTAATCTCTTGTAAATTTCCATTGCTGCCCCCTACTGTAGCTTGCACCGGAGGTCGTGTAAAAACAGCCCCCCCCCCTGACAAGCCTCTACTGGGAAATTAATTAGGGCAATGTTTCACTGATCCCTCGCTGTAAACACTCAGGGCTCATCCCTGATTAGTGGCCATTTATAACCTCCACTTTAAGTGGCTTTACCCCACGATCTCATTGGGTTGGATGATCACAGCCCAGTTTCTTTTTAGATAAAATTACCCTCGTGTGAACCGTTCCCAGCAAGCGTGCCGTGGGAAAAGTAATTAAATTTTATTTAATTTATCCAAAATTATTCATACTTTACATTTATGTTCATCTACCTATTCCAGCAATGTACAGTAACAGGCAGAACAATTAAAATAGCAGATGATACAATAAATCTGCATATTCACGTTGTGATTTATACAACTGAATCAGTTTTGTGTTCTGGGGGTTTAAAACAAAATAAAAATATTATTGGGCAGGCTGGGCATAACTCCTGCATACTGTATAAAAAGGGGTGTCAAACTCATATTTGATATGATATTGATTGAAATCAGTGACTGGTAAAAACAAATCTCGATAAATAAAAATAAATATATACTATATAATACATATAAAATAATAATAAAAGTAATAAAATTGCTACCAATACCTGTAGTTTTAAAAAGTGAAGACAATTTGTAATTTTAGTATTGACACATGAACTCGATGCACAATTTGTCTTTGCGGTCCACATAAAATGATGTGGCGGACCGCATCTGGCTCCCGGGCCTTGAGTTTGACACCAATTCTGTATAAATCTGCATGCAAAAATTTGGAGCAGAATGGACAGCTATTTACCAGACAGCAAGCAGTCTCCACATAACATAAGATCTTTTTCAATTCGCTTGGACTGTTGAAGTGCCTAAAGTACCTCTGTCTAGGACAGTAAAAGGGTTCAAATGGCCTCTTTAGTATGAAGGGGGAAAAAAGTAAGAGTCTATTTGGGGAGAGTGGTCTGATGATTGTAAAATGTCTACTCAACTGGAGGCCACAATTAGAAGAAAAAAGGACCATTCTACGAAAACAAAACTGCCATTTTGATGCTTTACTGAGAAATTTCAAGATAAAGATGGTGCTGAGACGCACGTGTCAGCTGTACACGTCAGTTACCACTTGAGCTCAATTTTTACTTTTTATTTCCTCCTCAGTGGTTTCCCATTCCTCCTTCAGGGCCCAGTGTTGGGACACAGTGCAGCTCACACAATGCCGCCTTTCACAGCGTCCGTCACCTCACACGCGTCCCTCACCAGAATAATTACTCTCTTGTGTCTTGGCGAGGTGACCTCGGCTAGCTTTCAGAAACACAAATATTGCCACAGAGGAACAAAATGTATTCTGGGCTTTCCCCCTCCTCTCTCGCCTACGTTTGAACTTAGCTGAATTGAATTTCACAGTGTTAGCATGTGAACAACACTGGTGCCTTGAGCTATGATAACAGAATTAGTGCAAGGGAAGCATTTCTTCCCCATTTTGAACTTCTTTGTATTGCAGATTTACCGGCAGTGGAATAGCGGTGAAAAACAAACTATGGGTCAAGACTTTTAAACCTCAGCATTCCGGCAAAGATGGATTTGTACCCTTAAAATAACTCTATCAGAGTGATGGTAAAACAAAGCTTCAATTTGCTTCATGAACCAGTTGTTTTATTGTTTGACTCATTTGGATGGAACTCTCTATTCAACGCCATTATTTAAACCAACAGTGCCATCTAAACAAGTCAAATAATTCCAGAACAGGTTCATGAAGCAGATTTGAAGTTTTTTTCTCTAATCACCGATCACTAGTCATAGTATCCCAGTTGTCCAAGAAGAGGACAGACAGAAAGCAATAAGCAGAGACAAACCTTATTTATATGGACTTGCTGCTGGTATTGTTTCTGCTTTTCCAGGAAGTGTTGGTGTTGTTGCTGGATGACAAGTTGTGCCAGTGTGTTCTGAGGGAGTGGAGCTGACTGGGTCCTGTTCAAGGGCCGATGTTTGGGTAGTTTTGGCCGAGTGCTGGGTGAGCAATCCTTCATGGCCAGAGGGGACAAGGGGTGGGTTGACAAGGAGCCTGGACCTTGAACAACAAAGCCCAAAATATTACATTTGCTTAGGGTCATTAGAAATTATATTTATTTATTTTAAGCAAACTGTTCTTACCAGTGGAAAGCATCTTCTGCTGCCTCATCTGCTCCTTCTGGAGAAGGTGCTGGAGCAGAGCCTGGTGACTGGGGCTCACTTTGGATTCCAGACCGTTCTGAAGAGGCACAGGACCTAGAAGATGTCCTGGCAGTCCATGCTTGCTCTCTATTGATCTGTCTTTTAGGCCAACAGCCGCCTGAAAAGTAGATATACAAATGGTGACTCACTTCATATACCACATGCAATACTCCGAATATTGAAGCTGTCTTTCGTAATTATGAACGTTAAATGACATAGCATTAAAAGATGGTGAAACATCACTGCTGTTAATGACCAGGCGTCCTTGGAATGTACCAGAGCCGAACAATGATAAATCACGTGTTGGGTTATCAAGAGTTGTACCTGAGTGGACTTGGGCTTTTTCAAAAAGTGGTGATAAATGAGGTGGAAGATAAGAGCAGGCTTGATACCGGACAATATTTATCTAATGGGTGATAAAATCTTTGAAGGCCACAAGGGTCAGTGGCCTGTGGTCACATGAAGGAGATGCAAAATTATAAATGACTACCAAAAGATACTTACGCTGATAGGTGAAGACACAGTTGGAAGCCCAAAAGAGATATTCGGTAAGGACGGGGATGTGTATAAACTCAAGACGGACACGGAGCTCTCTGGTCGGAATAATCTTGGCTGCGAAGGCCATCGCTATATGACACAGGACAGAAACAAAGAGAAACATTATTTCACTTGTGGGAACCGCCAGCAGTTCAGAATGTGGCAAAAGTAGTAAAAGTAGTGTTCCTTCATCCCCAGTGGATCAAATGCTAGCTGGTCCCCGCCTTTGGGCTCTGCCCTCTAGGAGGACACCACCAATGGGGCACACTTCCTGTAGCCAGCAGAGAAGGGGACCAGCATGTGGTTTTGGAACAGCCTTGTTTATCCTCGCGACCCCTACCAGTACTCGATGACCTGTACGTGGATATCCGGCCCATATTCGACCCGAGGGACCCGTTCCCTCTGTAAAAGGATACCTAATGTAACGGTGCATCAACACGCATTGCTTTTGCAACAGGCATGAGGTCTACAGGCAACCCGGCGCTCCACCAATGACTTTTCACGAGAGCTTCGGCTTGTGCTGAAACAATAGCAAGCTTGTGTGTTGACGTTGCTCGCGACGCGGGTGTCTTTTTGGCTACCAGCGCCTGGGATTTCAATTAAACGCCACGGTCCGTTTGTCTCCCCGAGCCCTGATGTCAGGGCGTCTCTGCGTTCCCTGTCACTGGAGGTCCTCGCAAGAGTAAACAGCCATGGTTCAGGAAAACACAGCTGCTCTGTTGAGATTGCAAGTGGATGTGTCATATCTGCCACCCGCTATAATGGTCTTCTTTGTGAGCTCGGTCCAAGGGGATCTATGGGCCAGAACTCAGCCTTGAATCTATCAAGAAATGCCTCGGAGGAGGCGCGAAGCCAAGTCAATGACAGAAATACAATGATAAGCCAACAGCCCAACTCGGAGCCAAATTTCAGATTGTTTTTTTTTTTTTTTTTTTTTTTTTGAGAAGCCTAATTGTGCAGAACATCTGGAGGAATAATGTGAGCGATAAAAAAGGAGCAGGATTGAAACTGTTGCTGTTGTTTGCTCTTAAATGCTCACATTTCCTGCAAAATGTGTTGTTTTAACACAAGTAAACCTGGCGCAGTCGGACACACGGGTCAAGCTGTGCCTCTTTAATGTCGGTGTGGGTAGTCATTTTCACTGGAGGGGAACAGACAGAGGGCAAATGGCTGTTTTTATAGCTGCGAGCAGAAGGGCAGCCAAGCATTTTGTACTTTCACCCCATCTCGCCAAAACCTTTTTTTTTCTACACATGCATATGCCACAGCTTCCTTCATTTGGCAAATAAAAAGCACTGCAGACATTTGGCCAATGTACCTCAGTTTTTGTGGTAGTAGGCAAAGAGGAGGGTCCATTTTCTGCCCCCAAGGCACTGGAGGCCCCGATGGGGGAGCTGGGGCCGGAGCCAGGGGCACTTTTTGTGGGTGTAGAGTCTGCAGAACATATACAAGTTACAAGTAATGAGTATTCATGCACACGATACAACTAAAAAAAAAAAGAAAAAAAAAAAAATATATATATATATATATATATTATATATATATATTTTATATATATATATACACACACACACATAAAATGTAAATAAAAATATATACATAAAAAATATACATACATATATTTATAGATAGATACATATACATAAAAAATACATATATACATAAAAAATATTTTAACTGCCATAAGCTTGGTCTCATACCCATGAGCTCGAGTGCCCTCTTCTTATACGGTGTGACGAGGTTGCCATCTTTTCTCTTGAGCATGGGGCTGCTCCGTCTCTCAGCTACTTTCTGTTTCAGTCTGGACCGCACCTTCAGGTTGGGCTCGGAGGCTAAAAAAGAAAGAAGATAAAAATAGCGAGTGAACCTTTAGTCTCAGTTTATTCTCTGAGGGTGAAAAATGACCCGATGGTGTGAGTAAGTCAAAGCAGTGTTGTTGTTTTTTTTCCCCTCTAGCCAATGTAATGGAACTTGTGAAAGCAAACAGGAACATCATAAAATCAGACTATCAATCAAGTTATTATATTATCACACGTCAATTTGGGGTTTACAGAAAAAAAAAATTTTGGGATCGATTAAATGACTCAAGATCAGGCCTTTTTCCAAATCATCTGGACTAAATTAGCTCGTGAAACACTGAGAAATTCTGCCGCTACCTGCCGCCCTGGTGACCACAGTCTGATACAGTAGCAACAGTTAAACTAACACAAAAACATGGCAGATGTTTCAAACTCCCCACAACACCTCCCACCTCCTAATGCAAAACAGAAATACCGATACACTCCTCCGTTTTCAACAGCCAGGCCAGATAGCAGACCAGCCAATTTTTCTCTTGTGTGACTTTTCACCTAATAATTTTTAAAGTCAAAATTAGGAACACTCAACTTGAAGTAGATTTTACTAAGGATACTAAGGATTTTAACCCACGCAGCCAAAGCAAGACCCAAAACTCCCATAAGATAAAATACGCATGCTGCAGTGACGTTATGTAAACCTGTTACACAACATCTTTTTTTTTTTGATTATTCAGTTTGTGAATCAAAAATGTTATTTGTGTGTGTGTGTGCATACATTGCGAAGATCATGCAGCTGAAAATGGGGAAGTAAGGTTATGATGACGTAGGAGTGCCGCAGGGGAGGATGAATATGGAGGCGGTGCTGGAGGGTAGATAGGGGCACAGTGGGCCAGATGCTGCTATTTCTGGCATTTGTCAAAGCAGCCAAAGCCTCATCCCTAATACGTGGCGGCGGCGGACCTCTAATCCTGTGGGTGTGAGGATGAATGAAAGGGAGGAAGAAAGAAGAGAGGAGTGGGAGGGAGAAAAAGGCTGCTGGGAGTCCTGTGAATCTGCTTCACGCCCCACTGCCTTGATTGCTTTCTATTTTTATACACTGCTGCTGCCACTAAGCAACATATGCCAATTGGTCACCACGGGAACGGCAGACAGCGGCATGGGAAGGAACGCTTTCTCACTGGTCCCCGTGGAAAAACACAAAATCGCCCTGATGCTCCGAGATACAGAAGGCAATTATGCCAACCTTAAAGTGCAGTAGAAGCTTTATGACAGAAAGATTAGATGGGCGAATAACGTGGAATTCCATCGATGATTCTGAGAAAGATGAATCAATCAATTCAGTGCGTATCTAGGCAATTACCTCCACAACAGGCTTTTCTTTTACATTTTTTGAGTTACGTTCTTAATCTAAATGCCATTTTAGGAGGTTGATAGTTATGGCATGCCAAAAAAAAAAAAAAAAAAAAGATGGTTTTGTCCAGGTGTTTCTGCTGTCGTTCTTGAGTACAACTAAAATAGGTTGACATCAATAATAAAAGAACAAGTACGGTATGTACACCGGAACTTGCTTGATATTTAGCTCTGTCCTAAATATAGATTCAACTTTCAAGCAGTAATCCCGCCTCTAAAATTCCCCTCGCGCTTTCAAAGTTAATTGTTGAGTAAACATGATAGTTTTAGCAGAGGTTAATTCAGATACACATAAAACTTTGCCTGAACAGTTTGTCCATTTTTTTATTATAGTGACTATTATTCCTCTTAAGCTTTAAGTGAATAATATATGAATCCAATAAATTATGATATACATTTTTTTAACCTATCCCTGGCCTACTATTTGGCAACCGCCAACACTATTTCCTGTTAAACTTGGAATGGCTTGACATTTACTGGGTTTGTAAAAGTCCCAAGACTCATGAAAAGAACCACGTGTGACAAAATATATATTCCTGACAAATGTGATTATGAAACTCTACCAGAATAAACAATGAACTTCGCCCTTTGGCCCAACCGAGCAGTCGTGTGTCTCACACAGAGTACTTGAGTCACCTCCATTTTGTTTTGAGAGCACTATCTTTTCTTAAACAAACAATCATGTCAGGGCCCATCCCGACCGCGGCAACACCTGCCAATCAGCCATCGGTGGCATTCGGTGGCTGGGAACAACGCCACCTTTGTGCGTCAACCTTTAAAATGGCTCTAATGAAGACAGACAGGAAATGGGGGAGGAAAGACTAAGCAGGAAATGACCACATATAGATTCAGGAATCTATGAAGCAACAAGTTTTATCAATGTGAGACGTCTGCACAATTCCTCTGAGTAATCTCGAAACTGGGTATACACAAATTAACCAGTAGGGTCGTTTTGGAAATTAAAGAGACACTGAGGGGGAAAGAACATAATGTAATTTGGTGACCTCATAGCGGAGAGTTTTTTTTTTTTTTTGGAGCTCGCCAAGTCTTGTAAAAACGAAGGGACGGGAATTATTTTTATTTATGCAGCATTCCCCAAAGGCCTCCTCAAGCTTTAAACCGCTAAAGTTTTTTTACCTTTCGGTGGGAACCTGTGTCCGTTCAAAATTACTTCTAAAGCCCAGAATTTGGGAAAGATTTAACTGCTCTTATTACTGCATTTATTACTTTCTTTAAACAGTTAATCAGAGTATATTATTAGTCATGGTTCTAATAATGATATAAAAAAACAACATCATTAAATGTGTCTGAAATTGTTTCAAAGTGAACTATGAAACAACTAAAGAAGGAATTCAAGTGTCCTCATTTTGTGGTTCCCTGGATGGATGAGAGAAGCGGGGGTCATAATGAGCCTAACTGACCCTATTAGCAGGTCATCAGCAACCCCAGGAAACACTCAATAGCTCTATAGATCTCTTGATTGACAGAGGTCAAACGGGATTTTAATTATAGCCCACACTGTTAGAACTTGTGGTACGGTCCTTTTTGTTCTTCGAGGTACAACTTGTACTCATGTACAATGTGTAATGTAGACTCCATAATAACTGTTTTCTTTCCCAAAAGTTTACAGGCTGGGAAAGCATTAGATTTTCAGGCATCATCATAATGAGCAAATACATCAATAAAGGTCCAGTTATTTATTTTTGACTGCAAGTGGAGTCCAGTGAATGCAAATGAAAAGCAAAGTATGCACTAGGTGTATATTTCTATAATTGTTGTATGTGTGTCACACATATGCAAATGAGCTGACCTGTCTTCCTCAAGGGGAAGTCGTCCTTGCCGTCAACGGGTGATGGCAGAGTGTAATGGCAGGTCGGGGACATGCCGCCCAGTGGTGGAGAGCTTTGGTCCAGAGAGATATGATGAGAGGACCTGAGGACACAAAACAATAAAAGGACACAATGCAGTGTAGCAATGTAAATGTGCACCTCAAAAGTGCTTTACATTCATTTAAAAGTAGTCACCTGTACCAGAGCTTGGGGTGGTGGATGAATGAATGATTGCCACCATTACTGGTGGGATCCTTTGCTGATTTGCTCAACAGAAACTCTTGGAGTTTCTGCTTCACCTCGGTACTGGCCACTGCACCTGTGAGACCAAAAGGTGCAAGAACAAGGATTGGGGTTACCCTAAGGATACATGACTTGTGATGCATATCGTGAATTTCAGATTATTTCTGTTTTAACTGCTCAGTTTTTGTCCCTTGACATGTAGAAAGATCCCCCCCTAGCGGCCAATAAGAATTGCAACAACAAAAAAATGTGAGCGAGAACACTCCTATTGCAGGCCGACAGTTTCAGGGCATCGTTTCAAATTACCTGACCTGGCAAAGTCATAAGTCATCTCTATTATTAGACAGAATGTAAAAACAGAAATGAAACCTTAGACCTTAAGCTATTCTCATAGTTCTATTAAAAGATATTTTCAACAAAATTCCAGGATTAAATGGCACCAGGAAGCCTTAGCTATTTATATTGCTTTAATTATAGTCTTTTTTTTTATAATTTTCACCTTGAAATTACAAAGATCCTCTTAGCCTCTTAATTCTAAAACCAAGCTAATAATAATGTGCTAATAATAAATTTTAAAAAGCAAACCTGAAACAATGTGAATAAAAACAGAAACCATTAGAATTTGATAAAGTTGGAAAATTATATCATATGGAACAAATGTCGTGTATATTGTAGTTTTTTTTTTTTCCTCTCAGTTTTGTGTAAAGTAAATATATTATTTAATAATAATAATAACTATTTTTTTAGAGTGATTTTCGCCCTCGGTGTGGAGCTCTTACTCTCTCTGGCTCGCTCTTTGGCCCTTAGACTCATGCTGGAGATGTGCAGCTCTCGCCGATGCCTCTCTTGCTCTTTCTCCTGCTGGTTCTGCTGCTGGCTCTGTTGGTGCTGCTGGTTTTGCTGCTGCAGCTGCTGTTGCTGCTCCAGACGGCGCTCCTTCTCTGCAAGTTCCTGCTGCTGTTTCATGGCGTGGAGCTCCTGTTGAAGCTGAGAGCGCAGCAGAACCAGTGGTAAGCGTGAGGTAAGCAACTCTCGGTGCTTGATGTTTTAGGAAATCACAGCTATTTTTGTGACCTTACTGTGGTTTTGTATTTTACAGTGGTGGATGATTTGATGCTTGCATGTGAAAACATTTTTCACACTGTGCTGTAAGACTTTTTCTCCCTAATGTTTCAAGTTAAAGCTGACCCACCTTGAGGTGCTCCTGGAGCTGAGCCTGGTGCTGACGGGTTAACTTCTCATGCTGTTTCTGGAACTCGCTGATGAGCAGCTGCTTTTGGATCTGCTGCTGCTTTTGGATGAGAAGGAGCTCCTGCTGCAATTGCCGCTCCCACAATCCCGGGTCCGAACCTGGCCCCAGCATCCTCAGGTCTGTGCGCAGGTCTAACGGAGATATGGGTTCCACAACCAGTGGGACGTCGGACTTAATCTCCACTGTATTCCAAAACAAGAGGAAAAAAAATTAAATTAAACGTCAAATACTGAATGCGTCTCCGTCATGAGACACAGTGTTATATCAGTGCTGCTGTATAATGGAAAGCGAGGAAGAGAAGGAAAAAAGTGAGAATCATGAAGGCAAAGCTTTCTCTCATGCAAACCTGTAATTATAATCGTTTCTAAAAACAAACACTGGATCACATCCGGCAGAGTCTACTGGGAGCAGCTGTACTGAGGACCCAGTGGACATTTGGCACGGAGCTCACAGTGGACATTTCAAGTATTTATTTAAATCCTATTTCATAAACAAACGACATTCTTCTCATTTCTCCTAGGACATCATGTCACTTATAAATCCTCAAAGGAAAATATATTTTTTAAGGATGACGATCATGGTGGCATAATACTGTATTTTGACATCTTGCCAGTTTTGTTAATGAGTGCTGACGTTAATGGGAAGTGTTTTTGTCATTACGTATAATTGGCAGATATGAAGACACCGAGCTTCCTTTCGTGCCACGAGCTCTGTGTATAGAGGGAAATGATATGTAGTTAAAAACATGGAAGACTAGTTCATCTGCATTTTCAAAAGAACTATCCATGAAGTCCATTTTAATTTGTGTAGCTGGACATATTGTATAATCACCCAAATTCTGTTTTTGAAGAAACATCACAACCCATTTGAAATTCCAGTAGCTGCAATTCGATTTATTGAGTGCCTTCATTGCCTTAATAAACACACCTCACATTTGTCATTTTATGTATTGCGACACTATTTCCTTCCTTGAAATATTTTTAATAACCAGTCACTATATTTATTATATACCAGTCAAAGAAGCATCTTCTGACTAGTTGCCATTATTCCCTCAGGCAGGTACACTGATGTTAATTTGCATAACAGCCAGCATTGCATTTGTACGTGGCGTTGCTGATTATATAAATAGCGACATAAAAGCAAGTGGTGCAATCCTGGTCTGTGACAACCCCCACATGCGAGTATCCGCCACCCTAACTTGCTGCTGTCATAGCAACACCAGCTACGTAATTATGAGCACACACCCCATCCTGCAGCGATGGAGTCTCACCACATGTCATCTCCTGCCTACTGTGCCAATGTGACATGTGGACTATTATATCAGCTCTTATATAAAGACGGAGTCCCCAGCAGAGAGAAACACAATAAAAAGAAAAATTGCACAATAGTGTGTGATAGTCTTAGAAGAGGTTCAAAGAGTGAAGACAACCAGTAGGGAGTCCTGGTGTTCTAAAAACAGCTTCAGTGAAATGACAGAGGAGGGCACCGACATGAAAAGGTACCTGTAGATCAGACTCCTCTATGTTGACAAGGAAAATGCATCTTGGCGTGCAAGTACTTGACAAAGGACTCTACTGTTAACGGGCGCTGTTCCAGGGATAGCCGTGAACCTGTGAACCATTCAAGGACTCCGTGAGTCAGACACCGTCAGTGCTACTTCTGCCTAATGGACCTAAAAATAGCAACAAAAACACCTGCTGGCAGGGGGAGAACTCGCCACTGTGATATTTAATTAATCTCATATTTCATTCCCAACCCTGACTGCGAATGACATTAAGGATCTTCACTTTGATCGGCGCATCAAGCTGAGCCTCTATCACTATTTCTTAGACGTGGTGGTGGTGGGGTGGGGGGGGTGGGGGGGGTGTAGGCGGGAGTGTGAAAGCTTAAGGCCACATTTGATAACCGAGCCTGCATGAAATGGCCCTTGAGGAAACCACAACAGCCTCACGCGCCCGAGCTATTCTTGTACACCCACCGTCCACAAGAATAGCACAGAGCCCAGCACCAAAGTTGAGGGAAAATAATGAGACCCTTAAGGTATGGTGATTATTCAAGTGCACCAAATGGAAAATTGACAACATACATCCATCACGACTGCCATAAAAAAAAAAAGTTCCAAACGTTCTTCAGACTATATACTTCACCCCAAAACAAAAGGCGTTTTGACAAAAAGCACACGCAGTACTTTCGAGCATGAAAACAGAAATCTTTAGCTTCTGTCGAAACGAAAATAATCCGTAGGCAGGCAAGAATACCGAACCACCAGTAACTGAGGCCAAATATAAATGCTCTTAATATAGACAATGTGCGAAAGACTGTCACACTTGTGAAGCTGCCATCTTAATTTAACACTTGCAAAAATAAAAGCGCCATGTTGCATTCATGTAATCTTCAAGTCATAATCAGGCTTTGGGTCATGGTGACCCTTGATGCAAATAAATGTTTCTAGATTAGAATGACACCTCTCACGCTTGGACGGCAGCACCAATGCACCACGCACTGGTAAACAAGATATTTATGAATGACAGCTCCCAAATGTGTTTTTAGCCCCGGGCAAGTACCCTGTTGCCCCATGCCCAAATTCCTCCCTGTAGAAGGCCCGCCGAGCGGCGATTGGGTGACTCACGCCGTGTGACCACTGCAGTCGGAGCGCCAACGATCTTAAAAGTGTTTACTCTCCTTGCTCTTGGTTAGAGTGACAATTACAGCCTTAATTTGAGATGGCTGCTCAGAATAAAATGGCTTAGAGAGAAACAAGTCATTTATAATATAAATATCACTCACTAAACACAAAGCTGTTCTTACAACTTCACTTCCATTGCACCAGTTGCACGATTCTGATGTTGGCTACTTTTAATCATCTTTTACAAATAAAAAAACAGGGCATAAGCAGTACTTAATCGCTTTGTTCGTGTGGCATTTTGCCTACATTTACTAATCCAAATTCTCTCTGACAATCAAAATAGAAGCAGAGACAGAAGAAGTGGAAAAAATAAGCTGATCTTAGTGACTGCAATGTGGCACTGGATCTCTCATTAAGTGCCTTGTTATTTTGAGCAGCCGGCAAGTCTAAAGCAGGAAACGGCGCTTTATTTTTAAGACGTCGGCTCGTCCTTGCCGCTGAGCCAGATTTCAGACTTGCAGTGCTATCTGTTAACAAAGAGGCCTGACCCGGATCACCGTGCAAGCTTGCTGGCTCCTGTTTGGCCGTCAACAAAAACAACACAATACATTCATTAATTATTTTTAAAAAACGACAAAAAAACATCATCCTCTAAAATTGATAGTCAAGTTCTATGTAAATATGGCAATTTTTGCGGAAACTATGACTCATATCCGAATACATCAATCACCAGAAATCAATTATACCGACGGCGGGAGCCACAAAAGCATCCTCAAGCCTTCTTCCTCAAAGCCACAAAGAAAAATCTAAAACAACAACTGGATTATATAACCTATTATTCTACTTTTTTGTGTATGTGTGTCGTGAGCACTTCAAACACCTTCTGAGGGGATATAAAGGTAGATGAGCCACACAAGGGTACTTGGAAGGTAGACTATTATTGTTTGCAAGCTTCCTATTGAAGTGGCTTTGCATCATGTTTTGCACTCAGACTGAGCTAATTAGTTTCCTGCTTTGAGAGCCCATTTGAACAAGCTTTCGTCTGATGTCACTAAATCACACGTATTTACGTGAACTACTTGAAACAGTAACAGTATTATCTAAAAATATATATTTATTATGGTTGGATTGCCATTGACCTCAATTCATAGCACTTCACTTAGTCTTTTGGGATTAGTTCAGAAACACCTTGTGAATATTTGTCAAAATCTCAAGTCATTTACCATAAAAGAAAAAACAAATCCAGCAGGCGAATGGGTTCCACTATTAATATATGTTCCAAGGCACTGTTATATCAGGAGCATGCCAAGATGGAATGATAATGCACAGACGCCTAATCTTAGCAGGCTAATGCCATAAGCTGAAAATAACTCACCTAAGAATAGCTGACCCACAGAATAAGCAAGGAGGCTGAATTCGGACGCTCTGTGCAGCCGTTGTTTGACAAACAGGCCTCGCACACAGAGGACAAGACGTGTGACAACATGATTTATTGACAGATGGAATGTGTCATCCTCCTGTTTTCTTTCTAAATTTGTGTGGCCTCTCGGGGTTTTGCCTGCAGTCAAACTCATGCTTGTTTTTTTTAAAAAGACCAAAATTCACATTTGATTTATTTTTGTCTCACCTAATTGCTATTCAAGGTATATCACATTAACCATATGATTCATCACTTTGTCACCAAACACCCGTGTCACTTATGACAATCAACAACTATGCAGCCCATTCAAACATTGAACAATTACAAAATGCAATGTCCTGACTCATCTTAAGTCCCTTTTGCTGCCAACTCATGTGAGTCAATACATTGCCGTATTGTAAATTTCCATTTTATGTCAAGCCAGAAATAAAGCACTCAGTATTCTGTGGTCAATGTTCGGAGAGAAACCTTTAAGTTGCCCCCTCTGCATTACCATGACACTTTTTCCACTTCCCTAAAAAGTACACGAAAACAACATCCCCTTTATAATCTCAGTGACTCACTTTGACCGGTAAGAGTTTGGGAACAAGGGTTGCACACTTCCTATTCATATTGTTTAGCACAATGACAGTTCCTATTAGAAAATTGAGCTGCTTGAACGCTCAGCATTAGAACCGATTAACAGAACAGAAAGCGACATATGTCATGATAAATACCTCGATTCAGGAAAAGGTGCGTGATCCTACCACGAAGCCCAGCTGAGAGTTGTTCTTTGCACAGAAAAAGAGAGACTCGCTGCGCGCAGAGTTGGGTGGAAGAGCGAGCGAGAGAGTGGGAGAGACACAAGTACACTGACGATGTGCGATGTCAAGATGGAATGCACGAGTAGAAAAGCCAAGAGAGGGGGAAAAAACTAAAAGATGACATCCCGAGGTCGAGCAACTTAAAAAAAATGATCACCTGAACTGTTCACGTTGTGCATCCTGCTCTGGTAAAGGAGCGGCTGGGCTCCAACGCGGCCGTCTGTTGTGGAGAAACTTGACTCGCCCTCGTAAATCGTCTGCAGCATACTCCACTTAGCACTCGGGTCTCATCGCACGCCGTCACCAAGAGAGCCACCCCTTCAGCCACCCGGGGGAGCGAGTGCCTTCCTCCGCCTCCTCCTCTGAGACAGCACTCTTCACTGGAAAGCAGGAGTGCTCTCGATCTCTGCAGGGCTGTTTGCTTTCAGCCCCGGCCCGGCACCCAAACACTAAGACAGTGTCAAGCTCCCTGCCTTCTCTTCACAGCAACGTGTCAGAGGGGAGCTTGCAAATGTTGCCTGGCAAAGTCGTGTAGTGTGCGCTAAGCACCTCACTCAGGCGAGCAATGCAAGCTGAGGGAGGGAGTGAGCTTCATTTGCATGTGAATCAACAACTGCGTGGCCCACAGGTGACAGAAATAGAACAATAGCCAGCCCTGGCTAAAAATAGGTCAGGCGAGGCGCAGGGATTGGAGCAGCATTGATGCGTTTAAAAATACCACACCAAACACAGCTGTCTTCTGCAGTTTCTGCCAGAAGGCATGTCTCCTGACTCCCTCTCTGCAGATGGAGTCTTGATCTCCCCTCCCTCTTTGAGTTGTGGAACAAGTCTCTATTTCTATCTTCATTTTGTTCTCTCAGGTGGACGAGCAGTAGGATCCCCTTTACACATTGATGTAGTTGTCAAATGATTCACAAAAAGTGCTTCTTTCATGTGATTCACAAAAATGCCGGCTCTATATTTAAATAGCTCCTGCTGTAATCCACCACAAAGGCATGCTTAAATGGATATTTCCCACCTCTTGTTCACATTCTCTGAGCCAAAGCACTTGACTAATCAGTCAGCATTGGGTTGTGTCAAGTTGAAATTAAATCGTTCGTTTACCAGTGAGCGGATGAAAATTGGGAAATTGAGTCGAACTACTTGATCTTTCTCAAACCGAGTTCTGTACTGTGATGACACTTTTGGGGAGAAAGGGTGCTGTGTCCGTCTATTTTAACCCCTCAAGGTACAATTAATGCTAATACGCCCTTTAACTTAAATCTTTTTATCCCAGGAGCCTCGGGTGGTCCAATTCGGATGTAGGTCAAGGCAGTGAGAAAATAACCAATTATCATCTCATCGGAATTATGCTTGTTGAAATGATTTTTAAAAATCAGATCAGTTGGCTGCAAATAGAGCCCAAACAATAAGCCCTCTCAACAAAGGCCTAAGCTCTAAAAATGCTAAAATGTGTCTACCCAAAACAACAGTAACCACCATTAAATAAAAATAAATAAATATAAAAAAAATTAAAACAGTCAATGGAGTTTACCTGCATTTAAATCAATGAGAAGAGTCTGACCAATGCAATGTTCTTATTTACAATATTATTGTTGTTTATATGATTAAATAGACAGTTAAAAAAATCTGTTACTACTACCATTAAATCAGAATTGAGCACTGCAGTGTACATCCAGCCTTCGAAGCAACTTTCTCCGACTAACACCCAACATGATATGTTGAAGTGGTAGGCCACATAAACACTGTGTTCACTGAAGACACATTGCCGAGTGTGTGTCGGCTCAGTGCGCTTATGTGTGGGGTTCGAGTGTGTATTCAGGCCAGTGCTGTTACTCGGGAAGCATGCTTTCAACTTGCCAACTGGAAGATGCCGTAACAGCGCGACGGCAATTACATAAACTAACTGTGTCAAGAGCATCTCCCATGGCGTACCCCCCGCCCCCTACCCCTACCACCACCAGCCCCATGCAACAGCCTGTCTAATGTGATGTATAATGTGGGACTATGAGAAAATGCAAACACATTACTCACTTTTAAAACCCAAACCCTGAGAAAATATACAATTTCATGAGTGTTCTATTAATACGCCTTCCAAAACTAGCCAACATCCATTGTTGATATAATGTGACTCCCTCCCATAAAAGTCAAATCAAATCTGACCACTAAGGCAGCTTTGTGGCCAAGCAGCCTGTGCCTTTAAATTTTTCATCTTCCTTCATAATTTGACCTGTCCCCCAGCCAGGGGCGTGGAGCCAGAACAGCTATTTTTAGGTGCTGCGCGCTGACGACTGGCTGCGGACGTGCACGCGCGCACCCACGTGCACACGCAGAAAGACTTTTACTGTTATTTCAGCTAGGCAAACATTGAACCCCTCCATCCTTTTATCACAGCCAAGGAAGTCAAAATTGGACCGCTCAATGAATGTCTGACATTAATTATGCCGCTTGTGAGCCAATTAGCCAGAATAATATTAAGAGAAAAAAATCAAAACTTCTGCTTTGTGCAACTTTTACAGCTCTTGTCACTCCTATTTTTTATGAAATGGTTGGCAGTCCCACTGGATAAGATTTGTGCGAGAGATAAGAAATCCTCAAGCCGAAGGTAAGGATGGCTAAAGACTCCATCTGTCGCAGCATCTGTCGGAGCAAAAGATTGTTGAGTCCAGCCCCAGAGGCTGACCTCCACAAAGGCCAGGAATAGTTTCTCAAATGAGGAAGTGAGTCCATCACATGAATAATATGAAAATGGAAACGCTATTTATATGAGCGAGAGCACTGCTAAAATTGAATTACAGCATTACTTTCTTCAACAATCTACCAAACAATTTATTTACAAGTGGCCCTATTTTTTTCCAACATGCTTTGTATGTTACTACTATAAATTGGAGGCAATATTCCCTTCCTAGTATTTCACTTGAAATATATGTTAGTAGTGATTAACCTAAAATGTTTATTTCTGACTTGCTTCCTGGGGCTGATGAGGGATTGTGGATTGGAAATAGCGCCGTCCAATTGCTAGGGGCCCAGTAAACCGGCAATGTGGCGAGACCGTTATAGCTCCTTGTGCGTCACCCGTGGCCTTTGTCTACTTTAGTCCTATTAAAGCATTTAAGTGTGAAAGTCAGCATCTCCGCACGATCGTCACTCTATGTACTGCCAACTGTGTCTCCGTGTGTGTATATCTGACCCATTCAAGTTTTATGTATACAATTAAGAATGGGTGATTTATCCGTTGATCTGTGTCGTCATGCATACATTTTTCTACAGAAAGAAAATTAAGAGCGCCAACCAACAATGAATGTGAAGCATCTTTTTATGCATGGCTTAACTTGAATGATCTACAACACAGGTGTCAAACCCAAGGCCCGGGAGCCAGATGCGGCCCGTCACATCATTTTATGTGGCCCGCGAAGACAAATTGTGCATCAAATTCGTGTGTCATGACTGGAATTGCAAATTGTCTTCACTTTTAAAAATATCTTTTTTTTAAATATTTGACCAGTTTTTACTAGTCTGATTTGAGAACGAGTTATTTGTCAGTTTGTTTTGTAGCTTATACTTTATATAATATGAGGTGCTCATACATTTATTTGGGTTGACAGTCAGACAGAAACTATGACTACAATGCGGCCTGTGAAAAAAAATGAGTTTGACACCTCTGATCTGTCCATTCTATTATGATAAATTGTGGTCAGCATGGAAGAGCTTGAATGTTTCTTTAAAATTGACTTTCTCACTCTGTTACTGGACCAGTCCCCCCGACTTCTGTGGCTTAATCACCATGGCACTGCTGCCTTGTGACAAAGTGTGCATGATGAAACCCAGCAGGGAGCCAGGCGGGAGAAGGATAAGTGTTGCAAGAAATAAATTAGGTGGACAAACACAGCTCGCTATAAATGTGATCCTGGCTAGAAAAAAATTGTTGTTTTTCTTTTCAGAGCGTACAATCCATTTGTGCGAGGGAGTGAGCGTTTTATTGTTCTCTGAACTTCAGGGCCATTTTCTACTCACGCGGGAGGGACTGTCCATCGACCAAATATAAAAATATGTTTTGGTTGATCTGCTTTTGACTTTCTGCCTGTATGGATGCAAAGTTTCATCGTTAGAATAAGATCATTATATATATTCAGAGAAGATTTCCCCCCCAGCAACCCTTGACGCAAGAGCCCCACCCGGTTTTTTCCCTGAGGATCATCTCCCTGGTTGCCCTGACACTGGAGGGAAATTAACTTTCCTCCCAAGTCCCAAATGACCTTATTGGCCCCCATCTTACTTACATCAGTTCCTCATGAGTCACCATATTGGCGGAAGATTTTCCATTAATTTGCAGCGGACGGCGAGGGGGGGGCTGTGCAGGGTGCTTATATCGCTGCACTAGCCTCCCTACCTAACTTATAAACATTTTCCATTTACCTCGTAGTCAGTCTCATAAAAGCACAAAGGCTGTACAACTGTTGATGTGATGAAATCCAATTAGTGTGTACATCTGGATGTGTTATGTGAGTGTTTCCTCACTAATGATTTGGGTACGCTCACTTTTTATTAGGTTACTCTGTCTGGCATCCTGTGGTATTTCCTGTTGGACTTTCAAGGCAATATAGAATTTACTTAACAGGTTGGATCAAATAACATGGGGGGGTAAAAATTAAGATCATCATGTTCGCTGCTTCGTTCTGAAACGCTGCCGGCAAGTTTGGCAACTTAGCTAATAATAGCACAGTTAATTGCAAGCCAGCTTCCGCTCTCATAAAAGTGAACAGTACAAAGTTTCTTCCCCTCATCAACAAGGCCCATAAAGGCTCATGCACATGAATGTGAATCGTTTTTTTTTTTTTTGCATTTAATGATTTTGTAATATCCTTAAGGTTTTATTATTTATTGTTTTTCTGTCTATTTATTTTTACTCCCTATATTCCAGTACTCATGCACATTTATTTGTTATCATTTTTTCTTGGCCATTAAGTAGATTCCAAAGTATGTCACAATTCAAAGAAGGGATTTATAAAAAATATATGTTGTGTGCACCAATGCACCATCAATCATCTGCTGACTCCTCCATCCGAGTTTGAAAATACAGCCTGAAACCACTGAAGCACTGTCCTCCGAAATGGCAAAAACACACTTTCAAAGCAATTTCAAAAGCATCCACGTATTGTGCACCGGAGGTCAGTTTACTTTTTAACTTTGAATAGGTCTCTGACGCTGTGCATTCATCTGTTGCCATTGGCTTTCTATAAATAGACACAGCACAAAGGCACACTGGAAACAGAGGGCAGCGCTTGGTATTTTTACTGATCAATGTGCTCATCTCTGTTGGAAAGCATTGATCGGCTGAATCAAATTGACCATGTTGTTGTACAACTTCCGCCTACATACATTCAGCCCACTTTGTTCATCACTCAAGAAACTTTAGTCCCATAAGCACATCACTATTGTTCTCTGATCATCCATCTTAATGACAGCTTCCATTATAATAATCTTTTTTACATGATGGTCTATTGGGAGAAAGTGGAATTGTTGTAGCAGTGAAACACAGGAAGAAAGCAGATACATGATGTGTAACCGCATACAGACACACAAGTGCAACTGCAACCCTGCAAAGCCTGGTTAGCTGACCTTAAAATATTCCCTAAAGGATTCATAATAACAAAGGCTCTCTATCGGAAGCGTTCTTGCAGAGCACATCCTGACCCAGAGTCTGCAATGACCCTCGGAGGGGCCTGGAGATATGATCTTAATATCATGATAAAAATACAGTACATATTTATGGAACTGCTGAATGTTTGCAAAAACTTGTCTTTCTAAGCACCAGCAATGTTGTTTTAACTACTGTAGCTTCTGATGCAAATGTGAAAATGATCATTATGAAACACCTACTGCAATCTTGTCAATGATCTTTAAAGACAAAGTTCCATTCATGCGGTACCATGGTCTGGCTCGTATGTTGTAAGCAGGAAATCGAGTTTACTATGGGAAGGGCGGGTTGACGCTTATTGTCCGGGCCACTTCCACCTACGCCAACGCGGCTTGACGGTGCAGTTGTTCACTCTGCAGTGTATATCTCAAAGGCAACAATACCTCCCATAAAATATTTCTTCCTCTTATCATTAAGGCAACACAAAAGCACAATAAATAAACAAATGAATACATAAATACATAAATAAATAAATAAATAAATAAATAAATAAATAAATAAATACATTGTAAAAGCTTTTTTCGCCCAAACCATAAGATGTCGCCTGAGAATGATGATGATTCACCATCACACATTAAACTCTACAGTACATAACTTGTGTAAGACCCCCAAGTGAACTTTCTAAATAAAGCCCCAGGCAACTAATTTAAACAGGAAATGTCCATAAATGAAGCGTTAAAAATGTACCCCTTCATAAGATTGTTTTCAAATTCAGACAATATGCATGTTTGTGTTTATGGGTGATGATGTAAGACACACTAATGGACATGACATTTTAATTTTGGAAAACAATGTTCCATTCACACCACAGTGACACAAACAGTGAACATTGAAAATAAAGACCCGCATAAAATTTGAACAGGCTTTCTTTGGTCATTGATAGCTTATTTGTTTTTTGTGTGTTAATCTTGCTAAACTAACTAACTAACTAACTAACTAACTAACTAACTAACTAACTAACTAACTAACTAACTAACTAACTAACTAACTAACTAACTAACTAACTAACCCACCAACCTACTAACTAACTAACTAACTAACTAACTAACTAACTAACTAACTAACTAACTAACTAACTAACTAACTAACTAACTAACTTAACAAATCAACAACGCTAACTATTACAACAACAATAACTAGAATTAAGCCAAATGAAGCATAGTAAATTGTCTTTGTGTTATCATTGTGTTTTCTTTCAATTGATTCTGTGAGTCACTGACTGGGAAGAGTGGACTTGATAATGGGATAAGTGGAATAGAAGGACTCGTACATTTATCTGCAACATTGCACCCTGCAGGTTGACCCAGTGAGGAAGAACAGCATTAACTGTTTTAGAGATTACAGTGCACAGACATATAATGACCCACAATCAACACTCAACACTCACTACTGCAAACACACCAGAAAGAAAAGGACAATTAAATGGAAATAAATATGCACAGTAGTTTCTATATTCCCACCATGCTGTCTTTTCATATTCCATCCTAGCAACCATTTATTATAACATATATTCCCATTCAGGGTTGCAGGGAGCCCAAGCCTATTGTAGCTGACATGTGGCAATTGGCACACTACTGGACACCAGCAGTCAATCACAGGACCCACTTTGCCACTGAGCGGGAAGCCAATTGAGTGCTCGGCTACACCTTCAATGATGACCTCATTTCATATTTTCAGCCACAATTAATATTATAAAAATGATATGTCAGTAAAAAAATAAAAAATAGATATATTATCATGACACCCCCGTGGGTCACTAAGCGGTACAGAAAATGGATGGATGGATGGATGGATGGATGGATGGATGGATGGATGGATGGATGGATGGATGGATGGATGGATGGATGGGTGGATGGATGGATGGATGGATGGATGGATGGATGGATGGATGGATGGATGGATGGATGGATGGATGGATGGATGGATGGATGGATGGATGGATGGATGGATGGATGGATGGATGGATATTATCATGACCTCAAGTAATTGCTTGGGGAGACATCACATGATTTTGTGTCTATTATATTTGTTATCAATTGAAGTAAATATAAATATTTTGGGCCCAGCACCACTTTTATGTGACTTTTACTTCTCAAAGAGAGTGAAAGTCTGTTTTGGAAACAGGTGGGTCACTAACCCCTTCACACATCTCTAGCCACAGATCCCTTTATGAGGCCTCTGCTCTATTATCCATCCTGTGTGTCCAATCCCTGTGTAATCCATTGCGGGATCCGTTAGTTCTGCACATTTTACGCAAGCTAGGGAGGGGCAGAGGGCACAATCACCCATCCCTGTATAACTCATGGGATGTCCGGAGAGAGGTGATGGTTGCCCGCAGATGAAAGGTAACAACAAAGACATTTTTGGAATAACACACTGTGAAAAGAGGTGGAGGATGATGGGAAGACGAATGGTCTGAGGTTCATCTGTTTAGGCCATCAGGGAAAAAGACCCCACCTTAAACGGGTAACAATCTGCCCATCAAGTTGGTCATACTGAAGCTTCAGAAGCATAGCTCATTCATCACCTCCATTGTTTACGCCACACAGACTGACAACAGCAGGATGGACTTCACTCACAATGTAGTTGATTGACAGCGAGACTGATAGGGGAAATAAGATACACCCAAAGAAGAAAAAAAAATCACTTCTACAGTTATTAATGATCACATTAACTGTACTGCAATTGTCTTGCATGCCACATACTCCTGACAAAGTAATGACTGAATAAATCATTTTGTCCAACTCGTGACAACAAAAGTCATGCAGAGAACTCAGAAAGAACGGAGTGATTCATTTCGCAACATTTGAAGACGTGAAACTAATGGATGTGTGGTATGTCAAATGAGATGGCACACCACGATATAGAACTTCTCGTTCTGGGCATTACCATGTCCTTCCTCTTCTCCTTACCATCTTGAAAGAGGAAAAGCTATTCCTCCCACATGTATCTTTGCTCGCTCCTGTTTGAATGAACAGCCGGAGCCAAAACTCGACGCTGTGAGAACCGCGCTGACTTTTCCACCCAGCAGGCGATGCTGGATGAGGATGTGAGATTAAAAATGATTTGAATATTTATGAGCATCACCATGGTGTTGATTTTAAGGACTAAAGAATGGAGCCACAGTAACCAACAAAGCGAATGAAGGTGTGAATGGAATTTCTTTTTCATGACAACATAGCAACAAATACTATAATAGCAAACAAAGAAAAAAATCATTTCCTTTCATTATATCTAAATAATACTGGTAACAATGCAAACATTCAGTGAGTTTGACACTTTTTTTGTCAACATAGCTGATATATTAATATCATATTAATCATATTAATATGTTGTATCGCTCCAAAAACCATCAACTTGTGGCAGCAGCATGATTTCTACCCATGGAGTGACAGCCCATTACAAAAGAATCATTTCTAACACACCATATGACTGTCAAGTTGATGTATAGAAGAAAAAGCTGTTCAGTTGTTTTCCCCAGTCGAACTGGGACTATTCATTCCGCACTGCATTGTGTTTGAGTACATAAACTATAAATTTTAAATCATCTAAGACTTGTAACAGTGCACAGACAAAGGCAACAAAAAAAGTCGAGCAGAGGCCAACACCATCCTCTGGGCATCAACAAAGCTTCACCTCTTTTCAAAACTCACTGACCCAAACTCATTTTTTTTTTTTTTAGTCTAAGAGAAATGTCAAGTCCAGATCTAGAACTTATCTCTGAGAGAGGAACATTGCAGCTAAATATAGCCTGCCTCTTGACATCCACGAGACTCTACGGGGCTCTGCTAGCAGTGCTTCGTTTTGGCTGTCTGCCACGTTGTCACTTATTATTAAGCATTAGAACCGAACAAAATAAATACATTTATAGTTGTCTTCCATTTGAGCTACTTTGGAACATTGATCTTCAATGAGTAATGAATAACATATCGTTTACATATAAATGTGAAATAATACAAGGATTTTAAATGTAAAGATAGTACAAGCTGATAGGAACTCGCTAGTTGACAAAGTCTTATTTTGATCATTGAGAAATTCAATAAACTGTCACATTATTTGCAACATCTATTACAATAGCACACCTGCACACACACCTACATGTGTGAATTTTAAGTCGACAAATTGGCATCAATCACTTCAAACACCCAGGCGTTCTTTTTTTTTTTATTCCGCTATTTGTGCAATGACAAGAAGACTGCCTTCACACTGTCACGCTCGGTCAAGAATGGCCTACATATTCAGGAAACAAATCCACAGCGAGAATGCGTCATGCATCACCTTCGCTGTGAAACAAAAGCGCGATAGATGGTGTAACCGGAATTTGTGTAAAGAGGCTCACTCGCACTTCTTTTAAGACAATTTAAGAGGATATTAATGGTGAAAATGCAGCACACAGCAGGGATGTTATGCATCATGCTGCGGCTGTGAATTCTGTTTGGTGATTCTATGCAAACTTATCATGTCCAGTGAATAATTCGCAGATGCCGGCCAAGATTTGTTCTATCGAAAAAACATTTTGTCTCATTAGCACATTCATTGGTACTAGGAAATAAAGTGTCAGGCAAAGTGGAGAGCACTGTTAAAATGACTCTCTCTCCTCGACACAGCTCAGATGGTACCTGCCCCCTCAAGCCATCTGAGCAGTGCAGACATCTGCGAGTATTAACCTGCCAAGAACAAGTCTAATGTAAAAATATGAAATATTGTGAAATGGAAAGTCGGCTGAGAGGTCATCCGGAGACTGTGAGGAAGGCTTTCATCAAACTATAAGTGGTGTTTTTCAAGTGTCATGAGAAAATGTGTACACTGGGAGGGGCTGTGATTCTGTTGCTTTCCAATTACCTTGCACAGAGAGACTCCACAATGTTGTGACACCTTCAGAAAGACAGCTCTTCACTCAAGATACCAAACGAGAAAAAATATAATATCAAAACAACAAACAAAATGAAACGTATATTGGGAAACAGAAATTGAAGACATCTACAAAGGTTAAGGATGGAAATAATAAACTATGAATTGATTGATTAATCACAGAGACTTATGAAGGTTTCAAGAGTTTCGTGGACGTTGTTGCATCTCGAAAAAACAGAAGCAAAACAAATCAAGTGGCAGTGACCAGATGAACAGAGGAAAGTCTGACATTGATAGTTGGATTTGTCTCCCGCAACCAGATAAGAGGGAAAAAAAAGTCAAAAATGAAATCTCATTATATTTTCACGCCATTTCGAGCAGCCTTATAAGGTACCCAAAAAAATTGCAAAGTCATTGATAGAGTTTTGGTCTTTGACACTTTCTGATATGCCCCCAAGCAATTAGAATTCCAACAATTTCCGGACATCACATTTCGAAATCAACTGGTTACAAAAACATATTTTGAGAAGGGAAGGCGCCGTCGTGTATGGAGCCTTTGTGACCTGAGGTGATGAAACTGAATCAGCTTTTTCACTGAATGAGGTCATAGCTTCTATTTTTAGAATTTCTCGGAACTCGATGAAAAAAACAGTGATGGTGAGAACAAATTTAATAATAACCACTTAAACAGACACTTTATAGTTTAGATGTGAATGAACACTGGCACGTTTTTAAGCGGATTTGCATCAACTCGCCGAACAAAACCACCTGTGACCATTGCACCAATAATTTATCTAATAATAGAAGTCTGTAGTTTTTTGCAATTTCGAAGATTGCTTGCCTTAACTGTTTCGAACATAATCAAATGGCAATAATAAAGGGGGAGGAAAATGTCCTTCTCCCTTGAGAGCAGGGTCTGACCAGCTTGTGTTAAATTTAGAAGACGTGTAGGAGGCAAGCTGTGTCTGCGCCAGTATGACGAAGGAACTATAAATAGTTGAATATTTAATGAAAAAAACAAATGACGAAAGTCAAACGCCTGTAGCTCTCTGTTCAGCAAGACCCCGGCAGGTGCGCGTTATATGAGCGAAAAAAAAAGATCACTGCGCATGATGCAGTATATACAAGATAGATAGTTGTACCTCCTGCTATGAGCGCGATTGTATCACATTATACTCTTATTTGATGGAGTTTGCATGACATTTTGAATCTTCGAAGCACCTTCTAAAACCCTGCACTAGTAGGCTACGCGCGGACATACGCTGCTTTCTAGTGGTCACTTGCGGGACTGCGTCGCTCCTTTAATTTGAAAACATTCAAGGGAGGCTGACGAACTTGTTTTCATCACGGCCCAAATTGTAAAAGTATAAATACAGTCCAATTACCACCTCAATGGCCAAACACTCTGTCTAAATATACAGGACATATGTATGCTTTAATTTGCTGTTTTCACTTGCCCCATTGTTATATGTAAAGTAACTCCAGCTGTTGTGAAATGCGCTATATAAATAAAGTGGTATTGCAATTATGCCCCAACCCAGCCTATCGTTCAAGTGTACTCCCAAATACTTGTAACCATCCAGTTATGTTTGAAAAATGAAAAAAAAGATGTGAAATTGCACGGTGACATGTAACATGCACAACAAGAGTTACGTAACTGCAGCAACCTGACATTTTGAGAATAAGAGTAAGCATAAAATTGTTTTAGAGTGTCACTCAAAAGTGACCATCAATGTTTTCGTGAAGGCAATGTTTTTTTTCTTTCTTTTTTAGAAAAAAAACTCATGTTGTGAGCAGGTGTACAGGTTCAAGTGAGAGTAGGCACCAATTGAGCATTTTCTCACTGGTGGGGGTTTTGAGTAAAGAAGAGAGGCCCTAAGTGATTACTTCAGATTATACACACATATTTGTCATTGTCATAAATCTACAGCTGTTCACAGTCTCACATTTTTATTTGTCACTTCAAAGCATTCTTGCTGACCTCTTCTTTGACTGTTTGGCTCAGTGGACAAATGTCCTTCCTCTAAGAGCATAACAAAGTTCTCTCTTTACGCATTTCCCACAGCCCCGCTAATCAAATGTCAACTTTTTTGACAAAAGTTTATTCATTCTGTCCTCTAGAGATCCTGCTTGATTTTTTTTTTATTCCTGCTTGTCCTCCTCTTCATAATGGCACATGACAGTGACAGCTCTTTCCACATGGGGCCAGTACCATCCAGTTGTTGGCTATCCCTCAAGTGTGATGTTCCCAGACTGGGGTGCAGCGAGGTTTCAGGGCATCCATGTCATCCTGCTTGCATGTCACTGTGGAGAACGCCACCGCATGAAGGACCTAACTGGGGCAAAAGCAGTCAGGGCCCATCATTTCTCACTGAGTGGTTCTCCCAACGTAATAAAACCTGATGTGATACTGTGATTTCCTTGGACTAAAGTGGTTATTTAAAAACATTTGCAGAAAACTTCTTTAACCCATTAACTTCCTTATATTGTTTATTTTTCACAGAACACAGGGGATGATGCAGCCTCAAGGCCAGGATTGGAGTAATGGGCAAGTGTTTTCTTCATTTAATGATTTATAATCAGTCTACCACTTCTTTTTTTATACTCTCAGTGTTAAACCATTTCCGCTGAGGCTTACTAGGGTCTTCACAATTTTTTTTAGCAGCAGATGAGGAGGACTTACCCCCGAGCAAAGACCTACCGCCTACCCGTAAAATCATAAGCATAGCTGCCACAAGCTCCCCCTCAGTCTTTCCTGCTCTTGAAATATGAGACTCGCAAGGAAAGTTCAGCCCCATGGTGAGGATAACCCACATTCTTTCACTGGAGCCCCACTCGTTCACTAAACCCCCTTACTTAATAAGTAATCACCGGAAAAAAGCACACAATGCGACAACAGTCTTGATGCAGTATGGTACATTTACTCTTGGATGGTAAATAATACCATAGTGTTCACGGAATGGAACATTTAAAAAAAATATTTAATGGCCCTACATGCATTTTAGCTTAATAGGTGAAGTATTCTCGTGGATTGCAGGCCTACTAAGCTTGTGTCCCCCACTTTTCAACTCATCAGCAAGCCCTGAAGAAGCCTAATAACGATTCTGATTATTTGGAATGAGTTGAAGGAGGGAAGCGTGTAAATCAGGCCTTTAAGAGACGGATTTATACACCTCTCTGCCATACAGGATGAAGATTTGAACCCAAGCCTCACGAAAGCGTTTCAAAACCTATGTGTAGTTCAGAAAACAACCGCTAGAGAGAGACAGTCAACCAAGTTTAGTCTTTTTAATGTGAAAGTTTAATGTAAAATTGTGATAACAATTGCTTCCGAACCTGTATTTCTTCTTAAAATTTTGCAGAAATGTGTTTGTTTGAATACTAGCCCATTGCAATAGTGGATGGAATGCATTCTCACCTAAATGTAATTGGAATATCTAAGGAAATTATCCATGCAAAAGAATCCTGAAAGTAAAAAGAAAGTTGCACATCAAGAACGCGAATTAAAATCCACGTCCCACGTACTGCATTTATTTAAAATAAAATTAAGATACTGAACATAGCGAAAACATCTTACATGCTGTCAAATCGTAAGGCTCCAGTTAATATACGTCAACCAGCAACAGCCAATAGTGCTCTTTCGTATACACAAAAGAAAAATGACCAATGAAAATGCTTGTTCTTGGGATGTCAAATATGGCGGCGGTAATGTTATGGAGTTTCCGCTACTCGTTGACTTGCATGCAATCAGGCCAGTGAGGCTAGCATGGAAGCTAAGCTAGCGTCACGCTAGGCCTCCAGCAGACTAACAGCAGAGATAGCAACAAGATCAAACACTCTGTTGTTTGTGAAGGAGACGAATAGCCCACTAGTCTGCATGAGAACACTTCCAACCACAGAAATATGGTGGTTCTCAAAATTCGAGACCAGGTAAGAGCAATATGTCAAAAGCGAAATTTAAGTTAGTGATATCGTTTGACTGCTAGCTTCGATTACAGTTTTCCCAGCGGACTGTAAATTGAGTTGCTCTTGCCAATCGTTTAGTGATGAATTTGTCTTTAAATTCGTCCATTCGCGATATTACACTTGAATAAAAACCTAAGCAGAGCTTTTGTCGTAATGATGATATGTATCACTTCTATATGGTGACCCATGATCAACCAAAATGAGTCGTAACCTGCTAACAGTACTGCTTATCTGCAACAATTAGCCAGTCCCCTCTTCAGTGTTAATAAGATTGGGCATGGCTAGTTAACCTGCTGCATAAAACAATTGGAAAGTGGCTTGAATAGTTGCTTTCAAGTTTGGTTATTCGTAAATGACACCCAAAACGTTGTCGGAGATGCGTACCATGGCAACATAAACTAAGCTCCTGACTGTGACGTTTCAATGTTTGTGACATTAGGTGGGTAAGCGCTTCAATTGTTGGCCTAAACAGATATGGTACGAATAATGAGGATAAACCACGATAGCCCAACGATGAAACCGGAATAAACTGGTAAAGTGACTGGAAGAGGATCCTTATATTTCTTTGACAGTAGCCTATAACATCATTATATTAGTCTTGTAATCTCTAAAAGTCTAGCCTTTTATTTTTTCACTCAAAGTTAAAATTTTTGACATTGCTTGCTTATTTAATAAACATTTATTGGGTGTAATCGATGTACATCTTGTATCACGCATGTGTATGCTTCTCGTCATGTGCTTTAATGATCTCCTGTTAAGTCAGTGTGGTTGCTTAAAGAGCTGTCTCCATGGTGACCGTATTAAAGACTTCGAATGAGGCTGCCGGACGAGTATAGAAAATCAACAACAGCAGTTGAGCTGGGCTGCGCTGCTGAAAACAAAACGCAGATTTGTCCCACACACTGTGTCAACATGAGACATTGTGAGAAGCACAACTGACCCCTTGTTAGCTTGAATTGACCCTCGTAGCGTCTGTCGTGCCCCCTGTACCGTTTTATGGGCATTTCAGAGGGACATAATTGTCTGGTGTGATTAAGTGTGACAGTAAAAGATCAGTGAGGGATTTGGGAGACCACAAGTCATTCCTAATCTTGTGGGGACTAACTTTTGCTCTTCTTCTCGTCTTGTTCTAAAACCAAGCTGAATGCATCTCTACGGTCAGTGACAGTTTCCGCGAGAGTCGGCACTTGTCAAAGTTGCATCCTCATCCAGGGGTGGAGCTATCATGCAGGCATTTTAAGAGTGTGCTCCAGACGTGGGCCTTCAAGGAGAACCTGTTTACTTATTCTGTCCACCACTCTTACTTCACTAAGGATGTTGAAAGTTCACAGCAGGAGGGGGGCCTCTGCAGTATCATCTCTTTCTTTCGGGCAAAGAAACCAAGATGTGCAGTGTTGTTTGTTCTTCCAGCAACTTTGGCATCACTTCGAATCTGTTCTCGGACTTTTGTTCCTCTTAAGACTTATCTCTCAACACGTGTCTTTTTGGACGCGTCACTGAAAAGGACATCTTGTGGCTGTGTGTCATCGTTTTTGTTTGATTGCGCATCTGAACGTAGAAGCTTTTTTTGGGTCGATGACATTGAACAGATGGAGTCGGGTGTGTGTCGTGATTCTTGAGGACGAGGATCCTGCAGACTTCCCTACTGCTGAAGTCTGCGGGGTTAGTTTGTCATTTGTTCCATTTGAATGCTTACGCTTAATGGGAACTACCGCAATGAGTAACATTCCAAATAAATTGGGATAAAAAGATGCTATTTCCTTCCACAGCCTGCTTTGGTGAAAGCAATTTTCAATGTGGACCCCGATGAAGTGCGCTCGCTTATATTCAAAAAGGAGGACGTGAATGCCCAGGTAAGCTCCACTAGATGTGTTTTAAAAATCTTACTTTTCCATATCCTTTAATTGTTTTTTTTATGATGAAAGTAGCAGTGTTACACACCTTTTTGTTGCATACCTCACAACTTAAATTGGGGCTTTTGTTTTATCTTACTTGATCTTTGTGGAGGTGAACTTGTGACCTCAGAGCCTTGCATTACAGTCCATCCCTCTTTCCTTATAGGACAATGAGAAGCGGACGCCACTCCATGCTGCTGCCTACCTTGGAGATGCGGAAATTATAGAACTTCTGATCCTTTCGGGTCTGTATGATTTTACAATGCAAATATTGAGTGGCTTTGAGTTGTGTAATATGAGTGATGTGGTCACCGTCACACCCTTTACAGTTTCCAGAAATATTAATATTGTCTCACCAAGCAATTGACCACCCTTCTTTTCAATTCAATTTATTTCCATTTTGTAAACATCTAAGAAGTTACAGGAGAATCGCTGTTAATCATGATGATTCAGAAAATGTATTCAAGACCGAATACATAACTATTCTTATCATTATTTTTTTAATTTTCCAATACGTATGACCTTGTACATTTAGAATGTTGCCACTGAATGAATTTCGATAACTCTTATGCCAATTTCGGTTCAATTTTGTAACCGGTTGTGCAGTTTATACCGTTTATGTCCTTCAAATGTCCTCTGACTTGTGCTGTAGGTGCCAGAGTAAATGCCAAAGATAGCAAGTGGCTCACTCCTCTGCACCGAGCTGTTGCCTCCTGTAGCGAGGTATGAGAATGTTCCGTCGATTGTTTGTCTCACATTTGCAAACACGCACGCAGACCGTGCATCATACGGAACAATAAAGGTGTCAAATCCTGATGTTTTCTTTGTTGCAGGAAGCCGTGCAAGTATTGCTGAAACACTCTGCAGACGTAAATGCCCGAGACAAGAACTGGCAGACGCCGCTACACATCGCTGCGGCCAACAAAGCAGTCCGCTGCGCCGAAGCACTCGTCCCGCTGCTCAGCAATGTGAATGTGTCGGACAGAGCTGGCCGAACTGCACTGCACCATGCAGCCTTCAGTGGTCACTTGGAGGTAAATATGGTTGAACCTTCACCTGTTTTCTGTTCACAAATTGACCCAATTGTGTTGTTTTAAACGACAATATCAGTCAATACTGATACTTATCATGCACGATTGCATCACACGCGGCTGCTTTCAGCTGAGCACATTCCTAAAATTATAAGAACCAAGAATGTTGAGGTGATGAAATCCATAACTCAATACATTCCTTCCACGTTATAAACTCAGCATTAGTAGCGTGTGCACTGCCAAGTACTGCATGCTGCACCCATGTAGCTGATTTGATGGATGCATGTACTTTCATGTGGATTAGTTATTTTAGGGCAGGAAATGCCTGCTCTAATCAAGTATTAATTCCCAAGCCTTAGTCAAGCTGCCTTACGGCAGCGGGCATGCTCATTTGTTCTGTTCACAACAAGGTCTATTCTTAAACTACAATGCAGCAATACAACTCGTCTTGGCAATGTCTTTTATCGAAATGCCGATGTGGATTGAGCTATTTTCGAACGATCCACATTAGTGTGGTCATGTAAAGCACATTCTATTTTCAAATCCAAGGGATTAAAGCCTAAATCTAAATCTGGATAGTGGAAACACTGTAGTCCTTATACAGGGCGTCCCCGAAGTTTCCACACACGGGAAAAAGGACTCTTTTGAAATCAAAACTATTTTTATTTACATAATATACTATAATATTTAAGTCTAGTCTAGAATTTTCATATGGATAAAATGTTTTTTAATGTGGAACCTTTGACACACTACTTTTGTCTACTCTTGAAATACAGAAACGATCCATTCATCATGTCTATGACTCACTGCTTTTTTTCTTCCCCCCCTTCTATTTTTTGCCTGTCCTTGCTGATGCTGTCAGATGGTGCGGCTCTTACTCTCCAGAGGGGCCAACATCAATGCCTTTGACAAGAAAGACCGCCGTGCAATCCATTGGGCAGCCTACATGGGTAAAAATAAATCTACTTGCTCTGTTATGTAATTATTGCTCTATGGAACATGCAAGTGTACCTTTGATGGTGTGTATGTTTTACACATTTAGTCCCAGAATTTTTTTCACAGTTCACCATGATATATAATTTCTGTAACACTTACTTGGACTCCTCAAATTTCCTCGTCAATATTGTCCAGTGGCAAAAAAATAATTGGGTTAAAAAAATGTAGACAACTTTCAGTTTACAATGAAGTAATGATCATATGGCAGCAACATGCAAATTAGTAAGAATTTTTTTTTTTTTTTAATAGTAAATACGTATATTATCACGTTTTTCCTCCGACAGCAATGTTATGTTCGCAATGCTTTGCTAATATCGGTAATTCATTAATGATTAATAGAATTCTATTATTCAGGACACATTGAGGTGATCAAGCTCCTGGCGTCTCATGGTGCCGAAGTTGCCTGCAAAGATAAGAAATCGTACACACCTCTGCACGCAGCTGCCTCCAGTGGGATGATCACTGTTGTTAAATACCTCCTGGACTTGGGGGTGGATGTGAGTTCCGCCCACCATTGCATTGCCGATGTGCAATAGTGTCACAACTGTGCCATAGTGAAACGTAGCAGTGTTTATAAGACTGACCTTTGTATGTTGATTGGTTTTTTTTTTAGATCAATGAGCCGAACGCCTACGGCAATACGCCACTCCACGTGGCCTGCTACAACGGTCAAGATGTGGTGGTGAACGAGCTCATAGAGTGTGGGGCGAATGTCAACCAGGTGAACGAGAAGGGCTTTGCTCCCCTCCACTTCACTGCTGCTTCCCGACAAGGCAAGCTGTGTCTTGAGCTGCTTGTCTGCAATGGGGCTGATGTCAATATCAAGGTGCGTGATGATTTCAGTGCATCTCTCAAAACTCAACTGATAAACTTTGATATCGACCATAATTTCTCAAGAATAACACACATGAATATAATACACACTGCCAAAATCGCACTTCAAAAGTTTTTTTTTTCATTCTAAGAACTGTTTAGGTAAAAAAAAAGTCCAATTAGTACCTATTCAACATTTTTGAAAAGCTGTCCGTTTTCATCAGCATGGTTCTGTTTTGATTCAGAGTAAGGATGGAAAGACTCCCCTCCACATGACCGCAATCCATGGAAGATTCTCAAGGTCCCTTGCTATCATTGAAAATGGTGAGCTCATCCAAAACTGTCGTTTTTTTGGTTGGACAGTAAACTTGAGGCCCATTATACGACTTTGGCTCAAAAGCTTGATCTTGTATATCACTCGTTTTAAGGTGCTGAGGTTGACTGTGAGGATAAGAATGGAAACACCCCACTGCATATTGCTGCACGATATGGTCACGAGTTGCTCATCAACACGCTCATTGCCCACAGAGCTGACACTGCCAAGTGAGTGTACCTTGCCCACAAATGTAACCATAATTATCTTAGTCATTAGATCCTAATGACTTGCTTGCAGTAAGAAAGTATTCTGCAATGAAGACAACCTGATCGATAGAATGTCTTTGCAGACGAGGGGTCCACGGTATGTTCCCGCTCCATTTGGCTGCTCTCAGTGGATTCTCTGATTGCTGCCGAAAGCTTCTGTCTTCAGGTAACTCCAGTATGAAATTTAATCAATCACTAGAGTTGTTGCTCATCAATCTTTCTTCATCAGGTTTTGATATAGATACTCCTGATGACTTTGGAAGGACTTGTTTACATGCTGCAGCTGCTGGAGGGTGAGTGTCAACATAACTGAATCGATTGTATTTATTTTAAACATATGTTCCAGTCAATTATTAACTTCTAATGATAAAGGACAATCATTGATCATGTCATTTAAATCTGCAGAAACCTGGAATGTCTCAATCTACTTCTCAACACTGGGGCGGACTTCAATAAAAAGGACAGCTTTGGCAGGTTTGCAATGATGTTTAATGGTGGTGCTCCGTTGCTTTGGTGCTGTTATGGTTTTCCTTATACAGTCAGCTAAGCAACGTTTACTTTTCCAGGACTTCTTTGCACTACGCTGCTGCCAACTGTAACTACCAGTGTTTGTTTGCGCTGGTGGGCTCAGGGGCCAGCGTGAATGACGTTGACGAGCGGGGATGCACTCCGCTTCACTATGCTGCCGCTTCTGACACAGATGGAAAGTTAGTAATGCTCTGAGCATTGCTTTAACATGTAGTAATGGTGAAGCAGCAAATTAGAATGTCATTGGATTTCGGACTGTAAATCGCTCTGGAGTATTAATCACACCAGTCAAAAATTGATTTTGGGTGCGAGTCTGAGCTCTGATTTGAATATAAAATTGCAAGACCAGCCAAACTATGAAAACAAAAGTGCGATTTACAGTACGAAAAATAGAGTAAATGTTTAAGATTGAAAGCACCTCTGTTGTGGCTCCAGGTGCCTGGAATATTTATTGCGAAATGATGCAAATCCTGGGATTCGGGACAATCAGGGCTACAATGCTGTGCATTATGCCTCTGCATATGGACATCGCCTTTGTCTGGAGCTGGTGAGAGCATCATGACTGCATGCTGTGTAAAAACAAGCCTATGCATTTTCTTATCTATTTAATTTCTCCAATATTCTAGATTGCAAGTGAAACCCCTCTTGATGCGGTGAGTAGAGTTTGAGTCTTCTTCACTGGTTCTCAAATTGAGGTTACCTTTGTAACATATGAATTTTTGAATATAATGTCCAAATAATCCCTCGGGATTTATTTATTTACGCACCTCAAGCATAAAATAAATCACCAAATCAATAAATACCTTAGAAACAAAATTCAACCTATTACGCCTTAGAAATAAAATTCAACCTATTAGGCCTTTTTCCATTTAAGTGGTTTTGTCAAATTAGTAAAAATAATTTGTATTATATTGTGCATCAATGTAATTCTGAGCTCCAAACTATTCCGTTTTTAATTTTTGTTATTTGTAATCAGTTGATGGAAACCTCAGGGACGGACATCCTCAATGAGTCTGACGTTCGAGCTCCCATAAGCCCTTTGCACCTCGCTGTGAGTTAACCTTTTACCTCTTGAAATATTTTCTGTCTTTGTTTTTTGTAATCTAATATTTGGAAATGTATTTGTGGCGTTAAGGCATACCATGGTCACCACCAAGCCATGGAGGTTCTGGTGCAGTCTCTGTTGGATCTGGATGTGAGAAACAGCCAAGGGCGAACACCGCTAGACTTAGCCGCATTTAAGGGCCACGTGGAGTGTGTGGATGTTTTAATAAACCAAGGTGCCTCCATCTTGGTCAAAGACTTTACTTTAAAGCGAACCCCAATTCATGCTGCAGGTATGGACCAGCAGTAAAGCTTTGAATGTGACTCGTTCTGTTGTATTTTGAAATTTATAAACTCATCGATTCCTTGCAGCTACTAATGGTCATTTTGAATGTTTACGTTTGCTGATTGGAAATGCTGATCTTAAAAGTGCAGTGGACATTCAAGATGGTAACGGACAGTAAGTTATTTATTTTATATCGTGGTCCAAAATGAGAGTAATTGTACGATAATGTAACCTTTTTTCCTTTAAATTCTCAGAACCCCTTTAATGCTGTCAGTTCTAAGTGGACACACAGACTGTGTATATTCTTTGCTTAATGAGGGAGCCAGCGTGGAAGCCAAAGATAAGTGGGGCAGGACAGCCCTGCATCGAGGAGTGAGTCGAAGTCAAGTTTATTTTTTTCTTTACAACAGGTTCTATGATCCCACTAGTTTAAACATTGTACTCTAATTAATATTTCATTTATGGAATATGAATTAAAACAACAAAATCCATAGCTTGGGAATATCACATGATCACCTGAGCCGAAAGTTTCTGTGATGTAATTTTCGATTGACGTTTCAAGTAGTCAAGAATATATTACTGTAAAGAAGATTTTTCGACTCTGCTTCTCCTTTAAAGTTTTTAAAATCGATTTCAGGTTGTCAAGTGTATCAACTTTCATGTCTCTCGATTTTGTTTGTAGGCTGTTACTGGTCATGAGGAATGTGTGGAGGCTTTGCTTCAGCATAGCGCCAGCTTCTTGGTGCAAGACTGTAAAGGCCGCACACCCATCCACCTGGCTGCAGCATGTGGCCATATTGGTGTCTTGGGAGGGCTGCTGCATGCTGCTCAGTCAGTGGAAACACCTCCGGTGTTAACAGACAGCCAAGGCTACACACCGCTGCACTGGTCCTGCTACAATGGTATGTGGATTCCGAAAGAAATGGCCTGTAGTTATGTCTGTTTATATGTTCAGCAATACAAGGTATACAGTTTGGAATGTCGTTCCATGCCTATGAAATAAACCAGACCTGTAGTCTACAAAAAAATTATTTTCTTTTTAGAGAGGCGCAGGTCCCCAAATCTTTCAGCACCCGTCTTCATGTTTGTTCATATTTTGAGCGCCCAACATAGTAACAAATTCCTCACAATGAAAGTCACTGTGTTTGGAAAATAGTTAGCTCAGCTTGACAATGAACCGTGTTCTTTTTTAAAGGTCACGATACATGTGTGGAGGTTCTACTGGAACAAGAGGTTTTCCAAAAAGCAGAAGGCAATCTCTTCACCCCCCTTCACTGTGCTGTGTAAGTGATCTAAACGTTACAGTAATTGTCAGATGCTAAAACAAGATGGGCGAGTTTAAAAATGTTTTTCCTCTCCTAAGGATTCGTGACAGTGAAGGTGCTGCTGAGATGCTTATCGACACCATGGGTCCTGCCATTGTCAATGCCAAAGACAGTAAAGACAGGTAATATCTGTGTGGAGGTCAACTAAAATGCTGGATAAAATTCTCAATCGTGCTTTGCGTCCTCTGTTTTGTGCCCAGGACTCCTTTACATGCCGCAGCCTTCACTGACCATGTTGAGTGTCTGCAGCTGTTGTTGAGCCACAACGCACAGGTCAACAGTGTGGATACCACAGGGAAGACCCCACTCATGATGGCTGCCGAGAACGGCCAAACCAACGCAGTCGGTATGATGGCTACACACAAGCGTAGCTGGCTTCAGGCTGAAATTTCCTATGCACAAATGTGGCCAATTTCACCCCCACCCCACCCCAAACCACAAATCGATACTATTGGTCAGTCCCAGTGTGGGTTTGTTATTTTAACAAGTTATTGACCAGTTTAAAGCGTTGAAAATAGCTTGCTGTCATTGACGATTCAATGTTAATGGCTCAACAATTTGAGGATTTTCTGAAAAGTAAAGGTTTTGGAAGCGGAAGGTTTTTGCCTGATGCCAGCGAAATATACCTAAAAGTCAAAATTGATCAGAATCTTACTGAATATGCTATTCTCATCAATAAGAGCTTTTGGTGAGCAGTGCAAAAGCAGATCTAACGTTACAGGATGCAGTGAAGAACACGGCGCTTCATCTTGCCTGCAGTAAGGTCAGTACCGTTTATAACCACTAGATGGCTGTATTTCACACCCAAACAGCGAGTAGGGTGCCCTCTTGCATGTGTATGTAAAGGCCTGCCATCTTATTCAACTTGTCATTTTTAGCACCAATAAACCTTCTCTTGCTTTTCACAGGGACATGAAACCAGTGCCTTGTTAATATTGGAGAAGATTACAGACAGAAACCTAATAAATGCCACTAACGCCGCCTTACAGACGTATGTATTACTTGGAATTATTGTTTTGTTTCTGCGTGCAAATGATAAGTTAAAATTAAGAATTTCAATTCAGGATGCATTTCATTTCAATGGATTTCACTAGCAACTGACTGATGTTGTAGGAAACTGAATTTAAATTACTGTTCATTGTGGTTGTAGATTACAAACATTACCCCCCCAAATATCCATTTAATTAAATTATCAACAATCTCAATGGACATATTCCGTTTGTATTATTTCCAAAGATTATTGGTGAATCCTCTGATGTAAAACTATAAGCAATGTACCAACCCCTTTCAACTTGACCTCACCAATCCTCATTTTTTTAATTCAAGGCCTCTGCACGTAGCTGCAAGGAATGGCCTGACGGTAGTGGTGCAAGAGCTGCTCGCGAAGGGAGCCAGTGTCCTTGCGGTTGATGAGAATGGTAACGATATTAATCCCATCCTTGATAAAGACAAACACGTTAATATTTGATTAACATTTAAGTGTTTATTAACACTAGAGTGTGGTCATTCCCTCAGGTTACACACCCGCCTTGGCTTGTGCCCCCAACAAAGATGTTGCAGACTGCCTCGCCCTCATACTGGCCACAATGATGCCTGTTTCCCCCTGTACCCCGGCGCCTACCCTTCCTTTCAGTGCCATGAACCACTTCACCACCAGCCCCTCCAAGAGCGTCACGTTGGATAGCCTGCCCGTGCTACGCGACCAGCACAGCTCCTACTGCAGCTTCAACAACATTAGCCATCATGATGTCTTCTACAAAGAAGAGCTCAATGACTCTGACTCCGAAACGTACTGAAGGACAGGAAACTGCACGAAACGCACACACTGTGTCTTAAAGTTCACACAGGGCCAGCTTGGTAGGGCGGAAGAAGAAGAAGAGACGAGCCCCTTCAGGAGCCTTAAAAGTCATCCCCTCCCGACCTCATCCAGCACCAGGTGTCCTTCCAGCTGATACAAGGCAACATTGACTCACTACTTAAGTGATTGCACTCGATGGGCATACAGCGACCTTTTTACAGCAATAACATGCTGATGGGAAGGACGGTAGCAGCTAAAAGAAAGCTATACCAGCATGGACCAAAAGATGCGAATGCATTTTAACCCAAGTTCAATTAAGTGTACATGAGTTTGTTTGTTTTGGTTGGTTGGTTTTCCTGGAGGCGGTGCAGCCAGTTTAAAAATTCTTTTTTAGATGTTTGTGTGAATATAGAAGTTAGATTCTTATACGCACTACATCTTTCAGAACGCACTTGCGTGTCAATGTTTGAAATCAAAAGTTTAAAATATCCCTGTCTTTAACTCCATATCCACTTGAAAAGAAAATCAAGTATTTGCGTCAGGTTATTTTATTGTTGATCAATTTCACCCTTGTGTATTTGTCAATTATGGTTTAGTCTCAAGAATAAATTATTTGTGTACTTTGGGGTCCTATAAATGTGCTCATTTTGTGCCTTCATTAGTCGTGGAAGGGGTGAAAAGTGTTGAGGCAGCTGTAAAAAGCACAGTGACTCGTAGGTAAGTAATGAAATGTTTGTGAGAAGCACTGAGACCATTTTGAGCTACACATCTAAGTAAAGCAAGGACAGAAGAACATTTGATTTTCTCTTAGTATACTGTGTGGTTTGCTTGCTTTATTTTAAAAAGAATCCACTCAAAATATCACACTTGAAATTCCTGCTTTAGTTGAAGAATTTCAATTTAACTGGAAATATGTACATTATGTGAATTCCTATGAATATTCTTCAGATGCGATGTGATGTACACAAAAAAAGAACTGTGAAGTCAAAGTTGCAATTTATTAATTCAGTACTGAGATTGGTGTATATTTTATGGGTAATAAAATGAATTATTTATAAAAATGGATCGTCAGTAGCTATGATTACTGTACATTTAATACACAAAGCAACTATTGAAGCATGTTTTCAGGATGTGGGAGGAAACAGGAATTCCCAGGCAACACTCACGCAGGTACCATGCAAACTCCACACAGGGAGGGCCAAAGGTGGAATCAAACCCGTAACCTCTGAACTTTGAGGCGGAGGCCATCGTGTCGCCTGCATTGATATAAAGCTTCTATAAAAAGAAATCCTAAGTATTCTATTTTATTCACTGTCAGTTATAACTCGAATTTGTTAGTCATGCTTCGTTGTAAATCACCCCCTACGTAGTCGGACACGCCCCTCACTTCCGCTTAAGGTGACGCAATGGCGTGGTGACATCACAGCAGCGTCACGATCCCTCTCCAGACCAAACAACTTTCCAGACTCAGCGAGCGACTCCACACTTCGACTCGTCCAGCTGCTGCACGCCGTAAAGCAGTGATTTAAAAAAAGAAAAATATACCGACCGAAACGCGACTACGATAAACTCGAAAGGATTTAACTTTGATTTAATCGCATACATTTCCATTGAGGAACTTTTATAGTTTTTTTTCTCAGTTACCACCGTCTCGCTGAAAATTGAGATGAGGACCCTGTGGTTGTTGTTCCTCGTCGGGCTAGCCCCTGGATTCATAAGTGAAAAAGTAAGTACGGCTTTTACTTGACATCGAATGTAAAGTTTTATCTATATATTTTTTAGTTTATCTATACATCTATCTATTTATCCATGATCAGAATTTACCAGTTAACTTTCTATACAAACATTTACAACGAAAAACACAGACCCGCCATTTCAAGTAAACATTTAAATAAGAGATATGCTATTTGGCTATTTAGCCAAGTAATATTCAGCCTTAGCCTCAGTCCATGTGTAGCTGGCGAGATGGTGTCAAGTTCACATCTTTTTTCGACTTTTGACTCTTTCCTCCTCCCCCACAAACTGTGACCATTATCTTCTCACTCACACATGTTGGATTAAGCTTTAAATTTAATCAAGTTTAGTCCACACCCCGCCTCAGGCCATTTTGTCCTTCCTCGCCAACAAAAAAACCAACCTGTTTCCCCTCTCCTTGTGTGTGTGGCAAAGCTGGAAAACACCTGGAAACGACTCTGGTTTTTTTTCCGTTTTTTTTTTCAACAGGAACCAAAAGATCCTGTTTATAGAAGTCAGTTAAAGTACAGTGGAACCAAGTTACCTTTTTAAATAAGTGTGGTATTTATGAATCCTGGACTGTGTATTGTGAAAGCAAGCCAGTTGAAACCTGAGACTGGAGCTCCAGAGAGAGCGTTTATGAAGTTTCCCCATATACAGTACATAAAAGGCCCTGCAGGTTTTAACGTGAAAGCGCAGTCTTGGAAATAAATCTGATCTTTGAGAAACAATCTTGCGCCGGAGCTTTGCGTCGCCTCACTTCCAGACGACCCAAGCCTTAAAATTGTTGGGCATTATATTGAAGAATTGTAGAATTGCTAGTTAGTTAACCAACCAGCAATGCTGCGCTTGTGAATGATGAACGCCTGCTCGGGACAGGATGTGAGCTTTTTTTGTGTGTGTGTGTCATTTTCTGGATGGATGACTCACCGTGAGTCCCACTGGGCTAGTTCAGGCAAGATAGGAGTCGTGTGGGACGTACAGAATTTGGTCAACTTTCTAGGACACCTCCTTTCATTGCTTAATCACACATTAGTGTTGCACTGTGCCTTGCAGTTTCTAGTTTTGTTGCTCAAATCAAGGCAAGTTTATCTTTGCCCATCCAAACAAAATATAGAGGTGACCTAGTGGTTTACTCATGCATCCATTTTCCAATCCGCTTATTCTTATCATTAGAGTTTGTCCCAGTTTATTTCAACCATGTGATTAAAATCATTTGTAGCTATATATTTACCGGTGAAATTTATGTGCAACCAAACTCATCATATTCAACAGGGTGGGTATTTATTTTTCATGCATCATGTCATGTTGCAGAATCTTCACCCATCTAAATCATAAGGAGAAAATCCAGATTTGTCTGCCTGTGCCATTCACATGACTCTGTGCGCTTTCACAAAGCTGACACAGAATTCCGCATTCAGATAATTAGACGTGTGAAGTCACTGGACAGTGAAGATTGCGTTCAGCACAGCGGGGAAGTGAGTGTGTAATGTTCGGTGTCAATTTTCACACTGCTGTGGCATTATGGTGTTTCCCTACAACAGCGAAAAGGAGATGTAAATAGCCATAAATCAAAGCGTATTTTCTACTTGATTTTTTTTTTTTTTTTTTCATTCAGACTAGACCAACGATACTGTACATTATGCAGCGTTTGGTGCTGCTACCCTGCTGTGTGCTCAAGGTGGTTACACAACCATGCTACCATCATGATTATGGACTGCGAACCATGTGAGAAATAGTTTCCTGTAATAACTATAAGCCCAAGTGGTAAAAAAAAATTCTCACAAGTGATACCAATGCATTTCCATGAGCCAATCAGACATGGCTGCACACAGTTTTATTGCTGTGACAGGGCTATTTCCAGCAAAGTCTCATCATGACAGAGCACCGGGCTACCAGATGGGTGTAGATACTGTATGGTCTGTGTGTGTGTGTGGGTGTGTGTGTGTGAGACGGAGAGAGACGCCATATATGTTTTCCAGATGTCTGATTTTCATGTAAACAGGCATTACAGCGACTCTTTGGCACGGGAGCGTGATAGTGAATTGTATTTTATTTTGTTGGTGGTTTTCTTCTGTTGGCTTGTCGCCCACCACCTCGCAGTGGGTCTATGTTGGCGTCCCGTCTCCATCTAGTTGATGTGATATTTATGTATAGTGTGTGATATTTTCAAAGATGGGAGACAGCTTTTTGCTGTTGAGCAGATGAAAGCACCTGAGGTCACGGTAAGGTGAGCTTCTATGGCCATAAAAGGGAATCATGCTTTCTTTCACCACGGTTTAACTGTTCCCTTCAAACCAGAGAGTCTGTCTGCTAAATAGACACTGGTGTGAGCTGCTTTGGATTAAAAAAAAAAGGCCACATTACAGCAAAAAACATTTGCTTTTGGGTTGAATCAAGATGTTTTCAAGCCACCCAGTCTGCTCAAGACTTTGAGAAGAAAAGATTTCTCAAATGTCACCTCAATTTCGTACGACACGACATACATATTTAGATCACCATTGTTTTACTAAATTTAGTGTTGATCCCCATTTTTCCGTAATTTTCTTACTTAGGGTATTGCAAAGATAAACTTTGGCAAAAATGTTTTATGATATATCTGTTGATGTTGACGTTCCACATGTGGAAGCCGACTTTCAGCTCAGCTCCATTTCCACGTGACCCCTGGACCCTGAGTCAGGATGAGCGGTATAGACAATTGATAGATCAGAGTTTGCTAGTTGAGTTGGCAAATGTTTTCAAGTCACAATTAATCACGGATCAAATTCACACAATCAGTAGAAAAGTCGATGATCATATCTGAGGGTTCTACTTTAAATTTGGCACATGCTTCGCTTCTCAAATTTTGTGTTGGGAAATATTTAAAAATCTATTTAGTCTTTGTCATGGATTGTATTTATTTCCTCGTTTCACAAATTCCTCTTCCATTGTTTCATTCGACGTTAACGTTTTTTTTTTTTTTTTTTTTAAATAAACCCAGGGTCTTAAGTGTGATTTATCACATATGACGATACGCATCTGCTTGGTAATAATAAATCGCTGCGCTCTGAATCAGAGCAACGTTTATGGCCGTGTTGTTTCATTTGTTTTCAGCACCTGTTTCATCAGAATTATCCTTCCTTTCCTTTTGCCGGGATCCGTCCATGTTCGCATCTGTGTTAGTGGAAGCATAGCATGCATACCAGACATGCATACTTCACGTCTCAATGGGCCACATTCATCTGTGTGTGGTTGTGTGTGTGGTTGTGCATATTACAGAATTTCAGGCTTATTATCACGCTGCATTCTGCAAAGGTAATTCTGCCAACAACAAGCGAGCTAAATGTAGCATTTTTGCAGGTAGACATGTAATTTATCTCCTTGACTTCTTCCTGTGATGCTTTAGTTGGCACCAAATTTAGGGTTTATCAGTCCTGTTGCAACTCACTGGAGCAGCATGTCAATTGAAACTTTGTGCAGTACTTCAAACAAACTATGACCTCCCTTCACATGCCTCAATATGATATCACTTTATTGACACAATCTCATAAACCAAAGGTCAACTACCGGTGGTCAATGACTTTCTGTGAGTGTTTTTTTCCCCTCTTCTTTGTTATTCATGTGGTTAGTAGTTCTCATGAAATCAGCAATGACACTCTGATTACATGATTTTGTTTTCCTCTCAGATGCTGGTCTCTTCACAGTCCCACCCATTCATGGGAGATGACCTTTACATAGAAGGTCAAACATCAGGTGAGCTGCCGATAGATGATGAAGATGGCGACGACATGGGCTCAGGATCCGGATCTGGAGACTATGGTAAGGAGACTTGGCATTTGATTCTGCTCTTGCTCCTCATGTTTGGTACAGTAAGTCTTATCGGTAACAAAGAAGAAACAAAAACATTTGACAATTTGAAACAAAGCTTGAGAAGCTTGGGAGAAAGCTTGAGTCAATGGCAGGGTTCTTTATTCGTTCAGGAAAAACTGGATAATGGGTTTCAAGAGTTCATCATCAAATGGGTGTGTTTGTGTGTATGAATGATCTCTTGCCCGTTGTCAGGCGTGTCCTTTCATACCCTAAACCAGTCAATCAATTTGCTGTTCTTATTAATTTGACTTGTTTACACATGTTGGTTGGTATGGTGGGTGTTCTAGATGTTCAAACTAGATCATGTGGAGGAGGTGAAGTTTTTATTAGAAGACAGCAGATGCAAAATACTTTTCACCTTGTATTCCTAATGATTCATCGTTATGCCCTCTCCCAAGAGAGAATGTGCTCAAGGAATTTGTGTGATCATGTGGAGCAATTGTGGTTTTGTAAAATGAGGGTGTTCAAACCTCAGGTATCGAAGCAACCGTGTTGTAAACACAGAAAACATTTGAACACCAAATGCCGAAATGTTCTCTCACCATTGTGAATCTAGTTGGTACTAATCAACAATGCCTCTGCATGATAATAGCCAATAAGTGCCCTCCATTTTTTTTCTTCAAGATCCAATCAGTCACCAATTAAACAGAGAGGAGAAAGCGATCCTCACCACGTTTGTCGACTCAAACAAGAGCGAAGAAATGACTCCAACGCTGTCGACAGCGGACTCTCGTCACAGTCAACCGACCGAAGCAGCTGACCGCCACGATCCACCAAACAAGACGATGGACAGTGAAACGACAGCAATCGGTGTGGAAATGAAGGAAGAGGTAAACATCTAATATTTATGCTGGGCCCAGTATGGCATTATCACATCACCCTTCATCTGCTTGTGTGTTTCAGGTGCCAGGTAATGGCCCAACAGCTGACTGGTTCACACAATCTTCCACTCCCAGCTCCACCAAGGAGAACAAAGAAGCCGACGAAGACAACAGCCTGGATAGATGGGACGACTCCTCCGCCACCAAAAATAGTGGCGATGAAGACACCAGCGGAGTCCAGACGAATGAAATTCTTGTCAGTCGGGGCAGCAGAGTGTTTGACTCTCCCAATGACGTGACATCCGAGAGCATGTGGGATAGGACGGAGGTGCTGGCAGGTAAGTGCGCATTTACATTACTCCTAAGGGAACGTGTAGAATATATATGATTTCAATCATGGTTCCATTCTGCCTTTCCAGCGGTGATAGCATGCGTAGTGGTCGGCTTGCTCTGTGCCATCTTCCTCCTCGTCCTCCTGGCCTACCGCATGAAGAAGAAGGACGAAGGGAGCTATGACCTGGGCGACACCAAACTTTCCACATCAGCTTACCATAAAGCACCAACCAAGGAGTTTTACGCCTGAACTGACCAATACAGACTGTGAATAGATATCATCACTTGCCAGTTTGGACTGAGAGCGGCTCAATATCAGCTTTTATTTTCAAATCTTCAACAGCAGCAAACTCCTCCTCATCTCTCCCGTCTACTATCTTTTCGCAGCTCTGTCTTTAGTTTGCACAGTTCTCACACCGAATGGAAGAATTCAAATGCATTCACATCATTCCAATCTGGGAAAGGAGTGGGAATGTCTCGAGAGTATCACAGGATCACAGCCATTCGAGTCAAGGAAAGCTTACTGTGCCTTAAACCCATACTGCCTCTCTAAGATGGACTCGCAATGGTGTCAGCTAGTCATAAGGAAGTTGACCGAAACAAAAACAAAACAGGCATCCTCATTGTGTTTTGAATGATGTCATAAAATGGTACTTGTATTCCAAAGATCCCAATGTTAATCCTTGTTTTGGTCGAGGTCAGATTTCATATGTTGTTACATTTCATTTAGTGCTTTTTGTTGTTGTTAATTGTACGAATGTTTTTGTTGTTGTGATGAGCGAATATGTTATTCCATATTCTGTCCAGTTTTGGTACGTGAGATTGGGTTCCTCTGCAGGTACAATTTTTTTTTTCCTCAAATCTTATCTTGTCATCAATCAATATCATGTTCTCTTTGTTGCCTTTGGAAATTGTAGCTTGTATTTTATAGTTTGGAAATTTTTGACCCAAAAGCCATTTTAAAGAAAACATTTGCAGTCCATACATTGTATTCCCGATGCCTTTGCACACACGCTATGACGACCTTGCATCGAACATTCTTAATATTTACAGGGCTATTTTCTGTGATGACTGAGTGCAGCAAGCAAAGCCAAACCACATTCCATTGCAACTGCCAACTGCATGCAGCTATAATAATAGGTTTGACTGGTGACAGCATTGAGAGCCTTTCTGCACAATAAGGTTTTTCAGTAAAACGGGATACTAAAATGACCACTTGGGTTTTTCAGTGTAATGCAGTACTCTGTAGGTCTTCTGTTTTAGCTATACATGTTTTAGCATTTCGCCTGGTGCTAATTGTATGTGAAAACATTTTTTGGTTTGCTTTGTGGACTGAGGGAAAATTATTTTAGAGCAGGTTTTTTTTTTTGTTAGACTTTCTATGTTTTCAAAAGTTGCCTCATATTTGGACCTCTAAAAATAATCTCAAATTAAGACCATATTTTTACCAAACGTTTTGCCGCAGTTTTGCTCAGATTTAAAACGCATTCCATTTCAACAATACGAAGTACCATCTTTTGTTGGTGAATAAAATATGTTTATGAAATTTCTGTTGCCATTTTACAGAAAACTAGGCTCCCATGCATTTCTCAAATTTCCTGCAGAATTCTGTGGAACGACTGACATGGTTGGAATAAACACAATGTTATGATTATTCATTCTCTCTGGTTTACTGTTCTCATCAAGATCTTAAGGATGCCAGATGGTGCCGAATCAGCAGTTCTTCAAAAAATGTAGATTTAGCTACAAAGAACCACATTGACTGTTGTACTTTTCTTTAAACCGAGGGTAAACACTAAACTCAAAATGGAAACGTGCTGTGTGGACCGAAACAGTTTCGCGTCTGCAACTTTCATTTCAGTGTCTCCTATGTAGTGATGATACTATGACATGTATTAATTTATATTAATTTAGACTATAATCAATTTCAATATGTAAAATGTACAATACTTTGTCTTTATTCTCATGGATCAGATTATTTCAAATGTATGTTTTATTATATTCTGGTTCAATTCATTGTTAGCAAACCGGATGTATGCAATTGTCTTGAATACATTCAATAAAAGCTGATAACATATTTTACACGTCTTTTTTTTATTTGAAAGCAGACAGTTTTCTCAAAAGAAAAAAAAAAGGATGAAACAAATGTAGGAACACGCCAGAACCTGTTTTTTTCTCTACATATCTTCTTTGTTATACTATTACTGCCTTTCTTATTATTTTTTTCTGTACTATATTTGTCTGAACTAGAACTATTTTTCATTCGTTTGCTTTAGCTTTTACTGCGAAAGGTTGATAAAACAAGCTTTTATTCTGAAAGTATCCAGAGAGGAAGTCAGCAATGGTGAGGCCGTCCGAATCATGAGAATACTTCCTCAGGTTGTTTACATCTGCATTGATCTTTTTGGTTACTCTGAAGACGGAGACAGTCCTAAAACCTAAGCGACAGGACTCCTGTCAAAAACTGCAGGGTTTGTGTTCTTTCACTTCGTTTTCAAATCAAACATAATCGCAATTTTCAATCTGTAATCTTTCACAACACCGGTTTGTTACCCTTTACCTGAGCTCCTCCATTCATTTGTTTAATCTCGCAGACCTGTACAAAAGCGTTATCAATTCATCTTTAGATTATTTGTTTTGATTAACATCAAGTTTAATTTAATCGTTATAGCTTTCGTTTTATCTTCTCAGTGAAAGTGAAACAGTAACCTTGTCAACTTCCTCTTAATATCTTACTATCAAGGGAAGTAAGAACGAGTTAGTTTACCCCCCCCCCTCCATTTATTTTGAACTGATCAGTGCATTTATTTTATTTTGATTGCTAATATAGTGTTAACTGTGGCAAACTGTCTTTCCTCAGATGGCAAGGGTTGGTAAACTGTCTCCCTGCTTCTTCATCCTTATTTTCATGCTGAAATCCCTGGTTGGGCGACCCCAAAGCCCAACAATGGTTAGATATGAATTCAACAGAACTGCTCAGAAAGGTACCACACATTCTCTTTTACATGTTATATTTTTCTTGAGGTCTGCTGGTGGGAATTTATTTTAAAGATGGCAAATCATCCCGTTTCCCCCATAATTTAAAACAGTCCCCAGATGTCTTAAAGAAATCACAACTGATGGTTTAAAGCTACAATTGTTATGTGTTTTAGACGTGGCAGCGGAGGTTGCAGGCTACGCAGATGTGGCTAAACAGATCATCGACCTGGCTGTGTTCGGAGCTGCGAAGAATCGCTCTTACGGACGCCTCGCCGACTTTACCGACACCATCGGGAACCGTGTCAGTGGCTCGCTCAACCTGGAGATGGCTATAAAATACATGTACAAAGCTATGATGCAGGATGGTTTGGACGTTCATCTGGGTAAGTCATCCTGTGTTAATGCGAAAGTAAGAAAATCACATCATACAGTTTTTTGGTTTGTGAGAGATGCAACTTATGTTGGACAGAGGAGAAATATTTCTTTCCTCTATCATCATCTCATATCTTGTTCTCTGGTAAGGAATAATTTTTTGTGTCTGTCTTTGGGTATCACCAGAACCAGTAAAAATCCCACACTGGGTTAGAGGAAAGGAGAGTGCAGTGATGACCTTGCCAAGGGTCAAGAATCTGGCTCTCTTAGGTTTGGGGAGCAGTGTGGGAACGCCACCTGAAGGTCAGCCACGCTTCATTTTGAAAGTGATTTTGATTTCTGTATTTCCTCTAAAAGTGGTCTCTGCTCTAAATCATTGCAGAAGTAGCAATTTAATAAACCAGCAGCCTTACTGTTTTTAACCAGTTTTATATAAAACACTTAGCATTATTTTTCCTTCTTTTTGCTGCTTGTCTGAAGGCATTGAGGCCGAGGTGTTGGTTGTTGAATCTTTTGAGGAACTGAAGCGCAGAGCCAGCGAGGCCGTAGGGAGGATTGTGGTCTTCAACCAGCCATTTGTCAGCTACGGCACGACAGTGGCATACCGCGAATACGGCGCCTCGGAGGCGTCGAAATTTGGAGCCGTGGCCACACTAATTCGATCCATCACTCCTTTCTCGATTAATAGGTGCTCATCTACCTGTAGACTATTTCACTCCTATCAAACAAAAATCTGAATCCATCTTTGCCGCTACCTCTTTAGCCCTCACACAGGTTGGCAAGACTACCAGGATGGTGTGAAGCGCATCCCTACAGCATGCATCACCATGGAGGATGCTGAGCTCATGTCGCGTATAGCGCAGAGGGGACAGCGGATCACCGTCCGACTCACCATGGCCGCCAAGACGCTCCCAGATGCCGACTCCTATAACACGGTGGCTGAGATAAAAGGCTGGCAGCACCCCGAGCAGGTACTTTGCATCTTTCTGTCTTCCATGTTTATTTAAATGTATGCAAATGTATTCTTGTTTTCTAAATGTTAAATCAATTTAAATTAATATGTCAAATGAATAATTCATTTTCTCCACTTAGTGGTCACGTGTGAGAAATTATCAGCTCATATGTCCTTTATTGTTTATCCCCGCAGCTAATAAGAACCGAAGTTAGATGAAATTAGGTACGTGCATGAAATACAAACCCCAATTCCAATAAAGTTGGAATGTTGTGTAAAACATAAATAAAATCAGAATACAATGATTTGCAAATCCTTTTTGACCTATAATCAACTCAATCCACTATACACACAAACTATGGTCGGTTAGCACAACTCGTCTCTTCAGAATTTGCTGACATGAACCTCACATTTGAATATTGATTGAAAATAATTATTTCATTCTGTTTTAATTTACATTTAACACAGTGTTCCAATTTCACTGGAATTGTGGTTTGTTGATGTCTTTAGAATCACAGCACTGTGAGAAAGAACCAGCACACGTGTTCCTTATTACCTGCCTCAACGAGGTGTTTGTCTTTCATGCCTTTCTTTTAGTAGAATTACGCAAAAACTACAGAGAGAAGATTTGAACTGGATTTGCTGAAGTGATGGAATGTGGGATAGTGTAAAGCTTTTAAGTTTCTTCATCACTTTGTTTTATTTAGCACAACATTCCAGTTCTGACTGCATGAAATGATACACAAAGCTATCATTGCTGTGTTTATCATAATTTTAAAAAAATTATCATCTTTAAAAAAAAAAAAAAAGAGATGCGACATCATCACCAGGAAGTCTGGTGATGATGTCGCATCTCTTTTTTTTTTTTATCCACCTAACCAATCTGCTGACTATTAAAAATAGATTTCATTTTCCATGTGAATGAATATGCCAGCAATTTAATTCTTAAGAAAAAAAAATACAGTCTTAGGTAAAGTGATCTTGCTCAGGTATAAAATGTGGTCTTGTTTTATCATAATTTTATCATATATCACATACCACGACCTGAGCCAACACGTATGTCCAAATGCTTTGAGATTACACGTACCTGCGTACCGAGAAAAACGGGTCGAATTTGATGAACAGATAACTTGCTTCTACCCAAGTACTGTTATTTTTGCAAAAGTAGACCTTTTGAAACTATTTTTACAAACTTGTTTTCATTTCACATGCATTCTTAGTCTGGTGACTATTTTGTGATTGTGCATTTATTGTGTATCAGCTTTTAATCATTTACAGTAAAAAATAAACAGTGCACGTCATACATGATAGAGACCAAAATGTTTTGTGCAAGGAAAATACAGAAAAGGGAAACGAAACACATGACAGTACTTGAATCATCTCTAGCCTGTGGATTTTCCCTTTTGCAGTTTCAGCAAAGAACATGTATGTGGTTTGAGGTTTAGTGACTCAGCATGGGATTTAGTCAATTATCTAACAAGTATGAATCCTCCAAACGTTTTGTTTTTACCTTTTATACTTTGCTCTATATGTAATTCCTACAACCGTCTGTCAATCTTTTACATTACATACGCAGCTTGTTTACGATTTAAAACGTCATGTTAACTTGTGTCTGCCTTTTTTTAAATGATTAAAAATTACATGCTTGGCTTGCGCTAAGTTTATCTATCCACATTCTGGCATCTAGACACACCCATCGTTCGTTATCTAGAAATTCGTGTGCTACCACTAAAGAGGTGTGACTCATTAAAGTCTGGTTGCAAATAAAGGAATGGCATAGAAACGATTCTGTGTGGATGATAACAGTTTTAGGATGATAGATTAACCCTGGAAGGAATGATATGAATTTCTATTATTTTTTAGAGGGACAAGACAATATTTTTATTTGACCTCTGATATTCAATATTTTGTTTGTTTGGTTTTGGATTATGAAGCAAGGTCTTTGTTCTTATTTCTGTTGATTTTTCACTGTGGTGCAATGTTTCAGGATCATAGTCCACGCTTGTGTTTGTCCTGCACTTCCCGCTGACAGGAATTCCACGTAACATAACATTACTGGAAACTGTGTTTGTCTGTTTTCTTTCCAACAGGACACATTTAGTATTTTTTTTTTCACATCTGTGCTTCAGGTTGTCCTACTGAGTGGTCATCTTGACAGTTGGGATGTTGGCCAGGGTGCTATGGATGATGGGGGCGGAGCCATGATTTCCTGGGAAGTCCTGTCACTCATAAAACAGCTAGGTGGGGCAAGCCAAACAATTACACAAAGCCCAGTAAATAAATACTTATAATTCTTACAAGGATACTTTTACTGTGAAGTGGTACACATTCATGTTATTGTTAATGTGTTCCCACACCTATTTTCAGGTTTACGTCCGAGGAGGACAATGCGTACAGTGCTGTGGACGGGTGAAGAGCAGGGAGGAGTTGGAGCGCAGCAGTATTACAATCTTCATAAGGTCTGAATAAAAAAAAAATAAATAAATGATGACACAACAGAATGAAAAAACGCAGAGCAATAGAAATCAGTAAAGCATCTGTAGACGTGGTCCACATTGCTTCTGTCCACATAGTGATGTCATCTCATTCTAGCCATTGCACTGGCTTCATTCATGTAACAAATTCAATATTCACACTGCCTTGATTAGTAATTAGAGGAGTGTTTCCCAACTTTTACTGAGCTAATTTAAGACTCAACCATATGCTACATGTCCTCTTCCATCCAGGTGAATCTGTCCAACTTTGATCTGGTCATGGAGTCTGACATGGGGACATTCAGCCCGGTGGCCCTGCAATTTACAGGCAGTGCTGAAGCACAAAAGGTAAGATCTTTAAATCACAATCCAAATTTTTTTTTAGGTATACTGCAATTGTGTTCATTGTAGAAAATAAGAGATGATGAAAACATAAATCTCGATTTCTCTCTGCCGGTTGGATTTTGTGGTGGGACGAGATTAGGAGGCCATGTTTATGTGTGTACCAACAGGTGATGGAGGAGGTGGTCAAACTGTTAGCTCCTCTCAATACAACCAAACTGGAGACACATGGAGAGGGTACGGACATCTCGCCTTGGATGCAGGCTGGAGTACCAGGTCAGATTAATCAGTAGGATGTTACTCACCAGATCGGGAAATGAGAAGTAGTTATACTAGTTTCTGTGGTGTGACAGAATATCCTATTACTTTTAAAAAAATGCTGCACACAGAGTTTCACTTCCTCAACCTCTTGCCAAATGACGTCTGGTTTAAAATTGATCTGAAAGAAAAACTATGCAGTACATTGATATTCTGAGGTGGGAATGATTTTTTTTTTTTTTTGGTCACAAATTTTAGATGATCCATAAACAGAGGTGCAGAGTGCATATAAATAAATTAGAATATTTTGGGAAAACTAAATTGACTTTAGTAGTTCAGATCAAAAAGTAAAACCCATACTACAGTACTCACAAAACGCTTCCCTGCAAACCGAAACAAAATAGACAGTAGAATGATGGACGGATGGACGAATTATAAAAGAGGATTTTTATCAAGAATTTTCAACATAATGTCGTTCAACAGTTCAGTCATCAGTTCTCTCTAATGCCAGTCAGTGTATCTTGGGGAAAGGTTGAGGGTCCCTCTGCAGAAATATGGACACAAGAGTACAAACGTTTCAACACTATTTGTACAGAGCCATTACTTTTCCCCTCATTTCATCATGTAGAATGAAACTTTTATATCACGTGGCAATTTGATTCTGTACTTGTAATTTGCCTCTTCTCCAATTCCTTTTTTGTCTGTACAGTTTCCCCACTTAAGTGTTTGAGATAATAAATATAAGCAAAAACTACTGTGAGTAAACATAAAATGTAGTTTTTAAATGGTGATTTTATCTATCAAGGGGAAAAAAAATCTAAGACGGCTCAGTGTTGGAAAAAAAAGTACTTGTCTCTCGTTAAATCATGAACTGTGGCACAGTGCACACAGTTTTGGTAAAGTGGAGTTAATCTTCACTGATCACACTCAAGAATGATTACCTCCAGATCTGAAATTTCTTAAATAAACCCTGTCTGACAAATTTAAGTGGATCAAAAGAACTACAGAAATGATCCTAAGAACACAGCAACGACCCATCCAGGAGGTAACAAAAGAACCCAGGACACACCTAAAGAACCGCAGGCCTTCCTTGCATCAGTTCAAATGTCTGGCTATGAGTTTGTGACCTCAAGTTGAAATACACTTGCGTTCTGCAATTGGACAACGATCCAAAACATACTAGCAAGTCAAACAAGATGAAGATATTGGACCGTGTCAAAGTCCAAACTTGAATCTGATTGAAATGCTGACATGACCTTAAAAAGCACCATGTGGATTTTAACTTTTTTTTCTCTAACAAATTAAGTCAACAAATGGGATTTTATGTTTCGTGGTGTAGTTTGTGTGATATTTACATATTTTAATATCTTCAATTTTAAAGATGGAAAAGTCTAAAAATGTAAGATTTGTAGAAGAGGCAAATATTTTTTGATGACACGGTAGTTTCTGTATAATACAGAGATACAGAAATATGACATTCAATTTTTTCATTTTTCTATTTCAGCCACTACTAACTCCTATTGTTGGCCTTCATCCAGGTGCCAGCCTTCATGTAGCCGACAGTCGATATTTTTGGTTCCACCACACGGAAGCTGATACCATGACAGTTCAGAACCCAGGAGACATGAACCTCTGCTCGGCTTTGTGGGCCGTGGTGGCGTACGTGGTCGCAGACCTCGAGGACATGCTGCCTCGGTAGTTGTTAAGAGGATGAGACAAGGATTCTCAGAAGCTGCGTCAGAAGTGTTTACACTGGTGATATCGCAGCAGAGTATTCTGTAAAGCTTTAGCGAAAAATAATTTTTCACTTAAAGTGAGACCAAAACGTGACAAGGATTAGGGAAAATTGTTTTAACCAAACATTTTTATTTTTCCAGGGTTTTTATACTTGTTAACATTTCTGTATGTGTACAAAGTTTTATTTCATCACCAGTTTTGTGTTCTCTAAGATTTTACAAAGAATACTTTTATTGTTTTATTATCATGGATAAAAGGCCATTGCTTTGAATAACCATTCATTACCATGTTTTAAGTGTTTTCATGATGATGTGTGATAAAAGCACTAATAAGTGAAATTAGCTGCGATGACATGGTTAAAATCCAAGATAAAGAATAGAACAGCAGAACAAAAAATGTTGCCAAGAATTTGCAATTAATTACATTTTTGGTTGCCACAGAAGGCAGCAAGAAATACAATTGGCCAATGTATTTCAAATTCATTATTCCCATCAGTGATGTCAGCCAGCATAGACAAAAGTTCTTTGGAAACTATGAGTGTGCACTGGAAGTTGTTGTAACTTGTAACAGGCCTTAAGTCACCTTTTGTCAGTACCTTCTGAATTCATGGGCTGATTCACACACACACACACACACACACACACACACACACACACACACACACACACACGATTATGTGAGTTGAGAAACGGATTGGATGTTTCAGCACAATGAGTCACACATCTGCGCTGACGAGCTGCAGGAAGCCACATCCACACAAAAACAACAGACGTCACCATCATGGATTTGACTTACTACATCTGGTACAATTATTTTACTTTTTTTACAAGTCTCTTTTTTTAACGTTAGCTCTTTTGTTTGTTTTTAATTGTTGCCATTTGTTTATGTTACGATTACTATTAAGAGATCTTACATGTTAAGGTGATATGTGCTATTCTCTATACAAGTATTGGACACCAGGGGTCATTGACCTTTGTGAAAGCTGCTTCTTGGTTATTGAATACTGATAATGGAAAGGACTAATAGTTTGATAAACACATCTGGAATAACAGTTGCTCAATATAGCTTTACTTATGCTACCGTTGATGGTGATATGCATCTCTTTATTATATTATACATGTCTGCAAGTGTTAACATTTTTAAAGGGTCACTTCTACAACATTACATGGAAATAACTATCCCTTCATTGATTGTGAGCCATTTTTAGAACAGGACCATGGACTAGTCATGTGGTCCTGCTGGTAGTCAACAACACTTGGGTGATTTCTCTTTACATGTCGCCACCTTGTGGACAGCCCTTTCTTACATTTTGAGGCAAATAGATGAGGCAGTTACTCAAGTCTTAATAACAAAAATATAAGAATTAATTTGTACAAACAATTAAAACTGAACCCAAATATCCACAACAGTTTACTGAATAAACTCCAAAAGTAAGTATCAAACATTTTAAATGTCTAAATGTATGTAATGGAAGGTAGGAGAATGCTGTTCAAGTTGCAATAGGCCTTCTGGAGTTGAACACCTTGACGCCATTTTGCATTGAAGATCGAGCATATTTGGTCAATAGTGCTCCTGTGGTCTGTTTCTCTCCACACAGGTCCCTGCAAAAAGAAATACACAAATTTATTTATTCATTTTTACTTATTTTTCTTTAATTGCAGACTCATACTTTGTTTTTTGTTAGAGAGATATTTAGTATTCTGACAAATTCTGAAAGCTCATGTGACAGGACATCAAATGCGATAAAAAAAAGAATGCTCACGCTATATACGGAACAATATCCTCTTCCGTCCATTTCTCTCGCAGGGTGAAGAGATGATTAAAGCGCTCCAGTGTGTCCTCCGGAAGATCTTCTACCTGCAGAAGGCAGATGGTCTCGGGGCGGGAGCTGCGGTCCACCAGTGCAACACTCTAGAAAAGTAAAACATTGTTATTATGCTCCACTAAAGATTTCAAATTCAGAATGAAAAGCTGATGATGTAGATGCCAACCTTGAGCTGGCTCAGACTCGTGCTCATGCCATCTGGTACGCTCTGCTGCCACACCTCCTGAAACTCCCTCAGGTTGAACTTGATGGCATTCCTCAGCAACATGAGCGCAGTACCCCGACAAACTTTAGCCTCATCCAGCGCGTAAAATACATCGTCTGTTTGGAGGTAAGTGCATATGTAAAATTCATTTTCCAATTCCTACAGATTGTGTGACAGTGTTTACTTACCATTTTCAACGTAGCGTGTCCCATAGCAGTTTAAACAGTGCTCAATCATCTCTCTGTGAATGACATTAAATAATAAGTTTTCTTTTTACTTAATGTACAGCAGTTTATATATAGTTGCTTTTAAAGTGCTCTGTAGATAAAGTTGGGTTTCTGACAAAAACCTGGGCTCGAGTGGGCTTAACTCCTCCAGACTGGTTTGAAGTGGAACCTTGTTGCAAGACCATGACTCAGAGTCCACCAGCTGAGTCACATGACCAAGCAACTTCATCTCGTAGTCAGAGTCGAGCACACGCCAGCAGCCTGAAGAAATTCACGCTAAACTGTAAATGTCTTTAAAATTGCTCAGTATTGCTGAACACTATTTAACAGTGTGTTATTATTGTACCATTTATCTGACAGGCGTGGATGGCCTTCAAGTGGTTCATAAGCTCTTCTTCACTAGCTTGAATTGTCTCCAGTAGATCATCCTTGGTGTACTACAAACAAAGATACACATTTGTCTTCGTGGGTAAGGCTGTGATGTCATCAGTGTGAATTTGTTCAAGGAGAAAAAGCACGTTACCGTGTTTTCAGTGTTCTCCTGCTGCCCAGGTAGGCCAGGCCCTTCATATGGGTTCTCCCTTAAAACTTTCAGCAGCTTCTTTAGTTTAGGACGCTGTCTTCTCACTTCCCAGTAGCTGTTGCAAAAGCCCCAGATCTGCGAAGAGTTGAACACTGATGCTGATTTGCATGATCTTGTTACATTTACTTTGATTATTGAGTATTCAACTGCATTAAATAATAATGCCATGCAAGATTTAAATTCCCAGCTAAGCTTAAATTCAGCAAATTGTAACTTTATACCTATTAATTGCAACTCAGATCAGTGTTGGGCTATGCCTTTAGTACCTGCATGGGCCTTATCCAATTGAATTTATTTATTACTTCCATTATTACAACGTAATTATCAAAACCATCTTTAAATCACAAATAACAGCACACGATTGTGCATTTTGCAGCATTTTTTAAATGGCCCTGAAGATAAATTTTTAATGTGATGGTGTCAAGAAACATCCTCATTGCAAATATAGTTTGAGTTAATCAACCAGTAATATTCATCTAAAATACAATGATACAAATGATTTGAGGGGCAATGGATTTTCCAAACTTATCCAACCTGAGCGTGAACGAGATGTGTGCTCTCCTGGCTGCTGGTGAGCTGATCGGGTGTTTTGCATCCTGGCAGAAAGAGCAACAGGTTGGACGTGTCTGCGATCTTCAAATCGTAGGTCCTGTCACCGGTACACAGCACGGCGTGCTCATCTTTGTCCCCTCTGATCACCAGGCTGCGAAAGCATCATCAGGTCAAGTCTACAGACACCTACAAAACCCTCACATGGAACTATAAAGTTCAGAAATTGTTCCGACCTGTCACCCGCTTCTATGTGTTTGCACAGTGTGTCGTCCAGCTCCATGAGACAGTAGTCTGCAGACGAGACGTTCTCTCCCAGAGACAAACAGTGAATGGTTTTCTGCAGATCTTCTTCTTTTAGCTTGGCGATCTCAAGCGTCGCTTGAATCTCCTCCAAAGTTCTCATTTTGAACAGAACGCTGATTGAATAAATACAGGACACAATTTGACACAATGTACACGAAAAATGTCTGTTACGGATGGTAACAAAATAGTTTGTCCTCCAAGTTACGCGCCTTCTTGTCGCGGGACGGAAGTTGTACTATCGGGTAGTGTTGGCTCGTGAGTGAACGATTCGTTCAAAAAAACGAATTACTTTTCAGTGAACGAGAGTGAACGAATCACTTTAGTGATTCGTTATTTTTTCAGTTCATATGACTTCAACCAGTAGGTGTCGGTAATGCGCATTGAAACTGGTGCCACCTCGCCGTAAAACAAAACAAAGAAGTAAATGACGTAACTTCCTGTTCACGAACGAGTCGTGATTTGCATTTCCCGTTCCCCAACCGAATGGATCTGTGAGTGAACGAGTCAGTGAGTGAGTGATTCGCATTTCCAATTCATCGCGAGAACGGATAAGTGAGGGAACGAATCCTCAATGGGTGAACTGCCTTACTTCCCGTGCATCAACGGATCAGTCACCGAACGTGTTGCGTCTCCTGGCGTGAACGACGTAAGCCAGAATGACGATTTGCCAAGGAAAGAAAGAACCACTCACTGAAACAGCACTTCTTTTATGCGCGTTTTCTCCAAGCTAACGGCTAACTTCCTTGCATGAAGGGATGCGCCGTTATGCAACAACGGGGAGATTATGCTTCTCTTTGGGTAATCTTGATTTTATAACACTTAAAATAACGTGTATGCATATATACGCCTAAATATTGTTATCCAATATATCTTCTGCAAATTCACATTGGATTGCTGGTTTTAAATTACTTTTATTATTTATAATAAACAGAAATTTACTTTTATTTTTCTTTTAATAAAAATGTGTTATAACTTGTCTGGTGTTTTATTTCTTGTTTTTATATTCGCCAATTAAAACATAAAAATCATTTGGTTAACTGCTTTATATGACAATATGTGTAGGTACACCTCATGGACACTTCAATAGGTACACTACACGAGGTAAAAAACAAAAAAAACAAATAAAGGGTTAATTGCACAATAAAAGAAAATGTATGTATATTCTCACACAAGGGATCGAACCAAGCTCTTCCCAAGCAAGAGCCCATGTCATTACCCAGTCTGCTACTTCGACATGGTAACCCATGGTCGTCTGCACTGTTTTGTACTAGTGATGTGCATTCAGTTAGTGAACTGGAGCTTTAGAATCGGTTGACTCAAAATATTTGTTCAAAAGAATCGTTCACCGAATCGTTCGCTACACATTTTGTTAACGAGGTCACTTGGAAAACATGTTGGAATGCGGCCCCGAGGACTAGAGCTTGACACCTGTGACCTTTGACCATGATATTTCCCTAATAAAGTGGCCTGTTATTAGGTACACTTGAAAATGGCGGTGTACCTAATTGAGTGTCTGTGTGATTCCCTCGTTAAGTGCAGGTGCGTGAAAAGTTTTAGCTCCTTTTGAACGTGAAAGTGGCTAAAAGTTTTCACGCAGGTGCGCTTAACGAGGGTCACTTGGAAAACATGTTGGAACGCGGCCCCGAGGACTAGAGCTTGACAACTGTGACCTTTGACCATGATATTTCCCTAATAAAGTGGCCTGTTATTAGGTACACTTGAAAATGGCGGTGTACCTAATGGAGTGTCTGTGTGATTCCCTCGTTAAGTGCAGGTGCGTGAAAAGTTTTAGCTCCTTTTGAACGTGAAAGTGGCTAAAAGTTTTCACGCAGGTGCGCTTAACGAGGGTCACTTGGAAAACATGTTGGAACGCGGCCCCGAGGACTAGAGCTTGACAACTGTGACCTTTGACCATGATATTTCCCTAATAAAGTGGCCTGTTATTAGGTACACTTGAAAATGGCGGTGTACCTAATGGAGTGTCTGTGTGATTCCCTCGTTAAGTGCAGGTGCGTGAAAAGTTTTAGCTCCTTTTGAACGAGAAAGTGGCTAAAACTTTTCACGCAGGTGTGCTTAACGAGGGTCACTTGGAAAACATGTTGGAACGCGGCCCCGAGGACTAGAGCTTGACAACTGTGACCTTTGACCATATTTCCCTAATAAAGTGGCCTGTTATTAGGTACACTTGAAAATGGCGGTGTACCTGATGGACTGTCCATGTGATTCCCTCGTTAAGTGCAGGTGCGTGAAAACTTTTAGCTCTTTTTGAACGTGAAAGTGGCTAAAACTTTTCACACAGGTGCGCTTAACGAGGGTCACTTGAAAAACATATTGGAACGCGGCCCCTCGAGGACTGGAGGTCGACACCCCTGGTTTAAGTGAAAAGTGCCACACCCGCCCTCGCCCCCACTTTCTGATTGGCTGTTTGATCTGTGACATCACTTGGACACTCCATTAGATACACCGCCATTTTTAGGTGTACCTAATAACAGGCCAGTTCATTAGGGAAAAATCATGGCGAAAGCTTAACTGAAAGTGAAAAGTGCCACACCCGCCCTCACCCCCACTTTCTGATTGGTTGTTTTATCTGTGATGTCACACGGACACTCCTTTAGGTACGCCGCCATTTTTAGGTGTGCCTAATAACAGGCCACTTCATTAGGGAAAAATCATGGCCAAAGCTGAATTGAAAGCGAAAAGTGCCACACCCACCCTCACCCACCTCCTGATTGACTGTTTGATCTGTGACGTCACACAGACGCTCCATTTGGTACACCACCATTTTCAGGTGTACCTAATAACTTTATGCATTTTTTGTACGTGTCAAGAATGTGTATTTGACTATTTGCTCTTTATTTTGGGGGGCACCAACACATATTACACAACGTAAAACACATACATATTGTCATATAAAGCAGTTAACCAAATGTCAGATTTTTGTTTTCATGCCCAAAAAAATAAAAACAAGGAATAAAACACCAGACAAGTTTAAACAGGTTTTAATGTTTATTAAATTAATAATAATAATAGTAAAAGTACATTTCAAACCAGCAATCTAATGTGAAATTGCAGTAGATATATTGGATAACAATATTTAGGCGTATATATACATACACGTTGTTTAAAAACTACTATAAGTGTTGTAAAATCAAAATTACCCAAAGAGAAAACACGCTTAAAAGAAGTGGTGTTTCAGTGAGTGGTTCTTTTGTTCCTTGGCAAATCGTAAATCTACATTCTGGCTTACATAGTTCACGCCAGGAGGGAGACGCAACACGTTCACTGACTGATCCGTTGATGCACGGGAAGGAAGGAAGGCAGTTGACCCATTTACTCGTTCGCGAACGGGAAAGCCATGATTCCTTCCCTCACTGATCCGTTTTCGCGATGAACTGGAAATGCAAATCACTCACTCACTGTTTCGTTCACTCACAGATTCGTTCGTTGGTGAACGGGAAATGCAATTCACGACTCGTTCGTGAACGGGAAGTGACGTCATTTTCTTCTTTGTTTTGTTTTACGGCGAGGTGGCATCAGCTTCAATGGGCATTACCGACACCTACTGGTTGATGGCATATAAACTGACAAAAGAACGAATCACTCACTCACGAGCCAATTGTGGCTGGCAGGTTGTAATGGCCGACTGGTTAGTGACACGGGCTCTCGTACGGAAAGACGTTGGTTCTATCCCAGGTATGAGCACATTCTCAAATGTGCTTTTAGAATTGGAACTTCGCGTTGTATGCGGTCGCCTACTTCGATTTCACCCCGAAGTAGTGTGCGTGATCCATTTATTTGCTGCTTCTACTTGGGGGCGGGGCCACCTTATGTATTTACGCATAAATACTTGTTTGCATATGCATACAAAGCGAGGTTCTAAAAGCACATGCGCACACCCGGGATCGAACCAGAGCCTTTCCGTGTCAGCGCCCGTGTCACTAACCAATCGGCAATTTCGACCCGGTAACCCCCGGCCGTCTGTATTCTTTTGCACTAGTGATGTGCATTCCAAATCTTTTGAGTGAACCAATTCTAAAGATTCAGTTCACTTAAAAGAACTGGAATGCACATTACTACTTTGGGGTGCGTTCGAAAATTATACCGACTTCCGTGCACTACTCTGCGCGTTAGTGCGTATGGCGAGTGTGCTCCCTTTCCGAACGCATGAAATGTGTTCCGTCGGACCGCCGAGTGCGCGCTCCGGCACACCGTTTTTAGTGCATTATGAATTTCTAAATGGCAAAATCGAGCAGAATTTCCGAAAGGTCACAACAGTGCACTGAACGATCGGGGTGTATATCTGAACGCGCCTTGTGTGTTACATCAAAATAAACACGTAATGAAACAGCCATTTTGCTCAACGATGTCCACGTTTCAAAAAACGTCCCTGCATACTGAAGAGGCTTTCTACTGTAATTTTACCATACTAACTCTACCTAATTATTCTACAATCAAATAAACAAACGATCCAACCAACCCCAAAACATTATACAGAGTATCCATGAGGAACTTCATTAAACCACTGCGTTTCACACGAGTAAATATGCACAACGCGCCCTTGCTAACGTTGAGGGTCAACCTGTAAATGATACGAGAATGAGCTTGTAGTGTTAGCAAAATGTCAAGTTTCTCCAGATCTGCCCAGGTAGTGATTTTATACATTTTATCATCGTGTCATGCGTTCTGTTTTATTAGATTATAGAGTTATCTCGTTAGCTATCTTTGTTCCCTAAAGATAGCGCAAGTAGGAGACCCACGAGAAATGTGCTTGATCGGTTAGGTATAAACATCGGTCTGTCAAATTGTAGGATATGGCCATGTAGCAGCTCTGTATTTTAATTTACTGTAGATTTGTGTTGTTCCACGTGGTTTCATTTGGATGATTACTATTAATCACGCAATGAAATGTATTCAATATGTCACTATTCCAGCACAACTGCAGAAGAGCTAAACTGTAACATTCAGTTTGAGAAATTGGATAGAATTAAGTTTTTGAAACATGAAATTAATGCTACATAGTGTTCATTGTGATAACGTCATGTAATGTGATTTTGTGTGTTTGTTTTCTTTGTCAAGCAATGGGCCACCTTTGCTCGTTCGTGGTTTCTGATCGACGCCAGAATGCAGCCTCCTGGGAAAATAGCTGCCATGTGCTCTATTAGGCTACAAGGGAAACACAAACCGATTTACCATGCACTCAGTGAGTTATTACGTTACACAACACAACACACAGACCTTTGTGGTTTACTAACAAATTCTTAGGATTTTAAATTCAGTTTAAATTGCAAGAAGATTAAGAATAAGATGGAAAAAATATTGGACCCACTTCCATGGATATTCTCAATATAATTGTTATGAAAAGGAATAAAACAAACCCAATAGTTGGTTGTCAATATTTTTTGTAATTGATTTGTTGAACAAAATAGAAAATTATAGATTTAACAATTTATAGTTAATGTGTGTTATAGTGATATATCGTATCATATTGTTTGCTGAGCTTTGAATTGACTGTTCCCTGTGTGCAGGTGATTGCGGTGACCATGTCGTGGTAATAAACAGTAAACACATTGCCTTCTCTGGTAACAAATGGGAGCAGAAAGTCTACTCATCACACACTGGGTGAGCCGTTTTCTCTGTTCGCAGGCTGCCCCTGTCCCCATCAGCTGCAAGTAGTTCCACTTTATACTTTTTCCTGATATTTTTATTAGGTGTTGTGCCATGAGATTTGTCCAATAATACATTTGAGAGACACTGCTTTAGAAGAGTGTCACAGTGGTCTAACAGTTATAAGCAAAGACCAAACATGTTCTCTGCAGGCCATAAGGTCAAACATTCCTTACTTAATGTGTTTTCTTATATTTTTCAAAGTTACCCTGGGAGCTTCAAACAAGTCACTGCTGCTCAGCTTCATCTTAAAGACCCCAAAGCTGTAAGCACCACAAAGCCCTCAAAATACACACACCTTCCGTCTCTCCTCGTTTTTTCTTTATTAATTTTTTTGTCTAAATGAAAACAACAGATTAAAACAATTATATACTAAGTCAAATGTTTTTTTTTTGTTTTTTTTTTTGGCAAGACCCTTCTGTTGATTAAAGTAATTTGAAACATTTCTCCTGCCTCCAGATTGTGAAGTTAGCAATATACGGCAAGCTGCCCAGGAACCTGCACAGGCGTACCATGATGCAGCGTTTACATATCTTTCCTGAAGACGTACGTACACATCAGCACTCAACACACTTTTTTTTTGGAGAATTGATCAAATTGAAATAGGTCTATTCAGGTGATGATGAAAACATCTTCAAATGTTGTACTTTCTTGTTATGTTATGCGCAACAATGACACAAAGAATTACATGTCAACACTGAAAACAAAATAATCTGTGACAAAGTCATAGAATTAAGAGGATGGCATTTTAGTCACATAAATCATGTCAGCTTTGTTGTTTTCTTGTAGTATCCGCTTTCTCCAGCAGGTGGGGCCATACGACTTTGCCATGCTTTGCTTTAGTCTGCAGCTTTGATATGTTTAAGGACAGATGAGGAATCTGACTGGGACAAATTAAATTTTCATGGCAACCACTTTATGATGGTTAGGCAGTGCAACAGCATAATCACATTTTGTTATCAGAATACATCTTAAGTCACATTATGATAAAAGTCACCCCCAAGCCCCACTGCGTGGTACGAGTCTTTAATGAACCAGTCATTAAAGAAAAAAGAGCTTCCCTCTCGTGGGGTGTGTAGTGTCTATTTGATGCCATTTGTTACTGCCCTTAATGAATATTTATCTAGGATAGGTTGGAGTTTCGAAGTTTCAATCTAGGGTTAGGGTTTCAAATTAGGGTTTTGAAATAGGATTTTACATTAGGGTTAAGGTTTTTTGAAGTATGGTTTTACATTACATCAGGGTTTTGAAGTAGAGTTTCAAACTAGGGTCAGGGTTTCAAGCTAGGGTTAGGGTTTTAAAGTAGGGTTTCAAACTAGGGTTAGGGTTTCAAACTTGGGTCAGAGTTCCAAACTAGTGCCCCACCCCGTTCCGAAATCCCATCTGCTCCACTGCCTTGAGTCATTAATAAGTCGTTGGAGAGGCCTTGGAGAGTAATATCTCAAGGTCGTGCAAAGGTTTAAACAGCAGCGATAGCTCACTTGGCAAGGACCTGACTTGAGGGTGCGCATAAAAAGTGTCCTTATTGGCGTATAAGTCTGGGAATTAGGGTTGCTTATTGGAGACCTGCCAATTTGCTCCACAAGCACGAGTGACACGCTCTTGAGCAAGAACCACCAAGTGTAAATATGCTAACTCTCATAGCTGAGAAACAGAGATACTGTATTGTACAGCAAAAACAAGAGGGTGAGCTCTAAATTTTGCCTTCTACAGTAGTTTTTCGCATCGAGCAAAAAGATTTGAGTAGAATACTGCTGGATGCTCTGTTATAACCTATCGTGAGTGAGTCCAAAACTTATGCCCCAAAAAAACGGCGGTTCACTGTATGCATGCCTTCATTTATCAACATTTTCCTCGCCGCCTCTCACTTGGTCTCTGTCCATTGCTAGGCGCTGCCCGAAGACATCCGAGCCAACCTGACAGAGGAGCTACCTCAGCCCAGACAAATTCCCAGGAAGCTCAATGAGTACACGCAGGAGGAGATAGATGCCTTCCCCAGGCTCTGGACGCCGTATGTACCAATTCACGCACAAGAGATGAACGCTGCTACAGATATTGGCCCCGAACAGTGCCGTGTTTTGTATATTGGAAATGGTCAAGGACAACAAGGGCCATTTTACTTGATGCTTTCAAACTCTTGGCTGCTGTAGGAAAGCTCCAGATGGTTGAAAGTGCTGCAGCTGCTCATGTAATAAAGAAATGGAGCTAACTCAGGCTCTCCGGAGAGTCTTTAGTGGCAACGTAAAAAGCATAAACAGATAAATACAGTGTGCAGGAACAATCTGCCTCAAAAGTCAAACAAAATTTGGGTTGGCAAGCCAACATCATGCATGACACCATGATTTAGGTTTTTCTTTTTTTTGTGTGTGTGTTTGGAGGGCATCACAAACATAATAGTTTTGTCCAAATGAGAAACGCAAATTGTGATAACCACAGAATCAGAAAAGGAAGCAGCTGACATTATTGTGGCTATTCAGTACAATATGATCAATACAATCAATTAACATCTTAATCTGATTTCAACATCACAAGAATTTGATTATAGCAATCCCATAAAATGCCACAAGGGGCCAGTATCATCCCGCAAACACAGAGGGTCACTTCTCTTTGTAGGACAGTTAAGAGTGTTACTTAAGCAAAAATTTCTTGCATTTATTTATTCAATCTTTGTGGGTTCAGTTACATTCTGTGACTCCCTTCAGTTTCATTTGTGTTGTCTGGTGTGCGCCGGCTTTGATTTAAACGGACGTCACTTGTCATTTCGCAGGTCTTGTTCAGACAGCTACTGTGACAATCTTTGAATAGAAAAAGACTGAAAATGTCTCACCTAACCTACTTTTCTGTCGGAGGGACAGCAAAATTGTATTCATAGCTTGCCACAGGATTTCTGCAGAATCATGACAGTGACGCTCGAGTTTGAGTCATCATAGGAATAATCATATTGTCACCGCGTGGCCTCGCCACGTAGTTAACCGTCTCCCCGTCGGGTCATTGGCCACCCTAGTGCTTCATTAACTTAACTTTTTTTCCATCTCATCTCAGCATTCTACTGCTCCCTCTTAAGGTTGTTTAACACAGTAGCCTGAACTCAGTCACTCTCCAGGCTGATAGAAATAAAGGCTTGACACTCCCTGAACTTAAAAAGAGACTTATTATGCAATAATTTCAAACAGTTCAAAAGGACTCTGACATGATTCCATCAAAATATACAAAAGCGTGGTTGGGTGTCTATCACATGAAAATACAGAGTATTGCTTTCGTTACCATGATGACCAAGGATTCTTAGGGCATGCCACAAAGTGAGTATTGAATCACTGCTGCCAACCAGGTGATTTGTAGTTAGTGTCAAATCTAGTGACTATGGACCTGATTTTTTTTTTTTTTTCTAAAGATTTGTGTTTGTAAAAACTTTGGCAAACTTTGACCACCCAGGAAAACAGATGTGGAAGCTCATCTACTCACCGGGCACACCCACTGGTGCGTCTGGCAAATGGGCTAAATTGCTTCACAGTTCATTTTACACATCTGTGGGGAGTGTAGGCAAATAGATTAATTTAGCACGCACAATTTGATTTATTAAACCTGAGACGAATTGCAATAGCCAATATTGCGTCTTTAAATGGGGCATCTAAAAGGCGGAGTCAAAGCCAGCAGTACTGTGTGCAACTGTGGCTATAATTACTGTGGCAGAGGGAGGGACGTTGAGGGGAGAACAGATTTGTATGCTCGTGTATGGAAATGGCTGGAAGTACCAAAATTATCACAACATCTGTTTGGCAATGCGATTTTGGAGACTCGGAATGATCAAAGGGCTGACTTAGAACCAGTCACAAGAAGGAGTCATGCTACGTTAACAGTATGAATTGTGACTGTCTTTACCATCTCAAGTTGTCATTTTAAACTGAACATTTAGACGCTATTTGAAATTCAAAACGAGTAAAATATTGTAATTAATGAACGTGTACTTCTTTGGACTTGATAAAGTCCTGAGGAAGAAATTGGCAATTTGAGTCTCATGTTGAAAAACTTTGACAACTACTGAACCATAAATAGTTATTTCAACACATTTCGTTTCTGGTCAATGTTTGCATGCTGAGCTTGAGCTGTGAGAGAGGGATTAGTGCATTATGTGCAAGCTCCGTCCCCGTTTGGCCTCTGCTTAGTGTCGGCAATCACCGTTTGTGTGCGTGCGAGTCGTAATAAATGAAATTGACCTAGTATTGTTTACTGGTCCGGTGTTCAGCCAATCAGTGTCGCTGCGGTGCGGTCGTCAAGGTCAAGTTAAAAGTGTTTTGTTCAAGAGAGCGGCTTTTGCCTTGTTAATATTCACTCTGTCTTTTTGTGGGGTTGGGGTCGCAGAGGGCGATTTTAATCATTGCCCTTTATGAACACAGTTAATATTCTCTCAGGGACTTGGAGTAGACACACACACACACAGACACACAATCACACAAAAACTCAGACAGAAAATAAACAACAAACAGAACTATAGTCAAAAGAACTGCCTTGAAACCAAAACGCCTCGTGGTAATATCAGACTCAGGTCTGAAATGAAATATGAGCAACAGACCAAAAAGATGACGCTGAGCTTTGTGTCATTTTGAAAGTACAAAAACAAACATGGATAAAATCAATGTGACTTGTCATTCATCACCTTCCTATTTGTGGTACGTGCCTGCTTTAATGTGAAACTTGTTTTTGTCTTCTCCCTACTCCGCAGACCTGAAGACTTCAAGATGCCATAAGAAGACAAAGACGGGACGCAATAACGCAAAAGCATCATGGACTGACGTGATCGCCATCTTCGCAGTTCTAATTCTCACCATGTTGTGTTTAAGAGCTGCACTTGTCTTACCGACTTTGACTCCCACGCAAACGTTGTTGACGTTCTCATTAAAAAAATTACAATTAGAGATGAGGAAGCGCTATTAATGCTACTGTTTTTCTTTCTGTCAACGTGTTCACTTTTTGATTTGACTTTTGTTGTAAAATAGAATTTGAGACATTCTAATCGAGTGTTTGTTTTTTTTTTTTAAATATAGTTTGACCATTTTCTTTGGAACATTCCCAAACAATAGAAGCATCATTTGTTGTCTTATGACAGATTTATTGGTTATAAAAGCAAACAAAATAAATACATTCATGCAATGACACATTTCTTGTTCAGTTAAGAAAACAGAAAAGATGCCTGTCGCCTCACTGCTCAAGTTTTGTGCTTGTGGTGAATCCCAAATAGTTTTATTTTGACTGCAAACTGAATCCAGTTAAGGAGTCAAGACCAGACACAGCATGAGAACAATAACAAAAAAGTAAACAACAGCAACAACACTTGTCTAATTTTGTCATTTTAGTGTTTTGTATTATTGTTTGATGCTCAATTGAGGCAAATCAACTAATTTAATATTTTTTTTCTAATCTATGACTTTTGTGACTTATCAAAGAAGCTATCAACCGATTTATGATCTTGTTTTTGAATGACGGTCCTTGCTATCAAGGTCAATTGTGACCATTGAGATTTCTTTCTCTGGAACCCAGCAGCTCACAAGTATTGTGCTGAGACAAACACCACAAAAGTTTATGACAACACAAACACGGAGTAGCAATAATAGAATTTAACGCAATGAGTACTGTATGTATTCCACAGTGTTCAGGTAACTTGGGGAGGGGATCGATGTATTCAGCTGAAGGGACGTAAACAACACTGTACAGAAAAAAATCATTTCAGATGAAGGCGGTGTTCACACGTCCACTATGAGGGTCTGCGGTTTACGATACTACTGACGTAAGAACATTTCAAATGCTAAGTGCTACAGAAAATTGATGGAAGGACTACGGGCTGTCTGCACTGAGTTGATTTTTTATTTTTTTTTGATGTTGATTATTTGAGACATCATTTTAATACTATTCTGTCTCACCGCACTTGAGTTCACTTGCAAGCAGACCAATATCATCTTGCATGTTCACATGAACCATGCACGCAGAGCAATCAATCGCACCAAGGTATTTTTTCACCCCAACTAAGTGTGAACATAGCCGAAATGATGAACACACTGAAACAGATCACCAGGTGATGTTTAGTCAACGTAAACAGCTGCCTGTACAAGTGGTAACACCTCATGATTTTTGAATACGAGATGTTTGTGAAGATGAGCGGGTGCCTATGGAAAGCTGTTTGAGCATTTATTCTAAATCCATTTTAAGGTTCGCTTATGCACTTGTTAGACAATTCAGCTCACTCGTGGAACAACTGTTAGTTGAAATCTTTTCCTAGAGATGGGGGTCGTCAGAGAGCCGCCACCACATAACTCCGCCCCTGGCTCATGTTAAAAATGGCGTGCTAATGTGCACAAATGTCAGATTAGTGCAAAGCTGTAATGGGAAAATCCACAATGTCTTTTGTAGTGAAGACAAAGGAGGAATTGAATAAATGCTGAAATGGCTTCCCATAGCTCATCTCACGATTACAAACAAAACAAAGATCAGGCACTTTTTGCAATATTATACAAGAGTCCACAGAGATATTTACAGACTTTCAACAGTTTGAGAAAACCACTCAGAGAGGGAATGGAAAGGGGTGGGGACTTCTTGCTGCAGCTTATTTTGTGTATGCGGAGAACTCAAGCACTTGAGGTGAGTGCTTCCTCCTTGATGACAACGTCGCGGGTCAACCTCCTGACCACGCCGGGTGACCGCACTTCCACATCTTCTGAGTGGGAGGGGTGAGAACGGTAACCATAGCGATAGGGATGAGGGGCGTAATAAGGGTCCTCTTCATCCTCCTCTTCCTCATCTTCCTCATCATTATGGGCTCCTGCTGAAGGGTTGTAGGCCTGGTTGTAGGCTTGATTGTAGGGCTGGTAGCCACCATTAGGAAAAGTTTGGACTGTGAGAGGGTAACGGGAACATTGGCGGTCAGTTGTGGCACACACTTGGCAAAAATAACTCCATAGGGGAGTCCAAGGAGCAGAATTAGAGCTGCCTGGAGGGCGTTAAGGAAAAACTAATCCCGCCACCAGAATTGCAGTCCCTTCTTTGTTGTCGCTGACTGTCGGTTAGTTGGGGGCTCCAGCCAGCAGGCAATCCCGGACAAAACAGAAATGACACACCCCCTAATAACAGGTTTGTCTATTGCAAGGAGACCGTTGAAGTCAATCATTTAATGAATGAGATTGTTTTTGAAATATTGATTTGTTGTTGCCTGGGGGCCCAAGGGGGGAGTCAAAAACTGTTTCTCCACCACCATCTTGAGAAGAGAAGCTTTGAAGAAATGTAAGGAGCATGCAGAGGTTGAATTCTCATCTCCCGGGTGAAGTTAGAAATGGTGACAACACCAGGCCTAATTTCGATGGGGGTTGTGCCCATTTTTAAGCAGGCAAACTGAATAAAACAGCCAACAAGTAAGAAGTCACTTGCAAGTGGTCTTGAAAGACGAGATTAGCGCTGAAGAGATTTGAAGAGGCTGCGGCACCGAAGCATTGTGTGCGCATAATAACAGTATTATGGTCTGTTTTTGGTAAACTATAATCCACAGTTGCCTCAGAGATTGTCAAAATATGGCGCCGGAACAGCAAAGCAAAGGCTGAATTAGACTTTTTTCCCCTTTTCTTTCTTCTTCTTTTTTTAAATCCACAATGTGCAAATATGAAGCGGTTCTGGAAAAAAAAAATGCTCCTGCAGGAAGGAAGTTTTAAATGCTTGCAACTCTCCATTGCAAAGGAGGATGGATATCTTGAGGAAGTCTCTGAATCTACAGGATGCAGAGGAAGGACAGGAGGAGAGCTGGAGAGCGCTCCTCAGTAATCATTCCCATAGTCCCGTTGAACTTTGTTGTGGAGGAGGAAAAGGAGCAAAGGGAAGAAGGAAAGGAGATGTTACCTCACGTTACAAAAGCACCCAAAGACACCAGATGGTTCAAACTCTCAAACTGCACAGACACAGGTTGCAGAGTTCTAACAGTGGAAATGATTAGTGTTGAACTGGGAGAAAACACTAGAGGAACCGAATAAATACAATGTAAAGACTGTCCGACTTTGGCAGGATGAAAATAAAAAAAAATAAAATAAAAATAAAAATATATACTATATATATATTTTAAAAATCTAATTAATTTTAACTAATTTAATAAATTAAATTAATCTTCTATCCAATTTAATTTAAATTAAATATATCTTTTATCATATATATATATAAATATATATAAAAGATAAAAAATTCTAATTACTTTTCTCAACTTCTGCATGTGTATATTATTTGATTATATATGAGCATAACTATTTATATATTTATATGAAAATAGTTATGCTTTGAAAAAAGGTTGTTTGAAAGTCTTCAAGCTGAAGCTACATTTTAGTCAAACTATAGTCAATACAAATGAAATCAGACATGCAAAGGACAAACAAATGCTGGGGTTTATTACGCAAGGATGTAACATTTCACCCGCAAACGATTCACTACAGACGAGGCCTTTCAAAGTTATAACATAAAAGTGGCGCCTGAATAACTTTCAGGAATTTGAATGTGACTTGATGGATAAAAGTCTCACCGTCAGCCACTTTTAGAAGACGATCAGGATGATACAAGTGTCTGAAGCTGTTAGAGGTGTGATGACTTTGCTGTGAAGCAGCTCTAGCAGACATGCAGCTGCCTCATCACTATCAATATTCAAATCTGCCTTTTATCTGTTTTAGGGTTTGTTTACCAAACCACACACTCAAGACGGTTGTCAAGTATATAAACTTGTCAACGCAACAATTCTAAAAGCCAGATTAGCGTGCATTGTCTGAGAGGTTTATGAGAACAATAACAGTGTGAACCCGCTCCCGCTGTCTACATTGCCTTTCATATTTTTTTTTTTTAACTAAATGAACAGCTGCTTTCTATCCCTCAAAATGGGTGGAAATAGGAGGTTGAAATATCTGCATGAATTATTAAGTAGAACATGTGACTTGTCTGACTGAATAAATATCATTTTCAATTATGTTGGCAGTTGCAAGAATGATGGATGTGTCAATATAAAAATAATAAGTTCCTGGCATATAAAGATTCTTAAGGTTAAATGAAATTCTCTAAATTATTTTTTTTTAGGTTAAAAAAAATACAATTTCAGCTAGGGTGTTATTTTTTCATTAGCCCATAAGTATTTTTTGTTTGGTTTTGTTTTAGTGCAAGTAAATAAAAGAGGCGAACTATTATGTATGCAGAGAAGCTTTTTTGTTGTGCCAACTTAACAAAACGAGTATTGCTTAGATAAAGTAAAGAGCGTTTTAAATCAAGGAGCTGAATCAGTACTTTTTGCCATTTTTTTTTTTAAACAGGTGTAGAATCTGCATTTCTATGATGAAACCTTGTGGTTTTACTCTTGCGCTTTCTCATTGTCCGTCCTTTTTGTAAGTACTTTCCTGGTGTGCTCGTGTGCTTACCTCCAACATTGTACCCCAAACAAGAGTTCTGGTCGCAGTAACCTGGCGATCCAACTGGTCCGGGGGTACCCGGATTGCCCGGCCTCCCTGGAGCCCCCGGGCTCCCAGGTCGCCCGACGGGGCCCTGACTTCCTGTGCGCCCCTCACCTGGTGACCCTGAAGAGAAAATCAAAGCAGGTAAGAAAGAGTTGGCAAAAATGTAGCATCCAACGTTGGTGATATCATTTTTTGCTCTTGCTACAAAGTGACACTAAAGAAGCCGCCTGCTATGTCGACTCTGCATAAAGGAAGCCACAGGGGAAAAGAGCAGCTAACAAGCAGACATTTACACAGCGGGTTCAGTTTTATGGACTTCAGCAAGAGATGGAGTCTACAGTATATTTGGCTAAGTGAGATGGTTCACTTCGTCATCATTTCTTAAAAATAACAACCCTCTAACAGTATTTATGAAGGAGTCTACTGAACAATGTTAAATAACCACCCAATGATGGTTTTATTTAATTAAAAAACTGATCTTAATAAAAACGGTTTATCTTTGAGTTAAAGCTGTCTTACTTGAAGCCTTTATAAGATATTACAATATGCCGTACAGACTCACGGCTATCACCATGCTGAGGCGGACAAATCCCAACGCTTACGAGGAAATCAAGTTCTAGCTCTTTATGTAAGAGCAACACACTCCCTCAAGCTGCTTTTTGATTTCATCAGAGCAAAGTGCAAGCAAGTCTCAACTCCTTAACTTTACTACTGAAACATACAGTGCATGGTTGTGAGGAGCTCCAGAAGCTCAAAGCACAGCACAAAATAATCGAGCAGTTTTAAAACAGTTCTGAAGAATTCAGACTTCTGCCAAGGCCTTTGTCACCCATAAAATCAATGTGGGAAGATTGATGGGCTGGAATCTTAATAGCTAAAAGAAGGTCAAGTTTCATCAGACCTCCTACCACTGGATGAAAAAATATTCCTATGTTGGCACAAAATTCCAACCTGTATTACTGAGATTTGATTTTCTTCAATTTAATAAATTATTCATATGCAATTGGGATTAAATGTGGACACATCAAATTTACTTTATAGATTTATTTTTGCAAATTCTAATAATACATTTTAATTTGTTCCCATTATAAAACCCCAGAATATGAGTATGTGGATCAAACTTTATCAAAAACATCAAAATCCAGGTCAAACATTTGAGACAGTATACTGCACACAAGCAAAAACAAAAAATCCAACGCAATCAAGAACTGTTTGGTGGAGTGAGTCGCACCTGGTGGTCCCGGGGGTCCCCGAGGTCCTTGTGGCCCAACACCTGGACTGCCTCTCTCACCCTTCTCCCCTGCAAGACCTGAAGACAGCAGGTGTTTTACATTTGTTGTACATCGCAGATGGCAGATAAAATCGCTTTATTTGTGGGGAAAAACAAAATTTTGGAACATAGGATAAAATTGTGAATAACTACATACTACAGTGCCAAGTGTAAAGGATTGAGAATGAGCTGAAAGCACTTGGCGAGAGGACATGTTTGACAGGGGCTCCATTCCCATCTTGACACGTGTCTGCCTTTCCAGACGAGAGCCAATCCTATTTTGTCTGCATGTCACTCAAACCACTTTGTTGCTCACCTCTTTCTCCTGGCCGTCCACTCTGCCCGTTAGAACCAGGGAAACCGGGCCTGCCGGGTGGTCCTTGCTCTCCCTGAGGTCCTGGGGGGCCTCGTCTGCCAGGCTCACCAGGTGGCCCGGGCATTCTACTTACTGGTGCAGACGACTGGATTGGGATCTGGTTCAGGATGGAGTTATACCGTGACAAGTGGTCTGAACACACAAAGAAGAGGGTTTGTGTTTCTCCTCCAAAAACAAACCACAGCCTGATATGCACTGGCTCTTTAATATTTATTAAAAAAATCTGATATCATACGAATTAATTTTTCCCTCCACCGATACCAAGATGAGATTTTTCTTAAAAAAAATCTTTAAATACTGTGTATTTAACTGCTTAGCATATGTTGACCTCCAGCATATGATTTTTTTTTTTTAAATATGTTTCATAAACACAAGAAGTTGGTACTGGTTGCTATTCGCGAGTTGGCTCGGTCACAATCCTCCATGAATCGTCCCTGACAGCGAGGTCATTTGGTCATAATTAATTCTCTGCAGAATTGTGGATATAAATATTGCACCGAATCTTATTATAGGTGTGAAAGAGTACCCAAGTGAGTGTGTGGGATTTTATTTAGCTGATTACTCACTCTGGATGAGTTGCTCACACACTTGTCTTGCTATAGCGCGCACGGCTGCTTGGGACTGCACGTCACCCTGAGAGAGAAATAAAAGTTTATTCCTACACACCATGAATGGATTGGTTCAACTCATACCTGATACCATTTGGATGTCATCTAAATATAATAAAATAAATAAAAATTGTTGTTTTGGAGCATATAATTTCCCAAAATATCTTAATTAGATGAAGAATTACGATTCCGGGGAAATTAATGGATCTAGGCCAATGATGATTGATTAATTCACTGAGGCGTGTCCCCATTTTGCATTTCGAGTACATCACAGGAGGAACTTCTCTTTTGTTTTAAAAAGCTATTCAACATTTTAACACATTCAGAAAAAAAAGTCTGCAGGGCATGTGAAAACCCTTTCGCAAATTTGGGAAACACAGTCTGCTACACTTATTACAAACCCACAACAGATGCGAGTGGTAGCGGCTAAATATTTCATGAGACTATTTCCAATAAATGTTTTAACTTGTCCCTGTTAAATGATCATACACCCCCTCCCCCCCCACCATACGCTGTGAAGTGAGTTCCATCATTGGGAAGATGCCCACCAGGCACAAAGTTGTAATACAGATGGAGGGGAAAGGGGGGGGGGGGATCCTGCAGAGACCTTCTCACTTCCAGTAAATGAAGCGCAGTAGGACACAAATGACCGTAAAAGTAGATGAAATTGGTCGGGTGAGAGTTTGATTCAGGGTAGGAAATTGTGCGCCTCTCTCTGATCACCCTGTCGCCAAAAACAGACTCTCAATCTGAGTCTGACTTGAGTCGCCAAACAAGGAGCAGGCAGTCCAAGAGAGAAACAGAACGAAGGCTTGTGTTACACAAAAAAAGAAAAAAAAAATCTCTAATGGGAGAAGAGGATTGCCTTCAAATCAAGACACCATTGGTGAGTATGAGCAAGTAATATTCCCACTTCATAAAAGTGAATTAGTTGAAACCAACATTGATTGATTGTAGCGTGGGCAGACTTACTCTTTCTCCTTTGTCTCCTTTGATACCAGTGGGACCCTACAAAATAAAAGCACGGAATGAAAATGGGATTTGGATCCCACTATATTTGTCCTTCACCACCAACAGTACCTTTCAAGTTTTGATACTTTTATATTTGGAGAAAATATAGTCCATCCATGCAGGTCCTTTGCGTGCACATAAAAGTGTACACAAAATTGTGGCTTTGAGGGCTTCTGGCAATACTGTAAAGCACCCGAATCTCATATCTGGTCACGCCATATACACGGAAAAGCTGCCAAGCGCACCCCGGCTATGAAAGCATATCAGACTGCAGCACATTGCAATCCTGAGGCAAACAAAAGATACAATTTTACCTGCCTGTGATTTGATAATCACGTTCGGCATATTGCGGCATTTTAATAAAAAGCTCCTTTATCCTTTGTGTGATGACAATTATATTGTAGAGGACAGGCTCTCTGTGCTGCAAATTGCTTTAATAAAGTGCAGTTTAACTTTTAAAGTGGAATTCCTCAGAGAAGAGCTTCAATGGAAAATCCTGGCTAACGATAAGATGATTTCTGGTGGTTGTTCTGCAAGTCTATGCTAATATTTTTTTTCTCATAAGTAAATTAAAATAATAAATATCTACACATATAGCAATGTATTGAAACAAGACAATATACTTTTTCTAAACATAATATGGACAAAATTAAGTTTAACATGTTGGCTTAAAGGCCCCCGGGGCAAGCGTTCCGATTTTTCCACGTGGCCCCTTTTCAAAATTAATTGCCCACCCTTGTATTGCACAGTTGTATCTCATTACTTTTACATTACACCAGTTGCTTCTCCCTCATTGCTCCGTTTCGATTTTACTGCTCCTCATTTCATTTCATTCACATGGTTTTAGCAGAGCTTACATAACTTTTTGAATACATATTTTAATTGGCTTTTTTTCTCTCCCCCACAAGAAAAGTCTCCGCATAAGCTTACATTTTTAGGGCAACTGAATAATATTTGACAAATGTATCACAGGTTTTTCCTTATTTGTAATAAATTTAAAAATAAGAAATAAATATATATGGACTTACAGAAAGTCCTTGCTCTCCTTTAGGACCTCCTGCTCCAATGGGTCCTGTAGCTCCAGGTGCACCCGGGGCTCCCTAAAAGATGGAAAGCATTGCTCGTTTATTAAATGTACCTGCCAAGAATGTATTCTCTGGGTAATAACTAGAAAACCCAAACTTACAAGAGGGCCCGGCGGACCCTGTCGACCCTGAGGTCCATCATTACCTGTTAGGCCCTGTGACAGAAACATTTATTTGCTGTTAGTCAAGATTCATCCGAGAGCAGCTAACTGTTGATGGATAAGACATTTCCGCCATCTTCACGTTTGAGTTGCAGACCGACTCAGCATTTATTTTCATTGCAGGTAACGATTCGTGCAGTTTTGGCCCATAGTTGCACAAATCCAGAATTATTCACCTTGGAAAGCTTTGTAAACTTGAATTAGCATCCAACCAGGAAAATAAATGGTTTGCTTTCAGAGTGTGCCCTTTCATCACGGACTCTCGCCTTACATGGCTCTCATTCCAGCCCGTGTGAAGTGAAGCCAACGCAAAGCAATGCAACTGTTAAAATATTGAACACAGCTGAAGATACAAGCCCCCAGATATTCCAACCAACTAGCCTCTAAGTTCTGCTTACGTGTGTTGGCTTGCTTACGATATCAAATCGTATTTGGTGAGACAAAGATTGCCGAGAACATTCCCTGCGGTGTTTCGACTTCGGAGGCAGCGACGATATCGAGGGGCTATTCACCCGTCCAAATGAAAACAGTCGCTCCAACAGCACTTTGTACATTTTTTGCACAGTAACAAATCACGCAAGTGGGAGAGGCACCAAGGAGTCAAGCGTTGTTGCAATCAAACCGCTAAAGACACACTAGAGAAGCTAAACTCACATCTCACAGTTTTCGAAAAATGTGATTGTGTTCATATGTAACAAGAAAAATCCATTTCATGTTTTGATAGAATGAATTGGACAAATGTAACCAGCCAAGCCTGGGCTGTGATTTTGAAGCCATTGGCCTCACAACCAAGACTCCTCATAAAATGTTCAATTCCACCACCAATATCCAGTCGAATTGGTGCTTAAGGTTCTCGCTGTAGAATTCAACTTTAACAAGATTGATCTGAATCTTTATATTTCACAGTGTTTATGCATGTATTAAATGTACGACGAATTAAAATTTGCACTGTGCTGTAATACTGAAGTAATGGCTCCCATTGGGACCGAGACAAAAACACAGCAGGGATTAACTAACTTGGTGGTGCCATGAAGCACTTTGATCATTTAAAATGATAAGGCATAAAAACGATTCAAAATGAGTAAAGGCTTTTTCTGATGCGCCGTAGCAACAAAAGATGTCTTACCCTCGCTCCGGGGGGACCATCCCTACCGGGGGATCCCTGGCTTCCAGGAACACCCTGAACACAACACAAACAGAATTTCATCAACATATTCTCAACCTTTATTAAGCCCAGGCATATATTTTACTTTTGAAAAACTTCACCGCACACAACCAAACAAAAATGTTACAAAATGTATATACTGAACTCAAAAATAATGATGATCTCTTAATTTAGTCACCAATTTATTTACTCAGTGTGAAGTAAGTGTTTGTCTGTCTAGTTGAACCCAAAGCTATTATTCTGTTGTTCGAACGGAAACGGGTGGACAAATAGGTTAATTGTACTTTTTATCATCTCGGGAAAGAGCTCTCAATTGTTCTTGTCTGTCACTGTTGCTGGCATGGTTATATAGAAGAACCACAATACATTTTTAGTCATTTCTAGGCAATTAAAAAATGTAAATTGTACCCTTCCACCTGATGACCTCTCACTAATGTGCTGTGAAACAATAATTAGTAAGCAATGATTTTGAACATTCAGTGAGGACATGCACTGACAATTTGGTCACCAAAATTTAGGGCCCATGTGCAGACAGCCTGCTGAGCTGAGCGAAGGCAGTGCCTTCACAACAGGAAATGAACTTGTCGCGTTCGAGCACCGGCATGCTGGGACACAAAGTGGACTTCGCACAACATGGAAGCATGAAATTGCTTTACGAACAGTTTTCCCGACATCAACCCCTCTGGGCGTGGTAGCGTAAATGATTAAGTTCAAAATGCTATTAAGGATAAAAATCAAAATAAAATCCGAGGGCAGGACAGTAAATACAGTTAAATGTTATATAAAGAGAGGACACCATGCTTCATAATCTACACCTTGTATCAAATGTAACAGATGTGGCCTTTGGCAGCCATGCCACACAGATGGACACACACACGCAGACACACACTGTCTCTTAATTTAAATATGTTGTTTATAATTTACAAGCTAATGAGCAACAGCAACATGTCAAAACTCGCTAAAGGGCTGGAAATTTTGCTGCAGGTCAATTCGGTTTTATCAAAACAATGACACGATGCCCTTTTAGCTGAATCCCGAGTCATTATTACTGTAATAATATTATTTTATTTTTCTAGGAGAAAAAAGAATCTTCCCGCGTGGAATGATTGTTTTCAATTGCTTTCTTGTGCATACTTAAAGCTAAACTGTACGAAGAGAGTAATTTATTGCTATAGTAAACATTCCAAGTAAATGACAGCATTTTTTAAAAAAGATATATTTGTGGGAATGGTTCTAGAATAACGTTTGTGTTAAATTATGTAGTTGTTAACTCAAATAATAAACATTCAGATCTTCTGTACAATATTAATAAAAAAATAATAAATAAATCAATAAATTAATAAATATATATAACATTTGTGAAAATTATTGAAAATTAGAAATGTGTGGTGAAGTGTTTCTGAATATTAAAAAGAAATGTGCTGGATATGTTTTCACTGCTTGCTTTAAGATTATTGTGAAACCTAAGCAGTGAATACACTACAGAAGTATATATTCCTTGCTGAGACAAAACAAATAATTATATGATAACCCCCCCACACACACACACACTCATAAAAAAAAGCACGATAAGGAAGATGGATGTCCTAACACACAATTTGCTATTCATTGCAGCAGCATTTTCTTTCCTATCAAACTGAAAGAAAAATGAGGGGATGCTGATGATGACAAGGTTATGTGGAATTTACTGCAGCCACAGAAGGAAAAAAGATTGAGAAGAAAGAAAGAGAAAAGAAATACAAACAGAGGTGTTGCTCTATTGCTGATATTTGCTATAGCGCTTGAAAAATAGGATCCGTCACGCGAGCGTGTATGTACATATACACTTATACATACGCCGATACACAAACACATGCACACACACATTCCTATTCTTCTCTCGTGATTCCAAGGTAAAATTGTGCTGTAGGTTGCAACAAAAGAATGGAGATCATTCATGGGCTGGAAGAGCCCTCCATACAAATGTTTCCTGTAATTAGAATACTACTGTCGTTGCGGTGGGAAAACGGGAATTGTTATAAACACTGTTCAGTTGAGGTCATTAGCCGCAGGAGAGCATTTGTTACTCAAATACTCAAAAATGAGATTCAGACTCAGCTCTTTAGTTTTGAGTTGTTTAAGCGTGTCAGCCAGTGACTCCACTTTCAATAAATGGTCTTGCAAAACTGAATTTCAAGTCAAACTAAGTTGATAAGCACTGCTTATGTGGGATTCGGAGTGCTCAGAGGATCTTTCAGAGATTAATATTTAATTTGCACTGGCAGGACAGTAACAGATAACACTAACTTTAGCACTTGAATAAATACAGTCTGTAAGCGTGAATCATTCCTACTCATTCGGGAGTTTCAAAGTAAAGTCAATTTCATCCAGTGACACTTTTTTTTACCGCTTCACAAGATGGATAAAAATTTTGAACGGACCTATGATAACACCTCAAATGAGTTACATATGACGAACACAATTTTGAAATATTGGTTATTTTATAATGAAATAAGCTGTGAAGTCATTAAATGGGTTTCTATGGCAACGAGGCTTGTTGACATCTGTCTGCAGGCACTTCAGTGATAACTCAGGAGATGTTCATTTGTATTCTTTAAGCATGCACACACACACAAATACAAAGAAGAACAATTTATAAACAGGCACAGCTGGGTTTCAGTTCATTTGATTTGAACCAAAACTGTGTGAAAAATGGAATACATGATTGTTGGGCAGCCTACCAAACAACTGTGTTTGACGGCAGACTTTGTTTCACTTTTATAAGATTGAGGGCTCTATCTTGGTGAATGGGCTAAATCTTGCACGGCTCACGGTGAACCTTCCACAGATGGGCACAGGCCAGTGTATCTGAGAGAGGGAGGTCTGCGCCGCTGTGTGAGTGATCACATGTAGTCAACTTCAGTCACGGCCAATCAAAGCGACTCACTCCCACTGCTGGGTTGGCATACCTAGCTTGGCAGCGACCGGTTTGCCAAATTGGCAGTGAGCATGGAAATTAGGATCTGCTAGCATTTGTATCTCAGATGACTACAATAAAAGCGGCCTTGACGTTTTATAAAGATGGCGCGCAACTCTTACCATTGGGCCGGCTGGGCCGATCTCTCCCGTCTTTCCCTTCTCCCCAGCAGCGCCCTGCAAAGTAAACATTGTTCCACATGTCAGCTGTCTAAATGATAGCAGTCATAGCGACCAATATCAAGGGACCAAAGAAACGAACAGCCGTTTTCTTCATAAAGTTCTTCCTTAACGCAAGTGAACTTTGGACTTGAATTTCTGGCAGGATATCTTTTTGACAGTTTATGCTGGCAGGTGTTTTGATATCACAGAACTTGGGAAAACACAATGTGAGCTTTTGAGCCAATTGTGGAAACAATTATTTCCTGTCATACCATTTGTCATGCATGTATATGACCAACAGTATAGTTTTTTTTAACACTATGTAACACTTTCTTCCTGGAAAGAGGAATTCATCTAATGTACTGTGAGTGCTTACCGGAGGCCCCTGAATAGAGAGGCCACTGGGTCCTTGAGGACCTGGCAGTCCTGGTGGTCCCGCAGAGCCAGCCTTTCCCACAGGCCCTTGAGGTCCCTACATGAATAAAAAAATAAATATATAATAATTAAACAAATCATTAAATATACTACACAGTATAATAAAACAAGTTACAAATAAATTTAACAAGAACACCTGATCATTAGAATATCTAATCTTTTTTTTTTTTTTCCTTATTTGGTTACCTGAGAAAATATATATCTTGCAGACGAGTATGTGTACGGCATATGATTGTGTAAAGAAGAACAAAAATGTCCTAGGAATTAGGAATTTCGAGAAAGACTCTTGGGTGGGCCATTTCATGTTCATCTCTTGACACGCCGTCCATTAACAATAATATTTTCTCATTGACTTACTGAAAGGCCTCCCTGCAAGACTGAGAACAAGTGGTAGGGAGAACCCTAGCCAAAACACGTTTTCCGTATATTGCACTAAATAACCATGAAGGGGATGGGGGCACTGAACTGCGACCTCCTTCCACAGCTGCTGCATGGTTAGTTACACTGCACCATTGTGTAAGTATACAATATATCAACATACACTGTATTGCAATCCTTTATAAAATCAGGAATGTGTTGGGTATGTGGACCCGCTGCAACAGTGTAGTTAGACAATGTTGAATTCATAACAACATCTATGCTCGTTAGTTAACATCCAGGCTCATTAGTTGCGAACATCCATGCTTCATAAATATCTAAATTAGTTTTTTGTTGTGGATAATGTGCAGCTGTTGCCATTATATGTGGCAGTAAATGTTGCGAATGTATTGCCATGTTTGACAGCAAAGTCCATCACACATGGTGCAACTTGGACTGACCGCAAAAAAATCCCCAGGAGAAAAAACCGAAAGACTGTTGGCGTCTCGCACGCACATTCAGTATTTTGATTTATGGACATCCTGCAATGTTAGATGCAGTTTTTGGAGAATGCACACACAGTATATATTTTTATTAAACCATGAAAAAAGAAGAACAGTCAAGGAAGATACAGCTTTCTTCAGTTTTTTGGGGTGAGAATAAAAGAGAAGAGTGGGCCCATATCAAAAGGCTCACCAACTTCATTTGCTTGACTGCAGTACACTCAATGCTTGCATACGCTTCGGTAATGAAGACTGCAAGCTTTTCCATCTCACTCAAAGGTGAGAAATTAGAAATACAAGATAACGTAATTTTTTTTATTGGGAAAGCATGTTAAAAACACACAAGGATTTTATCTCTATTTGACCCACACTAGTATTAGATAAAACAAGCCACCAAAACAAAAGACACAAAATCTCCTACATGCACTTTTGTCAAGCATTCCTTGGACTCCTTCTGTCAGATTCCACAAAAGCACTATCCTGCCAAACCCAAAAAGGTAAGCAGAACTGGAATGTTCACTGGCATCCACGCTAATGTTCCACTGAATTTACGCCACACCGCTACATTAACTGACAAGTATAGTTCAGCAGCTTGGTGATGAAGTACTGACTGCAAGAGTGAAAATTTAATCAAATCTGTATGGCCACAAGCTTTATGGGGTGGGAAAAAGGTCAAAATCGCCAGTCGTGTATATGTGTGTGAGTGCAAAAGGAAAGACGGGGTGCAATCTTACTCCATTCAGATTCCCGGGAACTGTTTTCCTCTCCTTAGCTAGAGTTAAGCTAAATTTAGCCAAGCAAAGTTACATGTCTGCTTCAAGAACAAAGGGGGATTTTATAAAAGACTCTTTGTGAACACTTCATATCCAGGACATTTGATTCCATCGTTTGACCACATCAGTAGGGAGTAGATGGGGGTTTGTTCGATCCTTGGAGAGCAGGTGTGGACAAAACACATGTAGAATACATAGTCAGCAAGTCCGTGAGAACACTGCTGAGAGATGTTGTGGGTGTTTTTATTGATCCTCCCTCCGTTGTTCCTCATGGGAGGGCTGTCTAAGTCTCCTATAGCATTGTACCTCCACCACATGAATGTATTATCTTCGACTCATTAAAGTCACACAGACATTTAATAAGCTCCCAATCCACCTTCACGTGAATGGGACTTTTACAAATTGCATTCACTAATGATGCAGCGTACTGTCTATTCAGCAAATTATTGCTCAAATGATCACAGATTTTCAAGAGATATATAAGACGTCATTAGTTTTACGTTTTTCTCCTTTTTTTTTTCCCCAAGGTGAAGAGCTACAATAGCCACGACTCTCGTATGCCGCAAAAATTCACGAGGAATGAGTCAGCGTCTTTATAAAATTGCTTATAAAAGCTATTCATGTGATTTTTTTTTCTTCATCATGAAGGCTACTGTGCATAGGACTTTCAAAGATCCCCAAAATGCTTACAGATTCATTTGCTTGTCTAGTCAAGCACCAAAAATACTAACTCACCGTCACTCCAGGTTCCCCCCTGTCTCCTCGTGCTCCTCGTATTCCCGGACCACCCTAAAACACAGTAGATAAGTACAATGCACTCAAAATTAAATGCTAATCATTACAAAATGAACAATATATTGTGTTAAAATAAAGATATGGTTCATGGTTGACACACATTGAGGCATGCTATGCTGCTTTAGCGCTGAAAAGATTTATCCCATTATGACTGTCACTGACGGCCACATTGCACAGTTACAATGTGATTTAAGTAGTCCGTTCAAAGCTGCAGGTACAAACAGACATTGTGAAAAGGAGACATAAAAGGGAGCTGGTGTTGGGATGAAGAGGACGTAAAAGAAAAATAATAGCCTGGCCACAAAATAGTATCACAGCTGCTGAAGAATGAAAGTGAAAGAAAAATTCAAATATAAAGAGGTGAAGGCAGGATAAGGAAAACAGGTAAAACATGTGCATTTACTTCTCTATTAGCCATTTGTTGCTGAAGTGCAAATTTGTTGCAATACAAGCTTCTTAAATGAGACGTAATTAAGGAAAATTAGAAAGACGCTGTCAAGTGGATTTCTCAAATGAGAAAGTGGACCTGACTTGGGTGCACTGGGATGAAAATTGTGGCGGATCGTAATCTTCTGTGATAAATGAAATCACCATTTAATTACACTCTCAAACGAGGTGGTGCCGATGGTGGAGGCAGACAAAATGATTGAGAGTTGTAAGTGAATAGCGGAAAACACAGACCATATGGCGAATGGAACGTCTGAGCGGGGAAACAGAGACAGACTAATTGAAAATGAAGATCATGACGAGTAGAATTTCTTAAGCCATAAAAGAGCTTGTGTTACTTAGAATGTGTTTTCTGAAATACTCCATTGCAACTTCAAAAACAAAAAAATCTGGAAAGTGGCATAATTAGTATTATATTTGAATTCATTTAAATCAAAATAACTTCAGTGTGGAGAAACCAATTAAACAAAATGAATTTTCTTACTGTTGCACCACACAAAACATTTTATTCCTACTTCTATTCCTCTTTGACTATACTGGACAAGAAAAGAACTGAAAAAAATATTGTGAATTTATGATGCAAGAACAGACGCTATGAGTATTGACATTTATAAATTAGAGTCCAGGGAAAGAAAATGAACAAATAAAAGTTGACTAACAACACATCTGTGGTCAATCATAAAACGGAATGACAGAAATAACTCACAGGAGGTCCGGAAGGTCCTGGGGGTCCCTTGCTGTCTTGAGAACAGGTGCAGGCGTGAGGCATTGAGGGGCACTCCTCTTCAACTCGCTACAACATAAACACAATTCTTCTTGCTTAGCCATGTCAGAGTTGAGAGCCAAATAATTCCCCGAGTCATCATTAAATTTTTTCAGAAAAAAAAAAAAAAATCCAAACAAAAAGAGCCCACTCGTCTCAATTCAACCTTTGCCAATTACCATGACCTGGATGACTGAAAATCTACACAGCCGTGAAGAAAAATATTTTTTTACCAAATTCACTGGTGTATTTTATTGTTGTGCTATTAAGCAACAAACTACATACACAACATTCCCTTTATATTTTGTAATGTTTATATCAATAAATGTAGCGTGATGATTAATTCAGAGCACTGACTCTGTAGCGGATTTTGCAACTCATACCTCTCATGTGTGTATATGCGAACATAATGGAAAGATCATACAGCACATCCTCTGGGGTGCACCACTGCATGTAATTCAATTTTGCAAATGAAATTAGGTGCGGTTAAACGCCAATGCTGTTTCGCCAGTGGCCATCCCCGTTCAAACGAATTCCAAGTCATTTGGACCTCATTTTAGTTTGGTCGTTCTGATTTTATCGTCACTCCATTTGATCACAAGCACAATTACGGCTCTGATTATCTCAAGCTGTGATATCCACCAAATGACTGCACGTTCACAGATGACAGGAGTATGTGTTTGTGCGAATGTGTGTGTGTGTTCTTACCAAAGCTGGGAGTTCACAACATTTATCCCTGCTTGCCCACGATGTACTGCAGATGATATCAAACATCTGGAGCTGAAACTGCAAATACACCCACGCAACGTTAGACTCGGAGCAGTTTGGGCTTTAATGGCCTCAGAGATATACATACATCTCGATATGATGCAATGTGATGTGAGCAGCTTAGGGTTAATGGTCAGTGATATGTTAAGTGGATAAAAGTCCACTTGTCCTCCTTGTCCTATTAGAGAAATACTTTTGCTCAGCAGGTTCCAAGCAGCACTTAATCTTTTACAGCCCACTCGATCCAGATTTTTCTATGAGACTTGATGTGTTGTACATGGCTAATAATTCACTTGACCTTTCTCTATGCCTTTAAACATGTAAACACACAAGTTATGGGAGAAATATTGAAAAGTTTTTTGTTACATACGGTTGGGTTTTGTCATGCACACGTGTTCAAATATTTTTAAAAGATGAATGGTAGTAGAAATTGCAAGCAATCGCTCTATTTTCTTAAAAGTCAAGACAATTTGTAATTTTAGTAATGACAGAAAGTTGACGCAAAATTTGTCTAAAATAAAATGATGCGGTGGGCCGTATCTGGCCCCCGGGCCTTGGGTTTGACACATGCACTACATTAATTGATAAGTGCAGTTCGGCAGCTTGGCAATCAAATGCTGCCCCCACAAGTAAAACAGGAATTGAATGTTTATGGCTGCTCACTTTTAGAGGTGTGATAAAGGTTGAATTAGCCAATGGGGGATGATATAATTAGTGGTGGACGTTAATATGCAAGCAGGTCCTACATGACTCAACACTGACCGGAGCAGAGTGGTCCTGTCTACGTTGAGACCGCACCAAACGACCCAGGACCTCCACGCCATCCGTGGTGATGTTCCCGGCTGCAGTGATGGCTTTTTCTCCCACAACGGCGCAGTCCAACACCACCTTGACTGCCGTCTTGCTAATGCTCACATGGAGCTAAACAAAAGCAAGCGTTAAATGCATTTTGAGTATTTATCAAATGACAGTACAAACATGATTTATTTCGATGTTAGCGTTACTTGCTTATAAGTGAACCACCTGACACAATCAGATTTTTTTAGTTTGTTCACAACAAAATGGATGAATAAATGTAGATTTGATGGCAACAAAAGCGTTTGGTGGTTTGAGGTTTGATTGTAAGCCATGTTTATCCTGATGAGATCAACCACAAGTTTGCAGTTATGAATACATATGAATAAATAAAAGAGCAATTGGGGTAAAACATAAAATAAACAAAAAGAGAAAAGTGATTATTCACAGTCTCAAACATCAACAGCATCACAGTGTTTATAAGACACCTCGTTTGTTTTGGTCTGGCTTATCATTTTCCAGACATGAGACAAATTGCTTTTGGTTCTTCTGCTGAGAGTGATGCATTATCACTCATATTGCACGTATGATTTGGGAGGGAAATGGGGGAAATTTTTTTATTAACTCTGTTGTACTCTGAGAGCGAGAATCCATAACACAGCGTTATCGAGCGATTGTTATCCGCAAAGAGCACAAACACAGCTATACAAACACCAACGAGAGAAAAAAGGTAATCAGAGCAAAAAAAAATTACAAAGTTGACTTGATATTTGTTTGTTGTGAAATATATCCCGCTTATCATAAAGACTTTTTTTTTTTCGATTTGGATTTAAATGTATTATATTCATTTGTATCTCTCAATTCCAACTATATATTTTGGCTACAGACTGCTCAGAGAAGCAGACTGTGCAATTTCTTTTGTACCCAGCAGGACTCAAATTGTAGCTCTTTGCAGACCCATCCCAATACCTTTAAAAATGATGGGTTAAAAATTGGACCCCCTCAGGTTGTTGTGGGAAAAAAAACAATGTCGGGGTTGTTTTGAACAAAAAATGGGTTGTTTTGGGTCAATTTGACCCAACTTCCGAGTTGGTCCAATTTTTAACCCAGCATTTTCAAGGGTGCATGGGCCGCTCACTAATCTTTTCAATTTGCGTGAAGAAAATGTCACTGCACTTGTAGTTCTTTGCTCTCAGTTTGCCCCGTCTAAATCCTCCCACCTTACTCATTGCCTCAAGATAAAAAAACTTGATGCACAAAGTTTTCATTGTAATCTTTCATATACAAGTCACTGCACAAATATCAAATGGCTATCTTTCTTTTAAGTGTAACGTAATGAATTGTAAATATTAAATTTGTTATGCATTGCATATTTTATGTGTGGCTTTGCATAAATAGTTGCATAAATTGCAGAATTAGCACAATAGATATAGTGCCCTAATGAATATTCATGTAGGGGCAGTGTTACCGTAATTTTTCGGACTAAAAGTCGCACCGGAGTATAAGTCGCACTAGCCATAAAATGCACAATACAGTGAAAAAAAAAAAACATATAAGTCGCACCGGAGTATAAGTCGCACTTTTGGGGCAAATTTATTTGTCAAAATGGTATAACAATACTTTGTCAAAAAGTACTAAAAGGTCTAGCGCTTTTAAAACTACTTGAACTCCTGATGAGACACTCCAAAATGTCAGAAGGCTGGTATAATTGATGCTTATTTTTTTCCCCCCTTTTTATAATGGATACTTTAAAGAATAAAATACACCATTAATAAGGCACTAAGTAGAAACACTAACCTTGTGGAAACTTCCATGGAAGATTTTTTTTATTTGAGGCTCTTCAAAGGTGACACTTTGAAAGTCTCCTTTGTAGTCGTAGTTGAAGAATGTCAAACTCTTTCCAGAGTCTGTAGGAGATCCAGAAAAATGAACATTAGGACAGATCTTACAGAAAATATAGGCACAGCTGATTAAATGTATTAAATGTTAGTTTTCAAAACAAATTGCTCCATTTTGATTAAGCACAGACAAACAAAAGACAAAATATTGCTCATTTAAAATTATTCAGGCATGAATATATTTTTAACCTCAAATTTGAGAACAGAAAAAAAAAATATCCCACTGTGTAACTCCAAAATAACTGCACTCATTGTATAATGCTGCTTATTGCATTACTGTGTGAAAGTTGTCTGTAAGTAACTTTGATATATACATCCTCATTAACACAGCGAGAGTTCTCTATTCTCCCCAGAAGGGTCTCATGAGTCACTGTCGGCACTAATAATTTTTTTCCCTCAGTACGTTTAGAAAGACATTTGTCTTTGTTTTTGGGGAAGTGGCTGCACGGCTTCTGAAGTTCTGTGGCTAACCCCGTGGAAAGGAATCCTAACTCTTTGAAAGCACTCCTTTGGGGATTATACAGTAAAAAAAAAAAAAAAACTTTTGCTGTAAACATATTTTCATCAATGGCTCTTTCGTAACTCCAAGTACACAATGTCTTTGTCAAGTGAAAAGTTGCTGGCTAAGTTAATTTCACATCTAATCATATTGAAGGATTTATCTTGCGGTGCTGAGATTGCAGACAGCACCACAAATCTGCAGATTGAAACAATGACAAGATAAGGAAACAACACGAGTCGAAATAAAACCCACAGTCCAAGATGAGTCCCACCAACGGCTCGGTGTCCTTATCGAGGATTTCCCATAATGCAAAAGGCTCCTGCGGAGTCTCAGGAAGCAAACGGATCATCATGGAGATGGTGTAGTCGGATGGTAAACCTTCAGGATGAAGGTATCTGGTGCACATGTGCAGAAATGGCAAGACACATCATACACAACACACAAAATGAGTTAACTGTGCCCTAAAGGCATGTAGCCTACTCACTGGAGTGTATTTTTCAAGTCTCTTTGCTGCTTGGCTGAGAGCTTTTACGGAGTGCTTGGCTGCCTCAAACTGTCTCAGAGTGCCACCTTTTTTCATCACAGAATCAAACTTTTTGGGTGGAAGTTGCCTCTGAGCATCGAGGTTCAAACAATTTCAGCTTCTACTTTTCAGCACTCTTGTCAATGTCACTTTAAAAACAAAAAACGGAACGCTCCTAGTTAAGGAGGCTAAATTTAAAGCTGCCTGACGAAAAGCCCCCAACAACAACACTGACAAAAAAGCATTACAGTAGTACTTTGGATTGCAGGTTGCGGATATATTTGAAGCGCATCTAGTTTAAAATGTAAACTTGATAATTTGTTGCTTTACGTTAAGGCTTGAAATATAAAACTGCAGTTTTTAATTTTAATGTTAAAGTGATTTTAGAATGTGTTGGCAGAACATCATTTTGTTTAAATATCTTTTTTTTTAAATTTACATAAGTGTTATATCGAACGGGTGCTCCGAACATGTTCTTTTCCATTTGGCACAGCCGACATTTTTGCTTTATTGTAAGCTAATATCAGAACAGGTTACCGTATTTTCCGCACTATAAGGCACACCGGATTATAAGGCGCACCTTCAATGAATGGCCCATTTTAAAACGTTGTCCATATACAAGATATATACATTTGGCCTTTGGACACGCCTGCTGTAGTGGCTCAATATTGGTCCATATATAAGGCGCACTGTCGGCTTTTGAGAAAATTTGAGGTTTTTAGGTGCGCCTTATAGTGCGGAAAATACGGTAAATAGAATTAATTCAAAGAGCATATTTGCAATGTTACATGAACATAAACATTTTAAACATTTCATGTAAAACCAAGAAAGGTTCTCGTCACATTTCTTTCCCCTGAGTTGACCCACCCTCACTCACTTGGTGGGCTGCGACACCAGAGCGTCCCGGTGTAACCGGTAACACGGGAAGCTGTTGAATGAGCCCGGCTCCATGGAAACTCCAGCAATGGTGTTGTACTCCTTCTCCACCAAACCAAATTTCTCCATCATGCGAAAACCTACAGGAGACCAAGTACTCATCACCCCCTCCTGCCTGTGATTAAGCCCGTATTAGCTGTCATCCCCTGTCAATTTAACATCTTACCTGCCATGCTGTTTCCACTCATCAGAATAGACGGACAAGCTGTTACAAAAAGAGCAAGTTAGTTAGAGCCTTCTACTTCCAACTGTTATTTTCAAAGTGTGGTTACTCACTGGCAGTGGCTGCCTCGCAGACAAAAGTAATGAGCTGTTCTTCAATTTTCTTCACAGCATCCAAGTCATCCACGAAGAAGACGTGTCTGTCGCTGGGCTTGCTGGCAATGTTGACCAGTTCGCCATAATCTGCGTCGGCAAAGCCGATTGCAAAAATGATGTATCCTGGATGGGTGGTGGGATCAGATAAATAAATCAAACCCGGTTGAAGATTTTTTTTTTTTTTTTTTATAGAAGTCATAATCAAATCTCAATAATGCATGCCAACAATCCAAGCCTTGGTTACTTTTTGTTTGTGGAACAGACTACAAACCATCTATCTGCATTTCCTTGGACACTTTATTGACATCATCTTGTGAACGGCCATCAGTGAGGACAACCAGGACTTTGGGTACGCCCCTCCTGGCTCCAGCATCAGAGGTGAAAATGGACTCCTTCACATGTTTAATGGCTCGCCCTGATAAAGGAAAGCAATTTTAATGAAGAGTAATCATAACAATAACAAACATTTAACTATCTTCAACTATTTTACTTATGTCAGCAGTTTTTAATAACTGTTAATAAAATACACAGCATATTTGAATTTATAGCAGTTCTATAATGTACTAAAAAGTTTTATTTTGTGCTTGAATCTCCCAACCATTTTAACTGACGTGTAAAAAAAAAAAAAAAAAAAAAAAGAAAAACATTCTTTATTCTGTCAGCCCAAATGAAATATAGTTTGAAGGCCAAAACCTATGCATGTCAATGAGAGATCGACAAAACTCTGGAGGCAGCCAAGCTAAGGGCAGCCTGTCCATTAGTATTTAGAATAAGTGAATTTAAATGAGCTCCTAATGTTTACAGATAAGACTGACCAGAAGACAAAAATCTCACAAAGGTTGAAAGTTGACCAACTTTTAAAGGTTGATTCACAGGAAACTTTCATGGATTTAATCAGTCAATAAAATGCATGTGGGCATCTTAGATAGTTTTAAGATCCTCCCATAAGACAAAACATAAAAACTTTATTCATGAGATGAGGCTTAAAGGCATTTTCTCAATCATGTGGGATTTGAGCCTATAAATATTTAATATTGTTTTTGTTACTGAACAATTCTTGTCCTCACTAACCTTTGAAAGGAATCATATACATATCACGGTAAGGCAGAAGGCTTCATGTTTATTGCCGTTTATTGTCACACTCTAGTATCATTAATGGCAAGACAAGCAGATCATTAAGTTGTCCTTTAAAGCCGTGATTGATCAGTTCATTATCACCACACAACATGTTGGAACTTCTCACTTAGCCATTCTGATTAGTATTTATAGTTTGTGACGCTGCACTTGACCTTTTTATAATGGCATGGACAATCGCTGTCATCTATCTTCAGAAGTGCTCCTGTCAATTAACATTTTATTTTCTCATCCTTCTTCTGTTTTCTCGGGCTTGTCTCCATCTTTAATGGTGGCAGGGCTAGAATGGAGTCAATCTTACATCAACTGTTTTTTTTTGTTTTTTTTTTTTCGGACTCCAAAAGCTGTGAGTGACAGACATGCCCACCAATTTGGGTCTTAATAGAAACTCTTTTTTCCCCCTACAAACCTAAATCACATGAGCTAATTTGCAAAAAAAGGCACAGATAATACATTTTTAAATGAAATACGATGAAAGAAAGGATAATAGATTGCTTGACAGACGAAACAATTAAGTGAAGGATATTATAGTTATTATTTCACCATTTCTTCACCTCACATAATTATTAACAGACATTATTGAATTGCAATTATTATAATGATACCAAAAAAAAGTATGTGTTATCTTCACATGAATGTAGTCACACATTTAAGTAAAGCTACTGTACATAACTGGGTTACGTTTCAGCATGGGTGTCAAACTCAAGGCCCGGGGGCCAGATACGGCCCATCATATCATTGTATGTGGCCCGCGAAGAAAAATTGTGCATCGACTTGTCTTCAGTTTCAAAAAATTAAAAAATTGCAAGCAATTTTTATTAGCATTCATCTATTTAAAATATTTGAACCGTTTTTACTAGTCTCTGATTTCAAAACTGGTTATTCACCGGTTTGTTGTGTAGCCTATACTGTATATAATATAAGGCTCAAGTTTAAGTTATGAGACCATGGAAAATAGAATCTTTGAATTGCAAAATAAAGTAATACAGCAGAGCATGTATACATTTAAAAGTGAAATGAAGGGTTTGAGTCAAAGTACGCGCAGGCACTTAGTATGTTGCTTCCTTTATGAAGGCAATTCTAGCTGCTAAATGCTTCCCATGAGAACATGCCAGAGGATGGAAGACAGCCACATTCACATACATCGCCACCTCCAAAGTCAACTTGACAGGCGTGTGAATGTGGAGCGGAAAGACTCCTTCAAGATAATATTTCCTAGCAGATTTTGCTTTTTTCGTGGCATTCCCATCACATGCACTCACCTGTTTCATATAAGCAAGAGCCTTGAGACTAATTAAAAGCTATCAGGTTGTCATTTTGTCGTTGGGTGTTAGGGAAGCGCAAAATGAGAACACCTTGAATCAGAAAGGTGTTTAAGTGACAAAGATACGTGGTGAAACTTTTCTTGTAAGGTATTGAAAATTTATTTCATAACCTTTACTTTTAATGTGAACTATAACCTGCACAACTTAATTGAATAACTAATTGGAATCATTTAAGGGAACGTGTAAAAAAAATATATTAAGATGAGTGGTGTGTGCACACCCTCGAATAACTTGCAATAATAACTTGTACAATAATGACCAACCACATTTAAACAAGTCAATATACACACCTGCTATCACAAAGTGACTCTGATGAAACTCAAATGAAAATCAAGATTGACACTTCCTTTACCTCTTCGGGTGCAGGATCAGCAGTTCATTTGTATCTCAAAAATAACAATGATAAAATTTTGTGGCTTGTGAGAGGTGTGGAAAAAAGGCATCAATGTCACACTAGAAAGGCCTAATCCCAAAAGAGAGTTGTCGTCAGGGTACAAGTCTTGACATCTCTTCCCCAAGGCTTGTAAGTCACCAGGCAGTTGAAAAAACAACAGCAGCAAAACATCAACAATAACACCCAACCAGAGACATAAATAGGGGATAAAGGGCAAAACACCCTCAACAACCAAGAAACCTCGATTAAACCTTTACGGATTACCATGACCTGGATGTCCGAGGGAATCCACGCAGACATTCTTTTTTTCAAAGATGTGTCAAAAATGACAAATGATAGCACGGTTGGCCTATAAAGAGTAGCGTTGTCATATAGCTGCCAGTAATACATGTTTCTACACTGTCCAGGGATCACACGGGGCAAGAGTGGAATTGCAGAAGCAAGCCAGGCATGAAGTGAGACTCTGAGCACAGCAGAGGGCCCAGGAACTCAGAGATGGAACCATGGTAGTGGGGAAGATTGAAAAAGCCAAAAAGGGAGAGAATATTTTAGTCAATCAGGCAAAATGTTTTGAAATATGACATGGAATTGTGGTTTAGTAGCTCAATTAACCAGTACTTTGTGTATACTTAGTCAACACTGTCAGCGTACCTTCTATGAAACCAGTTGTCTCACACTCAGTGAAGATGTAAAAGTTAAAAAAAATAAAAATACTTGAAATAATCTCTTCCTGTTTTAGCCCGCAAAGCCTCGTTGCCTCTCAAGCCTTTATTCTCTCGTTCAGAAGGATATTTTTACCTCTGCCAAGGAGCTTATGATTTTTGTTTGTTTGTTTGCCAGTTTCTAAACAAGAATAGACATAGTTGGCACTTTTTATTGGTGAAGGAGCGTACATGGACCAAGAAAGAACTCATATTTGAAGAATACTAATTATATATGCTTCTACTTCCTTTGCGATATCTCGGATTTACGTTATTAAAAAATACAATAAATCATATAAAAGAAGCATGACTTGATTTCTATGGGTTGAAGAAGAATGATCTTGTCGCTAGACTAATGCATAACTACATTACAAAGAACACTGTACATGCCGCAAGACATTTATTAACATTTATATGTGCCATTTTCCCCTCACTTCATGTAAGGAGCAATTATTCGAGTAGAGCACTGACATCCGTGTTTGTGTGTCTGTCACACACAAATTCTGGTATGAAGATTAGATGCAGACTACTTAACACGCACATCCCAAAAGTAAACATGGTGCAGTTATTAAATTGTTTACGTGCCGAAGTTGCCAGGATGTTCCCGAGTGTGTTTTAATATAACCAATCAAGGTTGAATAATCAGCGATGCCAACCCTGGTCATTACCTCTGTGGATATTTTGCCAGAAGCATTTGGGTCTCTGCCAAAACAAACACACCACCGGAAAGACTCAGAACAAGAATAATGTTTTCTTTTACTTGTATCATACTTTCTCACTTTGAACTGTTTCAAATGACAAAATATTGTCAGTTTTTTTGTTTTTGTTCAATCTCAGTTTCGATTTATTCAGTAACTCTTGAAATTATATTCTAATATACATTCACATAGGCACTATTTCATTAACTAAACGAAAATTAAGTTTAGTGAAAATATTACGATGGAAGTTTTTTAATAGGGTGTATGGTCATTTAAATTGTTAAATTAATCTAAAAAATACGAAACAAATAAATACATTTTGAGAACCTGGTTCAGATCTTAATCAAATTCAAAATTTGCCACTCTGTTTTGCATAAAAATAAATCATTCTACTTTCAACCTTAGATGCCCGTCCTCCTTGGCTGACACGTTATAGCGTGTAAATTATTTTCTCTTTTTCTCACTAGACACTGGATAAAGATAAAGACAATTTGTAATCTTAGTAATGACACAAAGTCGATGCAAAATTTGTCTTTGCGGGCCACATTAAATTACTTGGAGGGCCATATCTGACCCCCGGGCCTTCAGTTTGACACTTATGCTTTAATACCTCCCCCATGTCTGTGATGAACACTCGCACCAACAACGGGACTGTACGTTAAAGTTGGCCTTACGTTTTGGAGGTGGAACTTAATGTAAAAAGTTTTAGAAGCACCCTTCTATTCGATTCATTTGATATTATCTCACATAGTAGGTTAAGGTATTTTAGTACACTTGACAATAGAAATAACAAAATGGTACTAAATTGTAGTGATTAATGGAAACCTGGCTATAATTTTTCAAAACACAGCGCTGCAAATATGAAAGGTGGTGCGAATAAAAAGCGGAAACAAATGGGGCAGGGAGAAGCAAACAGTAGGGTCCTCAAGAGGGAAGGAAAAAAAAGAGGCCTTTGGGATCTGGTGGAGATAAAAGGCACAAGAGTATAGAAATGATGAGGAGATCCTCCCTGAAGCAGACAAAAGCACAAGGACACCGTTTCTCTGAAAAGACGCTGATCCACACCCAGACTTAAAATGCTCTCAACAAGCGGCATTCGCTGTAAAGTCTCATTATCGCATCAACGTTGCCGACATTCACCTTGTGCTCACGAGCACAGCTGGACACTCTGACATGAATATTACAACAGATTCAGAAGCCATGCTACTTGTTAAGTATTCAGACCCTCAGAGTATGTCTCCTGGGTATGGTATGGGAGCATTTTAATTAAAAAAAAAAAAAAAACAGCAAAAAGAAATTGTGATTCCTACTCACATTTTTACGATTGTCTGAAAATTGACGGTGTATAACAGGAGGACAATAGTTTATTGGAGAATTATAACTAATTGCGATCACAATCTGTTAAAAGGCCCATTAATGCTCTTGTGGTGTTTTGATTATCGTTCAGCAGCAGATGTCCTTTTGAGATGGATTTTAATTGGAAATTTCTACTCCTCCTCCAAGGAAAGTAACGTTAGCTTAAAAGTTGAGAGCGACAGTTAGTTGTTGCCTCTGGAAATGACTATTTCGCCTAATGTTACTCAAGAGGAAAGTCCATCTGCTGCTGGGCATCCTGTGGCACCCATCAAAGCTCCAGAACGGCTGCCAGTGGACCTTGTGTCTGCAATGCGGACTGATGCGCCAAAGCAAAACATCCTTCGTCTTACTGAAATTTCCCCCTGTGAATCAACACCACGGCTGCTGTAAGATGTACTGACCCGTCTTTGTGTTGCCTCCTTTGTATCTGATCCTCTGAATCGCTTCCAGCAGTGCTTCTTTGTTACCATGGGAACTCAACTGGACCTCTGTACGAGCATCATCACTGAACTGACAAATAGCCACCTGGACAAAGAAATTTATTGATGTAGAAAGAGCACCAGATACACAAAACAAAATCATAAAACCATCCATTTGGTGTTGAAAATGGTGACTAATAAAAATGGTTAGAGGTGGTGTTGTGTGGGTTCCCAAGATGATTCCATGAGTTGCACCATCCCGTGGATCTGCCCACCAGACCTGCCCTATGACACCAGCATTTTAATAGAAAAAACTTTTTTTTGTCAACACGTTTGACTAAGAGGACAATTTTGTCCAAGTTGCTGATTTGGCATGTGCTCGTATAAAACCAAGAGTATGTGATTTGTCTTCAAAAATATTTCTCTCATTATCCCCCCAGAAGAGCTTCATTTATTTAAGTGGACCAATGCTGAGCCAACAAGTGAGAACATTAGATTTTCTTCTAAGCATTTGAAACGGACCCAGCAAGCTAATGAGTTCTATTAAAGCTGTGAATTAAGCTGGTGGTCAAGAAAATATTTAGAACATTAATTGAAATATTTCCACACTCCCAAAATCAGGCTCATTTACAAAATCTAAAATAGCTTACCCAAGATGGGGACTGTGATTACTTCCAGACTTGTAACGTTGCTTTTGTTGGCTCAAGACAGTCAACATTAAGCAGCCAACTTTCACTTTAGATCACTGCCAACTTTCTCGCATTACAGCCAGTGTTTTGCTGTCGGTAGCCCACCGCCACGAGGTTACAGGGCATGCTGAGGGTAGCAAAGTGCTTAATAGCACAAACTGTACTGCACAAATGAAAGAAAAAGGTTTCCCGAGCACCTCTACGGCGTGACAAATGAAGCAGCTGACCGCTGGTGACATATTGTGGAGGGAGGGGTGGTCTACAACAACCTGGCATTATTGATGAACCTGATATAAGAGAAACGCTTTGAGGCTGAAGAGATTGTAGCATTCGCTCTGGCAACATGATTCTAAGTATTCCTCCTGGTAGTTTTTATGCTAAGGATCAAGATAATTGTGTTTTCCAGTAGTCCTATTGCCTCAAGGCACTGGGGCTGCAACCACTTGATATTTGTTCTAAAGAGTAATGCATTTGGAATGAACTAGCCAGAAGTTCTCAGGGACACAACAAAGCAAATAAACAGAGATGCTTAAACGTTTTTTTTTTCTTTTTTTTCAGAAACAACACAAACAGACTCCCTTGGGGTGCAATGTTCAGTCATTGTAAGCTTCCCTCGCTCTTGCAATTTCGTGAATTTATAGACTGTTGTTATGCTAATTTCACAACAGAAACCCCGAGATAGCAACCCTGTTTAGAAATAAATAAATTGTTAACGTTGTGGTGCTGGTTTATGAATGGGAGATGTGTTGGATTTTTTTTTTCAAAAAATATGCACTCAATATAAATTTGATTTCATATACGTACATTGGGTGGATTTTTTTTTTTTTTTTTGAATGAACTGTGTATTGTAAACAAATGTAGGCAGTGTGTGCAGTTCAATGGCATGAGATAGCTTTCAACAGAGGGGGAACATATGTGTAAATGTGAGTATAAAAGGTGAACAAAGAACTACAGTAAACCATCTCATTTATTATTAAGAAGCATCAAGCTGTTATTCAGCTCAGGATTTGAAGCTCCCGGGAAAATGAGTGCACTTCTATTTACTGTAAGTGAACTGTCAGACACGTCGTGCACGAGGCAAGAAACAATACTGCTGCAGGTTTTGTAAACCTTGACACGTACTTTTGGCAGCAGAGTCTCATGATTGAAAATCAGTGAGCCTGCAAAGTACGGCCCGGGGCAACATCCTGGCCCACCCCATTCCTTGAAACGAGTATTTACATTATCGAGAGTTCTGTAATATTTGTTGCTTTTGTTTAGATGTTCTCTCCTGATATTGCTTTATCAAAATTGTAGCTTTCGGTTTTTATTTATTGTATCAAATTATTGCTTGATTGACTTGTTGTAAATAATCAAATAGATATTTTTATTTTATATTTAATAATTACTATATAACCAAATGTAATCTGGATTATGTGAGAAAAAAAAGATAGTCAATTATTTTTTTAATTAAAATATATCATTCATGTTTGACTTTTTTTTCCCATTTTTAGATTTGGCCTTGCTTAACATATACCGCATACACCAACTTCATAGAGAGCACAGCATAAATCTTTATCCAAGAGTCATTTGTCATTATGTAAAAACATATTTTGCATAATCTTAAATGTTTACTGTGTTCAGATTTCACAGATCAGACATAAGACCTAACCCTACACACAATAGTTAGACTTGAAATTTATGCACTTCTATGTGAGTCCTCTACTGCATTTTGTGACATGGTGTCGGTGACAGCATGTTAACGTAACTCACCTGGGTACCATCGGGCCCAATTTGATCCAGTGATCCAATGGCATTATACAAGAAATTTGTGATTTTCATGAAGTTGTCGTCTCCAATTGACCAGGAGCCATCAACCAGGAACACCAGGTCCGCCTTGGCTTCCTTGCATACTTCACAGATAAGCACATGAGGCAGATGCATACATGTTATGGGCAAACAGCTTGGGAGACTGAAACATAACACAAACAAGTTACTGAAAAGAGAAAAATTATAGTCGATTGACATTAGGGGAAATTTTCTGCAAGAAATTTTAGTTTGTAGGGTTAGAGTTATAATGAATAAATGACAAGGAAAAGGTTTTTCTCAATGTTCAAGTGAAGAAAGTCAAACTCAATTTTTTTTGGAGCAATAATAAAACATAACCCCCTACCCAAAAAAAAAACAATTCTGTTTCGAAGGAAGGAAATGCCATTTCATTGCAAGTATGCTTGTCAGAAATGTCAAGATAAAAGGTCAGGTGCTGAATTTTTACATGCTTGACCTGTGATGTTTTTGTAGCCTGCCCCCACGAAAAGTCATTTTTCCAGATTTTTTCTCTTTTCTCACATAATTTTTGCCATTTTCATATTCCGTTGTCCTTCTCTCCTGACTTTTTTTTTTCACTCATAGTTGTGTTTTTGCTGTCTGTACAGTATTTTCCCAAGTAGGCTTAGTATTTTTGGCTATTTGTCTTCTGTGGTTTTGTCTAGACTTAAGGCATCAAAGGTCAGAAATGTAGACTTGAATTACAACAGAAGGCTCAGCAGGCTTGCCCGATCATGTCTGTGGAGTTTGTGTCACGGGTCAGGCTGTTAGGTGAGCTTATCAGACAGCAACATCGCATCGTGGGAACATTTGGCATGGGGGTGATGCTTGTATCGTGTGAAACTGTCTGCCTTTCTTCCTCACCTTACAATCTTGTCTGATTTCAGGGGTGGTTCTTTTTACTCTAGAAATTAATTTGATGGGAACAGCGATAAGTGGCATTTTTTAAACCATTTTGTAACAATTTACTTCTCACTGCGCTTTGATAACATGGAGCGATGTGGCTGACTTGCCCATGTCAGAAAAATTAGTGTTGAGAAGTGCAACAACAACAGCGTGACATCATGAAAAGTCTTTGCTTACCTTCTTTGGCAGGTGGGATTGTGGGAGGGGGCTCCGTGGCAGGGGGTTCAGTTGGAGCCTGAGTGGGCGCTGGCACTAGAGACACACAGGACAAATTGGTAATGGCATCCTGTCTGTGAATCTGAAGTTTCCTAATCCTCTTTTTAGCACCAATAACTGTGTTTTGTTGATCTTTTTTGGGGCATATGTGTATTTACAAGCAACCCAATTGTCTTTTTGTCTCTTTCCATTTATAGTCAGAGTAAAAAAGACAAAAATGTGTCTAGATCTACCATCTGTTCGCACACAACCTAAGGCCAGAAAAAGTATTTTCATCAATCTAGTGTGTACCTGACCACAGGCTGTTTTTCAGAGGGATAAAAAACAACAACCCCAGGCTTGAGGATGTGTCTGCTCCAAAATGATTAGTTGGCAGGAAGGAGCAGATGCGGTGAAAAAAAAACTTAAATTAAAATGTAAATAAATTACACTGAACACAATTGGGCAAAAACGCAATGGCAAATAAACAAGTCGATTATTTCTAACGCACTTTACATTTCATAGAAATCTCAAAGTACTAATAAGGCCCTGAGTGAGGAAAAAACTGAACGGCAAATTTTAATCCACCACAGTTTTCGAAGTTGTAACTAATCCCCACCCACAACTGGGTGGAAAAACAGCAGGAGGGGAATCTGTGTGTTTTGGGGTGAGTCTTATCTATCTTAAAACTCTGACAGTGAGCAGAGCCCCCGAGGTCCCTGGAGTTGTGTGATTCAACTGAGCTCATCACCTGGCCAATGGACTGCAACAGAGCCAGAATCCTTACTGAGATTCTGGTATTACAAAAAAAAATAAAAAAATATGAAGGTCGACGAGATTGCTGCAGAGAGGCGGCTATGTCTCACTAATTCGAAATGGGACTGGTGGAGAAACTTAAAGATGTAATAACGGGAAAGTGAAAGTGATAAAAAATGAAAATGAACATGCGATAGGCACAGAATATTTCCCTTGATGGTTTTATACATATTTCAATGGAAGTCTTTGTTTTTGCAGATTTGGAATCAGTGCAAAATTTTAATGGAAAAGTTTTTGAAAAATTGAGAAACAATGAGAAGTGAACTTGCCAGGTTTTATCTTTCAACATTCAGCAATAATTTGTATAACATACGTGTCATGTCAGTGACGGAGATGGGAGGTCCTTCCATTTCCGGAATCAGCGCGTGAATGTTGATCTCATATTGGCTGCTTGGAAAAAGGTCGTAGAAGCACTGTCGAGAAGCCCCGCCTCCTAGGCTCACTTCTTGCCGCTGACTGTCTGCAGTAAAATAACAAACGTCAACAAAATGTCCATGAGGATGAAGAAAAAAAAAATCCCCTCAGTCCCATGAAATCTTATTAAGCGTTTTCTTCCTGTTTGAAAAATGAAAGCTCACACTTTTTTCCCAGTCATAAAACATTAAATGAAGTACAGAAGTTCTCCCAAACCAATAAAAAACAACCGCATCCATGCAAAGGCTACCATTTTATTTTAAAAACACATATGCGTCCACGCACACAAAACAAAACTCAATTTATAGTGAATTTCCTTGATAAGATACATGTTTTGTCAAAGTTATTATTGACTGTGATAATCAAATATCTTGCTGCCGCTTTTGACATTTGAACCAATACAACTTTCGATAGGTGACAAAAACAAACAGAGTAAATAAATGGCAGCACAGTATTGATTTGTTTCCTCATCTATTCTCAATTTTCTCCAGACTTTGCAAAGGCCATACAGTGACAGTTTCTCTTATTTAGAGATGCTCAAGGTGAATTTAGATTGGCAATAAAACTGGAGCAAGACTATTATCTGAAAACATGTTAAAACTGTTTAAAAGTAATGAAGGGTACATAATTTAACACTTGCTTTAATATTTGTATAAGCAGTGAATCTTATTCTACTTACTGAGTGTGGACTGGATGGAGATTCTGTAATAAGTGGCATGCAGATGAGGCTGCCATTGCACACACATGCTGTTGTGCCGCACCTGGTAGACTGTCAAGTCAGACACACCCAGGAACACTGCAGAGGATGAAGAAAACATGACAGACACAATATTGATTATAATCGATGCGTCATGTACATTGTGCAATTACAGATCATAGTAATTTACAATATGAGGTTAGTTTTTGTTTAATTTGTTACAGGTGAGTTTTGACCCCATGACCCCCACCCCAAAAAAATAAAAAGAAGTTATTATGATGAGAAATTAGTATTTAATCTGCAAACCATTAAGACTTTAATTTGAGGTGGGACTTGGTTCACATTTACAAGTGAAATTTTATCACAGTCACCTTCATGCTGCGATCAATGTGAGAGAGTGACAATCAAGTGTGACAGACAAAGACACAGGAAGTAACACTACAGCGAGCTCAAAAAGTTGGTCTATGGGTTAAATATTATAATTACAGGCTGAACAGCAACATGTCTGTGTTTTAATTTTAAAATGGTCAATTTTTAACGTTTTTGCTTTGATTTTCTGCAGATGTTCTTTTTCAGGCGGCTCGGTGGCGCACTGGGTAGCACGTCCGCCTCACAGTTAGGAGGGTGCGGGTTCGATTCCACCTCCGGCCCTCCCTGTGCGGAGTTTGCATGTTCTCCCCGAGCCCGCGTGGGTTTTCTCCGGGCACTCCGGTTTCCTCCCACATCCCAAAAACATGCTTGGTAGGCCGATTGATCACTCCAAATTGTCCCTAGGTGTGAGTGCGAGTGCGAATGGTTGTTTGTCTCTGTGTGCCCTGCGATTGGCTGGCAACCGGTTCAGGGTGTCCCCCGCCTACTGCCCGATGCCGGCTGGGATAGGCTCCAGCACGCCCGCGACCCCCGTGGGGATTAAGCGGTTCAGAAAATGGATGGATGGATGGATGTTCTTTTTCATTTGTGTATGCTATTTTATGTTTGTACGGCGACCTTGAGTGCCTTGAAAGGCGCCTTATAAATAAAATGTATTATTAATATTATTATTATTATTATCATTATTATTAATACGAGTGTAGTGTAGTAGAAATCTGGTTGGAGACACTGGTGGCAATGTATAGTAGCACCAGTAAATTCAGTTATAGTTAGTAACAAATTTTATTCTAAATGAGCCAGGATGCAGCATGATGCAAAACATCATAAACAACTTAAATAGCACGGTAAGCAAGCCAATCTCCAAGGAGCTACTTCCTGCCTCACTTTTATTTCCTGCCGCAACTTCCCCCTTGTTAACCAAATTTGCTGACAGTAGGAAATAAACTTGGCTTCACTCGCACCTAATTGATATTTAGTGCAGTGCGCATATGGCAGGTGCTCCTTTTTATATATTTTTTAAAAAGCTACTTGGGCTTATAAGAAACATGATTCATTTTAGCAATATGCAAAAAAAGACATGCATTTTATGCACTTGATTTAAGCAATAATAAAGTATCATCATTTTGCCATGTACGTGGTCTTGTGTATAAACTCAAGCCAAGATTCTTCTTCATAAAGTTTTACAATTAATTACTCAGTCTTCTCAGAGTCAAACAAGACCTTTTTTTTTTTTTTTTTTACCTTAGAGATCAATTATGTAAAATAAAAACGAAACAAAATCCCTAGTGCTATGGGGAATCATATCTGAATATAAAGACGGCTAGAGAAATGAAATCTAGGGCACGGCTAAAGCAAAAGGTGATGGAAAGGCAAAGGAAAGAACGCAAAAAGTGGCAAAGAGCAGATCTGAATGGCTTCTGCTTAAGAGCAACACATATTGAGGACATGTTGCAAGTACTTTGAAGAGACTGTAAGCTGTAAAACCACTTTTTGCAGTATGCAGAGGCATCTCAAAGCAAATAACATCAAACTTAATTATGAGGAAGCAATTTCAATCCCTCCATCGGCACCCAAGGCACCAATCATTATTTTCCCACTTGCTCATATGTGTGAGTTATTGGTGCAAGCAAGCGTGTTTGGCACCATTAGAAGGATGCTACCGTGAATCACCACAAGCATCAACTTTAAATCATGTCAAGTATAATTTGTATCACTTTTGCTTCTTTGCAATGGATGCGGTATATGAGGTATGACAGAAGCATTCCTCGATTGGATATGTTTCAAACTACGAGTTTTGTCCTTCAACGTGCCTGAGCATCTGACAGTTCCTGGCCATGCTGAAGCAACCTCGATCACTACTCACACAATGTGGCTCAGTGTGATTTTTTTTTTTTTCTCCGTCACTCTTTTCTTAGCTTGGATTTATACTCTCTGAAAGCAGTCCTGTAACTTTTCAGACACACCTCATGAATTTTTTAATGGCAGGTGTCACGCCGTCGAAAAAATTGTTTCAAGTAACACAAAAAAGCTGAATCGTTAAGGAAATGAAATTGTTAACTTCATAAAAGCACCTCCCTCTAAAATCTGAGGTTTTAGCCTTGGACATCTGCTGAAATAATCTATTTATTAAAAAATTGTTCTTGAATAAAAGCGCTTCCGAGAATGAATGAACAAATGTTCTTTTCATCTGACTGGGATACATAAATATTTTGTCGCTCCGTTTTTTGCTGGAGTCTCAATAGAAATGTGAGCCTTTAATATGCACGTTGTACTTGTACCTTCGCTGTTACTGCTTCCACTCTGTCGGTCACGCTGTCCTTCCCACAAATTTGCGAGGAAGACTTAACCTGACAGCAATGTCCCATCAAAGTGTAGGAATTCAATTTAAGATCTCATTTTAACCACGCTGTCATCATTAACCTTTTGCCCCATCAAACTAACTGCAAGATGGATTCCATTTCAATTTCCTGCAACACACACTGTTGTTTTCTGCAAGGACAATTTTCTTCTTAAACGTGAATGCGATCAGATATCAAGCATCGTTAAATAAAACTGGGCTCACATGTCTTTGCGTTCACTTGCAATGGTTCACTTTGTCCTGAAGGGTAGGAAGCGGACACTTGAACGCTGTACTCTGTCCCACTTTGCAGATTCAGGAGGAGAACCGAGTTAAAGTCTTCATTCACGGTCATCTCCAAAACATTCCCTGGTACTGCAAAAGACAAACATGCGCAAACACACAATAATAAAAACATTTCTGCAGAAGACTACATTAAAACAAAACCAGGAAAACATTTTATGAATATCAAACAGGGGCATCAATTATCTTTGTAAAACACCGGTAGCTTAAAAAACAGACCAACTCGACAGCCACTCTGCCCGTTCTTATTGTACCAGTCCTATATTCTAAGAAAGTTATTTCTGTTCTCTTTCTATAACTAGAATAATGTGGATTCTTGGTTTGAGGCGAAGCAGTTATTGTGTCGAGTTGACAGCAAGCAGACCTGGACATGAAAGTAACTCGAGTGGACTCGTGAAACAATTAGTGGTCAATTAGCAACCAAAGAGTAAATGTTGGCACATGTTTCAAGGCAATAAATGTCTAAGTTCAGACAATCTTACAATAAATGAAATAAAACTAACCAGTAATGAAAATCAAAATGTTGTACTCTCCAGTTGTAAAATGTTTGCATTCTCAGTGTGAGTCATGTGAGTCAAATGAACCTTTTGTTCGTTTTACATTTGCAAAACCTTTTTTTGACCTACCAGAGATCGGCTGGTAAAGGATTTTGTAACCCATAACAGCAGACGGTGGAGGATCCCAGGTGACCCTAAAGCGGTTGTACCACTCCTCAAATGCACGAAGGTTTTCAGGAGACAAGAGAGGCACTGGACCAAAACAAATACATTCATTCAAATATATATCCACTTGTACACAAAATGTATAATTGCCTAGTTTTACATTAATTTTTCACTACCAGTATAAAAAGAGCCTAACTTGAAAATGTCTAAAATATTTTTGTAGTGCTGGTGCAAATGAAAATAGTAACAGTGTTGCCCTACAATTACAATATTGATAAAAAGAAAATGTCAAAAAGAGGAGAGAAAAGAAACGTTCAGTGCACAGTGTTTGGTATATCACACATACTAGTTTGAATCTCCAGCAAGTAAAGGAAAAAATAAATAAATTAAAAAAAAAAAAAAAAGGAAATATATTGCGCTTCTGGCTAAGTGAGTGCCTCACATAATCAATAATTTATGCTCCTCATTTATGAGGCAACAATATAAATATAGGGCCCGGATGGTTGGTTGTTATGTCTTGCTGAGACTCTGTATACATGTTTTAAATTGCAAATGTAACAAATGATAGGGTTAGAAATGTGTCACTGGAGTTCTAGGGTTGTTTTAATATGTTTATTTCCTGAATAATTGATGTGAACTTTTATCTCTGCACAGAACAGATTATCTTGTCATGCTGTTCCAACATCCGTGTCTGAGATCTGATTTATGACTCAGTTGCTTGTAGGCACACCGATTTTTATTTGCAATAAGGCCAGCCATAGAGGCTTCATATACTACGATGATGACATATCTTATCAAGCATGCCTTCTCCCTGTTTAACGACGAGGTAATCAGTATTTCTCACGAGCATGGTTGAGGTAATCAATAAGGAATTCAGCAGTGTCTCGTAATGAAAAGAACTGCTGTAATTATGAATGGTCCCCATTAGGAAAATTAAGTAGGCATCAGTGTTTGTCATTGGCAAGAAAAAATTAATTTGCATTGCTCCTCTAAGAAATGTGTTGGCAGAAAAATACAGGTGTGTGACTTACACGTGGTCCCCTGTGTGGATGCACTGATGCCATCGCCTCCATCCGAGTAAACTGGCGTGACAGTTACTTTGTACTGAGTGTCAGGAAGTAAGGACTCAAGCGACATACTTTTCTGACGACCAGGAACTAACACCTAAAGACAGACAAATGGACGCGGATTTCAAAGCTCATGTGGTGACAGATTGCAGAATATCGTGTAATTTAAGGGATTTAAAGCACAACTGTTCAGCAATTCTGCTCACTTCAGCTCGGTCAATAAAGTCACAAAGGCCAAGAGTGAGATGGAGCAATTAAAGTTGGTTATTAGTGTTGAAGTTGGCTCTCTTTCAGCATTTCAATGTGCTTGTTGCCACCAAATAAATTGGTTGCCTATTACGACAGCAACAAAACGGAAGTGCAATCTTGATCAGATGATGTGGAGATGAATCAAGACTGATATTGAGTGATGATGACTATGAGCCTGTGAATGGTTGGCAATAAGTCCTCTCAAGGTTAACTTTAAGGTGTCTTTTTCAGACACGTTCCATTACTTTACAAGCGCTGCGTTAGCTGAAGAAATTTAATGTACCATTTTCAAAACACTGTGTCTCAAGGCCACAGAAATGGGGAGCGTTAAAGACTAGTGAGAGATCATCAGAACAATCAACTTCATGATAGGGAAAGTTTCAGTGATTAGAGGAAAGCAAAAAAAAAAGTGAACTCCAGAATCCAGAAAACAAACCAAAACGCTTTGGATTTACTTTTTCCAAGAACCCAAGCGAGCTGGCAGCTTGTGCGAGGGCGGGGGAGAACCTGTTTCAAGTGCCACGCTTTCAAATATGATGAAATGCCATCTCCAAATAAAACACCCATCACTAACCACCTGAGCTCTCAGCTCCTTGCTTTGTCGACTTTCTAAAGACCACTCTTGGTTATACGTATCTGAAATAGAAAATAAGAAAGAGCACTTAAAGCTTTTGATTAAAAAATGTCCATTGGACTTCAAAAGTACCGTCCAGGCGAAATTCCCGCGGTAAGAACATCTGTGCACAATAAATGACTGTTGGCCCATATTTCGGTCAACACTTGCTACTGCTGTCACGCTTGCCAAACCAATCATCAATTTTCTGCTGTATATTCAGATGAGGTCACAGCATGGACTGGTGCTCATCGCAGAGTCCCCCGTGGAGCCATCGCAAGACGACAGCAGGTTGATGTAATGAAAGTGAGCTATTTGAGGCATCACACGACTTATCGTGCTTGCCCTGAGTCTTTTCAAATTTCCCAAAGAGACACAACGACAATTATGTGGTCAGGCTTAGACCCTTGTCCCACATTTGTTTCCTCATCCACCCCAGCTTGTTTCTTTTGTTCGTCTCTCCGCTGTGACCCATCTCTGAAGCCACGGAGGTAAATGGCTGCTGAAAAGATAATGGAATGTCCTCTGGCTCGGTCAGGCCTCTCCATCTTGTGCGGCTCTGACGACACAGCGGGAAATTAAAACGAGAAGGGGGAAAAAGGGTTCGAGGGATGAAAGTAAAAGGAGGTGATGAGAGAAGAGGGAGGCACAGTCGGGAACAGATGGAGGGGGAGGTAAGGGAGTCGCCCGCCGCTTGAGAATGAATGTGTGAATCAGCGATCTGGGATTGGCAAAGCCAAGTGGAGCGGCACTAAACGTGGAATCGCTTTTCTGATGGGAGTAAATGATTACCAGAAGCAACCACTGCAAAGTCTGTGAAAAAGCAGCGTTGTTGTCTGTTCTGTTAAATCGATGTGTACAACTTCCCAGCTTGTTGCTGCAAGAATTTATGATGTGTGAAAAGGCGATATGATGTGAACAGAATACGAGAGAAGGGTTCACTTTTTGTTATTGTTTTGCTTTACTGAAATCATTGACGAATGTCAGGCTTTACTAATCCGTGTTTAGTTGACTGGCCTTTGTTTACTAATCATAAGAGGGAAGTTTTGAAAATGCAAACAAATGTTAAACACAAATTTAGACTACTGGGGGTAGATTGTCAAGATTTTTTTAAACGCACCGTCTCCTCTTTGTGATTGGCCCCGATGATGGCGTAAGACAGCCTGAAGCTCTCCACACGGGGGTCGTCCAGCTCCCATGATGCCTGGAGGTTCTGCGTGGTTTCATCACTCAGATGAAGGTTTCTAACCGCCTGGCGGGGGGCTTTGCAACAGACATGAGGTATTCAACAGTGAGATTTATCCATCAAAATGTCACCGAAAACTGGCAGCAGATTTAAGTGTGCTGCTGTCAGCAGTGGGTTGGACAGATTTAAAATGTCAGGTGGCAAAAAAGACACTTTTAACAGGGGGAGTTTCCCACAAAGCTATAAAGTAACTATTTTGTTGGTTTGTGCCAATGGTCATGATAGCGCCTTTAAAATGTTTGTGCACGTAAATCAAGCTTGTGCAGACTTTCACTGCTGGATTCTATAAAGCTACTTGCATAAAGCAACTGTTAAATAAAAGCCTTGAGATACAGGGTTGCAGAAGTCTAAGCCTTTAGCTAATTTATGTTATAATTTAAATTTTGAAAGCTTTGACTGCGATTTAACTCGATTAGGTGCCGCTGGTTCATAACAGAAAAACAATCGAGGTCGCCTCTGGGACGCTCCTGAAATAATTAGTTTGAACCACAGTTGCAGGGTGACTCCACTGTGTTGCAGATTTGATTGGATCATACAAACGCAGACAGCACAGCGCTCCAAACTGTTAGCAAATCTCCTGGATCTCACGAGGTTAGTGCAATACCAGCGTGCGTTGCCAGCTCGCCAATCTTTAAACAATCGAAAGACTTATGACACTGTAAACATGCTCTGGTTTGAACCGTAATTAAAACTCAGCGGGCCACTATATTGACGCTCAATAAAAACAGGAACTGTTTGATCATAGAACTCTTCTCATTGACATGAAATTCTTCACGGTTAAAGGTAATTAGAGGAACAATTTATTATTTAATATCACTGATGACATCACGTGCATGATGTATTATTTGCTTCTTACCAGTGGTTGTGGTGGCGATCGTTGTTGTCTTGGCCACTGGGGAAATACAGAAAGTATCAATCACATAATTAGAGCCAAACGTAGCAACCCTTGATATCAATAGCTCAGGTAATTGGATAGATACATAGAAATCATTGATGGGGAAAATAGATTTTCCACCTCTGAGATAAACAAGGACAAAAGCCAATTCAATTAGTCACATTTGGAGTTAGACTCTGAATACAGAACTACACGTTGTTTTTGATGACATATGTTTGGGCTGATTGGCAACATACTACCTTGAGAGCAAGAGTGCGGCGTGAGGGTAAGCAATTTGAGAAATTCAATTGAATTGATTAGATGTTCTTCAGTCAATAACTGCAATCTGCGGTACTCATGAAACATGAGGTTTTTGTTTAAAATAATTATTCATGTTGTTGTTCCTGTTACTATTATTATTATCATCATCATCATCATCATCATCATTATTATTATCATTATCATTATTATGAAAAAACATGTTATTATGGGAAATGCAAATGCTCAAAGAAATGTACATGTAGTCTCTGTGACAGAAACTGCGTCGCTCTCTGATTGATCTTTGAAGACTGCCATCACCATAACTTCGTACGCAGTGGAAGAACTCAAATCCGTCAACATGTATCGGTTATCGCTTCCACTCAGGATCACCTAAAAAGAAAGAAAAAAAAAAAGGAAACACACATTTTACATTTTATTCTCACCCAAAACCCAATCAAATAATCCTAATTTATTATTACCATATTAGAATCTGAACCCTGGCATGTTTCTGCTCTTTTGACAATGTTTATGTGACCTATTAATTTGTCATAAATTGTCCTGTACATTATTAATTTGCACCAGTTTTACTCAAATTACATCTCTTGCTTGCAGGCTGGTTTGCGCAACATTTTTGCGTTAGCTCTGCCATGACTAGCTGGAAGGCATGTCAGTTTCATTAGCTGCCTTTGTAATTGATTGTCTGTGAGGCAACCGTTCATGATTTATTCAAGAGCAGCTCGAAAAAGCGTGTTCCAACTTTAACAAGAAATTGTATTTTAATGGCTATAAAAAGCGTGCGTGTGTTGCAAGGGTAGCAGACAGGACAGGGTCAAAAATTGCTCACTATCCATGCTGACATCTTACCTCTCTAACTCCCAAGACTGATAATTCCAGCATTGATCACTCTCACCAAGGGTGCACACACACATACATGCACGCACACATACAATTGGAAACATGAGAGAGCTTTATCGCCGTCTCCCAGTCGTCTCCAAGGCCTAGATCAGTGTAATAAACCACCCAAGCCATTCATTTCTGGGTTCATTCAGCTTTTATTTATACTCAGTCATGTCTGCGGTTTTATCAGCTCGAGTGAAGCAGTTTGGTCCAACCGGCACACGTTCCACTTTATCAGGGCACGCACAGCCATAAGTAGACTGCTGTCTTACTGAACAATAGCAGCACCCCAAAGGATAAACACGTTTGGCTCTAAATTAAATTCTCACTCATGTAATAGTTTTCAAATTGATGAGAAGAGAGTACCAAATGGTGGCTTTTTAAAAACCTATTTATGTTTCACGCCTTCATTGTTGTCAGAATAAACCCTTCAAAGTCTGCAGCGTTCCAGTGGCAGCCATGTAGCAAGTGCTCATTACTGATACCGTACCAACCTCCTTTGTGTTGCCTCCTGCGAGTGGTGCCCAGGAGAGTCTATAGACGATGATGTCATCTGCGGAATGATCCCAGCTGACCTGAAAGCCATCTGAACTGACATCACTGGACCGGAGATGTAGGGGACCTAGAACTGGAGCTGTGAGAAAATGCTTAAGTTGTTTACATTTTTGAAATGCCTTCATTAGTGTTTATTTTGCAATAAAAGTAGAACATAATGTGTGTATTGTTGTTTTTCAGTGGATAATGTATATATAATAATAAACGGATTGGTCACCAGTGCAGGGTGTACCCCGCCTCACCTGCAATCCTGGTGAGAATGAGTGCTAGACAAAATACTACAGGGATGGATTAAAAAAAAAAGAAAAAAAAAAGAAAAAAAAGCATAAGGCATGTCGCGAAATATATCTTTATGAGCGCTTTAATCTTAAAGAACCCGAGGCCTTTGCCTCATTAAACCAAGTGGTAAAACATCACCTTGTTCTCCATTGAGGACTTCAGTGGTACCTTGCCAAAGGTCCATTTTTTTCTGACTCAGCACTAAAGCCTGTTGCTTAAAGGGATATTCCAACCAATCAATAATCGTTAGTATGATTGAATAGTCAGGGACAAGGAAATGACCTTTTAATGGGCCCGGGCTATTATGCTGAGGTGTAAATGAGGTGGGCATATTGCCAGTGTAGCAGAGGGAGCTGTAGGGGCAATAAAATTCAACACTGGGAGAAAAATGGCTCACCTTTGAACAGTATTGATACACCCTTTCATGGACACTAAGAATAAATTGCCACCAGTAAAGATCGCTTTGGCCCAATGAAGTACAATCAATTTAGAAGACAAAGTTAGGGGAACATTTATTTACTTCTTCATGCAAATTAGTACTATAGTAGTGGCATCTGTCTCACTTGGTTAACAGTTGCACATCCCAATATGATCCCAATAGATAAAACCAATTAAATCTACTTGAAAGCAGCAAGGAAAACAGAATATACAATATAACCAGTTTTTTTAAATCCCTGTCAGCATTATGTCAATCAATTCCATACATTCCTATAGATGTAATATAATTGGTTAAAAAAATAGTTCAAAAGGCTTCAATTTCTGTAAATGGAATGCTTATGTGTCCCAATACTTTTGTGTATGTCGCCCACTGAGTCACTTTGTGCTCATAAACCCTGCTGAGTTATTGTGTGATAGTATTGCAAACTATGTCATGACTCAGGCCAACATAGTGGAGGATGCCAACAAAATGCTTGGGAGAGGAAAAAAAAAAAATCCATGAACCGACTTTTGTCAATTTGATTTATGTATAAAGCTAAACAACCAATGGTAAAACAAATAGCCATCCACAAAACCTTCCAAAAGCCCTCTTGATTCATTTTTCTGTGCAACAAAAGAGACTTACTCGTCGTGAATCCATCAGTGAGTGGCTCTGATTGGCCTTCATCATATAAAGCGAATAGAGCCACTGAGTACTCCATCAGAGATGTCAATCCACTGAGGTCATAAGAGCTCACAGGTCCAACTTCCACCTAAAAGACAAAAACACAAATGGATCAAATTTTAACGACCACTTCTCCTTGCAAATTGGCGAATTTTGTCAAGGAAGAATAGAGAAAAAAAAAAAGAATTGCAGGGAGGGCTGTGCTGCTTACACATAATTTACACCAGTATTGAAGCGCGTGAACAGTATTTATGGTTGATGTGCTAAAATTATTATTTATCATTATTATTATTATCATCATTATGATGATGATTATTATTATCTCAGTCAGCAATCATACAGTGTAGAAAATAAAAAAAAAACTATTTGACACACGTACCTCCTCAGTAACCCGCCCATCTGTCTTAACCCACATGATACGATAACCAGTCACTCCATTGGCCGCGGGGTCCCAGCTGATGCGTGCCGAGTTGTGCGTGATATCAGAGAACTGGAGGTTCCGAGGCGCACTAAGTGGCACTGACCAGAGAGCGAGAAAGAGTTGTGGCGTTAAATCAATGTGCTCGCAATACACATGATCAAACACACCAGCACAATCTAATTTGCTCCAAAGCTCTCAAAATATAAGCCTTTAAAAAGATCGTTTGATAAACATAATCAGAGGTAGTAATGCAATATTACACCTTGATCCATTTTTATTCATTCTTTTCAGTATACTGATTGACAAATGTTTGAATATGGCTATGCAACACTCACAAGTTGTTTCCTGCTTTGTGACGGGTTCGCTGGCCTCCTCTCCAAACATAGCATAAACAGTGATTGTATACTCAGTGTGGGGGATCAGACCATCTAGTTCCAGCTTGTTCACAGCTTCTGACACTTTGACCTTCAGACAAAAAGACACAGATTTCAACAATCACCAAAAGCTCCACATTTGTTTTAAAAAGTATACCTCTTTCTCATCTAAGTCGCCATCATCCGCAAGTGGAGCATAAAGCACCATGTAGCCCGATGCTCCCTTCACACTGGCCCATCTCGCTTTTATGCTGTTGTGAGTCAGATCTAACAGCTGGAGGTCTGTCACGGTGGGAAGAGCCACTGCATATGCACAAGACCACACACAGCGAAAAGCAGTCAGAACCCAAATTGTGTCAAAATTATTAAAAATCTCATCTTTGGAAGGGCTGAGTTGCATCTAAACAACTTCATTTTGCACTAATAGAAGAGTGAATCACTTTTAATGGCCCGCAGAAAGAATGACCTCCATAAAAAGGGTGTCATCAAAAAACAGCATGACCCTGTATTGAAAACATAATCATGCCAAATTTGCAAGACCTTTTTTTTTCTTAGTCTTTATTAGTGGGTGTCTGATCTGCATGATATGCCCTGTATGAAGCAAATTTAATATTTTTATTACAGAGACTCAACAAAAGTTAAAAACACAACAAAAGAAAGACACAGATTTTTGGTGTCCTCTCACAATAAAGCACATGTATAATAAAAAGGATACATTTCAGGATCAATTAAGAATTAAAATTTCAAGACATTTTAATAATAATAAAAATATTAATCATTTATTGCAATGTTAAACTTGTGATGTATGCGACTGCTATGAAAGCATCCTCTACAGGTGTGCATAAACACTCACGGGTTGTTTCAGATCCTCTTAGAGGTTCACTGGCTTCGTTTTCATTCACAGCAAAGACGGACAGCTGGTATTCAGTCTGTGAGTTGAGATGCTCCAACACTACGGAGGTGTCACGGCCGTCAACAACAGCCTGGGGTGCGGGGAAGTGGCGCAAAGAGAAATAGACAAGATTGGGGAGCAGATGGTTGAGGAAAAAAAAATGAATGTTAGAACACGAAAACAACAATGGTGGTGGGAAAATGAATTGGAAGGAAGCCGAAAAAAACCAGCAGTACAGGAACTATTTAGGCTAACATCTCTTTACTTGCGGAACTAAGATTTCTCAAGATGTCAGATTATTATTTGTAATGTGTTTATTTGAACTGATTTGGTCGTGTGTCTTTTAGGAAGATGACAGGAAAAGAAATGGATCAGTGCGTGCGCTGGAGCCATCATACATTTGTTCTGTAAAAATAGAGGGCACTCTCCTTCTAGGCACTACTGCGTCATATTTTCTTTGTTCTCAGAGCATGAACAATATGGACTAAAGATTTAGGATGCCAGGCCATTTCACCTTCAAGTAAAAAGGATTTACGAAAACATCAAGTTGATCCTAATGAGAGAGAACTTCTCAATGAGATTTTGTGCCTGTTGTAGTTCATCTCAAAGGTGTTTGCGAGAGTGCTCTCGAGTTCTTCCACATTAAACTTGTTCAAAAATGAAGTTTCTGAAAATATTGAAGGCTATAACTGAGAGAGGACTGATTAAATTATTGATGAGGAGATTGCCACGATGAAAATAGAGACTGTAGGTATATATCAGATATTGATTTTTCTGATGAAGACATTTCTTAGCAGGATTTGTTTTGACAATAAATACAAGCCCTTTACCTCCTGTGGTTGTCCTCCATGAACAGGGAAATAAACCACTCTGTATTTTGCAACATTTCCAGGGGTGTGGCGCCATGTCACTCGAAAGGACCTGGCGGTCACCTCTGAAGTCACCAAGTCTGATGGCGGTCCAATTCTTTCTGGCTGTTCTGAAAGGGGAAAAAAAGGATACATGGAGATATATGAATTATTTCCTTAGTGGTGCAAAATTTAGAACAAGACGTAGTTTCAATTTTCTTTTATTTTCTGCCCGCTTAAGCTTAATATTTGCAATAACTTAATTTGCACTCGTTGAGACGTATTAGAGTCTATTTGATTCATGGTTTTTCCTTTCGGAGAACCATAAAGATGATAACAAGGCTGAATTTTTTTTTCAGGTCTTTAGGTTTAGGACTCGCCATTAGGTTTACATTTTTTATATCTGGTTCATGAACTACAAGCTAAGTTAGATTGTTAATTTAAATTAAGGCCTACATCATTGTGATACGATTGCAAGAAATTACTGAGATAATGCACCTCGTTAAGGTAGCTATCGTGCAAAGCATGTTATCTCGGTAGTTTAATTCAAGTTCTGGAAACGGACCAAACAAAAATCTCTGTAACTGACACACATAATAAATGTTTGAAGGAAAAAAAATAAACCAATTTTAACCCCAAAAAGTCAATACACGGGAACATATAAGGTTCATTTTGGCAATTAATTTACTAGGATACATTTTAAAAATGTTCTGTTTCTATCTAGAAGTTGACATGCATCTGCATTTTCACTCCATGTAGTCCTTCCAGTCTCTTATCTGCCATTCACATAGTGTATCATTGTCCACTTACGCTCCTTAATATCCTTGTCTTGCTGCTCCACTTGCTCGCACACCATTCTCGTCAGTCCTTCTACAATGGAGCTCATAACGTTGAAGTCAGCAACATTATATACATGAGAGTCATCGGGCTCCGAGGCGATGGAGCGCAGCTCGTTCTCATCAGCATTCTTTACACCTGCGAAAGAAGAGGGAATTGCACATGGGGATTTGAGTCCATTCTAACGGTGGCCACTTGCGTGAGACTATAACAGGATAATTCACAACTCCTGTCATCCCGCTGTGTGTGCAATCTCACCAATTGCAAACAGCTCAACCCCAGCTTTTTGCAGGCTTTCTGCAGGCGGTATGACATCATCCTGAGACTTCCCATCAGTAATGAGGATCGCGATCTTAGGTACACCAACACGAGCACCAGACTCAGCCTTGAAACAGTTCTCCAAGATATAGGACAGTGCAAGCCCTTGGGAGAGACAAAGAATAGAGGAGGAACATTCATAAAAAGAAAACAGGGGTGGGGGAATAAAAGAAGGTAGACAAATTTTAGTATGGAAATGGTTAAAATAAAGATGGCAACAATAAATCGGTACCCGTGAGAGTGTTTCCTCCTTTGTAAGGAAGGTTCTTGACAGCATCAATGACAGCTTCTTTCGTAGTGAAAGCATTGAGGTGCCACTCTATCCTGGGATCACCACTATACTGAGCCAAACCTGCAATCACACACATAATGACATTTTTACAACCTTCAAAAGACTCGCTCGTTTCATAATGGAAAGGTGAAGGGAGACGTACCAATCCTGGTCTTGTCGATGCCGACTTCAAAGGCACTGACCAGGTTTTCCAAGAACATGCGGACCAGCCGGAAGTTGAGACGACCGATACTCCACGAGCCATCCACCAGGATCACAATGTCTGCTATGGACTCAGTGTGGCACACAAACTGGTCCGCTGGAAAATAAGAGATCCATGAAAAAAAATCAATGCTAGAATGACATTTACAAAAGCACAGATCTCCATCAAGTCGACAAAGGTCTCCCTAATGAAAGTTGACGATAACGTAGAACAGCAAAAAGTCAAACTCAGTACCCTAATCCGAGTGGCTCATCTCATTTCCTTTAAATGCAAATAAGGGTTGTTGACATGGCAGAAAAATAAACTTTTTCCAGTTTGGCAGAAGCTCAAAGTGCGTACATTTATAAGGAACTACAACCAATTTGTGACGCACCTCCTGGGATAATTTTAAAAGCCAAGAATAAGAATAAGAATAATGCGTTCAATAAGTTGATTCATGCAATGATTCACCCTTTCTTCTACACAAAGGAAAATGCACTTAAATCTTTGGGAGAATGTGCACTCTTCCAGATTTGACAGATTTAAGGGTTGTTCCACGCAGTGTGTGTAAATGGTGAAAAGGTGTGCAAATGACAGAATGAAGTCCAAAAGAGGATCTGCACAGCCAAAAAAACCCTGCACAACTATGCACCTTTTCTGAGAATATGGCCGTAAGTAATTAACATGAATGAAAACCAAGCTTCTTAATTGTCATGATATGCTTGGAGGGCATACTGTAACTAGACTATTTGCCTAATGGTATTTCCATTAACCTGGTACAGGACGAAAACAACTCTTAATGTCTCGGAAGAAAACCTCCTCAAGGTGTAATCTGACTATAACCAAAACCAATTTAAATTTCAGGAGGCCTACATAATACCCAGTCACTACTGTAATTCGTTTTACAATTTTCATCTGACATGTACGTATCTTAGATAGCACTGAACAGGTTTGTTTGGAGCATGTGGAACAAAGCGTTGACAACTTCAGCATGTTTGTGATAAAAAATTGCACAAGCCTCTGCCATCTACAGAGTATTTGATACTGTAATCATCTGACAGTTTCCATATTAAATCTGCCCACTGTTTTGAAAAATGATTCCCAATCATATATTCGATATACATTACTTCTGCAATCATGCGGCTATTGACTCACCCATGCACGCAAATAATACACAGCGAGGCATAGGAAGGGGACAGCAAATCAAAGTCCTGCCTTGTGCCGACACATAAATATGCATACAGTGTTGTTGATGTCAGAGAGATTGGTTGCTTGCTCCTGTGATTCGTGCCGATACATCTCATCGCTACACACCGCCTGCCTTGCAGACAACAGCCGGCTGGTCAAAGGTGTCTCTTCTCCCCCAAAGTTCCATCTGCCTTAGTTCTCTTTTTTTTTTTTTTTTCCAACCACCAACGCTCCATCTCCCCTCTCATCTAACACCTTCGCTGAAATTACACATCCTGAGGAATAATATTCAAGAGCTCATTTATGGCTTGAAAAATGAAGAATTGAGACCCAGGTAGCAGGCAACAAGTCATCTTTAGTGGATGTAACAAGTTCTGTTCTATTTTCTTCAAGTCTGTAATGTTAAGTCTTACTAGGGCAGTTTATGTTTCTCTCTGTTCCCATTGGTTAACCGGATGGAAGGATGGACTTTTAGTTAGGATGACAAGTTCTTCCTCATGATGCAAGCATATCCTTATGGGCATTGATTTGCACATCTGGGCACAGTGCTAGAACAAAAGAAAGTCTCCCGTAAACTGTTGCCAAAAAGCCAGAGGCATAGAATTGCTCAAAATGACTTTGTAAAATAGACAATCACAATTCCAGGCCCACTTAACTAACGGTACTGAAAGTGAATCAAACATCTGGACTCCTCTTCTTCATATTCAAGCCTATAAAGACTCAGAGCATTTGGTGCTGAGCTAACTTTGAAATATCAGGTGCTAAAGAATGTTGAGTGAACTGTATTTGAACCTCATTTGCATATAAGCTCGTGATTAATAAAGCCGCTGCCGTAACCGATTCTATTTTCGTGCGAGTACATAAATGGATGAGCATCATCCATAATTGGCTTGCAAACAAACGGTTAAACTGACGGTTCACCAGGCCTAAGGGATCAACCACAAAGCAGACCAATGGGGAAAAGTATGTGCAATCCAGACATAAATCGGATTACCAAGCAGGAGCGCTGAAATCGTTACTAAAACTGGGACGAGTGCAATAAGAGACCATGGTTGCCTGCCAGACTCCTCAAGGAGAGCAAAAACACAGGGGCACAGATCATAAATGGTACCTAGAGCAAGAAGATGGAGACACATATCAAAAGTTGTAAGAGGTCGTACGTGACACATGGACTGGTGTGACACAATTTGAGAGTCAAAATTCACATTTTGCATCTCATATAAACAAATTCAAAATGTAAATCGGGTGCTAAAATGCTCACCCCGCAAATGAAGTTACACAAAAGCTATGCTTTTTTTAAAAATACTGCTTTCTTTTTGAAACAAGAAATTCAGTTTAAACTGAAATGTGTTTGTGGTTGCCTGACTGAAAAAGTTTCTTGACAAAAAAAACACAGTATGCTGCCATGCACAGTCAATTCAATACATAAAAGTGTTGGAAAAAAAAAAAGAAAGAGAAAGGGTGTTTGTTATTAAGTGAAATGTCTTGTAGTCACACACCCCACACCCTGGATTTCATTTGCATATTTTCCAGCAGTCTTGAATGCAACATTCTACCTGGCATTACAGTAACAAAGAGCCATTATCCAACATCCTGCAGATTGAACAAGTCACAAGTGACTAACACCGAGAACTAAAGATCACTAACAAGAAAAATTGGAACTGAAAGTTACACTAAAAATATAAAAATGAAATAAAACTCACTGAGCTCTTAAAGGTAGTCAAACTTAGTCAGCCCTTTAAACAAACACATTTAACATTTGCAGCCTTTTTCCATGTTGCTGTTTCCTTGCTTTATTTTCATTAACTGTTGCTTCTCACCACGCCGTCTTGATTTATTAGTGACTTACTATTTATTGGATCAGACGGAGTCTGCTGCCATTTCAGTCCTTCTCTTGTGAGGTTTTATTTCCTCCCAAGCACTGTGATTACATTGCAGTGGCTGGAATTAATGTCAAGAACAGCGACGGTTAAGCAGATGGACTGACAGCAGAAACAGACTTTAGATTCCTGCGTAAAACTAGTTTGAAAGTAGCAATTCACCTCCATGGCCATGATAATTTATTGCAAAGATAATCAAACTGATATCTGTTAAACAGTTTTTCATTAAATTACTGTGCAGACTTGATGTAAGATAAATCCCAGGCACAAAACGATAATGGGATACTGGACTGTCTCGCTGCTATGACAGACCAAAATATACGGCGGCACCGTTGCAGTGATGCATCGCCATCTTGCCATAAGTCAGCTGGAATAGGCTCCGGCTTTCCTGTGACAGTGTAAAGGATATGTTGGAAGCGAATCCTTAAAATGAACAGCTTCCTGTATGTGTTGGATAACACTTCCACTATTTTTTTTAAAGCATGTTGAAAATAAGGATAACATTTAAAAAAACATTACAACCTTAAAGAATGCTTACAAAGCCTTCATGAAAGTTCCTGAGAACTGTGACAAGGGCTCAAAAAGGAAAATATTCTCTACTTTTTTTTTAAGTTCATTAGATCGGGCAACATGTCGAGGATTGTGACATCTGCCATCCTCAGAGTACCTCAATCAACTCAGCCGCTCATTGCTATTCATGCAAGGAGTCGGCGGGCCCGCCTTGGGAGAGTCTAATGATGCATTGGGTTATACAACATAATCCCAACAATGTATTTTGACAGTTTGTCTCGTTCCACGAGTGACCTTTCTCAACATGTTGAACTTTAATCGACTGCCGTGTTCTGTTTCAGCTCCCTGCAAAGACGTTCTGACACAGCAGATGCTTTATGTATTGGCTCAATACACCGAGGGGCTTTCCCTTAAGCCGTCTCTCCTCTACCTTTGTTTGCGTTCGCCGCTCTCTCCAATCTGTTTGTCTTAACCTAATTTCTGTGCTTGGTTGCTCACATATTTGTTGAGCAGAGTAGGCTTCTATTTCGCAAGTGGGGCCCTCTTGTCATACGTATCTGGTGGATTTTTTTTCTTGAGCCTTATGTACATATTGGGGAAAAAAATGCAAGGGTGACTGCCTGGATCCATTAAATATGGCTTAATAATTGACTCTGCAAAATGCGAGACACTAGTTTGTAAACCGCCAAAGTCAAATGCAAGATATATTAATTCATATTATATACACGTACTACACCATCGCAGGTGAGCTGGAGCCCATCTTGGGTCAATAGGTGGGTGCAATGTAGACTGGTCACCCCTCAATCGTAAGTTGTCAAGAAAATATGCTCTCAAAAAGGAAATTTTGGTGCTCTAAAAAATAGTTTACACTCAGTATCGTTTATATGATACTGTACTGTGTTGAAGATCAAAATCAGTGGTTCATCATGACACCAGTGCACAAGTTCATGATGCATTAGTTTGCCGCATACTTTATTTTCTGACATTTTACCTTATTATTCTGTCATGAATTATAATCATTAATAATTAACAATTATACTAACTGTGCCCAAGGCCAAACAGCCAATTAAGGGAAACCAGTTTGAGTTTAGCACAAATCCCTCAAAATCAAGGTCAAAGAAGTTGGTCAAATATGCCCAAGCATGGCATTTTTATTCAAGATGATACTTTCCACCATGGCCAACGCATACGAGCTTGTAAACAAAAGTGTGTGACAGCTATGGGAGAGGATCTCAATTTATTTGTCTGGGACCGCTCCCGGTTTATTGGTCATTATACAGTCCATAAATAAGCAAGCAATGTCTAACTTGGCATTGTACCAAATAAAAAAAACATTTTGATCACGGCTGTGCTGGAGTTTTTCCTAGCTGACTTTGGGTCGGATGGATATAGAGACAAACAGTTCACATTCACATCTACAGATAATTTTGAGTCTACAGTTTTGTTGAGTCTACAGTTTTGAAATGTGTGAGGGAGGCCAGCATACCCCCAAAAACAAAATAACGTGCAAGCACGGGGAAAACATTCAAACTCTGGGGAGGCTAGAGCTCAGATTCAAACTCCCAACCTGAAAAGTGTGAGGCGGCTGTGCGATGTCAGGTGACAAATTCATTCAACACGATTATAATGATGTTACCAACACTGGAGGAGCTCGATTTTTTTTTCCCTGGGAGGGCCGCGGGGGTGCCAAGAATCTCGCACAGGGTAATACAAACCCCCCAAATTATACAAAAAAAACAAAACCCTACAAACACCTATGATGAGTTACCTCAAAAAGTTGATTTTTATTTTATTTTTTTTACAATTATCAATTATCTGGCCTGGCACCAAGCAGCTCTAGTTAAGTGGTTACCCAGTCAGTAGTTACTAGCAGTTATGTCTAAAAAGAAAAAAAAAACTTTTTAGGGAAGCTTGCCTCTGTGTATCCTGCTCTTGATTTACAGTGGCCCAAAAAAATTGAGAGAACCCTGAATATTGAGACATGTTTATAAGATGGCCAGAGTCAAACTGAAAAATTCAATCAAATTCCAAATTCACCATATCATTCCATCTAGCAAACAAAATTATACAAACCACTGGCATGTTGCTGTACTAAATAATGCATTTAACCTGGCACTCGTCTCCATGTGACATTGCTTCGCATGATTAAAATATTTCAGAGTGCTACCATTATCAGCATTTTTTATGAGCTGGAAAGGCACATAAGTGGGCATAAATCAATCTAATTGACCGCTTTACTTGACATACCAGTGGACGAGCCACCCAAGTGCAGTGTCATACAATTAGCTTAACCTAGTGGCGAACACTTATTACTTAATTGAGGACAAGGACAAAAGTCTGGCAAGAACACTCGCTCTTTCTCGCTTGCATGCAAACCAAAGTGAGCGATGGTCGATCTGCTCCCGAGACTGCGAATTGACATCCAACGTGTGCGAGGTCGACGCAGCTTTGAATAGAAATGACTCAGCTGTGGGGCTAAAGCAAAGTATTAAAGACACGTTGGCAGGATGGAAAGAGCTGTAAGTAAAGGGAGATTAATGGAGAAGAAGTGTGCAAATTGCAAAGGACACTGAAATGAGCTTCCTCCGTGAGTCCTTTAGCTGCCTCCTCACTTTGCATCAATGTTTGTTCATTATTTTTCAATTCTTCTCACTGCTTCCACCCGCTGCTCTTTCTCATACCGTATTTATATCATCTCACCAGCTGTCATCATTATCATCACTCTACCCTGTTCTGAACTGGCAACATATACAAGTGATGATTCAAATGAATGTTGTCGTGGGCCTACCGCCTGCCGTAATAATTTACCAACATTGCGACATATTTCTGGGTTTAATATTTTGAGCGTCAGATCTCGGTGCCACATCATGCAGACGGAAGATGCACAAACAAGAAATTGATTAAAACAATGAAGGCAGAAGTGTAAGCAACCAAGTGGAAGAAGAAGCAACTGTGTATGCATATCAATATGGCTGGCTGGCTAGCAGCATGCCATTTGATTGAACACTGCTGAAATTTGCACAGGACAAGATCAAAATAGGTTTACAGGATTAACTTAAGATGGTTGGCTGTCATCTTGCAGTGTCTTGTTGCTGTTGTGTTTGGAAACTGGCTTTTTAAATAAACGTAAACATAAGTAAATCTATAATATTACTAATAATGACAATAATAATATTCGGGTTATTAAAGGTAGCACTGCTACCAAATTTATTCTAGCATATGTAAAGTACTACAGGTGAATGGAGAAAATTGTCTGTGGCACAGGAAGCAAGAGCACCAGCCACAAAGGGGGAAATAAATCCAAGTTCTAAATTAAAAGGCCTCCAGGAGGGTGCAACACAAGCTTCTAATTACAGAGCCAAAGAGCTCAAATAGTGTCGCAAATAAAGGATTTCTGACACGGAGGTAGAGGTGATGCTCTAAGATGACTCTCGTTTCTATCTCTCACTATCAGAGCATCAGAATCTCATTGGCCTCCAGTTCAACTTTAACTACATCTGTCCCTTGGGTTCATTGAATTTGTGTGCATGCTTGCACGCGTGTACTTGCCAGTCTGAGGCTTCAATAACGGAGGGGGGAGGAAACGCTCGCATCCTATTAATTTATGTATGCGTTGAAAAATGCATTGTAGCAATGGGGATGCGTTTTTGGGATGTATTTTTTACTTTACACTCTTGGATGTTAAATCAGCCAATGTGATAGTGTGTCTTACATGACAATAAATTTCCAAAAATAATTTCACTGCCATGATTCGGAAACTCGGTGAACCAAAAGCTTATTAGTAAGGTGTCTTTTCTCGACAGAATTAAAACTTAGGGCAGTGCTTCTCAATTATATTCTGTTATGCCCCCCCAGGAAGAAGAAAATATTTCACGCCCTCCCGTGACTATAAATAGTATCATTAGTTTATAAAATCATAAGAAGTACACCTCTGCATAGCACTGTGCCCTAATTAACAAGTTCCCTGGGGTCACACGCGCCCTCCTGGCATCGCAACCCCCCATCGCAAGGGGGCCCGCCCCACTATTTGAGAAAGACTGACTGAGGGAAAGGGACCCAGTGTTTGTGATCATCAACTCTCAATGCAAGAAAAGAAGTTTTGCCATCTAATTAATTGAAGGTAATAATTTCACCGGGAAAAAACATTTGGTTTCAAAGCTCAGTTATGACTTAAAATTTGGGCTCAACAGGAGACTGAAATCTGTTTAACTACTGGAGGATCATGAACGACATCTGTGATGCCGACACATAAACATTAGTGTTTGATCTGATGCCACACAGCTGTGCAAAGAATCATCTATTAGCTATCGTGTTTGTGGAAACGTTGGTTCGGGTCGACTTCCAATGAAAATACATTACTGCCTAACACGAGTCCCACTAATGAGTTTATAGTTGCTTTGACAAGCAAAGCAAGCATCTGTCCTGGCACACCCGCTGCCATTGGTGAACCTTAGGGACCCATGCCACCCAGCAAGAGGCTTGAGGTAGGGGTCTCCAAAAATAAACGAATAAATAAATGAATAAATAAATAGCTAAAAAAAAACATTTTATCATCTACATTTGTGTATTCCTAATTAGTTTTATGTTATCTAGCAATTTTATTTTAAAAATACAAACATTTTCAAAGTGTCCCCAACCTTTTGAACGGAAGTGTATGAAATTTATGCAGTAACCAATAATAGAAGTTTAGAAGGGACAGCAACAAGAAGCATGGGAGAAGTGTTCTATAAACATAATAATATAGCTTAATGTTATTTACAGCTGCTTGAAGGCTATTCTTGAAACGCTTACAGCGTTGTTCATGGAGAAGAGGTTCTGTGAATTTTTCAATTTACATCTTTGTGACACCATAATGCATCAATCTTGACTTTGTTTTTCTCAAGGCAGACATTTCCATGGAAGGAAAGAGAAAAAAAAAAGCGCTGTCACTGCATCGATTATTCAAATCCAGCTGTTAAGATGCAGACCTACACAGGAGCAGAGAATTGCGTATTAGCTTCATTGAGGAGGAGAGTGGGGCTCTTGCACTTAAACCCTAGTTTGAAACCCTAACCCTAGTTTGAAACCCTAGTTTAAGAAAAAAACCACAAAGTGGAAATGGAATGCATGGTGAATTATAACTTGTAGCTTTCTTTGACAATATATTTATTACTTTAAAAAAAAATAAGCTATACCACTCATACATACAATCGTATTGATATATTATGATCCTTTCTGACATGCTCTGATTTGCTGTGGAAAAAGAAATTGAGCTCAGTTCGTTTTCTTTTTTTTTTTTCTAATAGTCCTTTTTTGTCCTCTTTCAGAAAACCAGAACTTGGTCGGGCAGAATGTCTATTATCCAACAGCAAAATTGTGGCTAGTGAAAATGCTGAGTGGCTCGTAACTCTGGGAATCCAATAGCCACAGTGACTGGTGAGCAAAAAGTTAACGTCAAGCCCTGATCCCAATTTATTTTCCTGCTTATACGACAAAAACAATCTAGCTTTTCTTTCAACCCTCCCATAAACACACCATCGGACGAGTGACGATCGGATCTCCATCAACCCGGTTTCGATAACACTTTTTCCTAATTAGGGTCACAGGTGACCTATCACAACTAACTTTTGGAAAAACACGCTGTGCACATTACCTATCGCCATCAAATAGCAGGACACGTGGACAACCATGACACTCACATTCACTCTTATAAACAATTTGAAGTATTTAATAAACCAAAGATGCATATTTTTTGGGGATGATGAAATGTACCATGATACTCCAAAACAAACATGGACCAGCTGAGGATAAAGAAGACATACCTCATCTGGAAGCATTCATTAAAATGATGTGAATACGTACGTATATGCACTAACACAGCCATGTGATAGAAGCCTTCACAACACACAATGAAATTGAAAGAACACCTTTCACTCATCCAGTGTGACATTATCACCATGGCCATAGTACACAAAAGCTCAGCGACACGCAAAGCATTCATTGAGTCTACTGACGCACAGCAGCATACTATTATAAACCTCGAGAGATGCGAGGCACAACCCTAATGAAGGTCACCCCTGCTGCAGTTGGGATAAAACAGCCAAAAGGAAACTCAAATGTCTAATCTAGCTACAGACAGGCCAAGAGGATGAGAAGATTGTTCATGTTTTGTGGCCAAGTTGGGAAAATTATTCAAGCATCAGCAGATCATACAATTATTTCCTGTCACTGTGATAAAATAAATTATGTGTGATGACTTTGGGAACGCATGCTTGGATCGAACCCTCAAATCCACTGACACACCTTCCCATGGGGAAGCAGAGTCTCGACACTGATATGGGTTCTCCTATCTCTAAGGATTAGATCAGAGTTATAGATGGTTAAAAAGATCCTCAGTGGCAAGGCCCGGGAATATTAGTCCCTGTGCATCAAGAGAAACCGGATGAGATGGACACGCTCAAAGGTCTTGGAAAAAAAAAAAGCTCTTTATCAATTATCGAGGTTAACTTTCCCCTCAATTTCTCGGTGTATACTGAAACTACCAGAAGAGTTCTGAGTTGCCCAATTGCATTCCCTTGCTGCCTCGTGACGAATTATCTTCATGCAAATCTGAATAATAAACCCAGCAAATAAAACCATAACCACACTGCCAGTGTAATATGAGGTGTCTATATAAAATGAACCTACCAAATTCAAGAGGACCTAACATGAATATCAAACTTTCCTTGTCTCTGTCTTGTCAGTAAATTTGAAAAACAAAGTAGTGTAGTGTATCGCTAAGGCTGCCAGTTTAAATAAAATCTTGATTTCAAGATGAAAAACCAGACAGTCCAGTCTGGGGCGAGATAGTTCAAATTTGTAGGAAACCACAAAGACACAATTGACAAATACATCACTCAACCCTGTGTACACAACTCTGAATGATTTACAAACAGAGTGTAATTAGGCTTAGCATTTGTTACGTGCGTTGCTTTTAAAAAGTCGGTTCTGTTGCCTCAGCATGGAGTAAGAAATTCCAGCTGGACTTCGAAAGACCCTAGGAGTCGTTTTTTTATTTCTTGGCTTTGGGTTGTAATGAGCTGTTGTTTCGACATGGCCCCGACAGCTGTTCTTGCTACGTCAATTCACAAGCAGTGCACACCAAAGCAAACACTTGATGTTTTAGATTTTTCATCTGAGCAACACATTAATATACACGTAACGTCAAATCCTCCTGGCAACTTTGTGAGTACTCGTCTTACCTCCGGAGATCTCATTGACATCTTCAGGAAGAATCAATGAATCGGTCAAATGTTGCGGCTCCCTTTTGCCTCCTCCGCCACCATCGACGGCTGCACATGGAAAAGAAAAGACATGTCACAAGATGCACGATGATTTAGTCAATCCCCATCATAAATCACAATTTATTGTTACATTGTTGGTTTTTAAGTGAGCATTTGTTTCTGCTTTTTACAAGCAAGTGTACAAGCAAATACAGATTTACAGATATGAAGATGAGATTTGCTAACATGTTGTACAAACTAACTGCCACTCTCATTGGCATACAGTTGCTGTTTATGCATTTCTGGACATAATAATCTGGCGAGGAAGTTCCTATGTCCCATTCTGTGGTCCCGCTGCTGCTCATATAAATCTATTGCATAGTCACTAGCCCTCTGAGCATTATAAAATAAAATAAAATAAAGAAAAAAACAGCAAAAGGGATACAAGTTTCTAGAAGTGCAAGTTTCTATTCTAACTTGAACTCCTTGTTCGCTGCTGTCAACACGATTCGAGAACTGAGAAGCAGCTTATAGTCCAAAAATATGGTAAATCAACAAACTATTTTATTATTAATGCATTTTGCCCAAGATTTTTTAATTCCAGAACAATCAGTGTTACCGAGTTAGAGTTTGGCGATTTCTGTAAATACTACGTACAAGAAGCAAGAGAGTAGGAGCAAGCACTAAGGATATGTTTAAAAAAAAAAAGTTATAATTAAGTGTCTTCTAATATAATCAAATGTGTTTAAAGTATGTGGAAGGAGAAAATGATCTCTCTATAGCGCAGACTATTGCTGTTGGGTCTGGAACACATCTTTGCAATAAATGGGGATTCACTGTAATAAATTCATACAGCAGCTTTCCTCCCAGAAGGTAGCCTTTTATAGTGTTTCCTCATCCATCCGCTCACACAGTAAACATAAAGTATGTTGTCAAGGAAGCCAGTAAACAAGTCATTCACACTAATGAGAGCGTATCAGCAGCAGCCATAGTACATCAGTGGATACTTAGAAAGTAGAGATGGAAGTTGAATCCGTAGTCATCTTCCAGTTAGATGACCATATTAAGAATGACCAAAACAACAATACACAAGGGTTAAAGGTATAAACGCACCTTTAAATCTGCCCAGAAGTGCTCTGCTCTGAGTACTGCCACTGACAGAAATGACGCTGACGACATAGTCCTTGGATGGATCGTAGTCTGTTATCAACACCTTAGTGTCACTTTTTGATATGATGATCTCCCTCTGATGGCCACCTGAGTATAAGAAAATCACACCAAGGTTAAACACAAGTTTGATTCAGTTCCTTGGAGGAAGTCTGTCCATTTTATGACCAATTTGTATTTAATTCCTGGAGATGATTCATTTTTACTGAGTAACTTTTGAGGTGGAGAAAATTAATGAGTGACTTCCTGTGATTTGACACTCCAAGAATGCTGTTGCATAGTTTGAGAGCGACAATGTGAGCTGTTCAGCCACACTATCAGCCCACTTAAATGTTGAACTTGCAATCAATGAAGCCATCAATAAGGTGTGTGCACGCTTTCTGCGGTCCCCCTACCGCTGCAGTCTGTTGGATAATGACGTCCTTAAAAGACTAGCAAGGCGTAGGGAGAAGGTGAAGAAACAGCAGCGCTCAGCATTCAAACTAAAGTCAGTCAGCTAAATACAGGCTCAGTGTTTTAATTGGATAGTTTGATGTTCTTGCACATCTCTATGCTGTCGATCATTTCCGAACCAAAACGCATTCATTCGCAATACTATATACATAATCACGTGTGCCTGTGTATGAATAACAATTTCTCATTTCTTTTTCCCGGGCTGCGCTCATGAGGTTAAAAGTCTTCATGGAACAATAAATGGAAAAAAAAAAATGTCTGCAGTACATAGAATGTATACAAAAATTGCTGTTTTAGTTTTTTGAATTTCATTTTCATTAACTGTTAATGAGAATGTCAGCTTGACAGATTTTTTTTCATTTTATTTATAAATCAAGCACAGCAGTTTATTAAGCTGTTTTTTAATACCACCAAATTAATACTTAAATTTTCATCATGCAGCTTGACTGCTTAAAATAAATCTGAGCATGATATGACGATAAATAATACGGAGGTGAAAGGAGAAACTGTTTGGATGCTCTTGCATGGAGCTCTTAACTATCTTGATACAAAAAAGGACACAGTGGTGGGCCAAAATGTTTACTGCATGTGCTGAGTGCCAAGCAACCACTGCAGTACTTCCAATCCTCCCTGAGAGGAAGCGGCCGTAAATTAGATTTTTATTTATTTTTTATTCTTTTTTTACGCTATTAAACGCACCACGAAATTGTCAGACGCAGCTTTCTCCTGATAGCTTGTTTGGGGGGGATGCATTTTATATTACGTGGTTATTCAGACCTGCTCCTTCACTTATACAATGGCTGCACATGAGAAAATTATCTTCTGTGTTTCGGAACGGCGTTGCGAGGTTGGCAGCGTCATCGTCAAGGGCTTTATGTGACGAAGACGTAGAGGTGCTATGATTACAAGAAACATCAATGGCAATTAGGGTAACCAATGAATGTATTCTAGTAGATGAGGTCATATCAGACATTTTAACATTCTTCAGTTGTTCACAATGAGCGGGGTGAGACACTGAATCTTGCGGCAGTGTGTGCAGCCTGTGCTTCACATTGATTCCAAGCTTGACTCCATCATTATGGAAGCTACTTGACTAAAAGCCTCACTTTGCAACTTGCTGACAGATTGCAAGCTGTTACAACAAACTTTTTGTCATCTCAAACTGAGCAGAGATGTCGGATAATTGTGCAGGAGCTTTGATAATATGTCCAATACAAAATTGTTCCTGAGGTACGGAATATCCAAGTCATGATGAAATCTTCCTTAAAGTTGAGTCAGTTCGAATTTGAAGAGCAGATTTTTTTTCTCTGTATGTGACTGTTCTGAGAGTTTTAATAATTTATTTGTTTTTTTTTTTTTTTAAGGTTGACATCCCTACCTGGTATGCTGTTGTAGAGGAACAAGTAGCTATCAAAGTCGCCTTTGGGCTCCTTCCACGAGATGAGCAGGTTGTTTGGGCTCAGCACTTTGAATCGCAGCCTCCTCGGAGCTGGAACTGAAGGAACACATCATGATCAACACTTCTATCATGGGAAATTAGTCATGCAGCCATTAATCAAAATTATATTAATTAAAATGTTCCCAGTCACCAGGGACGCAAGTGGAAGAAAATATTTCCCTCATCCTCACAGCAACAATAAGTGAACATTTAAGAATGAGACTTTTGTTTTTCTTGTGAACTCATTTTTCAATCAATGCACCAAATCTTATTTGAGGCGGGCGTATTTGCTCTGGGGTACCTCAGCCAGTGCTTTAGTTGTGTCTGTGAAGTACAATAACAGTATTTTTGAGAATAAAAAAGGCAAACTTTGGAAAATGGATCTCAAAGTGCATTTGAAAATATTTTTTTATGATGTACGTGGTCATTCTTGTCGAAGCATTGAAGAAAACTTATTGGTAGTAGCTTACATTCAAAACAACAGCTCAAGAACATGATCTTAATCCCTAGAATGTAAAAAAAATATGTAAAATAATAATGCAAGTTTTGTTATCGATCAAATATGTCTTCAAAGTTGAAGCAACGATTTAACAATAAACGGATGAATCAACAAATCATCTATAGCTATTCTGATCATCGATTTATCGTTCAGAGCAGTGGTTCTTAACCTGGGTTTGATCAAACCCTAGGGGTTCGGTGAGTCAGTCTCGGGTTCAGCAGACAGAACACACCTGATTCATCGTGTAAATTCGTGATGACGCATATCTAAAGTGGTCTCGCAAAGGCAACAGCAGAAGTCATGCTGATTTGCAGGTATGGAATTTGTTTTGAGTTCATGCAGTGTGTTGTTTTTTTTTTCTTTGAACAAGGTGATGTTCATGCACAGCTCATTTTTTGCACCAGTAAAAACATTGATGTCTTGAATTTGAAAAGAAATATTTTATTTTGCACCAAAGAGGGGTTTGGTGAATGCACGTATGAAACTGGTGGGGTTTGGTACTTCCAACAAGGTTAAGAACCACTGGTTTAGAGCCATTCATGAACAAAAAATGTCAAAATCTTCTCATTTGATCCTCACAAATTTAAAACATGATTTTGCAATACATATTTAAAGCATTTTTCGATCCGATTACTCAATTATTCAATGGAATTCTTGCGAGAATAATCGATTCTGAAAATACTTGATGCTGACCGATCTCGTTCGAAGCAAAAAAAAAATTCAGGAAGTTTTATTTTGGGTTTCTGTCCTTAAAATCCTCCTTGCTACCCTGCTTTTTATTATAGATCTGATTATGGTGTCGAGACACAATGCAGTACAGCAGTTTCACCAATAATCCACTGCAGTCCTCAGGTAATCATATCACGTCATCTATCAAATAGTCCAAATGCATGGTGCAAAACTATATAATTACACCTCAGCACAATAAGACTCGATGAATAATTCAGGGCCACTGGGAGCATTAGAACTCCGCTAGCGTTGGGTGTGTGCTTGATAGCGTTTGAATAGAGTTGGCAGGAGATTAATAACAAGACCTTCCCTTTGCATGTCAAAGAACACACCCTTACACGCGCTGAATTATAATTAACGAATGTAAAAATTGAAGGAGACAGCTATAATGCTCAAGCTCTGTACATTGAGGCAATTCAAGAGAGCGTAACTGTGATTAATGAAAATGGATATCGTATAGCTAATAGCTGTGGATGCCGAGTGAAATCGAGGCCCTCTTATTTAAACTCTTCTTCACAGGTCAGCTCATCTGCCACATAGAGAATATGAATATTGCACCTCTACATTCCATTTCTTTATGTGCCAAGATGCTTTTGGGGATATAGTAGAAAAAGTGCTGAATCATAGCCAATACGGAAGAAAGCCTTGTCTAAGTGAGTATACAGTACAGTACGATATACGTGTTGTATAAAACTCAGCCGTATATTTCGCAAACTAGAGCCATTTTTAGTGGCTTCCCCCCCTGCTCAGCCACTGCTCAATTCATGCGAGGCAGTAAAATTAAAGACCATTCTCAAAGTATGACATTGATGGCTTCCTCAGCAACAACAGTTTTCACATCAGGAAATAGTCCGAGGCGTTGAAGTGACTTGTGCAGAAAAGGCCTCATAGTTTTTGAAAATTAAAGAAATCCATTCAAACACAACACCTAGGACATTTTCTTGCGGCCTGGCACTGTGATTTCCATTCAAAGGCATTTTAACAAGCGGCTAATTAGCGTAATCTTAAACTACGCAGGAGGTGTGAGCCAGAAACATTTACGGTCATTCCTAGAAATGTTTACTTTGTCCTGTAGCTTCTTAAAACGGATTGACGTGTCGCATTACAACAGTTTGCTCCTCATGTTAGCTTTTATTCAAATCTTTCCTCCGCCTGCTCTCCTTTATGCCACTATAAAGCGATTTTTTTTTTCTTGTGTCATAAAAAGGGAAGGAGCAGTACCCTCCTCCTGGATTTGAAATGAAAAAACTTGCAAAGTGTCCACAAAAAAAAAAAAAAAAAAGGCTCTTTATTCAGCAAGGTAGCCAGATCACGTAGTACACAATTGCAATGATGAAATCCTCTGTCACACTCGGGTCACTTGTAACTTGCGCTACACACCGTTTCGAATAGAATATATAACAATGTCCTGCCCTGAGAATGACTGGTGTACAGGTTGTGCAGTGCATTTAAAAAAAAAAGTATTCACAGTGCTTCAATTTTCCCCTGGTCTGAGGAGGAGACAAAGATTGAACACTTTGGTGTCATGTTTGGAGGAAATTGTGCACCGCTCATCACTTGACCTACAGCCCGCCAGCGGGGTTGATTAGTAGCACCTTTGAGTAGCTCTAAACTGTGGCAGGGTTTTTAACTTTCTGGACCTGGATTTGACACTTTTGTAAAACAAAACGTTGAACCAGGAGACACACAGTTATGAAGTGATACCAATCCAAATGATTTAGCGGAACATTAATTGTGTCTCACTGTCCATTTTTGGGCGGTCAGCGTTGCAATCAGTGAGGTTAATTTGACTGATAATAATTTGTAAGATTTTCCTTCACTTTTTACATCACAGCCTCCAGCTCAGTTTGTTCCAGAGTGGTTGGAGATGGTGATAAGTTGGATTCCAGTCAACAGACATTGAATGGTGAGGAGCTGCCACCACTTGATTGGCTTTGGCTAAATGAGCATGATTTTAATTCAAAGCAGGTTGCTTCCACCTCATCCTGCCTTTTGTTTATGAATTAATGCTTCCGCTTCACTGACTTCACTCGGAGTTCATTATAGTCGGAATCATCGGCCACCGCAAAGTCACTCACATTTACTGTCTGTCCTCTAAGCACACAATTTCACTGCACAAATGCCGATCACTGCAGACACACACACAAATCACTGGACGTAATTCAAACTGCACCCCGTTAATTGGATAAGCAACACAATCAATTGAAATAAATGAGTATTCACACAGGAGCCGAGTACACAACCACACACACACACACACACACACACACACGTGGGATTCCACACACACTTTAGGGAGCTTGATTGAGTGACCGGACTACAAACAAATACTTAATTATCAAAATGAAAATGTGCAAAACCCAGCACATTATACTCCCAGTATGTTGCTGCCTCCACAGCGGCAACACAAAAGTATTTCTACTTGCCCCCTCTGGGGGCTGAGTTGGGAACAAAATAAATCTCAATGTCGCCGTAGCAAATATTTCATGTGATGTTGTGGACTTGAAGAACAGACTTACAGAACACAAGAAGAGAATTACTTTTGTTCTGCACACCAAACAAAACAACAACCAAAGCATAACAGGGACTTTGAGCGACAAATAATTATACAAAATTAAATATGAGCCTCCTGTGGCTTTATTATTTTGTTTTTATAAATGCACCTTTTGCTACCTCATGATATACCAGAATCTTTCACATTTTTATATTTAATGAGTTTAGTCATAACTTGTCACATATCTTGTCAAATGTGTGCCTCAGGAGGATTTCTTGAAATTGTATCATGTGATTTGATATTGAGTTATAACAAATAATGCATGGATGGAATTATATTATCGGTCTTTATTGAATTGGAATAATAGCTGCTCTTCTTGCAGTCTAGCCATTCTTTGGTACCGTGGGTGTTCCTGAGGATATGTGTTGTTTATACAAATATTCCTAGGACACACACTAATCCTCACCCTAAAATCCCATCTGACCTGATGCTGTTGCTTCGAGGGACATTTGTGGCTTTTCTTTGCACCCTAATGAAGAGACTGGATAGAGGTCACGCCTGTGATGCTTTAACTCATAGGCAACAAATCCCAGTCTAATTTACACATCCACACTTTGGTCACACTACTTGTTTATTTCTGTCGAAAATCAAATAAATCACTCTATGCGGTACAATAGCTGCTGCAAATTGGAATGAAATAATGGGAAAGGGAGAGAGAAGTGAATGGAAAAAAAAAAACTGGGGAAAATATAGAGTGAGAGGAAATGGTGCGAGCAAAGAGGGAGGTCTAAATTAAGTGCTGGGAAAAGAGGGAGGTATAGAAAAGCCCCACTTTCATTTCAACGCAATCACCATTTAATAAGGACGTGCGAGTGTAAATAAATCAACTACACACAAGGCGGCACCGCACCCAACATGATTTAAGACAACCTGTAGAAATTCACCAACAAACATTTATTATTTAAAGATCGAATTCCCCTTGAAGGTTGCCTGTGCGAGTGATGTGCAAGAGATCAATGAAAGGATTACTCAACAAGTGAATAATTGATCTTAAGAAGTTCTGAGTGATTGTAAAATCATCAACACCACGGGAAAGTGTTTGGATAGGTCTCTAACATTCTTTGGTCAAAATATATAAACTGATATTGAAATGAATCTGTTCGTCCTGCTGCAAATCGACCTGGAGCGGAAGTAAGCGAGCGGGACAAGGTGAGCAACAAAGTCAATGCCCTTTCAAACATTTATTGTATTTTCACCTTGTATAGGGAGTACTTCATCACCAAGCCGCCTCATTACACCCGTCAATAAGTAGGATCCATGCATGTGGTGCATGCAGCAAAACAGAAAAAAACAAAACCTTTCGGGCAATTTAGACATGTAACCATAGATTTACATGGTGGTTTCATTTCACACTTGATTTGCAAGCAGGCACTCAGTAATTTGTAAACAGGCAGTTAAAAAGGGAATTTTGCCATTAAATATAAAGCACCTCAGCATGTTTTAACAGCATGAAATGGAATATTCTTAATTAAATGGGCAAGTCTAGAGCCAATAAAACATGCTTTTTAAGTAAACAAGCAACAATTGAAGGTGGATGCAGTGACAGCTTGGCAAAGCAGCTTCGTATCGAGAATGTGCAGCCAATAACTTCTCTTCTGGCCAATCAAATCATTTAAAGCACTGACCTACATTCACAACTTGTATGGAATTGTAATCATTTATTTTCAACTGTGTATTTGTCTTCATTTCATAATTTGTGTCTTGGCTGCACAGCTTCCTTTCATTTGTGGGTTCATTTTGTTTTGTCCAATCAGATTTCAGCTTGGTGCCAGTTCTATTTAATTTGCATAGGGCCTTCAATGATGTAAATGCTAGCCCACTCACTTTTGTTACACAACAAACTGAGTTTTGAAATAAGAGATGAGTAAAAACTGTTCCAATATTTTAAAATGACGAATGGTAATAGAATTGCTAACAATACTTCTATTTTGTGAAATGAAGACAATTTGTAATTTTAATATTGACACGTGACGTCGATGCAGAATTTGTCTTCACGGGCCACATAAAATGATGAAGCGGGCCGTATCTGGCCCCCGGTCCTTAAGTTTGACATCCTGATCTGGGTCAATTGAGTAATGGTAGTAAAAGTGCATGCATTAAACTTGCGTCCAAAGAATGTTTGCTTGTATTGTTTTGTCGACACATTTTGCCTATAAAAGTCCTCCTCATCATTCATTCATTCATTCATTCATTCATTCATTCAATTCATTCATTCATAATAAAATGATTGAGATACTTGGTCTCACCAGAGTGCAATATTTTTAAAATGTAATATTTTTGGTGGGATTGAGTCCACATTTGAATATTGATTGTTATATTTCAAATTTAGTGAAACCCTTTCACTGCTCAAATATTTCTTTCTCTCATACACACAAACACACACTCATACACACTTGATACCGTGACCTTAACCTTCATTCATTGCTCATACAATATTAGTGTAGCACATAAAAAACACAAGCTAATTCCTTCATAGCACATATATTTTAGTGTTAGGACAAATACATTAAAAGGCATCATATACTCGGGAAATTACAATATTAAAGGTTGGAGTAAACACAAATTGGGGAAATGGCTATGGCGATTCATCTCCGTATTTCAGTCATTTGTCAGCACAAAGCAGACAGCCCACGTTTGTGATGAGCCCCATATTGAATGAATCAATCCAGTTTGCTGAGTTGCAGTTGATTGCAAGGCACGCTGATGCGTTATATATGTTGTGCGGCACATCACGCAGCAAATCACCACACCCTGAAGCTCGCGTTTCCACCATATTTATTAAAAAACGCTCTGAACCGTGGCAGCATCTGCAACCAGGTGGCAAGCGGCGGCGTGATGCCGAAGCGCTACCCTGACAGAGATGATAGCATCGACGTGCTCATGATGTCATCTGATTAGACTTAGCCTTTCCATCAAAGATTACACAGAGGGAAGAGTGATGAAGAAAGTTTAGGTTGAGGAAACAGAACAGAGTTTGGAGATGGATCTTGGAAAGCTGGAAGGCTTAAAGAGGGTTTGGAAGAAGCAGAAGACCAAAAAAATGTGTAAAAGCAGAGAACTTACCCTGATCCTGTGCTTTAATGGGGAAATGGGAAATGACAACCAGTAACACCAGTGGAGCCCACAGATAACCCTGAGAAAACATCCTCACAACCAGCGACATGGACCTGGAAAGAGATGGGAGAAGAAAAAAAAAAAGAGCAAATGATTAAAAGCTGATGGAGACAAGACATCCAGTGACAGACTTGAGGAATGCCATTCAGCTGAAGGGAGGCTCGAGAGGTCAGGAAGACCCACCTTGCCTCCCAGCCCCCAACACAAGCCCAAGGGGCTGATCTGAAATCAGTTAGCCCCACATAATGTCCACTTGGAGACAATTACACAGCAGTTGTCGGGCGGTCTAGACCGACCGCAGAGCAGTCGTCGAACTTCACTCCCACACGGAGGAGGCTAAAACAGTGGAGGACTTTGTTGGCAGGAGAAGAGAGGAGAAGCGTGAAAGAAAAGAGTAGAGAGAAGATGGGAAGAGATTTTGAATTTTAGAGCAGAAGACAAGAGCTCAGAGTAGAAAAGAAGGTGGTCTTTGTCCTTTCAAAAACTAATTTGGGGTTTTACTCTATGACAAAGTCAAGCTAAGCAGAAGAACACAAATTATTTCAAATGGAAAAATTGGCTGATTTTTGAGTTGTACACCACAAAATAACCTCAGCCAGAAACAACAGGTTTATTTGACTGGCATACAATAAATAAGTTAAATTATTTATTTAACAGCGCACCTATTGTTACTCTCCAGGTAACAACATGGAGAAAAGACCTTTGAACTTCTGCAAACGTTTTTGTGATTCCATAAAAGCAGATGGGTGGGGATGCTCATTCCAATTAACAATTTGGTGGAGGAAAGACCCATAAAAGTTGGATTCCTCGTATATATAACACACATACTTTTATTGATTTGAAAAAGAAGATAAGATTGAATTGATTTGGAACTATGAAGTTTGAATGAGCATTCAAATCGGGATTTTGAAATGCACTGTTAACAAGCCTCCGGATATCAATTCAAATCTGAAGATCACGTTCCTTTAATATTAAGCAAGAATTCCACTTTTACATTACCTGCAGTATTGTTATTAAAACATAAAGTCTGCAATGTTTTTTTTTAGTACATCAAACTAGTACTTGCTTCTGTTTTAGAGCACCAGACTGTAAGTAAGGAATTGGGTAGATTGTGACAAATTAACAAGGGGAAAAAACTGGAGAACAAACATGGTGGCAAGTTTGACTGACAGCTCAAATAAGTAACCAGGTGTGTGCCATTCATTGACCAACCCCTCTCCTTTCTTCAATTTCCCACTTTTTGTTCATTCTCACCCCTTGTACCTCTCACCTCCTGCTCATTATTACCCACGCAGGAGAAAGGCTGAGGAATCTTTCTCACCTAGGGACACCCGCTCTCCTGCAGCTCTATGAATAAAACAGCACTTGTAACAAAGTTGTGTCAAGATTGGATTGTGGCATGTGGAGCAAAGCCGAGCCGCTCGCCTCCTTTCAGACTGCCGATTAGCTCCAAGTATTTCATGAGATAGGAACATGTTTCCTCCCGTGCATACGTGCAAAATTGATTATAAACCCAACTCTGTCTGACTTTTAGTTTTTTATCATTTTCTTTGCAGAAACCCCATTCAAAATTCTGCACCTGTAACCCCACACACCTGATGTCACGCACAATTACGCACGCTGAATAAAATTGCATTTCATACCTCTCCAGTCATATATTGAAAGCGTCCTATTTCCTTCTCCAAAAAGACAAATCCGAAACGACCGCTGCCGCGTCCCGATTTTTCTCTCCCTTCCTTCTTCTCGTGTCACTCCTCTCCGGATAAGCTCGGTCGGTCGGGAGTCGGGCAGTGGGTGGGTGGGTGTTTTTCTCTCCTCGTTATTCAGTCATCCCTCCCTCCGGCTAATCCTTCCCGTCCCAGCCCTCACTACTCCCGTCTCATCACGCACACGCGTTGTATGGAGGCGCCACGCAGTGCAGCTGCGCAAACGAACCCGCACTCATCGTGCAACCTGTAACCTGCAGCCGCTGCAGCCTCCCGGGGTCACCTTTCGACCCCGTGACCAGGTTCACGTCCGGAACCTGCGCTCAGGAGTCGGCGAGGTTGCTGTATTTTTTTCCTCCAGTCAAGGCGAGGAAATATTGATTGGAATGAATCACCTTCTTAATAAAACTGATCTTGTGCGGTTATAATTCAACTGAGCTCCAGAGGCATTTTTTCATGGTTTCCCCTTCAAAACTTTAAAAATCTTCATGTAATGTGTACATAATCTGCTCCAGAATAGCGGTTCAGTTTTAATGTTTTTTTTTAATGATTTTACAGATAATTTAATTAATTTAAAGCAGGACATGGTAAAATCAGTATTGCACAAGATTTTAAAGGTCAAATTTAAATTGAGGCAGCCGTCTCAAAAAAAGACCGGCTGTTCAGGAAAATCCATTTTTTTGAAGTTCCTGATGGCCACCACACTACTGATTTTGGCCATTGCTCAGAAGCAACGATCAGAAAGCTAAAGCACAAGGAAGCTTTTGGTACTAATCTTAAAAAGAACAGCTAAATCAATCCTTAAATTATTTTATTTTAGGCAAAAGGCAATCTGTAAGGCATCTTTTTAAACACTTGCCATGCTGTGTGGCTCGCCCCCAGGCTTGAGAGAGTCATGGGAAACTCAAGCTGGTCTGGTCAAATGTCCATCTGGATGTCTTAAAAGCCGAAAAACACACACCAGGTGTGTCCGTGAAGCATCTAAAAGTCACACACACATACACTCGTTCATGCCTCAGTCAAACAACTGACCAGATGTCATAAACACTATAATATAGTGGTTGAGGACGCCCTATCTTCTTGTTGTTCTCCTCAACTTCATCCTTTCCCAGTGGTGCTCCCTTCTTTAGCTGTTGTGCAAACCTCAAATAAAAAATTGAGGGAATAAATTTAATCTAAGGCTTTTTAAATGATTTTGTATACATGTATACTTTCCATACACATATTTAAATCGGGATCATACTCTTCATCTACTCATTTCTGGTGCTCACTCTTACCCCCTGTGGCCCAAATTGGCTTTACCGAACACGTTAGTTTGGCTAATATGTTTAAAAAAATGCATACTTTTTTTACCTCTCTTATTGTTATTGATCAATTCCTGTTGTACTGATAACTAAAGGTGATAGAAACAAATAAACGAACAAATCAAAGTTGCAGAAAATCCTTTGGCCGCTATATTGGGTGGCAAATGAGCAAGCATGCCCAAATTGATTAAAATGGACATAGAAGTGCGTCAAGTTTGCAGCATTATATTAAAGTAAGGCACAGTAATGTAAATTAAACAAAATGATTTAATTGATTGCTGAACAAATTATGCTTTTTATATGACATCCTTTTAATTCATATTGTGTGTCATTGGAGCCCAGATGACTTTTGATTGACAGCTTCTCTCGCTCTCTCTTTTCAAAGTTTTGATTTTTATTCCCATATGTCCGGTATATTCTCCGACTTTATTTTTTATTTCTCCTTTAATGAGTGTATCTTTTTCTCACCTCTGCACCCTCCTTCTGTCTACCTCTTCAATGTCGCCGCCCTTCCCATGCGGCGGCTCTAATGAATAAAATCATCAGTCACATGGTCGGTAGAGTTGAGCAGCAGGTCATTGTGCTCAGCTCAATATGGACCATCTGTGATGTTCAGAAAAGTTTGTGACCCTCACATTGCTGTACAATAACTCTTTGACCTGCTCCAAGAATTACATCCCAAAAAAACTATGACGGGATTTACACTGATTCAAAGCAATATCTTATAATGAACTCAGTTGTGCTGAAAATACGCGGAATTTTGAGACAATTACATTTGCCTTGAGTTTGAAAATGGTTAGAGAAGTGTTCTTTTCTTCAAAGTAAGTAACTTTTTTGAAGAGATAAGGTTTTGAAGAGACTATTTTCCTCATTTTCTCTTGTCCAGAGTGATAAATTGTCACTTCACTGCTATTCAGCACTCCCTGGGCATACATGTATCATATCCTTAAGGTCCCTCTAAAGTGAAAAAAAATATACATTTGACATATTACAGAGAAGAGTGTTGTTAACAACACTGCCCAGTTTGAATAAATCATCAAGTATATCAAATGAGGCTTCAAACATAGTCATAGTTTCAGAAATGAAATGAAATGAAATACAAGATGGAAAAATACAGAAAGAAATGAAAAAAAATGAAAAGAAAAATGAAATAAATGTGTTCAAAAATGAAATCTTCAAATATATTGAGACAAATATCTGAATTCACTTTACATTGCTTTTAACTGCAGGGAACTTTACTTTCTTTCTATTATAAGGCCATATATTCGTCAGTGAAATATTCTGATTTAAAATTTTTGCAGTCAGCATTCATTTTGCCCAAATAAACTCAAGTAATTTCAAAAATAAATAATGGGGTTATTATAAGTGTTTACTCTTAACCAAGGAACACTTTTAGAAGCAACAGGGTAGATTTAATCAGAGATTATTTTCAAGACTGTTTATTTTTGGACGTTTCTTTACTCTGCTTTTTTTAAATTAGTTAGCCAAACCGGATGGGGAACGCCAGTGCAGGGCAATTTTCAAATCTGTGCAGTGGTGCATTGATGGGCCACGGTGGGACTTTCACACTTTCCTGAAAGCTACAACTGAGCTTTATTTATGAGAACGTCTCCATGTTTTTCCCACTTCCATCTTTCTCGACTCATATGTTGTTCGAAATCCTCACAGCATGTCTCTAATACTAGCGAGAGTGCCTGTAAGCGAGATATTAATGTGAGTCGGATCCCAGTTTGGGATTCTTTACACACGCTGCTGGGAATTGTGGCCAAGCAGTTCAATCTTCATCCCATCAGATGGATGGATTTGAGCTTCATGGTCAGTGAGTCATGTTGGTGGCTTTTGGCTAAGTCCCAGGGGGCTGTCATGTGTGGTTCACTGAAAAATGGCTCCCATCTGGTCACTCTGCCATGAAATGCTGCTGTATTGACTGTTGTCCTTCACTAATGTCCTCTCATGTGCACACTTTGGCTCTTATAGAGCTTATTTACACATACAGTATACTGGCCTGGTTGAGATGTTTTTTACCCTGAAGACCAAAAAAGGCTCCAGTCTCCTTCTCTTGCATATATGCACACACACTCAGTTGGAGTGTTAATGACAAGCAGCAGGTAAATATACGGGCCTGAAGTGACCACAGCCTAGTGATTAGTGTGACTGGTCACGGTTATTAGTTACCTTGTCATCTGCAACCTAAACCGCCATTCCCAGAGTGCTGCCTACTTGAGGTCACTAGAGAATACTTTACTTTTAATTCCTAATTGTTCTAGAACACAGGTGTCAAACTCAAGGCCCGGGGGCCAGATACGGCCCACCACATCATTTTATGTGGCCCGGGAAGACAAATTGTGCATCAAATTCGTGTCATTCCCAGAATTGCAAATTGTCTTCACTTTTAGTAATATTTATATTTATTTAATTATTTGACCAGTTTTTATTCGTCTGATTTGAAAATGAGTTATTTGGCAGGTTTTTTTTTGTAGCTTTTACTGTATATAATATGAGGTGCTCATACATTTATTTGGGTTGACAGTCATAGTGGCCCTCCGAAAGAAGCTATGAATGCAATGCGGCCCGTGAAAAAAATGAGTTTGACACCCCTGTTCTATAATCATCATTGTGTCAAAGCGTTATTGACTTTCACATGGTTAGGTAAAACGGGTAAGGTGGTAGTCGCATCTTTAGTTAAGCTCATCGCAGGCATGAGGCAAATCATCACAGACCATTTTGTCTTGTGGCTCTAGCTATTAATCTAATATGCAACATTTTACAGCAATGACAAACAGACGAGGAAAAACAATAATTGGCAAATGATGCATGGGTGATTTATGGCCAACAAATGTACCCATTAAAATCATTTGAATCCAATAATTGAATTATCTATGATTGCTGCATCCTGTTTCATCCCATATCCTCCAACTAAAACTCGCTGTACTGATTGTAAATAATGCACAAGTGCCATGGCAGCATTTGGCTACATTCTGGAACATTTGGAAGACTAACTTGCAAATATGCCATACTGCTAACTAAACTGGCAGCAAATGTTGGCTTCTACTCCAACTACAAGCTCCAGTCGGTGCATTTTGCATGAAAAGCATGAAAAATTTTATTGTCTACAATTGCCTGGAGGGAATTGAAATGAAATGTATCAGTGAAAGAGGTGTAGGTACGTCAATAATGTAAAGACAACTGTCTCCAACCTTTTTCTACACTGCCTGCTAAAGCTTGGCTTTACCCTCGTTATTTCCAATACGTTGTTCTGTACAAACAGCAGACGCAGCACACCAGTATTTTACCTTTGGCAGTGCTGTCGGAGCTGCAACAGAAGCCCTATTGCATCGGGTGTAAACACACAGCGGCAATCAGGTCAAATTAGAGCATTTTGCCTCCTTAGTGATCAAAGTCAGCAAAAGGCCCGATGCTCGTGTGCGATCGTGAATAGTTATCAAGTAGTTTGAGTACTGTGTTGTTGTTTTTTATGCCCAACCTGCTCAGAATGCGGCTGGATCGACAATCAAAAACTGTTCCTGTTCAGTATTTGCATCTCAAATTCTTGTGTGTGGTCAACACTCAGGTCGATAAGCTTTCAGCAGTATCAGAAAATCGGGGCATTGCTGATTTTTAACACAAGGATGGAAAAATAATGAATTCGACTGGATTGTTGGGATGTACGGAAATTCCATAATGTGAATTTTAATACCATATCGGGTTGATACTATTATCCCCTTGTCTGACAAGTATTTTAAACATCAAAATGGATGCTGGCACTGTGGCACTGATGTTATCGAGGACCCATTTCTCTGTTATGTTAGTATTTATGTGATCTTTGAGCTGAGAAAAATAGACTTAATATTTCAAGCCAACAATATGGATGACTACAATATAACTGGTTTTCAATGGTGCAATGCAAGATCATCCATCAACTTGGGTGTCATTAAGGGCGTGGAAACACAAGCACTCCAAATACGTGTCTCAATTTAAAGTCTCAAATTCCTGCAGTAGTAGATGAAATGACCAAATTCTAGCTATGTTAAGTTCACACAATAGTCAAAGAGGTGAGAGCAGGTGGCATTTGTGCTTGCTGGTACTTGTTAGTCAAAGGAAGCAGTGGACAATCCCAACCCTAATCACAACTCAACGGAGCCCGGTCGATAACTCCTTGAGTCTGTTTGAGGTTTACATGTCTATTACGGTATAGAGCTTATTCTTTTAAGAGCACGTGTGAGGTGGAGCCTATCCCAGCTGACTTTGCGGGGTACACCCTTGACTGGTCACCAATTAATCACAGGGCATATTGATGATCATTTATACCATCACTGACCGGGAACTGAACTCACACTGTTTTCATGGAAATCAGGCACGTGAACCACCCTGTAGACTACAGAACATTTATCATCATGACACTTCTCTCAGACGTGACAAACAAAATACAGAGCAGAGTTTCTCATAATTATCTGAACAACACTGTCATCTCCTGGTAGCAATGCGCTACTGTGATTTTTGCATTTTATTTGGGTAAATGCCTCATCTTATAATGAAGCAGAGTTCATTATGTTCATACAAAATACATGATAAGAAACTATATGAACTCATGGTGGTTAGAATATATCAAAGCAATTAAATACTATATTGCAAGGGAGCCAGTCAATGGTTAATCTCAAATTCAAAATGTCATCTTCAGTACTTACTTGAATATTCCATGCGTGATTTATTTTTGGATCTATAAATTAATAAAAAAGTGCTTCTAATGTTTAAGAATGGACACATTATACCTATAAATATATTTTCCATTTAGTAATAAAAGAATCTTACATTTCCATTATAAACTCAGCCAGATTTGAATGTCTTAAAATAATGAACTAGTTTCAATAAAATGCAATAATTCATATCTTTCTTACAATTGGATTGCACGTTACTTGTGCAATAAGATGTGATATAAGAAGCAAAATTAGACATATAAAACCTCGACATGTATTGAAAAGAGAACAACTCTCCCAGTTAACACAGAATGCTTTTATTTACCACGTAACATCTCACTCAGGAAAATATCTGTGCGTTTATCATTAAAACAACAAGCTCATTATTGAGTTTAAAAGCAGAATTGTCCCACTTTGAGAGCAAAAATAATCCAGAGTAAATGCTGAAAATATCATAGTCCCTTTTATAGCTGAAATATGAATGTGTCGACAGAAGCAATACATTCTCCCATCAGTTCAAGAGTGTGTAAAACACTGATTGTCCCTTAAAATGAAGCATGACAGCCACCGCAGCATGACCAAATGAAACTTATGTACACAAAACAGTAACATGAGAAGCAAAACAAATCATTAAGGCAAATCATCCCATCATTCATTAATGAATTATAATCCTGTGCATTTTTATTCTGAAAAATATCAGTCTGTGTGAGAAACAAAACTATTTAGATTTTACAGACACTACTTTAAAAGTGAAGGTGAGTTTTTAGTCTGGGAAAAATAGAAATTATAGAATACAACCATATAGATGAAATATAAACTGATGTAAACCACTATTCATTTACTCAGTGTGTTTTTGTAATGTAAAAAAGCTGCAAAAAATTGTAGCCTGTGAAAAGAAGGTGTATTATCTGCATGTTTACATGACACAAATTTACAAGAGAATAAACAAACAAAACTATTGGGAAAATCAGCAGTCATCTTTGGTTGAGAAATAATGACGCCATTACTGACTGCACCTAAAGATGATTTGTCTACAATTGCCTTTGCTTGTCGCAAAGGCACTAATAAAATTAATGACAATTAATGCAGGTCATTTTTAGTGGCCTCTAATCAAGTCTACTAGCTTACTTGACAACTCTTTAGAGAGAGTCAACAAGAGGTGTCAAAAGATAACATTAAAAATATCTACCTATACTCTATGTTGACACATTGGACACACCATTAGGTACACCTGAGCCAATACAAAGACTGTATTAAAATTTCTGTGATCACACAGGTAACAATCTTTTGACACGATCAAAGAGGTCTTGATAAAGTGAATGCATTGATACATTGATATCCTTGCAAAATTGTCAAACTTCGTATTATTATCATTTCACTGCACTAAACTGAGATTTCAAACACCCCAGCAGAGCAACCTCTCAACTTCTGCTCACATGTGATTAAAGATACACTCATGCCATCACCTCAAAACACCCGTGTCGTCTCACACCACATCTCAACTGTGGACATGTTTTCCCTTGGACAGCTGTTACGTGTTGTACACTGAAATTCTAAAGACACCACATTTTTAAATTTAACAGCATGCTTAGTATGGTGAGTGCAGTCGAGAGCTTTTCTCCCAGGTCATGGAATAATAGCTAATATCCAATATTGAGGAGTATGTGTGCGTAACTGCACAGGGAAACACGATGGGAGTTTATATTTATACATGACATACATATGCCAAAAGGAAGATCATATTGAATTCCTTAATACGCTACACCTAGTTACATGTGGTTCATATAAAGATATAGAATATTTACCGGTATTAGTCTCTACATACAACGGTTCAATTGTCATACCATAATGTTGTTTTTTTTTGGTCAAATTTAAATGTGGGGCCATCATACAGCCATCATGCTGCAATGCGAGCGTAATGATGTCGCAACATTCTAACAAAAAGCATGCATCTCTTATCGTTAAGTGCTTCATGTTAAAAAAAGAAAAGTTTGCAATACATTCAGTTGTGCAATTACCCTGACTAGCCAATGTGGATCAGGTCTGTTGCATAGTCCATGACACATTGTTAAAAGCCCACCCAATGAGCTCCATTAATATACTGCCACATATATTTTTGCGCTTAGCATTAAACGTTAAAATTGCAATTGTACATAAGGAAATTAACGTAAATTGTTTGAGGATGCTTATATTGGTGTTTTGTGAATATTTGTTTTTTAAATCAACCTACGATTTGCTATGATTGTCACTAGTTGGCTATCATTTACAATATGTTTTACAAACTATATTATGATGAGGCCAGAAAGCCGTGATTTTCATATTGTAATCAAAAAACAAACGCATGTGCATTTTAAAACAATTTCTTAAATCTATAAGGGATACTTTATTCTTTTAATGCTAGAAAATTCTATCAGAGCTTATAGTTATGGTGCTGATTACATCAGCCTGAATAAATGTTATAAACCCTCATTTGACTTAAGAATTTTTTTTTATTCAACTTCATACATTGTACCTATGTTCATATAGGTATCATCGAATAATATTGTAAATTGTGTCCAGTGCATCTGAATTTTGTTTAAATGTGCGTGTGTGAAAATGTGTTTGTGCCAGCAGAGGGCAGCATCGGCCTCTCCAAAGCGTTCGTTGTGGAATTGGAAACTAGCTCGGGCAAAGGACACTGGAGGTGGTAAGTCATCTGTTGATGATGCAAGTTGGCACTCATTTATCTCCAAATTGTCACTGAGATATGGATTGTCCTTCCTCTGTTTTTTTGTTTGTTTTAAAGTAGAGTACTTGAATACAGAAGATTGCACCATCTCTCACTTTTTGTGCGTGTGATTCGAGTTGCAGAGACGAAGAACAGAACAATAGCGTTCATTCGCTTTCTTAGTGCGGGTGGTTTTCACTCAACCTTAGGAGATGCTGCTGCACATCTCTAGTCAGCAGTTTGTGCTCAACACAGTCAGATCTCCTCCATGACTTCCATGACGATTGTCCTGGGCCCAGTGAGGATCAAGTTGCTCACAGTTCTGTAGTCCTGAGCGAGGACGTTCAAGCCGTTCACTGATACTACAAACTGGCAAACCTAAAGATGAGAGAGATCAAATATGAACATTGACTTCCCTGAGCAGAGCGTTTCATTTTATCCACTGTCGGTCTTGTTTACGTATGAGTTTACATTTAATTTACAAAATGTAAAATGGAGTTTAGAAAAAAACAACAACACAGTTGATTGAATTTGACTGGAGTCACGGTGCTTGTTGACCTTTTGACATGCTGGGAGTGACATTACAAACTTTCTTCCCATGACTTTTTGGGAAAAGTACTTGACCTTTTTCATTGGCTGTTTTCCAGATGGATTTGAGCAAGAAATATTTTTAGTGAGCAAAAGCCATCTGGCGTGACAGGTTGGAAAAGGGGATTATGTTGCAGCAATTCATTTTCATCGAGCTTTACTCTTTGCTCAAATCACTACAGTAAAGACAGATTTCAGGTTTCACAATTTGCATCTCAAAACCAACAGTAAATGTTGCTGTGTGTTGTTGGCGTGTGCTAAATGCCCTTATCCTCTTCCCATATCAATGTGTGCATGTGAGATCTGAATTTGGCATTGATGAGAAGACAAAGTGTACACAGATGACTGAATGGGCAGCTGGGTAAACTCTTCTTTTGGCCTCAATAAAGATGATCTAGCCAAAATGTGAGCTCCCAAAAAAAGTTGGACAGTCATACAATTTGGTTTGCAACCTAAATGTTATGGAAACACATCACTTCGTTTGTTTTCTTTGTTTTTTTGTGATGCCAACAAAAGCACCACTAAGAGCAAAGAGGAAAAGTGTGATGATGACCACATGTCTGTCATTAAAAACTGCTAATCAATGTTAAAATCTTGTCTATACTATAAATGCAGGCACTGGTTAATTCTGAAACAGAATTATTTAATTGACTTCTTTTATAGGACAAATGAACAAAAGTAGTGTCACAAACTGTGCTCAGGGATTTTCCACTGTACTGTTGTGTGTTTTTAGAAAACAATTCATTTTAAAGTTTTCCCTTTCGTAAAATGCTGACTACAGCTAAATTACCTCAGGAACGACATGACCGCATGCTAGCTGGCACGCCGTCATGCCTGCGCCCCGCCCTGCCTTCCTGATCATGACCAAACCGCAACTGCCAACTGGAGCCAATTAAAGTAAGGAGGCGCTCGCAACATGACGGCACTTCGGCATTTTAGGTTTTTGCAGACTTCTATTGAACTTTTTTCAAAATGTTTCTGAAACTTTGTGCACGTTCGGCTTTAGGAGCCCACAAATCACCGGACGTTCTGCGGAATGGTGTTGAATGACTTTTACAAAATCACCAGCTCATAAAATTTAATGTGCTTCCTGAGGTTTCAGGATAGAAGGGGGTGAGAAAAACAACAACAACAAAAACATGTTAATCCCATGATGGTGCTGCAAACCACCTCAGGTCATAAAGGGCCAAAAATACTCTTCTTGACGCACACACACCTGAATATCTTTTTATCTTATCTCTGTTTATTCCGTCTGTTTAAGCTTCCTTTTAAACTTCTCTTAACAGCCCCCCTCCTTAATTCCGGCCTCCTCTCAGGGCTGCGGGCTTGTTACTCTTGGCCGGGTGCCAGTGGGCAGGGAGGGGGCGTGAAAGAAAAAAAAAAAGTCTCCCAAAGAAAAGACCACGAAAATGTGCAGAGCAAATAATGGACACATGCTGAGTGAGAACTGGAAGAGCTTATTCTTCCTTGTCAGGTGATGAAGAAGAACCACAAGGATTTAATTTCGTTTGGCAAAATGTTGTATTCATTACTTGGCATTTATTGTAAATAATCACCAAGATCGTTAACCAAGAAGTATTTTTAAAGTACAAATCTTTGGTGGGTTGACAATTATTAACATAACCTCTGCGGAACTATGTCAGACCTCTCTAGCTCCGAAGATAAACTGTGCAAACAAATGAATAGGTGGCCTGCCGATGTTTGCAGTGATTTAGCAGCCAGCAAACATTCACACCTAAAGACAACTTCTGAGACGGGGCAAGCAAACAATAAACACACCTTTTCCAGCAGAGGCGACAGGAAGGAAGGGGAAGTTTATAAATGGACCACACACACACACGTAAAGCTTGAAAGAAAAAAAAAAAGACGTTTGTCTGATGTGAAAAGTATGTAAAACACTTATTTTCAATCACTGAAGTATATTTAGCAACTTTAATTGTGCATATATTAGTGTATTTGTAGCTGGAATAAGAAAAAAATGCAAATATTACCCGGTTTTTTTTTATGTCGAGTCCCACACGGAAGTCGATTTTATGTCATGTTGGTCATATACGGCCTACAAAAACATTTTATCTGGCACGGCAGTCGATTGTAAAAACAAATGGTACCTAGGAGGATTTTTTTTGTTTGTTTTTGTTTTTTAAAAAAGCCCCTAAAATATATAACCCATGACTACTCAGACATAACAAGAACTTGTTGCATCATAGCCATCCCTCCATTTTTATCCCGTCTGATTTTGGGTACGATGTGGGGTACATCCTGGACTGGTTTCAGCCAGTTGCATCACTTTTTTTTCCATAAATGTATTATGGCCTGCTGGGGACTTGATAAAAACTGAAAGGACCACTAATAAGAGGGACAGACTCGTCGTGGTAGTATTTTTTAGTATCTTCTGTAGACTTCTGTCTGGTTGACAGTGATTAGTCAAATCGGCGGTACGTGTTTTCTGAGGTCACAGTGACTGTCTGCATTTGTAACTTCACCCTTCGGCCTCTTACGTGGACGCCGTGTCAACACCTTGCAACGTGGCCTCCTCTCTGAGGATGACGTTACTGCTAACTAATTATCCATCAATAAAATGAGTCATGGGAGGTGGAACATGGGGAATAGCAAGGCAACTCCTCATAAACAAACAACAAGCACTTTCTTAACTGCTCAAACAGAAAATTATCATTAGTGATACGGTGAAGAACATTCCCTCCCGGCCAAGTGATAACACATTTCGGCCATTTATCGCACTACTTTTTTTTGTCTTCAAATATATCTGTGTGGCTTGTTACCATATGTAATTGAGTACTTTTTAATACTGTTGTCTTAAAAATCTATTTTATAAATGTATCAGACAATTTCTGGATTTTTTTCAAGCAAGTTAGCGTGAATTAGAAATAATTGAATGCACTTTAAACTAAATAAATAAAAATAGTTACAACTTTGCCAAAATTGAATGCGGTGAGATCATTTTGGACCCTTAATGACATCTCAAGTACTTTTGAGAGTATGTGATAATGTCCAAGTGTTAAAAATAAAAATGTGACCACATCTATGACATCCTATCGTGGTATAATAAAGAAAAATTGTAAGTGCTTGTCAAACTGTTTAATTTGAGTGTCAAATAGTTTGCATTTATGCCACACTATCAGCCCAAGTTCAGGCTAGTTACTCTTCCATTAAGATAACAATATATGCCTTATCAGCGCCCGTGAACTATGACACACATTTCCACTGCAACTAAATATGAACGTCAAAGCAGAAGTGGTTATTCCAAATGCCCAATTCCTCTTTTTTGTACAAAAAAGAATCAAAATTTTTATGAAGTTACATTTGACTACTTACTGCATGATGTTAACCAAACCAGCAGGAGCTGATCATTTAATCGTCAAACTGTGTTATGATGTGTAACAGTAAGACATGTCAAAGTCTGCTTGTGTGTCGCCTGCAGCCAGCCAGCCTGCTGCTAGTTGTTTTCTGCTGCCTGACCATTTGACAGTGCAGTCACTGTGCAATGCATTCCCAGCATTCCTTGCTGCCGCTCTGCTTGCACAACTCACCGCCAGCTGTGGTGGCTGCATGGGAGGAATGACCCCACTTTCTTGCTACTATTACTACTTGATTCACTATCATTTGATCACATTTTTATGCTCTGAATTTTACACACTGGTTTTTATTTTTGCCACAATGTCACGGTGCCTTCCATCTTTTCGTGCATGAGGTGTGTAATGTCCTTACTTTCATGCCAGCAGCTGCTGCAGGTCCCCCGGGGTCCACCGCCTGGATGTGACAGGGTTTGCTACCTCGCACGACGAAGCCCCAACCCACAGCATCGCCTACAATCTGTGGAAGGCCAAATCAAAGGTTGTCATGGTAGAAATAGCCCATATACGTAGTAATACTTATGCTCAAGGTATTATCATCTACAGTACATGTTTTGGGGATTATTATGCATAAAATACAGAATACACAATGCATGTGGTATGTACAGTATGTGTCTATTTCCTTGTGGGACTCGTGATCACTTTGTGCATTCACAACAGTGTCTGAATGTGTGACATTGTTACAACAGCATCCTGTAAAAGTCACATTTGAGCATGCGTGTGCATGTGTGTTTCTCCTACAGTGAATGTCTTCTTTAGAAAAGGTCCTCCTGGGCTCTGGAGCTCCTCTGGACTCACTTGTCTCTTCAGAACTGTTAAACCACAGAACATTTGATTATTAATGCCAGATTGTGGGATGTATTGTGAACACACATGAATGTGCATTTTGCATGTGTGTGTGTGTGTGTGTGCGTTTCTTTCTATGTATTTAAGAAGCTTCCTTCTTCCTGTTTGTATTGTGTGCATGAAGAGGTTTTGTGCCTACCAAGAGACCATCAAGGACACCTCCAACACTCACATTCATGGGCACACACACACACACACATTCATAGGCAGGCACACGCACACATGCACACGCACACACACATTTCTGGTTTTTATCTCATCACATGATTCACATTGCTTGATAGCAACAATATGTTTCAGTACCAAAACTTAGTGGTGATGACTCTAACTTGTAATTGTATAAAAGATTGCATAGCGCCTGCTGACCAGACTTGGGGTTGCACAGGACTGGTGGGCTGCTGCTGAGTGTGGGACTGCTGCTGTAGTAACCACTGCTGCCACAGCTGCTGCTCATGCTGCTCCGGCGGACCCCGACTGCCATCTTTATCTCTTTAGTGGGACTCACTGTCGACACCACGCACACAAAAAGTGAGGTCCAGTCATAATAATAACATATAACAATACATTTGATTAATTGATTTCTACAATGATGCTGAGCCGTATAATTAAGAATAAAAGACTGACAACACACCTCCCCAATTGTCTCATTATTTTTCTTTTTGAAAACAGATATTGAATGTTTTTTGTAGAAACTTTGAGATTTGTTTTTTTTTGTGTGTGATGAAGTGCAGACTACCTGAGAGAAAACTGGTATTCCCTCCATCCGAGTTCTGCTTGCGGAGACAGAAAGGGCTGTCGTGGGTCTCGGGGATGCAGCGACTCCGTTCGTGGAGCAGCTCCATTAACCGTCGCCGCCGCCGAAAATTCATCCTGAACTGGAAGAGGAGGGGCCCGTCCACAAAGTGATGCTTGTTTGTGACTGGTTAAACAAAGCAGAACATAATTTTAGGAAAGTGGTTATGAGTTCAAAAGCTTTTTGAAACAGCCACAATGGATTTTGATTCAAGTCAGATGATTTGAGACTAAAAGGAAAATGATCGTAGACTGCACATTATGAAACGGCAAGTTCTCTTGGCAAGTTGAACAATAGCGATTTTGGGTTGAAGCTCAACTCCCAATTGATTAATTAATTGCGTAAAATGTGTCTCAATACAGATTCATGTAGCTTAACCAGAGGTGGGTCAGAAAAACCTCCCCAAATATTTTCATTCCTGACGTGGGAACTGAGCACTATGAGATCAAGTTGTCTCATGCAGCTTTGTGTGTTGTCATATGAAATACTGATCTACCTTGTGTTTATATCTTTGAAAACAGGTTACACACACACTAATGCAATGTTTATGAGGCAATGTTTCCCATAGCCATTGACTAAAAGTTGTGGAAGGTCAAATATAAACAGCACAACCATGTGACTGCTCCTCAGTGCAGTCTAATTGAATCATGCACCACATTCACATCAAATCGAATTTAACGCCATGTGGAAACTTGACTTAAAGTCATTCAGGATATCTTGTGGAGTTGCTGCACAGGGCAACGAACCTCTAATAAGACGTACACTTCCAATAAAGTTTCAAACCATTCATTAGTAATGGAAAGTGGAGCCAGACTTCCTCCTCACCATGCTGGATGATCCCATGTTCAAGTAGGCGCCGCCCCAGTTGCTCTGCCTCCTCCCTGGTCGCCATCTCCCCTTCCTGCAGGAGCCAATCAATGAACTCGGAAGCTACCAACGTCCGCTCGAAGTTTCCGCCTTCTTCCTCCCTGCTCTGTATGATGCTGTTCTCTGTGTTCATCAACCTAGACAACATCAATGAGCATTAGTGAGTGGCCATGAAGGAAAAATCCAGACATACAGTGAATGCATCAGATTGAGAACTCGAGGGAACAATTATCCTCATTAGGTTGAAAAGTATATTTGTTTTCGGTTTATTACATTTATTCGTGAATGTGTGGGATTCTGTAATCACAATTACATATACAAGTAGTCAGTAATTATAAAAAAAGAAATAGTGGCATAGTATGACTTTTTCTTAAATAAAAATGCCAAAGTGGAACACCTTCCAAACAAGCGGCTCAGACACATTCCCGACTTTATAATCTGAATAACCGGACGCACTGGGAATGAAAGCCATTATTCCTTGAAACTCGCTAATCTTTTAAGCTGCTGGGAAATGATAATATCATTTGTGCAAGAGCTATAAATGACTATATTCTAATTACTGACATTGACGTTTGTTGCTGTGTGAAACTGCAAAACTCGAATTTATATAATTTTTGTAGCGTAGGCTGAGCGAAACATCCATAAACTCCGAACAAAAAAAAAAAACAAGTACAGACATGTGGAGGGCAGAATTGCTGACTCTTACCCTACTGTGTACAAAAACACACGTCAGTCAACAACTGTCACCGACTGAGTGAAACAATAAAGCGTGCTGAATCATCTTTCAACCAAGACATGTCCGCACATGTCAAAGCCATACCCTAAAACACACAATTTTTTTCTGTTTTATGTGCATTTATCTTATCACTCACTTTCCCGCATCCCACAGCTAACTTGCATTTATTCTTAAAAGTCAAAACCACAGGGAACTAGAAACTCCTTGTAAGGGAAAGTAACAATGTTTACATCATTTAAGATCATGTGTTCATAACAAAGTATGAGACATGATAGTTCAGGTTGCACAATTGTTGTTGTTGCAACATTACAATAGCTGCAAAGATTTGCCAAAACAAAAAATGATTGAGATCTTTCACTGTTGTCTTTCTTTTTACTGTCATGTTAATTATGTCACATTTTCTTGTCGCATGCATTTGAGAGGTTTACGTATGGCTTGGCTTGGGGAACTGATAAAGACTCGTTGCAGATGTCAATGCCTCTGTTGTGTGTCAAATGTTCTCTTTTGAGAAGCTCGTCAAGAACTGTTTTCAGAATCCTAATGGATGAAATTAAACTTAATGAAACGTACGTGCATTAGATGAGCAGGGCATACATTCTGGGAAAATAAATTAGGAGCACTTTCCTCTCAGGGAGGTTCAATAAAGGAGCCTGTTTAGCTCATGCGGCGAAACAATTTGCAGTTCTTTTTTCTCCTTGTGGTACATTTAAGGAACCTTTATGTAAAGTCAACACGTCAATTGTTAATATGGTGACAGGGTAGGACTTTAGCTAGAAGAGGCTCTCTGCCCATCATGCGTGTACAAATTGTCGATGAAATGTTCCGTGAAAAGTGACTGTGTGCACAGTTGTCATTCAGCCCGCTTAAATATGTTAAGTCAACAGTTGGTGTTAGCTCAACAAGGTACACAGCGTGTTGTGCACGTCAAAGAGTAAACATAGTGTACAGGTTGGGATTATTCAAAGTAGAACAAAGCAAGCAGCCGCCAGCCGTGACCTGAATATTCATAATAACCCAGTTCTGATCTGGATCTGAGTCCATGACATCTGAGACTGAGCTCTATAGGGCTTAAGATGGAGATCAAGTACAAACAACATCATGGGCAAAAAGCTGAAGAAAAAACAAAACAGTTCCAGTCGTGTTGTTCTTCTCGGCCCTGATTGGACAAATACGCTTAATTGAAATTCAATAACCTCATGCCTGAAAAGCTTTTAAACTAATTGAGCTGAACACAATGGAAATAGTGTTTGATTTGTTCCAGTGTGGAGGAAATCAAAAAGCTGTGCATGTGTTTTGTCTACGTACTTCTCATAGATCCTCTGCCCCCTCATGAAGACTTTGGCTTCGTTATCTAACGGAAAGGTACCGTCATCCTTACGGAAGCGGTAGAACAACTTCATATCTTTGAACTCCCGGTGCTCGTCGCACACTGAAAATGCACAAGCAGCACAAGGTTAAGTTTTGAAGCTCAATCCATCCATCCATCCATCCATCCATCCATCCATCCATCCATCCATCCATCCATCCATCCATCCATCCATCCATCCATCCATCCATCCATCCATCCATCCATCCATCCATCCATCCATCCATCCATCCATCCATCCATCCATCCATCCATCCATCCATCCATCCATCAATCACTCTTCACCCCTTCTTGTGCTACACGAAAACTGCTTGAAAGCATTGTAGCTTCACCGTGGTGGATGATGCTCTGGTCCAGAAGCTTCTGCATGATCTTGATGGCCGTCTCTCGCTCGGAGGCCTCCTTGTGTTCAATCAGCCAATCAACGAGCTCTTTGCCCACGAAGCAGTTTGGGTACGTCCGCAAGTGATGACGTCGATCCTTGATGACCTTCGCTTCGTGGAGCCGCAACCTGGAAGATAATATTAGCTTTTATAGAATTGTTATTTTTTCCAATTATGATCATTTTTAATAATTCAGCAAGTGTCTGCGACGGATTTGCCACCTTTTTTTTTTTTTTATGTAGTCCAGAATCAGACATATCCAGACCATGTCATCCACCAGTCAAATAAATTTGTTCTGGTTTCACTTGCTAAACTTGAGTATGTCAAAGTCTCATCCAGGTATCCAACTTTCAGTATATCTGACTAACATTTTGCATAATTCATGATCACAGTCCAAGTCTGCCAGCAACGCAAGCGCCTGTCTGCCAAGAGCCCAGATGAGCAAACAATCCGACACCAAAAGACTTCCGCCCAATGCGGTATCATCTTCTTGCCTTTTCCATTTAATTCCCTGTTAAATCATCCGAACAGAGATGAAGTGAGGTCAGGACATTCAGAGGGAAATCTCATGTACAGTCAATGCGGTCTCACAAGACTACAGAGCTCATTTCCGTCCAAGATGAGCTCAGATAAGTCGCATTTAGACATTGTGGTTTTCAAGGGTACACAGAGTGCTTCTTATGCCCGCGTTTCTCGAGACAGGATGTTCCTATGCCCGACATGACCACAGAGTGTTTGCACATACTAAGGAAACCTTCCTTGTGTTGCAGAATAACAAATGGGCCTTTTGAAGATGCTCCATTACATAAGAGCAGTCACAAATGCCAGATGGTGACCTGCAGCTAATGTACATGGAAGCCATTGCTAATAATAGGCCTTTTGGTGAAAAATGTTGTGTTTTTTATGAAATGATCGATTTTTGCAAATTTCTTTAAATAAGCCACACGGGGTCATGTGGTGCATTACGTCACATTGAGGGAGGCAAACCAGTACAGCGGATGAGTCAAACTTGATTGAACTTCAATTTGATATTCATACGAAAAGGCGCACTTGATTATAAAGTGTTTATTTTTTTTTAAAAAGTGTTTATAAATTTGTCTGTCGCTTTATGTTATTCCTTTAAATAAAACTGCTGAGAATACGGGTATAGATTACCTGGATTGAATAGATAGTTTTCTTTTCTGTAAGGATTTTATTTTGTTATCAAACGTGGATTTTTTGCAATTTTTATTTTAGTCAGCTGGTTAGTTTCTGTTAACTCTAATACAATACAAGACAAAAAGACAAGAAGTTAAAGTTGACTTTTACATACTCTAGTTCTTTATCAGTTTAGATGATAGAAAGCCAAAGCAGGGAGTGGAGGTCAACAAAGGAGTGCGTCAATCATTACACTGCATACTTTTTCAAACTCCCACGCTGACTATGATGAGAGACAAAAGTACATTTTCCAGTTTGCATTGCAGCTGGGTTCACCCAGGTACACGACAAAAAAAAAAAACAGCTGTATGTCATGCATGAAAAGTATGTTACACCCAGTACAGGTTGCCTGGCAATCACAGGTCATAAACAAAGATAGAAATCAATGGACAGAGTCTTCATAATTCTAACATGCATGTTTTTGGACTGTAGGAGGAAGCAGGAATACCCTGAAAGAAAAGAAAAAAAAAAAAAAACAGCGCCACCACTATGCTGCTGTCTCAGGAACATCTGTTGCAATCCACACATTCGTTGCCTTCACACTATTTCACTGCAATGACCTTCTCAAGGCCCAACTCCCTTTTCCTCCCTTGGCATGCACCAAGGCTTTGTTCTTGATCCCCTAGTTTTTATACCTTGAGAAAACTCCACGAGGGAATATGAAACTTTTATCCGCACTTTCATAACCTCCACGATATAATCAGTGCAATAGCATTTTTTGCGACACCGCAAAAAAAATCCTCAATAAACTACGAGTGCAAAACTCTTACAGAAACCACATTGTACATCTCCATAACTTCCACTGCCATGTCAATCCCTCCCAAACTAGTTGATAAGCATCTTTGGGTAGGCTGAAACATGTTGCAAAACAATTAAGTAGCACAAAGCGGGACTCTTTTGCATCGCAATTTGGGCACTCTGTATCGCCAACAGGCCAACCCACTGCTCACTAAACCGAGTCACATGGCCAGCTGGGGGTACGGACACTGACACACACAGCATACAAAGACATACACTGGTGCTTAGTGACTGGGAACTTTGTGCTGACACAAGCCATTACTCTCGTGTGGCAATGAATGTTAGCGGTGTCACAGTAAATAAACCAAATTGGGGGAACAATTCATTTCAATAGAGAGAGTGGGAGGTGGGATGAAATTCCAGGCATTGTTGCCACGCTTTGCACTTTGCTACATTATTTATTGCTGGATTCATAGACCACCACACCATGGTAATGAGGGGCCTCACCCAGCACTAGGTCAAAGGGCGTGTCAACACAACTAGGCAATGCAAGTCCCTGATATCTATGACATTATGAGGTTTAGTGGGTTCGCGCTCACTTTATGTAGTGTTAGTAAAGCAAACAAAATCATTAGAATTCGGGCCAGTGGAGGGCTGGGAGTTCATGTTGAGTCCAAAATACAAAACGCATAGAGGGCTGGTGAGAACATTTACATAATTAATAAATAGAAGTTGAGCAAGTTAGTGTAGACTCTGAAATGTCTTTAAATACTCAAGCCTTTGAGCTTAAGATGTAAAAATATTTTTAAAAAGGTGGAGTAAGTTGCATTTAGGTCCTGTTTTCTAAGGAGTAAAAGTAAAAAGTTATGCAAATAAATGCTCAAGTAAACTACAAACGCTAGAAAAATCAGAGTAGTACTTTGTTTCTTCCTACAACTGGAAATGATTGAAATAAAAAATAATGAGGTGCTGCCTGTGTCAAGTCCAAAATGGGTCCACCATGTTGCATAATTGCAATTGCATTGGATTTTTTTTTTTTTTTTTTTTTTTTTAATGATGGATATAACTGGCTTGAACAGAATCCCGACATACCTGAGCTGCTCCCCGGTGACGAGCACCTCGGCCAGCCGCTCCAGCTCCGCAGCCTTCTTCTGCATGCTGTTGGCGATCGCGTCCATCTCTCTGCCAAGACGGACATCAACGGTGCAATTCGCTCAACAATGAGCTGATTGTATCATCATCATCATCATTTTATCAGGCAGCATTTGCATGATTCACTCACTCACCTTTCGAAAACCATGCTAAGCGATGATAGCTGATCACTTCGTTAAAAAAAAAAAAGTAACAATGGGAGACAGTGAGGGATCACAAGCGGCTTGAAGGAAGCGAGATGAGCTGCGGACTTTTCCTCGAAAACCTCCGAATACGTGCACGCGCTCATTCATGGCTCCATGCACGTAGCACTGCAAAGCCCCTTTCGTCCTTGGCCTGTCATGTCAAGTCGATTCCCCCCTCAATGCAAAAATATCTATAGTACATGCATCGTTGGGTTTTCAGCTCGCCTTAGGTGCTGTCCAAAGTGACACACATAGGCAGGCGTAAACACACAGGACGCTTACACGCTTTCCTCACACACCCCGCACGGGGAGGATCGACATGACGTCAGTGGGAGTAGACCGTGGGGGCGGTCCGGAATTTAACGAGTGCTGATTGGATGTACTGTACTGTCAAACGTGACTGAAGTACTTAAATAAATAAATAAATAAATAAATAAATAAATAAATAAATAAATAAATAAATAAATAAATAAATAAATAAATATTCTTTTGAGAACAAGTACATTTTTTGATTCACTAAAAAATTAAAAGGGTGCAACCAAAAATAAAACAGACTACAGTTTTGTTTTTTCTATTTTGGCTTTTGCCTTCTAATTTTATTGTATTTGTTTGGTAGACTGTACATCCTTGTATAATTTATTGTTGTTGTATACTATAATTCAATAAAAAATGTTTTTTTCATTTATGTTTATAAATTAACCATACCAAAATGTCAATGTTCGACTTGAAGCTTATAATGTGGTTCAAGTCCGATTTTGTTGCCATTCTGACAAAAAAAAACACACCTAGAGTTCATGGACATTCGTGGTCCCTTCTCAAGGTTTCTCATTTTACCCTGGCAGGGGTTTTGAGTTTTTCCTTGCCCTTTTGGGAGCTTGAGATCAGGGGATGCTTTGAGAATAATTGTCAATTTTTGGCTATGTGAAGCCCTTTGAGACTGTTTGTGATTTAGGGCTATACAAATAAACTTGACTTGACATAAGAAAAAGTCTGGATTTATCTGGAACTATGTTTGATTTGGATATATCTTTGTAATAAATATATACATTTCAGTTTGGCCTACAGCACAATTTATTAAATACAATCACTCAATTGAACACATCAATGTTTTCTATCTCAAACTACAACTGACTATGAAATACAGTAAGTCCTGAAATTACTTTTAAATTATGACAAAAAGCAAATGAGGCAACCTCAAAATTGTTACACTGCAAACCAATCAATATTGATAGTTTTTGTGCAATATATGAATGATAGGACAAAAGAGTAAATTCAAAAACATGTCCATGAAAATATACAATTCCTTGCAAATTATATTAGAAATTTCAACCTTCATAGGGGGACAAGAAAACAAACCGCATTCTAAGTGCTTTACAGTGTCCATGTGACACAAACAATTCAAAGGTAAAGCTATCATGTGCATTCTTGCTTACATGACACAAAACAGAGTTAATATTTTTTGTATGACTGTACTTGCCTCGCTGCATCTACAAGAGTTTTCCCACATGATCATTTAATAATTAAATATTGCATATGGAAGAGACTAACTTTTGCATTCTGCCTATGAGTGTAACGTTATACATATTTTTCATGCTGTCTGTCCCCAAACACAAACAAACTTGTGACCACATTGAGAGGATTATCTAGTTTTTGATAGCCACATAGTCCTATTGTGATACTGTATTTGATTATGGTACTCGCAGTACTTTTTAGGTGGTCCTTGGTGGAAAAAGTTTGATAACAGATCAATACTGATTGTCTTCACTCTAGCTGGCAGCTATTCCAGATGACTTTCGTCCACTGTACATCCTGGCCCTGTTGCCAACCAATTGCAAGGGAACATTTTAGGAAAACAATCACTCACACCAATGGACAATTTCGAGTCTTCGATGAAACTTTGTTTTTGGAATGTTAGAGGGAGCCCAAATACCAAGGGGAAAAAATCCATGGGCTGAACATGGAAGGGCTAGATGCAGAACTGCCTGTGAAGCACACAAAATAATAAACGAGGCTACCATGCTGTCGTGTTCATATAACCCATTGAACCAGCAATAAGCAGTAAACTAGAAGACTTATTTACTGCTTCACTTGTGATATTTAAGTCACGAAGTATTGCGTGTTAGAGTAGATGTGTAAAACCAAAGCAGAAGCGTGAAAGTGAAGTTTAAGGCATTTTGCCAAGTGGTGAATTTAGTACTGCATTCAAATAAAGCTTTGGTACTGTTTGACTTCATTGTAAGGGCACTGATTTTTTTTTTTTTTTCATTCATAACAGGTTTTATGAATCCGTGAAGTGAGACCTCCAACCAATCCTCTACAACAAGAATTGTGATCATGCTCCACCGTGACAGTTCCACCAAAACGTCCACCGGGTGTCTCCCTTCACCCACACTGGTGTTAATAGGAGGCGCTGCTGGCCAAGGATGAGGAGCTGCCTGGCTCAATATGCTTCAAGTGACAGGCGTGGCAGAGAAGGTGGCCATTCAGAGGATAGCAGCGGTGCCCCTCCTCATCATTCAGCTCCATCTTACAGTCCTAAAAGTCAACCACGATGAGGCGGATCAGCATTATTATTTCTTTGACAAATCATTATCAGCTGTTGCTTATTTTCTGTTGAATGGAAGCAACAGTAAATCACATTTCCAGCAGAAAGCGAGTAAAACGACGGGAGCCGTGATGAGATATTGCATAGGAGCTCAGCTCGGCTCAGTGGCATATAATTACTGTCACGGCTGTAATTAAGATCAGGGATCATTATGATGTCTAATCATGAGCTGTTTCGAGCAGGGCCTTGCTTGAAGCCCCTAAGTGTTTTTGTGTTTGCAGATAATCTACATTGCAGTCTTGGAGTGTGTTATTACCCACCTCGCAGTGATAGCATTCCACATGATAGTCTTTGTCCATGGAAACGACACGTACGGTCTCATCGGAGCCCTGCTGAGACATTGATACAGCTGAAGCCCTTCTACATGGGAGTGGAATTTGCTTCAACTTCAGCCTGCCTGCCGCCTCCTCACTTTATGACCTTGGAGCTCAAATTGGTGTTTTCTTTTTTAGCAAACAGAACATTCACCTCACTTTGCTCCATAATTCCATCATCTTTTATTTTTAGTTGTGAGAAACATCAATTGAAATTATATTCCACTATAGCCAGTGCCAATTTAGGACATTTGTGCCAACATATCCAATTATTCTTCATTTCTTCTCATGCTGAAACTAGCCAATACATCTTGGGCAATTAACGTACCCTAAAGAAATTAGAAAGATGAGATAAGCTTTCATCATTAGACAGATTTACCTCAGATGGAAGGATGGGCTGTTTGCATGAGGCACATTTGGGAGCCAGCACCCTGGAATGAAGAGTCAAGAAAAAAAAACACCTTCAATAGATTTGCTTTACAAGTATTACAGTGCTAAACTGAGCCAATCTAACTACAGAGCTTTCATTCCATGCTTTTCATCCCCAGCTTTTGAAGTTGAGCCACAAGTGTTTTTCCTCTTCAGTCAGACTAGATTGTGATTCTTCATCTGACTGAGCAGATGCCAGCTTTGCAGATATTAAGGCTCACCCACAAACGTGATCCAGAAAGCATTATTAGATAAATCGAAAAAATGTTTTTTTACGTGAGCATATGGTGGGAAGCGGGAGTTAAGACAAACAACGTCCTAGTGTGCACAGGCTAGACTATCGACCAGCGGTCAACTGTGCACTCACTGTGCTGAGAACACTTTGGACTCTGCTGAGCAGAAAGCAGCTTGCCAACAGCTGTCCGGATTGTGGTAGCCAGCTTTTGGCAGACTATACAATATATGTGCTGAGAATTACTACAGAGCATCTCTATGGTTTGAGATTCTTCAGTCGCCTGTAAAATATTATTTTTTCCCCTGCACTCATGGTATTTGAGATGACATTTCACGTAGCGTGTCACTGTCAACTTCTTTATCATATCGCAACAAAATGGCGGCCATGTAGATATTGTGAACAGAAAGAGAGATGATGCCCACCTGTGGTAGTCTTTAACACAGTAGATCTTATTTTCAGTGTCCACAGTAAAGGGCACGCCGTCGAGACTCTCATTACAGATAACACAGCGGAAGCAGCCCGGGTGGTACGACCTCCCGAGAGCCTGCAGGATCTGGACGGACAAAATTAGCCCAGGATGTAGCTGATTAATATTCGTATTTGCTTACGCCATTTGCAGTATAAGTAAACGTGCGCTATATAAAGCAGTGATTCCCAATCAATGTGCCAAGGAAAACTAGAGAAAAAATGATATCCAGAAAACATAAAAATATTGAATTTCTTCAACTATCCATGCCAACACTGTATAGTGACATTCAGAATAATTAAATGTTCTTTCATTAGATGGCGGAAGGGAAAATTAAGGCCCAGATTTCACATTAAACAATTCTGTCATCATTTTTTGCGAAATGTTTGTTTAGCGGTGTGCCGTGAGATTCTTAAAACGAGTGTTTTGGCTTAATGAAGGTTGGAAAACACTGATGCAATAAAACAACACAAACATTACCATGTCCATGATCAGGTGACCGCATGCATTGCACTTGTCAGCTGACTGCTGGAAACCTGAGTACTTGAGCAGAAAAAGACATGACAGTCAGGCTTTCCAAGACAAAGAGCAAAAGTAGTCTGTGTGGTTATTTAATAGCGTCTGCACGGAATAACTTTCATTCTGGTAATAGCGTTTCTTAGAAAACACTTTCACAGTCAGGGTAGCGTGATTAGCTTTCATAAAACGACACAAGATAATATCCATCGAAAGGAGCTTCGCAAATATTCAAGCTGGCGGTTGAGGGCTAATGACATGATACATATTTGGAGTTATAAGAACACTATTTTTAGTCATGGCCAGACAATTATCCTGCTGGTCTTCTGCCAACAATCACTACATGCATTGACAATTTCTCAATCAATTTTACTGCACTGGTGTCAATACCTACAACCACGCCATCCCCCAAACTCAATAAAGTCAAACACCTGCTCAAGTTACTGATCTCCTCACAAGTCCTCGAAAGTCTAATTTTAAAATGACTCTAAGACTGATATGCTAGTCAGGCCCCTTTGAAAGGATCATCTGAGCTCTTATCATTTATCAATCTGTATGGCTAAAAATAAATGAAGCTCATATTCTACTTTCAATCTCGCCATTGCTTCAACGGGATAACACATTTCAAGTGTTATAAGAATACTATAAACTCTTGTAAGCATAAGTAACAAGCTTGTGCACTGAACTTACCAGAAAGTCCTCTTCACAAAAAACCCTTCCTCCAACATAGTAGAAAGCCTTTCCTCTCAGCCTTCGACCTGCAAACAATCAGATGCATTCAGATTGTTTTCAGTTTTCCTTTAAAATGAACAGAATGAACTGTCTTAGTAGAAAATCTTTCGCCGTCAACTCGACACTAAAAACAGATGATTAATGACCGTATTGAAAAGTAATGGACCCTTTTTGCAATATTCAGCACATCCTGCTGAACGTCTGCTGGCTAAATCAAATTTGCCCGTGTCGTTGATAATGTACTATAACTAGTTAGCTGGGGAACGGAGCAAGTCGCAGCCAGATGAGGAACACATCTGGGTCAGACATGTGGGGAAGATAATCACTGAATCAAATTACTGGACAGGTGCGAAGAGAAAACTATCCACTCCTCTGGAATGCAATACAGCAACGAGCCAGGACCCAAAATGACCCGGTGTACTTCTTGTGGTCTCTCCACATGTTGGCCGTGCACAACTTCCTTTCCGTTTCCCTCAAAACTTCTGCAGGCTGAATCTGGTGCACAAACACCAACGCATGCACACCAAATTGCCTTCAGACGGCTACTCCTGCGCGAGGCCCACAGGAAGAGGGAACATTCTTTACATTTTTCAGCATTGGAAGGTGTGGGGGGGGGGAGTGACAGGAGAGAGGTGTTTATCTACTACATGGGACATATTTTATCAGCATCTGTTTGGTAAGAAGAAGCGAATAGTAGAAAAAAACAAATCCCCGATTAATTTCAATGAGCTTCAATTATGTGCATCTTAGTGTATGTATGGTCAGGCTCTCTAAAATGAGTTAAGATAAAATTACTTTAGCAATCAAAGTTCTAAGCTTTTGAGTAAGTTTTGGTGGGAGACGGACGGGTGTGGGGGTCACCAGTATGAGTAGCAGAAAACAATTTAAATTCCTATTTTTACATGCTCGACTGGGTGCAATACATTTATATCGAATGGCCGCAAATTAGCATGTTACATTTATTTTGTTTCTTCAAATTAGCATGTTACATTTATTTTGTTTCTTCAATAATAATTTAAAAAAAAATGCATGCCCCTTTCAACTTTTGAGCTCCTGCCCTTCAAGGTATCTCCATGCCTTTTGGCCAATTCTATGGAGAAGGCCCTTTCCTCACCTTAATCAAATTTCTTCGACTTTCTCTTCCCGAGGGTATAATGCCCGTCTTCCTAATCTTTCGTATACATTGCTTAAGACTCGTTGCTCTTCTCTTTCCAGCATTTTTTATCCCAGTCGGTCTGAGCAGAAATGCTCTGAGCTTTACAAAAGGATAACAGCTTTATTAAAGTCAGAAGGTAAGGCTAACTGCTTGAGAAAGACCACAGTGAAATGCGTGTTCATAAAAATGTAAATTAGATGAGTGAAAGAACAAAACACAAGGACATTTTCTCATTAAGGCCTTTTATGAATTCCATTATGTAATCCTATTCAGAAATAAAAGCAATTTAGTGACCACCTTCTGAATGATTTCCCCATCCCACCAGACCAGAGTTAAAAAGGGTCCAATACAGAAAAATGTCTTCAAGCTGAAGCCCAGAACATCTTAATACCATGCATTAAAATTCAGTACAACTTACCAATCAGTGCCAAATTCCAAGAAAATAATTGTACAGCCTTATTTATTGTTACCTTTGCAACCTGAAGTTTTATTCACTGTTATCTAATAATTGGTCAGGGGTCCATATCATGACCAGTCTGTAAAAGCACACTTGTGTATACGTGGTAGGTGGGCTGGTCTCAATAAATGGTCTCCACATTGGTTCTACACTGTAGACTTGTTGTGTCCAGCTGAAATAACAGCGCCCAGTGTGGTTGTGGAGCCCGAGGGCCCCTGTGCCTGCATTCCTCCCCAGCCGAGATGCTTTTTCCTCTGGGCACCTCACAGCATGCATTCACAGAGCGAGCTATGAGAGCTTTGTAATGCATAAACTCTTCCCAAGCCCACTTTAGCCATCACGCAAATTTAACCCCCCAACCCCCCCCCAAAAAAAAAAACGCCATGCTCACTTTTTTTTCCCCCCATCTCTAATGTAAACAAAAACACACACGCAAGGGAGGGTGTAAAAGTAGATGTTAATCATTCACACACATTGGGATGTAGCAAACAAGGTCAACGCTGTTGCAGAATTAGAGGTCAATGTAGGGGGTGAGTGGGTGGGTCACCACAGTGTCACAAATACTTCACATACCTTCCATCTGATATTAGGAACAGAGATTGGCTTAACACGAGGGCAAAGTTTGCATACAAGTATGCTTTTTGCATATTCGCATGTGTGAAAATGATGATGCCATGATTGATTGAGGAGGTCCTTGTTTGAGTCCAACTCAAAAACATCTTGTAGTAGCTTTACCCTAACCAAGTACAAGTTGGTATTTCAAGAAATGAGTAGACAGTGGTACATTGAGGTTTGGACAAAAGTGTACGCTTTGGCAAAATCTGTCCATGGACATACAGATGCCAAAAGACTCAAGCAGTGTCCGTGACCACATTTGGGGTGGTGACTCACAAGATAAAATCGATGGTACCACAAAGCTGCTGTGGGTGTGTTTGAGGCTTCATTGACTCACTACACCAACATCAGCGAGGGCAGTGTGTTTGTGCTTTTTTGTGACTCTTCTGCAGCACTGACACTAATTTTTCAGTGATTGAGTCATTTCTATTTAAAGTCCCGAGCTTCAAGTATCCGTACTGGTACGTCATCGAGCTTCTCTGTCTTGTATTAGGAATCATATAAAGACAATCCAGATGATGATTTTAAATAACTCGATGGCATTATTATGATTATAATAGCAGATAGAGGACACATAGAGAAAATATAGATTTTACACAGGGCTGGCCAGACTAAACATATGGAAAAAATATGCAATATTGCAAAACAGGTCTGAGTCATCCAAAATACAAGAAATCTAAAATGGATTAGACCAGAGAATTTAAACTGCAATTTGTTACAGTGAGCAGTGGTTGACGCATTGTCGAATAAAGCGTGTTGCTGACGTGTTTTGTGGGAGCTTCCGGAGCGATCGGCACACCCAGAAACCAAACACCACCAGTAAAATATCGCAAACTAATTATGTGGGTCACGAAAGACCACAAAGGAAGGCCTTACTTTCATTCGGGAGGTTCTCCTCGAGTCAAATTGGCTGTCATTACATTTATAAGTGACTCAACCACAGAGACGGTCAAGAGGTGAAGGAAGTGTGTGTGCGTGTGTGTGTCTATACTTACTGCAGGCACTGCAGGTGAAGCAGTTGTCATGGTAGAGGCTACCCATTGCCTGACAAGCCTGGTTGGCGCCATACACGGCCTTGTTGCACTTAATGCAGACTCCTAAAAAAAAAAAAAAAAAAACGACAAGTAGCCGGAAGACGCATTAAAACCGTTTGTCGGACGGAACAAATGAGCTCAATAGATAACAGATCAAATGACCTTTAAATGCTCAGCGATGGTTTTCTGTTACAACACATAATTAGCAAGTTATTGGCAAAAACAAATGTGAAGGCTCTGATCCGGATGAAAACAAGCAGTAGCAATAGACTCGGGGGGAAGGATTCAATTTAAGACAGGAAGCTAGTTAGCACGCTGTGTCATTGCAGGAAAGAAATTTCCCGTTTTGCTTATTTGATTTGGCTCAGAGGCAGAGAAGTCTGTTAATGAAACACTGATAAAAACCAAAGGGTGTCTCTCAGAGACACCGTACCAGCGGGGGTAGTAGATGAAGAAGGAGATGTGCATGGAAATGAAAAGTATTAAAAACAGCTGATGCAAATGCTTGAGAGCAAGCATAGCAGACTACATAACCTGACTTTTGACTTTGGAAATAAATATTGATCATGTAGTAAGATTAATAAAAAAAAAAATCATGTTGCTATACTTAAGTCTGTGATAAAACAGTACACAGATTGGCACAAATGTCAGCAAATATTATTTGTGACAATTCAAATCCCCAAAAGGAATCACTAACGCTATATCGCAAATGGACAATCAATAAAGTGACTGTAACAATAGCAAGAGAAGAAATCAACGCAGCGCTCAATGTGTCACTTGCACCGACCGGGTGGGCATGTGTTTATTTGTGAGTGTGTGTTTTTATAGAAAAACTCCCTGGTGACTGGGCAGCCCGTGTAGCCGAGCCCGCCCCTGGTCCTCATCTGACACACACAAAGAAACTTCTGTTTCCACTGCATCCAACACACATGACACGTCAGCTTCTTCTAAAAAACACACTGTCGCATTTAACGCACATATTTAACTGCTGTTCCAAAACAGACATGTTATAAGAAAACATACATTTCGGGATATATATATATATTTCAGCGCCGTCTGTCCTAGTGCTGCCCTGACCCGTCCTTAGGGACCCCAATGGCTTGAAAAAAGATTTAGAGATAACAGGGGGGGGGGTATTATTGGAGAGGAATGTTCCTCTTATGTAAGCCATTTTGTTTACATGACAACATTGTACAGTTTCCGGACAACAAACGAATGAGCTGAACAAAAGTTCTCATTCTTAAAATGTTGCCAGCCAGCGTATGAAGCAGCCCAGCAGGCATAAAACGGTGAGAGGTTACAGTGATGACAAGCAGTACATCACATAAAGCTTTTGACAATAATTCAAGGTCATTTCTGCTTTAACTAGACTTAGCTGCAATTTAAAAGCCCCCACGAGTACAACCGTGTCATAAAAGTACGGTCTCTGCTTTAACGCTCGTAAGCTCCTCTCAGGTTGGGCCGCTGCATTTGTACTTTTGGCCAGTGTCCCGTGTTCCAAAACAGTGAGATTATTCATGGGACTGGCTGCTGGCTTCAAATGGGGGAGGGGGGAGCAAAACATTAACCCAAGACCAGACGCCCCCCCTGCTCCTTGCTTACCTTTTGCAGCTGTCAAAGCTCTGGAAGGTATTTGTCATCCATTTATATACTTTGTTCAAATTTAGGACTTTCAAATGAACTACAAAAATATTTTTGCCCTTTCTAAATGAGGATAGAGCAAGACAATATATATCCCAAAATCCTTCCCCACTGACCAATGGCATCATTTCCTAAATGCTGCAAGAAGAGCAACTTGAGATCTTAGAAAAATCTAAAATAAACATGTGCTCTAAGTTTGACATACCACAAAGTAGTGTTGCTGACAACCCTACTAAATTTGGAGGATTAGAAAACAAGTACTGCATGAAAAAAATAGAAGCTTCACAATGTCGAAAAAAAAAAAAAAATCAAGCCGTTTTCTCTGCTCTCAAACGCTGCGGGCTAACTGCTGAATGAAACCCAACCTTGCTCAGGTGTCAATCAAATACCAATATTATGACCTGAAAAACTGACGCAATGTCATCTAGCAACTTTTTTTTTGTACACACTCACCCTTGTTCTCCTGAGCCTCCTGGTATTTTTTCTCCCATTTCTAAGTTAGCGATATACTTCAGTCAAGCATTGCATACATTTACCATTTAAAAGCTGGGAGATGGCTAAACATAGCAAACATGTTTTGTCACTTTGGAAGATCATTTTCTCAATTTTTTCCATAGTAGATGGAAATCATGCCGGCCAGAATGACATGAGGAGCTAGGGCAAACTTCACGCAGCATCATTCAGCTCAATACAAGACTGACATAAAAAAATATATCAAATATATATAATCATATATTTCAACCAAACACAAAAGAAAAGTGAATAAAAGTAACTTTACCCAGGCTAGTCAAGGTCGCAGCGATCACAGGCTGGTTAAATTAACAGCGTTAGCTGAACTAATCTTTTCGCTTGGGCCATCCAGACGTTTTGTATTAAGCAGTTACAGTACTTACATAATCCTGCTAAGTAACAAACACGTCAATGAAAACATGGGATGATAACAAACATTTACTAGGCTGGAATATATTCATCAGACAGCAGCCTGGGAGGAGATCACATTCCCAGCCGCCTACAAAAGCTAGCCAGAAAAGAAGCCAAGAATCCCTGGGAAGCGTTCCACTCAACAGCAGGATGGGATAAATCAATCCTCCAATCTTAACACAACAAAACACTCATGTGTGTTCATGTGTGGTGAAAGTTGAAAGAAAAGAGCAGATGCAACAACAGGATGAGTTGCCAATTACTGCACTCTTGGTCTCTCAGGCAAATAAGAATTAAAGACAACGAAGCACCCAGCCGCCAAATTTTGTGGAAAATTTGCTTCTTTTATGATCAGCCTACACATTACTGACGTTGCACGAGAGCATGACTCAGAAAATGAGCCTTGTCCTCGTGGAAAAGTGTGGGACCGTGCGTGGTGATGTGGGAATAAGAAGGGAAAAAAAAGATGCGCTATTTTAAAAAACATTTCCTCTGGTGGATTGCGCACGGCATCGCTCTCCCACACATTTGTCATATTCACATCGCTCAGCGATTCGGGAGTCGTGTTGTGACAGTGACGCACGCCAGAACATCTCTCGCACGCCACTATGCATACGCTCATGGTGGGACTCAGAGTTACAACCGTGACATTCCACCGGGAAATTCCTACAGGCAAGGAAGCAAGGGCGGGTGGAAGGAAGAGTCTCAGACAAGTTTCCAGCATGATATCTGATATCACCATATCAACTTGTCCCCATTGCTCTGTCACAAAAACGATATCCTATTTCAACAATGGCCTTCGTTGCGAACAGCTGGAGAGCTCATGAGCACAGCAAACACATCTGCAATCTTGCCAATTTACTGGATGATGGACAACCCTGCCAAGTATCTTGTCAGCACATTTGTCACTGAAGTTAATATAAACACAAACGTCAATTTGGTCAGCCACTAATGGACTATGAGGACTCAAACGTGAGTGGCATTTGAGTTTAACTCGTAATTTAAACCCTGATCTGGTTTGTGTTTAAGCCACAGAGTTAGTCAGCAGGCCGCATGACAATAAATGCTAAAAGCTTGTAACCATGCATTGGAGTCAGAAAAAATAGGACACTGTAAACAAAGGGGTCAAGTTACACTATATGGTTCAAATCATTCTAATCCAAGTTGAAATCAGATAGGTTTATACCGTATTTTCAGCACTATAAGGCGCACCGGATTATAAGGCGCACCTTCAATGAATGGCCCATTTTAAAACTTAGTCCATATAGTATAAGATATATTCATTTGGATCACGAGCCGGACTTTGGACACGCCTGCTGCAGTGGCTCAATATTGGTCCATATATAAGGCGCACCTGATTATAAGGCGCATTTTCGGTTTTTGAGAAAATATGAGATTTTTAGGTGTGCCTTATAGTGCGGAATGTACGGTATGTGTTGGAGGTATAATGTTGGTGACATTTTTAGTCATGCACCGTGTAGCGACTAAACTGCTCCACCAATGAGCAGCGGTTTAAGTGCGACCGACCAATTTCGAACCAAACAGGTATTGTGCAATTGGAAGGGGGGGCTGAAAAACCAATACATAAATAATTTTCTTTGTGGCAGCAAAATTATAACTGTAGCTAAAAAGTCAATGCTAGAATGGAGCATTATACACTCAAGACAGAAGTTATTGATGTGGTCTTAAAATCTTTAGGCTCTTAGAACAACTTTCCACTTGGCTGACAGTTTGCTTCAGGGGCTTGTCTGCAGAGTGAGCGGCTAATCATTTAAAAAAAACATTTTAAAAAGTCTCATCTGCTTTCCAAAATGTGTATTATTTAAAAAAATAAAAACATTGTTTCTCTGATGTCTGCTTGACTAGTTTAAAGCATTTTATCAATAAAGAGAAACTCAAAGCATTAGGAGACCCTTCAAGTTATGAAACATGAACTGTCTGAAGTGACATGATTGATGACAAGCACGAGTGTGTGTGAACAAGAAATGCGGGTTTATGTTCTTAACTTCATGGGTGGGCGATGTTATCTGTGGAAAAGAACGAACTCACAGGATTAAAATTTGTTCTGAACGCTTACCAAAGTAGTCGGCTTTTGGTTGAGTAGTCATCTCCTTTTCCAGACGATTTGTGAGGGCCTCTAATTTTACTTCAGCAGTTGACGGGCCCTGTTCCGGTGGCGGCTGGACAGGCTTAAAGGAAGACGCTTCTGCACCAATGGCCTTCCCAAAACTTGGTATCTGACTCTGATCTTGACTCTGGCTGAAGCTTTTGGAGACATTGCCAGGGTTTATAGTAGCAGAAGTGACCTGGATTTTGGTTTGAGGTGCTTCAGATGACACTTGAGAGGAAGCCACAGCAGGGCCATTCTTACTGGAAGACATTTTTGAAGTTGGAGAAGATGGTGCATAGTGAGCTGCAGACTGTGTGGAAGGTACGTGGAAATTGGTTCCTCCTGTGAAGGCACTCAGAGGCATTGAAGGAATGCGGTCTGGTTTTTCTTTGGGAAAAGTAGAGGAAGTTGGACTCCTGTTGGATGAGAAAGGGGCATCCGTGTTCTGTAGTGGTGGAGGACTGATCATGGCAGGAGATGCAACACTGCTCTCGGACAAAGATTGGGGATTGTGGCTCTCTCGGGATGAAGCCCACGGAGCCGGATGACGAGCGTGCATGGGTGCACCGTGAAAAGCATTTCCTGGGCTCAGATTGGCAGGGGTGGAGTTCTGGTACAAATGTAGGTCTGCGCGCTCCTCGTTATCGTAATTGTTTCCGTAGCCATATGCCCTGCTGACTGGAGGCTCAGAATGAAGGGCTGTGTGGTTCTTCTGACCGTCAAATTGTGATGAATGACCTCCAGATGATAAAGGACCCGATAGTATTGGAGGTTTTGCAGCAGCTTCACCTGGCTGCCTGGAGCTACTAATGGGTGGTCTGTCTTTTGTGTAATGTGCATTGTTGAGCCCTCCATTCATTCTTATGGCTTGGTTGTTTCTTGCCATTTCCTCTTGGTGTTTCTGCATGTGTATTTTAGTCATTTTAGAAGCAAAAACTCTTCTGGTCTCCTCAAAATCGGGATTATTTCCTGCATCCCTCCTCGTCCTAAATAAACCATCTCTGGATGCTTCATACATGTTTAAATCCTCTATAAACTTACTTGCCTCCAGTCCTAGATCCTCGTATTTATCCATTTTGGAGATTTCAGGAAAAAAGTTAGAAAATAAAAAGTCCGGAAAAAAGTTTGAACTCCAAATAGAAGTATGACTTACAGTCCGTCCACTAGCGGTCCTGACAGAGGAAAAAAAAAACTTATCCAGACTCCAGTGCAAACTTTTTTTCCGTTGCAGGGTTTGATTCAAAGTCCTCCTCGAGCGTATTTGCGTGTGTCAACTTTGTCGCGAACAAACCGCCGTCTGTCTGCTTTTCAAATAGTCGATCCCGGCTCTGATAGCCGGTGGGCACTGGCCCCCTCCTCTTCTTCTTCCACCACCTCCTCCTCTTTCCTCTTGCAGACTGTCCAACCGTCTCACTTGGTGCCGAACCGCGAGCAACTCAAAACTTGAACCGCCTGATAACAAAAGTCCCCCAAAAGTACTTTAAACAACTGTTAAGTTGTCTCCAAGTGGTTTGATCGCCTGGAACGGACGATCCGGATCCTCACGGCTGTCGTACGTGTCAGCCTGAGCGCAGCCGGTGGACTGTGACTCCGTTAAGACTGGAAACAAGGCGCAGATTGTTTTTAAAGGCGCAGCGCTGCTTTATAATTGTGACCGCAACCGCTGCAACAGTCATGCGGTCATGGTAAATATAACTAAGACGCATATGATTCGACATAAACAGCGACGATGCAACTTTGTGGGGCGAATATTAAGCCACTTTTTATTTTATGCGCGTCGGACTGTTATCCGTCTTGTGTGGTCAAAATTCAATGACTTGCTCATTCAAATCAGCAGAGAAACCTCTCATTGTTTGTAATTGGGTCAAGTTGACATTTGTTTGCATTTATGTGATGATAAAATTGAAGAATGCATATTTACCGTGTTACATTATTGTGTAAATTAGGACAACAACATCATATTTAATAGACAATAATTCGCTCTACCCTCAACATTGGGGTCATTCCAGAATTGGGGAATTTTTCTGGCCTGTAACTGTAAATGTAACTGCTAATTCCTTGTATTAACAGATTCAGAGACGCAAGATATTCCACATCCATGGCTACAACTTGGCAATGTATGGGGGATATGAGGGAGGTGTATTTTTCCGTTTCCATTTTTTTTATTGTCGTTTACAATGGGGGTGTCAAAGTCTTTTTTGTCACGGTCCACATCGTAGTTCCAGTTTCTCTCAGAGGGTCTTTATGGCTGCAAAACCATATAAATATTTACGCACCCTATCATATAAAACAAAATAAATTGATATGAAACAAGTTTTGAAATCAGAGGCATTTATACAAGATAAACCTTTCCCAGAGATTTTAAGCCACACACGCCCTTTCTAAATCAGGATGCTGAGAGGAATGTATTTACCACTACAGTATTTTATTTCTGTAATTTTCAAACAATCTCTTTCATCATTTGATGGCAAAGCAACATCACAATCACTGTGCATGGGTGTGTTAGACTTGGTGGCTGAGGTAAGCTATTTACAGACCTCTCTGTTTTGGCTGTGTGATGTCACACATTCCAGCCCGTGACCCTTCCACATTGCATAGTGAACCTCACTGGCATATATAAGCCACCATAATAAGCTTTAAATCCCAGTTGATGTGACAAAGAGGTAGCAGGCTGCAGCTTTAATTAAAAACACAGCCTTTATAGGGCACCACATTGGTTTGGAGGGAAACAATCATCGTTATGCAACTTTGCCTTCCAGCGAGAAACGTTCCTTCGCATATTGCTCACTGCAGCACTTGTGGTGTGTGAAAGTCAGAGAAAAGGAGCTCAAATGCAAAGCTAATCTTATTTTTCAAGAAACTTACTCAGTTCATACTTGTAAGCATTAAATTAAAATACTGACAGCATTATTTACATTTACAAACACACAGTGAGTATTCTCAGGTAGTGCAAGCGTACAAGATAAAGTCAAATTCCAGTACTGGTTAAGTATAAATTTAAAAAGCAACACAGTATCACCATGTGTTCTATATCGACCATGTTTTTTAACACCATCAAGCTGTATTTATCGTAGCTTTGTAACCATGTGGCATTCAAGGCCATAAAGTGTACCATGCCTTTTCCTTCATTGGCGGACTTTTGTACTTCATCATGGACAATTCTTGCTGTACATCTCAAGTATAAAGCAGAACTATACCCGAATGAGTCACTGTGGTTCAGTGATTCTAGTCGTCATAGCAACTGCAGAGCTGACATTAAACGAGTAAAAAATGACTCCCGGGCAGTGACAAAATTCATTATTATAGGAAATGTTCATTCTTAATGGATATTCACACGTGAGCTATTAGGGAATATTTTCTGATGGCGATTAAAATGGTCTTGGCATTTTTTTTTTAGAGAAAATTGGGCGGTCGACTTATCGTTAGGGGTGTATAATTGCAGAGCATTTTAATGGTAAAGTGGGAGAGGGATTTTGCTTCAACAAAGGTTGAAATACAAAACAAGTACTATCCATAATTCCAATTCACCATTCACAGTTTCTATGTGTGAAAACGTAGAAATTCAAGAGGCAACACCATATTTTTAGCACCATCACCTACTGCACTGTGACAGCACCTAATTAAACAAGTTGAACGTGGCACAAAAACAAAAGAACACAACACTGCATTGATGCTTTGCTTCCTCTCCCTTATAATTCCTGGTGTCCCTTCCTGTTATTCTCTCCCCCGTCTCCTTTTCCCGTCACCTGATGAGCTCGAAAATATGGCGGGGGGAAGGATCAGTGAGGAATTTTCAATTCCAGCTCCTGTCCGCATGTTTCGAATTGTCTGTGACTTCCTTAACAAGACCTTTACAGAATTTGCTGAAATGGCATGATTTGCACAGTCAAGACCAGAGCCTCTCCAATCATAAAAATAGAAGCACTTCCTCATGGCCTGTGTGCTTCTTCCTTCAGTTACATACTGAACATCCAAATGTATTGACTGCTTGTACAGCAAGTAAGAATGTGCACATCACTGGCTTAATCACCCAGCCAATTAAAGATAAGCTTTTGGGAGTACACATGAAAACAGTATGGTGCATGAGCTCTGCAAGGAAAAATGCAAATTGCCGTGTCAGACTAACAGAGCAGAGACACCGATCTGATGAATACTATTAAAGTCTTCCGAATGACCTTTTGAAGGAGCTGCAAAGGCCTCGTGTCCAAACATGGCATGCTAGGGTGGAAATACGCCCCCCAAAATGTTTGGCAATAATCACCTTTAATAAGGCATGATAGCACGTGACTCATGTTGAAGATGAGATGAAAGGACATCGCTGAAGTCGAGGGATATCTGAGCAATGACTGGAATCTTGAGTGGTATTTTGGTTCTCGTGGGACCGTCTAAAAGGGCTTGACAAAATGGGGAGTGGAGAGATTCATTTTTTTTGGGGGGGGGGAAATAGAGGCCACTTTGTACGCAAATATTTTATTAAAAATAAAGCAACCAATAAAATATTTTTACATAATATTTATAATTCCTAGAGGTGGGGGGAAAAACGAAAACATGACCCATGATACATTCTTTTCTGTCCTCCACCACTTTGCCAACATAACAGCGAGCATTGGTTCAAAAAATACATTATGTCTATGCAACCAAAGAAGTAAAACTTGCTGTACAAACTTGCACATTAATCATAAATATCGCACATGAACAAAAAGGAATACAAAAATACATTTCCTGTATTATTTCCATGATAACAGTGTGATGAAATATTCATCAAGAATATACAAAACTGTATTAGGGAAATTAAATGGCTGTTTTATGCTGTACTCAGGATTTCAAACTCATTTTTGTTTTAAAGTTTTAAAATGTTTATGCAAACTTGCGCTTCAGAATAGCTGTCACATGGCAACGACTAGGTAAATTGAGTTTATTTATCTTACTGTTTATTTGCATAGTGGCAAATTCAAATGTAGCTCATTTGCTTCACATGGAAATGAACCATTACTATGATTCACCTGCAAAAAAAATTACGTCATTGGTAAAAACAGAGATGATACATAATTGGCTTGATGCAAGTGTGTGTGATGAATCTTTGTTAAAATAAAAACATTAGCCGAGTTGCGAAGGAGGCGAAAGTTAACTTAATGTTTCTTCTCTGACTCTTTTCGCACATAGCATTCATGACATGTGGATGCGGGAGTTAGTTTTCAGTGTATAACAGTCCTGGGTTTTTTTCCCCCACCACCAAACAGTTGCACATGCAGGGAGTCCACCATCAACCGACTAGGAAATTGATGAGGGCAGTCCGGGGAGAGAGAATAGCTCTCTTGATATTCAGTTCTCTCAGAACAGTCTGTCCAAGAGGGCTCTCCATAACCAGCTTCTGCACCTGATCCAAATCTTTAGAAACTACCATGGGAACAGTCACGGTCCCGCAAACTTTGTTGTTAATCTGGGGATGAGAATGAAGAAACAAATCAAATTTCAAGACTTGAATTATAATTTTGAGATCAAGATAAACTCATTCTTTGGCATACAAATAAAAGTTTCTCTTTCCACATGTGGTGGACCCTGTAGTTAGTGGTAGTTAGAGGAAGTGTGTTCAGTGTTGTAGGTTTCGAAGCAAGTGTACACAATGAGTGGGAACGTCAAGACATCCTGTGCGACTTTGGAAGCATTCATCTGCTTGCGTACGTCCTGGAGGCCACTCAGGCATGGCGTCCCAAAGTATGTAATTAGAAGACACAGGCAGAGGATGAGGAAGCCCACAAGAGAGTACTCTTGTGAGTCAAATCATCACCATGAGCTCAAATATATTTGCTGTGCAAAGAAGCACACAGGGAGGTAAAAAAAAAATGAAGTCAACAGCCATAATACAGTACAAACACATCCAAGCATATTATTTTCAAGGAAAATAGAAATAGCTGTTAAAAAACTGGAAGTTGGCTCGCATTATTTCTCTCATTTTAAGTAGAACTGCATCATATATGTGGGGAAGAAAGAAGATAATCTATAAAGGGAGACCAATTCAAAAGAAAAAGGAAGTCAGATTATGCCACTTTCAAACACTTGGGTAAATTTAAATCAAAATGTGTTTGCCACTTTGTGTTCATATTGTCAGTGTTAACTCAGGCAATGGCTAATCGGCATAATTCACTTTCCGGGATATTCTCTCATTATTTGAGGTAATCTTTTGGGATCCACAGTTGAGACATTTGCAGGAAATGCCTTTGAAAGTAATCAAACACAAAAAAAACATTCCTTCGTAGAGGATGACAAGACCATTAGTTGTGCTATTAAAAAAAAAAAAATGCTGTAAAGCAGCTTTTTATTTAATGACCCCACTTGTCTATTTATTTTCAAGTAGACTTGATATGCAGATGCACAAATACACGCACACTCAGACGTGGCACAAGCACAAGCTAATCATAGGCTCTTGTTAAAATTACAGAGCATGGATGTATTCGTGGACTATGATCTTACCTTAGAAAGTTAAAATGCTGCTGGATTAGAGGACATGCATGTGACATCAGCGATGTATGTAAAACAAAGTAACAAATGTGCCCGTGCCAAAATAAAACCCTTCATTTCCAAAACAAAAAAGACAATTAAGGGGGAAGATTTGGCTTGCTCGTGCAGAAAAAAATGTTTCGGCCAATGCAAACCAGCCACAAGTCACTTTAAGGTTTGTCTGGCAATGTGTGTGATCCTACCCGCACAGAAACATCCACAAAGTCAGGGGTCGCCAGGTAGGCGGGATCCACAGTAGGCCAGGACTGTGACAGGACGTCTCCACCCCGCCGGAGAGTGCTGCTGATGGGGTTGTTCACCTGGCAAAGACCTGACCAAGATAAAACAATAACACTGTGGCATCACCGAAGAGCATTCAGAGCAACCTAGGCTAACACAAAAAAGCCCTGCCAGCATCTTAACCACTGACTGCAAAACCCCTCACAAGTGCCACCACTAATAGCCACTTGGTGTTGCAAACCAGCCAGCCGAATACTATCCACCTTATCAAACGAGTTGAATAGCTGAAATTATTCTTTTTTTTTCACCAAAACAGTTATGCAAAGAAAGAAAGGATGTGAAGTACCTATAAATTACAACAAGCGAGAGTGAAAGTGCAACACATTACCAGACGTCACTTATGCATGTCTCCTGTTTGCAAAACATTTTTTTTTTTTTTAGATCACACGCAAATGAGGTGATATCCACACCTTCCTTCCAAGCAGCCTCTAAAAATCTGGAGAAGGATCTATTTTCTAAAGTTGCTCGGTCTTCCTTTCTCGGTCTGTTTTCTACACTGGGCCAAGAACAAGGTTTTCATTAGAAGGACACTTAATGTATTTCAGGTGAATTGAGAACGGTTGGTTACATCATTCTTGGGTATTAAAAAAGGAGCAGTGTCAACACTTCCTCTTACAATATAATGTGCTAACCTTATGTTTGTACTGGCAATAAGTAAAGCGCAGATATCCCCCAAATTATGACCAAACTATTTGTGTATTAATAAGAAATCTACTTCTGGTTGTATAAACATGATAAGCTTGTATGATGTAAAACAAAAAAAAATCTAACTAATTAACTAAGTGAGACAATTGGTGAGGGTATCTTTTTGTTTCCACCGACCTGCCCAAAGTTCAGAAGCCAGGTGAGGTGCCATGGGTGCCGTCATCATAATCAATGCGGCCAGAGCATCCTCAAACTCCTCACTGTGCTGCACCACCCTCACGGTTGCACTCTGGATACAAACACATACAAGGGTCGTTAGAGTGATGCTCACCGAACTCTGAAGAGGCAATACGGTGTTCACTCACAGTCAACGTATTGGTAAGTCCCATGAGACGAGAAATGGCCGCGTTGAACAAGAAGTCCTCCGTGAAGTAATATGTTACCTAAAATGAATGGATTTTAAAAAAAAGGATGAACAGTCAGTTAGTAAAAAAAAAAAAGTATTTAGTGTTGCTATATTCTCATCATCAGTCATTCACTTGACTGAGGATTAGTGCTAAATCTGAAGAGAAAACAACATGCCCTAAGGACACAGCTCCAGTGTGTTATCGGCAGCTCTGAGTAGGTCAATATTTCCCAGCTTAGCCCACTGGGAGGAAAAAGCCCTTTAGGGATGGGTCTGAGAGAGGAACAGGCTGATCACTGAGGCTTTTTCCGAGGGGTGAATCAAAGCACAGCCTTGGCTTTGTGAGCTTAAGGCTAACAGGCCTGATGTCCTATAAAAGCTGCAGCCTTGAGGGGCAGAGGAAGAAAATCCAACCTGGCAGGAATGGCCATCTATTTATAAAGTGTGGGAGCTACTGAGTAGGTTTTAAATCAATTGCTAGCAAGTCATCCTCTTATACTCTGAGGGGGGGGTTCAGTTCGGAATGGATGATCAGGCTGCAGTGGCATGTAATGATTGACATATTAAGCTTGTCATAGCATGTTAGCATCTCATCTCGTGGTGCACTCAAAGTAAAAAAAAAAAGGTGAGCGAAGCAGTGGGCGAATCAGTCCTCTTGGTAAAGTCGAACTGACATGAAAACTGATACTTTAAAACCAGGCTGGCTACTGACCCCTACTGGTGAGAACTATTGCAATGGCTCAATATTGAGGCTACCTCTTGAATTACGTAGTTCTTGTCTTCCCAGATTTTCTTGGCTTCTGCCTGCTCCTTCTTTTTCAGCAAGGAGGGGTTGGGGATGTCACCGAGTTGTCGAGCACCTCGCAGCTTGGTCACCAGCTGCCACAGTTTGTTTTGCCAGCGCAAGACCCCAGGAAGTGCATCCTCTGGGGTGGGGTCAATTTCAAATCAGGATTACATTTGTTAAGAAAAAAACAAATAACTAACAGGGATATCTGACATCTTACTTTTAAGATTCCAGAGGATGTCCTGCTCAGGCGGTGCGGCATAAAGGATGTAGAGTCGGACTGTGTCCACGCCGTACTGCTGCACCACCTCTTGGGGGTCCAGACCATTGTGTTTGGATTTGCTCATTTTCTCCCATGTCACATCCACTCTTCCGCCTCCCAACGCCACTGGATCTTTTCCTAACAGAGGCAGGAAGAGTAAAAGGTCAGTGACAGCGTAGCTATTACCCTTCAAATATTATTATATTGAGCTGAGCAATTTAATTCTTTGACAAACTGGGTTTTATTCATAGAAACTATACTGAATAAAATTTAATATTTCTTTCTGACTATTGCTATTCCTTTGGAAATTGTGTGTGCGAATGCTGATATATGCTCAAACGGAGCGACAATCTATGGAACGGCTAGTTCATGCTGGTTCATACTAGCGAAAAGCATTGTGAACAAAATGCGGTAATTGTTTTGAATTTAAAATGGGAATGAAGATATTAATCTGTTTTGTTGAATGTTTCATTGGGACTGAATAGCTCAATTGAAAAAAAACCAAGGTCATTTAATTCACAATGGAACAAAAGAACAATTTTCAACTTTCCAGGAAAAAAAAAAAAAAAAACCCTCACTGACCAAAGATTTTTCACCATTAAAATTGCCACAGTTTTTCCCTAGAATAATATGACTGGATTAATGTCCAATTCAAAATTAATGGATTGAAAATTGAATTTTTGGAATGCAAAAAGTAATAGCCCACATACCCCATGCATTTTTTGGAATATATAGAAGAATTGGATGAATTGTGTATAGTAGTAGGAAGTAGGTATTATTAGTGTATAAAAAATGGAAAAACATGCTTGCATTACACAACTCAAAATGAATTAATTTTTAAAAAAAACTAGGTGCAAAAGCATTAGTGTTAATGCTTGACTGTCAGTACTGACACTGACTAAATTTCTCTACAAGAGTCTCTATTGAGAGTATCCTTGCTGATAATGCAAGACCTTCCTTCTCTGTAAGGCACTTTTGTTAGATTTCATCCTTGGACTTTTGAAAGCATTCGAGCAGCGAACATTGCAATAAAAAAAGTAAAAAAAATAAAAATACGATTATCCTTGCTGCGTTTGAGCAAGTATCACGTTATTTTTAAGCGTCCTTATTGGACAAAAATTGCATTTAAGTCTGCATGTCAGATTTAGTCTACATGTACCTGCAAAGTCTATCTCTTCTTTCGTTAGGTATTGGCCACTGTCTGCTCGTCGGAAAGTCTGGCCTTTGATCAGCCCTTGGACGAGTAGCTTTCTGAAAGGCTCCCTGTCAAAAGAAATGGACATGTAGAGACGAATGACGTGCACAATAATCCATCTGACATTGAACAAGAAAACAGACCTGTGTGCCACAAGTCCCTGGTTGTTGCAGAAGTGACAGAGAAAGCGTGCATAGTACAAATGCATGACGGCGTGCTCTTTTCCTCCGATGTACACATCCACGGGAAGCCAGTGATCCACTAGGTGGCGCTCAAAAGGCCTAAAGAAGAATATCACATTTAGTCAAACAGAAAATGGTCAAGATTCAAGAACTTTTATATTTAACGTAAAAGGTGCAACTTACACCTGGCTTACAACATAAATGTGGTATTTATTTATTTATTTATCTATGTGTGTATTTATTTATTTATTATTCATTCATTTGTTTGTTTGCTTTATTTTTCATAAACATAGTCGTGGCGAAAGGCAAAATAAAATGAATATATATATTGATCAGTAATGTCACTAAATGTAGTATTTTAAATCACTTGACCCAGATCCCACTCCGAGACTGTTTTCAAACATACATCCTGCCTTTTTCTCTGAGACTGTTGGAAACTGCGGTCTCTGTGGTCTTAATCAGAGAGGCAAGAAAAAATATTTTTCTGTGTAGAACAACACGGGACTGTGAGAATTTAGTGTGAGGTGCAAAATGTTCTGTTTTGCACACACCTTTCAGAATGCTGAGTTTTTGGAATTCTTTACCCCCCCCCCCCCCAAAAAAAAAAAAACAGTGATGTGTTTATCATCCCAGCTTTGATGACTCGCCTATCTTTTTTGCAGAAAAGCGCTTATATCAAAAGATATACCCGATAATGGTGCGAGTGAGGGGCTGCATGTGGCGAGCTTTTAAGGGTTGATGGTCAGCAGAGCGCTATCTACAGCATGTGTCGCACATGGCTCTGGTAATTACGCTCCTCCACACCTCTCTGCTCCTCTTCCTCCCTCCTTTGGCAACTGCCGTCTGGTGATAATTGAACCATGGGATAAAGTTATGAACTTGAAAGGCTGAAAATAATTTGGCATCAGGCCAACGTTCCTCTAATACATCACAACACACTATTTCCTCCCTTCTCCAGCTTGCTTCTCTCAGCATGCCCAGCGTCCTACTTTTCACTTTCGAGCACATAAGACTCAGCAGGCCGACTCAAATACACAAATAGTGTAATAGCTTTTTCTGTTGTGCTATAATACATTATGCCCAGAAAAAAAAAATAATAATAATGAATGGGATAGGAAGTCCTTCGCAAATGCCTTTTAAAGCGGATACCCTGCTCGGCCAAGAAGCTACCAAGACTAAAAATATGTTTTGTTAAGCTTCCGGTATCAGCGAGATCCCAGCAAGTGACAACAAGGGCTCCATAATCTCTATGGGCAGAGAGTTCAACTTTGCATGGATTTGCGTGTGTCTGTGTTGTGTGTGGAAGCATATATCTAAGTGGGTGGAGGAATATCCACACAAGCTATATTATGCATGCTTGAAATAGCTAAGTGGGAGAGTGGGTGATATTCGACAATCATGTGTGTCAGGATATGCTCCCTGATGCATATCATTATCGTGGATGAAACTGCACTTTTATTTAATACACCCGACTGACAACACTGACAAACATATTTAATGAGTTAGAGATTTAATATTGTGATTGGAGTAGTGCACAAATGTAAAAACGCACTGCACACAGCCAGCTCTAAAATGGTGGCACCTCTAAAGTTGAACACAATTTATTGTGGGATATTTATCATGTCAAAATTTTCATAAGAAATGCTGGAATTTAATAATAAAATCTTTGTAAATATCATTTTCACATTCACATTATATATACAGTATATATTATACTATTACCCTTGGAGAACACCTAAGGCACGTGGCAGCTTGCTGAATGCAAACTGACTTGAAGGGAAAAAAAAATACAGCTACTGCGTCTTATAGGTTTTGCAAAAACTAAGTTACAAGTTTGAATAACATTTGAATGGTAATGAAGACAACTGGAAGTAAGCCTCGTTCTGTGACTGTCTGGTCTCCAATTTTAAATGTTTATAGAATGCTTGGACTTGACCACAAAGAGCTTAGTACAAAAGGAGTACCAAATCACATGCCTAGCATGAGCAGAAAAAATCTCTGTGATAATTTGTATATGCATCAAAAAATGTAAACATTTTGCACATGACACTGACATTCAAAACTGCAAATATGTACTTTGATAATCAGAGGAGAGAAAAATGAAACAATATTGTCAAGTCACATACCTCTCTGTGTTATGGGGGTCGATGTAACGAAAATAATACCAGGCTGAATCTACAAACGTGTCCATGGTGTCAGTCTCTCTTTTTGCTGGGCCATTACATCTGAAACGAAAGCCAGAAAAAAAAAGTTAGCTGGGACAACATCAATATTAAGCTTGCAAAATAGAAAGCCAACAGAAGAACAGCCTCTGTTTGTATGCCGACAGAAATGGCATCTCTATGTGATATTTATATGTGATAGCTGTGTTAGTGTGATGCTGCCTCCATCTGGCTGCGGAGGTCAAGCCTCTGTAGACAAGCACAGTTGAAAGCAAACTGGCACGGAAACATTGGTCCCATGCCCTGACAAGCAGGCTGTGCTAACAAGGGAATGATCATGTATTTGTGTTGGAAATGTCACCTTGTGCCCTGTTTTACCCCCAGCCAAACCGTATTTGGTTCGTGATGTGAATCTGCCAACAGAATATTTAACAGAGGCAGGGAGAAGATTTATAAAAAAAAAAAAAAAAAAAAAAAAGACAGGATTTCAGTCACCATGCCGTGTTTACTTGTACTTGAATCAAGAAACGGAACATTGAAGGCATCTGCTTATCACTTCATAATGAGTCTCAAAAGAGTTTGAAAATATCCCAGACTGCACACAAAAAACCCAAAAAGCGACTCTGAGCTTTCTTCAATATGCCTCATCATTATTCAGACTTTCTGTCCGACATTTTCCGTAAACAAAATCATGACACGCAAAGTGGCAAAACCCGGCCATCTACCTTACTAAACTATAAAACAAGCCAGTGATGATGAAATAAGACCGTGAGGTTGCCTAGCAACAACACTAAAGCGTTAATATTAATTTTTGAAAGCCAGGTGTTATTTCACAAAACTGAAAATAGAGAAGCCAAGCCAAGGCTGTGACCAAACAACTCAAACAGCCAGAGTGACATGAAAAAGATCTTCTGAATGTGGAAGATTTCACACCAGAATGGACAGAATGTGGTGACTGCACAGACAAGCTGGTACAAAGATCTGCTTTGATGACACACACGAAATGATTCCACTAAAGTGAAATTCAATTCAGGAACTTTGTGTCACGTGTACAATGAGGAGGCACCAAATGCCAAACAACTGGGACTCAAAGACTCAAAAGCAATTTCTGTCGTGCTGGGAGCAAAGTGTGCAACCAGTCTAAATTAACATACTTCTAGTTGTAGCTACAGATCCCTCGGAGACTATAAAACAGACTAAAACCGTTACCAAAATCTGAATTATCCTTCTTAACATATTTATCGAATAAAACTGAAAAGTGAAAATGTTTGAAAACAGATGAGGGAAGAGAGTATCAACAGGCCAACTGAACTTTGGGTCTCCATCTGTTCCATCCTCATCTGTCAGCGGTACCAACATGGCTTCTCTCTACGCGGGACTTTGCGGCACGACAAAAAAACGGCTTCGAGACGGGCTAAGCCGAGCCAGGGTTCAGTTAGCAGAGCTGCAGAGAGTCGTGATGAGCACACAGGATATGACTTCCTCAAGGACAGATGAAGCTCCATCCCAGCCGCACAGCTCTCATCACTGTGTTCTTCCGTGTTCCACTCAAACTTTAATTGGACATGCTCGACGAGTGAAGGGAACAAATTTCCACCGACACTTAACAGCGGAGACGAGATAGAGAATGAGACGATAACAGCGCCATTGCGATTACGCCCATCAATCACACCTGATGGGAAGAATTCTTGTGGCTTTGTGGAAGTGTGCAAACACAATCTGATGACTTGTGCCATCCACAGTCGAGTGGGCCATTGTTTTAATCAACATGGTGCCATGGCAGTGATTAGTTTTATTGAGCCGCAAATTCCCATCTCAGCGCCAGAAGTCAATCTGCATTTTCTGGTTATTCAAACACCGAGTTCATTTACAGCCAATAAGGTGTGCGCACACGTGAAATTTCACTGCACAATATTGTGAGCATTCTGTGCTTCTCTGATCTTGGACACCCTTTTGAACAAAACTCAATCAGACACAAAACGATAATGATTGCATAAGTTGCAGTCTCCCATTTGAAGCTCCATCTGCGAGTCGTCATTTAGTCACGAGAAATTACAGTAATACAGCATCGTTTTTCTGTTCTCATTCTGCAAATATAACTATCAACAGTCTCCATTTCTGCAATGTTCCATCCAAAGCAAGTAACATTCTCTATCTACCCTTTCTGCTTTCAATTTGCAACATGACACATTTGAGCAAAACCACTGATCTGATAATGTGATTCTACACAATGGAGTGGTGGGTGATTCAGAGGCTGCTTGTCTTGCTTTCGTGCCTGCTTGCATGTCAGCAGGGCCTGGAGAGTCTTGATCTGACTTAAAAGGACTTCAAGAGTTCAAGGGCGAGGAACGGCTGTGAAGCTTAAAATGGTAGGAGCAATTAAAGTATCTTGACGGCTACAATGTTTTTTTTTTTCTTTTTACCATTTGATGCACTTCCCATTGCTAAGAGCTTATGAAGATTGAAACAATTGAAATGAATCTTACAGGTTGAAGATTTTCTAGATTTGCATTTCATGAGTAACCCGATGCCTTGAGCCACATTTGCACCACATTTTGTTATCCAGGCCGCAAAGTGTCTTTGTGCATAATTATTAAAGCAAAGCGGTTATTTAAAGGACTTTGAGAGCAATTAGCTGTGTTTGCAAAAATAATTCCCCTCCACAATCATTTGATGTGGTCATTAATTGAGTGGTGCAACCTTGCAGCTGGAGAACTTATAACCTCCGCGTTGCACAAAACACATTACGTTAGCGAGTGTTCATGTCAGCTAATGGCTTACGGCTGACATTACCATTTACTATAACCAACATGCCTCATTGTTAAAAATAAAACTAGACTTTCTTCCCTGAGAGTATTCCATAAACCGCAGGATTGCTTATATGACAACAATCTTACCTTGGACATTTGCAATTGACCCAATCGTGGGCAGCCTCCAGAGGCGATGCCCCCTTTCCGGTGAGAGACGGCAGCTTTGGCAAGGTTATTGGTAAATGTTCCTCGGGGACAGTAACTGGGCCACAACGCCCACAATGCACCACAGGGATGGGTGTGCCCCAGTAACGCTGTCTTGAGATCAACCAGTCCCGAAGCTTGGAGCTGGTAAGGTGGCCCCCCACCTTCAGCTCCCTGGCCTTCTGGGTAATGGAGTCAAAAGCCTGGCTTCTGGTGAGTCCTGAGAACTGTGACATGTGGAGGAAGAGGAGGAGAAGAAGCACACAGATAGATGTGCATGTCAGATATACCTGAGAAATGAAAATGGCATATTTTCTGTGGTTGTCATCACCTTATCAGAGTTAATGACAATTTGAGTCCCATCGTCATTGCTCTTCAGAACATTGATCCACGTTAAATTCAGATTTTTGGCCACAGATAAATGTTCCTCACTGCAGTCCGGTGTGCCTGGTGTGCAGTGAGAACATCACACAAAAGACAACACAATTGCACACTTACATAAGGAGAACTATTCAGTAGAGTTCTCTTGAGAATGCTCCACAATGCTCCCTGACATTACTGTGACGCGACTAATTGTTAGCAAACACTTAGAGTGCAACGCCAGTCGCTGTGAAACAAACAGCCTGCAGCACTTGGACTCACAATCACGTAGCTAACTTACCAACCACAGTGTCTAGATAGTCATCAAAAGCCTCTTTCTGAGATATCACCACAGGAACCTCGTGGCCGGTGAACAGGTTGACAGCGGTGACCTCTGTCAGGGAGTCTGCAAATCAGAAGGCAGGGGGATGAAAACAAAGCAGCGCTGCCTCCCCTGATGGCTGATTAACACTTTCAATCCCAATGATCATACACCTACAGATTGAAACAAAAAGTTTTTTTTCCGGTAGACAGTAGCACATTCGGTCTCACTGCCACTCAGTTTTATTTTTTTTAGATATAAAAGAACCCAGTTGCCAACCGCCAAGGGATTTATATATTAACAGTTAAAAATAGCAGGGAATTTTACATAAGCCTAAAACCAAAAATGGCTAAGTACTGCTCACAATGATGCTTACCTTTGCCTGGCTGACAGGCTTTCTCTAGCACAGAACGGACTGAGCTGCTCCCATGAAGAAGTCTGTGGGAGGGCAGGATGGCCAGGTACGCTGCACCAAACACTGCCTCTGGGGAGGAGCTGTACGCCGACAGACACTCCCCAGTCTCCTCTCCACTCACCTGGGAAATGAAAAAACATTATCAGGGTGTTTCTTTTAATTTGCATGATTTGACAAGGCATTCACGTGAATATGTGCTACTAACACATGGTTTAAAGATTTTCTGAGAAATCACATAAGCTTAAAAAAAGAAAGTAGCAGGTTGGTGAGAAAGATGAAAGCTCGTGGCTGAAGAGGACAAGTGCTTCGTGAAAGAAGGTCAAGAGTTCCAAAGAAAGCAAGGAATGATGAATGAATAAATAACCAGCAGAGACCAACCTTGAGTTTGAAATCAAAATAGCAGCCAGTGCACTCTCCAATCCAATTTGCCTGCATGGCTTTGACCCCGTACCACTCTGGAAGGTCAGACAGGCTGTCCAGAAGAGGCTTGAGTGGAGGGAAAAAGTCTTAATTAGATACAACTTTACTATTTTGCAAATTCTTAAGACAGATTTGTTCACAGGATTTACTTTCAAAAACTGTTTTGCCTGACTTTTTCAGATCATCCTGTAGAATACAGTTATTGCGATACGCAACCTATGCATATCAACCAAGTTGAAGTCAAAATGTCACAGCTGTGCAAAGGCCTGTGTTGTTATACCTCTCCATTTTCCTTTCAGGCTGTCACAATCTATTACCCGCAAGCACTCCAACTGTGACACTCGCCATTCATTTCCACAACCATATTAAAATGTGAAACCAAACACAATGGCTATGGTCATCACTTTCATGACAGCAGGACAAAAACTATACCCGGAAATTATATCAGTCTCGGAAGATAAGCACGAAAAAAACCAAACATTTGTGTGCTACAGGACTGTGATGGGTAAGGGCTGTCTCCATGGCAACAATTAAAAGCTTCAACACCATATAGAGACCAAAGCGTGTGTGAGTGTATGCGCTTCAGCAAAGAAATGTTAATATATGCTTCGACACCTGGTTAAGGATTTGATCCAGACACAAAAATTGCAGCAATTTGCAAAGATGACTTATTTTATGATGTCGGCCAGAATGAAATCAGAACGACAGGCTCCTTAATACGTCAATCATATCACAGTACACTTAAACCCAGAGCAGAAAAAAAACTCACTAATTTATGCTCTCCCAAATTTTTATAATTGCCTATCTTAATATTTCAAATTGCAAATATACAAGTTGAGTTTTTCTGCAAATGGTTGAGACAAGGTATAGGATATAATATTTTGGAACTAAAAAGTGTGAGTGTTAAGAAAAGTAGAAACTCAACTATATGCAAATTTGTTTCCCTCGCGATTGAGTAAACATTTGGAAATTCCACACAGCGTTTGACAAAATAATCAAACTTACTAATGATTGTTGTCATCTGAAATGATTTTGGAAAAAAATAACAAGAGCGCGGCATAAATATAATCTGAAATTAATGTTGTCGAGCAGACATGATGAACAGGCAAGTGAAGAAATGCACGCCGAGGAAATCACGGGCACGATTGGCATGCTCCATTTGGCCCTTCTGTCTCTCCATCTGCCTCTCACTTCTATTTCTTAGCACCTTCTTCATTCTTCCTTCCTTCTTTCCTTCCTTCCCATTTCTCCATTTGTGAAAATTAGAAATGCATGAACACATTGTCACAGAGGGCTGCTCCCACCTCCACTCATACCTCTGACATGGACCATCATGGGCGACTTCAGCGTTGTGGCCAAGAAACATGCAAGGTTTGAATATGGAAATGATTGCTTTTATGGCCCCATTAACGGCCACGCATTTTTCTTTTTTTTACAAGGCCTTGGATGAATACATTTTCTTTAAAGTTAGTTGAGAAAGAAGAGGATGCACCGTCATATTGCCCGGCCATTATTCTGGCTTCATTACAAGTGTGAAACACACATTGCCTGTCAGTCAAGGCTCAGTGTTGGCATGGGTGGTAAGTCGGTATTCATTTATGCAATGTTTTTTTTTTTGGTCCGTCTTGAGTGACAAGCAGGCTCTCATGAGCAAAACTCCCTCGTCTTATTCATGCGCATACAATGCAAAGTGCAATGAGGTACAACTAGCAATCATCACAACTACTCCAACTTCAATGGCCCACTTTACATTTATGTGCTTATACTCTTTTCTTTGAATATGCTGTCAAGCTAACAAAGTAGGCTGCAAAAAAAACTGCATGAGCAAAATCCCAAGCACCTACTGTATGATTTTAGACACAAGTGTACCTTGCCGTAGTGTGTGGTCTTGATGAACCACTGAGTGAGCAACTTCTGCTCCACCAGAGCACCAGACCTCCAAGAACGACCGTTTTCATCCACCTGCTCATCGGCCAGCACTGTTTGATCGACGGGGTCCCAGTTCACCACACCCTGAATGGCACACAAATTGCTCATGAAGAATGAAAGCAGTGATTAAGAAGTAGCTTCAATTGAAAGCACCAGACTGTAGGCTTTATTTAAAGCTTGTCATACTTCATTACACATTATCAAAGGCTTTCTATAGAAGACCTACAAAATCATCCCTGTCAGTCCGGAAGCCCGACTTAAAAGCAATCATATTCCTTTCCAAAGAAACCCTAGAGTAAGTACTTTGATGTAAACGCTAGTCCTACCTCTTTTTGATAAGCCAGCCCGGCTTCAAAGAGCTTAATAAAGAGATATTGCGTCCACTTGTAGTAGTCAGGAAGGCAAGTGGTCACTTCCTGTCAAAGAAACATAGTATTAAAAATGAGGTTAAGCAAAAATGCAGTTTGACGTGTTCCAACAAACCCGGTCCCAGTTAAAGCAAAGGCCGAGGCTGTCTAACTGCTCCCGCATAGACTTGATGTTACTGTGGAGGAGAAAGAATATAAAAAAAATCGAGAGTAAGAGGGTTTAAGCTCTTGAAGCCGCAAACAAGCCTTTGGTACCTTTTCGTCCAATCCTCTGGATCAAGACGTCTCTCAATGGCTGCATTTTCTGCTGGGAGACCAAAGGCATCCCAGCCCATTGGGTTTAATACCTAGAGGTCAAGAAAAAGTGTGTACTGTCTATAAACACTGAGCAGCAAGTTCTAAGAAGATTGATCAAGTAGAGGTACCGTATTTTCCACACTATAAGGCGCACCAGTTTATAAAGCGCACCTTCAATAAATGGCGCATTTTAAAACGTTGTCTATATATAAGATATATACATTTGGCCCGCGGGCCGGACTTTGGACATGCCTGCTGTAGTGGCTCAATATTGGTCCATATATAAGGCGCACCTGATTATAAGGCGCACTGTCGACTTTGGAGAAAATTGGAGGTTTTTAGGTGCGCCTTATAATGCAGAAAATACAGCACTTAAAAAAAATGGATTCGTCAATGCATCGCAATACTTCCCCACGCAACTCGAGATCCACTCAGCAATTTCACCATACAACTCAATATAGCAAATGGCCACATTCATATGCACACAGCACTATGGCAGGTGGCTTTCTGCTCACTAAGAGCCAAAGGTGATGAAAGCAAAGCAGTGAAATTCACAGTAAAGAAAAGCACACAGTGATAGAGTCGAGGACCGGAGAGGATCACTGCGCAGACCTAAACAGGTTTGATGTTTCAGAAGAGTTGGTATCCTTGGTAACTGCATTGCCTAACTGCTTCCTTTTTTAAAGCTGAGTACTAGATGGAATCAGGCTAAGAGAGCTAAGAACTGTGGGCCAATGTGGCGAGAGGAGGACATTGATCCAAGCCAAAGACACCCTGTGCAAATAAGGGGGGAGGGGGTCCTCATTAGCTCTACTGTTCTTTATTCACTGTTGAACTCTGTTAACGTGAAACCCTTGTCTGCTCTAATGGAGTGGCTGCCTAAGCTCAAGGTTCCAAGAGACTGGCAGTGCAAAATCATCTTTTCACTGTTAATAGCTTGAGTGGCGCTTATTCCCATGCCTGCTGAATTCAAGTAGACCTGTCCCACTTTTCACAGGTGCATTCCTAATCCACCATTGTGAGGACACAAAGAGTGACAAGTGGAGTGGAGAAATGGATGGGGGGGTTGATTTCATGACAAAATCTGTCGACTGTAGCGTGGAATGAGTTGGTGCCATTGTGGCAACAAAATCTGACTCGTTACTTCCGCCACAAAAAAAATAATTTGCAGATATATTCTAAGTCGTACTCCATATACATAGTTAACTAAAGTGTGCCAACAAAGTAATTTAAAACAATAGTACTCTTGTATAAACTAAATACTAATTTGCTATCACGCCAAGCTACAAACTCATTATACAAATGTTTTTTTTCTTTTTAAATTGTGCATTTTACAGCCACACAATTTTTTAGTACCACTTGTTGCAATCCTTCAGCTGAGTCAAGTGTTTTGTTTTTCAAATGGCCATTATAAGTTTGTTAATTTGGGACTGCCGACATTTCTCCAGGGTAAAAAAAAAATAGTTGACACGTAGCGCACACAGGAACTGCGCTCCACAAGCTGGAAATAGCAACAGTGCGTGACCATCTATTGAGTGCACCTTCATTAATTAACCGGGGATAGACCGTGTGTGCATACAGTAGAATCAGCCTGACTTTTCTGACAGATGCTGAGAGAACGTAGGCTTGTGTGACAGTCATGTTATTTTAGTTTCGGGTAAAGCTAGTTGTTTTTCCCCCCCGCAGATGACAGCACGTAATCTAAGATCCACCTGGGAATGAAATTCAAGGGGCTTGCTATGCAACAAGGGAAGCAAAGCGGTAGGGACTGAACGAAGGTTGTCATCAAAGCTGTGACTCGTTCATGAACGCCTACATTTTTCGTGGATGCAAACTAGCGTGTGGTCATCAATTCCTGGTTGATTCATCAACTCCTGGTTGAACATCAATGGTGGAAAATGTCAACTAGGACCAACAAAACGTTTATTTTCTATATACTGAAATCATTGCATTTATTGCTTATGTGGTCATGGCTATGACACAACAAAAACAGCTGACGAACCTGATAACCTCTCATCCTCTGAAAGTGGCCGATGACGTCGCTGATTGTGTAGACCCGCACGTGGCCCATGTGCAGCCGTCCAGACGGGTATGGAAACATGGAGAGAACATAGAACTTTTCCCGGTTTGAATCCTGCAATGGAAAAAGGCAGTGAATATTTTAGGAAGATGAGATAATAAAACCTGAATTGATTCTCTTGTAAATCATATAAAATGCAACTGTTCTTTCAAAGAGGCGGCATTAAGCATGTGGCAGTGAAGAAAAAGAACAATAACTCATCACACGCACAAAAAACTTGTGTATTTCTGTATGAGGCTCCAACGCACTCTGATTGTAGTGTCAGAAGAGAGTCTGAGCCGTTACAGCATTGAATGGATGGTTTACAGTCGCAACACTGTTACCGTGGCAACCGGGCAAGTGCCAGATACATCAAGCTATACATGATTACAGGAAACCTGAGCCATGAATTTTTCAATAAATTAATTAGGACCAGAGCTGTCACGAGCACACTTCATCATTGTCGTCTGCACCATCAGACTATTAGGATGTATAATCAGCCGGAGCGTACGAGAGTAATAGCGGAGCATCATTTGGGTGGATGACTAATTATTGCCTAATCAAGTAATTTAAAGAGAACATTTCCCAACATTATTTTGGGTGGATTGTTTTAGAAGAACAATAACTACAAATGAAGAAAACTTACTTTAGTTTTATTAATACACCGCTACTGCATGAATATACAATGAATGAATCTTTCCTCTGGGCACTATTTAATTCGCTGCATTTTTGTTCTTTTTTTTTTAGATCTTTGACAATTGACAATTTCTACTCTTAACCAGGGAACAGGTTGGCTTGAACAGCATACTAGAAGCTAATTACCGTGAATGTTTCGTGCACTCTTGACCAAGCCTTCAGTTCCACTGATCAATATTACAGCATTGATCACACACCAACCTATCATTATGGCTGGGGAGTATGAACATCTCAGATTTTCTTTCTTTTGGGGGGGGTGGAATCAAGTTTTGATTTTAGTGTATTTTCCTTTGCTTATGACATCATTTGAATTGAGTTTTGCTCTGATTCTTACCCTTTTCTGAAAATTTCTTCAGTTTTTAATCTATTCACTAAGCAACTTTTTTTTATTCACTGAGCTCCTTTCTTGACATTAAAAAAACAATGACAAATTTATTCAACTCATGTGCGTTTCTTAATTATATTGATATTATTAAAAATAGTCACTAGAGGGATTGGAAAATTCATTCAAGTGGCAGCAACAACTATGCTTTGTAAACTAACAACATTCCGTTTGCAGTCATGTTGTTAGTGCAAGCGGTGCAGGAATGTACTGTGAGCTATAGAAGCATCCTAACAAATAAACTGAAACTAATCAATAAAATGAATTATTTGTCTCTTTTCATCATAACCAGAATTTCTCTTACAACGCTAATAAGCACACTCACGTATGAGGTTGGCACTGTACCTTCTGCTGTGAGTCCTTGCGCCACTGCGCCATGATCCGCGGGTGCCACCATTGCTCCACTCTGCATCTGGTTTCTGGCCGATACTCCCTCTCCCACACGCCGGTCTCACTGAACAGCGTGCGGATAGCGGGGGACAAATGGCGGTGGACAAGGTTCAGGACACTCTGACGATACGGAAGCATCCGTATCCTTAACATCTTCATGATTCTGTCATAGAAAACAAAGACAGATGCTGAAAGTCATTGTTTCAAAACAGATTGGACGAAGGAATTTTGGTTTGAAGCGGAAGCACATAACGCAAAAGTATTGGGACACCTGGATCTTAATCTGCTTTCACATTCTTCCACACCATATGCATCCCACCATGTCTTTATTGTAAGGCAATGTAAACATATATATGGGCTAAATTTTGAGTGGGAGCCAAATGATGAAAGAAATGATGTTTATTTTTAAAATATTGGTTTTTTTTTATGGATCATATAGCAAGTTTTATTAAAATCAAAATCTGAGAATTAATTAACAGCACCTCGGCTGGTTGCAGTTGAATTATTATAATAATAATAATAATAATAATAATAATAATAATAATAATAATAATAATAATAATAATAATAATAGTAGCCTGAGGACTCTCTTCAGAGTCTGCTATTGTGAGCAGGCCAACACGTTAACACTACACCGATGCAGTGGCATATCTCACATCGGATAATCTCCGCAAGCAGACAGAAAAAACAGTGAATGAGGTCCGTAATCGCTAATACTTGGAAATCATGCAGAATTTTATGAGAAGCTTCATTCTGAATATATGATGACTGGAGTAACTGACTGAAAGTGAGCAAATCCCACCTCTAATAAAGGATACAAAAAAAATCTGATTAAAAGATAGTTTGCAAACTATAAATGGCAATTTAATTAAGCAGAGCAGCGTAAAAGATTAACAAACTAAGCTGTGTGACAATTTCACATGTCCTTGCTCACCAGCGCTTGTGAGAACGTGTCCTTCAAGAATCACTGCAGCATGTCAGCAGTCAAGGCAGGGTGAAAGACTCATGTGTTTCTATGGTGGCCATTTGGCTAAACCATCTTTTAAATAAAGGGACTACAAACTTGTTCAAGATGTTCCCAATTTTTAAATTCCGCATTCCAAAGGGGGGAGTTCTGCAAGAAGATATACGAGTGAAACTGAGTTTGGAAACAGAGGTTTGCAGAGGGCACTTTATGCATCATAAAAACTGAAATATGGTTTCTGTTATAAATTGACTGATCAATAACCTAAGGTTTTAAAATGGTAAAAGAGCTACACAAACCTTTGATTAACCTGGTAGCAAATTAGCAAAGGAAGCTGTATCGATGACAGCGATGACAACTCTGATGCAATTCAGTTCGAGACCACTGCAAGAATCAATCGCGATCAATATACATATTGCATATATATTTATATTGCATATATACATATTGCATATATCAGGTAGTTATCGCTAGTATTATCCAATTATTATAAGAATTACCATTGATTTCTTCACAGTTGCGTCTTTCATGCAGCTTTCAAAAGTAAATAACAAAAGGTGGAGTGTTTATTACCTTTTTGGATTTTCATCCGCGTCCTTGGATATATCATGGATCAAAACTCTATAGTGGAAATATGATGTGCAGCCTTAAATGGAGCTGTCAGTGACCTGCTTAGACGGAGCATGACTGCTCCAAGAGCGCTGCCATATTGTTTTGAATAAACTTTATTGAGACGGACAAAATGATGACGTAGGGTGTAACACTCAAAAAGAACAATAAAAAGCAACCACAACGAATTACATTGCAGCACCTAAACGACGTAGAAACTATCAGATGGCCTTCATAAATTAAAAAATATATATACTATATGTATATAATGTATTTATATATTTATAATTTTTATTTATTTTATTTGATTTTTTTTATATTATATATATATATATATATATATATATATATATATATATATATATATATATATATATATATATATATATATATATATATATATATATATATTTCATGACTTAAAATTTACAAAATATATATATATATTTTGTAAATTTTAAATCATCAAATAACAATTCTAATCTGTGTCAGACAGCAATTTATAGTAGCAGTAAAACAGGTTACAGTGTCAGTGGAAAGTATCTAACAATTAACGGTATCATTAATGATTAACGGTGATATAAAATTAACCGAACAGCACACAGAACAGCAACCAGGGCTGTGCATGAGGGACTGTAGACCCAAATGGTGGCGCTTCAGTACATTTGGGGGTTTTGCATATTCCAGTGCACTCCTGCCAATCTTTATTTAAATGACCCAAGTAAATGAGGTCACCTATAATCCAGTACAGATCATAAAATACGACTGAAATGACTCTGAAGTGCTTTCTCAGGAGGGTTACCATATGAGGGGAACATTTCTTTGATGCCAGTATGGAGAGACTGTTGGCTGAGAGATCACCTCCACCAGCACTGCTCCTCATCACAGAGAGGCTCCAGTGAAGAAGGCAATCTTTGATCTAAAATGCGGAAAGAATGAAGGAGTCCAAGCTGATGCGGGGGAGACCGACGCCTGACATCTGGAAGATAAACACGAGGCATCACTGTTGCCCCGCAGTCATACATCAGAGGCAAGTGGACACTTTTACTTCAGGTTAGGTGGATGAGTGAAGGAGCAATGCGTTTTTACCACAGCGGAAGCATAAACTCTCCACACTACGCACGACAAGATTTCTACAGATCAATAAATCGAATTCTTCCTCATTTTGATTGAGAACTGGATCCGCTGTTGAATTAAGTTTGTAATTTTTTGCAAAAAGCAACATCCTGACAAGAAACGCTTGAATAATTTGTATAGTACGATGAGATGTGCATATTCATAATTCACAACAAAAAACACATTATAAACCTCAATGGATGAAGAATCAATAAAAACTGAAGGATTATTTTTGGAACCAAGGATCAATTTTCCTCCATCATAGAAACACATAGGAAGAATTATTTGATTAATATTTTGAAACATTTCAAGAACATTTAAATGACACCCTGATTGAATTAAGTTTTTACACATAATATTTTTTCAGCCTATGTCCGCTCTCACGCATTTAAGTATCCAAGCAACTGTCTGCTACCCTGGCAACAGCACTGATTCGAATCAGATCCAGGTTCTGTAAATTCATAAGCACAGATTGGTTTTCTTGGAGAAACTATCAAATGTTGTGAGGCACAGGTACCTTGTGCAATTTAGCTGAAGAGGATTTCATTGTTCTGCCTGTGAGCTACCTAATTGTTTCTGGCATAGATAAGAAAAGAAAAAAACTTTTTTTAAACTTCTTCAATTGCCCTTGGCGAATAGTCTGCATGTGTTGTTTTTTTTAATCCATAGAAGAGTTTTAACATGGGCTTGAGGGAAAAATGATAAAAACAAAATGTAGGGACAGGTGGCAGCTTCATGCTGTCTGTGCTGGCAAGTTTGATGTCACAAATCTCGCAGCAACTGACTAAAAACAAAAACAAGGTATGGAATTACTTCTGAGAAAATGTCTCATCCTATTTCAACGGTCCATCTCAGTGTTCTACTTATTTTCATTTCTCTCTAATGAGCTGCATGCCCAAAATAGTAGCTGCGTATCATTCCACAAAGACATTTTTCGTCAATTCCTTTTTTTTTTTTTTTTGGTTGTGTTCAAAGTGAGCATTTGTGAATTGCTCTGTTGCTTTTGGGTCTCAGCAGATTGTTGGTTGTTTTTCAAACAAATCTCTTTTGAAAGGAACCAATCATCCTACTCTACCCACATCCGCCTCCCTGTTGCCTCCATGACAAAAAAACGGTAATCACCCCGATGATTCTCTCTTCTTGTTTCTGGGGACGATTACGTTTCACGAACAGAGAACCGCGAGACAAATGACCACACAGAGCAACTGGAGCAGCGGTGCGTTATGTGCAAAACGATCTCTGAATGCATCTGGGTGGGGACTTGCCTTTATTTGTCCAAGGTGACCTAGAACAACTGTGCACTTCCCAATCAATCGAGCTAGGTTGGCGCTGTTTGGAGCACAACGGAGAAGCAATCTCACACCATCTCAAGAACGGCAAGAAGGTTCCTGACGGGTCCCAGCATGCCCCCGACTTTCGTTTTCTGTGATGTTATTCCCTGGGTGTATTTCACATTGACAGACTCGTGTGTTCTTCACTTATCTGTTCACACGGAGGAGAGAAGCATGATATGTAGGAGGGTCAGCTGTGTGGTTAGAAGAACATCTTAAAGCATCAGCCTTATCAATCACTCTGATCTTGATTGTGTTTTGTTGCGGTAGCCACTTGAAGAAGAGACTAGATGTGTTTTCTGATTGTTATCCTTATGTTGCAGACTGTTTGACATTCTATCAGTACCCAAGGATTTTCTTCTCGAATGACTTCTTAATTTAACACCAAGGAGTTGCATCTTTAGAGTTCACTGAATACTCTAGGACAGGCTTTTCATCCCCATGCATGTTGCGCAACCTAAATTTCTATTGACTTGATGTGTGGTGTGTAGCCAGCCGACAGATTGAATCCTGCAAAAAGAGACGAAAGTAACTGAATGTTTGGATTCTGGTTTGTAATCGAACCTTACCTTACTACAAACAAACGCTCGATCAGGCGGAGTGGAAGGCATGGGTCGCCGATGACATCATCAGAGGAGACTTTGCGGTTTATCTGTACAAACACATTCTCATACATGGACAACAGTGAGTCAATTTCTACTAAACATGATGAGGTGAAGCTAGGAATCGACTGTGTTTCATCCCACAACGGCGCAAACATCCTCTTTTGTCTGCACAAGTCTTGGAAAATACTATGCCAAAAGAATGAAAACACACATGCTCACAGTTAGATTGCACTTTGACCCCAGACTTGCGCCGGGCATAAAAACAATAAATTTTCTATAGCTTTTGTCTTCATTAGGATCACATGTTGCAAGTTTGAACTTATCCCAGCTGACTTTAAAAATGAGGCAGGGTACAACACAAACTGGTCATTAGGCTTTTGCAGGGCACAGAACCTTTGGCTCTGAAGCAGACGTGCTTTCCACTAGTCCACCGTGCTGTACGTTCTTCTTTTCATATTCTCAATAGTGTAATAAATTTTTTTTTAGTTTAGTCCATTTATGTATGATTTACAAATGTATTGATTCACATGACTTTCTACTGCCATTCATTTCAAGACTGTTGTCTTGAATCAGACGTTAAACGGTGACAGTGAAGTATTAGGACCGTCTTCCTCCACTGAACATACTGTGTTGTTCCTCATCAGTGGACTCCACTGTTCTCACACCTCCAGGGAGAGCCCCATTTGGTTGCCGTGGTGATGAGTCCTGGCAGTGATTGGTGATATGACAGGCCCACAGGAGACAAATCGGGGTTTCTCCAGACTGCGATGTGAGCGCGGAGCTGAACTTTGCAGTTATGAAAACGCACAGACCTAATTCTTTGTTTCTAATTAAGTCAGAGTCTGCGTTTTAGACTAATGGTGTCTGATCCAGCACAGAGCGGCTACCGGCCAGCCACATGCCACAAATGCTTCCTCATCTCAGCTTCCTGTGGAAAGAGCCGCACTTTGAGTAAATGAATCTTTTATGCATTCTCCTTTGGCACAAGAGACTTTATCTTAGTCCCATTTGTATTTTTGTCACCAAACCAATTTACATTTTTATAGCATAATTAATGAACAAGAAAACCATTTACATTTTTGTTCCGTTCACACAATGGCATATCTGAGACGGAGTGACCTGTGTTTAGAAAGAGTGAAACGTTTGACTGTGCCCAACTGGAACTAAATAAGCGCCAAATTGTCTGCGAATAAAAAGGTTTGCCGTCATAATTAAAACAGAAGAAGAGGGCGAGCGCTTTCAGATGCAAATTGAGGCCAAAGGGTTTTTCAATTCAGCTGACCATCACATCAAATCTACAAAGCCAGGCCCTCATAAAGCAAATGATGCGATTTACAGAGGCAAACAGTTCCTTCAAGTGATGTTTGTTGACTTCATCAACTGCTAAGAGAATAGCCAGAAGAGAATAATCAATGTCTTTGTTATTCCCGTTCGGCAATCCAGTTCTGCCAATAACTCATTGTCATTTTTGAGACATTACATAATTATGATTATAATGCAGCCATTATTATTTATTACTCCTCCCCCTTCCCTTTCCACAGAGGACAAGAGGTGAGGTAACATGAAAGGACAATTAGTTCATTGTTCCTGTTTTGAAAAGCATTGTAAAATCCCAGAACAAACACAGAAGCTTTACTTGGTTGTAAAAAAATAAATAAATGAAAAAACAAATAAAAAATCATCGCTTTTCATGCTTTTTAAACCAACAGCCAGGTATTGTCAACTCAACTTTGATACTATCAAACTTTTATCAATTGCTAATAGAAAGGCCATATTACCTAATTACCCAATGATAACAAATACTCTGAGCCAACTTGTTTGTCTTTTTAAAAAAAATAGATATTGACAAAGTGTAGTATTCACTATCAGTCTTGTAGCCAACAATTAACACCAATTAATCATCTCAAATAATGGCTAATATGTTGTTTCTCCAAATCGGTTGCCGTCATTGTTCATCCTCCGTCTTTTTTTTTGTCTTTCTCAAATTAATGAAAAAATAAGAGGCTCAACATGTCTAATTTCAAATAACACCGATAGTTATTTAAGTACAGTAACGAAGTATTTTACTTCGTTTCTTTTCACCACTGTTGGAGAACGGATCCGGATTATGACAGAAACATACAGTGCATGCATCCCTAGCTCTCCTTCTTTTTCGTTTTTCCTTTGGTGAATGACAACGAGGAGGGTAAATGGATTGAGGGGAGCCACGCAGGACACAGTTGGATGAGGAGGAAGGGAGGAGGGGGTGCGCGCGTGTGACAGCCATTGGACATTTCCATTCCCACCAGTCGGGAAGAGGATAGAATCTCTCCATCTGGATCGGCGCAGTTAAAAATCACCAGCGGATCGTCCCACGCACCATGCGAGCAGGTGAGACGCGCCCCGGGCCATGCTGAACAAGTGTCGGACCCTGCTGCTGGCGCTGACCGCGGTGGCCGGACTTGTCCAGCGATGCCAGAGCTGGAGCGACGAGGACATGCTGCTGCCGCCCGTCAACTCCTCCAACAGGTTCCTGGCCGACTTGGGGGTGGACGCGCGCTTGTCCAAGAGGTCCGCGGAAGGGAGCGAAGCGTCCCCGGACGCGTCGTCGTCCCTGCAGACGCCGTCCCAATGCAACGTGAGCGTCCAGAGACTGCTGCCCTCCTCGTTGGTGGCCCGCTGGGACAGCAGCTTCGGCTTCCAGTGCGACGTGCTCATCTACACCACCAACAACCACGGACGGGCTTTTTTCTCCGCCTCGTTCAACCGGGCCATCTCGCCCGTCATCATCGAGCATCTGGGGACCACCGGGGGTCAGCAGGAGTTGAGGCTATGCGTGGGTTGCGGGCTGTCCCGCTACAGGAGGCTCGTCCCCGGCAGGGCGAGGGGCCAGCAGAGCGGGGATCAGGTCACGTTTTGCTGCGTGGATTTCAGCCTCGACGAGCTGAAGGGTGACAAAAGTTGGAGGCTGAACAGAAAGCCCATCGAGTCTACACTTGTGGCTTGTTTCATGACTCTGGTCATTATTGTGTGGAGTGTTGCTGCTCTCATATGGCCGGTTCCTATTATTGCAGGCTTCCTACCTAATGGGATGGAGCAGAGAAGACCAAGATGACTGATCTGATCTGATCTGACGAGCCCGTGCTGCCTATACCTAAAATTAATTGTAGCCATTATACTCCTTGCCACAATGAATGAATGACTGTTAATTGAAATGTAGGTCATTTGGAATTCCAACAAACCTCTTCAGAGGAACAAGGTATGAATGTTCTCTATGTATGCGTGAGTTCTAGTGGGACCAATATGTTTTTGTATACTTGTAGGCCTATATAGCCGAATATGTCAGCGTATATTGTGCACAATTTTCTCGCGAACCCGTCTTTGTAGTTTTAAACCTTTCTAGAATGTTTGCCTTATACCTCGTGTAGAACTTTTGCACTGCACATGTACTGAAAACATATAATCGTTGTATAAAATGTACGCCTTTTCTGACAAAGGAGTCGTTTAAGTGGTTTTCACTTTTCAGTGTTTTTAATGATAGATTTATAATATCAAGATCAATATACAGTATGTGTTTTATTTGTATCTGTTATAATATAAACAATATACATACATTACAATAAAATATTAGACATTTTATCTACGCTGTTTATTCTGTGATTTAAAATTAAGTTTTCTTATTGCACTAGAACACATCTTGAGAAGCAAATGACACAAGATAAACTGGAAATGTGGGAATTTTAAAAATGACAAGATTGTGATTGATGACTGAATCTGTCTGCCCTGCCTCTAATGGGGCGAAAAAGGTCTGTTTGTATAACTTCTGCAATATGAGAGGCAGTATAGCCCATAGGGATGTTTATTGATTAGAAATGACTGATCCCTGTTCCATTATCAATACTCCTTATCGATACATTTTCCCATCGATTCTCATTGTTTGAGGAAAAGAAATAAATTCAAATAATACAAATGATATATGATATCAATGATAATCTCTACATAAATCTGATATTATTAACTGACATTTGCTAATATGCATTGCATATATCGCTTGAGGGTTTCTGTGGCGAACATAATTGAATTCCAAAGGAAAGAAAAAACATTTTAAATGCCTCCAAAGACAGAAACGTGACAAACAACCCATTCATATGCATTGTGCCAAACCCACCGACTCCCTGCTGTGCACTTTAAAGGGAACACTATCACCCAGAGTTATCTGCAGAAAAGGCTCCACTACTCCTGAGGTTTTTTTTTTTGTTTTTTTTTTTTTTAAATACCCACATTCAAGATGAGTTGTTGAATAAGCTTCTGGTTTTCAAAAATCCTCTAATCATGAAAAACAGGTCAGACTATTTTTTTCCATTCATCATAGGTAGTAAAGCTTTGTTACTTAGTTAAGGCGTTGCTTTAATTTGTATGTGAAGTTATAAAAAAATACCCAAGTACATTTCAGTGTGTGTGTGCATGTGTGCGCGCGCGTGTGTTTTATTTATTTATTTATACTTTAACTCATGTGTTGTTTTGTTTCACACACGTATCTTCAACTTGACATACGTATATAGTGTGCGTAAACTACTTACCTCAGGCAAGAAGTTGCCTCCCTTACTTGCAGTTTACCTACCACACCTTTCGCACACGTACACACAGAGCCAGGAAGTGGAGTTTGGAGAGCGGATTCATCAACGAACTGCACAGTTGACGAACACTTCCCCCTCACTACGATGACACAATGAGTAGTCCGGCATGCTCAAAGGTTCAGCGATTCCACTAGGGAACAAAGTCGCAGTACCTGCGAATGGTTCGGCAGCATGCCGCTTTTGAGAATCCACGTCTGTTTTTTTCTTTTTGTTTTCGTCGCTTCAGGTAAGTTAAGATATTTTATTATACTAATAAACGATATAAAAAAAAATGCTCTGGGAAAGTAGTGTTGGTTGGTAACTAAGGGATTACGCAGATTAAATACGTATTTGGTTATTGGATAACAGTGTGCGTAAAGTAGTGCTGTGGTGGTGTTGATTTATTTAGGGAGTGTACCGGTTGCTTTTTTGTTGCGTAGTTGTTTTTTTTTTAAACATCTCTGCAGGTTTCGGGGCTTGTAGAATATTTGATATACATTATCAACGTGGATGTTTATTTTGAATGATGGCTAAGCAGTATATGGAAATTTGGAAAAACTACATATTGATAATAAAACTCTTTTTTATATAAACTTTGAAAATCGAAACATGGGGAAAATTATCAATGGTTATCATATGATCATATGTGACATACTATATTATTCAATTAAAAAATGCAGTTTGCAGGCTGAGAAATATCTAACCAAATTTAAATTGGACTTCAGTTATAGTTGACATTCTGTATAGAGTAGTAGCAGCAGCATGGTGAATGAGTGGTTTGCCTAAAAAATTCTGAGGTTCTGGGTTCGAATCTTGGTTCAGACTTCAAGTGTGGAGTTAAAATAATCTCGTTGATTTTTATTTGGATTTTTGCCAAGAGCTCCATCTTATTCCCACATTTCCAAAACATTAATTTTACTTTCAGTGAAGACCCTAAATTACCCACAGGTTTGAATGTGAGTGTGAATGACTAATCCATGTTACCAAGCAGTTGATAGAAATTAGTTGGATGGGTTTATAGAATACATTTTCACTCGACAGATACTTGATCATAGCAGTTCAGTTACTGATTTCACAAGTGATGAATATTTAAACCATGGCAGCAGTATTTTCAATCTCAACCTCATCATGACTAAAAAGCAAATGAAATGTTTCAGAAATCTTTAGAGAATAGAAAGTGAAAGCATACATTCTGATGAAATAGGTATCCAGTCGTTCATCCATGATGGAGGTACCACTGTCAACATCAGCAGGCTAGCCAAAGGCTCATCATGCAAAGTGTGCACCGAGGGAAGGCAAAATTGTGAAGAGGCACTATTGTTGAAAGGCGGCAACCCTGTTTCAGTGGAATTCTCTTGCCTCCAACCTGAAGATGAATTCAAAGTGGAGATCATACAAAATATAGGTAACATCTCCAATCACGCAGTGTTGTCTGAATATTTTCAAATATGGCCTTTGAGCACGGTTTTGGCGATCACTAAGCTATATTGATGCTGACTACTGTAGTAAATATTTCTACTTAGAATGTACCATCGAGGAATGCGGTTGGTGGTCGGTTCCAGTCAGCACATCGTGGTTGGATTTCCACCGTAGGTTCACCTGGAACCTGAAGGCCTCTAGACCAAAGTCGGTCCAAGTGGACTTCCCAGAGACGGGCATGAGACAAATTCCTCCATCTGAAAAGTGTCCAGATAGGCACACCTACACCTTCAAGGCCTTTCAGAAGAGAGGAAGTGTGGTCATTGGCAAATACTGCACAACAGGCCCTATCAGAAGTATTCAAATTCTAAACCAGGGTAGCTTCTCTTTGGATGTCCCACCAGGACTGGAGGTCCAAAGTGACGATTTTACCATGTCTGTTGGAGAGGACATCAAATGTAAGTTAGCTACTTGATACAATCTTCTCCATCTTGTCTCGTATCTAAATGGCGTTGTGTTTTGTTCTATTTTAGCTCTTGCCAAAGTTACATTATCTTTGTCACATGGAACATATTCCTCTGAGTTGCTTTCTCCAAACTTCCCCGAGAGTTTTCCCGACGATGACGTGATGGAGTGGTACTTTGAGCTCACAAATAAACAAAGAGCAGCGATAGAGTTCCTTAACCTGACAGAGCCACGTTGTCTGAAGAAGGAAACTGCGGCCGAGTACCACAACAAAGGCAGGCTAGCGCTGGTGACGGCTCTGACGGACGTCCAACCTCTCCAGAGTCAGGGAGACTTTTCTCTGATTCTCAGGAACTGTGAGATGGACAGAAGACGAGCTGGTTCTCCTGGACTCTCCCTGAAACTCAAGGTGACAGCTTTAAGGACGAGCGCACCAGGTATAACATCGCATTGGATTGAAAATATTGTACATTTAACAAACGTTTAATATTTAGAAATCAGCCATCTTGTATGGTGACTTAAATGATCAGGGCTTCTAAAATATAAGTCACATTTGGGTGCATTTTTAATATTTATGGAATAAGGTGGTAAGATTTTTAAATCAGGTCAGATTTTATTTGTTGTAGCTCACTGGAGTGGTTGTATTTTTTTCTTCCTCTTGTTATTCAGATTAATGCATTATTTATGAGAAATTAATGTCAGAATATTGGTGAAAATGGGAAAAAGCATTTTTATTACACAGCTCTTTTCCTAATCCATAGACAAAGTAATTTGCATCTTTGTTGGCTTACTTTTTTAAAAAATTTTATTTGGTTTTTAGTTCTTTAGTAGACCTTTGTAATGATTAATTCTGATAGATAAGGAAATGTGTGATGCGGTGAATCTTTGTGTTGAAGTGTTTCCCCATTTGCAGGTAAATAATTACTTCACCTACACATTACTTTGCGAAGATCGACCACTAGCTTGTTTTATTTTATTTGCAATAAAAAGCACAATAAGGTAGTCATGGCATTAATTAGAGCTGCTCTACTTAAGTGTAAGAAAATAAGGTTCCTGCTAATGGTTAAGTTAAATGGAGAGGAATGACTTCAGATTGTATGCCAAGGATGTTTTGTTCTCGCAGTAGAGAATTTTCAGTCTTATCATTTTTACCAAAGTGGTTTGTTTAGTGTTGCTACACATGACAGTCTGGAAGATTGATAAAGATATGGCATGTTGCAGCAGGTAACATGTATTTTTTAAAATTTTCGTATCTTGTTGCAACAACAGTTCAAGCTGTGACAGCAAACTGTAAAACAGTATGGAATGTGAAGGCCTGCTGTGTAACTAAATCATTTTTTAATTCATCTCACTGAAAAAAAAATTCACTGTGTGAGTCTTCTTTTTTTTGGGATACATTTTAGGGGCAAGTTAGGTTTAGCGATGACGTGAAGAATGTGATTTACAGATGCCCTCAGGTTTGCAGGCTCGGGAAGCTCTGATGTTACCTCATCACTTAGTCATGAATGACAGCAGCTCAGCGGGAAACTCCTCCAATGACGAGAGGGATCCTGATTTACCTCTGCTTTCGGAAAATAGGATAATATGGGAGGAAAAAGGCTTGTAACTCTTTTAACTGTTCCCTGCAGTGATTTGTAGCGTGGACCTGAAGAAAATCAAATACCTCTCTCTGCACTTGGAGAGACTGAACCTGGCCTCTGAATGTGAAATGAAGATGGACTCTGTCATCATGGAGAAGATTACAATCCCATCCGGAGAGGTTTCTCAACTGACTTTTCAGGACTGTCTTCCTCACGACATCAGTGTCACAGCCAGTGGAGTCATTGGTAAATTCACACTTAACTCATACCTACTTTACTCCGTGTGTGTGTGCTTGCCAAATTGGTTATTACAATTATTGTTTACCTTTCTATAAAAGCCTTTATTGATGTTCTCTGAACAGGTTGCAGTCAATTTAAAGACTGCCCAAAGTTTCCAGTGCATCTTGGGGTGCCCTTCTTACCCAGCTGCCTCCCATCCCCCTTGAACGCGGTGACCTGGGCCCTCCGTCCTCCCCCCCACGGCACTGTGGAACTGACCTCTTTAATGGGACCCCTGAAGCAGGCCCTGCCGGATCAGCTGTGCGACGACAGTCTCATTAGCTTGACCGAGGATGACGGCAAGACTGTAGGCCACTTCTGTCCTCAGGGGGCCATTCAGAAGGTCCAAATCCACACCAACGTATCGGTCACTGTCACAAGAATGGGCAACCAAAACCTGAGATCGTCTGTGAAGCCTTTGTTGACTGCTAGTTTGAAAGAGGAGATAACAGGTAACTGTTTGAATCCTACTTATAAGTAGTGAAAGTAAAAGTAGTACATTAATAATTAAATACCACCTACTGTATTTTCCGCACTATAAGGCGCACCTTCAATGAATGGCCCATTTTAAAACTTTGTCCATATATAAGATATATACATTTGGCCCGCGGGCCGGACTTTGGACACGCCTGCTGTAGTGGTTCAATATTGGTCCATAAAAGGCGCACCTGATTATAAGGCGCACTGTCGGCTTTTGAGAAAATTGGAGGTTTTTAGGTGCACCTTATAGTGCGGAAAATACATTATATATTAAAATGATTTAAGCACCAAAATTGATCCTCTTCATTTGATATTGGGAAACATGTATTGAAAATCTCTTCTGTCCAATCCAGAAAGGTACATATTCACATTATCCCCAAAAAGAGACACGAGTCTCCTTTTGGCGACGCCCGGTTGGCCGGCGGGGATGGAGTCGTATGCCACCGTCTCCTGGATCGTCTCGCTACCCCCTAAAATGGAAGCGCACTTGAAGTTCGTCCACCTCAGCCAGCCCAAGTGTGCTAACCGCCACACCAACATTCGGGTGCAGACGTTCGGCAGTCTGGAGGAGGACTACAGCCGAAGGGAGGACGAGGAGGTCGAGGAGGTCACCGTCACCGAGAGCTTCTACCTCAACATGTCTAACTGCATGACAGAGCGAGGAGAGTTCATGGTCGTCACAGAACTAACTGTCCAGAAAAGTACATTTTCCACTTCGATTAAATTTGTACAGTGAAGTGCAACTTTGGCTAACATTTTCTCTCACTCAGACCAACTATTGATCATCATCTTGAGTGTGGTTGCTGCTCTGGTCCTCCTGTTCATTGCTGTGCTGGTCGCGGTCTGTATCGTAATTAAGTAAGTGGTTTGCATATGCTGTCTGACCATTCTTCTTTTTTTGTTTCGGGACGTTATTTTTTATTTATAACGAAAGCACGGTACTGCCAATGTGGAGTACATAATTTTGACTGGCAAAAACATTTGACTGTATTTATACGTACGTTTGAACATACTTGCAGATATGGTGCATAAAAAACTTTTTTTTTTTTAGCATTTGGCCTACATTATACCAATACGTTCAAAAGTTGTGTTAAAATCGTTTACTCTGATTTTTTTTAATTATTACTATGACTGCAGTGTATGATTTCCATTCATCATTTAAATGCAAAAATCCAATATTTTTATTAATTAGCCTGAAAATATATGTTCAAATATGTAGCCTGCAAATGTGTTCCAACCTACTTGAAATTACTTTTGAATGTATTTGCCCATCAAAACGGTTTACTCCACCATGGCAGTTCTAAAATGAGAAGATTATACAATGAGATTAATTAATAAGAATATTTCCCATAATTGTAATTTAAAAATGTTCATAAAAATGAGCAGCCTTTTTTAAATCTTCAGAAATCAACAAGGGCACATCTTTCTGGTTTTAAATTAAAAAGAAGAGTTAATATGTCACAGACATTATAACTCACCTAACTTTTAAAATGGAACACTTTTGAGCTCCTGTACATTACTAATTGTCTCTTACCAAATAGGAAGAAGAAAAAGAAGATCAATCATCAGGTGTCCATCTACAATCCCAACGGCACCATCTTTCTGCCGGGAAACAACGGCTTCCCTAAAAGCCGTGAAGACAACGAGTCCCATGTGTACGCCTCCATTGAGGACACGCTTGTCTACACCCACCTGCTGAGAAAAGGCGCAGAGATGGGAATCTACACAGAGTCGAACATGGACGACCCCTACACGGAGACAACAGACTCTCCACTATCTAAAGACGAAAACATTGAGACGGGGGTTTACCAAGAGTATCCACAGCAGGGACCCCCACTTCCCAACAGGCCCCCCAGCCACGGCCACACCCTGGTGGACAATGTGATTTACGAGGCACAGCCCACCTCGGCTACGATGGAGGCACGGCTGGATCCGGAGGGAGGCAACTGATAGGATGCGGGATTTCCACTTGACTTTTTTTTTTTTTTTTAACTTGGAGATCTTCGTTCCTGGATTGCTTGAGACCTTGTTCTTCCTGCATGGGTTTTTGCACCAAATTCACAAACTAGACATGCTCAGACTTGACTGCTGCTGCCTGCTTTTATCTTGAGTGGCAGTGCTTCTCTTGTGAAATCAGAATCACCGCTTACTTAACAGAAATGGAACACATTCCTTTAAAACTCACAAGCTGATTTTGGGTGAAAGACAGATAACATACTTTTAAAGACTCAAGACATGCGGCCATAACATTTTACAGTCAACTTTTGTGTGAGTTTCTTCTCATATTTTAGAATTAAAGACAAACTTTAGTTTGGCTATGACTAATATGTGCACTGTGTACCCCCAACACGATTTTTATATGCCAAAGTAGTGCTTGAAAGTCACTTTACTATAATCCCAAATGTCTGACAATGGTTGAAGATGTCTGAAGAAATTAATTTCATAATCTGACGTAGGCCTCCTCTGGGTGAATGAATAATTGTGAGGTCATTTTATTTGGATGGTGGAAAAGTTTACGCAATTCCTTTGTACCTCTTCATCTGCTTTTGTGACTCAGAATTTAGACTCGGTGATGTGTAACAGAAAATATAGCCCCCAGCAGATGTTTGATAGTTTGTGATCGTTTTGGCTCTTAGCTAAGACCCCCCCCCCACACACACACACACACACACACACATTCACTCTGCAACCAGCTCACAGTTTACAAGTACTGTATTCACCGCTTCTCATTTGTTTCTGTGGTTTGTGTTTTCCAAACAAATCTCTTCCTCCTCGAATGTTTAACTTTTCTGAGCTCACAGGCCAAAGCAGTGCTGAGTTCAATTCCTCAAGAAATGCTTGTTGGTCTTATCTTTTCCATGACTGCTCTGGAGATGAAAATATTTCGTTTGATGCAGAATTTTTTGTCCCGAGCAGTGCACAGAAATGACATGGAGAAGCATTTTCAGAAAGAAAATACATGTTTATTTTGGTTTATTAGCTGATGTTTTAAGGATAGAAATCCAATGTTGTTTACCACGGAATCTGCCAGTAAATTATTTCTTTTGTTTTCTGCTTTGACAATAAATGCAGTGAAAATTCTACACAGTAAAATGAAAACGATTTTGTGACTATTGTTGTAAATGAGGAAGTGGTTAGTGCATTATTTTGAAACATTATATGATGATGGTTATACTCAAATGGCATTTTAAAGGCAATTCTGCTCACACAATGTTAAACTCACACACGGAAGCCTTCTCACCTCGGCAACTCTCATCAAACCATTTCCCGTTGGCCGTGGTGGCCAACACGCCGCAGTTCTGGCTGCGCCCGCCGTCCGGCTGCATGGTGATCTCGGTCTCCCAGTTCTTGAAGCGCAAGCTGGACCCCCATTGGTCCAACCACTGGCCTTCGGTCACTATGTCGTTGATGCCCAGCCAGATGGACTCCTCCGGGCTGATGCTCTGCCGCGCGTAGGAGTAAAGCTGGTCATTTTCATGGCCTGTCAGGGGTGTACTCAGGGTGCCCCCTTTGGAGACGCAGTCGTCATTGGCTGCGTGGAAATTCTTCTTGACCGGATTGGCGAGTAAACACTTGCCTGGGACCTTTGTTCCACGAAGACACACTGACATGGAAGGATGGAGAAATAGATTACCCATGATGGAGTATGCTTTGGGTAAAGAGCTGTTACTTTCAATTGACAATCATTAGATGCTGTGGTATGCTTTGGATCATGACCTATTTCTTTGCATCTATCAATATATGGTGGTTAGTCAGTATTTATGAGACAAACTTACTTGACTGTAGAGATTGCTTCTCTTTTAACAAGTTCAGGTCATTAACAATGTCTTCAATTTGTTTCTTGAGTTCCTCGATTGCAGCATTGGTCGCGTCTGTCAGGATTGAAAGACATGTTGATGAAAAGTTAGCATCACATTGTGAGGTCTAATATATGATTGCTGACCTTACCTTTCTTTGTGCTTCTCTTTCCTGTTGTCTGTGAGAGTGTGCATTGGATCAGCAACAGAAGGCAAAACACTAAGCGGAGACTTTGAGTTCGTTCCATGATGAAATGCTTCAAAGACGCTGTAATGATGTCAGGCTGCAGCTTTGAGTTGGAGCCGCACCGCTGAATGGCGCAGCGTTTGGGCGACAACCTCTTATCTTGGACTTCACAAATGTTTTGCAGATGTCTTACAGGCGTTTGTGTTGCTTTGGAAAGCATGAGAGGAGGAGGGCGACTGGATTGCGCTAAAACTTTGGCAAGATTATTCAGTTTCGCAACGTCTTAATTCAGAAAGCTGTTAAATGTTGACTCTTCTTTCAATAAGCTACAACAGTAGCAAAAAGGCATTCTTATTGGGCCTAAATAGTAATTATACATCATTTAATTTTGAAGTGTTTGGAAAACTGATCTGCAAAATGCAGATCAGTTTTCCAAACTGGCTTATTCGAGTATTCAATGATCTCATTATTGTTCAATTTTCTCATATTGGTTGAATTTGTGTCACTACCAAACATTTTTCAACCATCTTACACTCAAAATCCCAGAAACCAAATAACAACATAAATAAATATATTTAAAACAGAACATTTGTCAAATAAATGAGCAATTAAGCATTTAACACAGTCCAGTAATCAGACATTCAGTAAAAATACTGTATGCCCTTTACAATGTACAAAATTTCAAAAGGCAACAAGTATAGAAATCATCAATAAAAGTCCTGCAGAGTTTACTGCTCTTGTTCACAGCATGCACAGTGACACTTGTGTCTGACAGTGCTTGGGTCAGACAATACTAATTATCATTCAAATGCATAGTTTAGTCAGTTAATTAGCTCCTTGTAGCCAGTGCAAAATGTTTCAGGCAAAACACAATCTTCGCAGTTGGTGGAATACTGAAAAGCTTTGCAAACCGATCTCTTGCTGCTGGTGGATGAACTTTTTTTGCTCTGTTAACATCTTATCTGTGTGTTTATGTCTTTGCAGTATCAGTGCTGTTTAATAATAAGCAGCAGCTGTATTGAGAATACAAACTTGACCTCTGAGTAAATTAGCCTGGAAGCCTCGTTGTGCTTTGTGCACATTTGATCACAGCTCGGTAAGCACTTTGGATTAATGCAAAGCCCTTTGCTTCGCATGAACAGTACAGCTTCTCGGGCATATTCCTTTGACGCACGATAAATATAAAAAAAGAAATAAAAAATGCAAACTAATCAAAGTCACAAGAAATTGAATTACACGACCAAAACGCATGGACGCATCTTGAAAAAAATGGAAATGAAGCATTCAGTGAATAAATATGCTGTGTGTTTGTGAAAAACAATCGGTTTCATCATCAGAAGCCTCTCCCCAGTGTTTGGCTTCATCCCTTCAGGCTACGTTGGGCAAAGCACTGAAACAACACACAGATAAATATTAGCAGTGAGATGTGTGGCGGTCAATGATTAAAAAAAAAAAAAAAAATGAAAATAAAGTGGAGGGGAAAATTTGAATACATTAATACATCAATTACAATACACATTCACCAAGCACAATATTAAGAACGCACGCACAATCCGTGAGATTCAATACAAAAGTGACAGCTAAATTTTGACAGTTAGAAAGTAACTCATTTAATAATAACTTTATCATTGTGGATGTATTTGTTTTTTCAGACCAAACATTTGTGCAATGCAGTTTACACCACACCAGTCGCAATAAAAATATAATTATTTTGAAACTAATGAGCCAAAATTGGATGGTAACAGCTGTTTTGAGCATGCATGTGTACTTGATGTTGTGGTAAAAATTTTGTGTATGCCATAAATTGATGAAAAATAGACTTTTTTATTGTAGAAGTGGGTCAAGTCTAATCATTAAATATCAACGGTTCTGCAAAGTGTTATTAGTGGCGCTGTAATCTGCACATTATCAGGGATCAACCATGCAGCATAGTGACACCAGTTTGTGAAGCTAAGGAGTAAAAAATTGGGGTTGAAATGCACCACAGTTGTAGTGGGGGGGGGGGGGGGGGGGCATCTTGCCACAGTGAGCAACAACATCATAACAGTGCAGGTCACATGAAAATTGTTACAAACCTCCCAGGCTGGCACTCACATCACAGCTAGCGAATGGAAGGCAGCATTAGCACAAGAATTAAAGTACAAAAACAAACAAAAAGTGGAGAGGGAATGTTTGACACTCAAAGTAAATGTTTTAACTGTGCTATATTTGAATTTGGAGCTTGACCCAATACACTGCATGCACACATTCACACATGAACAGACACAAACAAACAGACAGACACATACACGCTCACACACACTGTGGTGGTGTCTATTTTGTAAATTCATGCTAACAGTACAACATGAACAGTTTGAATATGAGCGGTCTCTAGCAATGTGCATTGCAAAATCAACTTGGTATGTCCTACCTTTGAGAATGTAGTTTGTTAAAAGGGCTGGAACCTTGTCGCTGTCGTCTCTCATCGCATGCAAAACTGAAATGGTGGAAATGGGAATGAGGGGTCCCTTATTTATGATGCGGAAGAATCAAACTTAAGGGAAGAAAGAAACTCACTATTGATCAGGATCTGGAGGTCCTCGATAGAAGGAGGTTGTCCTTTGTTTTCATACGGGATGACGGTAGTCAAATACTAGAAATAAAAATATATAATTATCAATGAGTTTGTAAAAGATTTATTTAATCAAATCAGGACTTGCACAGCATAGTTTTCAAGGTGATCTTTTTGCGCAGCTTCCAAGTCTACCCATATTTTTTTTGTAGCACATCAGGTTTTATAGTAATAATAATACAAAAAAATGAAAATATCCAACAAATCTAATGGGCTAGGAAAAAGTAAAAATATTTTTTAAATCAGTGTCAAAAAAATATGTTTAGGGACACACTAAACCAACTCTGATTAAAGTTTGCAGAATTATTGATTTGTGTGTTTAAGCCAACTACATACAGTTAACAGATAACGTTTCAATGTCCCAAGACTTTTGTCCATATATATATATATATATATATATATATATATATATATATATATATATATATATATATATGTATATGTCCATCCCTCTTCATCACGTAGTTCACATAGTAGTCATTCAGTCAGTACACGGAAAAAAAAATTAAACAAACCTGTCTTTCACTGCATCCACTCCGGAATGTTTGTCGAAAGCTGTTTTGAATAATAGAGGAGAGGCCCTCCATAGTGAAACGCTGAGGATGAAGGAAAAAGTAAAGAAAAATATAAGAGAGGAAGAAAAAACGACAAATGCAGGAACACCAATGCTGTATTGCCATGCTAACAAAGCAAGTCTGCAATAATACACTCACTGTTCCAAGTGACATTCCCGTCGTCCCTTTAAGTTTCTTCTTCTTCTTCAGTGCCTCGCGATGCTCCTTCTGTCGGTTTTGCACATCGATGAGCGCCGAAATAAAAGTGTTCTTCACCTCCTTCTCAAAGTCCAGCTCATCTCTAAGAGCCAAATGCTGCACCAGCTCTTCTGAGAGCCTCGTGACGGCAACCTCTGTCTCCTCCAGACACTCTTTCAACTCCGCCACGTTGAGTCGACGCACTCCTGCGTGCACATACGCACTTGTAAATGGTGCAATCATCCAACAAGATTTAATTGTAGCACTCACTTTCTTCATATCTTGGACTTCTTCTGGGGTACTGAACATCCAAAGAGGGCATACACAGATCAGACTGCGAAGGAATGTTCTCAGCTTCAAAGTCAGACGAGTCTCGCAGCATTTCTTCAATCTCTTCAATAACCTGCACAGCAAGAATCACCTTTAAAGTTCCTCCATAGCCGTCTTAAGATCTGCATTTAAAAGACGTAGGCGCTACTCACCTGCTCGGCTGTGTAGAGAGGTTCCTCGCCGAGACACGGGACGATGATGGAGTCCATGTCCAGTTGTTCCTTCCGCTCCTCGACTTCAGACACATCCCCTGTGATGTTACTCGTCTGACTCTAAGTAGACATGACAACAGGGGGGCAAGGGATTTAATCATCCGCAGCTCGAAGCACGGTTGAGATTTGTCAGATGAATGGACGAGAGATTTGGCGAGTAGTAAAAGTGGGACACGCTGGGAAGGAGGTGGGTGCGGGGAGGGATGGGATCACTGACCGCATTCTCCTCCGGGTTGAACGCGGGCATGTAGAGGGAGCGTGGCTGGGAATGTTTCCAATCCATCTCCAACACTTGACCATAGCTTTTGCTTAAAGAATCCCAGATCCTGTGGGTACATGAAAAGTAGCATCAGATGCTTCTGTCAACTCCAATGAAAGTTATTTTCTCAATGTCCACGACTGCATCAAAGAAACAAAAAGTAACCCTATGCAATAATCAATAACCAAAAAAACTGAAAAAGGTTGGGTGGCGATTCCTTGTTTAGAACATATGATAAAGAAACATACAAGGGGTTCTGTTTTCGACGTGCGATGTGCTGCAAAACGCCTAATCGACTGTTTACGTAAACGACATATTTTCCTCAAAATAAAATAGCATGTTGTGCAAGGCATTTGACGTTTTGAAAGTGGTAGCACAACCAATGACGTCATTTAAAGCGTGCCATTGTCAAGAGCCATCCAGCAACAACTACTCACTCGTCCCCCTGAAGCGTGTCCTCGGTGTTCACCGTCACCGCGTCGCCCGCTGTGGAGCTCCCACCCTCGAAACACAAAGACAACGTCTCGTCGAAATCGTCCACCAGGTCCTCTGTGGATGTAATAGCACAGGTTTCCCCTCGAGGGTCCGGATGTCCTTCATCATCTTCATCGCCGTGGACAGCATTCAGGAACAGCGTCTCCGCAGCGGGCACAGCGCCTTTCAGCGGCCGATCGCTAAACAAATTGGGCCGGCCGTCGTGCAGAAGAGCGGTCGGCACCGCCATAACCCGCAGGGACAGCCCACTGGCAAAGAGATGGCGATGGATGTGCGAGGCTGACAGGCCGTGGCATCCCCCCCCCCCCTTCTCTCAACCCTGCAGCAAAGCCGCCAGGCAGTCTTCCTGGAGCGGCGGCTCAAGCTGGACGTAGTCGATTAGTAGCTGCTTCATACCGCCCATCATTAATATTTCATCATGTGTACTGCTCAGTGCCCTGCAGTTTGAATCACTCGTACATTGTTTACTTAAAATTTCCATGTGATGTATAGTAATAGCGCCCTCTATGGGGTTCAACAACAACAACAACAACAACTCAGACACATCATTACGCCAAATTTGTTCACACCAAAATATTCTTATTTTAACATCAGGCATCCGTTTTAATTGTCATCCTCAAATTTATTACAATAGGTGATTATTAAAAAAAAGTTTCATTCAAAATAAATAAACCATTTAAAAAAAAATCATGGTTAAGATTAGTCCTATTTTAATGAGATATTCTGTGTATTGAATGAACGAGCTGCACGATGGTGGTGAGGAAATGGACAAATAAGGATTCCAAATTACGGACAATTTAAAGTCTCAATTGAACAGTACAAGTTTTTTGGAATGGGGGAGGAAATCAGAGTTCCTTGAGAAAACTCCCACAAACAACAAAAAGTATTTTCTGGTGAATTTGGACTGACAGCATGATTAATCATTTGTTGATTATTTTATTTAGTTTTTTTATTAAGGACCAAAACATCTGGCCTTTTATTTTTAGGAGGCAGAAAATAGACACTGCACATGCAACAATGTAGAAATGTTACCAAAACATTAGTTATATAATTTAATATCTGCTTTTCCTCTTTGTATGACTTCAAAATACAGAATCAAGATAAAATACACAAATCAAAAGTCAAGTTGTTTACGTTCAACTAAATTCTGACAATTTAAAAACCTGTACCCACAGAAAGATGAATCATTTTGTGGAATTAAATAGCTACACGCAAAAATATTTGTCTAATTATCCCGAAATAACACAGACATATGTCACTTTAGAAGATTATGATACATTGCAGTAACAAGTAAGGCAAGGAAATAACACTTGACACACTCTGAAGTGGGTGAAGGGAAGCAACTAATTTGCATCTTTGTCAAATACATGAGGTCAGTTTGATGGCCTTAAAAGTGCTAAAGGTTCAAGCTATAAAGCTAGCATCACCTCAATCCAGTCTTCATGTCTGATGCTTTCAGATTTCTCTTCCAAACTGGAGGAATCTATCAAAGAACCACAACAAAAAGACAATTGAAATGAATTTTCTCAGACTATTTAAGGCATATATATACTCACTGGTGGTAATAATGTAGGTTCTAGGTGTCGTCCTAGAAATGACAACAATCGCCTCCAAATCAGGCCACTGCCAAGGAACATGAATCCTGTAACCAGCCAAAAAACACGAGGGTCCTGGAACACAGAAAATATTTTGATGCCAATAAATATCATTGTGGTGACATGGACATCTAAAAATCAATGTCACAAATTCTTAGATCTCAAACCATGAAGCCCAAAGAGAAGGCAATCTGACCTCTTCAAAAGACGACTCCAAATTCATTCCAAAGGCTACGCCAATGAGACCAAATAAGGAGAGTGAGAAGGTCCCCATAGTCAGTTGCAGGTTTAAACGCATCATCACATTTCGATGGCTAAAACAAACAGCAATTGACTTTCAGTTGATTTGGACCCGATTCGGTCGCAGATTCTTCAAAAAAAGGACACTAATGCACACCTGTCCAGATTGATAAAGATGACACTCTCCGAGTCGTCGATCAGGCCTTTCAACTCCCTGGCCTTGTTGCTTAGCTCTTCAGCCTGCATGGGCCGGTGTGATGACACAAGCACAACATAAGAATGTTGCTACCCTCAAAAACATTTGTGTGTGTGTAAGTCACAAGTGTTTATGTGTAAACATCATCGATACATGGGCGGAGCTAGGATTTTTTTTCCTTTGGGGGGGGGGGGCATGGGGTGAACGATGATACTATCTCAGGGGGTCTGTTAACATTATTACCTGCATGTAGTAATTATCCAGTAAATGTTCCATCTCCTCTGCATGGTCAATCCCCAAACAGCTCTCCTCACTAGAAATACAAATCAGGAGTGTAAAAAAGGCTCATGTAAGAATAAGAGTTAGCTGTCCATAGAATCAAATGATCAAGAATGCAGGATAAAATACGAAATCAGAAATTTAAAATCACACAAACAGTTAAGCCAAAAATCACCAGGACAGTTTGAGTTAAAGATACATTTTTCTCACAGGAGATGGCACAAGAAAATGTCAAGCATGTGAGAAGTTTATATTTAATATTTACATATTATTTATAGAAATGTTCTATGGAACACACTGTTCTTCAGAACAACGGCACATGCACTGCAACGTCTGACTTACAATACTCTCGGGTCTGTCCACTTGGTGAGACACAGCTCCTCAATGATTTCGTCCTCATCTAAAATCTTCAGCAGGGACTCTTTGAAAACCTTAATGTCCGTCTCCAACTCTGATAAACTATTAACGAGTTTCAACAAACAAAGACACAAACAAGGTCATTAAATCGACAGCAAACGGTTAACATCAAATCGAATATATCGTCAAAATAACTGATATCAATTGATTGCCCAAAAATAAATGAGGAAAATAAAATGCTCTTGATCTATTTGATAGCTGTTATTGCAGACCTCCTTTCAACTCTGCCTTCATGACTCTGCATGGTTACCTCTTACTGTTCTGCAGTAGTACGTGCAGTTTACTTCTATCAGCTGACAGGATTTTCGGATCCACCAGAGACTCCAAAACGTCCAATATCTCCGGTTCAACTTTGTTCAGCAGTGTTTGTAAATTGTTAACCTGTTGACGGAGGTGTGCTTGAGCCTTATGTTGTCATGTTGGTCAAAGAAGAAAAGATTGGCCTCACCCTGTGCTGCAGGATGGCCTCCAGAGCCCTGAACTCAAAAGGCAGGGAGTGCGTCTGCGAGGCCAGCTGCGGGCCAAGCTCCAGGACGAGCCAGCGTTCCAACCCCAGCCCACGGAAATCCAGCACCAAAAGGCAATGGGGAGTCACAATGGCTTTCAACGTCTGTGGGTATACAAGACTTTGAGATGTCGTTTGAACTAAGACCTCCAAAGACGTCCCAGTTTCAATTTGCTAAAATCTTGTTATGGTTCACTGAGTTGAAGGTCCATTAGCCAGATCTGATTAGTAAATATTTGAGGCCAGAGGCTAAATCTATAGAAGGTTTTGAAATCAATAAAGTTGACCAAGACTTACAGAATCAGCGGAGTAGTCCGACTGTCCGGCAGTAACTTTAAGTTAACCTCACTGAAGCGTTGCCATACGAAGAGGCAGACGTACCAAAGCAACTTAGCGCCAAGAAAAGATATTCGGGAACTTGAGTAAGTTTTATCTCATGTCTATTTACAGTAAACTATTCCGAAGAGGAAAGCTTTACTAACATTCACAATATTGTTTCACAGAAAAGAAATCATGTGCTCGATTTCCATTGTTTGTCTGCAGGATGGTTATGAAGACGGTTTGTCTTTTCCTGTTGTTGCCCCTACTGTCATCTGGCCAGGCTGAAAAACAAACGTTTCCTCATGGCGAGTTGAACTGCGAGGGAAAGCAACATTGCCAGATGGATCAAGATTCGAGCACTGGCAGAGATGAGCAATTTTGTCGCGCGGAACCAAATGCTCCACTGTGCAGCGGTAGGGGAACGTGCGAGGAAGGCAACTGCGTATGCCACCGTCGTGAAAACCCAAAAGAACGATACACGGGGATGTTCTGTGAGTGCAGCAATTTTGATTGCCCATATCACAACAACAGGTAATTACCACAATAAGCCCTGACGACTCGTTTTATTCTGTTGCTAGAAAGTGTTTCATTCTTTCTCCAGCATATGCGGGGGTCACGGCAAATGCGAGTGCGGACGGTGCATATGCGACAACGACTGGACTGGCGAGGATTGCAGCTGCTCCATAGATACAACTTCATGCGTGGCGTCCAATGGGCAATTGTGTAACGGCAGAGGGATGTGTGACTGCGGAAGCTGTCGTTGCGAGCCATCGTACACGGGTTCGACTTGTGAGCATTGCCCTATTTGTTCAAGCCCCTGTCTGACTCACGCAGAGTGCGTGGACTGCCGAGCGTTTGGAACGGGACCCAAAAAAGACAGGTGAGAACTACATTATAATCATCATCGGCTGTGATTTATTCATTTTTTATTCTCCCTGAGTGTGTTATCTGGTCATCAGGTGCCAGGCCGAATGCGACTACCTCATTTTGACCAAGGTGGCAAAAAAAGAGGATATTCATACACCCTGCAAAATGATTAGCCGCGAGGACTCTTGTTTCTTCTACTTCAGCATCACCCAAAGCCCCGCAGGGACACACTGCACTGTGGTGGCAGTGAAAGAATGTCCATAGCGGAAGTGGGCTAAGGAACTCCCAGCGTTCATTTTAATGTTTCTTTTGCAGCATTTACGCTGTAATATGCGCATCACTATTGGATTTAATAAATAAATACATAAATAAATAAATAAATAAATAAATAAATAAATACATACATACATACATACATACATACATACATACATACATACATACATACATACATACATACCACAGCCATGTGAAATACTACCTTACCTATACTATGTGATCCATTTGTTTTATTCTAAAGAGACATTCTGTCAATATTTTTAGCATACCTCCATTCGTAGGATAATGCAGTTGTTTCTAGTGGTGAGGCTGGTACTGTGCTGAAAGCGAAGATCCCTCGCCTGAAGACTTAGCTCTTGACAAAGCTCTGTTTTCTTTTTCTCTACAAAAGAGAAAAAGAATAAACAATAAAAAGTACTGTAAATGCACTCAAGAAACATGAAAAAAAATATATACAAAAATACTGACATACCGAATGATGTGACATTTCCCTCTTGGTCAAATCTCATCTGTCAAACAATACGAGAAATAATTTTCTAACTACAAATGATGTGAATCCTGCTAAAGTGTCATTAAGGTCACACAAAATAATTTTGTTGTTAGCTGTCTCTCACTTTCTGGACAGGGACGAGGTCATTCATTACCAAAAGCGACTTCTATGAATAGAAGACAGCTTACCACGACAAAAGGTGGCGGCACAGTGGAAAGAGGAGCTTCTGTCATTCTGTGGCGGACAAAGGACACTGTTAAAAGACAGACAATTTTAAAACAAGATTTGTGAAAGTACAAGAAAGCTATTCTTAAAAATACTACAAAAAGTATTTTGATCGTTTTTTGAAACACTTAGATTGCAAATACTTTTAAGTGTCAACAATTTGATCAGCATACAATTTGATCATCATACAGTTTTATCCTTCTTACCAGGCCATGCTCCTCCTCCTCTCAGTAGGTTCTTGTTTCTTGCTGAACCTCTTCTTCTCGACTCAAGCAGCAGATGACTACCTGCTTCAGGAGCACCTTCACTGTAGTTCATTGGTGGCACTGTGCATGTTTTGCAGTAGAGCATGGCACGACCAACCATTGGAGTTAGAGCTTCATTTCCTCCCATACAAGAGAGGGCACCAACAGAGCCTAAAAGGCGCTTAGAATGTCCCCTGTATGGAAGATACATCCTTGGGCAGCTCAGTATTCTGTGTAGTTTCATCTCCAGAGCAATCCTATACTCAAGACCATGCAAAACAACGACACAGAATTGTGAGTGAGCATATGGTAGGATGCATTACCCCCTCTCCAAAAAACACATGATTTGTGTTTTAACTATATTACTGAGGTAAAACAAATGGTATGCATTTTACAGGAAATGTCAATAAAAGGCTCAAGGGGAAGGTATGAAATGAGAATTAGTTTTCTACCGTATTTCTGCCGTTATTCTGTATCCTTCTTCACGTGACCGTCATTGCTAGTTTGTATAGCAGCTGCTAATAAGACACTATGCGCTCCAAGTAAAGTTATCGACTTCAGATCTTAATGACAATGACGTCAAGCACAAGAAACACAAGTCAACTTCACGTCGCTAACTGCAAACTTGGGTAAACTCACAAATACACACGTTACAACTCGATATCGGAGTGCTAATCGAGTGGTTGCAGTAGCCGGTTGATGAAAACCTGAAACAGGATGTGTCCTACCCATCATGCACCGCGATGACGCCAAAGATATTCAGCGAAGGTAGATTCACAATCGCTATAAATTAGGATGAAAATTACAATTTTATTATATTTAAATTAACAATTCTTATATTTCTCAGGTATATTATGAGGTATTATCGATGTGTTTTAAAACTTCCCATGTGGGTGAGTGTGCGTTGAAGCTGCCAAAATCGCGTATCATCATCATCCATCATCAGCATCCGTCTCGGAGGAGGATGCTGCGGCGAGACCGCAGTCGACCTTAATCCTAATCCCAGTTCCATTTACTTTTCATTCCTTTTGTTCGCATCTGCATCATGTTCCCATCGTGCTGCTCTAAGCCTGCGAACAGCGGGGGTAAGAGGAGCTCCATGGCCAAGCTCGTCCTGGGGGTGTTTTTGGTCTACATGGCCCACACCGCATGGCTGCTGTACGGATTCCTCAACACCAAATCCTGCGATGAGGGACGAAGGGAGGAGGGCTGCATCACATCCTACCTGTCGTCCAGACCAAGACTGCAGGTAGCTTTTTTTGTGCCTGCTTCCCTCCCATGAGCACCCCTAGACTAATGACAAATGTCTTTTTATTTTCCGTCCAGTTGAGTGTGTTCACCTGCCTTGTTCCAGATAACAGTCAGCTCAATCTGGCTCTGAGAATTGATCCATTTGACCCGCATTCTACATTTCAGAGGTGCATCTTTAATAATCACTTACCTTACTGAATGTGCATAGTCATATCCTACAGTAGGTGTGTATTAGGGAATGCAATTCATTAATGTGGAATGCTATACTGTAATGTATTTAGTGTAGTATAGGGTAACATGGTGCACAGTTGGGGTCCTGCAGATTTAATGTGCGAGACTCCCCCTTTGGTACCTCCCATCCCTCCCTACTATCAAGGCACATGTGCACATAGTGACAAAAACACCCACACATTATATTTTCTGTTAAACATATTGATTGATAAAGAAATTAGAATACAGCAATAACAAAGTTTGTCTGCGCATGCAGGAAGGTGAATGTCCCCTTACCGGAGGAAACTCGAGCCAACGGCAGCTTGTATGCGGTAGTGTACGTCCACAAGGCCAGCGTTTCCCCGTTGGAGGACAACCGAGAGGTGCATCACGCAGCTCTGCTTACCACCCACATAAGCCCCGTAAACACTGAAGGGCACAGAGAGACAAAGAAGGTACACAGATGTTTCATAATGCTGAATTTTGATACCTATAGACAAGTTTATAGTCAAACTAAACATAAAACAAATAAATCTATGCAATCTACAAAATACTTAGAACAACCAAACCTTAGGAATGGTATGCTAACTTAATGTTAACCTGTGGAAAACTAATCTGTAGCATGTTTGACAACACAAATCACGGCAAAACGTCATTGGCCGAAATAAACAAACCAACAGTTTAATAATAAGTATTATACCATCTAGAATGAAAAAACTTTAAAAAATAAAATAAAAATACAAATCAATTTGTGTGTGTGACTTCATTAGCGCTCCAAATTAAAGCATCCTGTATCCCACTGGAGACCCCGCCTGTCAGTTACGATGATGTCAGAGGACTTCACCTTCACCAAGGGAGGACTCCCCAGCGACATGCGCCGCTTCATTCGAATGTAAGTCACGTGATCAAATGCAGTGATAGAATACTGATTGGACTGACAATAAAAGGGAGAAATTCACCATGAGTCAATTCATCCATTAAGCTTAAAACGTTGTGTCAGCTCACAGGAAGGAAGACGGATACTCTACCTTCCTCTTCTGCTGATTGACGAGCTCAGCTTCAGAATGCGAGATCTCATGGTAAATATATTTTTAAAAAATCAAGGATTTATTGGCGTGCTACTACTTAATGCATCCTTCCATAGGAGATCAACAGAAGCACCACTCATCTGCCCCTCACTGTGTCCTACGAGGGCATTTCTCTCAGGAAATTCCGATTTTGGGTCCATCTCCAGGATGTGGTTTATTCCCTGCGGCAGTTTGGTGAGTACGAATGGAACAATTTATCACTCAAATTAAGGTTAAAATGATAAATGGAATAACTTCAAGTGACTCTTTGTTGATACAGGCTTCTCCGAAGAGTATATTGATGAAATTAAAGGGACCCTGGTTGGCTCAAATCTGTATCTATTAGTGCTGACTGCCCTCATCACAACCCTGCAAGTAAGACTTTGTGTCCAAATTAATAATATGAAAAATGTAACTTTGGGTTCAAGTCTTGATTTATGAATGTGCAATGGAAAATCAATTGGTATAGGATTTCAAAATGCGATTGTCGTCTAACTTTCACAGCTCATCTGTGAATTTTTGGCTCTTAAAAATGACATCAGCTCCTGGAGGAAAAAGAAGAGCATGGCAGGAATGTCCAGGAAATCTGGTAAGAGCTTGTCATATGCAAACAATAAGAAATAATAAAGCGAGCCTGCAAAGCATTATATTCTGCGCACTTTCAAAACAGTTTTGTGGCGAAGTCTCGGCATTTTGGTGATTTTCCTGCACCTACTGGGGGAGACCAGCCTGCTAGTGCTAGTTCCTGTTGGGCTGGCTGCTTGTGTGGAGGTATTACATCATGTTAGAAATAACACAAAGTAGCAAATAAAAATTGGACTATACCACTGGCATGTTGTCTCATCAGGTGTGGAAAGTGTTGAAAGTATTTCGGATCAACTTGCCGTGGAGACGACCCTGCGTGAGTATCATTCACATTAGCATCCTTGCAAAGTGACGTGACAATTAACGTTTGGTCTCTACATGAAGGTAAACAAGTTGGATGAGGAAGAGCGGAGGACATTGGAATTTGATACACAGGTGCTTCTACCTGCAGTCATGAGTTCATATTATTTGTTTTCTTTTGATCATTTCACATATTTTTTTTCTCCCAAGGCATCAACATACTTGTCCTACTTGATCTATCCCCTGTGCATCAGTGGAGCTATTTTCTCACTGGCCTACTTACGGCAAAAAAGGTGAGCGGCTCACTGTCGTGCTTCTGCTTTGCCTCATCGTATGTATTTGGAGCAATATTATATCATGCACAATATTGCGCTGATACAGTTGCGTGCATAGGGGGAGGACCAAAGGGCTGTGGGTCGTCCACCTGAGGGAAGGCGAACACAGTTTTAGCGCAAGAATTAGAGCCAATTGCTATTTTATAATTAAAATAAAATATTGTTCACCCATCCATTCATGTAATCACGCAGCCATTGATCCAGCCCTCCATCTGAACCGCTTATCCTCACAAGGGTTGCAGACATATTTTACTTATATATATTATTTTTGGTGACAGAGTCCTTACCCTTGAGATGACGAATGCTTTTAAAAATGAAACATGTGCATGTTTGTGGCTGAATTAACCCATGAATAAATTCTGTTTTAACAGTTACTTCTCCTGGATGCTCAACAGCCTGGTAACAGGTGAGCCATAGTATTGCTTGTGCATATTTTAATTTTCTTACAGCTCCTGTAGCCGATAACATGTATACAAGCATTTATCATGTACATTTGAGAGAGAGTCATTAATTAAATGCATGAAATAAATATTTCAACATTGTTAATTAAACACATAAAATAAATATTTGAACAGTTTCCTCATTTGGTGTTGGGTTCAACTGATCTTACTTTATAGGAGTGTATGCATTTGGCTTCCTGTCTACGGCTCCTCAGCTATTTATCAACCACAAGGTGAGTATTATAGCAATTTAATCTTTTACATTGTGCTTCCAAGCAGCTGATGTCTTGTGACTTTTTCCATCAGTTGAGATCTGTGAGCCACCTGCAGGGGACAGTGTTGATGTACAGAGTAAGTGGGATGACTTTTCCTCTGGAGTTCTTGATATTGCATTTCAGATACAGATTTTTTTTTTTTTTTAAATCAGATTGTCTTTCTATTCATTCCAGGGAATGAACACCCTGATTTCAGACGTGTGCTCCTGTGCTGCCACGTTTTCCTCATCTGAGGCATTCTTGTCCTCCCACCAACTCTCCTGTTTCAGAGATGAGCTCTTCTTCTTCATCTACCTCTACCAAAGAAGGTAGCTACACAGGATTCTCTTTTACATTTACAATCAGACCTGAGCCATGTACTTTGTGATTTTGAAGAAGACACACAAGAGTTGGCTGCTGTCTGAATGTTCATAGAAATAACTTCCTATTGTCTTCTCTTGTCCTTCTCCATCAGACGTTTTGCCTCAAAGGTCAGAGCTCACGGCAAGAAAGTAAAGACTCAGTGAGGAGGCAGGAAAGCACAAGTGAGACATTCGACTGCAGCAGCAGCAGCAGCATCTGGTCTTTTCCTCATCCAACTTGTTCTTTTACACTTTACAATTACAGCATCGTACAACCTTAATATGATTTTGCTTTTTATGCTTCTTATGCATTTAAGATTCATCCTGGTCATGCTGCAACTTAATGAGGTTAGCTAATTGACACCCAATAACTAAAACCCTTTAATCTCCCACACTTTACTATAGCCTATAATGATCATATGTTGCTTTTTTTTTTTCCATCGCAAATGTAAATAGACTGAATGCAAACTGCTGAATAGCATGCTTGGAGCTGATTTTTGAATTAGAGAAATGAACTGCATTTGTGTATGCTGTTTCTAAACGGACTTCAGTTTGACTGTATGAGTTTGCACTTGACAAATAAAAAAATATTATTGTTTGTCCTTAAGTTCAGGTTGCGCAATGACTTACAATGAACAGAATGCAGTAGTTGATCTAAGTACAAGTTTGCATTTTTGTGTCTATAATTTTTTTTTTTATCTAGTCAGTGAGTTAATGAGCAATACTTTTATTTGTTTTTGGTGTATGCACATGATATGAATTTTATTTGGATGAATTCGCTCACATATATATATATATATATATATATACATATATATATATATATACATATATATATATATATATATATATATATATATATATATATATATATATATATATATATACATACATTTATATATATATACATATATATATATATATATATATATACACACACACACATATATATATATATATATATATATATACATACACACACACATATATATATATATATATATATATATATATATATATATATATATATATATATATATATATATATATATATATATATATGATAAATATATTTTGGCATCAGTTTTCAATGTATTTATACTTTGAGGCTTAATTGAGTAAAACTTTTCCATTTTAACTTCTGCATGATTTTTATTTCATTGTTTTTTCTTGCTATTTAACAAGGCAGACAAAATAAAAACCAGTGTTTACTAGTACGACTATTCTGTACAATTGACCAGTGATGCACACCAGTACAGTTTACAATATAGCAACATGAGCAGATTTACACAACAGCAAAGAGATAAAATAAATTGTTTATTTTACATTTGTAACCCTATAATCACCCAGGTATTGATTGGCTGGCTAGATGTGATCATCAAACCTGGGTCAAACTCTTGATTCATTTTGGTGCTGTGCAAATACGCTCTCCTCCCTGCCACTATGTCATGCCACACGGGTGGACTTTTTGTGTTCTCAGTCCAATCTCGTGAGTTTGCAGATGAAGTTCAAGTTTAGTGGCTCAACATGTCAGGATCTTCTACACCAAGGGCGCCGTGCTCGGGTTTATTTGCATTGCTGGCAAATCACCGGCGGATATGATGGCGCAGGGGACAGTGAAAGTGAGACAAAGAGAAGACCCTCCTTCATTTTCATCCTCCTCCGTGCTGCTGGGATTGAATGTGTTTGAGTTTTCAGGTTAGACAATGACTGTGATTCAAAATGATGCACGATAAAGAGGTAACTCAGATCTGAGGTGGCTTCATCAAAGATCTTTCAAACCGGAGCTGTATGAGGAAGACAAGAAAACAGTCAGTAAGATGAAAAGTAAGAAAAAGGTTGTCCTTTAGTGTTCTATATCGTGTCTTCCGTTCATGACGCTATAAATAAGAGGGTGAGAAGGGGGAAAAACTGTGAAAAGGAGGAGGGGGAAAAAAACATGACTTTAAAAAACTGCTGACATGCTGGAGTCGCTTCCTTGTGATATGATGATAGTCGAAAGAGTCACATTTTAATGGCTTGGCCTACTCCAACAATTGGAATTGATTCAGGGCCAACGTTGCTGGCCTCATCCGTGGTGTTGTATTTCCAAACCATCCGATTATTCCTCTCTTTCTCCCAGTTTAGTCCACAAAGATGACAAATCCCTGATTCAGGAATTGTTTTGCTAAGTTCTTTAAAAAAAAAAAAGATCTCACAGTGGTGCAGAGTTAAATAAGGGATCAGCTCCGTGATTACATCGAGGTCACAATGATATCAGGGCCCCCGCCCGACTCCAATTGTCTAGCGTTTTGGTTGGAAAGTTCCAACAACTCTCACAGATAAGGAAGTAGACTGATCCCACCAGTCGGTGAACAACACCCGCGGTGCTAATGTGGGCGGGACTGGGCCATCATCTTGAGCCGGGATTGGTCAATGACATCCAGGAGATTTTTCGCATCCACAGCGAGGGCGTGAGCGGCGGTTAGCATCTGCTTCTTATAGTCTTGCTGAAGACTGAATAAAATATACGGGGAGGAAATAGACATTAGCTACATCACAGTTACAAGGAGTGTTTTTAATAAATATTATAGTTTAGAAATTCTATGGAGTTTGTTCATGACATTTGCCTTTTCTCTCTTTATTTATCGACTTCCTTCAAATTTTACATTTGTTTCGCATTAGTGTCATCTAGTTACAAACTTAATTGTGCAGTCTGATATTAAGTACCTACCTTGTCATCACATACTGTTGAGCGAGCTTCATTTTCCCAATCAGTTCTGCTAAGTCAGAATTTAAAAGCTTTTGTGCCATCTCGATCTGCAGGAATAAAAAGAAAAAAATCACATTTACCGAATTGCCTATTAATAATGTCAGTCTGTAGACATTGTATTTGTTTATGTACATATGTACTAAGAAAAAGAGTGCGAGTCATTACCTCTCTGTGTGTGCTGGCTGGAAGTTGCGGTAAGGTTTCATCGACTGTGGCCAGCAACGTCCTCAATGCGAGGCCCACATCCTGAAAACAGGAAACCACAAAATGAGCCGCGCAGCTCTGATGGACGAACGTGTAACTCGGATGATGTCAAAATCACCCAAACAATTGCCAAATCATATTTACTAGCGTGTTCAACAGAAATGGACTGGATTCACTAAAAGTTTACAGAGGGGGGAAAAAAAAGGGGGTCACGAACTTGACTGCTCATGCAAAAAATGTGAGAAGGTGATTTACTAGCCGTGCAAAATTGCCTTGCAGCTCATTTTGCACATTTTGGGACGAGTACACGAGTAAGCACACACTCAATGTGATTTATCGAGACAAATTGCGATGGCTGATTTTTTATTTTTTTAGAAAGCACGTCTGCTGGAGAGAACATTTAGTAATTTATCACCAAGTATTTGTCAGGTTATGAAAACAACATCGTTTACCTTGACCATGGGAACGTATTCCTCGGGAGGGGCGGGTTGGATCTTGCTCGACATCTCGATCACAGCTTTAACCAATCCGGTCACATTTTCGTATACCTTGTCGTTGGAACGGTCCAGATTGGCGGTGGGAGGGGGGCTGATCTCTTGGGGCTGTAGCTGAGCCAAGTCAAATACAAACATCAATTAGGCACAGCAAAACCCAAGATGTAGATGAGACATACAATATGAATACTTTATGTGCATCTCATCCACTGGATATCTTCAACACGACAGAAAATAAACTAATGGTGTGCAGACCTTCGGCAAGGCTGAACAATCTGACCATCTGGATCAATCAGCACGAATTTTCTTTTTTTTTCAACCCATTCACCAAGTTTAATGGGAAAACCTTAAACTGTATTTAAATGAAAGGACAAATGATCATGATATTGATGACAGTGTGGCAACTCCCCACATCAGCATGCACTGGTCTTTGACAGCCACTAGATGGCTCTAAGGGACTGAGAATGTACAAGAGATACTTCACTAAAGATACTTAACATCATCTTAGAGCAGGGGTTTGAGAGTAAATGATTCACAAAATTAACTGGAAAATAAATCAAGTCTAAATAATAAATAAAATGTATATTTTAAAAAATGTTACAACTACTTTCTATGCTACGGACCACGAGGGGGCCGCGGGCCACCAGTTGACAATCCCTGTCTTAGAGTATTAAACTGGCTCGTTATTTCATTTGGCTAAATCTAGTTTAATTAAGTCCCTTTCTACATGCACTTTTGTTCTCGGCATTTGACTCGATTGAAAAAAGTCAGACTTTTACGGCTACTATTTGGTGAAATATTTTCAGAATGAAAACAGCAATTGAAGGACCACCTTGTGCAGTGACACAAAATATACGGGACAGGAACTCAACAAACAATGCTCAAACCTGCTCACATTACACTGGCCGATGTTTGAAACAGACAGCTGTATGCTTATATTTTCAGGGAGGCTGCAAGTTAATATTGTTAGTAAAAGTTCATAATAGTCACAAAACAGATCTTTACGGGTGAAATCATTTTGTATTAACAGTACACGAAAAGGAAGAGCAGGAAAGAAATAAAGAATCTACAGAAGAGGAGCACAATTTAAATGTGTGTGATGAACAAGACATCAGACAGTCAGACAGACATTATGCTGCTTACCCGCCAGGGCTGGGGGTCAACAGTAAGGAGGAGTACAGGAGGAGGAAGGGACAGCGGGAGCAGGCAAACCAAAAGAAGACAAGATATTGGGAACCATTAAAACGTGCATTCAAGTATTCAAAATACAATTTTCGAGGTCTTTCCACATCGACAAGTGTTCTTGCGTACCTTGACTCCATCATTGTAGCTGTCTGCAGTGTTCAGACCGGCCAGACTGCACCCTTGGCTCTGGGCCCCGGGTCGTGGTGGTTTCTTCGGTGGGGCCACAAGCTCTGCGGGAAACAACATCTCCTCAGTTCTGGAGTTTAGTACACCAAACAAGCTTCGTTTATAAGTGCGTGCGTTCGAATCTCGTAGGATTCCACAATAGCATGCCGACTCAGTGACTGAAATAAACAAACGAGCACTTGTGATCACTGTAAAGTGCGGGCTATATGATAAAGACACTGTCTGCTGGATTGGAGACAAATCCAGAGTTGTATAAAGCAAGCTAACACACTATACACTTAAATGCACACTTCAGAGGTTGAAATGGAAAGAGAGGGGGGAAAAAAAAAAAAACTGTGGTCGGGGGACTATAATTTCAAGACTATTACCTGCTTTGCCAACGGGCTGGTATATGTGTTGGTTTCCAGTCTGCAAAAACAAACACATCAACAATACTTTGGGTTAGCAAGTATGTACGTGTAAGTAGAAGCTTGGGAGGAAATGAAACAACTTTACAGGAGAGACTAAGAAAAGCAAAGAATGTAGCTTAATGTTTAAATCACACGACATCCCTCACTCACTAGTTGTCATTTGCAGTGGAGGGCGTTTGTGTGTGCGTGTGGTCTATCATCATGTTACACGAACAAGAAAATTTGCTGTGGCCACACAAACACAGAAAAAGAAAAAGAAAAGAGCCTTGAAGCGTTCCTTGAGGAATTGTTGGTTGCAAACATAAAATGAGGCAATTTAATTTTGTCATTTTGCCAGTCAAGTTCAGATATGAAATTGTAGGCAAATTATTTGGCTTCTTTGTGTGAGAAAATAGAAGCGATGACTGAGAAAAGTTTTTGTGCAATGGGAGCCTTGTGGGTTGACAACCACAGACACCCCAAAATATTTGAGTACAGTAAGACAAACCCCCGCATATAGGAGGGAGATTTTTCCCACCACAAACCACATTCTATGGGAGGAGGAGGTCAGGCAAGTGTGATGAGTTACAGAGACAGAAATATCTCTGTTGCCAAGGGCAACATTAGACTGAAAGGTCTCCTGGTACAAAAAAAAAAAATCCTCCTTTTAGTACGGGCTATTAATGTTGACAAATTATTTGACTTGTCTGTGTGACTCGTGGTTTCTCCCAATGTGTTCATTGACTTGAAATTCATAGTTGAGACATAGTCAGGGCTTTTCCCTCATGAATTCAAACTTGTAAAGAAACACTACAAGTACGGTTATAAACACCAGAAAATGGGAATGTGTCTAATAAAACTGAGCCTTTTGCATGAAAATCTAAGCAAGGGGTGGAACCAGCGACTCTAAATCTCGTGCGCCCCAGCGGGGTACATGAATTTACACCAGGCAGTGCAAAAACAATGTTACTGATCAAAATCTCCTTGCATCCTTCATCACACCTGAACTTGGCGCTGTCTACCAATGACCTCATCACCAAGGGAGCATGTTAACTTCAGGTCTGAACATGGCTTGACTTGAAACGACCCATGTGGGATTTTCCTGTGACGCCATGCTTCACACTTGGAATAGTTTAACTGCTTTTTTTTTTCTGGGTGTAATTACAGGTGGCCAGATTTGGGCAGAGCCCAGTGATCTCGGCACGAACACAGCGCAAAGGCAAAGAGAGAAGCACAAAGACGACGGTTTGGTGTTTATGCAATGGTTTTCTATTAATAACTAGCCGTGATGTGGGAATCCACTGACCCCCTCATTGCTGAGCCCAGCACAAATGGGTTACTTCCTGCTCTGAGATCACAACCCTTTGCCGTGATCAAAATAAACACATGCTACCGCCAATTTGCAGTGAGACCAACCGGAACGTGACTCAGTCATTTCAGACATCATCTTGGTGCTTTTACCATTTATTATCAAACACTTTTCTGTGGCTCAAGTGTGCCCTGAGAGATGATTAGGTATGCCACAGGAAATGATCATTTGTTTGCTATAATTGGATTTTTGTTAATTCACTTATCCCAGCAACATATGTAGTAGTGGCCGGACCGATGATGAAAACATTTTCCTAAATCAAATTATCAACCTGAACTAAAAAGGTACAGATTTCAAAAAGAGTAGGTCAATAAGTGACTAAATCTAAATTGTTTCTTTGTCTTAAGTATCGGCAGCCTCGAGTACTTAATACCTAAAAACAAGACCTGGTATTGGTATTCACCCATTTTTATGTAAAATACTTTTTATACAATTTTTTATAAAAAATACTTTTTATATATTTTTTTTTGTTTGGTGGTGTGTGGTTTGTTGTTTCATTATTAATGTAAAACATATGCCTTAGCACTGATTGAGGTTGGTAAGTACTGGTTTTAATTTAATAAAGATGTCTTGGGTGTTGTTGTGGTCGTTAACACCCACATCCATTGTTGGATTTACAACACTGCTGCTGCCATGCCACTGCTGATCACAGCAAAAAAAAAAAAAAAAAAGCCCCGCACACAGCATATGACGGAGCCAGAAAACATGAGAGCGACTTACTGGTGGCTGGAGTACTCCATCATCTCGGTCCAGACTCCCTCGAGAACTTCTGGTTTCTGGTTTCTAAGCACATAGAAATGTCAATTTAAAAAAAACAAATAAAAAAAAAAAACTTGGCATCACCAATTGAGCATTCAGAAGACACAGCAGTGAACAGGCAAAACACATCATAATGATTAAATATAACTAGTCTTCAGTCACAATGAGAGTGATAAAAGTTTCACATTAAATTTAAAAAATGCAAAAATCTTGCACAGCAATTATTTAGATGATACTACACAAGACTCCCAATAAAGCAAAGCACACATAGTGAGCAGTATGCAAATCAAACCGCTTCCACACAATCAAACAACAACAAGCAACTTCACCACAACTCTCCATTGTCAATCCAAATTCAACAAAGAACGCAACATACAATCCCCTCCTACCGCCTACCAGCTGTCCAAGACAGGACTTGAAGACCAGCATAGCAATGGAATTCATATATGTTGTTTAAGGTGATGTGTCTAGCACGGCTGTATCCTTGTGTGTGCCAGCAGGTTAATGTGGTGGCGAATATATGCAAACCTCCAGTGCACTTTTATATGACTGGAAAGCCCGGAAAAGAGTTGGAAAGAGTTGGAAAGGAGAGAGGGATGGAGCACGCTGCCAATGAGCAGTTACGTCCACCACTTTCTCCCCCCGCAGCCCATATTTCTCCTCCTCCTCTTTCTCACCCCTCCCTGTAGGTACTGCATTATAAAAGCAGACTGAAAACTACACACACACTTTTTTAGTGAACTTGGGTGTCGTCACTTAGTGGTTATGTGTGTATCTGTGTGTTGAGTGGACTGTCAGATTCTCTAAGACTATCATTAGTTTGGAATTCACACAGGCCCCATCTGCCTGCAAAAAAACACACACACAGGCACGCACGCACACAGTGTATACAAAAGAGCACACGCGCACTTGCGCATATAATTGTAGAAATGTGAATCTCGTCCAAACTCTTCCTTGCTTAATTGTTATTTTTGCATAAGTGCACTTTAGAAATGTGAATCTTGTACAAACTCTTCCTTGCTTAATTGTTATTTTTGTATAAGTGCACTTTAGAAATGTGAATCTTGTACAAACTCTTCCTTGCTTAATTGTTATTTTTGAAAAATGTACACTTTAGATTTTTGATTAGGAGAGGCAGACTCACGTCATTTCTGCGTACAGGCATGTCACTGAAGGGAGCGCAAGAGAATTGCATCATAGCACTAAATCGGTAATCCTTAAAATGGACCAAAAAAAAAAAAAAGAAAGCCTATAATTTTCCACTGTCTTGTAGTTCTAATTGTAAGAGCCTGAAATGAAAGCACCTCTAGTTGAACAAACGTCTTCTGTTTTCAAGCTAGTTGCTATGACGCCAACAGGAATTTAATGCCTCAAATTAGGAGCAATTCCGAGCTGTTAAAATTAGAGGGGATAATGTCAGCAGTTAACTACACATCGGTAACAGATTTGTTCAGGAAAAATCAAACAATCAACTCAAGGAGATAAAAATCTCCTTCACCAAGGTTAAAGACTTGATAATCAAAGAGTATTTGCTTCAAAAATACAAGACAGTACTTTTTGCCAGATGTGAGCATGTTCTTGGTATATATATGATGGACTTTAACAAATAATAAAAAACATGTGGGGGCTGAAAGAAAAATGATAACCCAAACAATTAAATGCATGCAACACAGTATTTCCATGCAGATGACAGTCATGAACACATTATTTACGCATCTTCGTAAGAGTTATACAAATACTCTTACTTGAAGCAGTGAGTAAATAAAAGATTTAAAGAACCTGATCATACATGGCCTGTAAAGATCTCTTCTTGTCCTCTGTGTGTGCTGTGTGTTACCAGCAGCCTTTCCTCCTGCTCCAGCCACCTCTGATCCTCCTCCATCTGTTGCTGCTGCATCATCAGCTGTTCCTCCATTAACAGGCACTGTTGGCCTATACACTGCTGCGTGTCTATTGCAATGTCCTACACACAACACGGACAAACACGAACGAAGGCACGCACAAGACAAACAACAGCAAACATGCGACATGGGGACGTATGGATGAAGACAAGCATGCACACATATACACAAAACGGATGAGGAGCAATGGCAAAATAATAGGATGTGTATGGGTTGATAATGAGTCAGAACTCAATGTGTCATTAACACACACTACACACAAATGTTTTGGCTTTTGGTTGAAATTTCAGGATGAACCAAAATTCACTCTAACTTTTAACAGGTGGATTTCTGGAAAATTTGGAATACAAGTCCAACTGTTCCATATTTCAGTCCTTTTTGTACTTGCAACTTGTTCTCTAAAAAAGGGTTTTACTGAAAATTTGCACCAGGCGTTGGATTTATGAATGTACCAATACGTTTGCAATGGTGAGATATTGAGGAGCATTTGTTGGAAGCCATCTTGGTTTCATGATGACAACATGTGAACAGCATGATGGAGAAAACTATAGAACTATAAACTAATTATTTTGTGTCAAATATTTTGTATTTGAAGCAATGAACACAAAACACATGTCTCTTTTTTAACAAGGGATAAAAAAACAAAAAAAACTAATTGATCCAGGAAATGCATTCTTCAAGCGTTCAGCTCTTTAATAAAGAACATCAAAAGTTCCAATAAGCTTAAAAAAACTAAACAGTTGCAGTCAATGGTTTCCTCTAACGAAGGTCAAATTAAATTGGGATTAAAGAACATTTAAAGTCATTGCACGATTTCACCCAAATGCCAAACATCCCTAACTTTGTGTGAGTTGCGTTTGCAATGCTGTACTCGAAGCATCTGCTGTGTCCAACATGAACTAAGACAAAAACTGACAATGTAATTGGTCTCTTACCTCCATAGCCGAACCCCAATGTGCCATATCCTGTCCATGCGACTGAGGAAGATGCTGTACATGCGAGTGTGCGTGGACATGGTGACGCGGGTGCGTGTGAGCGTGATGAGTCTCCAGCATCGTGGCCTGCGGTGGGTAAAGGGCGCTGGGCACTGATGGCAGCGTGTGAGGGCCGGGGTAACCTGTCATCTGACACAAGGGGAATGCGATGAATACCGCCAAATGACTGCTGTAGAATATCATGAATTGTTTACCTAAGGATGAAGTTGTTTACATACCTGGTAATGTCCAGAATGCTGGGCACTGGGGTAATAGCCTTCACTGGAGCGGGGACTGGGGTAACCTGGTCTGCTAGGCTATGGTGACAAGAAGAAGGAAATGATGTCACAAGTCATGTTGATCTATTTCTAAAAAAATTCAGAGGGTAGGACACTGGGTCACATTAAAAACACATAAAAAAAAAAAATAGAGAAAGCTATTAGTCATATCTATAAAAATAATTACACGGAATTTAAAGACTTAAAAAACTTTCAAGACGGTGACGTATGATGTTACAGGAATAAACTAAGATTCCAAGTAATTTCAGTCCTTGCACAACTCACAAACAAATTTGCTAAGACCGCCATCTACTGGTGGATGATTGTAGGAGCCTGGAACATGCACACAACATGCACACCTTTCAATACATGTGTTTTGAATAATAACTTGTACATTGTAATGTAGACTTAAAACAAATTTATATTCTGTACCTGTAACCCATATAATCTTTTTTTCATATACATTCTTTAAACAAATGACATTTTAGACATAGCCCATCTGTTTTTGAGAAAAAACAAATATTTCAGAGAAACAAAGTCCCCAATTTTTCCCCCTTACCCCAGCATATCTATGAAAAGTAAAGAAAACAAAAGCGTTGAGCAGCAGCGCAGAAGATTTGTGGCACAATTCATTGCCTTCACACAGACACATTGATCACCATAAAGTTGAAAGTGCTGGGCTGACATACAGAAACAGCGCCGCCACAAACACACGTCACAAAGACTTAGAACTCGTCTGGAGCGTGGCTGTAAAAATGTTTCAATGTGTTTGAATGTGATCGAGCGGAAAGCCAAAGTTAATGTGATTTTATTCTTTAATCTTCTTTCACTGGTGCATGTCAGCAACTTTAAAGTTTTTTTTTTAAGCTTATACGCACTGTTTAGAATTTTACATTTCTCAGCCTTATTATGTAATGTTAAATCCTTAAGCCATCTATTTTCTTTGTGATCTTATTGTGATATTAAAAAAAAACAGGTTAGCAGTACTATAAGGATTTGGACAGACATTTTGAACAAGCTAAACATAGAAAGTGATAATCTGAGGACACATCAACACAAAGCCTGACGCGGACAAAAACAAACAACTGCCATGAGATGAAGCAGCATGAAGGTCAATCAGCAGCACGCTGGCAGGCCCAGCACAATCATGCTGACTTCACAGTGACCCGTCAAAGTCATTCCAGTGACGTATAAATAATATGAAATAAAATTAAAAAAAATGTTATTTAATATGATTGATTAGATTTAAAAGTAATGTTGCAACATTTTAGAATGCAGTTCCACAAGCAAGTATTAGTTGTTAAATGCACATTATTGTAAAACTGCATAACCTGCCTTAAATGGTCTGTAAGCAGGTAGCGTGCAGGAGGTGAGACAAGATATGTGGGCAGGGAAAGGAGGGCCTGGCCTTTGGTCGGGTGGATGACCAGTATCAGCGAACAGAGTACAAACGGAGGACACCGGGATTAATTTGTCGGAAAGAGCGAGCTGGCGTGGCAGAGGCCTCCCACACTGGGGCAGCGGGGTCGCGGCAGGTTGGTGGTGGACTGTAAGATTAGTCGGGCAGCTGGGCAATAGAGCGCTTTTACATTTGGAAGTTGTCTTGCGACTGGCGTTCTGGAGGTTGAAGGCCAAAGCATCAGACAAGATGGAACTCTGAGACTTACGACTGGGAAGCGAAGGGAGTTGCGTAAAGTGTCTTACGAGGGAGGTGTTTGCTCTTGACTGGTATGAACACGGCAGGTGGTTGTCAGAAGGGGGATTTGTTTTGTGGGGGCAGCTGCCACTGGGCAGGCTCTCAGAATTTTCCAGTTGAGGACAAAAGTCAACATGAGACCGCAGGCTGGACTCTGGGTTTGTGTGGCGATGGGAAAAGCAGCGATCGTGGTGGCTTTTGTGGTGAAAAAGAGGCAACTCAGAAGGAAAAGCAGAACAATGATGGGAAAATACGAGTGATGAAATGGGAGGAGGGATGGGAGACGGGTAGCAGGTAGATGAAGGAGGAGGGTTTCCCAGGCGGGGGGAAAGCTGTGAGGCAAAGTGTTGGCTTTGATGGCAATGGTGAGGAGAGGAAGCAGACAGACAATCCAGACTGCAGGAGGTCTGCAGGAAAGGACGGCAACTGGGCTGCAAACACAATAGAAAGAAAGAAAAGTAGCGCGGGTACAAACATGGACAAAATAAAAGTGTGTGAGAGGAATGAATAGATGGGGAAGAAGCAGCTGTAACTGGAAACAAATATAAATGTGACACCCTTGTGTAGGTTAAGGAGCCTTACAAACAAAAACATCAACGTCATAATGAATAAAACAAATCAAAGACTGAGCAAAGAAGGGATGTAGTAGCAAGCAGCTGAGCCAACAAGTTGGGAGGGCTTTCGAGGAGCCAGGGTTCGGCTTTCTGACTCATCCAATGCGAGCAGTAATGTCACATTTTCCAGTTACAGTGCTTATTAAGGAAACTGTGGTATGAAGAGAGTGGTTTCATCCGTTGTGCTTTGGTTGTGAATCGGGTGAAGGGGCACCATTAGAGGAAGTACGAACAACTCCAGTAAAGTCAGCCAGGTAAAAGACAATGAATCAAATGTGATTCAAACTAAAGCAGTCACCGTTTTGCTGTGTGAGTCTGTAATCAGTTACGTGAAATTAATTCTGGCAGATTCAAACAAAAAGAAGCAAGTCTTACCTTTGGTGGTGCTTCATCAGACCCTCCCGAGTCCCAAGATACTGTGACCTGCCTTCTCATCTCCATCCTGTTCCTCTCCTTCTGCTGGGCCTTCTCCTCTTCTAGTATAGTACTGGAGAAAAAAAAAGGAAAGACAACATAACATGAGTAGTGTTTATGTTGCATGGTAACTGTGTCTGGATTTTTTTTTCTTTTTAAGTGTATTGCAATTGAGAAGAAACATGCATTTTAGAGTTTTAGTCCACTATCAGGTTTGAATTAGTCTACAGTAATCAGGTTTAGAAACAAACTACAGTATGCAATAAAAACACGTCAAATTTACAAGCAATGTGTCAGTGCTTATTAAACTAGCACAATCTAAGCATAATTTCAAATCAACTGGCTTGAGAAATGATTGAAACATTTTCAAATCTTACCGGATAACCGTGCGCAAAAAGACTATTTTCTTGCCATATCAGATCTTACAAGGGAACGATTCCCAAAAGAGCTGAGGAGTTGATGGTCCAAAAAAAAAAAAAAAAAAAAGAGAGTAGTCGGCCGATCCGGCACATGCTCTACACACTCCTGCCCTCAACAAGACTTAATTCTATTTTTAGAAACATCATTATTACCCCCAGTTGTGTTGTCTCCCATGTGTGTTTGCGTGTGTCCCTGCACCTGTCAAAGTTCATCTCTTGGCAGGCCTTGTACTTTATTCCCATTGCAATGGACATTTGTACGAAAGTCAGTGGGGATATTCCCAGTTAAATATGTAAAAAAAAAAAATCAAAGTGTCACATAAATCTGCAAATGAAATCAGGAGGTGCAAAGACGCTAACTTCACCTCCTGGCAACATTAGCACTTCTTCCCACCATCAACCACAACACCATCTGGAGCAACAAGGCCTTTTTATTTACACAGACCAAGAAGAAAGCTGAGTCCACAATTTTGTCAGAAACACCCAGCTTTGCTTTAACGCTGTTCTCACCTGAGAGCTGTCCAATGGAAACTCTACTAACAACCATCAAATGACAGAAATGAAGACCATTGTACTCTACACATTGATGATGAGAAAAAAATCTGTTTCCTCTATTATAGGGGAAAATAAAATTCAAAATTTAATTCAAAATCCTATCCAATGGACTGTGTACCTATTTCACTTTTGGAATTTAAATAACGTGAATAATCCCGAGAACATGTTAAGATTTCAGATGCACCGAATGTTTAATCAAGCTTCCGTGCTTTCTCTGGTTACACAGAGTCAAAGGATTGCGTTGAGGAGGAAAATGCGTGACTGCTGAGCAGCTTATAAAATTAAACACGTTTTGATGATACAGAAATGTTCACCAAAGTTTTTGTCAGAGCTTAGAAAAGGGCCACAATCCTCCAAGTTGGTAAACTGAGCAAATTTCAACAATGTGCAAACTCGGGAGAAATTAGCCCTTTTTTGTTAAATACAAAGTACATGCAGCATAAAACAACAGTAGTTATTACAGTAAATTGGCTGTCACCGCATGTAAATTTGTCACAACATTTGTTAGTCTTTGGAAAAAGAATGACAAAGAATACAAAACTTTACCTCAAGAGCAGGACAATATAATTGCAGCAGCGTATCCACTCAACATCAACATTTACAGCCAATAAAATCCACTAATGAGGTGCACTTGGGGACCAAGCTGAACAACTGCAACAATCCCGGCATCGCTAACAAGACAAAAGTCAATTCTTCTGGCAGCTTGACAGTAATACGCTACAATGCAGCATGCAGCACGGAAAAAAAAAATCACATATCCCAGTGCACGGAAAAGAAGTCTAACTACTGGAAAAGAGCGCTACCGAAGACCCGCTTACTCCTTTCTTTCTTGCACTCATCTCTCTCACTATTCTGTCTTTCTCTGTTTTTATTGGCAAGTAGCAGCCCCTGGCAGCTGCCCACTGTGTGTAAACACACACACACACACATGCGCTGGTCCTGTCTAGTAAAACTTAAGGGAAGCTGAGAGCTGCATATTTGGCAGGCGAGACCTATAATTGATAATATGATATAAATGTTTTCCAGACCAAGAGAGAACCAAACCCGCCCGGACCATTAACGCATTAATTTTTCTAGTAAATACTTGACTTGCATGAGAATTAATGAACCCCCCGTCGAACAACATCAACTCCATTAAAGTAAAGGACTCAACATTTCATCAGTTTTGCATTGCTTTAAATTCAGAGCATTAACACAAGCCATTAAATGCAGGGCGCATTTCAGCAAGATTAATGGAATTTACAAAAAACGCAAACAACGAAGACGGTGAGATTATGATGTAAGAAATGAGTGGAGTAGAGTAAGAAAAATGGCCAAATAAAACAGGAGGTATCACGTTGGAATTTAAGGTGTGAGTCATGCTGGTTGGAGAAAACTCATAAAAGCCACATGCATACTTATTTCACTATTTAGTGCTCGGAAATGAGACAGAAAATACATGTGTGCATGAAGGAGACTCAGTGTTGCACCCTGATTCTTTTTTTTATGACTATGTAAAGTACATGTGCAAAACTTAAGATTAAGAATGACCACGACAGAAGCCTTTTTACGGCACCATCTGTTATCATGAGCTTCTTATATAATTGTAAACATAAAGGGCATACTTTTATGTGAATACACATATAGTGTGGAATTCATGACTTAACTTGACTTTACAGAAACACAGTGACACCTGCTGTCCAAATGATGGAAGAAAGCTAAACTGGTAAAAAACTGTGTTGAAGTCAAATGGAAGTAAGTACACAAAGTCAATTTTAAAAGACTTTTCCTGTAGCATTTGGGATGTGCAATCAGTGGTCAATGTGAGTCATTGCATAATTTGTTTGGCACAGTTTTTCCACCAGATAACCTTCCTGACACAACACGCTCAGTGCACAAAAGGCAGCAAGCAGCGTGTCCATTAGCACGAGTGACATCAAGTTCAAACCACAACATCAAATAAATACCTGAGCTGGGTTTTCAGTTCATTGAAGCGCGGCCTTTTGCTAGGATCATACGACCAACACTTTGTCATCAAGCTGTATAGGGTAGGGGGGCACTGAGGGGGCATGGCCAGTCGTTCGCCATTCTCTATCCTCCCAATGACGTCGTTGTTTTTTACACCTTGGAAAGGCTTGATGCCATACATCAGAATTTCCCACATACAGACACCTAGAAAAAGCAAAAAAGACACAATGACCCAAATATTAGCACGAGTAAATGGTGAATGTAATCAGCTGTTATGTAATCAAATTTAGATAATTTTTCACGTACAAAATAATATCTAATGCAGAACTTACCAAACATCCAGACATCACTGGCTGTAGTAAATCGTCTAAAGTTAATAGACTCAGGAGCCATCCATTTAATGGGCAGCTTACCCTTCGAAGCTGAGATAAATGGGAGAAATTGTTTTACCTAGTAAATCACTTTCCAGTATGGTGTCTAATAATAAAATTAAAAAATAATAATAAAAAATAACACATGGAGGTGGCATTCGTACCTTTGTAATAAGAACTGTCTTCCATGTATCTCGACAGGCCAAAGTCACCCAGCTTCACACAGTCCACAGTTGATACGAGGACGTTCCGTGCTGCTATATCCCTGAAAAGCAAAAACACACCAAAGTTGGGTGGCGGTCATCCGGAATGCCACGATCCTATTTTCCTTCATTCAAAGCGGACCAGAAACTGTTATTCTCAAAATGTTGAAAATAAATAAATAAATAGAGCTCACTGCAGATAAGGCAACACACCTGTGGACAAAGCGCTTGCTTTCAAGGTAGGCCAGGGCCGTGCTGAGCTGATAAGAGTACAAGATAAGGGTGGCCAGGTCTAGACTGTACTTCCTCACTTGCAGGAAAGAACGTAACTATGGAAGGCACACAAAAAAAAACATGTTAGAGCACCTTCTAGCATTCTCAGTAATATTCCAAGTATTTATCTTACCTCTCCGAGTGTGCAAAGCTCCATGATGATCCAGACTGGATTCTCTGTAATGACGCCCATCAGCTTCACAATGTGAGGATGATCAAACTGACGCATGGTTACTAGATGTAGTGACAAAGTGGCTTGTCAATAATCATCTCTAAAGTGTAAACATCATGCATTTCATCAAACACACATGAAAAGCTTACATGCTTCCTGGAGAAATTTCTCCCTGACGCTGTCCGATGTTGAATTCTTACACGTCTTGACGGCCACAGACAATGCTGGGTTCTCCTGCAAGATACGGGCACATCATAACATGACAAATCGGACTAAATACTAGTGTTGTCTGTCTGCAATCCATCCATAATATCTTAAATTCTAATTATTAGTGACTGCATTCAATCCGAAGCATAGTTGTAACTAAAGAAAAGAAGATCCAAGCTCAATGAGGGTAATTACAATGGTTTAGGGATTTGGATTTGTTTCCCCCAAATTAAACCATTTAACTGTTGCCACGAGAGCATTCACAGTGGAGTATATTTAAATAAAAAAAAATTGGATTTAAGCTTCCCAGAGCCACCGTGTGCTGAAAGCTGATTATGTCTCTCTGTTCTCTTCTGTATAACTGCAAGTGTGCTGAGGGCACAGATTATTTTATTCAAACAAAAGTGACAGCAATTCAATTATGCAGTTTTTTAATTGCCATACACTTAGAATAAAGAGTATACATGAGTCCTAATAAAACTTTGCCCCTGAAATTAAATCTTGTGTGCATTTTTCTGTGTACTTACTGGGCTGATGTAGACTCCTTGGTGGACGTCCCCAAACTGACCCTCGCCTATGCAGCGGCCCAGTTCAATGCGATCCCGTTGAATTTCATAGTCCTGTGCTGGATAGACAATAAACGCATGAACACGAGCACACACAGAAACAAGGTGAAGGCAATTAGAACCAAACTCACACACACTTACAAAGCTTGTCAGAGCACAGCCTTGTCATTTGCATGTGATTGTGTGAGCACGTTTTTCACACAGCCCGTTGTATGCAGGGTACGTAGAGTTTTACTCTGCAGCATACATTGTGTCATCGGCTGGTAAAAATTTATACACCATCTTAAATTCGTCCATTTACTCTGGCAAGCTTGGTAGCAGTCCGCATGCAACAATCCGCAATTCGAATCCAACATGCTGAGTAGCAAAGTTCAAATTTAGGTTTAAATTTGTATTGTATGCTTTACTCAGGGGAAAATGTCAAGTTGATGGTGTATAATGTAATGTTTACTTGATCTGCAGTGAGTTCAGTATCTCTGTTAAGTTCATTGCAATTTAAAAAAAAAAAAAGTTTGTTCCTTTTACGAATATTCATGTCAGAAAAGTGGGCCCACTTTGCCCCCATACTGACAATACAAATGCGAACACAGAGAATGTAATTTGGGTTGCACAATTAAAAAAAAAAAAAAAGAGTACATTCAGATGTTCATTTACTGTTGCAGGCAGACATTCACAACCACCACCAAATCAAAGTACCACCACAATATAACTATGGTATGTTCAAATCATTACCTTGATCTAGTCCATAGTATTCTGGGGAAATCGATTATTGATAGAAGACAAAATAACTAGCCGTGAGTACAATGGCAATCACACTTGGAATATTTCATTTTTGATTTGACAGAAAGCACGTGAAGAAAGAGTTGCTGCTAAAAAATGATATTTAGAGCAGAAATGTCTTGAAGAAAAGTTTTACAAGATCAAAATATATATATATATATATATAATGAATACATTAGCAATGTGAGCTTTTTTTTGCTTTTTAAACCAGGCATTGTTCATCCAGCCTTTTTTAATAGTTAGTTTAAATACTGTATTAGATTCAAAACTTTTTATCCCCCCAACTACTATATTTTCCATATCTTAATTTGTTGATAATGACATCAAATGATCATATATCCGATAATAATAAGTGTATATGTAGAAGAAGATAAGACAGAGTCAAACGCAATGGAGGCAAAATATTTTTAAATTGACAGATTTTCAATGAAAAAAAGTCATTTGTTTCTAAATATCACACAACAGACGCACAACAAAAACACACACACAATTTTTTTGGACGTTCCAGTTTCTTAATCACACATAAACCCGTGGTTCTCAAGATCATACAAGTCTGATCAAATCCACTAAGTGAGAATCGTATTCTATAACAAACTCCTCATATTGTACGTCCAAATGTGTATGTCGACCGACTTACTTGAAGGCATTGTGTAAGTGTCCTCCTCATCTATGATCTCAGCATAGTCGTCTGTTTCTGTAGAGCCAAGGGTGACAAAAAAGGGAAAATATAAGCCTCAAATTATGACTAATAATAATCTGACCATAAATTAGCAATGAAATACACATTTTCTAAAAAATTTAAAATGAGCTTTTAAAAAATGATTGGCTATAATTACCTGCCAAAAACAATGCCACCATATCCAACTCAAAGCACATGCACAATTATTAGTGCGAAACTAATGCACGCGCAAGTGACAGAGAAGAGTGACGAGCGGCGGCGAGAAGCAGACACAAAGAGGAAAGGGGAGGGATGGAAACGGCTGTTCTTTCCAGAATGTGTCACAAAAACAGATTGAGTCATGGAGAAAATGGCATCAGTTACAGACACACAGATTCTTTCGACACATGCGGTCAAATCAAACCAAGCAGGAATGTCAAAGATATTGTTTACCATCGCCACTATTGTGCCCTGTAGAAGCCACATGCAACGAGAGATGCAAGGGAGGAGAGAATTGTAAAAATTAGTATGCATGAACAGTTAGGACCCATATCTTGTGTTGCATTGATTCTATTTGTGTGTTCACTTTCACAATGACTGGGAGCTAGTCGGACATTAACAAAACTGAGAAAGTCAAGGCTGAGTGGCAGTGATTTAAGCTCTCCATGCACACATATGGTGTGAATGAGAGACTCTTCACTGCTAACACAGGGGGCTTTATAGGGCAAACTGGGCGCACACACTTACACACACACACACTCACACACGCGTGTCCACAAAGGCTTCAGTCACTCAGAGCATTAAACTTCGCAGAGACTGACAGAGAGCAAAGGGAAAGGACAGAGCGCGTCTTCTACCTGACACACAAACGGCTCTGGTTCGTACTCCGTCCATCCGTTTTTCCATCCGCCGCTCGTGATTTGATACTCTGCATTGGAAAAATTGAGTTAACACCTTGTCATAACGTTCAGGCTGATTATAAATTACGAAATCTGAATATAGAAGTTATAGATTTGCTATAGAGTAATTTATGATACACAACACCTATATTTTACACTACAGCTGGATATAAATGATCTTAAAAAAAAAAAAAGTTGCATCAAACGTTGCCGTACTTACTTTGGGATGGATGGTAGCGCTCTATCGCCCTCTGCAAGACAAAACAAACCTACCGTGGTGAGTGCTTACGCGTTATTGTTTGCAGACAGTTATTTTGAGGAAAAAAGTCAAGACGGGTATTCAACGTGACAAGCATCTCCAGTCCGTTAATTTTCTGCTTGGGTGACTATTGTTGGACTTTATTGACAGTATTCAAACACACAAACACACACACACATTTTTATTCATAGTAATCTTCACGTAAGACAACCACTCGAGTAGCAAGAAGCCCAAAATACATAGACGTGGGAGTGTGTCCTACCCTTGTGGACTCTGACAATGAAGGAGTGGCTCGTGGAGGAGAAGAGTCGACAGTAACCATCAATCAAATCAGCCATGTTTTCGGCTGTGGTCAAGGAAGCTGTGGTGACTGTGAGAGGCTGCACATATACACAAAACATTTGTATGATAAGCGGTACGATTCTATAAGTAATCTTTTCCATGAGTAGACATCCAGACACATTCATTTGTTCACCCGTGCACAGAAAAAGATAGTCATGATGTGATGCATTTTTCCAGCCCCGTTGTTGTGCAACACGCCCACTGTTGACATACATACTGACATTGTCTACATCTTTATCAGGAAACAGTGTCACTACAAGTTAAAATGAAAAATGATGATTCACGAGCATGTGTTGGTGGTTACTCGTATAGGTTTCGCAACCGTTCTGATGGACATACCGTCATTGAGAACACGATCCACATAAATCCAGCACTTGATAATGTCAGTGTGACAACATGAGGGAGGACTTGTAAAGTGTGTGCGTGTCAAAAAAAAAGTGTGTCGTCACCTCTGGAGCGCCAGCTACGTTGAGTTGCAGCATGCCTTTCCTATCCTTTTCCTCCAAAGGTGAATACTGGATGGACTGAACCTGGTTGAAGTTAGCTAGGTGGGTAGGCTGGAGACATGAAAATAAATCACAACCAATTATCATTAAATATCTATTTTGAAATATCAAAAGTTGAAGTGAAACATGCCAACTGTACATGCAAGACAAACCAATAGAGGGCAGTGTTGTGAATTACTATTAAGGACTCAAAAAGGATCATTAATGAAAAAGTGGACCCTACTTCCAGAATATGGAGGTATTTATACAACACAGCTACAGAAATCAAATATGCTATATTTAATTAACGCCTATAAAAATAGTTCAATTTCAGGGTTATGTAAAAACTGATAATACTCACCGTTGAGCCTTTGTCCGTGAGGTAGCTGATTCCTTCCTCTGGTCCGATTGCTAACTCGACTGATATTACCCAGCTAGACTAAAAACACAGAGAGAACAAGCAAATAATAAAATTTCTCGCACCGACCTTTTTTATATTTTATCAAATGACATTTCACTCAACTGTACTATATAAGCCAATGAGTTGCCCAGTGAGAAAGTAAAGATACAGGACAAATGGAAAATGTTGGTTCTAGTAAGTCATTAACATGATAGCATTCCACACTGAAAGCTAAATAAATTCCGGGTTTCCACTAGAATGGCAAGATACGGCTGGGAAACGTGGGAATGACCTTGACAACTCATCCAACACGGAACATTTGGGACTCCGTGAATTGAATGCTGCCCTACCTACCCCTAATGCACATTTGAAGCACTCCTTATCAAAGTGGTAGATGGGAGAGATGATATCAAAAAACTTGTGGATGCTCTCCTCATCGTTGAGGTTGGCGAACTGCTTAAAGGTCTGCTGGATATGCTTGCGAAGCGTTTTTGCCTGAGAAAATGGTGAAAGAGAGACATTCAAAATAAGAAGAAGTACACAATAAGTCAAGGTAACTGTTCCCACTGAAATGAATGGAAATGCGATTAATCCGTTTCAGGCCCTAAATTATGTTATATTAACAACTATTTATGGCAACGTCACTTCAAGGATCAATGATACACATAAGCTCCTCCACCAGAATAAGGTGAAAGGTCAAAGCAGCGGCGTTCAATTCCTATGATCTTACCTTTAGAGAGTCCAGCAGGCTTTTAGGGAAGAACCTTCTCAAGCCAACATCTTTCCTGAAACAAACAGCGGCATCACAAAACAATGAATTGGATAATTGGATAACCACATAAATTAGACATTGTAATGAAATAAATGTTACTCTAGGAGCTCATAGTTGGATTTCTTGTCAAGAGCATTTCCTGGCATCTCTCTGAAGAAGCGCCTGTATGGTCGAAAGATGTTGGTGGTTAGAAACAGCAACTAAGAAAATAACGTTTTAGGTAAGGCAACTGTGTTTGAACACACTGCGTTAGGTCACCTGATTTCTAGACAGCCTAGTTTCAACGCCACCTCTTGATCCACTTGATCGGCGATATGTTGCATGTAGTCACTCTTTACCTGTTGAAATAAATGGATGGAAAACGTGAGATGCTTTATGGACTTAAGATAAGCGACTATTTGCTTCTGAGCTATTGTCACACCTGGTGATAGAGGTAGTTGAGCGAAGGTTTGTCTTCTGAGAAATGACTGAGGTAACCTTTAGGAAAGTAGCGCATCCGTAGCTCATACCTGAGAATTGAAAAGTTAATGCTAGTTGATGCTCATAGGAAGATCAGAAGCCAATGTTATTGTAACCTCACTATGCAAAGTAGTATAATGGAGGGAATTGGGGCAGGAGAATTGAGTAAGGGACGTTATAACCCTACAAACAGATGAGAGAGAAAATCCAGGCTGAGAACAAAATGAATAAGAAAAACCCTGTTCAATAATGAATGAAGGAAAATGTGGTACAAAGAGAAATTAGACACACTGGAAAGCTGAAAGCCAGAATGAAAAATGTGTGAGGGGAAAAAAAGGATGCAGAGTAAGATCAAAAGGGAAAATGCTAAGTGCCGTGCACGGTCCCACGAGACAGATGGAGAGAAAATCAGCGAAGGGAGATAGACGGGAGTGTGATAGAGAGTCAGTCGATCCCTTGGGCTGCGCTCGCCTCCGTTCTAACAATAGCTCAGCAGCAGTACCTCCCGTGGGCTAGCAACTCTGCCACCCTCTGAGGCACAACTCTGGCTACATGCTTGCAAAATGAGTAACATTTAAAATTCATGTCAAGGAGTGCAGGCCGATAAGTGAAAGATGGAGAAGACAAAAGAAGATGCAGCATCCGTGCAATTACATTGTGGTGGTTTGAATTGCTCTTAAGAGCTAACGTGGTTCTTCCACTCCAGAAAACAGCTTGCGAAAAGTGAGATTGGGACAATAGATTTTTCAGCATACAAACCAAATAGCTTCAAATTCAAAAGTGCAAGATGACATTTCAACTTTGCACATTTTTCTTGCTCATTTTTAGAGCAAATGTTAGGGGTGTCATTGGAATCAGTAAATGGGTTTTGATTTAACCAATCGTAACATTTTAAAATGTTTCACCCTTCAATCGTATCGTACCCTTGGAATCGAGAAATGCAGAGCCCGATTAATTATTTATCCAGGACTTTTGATATTCTCGTCTGAGGTTTGGTTTCTAATAACAAGAAGGGGAACAAAAAACACCAGCCCAAAAAAAAAAAAACATATACACTACCTCCACTCCTCTTGTGGGTGCTGTTTCTCATATTTCTCCCTGACATGGCAAACTCCCAAGTCAGGATGTAACCAGTGGCGTGCGTCTGTGTGCAGATGGGTTAAACGCAGGCCGAGTGAAGTGACGCAGCGCAATTTGTGGATTTCGGCTATCTTTTGGATGACTCCCTGTTGAAACAAGCAAAAACAAATGTGAGGAGCAGAAGGTGACAACGACTGTCGAAAATGCAAATTATGCCATACCCTGACATCAGTGGCATCTCCATGTCTGATATTACTCGCCCAGGTGCTGGGTTCACTATTTGTCTCAAAGTAGTGGAAGATCTTCAGAACCCTGTCTATAGAACCCGGAGTGCGCTCGAGACAGCCAGCAGAACCGCTGGTACCAACACCAGTACCACCGGAGCGAGATTTCACTCCACACCCACTTGCTGCGGAGTGATTGAGGTTGGGCTCCAAATAGGAAGATGTTGCCATGCCTGACTCAGATGTTCTTACTGGGGCTAACTGGCCGTCATATTCTGGGAGAAAAACAAACAAGACAGGCATTAAAATGAGATTTCATAATCAAGTTAAGTCAAAACAGCAATGACAAGTACCAGCATGGCTCGATACCGTTTGTCCATTACCCAACATTCATCTTGGCACTAGAATATTTTGGTTTATTTTACAGTTTATTTGTTCATTTGCCATCATGCAGCAAATATTCCACTCCCAACCTATCTTTTGAATGTTCGTTCAACTCCAGGTCGCGCATGGGACGATTCGCATCTGATGGAATGATAACAGAAAAATACCACGGTATTAAAATCACCACTCTAAATTGCCTTTTAATATTTTGTTCAAACAATTTTTTTCCCTATTAAAAACATTTATTTTGTTTTTACAGTCCAAAAAAAATGTAAAATGTTAACTTTAAATAAATAAATACTGTTATATGGCTGTGTATTATTGTGCATCACAGACTTAGTATAACTGGCAAGTGCAGGGGGAAGGTAATACTTCATATAATCAAATGCAATGAGCTTGAAGCACTGCCAGTTTCCTAAATGCAAATACACCTGATTCATCACAGGCATAGTACTAAGAGTAGAGAAATGTGTTTGGACAGATGCACTCCAACACACTGCATGCTTATGTGTTGGTGTGTGTTTAATACACGATACGAGCTGGCCGGTCAGCAAATGAGTCAACGGCAGCCTGGAAAAAACACTGACACAAGGTCCTTTTAGCGAGCCCTAATAGACCCACAGTTCAACGTAAATCAGGTGATTTTAAGTAAATGAATTCAGAACCAGGAGGAAACGCTGCGGTCCAAGTTCAGACAAGAGTGGATGTGTTCCGTGAGTAAAGGACACACTGTGTTCTTCTGAAGCGTTTCCTCTGCTCACACCTGCAAGACAGCTAAGGTGGCACTTTAAATCTGGCTTTGGCAGCGTGATGGGTTTGGAGGACATAATAGAAATGTCGAGCACATTTTGATGTTCGCTGACCTTTCGAAACCTCTTTCACTCTAACTGAAGCAGAAAAAGCATTGGCAAGTTAAACAAAAGCCAATTTTTCTCCTGTAATTCTACGGAGGGAATATTCACACACAGCACACACTTCCACAAATGATCTGAAGAGAACTGCAACCATGCAGACATGAGACTGTGGAAGTTGCTAGTCAAACTGTCCCTCCATTTTTTTCCTTTGTGGGGACTGGCAGTAAGCTTGGTAAAGGATAGTGGGCGGAAGAGTTCAGATTTGGCAGTGAGATGGTTTCTCTTCTTCTCTCTTCTAATTGCTATTTGGGTTACTGGCACAATCCTGGAGGAGTCTCTTCTCAGCCTCGCCGTATATTTTTTCTGCACTTGCTCCCATTTATCTGTATGGCCATTCTCTTTAAATCCTGCATTCTGTTCTCTCTCTTTTACTCTTCATACCTTTTTAACTGTAGCCCTCAAATGCCCTGACTAATCTCCTCCCGTCACTCACAGATCTTTTAGTTCCTTCCTTTACATCTAAATTTGATCCTCCGGTTGTATTGAACCACCTCGCTTCTTCCTTCCTTCCTTCCTTCCCCCCCTCTCATCTTTCTCTGATCCTCGCACAATTTCCTCTCCCTTTCGGCTCTCCTTGCCAAGGATGATTGTCTCTGTCCACAGAAGATAAAGAATCAAAGTCAACCTAACTCTAGATTTTTATAAATGAATATTTCAGTGGTCATTTTTTACAATATTTTCTTTATATATGACCCTCGTGAGGATAAATTGGTTCAAAATTTGGGTGGATTTCGGTGACAGTCCTTTCGCTGACTTGCACAACCACTGCAGGTCACCTCCTCGAGCCAATGAACAAAAATTCCTACGGGACTATCAGCATTGTTGTTGCAAATTCCAACAATCCAATATGACAACATGGAATTGTCAAGGAGAAAGGAATTAGCGCTTTAATAGCTTATTACGTGACTCAATCAAAAATGCCTCTGTGTGCTCTGAACGCATAACTACACTACATCAAATCAGATATTCAAATTTGGAGAATCAGCTTTACTTGATGTCAACCATATTTCGTTGAATTCATTTCTGTACCTACTTGGTAAAGGATAATGTGCATAGATGCACGCCCCTTTGCTCCAGCAGAGCGGGATGCAGCCATTTCTTTCCATCTTCTGTCTAGGAGGTGCTGTTCCAATCTTGGCAACAACTCCCAAAATGAAATTGCTAAATAGTGAAATCAGCATAAAACCTGAGGGACGGTGTTGTCCTGAGTATAAGGCGACTCGTGAATGAATACTCCTTTCAAATGATTTAAATAAAAGCAACTAAGGGAAAAAACAGGAGGACTCCAAAAATCACAATCACTGCTGGTGCAACTTTCATCTTTACAGATGTGAAAATATCCGGAACTTCAGAGGAGCAATGTGTCGCTAGTATATAGAGTCAATGTTTTTATCCTGGTGTGGACGAGAAATTTGGCACATTGCCATGGAGAGGGAAAAAAAACTTTTAAAAGCTATTCAAAACCAACTAGTGCAACACATTTAACCAGCTAAATTCCATCATCACTGATATGAAGTATTCCTTGTAGAGAAGACGTAGAAGCTGAAAGCCACTCGTTTCATGAGGAGGTCTTCTTTCCACTTCAGGCCATGATGTAACAGTTAAATAAATCCCCAAGACAATTCAAATTCCGATCTTCCTGCAGCTGTTCATCAAAATAATCAATCCTTCAGATGAATTCCAAAGAGTGCAGGTTGGCAGCAGGCATAAACGTCAGGTTGCAGCATCATGGCATCCATGTTAAAAAAAAACGGATAGCTTTCTGTCTCAGAGCACACAACATAGCCGGTTTCACGTTGTCATTCCACGACGCGATCGAAAGCAGACAGTTGAGGTAACGAAGAAAAGCGAAACTGGTATCAGAGAGGAAAGCAAAAGTAGGGCAAAGAAGGGCAATCAAAAGTGGAGCACAACGAGGAAGGAAGAGCAGGACAGAAGGGGGGGGGGGGCTGAGCTTTACATCATGCAAAGCATCCAGGTAAATGAGGTCAAGCAGGTGTATGATGTCACAAAAGAACAAATTGAAATAAAGTCAAGCTAAGCGACAAAAGTACCAATGAAAAGTCAAATGAAAGAATATCCATGAAAATGTTGCCGAAACGGGTTTCCAAGTCTGATCCCGACTTCCCCTCACCGGCTGCCGCAGCTGATCACGAGCGCAATATGCATGCAGTGCAGTGCTTAGCTGTGAGCGCAGCATAGCGTGTGTGTGTGTGTGTGTGTGTGTGTGTGTGTGTGTGTGTGTGTGCATGTGTGTGTAAGCTGGAGAAAAGGGGTTTACATATGCAAAAGCGTGAGCGTGTGACTGCAGATAAACATGGAGGTGACAGCAAGGGGTTAGATTTGTATGAGAGCAAGCAAGTATGGGTCGACAAGATACCCGAGGGGAATATGTTATGTCTTTGGGGAAGGCTGCGATATAAATACGCCGTAACGGGCACGATGTGCGTGAGTAGTGTTGGCATTGAGGAATAACAAACGCTAAAATGTAAATCGGGTCACCTATCAACTTGTGACAGGTTCCGATATTAGCCACTGAAAATACTAAAAACACTCTAACCGGTTTGATCCTCCTGTTTTTGGAGGGTTAATCCCGTTTGGGTTTCAATCATCTGAATTTTTTTTTCTTTTCTACTGAACATGCTTTTGTTTGCATGTAAGCTTGCTGTGGCCTTTTTATTTGACCCGGTTTATGCTTGCGCTCTCCTGCACTGGCATCACATGTTGCACTTCTAAGATTTAATTGCCGTTTTTATGGCTAACGTAACATCTATCCAAGCAGCAACATCGGGAAAGAACCATCTGGCTAACTGCGATGTTGACAAATGTTCTGTTTTAGTAAACAACCCTCTGGCTTGTTTTCATTTTGTTGTTGTTATGAGAAGTATATTAATGTAGCTTGTCTTGTTGTACACCCACATATTTTATTTGCAGGCAACATTCCAGGTCTTGTGATAGGAAATTACAGCCATAGTGTCTCTAATTAAAATCTAGGCACTGACAAATTGTGCGATAATATAATCACAATAAATATAAGTAATTAACATGGAAACATGTTACTCATCATCAAATGTTAAATAAATGCTTTTATTATGAAATAACTGTCAATTACAGTGTTGGTTGAGGATTATTATTTAATTTATAAAAGTTAGTTAATGAAATTAGATATTTGCTTTCAAGCACACCAAAATGAAGAGAAAAGCCAATGGCGGCAGAAATATTACTATGCCCACGTAGATTACACAACAAAAGATATGGCACAAGTTTGTACTTACCAGCATAGTGGGATATTCCAGAAATATCTGAAACACAAAAGGATTAAAAAAAAATAAATAAATGACTTTTTGGAACGTGTCGAATGATAACAACATCCCGATTTGATGGCAGAGTATTACTGATTTAAAATCTCCCATTCATATGAAGAGCGCTTATGATCTACTCAAGATAAGAGCTTTAAATATTCCCAGCTTCTGCATACTTACTTTACTCTGTGCAAAAAAAGGACCGACCGCCAATAATGACTACTTCCCAAGATATTGTTGTCAAGGTTACGTAAGAACAGCTTTGTGGGGGAGTCTTACAACTTCAGGCATAAATAGCAGCAAGTTGAATTCACTACGCAGCACCAAACAGCTTTAGTAGTGGGGGCATAACATGTTTCAGGCAAATTCATCCCAGTAGTTGCAGAGAAAACGGCATTAGAACTAATGAAATCAATGCAGTTATATTACAAAGTTCATGGTAACATGAACTTTGTAATATAACTGCAACTATTGCTGACAGTTTTTGATTTATATTTCTGATTATATTATGGCTTCATATTTCAAAATGTGAATAGTCTCGCTTCATTACTTCCCAGTTGAAAAGAAAAAAAAGTCCATCCCTTCAAAAAAATAAAAAATAAAGTGCTAAAAATGTCACATTTGATGAGAATACTCACAAGAAACAAGTTGAAAATTGAATTCAGCATGGCCATTTTCGTCTAGACTTTCTATCTGAGATATAGCCCCTACCTGTCTGTCTAGCTACTTATTTAGCATATGTTTAAAACTGTTGTATGTATTAATAAATAAATAAATAAATAAATAAATAAATAAATAAATAAATAAAAACTGCAACGTTGCACCAAACTTTTGGATAACTGATGGCTAAAGCCCAATACAACCCAATTGCTAGAACAATTCTAGTTATCTGTGGATCAATAACAGTGTTGCGTAAACTGTACTTTTCTATAAATGTGCCCTGTGACGAACAAATCGACCACTCCAGGATGTCGTCCACTTTTTGCCCGAAAGTCAGGTGGGACAGACTGCAGCTCCCTGTGACCCTGAACAAGACAAGCGGCATAGAAAATGGATGGCTGGATGAAACTACCTTGACTGGCCAAGATGTTAGATAACCTCATTCAGTATGCGTGAGACATAAGTTATCCTTTAAAGACTTTAACCTGCAAAGGATACATTTCACATTTTATGGCAAGACAGACATTCAAGAGATCCAGAGATTTGTGCACAAGCAATTAAAACGTACATTTTTCGCATTATGTCTGCTTCATTCTCACTTCTCTGCTATCTACTTCAAGAGGCCTCAAGGGCAAAAAGTGACATTTGATCAATGATGGATGAGATCTTGTGTTTAACCCTTTGTGGAGGAGTCTTGACCAGGCATGACTGCCGAAAGCTTTTTAAAACAAAAACATCACGAACACGTTAAGAGTCTTACTCAAATACAAAAATTTAAATTTGAAGCAAGGGTCCGTTTCCAAAGAATTTCTCAGCGCAAATGACCGGACCTCAAAATTTTCCATTTGCTTAGTCGACCCATCCATCAATTCTCTGTACTACTTACCCCCAACTTGAGTCCCAAGTGTGCTAAACTGCCAACTGTAGGGCATATATAGACAAACAACCATTCACACTCGCATCCACATAGAAGGCCAATTTTGTATTTTCAATCAACCTAGCACACGTTTTTGGAATTGGAGTGTGGTGGTCGAGACCTGAGCAGTTAGTCATCCATTTCCACAGCATAATATGCAGTCACCTATTTCCACATGTGACATCACTCCTACCCACAAAGTAGATGTCACGTGGTATCGGTGTGTAGTATCGAGACACTTTTACAACGACACGATACCAGTACTCTTTTCTTTGGGGACAAACTGTCTCGCTCTTGTGCAGTACATATGTGAAAACTGAGCAATGTGTACGAGTAAGTAACTTCGCCTGACATGAATGTATGTAATGTACTACATTTTGCTAGACACAAACACAAAAGCAGTGCTTGCTTTTTTATTACAGAGCTAGATTTGAAGATGAGTCAGCTCCACTGTTATGTCTCAGGTAGCATTTAAAGTAGCAACAGTAGCACAGTCGCTGTAAAATTCCACATTATTTCATCTTTAAGTTCAATTTTGTAACTGCGGTCCGCATGAAAACAGAATTAATACTAAAGGTAAACAATCAAAACAAAACAACGTCAAAGGCGGGGAAAACTTTGCCTTGGCAGCAGGATCGGTAATCACAAGGCAGATATCCAAAGCAACACATTTCATTCCTTCCCATCTAAAGCAACCGAGCAGCTTTATCAAAGAAAAACAAAAAGCGACCTGACAGCATATCAGAGGCGTCCGTGTCCATGTTTGCGCTGCACATTCAGCCTGTGAGCGAGGTTTCCACATGCAACTGCTTGCATGGTGACGAGCAACGCAAATTCCTTTCCAGCCCTCAGACCTTCACTACCTGGCTTCCAGCAAGCACCCACACACTGGCTCAAATAGACCCTCCCGAGCCATCTTGCCACCTACATACCTCTGCTGGAGCAGCCGAGAAAATCCCAGAAGTGCATGTTGGTAGCCTTTAGGTACCTCTGCTCGTTGTTTGCATGCATTCCCCTTTTCCTCCCCGCTCCACTTCCTAGTTGGTCGGCATGTCGTCAAATAGGAGAGGAAGAGCACCCGCCCCCCGATTGTTTCCAATTCACACACCTTCGAGGATCATAACAGTTTCCTCCCTCTAGTTGATTTGTTTCTCTTTCCATGGTGCACCACTGCCATCCACCTTGCTTCCAATTTCATCCACAAGCCCCTCTCCCTCATCTTTATTTCCCCCGTCAGAAACCAGACAGGTGTGACCATCGATCCAACTTTGTCAGCGTTGCTTCCTTCACTACTGCCTCTTTGGATTAGTACCCGAAACGTGAGAAGTGACACTGCAGGACACATGGAGACAAGTCAAGGGTCATTTTGTCTTAAAAAAAAAAAATCTAGACATTGTGAGGCAAATTACAGTCTGAATGAGAATGACTAGTCATCTGTAAGCAGCCTCTTTATAGAAAAGGTGAAGATAAATACTAGACAGTAACCACTATTCGTAGCAATAATCAGACAGTGTCTGTTTAAAACGATGGCCAGGGCAATTGCCTGATGATTCACCCAGTAACAATAAAAGCTGACACATCCAGGAATAGGTGTAAGTGAGTCAGGAATGCCAACAATAGCCTTGTATTTGTGGACCAACATATGATCTTAATGAAGATCTGCTGACTATGATTATTCAACCTTTGGGGTTTCTTCCAGGGTCATCAGCTGATGAGGAGCATATGCAGAGAGGTGTGACAGGGGCACGCATAGGACAATCTGACAAATTACATCATATGTTAGTCATCTACAATCATCTTTACCTTTGGAGCGGTTTAAACTGGTCATTTTTGACAATAGAGTAAAAACACCAATCGGACTCAGTAGTGGTTGTCAGCCAGCGACCCAAGCACCTTAAGATGGTTAAGTAAGACCTCAAAGAAATCCATGGTTGCAACAATGCATTATAACGGGGACGGCTATCTTGCACATGTTTCAGAATGATCGTTGTGCACGACATTAATCATTCTCAGGGTTCATCTTTGCACCCAAGTTACCAGAGAAGCCCAGAGGGGTGGTTTCGGCCACTGCACCACTCACTAGTGTCTGCTACGAATACAAATGACTGCATCGTGTCACAAATGACCACACTATCTGACTGCGCGTTATTTCTACAAAATCTCCATGGCAGTCGACAATAATGCAAGCCCCGTGCAGCATCCAGCCCATTGTCTGACTGTTAGCCCTTTAATGCTAAGCTAATTCAGCTAACGGTGGGTTCTTCCCAACCATTCTGTTCCCAAGACTGATCAATACTCACCCAATCCCGGGGCCAGGCCGCACCTACTTCTAGTCACCGGCCAGCTTTTTCAGTCAGGAAGCAGGGCTTTAACATATTAGTACCGGTGGTGTTAAATCCGACTTTTGCAGGATGAGTCTGCCCGCTGTTGGCTCCCTCTCCCTGTCTGAGTGAGTCCACTACAACAGCGCCGTGCCCGGCTGTCGGTGTCACTGACGCCCAGTTAGCAACCGTGCGGTGCCGTGCCGATCTGCTCTGCTGCATCTGGAGCGCCGAGATTTCCCAACATGGCTGCAGCTGTCACGAGGACTGTGGGCCCAAAGGTTCACACCACCGAAAGGGGCATTATTCTTACTTAAATCAAATTCAATGCATGCATAATGCACATGCGTAATGCTGAGGTCATCTAGCACGTCAAGGAAGGATGTCAAGGGGAGAAATCATGCAATAGTGTTCCTCACGGTGCTGCAGATGACTTTTATTGTTATTTTGAATTAACTAGATTATATTATGGTCATCATAATGGTTAGTAAACAGTAGACAAAAAAAGCAATAAACTCAATGTAAAAGTGTCAATTCATTTGTCCACCCTTTCCACGTCCCTTTATTCCATTCTGAGCACTCCATCAACCAAATTAATTCATTGAATGAGTGAAACTACCAATGCAGCCCTTTACACTAAAGCACAGTAAAATAATATGCTTCTAAAGATGGTAAAGTTACAAGCCCTTAAGCATGCAACAGAGGATGTCTCATGTTTAAATAAAAGATTCCTCCATACATTATTCATGTGAGCATCATAATGCAGAGTTTCTTCGTGATCTGGACCCATCACCCCTCACACAAACAGATATATTCAACGCTGACATCTCGTGCTTTCAATTTGTATCATCCATTTTCATCAACCCACATGCCTCGACACTGAATGCATTCATACTGCATCATAAGATTCTTTCTGCACGTACTGTACAGTCAGAACATTCAGTCATGCAGGAAGCACGCTGAAAGGGAAAGTGACTGATTGCATGATGTATGCAATGTGCTATGAATAGTTTCAGTACTGAATTATTTTAAGTTGAAAGTAATCAAAATTCAAACTCTGTGCGTGTCTTCACAGTTCAAGAATGGAAACAAACCATTTATATTAGATATCTAATTTTACATTATTTTTATTTAATGCAGACCATCTGTGAAACGACAGGGCTTATGATAAACCCATAAGCCGTATTAAAAACATCTACGACTCTGAGCCAGATGGATGTCGCCGCTTTCCATGAACTATGTAGTAGATCAATGCGGAGAGCGCCATCTAGTGACCAAAAGTAAGAGACACTCCAACCACTGTATTCTTTTATTTTCTACATACAGTAACAATATAGTATATTACATCATTCCTTTATATTCACAATATATAGTTAAAACAAGTGCTTAAAACAAAACTAGCCCTTGCACTCACCACTAAACTCAAACAATAGGATCATCAAAAAACTCAATACGTATAAAAAAAAAACAAATAATGTTGCTGCATTTTCCAATTTTTGTTACTTGGTATTTATTTTACAGTCTGCGGTGTGCTGCGTTATTCAGTACTCCATGTAACGATATAATTTATCTTCTGCAAATCAATGATGGACTATCATAATTGATCTTTTGTACACATTTCTATGAACCACTTCTGCAAAAGATGAAAAAATGACGGTCTATCAGTGTTAAGATATGAGTTCTTTTGGTCAGTAATGAATAAAATAATTAGGAAAATGATAAATAATGAAATCAATAATACATGGAAATTATTATCGATAGTATGTGCAATCAGTAGTAGTGGTAAGAAAAGGAGAATGGAATTTTTTAGGTACTTAAAGGTTGAAAGGAGAAGCTGCTCGGGGGAACATGAAAAGGAGACTAAAAAAAAAAAAAAAAAGCATATTGATGTCATATTTAGCTATGACCGTGACCTTTAAGTGTCATTGCAGAGATAGTCAATAACAAGATGCAAGAGCAAGCTGAGTGCATTGTGTGCTCTAGCATGCCACTTCATGAGTGGATTTTGAAACGATGCGATCCATGTTGTTGTTGGCGATGCTCTCCATGGAAACATCAGTATGGGAGCGTCCTCGCTTCTCATGTGTACGGCTCCGAGAGTTCTCCATAGACGAGACGCTGGAGCTAGAGGTTGTCCGTGAACGAAGTCTGGTCATACTGGCACTGGATACTATAGACACAAAATTTTAGTATTTCATTATTAATGATCAAATAAAAGTTCAGAAAATTTAATTGTATCCTGTGAATACAAGTCAGGCAATTTTGATGTCACTTACAGTATCCAAGGCCTTGGATGAAGTATTTGAAGGCTTCGGTCACTTTTGCTGGCTGTTATGAGACAAAACAATATGAATACATTTTCTTTTTCAGGTGGAGAATTACTACAGCTCAATGGACTGGCATACCTGAGCCACTTGAGGAAGTCCTCCGCAGTCCGCCATCTAGAAGGGCAAAGCAAAAGTAGCTTTGGTCAAACAAACAATTCATTCACTTTGCTAGCGTACCCCAAACATTAGTAAATTAATCTAGAAGTTCGTGCTTACCTTGAGCAGTGTGGTCTTTGTTGGGTTAAGCTTCGAGTTGCAGTCAACCACAGCGTCCACAAATGGAGAGCTGTCTCCAACAACCAGTAATGTGGAGCACCTGGGATTAACACATAACACATAAGAGTTGGTTTACAGAATGTTAAGTCGTGCCTGGATTTCCTGCAACAGGAGTTCACCATGACCATGTTCAGCTCTGAACGGAGGAACGTCAAAGCTCTGACTTTCAAATTTTTTTGAGTGAGTGATTCCAACTAGCCTCTATTGTCTCCTTTAAAAAAAAATCAGTGCATTACATTAGAGCAGGACCGGACTTTGTGACCCCTGCATTACTGACTTCAGTCATGACTTTGCATTCCAGATCAGAAGATGATTCTTACTTGAGGGTCCTGACTTTGGTATTTGCTCCAGGAACAGGCCTCTCCACCTCAAGAGCACTGCGACTGTTGTAAGCACGAAAGAACTGGGCCACGTTGTGCTGGTTCATGGTCGCGCTGATGTGGTGGCGGTATGTGGCTATGAGGTCATGGTTGGTATGGATCTCTTCCTAAAAGTCAGCGTGGAAGGAAGAACGAGAATGAGGTTTAATATATAATTATCTACGGATGCTTTGGTTGTTATGGCAACTTACTTTTCCGAATAAGTGTGTGATAATTGTGTCAGGGAGAGTGTGAGTCCATTCAGTAAGCTGTAGCATAAAATGAGGAAAAAAAACATGCTGATGTATAGTATAACTAACAATCAACCATTTTAAGATAAGCTAATACAGGAATCACAGCGAGAGAGAGACATGATGCCCTAAGTGGTGCTGACCTTGTTTGTGACGGCATCTATTAATCCTTCAGCATTAGGGTTAATGTTGATCAGAACCAATCCATCCACCAGATCAGGGTGATTTAGCTGCACACAAACAGAAGACATACATTTAATTAGCAGTTTGTATAGTTGTGTTTGATCCAGGCAACCATCTGCCATCTATTTTATATTTTTGTATTGTATTTTTCACCAGTATGATGTCATGTTGATGAAGAAATTAAAGAAGTGAACACAATTTCCAATGGTAAAAGATAATTAATTATTTAACACGTAGTTCTTCAGGTTTGTTGGAATTGAAAATGTCTATTTTCTTACATGCATATTTTCACTTAGGTCAACAATATTGTCATAAATGAAAAATAATGTGGACTCACAGCAAAGTTGGCCAAAATGCAGGCACCTGCTCCAACTCCCAGTCCAATCACACTGCGCAACCTGTGAATCACATTGAGAATCAAGACCCGGATCTGTGGTATTAGCTGGAGATTATCATGGTAAAACTCGAGGATTATCAGGTCTGTCTCACCCAAAGTGTTTGAGCACACTAAGCAGCGCTTCAGACAGTTGGTCTATGGTCGGGTAGGAATACCTTCAAGGTCAGATATGAATAGTTATTAGTGATATCATCATACAGTTAACGTACTGTTAAGAATGAGCCTGTGAACTGCAGAGAGTACCCACGTTGTTGGGAAAGTTTTGGCCGCTTCGTGTTGTCCTGGGGCTTCAACGTGACAAACAGGAAAATGTCCGAGGATTTCTTGCATGTCCTCATGCGCAAATAGAGTCTCAAAACAGGTCTTGTCTGTAGAAAATGTGGAGTGGGAAAGCAGTAGTTATGCAATATGAAATGAATAAATTGATCAAATAGTGAATTACGAATGTGTAAAGTGTTTCTCACAAGACAATTTATAGATGGTATAAATAAAATATTTATTTTATTTTCTCCCTCTTTGTTGGAATAACTGTGATGCTACTATTGATTTCTGGTAGATAAGCAGCTCCATTAATACGTACGGTTTAGTCCAACGTCATGATATGTCAGAATGACTGGGCGATTTGCCCTAGGCGTCCCCATCATGATGCAGTGGACATTCCCATACTGAGTCTCAACGTCCTCCTCCTTTAAAAAAAAAACAAACAAAAAAATCACAAGTTGAATAAAATATCTTACATATTTTTTCTACGTGGGAGAAACATGATTATTTTGACTGCACGCTCATGCGAAACAATTCTGAAACTTGTTGGGATACAGAAGAACAGCATGTAAAAATATATATACTATATATGATTTCTGTATCATAATACTCACTTTAATGTGAGGCTCAAAGACAGAGTCAGACTCATTCTCTTCCAGAACCATAACTCCTGTTGCACTCAAGGCCCAAGTACAGATTGACGAAAAACTTGCAATAGGTGCTGAGCTGTCCTCTGAATGTGAATTTCTTGAAAATCTCGTAGGGAGCACGACTATGCGTAAAACCCCGTGCAGGATATGTGACTGGCCATTTGCTTGAGCTGCTTTATATACGCTGCAGCACTGATCTGCTGCTAAAGCTTCAAGTCCAACCTGGTTCACCTGTGGCCAACTGGCCTCTGTTTTTAATCTCACTTTAGGCTGTTCCAGACAGTCCCGATGAACCGGCACGGGATTTCCACTGAGAATTAACCATGCACCAAAGACCACGTAAACATGACGTTGCCATTTGGTCTTTTGATACATCTGATGCTCGAGAGCAACTTCTACAATTGATGGATTGATTGCTTTATTGAACATAGGAGGCACATAACAGAACTAAATTATAACTGGAAATATACAACATCAAACAAACAAAAAAAGGTTAAAAAAGGAGAATACGTTTTAAAACAATTTTGGATTGTGATAATGACATCTGCATCACTGATGATAATAATATAGCTATCAAAACTACTAGAATAAAAAGAATAGAAAAAGATCAATCGAATCAGGGTGTCATAATTTGAATATTTGTTTTCATGGTTTGTGTGGATGATTAAATAGCTGGCACAATAAAAAGATGTATGCATCAGCCACAACACCTTCAGCCAAGCCATGAGGTATCAGGTCAATTTCTTAATCTCTGAGTTCCATCTGTTCACATAATTCTGCTTACTTGTCCTTGACACTTGACTGCAATCCACTGTACTGTTTATTACTTTGAATGATCTGTGTGTTTTATACACTTCAGATGCCAAGGGGTGTCGCTGCACATAAATAATAAGAATATGTAATGCACCAAGTCAAATGTTAAAATTATAGATAGATATTTGCACACCTGACCTCTGCTAAAGAAAATGCACAGTTGGCTTGTTGTTAGATTTTCTACAAAATTTTGGAATGAATTAATTCATCTAGATAATGTAATGATAATGATGAATGTGGCAAGCTCTCATCTTTTCTTCCCAAAAATGTCCGACCAGGGCCAGTTTAATATGGCCAGACTTTGACCTTTGGAGCTTGTCCCACATTTTGGATCCAAACACATTAACAATTTATGAAGGTTAAAGTTTGATAAAAAGTTCTTCAGGTTGGATTGTAGAAATTTTTGTGTAGTTCTTTGATAAGATGAAAAACAACAGAACATTTGGGAAAAAACAGGAGTACTTTTTACCAAATGCATTCATTTCTAGGAACTGCTGGTTGAACGGAAACAAAGCAGACTAGTCCCGTCTTTAAGATCTATTTACATTTGCGAGAGCTGTGCAGGTACAGTTGGTAATCCTTTTAGTCATGGCTGAAAGTAGAGGGCAGCAGATGGTTGCATTCAGCTTGGCGTCAGTATGGAACCTGTTTAGGATCTTTGCAATCCTAATGAAACATTGACCTCCTGGCCTAATTCATCACTGAGCACTGTCCCACATTTTTTTTTGTAATTGTCTCACAACAGTGTCATTGGGCTTTTTATTCAAGTCAGCAATAATATTGCTTTACAGGTGACAACATTCCTGAACTTACCTGTTCTACTGAGATTGGCACAGGCCTTGGCAGTACGGATACTGAGTCACTGAAAAGGTGGTAATTAGAGGCAAACCACAAGAATGCAGTAACATTAAAAAAATAGAAATCCACACAGGGGAAGCCACATTTCCAAGATTCAAACCCAGGACCTGTTGAAGGTGACTCATGCTTACTTGTAATGGCTAAAATGACATTAGTCTAAAGTTTAACAAAATTTGTTTGACATGTTCTGCCTGACAGAAGTAAAATCTTTCAGTTCAGTTTAATCATTCTAATAAAAGTACAGATGATAGATAAAATGTACAGAACTCACACTGCTGCTGTCATTTACCAGTAGATTCCACTAGATGGAGATTTGAGCTGGAGTTCTCTTGCATTGGAGCAGACTAGTCTAAAACATTTAACAGAATTTCACAATTCATGACGTTTTTTTTTAATAAACAGAAGTTAGACTATTTATCCACATAATCACAACATATACAGAAAGCGGCGAAAATACCGTATACATGCAGCTATAGCTACAATAGATTGGGTCGGGGCTGCAAAGCTCATCTATTACGATTCAGCTTGGAGTCTGACTGTGGACTAAAGGAAATTGCAATTTGTCTTGGAGTGAGGCTAGTCTGGTTTCTGAATACTTTTGAAGTCCCATTGAGCAAGGCATTGACCCCCAGATTCAGCGAAGGGGTGAAGGCAATATGTGTGCCTCATCATTCTTGTCTTGTCTCATCAGTCTTATATTTTCCTTGAGGGATTGCTTTTATGTGTTTTGGATACACAAATTAGGGGATAGCAATTTTTTTGTTTGAATCGTTCAGTCCATTCATCCAAAAGAGCATTTGAGAGGTCAAAGCACACTGTTTTCCGACCTGACAACAAGATTCTTCCACACTAAACTCATCCAAGTGTGGCTTTATGGCCCATGGGGAACAGTGACACTTGAACAGATTTTTTTTTTTTTTTACTTTATCGACTGATCAAGGGGAGGAAACTTTTCCAAGTTGAATTACGAACTGTTTCAGGGAGAATATTGTCAACAGATCAGATAAAACTTTTCTCTCTCTCTCTCTCTCTCTCTCTCTCTCTCTCTCTCTCTCTCTCTCTCTCTCTCTCTCTCTCTCTCTCTCTCTCTCTGTTTGTCTCAACATGTATGATCTTTGTCATGCTGACAATAGGCTGCCATGGAAAGTACTTAGCGTGCAGGTGAAGTCTCAATCTCTGACTCTCAGCTTTCAAAACATTCTAAATATAACACAGCAGCTGCTGCTTCTTGCTACATGCTTGACTGGGTGTATGTGATTTTGTTTTTGTTTCACAGTGTGCGTGCGTATTGGATCATGCTATTTGTGTAGATGGGTCGACATGTATGTAGCCACGTTTTATAAGCAAGTGTGTGTGCGTGTGTGCGCGTGTGTGCGTGCGTGCGTGTGTGTGTGTGTGTGCATGCAAAAGCCCACCATTGCTTTCCATGATTCCTTTTATAGTAATAGTGCCAGTGAGGATGTGTGGGTGGTGTTGTCAGCTTAAGGAAAGAACTAATTTGATTCACTTTACTGTACTTGGCTGCAATAGTAGAGACAAAGCTTTTGAAACCTGTATAAAAAAAAAGGGATAACCACTTGCACAGGTTTAATATCAGTAACCTCATAAAATAAAACAGAATACACAAAGTGCTAAAGAAGCATGTGAAACATTTGGTATTATCTGGATTTCTGCATAAATTGCTCTTAAAATATGATCTGAGAAAAATGTATTTATTAAAATAATATCACAAGGTTCCCGGTGTCAAAATGTGTTAAAATTGGTCTTATCACCTTCCTTTAATAGTCCTCACTGTAAGTTTAATATGGCACATCATGGTAAAAAAAAAAAACTCTCAGATAGGAATATTTTGTTAGGAATTGTTGCATCACATTTTTTTTCCAGGGTATGAATGCTTGTTTTTTGCCATTGTTGCTTGCTTGTTTGTCTCTATGTGACTCATGATTGACTGGCGTCCAATCCACGGTGTACCCTGCCTCTTGCAAAATCTTTCCTGGGACAGGTTCCAGCATACCCACATCCATAATAAGAATAAACTTTATAAAAACAAAATGGCTGCTTTGTTCTTAAAAGTTAAAGACAGCTGAACTAAGACACATGTGTGACATCATATGATGTTTTCCTTTATGCAGGCTATCCTCATTGGACCTTTGGGTTTATTTTTTGTCCACTAGATCGGACTCAGCACCAGGCAGGGAAACCCTGCAATAAATAATACTCACCGATAGTACTCATGTAACTCTTTGCATCTATCAAATTACATTTTCTCTTTAAACTACCGAGCGCCATGGAAAATCCTCTACTTAACATCACAGCCAGTCCAAATTAAAAATAGTATTTGCACATTGTCACACAAAATAAGATATACACACATCACTAAAAAGAAAACTTACATAAATATTTTAAAACATCACAAGATTAATAGAAGTTACCAATGGCCTCTAAAATTACAAAAGGTTGTCCAAGTGGTGGCAATTAGCTTCCAGAAAATGATGTGTACAGTGAATTATATACATACAATGGCAGAAACAGCGGTGCAACATTTCTTTGAATGACCAAGAGTAGCAAGTGAAGACTTTGTCAGAAAACACACCTGTGAGTGGAATGCACTCTGTGGTGAGTCACATTTCTTACATGGTGATCATAGTTCACATTCTATTCACGTGTCGTGAATTTTACATGTCATGCACAAATTACAACTTCCACTTTTTGAGATAAGACAAGACAGTGATTTATTTAATATTTGAAGTGACATTTTACCGGGAGGGGGGAAAATGCACTGATTAGCACGTCCGCATGCTATGCAGATACGTAAATATACCAGACTAAAGCTGACTTTAATAGTGTGATCAAGGTTACAATTATGCATGTTCTTGTGACTATTTGTGACATTTTTTAGCATTTCGAATTAGCAATTTAACAAGAGTTCTGGATAGTGATGTGTTGATGTACTAACATCCAAACTTTTTTGTTTTTCTTTTAATTGTGTATGCTATTTTATGTTTGTACGGCGACCTTGAGTGCCTTGAAAGGTGGCTTATAAATAAAATGTATTATTATTATTATTATTATTATTATTATTATTATTATTATTAGTTCTGCCCCACAGATGTAGTTTTTTAGTATTTAGTTTTTTAGTTGTTTTAGTTAGTATTTACTAACTGTATGTTTTTTCGTTCATAACGCTGCATAGTAACACATGGACATATGTTAGACATATTTTACGCTACTGTGAAAGTAAAAAGACCTACAAAATGGGGGCCTTCGTAATCAAGTAGATGCAATGTTTTAAACATATTTTTTTTAGAATATATGCTTTATAGACAAACAGCAGCAAGATAAAGTTGCCCATTTAAAATACCTTTTGACATGTTGCTTTTAGTTCCCCTTAAATACCAGCTAGCAGATTAAATGGTCAATCTGTGTTCTAAATACTTAAATCTGACACTGGTGTCATGACATGTGACTGATCAAACATGTTTTGTGACATTCGCCGGGTGAACAAAAGAGCAGCCATGAAATAAAAACAACTCATCTTTGAAGAGGTAATAAACACGCCAGCACAAACTGGCAGAGGTGGCAGACCAACAGGCTGGAGCGGTTTATGTGTCAAATGAAGCCCGTGGCCTTCATACATCAGAGTGAGAGAGACCGCACCCTGCACCCAAGTGTCCTTTGGGCTATTCGAAAATCACAAGACTGCCAGCTGATGTTTGACCTACAGGATCTCAGCTCATATTTCCTGAGAACATTGCGACAACCATGTTTAAGCCAACTGCATTGCACGGTTTGCAGCATCAACACAGTTGGCACTCTCACAGAGGATCAAATTGATAAAAGTGAGACCGTCTTTTCTGACTTGCTTTGTATCATCTCAATAATAATCACAGATTATTGCACCTCACCCAGCAACACGACATTTTGAAAATCCCCAATACCTGAGGGCAGGTGTGTCATTGCAGCTGCAGTCAAGATTGAGTGTCTGATTTGTTTAGAATTCAATATTTAAGCCTAAAATATGTCAACCTTTGAGTATGTCTTTGTGTTACATTTTCTTTCATCCACCCTGCTTATCTTTTGTGAGTAAACTGGAGCCAATCCCTTTTGACTTTGAAGTGGGGTAAAGCCTGGACTTTTCGCCACTCAAGAGTCAAGTAATCATTCACACTGACATTTACAGCTATTTAAACTTTTCTATTCAATGAGCCTCAAGTTAAATCACATTTTTTAGGGATTCCTGATAAATGTCTGAAAAATCGTCTGGCAAAAAAACCATTCAACTTTTATACATTCTTTCCAATTTAAAATGCAACAAATTACCAGCCATACAAGCAACATATAGTTATTTTTATCCAGCAGAGGCAGATTTTTTTTCCGAAGCCGTTCATGTGCTAGATCAGTCACTTTAACCTCCACTCCAAGTGATTGATAGGAAAGTGAGGCCTCATCCTTGCCTGCTTTAAAAAGGCTGTGCCTGTGACAGTCTTGTGACTCTCTGGCTCAACATACTGTACATACTCTAACCAAGTAAGAAAAAAAGACCCAACACATATGTGCTGTAGGTTTAGTAGTATGTATCTATCGGGATTTGCACAGTCAGGATTTTGAAGCGATCCTCAAGAAAAAAAAAAAAAAAAGCTGATAACTGATATATATTGGAGAGTTTCAATCTACCAATTCAATCTGTGTAGTCTACTATTTATTGATTTCTTGCCTTCTAGTACAGGTCAATGTAACTTAATCTATTAGAAGCGAGCTGGTCCTCGATGACACTTTGTAGCAATCTTCACAGATGAATATATTGACTAATCATCATATCTGGTGAGTATCGTGTACTGCAGGGGTTTTTAACTGGTTTTGTCCAAGGGACCACCATTATAACCAAGAAGCAACTCGGGGACCACAGTTTAGGCAGAATATTATCTAGTTCAGCACTGAAGGAGGATAGACATATACAGGCTATTTATTTGCATGTGTATATTTATTTTGGGAATCTTAGCTACATTTGACATCATTTGGATGGGTAAATGATTCACAAAATTAGCTGGAAAATAAAACAAGTCTAAATAAATCCATAATGCAATACCGCCAGTGACCACTAGAGGGCCGCGGACCACCGGTTGACCATCCCTGTTGTGTTGTATTATATTATTAGATAAATGTGGATTTTGAATTTATGCAGATGATGTAAAGTACGTGGTAAGGTTGAATACTACACTTTTATAGTGTTGATGCTTTCTATAATTCTATCTTGAATGGAGCCGTGTGTAAGGCACCCTGTTTTAGCACCTTGTTTTGACCTTTACGTCTCTGTTTACGATGAATAAATCTCCTATCATTCTCCAAGAATTAAACACACACACACACATCATGTGCAGCTACATTTTGCACATACCAGAAACTGCCACCGGGGTTACTGAGAAGTGGATTATGTCTGGTAAATGCCTGCTGAAGGCCCATGTACCAAAGTCACGGCCAGTATTAGGAGTTAACACAAATGACACAACAGCAATAACTCAAATGTCTATTAAAAAGTTTATAAAAGTACGTACTGTAGAGAAGAAGCTGTTCTGGTTTGCACCTTTCTGCAATAGCACGGTTGTACCAAAAACAAACAAGCAACACTTCTCTAGTGATAGGAAATGGTTAATTCCATGAAGCGCACTCAAAGGTTTGACTTGTCCAACCTGTCTGGTAGCTTGACGGGGTTACTATTTTTAGGAGAAATAAGAAGGAGAAAACCTGAGAAGGCACAGCTTGGGGGGGAACATTTTGCTTTTGCAGATGATTTACAATTGATCAAGAATTCTTAGCCTTATGTTATTTGGAGGAGGGAACCACGCTATAATTGTGCACACCAAGTACCTGCATGGTGGGAAGGAGGGGAGGGAAGAAAGGAGGGTAAAGTGGATGCAGAGGAGGCGGGGAGAGTGAAGCTCTTCTCCCTCTAAGAGCATTAACTGTCGAGTGTTCTGGCGGTGACAGGGCTGTCAGGGTCAGATGGCTGCTCAGCCTGATTACACCGGCTCACCGGCGTAGATCCTCGGCGACTCTACTACATCGTGCCAAGCTAGCACGTTCGATTTGTGCGACGCATTTCGCTTCTTTTCTCGCGGAGCCAGTCGCGTCATTCGGGAAGGAGCTACAGGTGGTTGCACAAGACCTTCCAGACTACCTTCTCGGTGCAGTTGGGAGAATCACGCGTCTCTATCGAGGGATGACACGGACCATCTAAAGCGGTAAGGAAGGGGAAACTCAAATGAGATCCGCTTTGTTGTTGTTACTAAAGTCTCGAGAAACGCGTTAAGTTTACAGGTTGTTGCCACCTAGAAGCTAGTGCGTCACGCAAACGCTGCTATATGTGGATATAAATACGGTACAGCTGTGCGTGTATTCGGTGTCAAAATGGGGTTACGAGCAGACGAGCTGCAGCCTCTGCAACATAGCGTAACCCATCAGATTGTGGAGCTCAAGTCAGGTACGAGACGTGCAGAGCAGGCTTATACTTTAAATCCAGTGGTGGCGAAAGTACTACTCTGGTCGAAGTACAAATACCAAAAATACTTTGCTAAACATACAAATAGTGAATGAAGTATTGAGTGTTTTTTTTTTTTTTATAACGATCTGTAATTTCTACTCCTTATTTTGTTAAACTGTTTGCATCCTCTGCAGTTTGGTGATAGGAACTTTTCAAATGGATTAGAGATTAATTAATTCTCGGATAAAGTCTTGAGATTTTGGAGAATTTCAAGTTAAAAAAAAACAAAAACTGACGGGAGCGGCAGCATGGAGGACGCAAAGAACAATTATCTACCACGGAATCAGGGGGAGAAGCAAGATATTCCATTGTACAAGAGAACTTTTTGATATTATCAGCACATAGAAGTTAAGTATTTCCCCCCTAGATTTCCATATCTTGGAAAAAGTCAAGATTCTTTCTCTCTTCTTTCTCTTGGTTTATTATAAATTTAGATTTTTTTTAAATGTGTTTTGTATATAATTGTAAAAATAAATTTTGAATATTTTATTGAGATGTATTTTAAAGACTAGACTCTATCAACACAAGAGTTGAATCAGTACTTATTTCCACCAGTATTTTTTTTTAGAACAAATATATGCACACAAAATATTTTCTCTTTTTACTACGTTTCACAATGGTCCTACCAAGTGAGAAGAAAGGTACTAGCTAGCGTTGACTCGGGCTTTTCTGCCCTTAAACCAATGTAACTTTGTAACAAATCATTCTAGGAGCCGTCAACATCAGTTCATTTAAAAAACACCATAGATTGTGAACATCCTGCTTCTTTCAATCTGTTGCACCATTATTGTTGAAGCTCCCTGGTTCATGTTCCTTGCAGATTCAAAAGCTCTCAATCAGTCAGTCAATCGAGCGATCAATCAAAATCTGAACTGGGGTTGACGTTACATCTTTCTATTTGTCTTTTTTTTAATGCGATGTCCTCTGCTAATGTTGAAAAAAAAGTGGTCTATTTTGACAAATTTTGAAAATAAACATTCATTTTAAAGTATAGGCAGCAAAGGTAAAACCGTCATGATAAAAATAAATACTCAGCGACAGACACCTGAAAGATCTACTGAAATACATTAACAATGTATTTGCACTTAATTACGCCCCGCCTTTGCACACAAATGATGCATGTGTGCATTAACCCCCCCACCCCCCAACGTGACTATGGACAGGTGAAGAAAAATGCTGCGTCATTTTTAGGTGTTAACTGGGTATCATTTGTATGGCATGTACAACAATGTTTCAGGACTGATCCAACTTGAAGTTACTGCCAGTCTCCCTTGCTCAATACATGTTGTGTAGTTCTGCAGGAAGTTTGGCCATCAATAATAAATCATTGTGCCACGGCACATTAGTGTTTTGTGAGAGCTCATTATGTTTACTGTGGCAAAGTTCACTCAAATGGTCCCAAAATATTTTTTATTTACTACAAAGAACATATCTTTGTTCAACTAGCCACAGTATATGAGCGACATGTAGGGACAGGCCGAACACTTGAAAGAATGTGTTTCCACAAGATAGCAGAAGGTAAAGTTACATGCATAGCCATCATTTCATATTTTTGTGACATTTTTGTTTGATACTGTGCCGTGAGATTTTCCTCTTTTAATGTATTTGCCTTGGCTCAATAAAGGTTGGAAAAAAGTGAGTTAGGCAACCCAGCATGGCTCTCTACGGTAATACAATGTTCCAACTTCTTTGGGTCTTGACCTATCTTATGACAGGAAAAAGAAGCAGCGCAACTGTGGGCACACATATTTGCTTGTTTCAGTTTCACCAACTCCGTCTAAAATAATATTAGTATTAGAAATCTACCAAGGTTATATCACCGTCCGGATTTGTTTATTTTTATTTTTTTAGTTCACCGGGTCAATATGTAATACAAGCCAGGTAAGTATCAGGAGTATAACTATTTTATCAAGATAAACGACAAAGGAGTTATTTATTTAGCCAGGCAACTCTCAACAGCCTATTCAACAGTGAGTTAGTGATTTGTGTCATGTTTTGTGTGATCAGTAGAATTCTTTTTTGTATTTAAAAATGTAGCCAACGGTCATAAAATTAGGGAAATTTATTCTATTGAATAGGTTTATAATATGTTTTGTATCAGAAGTGTAGATTGATCTCAGTTGGTAATTGTGATTGCAGTTTCAAACTTAAAGTGGCTATCAAAACTGAAAGTTATTGATTAATATTTTCTTTTGTTACTATTACTATGTGCTTCCCTTGACTAGTTCCTCTTGTGCTGTGAGTGTAAAATACTATGATACAAAATAATCTGCAACCCATCACAGGATGATAACTAAATATAGATCGTCAACAACCTAGAATAGATGACACTGTTGTGGAACAGTCACCGTGTGAGTAATTTGCCATGTGACAGGGTGCTTTGTGCATACGTGTGTGTGTTTGTGAGTGTGTGTGTGTGTTGCCAGAGGTGAAGAGGTGATCACAGATTACCTAGATTACCCTTTCGCCTTCCTTAGCTGTTTGTCTGAGTCTTTGCACACGTGAATCAGAAGAGAGTCACACTCAGTCCCACACTTTTATTCTATGATTAAATAAATAAGGCATTTTCAATGAACTTGTGTTTCCTGTAACTGTAGCCTTTAGTGGAAAAACATTTTTTTTTTTTGTGGGAGCGTGATGAACAAGAATTCTGCAGTTATGGTTTGCTTGTTTTTGTCTTCACAGAAACACTGGTTGATGGCGTTTGTGCGACAGAGTGGTGACTACTGCCACGCCCAACACATGTAGACCCAACCAATGATGTATTTCTACCATGCCGTTTTGGGACCCTGAAATCTGAAGAAACAAATTGTGCCTGGCCAACGAGGTGTCTGATGGGGTAAAAAGTGGAGCCTCAAAATTGAAGTGGAGAAGGACTGGAAGACCTTCAGTTGCAGAGCATAAAGGACTAAAGAGAAGAACTGATATCAGTTCTGTGATAATATAACACAGAGCTGACATATTGTTGCCTCTCTGGCTACGTAAAACTGATGGGGTAAAATATTTTCCTCCATTTGGGAATCTTCTTTCTTAAATTTCAATATTTACATTTACAACTGAGGCCATCCATTCATTGCAGCAGCTGTAGCGTGTGAAACTAAAGGTGAGAGACTTTATCAATTTGCTGATCGGGTCTTGAAATATACATAACCATGCATCGTTTTTAAGACTGTGCAGTCTTCTTGAAATCCACTCGATGAAAATAAAATGAACTAGTTGTTTCTCATTGCAACCTTCAATGTCACCCATCTATCCATCAGCACTCTAACTAAAATAGTGGCTGTGAACACGTTAGAGCATGCGAGGCATCCTTGATTACAGAATTTAAAATTCCATTCCAAACTGTAAACACACTCCTGTTATCTCGGTGTACCTTATTTGCATACAAGGGCATGATTATGACACTCCTTACAAAGAAACACCATATATGTGCTGCTTATCCGATCCACATTGAATGGCAAAAAAAATAGTTTGTAGTTTGGACACACTTAAATTTCTTCTTTTGTGCTTCTAAAATGTATAGGTTAGAAGTCTTCCTGGGACAATTGTGAGCCATAAGACAAACTGGTCATCATGAACCGTCCAGCTCCTGTGGAACTGTGCCACAATCACATGCGATTTCTTATAACACATAACCCGACAGACAACACACTCGGGTCCTTCACAGAGGTAAGTTATTTGTGTCAAATAATGTCACACTGAGCACAAACAGCAGTCAACTTTCAGTTGCACTGATTCAAATGTGGTAAAATGCTGTAATTGTTCCCTCTTTAACTCCCCCAAGAGTCAAATGATATATGATGAACCTCACATGGTTGAATTAAGTGAATCTAAAGGATTATATTTTTTTTAATGTACGCATATTGAGGAACTCAACCAGTAGAACTAAGTTGACCCGATCTGTTGTGTTCCAGGACCTGAAGCGGTTTGGGGTCACAACAGTGGTTCGAGTCTGTGACATCACATATGACAAAACGCCGCTGGAGAAAGATGGCATCACTGTCTTGGTGAGGACATATACACTAGTCAAAACATTTGATGTTTATTCTAAAATTGTACCCAAAAACCTTTCTATAGATTTACTTCCACACACAGGTTGAAGCACTACTTAGTTTGTGCCACATTGATTTCATAAAATAATGCACTCGTCAAAATGTCCCAAAGTCATCACCACAATGATTTAGGTTTAGGGCTGATCCCTGTTAGGCAAGCAAGACAAATGAATAAACATACTCTATGAGCTGTTTTTTTGCATTGTTGTAATTTACCTCCATGTCACAAGAGAGACTCTCATGCAGTACCATACATTATACTGGGAAGCCTATAAAGTCCACGGTGAACACGGTGGGGTTAACAAGAAGCGAACATTTTTCAACTGTGTCCAATGCCGAGAAAATACCAATGTTTGTGTGAGAAATACATGTGATTGTTTTGTTAGCTTTATGTTATTAGTTATTTACCGTGTTGATCTCTAAGACCTTCAATCACAGAACTCTCTGTCTGTTTACTTTCATATTTTGCAAGGCACACGTCCTAACACTCTATTTATCATTTTTACCATTTTTATTTACTACTACATAGGGTTAAGTCACTTCACACACGCATACATATGGTACATAGTGATTTCTTACTGCTTCTCGTTTAGGACTGGCCATTTGACGATGGTGCCCCGCCCCCAAGTGTACTAGTTGATGACTGGTTGAGTTTATTGAAGAAGAAATTTCATGAAGAACCTGGAAGCTGTGTGGCTGTTCACTGCGTGGCGGGTCTTGGAAGGTTAGTGACACACCAACAGAGGTTTCGAAACACAAGATTTTTTGTTATATCTCATAAAAATGAGCTGTAACCAGCCACCTTTCTTAGACGTTGATGAGGAATGATAATTTATCATCTGGTCGCCATAACTTTGTTCCTGTCTATATATGTCCACACAGGGCTCCTGTGCTGGTTGCGCTGGCTTTGATAGAGAGTGGAATGAAGTATGAAGATGCTATTCAACTGATCCGACAGTTAGTATACGCCCTTATTTTGAATTAACTAAATATGTTCAGTCTAATTAGATGCATGTAATACTGTGATGGGAGCACGAGAACTTGTTTACGACCTCAAATCTGCAGTCAGAATATGCTACGTACTTGATATGGAACAAAATTATTAATGAGCACCTTTTTTGTTTGGGAAAGCACAAAAGTATTCTCTTTTTTTTTTTTTTTTTGCTACCTAAATTGTAATATTCAAAAGGTCTCAAAAGGACATATACGACTGGAGTAGTAATTTATTTGAAATCACTGAATTTGCTCCACTTGTCCCACCTCTACATTTTCTGTGTCAAAGGAAGCGTCGTGGAGCCATCAACAGTAAACAACTAACTTACCTGGAGAAGTACCGATCCAGGCAACGACTCCGCTTTAATGAGTCAAACACCCACAAGAACAAGAAGTGTTGCATTATGTGAACGCACACAATGTTAGTCACACATTTGGACAAAAGATTGCTTTACTCTTTATAGGCCTTTCCTAGTTTTTGTTACCCTCCTTTCATTAAAATCCACTGGTTTCCCTGTTTGTAATAACGGTGGGTCTTTAAAAAAACAAAAAAAGAGTTTTACACTTTGAATGTTTGCTTCAGTAGCTCGACCAGTGATGAGGGAATGGAAAAAGTGGACAAGTCTGATTGTTGAGGCTTGGGGAAGTTGCTTAGTAACAGATAAGACAGTTCATTGTAGAAAGGCAGGTTAATCTTGCAGCATGTGACCCCAAATACAGTTAGGTTGTAGTTGGTTTGTTTTGTACAGCTATTACATATAATTTATTGACATCTAAATTTGGATTCTTGGATGCCCTAAAGTTGTCTAATTTGAAACAATTCAAAGGAAAAAAAAACCCTTAAGGGCTCAACTTGTCAGAGATACGTATATTTCGCATGAAAATGTTAATGCTTTAAGCATGTTGGTACTCATAAAGCCTTCTCTTTGGTTTTCATAGCCAATGTTTGTGTGTTTACATTTCAGAGTGCAATTTGTTATCCATTCAACGGATTTGTGTTAGAGAAAGTTTTGGCGTAAACATTATGGCAACATTAACCATACTTGTCCCACTTGTTAATGAGAGAACATTTTTAAAATAAATAAAATAATAATGTTATTGCATTTAAATTATTATGTATTATTTTTAATAATTATGTTGAACCACAATTAAGCAGTAATGATTTTGATTGGTTAATTTTCTTTGAATTTTCTATTATTACTATTATTATTATTATTTCATTAACAGAGGGGTGCCAAGAATTTTGTCCGTGTGTAAATGATCAAAATGCCTGAAAGGTGTGGACTACATATATGTAAATATAAAAAAATATATGTTGAGTCAATGTCTCGTGTCATTTTTTGCATCCACAGGTCTTAAATAATAAATGGCTTCTGTTGGAAAAATGGCAATAGAATTTAGGACCTATAGCAGGAGTAGTTAAAACATTTCCAATTGAGCCTTTCATTAATGAATGGATAGATATGTATTCATGTAATACAAGATTTTTACCACTCAAATAAAATGTGTAAAAGATCAATTATTTCTTATTCACATCATTTTTATTATATCCTACGCTTAACTGAATATTGGGATTTGTTACAAAAACATTGGTTGTGTGGGGGTTTGACTCAAACTGCTGTGTAGTCCTCCTCCAGTATGGAGGCGCTATAGGTTGAAGCAACAAGTGCAATCCACTTCCGCTGAACAGGAGGACATGTTTAACACATTCGTCAGAAATTTACTATATTCCAAGTAAAAAAATTAGACACTAAAGTATATATATTTAAATTATAAACAGTTTATTTTTGCTTACTGACAGTGAATAAATTGCAAAATATTTTGTTCAAAGATCCAAAAGAAAATGGACGGGCAACTAATAGGTATGAATTTACGTTAGCTCTACGTCGAATATGCTAGTCGGTGTTTAATGTTAGGCCATGTTGACATAAATGTGTGGTCGTCAATGCACGCTTTTTATTGCAAGCTTTTTCAGTACTCACGAACATTTCGGACGACTTGCTCGATCCTTTCTCTCCCCATACACGTTTAATGCTCTAATAGCTCATAATGTTCGCAAGTTTTGAGACACGGTGACCGTCGTCGTGTGACGGCGCACGATAGCCATGATTATTGGAATTCGTTTTTTACTATAATAACGAGTCTATGTACCCATCTTTCCACCGGTTCAATGGCAACCACGATTTTTGCAAAAGCATAAGAGGGTTTATGTGACGTCTCATTTATTCTTAGGGTTTACGGGAGTTGACTGCTTCAAGATACTGTTGAAGGAAAAATAAAAACATCTGATATTTAAAGTGCGCGCTGACTACTGATAAGCACACACTATGGAACCCCACTTGCCTTCTAAAACCACAAAAAGTGTCACTGAAACAAACGATACCCCCATAATTTGAATGGAGAGCAACAATTACTGCACGAGGGAAATTGTTCTTTGGCACAAAATGAATTGAACGTGCAATAAACACGAAGTAAATGTCTATGTATAGTAAATATCAAATATGTGGAGGACTCATCTAGGCATGATTGCAGTTGCAAAGAGGGTTTAAAATATGTGCAAATAATCTAAATGGAAATGTTTGTATGCATAGGCCTGCTCCATTCAATATACTACCTTTGCATTAATTGTTGTGATGTTGTACAAGACTGCATGGATTCTTTTATACAAATAAAACATTCCCATCAAATTCCAGGAGTGTATCACGAGCTGGGTGGTCTAGAACTTCCACCATGTAGCATCCACGATCCAGCAATCCTGTGTGAAACTTGTACATTTCCTTGCACTTGGGTTTTCCCCTGGTCCTTGGGCACTTTTCAAAGAACATGCATGTTTGGATCAGTCAAGACTCTTAACTTATCCATAAGTGTGAATTGATGATTGTTTTCCTTGGAATTGGCCAGTGACCAGTCCAGAGTCTTGCCCAAAATTTGCTGGGATAGGCTCCAACCTAACTGCAACCCTAATAAGGGGCATGGTCTATAAAATAAATGGATGGAAAGTAAATTGTACATGTACCTGTCTTAACTTCTCATTCTTTCTTCCTCTACAGCTGGCTCTGTTTTCATGTGTCGGCTCTGCAACCAGTTCTCTCCCAGTCACTCACTGCTAATGGACCATTGTGCCCAGAAGCACCCATTTCAGGAACCTTATGCGGATATCATTGTTGCACTGAAGCCCCTTGCAGGAGTGCCTTTAGCAGGTCAAATCAGGATTATGTTATTAGGATTTACTCAGGACTTAAACATCTATCTAAAGTCTAATTAACACTAATTTAACGCTTAAAATTGTCTCTTTTTATTTTTCACCATGAATAATTTTGGTCATAATTATATGTATTCTTCACAGAGAGTTCAGTAAAGCGAAAACGAGGACGACCAAAAGGCTCTACCAAAAAAGCACTCATAGACCAGAGGGATGGTACAGAAGACTCCACGCAACCTTCAGAAGACAAAGTCCAAAGGCAAGAGGGGCCAAAAGAGGAAGTCGACAAACAGGGTAAAGCACTAAATGGCAAGATGGATAATATGATCTGTTCTGTAAAAAGGATGCCAATTCCAGTGTTTTCATCCCTCTGCTAGCTGATGACAACAGAATATCTGGGCTGAAATGCAATGACTGCCATCGTTTGTTTAGCAACAGACGGCAGATTGTTAAACACATCTGCCTGAAAGTAGAGTATGAGGAAGACGAAGACGAAGACGAGGACGAGGACCCTGGTAAGGAAATAAAACTAAATAGGATGAGATAAATTGTCAAAGCTGCATTTACTAGTAGTGGTTAGCCAAGGCATTGATGGAGAGAACTATAATGTTATTTATAATGTTAAAACAAATATATTAACTAACATGGCATATAATTTGCCTACGTTTCAGACAGCATTTGCAAAAGTCCTGAGGATTCAGAAAATCTGGACCCTCTAGGACGAGATAATGGGCAAAAGCAACAACCCCCAAAAAAATCAAGGATGAAGGGGAGAAAGGGTAAACAACCTTCAGAAGCAGTATTTTCCAAATTATAGTCACTATAATTCATGGCTTTGTCTTCTTTGTGTGTAGGAATGAGGAATTTTCAGCGCGACAAGAAAGGTCAAACGCTTCCTGATGGGCAAAGTCTCACCTCCAAAGAAGATGGACTTGCAACAGGAAGCAAAAAAAGTGTTGATATTTTCCTCACTGCAGATGAATCACTCCCAGGTCAGTCTTGTGCGCTGGTTTATTTCTGAAACTAAACTTTTAATTTTGTAAACTCTTCATACCACAGGTGTCATTCAATTAATTCCAGTAGAGAGCATATTAACAAATTCGGAGCACGTCAACATTCTGAATGAGTCTCAGGTGAGTCTGTTTGCAAGTTTGCTGTTTCCCACCACATGAAGAAATGTTTCCGTCCACAAGCTACACAAATGTATTATTTTATTGAATTTTCAATTTTTTTTTTCCTGAAAATAATTGTATCCAGGATACAGCAGTCCCTCACAATGAGCCTGCAGACATTGCAAGTCAGTCTACAGCCAGTGCTGAAGATGTAAAAGCTGACCAGAACCCAAGGTACTGAATCGTACAATAGATTATTTCTGCCAGAAAAAAAGACGCTAAATAGGATAAATGGTCAGGTGTTGCCTCTTTTTATTCAATGCATGAAAAAGTAACATGCAGCATTTGACATTTTCTGCCTATTTTCTGCTCTACTCCAACTGCAGTTCTGACAATATTGAATCAGCACCCGCAAAAGGCTTCCAGGAATATTCCATCAAGCAAGATGTTCCTAAGTACTGTGTATTTATATATTTATTTGCATGTACAAATATACATATCTTAAATGAATGATTTAATGAATCATTGCTGGGCTTTAATTCAAACAAGATTACTTTCATATATAGATTAAGAAAAGAGAAATAGCAGCAGAAAAATCAGTTACTCATTTGACACAACATTGGGCAACATGGTAATACAAGTTTTTCTCTCCTCAGTTTACTTCCAAGTCAGCTGAAGGTCTTTGGCTGCGAGGTCTGTAATAAAATCTTTAAGTTTCGACACTCGCTGATGTCCCACCTCAGGACGCACACCCAAGAAAAACCATTCAAGTGTCCACACTGTGACTATGCATCTTCCATCAAAGGTAAATCAACTCTTCACTGGCGAATTTAGACTAGAAAAACATTTAATCAATTCCTATTTTTTATCTAATAAATTACCCCCCCTCCCTCTTTTTTGTCTTAAGCAAACCTGAATGTTCACTTAAGGAAACACACTGGCGAAAAGTTCAGTTGTCAACAGTGTCCCTTCAAATGCCTCAACCCAGGACACCTCAAGGTCTGGTTTTAACATTTGTGCTCATACTCTAATGCAGGTTTGACTGAGGTCTTAATTTATGTGCATTTTTGTGCACGTATTTTATTTTAAAAAGTCAGCAGGAGTCGTGGTTGGCATATTGGCCTCACAGGGGAGCGTTCACGAGATCAATTGCTATGGTTACAGTCATCAGATTTTTAATTAGCTCCATAAAGTCTTGTAGTCACTGATGGAGTTAGAGGGGGCCCGGCAGGGGCAATGGCACCCCTCATATATGCTTGGACTTCCCCAGTGCTAGGCCAGATGATTGACTTGACATGATGACTCTGCTGTTTGTTTGTGCTCTAGGTCCACATTGAACGAGTTCATTTGAAGGTGAAGCAGCATTGCAGCTTCTGTCAAAAGAAGTACTCCGATGTGAAGAACTTGATCAAGCATATAGAAAAAAGTCACAATCTGAAGGACCCGCTCATACACAAGAGCTACCAACAACTGAGGTTTTCTAGACACCATGTAAATATTTTGCATACTGTCATTTATGAATGACGGCTATCTTAATCTGTTTTTCCAGGCTGAAGACTCGCCAGGGTCTCCGACAACTCCTCTACCACTGTCCTACCTGCAGCCGCTGCTTTAAGAACCAGATGGAGCGCGACCGCCACTCACTGGTCCACGGGCCTCAACGGCCTTTCACCTGCTTGCTCTGTGACCACGCCAGAACCAGCCTGGCCAGCCTCACCGCTCACGTCAGAAAGCATCTCTTCTTGTATGTGTGTGTGGCATGCGAGAGGAAGTTTGTCAGCAGTCAAAGACTCAAGAGTCACCTCACAGAGGATCACCCTGAGCTGGAGCAAGAGCAGGCATTCACCGAGTGTATTAAAAACAGCTTCTACTTGGTGAATGGCGGAGAGATCTTGTCGGTAGATGAAGAAAGAAAGGGCAAAGAGGGATGTTTAAACATGGAGGGAAGCACAGAAGCGGGAGTCGAGAGCAGAGAAGAGGTGATAAGAGCCGGCGAAGATGTTGAGGATTTCAAGAGTGGTGAAAGTGAATCGCAAAAAGCAGCTGCACTGGAAGATGCGCAGCAAGAAAAGGAGGACATTAAAAATCAGGGTGAAAATGCGGAAGCTGAGAGGACAAGTGAAGGATGTACTCCAAATCTGGAAACCAAAACTGTCACTGAGACACGGACGGATGCGTGTGTTGAGTCCTCAAAAACAAAACACACATGTAACTCTGCAGATACAAATAAGCAAGGACAAGCTCCTTACTCAGAAGTCACTCAAGTGCCCAATCCTACCCAACACACTCATTTGCCTTCAGCACCTTCAGAAGAAAACATCCAAACTGCACAATCAGAAAAAGTGAGCCATTTCAAGCTTCTATTTCGTATCTCTTTTTGTGTCACGCTATTTTCTACATTACTTATTAGTTGTCTTCTATCTTACAGGACTTCCAACTAAGTGCATTCCAGCAGGTGTTGTTATCAATTCCGAAGACTCCTCTTGATATGGAGAGTTTCCAGCAGATCAGGAAAATGTATGGCGACCTGGAGTGTCAATATTGTGGTGAGATCAGGGAATGACCTGCTTTGCACAATCGTAAAAAGATCTTGATTAGAGCAAATAGCAGAAATTCTACTTGAACCATGATTAATCACGATAAGGTGCCATTCAGATTGACAACTGTTATTGTTCTTTTACAGAATTAACTTGGACTACAACCACAAAAAAAGTGTTTTTTAAATTAGGAGCACTAATAAATCGATTAATCAGCAACTAATCGATTATCAAATTAATTAACATTTGTTTATAGACCTCAAATTGTCGAAACCCTCAGAATTTCAGCCCCTCGACAAACTGATTGTTATTGTGTTGAATCAAAATAAGACACATTTACAAATCTCAGCTTTTACTATAGACAACAATAATCACCATTTTATGACATGTTACGGGCCAAACCGGAAAACAAATCATATAATTTAAAATTTGAAAATTCTGTTTTTCAATATAGGGTTGGAATGAACAAGATTCATTGATTGACAAAATAATTTCAATTGATTCCATTGGTCAACAAAAAATGTAATTAGAAAACTTCTGATGTCTTATGGTCATCTACAAAAATGTATTAAAGTGCTTTTTTGTTCCCTGTAGGGAAACTGTTCTGGTACAAGGTCCACTATAATGCCCACATACGCACACACACTAAGGAGCACCTACACTACTGCTCAAACTGTAACTACTCGTCCATCACCAAAAGCTCTTTAAAGCGCCACCTGATCCAGAAGCACAGCGGCTTGCTGCTGTCATGTTCCACTTCAGGATGTAAATACACCACACCTGATAAATACAAACTACAAGCCCATCAGAGGACTCATCAAAAAGAGGTAAGATATTGCCGGTAAATCAAAAGTCAGATCGAATCATTTTTGGTAAATTTGAAACATTTTGTGTTTAAATAAGGACACAACAGAATACAAATGAGCTTTCATTGAGCTATTGAATGTATATTTTGGAGATGTAATCCAAATGACTTACTGTTACTGTTTGTGTTTTGATTGTAGAGGAAGAGCTCACCGTGTCCCACTTGCAATCAAAGCTATCCAGAGCACCGACTTAAACGCCACATCCAAATATCCCACCCTGGTAAAATACACGCAAATATATCAACATATACGAGACGAAAGAAACATTTTGAATTAATCCGCTGCTATGCTGTAAAAAATGCTTGCTAAAGTTCAGTGTGTAACTAAAATTGTTTGCTGATGTATTCTAGTTATTGGACATAGCATGGAATGTTTGATTTTGTGTTGAACAGATACATTACCAGTTAAAGGGCAGATGGTGAAGCGAGCAGAGAAGTGCCCATACTGCGACGCTTACTACCTCAGGAACAGCAGTGAATTTCAGAAGCACATCTGGGCCCACCAAGGTGAAATTGGTGCAATTATGCCTGTGCTGATTGACTTGTAAAAGAACAATAAGAATCCAGTCGTGTAGTCTGATTTTCTTTTCATACAAAAATCTCAAATCTGGCTTCATTTCATTTCCAGGTGTGAAACCTTTTGTCTGCAATATATGCAACTATGCTAGCTGCAGCAGGAGTAACTTGAAAAATCACATGAAACGGCATAACAAGGAAAAATGTCACATCTGTGACCTGTGCGGTAAAGCGCTTAAATCCAAAGCGTCATTGAAGAGCCACAAACTGAGCCATACTAACCAAGGTATATTCCACTTAGCATTGTTTTCTTTCATTTATTTACACTTTCTTCTTTGACTTGTTTTCTCAAGCATGTTTGATCAACGAGGCGCTCCCTTATTGACCCCCCTCTTTTTTTTTTTTAAATCAAGAGAAAGAATTCAAGTGCTCAGAATGCGACTACAGTTCAGTTTTCAAGTATACTTTGGTGAGACACATGGAGCAGCATGCTAAATTTAAGGTCAGAATCATTTATTGTCCACCCTGTGAAGGATTACAAAAGCTCTGGTGTACCAATATTTTAGTCAATTCATACTAAAATGAATAAATGTATTTGGAAAAGAATAAAAACAATTTAATGTTGCACCGCTGGGATAAAACCTGCCTGTGATTTGTCAATTTCTGCCCGATACTAATTTTATGCACTTTATTCATAACCTCTTTTGCTTGTTTGTAGCCATTTCAATGTGCTCACTGTTTCTACTCCTGCAACACATCTGGTCCCCTGAAACGACACTACAATGTAAAACACCCAGACCAGGATTATCAAAATGTCGGAGAAGGTCTCTCAGATACAGATTATTCTACACAACAAGGTTTGAATATAAGTATCTGTCTTCAGTTCAGTCACAGTTTTTTTTTTTTAAGTCCCAGCAGAAATGTGTCGTGTGAGCACTTGATACCACACAAACTGTTTTCCGAGAACAAATGTGTTAACTTTATCTATGCCCATGTTTAGGCAGAGAATAAATGTGTTAACTTTATCTATGCCCATGTTTAGGCATCAAGTGCCCTAAATGCCCTTTTGTTTATGGCACCAAATGGGAGTTAAATCGACACATGAAGAAGCATGGCTCAAAAGAGGGAGCATGTATCTGGGAGGTACGCTAATATACACAATAATGCTCATGTTGTTACAGTGCAAGAGGAGTTAATTTAACCCGATATGTTTATTTATGAATATTTGCAATTGGTGCTCTTTGTGTTCTGAATCCATATTCAGGTGGAAGAAATGGTAGAGAGCCAATGTATCCCTTTAGCACAAGAAGTGGAGTTGACAGAAGAACCTGTAACAGTCCTACAAGACAATGGTGAGAGTCAAACTGCCCTGAAAGCAAAATAGCTTTTTTTTCTAATGGCTTTCAACCGTTGTTTATGATTATATGTATACAGGGACTGAGCATATTGTCCAGCAAATTGTTGAGTTAAGCTCAGAAGCTCATGACGCCATCACATCGATGGTCACCATGGCTCCTGGCACTGTTGCTGTGGTTGAACAGGTAAACAGTTTGTGTGACTCAGGCAATCTTGGCCTGAAAAAAGCTGATTCATAGAAGCATGCTGGCATTTGCAGGTGGCTGATGAGGAGGAGGTCGGCGACCATCAGTTAATGGTTTTGAATGCAGATGGCGATTTTTCTGGCGAGCAGGTGATGGTGGTGGAGGAGAGACACGAACTGGAGGGCCTGACAGTTCTCACTCAAGATGACAGCACCCCGGATTTTATTGTCTATGTAGAGGAACAGACTGTGGAAATCAACTAGTACTGCTTGAATTTCACAATATAGTTCAATTATCCATAACCAAGTTGAAGATTTTATACATAGGGTGCCTACATACATACATAAAATATCAATAAGCAATGTTGAATTGTTACACTGGTTAATCATTTATCATGAAATGTGCAATACTTATATACAACACCTTTTACTTTCACAGCAAAGAAATAAAATCATGTCTTACACTTGTCGTGTCGAGTAGCATTATTTACTAATTGAAATGAAATTGGTTTTGATATAGTATTTAGCTCAGTAAGGGAAAAAAGTATCAGTTTATCTGTCTACCTGAACTTTTCATGAAGGCTTTCAATTTTATTTTTTTCTAAATAGAAGATACCATGAAAACAGGACGCAATCAGTACCGTTTAGCCAATAATATTTATCTCCAGTAGGTGGCGATCGCGTAAAGTCTTGCTAACAATCTCAAAACAAAAGAAGAGTACCTGGTGGGAAATTTGACGGGCGTTGCTGCAAACAATCGTAAAAAAAAATCGTGTTTTATGTTATTGATCGCAAGTTAACACGAAATGGACAGATATGTGTTAGTTACATCCATCTGTCAGGCGAATAACGACGAGGAGTGCAAATGTAAGTTTTTCTTTCCTTGTGTGAATTACCGATCTATCAGCGTTTACTAACCTTCCGGCTTAGATTCACTTTTTCAAGAAGGTACAACCGGTGTTTGTTTATTTCTGCTCATCCACTTAAACATTTTGCATAAACAAGTGGAAATGCGTGTAGAACTTTATTGTATTAGATTGCGCAAATGTACTTAATGTTGTGGCTGCCTATTGTGCAACAGAACAGCAATGGAATAAGTTAATACCTAATGTTGTCTTGCACAGGTCTGGCCCAAGTGAAGCAGATTTATGACCAAATTGTGGCATTTTCCTCTCAAGAATCAGCCAGAGGAATCTCTGTGCTCCCAGGTGCGTTCAGCCATCAAACCATCATGTTTTATTTTATTATAATATGTTGTTAACAACAGACTTCCTCCCCATTTTAGCGTGTTCTCTCAGTGGAAGCCCTTCAGTTCAGCGGTGGTACTTTGCTGTTCAGGCTTGCCATGGAGAAATGCTGGTAAAATTTTTGAATTTTGAATTGAATTGGATGAATTCTTCATTGAATGAAAGGTGAAAATAAACCTGTGCTTAAATGCATTGCAGTTTTGCAGCTCAGACTGGGAAGAGGTGGAGGCAGTCCAACAGAGAGCGAACAGTGAAGAGGAGAAGCAAACAACTTTGGATCTGTGCATTGGTTCCCTGTGTCTTCAGGAGGGATCTGTTCAAAAGTGCGACGAAGCAACGCTAACAGAGTGAGATTTCACTTCACACAGCCAACATGTGCCAGGATTAGGAAGAAAATGTTTTATTTTTTATTTAATAGGTTGCTCGAGGAGGCTGCAGAAGGATTGCATGCATTGGCAGACAAACTTCCACCTCCAGGTATAGTTAACCAATCCATATTAAATCATTTATTTCATTCTATGCTTTTGTGTTTTCTAGATCCTTTAATACTGTCAAAACTGTTCTGTACATTTGTTTATTTATTTTTCTCTGCATGACCCATCCCCTCAGGTAAAGCATTGTTAGATATACTGGTGTTTGGGTGTGCTGAGGAGTGTCCTGCATTAAAAATCCTGCTTCCACTACTGGGGGCCCTTCGACACATGAACTGCTGGCACTCTGCTAAGATCACTGTCGTCAGTCATCATGCTGCAGGGTGAGAATATGTGTTACTGTCTCTGTGCCGCTAGGGGGCATTAGTGGCATAATATGAGCAGGTGACAGACAGGATTTTTACTCGTATATTTTGGTTGATTTTTATCTTCTCTTGAACTTAATATTTGATCTTATGGCATGAATTACATGTTGATCACGTGATCTTTGTCTCAGGTGGCAAAAAACTGCATCTTTTCTGAATGCTGGTCTATTGGAGTCCACTGAGTTAACCAGCTGTATCAATGCAAATGAACTTTGGAGAGGGGGCATGGTGATCAGAGAGAAGAAGGTAATGCTGGAGGCATGTGTGTTATGGTTATATTTATTTACATTTGCACTTTGCAGTTTTTGCACAAATGTATTTTTCTTACCCTCGCAATTATTTGGCCCCGGGGTATGATTAACATGCTGAAAATATTTTTTTTGTAGACATGACTAATATTATTGCTCTCTAGTAATCACAATGCTGCAAAGCAAAAAAGTGTGACATTGTGGTAAATCATCCTACTATTATCAAATGTGTTTGCATGCATGTGTTGTTGTTTTTTTTTGTGGAATAATAACTGTGAAGGGAAGTTGCATTCTTTTTAAACTCACTGGCAAAAAATTGCATAATGGCAGATCTTGAAAAAAAAATACAGCCGCTGGTGTAATGCAGCAGGAAGCGTCTCATTTTTATGGGGGGTTGTTTAGGATGAAAAGCAATCTTGAAAAATACAATATGCGGTGTAATGAATTCAAACTGAGTGTCTCAGTGATGTGTGAATCGACACTTCAACTCCTCCATTTCATTATACTATCCAGATTGAAGAATAGCAGTGTGTGATGTCTTCTCAAACTGATAGTGTAGATCCCCTCAATAATTGAGAAAAAAAAATATATACACACTGAAATTACATCTTAAATCACAAATGAATACAGCAAACACGTTGACCTTTTGCAATAAGGCACTGCTAGGAGATGTAGCAGGCTTAGGCTGGCAGTTGGTGAAAGCTGCTCAGCGGGAGGAAGCAATTCCCAGAGGAATGAAAACCTGCAAACGGGCCTTGGACTGCACCGTGTGCGAATGTGTGTTGTGCTTTTCCAGCACCAGAACAACAGTCAGTTGTTGGATTTGCATTCAAAGATATTTCTGCCATATTATATTGTCAACAAACTATATCATGTCCACCCTGTTATTGTCCACAATGTCAGCAGGCTCTGGCTGAAACCTCCTATGTTACAAATTTAATATTTTTTCACCAATTTAGACTAAGGGTCAGTCCAGTATGTGGGATTTATTTTTACAAATTATTGACCAATTTTCAGTGTTGGCTCGCTCTCTTTGATGATGTAAATAGGTGAACAAACGTCACATTTTTAGGGTGTACTGGGAAGTGTTGAATTTTGAGGTACCAGCGTTCCACCCAATGTCAATGATGACACAGCAAATTAACGTACAGCAACGTTTTTTTTCCTTTCTTTTTTATTCCCATGACAGCCATTAACATATTAGTTGGGCCTGAATCTATGTGACACTACTGGTTGCTTCAAAGAAGTGCAATGCAATATTACTTCCATTACACCATCCCTAGTTCAGCGTGAGAGCCCACATATGAGTTCATCACCTGCTGCCTCACCTGATATTTTCTCTTTTTATTGTTTTTTTTTTTTTTTCAGAATGTGTCAGAGCTTCGTTTCAGTGGCTTTTCTTTGCACGCTCCAGTATATAGATCCAATCTCATGGAAGAGCCATGCTTTACTGCAGACCACAAACTACACTCTGAGGTGATTTCTTCTTATGACTTAACTACCTACTCAAGCTTTGTTTATTCTTGCTGTGGACATTATATGCAGAGGAACATTTTAAGTAAAAAAGAGAAATTGATCACTACAATATTAAAGATAAATAAAATATGACTTAAACAAAAAATGTTTTTTGGGGGTATCAGGAAAACCTCTCATCCTTGTGCATGATGTCATGGAAAAGTTTCAGGATTAGACTCACTTAGCATCTTAATGTCTGTGTGTGTACATTTGTAATATTTGCCATAGACCCTGAAATTTAACATAATGTTTACTAATTAAACACTAATTGTAAGCATGTAAATAACATGTAGTGAAAAGCAAAATAACAAATTATGATTTTGAGAAAAAACTTGAAAATTCTTTGTTCATTCACGTCTGTCAGGAATCTTCAAATTTTGAGTGTATTTATTTCGCATGTTGCTTTGAGCCATTATTTACAATATAAAATTAGTTAGTTTTAATACAAAGCATATTGGAAAGTCTGGCTAAAATAATTTCCTATTAGCTTAGTTCTTGAGTTGCTATTGTTGTATAACCTGTGACCCACTCCATGATTTTTAAGATGGATGACATCACTGCTGCTATGTGCCCTGTAATAAAGCCAGGACATGTCACTGTTCAAGCAAGTAATGATAGTACTGCGTGAATTTGTGGCGCAGACCCCCGGTGTTTGTTTAAAAGGTGCGTAGTGCACAGTGTGAAAGCTGTGAATTTATTTAGAGAGAACACTCAGTGTGAGACAAGGTCCTTAATAACAGTTGGTAAAGCTCTGCATTATAATGAGCTTTCTGATGTAGATTAATAACCATAACAATAAAAGCCAAGGGGTGTGCACAGGAAGGTTATGGTTAGTATGTGTCCATAATACACAGAAAAGACTCCGCTCCGCGTGCGGTTGTGCCTGTATTAGCGAGAAAGAGAGGCATATGGTGGGGATCGTCTTGGCACACAATAAAAAAAAAAAAAAAGAAACACTGAAGGATAGCAAAAGTGTCCCAGCACTCTTGTACAAACTACGCTCCATCACGATCTTGAGTTTGCTTGACAACAGTGGCAACACTCTGAAAATAAAAAATAAAAAAACAGACAAGTTGATCTAATGAAACATAACAAATACATATAATCTCTCTAACGCTTAAGTCGCTGTCTACATAAGAACAGTTTTAATTTAAATAGCAGTGATGAGCGATCACATCATCACACTCACCATCAACCAATACATTAGCTTAATGAGCCAAGCAATTTCAAAGGGTACAATGGTGAATGTAAAACAAGGATGTTTCACCCTAATTTGTAATAGTTATAAATAAGTTGATTATTATGGTAAAAACAGGAGAAATGTTTGCTACAGCTTAGTGAGGAAATAAAAACAAGCAAAAGTTTTTTGCAAAATGAGAACGCAACCAGCACAAACACTTTGCACTAAAGATGTTCAGTGGATTGTTTGAATAATTGCATTGGCACACCAACGCGAAGCCAGATTGCAGACTTGACCTTTGTCGGCAGTGTGAGTGACTTTTTAGAAAGAACACTCACTATGTTACATGACTGAAAATAAACACCAGTTGGTTCTGTGGGCTTTCATTCGCCTCAGATAATTGCCATGGAGGTGCTTGTTTCAAACTGACTTGTGTATCATTCAATTTGATCTGATTTAAATGAAAACCATTGTGCTGCAGGAAATACAAAATCTCAAACTGTGAAAATTAGCTGCCCACTCAAAGCCTCCCAAGAAATAAAACTTTACAATATATAACAATTTGTCTGTTATTACAATCGGCCACATTGGAAGAATCTCAAAAGCGATCTGGGCAAATAATTATTGAACATTCCTCAATTGAAAGAGTGTTTGAGAGCTGTCATTCCTTTTCTTCCTGTTTGCAGGTCTTTCATTACTACGCACCAGTTTTAGACCTGCTTCATCTGATTACTTTGTCAGACCTGCCATTCTTCCTGATGTCCAACACACACTTTGAGCTGTATCCTCACTTCTGAAGTCTGTGCTTCCATGCCAACAGTCAGACCTCGAGGACCCCACAGGCGATCAGAGCTTCGAGGACCTGTAATAACTTACACTCAGTTTTAGATGCAAACCGTACCGATAGGAATGCAAATGGAGGACGCTTTTAAAAGTAGGAAAACATTAAAGAGCCTGCAAACTGGTACCTCCAGGCTAAAAAAAAAAAAAGCGTTTACCCCAGCCCCTAGAGCAATGATTGAACTTGCAAAACACCACCATGCTGCCACCACCCCCTCAACATCATCATAACATTCCTCATTCCTCATCACAAGATTGAAATTTCCTTGTAATTGACAAAATATAATCACAAGTTTCTAAATAACATTCAGTAATGTTTCCAAGATACTTTTATAGCACGAGTCATAAAATATGGCCTCACTCGTTTTGAACCCCGCTTTTAATTCATTTCAACTTGTTCTGCAGCACCCTTTTACTTGTCTTGCTCTATTTTGTACACCTTAACAAAAAGAACACAGAGCACTTTCTGGGAAGTCAGTCAACTCTAAACTTCTTTTGGACCAGCTCAAGTCATTGCGTGGAAGGGTATTAACTAGTTTGAACACTTCAGTTTTCTTCCTTTAAACATTTTGTTTTCAATGTCTGCCACTGCCATTGTGAGAGAATCAAATATATTCTATGTGCTCAGGTCGGGGCTTTATTCAGCCTTTCCTGCGTCGTCACTTCCATCGCACAGCCATCAGCAAGCCAAATCAGCTCCCAGCGCTGGAGAGAAACTCTAGCCAGAAGACCCAAGTCCTTGCCCAGTCAGTTCTTTCATTACCTCATTAAATGACAAGTCATATCTTGCGTATAGGAAATAAATTGGTAACTGGAGCTACATTGTCACAGATGATAAAGCCTTCTGTGGATGAGGCAGACTCGCAAGTCAAAAACACTGTTGGAAAAATCCGAAAGCTATATTAAAGATATGACTGATACAACTTGATTGTATTTTTATGAAAATGAAACTGCAGAAAAAATGATAGGGGGAAAAATAGGGTTGAAATTTTATCCTAATATAGTAGGTTTTGTATTGTAGCGCATTAGCAAGTTTTATCAATATAGCTTTAAGCAGAAGAATATCTTTGTTTTGACTCACGCTAATATTTCATCTTGCAGCACCTGACATCGAGGTTAAGGGAGAGAGTGCTCACTACTTCCTGTTGGTCCAGGGCTCAGGCAATATCGAGGATGGAGTCTGCACAGTCAGGGTCTTGCACTCTGACAGTCAAATTAATGGCGTGCCCGCCATGGCAACATTCTCGGGGCTGTCTGAACAGAAGCTGCTGTCATCATCAGGTGCGATTTATTATAATGCTGTGTGTGTTTCTGTAGTCTCATTTACTCAGTGTGTTTGTACTTTCATTTATTTTTCCTTTCATTTAACAGTGAGGAAAACATTTTAGAGGCATGAAGAGTATTTAAAAGGGCAGAGTTGTTCACGTCAATGTTTGCGACTTGGGGTAAAATGAATGCCAGCAGTTTTGTTAGCCTTCACTTCTTGAAAAGGATAAGATGACAAGGTTGTGCGTGCCAAAAATAAGTTGATTCATTAAGAGATGAGCAAAATGTAATAATTGGAAGTAAAAATGAATAAAGCATCAAAATCAAAGCACAAAATAAATAAATAAGTAAATGAAAGAGGAGAAATAATTGCCATGCTAAGTGAGGTTTTTAACAAGATGTTTGCAGCTACAAATAAAAATAAATCGGATGAAATAACACTTTAAATTGTCAGATGATATTGATCTCTCCTTTAAGTGAAAAAGTTTGAAGAAAATAGATAACAATTCATTTTATATTGTTATACAGATTAATACATAGATTGTGTTTGTTTGAAAAAAAATATGGGAAAAATAATTGCATAATAAATTGCAATGGGAAAAAAAAAATCACAATTGGATTTTTTTTCAAAATCATTCATCTCGAGTTGACAATCATTTGTGCATCGGTACTTTCTCCAAAAGTATGACCAATTGTTTTAATGGATGTCCTTGTCTGCTCTTAGGCTGCAAATGATATTCAAGAAAGTTTCTATGATTGTTAACATTTTATGCAACCTTCAGAAGACATTTGTAAAGTACCATAAAATATAACCCAACTCTTGTGCTGTGAGTCAGCAGAGTTTTCACTATAAGTCATCTCCATGACAACATGATGGCTTTAGTTCTTGGGGAAAAACATGTTTCACATTTTTTGGAGGTTACTGCCATTTTTGTTTATTTTATTCAGCTGAATTTGGGGCTTTTACTATACTTTATATTGCTTTAAGATGTAATGCAGTTTAAGGAGGTGTCATATGTCCCGTGAATGAAGCTCTACAAAGAACATTCTCAGCTGGGCTGGTCATGCACATTTCTCTGGCCTTTTTCCATTCACCACTTTTTCTCCATCCAGGAGGCATTCGAAGCGACATCCTCTCTCTGCCTTGTCTCCAAGGAGACGGTCTTCTGAGGAGAGAGCGGAAGGTGGCTGAGGTCCAAGCACTAGTGATTAAAGAATACTCCAGTAAGTACTTGTTCTAAAAAAGCTGATGACATGGAAAGAAATGAATATGAAGAGATTTATAGGGTGATGGAATGTAGAAGATGTACGTCCGGAGCCTCAAAGCTCATGTCATTCGTTTTATAGTTCACAAAAAATATTTTCATTATACATGTCATATCATAATTTTATTAAATTCTTTCACTTCACCTTAGAATCACCAATTTAATATATAAAAGAATGGTGGTGCCCTCGTGTGCTTGAATTAACATTGAGGTCATTTGTTTGACTCCAAATCCCGCTTAAGTGCTTTATAGCTAAGAAGAATAAACTACGTGAACATTTCATAATCATCCCGACTAATTATTATCATATCACATTATTATATCATCACACCAATAATAAAAGAAACAAAATGAAAAACAAACTCACAGAATACATGCTCTAAAGATATTACTGTACGTTTTATTTTCAATGCAAAAATATAGCTATACTTACTTGAGGGCTAAATTTCCATATTCGCTATAAATTACAGCAATCAATGATCCCTCATTGTGTGTGTGTGTGTGTTTTTTTTTTTATGTGTTATACTAATCCCACTGAAAGTCAACAACCCAATAGATGCAGAAGATAAAACCTGGAAATATGATTAACAAATATAATGTGTACTGTATTAATTTGCTTAATATTGATGTAGTAATTTTCTACTACTTTGCCCCACTAAGGTAGCTGAACAAGATAAACTAAAATGTTATAATACTGTAATGTCAGTATAAATTATACTGACTGAGGCTCAGTCTCAAAAAACAAAACCATTATTATTTGTTTGCTTCTTAGTAAAACGGGTCCAAAATATCCTATCAGTGGCTTCAGTAATTTTCCATGTTTTTACTTCAGGCACTTGCTAGCGCATAGAATGATTCGCAATATAATTAATTTACCGACAGACAAAGACAGCGAAGCTACAGTAGAGTATAGTAAGATAAAAGAAAATGAAGTTCTTCAACCTTGAGGAGACAAAGTCTGGCTGCGCTTTGACAAGACTGTGAGGAGGTTATATACCACAGCGCTAATTCAAAATTGCAATATATTCAATGATTTCACATCAAATTGAGGAGGATGCCTGTCTAGTTGTGTAATTTAAGAAGAAAAAGAGGAATAGAACATCAGCTTCTGTTAAGTACAGTACTATAGCATTGCATTGAATGAGCCTGGGCGATAAAGTATTTCTGATGTTTTATTTTCCAACACTTATTACTCTGTGCTCATACATTTCATAATAATGCTTCCAATTTATATTTTTCGTCCTTGGTACATGACTACAAATGAGAACTTGTGCACCAAAGTGTCAAAGGATCTGTTTGTGTGTCCAGGACAGAAAAAATCCACTTTAATATCACCCAATGACTTGAAGGCCATTCTGAGTATAGCTAGGGAGCAATACTTGAAGATGACTGACTCCATGCTTCCCCGGGCCTCTTCTCTGACTGACACCTTGGACACTAAGCACCCAGGTAAGCATATTTATACTTGCATCTCAAGCACTTCACATATCTTAATTACTAGAGTATCCAATTAGGACAAATACTGTCCATGTAATAAGTATTTTATTTCAGATCACACAGCCAAAGAAAATGCAGTTGTCTTACATCAATGCAGTGCACACATTTGTTTGTGATTGAATTTCCATGTACCACAGCTTACGCATCTTGACCTGGCTCGAGCTAAAAGTTTGAATAACCGCTGCAATCCATCATATAGTGAATTTTTCCGTATAGTGTGCTCATAGAGGAAGTCCTGTAGGTTTGTGTATGATTGCACCAGAGGTCTTTTGTTCTTGTTACAAAAAGGGTAGTAGTAAATTACCTGAGATGTACGGTTCTTTTTCGAACCTTCGTTCTGTTCTTGACCTCATCTGAAGATTAATGTATGGCTCGACAACATAACAGCAACTTCAAATCTATTACAACGTTAAGGGGCAATGTCATTTGAGCTGTGAACTTGCTACATCAAGTCGGTTCTATTTCCTTTATTGCAGTAGAAACAACGTCACATGCTCAATCTGTATGGCCAGAGCAGAGCGTCCTCCACAATATTGAGAACATGCAAAAAAGACGACAGAGACGAAGGTAAAAATTACCGTGTGGTACCTCGGTGATCTATTTGCAGGATTGTGACTTCAACATATGAACAGTGCACTGCAATTACTAATATTATGTGTTGTGCTTTAGACTTAGTTTGTTATGTTCCGGCTCCAGTGATAGCCTGCTTGGTCCTAAAGACTGTCCAAAGGGTTCTTCTACCTTACTGGATGCCAAAGAACTTTTAAAACACTTCACTCTCGATGGCAAGCCCACCAGTGAGCTGCAACCTTTGGCTCTTATTAGAGGGTAAGACAAGTCATTTGAATGAGCGCTGCTTACAGCATTTTCTGAGAATGTAGACTGGCAGTTGGAGACAGAAGGAAAACAGGATCTAAAAAAAAAATTGTTTATTGGCAAATAAAAAAAATCTTGTGTACTGCAGTTCAAGGTCAGGATTTTATTTTGATCATTAGTCTACCTGAGTAAAACCTCCGTGACCTTTGTTGGAATACCATTTGGAGGGAAACACAATTCATTGAGTATGACAGACCATCTCATTCTACTTTATTCTCTGTGCTGCTTTTCTTCAGTCATAATGCGTTCCAGTTGTCGCCAGACTTGTGTCCTAGGAGTGTCAGTGAGATGTCCTTTCAAGAGGCCACGACCTCCCATTATCACGGCATAGAGTATGTATCTACCACCTCAAATTCCTTTGTGGTGATTGGATTCTTTTCATTGCACTTCTTTTTTTTTTAAATATAATTTAACAATCTGCTGGTTTCCTATCTTTGGTTTTATATAGCTTCTGCCTAGATAACCAGCGCTCTATGGAGCGAGATAAGGCTTTTGTGCGGCTTCAGTCCCGTCTCATTCGCTACGAGACGCAAACCACCTGCTCCAGGGAGCCGTGTGTCCTACCGTTTGCCACCAGCCCCGCCCCCTCTCCCGCGGTGATGTCAGAACCGGGAAGTGTACCCGATGGGGAGACTCTGCAGAACGCTGATGTAGCCCGACTCAAAGGCAGGTCCTGGGATACTGATGTTGGGGGTTATCCCCGCAAGAGGTAGGTGGAGGCATGGATTCATGCATGAGTTGGTGGAATCATTTTAGTGTTTGACTGTGATAACTGTTTCAATAAATGATACAGGCAGGCCAAGTCAGAGAGCAGCGACTTGGTCTGTTCACAGAGCAATGGCAGTAATGGGACTCAGCTTACCATCAAGTCGCAACGGCAGCAGCCCAGCAGATCGCACTCGGTCTCTTCTTCCACTCCCTCATCCTCTTCTGCTTCAAGAACATCATCTGGTATAGTCAAATCAACCTAACCGGCCAAAAATGTAGCTCATAAAAAAGCATAATAAAAGACAATTTCAAGTAAAAAATCTTTACTGGTATTTACATGATAAGTACTGAAGTGGTGTTATGGTATTGGCAGGTTGAATGTGGTGTATTGGGATGGTATGCCTTTTAGCTTTGTGGGTGATGTCAGGGGTTGGTGTCATTTCGAGTCTTTGTGACTGTTCTCATTTTCATGTGTGTTTGACGCTTGTCCCGTTTAATGAACCTCATTGATAGTCCATCTTTTTTTCCTCATTTACCTGAGTGGCAGCTTATTAAAAGCTGGCTTGTACCTTAAATTTTGTCCTGCAACTCTGAACGATCAAGTGTCGACTCGTAACTTGAATTACTTGTAGTTGGGGCATTGTGAAGTCAAGGCACTTTACACAGCATGTTATTGTAACTACCTTAATGTATTACTTTATGGTTTGCCTTGGTTTATTCTTAGGTTTATTGAAGCAGTCTTCAGCCGACAAACTTAAAGCCCTGGAGCAGAAGACTGATCACAAACTGAAAGACGATAAAAATGCCAAGGAATCGCGTTCCCAGAAACACAATAGGGTAAGTGTGTGTGTGTGTGTGTATTTTGATAAGAAATGAATGCAATTTAATTTGATTATTTTCTACGTTATTATTGTTACCTAACACTTTTTGAGTCATTTTCTTTTAAAAATGTTGCTTTTAAAATCTGTACAAAAAAGAAAAACAGATTTATAAATACTATAACACATTGTGTGTCGGAAATTCATTGTAAGAGCCATTTTAAAATGAAAACATTATGCAGACCCCCTGAAAACTGATGAATAAAAGCCTTAAATCAAGTGTACCACTTACTAACACACACACGCAAACTCCTACACCGGAGGCCGACAACAAATTCACCTAATGTCCATCCAACAAATGAGGATCGTATAACTATAATAGATTTAGCAAAGATAAATGATGCATGTTTAGGATGTTATCACATGCTGTGCTTGCTGATTATTTACAGCCTGCGCATACTTTGTGTGTAGACAGACACACTCACACGGAAACGATGCATGACCACACACTCACTATTACCTGCGCACACGTCGCCGGCTGAATCCCGACCTTGATGTGTTCCGATCCGTGGACATTATGCTAACAGGAGATGTGTGCAGTCAGCAATACTAATGTGCAGGTCCTCTGCACGTGTACAAAAACAGTTGTCGCAATTCAGGAATAACGACAGCAGTTAATTCAACACAGAGATTAAAAACCGTCTGCTTTGTGGAACGGAAAAGCACCGATGATCCCCCAGTGTGATTTATTATGTTTATTCAGATCATCTGCTGTCTAAAGAGTGAAGGTGGCTCCATTTATTTTTGAATGTATGCTGTCAACTCTTTCAGTGAAACAGTGCACCTTTTACCTGAGAGCCCCCGTAGTCGTTTTAAAGACACTTCTGTGGAACGCCATCCTTCTCCAAAGTCGTGACGTTTTGACATCCATTCTTTAAGAAGGAAGCCTTGCTAAAATGAGTTTCTTTGAACCAAGTTGACGTTAGCCGATAAGGGAATTAACGAGTAGATTTAAGGTTTTAGTATTGTGTCCATGAAAATGTGCGTGTCCTCTGTTGCCCTCAGATGCTGCAGGAGGTAGTTGTTAAAACGCTCAAACAGCACGGCATCAGTGCCGAGCATAAATGCTTTGAGGCTTGCAGCAAGAGACTGTTTGATATCTCCAAATTCTTTCTCAAGGTTGGTGCCCACACACACTCAGCACTGTCCACTCGTTCACTCTGAACTCTCTTTTAGTGCTTTGGCTCCCTCCCGCCACGAATGTAGTGTCCACCATATGTCGTTGTTTTGGTACCAATGTGTGCAACAAATAAACCCCAATGGGAACACTCCCTTGTTTTTCTTCCAAATATATATTCATTATTTATTTTGTGCTCCCATTTCAAAGGCGCACACAAAATGAAAAGTTGATTTTTTGTTTCTAAATAAATAGTGTGAAATTAAACAACCAAGTAGATTATTGGTTATCTGCCTCATTTTGAAAAACTTCCTGTGAGCGAGATTTTCTGTTCCTTCGCCCCACTGTTACGTCATAGACTAATTATGAAATTAACCACACCAAGTTTTTTTTTTCTGAATATTGAATTTAAAACAAAAACAGCTTAGAAAAACAAACTAATTTTGTACTTATTAGAGTCTTTGTATGTTTTAGAAGAGAGAGCTTTTGAGCTTTGACTTCAAATTTTCACTTAGCTTGATTAAAAAGAATGAGTGAAACTGTTTGTTCTCAGGATCTGAAGACATCTCGAGGTCTCTATGATGAGATGAAAAAGGCAGCTAGCGGCAATGCTAAACAGGTAAAATCAACATGCATCAGTGTTCCTTTTCCACACATTAACTCATGAAAATACTCTTCAACTCATATGTTGCGTTATTATAGGTCATTGACTGGGTGCTGGAGAAGAATATAAAGAAATCATGATTTTAACAAAAGCTTATTGAGTCCTATTTTAATATGTCCATGTTTTACGTAGGCATGTTTTGCTAGTTTGTTGGAAATTCTTTTAATTCAATTATAATTTGCTCTTTAAATTAATCTTTTGTTTTAAATACTCATAGATTTTTTTAATTGTAAATGTTTTTATCTAATGTTTTACTTTATGTAGGATAATAAATGTGTTTTTAATTAATATCCTGTTGTATTCCTGTATGCAACCACTCAATAATATTAATTAAAAATAATTATTGTAAATACTGCTGAACAACACTTGTATTCCATAAACAACAGAAATAAAAATCAGTAAGTATGGCATAACTAAACATGCTGAGCTTTTTGTTTCTTCCTGCGCTCGTCAACAAGGTCCCTTGTGTCTCTCAATCAGCTCCCTCAGCCACTCGTGTCCTGTGCAGGTGTTCCATGTTTATCACATCACTTGTATTTAGTTTTGGAATCATTTATAGCCTACACGACACAGGACAACTATTGTGCACCATACAAAGATGAGATTAATTGAAGTTATGAACCACTAACTATAATTCATAATCGTCACAATCGGTCACTGACTTCTTGGTCACACTTCTCACTCTCCCAGCTTGTTTCTCGGTTCAAATATTGCCTATGCAAGGCTTGTGGGAAGGGGCTTCTTGATCTTTTGTTTGTTAATAGGATGACATCTCCCTCCCCTTCCCCCAGCACATCGTCAAACTCTTGCACAGCTCATCAAAAACTCGAGTCATGCCCATCTTTGGTGTTCATTCGCATTCAAGCCATTTGTCTCTGCTTCAAAATTGCCATTAGGACTGTCTGATGTACGACAGCTTGTCTTGCCTGTGCATTTGTGCACGATGCCCACAATGCATTGCACTCACCTGCATTTATTACTTATTCATCATGGATCATGAAATGGTAAAGAACATGAAAAGGCTTTGTGCAAAAGGGGGGGATTCAAGGTTGTTGCAGGGACTTGGCAGTGGCATCCAGAACATTACACGCACACACACAATTAAAATCTCTTTTATCATGACGTTCCCAGAGTTGAAGTAAAAAAATAGGAGCTGCCAGTGTTTCTGCAGAGGGAAAGGCAATGTTGAGTGCAAACACACATGCATTTACCTTACTTTTTTCGTGTAGTATGTGTGTGTTTGTATAGCACCCAGACAGCAAGAGGGCCACAACAACATACCTGACCCTTTCTAAAATGGCTTTGTTGTTTTTTTTAGCACAGTATGCATGAAAGCATCATCCATCCATCATCCTCTTGTCCATCAACAGATTATAACTGGGACACAGGAAGAGGATGATCATGTGCTTTCCATGCCCTTGAAAACATTATTCATTACATTGAAATGAAATATATTAGAGAAAGAGCCAAATAAGTAGATTGTTTTAGGAATTCAACAATATAGACATAGCTACACTTAATTGTTTGATCAGTTTCAATTGGTTTCCAATAAAAACTAACAATGGTGTTGCTTTGAAAAACCCTTAAAGGTCAGTTCAACTAACACAGTTTTAAATTAGTTAAAAAGTTTGATTTTCTGCCAAAAGCAATTCAGTAGCCACAATGTCCGCTAGCCAGAAGCTGCACTGTCTTTGTTTATGGAATATGTATTTATTGTTTCTGCTCCAATAAGATACTTGCTTTTACTGGTCTACATGTGGGAGTGTTTGGATTAAGCACTACACATAATTCAGTAAATCAAATAAAAGCAATGCTCAATATTGCTAGCTTCAAATTGTTTCTCTCGTTCTCTTTGCCAGTCAATACCCATAAAGGTTGATGGGGAGGCACCTTTAACAAAGTGAAAGACTTGCAAATCAAACCCAGAGGACAAGCACCTCACTTGCAATCATCTCTAGTTTAAATAATCAATGCAAATCCTCCAAACATGTAAGTTCGTGTTTCTTTGGGCCTGTCAGCCTCTCATCTTCCTGAATAACTTTCGGAACTTTCCAATTTCCAATGCAGCCTGTTGGGTCCCACTCTCCCTCCTGCAATCTTAAGCTTCTATAGCTTATTCCCTAGCATGCAAACACACAAACAAGCAAATAAACCACAACCTGTAAGGACCAGCCACAGGCGGGCGAGGAATGCAAATGGTGAATGAGCCAAGATGCTACTATGTAACGCATGAACAAGTTACAACACCTGCATGTATTGTCTTCGACTGATGGAAGTACACGTTCACATCAAGTCATAACAATGATCCCCCCCCCCCCCCCCCCCGACTCCCTCAAAAGAAACTGGAGCTAAGTAGACTGACTAAGCACACATGCAAGACACAATGGCAAGCTGACAGCCTGAGGGTTGACACGATCAAGTGAGAGCCAAGACAATGAAAAATAGTACACACAAGGGAAACTAGTGAACCCTTTCTCCACCCACATATTCATGATTAACTATTAACAAAGTCAATTATCTGGCTTGGCACCTGGAAGAGTTTCCAAGCATATTTTTTTTAGGTATGGGACATTTTAGTTTCACCAGTCAACTTGACACTGCCAATCTGTGTCAAAATCTATATATATATTATATATTTACTGTTACTGACATTTTAAGTTCAACAAGATCGCAACCATTAATCACTCATCAAAAATGATTGATTAATCTTCTACCACTTTAAAACGCCTGCTAGTTTACTAGCTGCTGAAAATATACTGTATACGCTTCAAACCTTTGTGGCCAGTTGCTAATGAATCTAGCAGGCAATCAAAACAAAGAGGCGACAATATGTGTCATTGAGGCCATTCTTCTCTGAGTCAATGGAAAAGCTCAGTGACCGTGCATGGATGGGCAATTTATTGGTGTATCAGCCCTCACACAACACTACCGCATAGAAAATTCATTTGCCATATTATAGTTTATGATCCACAGAGGGAGCTGGACTTAATTCACGTTTAAAAAATGCTCATAAATCTTGTGCTAAACAATCCAAGTCTATAAAGTTTCTTAACCACACAAATGTGTTCATTACTTTGTGGCAGTGCGGATGCTAGCTCACTAACTAGAACTAAATCATGTCAGAGTCGCAATTGTGCACAAAGTGCTCAGGACAACAAAGTTATTCTTAGGCGTCTTCTCTCTCTCTCAAATCGTTTTTGCTGAGTGGGCTGAAATTAACGTAACTTTTTCTAAAAGCCACTCATTACACAAACTACTCAAACACTTTTTGCATTAGAATAATCTTTCAGTACTGTATTGTATGACCATTGACCAAATATCTGTCCTTTATGGGTGACAGCCAAACAAGCTCAAAGTGTTCAGTTGCATAATTGTGCTGATAGTTCTGCAATAATCACAAAAGAGACAAGGAGGACAACAAAAAAAAAAACATGTAATCCATTTGAAATACATCATTTATGTGCATCCATTGAGTTAAAAACATTGGTTTGTTATTCCGAATGACGAAAAGGCATTATTTTGAAGCAGCATAAAACCTCTCACGCTGTACTTTACTTGTGATTGTGATTTCTACAATTGTTGCTGCGCCTTCATAATTGCAACGGTCAATTGAGCAAGACACAAAAACATGTTGCCAAATCATTGTTCATGGTGCACAAAAAAGGGAACAAAGCATGTGAAACTCAATATATCAGATGACTACTGCTAATGTGGCAAATGTCCTCAAGACACAATGTTGCTCCGCGTTCATCCTGTGAGGTATTCCTCGCAAAAACGATCAATTTCCAAGGCACAAGAACGACGGGGCTGCAGTGTTTTGCTTTAATGCTTGATTGCTTCATTGCAAAAGACCTAACGATACTTTACTCCTCATTGTACGTTTGACTTTGGATGCTCCACATAGGCTGATCATTTGGTGGCAGATTTTGTTACATTAGAGCACTCAGTTACACGTACAGTATTGTCTTACATATGAAGATGGCAATCGGTTTTCACGAGAAGGAAAATAAATGGTCAGAGGGCTGATAAAGACTAACTACCACCATGTTCTTCGGATTTGAAATTAATAGATATAATTCATTAATTTATATTTAATGATCCCAGGCAGCCACATTTGTATTTTAAGAACAGCTGAAATTTATAGAGGAATGTGGTCATATCCTACATTGTTCTTTAGCGCAGCTACTTTTTTCATTCACCGGAGTTGCAAAAATATAAGTTAACTTTCAACACTAATAGCACAGTTGGTTTTTGAATGCAATGATCTCAAGCAATACTGTCATGTATTTTGAGTTAGTTGAGTTTTCTATTCTGGGAACATATAATACTCACAAAACCATAAGGATATTTGGCTTTCAGGTGAAATTTCAGGATGATTCTAAAATGCACTTTATTCACTTTATTTGAGCAATAAAATTTAAAACTGTCCAAATGTTCAACGTTTTGGTATTTGGTAGCACATCTTACTGTTCTCTAACAAGGAGTTGAACGATACAATTCACAACAGGTGTTTGATGTACGGATATGTAGCGAGAGATGTATTTGTACCTGTTAATAATAATAATTAATTCAATTTATATAGGGCTTTTCAAGGACCCAAACACGCTTAATAGGTTGAATAAGGGACATAGTATGAAGGAGATGAACGGACAGGAAGTACGAAGTACAACGCATGTCGATAGATGCCAATAAATTGAACGTAGAATGAAAGATCGTCTCCCGCCTGGATTACCGAATGCCTGAACGCGGCATATTACACAATACATTTCTTGCTTGATATAGAAATGCTATTTAAAGATGCTGCTCACATTTGAACTTTATAACACCAAGACGACACCTCACAATTGATCAGCGCTGAGCTTTGAGTGTCACAGGGTGTCATCATCATGTTGCAACAGTAATGCCGAGAGACTGGAAGTGTCAAAGGAAGGCAAAGGATTGGATGTGGATCAAACATCCATTGAGAAGTTTGCCGTTTAGCTTCTTAGCTAGAGAACAGAAACTTGTGCAAAAGGTATTGAACCATTGAACAGTTGGACATGTGCATTCAAAAATTCAGGTCAAATTAATTTAACCTGCAAGTGAAATATAGGTTTATCGTTAGCATTCACCCAAAAACCAAATAATTTTTTTGTGTGTATTGTATAGTTGATTAAAACAGTTTATATTGCTAACAGGTGAAAAAGTAAACAGAGTGAAATTCAGAATGTTTTCACAGATATCATGAATAAATTAAATATAATTGCTAAATAAAATCAACTTACTGCTTCTATAGTAACTGAAATAAAATTTGTGAATGTGTCGGTAATGCCCAATCGTTTTTCACGTTCATCGTATCCGTCCATCTGCTCCGAGTACATTTTGTTCACTGATGTCAGTTTCCAGCTCTTTGACAAACAAGCACGATATCTCAACCTGCTTCTTCATTGTTTTGTGGACCAAAGAGAGGCTACATTCCCTCAGCTTGGGTCTTGGACTGAATGTTGTCTATCTCCTGCACGTGGTCTGCAGAGATGTGGCCATAGCAACAGAAATCCACCCAGGGGTTGCCATCAGGCCACTAAGCCCAGCCTGGAGATCTTAGCAGAGAGGAAGGAGTGGACGATAAAGACGATTGGCTTGGGGCACGAGTGGAGGTCCAGTTGCTGTAGGAGAACAATGGATACAGTGACATTCTGGACATGTAACATGAAACACAGAGGAAGCAAAATAAACAGGCACATCCTGAGTAAGTGTAAAAAATTACTCAGGCACATCCCAAGTGTAAAAATGACATTAAAAGGTCAACATTTCCCATTGCAACAAGGTTAAGACATTCCTATTAAAATGTGTAAGAACAAAAGACCTTTTATCCTCCTAACAATGGACCATTTCATGAATCTATGACTCACTTTCTTTCCTGAGGCCTGGAAGGAAGCTTCAACCTATAAATTCCCTCTTAAACCGCTGTTTGCTTCTTCCAATAAAACTTTGATAATGACAGCTATTCTCCAGTAAACCACGGTGCATTAATTATAGTCTGTCTGCATGTTTACACTAGTCTGCTAACAACTTAAAATGCAATCAAAATTAATACGATGACACTGTTTTGGGGCATATTGTAAAGAAAAAGGGGATGGATGCTAGACAGTACAAGGGCTGGTATCTGGTTGGAAATCGGCCAATCACAATCGGTGCCCGATCGATCGGAGCATCACCGGAAAATTGAGGGAGCAAAAAAAAAAAAAAAGAACGGTGTCCACTCATCTCTACAGTAAAAAGAAAACGGATAATCAACCTTGAAGTGCAGGTATCCCTGACTTCAGTCCTCGAGTAGCATCAAGAGCTCCTTGTTCACACTACAGTTTTGGCGCCTCAAGCAGAAACGGTAAACACCTGGATAAAGTGCTTGAGTTGACAAAATGTAATTTGAAGTCTGTCAGCTCCAAATGCACCTGTTATTGCTTTAGTAAAAAAAAAAACAAAAAAACATTACTTTTAGTATATACTCTATATAGTGTATAGTTTGTTTCAAATTGTTTTATGGACTTTTCATATAGTACATGCATTGAGAAATTTGTTATGAAAAATGTAAAATACAGTATATTAAGAGTACTTAATTTGTCTAAATTTAAAGTGGCATTTTTGTCATGTTAAGTTGTCCATTCTTGAACTATTTTTTTTTAATCTGCATTAATAATTTAAGAATTAAGAATTTTGCCATCTGCTATTTCAGAACAATAAACATACTCTAAGCTGTTAAAGGATAGGTTTATGTTTATAGTACTGAAGCTGTCCAATAACAGGTTGGTGGTGTGTTTTTATGGAGCACAGTTTTTACCGTCCCTGACAAAACTCTGAATATGCAAATTATACGACAACTTCTACACGTACTTTCAAAAATATACGGAAATAAAAAAAAAATAATATATATATATATATATATATATATATATATATATATATATATATATATATATATATATATATATATAATTTATACTTTTATTTATTTTTGTTGTGGTAGTTTTGGTTCTCCATATGAAAGGATTGAACCGGGTTGGCAAGTGCATTCTTTTAACATAGCTCATATGCAGACCTTCAGTCTCATTTTCAGATGATTATTTTGGTCTGGTTCAGTCCACATCTCTCAACGGGAAAGGTAAACAGTCAAGAGCGGAGACAAATTTAGAAACAGACTGTGTCTGTGCCAAATAATGACAGTAAAGTCAACAAGATGAAGCAAAGGCCCAGCAGATTTGTCTTTCAAAAGTTGAGCTAATGAGCCATCAGCCAAATCCACAAGTGCCTTGGGATTTTGATGAAGCCGTGTTGACAATCACCCCTCATAGCCGACAACAGAGAATTTCCATTTTTACTGAGCTGTAAATAGGGAATGAGACATTTGTATGGAGACAAAACATCTACATTTACATTAGCTAAATCCCATAAGCCATGAGGGTAATTCATTTAGTCCCTTTTAGCATTTTCACTGCTGTCTATCTAAAAACTGTTAGCAAATGAAACCCACATTAATATTCATAGTGTCACCAAATGTTGATCAGGGGATGAAACAAAGTGACGGTTTCCAAAATGAAAATGCCAACATTTCAATGTTCCATTGATTTTTTTTTTATTTTTTTTTATCTTGACTGTAATTGGTCCTGACTTATTGGAAAAAAAATGCTACCTCGACTTGTTACGCAGTGATTGAATCTGATTAAAAGTCTCAAAGCAGTGGGAGTCTTGGGAGAGACCGCTAACTGCAGCTGATTTTATTTCAGGAGTTATTTTATGAGTGACCTGCAATTTCCCAACATATTGCCGGTTAATGGTTAGTCCAATAAAATACAGGTTAGTATTTTTATTTTCAGTTTGACTTCTTTTCACGGTCATAAAACCTAAACTATGATTGCTGCATGTAAACTTGTCATTTTGTGTTTTTAAAAGAAAAGAAAACACTCACAATCTCCCCTTCCTTTCCTCCAAAGTCCAGGAACAGCATTCGAACTCCATCGTCTGATGACATCCTCAGTTTTTCGAAAGGGTAGGACAGGAGCACTCGGATTTTGGTTGGACTATGGCGTCGTCCGTCGTTCCCGTTCTCAACGTCTTGGACTTTGGGTTCAGCTAACACGGAGAAGCCTTGCTCGTAGTGGATCACCAGCCGGGACTCCTGACCCAGGTAAAGACAACCTGAAAGATTTATTGCGAGTGTACATTATTTGAGTAAGAGCTTTTTTGTTCTCCATTTAAATTGTGGTTGTAGTGTAAAAGTTGGTTAACTTTTAAGTGACTTTTAATAGTGAAACCTAAAATGACATTTAAAAAAAAAACTCTGTAAATGATAACCCTCAATTGTTTCTATGAAACGGAAGAAAAAAAGTGAGTGGAAAAGTAAAAGTAATGCAGAAAGTTATTCCCACTATTAGAAGTTCAAATGTGATGTGTCCACTGTGACAAACATTTCCTTTATTTTTTTTCCCTTCTCTAATGTCCTCCAAAGAAAACAGAAGTGATCGTTCAAACGTCATATTTTTTTCATGTGATTCATATTAAACTAGAAGGCATTTCAGGAAGTCACCGTCGTTAAACGAAACATTGCAATAAATCAAATGGCGAGATGGTCCCAGTCAACAGTCATCTAAAAAAAAAAAAAAAAATTCAATGTCAGAAATTCTTGGGTATGTTAAACTTAACTGTATAAATGTTGACAGTCTTGTGCTTTTGAATTGTACTGAATTAATTTGAGCTGACTGGAGTATTAATTAGATGCAAATGTAGATACAATGACTAGGCTACTTAAAAGTATATTACAATAAATAGTTACAAATAGTTGGACCCTGAGTCTCAACTTTCATCTTCAACTGTCTCTCTTTAAATTAAGAGTAATCTGGATATGGATGCCAATTTTCTTATGTAATGTGGTCCAAATGCTTCATAAAAGCAACCATAGCTCAGCGCCTCTTTGGAAAGTGTGTAATTAATCACACAGGCTCATCGCCATACTGTATGCTCCATAGTTATTTGTTATGTCACGTTTAATGCTGACTGATTATTTGCTGGCTACATGCACCATTGGGCATCATTTCTCTGTTCAGCAGCACTACAATCTCTCTTTTTCTGCATTTCATTTGCTTGTTATTTTTCACACACCAATGTTGCGCTTTTATGTCACATCTGTTTTACTGCCCCTCAGAGTCCATTGAAGTTCCATGATTTGAAAATCTTGACATCTGTCTTGGCACACACATAAAAGTTCCCATGCAGTTGTTTTTTTTTTTAAAATATAAACTTCTTAAGCGCCTTTCTCTTGACATCATTTCCTCTACTGAGCTGCATGTTTGGGCAAAGAAGGGGCAAAGAGCCAGAGGCAAGTTATTATCTTGCTATTGTTTACTGATAGCCTGAAAAGGATGTGTATACACTTAATGTGCACGCGCGTGAGTGCTTGTCTACAGAGAAACCATATTTTCGTGCTTGCGTGTGGTTACTCAAGTATGTGCACTGCAGCTCTCTGTAGCCTCTCCAAGCATCTTGTCTGACTAGGATGGGTTTTGTTGACAGAGAAACCTCATCTACTGTAGAACTAAATCTAGCTTCCCGTTTGATCACCGATCATGTGCATCACATTATGATTGAGCACAACATGGAAATTCTTTAATTTAACTAGTAGCTCAGATACCGCAGATTTACACAGAATAATTTAGTAGGAAAAAAAAATGGTATTGACACATCGTTTTACATGCGACTTGAACCCTTCCATGAGTTTTTGGTTATTTTTTTTTTAAATGATAAAAGCACACTGCTGAAAGAATTGGCTCGCAATCACTACACTTAATGTCACAGCCAATCATACCCAATTTGTCAGCTACGGCAATTTGCATTTCATTATTTGAGAACCAGAGGAGCCATCCATGAGCACCAAACTGCAATTGTTTCTGACTGTGCCACATTGCCTTAAATTATTACGTCAAAAGCATGAATGGGTAATTCATCAGTTGCTTGGATACCAGCGAACGGATTTGCTTCACCAGTTCCGCCTCCCAATCTCAAAGTTTTCCATCATTTGTTTAATGTGAATTACAACTGAGTCAAACAAATCTGACTTTGGGAAAGAGGGAAAGATGTGCTGGAGAAGAATGAAGAACAGATGAACAGCAACAATTCATCCACAATCCAGCCCGATGTTGCTCAACAACAGCAACAACAATGTAACCCAAATTTGTACCTAAATCGGAACGTGGCATTGTCGATCACTAACCTTCCTGACCACATATCCTTACATTCCCTTTCCTCTGATTTATTTCTTTAGTGTTTACATTCAGAATCCAGAAGATACTCTCAATCCCAATAAACATTTCTCAAACAGCACTTGAAATAGTACTTTTGCCATGTTTAGTGAAATGATTGGAAAAAACAAAAAACAAAACAAAAAACCCAGTTGATTATTTCTCATGCTGTTGCTAACACACATTTGGACCTTTACATCAAATCCATCAAAGTAGTCCAAAACGAAAGCACACATTTCTATAATGATAAGAAGGTCAAGAAATGTGCATTTAAAAGGTTGCGGAAGAAACATTAAATATATTGTAAAATGTTTCTGCATAATAAAGGCAGTTTTTGGCTCAATAGGCTACATATAATATTAAATGTGTGTGCCAGATGCACTTTGGCATATTATTCTTGCTTCTCCTCCTCTACTACACAGAAAAAAAAAACATTTGAATTGACTTATTTTGAACATATGCATCTGATACGCATGATTGAATTGAGGAACCTGCGTATTTCTGTTTTATTCAAATAAATTCAAATGTCTATTTTGTCAGTGTGTGAACCACAGACTAATATAACGTCACAAAAAAAGAAGTTGAAAAACCCTGGGCAGCATTTACAATATAAATTTCTTGTCGTTGCAGATTTAAAGTGAAACTATCCGATGACTAGCGACACGCACGCACGCACAGACTGAGACCGAGAAAGTACGAGAACATTTCTCAAGTGGCATCAACGGTCTTTTTTTTTCTCTGATGGTAAGCAAAAGAGTGAGAGAAATTATGATCGTCAAGCAAAAGTAACAGAGAGGATCTGATGTGATACATACAGTAGATGCTAATCATAATATGCATAGACCATAAAAGCCTGTAATGGGACCACATTGGATTTTACTGTCATGTTTGAGCTTGGAAAAGATATTAAATGATGATGATGATTTTAGAAACTCGCCGTTATGCACTTAGGGTGTCACAGCAGAGCTGGTAAAATATTGTAATTCTATACGTCCACTCAGAGAAAAAGACATTTGGTAAAACACTATAAATCATACAGCTATTTATAAATCTGACTACTCCAGCTTGCCTCAGCTTTCCTTGTTATTATTTGCGTAGTTAATCTTTTTTTTTAAATTAGCTTTCAGCTCACAAAATTGAATAACAAACATGAAAATAACTTAGATTTATAATAGATTTTTTTTCTTACCCAAAGATTTAAACAAAACAATAAACAAAACAAAACAATTTACTATCTGATGAAATGTGAATATTACATTATAAAGAAAATAAGGATGTTTAATATATGTATAACATTCTAATATATTTAAATCAACTTGCATAATTGAGAAGTTAAGAACCGAATGCTGTGCAACCTTTAACTGGTGGAGTCTGTAACAACAATACAACCTGAATTCCAATTGAATGTTTGTTTTGCCCTTAAGGAACATTTGTCCACACTGTGTTAAGCTCTAAGTATAATTTGCATTCAGATGACAAATTCAATTCCTTCTCAGGATTTTCACATTGGAAAACTCAGTGACTTGATGTTTATTCTTGGTGTGTGACTGGAAAAAAAAAAAAAAGTCAGTCTCAGTCATTTAGCGCAAGTTGAGCGGTGAGATCTTTCCCAAGGAGTTTGTATTATTCCGATACTTTTTTATTTAACCGGATTAATTATTTATCATCAGAGCACATTTCACTTGATTTCTTTCTAAATAATGCATGATTGCAGTTTAGCTTGAATTGGCAGCTGTTTGTTGTGCAGTTTTTTCCCCTCCACACATGAAACGATGATATCTGTTTTTTGTTTACCTTTGCCACCACTTGTCCTTGTGTGAACTAAAAGAAATCAATAGATGGAAAAAAACCCTGTCAATTCTAAAACCGCTACAAAGCATGTCCTTCTGTCTAGACAACAATTAGTCATGGCTCTAAATACAATTAAGAAAAGTCACGTTTCCCCAAAACTAACCGTAAACAATACGACTGCAATAAAACACCTTTAGGTGATTACGTTTTGAAACTGCAGATGTGATCATACACTTGCTGTGAGTGCAAACGCGACAATCAAATGAAGCAGAAATGACGAGTTACTGAACGAGTTAAACAAATTAACGAGTAGTATGTGAAGCTGGCATAGAGTGGATTTTACTGCCGGATACAAGAGGTCTGAAGTGAAACTTGGCACTGTGTGACGAGGGGAGGGAGTGGGGGCGGGCGCCCATGGGAGACGTGCAGTTCCCAGGACATTTTGTGCAGGGAGAGAAAAGGGAGGCAAAGAGAAAAGGGGGAGGGGGGTACTGTTGGAATTCCCTTGACAGTAAATAAACAATTACAAACATGCAGAAAAATGCCCTTTTTGTCTATAAATAGCTTGTAAACATCTTCCATATGGCTCTCTTCTACCTTCTGTGGACGTTTGTGTTGACATTCCACATGGTGAGCTTGGTTTAATACTTTGTTTTAGGCTCGCAGCACTAAAGGCTGTGTGCCACGCATACCCTCGCCTTCTCGGGATCTGTGCTGCTGCAGCAGGCCTGAACACATCTGAGGAAGTGTTACAGGATCTAGCGCAGTGACCTGTGCCGCGTGATTTATTCCATCCTCGTACTTCCATGCATTTTTATCTCAATTCACAGAGGACATGTTTAAGGTGACGTTCATTTTAAAGAAGCTTTTGATTTTAATATGCAGGTATACCTTGTTTACAATGTATGCAAATTATGAGAAATTGCTTGGTTGATTAATCTTTTTTTTTTTTTGCTTGGCTCTGTGTTGCAAGCCAACGCATAAGTGATGTTTCAAAAGAAGAGCCACAGATACAAAAGGAAGCAGATAGTCATGCGAGGAAAGTGGCTAACTGGAGGCGGAGTCAGAGCTCCGGATGTCACTCATTAAGAAAGTCTTCACAAATGCACGACTGCACTGCAATTATGATGTTTAAAAGGGGTAGGAAAAAAACAAGCAATAGCTTCTTCCTTCTCCTTTTTTGAACATGTTGATTTATGTGCCTTATTTGGCATAACATGAAATTATGTGAAAATGTGAAAAAATGATTTTGTTTGGTCGATTCTTAATACGCATCTGTAGGAAAACGGCAACACTGATGTGAGTGCCCAGTTATCTGATGCCGCCAGAAAATTTGAGAGAATGCGTAATTTGCAGAGAACAAATTTTATACGTTAAAAATACGTTAAAAAATAAATTTCACTTCTTCACTTCACTGCTATCTGTGTATATCTGTATGACTTTTGAACAAGCTCATTGCTTCACATTCTTTTATGTTTTATTATAAATTACAACTAAAATTTGCAGTGTTACTGTGGGCTGGCCTCAACTGTTTCATTATTTCCATTTGTGGCATTTTAATTCATTTCAAAGCAGATAATTGATTTTTAAATACAGTAGCTATGAGATTAAACTAGAAATAAATTAGGTTTCTAAGTCAAGGTACCATTGTGTATATGCATTTACATTCATTGTCAGTGTGACGGCGCTGTACTCACTGGTACTGACTTCTTTGATCATCTCGGCTGATGCGTGACAGCCGTTGACTATTTGTCGAGTCCACAGGGATAAATCCTTGCTGGTTTCAGCTCGGAAAAGATGAGTCTCGATTCCGAGGCGAGTGCCGGTTCGAGTGGCAAAGAAGAGCTCGGTGCCCGAGTAAGGAGACCCCGTGTCAGGCCCAGAGTGCACCAGACTGAGGAGAACACAAACAATCCAATTTGAATACACAGTGGAATTTGCAAAGACAAACAATCTGTTCCGAGACATTAGCTAACTTACAAGATGTTCTTATTTTAATCAAAAATTTCCCAGTGGAAGTAAATGAATTTATTTATCTATTTATTTATTCATCCGTTTATTTATTTATTTAACAAGTGATGGCAATGTATGGCAATGTACATAGCTAGTGCCTGCTATGAAGTTGCATGGCTCCTCCCTAAGCTCATATTTTCCAACCAAATATATGTCCAAGACAGCATTAAAAATATGCTGCTTGATAAAACAGACGGGGACCAAGGACTGTTTAAATAAATAATTTGTGAAACTTTTCCAAAACACAAACACCTTGAGGCTTTTGTACATTACCATAAATCCTTGACATCCAACCATAAAGTTTTACACAGCAGCGCCTCACGAGTTTCGATTGTGTGGATGTGAAGATGGACGCACCGTGTAGCTAGTAGAGGATACGTGTGTGCTGGACTCTGCCAGGCTTCCTTGCTCCGTGGCAGGCTGTCATAGAGCAGCAGGTCTTTGTCCGTCACCACCACCAGCACAGGTTTCCAGCACTGCTTCTCACTCTCACTTTGCTGCACAAATAAACAGCACACAGTTGAGAGCATTGAGTGATCCTACTTGGGATCAATAGCAAATTGTGAACGTGAGTTCATCAGAACACAAAAAGATTGAAGTTATCACGTTATTCTTGTGTTTTCTATCAATTCATTTTCTGGTACTTCAGACTTGTACAGATTATGGTCAGGTTGTGAGTTCAGCCAGCTGGTCCGGTACTTCCCCCTTGACCTTTGTAATATGAGCCTTGTTATATGTAAGGATGTTCCTGGACAAGTTCTGACTTGATTAGTTGTTTGGACATTTCCACAACAAATCAGTGTGTTCAGTTACCACTCAGTGATGATGTGATGATGAGTGTGAAAGGTTGTCTGTCCCATTAACAATATCAAAATCCATTCATTCTGTAGTTTGAGGATTGTTTTTAAACGTTGAAACAATTGCTTCAAATGTTTATCTGTGCAGCCGTCCACTAAACCTAATGTGAATTTTGAAAATGTCACTGACTGTGCAAAGTACTGAAATTGTTCCTTACTAAAGTTACTCAAGCACAAACTCAAGCAGACAGAGAAGTAATGTTTATGGAATACAAAATTTGTATAACTGTGTTTATATGCAGACCCGTTATGATTTGTTTTTCTCTTTGTTCGCAAGTCAATAACCGAAACGGAATGCCAGAGAAATATGATCCATTCGGGGATGTGTGATGGAAATGCAAATTCATTTCTGGTGTTTGTGCATAGGTACATGATTGAGACATTTGCTTTCAGGCAACCCCCATGCTTCAGAGAAACCTCTCTCGTATTTCCTTCAGAAGCCACACAGTTAATCCTTTACATCTAGAGCTCCCGTATACATATGCCACACGTGGATTGGTATTTTCCGTTCCTAACTATTCTCATTATGAGACTTTATCTGCAACCTAGCTACGGAATCCTAAGCTGCTCTTTGAAGATCTGTCTTAGCCAATCACGTCGGAGGATTTTTCAGGATTAAAGGTCACCTTTTGAAAATAATGAGAATTTGTTGCCCAGTAGCAATAATGGTTAGAATTTAATGATGAAGTATTGCTAATGTTAGAAGGATACAATTGGACAGATCATTAAGGTGAGTGCGATGTGATTAGAAGCTTGCTCGGTGCATGTGGACGTTTTGTGTGTGGAGAAACAGTACACAAAACACACTTGCATCATTTCTGGCACACACTTGTAGGATTCTAATTTAAGTAATGACACAAAGTTGAAATTTGTCGTCGCGGGCCACATAAAATGATGTGGCGGCCGGATCTGGCCCCCGGGCCTTGAGTTTGACACCTATGATTTAGACGAACCCTATGACCGTGCCGTATTTTTTACCAAATTTGTGCAAATGGTATAAGAGCCCAATCCTTTCAAAGAAGTTGGTTATAAAATGGAAAAACAAGTTTAGAAACACACCTTAACTCACACCACAAACACAATCCAACTCAAACTGCAAGCACAAAAATAACACGAGATTGATCCACGGGTGATGGCTAGACAAAACATGATGTCGACTTCCGAGAAACCACCACATTACACTCGTTGCTTACCTTCCCTGCCAGCCATCCCAGGTGTCGGATCTCTTTGCTGCCAGCAACCCCTGACCTGGTTTTGTGATGAATCACCTCGGCTAGTGCTTGCTGTAATGAGATGCCGTGATCATTTAGTATGTCTACATAGAGTACATCCCTTATAGTATGTATATTATATCGTGTATGCTATAATTGCTGTGGAAATGGGCGACAGACCTGAGTCAGTGTTGATGTGACAGCATGCATTGTGGAGAACCAAGTGAGGGCAGATGGCTGGTCTGGACAGCGCAGTACCACAGTGTGTCTGGCGTCAGGGGAGTGCAGCTCCACTTGTCTGGAGAAGGCAATTTTAGGATCAAAGTGAAGAAATCAAATGGCAGAGTACAAAATATGATTCTTTATTCTCTCTATATCTTTTTTAGCCTGAAGCTCCAAGCCAATCAAATGTTCTTGTTTTACGTTGAATTCTTAACTTCTTTGATCCTGGTTAAAATGCAATAAAGTTGCCGTGCTTTACAAAACCTCTGCGGGCCATTTCAAACAAATAGGCATTTCTCTCTAAATTTCCTTCACTAATCTGCTTTTACCGTAAGGGAGTATTTCTGGCCTCCATAGACATGCATCTATGGAATGCTTCTGGGCTTCAGCGAGCTGCTCTTTGATTGTGTGCTCAGTGAATGTGAATTTTTAAAGAAAGGGTTCTTTGCCAGGCTTCATGGTGCATAATGTAACACGGCGCCATTTCAAATTGTTGCCATCATTCCTGTTCAATCCTGTAGAACAGTGGTCCCCAACCTTTTTAGCGCCACGGACCGGTTACGTGTAATATTTTCACGGACCGGCCTTCATATAAATAAATGATACATTTATATAAATAACTAATACATTTATAATAAATATATAAACATGATGAAATAAAATGATACAACTTGCATAAAAGCAAGTATAAACGACATAGATAAAAATTATTTATTTATTTATTAGTAATTATTTATTAAATATTATTCTAACCCTCACCCTCAGCTTTAGTGAGGTGTATGGTTTTATGGGGCACATGAGCAACTGTGGTGTAAATTTTTCATGATAAAATATTTCAGGTCTCACCGGGATTTGAACTCTAGTCGCTAGGTTGAGAGACCAGCGCACTAACCACTACGCTATGGAACCCTCACTTGTAGCGCCTGGAAGGTACGTATATGGTTTAAAGGAGCAGCTCACAAGTAAACCCTAGCACTAACCCTAGCTCTAACCCTAACCCTAGCCCCAACCCTAGCCCTAGCCCTAACCCTAACCCGAGCCCCAACCCTAACCCTGGGTCTAACCCTAACCCCAACCCTAGCTCTAGGGTTAGGGTTTCTAAGGAGTCTTGCTATCGCTAATTAAGGTTTCAAACTAGGGTTAGGGTTTCCGACTAGGGTTTTAAACCAAGGTTTGGGTTTCGAACTAGGTTTTAAAGCTAGGGTTAGGGTTTCCAACGAAAGTTTCCAACTACTTTTAGGGTTTCTAAGATTAGGGTTTGTAACTAGGCTTTCAAAGCTAGGGTTAGAGTTAGGGTTAGAGCTAGGGTTAGGGTTAAAGCTGGAGTTAGGGTTAGGGTTAGAGCTAGGGTTAGGGTTAGAGCTAGGGTTAGGGTTTCCAAGGAGTCTTGCTATCGCTAATTAAGGTTTCAAACTAGGGTTAGGGTTTCCGACTAGGGTTTTAAACCAAGGTTAGGGTTTCGAACTAGGTTTTAAAGCTAGGGTTAGGGTTTCCAACGAAAGTTTCCAACTACTTTTAGGGTTTCTAAGATTAAGGTTTGTAACTAGGCTTTCAAAGCTAGGGTTAGGGTTAGAGCTAGGGTTAGGGTTAGAGCTAGAGCTAGGGTTAGGGTTTCCAAGGAGTCTTGCTATCGCTAATTAAGGTTTCAAACTAGGGTTAGGGTTTCCGACTAGGGTTTTAAACCAAGGTTTGGGTTTTGAACTAGGTTTTAAAGCTAGGGTTAGGGTTTCCAACGAAAGTTTCCAACTACTTTTAGGGTTTCTAAGATTAGGGTTTGTAACTAGGCTTTCAAAGCTAGGGTTAGGGTTAGAGCTAGGGTTAGGGTTAGAGCTAGGGCTAGGTTTAGGGTTTCCAAGGAGTCTTGCTATCGCTAATTAAGGTTTCAAACTAGGGTTAGGGTTTCCGACTAGGGTTTTAAACCAAGGTTTGGGTTTCGAACTAGGTTTTAAAGCTAGGGTTAGGGTTTCCAACGAAAGTTTCCAACTACTTTTAGGGTTTCTAAGATTAGGGTTTGTAACTAGGCTTTCAAAGCTAGGGTTAGGGTTAGGCTTAGAGCTAGGGTTAGGGTTAGAGCTAGGGTTAGGTTTAGAGCTAGGGTTAGGGTTTCCAAGGAATCTTGCTATCGCTAATTAAGGTTTCAAACTAGGGTTAGGGTTTCCTACTAGGGTTTTAAACCAAGGTTTGGGTTTCGAACTAGGTTTTAAAACTAGGGTTAGGGTTTCCAACGAAAGTTTCCAACTACTTTTAGGGTTTCTAAGATTAGGGTTTGTAACTAGGCTTTCAAAGCTAGGGTTAGGGTTAGAGCTAGGGTTAGGGTTAGAGCTAGGGTTAGGGTTAAGGTTAGAGCTAGGGTTAGGGTTTCCAAGGAGTCTTGCTATCGCTAATTAAGGTTTCAAACTAGGGTTAGGGTTTCCGACTAGGGTTTTAAACCAAGGTTAGGGTTTCGAACTAGGTTTTAAAGCTAGGGTTAGGGTTTCCAACGAAAGTTTCCAACTACTTTTAGGGTTTCTAAGATTAGGGTTTGTAACTAGGCTTTCAAAGCTAGGGTTAGGGTTAGGGTTAGAGCTAGGGTTAGGGTTAGAGCTAGGGCTAGGTTTAGGGTTTCCAAGGAGTCTTGCTATCGCTAATTAAGGTTTCAAACAAGGGTTAGGGTTTCCGACTAGGGTTTTAAACCAAGGTTAGGGTTTCGAACTAGGTTTTAAAGCTAGGATTAGGGTTTCCAACGAAAGTTTCCAACTACTTTTAGGGTTTCTAAGATTAGGGTTTGTAACTAGGCTTTCAAAGCTAGGGTTAGGGTTAGAGCTAGGGTTAGGGTTAGAGCTAGAGTTAGGGTTTCCAAGGAATCTTGCTATCGCTAATTAAGGTTTCAAACTAGGGTTAGGGTTTCCGACTAGGGTTTTAAACCAAGGTTAGGGTTTCGAACTAGGTTTTAAAGCTAGGGTTAGGGTTTCCAACGAAAGTTTCCAACTACTTTTAGGGTTTCTAAGATTAGGGTTTGTAACTAGGCTTTCAAAGCTAGGGTTAGGGTTAGAGCTAGGGTTAGGGTTAAGGTTAGAGCTAGGGTTAGGGTTAAGGTTAGAGCTAGGGTTAGGGTTAGAGCTAGAGCTAGGGTTAGGGTTTCCAAGGAGTCTTGCTATCGCTAATTAAGGTTTCAAACTAGGGTTAGGGTTTCCGACTAGGGTTTTAAACCAAGGTTAGGGTTTCGAACTAGGTTTTAAAGCTAGGGTTAGGGTTTCCAACGAAAGTTTCCAACTACTTTTAGGGTTTTTAAGATTAGGGTTTGTAACTAGGCTTTCAAAGCTAGGGTTAGGGTTAGGGTTAGAGCTAGGGTTAGGGTTAGAGCTAGGGTTAGGGTTAGAGCTAGAGCTAGGGTTAGGGTTTCCAAGGAATCTTGCTATCGCTAATTAAGGTTTCAAACTAGGGTTAGGGTTTCCGACTAGGGTTTTAAACCAAGGTTAGGGTTTCGAACTAGGTTTTAAAGATAGGGTTAGGGTTTCCAACAAAAGTTTCCAACTACTTTTAGGGTTTCTAAGATTAGGGTTTGTAACTAGGCTTTCAAAGCTAGGGTTAGGGTTAGGGTTAGAGCTAGGGTTAGGGTTAGAGCTAGGGCTAGGTTTAGGGTTTCCAAGGAGTCTTGCTATCGCTAATTAAGGTTTCAAACAAGGGTTAGGGTTTCCGACTAGGGTTTTAAACCAAGGTTAGGGTTTCGAACTAGGTTTTAAAGCTAGGATTAGGGTTTCCAACGAAAGTTTCCAACTACTTTTAGGGTTTCTAAGATTAGGGTTTGTAACTAGGCTTTCAAAGCTAGGGTTAGGGTTAGGGTTAAAGCTAGGGTTAGAGCTAGGGTTAGGGTTAAGGTTAGAGCTAGGGTTAGGGTTAGAGCTAGAGCTAGGGTTTCCAAGGAGTCTTGCTATCGCTAATTAAGGTTTCAAACTAGGGTTAGGGTTTCCGACTAGGGTTTTAAACCAAGGTTAGGGTTTCGAACTAGGCTTTAAAGCTAGGGTTAGGGTTTCCAACGAAAGTTTCCAACTACTTTTAGGGTTTCTAAGATTAGGGTTTGTAACTAGGCTTTCAAAGCTAGGGTTAGGGTTAGGGTTAGAGCTAGGGTTAGGGTTAGAGCTAGGGTTAGGGTTAGAGCTAGAGCTAGGGTTAGGGTTTCCAAGGAATCTTGCTATCGCTAATTAAGGTTTCAAACTAGGGTTAGGGTTTCCGACTAGGGTTTTAAACCAAGGTTAGGGTTTCGAACTAGGTTTTAAAGATAGGGTTAGGGTTTCCAACAAAAGTTTCCAACTACTTTTAGGGTTTCTAAGATTAGGGTTTGTAACTAGGCTTTCAAAGCTAGGGTTAGGGTTAGGGTTAGAGCTAGGGTTAGGGTTAGAGCTAGGGCTAGGTTTAGGGTTTCCAAGGAGTCTTGCTATCGCTAATTAAGGTTTCAAACAAGGGTTAGGGTTTCCGACTAGGGTTTTAAACCAAGGTTAGGGTTTCGAACTAGGTTTTAAAGCTAGGATTAGGGTTTCCAACGAAAGTTTCCAACTACTTTTAGGGTTTCTAAGATTAGGGTTTGTAACTAGGCTTTCAAAGCTAGGGTTAGGGTTAGGGTTAGAGCTAGGGTTAGGGTTAGAGCTAGGGCTAGTTAGGGTTTCCAAGGAGTCTTGCTATCGCTAATTAAGGTTTCAAACTAGGGTTAGGGTTTCCGACTAGGGTTTTAAACCAAGGTTAGGGTTTCGAACTAGGTTTTAAAGCTAGGGTTAGGGTTTCCAACGAAAGTTTCCAACTACTTTTAGGGTTTCTAAGATTAGGGTTTGTAACTAGGCTTTCAAAGCTAGGGTTAGGGTTAGGGTTAGAGCTAGGGTTAGGGTTAGAGGTAGGGCTAGGTTTAGGGTTTCCAAGGAGTCTTGCTATCGCTAATTAAGGTTTCAAACAAGGGTTAGGGTTTCCGACTAGGGTTTTAAACCAAGGTTAGGGTTTCGAACTAGGTTTTAAAGCTAGGATTAGGGTTTCCAACGAAAGTTTCCAACTACTTTTAGGGTTTCTAAGATTAGGGTTTGTAACTAGGCTTTCAAAGCTAGGGTTAGGGTTAGGGTTAGAGCTAGGGTTAGGGTTAGAGCTAGGGTTAGGGTTAGAGCTAGAGCTAGGGTTAGGGTTTCCAAGGAATTTTGCTATCGCTAATTAAGGTTTCAAACAAGGGTTAGGGTTTCTGACTAGGGTTTTAAACCAAGGTTAGGGTTTCGAACTAGGTTTTAAAGCTAGGGTTAGGGTTTCCAACGAAAGTTTCCAACTACTTTTAGGGTTTCTAAGATTAGGGTTTGTAACTAGGCTTTCAAAGCTAGGGTTAGGGTTAGGGTTAGAGCTAGGGTTAGGGTTAAGGTTAGAGCTAGGGTTAGAGCTAGGGTTAGGGTTTCCAAGGAGTCTTGCTATCGCTAATTAAGGTTTCAAACTAGGGTTAGGGTTTCCGACTAGGGTTTTAAACCAAGGTTAGGGTTTCGAACTAGGTTTTAAAGCTAGGGTTAGGGTTTCCAACGAAAGTTTCCAACTACTTTTAGGGTTTCTAAGATTAGGGATTGTAACTAGGCTTTCAAAGCTAGGGTTAGGGTTAGGGTTAGAGCTAGGGTCAGGGTTAGAGCTAGGGCTAGGTTTAGGGTTTCCAAGGAGTCTTGCTATCGCTAATTAAGGTTTCAAACAATGGTTAGGGTTTCCGACTAGGGTTTTAAACCAAGGTTAGGGTTTCGGACTAGGTTTTAAAGCTAGGATTAGGGTTCCCAACGAAAGTTTCCAACTACTTTTAGGGTTTCTAAGATTAGGGTTTGTAACTAGGCTTTCAAAGCTAGGGTTAGGGTTAGAGCTAGGGTTAGGGTTAAAGCTAGGGTTAGGGTTTAGGTTAGAGCTGCGGTTAGGGTTAGAGCTAGAGCTAGGGTTAGGGTTTCCAAGGAGTCTTGCTATCGCTAATTAAGGTTTCAAACTAGGGTTAGGGTTTCCGACTAGGGTTTTAAACCAAGGTTAGGGTTTCGAACTAGGTTTTAAAGCTAGGGTTAGGGTTTCCAATGAAAGTTTCCAACTACTTTTAGGGTTTCTAAGATTAGGGTTTGTAACTAGGCTTTCAAAGCTAGGGTTAGGGTTAGAGCTAGGGTTAGGGTTAGAGCTAGAGCTAGTTAGGTTTTCCAAGGAGTCTTGCTATCGCTAATTAAGGTTTCAAACTAGGGTTAGGGTTTCCGACTAGGGTTTTAAACCAAGGTTAGGGTTTCGAACTAGGTTTTAAAGCTAGGGTTAGGGTTTCCAACGAAAGTTTCCAACTACTTTTAGGGTTTCTAAGATTAGGGTTTGTAACTAGGCTTTCAAAGCTAGGGTTAGGGTTAGGGTTAGAACTAGGGTTAGAGCTAGGGTTAGGGTTTCCAAGGAGTCTTGCTATCGCTAATTAAGGTTTCAAACTAGGGTTAGGGTTTCTGACTAGGGTTTTAAACCAAGGTTAGGGTTTCGAACTAGGTTTTAAAGCTAGGGTTAGGGTTTCCAACGAAAGTTTCCAACTACTTTTAGGGTTTCTAAGATTAGGGTTTGTAACTAGGCTTTCAAAGCTAGGGTTAGGGTTAGGGTTAGAGCTAGGGTTAGGGTTAGAGCTAGGGCTAGGTTTAGGGTTTCCAAGGAGTCTTGCTATCGCTAATTAAGGTTTCAAACAATTGTTAGGGTTTCCGACTAGGGTTTTAAACCAAGGTTAGGGTTTCGGACTAGGTTTTAAAGCTAGGATTAGGGTTTCCAACGAAAGTTTCCAACTACTTTTAGGGTTTCTAAGATTAGGGTTTGTAACTAGGCTTTCAAAGCTAGGGTTAGGGTTAGAGCTAGGGTTAGGGTTAAAGCTAGGGTTAGGGTTTAGGTTAGAGCTGGGGTTAGGGTTAGAGCTAGAACTAGGGTTAGGGTTTCCAAGGAGTCTTGCTATCGCTAATTAAGGTTTCAAACTAGGGTTAGGGTTTCCGACTAGGGTTTTAAACCAAGGTTAGGGTTTCGAACTAGGTTTTAAAGCTAGGGTTAGGGTTTCCAATGAAAGTTTCCAACTACTTTTAGGGTTTCTAAGATTAGGGTTTGTAACTAGGCTTTCAAAGCTAGGGTTAGGGTTAGAGCTAGGGTTAGGGTTAGAGCTAGAGCTAGTTAGGGTTTCCAAGGAGTCTTGCTATCGCTAATTAAGGTTTCAAACTAGGGTTAGGGTTTCCGACTAGGGTTTTAAACCAAGGTTAGGGTTTCGAACTAGGTTTTAAAGCTAGGGTTAGGGTTTCCAACGAAAGTTTCCAACTACTTTTAGGGTTTCTAAGATTAGGGTTTGTAACTAGGCTTTCAAAGCTAGGGTTAGGGTTAGGGTTAGAACTAGGGTTAGAGCTAGGGTTAGGGTTTCCAAGGAGTCTTGCTATCGCTAATTAAGGTTTGAAACTAGGGTTAGGGTTTCCGACTAGGGTTTTAAACCAAGGTTAGGGTTTCGAACTAGGTTTTAAAGCTAGGGTTAGGGTTTCCAACGAAAGTTTCCAACTACTTTTAGGGTTTCTAAGATTAGGGTTTGTAACTAGGCTCTAACCATCACCCTCAGGGAGGAGTATGGTTTTATGGGGCAGCACACAAGCAACTATGTTGCAAATTTTTCTATGTTAAAAATTTGTGGTCCCACCGAGACTTGAACTCGGGTCACTGGGTTGAAAGTCCAGAGGACCAACCACTACACTATGAAACCCTCAGTTGAAGTACAGGGAAGGTACGTATATCAGGTTGACATTGTAAATGAGAAAGTGCTCAATTGGCTTACCTGGTAAAACATTGAAAGAAAAAAAAAGAATGGTTTTATGGGGCACATGAGGAACTGTGTTGCAAAATTTTCAATGATAAAATATTTCAGGTCCCACCGGGATTCGAACTTAGATTGCTGGGGTGAGAGTCCAGAGCACCAACCACTACAACATGTAACCCTCGGTTAAACTGCAGGGAAGGTATGTATATTAGGTAGCATTGTAAATGAGAAAGTTCTCAATTGGCTTACCTGGTAAAACATTGATAGAAAAAAAAAAGTATGGATTTATGGGGCACATGAGCAACTGTGTTGCAAATTTTTCCATGATAAAATGTTTTGGGTGCCACCGGGATTTGAACTTGGATCACTGGGGTGAGAGTCCCGAGCACCAACCACTACAACATGCATCCCTCGGTTAAACTGCAGGGAAGGTATGTATATTAGGTCGCCATTGTAAATGAGAAAGTTCTCAATTGCCTTACCTGGTAAAACATTGAATAAAAAAAAATAAAAAAAATCTATGGTTTCATGGAGCACATGAGCAACTGTGTTGCAAATTTTTCCATGATAGAATATTTTAGGTCCCACCGGGATTTGAACTTAGGTCGCTGGAATGAGAGTCCACAGCACGAACCACAACACTATGGACCACTCACTTGTATTGCATGGGAGGTACGTATATGGTTTAATGGAGCAGCTCACAAGCAAACTAGCTCTAAACCTAGCCCCAACCACAACCCTAGCTCTAACCTTAACCCCAGACCTCGAGCCATCACCCTCAGGGAGGTGTATGGTTTTATGGGGCAGCACACGAGCAACAAATTTTTCCATGTTAAAAATTTTTGGTGCCACCGGGATTTGAACTCGGGTTGCAGAGCTGAAAGTCCAGAGCATCAACCACTACACTAGGAAACCCTTGGTTGAGTTGCAGGGAAAGTACGTATATCAGGTGGCCATTGTAAATGAGAAAGTGTTCTGAATTGGCTTACCTGGTAAAACATTGATAGAAAAAAAAGTATGGATTTATGGGGCACATGAGCAACTGTGTTGCAAATTTTTCCATGATAAAATATTTTAGGTGCCACCAAGATTTGAACTTGGATCACTGGGGTGAGAGTCCAGAGAACCAACCACTACACTATGGAACCTGCGGTTGAACTGCGAGGAAGGTAGCAGGAAGCTTGTCACATGACCGGGACGAGCGCCTTGACCTGAATTAATTGATCGTCGATAAAAAAAAAAAAAAATTCCCTGTGCGGCTTGGCGGCCCGGTACCAAGTGACCCACGGACTGGTCCCGGGCCGCGGCCCGGTGGTTGGGGACCTCTGTGGTAGAAGGAATCATGTTGAAAAAAACATCTAGGGCCTCAAAGGTGTTTCCCTATATACAAGTGATGATTAATGCAAGCGTAACATACAGCCCACAGCTGAGGACAAGACCAGACGTGGCAAGTATCGAGCAAAAAAAAAAAAAAAAGTGGATATTTGAGTACAAGTGAGAAAACCTTATTATGTCACCCCCCCGAGCTATGCCAGTCTAACAAATATGTCTAGCAATAAACATCCCACCACAAAAGAAAATCAATCAAAAGTACACATCACGAAGGTGTTATGCTTGGAGCAACAATGATAAGTGAGAAGCAAACAGGGAGGAAATGTTTAGTTTCGGCCTCAACGCTCATCAGTATGAGTACAACTGCATTCCTTATCTGCTGTGTTTACTATGTCGAACTCAATAGTCATCTGTTCAGGTGGGTGGTGGAATGACAACTCTCCCAACCACATGTGGTTTGGCTTTCTCTCTATTCCCTTTTTATACACACACCTGGCACAGGAGACCTGGAAAAGCCCGAGAGAATGTGATGAATCTGCAATTGTTGGGACACACCACATACTGTACATCCGCTCCAGGTGTTACTTGAGGTTAAAAATACTTTCGGTGTTCTCCCGCTCTATTGTGGCTCATAGATTGTACTTTTCAGCATACTCATAGAGGAGCTGCTGTCTGCCACAGCTCAAGCCAGACACTCGCACAGAATTGGTGATGTCACCCATTACCAGGCACAGTACGTACATACAGTAACTAGCACATAGAGTCTACAGTATGTACAATTTTCTATTCATTTAATGCGTGCAAATGTTTGCGTGGGTTTAAAGTGTGTTTGGATTAGTTGAAATGTATTTAAAGCATGCGAAAGGGTTAAACTGTAAAAAATATAAGAAATAAAATGGAGGACATACAAAGAGAGTAACAAGAAAGAAAAATACTAATACCAATAAGTAGTTCAGAAAGTTTAACACCAGCATCTTTTGAAAATTACATTCTAGAAAATGTGGAGGCTCAAATACAGCTTTTACCACCAAGCTGTGAAATGCATTTGCCACCCCACCCCAAAGGAAAATCTAATGAATTTACCCGTTGACACAGAAGTGCAAAATAATAAACAAGAACACAGTAGATAACATACAACCATACCATAATACAAACATCTGTACACCGAAATACTGTTGTAACGTTGGCACACAAAATTACGAGTTGGAATATTGACCCCAAATTCTCGTATAAACTACAGAGCGGTCAAGTGCAGAATATTGTCAAGCCAGTGAATGTTTAACCACTATGATCCTCTCAAATTGTAATTGTAAGTCAAGTGAGCTTTGTCAAAGTGCAGCTAAGAGCGCCATCGCAATTTTTCCGGGGCGTGACAGTGAACATTACATTTGGTTGATTGAGAAAAATATCTAACATGATTGTACTAAGCATTCCAGATCATTTCTTATTGATCTGATTCTATCATTAATCTATAAAAGCGGAATACTCTATACTTTATTTTAGACTAAGACACTAAATATTGTTCACCTTAGATGAGACCCACCGGTCTACAGGAGCAGTTAATCATTGTGTCAAAATGTAATATAAGTATGCACATGAGGAGGAAATTTGTATTAGTCAGCTACCTGTTGTCTGGATCTACTGTGGTCATAGCTCGGGTTACGTAACACATTTTAAGTGGAATGCATCTCCTATCGCCTTGCAGGGACAAGGAAGGCTGGGGATGAGGAGGACTTCGAGTTTCCGGGGAGGAAGGAGAGGTGGTGATGGGAGTGCTGCCGAAACGTGGCGACTCAGGTGGGGGGGTTTCCCATCCGATCTCTGACACAGGTGAGCCCTTTTTGACATACGGCGTGGCCTCTCGCAGGTACTTGACTAAATAGGGAAGAAACGGCAACAATGTCAGGGTTACTGCAAATGGTAAGATTTACAGTATGAATTATGCACACAAAATAATTGAGGCAACACGGGAGCACATCTACCGCATCGTCAAAGGTTCTGGGGTTGAATCATAGCTAGACATGTTCTCTGTAGTTTCCTCACATACCAAAAAAATGAATGTTGGGTTGACTGAAGACTCCACAACATAGGTATGCATATCATGCTATTTCCTAATAAGTGCATGAACTGTGAATAAAAAAAGGAAATGAGAGAAATACTGTAAACCACAGACCAAGCATGATGCTTAAAATAAAATGCAAAATGAGAACATTCAATCACTCCACCCAAATGTAAAGTGCTCTTATGGTGCAAAGCTCTACAAAGAAATCTACGCTCAGTGTTGATGAACACAGATTGTTCTAGAACAGCAAAAGACAGATCAAACACAGGAAGAGCGACACAGACGAGACATGTATATTTCACGTAAGGGCTCAAATCCGCCTATATCTCACATTCTGAATCTTTGGTATGCTTGTTATGTGGAACAGACATATTCCGCTGTACTTGTTGTGTATAATTGGCAGATGGCCGCTGGCATTTGGGATCCAGCATACAAAGTATTGTCGAGAGAGTCATGGTGAAACAGTAACAAGCCTAGCCGCCAACCTGTGGACGACAACAGGCAGGCATTCGCCACTGGAATCGTGGCTTTACGAGACTGTCCACAATGGCCCACCAAAGACGGCGTTTGCAAAACAAGAATAACTCACTGAGTCACATCAGCTATGTCAGATTAGAGCGCCAAATAAGGGCTGATTTATTCCAGCGGATGGTAAAAACATGGTACATGATAAAGACCTCAGGTAATCTGCCAAATCTGGGACGTGACAACCGTGTCGTGCTTATTTCGTCATTCATGATGACAAGCAACCTTGGAAAACATAATAAATATACATATCTAAGCTCATATGTATTTCGTCCAAAAATGTACAAAGCAATTGAAACCGGGAGACAGTTGCTAATTTGCAGTTCTAAAAATGACCCATAGCAAATACATGTATATATTTTAAATCTCCAAACAGATCTGATGTAATCTCATTAAAGTGTGGTCACAAATAGAGCTGCAAGAGTTCCTTTCATTGGTGAAAATGGTTACACTGTGCATGTCTGTGTGTGCATATTCCCACAGGTCCTGTTTCTGTCAAAGCACCAGCTCTGTGCCAGACTAGTATATAAATGGCAAGCAGTAAGAAGTAAATACAGTGGAACCTTACAATCACCTCCGGGATGTTTGCAGTTTGGAAGTCAAAACTAATCATCCAATTGAGCTCAAGTATATTTGTAAAACTGCTGCCATGTTAAAACTTATCACTTTGACGGGCCATGTAAAAATTCAAACAATAGCAACAAGTAAAGACTTCTAACCAGCAGGAGTGAGTTCATCATACATTGTGACAGTTTGACATCCAAAATTGATATGACATTTAGAGCAGGTTTTTCCAGAAATTTATGGCGGAACTCCAAATTTTACGAGTTCTTTAACTGCTTCTGGAGATTGTTTGCACAAATAGCCTTTGCCAAATTGTTTCTCTAGTAACTACTCTGCATCTCATTTGGAGCTCACTCTTACAGTTCTTCTGATGAGTGACAGCCTACCACCAGCGACCAGCTGCTCGGCCCCCATTAAAAACCCCATTCGCTCGTCAAAAACCACTTCACTTGTTAAACTCTACTCAACCCCATCCAATTATACGTTTTGTAAATACGACATTTTATTTCCTCCGACGCTGAAGAGTGTCAACAGTAGCACCAGTTGTGCAATGACTTCATCAATCTCATTAAATTGTTTTTTCGACAATTGCTTTTTTTTTTTTTTCTCTCGAAGTTGAGGGGACCTTCCATATGTTCTGAAAAGAAATTTAATTGGTGAGCAAATGTAGCGGATAAAGGAGAAACGTCCTCTCATTAGGCCTGTGACAAGTAAGGTAAAAGTTGAAAGGAGAACAGGCAGGAGGCAAAACAAAATTAGGAAAAGTCTCCTGTGAGTGCACAATGAAAGCTTCCCTTGTAAGCCCTACTGTATGTCGCAGCTATACAAGGCTTTATTCACTTTTCACAAGACCTTCACAGCAACATTTTTTATATATTTGTTCCAATTCGAGGAATCTTTCCTTTGAGAATGGCCGTTGTGTAACTTCACCTTTAACAAGAACATATTGAAAGCTCGTCCCTGCAATGTACTACCTCACATGAACAAAGAGGGAAAGAATAATGATGTGTCGTTTGTATGGAGGAAATGCATCCTTAAGTGCAGGCAGGAACTTAAGAAGCTTAGGACATACTGTAAGGGCCACAAGGCTGGCATCAACACATGTGACAATGAGAGATGGCTATAAATAAGTCTCTGACCAAAAAATAAAAAATAAAACACATACGAATTGGAAACAAAACAGACAAGACACAGCTGCTAGAAAACAGCGCCAAAGTCCAATATGATTCGGTGACTGAAGAATCTACCAATGAATTGCACATTGCTGTTTCTTCTATAAGGCACAAAAAAAAACAAATCACCATGATTGAAAAAAACTAGTTTATTTTAATAGTCTGGAAAGGATTGGCATTCCCCCAGTTCCTGTTTTCGCCAAAGGATTACACACAAACTAAACGCTTCCAAGTGGCTCTCTCCAAGGAGGCCAACTGGAACAGCTGTCACTGAACCTCAAGTCATTCAAACAACACACTCAGATCAACTAAAATGTTGGCATGTAAAAAGATCCCTCAGCTCAGACAAGAAAAACCAAATAAGTCCTCTCTAAATGTTTGGAAGCTTAATCGACCTAGAAGTATGAAGATGTTTAGACTGCGCTGACAAAACTGTGTACTGTGTCATGTTCAATGAAACCATTTTGTGTTGGCCTGAAAAATAAGCAAAGAAATACAACTCTTGAGTAATGAAAGTGAAGCCAACAGACTCCTTGGTTCTTCTGTTTGTGGGAATTTGAATGCGCATCCATCCAGAAGAACATTTCTACGATCAGAGGTCACAAAAAGAGCAAGCTCTGTTGTAGTTCAAACGATAGAAATGCTTGATGGGGGTCAAGGCTCAACTCAACTTTACATAATTATCATTCCGAAGGAGATTTGCTTTTCAGCTGCCGTCTACGTATGTTCAGTTGATGTTCCGATGACGGTATGTCAATCGTGTACGTCAGATCAAGTTTTGATCTTAAGACAAACCACTTAAAAAAAAAAAAAAAATCAAAATTGGGAATTTGCCTAACAGATGATTTATGAATCAGTTCAGTTCAGAAGTGATGAGTCTCAGGAGTCCCAACTCATCAGAGGTTTTACTAAATGGCAAACCATAACCCACTTTTTGGGAATTGCATTTCCATCTGTAACAAGCGAACTCCAACGCCGACCTCAATTCTCATTCTCACAGCGAGCTGCTGATCAGTAAGCACCAACACATTACAAAGACGCCAGTTGACTTGATGTCTCGGAGATGTTTTTCCATTCCAGTGAATCTGGCTTTAAGTTTTCCCTTCAAGTATTCTACTGAAGTTACGTATATAAGCCTTCGGATAAGAATGAGTCTTCGAGTTTTGTAACAACCATTCCAGGAAATTGGGTCAAACAACAAAAGACATAAGAACAGTGATTACACCTGGAGGCAATGGGAGTTTGTCTTTCTCTTATGAAGCATCTCTGCAATCGGCTTGGTTGTGTAAGCGCACTGTACATAAAGCAGGGGATGAACAATTCCATTGAGTATTTTCAGCACAACAACACTATTGTCATTAATACCATCATCATCCACTCCGACTCAGTGATGGCTTCCTCACTGAGTCTCAGACGTACACACGCATTGTGACTGGAACATCGGTCTAGACGACACTGACAATAACGATACAACGATGGGCACACTAACGCTGCCTCATCACACTTGTCAGGTGATGACAGGCCTGGATTGCTGGGTGGCAAATCGAAACGCTTGGAGGCCACTGACTCATATCCTTCCTGCTCAAGTAAGGCAGATGTTTTGATTAAATTCTTTTTTTTAGTCTACCTTCCTATGCAGGAGACGGTGGCGTAGCTGGATTAAAAAAAAAATGTTCAAACTATCAAGATATATACATACCAATCAATAGTAAGTGTGGCTGTGCACCTAATGCACTGCTTAGTATTCAGCTTCTTGTTTTATTCATTGTATGGGTTGTAGAAGTTTGAAAAAGAAATTATGAAGATGATATAACCTCAGTCGTATGCTTTTGTTAAGTATTAAAGACTTTTGTTCTGTTAGTGCGAGAGCAGACAGGAGACCCATTCGTACAATTTTATTCAGAGTTAATCATTTTTTTCTAAAAATGACATTACATGGTTTGGGGGCAAGGTTATGTTGATGTAGCAACTTGAACTGAGAATTGAAGAACTGAAAATACCTCGAGTAATCCCGGTTTGATGGGTGCAAGGTCAAGACCCTGCACGGGCCAGCAATGTTGTCCCATACCAAACTATTCCAAACATGTCTTTATGGCCCTTACTTTATGCAGTGGGGCAAAGGCTTGGTAGAGAGAGAATTATCTTTTCAAAAAAATTGTTTGCTGAAGCTAAACCATGAGGCGTGTCCACAAACATTTGTCCTTATGGTGTGCATTATATTTCCTAATCAATTGTTTGCTCACGCAACCTTCAGCACACAACTGTCGCTTTTCGCAAACTTTCTTTCCATCTGTTTAACAAGATGAAAACATTGCTAAAAATACACAGCGATGTCCCACCTCTCCAATTGGTTTCTTCTTGATTTCTCTCTCATCCTAACTGCTGTTCTCCCGTTTCAGAAAACGACTTACAGTAAGGACTAAAGTGGAACGGTGGGAATATCACAGATCACATTTTTCATTGGAAATGAAACATACACGCTTGGGTAAATGGTTGAGCGCATCCACTCAGTGTGCCACAAACTCCCGGCACTGGTGTACCCTGAAGTTAATCTACGTATCCTCCCATTACTTTCTTTTCCTCCCTCATTATCCCTCCTGCAGCTTTGCTCTCCCCTCTTGGTCTTTCTCCATTTAAAAAAAAATCACAATTCTGCTCCACGCTCTCCCCCGGTCCCACTGCTTCGCTCCCTTTGCTTATTTTTCTTATCAATTCTGCTTTTCCCCTCTGCAATGTATTCCCCTTGTTCCCCTGGGAAGGATCATCTCTGTGGACGTGTGTGTGTGCGTGTGTGTGTACGCACACTACCACGTGAGATACTCGTCATTCAAGAGTCCTCATGGGAACAGGAATATACTCAGAAGTGGGCACTTACATGATCCATTTTCCTGTGCCTGTGAGTATGTGTGCAAAATGATGTTCAGCCTTCAGAGTAATCTACTATCAGTGCAATTTTCATCTTCTAAAAGCAACTGTTTATGTCAGTAAACTCGCGACTGCATGAGTGAGTGAGATAGCAGGAAACTCAACTTACTTCAGCTTTGCATAGAAAAAAAGCAGCAAAGGGAGTTGGAACATGGAATGCCTGGTTACATAAGAGCCTTCCTAGAGATGTAAGGCATTCATTATTATTTTTTTCGCCAAATAAATGCAGTGGCACCTCCAAAGGCAACTCATAGATGATGTCACACCATGACCGCCATGATGGAGGTTTTCGGATTCTTTGATCATATGAGTGGTAACTATGACCACCCATTTCTTAGCTCTCACAAACAAAACAGAAATCGCATGATCAAAATCTATCAATAGGTTAAATGAGTCACCATCAAATCTTTTGTACCATAAAAATCAGCGTGTTAAAAAACACAAATGTTCAGTTATCCAAAAAGAAGAAAAACTACATTAAAATAGGTACACACAAGTGGTAGCAGAATATAATCAGTCAATCTGAACTTTGCTGACTTTGATTTCAGGGGTGGCAAATTACAAAGCGATCAACCTCTGCTGCTGTGAAGTGACAAGTAGTTAAATTACATTTTGATTAGATGGTCAAATGCTATGCGACCATGACATCAAATATAAGAATAAGTCTAAAGAAACATGATAGAGCTCAACACAAACAAGCAATTTCTGTGTCCTGACTGTTGTTATTAATCAGCACCATTCAAAGTGTGGGAAATAGATTGCATAGAAGTGAGAATTTTGTCCAAGGGGCTTAGTCTTCAGGATGCCTGCTGCTTTTATTGTATTCACCCAAACAGGGTGTGATTTATTGGCTTTCCAGGAAGCCAAATGAATGCAATCAACTGGCAGGGAGAAATATTCAAGAATGATATTTTGCATTTTTGAATTTTGTAAGCACCCTGCATTTTTCTTCTAAATTTAAAAACTTGAGCTTGCAAGTGTTTTGGATGCTTTTCTTGATGTGCAATCACATTTGCTCTCCTGAGAATTTTTGGTAGAAGAGTCTGGTGCCATGGTTGATAGAGTTTTTTGCTTTGTTTTTGGCAGTCCACGCACAGCCGCCCCCTCTGCTTTTACACTTCAGTGCACGTTGAAGGTCTCACGAGCTTGACGTAAAATTATGACACAAGGGAAGCTCTGCAATGATGGCAATTGGTGTAACACAAGTTACTAAAGACAACATATAAAGCACATGCAAACACAGCCTGTATAAGGTGTGCCATTGTTGAGACGATGCAAACTCATCTTCGACTTAGCTAATGTTGAGCTGTTCTTCAGATCATTTTAAGCAGCTGTTGCTGGTTGCAACAAAGTTGTGCACGCCATTTCGACACGGTCCACAATTCTTGAGCTATCAATTAATCAACTAATTAATTCACATGTCCAGCTAAAACGCACAGTTTGCAGGTCTGTGTTTAATGCTGTCGTAAATATTCTGTAGCATGGCAGTATAGCAGGAGCCTTTTTCTGTCACTCAAAGTGCAGTTTAGGTCTGGAGTTAATCCCAGCTGACTTTGGGTGAGAAGAAGACTGCCAGTCAATTTCATGGTGCATACAATGAATTATTAACATTCATATTCATATCTGTGTGCAGTTTCAAATGACAATATTCTCGGGGAGAACATGCAAAATCCACACAGGAAGGCTAGACCCAAGTTTCAAACCCAGAACCTTAGAAAAGTTTGTTTCAAGATTGGACACATGGCCAGTGCACATGACCATTTGCTTCTCAAAATTGGCTGTAACATGTTTTTCTCTGACCAACCAATCATGGAATAATGCTGAGCTCATCAGTGGCAATCACCGTGAGGACAAACTGTATTTGAGCGCTAATTGGTCAAAGAAAGAGTCCCATAATTTAGGTTAAATCAGCCACTATTGTTGATTCTGAAGGACCTGGGCAGATTAGATTGATAGAGGCATAAAATAGACTCTATTTTAAAGCTACAGTCTACATGTACTGAAAGCAGTCGAGCCAAAATACATGCTATGAAATGAAAATACTTTTAAGAATAAATGAATAAAATGTCATGGAGCAGAAATAGAATTTTGGTTGCAAAGTAGGTCAGTAGGTAGGATAGAGTTTGTCTTCCACAACTGAGCTTCTTGTTGCAGCCACTCACCACGTCAATCAACAGGATGACCATGCTTACCTTCCAGAGTCACGTCCTTGCCAGCCCGTTTGAGCGCCTGCACCGCCTCGTCGTGGCTCGCGTCCCTCAGGTTGAACCCATTGACGGACAGGATGGCGTCCCCGACGTATAGCGCCTGCGTCTGGTCCGCAGCCAACCCCTTGAAGATCTTACTGATCAGGATGGGCATCTTATTCTCCCGGCCGCCTTTAATGCTGATCCCCAGTCCGCCGACGTCCTGCTTGGTCACCTTGACGCACCGCTTCCTGTTGGCGATGGTCTCCGGCACGGGTTCGGGCAGGTCCGGCAGCCTCGGACCATTGTTGGAATTGTTGTTGTCAAGGTAGGATCCATTGGTGACGACTCCGTTGGAGTTGACGCCGTCGTCCTCGCAGCTCAACGTGAGCGCCTCCTCGTTTAAGTGCGCCCAAACTTTGTGCCAGCGAGCCCGCACGAGAACCTCCACAAATCCACTCTCCTGCACGCTCGTTAAGACTACGGCCATGTTTGAACCATGTCTTCGGCACACGTCTTGCTTGCACCCGAGCTGTCGGACTTTGACCCGCACAACTTTTCTCCACGCGACGCCGTGCGAGCAGCACGTATTTTGCGGAGCAAGCTTCCACAGGTTCTCTGCTCAGCGCGCGCGTGTTTGTGCGCGTGCATGTATTTGTAAGTGTATGTTGGGTGGAGTTTGCTGTCCGCTATCTGACGATCAAACCTCTGCGACCAGTGTGTGTGCAACGCGTCAACATTTTGACACACACATAAGAATAAGCAACCTCAAAATGAGCGCTTCCTCATTCGTGCCGTATTATCGTCACAGTGGCGCAACATGGCATACTGATGCACTGTCTAAAGTTAGACTTGCCATTTTCGATCAACCATTATTTAACAATATCAAAATCCAGATATTGGCAATGAGAAATGAAATTGTACACAGATTGTTTGCTGTCCAGTGTGCGTGCACGGATGGAGGCGTGGGGTCGGTTGCGCGCCTCCAGGAATGCGCCTGTTCCAGTTTTTTGACAACTCCAAATCTAGAAAGACAGAAAGAAAGAACGAGAGAACATGAAATAAATGATTTTTCTTTTCCCATCATCAAGATTGCACGACATGGCACTCATGTTTCCCACATGTGTGCAATGGGTGCACACACATTATTCAACATTTTAATGTCATGTTTGGAGGAACTGTTGCGCCTTAAACATGCTGCGAGGTGAGTGATGTTGCTATGACACCTACTGGTGTGACAACATTTAGCGGCCCGTCATTCTTAATTTTATTTTCAACCCTTTGACCTCTCAAGTAGAAGCATAAGCAGCTGTTCATGTAGGCCTGCCTACTGTGTGCTGGAGCTGCAACTTGCGTGGGAATGAAAAGAAAAGTACTTCCCTATCAATGGGAAATGATTATAGGGTAAATAGCCTAATTGGGGAATATGTAAAGTTGGAAATACAACAAGTTGTTTGGTTGAATGAGCAGGATGAAACACAAGTACCTGAATAACTGCTCAAAACTGCAACACACAAGTTAGGGAGGCAGAACTGAAACAAGCAAAGATAGGCTTAGATTGATTTGAGAAAATAGAATTCATAGAACATTTTGTGTTAATGAGGTGTTGTGAAAAAGCTGTGATTGATTAAAAAAAAACTTTTATATAGAAATGAGACATCCACTTCAATGCACATACTTGGATGGGGGAATGACCTTCAAAACTAATAAGCACACAAATAAAATGACTAAGAGAAATAGGCTGTCTTAATAAAAGTATGCCAAGGTTAATTAATTGCTATTTGAAACTACGGTGGCTGATGCAGGAAGAAATGTTCACAAGCAGTTTGGATTTACAATATAATTCAAATCAACGGCTGCCATAATCTGTCCATTCTGATTCATACTTGTTGCATGGCTGAAAACCACGCCAGAGATATATCAGGAAAAAATATATATTCGCTTACATTGTAATGTAGTTCACGTTTTTCTTTTTAGTAAAAGCACAATACTATAAAAGCTCTAGGATTTTCTGGGAAATTCATTCTTTTTTTTAACTTTATTAAATGAATAAAACATTTTAAAATGTCAAATCCATTGCTGGAGGGGCTTCATATTTACTGAAACATTAGCGTCTACTGCTGGACAGAGAAGAAATTGCAGGCAAAACTGCTAACAAAAAGAATACAAACGCTTGCACAGTGGCTGAGTCAAAGAGTTGTGTGTATAGAATTTGTATTATTACGGGACAGACAGTCATGTTCTCATGATATTTTCACAGATTTCAGCAGAAACGTGCACCTGTTGATCATGTTGGTTTCGGGGGAAGTGAAACAGCGAAAGAATAAAATAGAATAAGAACAATCATATATATTAAACATAAGGAACCAAAATCCTATGAGAGGGTCAGGCCTTGACACAAACCCGAGCTCTGCCGCCTTTCCTGCATTGCTAACCACATTTGAAAGTTATTCAAATGTTGACCCCAAAAAATAAAAAAAACCAGCCCATATGCTGCCAATGCGCTCTAATTTAGACACCCCTAGATTAAAATATTGTAACTCGTACAACAGAAAAACTCTTTGATACAAAAATACATTTATTTTTGAAAGACTTTGCAGATCAATAAGCAAAGAGTTAGAAAACATACCACAGAACAATACAGTTTGATTATGAGTCATCAATTTGCACACGAACAAAATTCAACAGTTACAGCAAGTTTTATCAAGAACCTTTGTCGTTCACTGCATAAGACTCAAATATACAATAAAACGTTAATGGCCAGACACAACAAGGGAGGACATCAGACAAACGTTAGAAACGACACAAAGTCCCAAAAATGACCTCTGCTCATAGGTTGAGCCCTTTGTGTAGGGCCAGGTCATGCATGTATGCATCCCATACTTGGAAACTGTCAACTACACAATTATTAGATCACGTGTTAGCATTGTTACATGACACTTTTGACTCACAGAAATAGTGTCAAATGTTCATTCCAACTAACAAACCAACCACTGTGTTGACCATAAATGCTCAAATGAATAATGGATCATTCTCTCAATCTGATCTCCGAAAATAGTAGAGACTTGTGTGATATATGCTAAGTGCGTTCATTAAGCAAAATAGACTCATTTGTGCACAGGAGAGTCCATGTTGTCACATGTTTGCGTGTTTTAGACTAAGGAAGAGTTGATACAACTCATGTTCAAGATTTTGGCCAAGAATTTGTCCAACGCAACAGAAATGCCAAATATACACGCAGTCACTGGCTGTAATGATGACAGCTCTGACCTATAACGTCATCCCGCTGTAGCCCAGCTCCGAAGCCTGCCAAACTGCGTTGTCCCGTGGGCAGTTATTGTGGCAGACGCAGGTCAGGATCACCATGACTGGCCTCTTACTGGTTTTACCGCCAGCGCAGGTAAAATCCGCCAGGGCGGTCTTGGTTCTGTGTGGGGTGCAGCAACGGCCATCCGTGCAGGAGCCGCAGTAGCGAGGTTTGTAAGCCTGGACGCTAGTGCAGTTCTTGTAGGAGAGTTGGACGGCGGTGTCGCTCCTCACAATCCTTTGGCATTTGCTGCCTCTCTGAAGACGCATTTTAGTTCACATTTAACCCTTATTCTTTTAACAGACACGTATGTTCAGCCCAGGCCAAGGATATCGTCAAAATATTTTAAATTATGAACTACTTGTTTAAAGTGTGTTTGACCTAAATAAATGGGTGAGTAATTTTTAATCATAAACACTACACATTTATTTATGCAGGCACTGGCCGGGGGTTATGGTGGGCCAAGGATATCTCAAAACAACAAGAAAAATACAAAATCAAAAAATGTTGATGAAGATTGGATATGTGGTTATATATTTCAAGGGGGACCAATGCCCCTGTGCCCCCCTCTAGCTCCGCCAGTGTATGCAGGTGCAGATGCATGCCTCAAGGCCCACACTACAAATAAGCACAACGCTGAGGGTACCTTTGGTTGCAAGAGCGCTGTCTGGTCCTGCTGCTCATCGCAGGGTCTGATCATGCACAACCGGCTCTGCTTCACCATCTCACAACGCCGGTTCTTGTTTGTGACCCTGGTGGACACCCCCATGCCGCACGTTCTGGAGCAGGCTCCCCACTCAGTGGTCTGCTCGATGCAGTTCAAGCTGGGGTCCCAGGAGTCAAAATTCACCGCTTCCTCCTGACGAAAGGCTGCGGGAGCACGTGTAGGAGAAGCAGGTTAAAAATACTGAAATAGCCTTTCAACTGAAAAGATTTTGAAGAATCACGTTAGTGTTTCATATTTGTGGTGGAGGTGACAACACTCTTTCCTCTGTGTTGGGTTTTAGTCCGGCCTCTTCCTCTGACAGGTCAGCGCTAAGTAAACAACCTTTCAACTCTTGAGTGTCTCACACAAGTGTAACACCAGGAATGTGTGTTCCAAGTCTAGGGACGACTGTATGTCTGCTTTCGGCACAGTCGTCTAATAAAACCCACAACGGGAGATTAGTTACTTAATTTACTGCTACAATTACAGGTTCTACAAAAGGAACCCATTTGAAACACTTTGATATTTAAAAATCATTGTTTTCAAAGGTTACATGAATCGGGTTTGCATCATGATATTCTCGGAGGAATTGAAAATATTGCAATGTCACAAAAAAAAGGGTGGGGGTAAAAATCCTGATACTACATCAAAATTCAATGAGTTCTCACTTTGTCTATGTCCTTGTCCTCGACAAAGTTTCATGGAAAATATTTTTTTGTTACCCAACTCTCTTATAGATAAACTAGATCAGATAGCCCCCATGGACGACAAGAACAGCCCACAGAGCTGTTCTAAAAATAGCTCACCAGTTTTGAGACATGGTGATTTTCTATTATTCTGTACCAAATATCAAAAGAATAATCTCTCACTGCATCAATTATATTTTGGGATGATGATCATCCAAATGACAGACTGTTTATGCAACTCTTGTACCATAAAATGAGTGTATGTGCACTTAATAAAAAGTCTGCTCACCTGCCATAGCAAAGCCTCCCAGTGCGCTGGCTTCGGCCGGGGGATCACACACCCACTTCTCGCAGCACTCGCCGGGGACGTGGACCCGACGAGGCACGGGGCAGTCGGGCCCAGGTAGCATGACGTCTATATTGCAGCGAGGGATGCAGCCGATCTGTCCATCATGACACATGCATTGGTGCTTGCAACTGGGGAAGAAGGTCTGGCCGTTCTGGTAGACCACACCGTCCAGAACACAGACGTCTCCTTCGTGAGCTGGAAGACCATCGTACAATCATGTTGGATTGATTTTCAATGCAATCTAAAATCACAGTGGATACCGCACAAATTGACTCACCAACACATACGCCTGTGTTTTTGTTTTTGCCAGAGGTGAAGTCGCACTGCAGGCCTTTCCGTGAGTCACAGGGGTTGGTTTCGGAACACGCCTGACCTTTCTGACGAGCACACACAAGGCAACAGGCGCAGTCATCCAGGATTAGGGGCACTCCGGGGAGGCAGATCGGGGGCTCGTCTGGGCACTGGCATCTCTGCGTACATGCTTGGGACCAGGCTAACGTAAGCACCTGATTGGGCGAAACAAAAAAAGTTTATACAACATATTTACAAATGTAGAGAACAAATGCAAAGGTGGAAGGAATGCCAAGTGTCATCACACAAGCGGTTAACATCGAAGCGGATCCATGTGATTTCTCTCAGCCAATCAGTCGAATTGCTGATTAGAATTGAATGAGTGTCGTATTGATTTAAATTTGCATATTTGATACTAGTTCAAATATGAATTAAAAACACTATGTGTTATATTGATAGTCAAACACAACATTAAAATGGATTAAAAAATATCTAGTAAAAATAATATATTCTGATAAATTCTCATTCCTACCTGTGCTGTAAAGCAAATAAGAAAAAGAGCTCTATCACACAAACAAGTCATCGTCTCAGGGCTGGGGGAAAAAATAATAAAATCTTCCGTCTATGCTGAAGCTGTCTTGAATGCTTGGATTTAGGGTTTACGTTTCCCTCCTCTCTGTCTCTAGCTTGCGTTAAAGCAGAAGGTTGTAATCTCTTTGTCGTTGTGCATCAGGGCCGAGGAGGGGAGGACTTTATATAGAGGAGCTGTCCCATGGCCACCATGACGACCAATAGCAAGGAATGTGTGCCAGAACACCCAAAGTGTTTGAGGAGGGACTTTTTTTCTTTTTTATTTGGACATTCTGCCAAGAGATTCCTCACAGGACAACTTACACCCTAAAATCCAAACAAGTGCGGAAGTCTGTTTTAGTGTATTGCATTAAATTGAAAACTGAACACTGAATAGTTGAGAGGCAGTGAAAACATGCTAGCTAAAAACACAGCGACACAGATAGTGATTTAAAGTGGGAAAAAAAATCCATGTATTTTCTACTGTATGCCCTCGACAACACATTGTGTTGTACTAGTTTAAACATATATTAACAATAATTCTAAATGTTAATGGTGCGCTTTAAACTTTTATTTCACTGGAACTATATTAATTAAATCTACACATTAATTCCCATCTCCTTCACAGTTTTCTCTGTGCTTTAATTTGTTTTCTCTTCTTCCTCCAGCATTCCAAAAACATTCATTAGACAAATTGAAGATTCCGGATTGTGAAAGATTTTTTGTCTGTCCAGTTTGTATCTGGCCCTTCTGCTGGGATAGGCGCCAGCTCACCCATGACCCAAATGTGGAAAAGTAGTAAAGAAAATGAATGGAAGGATGATTGTATACATGAACAAGTGTCTGTCAGTCAACCGTCTGTTTTCCTATTCCCCTTTGGGCGACATGAATGGAAGATTCCATTTCCTAGTTCAGGATGTTTGAGTCATCGTGTGAGGATTCCCTTTGGTCCATCTGCTTGCAGGTGATGAACCTTTGACCTCTTTCCCTGGGCTCTTCTTGGGAGGGCGCACATGGAAAAGCCCGTTATATCCATAGGGATCTTGACTGTTTCCATTAATAGATACGTTGGGAAACTTTTGGATGGTCAGCAGCTTGGGTCAGTGGGAGTCTGACATGGAGGTCACCACATCTGCTCAGATCAGAGGTTGTGTTGTCGTGTGGCCCCTGCTAAGACAGAAGGATGTATTTACACATCGGTGACAGGTCTAGTCATCAATCTTTACCAGTGGCTCCCAATACCGTGAGAAATAATCAGGTGTGCTGTGAGATATTAATGAATTTCTATCGAGGGGATGTCGAGAATATTTGTCTGTTGTGGGCATGTGAAGTCCTTTGAGATGTTTCTGTGATTTAAGGGCGATATAGTAAATTAACCTGACTTGACTTCCACAAGATGGCTGAAGAGTACAATTAACCAGTGCATGCACTTGTTGCCTTAGAATAAAATTACATTGTAATATTGTTGTTTGGAGATGTTTTTTTTTTTTTGTCCAGTATTGGCTATCTTGTGTGTGAGAGGTGAAGCGTTCCCAAGGTCTTTCTTTGTGTATACAGTATAGCGTGTACAATATATATATATATATGTGCCAGCGAAAGAATGTTGAACTTAACTGTGCGCCATGTTTGCGGACTGTGCCGCCTCGATGACTCCTCCATTGGTCAACCTGACACAAATGACGTTGGCTGCATTGAAAAAACTCTTTTGACTTCACCTTTACTTGTGCACATTTGAAGTTTATAATGCAGAGATAAATATCTTTCCTTGACTGAATGTATCTGGTTATAAATGACCGTATAACATCTAATTCAACTTGTATTTATGTGGGTAAAAAGTCCATTTCAATTAAATAGTATTAATAATAATTAATAGTAGTAATTAAATTTCAATATAAAGAAATTTTACTTTGGGAATATCGCACAGGTTAGAAGAGCCAGATTACCAAACCAAATGCATGGTTGCCATGGAAATTATAAACTGTAAATACTTTTTACGATTTATTACCGATTACTTTACCAGTGGTTGATGAATGACATTTTTCCCCAAACCCAATATACTGTATGTGTGCAAAAAGTGAACATATTGAGGCTTATTTACAGTGGAACAGCCTGGCACAGAATGTGTCATATCAGAATGAGGTGGGAAGTCTGCATACGCACATTCATGCTATCTGTGAAATAGCTGAAGTGAGGACTTGAAGGAGATGGTGGGAGCATAGACGAAAGCAATGATGTCGTCATGCGAGCAGTGACGACTTCACGCCATCTGAGGACGTACCTCGCACCAGATGTTATGATCACACTCAGACAAAATACACTTTATTCAGTGGAAGGAAATGTTTAACTGCCACTCTGAAATGGGGTTTGACACCATCTTTTCCAAACAAAGACACATCCACCATGACCATAACCATGACTGCCTGCAACCTGCCGAAGGGCTTTATGCACTTTCTCATGCGGTCGGCCCACACATGAGCATACCGCCCGTGAGAAGTCGCCCAGAAGTTGAATATCATTAAACATGGACGTATGGGACAGACTTCAAGATTTTTCTTATTACTTACCACGTTCACTGTAAAAAAAACTTTATCCCCCCCATTTTTAGTTGAGTCTGAAATATATTATGTTTTATATTTTCCCTGATGATGATTATTATTCATTGAAGGTGCGCCTTATAATCCGCCATGCTTTACAGTGCGGAAAATACGGTGCAAACAACATATGAATTAGAACTGGATTTATATGATTGTTTAGGTCAGATTGAAGCACCTTCTTTTAAAAACTTCCAAATGTTAATCTCGAGTGAGCCAGCAATTTGTCACATTTTTCCTTTCTGGTTATGACAAGACACCCCGTTGCGGCCTTATAGTGCATCAGGCAGAAGCCACGCTTGGACGGGTTCCCCGCCATGAAGATGTTTGTGTTGACTTCCTCAGATGGAGGACTAGGAACATATGGTTGCCACGTGGGCGGGGAGGACTGCATATAAAAATAAATCTAGTATTCCATTTTATGAACTCATTTTCAGTTAGTTCAAGTTAGTATTTTTAGACCAGCACACATAAAGAGAACTAAAAGCAAAACTGTGGAATCATAATTAAGGAAAATATTGGCCATTTAGGCATTGTATACACACACACACGCACACACACACACACACACGCACACACTTTTCCTTGTAATGCCTCGTTTTACTGAAAAGACCACGAGAGCAGAAAAAAATCCTTGTGTTGTGATAAATTCTAGCCTTGACTTCCAACTATTTCCCCTTCTTTTGACCTGTTGCTTGCCCATCATAGCAATGCTGGTGTAACCACGGTAACCTTCGACCTGGCCCATCCATATATTGTCAGTTATCTTTACGACGTCACTCACAGGTTCCCCCGAACTGCGTTTTGCCCCCCCTGTGGCATTTCAAGAGCGTCTGTGTTGGGTTTCACCTAGGAGAGGCGCAGAAACGCAAGCCCAGGCTGCGTCACACTGAGACTTTAAGGGTTACAATTTACTGCATCTGTCTTATTTGTTGTTTACTTAGCCACCAACCTTTGGAGGAAAAGACAAAGGAGTTAAAGAAAAGAGAGAAAATATACGAGGAAGGAATTCAGGGGAGCCGTGTGTCTATAAGAGCCCAGCACCATGGCCTTTTGTCAACTTATGCAAGTTTTGTGGTGAGCATCTCAACAAATGCAGAAAAGTACATTTATTTCAATATTGTATTTTAAAAGGAAAACCTCATCACATAATTTTATCAAACACATTGGAATAAACATTTCAGAAAGAAAAATCATCCTAATCTCTAATAAACTTTTTTTGCAAGCAATACAATTAGATTTAAAACTTGTCTGAGAATCCTATATTTATGATGTTGCTTTGACAACACAGAAGCAGTGAAGAGTTTAGTTTCAGACACTGATTTTCAGAAGCACTGCATTGTTTTATTTTTACCACTAGACGGCAGCACTGTGCAAGGTAATATAAAGGGAGTCAAACAAAGCAATGGCCCATAAATCTTGAAATGTTTATTTTAAAACCAACCAGCTCAAGTGGTTACGTTGTTTTGTTGTGGACCACCTGTAATTAAATCATCTAAACTGGGTTATCTTCGTAAATATTTGTTTCGCTCGCTGAGCAAAGATGATTCTACCAAAGTTGACCTTTATAAGAAGCACCCGTGGAGAATAACATCATACAATGAATATTTGAAATCTGACATTTATTTTCAGCATATTAAAATGGGACCTGGTTAACCTGCCCCTATTATTATTATGTATGTAGCATTAACATTTTCTGGTCACAAGATAATAACAAGCACCATCTCTTTGAGTATTGACAGACAGAGGTTTAGCATTCAACCTGCATCCTTTGGGGTTTCTTTGTGATCCATTAGCAAGTGGACATGAGGATTATGGTCTAACAGAAACTGAAGCTCTCTTAATGGGAAGGTGTTTGTTCTAGAGCAGCTGTTAGGCAGCTGCTTAACCCTCTCAGATACACACACACATTCACTGCACACTGAAAATGTGACACTTGTTTGCAAACAAATAAGATACGACATCTCTTTTTGATAGCTACACTCAGTTCTTTCTGGCCCTGCAATTGTCTACAAATGATCCTAATGTGGTAGAGTAGAAAAAATTGACCCTACATTATATCATGCCCACATGTACACAAACCTCGCAGGTGGAGTTCTCTGGGGAAAAAAGAGTGCACTCAAACTGTTAGGTCCACCCCATTGCCTCCTTTTAGCAGGTTTGAACAAACATCATGTATGATATCTCGGGAGGCATTGTTCAATGCTCAAATGTTCTCAGGTTGAGAGATTAGTCCAGTACTTTACTTTTTTTTGTAGGGGCGGGCTTTGTTTTATGTCATGTTACAGTATAGTATAGTATAGTATAGTATAGTATAGTATAGTATAGTATAGTATAGTATAGTATAGTATAGTATAGTATAGTATAGTAAGTTGGTCATGGAAACCAATAGACAGCAATTCATTGTTTTCTTTCATTTGAAGTAATATGTGCCTTACATTAAGCCCCCCCCCATAAAGGAAAACTAAAATGGTGACAATAATTACGCAGCACAAATGTTCCTTTTAACCACAGGCATCCACTTTGCACCGTTTAATTTGACCTTTGACATGCACAATACACTTTTTCTAACTTTTTACTCCATAGTATCACAATGTGTTTTTTCATCATAGTCAAAGAGACACTTCACTGATGGATCAATATCCCACATGAAATGCATGATCTGTCTCCGCTTCATAAATTACATTCATGCTTTTGAAAAAATCTAACAATGATAACACAATGCTCTAGAAGTGCACCTAAGCCATGTGCTTCACCCCCAGACACAGCATAAGCTCATTTTTCTGAATCTTTCCATCCTTGTTGACATCACAGTGACGCAACAAAACTGCTCGCAGCTTATCCAGCTCGGGACCAGTGAGGTTGGGCTGATGATCACACAAGAGGAGAGAACTTATGTGTAATTGATACATATCACTCTTAAAGTAATTTAATACATAATTCTGCAATTTTTTTTATATTCTGAAATTCATCTTTTTGCTCTTCAAGCCTCATTGGGAGATAAAATGAAGTGTGGCTGTTTTGATGTGATCTGATATATTCTTACCCGGACCAGTTCCATCATATCTTTGACAAAGCCGTCCACCTCTGCTCCCTCCAATGCGCCAGTCTTGTTCTAAAATAACGGGCAGGATGAATTAATGAAAAACACACATTGCCTCTGTTCGCATGTCAGCATGGATCAGCCGAGTAGGACGGTGACAATCATCACCTGCTGTCAGTGGCTGTGAAATGACTCAAATCGTGCAATATAATGTTTTGCCTTGGAGAGGAGCTATACCAGCCTCCAGAGCACTGAAGACAAAAGACGCTCAAGTCTAACGAGTTTTTCAAGATTTGAGCCATCACTTAGTATATTATGAGCAATGTTTTGTCAGTGAACTTTAAAACGTTAGTAAAGAAGCTACAGTAATACTCATAGATAAACAGAACAGCAGCTATTGCAGATATAAGTTACCATAGATTGTATTTTGTATGCAAATGTATTTTTATGATGTGGAAAATAATTTTACTGCAGCAATCTTCTTTGTGTACCATCTCATTCATGTGCAATTGATATATGTATTATACTGTTCCCTAGTGGCCATGAAGTGTAGTTCTAATTGTTTGTAATCACTGAATTGCTACTGTTTTTATACAGTACAGTATTGAAGAGTACTTTTTTTTTTTATTATTATAAGAACACAATAAATAAATGTATTGGTGTTTTTGGGGTGCTGGAATGCTACAGCTGTTTACATTGACAAATACATGACAACATACAAGTTCTCATCTTAGTTCACAAAGAATAAAAGAAGTATATCAATGCAGATAAGAGAAAATGACCTTGTTATTTCAAAGTGTAAACTGGCAACCTAATGGATGTTTTACTTCATTAATGACCTTTGGCTACGCGGCTCAGCCGTCTAATCAGCACCATCGCAGACCTTGCATAGTATTTTATATTTAAAATGGAACACATGAATAAGTAAAGTGAAAGGTATTGTATTGATTAAAAGCAATGTTACAAGCGCTATGGAAACTCTTCTTGTGGCCGTGTAGCAATGCAGTAAATTGAAAGCACCGGAAGCTTTTAATGATGTACTGTAAATTTTTTTGACAATTATTGAAAACCTAAATCGTACTTACAACGTCATAATGATCAAAAATCTTCTCAAAATCTCGCTTTCGCTCCGCTGTACTGCCAGCCTGGAAAATACACACATAAAGTTGTTCAAATAGGAGCGAGTGAATTCAATAAAAATAACAATACATGTATTTATATATCATGTTTTATTATGCAAAATGTGACACGTACGTCCAACTTGAACTGGAGCAGAAAATTCTCTTCTAAAGCCAAGATCCTGTTTGAGCACAATATTATCATACCGTCACGTCAGTATAAAGAGAGTCATACAAAAATAGATGTTATAGAAGTTAAAGCACTAGGCACATCTGCATAATCTGATAGGATCCAATACAAAATGATGAATGAAAAAAAATCCCAATTATTATTGAGACACAAATGGGACTGACAAATCTCCATCACACCACCAAATCAAGCTGACACAAAAAGGATAGAGTATATTAAAATAATGTCGATATCGGCATGGAAGTACGGTGGCCTTTAAGTCATATTGAGAGTCATTGTAATATCATTTTAATAAAACAAATTGTTACCCAACCCAAAGGCGGGCGTATCTTAATAAAGCCAAACATATTTATTTTGACTCCATCCTATATGTTGAAGTAGGTTGATTAAAATAGGCAATACCAAAAACAATAAAATCATTTTCAACGGGGATTGTTGTTTGTGTACCAATTACAAACCGATACATTCTTCAAGATGGCATATTATGTATAATTTTCCCAAATTTAAAATTGTTCCTACGTGTCTTAACAAAAATAACGCTGACATTTTGCTAAATCAAAAATACACAAAAGACGAATTACGCAAAGCCTAACTTTTACTTTTACCCGCAGCATTTGTTCTCATGACAACCAGGATGGAGCTCCGGTATGGGATGAAGTGAGCAGGTATTCTGTGTTTCGACCTTTTTTTTTTTTTTTTGCTGTATTTATCCTCTAGCAACTTTGTATTTCTTTATGTATTTCTTTATGTGCGTATGTATTATATTCTTATTTAAAAGCAAGTTCTAATCCTGAATTAGCACTGCTAGGATTGTTCAAACATTGTGAGTAGGTTACTATGGTAGCCAACACTTCACATATGAGTCATGCACTTTTTCTTTCCTGATTACATACCTGGCCAAGTCATTCAGATCCAAACGGCCATCCTTATTCTTGTCAAAAATTTTCATCTGCGGCACACAAAGGATTGCCAGTATGTGATGTGATGTATGATTAAGCAACCATTTTGTTCGTTAAGAACCAGCTCAAATAATTGACGGGAGGTGTGAATCATACCATTGTGTCCGTGTATTCCTCCAGCTTGGCAGGTGACACTTTGCGACCATGCTGTTGGAACAGGTCTTTCAAGAAAGCCTACAAAAACACATTCAGGTATGATTTTACACAAAGAGACAAGGAAGCGAAAAGTGATCATAATCAAAATTAACTTTTAAATGCACCATTCCAACCAGTAAAAATCCCTCGCAAGTGGTTAAAAATGATAAATATGTCGACCTGAAAGTGGAAGGACCAGAAATATCAGGTGAGGCTTTTACAATACGTTTGTTTCCCTTCACAAAGAAATATGTTTCAGCTTGCCATTGGCTTTTGTTTGTTACCTTCAGTTCCTGAGCTGAAATGTAGCCGCTGCAGTCCATGTCGTATTTCCTCCAGATCTGCAGGGGCCGGGAAAGTGATCGATGGCAGGATTTATTAGGGAGGATGAGAAGAGTGAAACGATTAAGCCATTGTGATACACTACGACTGAAAAGGATCATTCAAGTGACATTCAAGTTTGATGAGAAAAATTATTATTTAAAAAAAAAAAAATCTATCATTGATGTACAAAAATGACCCAACAATGATACAGTATAGTTCGAGAGTACCTTCTACTGCTTGAATAAAATAAACAATGTGATCCAAATATGAAGATTCATTGTGAATGCTTCTTTAGATGATAAAATATGGTTCCTCGTTTGACAAAGGGCATCTGCCACCCTTTTATAAAACATGCACTTAAACCCTGCACCCAAAAATTTATGACCATACGAGTGAGTGGCTTCACCTGCATAAAGTCGACACTGTTGTCAAGGGGAGCTTCTCTGTGGAAAATCAACAGGAAGTTCTCCGTCTCAGGTAAGATCATGTTAGCCAACTGTAAAACCAAGCCCACAATTGAGGGTGAACTTTCTTGTGCTCACAAGCAATGTAAATGTTCACTATTGATTTCACATTTAAGGTGTTTCAATATAGCAAACGTGAGATGATGGAAAAATAAAGTCAGCTCTTATGCTCCTCCACAAATAATTATTGAATTTATAGAAACGCAGACACCACCGAGGGAATAGAAATGTCTGTTTGGACCGACTCACCCCAGCTCTCACTCCCTTCTGTCCTTTAATAACATTATCGTATGTCCATTAGTAGATTAAACCATGGCCGCTGGCATCAATCTCATTGAAATAGCTTGCGGTTGAGTCGGAAACAAACGCAATGCACCAATCTTGGCTGCCAAATGAACACTCTGGCCTATCAGAGAGGATGCAGCAGCTTCTTGAGTGCTCGGCTCACTTCCTTCCTAATTCTGCATCTGCAGTTAGAATAATAGTTGATGGAAAATAAGGCATTTGAAGCAGAGAATTTGGTGTGACTTACTCGACTTAATTGCGTGACGTTGTCATGAGCGGTTTAGAATCGTCATTTATCTGACTGCTTACAACTAAATCAGGCAAAACTGGAAAATTTCAGGCCGCGTTTTCAAATACATTGGAAAAGAAGAACCCGTGCTTGACTGGTTTCAATTGAATTGCATGTTCAAGTGGAGCCTGGGAGACATTGTCATCTTCAAAGCGTGACTTTAAATCTCAGTTGTCAGTTAAGTAGATATAAGATTAAATGAAAAAGTCTCCCTTTGAAAATTGAAAAGATATTTGAACAGTACTTGACAAAGGCTTAATGTCAGTCAGTCAGAGAAAGCCTCCACAGCAGATTTAACAGAATTAAGGCTCATGTCTTTGTCATGGTAACACGAATTAAATAAAAGACAGAAGTCCAGAGAAGCAGCGGAAGAAGAGAGCGGCGGGAGGTTTTTGTCAGACAAAAGCGTGCCATGAATGCTTTTAATGGTCAGACAAAAACAGAGGCAGTGGTGTGTTTGTTTTTCTGTGAATGTTCACAGAGGAAGGAGCCAATTACTCAATCCAAAAGTAGCACTTTGCTTGAGACTTTGTAGAGAGTGGTTGTACCAATCAAGAACTTTTGGTGCAATTGACAATGAAAATCCACACGTTAACTGGTAGTCTCGAATAATTAGTGGGTTGTAAATTAAGTGGCATGTTGCTGCTAATGGAGTACCTCCTGGATCTGTAGTTTGCCATCAGCAGAAACGTCATAGGCGGACATAAACCTTTGCTTCAGCCTCTGGACCCGCTCTTCAGTCACTTTCTCCTGCAAGAACATGCAAGTGACAGTTGTAACTATTTAAGTTTCCAAAATAGTAAAGGTGTGTCACCAAGCTGTAAAGATGAAGGATAGGCATGTGCATACATAGACAAAAGGTGCCTGCATTGTTTTTTTTTTTTTTGGGGGGGGGATATACAGTTTAAACCTATGAAGTAAGTAACGATGGAAACCTATATGATTGGAAAAATGATGATCCGAGGGGAGAACGCACAGTCTGCAGAGGAGCATGCTGGCGCCAGATCCATTAGAGAAAGGCCAGTGTTTGTCTTCAACATCATTCTTATGTCAGGAACCATTTGATGTTGCTAGGCAATTTTTTTTCTCCATCTCACAGACTGAACTGGCCCTTCATGGAAGACGAGGTCATTGCAAGGTTGCACTTCTCAATTTGGTTGATAACAAAACATCACTTTGTAAAATATTTTCATGTGTGGGTCATGGAAATATGTGCATCTGTACAATATGTTTTTTTGTTATCCTTGACCAGTCACACGTATGGTCCCGCCCAAAGGAAAAAAAAAAAATTCCTTGCTCACCAGTGGCTGTTTGGGAATCACTTACTTATACAGGTGCACTTATTGACTGTGTATATGATACTGACTCAAATAACAAGAGGTTTGTGTGTTTATCAGATGCCACATCACAAAACAGTGCACTTATCCTTGTGGCTTTCACGCTGGAAAGCAAACAAGGACGGCTAAAAGACATGCGGCCTGTTGGTTTAATACAATCCCATTTGTAACCATGCCGAGCACACTCACACTGAGCAGACATTCATTATGAATTTACAGACTGCAAATGTAAAGTGACATCACTGACATGCCATGTGTAGAAACAGCAGTGCTTTTCCAATTCATAGCGGAGTCATTCATCAAGTGCATTCATCGGTAAATCAGATGAGTGATGAAATGTTAAGTGAACTGTTGTCATCACAGGTCTACCAAATGAGTTTAGAATGCGGACTAACCTTTGGCCCCAGTCTCTTCATCATGTGACGGAAAAACTCATCCAGCTCCTTGCCCTCAATGTAGCCGTTGTCTGACAAAAAAAAAAAAAAAAAAACACACACATTGGCACACGTTACTGTTTTAAATAAAAAATACCTAAAAGAGGTTAACGTTTTACTATTTTTTTCCCACATTTATCCAACATCTATGTGACTGTACTCTGTCATAGAATAACAATAAACTGCTGTTATTCTGTTACATCTGTTCAGATGCAAAATAACAAAATCAACTTTGCACACACAAAATTGCATTCAGAGTTGTAAGATTGAACTTTTCCTCATAAGCCACATAATCAGAGCACATCATCTTTAACAGCTGTTTGGAGATGAAAATATGTGACTCATTATACTTACCATCTGCATCAAAGTGCTGCCAGATTTCCAAGAAACCAGCAGCGTCCAGTTTGTCAAAGGCACTGTCCATTGTTTTTTTTTTCTTCACAGAAAGACTCCTGCGGTGAAAAGTGGTTGCCTTTTAAACTCTTGCTTGAATGATATATGTTCTAGACAGAAACCACACCCCTTCTGCATGTGGGAACTGCGCACGACACACGCGCACACACACTTCTAATGAGTTGTTAGTGAATGCCATCTGGTGGTTATGAATTTGAAAAGCACAACAATAAAGTATACACACGTGGATAAAACAAAACCGTTTAAGTCTGAGCCAAGAATAAATTAATTCCTATGACATTATTTCTTATAGGGAGATATAAAGTCAGACAAATGGTTAAAAAAATAACACCACATTCCAAAGCCTGTAAAATGATTTTAATCAAGGTTAATATTCACATGGACACCAGCAGGACAGTATGAAAGCAACACAATGATCCCAAAACTAAATCAAGATGTAAGATGTGCAAATATGTTTTCAGTATTTATGTGAAAATGTTGCATACACCACCCCCCCCTTTTTTTTTTTTAACAAATTATGAAAGAATGGTTAAGATTTAATACATTTCATACCTGACACAAACAAAGACAACTCGCTTTATAAACAAAATGTACAATTTACGAGAGAATTTTGTGGACGTTATTTTGAATGTTACAAGCAATGTACCAAACTATGCAAAAAAAAAAAAAAAAGTCACAGTGTCCATATTACGTGTATGCATGACACATACACACTTGTAGGCTTGACGCTTGATTCAGGCTCGATTCAGTACAGTACAGTACAGTGCACATCATGCAGTCTCTCACTCACTCACTCACTCACTCACTCACTCACTCACTCACTCACTCACTCACTCACTCACTCACTCACTCACTCACTCACTCACTCACTCACTCACTCACTCACTCACTCACTCACTCACTCACTCACTCACTCACTCACTCACTCACTCACTCACTCACTCACTCGAGTTTACTGTTATTTTGTTCGCGTCACACTCAGCTGCAGCAAACTTGTGCACCTGTGACCTGACATCTTTTTGGAGCAAAAAATAAATAAATCAAATTGGCATCATGCCGGTGAAACTATTTACAAGAAGAATTGTTATTTGCATGATTAGTTAAGAAGCCATTCTACAAGAAAGACTGCAAACATTATTTTGGAGCCCACTTAACACTTGTGCTTCCACCACCCTTAATCTTTCTCTTAAATCTGCAAGCTATGGCAATCCAAACTGGACCTCATTTTTTTTCTACTGCATTTTGCAGTGCATGCATTGGAAAGTGGCGGTTGTCAGGCTGTGTACAAAATAGCATTTGTTGCTTTTTAAGATGTTTTGTGCTGTTTCGGTAAGCGTCCAGAGGGAACGCAAGAGCACCGAGATAAAAAAACAAACACACACACACACCATTTCAGGATCATTTTGGATGAAATGCACTTTGCATTCAAGTCAATTAAGGTTGAAAGCCCTAAGTATGCAACGTTTTTGATGAGTGGCAATAAATGGTGTCACACTGCGTCTTGAACTCAACAATTGGAAGGACAACAGGACAAAAAGTGGCATGCAACACAACAGCTTTGTATTCTAGCTTGAAACTAAACGAGACTAAGTCACATGACTTCATTTCCTATAGACATAAAGACACCCCTAGCAAGTTAAAGGGTCACAAGATTTGTTCCATCCACAGTAAGTGAATGCTTGTTTGTTAACAGTGCTGAAGCCTTTGTTGATTAAAAGCTCAAGTGTACTGCAGGGTCGGCAAAGGTCAGTCACCAGTGAGGACCAGCGGTGTGGTGATTGTTCAGTCCAGGTAAGCTACATTAGTGTGATTTGTGAGTGCTGAGATGCTTAGCAGAAACCTGTATTATCCTGTAAAAAAGATGGGTTGCATAATGGATTCACCAAAAAAAGTATTTTGGCAAAAAGAGATTCATTTAGAAAAATTGTTGGGTGGAGGACTGTATTAAGCTTCAAGTAAAGTACCGCGATAGGTGGTATTATGATTATTAAGCAAATAGATCATGGCATTATTAAAATCATTTCACAGCCTCTTTTCAGAGTTTCCAGCCCATGCTTGCTTTCGAATGAAAGTACGTTCATGCTTCTGTTTTTAGTGGTTTTAATTAGTCAGCTCAAATGATTAATTGCCTGTAGAAATGACATATTTCTGCAGGAAGAAGGAAGCTCTTAATGAATGTTTGGTTTAGTAGGTGACATCAGAAAGAGTTGAAAAAGTTATTCTGGGGGAAAAAAAACACCATTTTGGTGTGATGATTCATATTAATAGGTTAATTGTAACCAAGTGTTTCATCATTTGTACAACTTAATATAAATACAAACTATTGCTCATATTGCCTATTCGATCATTTGCAAATGAACAAAAAAAAAAAGGTTAATTTTTGCATTAAATGCGATAAATTCATATTAAAATAATTTCTTTGTCGCCTTTCTCCCCAGGATCAGAGTTTTTTTTGCCTGCTTTGTCCTTATCTGGATTTGGAGATGCCCCCTTTCCCTTGAAGGCGCCGTGGTCATCAGAGTTGCTGCGCTGATGGTTGGAGCGTTGAATGGGCTCAAACACGGACGCTTTCTTCCCTGAATGATGACAGAGGGCAATAATAAGGACTTGATTAATAAAAAAATAAAAACAAAAAACAAAACACGGGCTATTTTCTGTTTCATGGGGATGCCAAACAGACTGAGGCGTAGGCGTGATATCAGATTGCCAACAGGAATAGACCAACTAGCGGGAAAAGCATCCATGCTACTTCCTAGTAACCCGCAAAGCATCTTTAAAATTGATCTTAAAAACAGACTTCTTACGAGAAAAGACACACAAGACTAATGCCATGTAATGTGAGCTATGGCTACTCACCTTCCTGAGTAGATTTAGTAGCAGAACCTCCTGGCTGCAGGCTATTGTGGCCCTCTTTGTCTTTCTCTGGTAACACCTTCTTCAGCGATGGGAGACCTGGCACTTTAGGAGAAAGTCTCCCGCCGTTGGGTGCTTCTGAGCTCTCATCTATTTATCACATACGCATAAGTATTACTCACTCCCATCACTTTTGACGCAAAGCGGTTTTAATAGTACCTATGCTCCGATTGCTGGAGGTCCTCGGTTTCTGAGGAAGGGAGGGCCGGGAGGACGGAGTGGGCTTCGTTCCCAGGGGCATTGCAGGTTTGGGACTCACTGGCCCGCCAGGGGAGCCAGAGGAGGACGGAGCCCGGGGACGAGGAACGGGATCAGGCTTTGTTTCGACACGAACTGAGGTCTTCTCTGGAGAACCTGGAAGTGGTTACGGTGATGACAAAACTAAGTGCAAAGTAACTTTCCAAACACCTTGTAATTGTTGCAATTCTAATAGTAGAATAAGAAATAAGCATGTTGAATCACCTGTGGCATTGCTGTCAGGTCTGTCAGGGCTGGAGGACTAAAACACAAAACAGACCTCATATTTAACCCATATTCTTATGCAGCACGTCATTCGTAACCTCAAAACCTGTACTTCCTTTTATATATATATTTTTTAAATAACATCAGCTTACTTTATGTGCTCTCCTCTCCTGCTTGGCCTTCATTTCCGCCAGGAGCCCGCCACCCATCATCTGCATGCCGGGGTACCGCCGGCCTCCTTGGGGACTCCCTCGGCCGTCGGAGCTCTCCCACGGCTCATCTATGGAATCGGGAGTCCTCAGCTCCTCCGAACGTTCCGAGCCGCTGCTGTAGTCTGTCGGCTGTGAGCGAGTGGACGAATCTCTACCGAATGAACAGGACATATTGAAAAATTTGATATAAATGTCTGTCTAAATAACAATCAAATTACTGACAAAATATGAATGATAATTCAAGGGGGGGGGGGCTATAAAAAGTAGCAAGTTTTACGTTCTATAGTTAACTTCTAGCTGCAATATTTTATTTCTTTTTTTAATTTTACATGAGAGGCACAGGTGCATACAATGACTTAAATAGTACCTGGACTTTGGCTCAGGTGCTGGACTTTTTATTGTGGACTTTGGAGAGGATGGTTCCTCAGCGATGCTGGAAACTGACACTAAAGAGGTCGACGATGTGGCTGAGGATGAAGGGGTCACCTGATTTTTCTCTAATTTTTCCAACTTCTCTGATTTATCTGACTTGGTAGAGCGTTTGATCAGGTTGAGGAAGCCTCCTTTGCTCTTCTTCTTCTCTCCATCGTGTGATTCTGAGCCCTTTATGGAACGTCTGGAGAAAGAACAATCCAACATTTAAGCAGAAAGTCTATGAGAAAGGAAAAACAATGTATCTTACTTTGAATCCATCTTGGTGACTTTTTTGGAGAAAAATTCATCCACACCCTCATCCACCCTTCCCATGAGGCCATTCTGCTCACCATCCTGGGGTGGGGCGCTGCTCATTTGCTTTGAAAACAATAACAAGAAAAAAACATTAGATCATCAAACCAATACCTATTGATTGTCTTTAACAAAATAACAAAATTACACTCACTGGTATCTTGCTGGAGTGTGTTTTCTTGTTTCGACGAGGTCTTTGCTTGGTAAAGTGCTGCAGCTTCTTCTCTTCCTCAGACGGGAGCTCCAATATCCCTCCCGGCACACGCTGCTCTCCTTTTGGTAAGGGCTGAGAGGGAACTGGAGGGCTAAGTGACGGAGGTGGCGTGTCCTCCACATGCACTGGTACGTCTTCCAGTGCCTTGTCCAAGTCAAACTCCATCTCTATTGATAGTGTTGGGGAAAGTGGAGCAGCAATTGAGACAGATTAGAGTGCAGTGGGTCTTTTCTATATTTTAATATAAGGTCACTTCCAGAAAATGTTGAGTTTAAAGACACAATTGCATGTAACTTACCAAAGGCACGAGACACAGGTCTCAGCATTCTACTATGGATGCTTTTTCTCTTTGTCTTTGGAGTCATCTGTAAGACAAGCACATACACATTATGCTTTGTATGTATTTTTTTTAATTGAAAGAACAAATAATGTTTTTTATCCTGTATACCTCTGTGAACTGTGATTGAACTGTGGAACTTGGCATTAATTTTTATTATAGACTCAAGAAAGTATTAGGTAACCCAATACAAAACACCAAATACAAAAGAAAAGGATCATTCCCACATTGTACTGATATATTGCATCTACATATATCAGTGTATTACATACATTTTCCCAGTACTGGTAAAAAAAATAAAATAAAAAATAAAATCATCAACCAGAAATTACCGAATTAACTTTTTAGTAAAACACTCGCACACTCATCTGGATGAACATCTGATTGAGTGCCCATATCTGTGAATCTAACACAATTCCCAAACTGCTTTAAAATCTGGAATGGCTATGACAGGAAGTGCAACATATAATATGTAATATTTGCTGCTTCAGTTAGCTGTCGTCATTTTATTTTCTTGCTCCGAAGCAAGCCACGTTCCCTGTCTGCAGTTGGTAAAAGTGTTACATATTTCCCCATATAGGTCACACAGCTTCACATATAAACTGATATGTTTTATGTGGCAAATGGGTGCACTACTAAAATACAAATGGATTAAAATAGTGTTCGAGTGGTAAACAAATTAACAGGTCCAGCTTCCGATTTAACTTAACACAGCACACTGTAAACGATTAAAGACAAGCATAAACACTACAGATCCTTGTTACAGATGACCACTGGCAAGCAGGTTCAGTGGAGCAAGACAAGAAGCATCAATGATTACTTACACTGGTGCAGCACAGTGTCTCCATGGGGCAAAGGTGCAAGAAGAGGATGAACAGAGGAAATTGAAGAAAAAGATAGTAAAGCCTAAAAAGGCAAATTGGGGGGGAAACTGAGAGTAATAGCCCTAAACTCAGAAAAGAGGCTTTTAAAATATGCAAAAAGGTGACATGACAGAGGATGAGGGGGTAAAAGAGACAAGAGAAACAAATGAGAAGTAAATGCCGCCTGATGATGATTGCAACCTATTTTGTCTTTTTATTCAGCCACATGAATGACAACATCATCAAAATAATTGACTTTTCAACTTTCCCTTACCATGCATGACTCCAGTTCATCCAGCCGCTCGCCCTCGAGGGTCTCAGTGGATGCCCGTTTGGGAATCCTCTCCTCGGGAACATCCATGTCTATCGACTCTTGCTGCACCAAGGGCCGCCCTCTTCGCACGAGGTGGTCTGCCTAAGAGAGGGCAGGGATGAAAGCAACAGAGATAAATTGGTTCGAGCATGAGTAGAAACATTTGTGTGAAAAGGGCAATGAGCTATTGATGAGTTCAAAGTAATCACAATTGTGATTGATTTACGCACCAAAGTGTGTTGCGAAGTGGAAAGAGCCTCTAAAATCTCATCAACGATGCGGTCAGACAGGAAGGAGGCAAGACTCAGCTTCACCTCACTGAGGAAAATACAAATGTGTTTAAGGTCTAACCTCATATTACATTATTCATACAGTAAAGGCACTCACCTGATTTTATTGATGATGTCAATACCAGACTGATCCAGGAGCGTTTTGGTGACAAAACTTTTAGGGATGACCATTTTGGTCGAACTGGCCTTCATGAGGTCTGAGCGCAGATGACTCCTTTTCATCACGTGAGGACACACAGACTCTGCGGCGTCCATCATGGACTCCAACAGTCTCTGGAAGGATTCATTGGAAACGATGTAGTATTAGCCACAAAGCGATTCAATTCAATCAAGAATTTTCATCTTTGTCCAGGGGGTCACTTTTCAGCTAAAAATTAGACTGGATTTCATTTAACTGTTATGCACCTATAATTTATGGCGCACAATGATCAACTAATACGAATATAATCTCAACTAATGAGTAAATAAACAGGCACAAATTGCATGTCTATTTTTTAACAGATATTTTTATTACTGTCTGTAGATGGCGCCAATACCATGTTTTTCTTCTATCAACAACAAAAAAATGCCCCTCAACGAGAGTAACAATTTGGATCACCTAATTACATCCAGAATGTATGTGTGTAGATGATGTCATCACATACCTGTAATTGTTGATCCATGACAGAAGTCACCTCACCAGCCATGGACTCCAATTTCTCCTGAATGGGACCTACTGAAGCATGGTGCACCTCTTCTCTCGAGGCAGAGCCCAAGTGATAGAGGTTTGGAAGGAGCTGTGAAGAAACGCAAAGGCGGAATCAATCGTATATAGGAAAAAAAAAAAAAAAAAGTATAATGATAATCTCCTTGGTTATGTACAGCAAAAAGGAAAACTGCTTAAAATGCCTCAAAGATGAGTTTACAAGTGAAACATAACAATGGTCTGGTTTCTGACCGTTTTAGAGTTCCTTGCGTCTTTGATGAGACTTTCAGCAGACCTGACATCTTCGAGGATGGCGTCAGTCTCAGAGTTTCTCAGAGAATTCAGGTGATCCTGCACCTTCACACAAATCCGATCCATCATCTAGACAACACACAGCAGGCAGTTTAGAGCCCAATACTGCATTAAAAGACTTTAGCAGCAAAATGACTAATGTCCCAAAAAAATGAACAATTAGCTAAAATAAAAGGTAAGTGGTCCTTCTGTGTTTATAAACCTGTTGTGTTGTTGTGGTTACGATGCCCTGTTGAAGACGATAGGCCTGCTCTTGTTGGTATTTCCTGCTTTCGTGGTTTCTGTAGAGATAGTTTTCAATCTGTGGGGGAAACAGAAACACAAATAATGTGAGTGATAATGTATTTAACAAGGTTTGTCAGGCGACTGAAATCCTGGAGTACCATGAATATGTTTCTTTTTTTTTCCAGTTTGTGCAAACATCATTCCACATGAGAATACAAACGAGACAGATTGGGGTTGATGGAACTAATGGAGCTTGTTAAAATACCTTGAGCAAGGCGTCCTCTGTCTTCTCTGGACTGGACTTTAGTGCCTGAGAGGCATCAATGATGGGGATGGGCATGAAACGGATAGTGAAGTTCCTATTAGGCACACAGCCAGAAGACAAAATTGAAATGACGTAAACAGATTGGACACAGTTATCAAGTACATGAGTGGAGATGCAAACAAGATTTGTTTTTTCATTCGGTCAAAGTCAGTTTTATTGTCAATAGCTATTATGTCAGATATATTCAGGGAAGGTTTCAAAATCATAGCTATAGAAAACCACAATAAATCAAATGTCAATGTAATTCAATGTCCAAGTCAATGAAAACACCCATTTTGTTGTGTTTTAATTGAGGTAGATCTTGGTAAGGGACAATTAATCAAATCATCGTGACAATAAATCAAATAATCGTTCTGTAAACTGTACAGCCGTGTGTCTTATTTCAGTTCCTAAATCAGATCTAAGAAACTAAGAAACCACACACACTCTGTATTCTAGGTCATGTGCCTCAATCTAAATGGGCCTTCCTTTTTTCTTCAACAGCAAATTGGACACTTATTTTATAAATTCATGACACTTGACTCTTCCCACCAGATTTAGTAATCAAAGCAGTGTCAAGAGTGAGAGTCTAACTTTTATTCATATCATATATATTCATAACACATATAATATTAATGAATTTGATCTAAGGCAGGGTGTTTATTAATTTACTTTTGAATCTCCCAATTGTATCAGTCATTTAGGAATACTAAATATTGATTATCTGAGAATGTAATGTCAAGCATTATTAAAGCTTTTACTTTGAAAAGGGTGACAGGGGGATATTTGAGACTGACTGTAATGTCAAGCATTATGAATGCTTTTTATGAGAATCATTATTCATTCAAAAAAGACCGACTGGCATGAGGAAATTGAATTGCACAAAATAGGCAGACACAGAATGGGGGGGAGGCTCAAAACCTATTTAAAAAATGAAAGTGTGATAGGAGCTTGGGAGATATGCCTTCAGGAGGTTGTGATAAAAAGAGAGACGTCCCAGATGAAAATTTTGAAGGAGGTGCACACAGCCAGAAGATGATCATTCAGTGAAAAGTAAATAAACGCTGATGAATGCCTTCTCTACAATTGTGTATTTGAAACCTACTTCTCCAGAGCTGTTGCTACATCCTGCAGACCTTGAGGACCAGTATTATTTTTGTCCCAGATCACCGTCCTGTAAAGATAAATGCACCGTGTTACACAAATGGCGGATGTACGTGTATTTACTGTCCCGTGGTAATCACCTGAGTTTCGAGTTAATCTGTAGTGCCTTTGCCAGCATCTTGGCACCCATGTCGCCCATGGCATTGCCGCTGATGTCCAGTTTGGTGAGTGACGTGTTGCTGCCGAGCGCGTTCAGAATAATGGTCAGATCGCTCTTCAGTCGGGAGTCGGCCAAAGACAAAGAGGTGAGAGGCTGAAGAGAAAAGAAATTATCTTAAACATGGAACATTCATATCATTTTTGGGCTATCTCAAATAGATTTGCCATAATAAATTTTCTAAATAATACATCTTAAATGGAGCCTGTGTGCTTGTCAAGGCTCATTTCTTAATAGTAATGTAGAGGTTTAACCCGTTGAGAATACTTGCTCAACACAATAACAACAAAGGCGGAAAATTATTATTTCATGCCTTCTTGAAAGAGAGGTGCAGAAGGAATTATTCACAGCCCGTGTGTGTGCACACAGCAGACATTATGCATGTAAATGTAACCAGCCACAAGTCTCATTAGTTGTCATTTTATTGTGCTTTTGTCCAAAATGTTTCTCAATCTTGCCTCTCAGTCACACACAGATGGCTGCTGGGCAGCCAAGCAAGGTGGGCCGTCTGACTCAGTGCCACATGCTGTGTAACAACAAAGCGCAGAGTGTGACCCACTTAATCTTGAAGAAAGAATCAGTGGGCTTTGCATACTGGGTTTAACTCCTTTGCAAAATGGAAACATGGGAACAAAGCAAGTAGCCGTGCCAACCACATCTCGACAATTTGAGAGGAATTGTGGACTGCAATCACAAACATCGACATGTGTTGGAAGAAAAATGTAGTTATTAAACCCATTTCTCCCCTTTGGATATAAAGAGATCAGATTCCCTTATTAACGGGTGAAATTAAGAAGTCATTACCCAGGGTTAACACACGCGCCCTGTTTAATTAAACAAGGGAAATGAGAAAATGTATAAAGAAAATAGATTGCCAAATTACAGCGTGATTAACCATTCTTCAAAAAAATTGTGCTGCTTCATGCTGGGCAATAAAATGTATTTGATCTGTTAATGTAGGATTGCAGATGGTGAAATTGTCATTGTATTTCACTCAAACACATTTGTTTGAGTAGTTCTAATTGTTCAATCTCTTGCAAGATGGCATGGAAATAGCTTGAAGTCAGATGCTGTTTGTATGAATCATAAATATCAGTAGGTCAAACCTGTCCTGTCTGGAGGACATATGTAAACCTGAATATCTCTAATCCACTGCATAGTATTGAATTAACCTTTGTGTTCTATAGACCAGTTTCACCTGAATGGGGTTCCGATATACACTAGTGTGGAAAATGTCACATTTTCAAAATAAAAACTTTTGTTTCTCGAAAGAAATATTTTTCAGTGTTCCAATTACTTCACAAAGGTTTAGGAATTTCAAAACAAATATGAATGGACAATATTTATTTTTGCTTGACAACAGTTGACAAAAGTACAAAACTTAAAAAAAAACACATACTGTCCCATTTATTTAAAAAAAAAAAAAAAAAAAAAAAAAGAAAGGAAGCTAATGTTATCCAATAGCCTGTTTGCATATCTTCTATTTCCCTATACTCTGAGCTGGTGGTTTGACCAAGACAAAACAAAACGTTTTTGTCCCCTTGCTTGTCATCTGTCACTTCCTCTCTGTCTGCATGCGTGAACATTGTATTTGACCCGATGCTTTCAATCAATCTTTACACTTCTGCATAAAACTTCTCATTCATATGATCAGATTACGCACATTGGTCTCCTGCACCTAATGACACATCCGCACGCAGACAATTCCCCACTCACCACTTCACTCTTGATATGACTCATGCAGGAGACAAAGGGCGAGTAGCCATTACGGAGTGAGATATCAGAAGTGCAATGGATCGAGTGAGACACTAAGATATAATAAAGTATCAATATTTACACATTTCAGCTGATCAAGATAAGGACTTCAGTTTACACGGCCAAGCGATAAGAAGCATTCAACCTTACAGCCATCAAATTCCAATGCAGCCTAAATCATGCGAGGCTTAACTGTTGAAGGAATGATGCTTTCAGAATCAGACAAATAAGGAAATGAAAAACTCACCGACTCTTCCTCCTGGATCATGTGAACCAGACTGTCCAACACCGGGGCGAGGTTTCTAAATCGGATAGACGGCAAGAGCAGAGGATGAGACCATCAATCTTCTTTTTACAAGAAGGAACAACATATTGCAGGCTCGTCCTTCGGGACAGGAGCGGATTTTTCATGTGTCAAGCCATATAAAGTCCAGGCTTGTAGTCTCACTTGGACTTGATGTTGTTGAAGTTCTTGCCCAGAGACAAATGTCTTATTGATCGATTTTTTGCCAACCATATCAGCAGAGTCGACAGATCAGAATCCAAGCCTGGAAATATAAAAAGAGAAAAGTTAAGAAAAACGTATTGTGAGGTAAACATTGAAAAGTCAGTCTAGAGGGCAGTGTCTCACTATTGTCAGAGATATCTAGGCTGGAGATGTTTGGAATCTCAGCAATGCATCCTTCAAGGATCTGTGACCCTCCAGAACGCAACTGTTGGAAGAAGAGCGCAAACAAAGTAAGACACACATATTGCACATGTCACCAAATGTGAAACCACTGGACAGCACTCTCAGATCCGCAACCAATAGGAGCATAAAAGTGTTCTATCAAAACATCGAGCTGCATAAACTCACATTTTTAGGGTGAACATGCAACTACACAGTAGATGGTAAATGAATACAGGATGTCTTGAAAATCACGGACAAAAATGTGCAAAAATGCCACTACAGTTAGGTGTGGATGCAGCACACTGTAAATAAAATGCAAGAGTCTTAAATTGCACAAGATATATAAATACAAGGTCTCTGTACAAGAAACATATTTTACCTTGTCATTTGATTGTTGTGTGTGGAATTTCAAGGACTTTCCACTAATCCACAAGGCTACACTATCAATAATAGTGGTGAAATTAGAGTGCTGTGAATACTTTTCTGGATGCACTGTAATGTAGTTCTACTAGTACAACCATGACATGGATAATGAAGCACAACAAATAATTAATTCCCCACGAGATAGAGAAATAATTTCAAAAAGATGAAGGTGAGCATTATGTAAGTACACTAAACCAACATCAGATGCGCAAATAAAATGGAACAATGAGAAGTTAATTAGTAAGCGGGAGCCCATTGGTACTTACACAATGGCCAAGCTTAAAGAGGCATTAAGGGGAGAGAACAGCGTGTCAGACAGAAGCCAAGAATTAGCAAGAACAACACAGATGCTTAATGACCATATAGTTACTCTAAAAACTCACACGCTGACACACATTTGCATATTGTGCGTCAGCCTACGCTGAGCGCTGCATTCAGCAGAGGGCTCATTAGGGCATGGAATAATTGCCGAAATGGCTCATTTAATTCCCACCAGCTTCAATGAGAGAAGATTTCTACTGGTATCTGGAATTGAATTCCCCATGTGATTTCTATTCAAGTATTATCTTTGATGATCCCATTTAAGCTGTGAAAAGCTTTTTTTTTTCTTATAGCACCGCACAGGTAGAGATGAAAAATGTAGAGATGCAAAAATTAGATTGCGAAACAGAATACCACCACCCTACAACTACTATCCTCTCTCCCCCGCCTGCTGCCTGCTAAGTATTTCATTCTAAAGCCTATGAATAATACCCACTGGCATGTCACCAGTCTGTCAAATGGTTTTGGAGTGGCTGCTAAAAAGCTGATTGCAGTAAAGGAGGATCAGTTCCAAATGATTAGATGCCACACTCACCAAAATTAAGCTGCAAATGGCACTTGAACAAAAGCTTTAGAGTGCCCATTTGCCAGTTAAGATGGGACATTATGTGTTGTATGTTAAAATGACAGATAAACTATTTAACTCTCAGATTTAAGGAACAGACGATGTCACTGTATAACTACAGCAACATACAAATGTTGATTAGTGAGCGATATATCATGATACAAATATTGTGAATTGCTCTTAAATTTTTGCTGCAGAAAAGTAGCAAACTAATAGCTTAATAAACTTGGATCTTGAGAAAAAGGCACACTTGTAAATTCCAAATTTGGCCCTAATAAGGTGCTTTGTATGTATGGTCTCACCTCACAGCAGCTTAAGTCGAGAGATACGTCCTTCACATTGGGGTTGCTAGCCAGGCCTAGCAGGAGAGCTCTACAACATTCAATTGGACAGAAAGAAAAAAATTAAATATTTAGAAATTGATGGATTAAAAGGACTATTTTGTTGTGGTTCACTCACTTGAGGACATCTGGCGCCAGCTTTGTTCCTGACACATTAATGGAGCTGAGAGACATGGCGCTACTGAAGAAGTGCTTAAACGATGGCGGCACCTCTTTGCCTTTCCTGCAAAAAATAAAAAATAAAAATCGAACAGCTTTCAATTTCCTTCTCCCAGCGCTAAGGGTGTACATTTCTCCACTTAAAAATTATTCATTAGATATTTCGATACATGCGTGTGAAACAAATCAAAGATTCAATCGAGTGGGATTACAATTATGGATTCGATATGACACGGCTCAGTTCGAGAGGGTACGATGCAATAAGTTTGTTGTCATCATTTTATGAATTAATTATATGAATTCACTTGTCAGGTATTTGCTTCACAGATACATCCCTCCAATAAATGATAATTCGATATGTTTTGATTTATTTTGAAGTGGAACGATTCCAGCCAATGCACTTGCGTGTTTCAAGAAAACAAAACAATTTTCCTATTCACATCTGTCTTTGTTTTCAGACTCACTAACATTCGGGAGATTTGATAGCCACAAAAAAAAAAAAGGTCATTCCTTTTACTCTACTGTCCTCCCGTTCCCTGCCCATCTATAGACAACAGCCCCAGGGCCCGTTCAACATCAGCTCTATTCACCACAAATCTCAACTCCCCCGAGACTCAGTGGGATTAGATAACGGTATCCAAAACTCCACCCTTAACCCATCTGTTACACATATGACAAGTGGAAACATACACCTAAAGTGTGTTTGCCCTGACATTCACTCACCAGCAGGTGTCACAAAAAATATTGAGGTCATGGCCGAGGGGGGATGCAAAAATGATTTTTTTTAAATAAACACGCCACTGAGTGTGAATATTAGGCACACTGAGTGGGGTCTTACCTGTGAGGAAAGACACTTTTGGAAATGTTGAGGACAGACAGATGCTGTGCCGAGCCTCGCAAGAGAGCAGAGCAAACCTGGAAAATGTAAAAATATAAATAAATAAATCAACATCATATTATAGGCATCTTAAATTTTAATATGATGGATATAGTGTAACGAGTCTGTGAAAAGGTCAAACTTCTCATTCAATACAATAAGAGAGTATTTGCAGTCTTTTCACCTTATTTCGCTTGTTTTTGTTTTATATGACAAACATGGTCTGATCATGTTTCATGATGCACTTTATACATCAGTGGTCCACTCGCCTCTGTGATAGAATGACAGCTGGCTACATCTCAGACAAATCAATATTGTATTTGTCCTAAAGACCAACAAACAGTACCTCACACATACAGTAGGACTGTACTGTTTCTTAATTACTCATCAAGCTAAATTTGTTTTTAGACACAATCCTGTCATCATTCTTATTTAAATACGTACATTAGTAATCCCGTTCAACCACGTGCGATAATTAAATTTGAGAAGACACCATCTCGAGAATAAATCAAATTAGCAAAAAATATATTTCATGAACACCAGTGAGGATTTGTGGACCAAAGTCATCATTGTGCATCTTTAACAATGTATTTTTGAGCTTTCCCCTTTGAATGTTCTTCTTTGGAACCTACCCACCTGATCCAATGAGCAGTCTGTGTTGGAGAGATCCAGGGTTGTTAGTCGGTTGGGCTGGCTCAAGAAATTGTAAAAATGCTACAAGAGAAGAAAAAAACCCCAATTTAATTTGTCATGATAGGAACCAGTTTTTCCTACAGAAGATTAACCAAATCAGCCTCGCTTTGTCTTTGGAGCACAGAAGACTACATCAGCTCTATCAGACAATTGATTAGCTGCCTAGCTACAAGTATAATCTATAACTGAAGTAGATTTTCTTTTGTTCTCCTTTTGATTGCACAGTAGTCGCATTATAACTGAAAAAAATGTGTATGCTTAAATGCAAATATGTGCCAATATGTATGCACCTGCATGTCGTCTCCTCTGAGGATGTTCCCTGAGAGGTCCAGATGGACGAGGCTACCGGGGATGGATGGGTTGGCACTCAGTGACTGACAAAGGCTGTTCACCCCTGAAAACGCACACACACAAAAAAACAAACAGCCAAGCGGAAATTGTGTCAGCATTTTTCAAATGTCCACTTGTGCTTTTCAGGCATATTGAAAGGAATAAATTGAGTCAAACAATAAGACAAGTGGCGAGAATGAAGCATGCATGTTTCATAGTAGTGCGGTTTTCATTTCAAGCCCAGATAATAAAATCGGTGCGATACACTGATCTCGACAGAATCTGCTAGAATCCTGATAGTAACATTGCGATTGAAGTGTCTTTACCTAATCGACGATTGGGGTATGCATGACATTGACGTATGACACGTAGAGTTGCTGACCTATGTCAAATGTATCGTATGAGTCACACAGTCAATGTTACAGGGTCTTGAATCAGATTCTGTCTGCGGATTGACTTATTTGATAGAGTTACATGAGTAAATAAAAAAAAATTGAAAAACAAAGCAGAAGGCAAACAAGTCAAATCAATTTTGCCAATAGCCTTACAATAGATTGCTTAATATCCTCCAGTCAATTGGACAAATATTTAATCAACTACATATCATATATGTAATATTATACATTAGTAGTACTTGTTTTCTCGCTTTTTGGACTTTAGTCCTTCCTTCAAACCAGCAGCCACTGAAATAATAATGTGGGTTTAGGCCGATTTTTTTTTTTCATTTTATAATCTAACCATTAAGATACATATTTTTTGAATGTGGGAAAACACTTTTAGCACTTTTCATCCAAAACTGAAGCACCTACCAAATCTCGAAAAAGAACAAAATATTCTGATCATTTCAAGAATTTCTAACACCAGCGGGTGCCCTTGATATAGTTGTGCACATTATACCATTTGAGAGTTAGGATTATAGATTAAGCCTTGAGCAACAGCATCTGAGCAGGGATCGGTTGAAGCAACACTGCACTGTGGAAAATGATAGCACTTTATTGATTGCCCTAGGCCTAAGCAGTTTACAGTGCATCCCTAAAGACTGTGTCTAGTGTTGCAGCGGTTACTTTGATGGTAAACCAAAACTAAATCGCACCGACAAGCCAATATTGACAAAACTTGCAAATGAAAAAGATTTAAAAAAAAAAAAAAACATAAACAGAATTCTGAAAGTGTCCGCGTGTTTCGCATGCAAATATAGAAAACAACGATTCCAGCATAACAATGAGGGACTTTTTGTCACCTGGTGGCACGCATGCAAACAGATATAAATGAAGTTGCCATATTAATCAAATTACATTTTTACAAAGACAACACCTACCTTTGGGTGACACTGAGGTTTTAGAGAAGTTTATGTGTTTGAGCCCAGTACGAAGTTTGGCAAACTGAACACCAAGGGAGGAAATACCTGCAAGAACACAGCTGATGAAAATGGATCCTCAAGATACTGCCCCCAAAACCCTTTTCTTGGCAAATTATTTTTAACAGACCGCCATTTCACTTTTAGTTGGCAAAACTAACTGGGTTGTCAATTTATAAAATATGTTACTCATATAAATATAAATAGTCAATCATATGATTTAATATTGATATGAACATATTTAAATATCATACCTCTGTCCTCCAGAGGGTTGTTCGCAAGATTGATGCTAGTGAGTCCTGAGTTGGGGTTGTGTGCAAGGGCAGCAGCGAGTTTCTGGGCAAAATCACTGAGGAGAGACCAAAAGACATTTTAAGTTCATGACCAATACACTTGATAGCTTTTGGTAAAAGAAGCATCGTAAACGGGTACACTTTGTGTTTGTGTGAATTTGCACCCATTCAACTCGAAGAACATTCGTGACATCAGAAGTCAATGTTGAATTTGAGAAAGGGTCTGGATCACAACCTCTGTTCTAGTTTAGGGCACTTAATGGAGTCGAGGTCAGGATTAGAATCGGAAAAGGGCCAAACGCATAGAATTGTCCGAAAATTTGCCTGTAAGCCTTTTTGTCCATTAAGTTGACATTTTTACTCACGTTTTGAGTCCTGCGTTATCCAGCACCAACTCCTCAAGTCGAGTGGAGCGAGACACCACTTTAAGGATCTGCTCGCAAACATCTGTAGACTTAGGAAGAACACATAGCTAAAAATAATGAGATAAGAAAAGCATGAAGGACAGTAAAATTAAATGATGAGCAGATAGGCTTACTGAAGATGTTCAGTGTTAATCAAAAAGACACGCTACTCAACGGAATCAGCTCATTTTCCATTATATAAAAGTCAAAGTGCAATTAACCAGAAAAACTAAGACCAAAAAGATCTGACCAAGAGAGATGTGCTTTGGGACACATGCTTTCCTTTTAAAAAATTGCAGACAAAGTGCTCCCTTTTTTCTTAATTAAATCAATAACAAGCAATTCAACCCGTGGTACTTTGCAGCCATCAATGTGTGACGACAAACAACTTGGAAGGACACACTTCAGTAAACATTTCAGCGGGACAATATTGTGTCCCTGTGGTTGCATCACCACAGGACAAGCACACGTGGGAGCTAAAGCAGTCAACTTAGACAAAATAAAAAATTCAACAGTTAGAAGCAAAAGTCCCGCCTAGATGTTCACTGACCCAGTTCAGTGTATGCTGCCTCTCATTCCCCCATGCAGACATTTAAAGGTTTTTACAACCAGTTGCTAATTATCTGCATGGCCGCAACAATTTTCCATCGGAATACCAGAACTTTACTGAACCATTGTGCCGTTTGTTATTCTTGGTAATTGACAGTCTTGCCATTAGGGCCTGCCTCTCTGGGCCAACAGCCCCGGTGGGGCCAAAACACTGGCAACATTGTCCTAGGGAAAGTGGAGAGGAGGGCAGAAAAGCAGAGCTGAGCGATAGAAAGATGGAGAAAGAGCTTGTTGTTCCCATGTTGATTCTCTCAAACTATGAATTACAGAGCAGGGTTGAGAATAACAGAGTAGCAAGCAATACCTGAAAATATAGTATAACGGTAATGAAGAATTAAACATCCAAAAAATGCCACAATGACACAGCTGGAGAGGCACGATGCATTGAAGCATTCAAGAGACATTAAATCTCTTTTCTGTGCTGCTTTGAGCTGATGTGCAAGTTGCACTTTGTATGCAAGCTACACATTTATGAGGTCATCTTTCCCCTCGTCCTCTAGCCCAGATCGGCAACCTGACTAGAACACTAAATGGTGTGAGCAAGCAAATTGCTTCTTGTGACGGAGAATAATAACGCAGAAAGTCTGAGTAATGAAAATAATGTATGACTTTCAGACATTTCTTTCTTTAATAAGACTCTTGTTGTGGCTACATCAGCATGAATAAAGCTGTAAGGGCTATGCGAAAAAAATACTAGAAAATCACTTCTGCTGTTGAGTAGGATGTTTTTTTCTTTCATGCTACCTCTTGAATTATTTCGTCATCTGGCTCTCCCTGCCCCTCTCCATCGAAATCCAAATTGACCTACATATTTCTATCCTGTTGCTGCTCTCATTCATGCTCTGTCCTTTTTTTTTTTTTTTCCTTTGGTACATTTGTAACTGGTATAAGTGCACACAGATGCCTCAGGTGCCTTTATTTGTCTTGCAGAAAAGGAAGGCCATCCTCAAACTACTTCTCTCAAATGTATAGTTCACAGAAGAGTTCAAAAGGAGCAGTAAGCAAGTTGTCAACGTAGACTATAATTATAACTGTGCAAACAAGCTTGGAGAAAAAAAAAAAAAAACTACACTGAACAAGCAAACAGTGGAACTTTTGCTCTTGACAAAGCAACAAAACGATGACCAAGAATGTGTACAAATGTGCTCTTTGACTATCCGGCGTCAAATCACATGTTGTAGCAGACATAGCTTCACTGATTTCCTGGCTACAGATCATCAAGTAGCTACAGCTAAGACCGACATACAACTTGAAATGACAAAAAAGTCCTGGAGATGGTAAATACAGCTCAAAACAGCACATTGTTTAGCGATGACGTGTCTTGTTTTTACACAAATACAAATTCTAAATAGATGGGAAATGCTATGTCCTCTCAAAAGCTGCACACCAAAATCATAAAAAAAAAAAGGAATTTTTAAAGCTCATCTTTTTTCAGTAGTTTTGGTGACCATTTAATACTGGCAAGCCACACGTAAAAACACATGAGCCCCCATGAACATTTGAGCCTAAATAAGCACATCATGGCATGGTGATGAGGAAAGGGATTAAACATAATACAAAGGGACTGGCAATAACAAAAGCATGAGATAATTGTTTGCACTGAGGAAGCAGAGTGTGGTAACTGGTGAGACAGCATGAAGCGCCAAGACAAGACAGCTGGTAATGAAGACCTGCAGGGGGGGCCTGGTGTCGCTTTGTCTCATTCTGATCTTGGGAGTCTTATCACATGAGAACACTTGACTGATCCGGAGTCAAATGGCACACGAGGGACGATGGGCATACGGCCACTTAATTTCGTGGGAATGAGAATAGTCATGAAGCGAATGAAACTGAACAAATATGCCAATTGCAAAAAACAAACAAATTATGATTGAATTTTTCTTATAGAATTGGATTCAATTTATAAAAATCACACAAACAACCCCTCAACGATCCATATTTGTTTCCCTGTAAATAGACATGGCAACCACAGACCTCAGTATACTAGTTCCAAGATGAGTAAATAGAGATGTAAATATTTAAAACAAAGGACGGCTGCAAGTGTGAGTGTGGGGACGTTTAATAAAATTGATAACAACCGAGGCCACATATTTATAAGTAGTGCCTCACTAACTGTGATGGGAGCAAATCTGACAAGCTTGGGGCAGCTCATAATAGAATTGAAATATATGACGAGGAACTAAAAGGGGTGTGTGTGTGTGTTTTAAAGGGATAATAAACGGAAACAATTCAACAATAAAATGACCTACCATCTTCACAACCATCCATAATGCTTCTACCAAAAACATTTAGACATTAGACAGCACTATAAACTTCATCATGAAAGAGGCGCAGCCCGAGACATTCCTTTAACTGGCGACTGAGCAGAGTGAGAAACCAAAGACAAAAATGCAATTCGCCACATGATTGCTGTTTACACTATTCGAGGACTTAATGGGAGGGACACCTGATTCATGGTGAGTTTAGAAAAATGACAGGAATTTTAATTTGGAGTCTCTGGAGCAACAAACAGATCATCAGTGTGGATAGAGAAAAGGAGCCTACCAGCTTGTAGTCTTTCGTGGTGAGCTTGGTGAACCACTGGTTGAACTCAAGGACTGCAATTATGGCCACCAAGTCTCTGAGGAAAAAAAACATATGGGGGGGTCACTCAGACAATTTACTCCAATGAATTAAGCACCTTTTATTATTTAAGTATTAAAGTTCTTTGACAGTATTTAAAAATACACACCGGTTCTCTAAATGGCTGAAGTCCTGCAAGTTAAGGTCTCTAGTGTCTTGTGTCAAATAGATAGTGTCCACATCCTGGGGAAATAAATAATTCATTCAAGCCAGAATGAAGAAGAAACATTTCCCCACTTTGAATTGAATAACTTCCACGAAAAAAAGAGGTTTCACTGTGATTCAAGATTTTAAGAAATGACTGGATATTTACACATTTACTATGGCAACTTGGTTATCAGTAAGTATGGATGAACCCATACTGACCCATTGAACCTCTTCTCTGTATGGCAGTGACAGCCAGTCACAAACACACTTGTACATCTGAGAAAAGCCACCTGCAGCACAAGCAAGCATCAAAAGGAAAGAGCATTAAATGTATAACTTAAAAGCACGATGCTTCAAAGCTTCACTTTCATATTTGATTTATCGTTGCAAGTCCTTTTTTGCAGTATGACATTTCGAGCTGCTTGACATCACTGATCCCTACCACATGGCCCCGGGTCAGCAGGTTTGTTGTTCTCCCACAACGTCTGCAGCGAAGTCAGTCTGTCAGCAGGCTCCATGCTGAGCTTCTTCATCACTTTACTGGCATGAGAAAAGAGCAAGAGTATTATTTAGTGAGGCAGTTATATAAACTCACTCCAAGAGTGTGTGAAAGTCTTAAGTTATGGATAGCACGGATGATGCTGGGGTGTGCTGAGGACTCCAACATTTGATATGGTAGATGATAATGTATTGTTGAGCGAGTTATAAAATTGGGTAGGACTAAATGGAACCGTCCTATAATGGCTCTGGTTCTGTAGTAGTTGGAGAAAATAATTTACCTTTTGTAAATTTTCAATTTGACTGAATGGCTAGAGCATATGGGGTTCATCAAGGGTCAGCTCTTGGACCCCATTTATTAAGCCAGAATATGTTACGCTTGGGTCAAATTCTTCAGAACCCCAATGATGCTATCGTGCAAATGGCATGTTGTTATATATCTAGCATGGGAAAAAAAAAAATTGGTTTCACAAACAAAAGTATCATGTTCAATTTTAACAACTCTGAATGTAATAATGAGCATGTTTCTTTCTCTCAATAATATGGGAGTTTCTTTCTGACTGAGACTCACTTGGGTGAAAGACCTGGACATATTCTGAGCAGACAGTTTCCAACATGTGCAACCACCTCATTGACCTCCTCAGTGGAGATGAGCTTCAGTGAGAAGGAACCTCGCTCGTATTCTACTAACAGCTGAAAGGAAAGACAAAATGTTAGTTTTTCCAATAGATTTTTGTTTCTTTTAAATCTGGATACTAATTATTCAGCCCCTCCCCCCCACTCAAAAACGTTGAATTTGAATTTTATAATCCCTTCTATCGATGTCCACTAATCTATCCACAGTCATACCAACCCATCTGTCCATGCACCAAATAATTAAAGTAAAAGGACAACTACAGTGACCTTTCCCAAGATGGGCTAACAAATGTCTTCCTTGTGGAAGTATCGCTGGTAATTCCAGGCTTGTGTGCCAGGAGGATTAAAGTAAGCATTGGCATGCACTTTTGACATACCAAATAACCACAGTCAGCAATATTTTGCTTTTGTGTTTGTACTTGAGATGAGATGTCCTGTACCTGTTTTGCCTTATTACAGCTAATGCCCTGGATCTCCAGGTAGTTAAAGGAGTGTTCCACCTAAACAAAAAAGAGAGAAAAATACATTGGAAAGAGTGAAATATAGTATAATGTTAATAAAGAAAGAAAGAGTATCAGGAACACTATCCAGAGGCTTATTTTAGCGCTGTGATAGCTGTCTCAATAACAAGACTTGACAGTGACTGACTGACTGAAGAATGTGTGTAAAATAATGTTTTGTCCATAATTCATAGGTTAAAAACAAATTCTTACCCCGAAAATAAAATACATTTTAGTGTCTGGAAATAAAACCTAAACAACAACAATAATAATAATAATAACAATAATAATGATAATAATAATAAAACAAAAGGAACCATTTTTATCCATTTGTGAAAAGAAGCATTTTAGTTCAAATACAAGAAAAGCAGTAGTCTGCTTTTGCATACCAAAAAAGGACATAAACCAAAAATGATCCTCAACATGACTGTGGGGGAATCTTTTTGCCTGAGACTGTTTATATTACGGTAAGTAAGCAAGTAGGTTCCCGCACTTGCATCTCACATACACACAGCCTGAAGGCAGGCCAGGAAGCGAAAGCAGACAATTCCAGGTGGGAGTTGACTTTCCGAGGATTGGCTCAAAGATGAGTGGGGGGGGAGACGACGAGCAGACTGTCTGTCTCTGTGTGTGTTTGTGTGTGCATGGGTGTTGTGGGAAGCACTGTTCTTTCCACCAATGTTTTGTCTACACTCCACTGCATAAAAATGATCCTACAAAAGCACTATAATCAACTTTCTGTCATCTAATTGCGTTGTTTACAAAAGAGTGACACTGCGACATTTACATTTTAGAAAACATTTATAGAAACAGTAATTCAATCCCTCAGAATGATGTTTCATCTTTTCAGCTGATGATGTTGGTGAACTCATAGTTTAGATAGGACTTCATGCAAAAGTAACTTGTGATTTAATGTGAAAATAACTGCATCAATGCAATATAGAATGGGTTCAAAAAGACAATATTTATAATGCTACCTTTTCACAGCACGCCACAATATCTAACATATATTGTTGCCATATTGGCGCAACTGATTTCCAGCCAATGTTCCTGGAACATGCTGACACACAGAAGCTGACGGAAAAAAAACTCAATGTCCTGCCGAGACGACCAAATGCATTAATGTTTGCATGGCTCACACATACCACCTGACACTACTGCCTACAAGCAGAGCCACACTATTTTTAAATCAGTACCGCACACTTCATCAAGCTACACAATACAGTCAACCGCCACTTACCCGTGGTTTGGGAGCCGCAGATTCACCTGCTGTATTTCCGGATTTGTGTTTCCTTTTGTTTTTTTATCTTTATTTATTTTTTTCCTGCTGCTGTTGTTGTTGTTTTTTTAATGAGTGGGGAGCCAAACCCCCTTTTTTGTGGAATTTTTCCCCCAAATGTATTTCAACATATTTCACCTGGTGCCTATCTCCCAATGAATAGCAAAGTCCACTTTACTTAAAATCTGAATCGGAAGCCTTTTTTGGAAACAGGCGGGAATATTATTATAATTTTAAGCGATTGTGGCATGAGCAAAATCATCAAATGCACTGAAACATTTGTATGATACAAATAGTTGATCATTTGTTTCCATCGTTGTAAAATAAATATTGCTAGACATTTGGTCATATTATTGAACATGCTACTCACATAACACCTGAAAAACTAAATCCAAACAAAGGAAAGTGGAACAAAACATGATCTTCAGCTGCAGGCAGACAACGTTCTTTGATGCACCATCCTCTTCAGAACGAGACAATGTAGCTTATCCCTGCTAACCTTTGACACACTAGTGTGTGGGGAAGGGGGGGGGGGGGGTAGCAAGAAGTAATCTGGACTAAGGAAAAAGTGGTGAGGATCAGAGCAAAAAAAAAAAAAATCCGGAATGAAAGGTTTAAGGGACATCGAAGCAGAGGTGGTTTTACTGAGGGGATGTGGATTTATTCTAGCCTTGGACGTGCTTCTGAGTGAGTAGTTCATAAATCAAGGGTCTGACTTTTCAAATAAGGATAGTTGATAAACAAAAGAACTGTTGCACTGCTTAAATAAACATTCACGAAAGAGGGTCAATGTGAATGAAACAAGGATAGGGATGGGGCTATGGTAATATCCTTAAGACTACAGGTACGATTCAATGCAAAAAAATCATACAAACAAACAAAAAACAGTAGAACAGTTTTTAGAGTGCAGCAGAGTGTATGCGACTTATACTCAAGTGCGGCATAAAAATATTCAAATTAAAGCTCAAACTGAGCTCCCACTTTCTTTTGGAGGTTGGCAAATACTTTTGGTGCATTACCCCTGGTGGCCTGAATGTGGTAATGTAACCAAAGTATTTTCCAACCTCCAAAAGAAAGAAAACATGAAAGAAGAAATAGAAGTTGAAGAAATGGAGGTCAAAAGGCAAGATGAGGAAGAAATGGAAGACGTAGTAGTAGTCACCTTCTTCAACTTGCTAAAAAGTTAGGGGTAATGCACTAAATGAAAGAAAGTAGTAGAAGTGGCAGTCATAGCAACTACTATTGGTTCACACTACACCCATGTGCAGCAGAATACAATGACAATCAAATATTTTTCAAATTTTGTCATAATTTTCATGGGGGGAAAAAAAATCGAAATCTCTCCACTTACCTTGGTGGGAATGCGTGCGGTCAGGAGGTATGCTCGATGGGACGCAAGAGCCTGAGAAAAAGAATTAGAGGGCAGAATGAGTCTGTAAATACATGCTCTTTTGCGGTAAATACAGAGTCCGAGCAGGAAATGATACAGACGACAAGCGAGCTCTTCTGTTGACTCATCAGGAAAAAAATGCATGTGATAGGAAAAAATCTTGTCAAAGACAAAGAAAAACTTATTTCTCTGCTCACATTTGTTTTTGGAAAACAACAATCAATATGTTATGGACCAAAACAGTAACTGAATCATGATTAGTCCATTTGAAATAATGTCATGCTTAGACATGGAAATAAAATGTTCTATAATTGTTATTTTAAATTAGCACTAGTCAACCCATGTGAAAGCTGCAATAATCACAATTGTCACTCAGCACTGATTGGATATCAGTGCCATACTCTTTTGCCAATGGATGCAAAACAGTATCATCCTGCAGGGTGTCCTGTAAGGACGCTGTGTGTCTTTTGTTTACCAAGATAAGGAACCTTCACAATCATTCATCAGCATACCAGCCACACACAGTAGGGGCGAGATCTGTGTGTAATGAGAGATGCTGGAGATAAAACTGCAAGAACGTAATCAAAAGGTGGAAAAACCAATGACAGAGGAGAGGAGGAGGAGAATCCTTTCAACAATCCAGGTTGGACCCGCAGTGGTTTTTGTTTGGAGGGGATAGTCGAGAAAAGACAAAGGCAGACTAACAAGAAAAGCGGAGGCGGTTGGGGAACCTTTCTGATGTTGACAGCAAAGCAAAAGACTCCCTTTGGAGTAGGCGGAAAACATCAGTCAGCACCAATAACGCACATTAGTAGTAGTATCAGTCTATCTTTCCAAGGGAAACACTGATACAAGCCGTACACCACCCACCAAAACGAAATGACAAACTTCAAACCTTAAGATAAGTTGCATTTCCTTAACCCTTTTCCTCCCTGTCTTACAGTTCAGTTGACCAAAGTCCAGATTTGCAAATACAACATAGAAGCTGGCTCTGATAGTATCACTCAAACGGCTTGTCCTGAAATACCCGGAACATTACATAACGCAATATAAATCTATTGCAGTGTGATCAGATCAGGACAACTCTATTTCAAAGCCAATCTGGGAAGTATTCATCCAGACATAATGGCAGGAAAGGCACCCTGGAAAAGTCACATTACTAAGTTCTCTCTCTCTCTCAGTTTCGACAAGAAAGCATCATGATAATAATAATAACAATAACAATAATAATAATTAACTAAACTAATTGTTTATATGTAGTATGTCAGTTGACAATGCACAAATGTCATTTCAGTCCAATCAATGCTGGCTGTGGCTATGACCTACAAACCTCATTTAATTGAAGCCAATAAGAGCAAACAGACCTTGTCATAGTCCGCCACTCATGTTTAGCAAGTGGTATTTGTAATAAAACCATTTTACACTTCCAACACACTTCTTTGGCTCAGCTTGTTCAATGAAAGACAATGGAGTAATTTTGTTTCTTTTACAAGGTATATTCTATATGTTTGTATATTCTATGAACACATACAAATCAGAAGACTGGAACACAATGACAACAAAAATTAAATCATCAGTCAATACCATGACACTATTTACAAAGAAATATAAAGGTGATGATTGTATGCAATTAAGACTGTTTGAATGACCATGACCCTGACGTAAACTATCATTAAATTGAATGATGATGGGAGGAGCTTTCATGAGACCAGACTACATTGCTTGGTAATACCTCCCTTGGGATACATTATTCGGACTATTGTTATCTACAAATATGCTAAACCTTATAATGAAAAAAAAAATACATTGCTAATGGTGAAGCCTAATATCGCAATCGAATTCGGATTGACTAAAATCATTGTGGTAGTGCCCCTAAAAGTCTAAATGGCAGGATAATCTTGTTTAATTGTTTAAAAGGTGAAACAAAAACATAGAATTTCTAGATTCATTAAATTAAGAAAATAACCGGTGCCAAAAAAGACCTGGCCCGGTGTACTGAATGACCTCTGGCCAGTGGTGCTTACTTCGCACCTGATGAAGACATTGGAGAAGATCTTCCTCAATCTTCTCAGACCTCAAGTGCAACACACCCAGGATCAACTGCAGTTTACATATTAGCCAGGTGTGGGAGTGGAGGATGACAGCCTCAAACTATTACCCCGAGTCCACTCCCACCTGGATAAGGGGAGCGCCATGTCAAGGATTCTCTTCCTGGACTTCTCCAGTTCCTTTAATAGGCCAGTACTACTAGTGGGAGCTCAGGTGGAGGCTGAGGACTTGTACAAATATCTTGGGGTGTGGCTGGGTGGTAAACTGGACAAGTCAGCACACACCAGCCATCTGCACGAGGAGATGCAGAGCAGGATATACTTCCTGAGGTGGTTGCGGTAGTTCAACATCTGCAACAAGCTGTTGGAGATGTTCTATCAGTCTGCTGTTGCTAGTGTCCTTTTCTACACTATAGTGTGCTGGGGGAACAGCACATCCAAGAAGGATTCTTCCAGACTGGACAATCTGGTCAGGCAAGTGGTCGGCAAGAAGCTGGGCTGTCTGGGGGACATTATGGACAATGCCAGCCACCTTCTGCACACCGTCATCATCACTCAGAGGAGAATGTTCAGTGGGAGACTGCTCCTCCCCTAGTGTCGGACCAACAGACTGCTGAAATCCTTTGTTGCTCATGTCATTAAACTGTATAACTCAATTGGGGGAAGGAGCAATAGGAACAGGGACAAAGGGAGTCCTCACATGTTTGGGATACACAAGTGTAGTCGCTTCAATGCTTTATTATTATTGTTATTTATTTCTTACTCGACACTTTATTGCGATTGCTATGGACTTTTTTTGTTACTCTCCTCTTTGTTTGTTACTCATGTTCAATGTTCTCTTTTGTACTATTTTTGTGTGAGCTACTGGAACCAGAATTTCCTGAGGGAGCAAGCCCAAGAGAGGAATAAAATTGAGTCCAAGTCTAAACTTTTAGAAGTGTTGAGGGATTTGGCAATAATATGCTGAAAGTACTTAGACAGAATCAACATTTGTTATATAAAATAAATGTTTATAACATTTGCAGGTCTATATAATGGTCATTTTTTCTCAGAATAATAAAAAAGAACTCATTGGACATTTCACCTAACATTTGACAAAAGCCATCCCACTCATAGGTTTAAATTCCTTGACGTGTTTGCCTTCCTTTTGTGTTTATTCCAGAATCTGTTTCTCTATTTTCGAGAGCAACAACTGCCCATTGTTTAATCGAGTGCGGTCAAGCAGTGGGATTTTCTCATGCTCTCAGCCTGTATAAAATATCAAAATTAGTCCACTGAAATTCCTCAGGCAGATTCCCACATATTTGCATTGTTTCTGCATGTGTTTCTCCATTCCATGTTCTCCCACATAACACGGGCGTTTTTAAATGATCGTTTAATATTACGGTGCCTCCAACACCTCCATGACCATATTTCTTTGTGATCTAAGACTCAGTGTCTCTCCAGTTAATGGGAACACTACATAACTGACTAGCGCAATTTTCTTCCACACTAACTCGTTCTCTGCCACAAGCTTCCCACCTCGCACAGCTGCCAGATCATTTAGCGAACACAGGAAATGTGAAAGTAAAGCTCATTCTTTCTGCTTATGTCCTTAGATGACGCATAAGGTTTCAAACAATAACACCAGAAGTTGTGTGATGACTTTATTCATCGTTCTTCTCGAAAGCTTTATCTCTTAAGAAAAAAGAAAAAACAAAATTGTTAACAATCCACCAGAAACACATTATTTATGCAGTCTTCAGTAAGTCCTAATATACATGTTGAAGAGCAGGAGATACTTTCCAAGTCCCTACGCTTGTTGTCTACAAGATACGAGTGGCTGTTTTTCCACGTGAATACATTGAAGTCATTCACATACCACTAAGTGAGTCATTTAGTGAGTCATTTGCTTCACATTATCTGAGCTGTTAAGATTTCCAACAGTGAGTGCAAAGTACGACCCGGTATACGCATGCCAAAGTATTAAGACTCTGGAGAATTAATTTGAAAGTTGGCAGTTGCACTTCAAGACAGATAAGGAAGCTTCCTGGACTATTGGAGTCGACTAAAGTTTAAAATGTCCCATTGGTATAACTAAACAAAAGCCTCTTTTAAATTATGTTTTCACTATGATTGTGACTAACAAGAGACGCCGTACAAGCACAAGACAGTTTTTACCGAGGCAATTAATCTGACAAAATCATCACTAAGCACAGTGCTGCAGCCATGAAGAAAAAAAAAACTAATGCGTTTTAATTCTCTTGACCTAATTCACAAGTATTTTTAATAGTGTACCCAGTTATTGCTCCAAAAGTGGCATTTCTCTTTCAACTAGTCTGGATTTTGCTACATCCTTATAATTCTGTGCATTTGGTGCCCAGACTTAAAAATGTAGGGGGGACTATTCGCTTTTAGTAACTTTTACAACTTCACAGTGTAATGACCCCACAAGAAAAAAAAAAAAAACGCAGACTGGAAAGCAGACTGTTATTTTGTGTATGCTGGAAAGCAGCAGCAGTCGACTCACCAAGACTCGGTTCTCTGTCTTGTCTCCTTTGATCTCCAGTTTGACTCTTTTCCTCAGTGACAGCTTCACCTTCCTCCCTACTGCATCCCGCATGCTCTCTACACAAAGACAAAAGATTAAATGTCAGCGTTGGCATATATTTGAAGATAATACTGACAGCAGCGTTTCATAGATAAAAACATTCATAGATACCCACCGGCTTATGTCTAAATTCCGTCATTACAAATTATGCATTATTCAGTTCTGGATAAAGTATTTTAACCAAAGTGATAAGAAAGAATTACAGTGCAAAAGTTAGGATTTGTTCATGGATTTGTTTTATGTGATGCCTCCATACTGTCATAGTTTCATTTTAGGACTTGCACGTGGAACACAGACGCTCACGCGGTTGTGTTCCATTTCAGGGTTCATGTCAGTATTCGTCCACATGATGCGCATGATCTCAATTTTGAGCTTTGTGGGAAATTCTTCAAACTTTAGCGCACTAAAAACGATAAGGAAGCTGCTGCACTCAGCGTATGCTCTCTTCAGCCCGATTGTTCACGCCCAGGAGAAGCACCAAAATTGGCATGCTGGCCCAGAGAGCAGAAGTGGGTCAGCTGCCTCTCCAAGCTCTTCACACTCCCACTCATCCATTCCGAGGGAGGATGTACTCAAGCACATCTGTGCTGGCATGTGTATCTTTGCCTACAGGCTTCTTTGGATCAAAAGGAAACAATTAGGGAATGCGCTAAAAACAGTTAGTGCGGCTCTATCCAACATGTGAACTTGAATATTTCAAGAAGCATGAGGGGAAGTAAGCATTTTTCATTCATTTCCATCGCCGATTAATTTAAACTGAAACAGCAGTGCAGCCTGTGGATTGAGTTGCAGCATGTGCACTTTGTGCAATTGGGAAAATGAACCTCAGGCTCAAATTGACTCATGTTTATAGAGTCACGGCAGATACAAATTGGTGTACTTGATGTTATTGTACCAACGGCATCAAGGCAAGTGGATCACTACAAGTCAATTTATTTTCTATTGTGTTTGTTTTCGCATCAAAGGTTGGAGTTTTCATTGTCAAAATGAAAAACTAACAAAACACGGAAATGAAAGAGGAGGAAAAATTTGACTGATTGGCTGTTGACATGCACAATCCTGCGTCTGATTTTAGTAAATGTGCTCTCAGCTGATGACATGATCGACGTGAAATTTATCATAATCCTATTTTTGATCATTTAACCGCACAGCTTTCCTGTGTGTCACTGAGAAGTGATGTCATTGGGCAGGGCCTGTTATTTATTCACCACATTGCTACACCCATAATTGGGTTGCTCTGATCCAAAGTATTAATAAAATAGGCCACAATGACCCACATGCAATCATGCTCTTCTTTTACTGGCTATGAAAATGTAATTAAAGAAAATAAATCAAAATGAGCCAAAGGGTGAGAAAAAAAAAGCACTACAAAGACAAATAACATTGACATTAGAATATTGACTAAATGTGTATATCTCAATTTTGAGTGGACGGTTGATGTAGAATACTTGGAGTGGTATTTTGCTAAGATGATGCTGAATCACTGGCACCAGTGCACAAACGTTCCTAACAATGGTCATCGTCCACACAGCTCCTCACATGACTTGTGATCATGACAAATTCCTTAGTGTTCTCAATGCAGAATTTAGATTGTTTCCCTACAGCACAGCATAAATATATGATTCACGTCAGTGTGCAGATAACGCACAAAATGACCTAATATAGCTATTGAAGTCATCTCTGAAGTCCCTCCATACAATTTCCTGAACACCCATTCCCCTTTAAAAGGAGGAAGTGTTTGTCCATAGATGGGATGGAAAGTGCTTGTGCTTGCCCAAGATTGCACCAAGGTGTCAAATAGTAACTGCTTGGTCAAACAAAGAAAGTTAAACACACAGCTGCACAACTGGGTGAAAAGTAAATGTCCGGCGTAAAAGTCGAAACAGGTCTGAGAAGCATATCACATTCCCAGGACCAATCTGTGGACTATGGGCAGACACTCACGACAAACGGTCTACACCTCTTTGATGTTGTTTCTTTGTCATTTAAATACACAGAGCGCCCAAACAAGGCTATAGTATTTACTCCCAGGCTTTTGCAGGCCAAATCAAGTGAGGTTGTGTGCCAGATCAGGCCCCAAGGGCCTTGCGTTTGACACCACTTCTTTAGACAAGAATGTTCAGGCTGTCCACAAAGTACTTTTACAGTGTAAAAACTGCCTATCAACAGCAATTGAGATATCCTAATCAGACATGTTTACTCTGTACTAATAGTATTAAATTGCATTAAATTTGTATTTCAGGGACCATGTGGATTAAATGGGTTATGTTAAGAAGAGAGCAATTCTATTAATGGCCACTTCTCCAAAAAAAGGCACAATGTGCATTGTGATTTACGCAGAATCGGCAAAACTACAGGATTACATTGAGGACAGTTGCTTTACAATATATAATTTCCACAGATTTGTCTAACATGTGATTCTGTAATCAATTTGTTAAATTACACAGAGTTTATGAACATCATGAACATCATAATTGTAGATATCAAGGTCCTAAGAAATGCTTTTGTCCTTTACTAACATCAGACTTTTATTGCTTGTTACCCAACCTGCACCTTTAAAGTCTTGGAAAGGAATCTTGGTGTGCAATAATAATGATTGTAGATTGCACAATCTGTGTTACCAGCAGTAAAATCAGTTGTGTGTACTATTGAAGTCTCACGCAAAACAAATCATGCATGACTTCTAGGAAAAGTACTGCTCCACAACTGAGACAATCCCACTATTGTTTGCCACAGTCGGGCACAATGAGAAGCTGTGCAGCGTTGCAGAGGAACAACACACCGCGTTCCCGATGACGATCGCGTCGCGTGGGTTTGACAAGAGGGTTGAACACATGGCCACAAATGAGCTTTACTCACCCATGAGCTCTTTGGAGACCTCTGACATGTCTTCGTTCATTTTGTGCACACTTAAGTATCCAAACTAGACGACGATGAGGTTTCTCCCTTGGTGTCGGAATGAAGGCAAAAGCGGGAGAAAGCCAAGTCTAAGGTGGTACCACACTGCCGCCTCGCCGGTGCTTCTCTTGCAGGGTTACATGCTCCTCTCCCCCCGCACTGTCCGGACAATATTTCGGCGTGGATCGGTGCAGGGCATCGTTTTGTGATTCAAGCGGTTTTAGGATGGAGTGAGCCGGAGGGTGGCAAACGGAAAGTACACCGAAGGGATCAGATGTAGCGTATCTCCACAGGCATGACGGGACAACATCCTCTCTAGCTGTCTCCCTATCGTAAAGCTGTCTGTGGTTGTATCACGGCAGCCAATGGTGGAGACCGGGAGCCTAAGTCCCTCCCAGGCTGATGATGCGAAAGTCTGGGAGCCGATCGTGGCGTGGCAAGAGGGGGCGTGGTTGCGCTGCTGTCACTGGCTGCTCCTCGGGTCAGAAAGACCGAGTTAAGCTCCTCCAAACCTCAGGCGGCGTAAATTAAAGCCGTGCTATTCAACAATTAGTTTCTAATAATAAATGCATTGAAGCCGAAATAACTATAAAGTTTGGCAAAAGATGTCGTTTTCAATCTTAAAAGACAACAATGTAAACATGTCTGCTTTGCAAGCGTTTTTCTTCAGGACAACTAATAAAGTGGAGAAAGGAGAGAGTGACATCTTGTGGTTGTTAAGTGAATTGAATTGGAGGACCCCTATATAGCTCATCATATAACTGCAATTTTTACACAATTGCAATTGCACTAATTTGGTATGTTTATTGTGAAAAGTACACAATTAGTCAAATGAGAATAAATGCGTTAAGGTACAGTTTGATTGCTGCCTTTCAATCCCTTCGAGTGTCTTGTACAGCTTCGTTGCCACAGAGTTTAGCTGACAAGCTCTCAGCATGTGTGGTAACATCTTCAGCTCCTTCTCTGGGACTATTTGGAGCCAACGTTTGATATGATGCAACACATGACGTCGTGACTGATGCCGAGTCAAGAAGTGCATGGTGTTTCTTTCCATCTCAGACTTAATATATCTGTTGGGAAATTGATATTTGTTAAATACTATAATGAACCAACCGTGAACAATTCAGAGTACTCAATAGATTTTGATATGGACTAACTTGTTGAAAAAGCTCCTCGTTTTCACTGAGTTCATTCTTTGCATACCAAAGAATCTTGACAAGAAGCTCCTGAGCAGCTCACCTGAAAAGGAAAGCCCAAGGATGAATGCAAGTATAATCTAGGATCAATCATGACACTGCCGCTCAGGTTACGCTTTTTTATGAGCTGGGCGGCGGCCAAAGGCATGGATCGAAACTTGCTCTAAAAAGAATCCATTCATTCATTTGTGAGATAACAAGAAAACACAAAATTTGGATAAAGCCATTACATTTTGTTGCAGTGTGAATCCAGGATTACCATTCATACTTACACCATGTTTATTTCTTGGTTTAGGATTACCTAAAAACTATGACAATTGTCACACACCTTCACGGCACAAAGGCCAAGGAAGAATCTCTTGAAATGTTGAATCCAGGATTGTTCCGATCATTACTCCACCAAGGTTATGTTTTTACTGTTTATTTGTTATCTGATTGAAGCACAAATGGAATTTAGACATCCATCTATCCATCCATTTTCTGAACCGCTTAGTCCCCACGGGGGTCGCGGGCGTGCTGGAGCCTATCCCAGCCGTCATCGGGCAGTAGGCGGGGGACACCCTGAACCGGTTGCCAACCAATCGCAGGGCACACAGAGACAAACAACCATTTGTTTTTGGAGTGATCAATCGGCCTACCAAGCATGTTTTTGGGATGTGGGAGGAAACCTGAGGGCCCGGAGAAAACCCACGCGGGCTCGGGGAGAACATGCAAAACTCCGCACAGGGAGGGCCAGAGGTGGAATCGATCCCGCACCCTCCTAACTGTGAGGCGGACGTGCTACCCAGTGCTCCACCGAGCCGCCGGAGTTTAGACATATTTTGGGCAAATGTAGGTGGGAATTGTCTATAAATCTGAACAATTTGCTTCTGATCAAAATTAGATTTGCCCTTTGCCTCTGAGCTCTCCTGTTTTTTCCGGTTTCAACGTGGTTGGGGGTCATTGCTAACAGCAGTGCTTCAAGTAAAGTGTGTCAACATGCTGTGTGAAAAAGGTTGCCTTGAAAAATAACTGAAGCTGGAATAGTGCTGATAACTATCCGAATGAACGTGTCCAATCAAACAAGACTCCGAAAATGTTATGGGCTGAAGTACAGGACAAAATTACCTCCATTTGCAAGGTCCTCACATCGACCACAGAACATGTCATGGGCTTCAGAGCCATTGAAGAGCACGAGCTGCTCGTTGGTGCACTCCTTGTGCTTGGCACACGCCTCCAATGACGACGAAGAGGCGGAGAAGAAGCCATTGGAGCACTTTTGACACACTGTGTCATTTTCTAATGTACCTAAAAAAACATCTTTACATTAGGGTCATAGAAATAGGCAATATCAGGTACACCCTCGCTCAACCAGTATGGGGCCTGAGCTGAGATTCAAACCCAGATCTAGGTTAGGAAGCAGACATGCATACCACTAGTCCATTTGGTCATAATAATTTCCCAGGAGGAAAGGTTTTGATAAGTTATTGTGTGACCTATATACATATTACCCCCTATCCATCCATTATCTGAACTGCAATCCTCATGAGGATACCTATTGAAAAAGAAATCATAATTTTACACAGTTCTTGGTGATCAATTAATTTAGGCAGCAAAAAATATAGAAGAGCTGTTTGGGAACTGAAAAAGCTACTCTTTTTGGTGGCTCTCGAATAAAGTTGAGGATAAGCGGTTTAGATAATGGATGGGTTGATCAAATGAAAAAAATACATTAATTAATTGCCAAAATAAAAAATGACTCAAAACAAAAATGGGTGCAAAAAGCTACAAATTACTTTTAGCTGTTGTAATTAAAAAAAAAGTAATTACATTATTTTTTAGACAATTGTATTTACTAGCTTCCCAAAACACTTAAAAGGATTCAAATATGCACCTCGAGTAAGAACGCCGTATCCGTGGGTGCACTTTGAGTGTTCATTGCAGTAATCATCCGTCTTGTAGTAGCCCTCCTTGCAGCGACACACTCTATTGTTGCGAGGTCCACATTCGATCTCCACCTCCTTGTCGCCGGTACAGTATTGGTTGCAGTAGAGACATTTGGGCAGGTAATTCCACAGCTCCGTGAAGTGTCCATCCCTGCACGGCACGCACTGCGTTTGCTCGGCGGCCGTGCAGTGAGCGGACATGCGCGTGCCGGGCGGACACTTGTTGCACGCGAGTATCTCCCCGGTGGATGGATTTTTGTATTCGAACGTGGGAGGGGACTCCGTTGGCGATACTTTGCCGTGAACGCCACACAGTAGCAGCAGCAGCAGGGACGGCAGGCACAGCTGAGGAAAAATTGAGCGTGAAGTTATCTGACGATTACAAGTGACTTTGAACGCAACGCCATCCTTCTACTTACCATGCTGATGTTCTCTGTGTTGAGGTTCTCATGCGTGCATTTGGATGCTTTGTCATGCACTTATATAGTGGCGAGCGAGGAACACGTTACATTTCTCTCTAAAGGTCAAACCACTTCTACTTCGAGTATAGGCTTGGTTGGGAAGTGTTTAACAAAAATGCACAATTGAGGATAAAAAAAAACTTGATGTGTCCACACACACAAAAAAAGTTCTGAACTGATCCAGAGATTTTGCAGATCCCCAGTGACTTTGTCTAAAAACAACAAGAGTTGTTTTTGGTGACTATGGTTTTCAAGGAACAGAGAGAAGAAATTTAAACAAACATATAAACAGACACATTTATGATGTTTAATACATTTTTCAATTAACTCTTTAAAAATGTGGTCAAAATATGTTTGATCAATGAACATCCATATAAGATTTTTTGCTGTAAAAAAATTCATTGTTGTCAGGTTGGGATAAATCATGAGGTTCTTTTGCCTCATAGGGAATACTTTATGTTGCAAATACTGGTTCCTTGCCCTTTAAAAGCCGAACAATATGTTTATTAATCTGGCTGGAGTTTGCATTGGGGTAGAACTCCACTGAACAATATTTTATAATACTTTAATTACACTACTTTGTGTACACAGTCTGCAAAGAAGGTTTGCACAGTCAGATGAGTGAGATGTGAATTTACAAAATCATGCAAATTTAAGAAGGACATTTTGGTTTCCAACTTGCTTGTTTGGAGGAAATTCTGAATAATGAGTCACGCCGTCTGTGATGATGATGGTGACGATAATGATGAGTCAGCTATGTGTAGTGTGGCTCCCGTGCTGAAGAAGCAACATATAGCATTTTTTTCCGCTGAATATAAAGCAATCATTCATGACTGACATTGTTGTGCCCCATGCTCATAAATGCCTGTTTAAGAAATTTTAAGTCACAGGAGGAAAAAGTCCAAACTTTTATCAAGCAATGCATTTGTACAAATCATTTGGCATTAGTGTTATATACAACAAAGTTCATAATATTAAAAGTGAAAAAAATAAACACATCCCTTCAAAAATTTGCAGCATTTAGAATCCAGTATTTCTCATAAAGCAATTAAAAAAAAGCCTTTACATGGAATGGAAAACTAAATTTCCATTTTCTTAAATAGTACACAATTGTACATTCATAAAGCTGACAATTACATAATAAAATTCCTATAAGCTTCACTTGCCAGCAGTCACAGACAAAAGCAAGAAACGAAGGACATACAGGTATAGCTCTTACCTGGATTTGATTATGAAATCAAATCCTTCCTCTCAAATTCAGAGAAAGCAAAAAGAAAACCACTCAAATTTGCTAGCCCACTTTTCATAAAATAGTACTATTTACGTTTTAAATAGTTTCAATATTTCTTTTCACAGATTCAAATGACTCCAATGAAATATTTTCCCCAAAATTACGTTATATGTAATATAAATGATCATATACAATTCGTCTATGTTCATTATATTAATAATATTACATGTAATCTAATAATATATGTAGTCATATTTATGGATTGAGGGTTAGGTGCAGCAACAGGTGGATTTTGTTCTACAATGTAATAGCTATAAATTACAACACATGGTAAACCTGTATTGCGCAAGGAATTATAGGTCAAAATGAAAATATCTCAAAAAGCCTGATGTGCAAGAAAAAAAAAAGTAAAGACATACGAACATCTCTGATGAAAATATGCTGTTGACCAGTGGAATTGTAATTGCCTGGGATTACTATGTGTGTAGCTCAGCTACTTAAGTAGCATCCTACACTCTTGATGCCATCATGAAACCCACTTTAGGAATGCACACAATAATAATAATGTTATAATAATGATAATAATACAGACCGACAGCAAAACCTTACAGAGGTAATGTTAATTTTACATTACAAATACAGCTTCTGTATTGGATCCATTGGATTTAGGTGTAATTATAACGAATCACTTTGTGTGTCTGCCTTGAAGTTTAGTGTTAATTGAAACTAAGGATGGGCATAAAAATCAAGTCAATCTAATTTATCATCAATTGTGTGGAATTCAGTGATTCAGCTTCATGAAGTGCCTCCCAACAGTCAAGGCGCTGTTGGTTTACGGCCAACTAGTTTGAGGTATGAGGAAGAACATGATGCAAGATATTGGAAACATTATTCTACACAATAATAAACAGAAAACAGGAGTTCAGAACAAACAGAGTGACATTTTTCCCAATCATCCATTGATCATTTTTTTTTATAGCTTTTGTCCTCATTTGGGTTCGCAGGTGGGCTGGAGTCTATAGCATCTGACTTTGGGCAATGCACCCTGGATTGATTGCCCGTCACTCACATTTAGACAAACAACTATTTACACTCACTTTCACGCTTATGGACAATTTAGTCTTCAGTTGACCTAACATGCAGTTGATATGCATTCATTCATGCATTCTCCATAGGCTGGATTCAGGATTAGAACCATGAAACCTCAGAAGTGCCAGGCAGATGTGATGACCATCTTCTCGACCATTCAAAAATGAAAAAATAGCTGACGTAACACTAATTAGACTTTGATTTGCCCCATAGTCTCATAAAATAAATTTAGTCTAATGCCCATCCCTAAATGAAATCTTGCCCTCATTCATTGAACGGCTTAAGCGTTTTAAAACACAACTCATCCTGCAGCATGCTAATAAACATCTTCTCATACGTCTTGCGTGTGGACGTAGATCCGATAATGCGGCTGATCTTCTTCAGGCCCTTCTGAAGATACCTAGGTGCGCCTTTGTTGCGGAGCACCCTCAGACTGTGAGAAAGACCTTTGACCAAATCCATGTCAAAGTTGGCGGTCTTCCAAAGGTGGAGGAGCTGCAGCATGTATTGCTTTGGGAGACAAGTAGCCACGAGCGCCAACACGTCCTCCCGATGAACCTTTACCCCGGGCAAGCTGTTCGTGACCTCTAATAGGTCGCCCAAAGTTACGTTTTTCAGGCTGTTGCAGCGGGAGACCTTCCGCTCGCAGCTATTCACACCTGGATGAAAGAGAAGAAACATGCAGGCTGTAAACACAGTCATAACGGAAACACAGATTTTGGTAGCAACAGATAATTAATGCACTCTAAGCATTATACTTATAGAAATTAGATCTTCATGGGTATTTGAGAGAATTGATATTGATGCAGTTAACTTAGAAGAAGGTTCTGTCAGCCATGCATGCCATCTAATTTCTGATAATAGAACAGCCACAAGAGGGCACTAGTGACCAGTATCGGTAACTGGTATTGGCAGCCTTCTTTAGTACGCGATACCTTGAAATAAAGCTGGCATCGGCCCAATACCGATACTTGGTATCGATACTTGTCCATTTCTAGCTTTCAGTACTAGTTATGGGCCACTACAATGGCAGCACTTCACAGACCTTAGCGTTTCCCATTTTGAAGCAATTTGCTTATTTTAAAATTAACACAAATCTGTACCTTATTATGCACAACTTAACACGCACACACGTGTACTTTTCAAAAATGAAACTATTTAAAGTACAGAAACAATAGTTTTATAAAAATCACAAAAACTTTGTGTCTGCACCAACTTAAAACGGAATCAGCTTTACACCAAAACTAAATTTGCAACAATTAAAGCAATTCAAGCAACCATAAATTCAGTGTGACATGCAAAGCTTTTAAATTATGATCAAAGTTGATGACTCATTTTCTTCCAAAACGACTTTCATACCATTGTTTTGAAAACACGGGTGTACTGTTTTGTAAAATATACGGGATTGCGGTTGAGCAAGAGAGTCACCAACTGAGAAAAGATTGCAAAACAATTCAGAACGTCAAAGATGAGTAGGCTTTGGTATCTAGGTCAAGTGTCAAAAAAATTATTTTTATTAATAAAAACAATTGGGATAACGCTATTTATTATTATTAGTAGTAGTAGTAATAGTTTTAATTATGATGATTATATCGTAGTGACTGGTTTCATGTTCCACTCAGAACAAATGAAGCTCAGGTGAAAATTTACAGTGCAGTTTTATTTAAGCCTGCAAAATTCTCTTGTAAAATCCTGGAGCGACTGAAACACTTTTGTCATCTTGGAATACCTTTTATGATGCCATACAACTTGTCCTGGTCCTTGTTCTGCTGCCTCCACAGCTTCAGCAGCTGGAAGACTTGCTGCTGTGGTGAACAGGCCTTCTTCAGCCTCTCCACACTCTTGCCATCCACCCTGCGGCCCGGAAGACTCTCCAGTAGACGCTCCAGGGGCACGGAAGACAGCTGCAGGGAGGCAAGCGACTGGAAGACTGCCTCCTCACACAAGAGCACATCTGGAACAAGAGAGCAAATAATAGATTTAATATTTATAGAAACATAATCAGGGAGCTACATGATCTCACTTCATTATTATTGTCATTCCACACGTGAACAAACTGCTTCTTATAAAATACATTTGTTTTCCTGGAATTAAGAGCTGATTTAGAATTAAAATGAGTGCATAATATGCAACACACAAGATTTAGATGCTGAAATATTGCCTATTTGTGGTATCATGCGCCATCACTTGATACAAATTTGCATGAAAACCCATTCTGTCATTCATTTTGGTTCCAGTTTTGTTTTACGCAACTACATATTTTTTCCTTGAAGCTTTGCCTAACTCTGGCTTCGATTTGACTGTACTTTCCAGAAATGATGCAAAATGGTACATTACAGAATATCCAGAGTTGCATTTTTCACTGCGCAATACTTTGAACTCTTTCAAGAATGTTTACTACATGATTCGTTTCCAGTGGGATTTACATTAATTTACATTAAATTGGGATCAAGATTTGACATGCAGTGTGAATCTGGTCAGAAAAGAGGACTAAATAAAAATTCCCTGTGGTGAGGAAGAGAAACTACACATTCCAGACTAATTTTAGCTGCAACCCGTGTGCAATGACGTGTATGAGGCGACAGCTGATCTGTAAAATGAGCTCAGGTCTCACCTGTATGGCACAAAGTGTGCCGATGAACACAATCAACGGCCATAATTTGGTCTTGACTTCCACAGATGCTGTCTGAAGTGGATGTTCCCCATCGCAGTGTCTTCAGGCCTGAATCTGTGCAGTTTCTGTGGGGTCGACATGGTTCTGTGGACGAGCGGCTACTGGAGAAATGACCAGCGGGGCATTGCTTGCACACAGTGTCACTCAATGGTGTACCTGCAAGGAATCAGAGACCAAGCAGTCATGTAAAGGAACAAAAAGGAATACAAAGAAGAGCTTTACATGGAGGTCCTGTGACAATGTGCAATTATATATAAATAAATTATTTTTGGATCAGTGAAGTGACATTGTGTAGTTTCCCATGGCACACTTGTTGATGTCCCATGGCACATTCTGGTTGGGAATTACTATTATTCTAGAACACTGAATTAGTTGAGACGTGGTTTCCATGAAAATGACAAAGATGATATTATTTTTTATTACATCCCAAATGATTTCAGATGCTGTCATTTTGGGTCAAATGAGTACATATTGTTGTTTTATGGAAAGGAGCAATGATGTGATTCTAAGAACGTCAACCACAACATGAGACTTTGTCATTATGAGAGTGAGTCACACCACTGTAGCAGCTACTTAGTTGGTTTATTTTTGTCATATGTTTGGGGCTTTTTATTTTGACTGGAAACAAGATTAATTTGCTTTCAATTCAGTGGAGCCTCTTCAATCAAATGCCTCAGAAAATGAACTAATTGACCCACAATTTGACACAAGTGTACCAGTGGTGACAAAGAGGAAAAACGGTACACACATCTCTGTCAACTATTTTTTTTTTTTTTTTTAATTATTACAAATGTTTCATGTACAAATACGTTACATTGATTTTTGGACAAATCCAAAGTAAAGTAGCATAAAATCCTTAATCCTTATCAAATTCTTACAAACTAGGGCTAATTTTAGTCTTGTCACAAATCTCCAGTCAATTATATGCTCTTATTGATATGTAGGTGGGTTGATTTTTTTTTTTTTGTAAAATCATATAACTAGTCATAATGTGTGATCCTGGTTTGGCCTGCTGTGTGTTTTATGTTGCTCACTTTTCTTCTGGGAATGGTCAAGGAGTTTATGTGAATCCTCAGACACATGGGAATTTCGAGGAAAAGTTCTAGGCCAAGGTTTGATGATTTGAAATGATTTGTCTGCTTTGCGTATAAGTCACATTGTGTCATGTTGTGTGTCACAATCACATCCTCATTTTGCATCTTGAAACTAAACACGTGAGATATCAAAGTGCATTAGTCAGTTTAAAACGCTTGTTTCGCTTCGTTTTAAACAGTGTTATACTTTTGACAACACGCTTGGCCCTTTGTGACCAGCACAAGTCAGGCGTAAAGTACGGTCAGGTCAAACTTCCAATCTTCTTGTCAGTCAACAGCAAAAGGGCACATTAGGTGGCCTAGTGGGAAGAAGCTGAGTCACATCAAGGCAGCAAAGCGTTGGTTTTTGCTCATCTTGTGGTCTTAAGGCTTGGACCACATTTGTGCCCATTACATGAGGAACCAAGCAGCTTAAGGAAGGGGAAACCCCAGTGATGCTGTGCCACATCGAGAAAAGTTGTCTCCTATTTTACTATGGCCTTGTGCGAATTACAGGGTAATAAGAATAGAAGGTAAGTGTCAGCGAGGCATACTGTATTTAATGCAAAATGGGTTCCAAAGAAGATGAGACAGATTTGTTTATGCAAAATAACAGTTGATGCAAACCACGATGACTCGATAAAAGACTGAGAGTTCGGAGACTTCATAAAGAAACGTATGAAATAGGGAAATATGCTCAAATTTACCTTATCAAAGTCAGATGAGTGCACCTTAGTAATGTTTGAAAATAATAGTAACATGAATAACAAATTCTGATATACAAATAACATGTCAAATGCAAAAAGTCAAATTGACCCGGAAGCGGAGTTTTGAACGTGTCTGACACCCAAGCATGAATGCTTTGAGGAAGTTATCAAGTGGTTGTGAGGAACTTTAACCATTTGACGTGCTATTTGTGACTTCTTCTTTTTAATTATCATCACTTCACATGCAAAGAACAATCTAAACTATTAGTTCAGAATTTGTAAGTGTAACACAGTGACCGTACTAAAGTAAAGAAAAAGATACCATATTGCAAAATGAACAAATAAATCACAAGTAAAATAAACAATTAAAAAAAACTAAAAAATAAAAATTCTCCCAAAAACAATATGTTTGTTCAATCTTGCATCATAATAGAGCGCAAGTCACTTTAAACATTTTAGATTAATCAATAATTTGTAAAAATAACATACACGAGTCTTACGTCTTAGTAGTGACAAAATGAATCAAGGTCACTTAATCGTTCAGGTTGTGAAATTGAAATGCAATCTCGTTTACCTAAATCCGTCACCCCATAGCCGGGTGGGCAGGAGCTGTGTGTGATGCAGAACTCGACCACGAGGTGGAAACCTGCCGCACACTCGCACACTCGGTCGTGGGTGCTGTTGCATTCTTGTTTCACCAGCTGTCTCTCTTTGCATACCTAAACATGGAGCACACAACCCAGCATTGTCACAGGCCTTTAAGTGGAGAATGTAGAAATGGTTCTTTTGAGTCGCGGTGCAGGTCATGAAGGTGCTGCATTACAAACCGCAGCCTTGAACAAAAACTTTGATGAAAGACATGTAATAAAACCATCCTCTGGATTTCTAAAAGCAACACAATATAGCATAGTCATGCACATAAGGAAAAGATCTGAGACCACGAATATTTCAAGTAAAAAACTAAGCTGAATAAAAATACAAACGCAACGTCGGAGGAATTTCGGACAAGTTCACATAAGTGAAGTAACAGACTTGTGTCCACAGCGTGTGTGTGTGTGCAGGAATTTTAAACAGAAAAACAGGTCTTTCTGAAAACTACAATGTATAGTTTTTTTGTGCTAAAGGTAACAAAAGTACTCACACACTGTTCTTGGGCAGAAGTGCAGATAATTGTGCTTAAAATGACTCCTGTCAAGTCAAAAATGATCTTGACATTAATGTTTTTGATGTGGCCGCATTTGTCCAAAAACACTATTCTGAGTAATCATGCATTTGTGGAATATGAATCAAGCAGCAAAATCCACCCGTTTTTATCCACCTGTGGGAGGTGGCCATTATGCCAATTGCTCTTGACTGAAAATGACACCACAGTGCCTAAAATCTAAGCATGTGAACATGACATGACCAAATAAAAAAAAAAAAAGGGGAGCCATGGTTTGTCAATACTTAAGCACTGAGCAACTGCGAGCAACTGTGTGTCATTTTCAGTCAACAGCAAGTTGCAAAATGGCCACCCCCTGAGATGAATAAAATACATTTTATGACTTGACTTCCTCTTGAAGTTTTTGACTTGACTTTCTCTTGAAGTATAAATTTGTAATTACAAATGGAGCGTCACCAAGTAATTGTACTTTGTTACTCCCAGCACTGTACCCACCAAAGTGCAGTATTGGCACGAGTCCCCCCAGTGCCAGCTGTCTGCAAAATGCCTCTCTGGACAGGGTTGGCACTCTGTGGCCCTCTCAGCAGTGCAGTGTTTCTTCACGGCCGTGCCAGGGGGACACTGGTCACACAGGAGGAGGTCGGAGGTCACCGGGTCTCGGTACTGGTACTTGGATAGCTCAGCCTGCTGCTGGAAGGCCCAGGTGAGGGAAGTTGTGAAGAGCTGAAGCAAGGATGAAAATGATCAACACGTGTGATGGAGAAAACCATCTCGAGCACATCTCGTCTTATTTTGGCTCCAACATGAAATATTTCTGAATAGTAGAGCTGTGGCCTGCCCAAGGCTTCCAGTAAGAGTGAGTTGAAGGAAAGGTCAGAGCTGTAAAGTTGTAGCTCCTGGTGGACTCGCTGGCCTTCGGCCAAATGCTGTGCTTTAAAGAGCCTGAGAAGAAACTCACCATTGAGATGAATCGCTCCGTATGAGTTACTTCATTACTGGCGCCGCTCAAACAACAATTAGTCACATTGTATTGATGCCAAACAAGCTGTAATTGTTGTCGTATGATTTCATTGTGCCTGTTAATCTTCATTATTTTTCACTGCTCCTTTGGCATATTTTCGTCATAAGCTAAAAACTTTCTGGACGATAAATTTAGTGAAGGCAGATGTTTCACTCCAGCTAAAAGTTTAAAGGGGACATTTCGACTCGATAGCTTGTTTACAATAATTGCTGAAGCGAATGTACATTGTGAGTTTCTTCATGATGATACGTGCCACATATAGCAAATTTGTCAACATGTAGTTACTTGGTGTGTATTTGCTCACTTAGATGAACTGACCGCTTACTAAAAAATATGATTTCCTGCATATGTGCATCAAAGACTGGCTATCACTATGATTCTTATTTTACTTTGGTTTATAAGGCAACCAGAGCATTGTAGAATGTTAAATAAAATGAAAATTCAACATTTTATATGGTACTTAGTTTTGTGGCAGTGCAACTGAGAGAAAATGCAAATGCTCTGAATTACACTGCCGGTGATTAAACTTGAAAGCTGCGGCTTATATCAACTGTCTTTCGCAAAGTGATTATAATCAAATATCCGATAAAAATGCATTGCTGCACGCAAACTATATACATTACCCGAGACCAGATGTCGCTAGTCTCTTTCACCCTGTCAGTCATTTTTTTTTTTTTTTTTTTGCCAAAGTCTTGTGTGTCAACCGGGAAATCTGCCGGCTTCCCGCATAGTATCAGAGGCGGAACAGAGCCTGCGTGTTGCCAGCGAGCAGATTGTGAGGTTTAACACCCGAGACTCACTGTCAACGCTTCTCAAAAACGAGACAAAAGCCAAATTCATAAAATCAATCGATCTTGCATGCCGTTCATTCCATACATTGTGTTATCTTTTGTTGAACACCAGAGTAAGACAATGTATCGCTTAGATGGAATGAAATTAATGTTTACAAAGATGTGCATGCTCTACTGTTAATGCCTCTGAATATGTGGCTGCATCATTTGAAGGCTGCATTTGAAGGCTGATGACATTGTAAATGCTTCCGAACTAGAAATGCAGGCCACAAATGTGGCTTTCTTTTCCCACACCCCACTGCATTCCTGGGAAATATTTCACTGTGGCCATTGGCCTACTAAGGTGACGAATTTCACTGACAAAACGGAATTATTGAATTTGATATTACATGTGCCAGAAATGCACCTGCACACCAGTAAAGTAAGAGTAAGGAAACCACCATAAATCAGTAGAAGTGAAGTGATTATCACAATCATTCTAATTTTCACACGTACAAGCAATTTAGAGCAGGGAGTGCTCAACATTTTTGTGTCTAAGGAAAAATTTTCCAGGGACCCTTCATAATCCTAACGCCAATTAATAACATGACATAGACGTCAAAGCATCTCAGGTACTTCTTGTTTCCCTTTCACAATAAGTCGGGCTGTGCTTCAAAGAGTTACACCACAAGAACCACTGATTTGGAAATGGCATAAAATATTTGGGGGATTGTGTGAAAAAAAAATTCCAAACAGAAAATCTAGAGTCGAGATCCCAACCCATCTGAATTCACTAACCATTGATTGACTATCACTAGAGGAATATTCTGCCATACATCAATCGTATTTATTATCTAATTGGCTGTGAATTTTCCTGAACAGTTCACAGTAGACTTGGAAAAGAAGTCAGCGTGTTTGACACGCAGCCACGCAGACCGTGAAGGACACATGCAGACCAGATGTCAGCCGACAGCCCGCTTCCTTTCTGCTACAGTATTGGCTCTGCGGACTTTCCCGTTGGCTGAGATGCGTCCTCGTTGTTAAATGGGCCATCGTCGCATGTGACTGCATACTTTGTAACATATTTGTTTCTTCTTATTTAAATTCAAATACAGCAGGCAGCTCTCCTCACATATTGTGCATGTGCATGTGCAGGATAATATGTTGCATGTGTGGGCAATGCACATGTGTGTTTATATGTTATGGCTGTGGTACGTTCTGTGGTCGCCTCTCCTGGCTGCTGTTTGTTGAAGTAACTGTTGGAGGTTACTGCTGGGCTTTCCCCATTCACCACCACAATACAAAACACTCGGTCCTACTATTTTATCACCATGCACCACTGACCTCTCCCTCTGCTGCGTGTTTGTATTTCTTCTTAAGCCGCTTACCTCAAAGAACACACCACCTCAAGAATATAAATCTGTGTCAAACCGGACGGAGTATTCTTTCTGTATCTGAGGTCAAATGTGTGTTTTGTGGTACTTTTGGTATAGGAAGAACAATAGGTAGAAAAAGTCTTTTTTATTTGGTTTTGATTAGATTTGGGTTTCTTTCATCTTATGTCTTCTTGTGGTTTGTGTCCTGTCTTGAACTTTAGGTTTTTTGTTTTTCACATTCCGTTATGATTTGGGTTTGCAAGTACAGCGAAGTAGGAGAAACAACGTAGTATTGCAGGATGCTCTCAAACCAAAAAAATAGGTTTGGCATTTCCAACTACAAAATTAACAGAAGTCCAAATATATGCAAATCAGCAAACCAAAATTGGGAACAAGATCAAACAGAAACAGAAGTAACAAAAAAAGTGAACCTACCACAACTGAAAGAAACCAAGGAACTAAATACAACTGTTGAGACAATGAGGAACACCTAATTGAACACAAAGGCAGTAGGCCGATAAGAACAGGTGGACGCAAAAACCTACTGAACCTGATTTTAAAAAAGGGAGGAAGTTGGTGTGCAGTATGCGTTCTTAATTAAATGCACATTTGGTTTTTCATCTTCATAAGAAGGCGGAAAAAAAACACTCAATCCTCTTTTCCGTAGCGTTGAAGGTCAGCGAAAAGATAATAAAAACAGATTAAAGGCTCCATATTGGAAACCGAAGCTCCAAAAACTGAGTGAGCTCAGTGTTTTCCTGACAAAACCCATCAACCTCTCACCCAGATTGACTTGGTGGCCCATACCGTGACTGCATGTTTTGTTTGTACGAGCATGGGTGGCCCTCACCGGGAATCAAATTCATAATAATCGAGGTCGTAAATTAAGAAGGCTATTAAGACACGAGACCTCAGCCAATCAATCTAAAGAGTATAGAGAATCCCTGACAGAGTGTGACCCCAGTTTACCTAATCTGGTTACAGTTACAGCCGTCACATCGATAAGTCACACTGAGTTCACTGGCATGTGCTCACGAGCACATGTGGAAATGGTCACGGTCGCGCTGATTTTGTCAAGTTTCACACAGCGCTCTTTGGACTGAGCCCAGTCACAGTGACAGAACAGGCACGATGCACGGAACAGAGATGGAAGACAGCGCATGCATTCCGGGAAATGTTAAGATGAAATAGCAATGATAGGATTTGAGTAATCCATTTTGAGACATGTCGAAAAAAAGTGAATCGTTCAATTGAATCCTTCACTGGTTTAGTTATAAGGATATGATGAAAGCCATGTGGACTGGTAACTTAAACATTTGGTGAGCAGACTTGCAGAACTGTATCCGACCACTTGGGAGCAGCAGAGAAGGGGCATGATAGGGAGAACAGAATTGAGACCCCTGGCCGTTACGTCTGCATAAATTTGCTTTTAGGATGGAGTTATTTTGCATGAGGGTATTACAGCTTCACCACCTTGGCAAACACTATGGCAGTAATGAATATCATTCCTAATAGACGTCTGTTAATATTATATTCATGTAATCTCAGAAGGCATGCAGTGGATTGTGGTTAGTAAATCTGCCTCACATTTTGAGGCTTGGGGTTTTAAATGTTGGTGGGAAGTTAGCATGTTTTCACTGTCCTTAGATGTCTTTTTTTCTTTTTTTTTTTTTTTACTTAGGGCTGACTGATTTAAATGTGTAGGATTTCTATCACTCAACATTGCAATTGTGATGTAATATGCTTTTTTATTTCAAATGCATCTGACGAGTATTATACAGTATAATTTCATATTATTATTATTATTATTATTACATTTTTTTAGTATCTAGCTGGAGATTTTAGTTGCCAAAGGTGTTTGATAAGTCCAACCAAACTCATCCGAGCATAACTTCATGGGTTGACTGCATAGGCACAATCACAGAACCAAAAATGACTTGCCCCAAACTGTATGAAGCAATATTCATTTATTGAGTCCACAATGTCTGGTGTTATGTTTTAATGCTCCCCGGATGAACCCACTATGAATGCTCCTGTTTTGAAGAATGGTTGTCTTCCATTATGCCCTGTGGCATGTGTCTACATGTTTATCAGCAATTAAGAGTTACTGAACTTTGCAACCCTTTTGAAGACACCATTTGATGACATCATTCAAGGAAAACCAAATTACACGGCAGCGAGATCCCACTGACATCCATAATTACACTGTCAGTGAGATAAATGGAGTAAAGAGAGCACGGCCAGATGGGAGGAAAGGATTGATGAAGGTATTGAAGTGGAGTTGGAAATCAGAGGATAAAAAGGAGGACGCCATTTGATTTAAATCAAAATGATGTTGAGACAGCAGTATAAACAGTAAAAGTTCAAGGATGTTAGCTTTGCTCTCGGTATCATGACTGGGCACTCCACTTAATGAAAAACCTCCATCTCCATTTAAGTATTTTTCTCAGGAATAATATATCAGCTAGAAGCATAAAATGTTCCTCCATTTTATTCTGCTTGCTATGTAGCATTAAACAAAAACCCACATTGTGTTATATTCAAACACTCAATTTTTCCAATTGAGAACAAGTGGTTTGGGCATAGACCGCAAAAAAAACAGCAAATTAGGTTTTTTAAAAGCAAAGAAAACATGCCGATTCATTACACGCCACACTTGCCGCAGTGTGCTTGGTGGCTCCCTGACTAGTTCAATACAGTATATGAAAGTCAGTTTATTGGGGGTGGAAGGCAGTCTTCAAGTGCCCGCTCCACAGCAGCCAAATTTACATAATCCGCAAGGGAAGATCATCTTGCAGTTTCATTTGAATGTACTTTGCGTGCACCTATCTCATGTCTGCAAGACATTTGAAATGTGAGAAAAAATGTAAATGAAATAAGATACCAAAGTTAGTTGAGTTTTATTTATCTATTGTTGTGAAAGCGCTATATAAATAAAGTTTGAATATTGTATTTTATTTTATGTATTTTTTTTGTCCATATTGAGATCACCTGGACAATATCCTAGCTAACTTTTGTTCAAAAGGCTGATTCCATCCATGTCAGTCATAAAGCACATATTTTTATGACCGGGTATTGGTATGTTTGCTGATGAATGAAGCTTGGCGCAGTTAAAAACAGTGATTTGCCCCCAGTTATTGCCATTGTGTGTGTGTGTGCGTGTGGTGGTGGGCACAGGGGTCTTCTTAACATGGCAGAAGGACACATTGACAAAACACATGTGTTTTATTTTATCAATCAGTTCACCCCCCCCCCCCATTCAATGGCTGAGGAGGATGGATTTTAAAAACATAGTAAGGGGATAAGCGTAGGAATGTTCGATAGCAGTTACTTTCAGACTGATAACTACGATTACTTAATTGTGCCGATACCAAGTGCTAATACCATTAGTGCATTTTCAAGAAAGAAGCATATATAATCCCAATGTCGAAATATTTCTTAAAATTGCATCAAATTAAAAGTCATTTTCTACTCTTTGCATTTCTAATTTGTAAAACATCCACAAGAGGACAGCCAATCAGTCGCCACGAACGTCACAAGTACCGATACTTTGAAATAACGCTGGTATCAGCAGAGATACCAATACCTGGTATCAGTTCTCGCCTATACCTATATAAGAGGGTTTGACGCACGCTGTTGTCATATTTCTGAATGAAATACGATGACAGCCATCAGAAATCCGTAAAGTGTAGAATCAGTCTGCCTGTGCTCCCAAATTCACCAAAATCACGTTACACTATATGGATCGACATGGTTCCAGAAGGCAAGTTTGAAAGTTTGGACTGCTTTCAGCAACCAAATTGTCAGGTGCGCCTGGAGCAAATAAAAGGAAGCACGCTCACAGTGTCTATATTGGCGTAGAGCAGTCTAGCAATTTCCCCAACAGGCAAAATGGGACTTGCACCTGCATGAAAATCAGGATAAGGCCATTTTTACGCTTGAGTGCAGCTACGCCGTCTACAAACAAAGAGCTTGTAGAGTCCATAATCAATTCGCTAACATATCTAAAATAGCATATTCATATTTTTAGAGTTCCACAAGAAAGAGATGGTTGACGTGAAATAAGAGAATGTGAGTTAGGTTTGTCTGAGGTCATCCTGCAATTGGTGGCTGCAGCACCAAAGCCACAACACCAGCTCGTGCACCAGGCACATGGTTAACTGAAAAACACAGGTGGTCCGAAGGGGGATTCCAGCTCTGTGCTCGTATGTTTTTTTTTTTTTTACAGGGTCAGAGAGACAGAGGGGGGTTATTCTTCCATGTTGCTTACATCATGACACATTGGGTCATTGCTCAACTGATACAATTTAACAGCATTTTCACCGGTAGCTCATCAATCATTGCTGAACAAAGCATCTCATATTTTTAAGATGGATTTTGTTTACTATGTACCAATAAAACAGAAATTTTAAATTATAACATAACTTTTCTTCAGTTGAGAGCTCACTAACATTTTATCCATTTGATACCCTACTTTTGAAAAGTACCCGATTAAGAAAATCAAAACAACAATTAACATTTAAGTGATATTAAAAATAAAATACATATTCTATTCAAAACCACAGGAAAAAAAAACATTTGTTCAACACATGCAAACATTTGTGCGTGATGTGTTTAAGCCATGTCTCCTACTCCCTGTACAAAATACACAATGGGTTCTTTGTGCGATAATTGTTCACCACATTTGCATGAGTCAAACTGTTTTTAACGCAATGCATGCGGAAATAAGATGAAACAAAAATGAAGGCCAGAGTGGGATATTGATTCAAATAGCCGCATGCCTTTTGCATACCCCCCTCACACTTCTCTTTGTCTTTTGACCACATATCCTCCACAACCTCCTAAAATAAAGACACCTACACCCTGCCCCCCCCCCTCCCCCTCCCTCATTTGCAGTCCATACATGCAAACTTCTGTTATCTGCTCTACTGTTGATGCAAAAGAGGAAGTTAGGTGTGCAGTCCCTAACTTACAAAGGTAAATGTTTATTTGTCTAAAACACCTTGGTCCTTCACAGACCCTTGGCAGGGCCTCCCTATTACTCCTCAAAGGTTTTCAAAAGAATGAAATCAGTTTGACAAGGTTACCTCCCACCCACTACCCGCCTTTTCCATGATAAACTTCTACAATGGAATACAGTACTCGCACATTTGGGGAAGTTGATGCAGGTCATACCAACGGACAGATGCAAGAAGAAAGAAGAGAGAGGGCGTTAAAATAAAGAAGGAAGCGATAACAGATGGTGATATTGGACATTATAGCGTAATGGGATTCAAATGTGAATGGGTGATTGCAGACTTGGGTGTCAAATGAGATTCCAACTTGGAAATCAAATATTGAACAATAGCAATATTTACCATTAACTATAATAAGAACAGATGAAGAGCAGAGTGGAAGGGAAGAATGATTGATAAATTGACAGTTGGGTGGATTAAGGGATAATAGAAAAATGAATGGTGATAATGGTGGATGACTAACAGATTGTTGGAAGGACAGATGGACGCATAGATGGCTAGAAGAATGGCTGGAAGGAAGGAAGGAAGGAAGGAAGGAAGGATGGATGGATGGATGGATGGATGGATGGATGGATGGATGGATGGATGGATGGATGGATGGATGGATGGATGGATGGATGGATGGATGGATGGATGGATGGATGGATGGATGGATGGATGGATGGATGGATGATGGATGGATGGACAGACAGACGGATGGGAAGACAGAAAGATAGACGGTCAGACGGACGAATGGATAAATAGAGGAGGCGGATTGTTGAATGGACTGACAGATTGGTGGATGAAAGGATAGATTACCGATACTGATAACAGATTAAGAGTTAGCATGGACAGACAGTTGGATACTAAAAGGAGCAACAAATATTTAAAGTGATAAAACCTTGCCTCTATCAGAACCCATAGAGACGTGAAGTAAACATTCACATTTGTGTGTCAGTCATACAAAGCTTGCCCGTTGATCTGTCCTCATGTTCCTCCAAAAAAATTGCATGTGATTTTATGTTGATGCATTCCAATGATATCATCCAAAAGGAGCATGCGTTTGAAGACAGATTGCAGCCACATGTGCTGGGGACGCGCCGGGAAGTGAAAGTGCACACAGGTCACAGGTGCATGAGGTACATTCACCGCCTGAAACCGCAACAACTTCTCTGGACAAGACTGCAGACCATTTGTTCGACTCGGACAGGAGTTGCTCAATGACGGACTGAGCGGCTGCTTGGCTTGGAAGCAGGATTGCAAATATGAGAGATTCCCAAAGGAGGCCTTTGGCTAATTAGCCGGATGTTGAAAGCAGTAAGAAGACTGACTCATTAGTTGGCTAAATATGACAGTTATCTGACTGAATGTCGGAATAATGCAAAAGCACGTCAATACTATTGTCATCTCAAAGATACTCAGATATGTGATGCGCTGCTCTGCATGAATCCTTCAACGCATTGGCTCTAAGAGCAATTCCATCCATTGGCTTGAAAATGAACAGGTTACATTGGAAACATTTGCAAGACAACATTTGGCGCTTGCAGGAATGCTTTTAGAAGATTTAACTGCTCTGATAACCATCTTCCTGAAAAACGTATTACAGTACGAAAAACGCATTGCAGTGCAAACGACATTGGATGAAAACAACACTGGAACCTGAAGCCACTTTATCAACAATACAGTATGATGCAATATTTATCACTAAATTAACCGTAATTTCTTTCACATTGCATTTCTGTTATGTTGTCATCATCAAGACTAATTTCCCTGCTCGTAAACATTGAGACTGAACATTCCTTTTGCATGTTTTTATACAAATACTCTTTTATAGCCATGGTGCACAAATGAGAAATGACTAACAGCAAAGCAAAGTCCCATCTTGGAAATTAAACCAGCCACAAAACCACAGCCTAATGAACACACACATACACACGCACCCTAATTAAATATCATCATTCTCCAGAATCAAAATACAACTTACCAAAATAAGTTTCATGGCCGGGTTGGAGCTTGCTATCCAAGCACTCATCTCCACAGCATAAAAGTGAACTAATGTGGACTCCATCACAAATGTGCTCTTATACCAGAGCCAGAGAGAGAGAGAGAGAGAGAGAGAGAGAGAGAGAGAGAGGGAGAGAGAGAGAGAGAGGGAGTAAGTGTGTTAGAGAGCAAGTCAAAGAGCGCGAAAGAGAGAGAGACTGAGAAAGAGAGTGAGAGAGAGCACATTGCCCACCCACTGAGTGTCTCCCCCTTGCACAGAGCCAAGTCGTGCATGACAAGGATAGAGGCAGAGGGAGAGAGAGAGAGGACTACTTCAAGTGAAGCGCAACATTTCGTGATCATGAGAGGATGTGTCCTTGAATTTATGGCTCAATTATGTTTTTATTTATGCATTTACAGAACATGAAAGCATTTTTTCTAAGAAAATGAAATATTTTGTTTGCCTGGAATCACCCTCCGCTCCATAATGTCACAGGGCAATGAGAGACAGATAGATATGTGACAAAGAAGAAATAAGAAATGAAGAATGTGGTTGCTATAATCAAGTAGGAAAATATTTCCTCTGTGTGTTAGCTATGAAATAAAGTAAGGAAAAAGAAATGAAATGTTGCTTTTTGAGAATACCACAAGCTATAAAGTGATATTTAACTTAAAATATCTCTACATGGGCTACATGGCTGGAAAAAAAAGTAATTTTATTTTATTACCACCGTACACATGTGTGTGGCAAGTACAGTAATATACATATAGTTTATATTTCCATAAAATCACACAGACGTGGCTATACAAATGTCACAACTTTTATTCTCTGCAAAATACATTTATTTTGTATATTTTTACGTTTGCTCTTTATTTTCAATGTGGTACTCGTATTCTTTAGCAATAATGACATGGCTCTGTCATCATAAGAACGTTTCAATGAATGCACTCTGATTTAAAAGAATTATCCGTGGATTAATTCGTAATTCATCGCGCTTCTGGTGTGGTAATTTGTGTGCATTGAGGTCAAGTGGACCTGAAAAACAATGTGGCAAGACAACAAGTGGAACAATTTGGTGTATTTTGAAGTGTGTGGTAAAATCCACAGAAAGCAATGCCTATGTACAAGATTTATTATGTCTTCTTCATTCATGCTATTAGCTGTTAGTCATAGAAAATAGATGTTTTGGGAGAGTAACCACAGACAGTTAAACATACGCAGCAAGCAGGTCCATGACACATCATAGAGTTGAGTAATTGAACTAATTTCCAGAGACAGTGTTTGCTGTCAACAACTGAAGATTCAACATTTCTGTGAATCCCAAGTACACTGAAAAAGTACTCAGCAACGCTCTTATACCTTCAACTGGGGTTGGTCAGAATGGATGTATCCCAAATGTTTTAATTAAAATTGTATAGTCCTATTATTTTAACTGAGTCGGGGAATTTGTTGTGATGATTTCTAATGTTTATCCTTCATTTTCCTGGATACAATCCTTTGACAATTCCAAAAAATATTATGAGCTGGAAACTTGTGTTCCATTCACTGGTTCAATATGTTAAGTAAACTACAAGAAAAACATCCAATCAGTGCAGCAATTTAAATCATATCCTCTTTTAATCAAGGTTCAAAGCAAAAGCTGAGGTCATATTACACGATGGATCATGGGCGGTCATGAAACAAGACCTGTGACCTTGCAAAATTGTCCTTATTTTTGTTTTTAGTCATCGGTATGCGTAGCTAATTCAGAGGTCAAGTGATACATAGCATCTGTCTGTAGTATATTTGTAGAAAACCAGCCATACTATTACATATTGACATGATGGGTGACCTACTTAGTGGAGGAAAACAATTTAGCTTGATAATTCCAAATGACTAGAGAGGAAGGCTTACGCACTGAATTATCATTATTTATTTATTTATTTATTTATTTAATTTATTATTATTTTCTTTAAAAAACGTTTTTATATATATTTATGAGGCGGGATTGAGAACTTGATGGATGTGGAAGCAGGTGGCTGGCAGAGTGAAAACGTGGAATCTGACTGTCACAGCGTTGGAAAAACTTAATTCAGAATTTTATTATTAATCTTGAGGTACCCAATGTTTTCTTAAGAAGCTGAGGTCATCGGTGAAATCATTAAACACTCTGCTAAGCTGCCAATAAACGTTTACTTCCCATTGAATGAAAGCATTACCAGGTGGCTGAAGTATAAATGTCAAAGCTCGCTGAAATTTATGGTAAACGTAATTAAGCAATCGTATCCTTACAGGGCTCGAACTGAAAACATTAGTTAAAAAATGTTTCTTCTTAGATGTGTGCTATTAAATGACCTCTTAAGGTGGACAGTTTTTTTTTCCTGATTTGTTTGTCTGACTTGAAAATGGGATTAACATGTAAAAACTCACAGTTGCCCCAAGCGCTATAATTTTACATCTTTGCAAATGTACCTATACTTGTTTATATTCTTTCTGATAATCATAGCCCAAGGTTGATATTGTTTCTCTAAAAATTTGCTTTTGCATATTAGTCAAAGTAATGAACGTTTCTTTCCTAACATCATACCATTACTCTGAAAAAAAAAACTCATTTGATTCCACATAACTTGAATGTGTAAACGGTTGCGCACGATTGAGAAGTGGTATTTTTTGGGAGGAAATGGGAAAAATGTGTTTTATGTAACATGCAACTACCATACTGTACACATGACCATACACATACGTTATCACAGTGCAAATCTCTCACAAATGTATTCAGAGAAAGGAATAAAAAAGTGTCATAAATTGATTGCAATAATCTTCTTGATGATGTTGCATATGGAAAATTCCAACCATTCTTAATAGCTGTTTAAATAAATGGCGATCAACACAAAAATATATTATATCTTGCCCAATAGCCATCAATAGTATGATGATTCATCTTTGTGAGTCTGCAACTTTTCCCTTTCAGTTTCTCACACTTGAAACTCACCAAAATAATCAAAATCTATGTCTCATGTTAAATTCCCCCCCCTCAAAAAAGTTGAGTCGACATCTTACAAAACTCAAAAGTCAGCACAACATCCTTTAAGTCATGGATGACATTGGTGAGTACTGTTCTCTTTGTCTATTGTTGTAGGCATGTGCTGGAAACTTCCATTAAGAGCAAAACAATAACAAAGATGGGACTGATGCCATCATGCTATTAACAGCTGCCGTGTGTACTGTAGTACATCTGCACAACGTTGCATTAAATCAGGCAGGATATTAAAATTCAACTCGGGCGTTTGCTGTTCTGTGATTCTGCTGGACTTCAATTTGAGCAACCTTAGAAATGACAAATTTAGTACTGCATTGTCTTCACTTAATTTTGGCCTGATTTAAAAATTGTACAACTTTTGAAGTTCCAGGTGCTGTTGTACATTTTCCTACGAGCCCACGCAGTCTGGGAAGCAAGATGAATGACCTTAGCGTGAATGTTTGTCAGGAAACGTGGGCCTCTGCTCTGTTGTTGTATAGGCAAAGCAACCATTGTCTTGACCTTCTCATATTTGTCTCTCCACCACCCTTGCGGTCCAGCTCAATTTCTTTTTTAAGGATATTTTATGTTGTCAGAGTACCGGGGGCCTCTCAGATGGAATTTACGACAGACAAGTGGTAAAGAAAACACTGAGAAAAACAACAACAATAAAGGCATGAGGCGGATGCAGAAATTGTCACTTGGAGTGAGTGATGTGAACACAGTGCAAGGACACGAAAGGAGTAGACAAGCAACAGAGACGCAGGCATGAAAAAGAGCGATGAGTGTTCCTACAGACCTTGCGCACGGCGTTGGAAGTCTTGCCAGTCCAAGCAGTGACTCGTATGTGGCCTTGAGAGAAGAAATAACAACAGAGGGAACCCTGGAGTTCCACGGCAGCTGATGTGGTCACCTTGTTTTCTCTTGTGAGGTTTCTGAATATGATTTAGGGGAAACTCTCCGGCGCTTATGATGACCGACGTGACACATAGCAGCGTACGCAGAAACAAGGCTCAGTGTGAAAAAGCTTCGCTTAATTAGTCCCGTATCGGAATAGATAGCTGTAAAATGTGTGCCTCAATTATAGAATAAAGTAGTTCATCTCTCCAATTAAGTAATGAGATGTGTCAATTACATAGCAAATTCTGTATTCAATTAAGGATAAGACGTCAAACTTACTTGCTCTGTTGCTATTTGCCGAGTCCAGAAACAAACACCGGTGAGGCATCCTTTTAAAAAAATAAAAATAAATAAATAAATAAATATTTTTACAGGTATAGTACAATCATTCAAACTGTTCCTTCTCTGTTGCATCTGTCTGCATCCTTCATTTCCTTGGAGGAAGAAGAAATGTTTATATTGGACTTTCCCAGATAGAAAACATTTAGCTTGTTGCTGTTTTATTTGAAATGTCATTAAAATCTGTTCCTGTTTACAAAAAAAGGCAAGCAGTTGGTTTTGCATTTTGTTTGAATGTCAACTGAACCATACACTTAAAACCAAATTATGACTTGAACTGTGACTTCACATACTGTTACACCCCCCGAGCCATTAACTATTGGTGTTGTTTCCCCGTTACAACCATCCCCCTTGAGGCAACCGTACCAACGATGTGGATTTTGGTTAAAACAGGTTTGACACGACTGAAAGTACCATTTAGTGGTGGTGGATAATATAATAAAACTTCCAAACACAATAACTAAAAACAAGTTATTTGCAAATCTTTTGCAAGTAAGATAGAAACAGGCCTACGGGGGGAAACGGTTGCCTGGTGGTTAGCAAATTTACCTCAGAGTCAAAAATTTAAACTCGTTTAGGTGTAAATGCCATGTGTTCCCTGTGCTGAAGCTGGTGCGTCTTATATGCAGGTGCGGCTTATAGTCCGGAAATTACGGTATATATGGATATCAGTATAAATGGAAGGCAGACAGACAAGTTAGTTGGCACAGAGAAATTTCATCACTGCGTTACATCAAATTGTTACTTTGAAACACCACACAGTTAGCATTTAAGAGTTAAATGAAGTTTTAATATACAGATTCTCTTGAATCTCTCTCTTGAATACAGACATGCCTATATAAACTTGGGAAATTTGCCCTCAAACATGTTTCCAGCTACATTAAAAGGATGTATTTTATATGTTTTTTTTTTCCCCCAAGCAAAGTCAACAGATAAATGGGAGCAGCCTACTTCCTTGCTTGTTGGTATGTTCATTTCATGAGGTTGAATGCATGTAGTTGTGCTTTATGTTTACCAACCAAAACAAATTCTTACTCACTGGCCACACTGCGCAGTGGCACAGGCCCAATGTAAAGATGGCCGCACTGTGCAGCTACTGTGCTAACACCAAACTCGACAGGGTCTCACCCTTGGCTACTCCGTTACACTATCATGAAATAACCGGGGTAAAAATAAAAGACATCCCTTAAATAAGGAGGAAATGTTGGTTGGCTGCACGCCTTTAATCTGACACGTAAATATGAAATAACTCTCTTAAATTTGAAGTATTAAGTGCTCCCCTCAGGCAACCAGAAAAATCCCCCAATGCTGTGAAAATACAAAATGTTCTTTTTAAGAACTTTACATCAACTGGGGAAAAGACCCCATGGGGTCAAAAGTCAAACATAGCAATTTAATGGAAATCACCCTCATATTTTACCCTTAAGATGCCCCAAAAGGCCGTATAAATAACTTTCTTGCTTTTTTTAAAGTTGGAAAAGGTCAGACATGAATGTTACTGTGCCAAAATGAAGTAACCTGACATGCTGGCTGCAGAAACTGTTACGAGTGACAGTTGGAAGGTGTTTTTATGCTCTGTACATTCTGGATGACACAAGCTTAACAGGCTAATCATTCCAACTATAGACCTGACAAACATTTATCATCGCCTGCCTAAGACAATTTGGACAAAACTTTCGGATCAAGAAAAGCATCTACTGTGCTTTCATTTTCTTCTACTGAAAAAAAAAAACATGCCGACTTCATAGTTCTGATGGATGGATCACCCTAAAGCCTGGGGCACACAGCAATAAATTGTCGGCCGACTTCGAAACAATGAGAGAACCCACACGAGATGAGAAAAAAAACACAGCTCGAACTGTTTTGAATCGTGGGTGCTGTGCAACCACACAGCAAGAGCGAAACATCATACAAAAAGGGATTTCATTCATTAAAATTCCCACATTGGATAGAAAATTCGACACCCTGACGACACCACACCATGATTATCTGTTAAAGATTATATTTGGAGCCTTTACTAGAATCGGAGCTGACCTACGATTGTCGGGAAGGAAACCACATGAACCAGACTTAACCCTTATATCCTCGATTGTCCCCAAAGCAGTGCTTGCTAATTGGCTCGACAAATGAGCGAGCAGCAGTGGTTTGAATCATCCATCTGTTATCAGCAAAGTAGTGCCATCCAAGACGTTTCAGGAGTCACGTTGAGTTGAATGCAGTCAAAAAGCTCCAACAAAGATTTCTACATCAACCCACAATCTTGGTCTAAAAATGACATATTCAAGGTAACAACTTGAGTCACATATTTGGTTTCTTTGTTGTCTTTTTTTCCATTATTATCTCTGCAAGTATTTTCCATTGGGCTATTCTCCTGCAGTCTGGTTATCTTGGAAAAGATGACAAAGAGGCCAGCAGCTTGCGAAGCAGCGGCATGCTTCCTGTTCTCTCACCAGTATGCCACTGGAATGCAAGCCACTGGGCTTTCCCGCACTGGGCACTTAGCTGTGCGCCGAAAAACGGCCTGCCCGTCGGCCTGTCTGCATGCAAGTGTGTATTGGGGAGTGTGCGTGGGTGGGCGTGTGCTGCACAGGCAGTCCGTGGGTGAAAAAAATGGTTGATATACCTCAGCACAGTGGGTGGGAGGCGCATGTGTTTCTTTGGAATGAGCAAATTATTCAATGGAAGTCGGGGAAACACATTTTTAAAGAATATTTTTAATGCAGAAATAGTGCGGCTGATGCTTAAAACGATGGCGAGAAACATTTTTCCTAATGTTGTATTTGTGGACTTTGTTGTTGGTCCAAGTAGCTTGAAATTTGTTTTCTCATTTTTCATTGTGACAACAATTCAATTACCGGAAAGTCGAATTCGAGCCTTTCTTACAGCTCAAATTAGTACAGATCTGACGGTCAGATGTCTCTTAAAGATTATAAGTATTTGTTTGGGGAAGGCTCGCAATTGTCGGTGGTGTTAGTATTTGTGTGGTATGTTGTGCTTTGTCATCAAGTACACCACACACACTTGCGGTAGATGCTGCAACATATTAATTTGGTTTTACAAAACAAATTGTAAGTGGTAATTTGGCATTGCCCTCTTTCCGCAGTAAACTTATTTACTGGTTGTTTGCTTATTTTCCTTTACTTTGTATTTCCGCAGCCGTCTTCTAGTTAACCTCTCTCCTTCATTTGCAACCAATAAAATGTGTTTGTCTTTTGAATGAGAAAGACTAGAACCGTGTTTATTTTATGCAAACAATGACCTGGAGCTTGAAAGAATAATAGTCTATAGAAATACGCAGCCAAGCAGACACACATGCTTTCATTTGTTTTCTCCCTTCATCTGCCAGAAGAAGTGTGAGCTTAATCCAGTGATGGGTGCGCTGCCAGTAAAAGGGCGTCAAAAGCTAAATTTGGCAGACTGGAACTGGCATGGAGGAAACCGTTGAATCCTTCTGGAGGGGGAAATTGATAGGTGCAGAATGAGAGGGAAAAGTCCACAGACATGAGGGCATGAGAAAAGAAGTGAATGTGATGAATGGATCTTAAATTTGGCGAATAAGGGAAATGGGATTACTTTGAATGCGTGTGCTTGCTCTCGCGTCGTCAAAACACTGCGCTGTATTTGTTTAACCCGGGTTTGTCATGAAGAATATTGAGTTAATTTTCTCCTAATCTCTGCCCTGGACTTACTCCATTTCAGTGAGCATTCAATTTTTTGTGGTCTGCCGAAGTTTATTATTATTTGTTTTGCTGCGGTCATTGCTACAGATCGCTTCTTGAAAGGATCATTGCAAACCCATAGGTGAAAGACGTAATATTAAAATTGTTCACTAAAATTAAAGTGATGGAGTTTGAACTTTTTTCATGGATTTGTCCGGATTGAAACCCATTGGTTAAATACAGACCATTTTTAACTTACTAAAATCTTGAGTAACTCCGTTAAAAGCATAATGACAATAATTGCAAGTTGGGGAAAAGAGGACTCATGAATTGACCACGAAATGGATTATATACTAATTTAAATGGTTACAAAACAATGAAGACAAAAAAGAACAAATAATGGAACACATTGTGATGTCATGCAACTGACTTAAGCCAAGGAAAAGAAAAGGTTTTCCTGCCTACCCAACAATTTTGGAATGTCTGGACTTTGGATTTCCAAAAGCTTCATTTTCAGTGACCTAAAACAGACTTTGCTTGTATAACTGAAGTCCAATACATAGTAAACCTGCACTTGGCACCAGTCATACAAAGTCAACAAACATGTTCCAAAGGTTTGTGTGATGTAAAAAAAAAAAACAACAACAACAATACCAAATAAAAATTACTTATAACCTGAACAACTGAAACAAAAAAATGAAGTGTTTGAATATTTGTTCCACTTGACGATGACTTCGCTGTGTTCTAATGCCTCGGAAATTATTAAACCTTTGAACAATGGGAGGTCTCGGGTACTTTGGAAACTCTATTTTCATCTCCAGTGCGACATGCGGTCTAAATCTGTTCGAATATGTTTTAAACCAGGAGTTAGTAATTGACATGAGTAAATGTCCACAATTTTCAAAAGGGCAGTTTGCACCATTGTGGGCGTAATCACAGCGTCTAATCAAAAGCGGCTCCGCTCATTCCCTTAATGTGGAGCACTCTCATCTTGCATGTCGACATTTGTGTGCAGAAAAGGACACGATGATCAGGCGTGCAACCACGGAGAGCCCTTGAAAAATACAGAAGGGAAGGCCAGAGCTGAAATTTAGCCGCAGGTCTTCTCGACAGACATGCTAACCATTATTTCAAAAAGATATGTGACCTCCCACAATGTTTTGTACTTTGCTGCCATGAACAGTGAGCATAACAGTGTGCCAAAGGGTATGACCATTGAAAACCAAATTCTGTTTATAAATACACTTGTAAATAAAATGTGACAGCATGCTGACGAGGCAAAGTTCTCAACATTCAGTCAATCAATTGATCCACGCACCATTTGAGGTTACCCCATGCATGTCTATTGTGTAAAATCTGTGTGATCCCATTGTTTTACACTCTATGCTGTCATCCCGATTTAACCACACAGATTTTAATGGTGCTGCATTTTTGAATGATGGTGGGGAAAACACCAGCGTACTAATCATGCACTCTACATACTAAATTCCCATTTGCATTTGTCATCACGTTACGGTAAAAAACATCAGTTCATTTGATGCTTTTTGTATTCTGCTTTGTAGCTCAACTCAAGAAGAAATGAAAATGTTTCCCCAAAGATTAGTTGCACTAAAACATCATGTCAAACACCATTTTAGGGATTAAAAGTTGGGCTCAAGGAAAGTCTTTGAGGCCTTAATCAGCAACTGCTGATGCCTTCCACAAACAGTTTCACAAAAGCCCCCAGTCAGAAACCATTTAGTTACACACACAATGCAGTCATAAACAAACTAATCTTTCCGAGTGGACTCACACACACATGCACACACACCGTGGTCTAATGCTGGGAAAGCTGTGTGAGGCAGCCAGGACATCAAGCCGCCTTTTGCATCGGTGTGTGGGCAAGCCAGTAGCAGGGCTGGTAAAGCCAAGCAATGAGTAGTGGGTGCATTAATGCGTCATGGCTGAATAATCAGTGATGTTGTTGCTGTTGTAATGCTTGGCAGGATGTTCACCTTTACTAAAGACTTGAGTCTTGCCACGTACGCTATTATGAGAAGGGAATTTTTACAGTAGCTTATTACTTTCTTCCAGCACTGTCGTCTATTGTTTCATTTTTTGATCAGTGGTGGGTTTGCTTTAGGGGCAATAGGAATTCAAAACCAGTGCGGTTCTGAGATTGTCACTAGCAGAAATCCTTGAATGTAATAGCCAAGACTGTTCATTAAAACCTGGCAAAGTGCAAAAACAAGTAATACACAGCTGATTTTGCTCAATTGGCACAGTTTGGAAATGTGTCATGGTGGTATTAGAATTGGGAACTAGGATTTCCAGTGTGCAGTATATACAATATTATCCCTCTTTTTAGTCAAATAGTCCTTGAAATTGAAATCTTGCTGAAACTTGGAGCAATTATCACTGCAAGATAGAAGAAGATAGGTTTGAAGTTAAAATATTATGTCAAGCCCGTATCCGGAAGGTTTGCGAGTCTTTGTGAATGTTGATTGTTCTTCAGAGTTTGTTTAAAGTCGCAAATGGTCTCAAAGATGTCCGCCAGACATTCGCAACCAGACATGTTGAAAATTTCTTGACAAGAACAGCTGTTTTTTGTCCGTTAACTGTTTGCAAATGTCTGGCGAATGTCTTTGGGACCAATTGTGACCTTGAATGACCCAGACGAAAAATACATTGGCAAATATTCGCAAAGCTTTGCTGCTCACTAGGATACGGACTTTACATCTCACCCGCCAAATAAATCAATTTTTACAAATAAGGATGTTTATTGTTGGATGCAGATGGAAAATGTTACTGTAACTTGCTTGTTTTGTCAACATGGATTTGAAATAATAGTTTTATAAACATACACATACACAGCATGTTTTCATTATAAACCTGATTTGGAACATCGCAAAAAGAAAAAAAGATATTCCCGGAAATGTTTAGGGCCAGTAAATCGTGAGATTTAAATCATCTATTGGGATCAACCATTAAGACGCACACAATATGTCTCTAATAGAACAAAAGCACGGTCCAATAAGAAGCTGCTTGAAGCCAAGTAAATCTGTCTGGGAAAGAGGAAAGAGAGAAAAACTAAAGTTAGTCCAACCAGAAAATGTGGAGAACGCACTGAGAACAGGGGGGGAAAAAAAAGTGCCGCTACTGAATTTGGAACAACAGCCATGTTAAAAAATAATTGAATAAAAAATAGTTGTAACTTCATATCCCATACAGAAAGAATAATGATAATAATGAGAAATGAGATAATGACAATAATGTTACAGTGTCCAAATGTTGTGAGTACAAACTGCTAAATATATTTGGGACCGATCTCAAGGCATGCCGATACAGTCACCAGGGAAATATTTAATGAAGGTTATCATCTGCGAGGCGACGTCTTCCCGCTGAACCCAAAAATGGTTGCACGGTTTACGGGGTGTGGTTTTCACAGGGTGTGAAAGCGGTGACTACACTCACCGCTCATCTTTCACGTCTCGAAACCAAAACCAGGAGCGGGACTGTGATGACAGACAGCATATTCATTGTGTGAATCATTGGATTCTCTACGGTCACTTTTTTTTTTCCCACATAGTCAAGCCATCTCTCCCATGGTACCTCTTTATTCAACCCTTCGCATAAAGGCAGTCGGTCAAATATGTAAAAGTGTCATTGAGTTTCATTCATCATGTGATAAATTCTGTATAATCTTTCAAACTTTTTGTTGGAAAAATGTTTCATTTCTATCATCCTTTAAAAAGCAGCCTGGCTTATCTAACAAGTGGCGACTATGGACTTGAACGGGTGAGCATCACCTGCTCCGAACGAACCCTAGATGGTCCAGAAGTTTCCAATAACACCACATAAAGTTGCTTTACTTGTTGGTTCTTTGAAAAATAGCAGTTAAATATAGAGCCAGTGTCCCTGCGTAGTCTACACTGAGCAGTCCTGACTTTTGTCACGTCTTAGCTCCTATAAAATATGGGGATCGGATCCAAGATTCCAGTGAAGGGGCATTCCCGGCTTTGACTGCCACCATTGCACTCTGCCACCCTACAAAGGCCTGCACCATCAGCCAGCTGCGTTGAGTCTTCTGAAGGCAACATCAGAGAAGAGAATGTGGTCACTAGTGGTTAACCAGTAATTATTTCATGAGCTGAGCGCCTAAGCCTTTCTCTAAACCTACTCAAGGTTCAAAGCAGTGGTGAAATTTGGGGACATGGCATCTCCGTCATGCTACCCGCTCTAAGTATTGTGGTGGACGGGAATTGACCAAAATTGGTCCAGGGTACTTTATCAATAAAAAATAAAAGAAGCTGGTTTTGGATGTGAATGGTAGTTCAAATGATGTACAAAGGATTTATGCTAATCACAAATTGCATACATGCTAAATGTTTTATCTCGTCAAATTTTCCTCACCTGGAGGCCAACCATTTGGTTATTGTTGCCAATGATGTGACAATCACGAAATAACGCCAAATGGAACAGAGGCGGTCAGCAAGTGATGGTAATCATTATTTCGTTCAAAAGCAACATTCCGGAAAGGTCTGGTCCGGAGGGATGTGGACACCAAATGAGAAGAATCTGAGTGGAACCAGCCATGGTGCCGCAATTTGTTGAGCGGTGATGGCTCAATCACTGCTGAAAAGCGAACTCCCTCAAGACAGAAACATCGTTGACTATGATGCCATGTTGGAAGTATTACAGAGGCATGGCGAAAGACAAAAAGAATCCAGGTGTTGGACTGGCTACCATTAGTCCAAGCTTGCCCTAAATTGAATACAGTTGAAACTCAAAGATTGGCTTAACCGCCAATTTGTTCTGAAAAAGAAAAATCCCAAAGGAAACAATAGAAAGTGTCTTAATGTGAACGGTTACTGATGTGTATGTGCCCTGTGAATAACAAACGACCAAACCTAAACTTTTTTTTTTTATTATGACCCACAAACAACACGGTTGTCAAGAAAGAAGCAGAACACACTGGCTGCTGTAGTTATATTATCGTGGATAATAAATTAGAAAAAATACAATATAAAGGAGGAGCGATTGTGGATATTTGAGGGGGTGTCAGCAACGACAACGCAATTGACTGTAATTGTGCATTTTTGAAACAGAGACTCTCCTCGCTTCACTTTGTCACAGTTATAAGAAAAAATATGACTACAGTTAATTACTGGTTGAGCTGAAACATTTTGTTTTTTATTTGATTGAAATCTGAAATGAACAACCTTGGGGCTGGTCGTTGTTAAATATATATAAATTAAAAAAAAGAAAAACATCCCCATTTGGTAGAGAATTGCCCAATTAGCACTACCTGCTACGTAAGAGATACCTATTTATATTTCCGGTTTCTACAAATGTGCATGTTAATGGTTGTACATGTGCCCAGCCTCTCGGCCAAAGTCGTCTGGCAAAGGCTCCAGCTCACCCATAGCCCTACGTTAGAAAATGGATAGTCTGTGTATTTGCTTGGTGACTGCGCAGGGCTGTGTGAATGTGCGTTCAACTGTTCAACTATCTTAAGTATGCTTTAGTGGGCCCTTGTCCCTCCTTAAAATGTGGTTTAGATGTTGTCAATTCCTGCCGCGGGGGGATTTCTTTCCAAGGTTCTGTTTTAGTGATTAACTATATTCCTCTGAGGCAGCCCCGCATTGAAATAGCTAAATAAAGCCTTAGTTGAGCCAGTATCTGCGTGTATTCTCGGAAGTTAAGACGGTTGATGTGGGTTTGTGATCCATCATGGTCACGTTTGTTCTTTTGAAAAATGTCATATTTATATGAAGAATAGCTGTGTGCGGAAAATGCCACCCTACTGTTTAACTTCTCATAATTCTTACGTGGTTTCCTCTTCAATGACAGGACTTCTAATCAATCTGACAATTTAACAATAGCAAGAAAAGTGTCATCATTTCAATTTCAGACATGTCAAACTGGGAATTCCGGAGAAAGTACACATTCTAAGCGAGGTATTTTCTTTTTTAATTCCTTTAACGTGTGTGACAAACGCCAGGCTGCAACCCTGCCTGAGTAGTTAGTCAGGTCGCTTGCGAAAGAGACGCAGCCGAAACCCCCTTCAGTATTCCTGGCTTTCCCCTTCTTTTTAGTGGGGCACAATATAAACGGTCTAAGGCCTTTCTGTGGTCACACACTGTTCCAATTTCCTCTTTTCTTCTTTTCTCATCTTGTCAAGGAGCTGCCAAACTAGATGTCTGAATGAACCCTGAGCTGACATAACATCAGCTTAGTTTCATTCAGTGGTAAGAAATAAAAGGAATGGCAAACTAAAGGAATCCAGTGTTGTAAACGTTTGCTTTTAGGTTTGCAGAAGACTGACATACATAATGACAGTTTTAAATGAAGATTAACCAGTTTTTATATTTATTCACATTTCGATCAATACCCTCGAGACCCAAAATTTCCCCCCCCCCCCTGGTAGAGTAGCCATCATGGTTTACTCACCTTAATTCAATGGGTTCAATTGAATGCGAGTGTGAATAATTCTCTCAGTCCGCTCTGTGATTCGCTGGCAACCAAAATAGTGGGAGAATGTGTTAAACTATTTCCGTCTGTTCTTTCTAGTAAGTAATTGTAGATGACAGGATAAAGTAACATTAGTTGTAATTCACTTGTGATCAATTGTGTTTGTATTTCCACCGTGAGTAAGTGTTGAGACGGAGAAGCGACACCCCCTCCTTCAACGCCGCAATTTTCTCACAGACATGGAAATGAGACACATTCCAGATGGCATTCTACAAATTCTGTACACAAATGACATTACTTTTGAATTTGTTAATACAACACATCAGTCCTCACTACCTTAGGTGACCTTTAAGTCAAGGTCACGTTATAGTTTCTTCCGTTACTTAATTTGATTGGTCTGCGAGAACAATTCTGAATGAGGAAGTCATTGCTAACCATTTTCTTTTCCAGATATGTATTTTTCAATATATCTGTCAAGTTTGGCTTATGAAAATTACAATGAGAGGAGCTGTTAGAAGACAATAAAAGTGAGGCAGAATTGAGTGCATATCCCATGATAATCAGTTTGAATCCATGATCAAGATGTTGATGATAATGACCCTTCCCTAGATAATTTTTTTTCCTGTGGTTGTGTGAAACAAAAACAGAAGAAGCTCAATTTATTACTTGAAGACAATTCAGCTTTTCTTATCAAGGCCAACTTCTAAGTACACTTGAGCTGTCCTCATTTCCACCAGTGACTATCTCCGGCCAATAAGTGTAATTTTTCAGAACTTGAAACAATACAACTGTTCCTGCGGTAGAGACCATAGTGGGGAGGGAGATTTTTTTTTAAAGTGTCACTTTTTTTAAGACGCAGGCATTACTAGTTTTTTTTTTTTTATTAGACGGTTCTGAGGTCTGTGGATCAAATCTCTCTGTTACGCTTTAGAGCATAGGTGTCAAACCCAAGGCCGGGGGGCCAGATACGGCCCGTCACATCATTATATGCAGCCCGCGAAGACAAATTGTGGATCGACCTCATGTGTCAATACTAAAACCTTCACTTTTAAAAACTACAATTAGTTTGACACCCCTGGTGTAGACTTTACATGCTTTGCTCCTTGTGCTTGGTAGATAGATGTCTATGTAGTCATCTGGGATCAGCTCATCTGCAATCCTAATGAGTATACTAAGCAGATGCATGGATTTACACCTGGCAGTAATGCAAACATTGTTATTCATAATAATAGTAAATGAATGCTATTCCAAATCTGAAAAAGGTTCATATCAACTGCGTAATTATTTATGAAATTTGTTGGCTTCGTAAGAAAAGCAACCATAGTTGACTTTCTTAGTGTTTCAGTGTACACGATGTGTGCGTGACTGTTTTTCACTATAACAGGGGAAATTCCAGACTCTGGAGGACCTAATGAATGGGTCGTTTATGTCTTGTTTTGTCACTCTTATAAAATATTTCCAGTCTTGAAATTCGTGTCACAACACTCGCACAATGATGTTTCTATTGTGTGCCGCATTATATATATATATATATATTTTTTTTTTTAATCTACTAGGTGGCAATACTCCGAGAACATCATGAGCTAGTATTTAGTGACTCGCACCCAAGTGACATACGTGTTCATAGTCCAGACACACGACCGTGACTAATGATAAAGATGCTTCCAAACTCCTGTGGCTGCTTTAGATGAACAGGATAAGACAGGCGGAATCACTTAAACCCCAGTTTGGTTTTGATGGACCAACTCTACATATTGCCTCAATGATTTTGGTCATGAATATCTTTCTAACTTTAAACCCAATTTATGACCAAAACCACGCTGCTGAGCAGCAGGATTGTTTGTTCCAGCGATGGAAATAAAGTTAATTAATCTAACATCTGAAAATGCTCAGTGAAGCTTTTTTTTGAAGAAATGTTACTCCCCAAACACTGGAAACAAGTGTGGATATGTTGGCTGCAGACTTGTGACATCTTTAACTATTCCAGTAAATGTCTGTTCTATTCTAATGCTAAGGCAGAATTACAGCAAGGAATAAGTAAACTTACAGTATACAGTAGAACAGTGTATCCCAACCTTTACGGAGCCAAGGGACATATTTTATTATACGTAGAAAAATCTAGGACAGTATAATTATTTGGCTTTTGCCATCTAAAGCAAGAGCATTTATTTGTTCTGTCAGGCTGAACTATGTCTATGCATGGCTAGATAAATGAACAAAGATACATTACAATTCAGGGGAGGGCCATATAGGCTACATAACAAACTGATGAATAACTGGGGTTAAAACTGTTCAAATATTTTTGAAAGATCAATGGTAAAAATTTCTAGCAATATCTGTATTTCTTTAAAAGTGAAGAAAATTTGTAATTTTAATATTGACACGATGCACAATTTGTCTTCGGGGGCGACATAAGATGATGTGACGGCTCGAATCTGGGCCCCGGGCCCTGAGTTTGACACCTATGCATTACATGTAGTAAATAAATAATTTCTTTGTGACTTAAGGAGAATTTCCCATAGCACACTTTGGAAATGTACAGTATGTTTCAAGTGTGTGTCATGTAGCTTTTGAGGTTCCACTCTGTAAAAATGAAAATACAGTACACACTTGAGTCTCTTGAGTGTACTACCAGATTGACGTGTTCGCGCAAGTCAGAAGCGCTCCACAGACGTCAACAGCTGACTTTAAGACGTCGTTTCCACAAACATATCCAGCAATTTCCATCCTGTTTAAGAAAAATTGGAAAAGTATACACAACACAGTTTATTTTTCCTGTACAAACGTGACATTTCACTAACTTTACCAGATGGATGTTTTTTTTCCCATAAGGATATCTTGATTCATCCTTGGTAGGTACAAATTGTGATGTAATTCCTGACCTTTCCAAGAACACGGCTTTGTTTGTGTGAAAGCATGTGCATCTTTTTTACCTTTGTGACGTGATTTGGCCTCTTAATGCGACTCCCAAAAGCTTTCTTAAGAGCCGCCGAGTACACAGCAGTGGTGCCAGCACTTTGCAATCTGCTCCTCTCATCAGAACCAAGCAAACCAAGCAAACGGGAACAGTGTGACGTATTGAGGCCATCAGACAATGAGTAGACATCAAATAAAATATGTGTCTCAGAAAATGGTTTGGAAGTCGGAAAAGATGATAAAGAGTGTCAGGAAGGACACAAGTACAATCAGACTCCTGTGACTCTTATTTGCCCACATCCAGAAAAGTCTCCACTGTAAATGGGCTGAATAACCACGATGTGTCTTTTGAGGGCCATAATGATGATGATGTCAGTGAATCCCTGTTAGTCCAAACATGATGAGATGAGCAATAGTTCCGCTAGCTAAATTACAAAACTCTCTGGACCTTAATTTCATTTCAGGACAAACTTCAAAAATGCAAACATCAATTAGTCTGCTTCTAATGTAATGTAAAAGGTTCTTTGGGAAATTTGAGAATTTACCTCAATAAAATCTTTCCATCCATTTCCCACAGAGAGAAATAATTAGTTTTAGGCCATCGTGTCTATAATACAATCAAGGCAAGGTTATGGCAATTGAGTTGTCTGTTGAATGTTTTCCTCATATGATCAGCCACACAATTTGGCTGCAGTTTTAACCAATATGCATATTTGTTACATTACATACCTTTTGTTAACGTTGACTAATCATTTTCCCGCTAGAAAGATGGCTGTGTGGGTGGATGAGCGCAACCGTCACAGGTCCTGACATTTCACAAGACCTGCAGTTAATCAAATGTGGCATGTTGTTTTAAAAAGGAAGAATAAAAATTATTTGGATATTTTGCAGGTAACAGTGTATGCATGTATCTTTTTGCAAATAGAAGGGATACAATGTCTGTATTCAACACTGATTGTCAAAGTAAAATGCTTTCATTGGTGGTCAAGTAGAAATATGGATCCCGCAACAGAAACCACATTTGTAATTTGGGAAACTCCAATCTAAGGTTAGGAGAAGGTCATTTTATTGTAACCATCTGAAAAGATTCATGTTTTCAATAAACAGTACAATCAGGACAGCCAAGCATCTTTTACATTGGAGATAATGGATCTTAGTCAGGTATAGTCTTCTCTTTGGTCTGTCAAGGTACTGTAACTTAATACAGAGCATCCGGAACGTATTTACAGCCCTTCAGTTTTTCCACAAGTTGTTCTGATGTAGCCATATTTCTAAATGCATTGACCCAGCCCACACAAAAAAATAAAATAAATACACATAAGATTCCATAATGTCATTGTCAAAATTAAAGTGAAGTAATGCCATTGTGGGATATTACGTTATTACTGTAACATGAAATGTGGAAAAAGAGCACAAGAGAAGACTATGATCGACCATCCAATAAGATGCTGGAGGCAAGCTTGGCTGATTTGAACGTGAACTTTTGTATGACACCGAATCAATCAGTCATCAAAATCGGCATTGCATCATCTTAATCTTTCCCCTCCCTTCCTGTCGTTTGCCTTATGGCGTGTTTCGCCTCAGTCCCTATGGAGTGAGAACGTACGCAAGCTTGCAACTGTGAGTGACATGCTGTCATCAATGTTTGCCAAAGTGAGAGCAGAAAGAATTAGAAGATGGAGAATGGAGACAAGTACTGACTAATATAGATTTGTTCAAGCTCAATTTAAATCAAATTCAAAAAGTAAAAAAAAAGAATAAAAAAAAAAAAAAAGGTGAGTGAGAGCCAACGCAGCTTGTGTGCCGAAATTATATTCACTGGAGAAAAGCATCAAATCATTTTGGCAATGATGAGCTTGTGTTTAATTTATTTCAAACAATATCTGTCAAAGTTAAAAAGAAGTATGCATGATGGCCAAGCAGCGAACTCCTTCATGGTTTGGAGTTGCTGAGTTCAAATCTTGTTAGTGGATTCCTGTGTGGAGTTTCTGGTTTGATTTTCTTTGGCTATAAGATTCAAGCAGCATAGTCCAAATCCTGATTGATTAATGACCTGTTTAATTGATTAGTGTGTCCGTACGATAATAGCATTTTTTAGCTAAAGGTGTTTGGTTTTCTTGCACAGTTTTTGTTTTTCTATAAAACTTGTACATACCCTTCTGTTTCCAACACCCTGATGTTGTCATCCCCCCAAAAAATGAAAATGTGGTATAACTTTGGGCCATGGGAAAAATGTCATACATCAGTGATGCATGTTTTTCATCGCACATCCCTGTACTTTTTCAAATGATGTTTGCTTTTGCTGTGGCTTTACATCAATTTGTTTCCGAGTTGGAATCAATTACTCGTCATCGTCTCCTGCTCTTCTCTTTTCTTTCTCGTGTCAGACTTTAACCGCCGCATCGTTGGAAGGATTTATAGGGCCGAGTGTGGGAGCGCAGAACAGACTGTCACGGACCCATATGTCACGCAACCATTCGGGCTGTACATCACTTTTCCCACACATTAGGATGGATCACATACACACGTCATACTATACTGCACTTCTCAATGCCAGGTATTGGGCAAGCAAATAGAACAGCTTTGGCATGCTATGACGCACCTGATAAATCTGCACCAATAAGGTAATGACCGCTAGTATGATTTTTGTCCAAATCCAGGAAATATAAAACACACATGCGTGATGGGCCTTGCCTAAATCAACATGGCGATCTTCAACATTAGTCTTCGAATGCAAATCCAGATTTCTGTTGTCATTCTGTGAAGTCAAGGGGCTTCAAAATTAAATTCAGAATTCAGTGATTTATACTGTGTGGCATTAGATATAGTACAAGTTTTGAGGCCAAGAACTTAGTTGTAGTCTTCTTCCTCTCACTTTCATAAATCAGGGAATAGCAACGGTCACTATTCAGCTGTGTTTTCTTTATTTTTTAAGTTATGAAAGTATTTTCAGAAAATTGGGGAGGGTAAAAGCTTTGTCTCCCGTCCCAGCCAAGAATTGGGTTGGGATTTTTTAAAGTCCTTCATTCTGACTCTTTTTATGTCTATGTACTTTGTATATGTATTATGTTAAAATAACTGTATATAATATATGAAGAATTGTTGCCAGGCAACCTGCTGGCCTAGTGTCAAAGTCAAAGTCTGCTTTATTGTCAATTTCGTCACATGTCAAGACACACGAAGAGATCGAAATTGCGTTTCCTACTATCCCATGGTGACAAGACATATTATATATATATATATATATATTACATTATATTGGTCCACGGACAAACAAAACAATACAAAAAGTAAAAACAACAAGGCACATACAATGAATAAATAAGAACAATAAATAAATAATAAATAAATAGCAACATGGTTGAAATGGAGCAATTGTGCATACAGCAGACAGTCAGAAGATTCTGCATATTCAGTTAACTGAAGACTTTGAATTTTCCATAGTTACCAATTTGAGTGATTGTTTGTCTCTATGTGCCAAGTGACCTGTCCAGGGTATGCGTTGACTCTTACGCAAAGTCGGATGGATGAACGGATATACAAGATGACTGCAAATATCGTTATAGCAAAACTATGCATTCAAATTCAAGACGCTATCTTATTACCACATTTTTAATACGGCACCATTTAGTTTTTTTTACACTGATGTGTAATATTGAAAAGAGTTGTTTCAGCTTTGGTAATCCAACGGTTATTTCCCATATTTAAAGGTGTAGTTTACATCCACACAGAAGGAATTAGATGTAATGCAATATGTCAATCATCAAGAATATGAGAGATGTTTCATGTAGAAATGCAACCACATGTCTGGATGAAGTATGCTAGAAAAACAGAGTGACACCCAAAACTGTGAGGTGGAGGCATGAGAAAGAGTGAAGTTGTTTTCTTAACATCCATCTGACAACTACGCCCACTTGACGTGTTTGCATCTTACCCCATCTGATATTTCATCAACCCTGTGACAATTTGGGAAAAAGGCTCCAAATGGAATAGAAACTGGAGAGAAAAGTATTTTTACACTCCCTTTTCATCCAGTCAACCAGATTTTTTTTTGTGAAAGTTGGCTTGAACATGAGGTCAAGATTATTTTATAAGCATGTTTTCATTATTGTCTCGCCATATTTGTTGTTCACGCTACAGTGTGTTTTCTGAGCTTTCTGAACAGATTAGTGTCTGCCTATTTAAGTAACCATTTAAGGATTCTGTAACTTGAATTCACAGATTTTTGTCTAAATAAATAATGAATGAGTGACGATAATTACTGTTATTCAATCTCCAGTTCGGAAAATTGCAGATGACTTTCGACAGTTACTGATACACATCATGAACACACACGTAGCAGCGTCACGTAGCTGCTTCTGATACTCCCAGTTGAATTTACATCGCGTCAGATTACATTCTAAAATTCTTCCTCACACAAACCTACAGTAAAATAGGTTTCATGTGTGTCCCAAGCCCAAAATGGACAAACAAGCGACACATGAGAAGCAAGTATGACAAACAGAGTGAAGGTTAAGATCAGGTTAAGGCAATAAACTGATGGCTGAGGTTTAGAAACAGAGCACTTTGTGTAAACTTGAGGAAAGCCGCTGGTCATGGTTGAAAAAGACAAACCTTTGTCTTCTACTCTCTATAAAAGAAGCCCTGGACATTGAACCAAAGTCAGCAAACATGTACTTCTGTGTTGTGGTTCAACGTTGGTACTTTCAGTCATACATACTGTATTTCCATGTCAATCAAATGTGTGCCATTCCAAAAAAATACCATGACCTTTCCATAATCTCTGCTGAGGTATAGCTGCAGACTGTTAGAATTAACAACTTTTAGACCAATTTCTTCTTCATTCACCTTGGGAATGAGAAGTCGCTTTAATTGACGGTAATTCCAGTTGGCTGTGTTCACGCCCACATTGACGCAAATGGCCCTTTGGCAAATGTGCCGGCTTGCTATGTCTGTCGATTTTCGATTTCCTGCTTGCATCATGTGTTTGATCAATGAAAATTTTTAAAACAACAATCCCAGAAGAAGCCCTCGCAAGCTCAAGCCATGACATTACCTCATTGGAGTTTCACAGACATTTTACATAAAGTTTATATATCATAGTCCCATAAGGTATTCGTGTGCACTTACCAGATGTGTCTGTGTCTGCGTTTGATTCACTAGCATCCAAGCGGTCATGGAGTTGCCTACCATGAGTAATAGGCTGATAATGTTAGTGGCTTTCCGAATGAAATGAAATTATGTTATGATTGTTGTCTTGCCTTGATCATCATAGCTCAACAATTCCTGCGGGTGAACTATACTAGTTGGGCTCAGTTGATGCCTGTTTTTAAATTCCTCACAGTGATTGTCTTTATTTTCAGGAAATTCAAGTGAGGTATGAAAACTTGGAAATGCTTCTGTCTCCCCAGATTTATTTTTGGTTAGCTGAGATTTCACAACACGTGTGAAATGACTACAAAACGTTTCCCGCAACCTTTGCTTCTCTCCATGTTTTTCATGTCGACACCATTCTTGTGTCATGTTCAATCAGAACGGAAATTCTTGCCAAAGCAAGCGAAAAGGTAGAGTAATCCTATCCGACATTCAAAATCAATGGATGCTTTGCTGTTGTATAAATAGCGTTTTCATCGTCACGGCGGTCTCAGGCCTCCTGGTGCCGTTCAAGGTATTTGTGTCATTGACAGTCACGCAATCTTCATACTTTTCAGTTTGGCCAAATTATAATCACATTTTTATTTCCAACTGCTCTCACAACCATCCAGTTGTGAGCAGGTTTCTTGAAGTCATTAGAGCAAAGATGGTGACAGCAAAGACAACCATTTATCTCTGGTGACGATTGGCCGACAAAGGTTTTACCTTCAAAAGTGCAAGTAAAGCAGCAAAGAGTTTTTTTGCTGCCTTGACCACAAGAGTCACCTCTCAATGTCAGGGTGTGAATCACACACTTAGTAAGAAAAAGCAACATGAACCACATGTATACAATTAGCTTCAGGATGCTTGTAAAGTACATTTGTATAGGTTGTACTCATCAAGCAGGAATGCAGAGAAAGTCCATGTAAAATGATCAAAAATGAGTGTTGTGACACACTCATACAAAAAGTATTATTTGTCTGGTGAGGGTTTTATGGAAGATGTCCTTCCACTAAGTCTGTTGAAATCTGACCAAAGAGGATTGATTCTCAATAAAAAGTATCCTCATTGGGGTCACGGGTAAGCTGGAAACTATTTCCAGTGATTTTGGGCAAGAGGCAGAGTACAACCTGGACGAATTGCCAGTCAACCCAGAGCACATGTAGGCAAAGAAGCATTCACACTCACATCAATGGACAATTTAGTGTCGACAATGAACCCAACGTTAAAGTTGATGCACAAAAGGTCAGCAATGTCATCTGTTAAAGGGTTAAGCATGGCCTCTTGTAAGAGTTTATAAGAAAGCATGCTGTTGGCTTTAGTTGTTCTTCACAGCATGTCTCCCCAACCAAGCCAGCTATTGTCAGCAACATTAAAAGCCAGGACCATAAAAGAGCTGCTGAACCAAAATACACAGATTTTGAAATCCATAAATTCCTCAGCAGAAACTATATCCTGAAGTCTTCGAAGTTTTGAACAAACATGACTTAATGCCAAAAGAAACTTTGGTCTTGCTCTATCAGTGATATCACAAGCATGAAGCCTGACTTGTTTTCTTGCTATTGTCTGTGGAAGACATGAAATAAGGTTCAGGATTGAGCAAAGGAAACAAACATGAGTATTAGGATCAAAAAAGTTATGAATGACTGACTCCATCACTGTTATAAGTCTGAATCATTTTCTCTCAAGAGTTAAATTAGGTCATGACTGCAAACAAAAGATGTTTTGGCATTTCCTAAGCCATCTAAGTGTATTTGGCCTATCTTGTTTTCATGTGTGTCAAGTTGTCCTGATTTTGCCCTGTTCTTGAAACTTGAAAAAGGGCCTTGGTCCTTAGAACGCAAGAACTCAGATCTTCCTCTTTTCTCTTTGCAGTTCATTGTACAATTAATTAGAGGGAGATTAGGTTGATAACATTAAACAAAGCAAACATTGCATTATTGTAAATTGAACTAAATTCAGTAATTGCGTACCTATAGTAGGAAAATATGAAGTATAAGTAACTACAAATTGATTGAGCCACTCAAAGTTAAGATAAACACAGTTTGTAGAACAGACCAAACATTTCAAACAAACCAAGCATTAAGCAAACTTAGAACTAGAGCACACAAGTCCATTTCCTACCAGTTGCGTGTGACCATCTGAGGGGTCTCTTAGGGTTCCTTTTCTTTGCTTTCTCTGATTATTTTTTTTTCCATTCACTTACAGGCTTTCCCTTAGGTCTTTAGGCAATATGCCCATCCCTGGCATCTGACAGGAAGTTTGATGAATTGTGGTTGGTTTTTTTCCTCTGCCCCCTGCAGGTCTGAAGGGAGACTAGTGGATATTTTGTCTGAATGATCTCTGCCTCTGTTGACGTGACAATGTGCTTGCAAATATAAATAACGCTAACAAATGCCAAGCATAGCAAAGGCTCTGAAACAATGAGCTCCAGTTCAAATTCCAAAGCCAATCCCAAAGGAAGCAATTGACAATGATGAATTTGTTTTCTTTCTGATTAGTACTCTTTTGATATTGTCAAGCGTTTGTCGGACCTCAGAGACTACGGCACTTGAGTGCTTCTTATAATGCCACAAAAATGGAGTAAAAGTCATCTCAGGGGGAAAAAATCTAGAATCAGGCTTCTTCCTGGACTCAGGGCCAAAAACATGTTGCACAAACCACAATATCTTCCCTAACTTTTCCTCTCTCTGCCCTCCCAGTGTCTTCTTCCGTAATTAGGCCTCTTTTCTTTTTTTTTTTGCACATGAACTCCCTTTTTATCTTTTTCTCTGTTTTTCTTCTTCTATCCCACCAACTCCTCTAATCATGGCATGGTCACATACTTAGAAACCAGCGTTTGTTCATGCATAGTTTTTGTGTCTATCATGTCTTGCTGGTCTGTCAAACACAATGGCATGGGTTCGAGGCTCAAAAAAGCTTTTTGATCTAATGATATTCAGTGCTGATATGAAAAGAAAAACACAAGACCAAGTCATCCTTGGGTCAGTTTCAATATCAGTGCAGGAGATGGCAAACATACAGCAAGAAAATATGGAACCAATTTCCACTAAACTATGTGGATGGGTGTGGCACGGTCAAAGAAGGAATTCAATTTTAGAGCTGATCCATGACATTTTTATTACTATCATTCTGAAAATAACCATTTTTTTGTTCAGCAGTTTCACCACTTTGCACCTTCAAGATGTCTTGCAGTGGTGTCAGCATTTTTCCATCCTCTGATTGGTTCAACTAAATATTTTTTTTGTGTTTTTTTTCCTCTGCGTTGTTGAACTCAATATGTGCAACAAAGATTGATTTACAGGGAGGACGATGTCGGGCATGAATAACAAAATTGTTCATGCTTCTATATTTTCAAATGAGCACGTTCACAGCATTCCCTAGAAAATATTGTCTCGCCAACGGTGAGGTATTTTTAAAACAGACTACTCATGAGATCCTCGGAATGTACCATATTGGTGGCCCCTATTGTAGTATATTGAAGTCATGTATTGCGTACACAGTGAGTGGCTTGTGATGATTCTGGTTAAGCTCCATGTTAATTATTGTGACTTAAACATAGAAGAATACCAGACTGGTATGTGTTGTTTGATAGCATGACAAGGAGCTGATAACTCTATGTAAACATGAGCATGTGTGTGTGTGTTATCTGACTTAAAGTTATGTGCTCATTAGTGCTGCACTGACGTACTGTTCTTTTCTAACAAATCTCAGTAGGCACTCATTAGCACCAAGGAAGCGTTATCCTCATACAATTTTCAATCATTTCCTTTGGTACATGATGGCAAGTGGGTTATTCTTATTTTGTGTTACGGCGGCTATCTCCTATGTTTCCGCATCTCCCCAAGTCTGCAGCAACGCCCTCATACCTGGAGCTAAAGGTAAACACATGTATGTTGTTAATGTCTGCTTTGTTTTGCTGCAACAAAAGGGTTAAAGTAATATGTATTTACTTCCGTTATTATGCGTAAGTGCCTCTATAAACTAGGACTCAGGAATGCAAATACTTTTCCATTCCAGACTGTTAACAAGTTGACTTGTCTCTTGTAAATTGGTTGTTTTGTTAATGTCAGTATGTGGTCAAACGAAAGAGCGAATGGAAAATTCTTAGGAAACACCAAGAATAATTTTCAAGGTCTTTATAGAGTTGTTGGTAAAGGTACCCAGCATGTAATGTCCTGTTGTTTAACAACGAGCTGACTGCTACCCCACAGATTTTTTTAGGAGGGAATGCCTTTCCATTTTACAACATCCAGTAGCTTATTCCCCTGCTGATTCAGACAGAGCCAATAAAACACACACCAGGCAAAGTTAAGCAGCATTTTTCTTTCCCCACTTTTGGGCCAAGAGGACACTAACATAATGTGAGATGACGTGGAGAGAGTGAGGAAGTCAAGACCTGTTTGTATGTGTGGTGCCACTGAGAAGGTCCCAGTGGAATTGTATGCGTTTAAACAGCTGCCACTAAACTGAACTGATTATTTGCACAAGTCTCGGATTCAAATGACTGTAGAATTCATCACATGACAATGACCTGAACCATGTTTGTGTATTCTATAGTGTGGTTCTGGGTTTGCTGCGAATTACACAGCAACCACACTTTGTCAGTTTTCTCCATCACAGCTTCTTTTACAGGGTTCATATTGCCTCACACTTTTACATAGACGTCAGCGTCCTGTTTTTTGACCAGGATGTGTGTGATAAAACATTTTGTCAGGGACAAAACAAATGTCCCACAATCCTAAAATGACTCAACGCTAACTTGATTTGATTAATTTTATAATATCACCCATAAATATTATGGCTACATATATGAAGCCTCCACTCACCTTGATGCAACACAGTTTTTATTTTAATTTTTTTAATTTTTTTATTGTGCCATTTGAGTCTGGAAGGAACTAATTCACTTAACCGTGTTTCTCCTAAGAACTAGAAATGACAACCACTTTAAAGTCAACCGACGTCAATTGTGTTCACCTTTGGAGGTTGCATACTCAATTATAAATTGATGATGGTACAGTAAGAAATAGCCACACCAATTATCGTTTGAGTAAAAGAAAGAAAACAATTCTAAACTAATGAAGACAATAAGGCTTTTAAAAGTGGGTGTCTAAATATGCCCCAGTTCAAAGATGTTTGTTGCTTTCCAGCCTTTGCCTGGCACCTAGGTTACAAAGTGTCCCTGGCCGCTACGTCAGACATCTCATGTAGCCAAAACCTCTCTTGTACACCTCATTTTTGTTTTGACTCCCAAAAATGATGTCATAATTAATAGTTCAATGGAAGCTTTGCTATTAAAAAAGAAATAGGCCCTCGCCTGTGTTTTTATTAGCATGCAGAGTCAAAAACACATCCGCAAAACATTAACCACACATTAGAACACAATCACATCCCTCAATTGTGGACTTCATGGCCCATTGATTTTGATAAAGATATATAATTGAAACTGTTTTGAAACTCTTGTGCATCTTTACCGTCTTTCTGTCTATGCAGGAGACCAAGGTGAGATTGGACATGAAGGAGATGAGGGCAGAATGGGGAAGAATGGACCACCAGGACATCTAGGTAGCACGACCTAATTACTTTTCTCATTTCAATGATTCATCTTGATGCCAACATCTATTTCTACAACTATTGCTCTGCATATTGAAAAATCGTGTTGAATGAAAGCTACAAGTCCACTTCATGGTACAATTAGAACGTATGGAACTGATTGTGGTGAATCGTAAAATCCCAATAGACACACATGCCCACACACAATGGCTGCCCGGTTGTTATTCTCCACAAATCTTCATTGAGTAACCTCATAAATGTAAGTACTAAATGTAAACATTTGGAGTGACTTCAGAGCAGCGTAGCCATGAGCCATTATGGTTTCTGTGTGTTCACTTACTAACTGTCGCACCATTACAGCCTCCAACATCTCTGCTGCAGTATGTCAAGAGCTCAACAGATGACGCATAATTTCCCCTTTTTAATTTAGGAGATTTTACAGGAAAGCGTGGCTTAATTTTGGAATGTTAAGAGGGACTAAAGAGCAGTTAATGCCGTGGAAACAAAAACAATGCGTTGCTCTTGGATTATTAATGTCAACAAACACACAACTTCACAACTGAATACAATAAAGGGTTCAGCTCAGGATGGTCGTCGCAGTTTGAAAAGCTGCTTTACCATCTTTGTGAACATATCTGACATGCTCTAGGTGATTTCAAATGTGTCTTCATAATACAAAATGAGGCCTTCCACCTTCCAGCAGCTGCATGGGGAATCCAGACGTTAAGCCAGTTGGACGGTTTGGCCATTATAAAAAGCAACAGCAGTGATAGGAACAAGTGTTATCTGAAAGATGGATGAACGGTTTAACTGGCTAGTTCTTCAACTCTAAACACAGGGAAGGCAAAGCAACACCTCCAGTTTTTATAAAAAGCAGAGAACAATTGGAATCTTTGCTCTCCGTGCTTCATTGTAATGTGCAGTTAGAAATATATTGTTTTTGTTAGAAAGGTCCTTTTAAATACTCATATAGTACTTGTATTTAATTTTGACAAATATTTTGCACTGAGAGCACATAAATTTCATTAGCACTTCTTAGACACCACCAAGAAGCAAATAAACTTGTGAATGTGTGTGTGCCACTTTGCTCTCATAGCAACAGCCCTCTCCAATGTGTCACTTTCTATTTCAAATATCATTCATTTCCAGTGAAATAGTTTCCTGAGGAAATAATCACAGCAGAAGGCCATGGTTTGGCTGTACTTTACTTACGCACACACTTTAAGCCTTGAAATAGTCTTAAGCTGTGGGTTTTGTTTAAAAAAAAGACAAGAAATTTCCCTTGCAGAACATAATCAAGTTTGACTCAGATAGTTTTTTTGTGTGTGTTGACGTTGATAATTACATACTCCATTAAATAACTTTTATGTACTCTAATTAAACCTAACCAACAAAGAGAATCACTCTAATGGCAGTCCAACAACAAATAAATATTACCTTGACTTATTATTATTATTATTTCCAGGAACATATAAAATGAATCAATTATGTTCTGCATACTGTTTTAGTTCATATAAGATGTCCAAAATACCTCTGCTCTTCTCTCTTTCTTTTTTCTGTACTTCCAGGAGCTTCGGGAGAAGTGGGGCTTAAGGGGGACGTTGGTCACATGGGAAAGATGGGACCCAGTGGAGACCAAGGTGAGACATTGAGAAAATTATTAGAATATTGAACATTAACAAAGTAGACTTGTTTATTGTGTTATTTAAAGTATGGGTCTTAATAAAATTCCCCTTCAAGAAAATACCTGAATGATCAATAATTATATCCCAATCAGCCTTTGTGCGGTATCTAATATCATACTACACTTTTCAGCCAGTGTGCTGCAGCATACTAGTGAACCAAGGAGAGACATCATTGTGTGTACTTCAAGAAATTATCCAATTTCATTTTATATGCCCCAAAAGGATGACTTATTTACTACAAACAGTGTGTCTGTGTTCATATATACGTCGGTGACATTAAGTGACAGGCAGGAGAATTAAATGTTCTTCCACTAGATAACAGAAGGGACACCATAAGATCTACCTGCTGTCATACAATACAACTTTTTTTTTTTCACTATCAGCAGTTTTCCACAATATATCATATTTAATGTAACAATATGTTCATTTTATTAGTGATGTAGCTATTGGGTCGTCTGCCTCATGGTTCTGAGGTTGAGGGTTTGCATGTTCTCCCTCCTCTTGCAAGTTCTTCCTCCCATATTGCCAAAACCCAGAAATTTCATGGAAGACTTCAATATCATAGAAACACTGTTGACTTCACTAATGAAATTCTAAAATTCTACACATTTGTATGATGTCGCCATCTATTGATAATATTTTGTCAGTACAAGAATATATCTGATAAATCCATTTTGTGGTGGATTAGCAAATTTTATTATGTACTGTATTTCAGAGATCATATAATTGCCAAAATATTGTGTCATTGTCAACTGACTGTTGAATTGAATTCATTTTTAATTGGAGAATATACACTTTTTGTACGCTGGCTTTGTTTTAAATCACGCCTAGTGCTAGAAATGCCCTGGCCAGAAAAATAAGCACCATGTGTTCCTCTGTAGGGGACAAAGGAGATGCAGGATTGGATGGACCCTTGGGTTTGAAAGGGAAACCAGGTAGGGCCCTGGAACCTCATGGCGCTATGAAACTGTTTCAAACAGCTTACAGGATTTATCTTCATGCATTTGTGTTGAAATTACACTCTCATTAATTTTAATGTGTTTTAGCAAAATCTTCAGCAGTAAAGTGCGATGATTCTGCATAAAAATTTTGTTTTTGCAGGCACTACATGCGACTGTGGAAGGTACAGGAGGGTGGTTGGACAGATGGATGTCAATTTGGGCAAACTGAGGAACACAGTCAAGTTTGTCAAGAATAGTGAGTTTTTCATTTAAAGATCGTATATACTGTTTTCTAATGCAATAAAAAAAATCTCTTTTCCAGTCATGTTGGGCCTGACCGAAAGTGATGAGCACTACTACTTGCTGGTGAAGGAGGCCAAAAGGTTCAAGGAGGCCTCAATGAACTGCAAACTGAGAGGCGGTATCCTGGCCATGCCCAACAATAGCAATAGTAACCGTCTCATCGCTGATTATGTCAGTCAGGCTGGACTCACGAGGGTGTACATCGGCATGCAGCTTAATAACACTGACCCGCTTATTGTATGTACATACATTTTCTGGTTTCAGTAAATCCAAGTTTAATGAATGCTAAAAATAGCCACTGCATGCAGGTTAATAATAATTTTGTTGAAAAAGTCCAATATACTGAGCAAATTTGGCCACTAGGGTATGCAAAGACACTCACTGTGTTTTTCACATTTATTCTTCAGCATGATGGAAGAAACAGTTCCCAAGCTGCAGATTCCAACCCACTCAAGGACTTTAGTGCATGGAGTCAAGATGAGGCACTCACTTCAACCAACCACAATGCGACCTGCGTAGAGCTGCTCAGCACAGGGACGTGGAGTCATGTTATGTGTGACATGGCCATGTTTTTCATCTGTGAGTTTCCAAAAAGCAGGATAAGAGGAGAAGGAGGAAGAGGAAGTGGAGGGACTATTTACTCAGTATCTTAAGTCATTGAACAGATTTTGATTTAGTTTTCGGCAAGTCCGACACACTTATTACAACTTCATTTCACCTCAAGACTGCAACTTTCTCTCATTTATGTATTTATGTACACGCTTAGCAATTCAACATTTTGCAATAGTGTTTATGCATTTCAGTATTGGTGTTTAAGAAGTTTTGCAACAACATTTGCACGCATCAGCAGCACAGGCGCCAGCCTCTATGGTAGACAAAATACAAGAGATTTGTATTCATTAGTAGGAAGTGTTCAAATATCAACAGTCCTCTGTGCTCAAGGTTATTTTGTTTCAGTTTGAATATATTTTGTTTGTTAGAGGGCATATCAAGTATGTCCCCAGTTTGGTATTTTCATTTTTCTTCTTCAAAATAGAACTCCTTCAGAGTGTGTGTGCATTTTTTGTTTTGCGCTGCAAGTATGCATTCTCTTTTTTTTTTTTTTTTTTTTTGGGATAGAAAATTAAAAGCTGGTTGATCTTAGTAGGAAGTATTTCTTTAACCAAACCGACAACCTGCTGGTTGATAGACAAACACTCAACCACCTGAGCCATGGCGCCCTACAGTGACACAAAGACTGGCATTTAAGAGTCAAGCAAAGACCTTAAATCCATGCACATGACTAATTGTGCTCTTGCAAATTTTCCTGACTTCCTGTTTTCGCAAAGCACAAGTGTGGAATTTGCTGACTGTCCTGAAATCTTAAAGATTCAGACCGCCTTCTACTGATAATGAGAGACAAAAAACAAAAGTTTTACAAGTTACTCATTCTAGATAAAAGTACAGATAGTTTACATGAGTTCCTAAAAACAACAGATGACATATTGGGAGTTGCATAATACGTATGAATGATAATAAATTAAGACTCAAATGCTAAAGAAACTTATCAAACTTATTCCCCCAGATGGCTCCTTTAAATTCAACAAAAGGTGTGGCCATTCATTTTTTTCCCTGATTCAGCAGATGCGTGAGCCTTGGCAAGGACTGTTTATTTCGACACTTGGTGGGGCAACAACCAAGAAAGCATCAATACAAATCGGACACATGTCTGTGACATTTAACCGAAACTTGGGGGTGCTTACGGGAGATGGGTGGGAATTAATGGAATCCAAATCAAATCACGGAGGGAGATTTTCTAAACCAGGTAAGAACAATTTAAATTTATACATTTTAAAAATGAGCAAACACCAATCTGTATTTCTTATTTGTGACTCAGCATGGTGGATTGGAGCTGTTGCAGTGTGTTTGGGGTTGCTCTATCTTCTCCTGCTAGTTGTTATCATAGCCATGGTGGGCCAATGTGAGTACATGTCTGGACATGATTACAAGTCCCAACATCATTGCACTTATGTCACTGCTGTATAGTAGTACACCAACACTTGCTATTACTATGTGCTCATTTTATTGCAGACATCAGACCGAGCCCTCTGACAGACGCTGAACATCCGCCCATCGCACTCACCACCTGTCAAAATGTGACTTCACAATATTTCCAGTTGCAAGGCAGATACAACACCTTGTCAGAAAGCAATAAGCAATTAGAGACTAAGATCTGCTCTCTGACCAAAGAGAAGGGCACGGTCGAGGGGGAACGAGACCGCCTTCAAAATCAGCGAGACGCCCTTCAGAACCAACGAGACGTGCTAGAACGCGAGCGAAACGCCCTCCACAATGAACGCGACACCCTCAAAACTGAACGAGGAACTATCAGGACTGAGCTAGACACACTCCATAATGAGCAGGAGATCCTCAAAAATGAGCGAGACACCTTCAAAGTTAACCATGACGTCCTCAAAACTGTAGAAGAAAACCTCAAGCATGAGGTGGACACCCTAAAGAATGAGAAAGAGACACTTGAACATGAACGAGACTCCCTTCGAATTGGGCATGAAGTTCTCAAAAGTGAGCGTGATACTCTCAGGAATGATAAAAGCTTTCTCCACAAGGAGCAAGAGGTTCTCAAAAATGAGCGAGACAACCTCAAGAATGAGAAAGACATCCTCCAAAAAGAACAAGAAGCTCTCAAACGTGAGAGAGATGCCCTCAAAAATGAGAAAGATACCCTTCAAACAGAACGAGATGGCCTCAGGGCACAGCGGGACAACCTCACAGTTGAGCGAGACCAACTAAAATCAGTGTCCAGCAACCTGACCAACGAGCTGGAGGTGCTGCAGAGCCGATTCAGCAAAGTAGTTGCAAGTCGAGACGGCTTTAAGGAGGAGGCTCATGCGTTGAATAAAGACAGAACAGGCAAGTACTGCGCACACACAACAAACAAGTTGGAACCTGATTGTAAACACACATCTTTCCTTCTTTGAGATTCCCGATAAGCACAGTTAGATGGGCAAGATAAAGATCACATGAAGATAAGAAACACTTTCACTTCACTCTCCATTGAAATAAAACAGAAAGAGAAAATATATTTATCCATCCATCCATACACCTGTCCGTCCATCTGTCCATCCTTCCGTCAGTCCGTCCGTCCATCCATCCATCCATCCATCCATCCATCCATCCATCCATCCATCCATCCATCCATCCATCCATCCATCCATCCATCCATCCATCCATCCATCCATCCATCCATCCATCCATCCATCCATCCATCCATCCATCCATCCATACACCCGTCCGTCCATCTGTCCATCCTTCCATCAGTCTGTCCGTCCATCCATCCATCCATCCATCCATCCATCCATCCATCCATCCATCCATCCATCCATCCATCCATCCATCCATCCATCCATCCATCCATCCATCCATCCATCCATCCACCCCGCTCTCTCTCTCTCTCTTTCTCTCTCTCTCTCGCTCTCTCTCTCTCTCTCTCTCTCTCTCTCTCTCTCTGTCGATAGATATCTAAATTAAGAAATTTTGCTGCATTTTTTTTCTCATAAATTATATTCACTATTAATGTATTAATTACTGCGTTGCATTAAAATATTATAATGTTTGTTCTTCTTATAGAAAAACGGTGCCCAACAAATTGGGTTAAATTCAAGGAGAAATGCTATTTCATCTCGGGGGACAGAGAGAGCAATTCATGGAGATCGAGCAGAAAAGAATGTCAAGACCGAGGAGGTGACCTGGCCATTGTCACCTCAAAAGAAGAGCAGGATTTTATTGTTACATATTATGATCGAGTGTGGATCGGTCTGTCTGACTTGGCGCATGAGGGCAAGTGGAAGTGGGTGAATGGAGAAGAACTGAACTTTGATGGATTTTGGCAAAAAGGGGAGCCGAATGATGATTCCGGTTCCGAGGACTGTGCGGAGTTGTCACGTTCAGGGCGTGGATGGAACGACTTACCCTGCAGCACTGAACTCTCTTGGATTTGTGAGGATGAATGACTATCATAATTTAACGTACAATCAATTTTTTCACTTACATTTGAACATGCTTCCCTGTCATACGAGCGTATAACAAAGCCAACCACTGTGCTAATAAAGAAAAACAAAATACCAACACTGTACTATCTCTTTTTTGATGCCACGTAGTTTTTAGGAAAGGATAGATAGTCTTGGAGAAAGTCATGTTTGGCTCTTAAAAAACATGGAATGGTAGACCTTCACAACGCCTCTTGATTCACTGGAACTGGTCACCACTCCTCCTCCCCTGGGCTGGAATGCCCTTTCGGAGGTTATGTCAATATTGGTACTTGTATTCCATATCCTAGCTAAATATTAACTGCAGCATGGCAGTCTTTCTCGTTCGTTCTCTATTGTCAGGTTTAATTTGTTTGACTTATATGGTCCTGCATTTAGTTAACCAGCATACACACCATTGTCCCTTCATTCAGTTTCTTCTCTTCTCTTGGTCACTTATGAGTAATCAATGAATGACTTGGTTCATCGTTATCTTCCTTCTTACAAAAAGGAATACAGTGAGTCAGTGTTTCAATGATTAATTGCAGACTTGTTGCCTTCAGATGTGATTGGAAGAACCACAACTCCATGCAAAAGATATTATGATGTTTTAATTGAACACATTAATTTAAAAGTAAGACCACACAAACAAAGCATCGTTGAATGCCGTCATCAATATAAAATGGAATTGAAGTCCAAAAACAATACACTCCATGAACTCATGTTGAAAGGGAATAGGAATTAGATTTATTGGTGGTTCTCTACATAGTCGTTTGTATAATTATATGAAATATATATATAATTTCGAGAGGATGAAAATAGGATGAGCATTTTTATTTGATAGTGTTTCTCCATATCTTCACACATATGGAAATATGAGGAAGCAGTACAATGCATTTTAATTAATTTTGTAATTTCATTATAATTTTATTGTTATTTTAATGTAATTTCCTACCTTAATAGATTTTTAATAATAATATTTATACATTTTTGAAGTACTTTCTGGTATACAGCCTGGTTGCCTTCAGAAACTATCAATTATAATTTGGATTATGATCTTTCAATACCATTTACATACACTTGCAGCCTTTTTAGTTATGTAAATACAGTTGATATACTGTAATTGAAATCAGTCCTCATGAAAATGACAATTTTTCGCGCAGGCTATTTGGATGTGGAGATGTCCGTGAATCCCGATGTCTATGAACGCAGCATCACGGTTCCAAAGGAGTGGCCGGTGCACCTGTCCGACCTGTTCTGTTGGAGAGACACATGACACCGGAGGAATTTCGCCCGAGTCGCCTGTCTTTTGTGCCAGTGGCTTCCCTGTTACCTCAGGGGTGAGAGAGCGAGAGAGGCGGACAGAGAGATGTCGGAGCCAGCCACCAATCCAGCTGCCACCACCTTCTCAGCGCCCACAATTTCGTTACCTTTGGGACTGGAAGTGTTGAGGACTTACTCTGGGGCGCTTATCTGCTTAGAAATAGTAAGTGTTGATCCTGAACTCATGAGATCACTCCTGTGGTTGTTTTGCATTGCAGCATAGTAAACTTGTTGCAACCTCATGGTCTCTCCTGACAACCTTTAGAACTTGCAAGGTGATCTCACGGTCCTTGACACCTCTGAGCTTTTGGTTATTTTAACCCTTTCTGTCATATTTGAACTGTATTTGATATATTGATATATGTATTCTTTAATTGCAATGTTGTGATTGTGATATTCCAGTCAAATATTGTTGAATCTGAATTTGTTATACAATTATAAAAACAATTTGAGCACTTCTTTGCAGTCATGCTAGAGTAACTAAGTTAAAATTAAGAAAACGATTAACCTTTTGTATAGGGTTTATTGCAACTAACACATGTTCAGTATAATAAGCAATGTATACTGAATGGTTTATTATTTTTGATTATTTGATTAATTGAATTTCTCCATGTTGTGATGACCAGCTAGTAAACCGTGTCCTATGTCACCCTTAGTTGCATTTCTGGTTCTGAGGTATTTTCTTGTACTATGTAGAATGACAATAAAGGTTTTCTGATTCTGATTCTGATTCTGATAGTGCTAGTTTCCAATTGCCAAACCGGTAGTGGCTATATTAAAATACCGTTTATTTTTGCTATCTCTCTCAATGGGTGTATTTTGAAATGCTGACTAATAATGTGTTCCTTTGCCTTGTATCTCCAGCTATTTGGTGGCTTGGTATGGATCCTGGTAGCTTCCTCCAACGTGCCAGTCCCTCTACTGCAGGGCTGGGTGATGTTTGTGTCTGTAACTTGCTTTTTCCTCTCCTCCACCTACCTCCTTTTCCTCATCACCGGCCTGGCTGACCGCATAAGTATTGACTGGAACTTTTCGGTAGGTTGTGTTTGACTTTGTCGTTGGTTTACTCATTGAAGTGGCCATCTAGTCATGTATCCATTGAGTTAGCGGCTGTCATTTTGTCTCTATAGAAGATAGACGTTTAAATGTTTTGCTCATCAGACTTGGCTATAGCAGTTTTGATCTGAACAACTAATCACAGGGTAAAAAAATACTAATGTTAACATGGCCTGGCCAGCAAATCTTGTTTGGCATAACCCAGAAACCAGTGCAGTTTCTGTCAAGTGTGACCTGCAGCCTTGCTCTAGGTGCTAAGCATCATTCAAAAGAAGCCAAACGTGCTATGTTTGTTTTCATCAGAACAATGAGCGACATGGATGATGAGCTCACAGCAGAAGACAACAAAGACCTCACTGTTGTTGTCCCAACCGCTTCAACACAAACTCCCCCTTTCATTCTTTTGTTTTCCTATGTAATGCAATACATTCCCGTTTTTTTTTTCTTTTAAAGATGCCATCTTCATTTTGCTATGTTTATAGTGCGTGGGATTATTGACGACACTATACACACTTCTGCATGTTTATATAAACTTTATAGTTAGTTGAATTTATTGACACATGAAACTTTTAGAATTAACTTGTTTATTTTGTGTGCTGAGTGCCATCCTAATATGTCCCCTTTTCTAATTTTCAGGATGTTTTTTACCATTTTTTAGCTTTGCTTTTCTATTTTGCCGCCTTTGTGCTGGAGGCGGCAACAACGGCAGCCAATGGAGGAGCCATCATCACACCACTGCCAAACAGCACAGGAACTGTAATGTGCATCCACTACCCTCGGGGAAACGTATTCACTCTGCTGACTGGCAACCAGTACAATATTAACGTAGTGGCCACAGTGAGTATAGTCTTTTTCAAACACCTTTCTAATTGTGCATATTTATATTCTAACCTTCAACCCTCTACAATGTGTCTCCACTGGCACAATAATAATGAGGATCCTGCAGACAGGTGACGTTACACTATATGGCATATATGGGGGGGTCATCAGTCTACTGTTTGGATTCAAATTCTCCTCAAATATTTGCGAGTGCCAGCTTTCCCAAACATGTTATATTCTCTCCACAATCTGTTTGTTTTTTCATCACAGATATTTGCATTTGTGGTGACGCTATGCTACAGCTGCAGTTTGGTGATGGCCTTCAAGAGGTGGAGGATTTAACCTGAAACCCGAATTTTGCACCTGAGCTCCACCAACAGGAGAAACATTCACAATACTACAATAGAATAGCTTCATAAATCATGCTGCTATTATTCATTGTGAAATTGGAATGCCCCTTTTCAAGTATGATCAGCTCGTGACGTTTTTTATTTTTTTGTGGACTTTATTTGTTACCGAATGACCAATATTTTTTCTGAGGTTATTAACATCTCAAACATAATGAGTGGTGTAGTAAATGGATGAGACAACATTGAAAAATGTTGCTATTTTATATTGCATGTATGTTCATCATGTTCGTGACACTTATGCAACTAGTTTTTTATTCACACAAACACTAACTTCCTTATTCTACTGGATTCACATCCTCAATGAAGAGAATGTTTCCCAATTCCAAAACTTCTAAATTTCACTGAGTCGTGCTACTTTTGTTTCATGCACATGAGAAACTTAATATGCTTGAACATTTTCTTGGACAGGCCCTACAAAAAAGGGGATGCAAAGGGAATGGAAACTCACCTCACAATTGACATTATGTTATTAATTTTGTTGAAATATGTACTGATATGGTATTTGAATTTCTGTAAGAAAACATTTTGTTCGATTACATCATTGTATAGCTTCTGTTTAACTGGTAAGATTAAACACAGATCTCCCAATATTGGTATTTTAAAGAATTTTAACAAACTACACAGTTAGTTTTATACATACATATGACATTGCGTACCTTCTCTAGAATTTATAGGATTAAACACTCAAGTCTACCAATATTAAAGAATTTCAACATAACCTACGCAGTTATTTCAATGTATAATAATAGTTCATTTACATTAAGAACTTATAATTATCATATTAAATTATTGATTGATGTACCACTTTACAGTGATTAGTTAGATTTAGTGTAGGCTATCACGGTTTGTATTACAGTAGTAAATTATTACTAATTTAAAATAAATTGTTTGAATACTTGTGCCTTTTGTTACATTTGAGTACATTTTACTAAATAATGAAAAGTGAAACTGCAATAAAATCTTACAAAATGCCATGTCATTTATTTACTGGATACACTGGATATGAAAAGTCTTTGCACCCCTATTTGAAATGCCAGGCTTTTTGTCATGTTTTATTTGAATAAAAAGAGAAGACAAAATAATAAGTTTAATCACTTTAAAATTGTCGAAGGACACAAACAAACAAATGAGCCAATATACACCACGGATCCGGTTTTTAATCTTGAAAAATGAAACATAGTCTCCGTTTAAAACATGTCTCACTGGCAACCTCTAGTGGCTAAACGTGAGTTTCGTATTACAGACAGTGAACACGGAGGGGGAAAGAAATCAGGATTACAGTAACTAATTTTCAAATGCAATGTGGAAGATAGCGTATGAACATCCACCCCCAGCCTAAAAAAATAACGAGAAATAAAATTAAATGGTAGTAAAACATTTAGTTACTGGCATGCAGTGAACAGATTGTGAATTTAAAGATATTTTAAAAGTTTTTATTCAAACTGGGACATTGAAATCGATATCCGTAACGGCTATTTTTTGCAAGTTAGACACTTTTTATTTTTATTATTTTATTATTTGGGGTAAATGTCATCGTCTGTTGTCGTTCAAACATCAGTCGCTAGATGACGCTCATTGACTGACATTCGGTACATGTTTTTTTTTTTTATAGTGGAACTTGATGGTACAAAATATTCTATTATGAGTAACTGTCACAGTTATTTATTCACAGACGTGTTCTTAAATATTTCTTTTTATTTCTTTTTTTTCAAACATCAAACATCCAAGCTAGTTCTGTTTAACTGACCTCTTTCATCACGGTAACGGCCAAGTCTTCACAATAAGAGTGAACAAATTCTTAAATAAAAAAAAAAAAAAAAAAAAAACGCTGATAGACCTTGAATATATATTTTCTACAAAATAATGGCGTCAAATAGAATGAGGGGATAATATAAAACTATTATAAAACTAAATATAAAACTTTTGTTTCTGTAAAAAAAAGTTGAATTGTACATTTTACGCAAGAGAAACTTTAGCACGAATTTTTTTTTTTTAATCCATCTTCAAAAGCATTTTTGTCATACATCTGCTTAGGAAATGCGTGTTCCTGTTAGTCGCACATCCCTTGTTATTGCTTTTAATTTGTAAGTCAACCGGAAGTGCATCTCTCCGGGTTATCGCGTGCTTGGCATGTTTTCGCTCTTGGTGTTTTTCACCGACTCTCTCAGTCGGTGTTTTTGATAGAGACGATAGAATACGCTGCCGGGTATTTCAACCAGTTTACCTGTCAATATCATCAGAGGATCGTAGATTTTGATAGTTTCTACTTCACTTGAACTTTCTGTTTTAACATGACTATTAAGCAAACGGCGTGGAGACGACAGTGGGAATTAAATTTTACTCTCGTTCCAACAGCCTCTTTGAAGTGAACGGTACACCGGGAGCAGTTTTTTTTTTTTTTTCTCCTCACAACTTTGTGGTCAAAACGCCTCTTGTTGTTGATAACTCAGTATTGGATATCCCAATTACAGCTCTTTTCTTTTTATTTTTGAATCTCTTTTTGTTTTTCTTGTTGACTCTTCCACCCTCACCTTTCGGACCAGAGGTGTTGAGCTCAAGTCGAGGGTGACCACTTGGAGGTGGTCCTCTGAAAATGGAGGCTGTTATCGAGAAGGACTGCAGTGCACTTGGAGGACTTTTCCAAACTCTTATCGGAGACATGAAGGTAAGATGAAAGAAGTTATCGCACAGCTTCCAACAGACCCGGCGAGACTACCATCTGAGTGATTTACTTGAGACGTTACTGCTTTGTGAAACTTGTGATGATCCATTTTTTAGACAGGCAGGTGGGACGTCTTATTTCGCCCTCTTTTGACAGAGACGACTTGTAGAGACAATTGGCTGCTGTCTCAGCTGTTGTACTTGCCCCGGAGGAATGGAAAGAATGTGACCGACGGAGTGTAATAACGTCCGCGGGGTCTACTTGCATAGGGGTTGACGTATGGGGGGCGCGCTGCAGGCATCAGTTTGCAAAGAAATTTAAAAACTTTTACGCTCCGGTGTTTGATTTCATAGTCAATATTGTCTCTAATATCAGCCACCTACAGTTGGAGTGAAAAGGAGGTGAATATTTGGGAATTCATTTTGAAATTTCTGCAGAAATTGATCATAAAATGTGGCATGGGCTTCATCTAAATCAAAGTTAGCATAAACACTCTGCTTAAATTAATACAACACAAACAATTATATGTATTTTTTAACATAAACATTTACAGGAAGGGAAGGTGTAAGATATGCTTGGATTGCATAACTGATTGACCCTTTCTCAGGAATAACGTCCAAGATTCCTGGGATGACTGGTGGGAATAGCTCCCTTAAGGTCATGCCACCATATCTCAATCAGGTTGTGATCAGGATTGGTTGTAAAAGGTTACAAAAGTTGGGAAAGGGTACAAAAGTGTCTTTAAAAGTCTTGATGATCATAGTGAACTGTAAAAGAAGTTATCTATAAATGAGATGATTCAGCACTATTGCATCTCTTTCAAGTAGTGGCCATCCTGGAAAGATGATTGCCAAAACAAACAAAAAAAGAACCAACATAAAACTGTCAGCTGATGACTTAACAAATCACTGGCACATGCCAACATCTCTCTTCACAAATCTACCATACGCAAATCATTAAAGTATCTGGGGTTCATGGGAAAATCCCAAGGAGGAAGCCATAGCTGTCTAAAAAAAGAAAACATTGCTGTGTGTCTGAAGTTGGTTAGGGAGCACTTGGGAGGAACACATGTGTGGGGAAAAAAATGGCACAGCACCCAAACACCAAGACCTCATCCTAACTAAAGTGTGGTATAATCAATTATTCTGTCCATTGATCACACGAATAATTTAACATTACCCCTAATCGGTATTTATAGTCTTCCCTGGGCCGTATGAAAAGTACAAACACATGAATGAAGCAACTAGCACAGCATCCTTTTCCGTGCAACCTTTCCTTCTGCAATCCTCCTCTGTGAGCTTTCTTGATCCATGCTGACGTGAGAGAGAGTAGTCAGAAGACGGTAAGAGCTTCATTGTTGGGTGTAATGTTTGACAGCATAACATAACATTCCTAAGGCACTTGACAGTAGTAGCACATCACTGGCAAACATTTGGTCAAGCCCTCACTCTCTTTATCCTGTGCCGTTCCACTGCTGAGTTCCATTTCATAGCCTGCAGGCTCAACTGAACACCATTTTTTTTTTTTTTTTTACTGCCATAGTTTAGATTCAACTATTTCAAGCGGTGGACCTCAATTTGGTAAATTTAGAGTCCCATTAGGTGCCGGGCTCATTATGACATGGTATTAATAGTTTTGCTGTGAAGGGACTTTTCCCAAAGAAGCCAGTGACCCATTTTGCAACCGACAGGACATGATGGTAAATATCTGTGTTCATAATCGTTCTGATCTTTTTGAAGGTAAAATGATCATTTGAAGAGTCATTTGTTTGGGCAACAGTTTGCACATCTCTTCACCTGCGATATCAGATGTTATGTAACCGGCGATTGTCAAATCTGTCTTGATCGCAACAAAGTTTTTCTCGTTCACAGAGCGGCTACCCGATTTGGGAGGACTTCATCACCAAGGCAGGCAAGCTGCAGTCACAGCTCAGGTGAGCATTTGCATGATTACATGGCTCATCTTTTTGTGGAGCGACATTCATACTGAATCAATGACCCATTTTATATTAAAAATAGCAATTCTATCAACGATGACTTTTTACCTTCCAATTAATGGTACAATATGCATGTCCTTCCAAAATTTAAATAAACCTCTCAACATCCTTTTTGCCCTTCCTGTCTGTTCATGTCTCAGTCCTAATTGTCTTCTACAGGCTGTAAATTTGTGCACCTCCTGCCAGTCTTCTACTAACAATGTCCGCCACTTCTCGCCACTTCTCTTGGGCGCTTTTAAGTGGCCACGTGTCAGTAGACAAACAACTTACGACAGCTGCGAAAAAAGCTTATTGTTCCCTATATACGCTAGCTGTGACTGTCCTGCCGTCTTGAATGATCTTTGATTAACGATGTACGTCACATTTCTTGCCGAAGAACTGTCCACGTGTTCCTGGACAGACTCATGGTGACAGCTGTATAAAGGCTCAGGGACTTAACAATAGCATCCAGAGGCCACACTGTGTTTCTTTCCTCTGCTTTCTCAGTGTTACAACTGATTGATGGTGATATGTTATTCGACTGTTACCATCATTTAGGGGTTAAATATGTGACCCTGTCATACTTTAGCTCAGGGGAGCATTTGTGCTCTTGTTGCTAATGACTCCCAATTTGCTAGTCTTAGAGTACATTGCGACCACTGACCGCTCTGGTGAAAAGGTTACGACGGAACGAATGGAGAGGAATCTCCATTTGACATAGATGATCCAAGTCAGGAGTGCAACAAGCGCTATTTATAGACAGACTGTTGTGGGATTTCAAACTTTGCCCCGATTACTGGACTTCGACTCTGCCATGGTGGCAATCGCCATTTCTACTGGATCGCTTCCAAGTTTTGAGACCGAGCTCTAAGAGTGAGCCTCTTGCCCTAATGGCAAACCACTATCGGGATTTTTTTTGGGTCCGCTTTAATGTTTTCTATAGCCACTTCCAATTTGGCACAAGTGGCGGTTTTGACCACAGCATAGCCAGCCCACACCCCATCCACCCATGGAGCTCTGTAATCTGTTGTGGGACCGGGTTGCATAAATGGACACACACATGGTAAAACAAACACACCCACCTTCCCGCTTTGGTTCCGATAAGTGGCTTGCCAGCAGTGCTTGTGGCATGTGTCTATGTGTGTAATGATGTCCTTGGGGTACTGCTCTGTAATTTAGACCCTCTGCACCCCTCTCACAAAGCACCTAGGAAATCGACCAATTACAGTGTTTGGCCATTTTTTGGTCCATCAATGGCCTTTTTCCTCTCCTGCTCGTTTTGATTTGAAGTATGGTGTAGAATAAAGGCTAGCTGATTTCTAATCATGCACTTTTTTGGTCCGTTTGTTGGCCGATGCAGCTGTGTCTAGGGATGAAGAATTTATTCTGGGTTGTGGAAAAGGAAAGAAGCCCCTCAAGGCATGAATAAAATCAGTTTGAGCTTGCTTACTTAGATTATGTTCAATGCCTGCATGCAATGGCTTAAGTACATTTGACATACATACTCATCTGAAAATTGTTGAAATTTAGTGTGTCAGAAGTGGTGTCGAATTCACCTTCTTTCTAGGATGCAAATCAACCACAGCTACATTCCAGTTTCTGCTGCACTAAGAATAGATGATGGCAGTCCATGTATCATTGTCGGCGGCTGAGCACTCAGTCTATAGGGAGTGGAGGTTGGCTTGGCCAGGCTTTCCTCAACTGACAACAATAAAATTGAATCCCTCACATTAAGGACAGGTGCTTTTTGACATTTGATACCATTTAAGAATGGTTTTACAAATATTGTTTCAAATTGAAGGAATCCACTTTTTGTCAGTGAATAACTTGAGCTGACCAGACTTTGGGAGAGCTTTCGATCCATGAGTATTGGATAAATGATCTGCTGGCTGTAGCTCCTCCATTGCCAGTGCTGTGCTTGAAATAGAACGGAATCTGAGAGTGCCCACGTTTTTTTTTTTTTTTTTCCATGGTCAAGCCACACCCTTGATCTTTTTTCTAAACTCTTCCCCCAAACTGCTTGTTAGCCAATGCTACGTTTTATGAGATATTTGAGTGATAAGAAAAGTGGTGTTTGTTTGCATACAAAATCTCAAGACATTTTTGGTATTAAATTGTGGAATTCAGTTGTTTACGTTATTAATTCTGTTCTGTCATACTGGTAATTTAATGAAGCAATAGTAAAAACTGTCCCCCAGTTTAGTGCGAAGGTTCTCTCTCGGACCCTGGAAATAAACAAGCGTTGACAAATTGAATCACAGTTCAAAACAAATGTCTTATTGTCATTTCTTGATTGTCATTAGATTTTCATTTACTTTTGTCAGATTTAAGTTATTTCTTTGGCCACTTCGGACTTTTCTTTTGTTAGCAGAAATGTAGCAACACTTTTGTTCATGTGAGTACCTTCACTCAGTTCATGTTACCAACACACGGACTGCAAAATAGGATGTTTGTTCTGTAAGGATCGATCAATAAAGTGTTTTTTGTAACTGAAGCTCTTCTCTTTTTTTCCATCTTCTAGAGCCACAGTGGTTGCCTTGGCTGCCTTCTTGGATGCCTTTCAGAAAGTGGCTGACCTGGCAACGAATTCAAGAGGTAGGAATCAAATGAATGGCTCCGCGCCATTTAACGCAGGTGCTTTGGTCAAGTGAAAGATTTTTGCTGTAGTTCAAAATCAATTGATACCAGTTAAGTTGTTCAGTTTGCAGAGAAGTATTTTTTATGGTTGGTTTCTTTAATATATTGGTAATAAATTCATTATTTTGCTGTTTGTGGCTTTGTTTTGATCATGCTCCCTCCCCTGATTTGAAGCCAGCTGCATTTAGACTAGCAGGGAAAATATTTGTGTGTGTTTATGAGTGAGACATCAACTCCTTCCCCAGCACTGACCTGAGCCATCCCCCACCCCCTTCTCCTATAAATAGCAGATGACTTTTTGTATTTCGGTCTTAAATCAACATCATTCCACTGCCCCGTACGTTACCTAGTGGATGCTCATAAACACACTTCAGATTTTTGGACAGATTTGTCACAACTATAAAGTGATAGGAATGAAACACAACGCACATTTTCTCAAACAAAGAAAACCGCCCCTTTGACAAACGGACAACCATGCTACTCATGGGTAACCATTCAAACTGAACCGCACCATGACCTGCGGATTTGTACGAAGTGTGAGAAAAATTGAAACATAACTGTAAAGTAGATAATCGACCGAACACGTATCAATTTTCAAAGGCACCAGCCGTCTTTGTAGTTGATGTCGTAAAGCCTTCACGTTGTAAAGATTGACAAGTTGATCTATCGACTCTGGGACAGCCGTTGGTCTCTTATGTTTATACTGTAGTTGTAAAGAACTTCAGATGTAAGTCATTGCTCTGGCAATGTTATCAATGGTACCACTAAAAAGCTGAGATGGTTTGATCATTTTCCAACAGACTCGTTTGATTCTGTTAAAACTTTGGGGCGGGGGGGGATCGGGATGATCGTCTTTAGTGCAATAAGCAATTATAATCGATTACAGTTAAATTTTGCAGCGTTTCACATGCTACAAGAAGATTTCTTTAAATGCGTGCTCTAAAAACACGAGCTGCATAAGAACATCCTGTGTTAGTAGAGAGTTAGTGAGATGCACAGTTTTACAATTCACGTGACAACCACTCTTTGAGGTTAATTCTGCCGTGCTTAATGAGGGTCCATATTTGGTATAAGGTTGTGCAAAGCAGACATGGGAAAGTTGAGTTAATGTTCACTAATAGCTCTGAGTTCATTAAATGTGGATGACGAACAGCGGGGACCAAAACTCTTAAGAGGCATATAGGAGGTTACTAATGAGTGTGCGTCTGCACCAAGTCCATAAGCTCTTTGATTTTACAAGAGTCAAAAGGGGGCAAAACAATGACCATTAAATCCCATGCACTGAAGCACACCGGAACCTAGTAAGTGGAGACATGTTCACAGCACAAGTATGTGCATTCTCATGTGTGCATAGGAGTTAGCGTGTGCATGTGCGTACATTTTGCCAAGCACACGCTAAACACATCTTACGTTTGCCCAGTGATGTGTCTATCATTGCCCCCATTGACCCCGCCGTTGTTCGCTGTCACCTCGTTTTACATCATCATCATTCTGAATGAGAAAACACACTGCCTGGTTTTGTCATATAACTGACTCTGTTGCCTATTGAATCATGCGCAAACTTTTTTAAATTAGAAATGGAAAAAGCGGGAAATCGTATTATTCCTTTTGTGCAGTGACGCACATTTCGGTGCTCTCTGTGACCATACAGGAAACTTTGCTGTGCTCAATTCATGGCTCGACTTCTTGGTTACAGAGCAGCCTCACATCCTCAAGCGGGCCACTGCCTCAATGCCCCCTTTGAAAAGTCTGTCCTCTTTTTCACTTTTAGCCGTAGCGTGTACGATGTCTGTCCTCTATCCCGCTTAGAATCCTGTTCTCTGTACAAGTTTGGTGGATGGCTCTGAATTAAGTCTCTGTTCTCCCAGTTTGACCCGACCCCGTCCTGAGAAACGTACAAATAGCTGGAGCCAGCAATTTAACTACCTACCAAAATGGTCAAAAACACACTCTGCCATTTACAAGTGTGCACAACCTTGTGTCTACACCCCCCAAGCAACACAGTAGTTGATAAATACAGAATATATTAAATCCAAATAAATATTTAAAATATGCACACTTCTCTTTTTGACACACTCGATGACACATTTTAGAACTCTGCCTGTCATGAAAGCACATTTTTTAGCGCAATATATTTTCTGTAAAACCATTGCATTTTTTTATGGCACAATTTTACAATACATCAATGGGAAAATAATAATGATAATAATAATTCAAGTAGAAGAGCAATTAACATTTAACCTTCGAAAATCGCAAACATTGGCATTAAAATGTAGAACAACAAATGAACTATGAAAAAGTTTGGATCAATAAAAGAGCCAGGGCCTAGTTTAAAAAATATCCTTACACAAATATTGACACACATCTTAAGTGTCAGAATAAAATATTTCCATTGAGCGTATTTTTTAAGCAATACGTACTAAAGTCTACAGCATTTCTTGAAACGCTGATCTCCTCAACACTTGAATGGCGGCATCTCTTCGTTGATAACACCATGTAATGCCATCTGTGAGGCGTTAGAAATGGAAGCTGTCGCAAATTGGATGGCCAACCATGTCCTGCTGTGTTTTTTGTTAGGATTGATGATTGTGTTTAAATGGACGATGAGGTTTGTTGCATTGCGACTTATACAATCGCAATAACCCAGCTTGGTGATGTTAGCTAGCCTCTCCGTGTTCTTTTGGCTTGAAACCAAAATGTTGTCACTAGAGCATTAGCCTTTGGAACTAACTCCATTTATGCCACTGAACCTGCTTTGAATATGCTAATCATTTTTCCCCGTTTCCATGTTGTTTGCACAGCCTGTTTGAATGAAGCAGCGTGACTCATTGATGACGACTTATATAAACAAACTTTATTGAAACTGAAGGCGTCAATTTAATAATTATTGACAGGCATGTTAATAACAATAAAATTAAGGTTATATTTGGTAAGAGTTAATTTACATTACAGAAGAAATAACTACCAATTTTTTTTTCAAGACAAAAAATAGGCTTAACAATCTCTCTTTTGTCGGAGAAAGAAAGAATCAGTGTTGCACGTGTGTCGCCAATGTTGTTTGTGGGTGTTGTCTCGGTTTGCACTTTGTTTTTGTTTAAACATGAACCTGGCCAGACCAGTGAGTCGTGTCGGGAACGCGGTCACAAGGCCCCGTGTTTTCTAAATTTAGTTTTTCCTTTCTTCAACAAGTAATGCTGTACTAAAGACCACATTCCCCTTGGACCTTGGGCTGCCAGCCAACAATCCATCCTCTGTTCTATAGTAGCACGAAGGCTCTTACATTCTCACAGTAGGTCTCATAGATATGGAGCTTCTACCTTGACTGAAACCCAAATAAAACAAGAGCATTAATCTGGCCATCGTTGGTGTAACTTTGACAGGAACTTTGGCTTTCATACGGGACTACAATGAAAGACTTCATATTTTTCAGGGACTCTTTTCGCACTTCATCAAGCACGTTCTGTCTTAATTTATTGCGCTCTGCAGCATTTTCTTGCTTCTTTGTATTGGCATGCCTGTCTACATTCATGACTGCCAAGCCAGGTGTTTATCTGCTGGTCTGTCAAGCAACACTAAAATGTTATTCGCTTCATCATGAGGATTTAAAAGCCAAAGAGGCAGAAGGTATATAGACCTCGAGACAATAAAGTAACAAGATATAAATAATACAATGTCAAAATAGCAAATTTCTCATTGGGGCAAACCCTGATTGACTTCATAGTTTTGTTTTGGAAATTGCTCAATAGTTGCTGCTTTTGAAAGAGACCCAGCGAGTTGAGTGGTCCTGATTGTTCCTTGTTGTGCCGCAGACACTTCATGAAGCCCTTTCAATGAATGATGTGCTTGTGTGAAGACCGTGTGTATGTGGGCGGGCGGATGGATATGGGGTGACCCCGGGTTGGATAATGTCACCTCACTTACTCGTTGACAGTATCAGTGGCACATGTACACATGTACACACACACGAAGGCACACATGGTGGGTGTAATCTGTTGGTCATTATTTCGGACAAAAGCAGTGTTGTGTTCTAGTTGGAAACTGCTCAGTGTCTTCTGTTTATCTGGTTTTAATGATCACCAGTAGACATGGGACTGATTACTGGTTTGACGGTTTAACGTGGTTTCAAAAAGTCAAGGTTCCAATTACCGTTAAAACGCTCCATCACCAGTAATGTGCTTTTGTTTTGTTTTGTTTTTTAGAGGACTTGTAAGCAGCTGCAATATGACCTGCAATTATGTTGCGAGTCACCGATAATAATCGGAATTAGTTGACTAATTGGATCATCACAGCAGATTGCAGCAGCAAGGAGCTGCCTTTAGCAATGGTTGTGATATGAAATTTTAGATATTAATTAAGTATTCATGTCATGTCTAATGCCTTCGCTGTTTATGTAGCAAGAATGTCTGTGGTGAAAAGGAACATCTTGCAGCTTTTAAGATGTTATCGAGGGCGTTTTACTAGGAGACATACATACTGTTGTAAAATAAGTCTCTTCTTAAAAAGTTGTTTTGCTACCGACCGGGTACTTTCCCATGCAGCAATCAGTACTTTGCCCTGAATATTTATTTTGGTCCGGACTTTAGCCAGTCATTGAACCAGACGATTGTTTTCTAACTGGGACAAAACTCAGACAGCAAGTAAGCAGCAGGGCACAGCCTACAGAGAAACAGAGAACTAAGGCTGAGCAGAACTTTTGAAAATGACTGGACAAGAATATATTTTGATTTTGACAGGAAGTATGCCACTATCATAACTTTAACATGCAAATATTTTGGTGATTGCCAATGCTGTTAATTTAGGGAAACTGTGACAGAAAACTTCCATTGGATCATAGTCTAATAAATTTATCTGTACTACTCCTTTGCATGTCAATTTATAAGATTACACTTTGTTGAAAAACACAATTACTATCTTAATTGTGTCCCATTTATTGTATTGGTTGATAAGAAACATTCAGAATGCCTGGAATGGAGCTCCTAGGCATTGACCCATTTAATAATTTGTTAACAAAAATGTTATTTGTCAGCTATCTTTTCTTGTTTGTCCGTGCTCCCAAGACCTCGTTAGCATCCAAACTGCAAAACCACACAGAGGCGGAAGACTCTCAAATTACTCTTTGCTGTCATCTTTACTCCCTCCACAAATAACTTCCCACCTTATACTTAGTGTAGAATGTGTTTTCATGGAAGTATTTTCTGTGAGTATTGATAAGCCCCCACTCAAAATTGTTACCATAACGATCTTGGAGAAATTCCACATTTTTTATTTATTTGGGCTGTTTGAATGTTTTTTTGCACCATCTACCGCTCTGATCTCATTTCTAACTTGCAATAAAATCAAGACATTTGTCTGTGTAGCATTTTCACAAGGAAATCAACTTGGATGAATGAGTAGAAATTACCTTTTTTTAAAACTGAACCATTGTGAACTCCAGTCGACGCCATGGCATTTAATTCCGTCACATAAAAAAAAGTACTTTTCATTCAATGCTAATGTTCCAGCCTCTTATCCCCTCCCCTCCTTTTCCTTCTCTGTCAACAGCTGTTGATAGATGTGTTCGGACATTTTTTTTTGCATGTCAGCACCCGTTGCTTTGCAGCAGGTGTGTGTGCGTGTGTTGCCCACAGCGGTTCTTTTGTGGCTTTCCACTGAGGCTAGACATTCTGACTATGGAGTATGTAGGTTGCCAAAGTAAGACCGCTAAGGACGCTGGCTGGCTGTCATCTGATCTATTAAGAGAGTGGCACATAAGCCCCCCATCATTCAGGAAAAACTGATAAAACAAGCTATTATTAAAAAAAAAAAAAAACGTCCTCATTGTTGGGCTTGCATCTCTTGTTTTGGCTCTTCTGGTCTTCCGGTCTCAGAATTGTACCCAACACATATGCTAGAATGAACAAAATTTGATTGCATAGTTTAACGTCAATGATGGCCATTTATTACAAATGAGAACTGTTATTGCTAGCAAATTAAATGTTGCAGTTTTGCAAAAACAACACACCAATAAAAGCTACATTTGCACATTATTTCACAAAATTTCAACCATAGGTGAGTCATCATTGAAATCTTCATTATTTTCCCCATGATTTTTTTTTTTTTTAATTGCTTTTCAAAAGGATTTTATTCACACGCGTGACCAACTATGTAAGTGTGAATGCATTTGTCTGTCATATTGAAAGACTGATTACACAGGCACATAAATCAGTGAATGAAACACGAGTGCAATGTGGGTGGCTCAATCTGGACATGCCAACAGTTCCAAAAGGAAAGTGTGTACCGTGGCAATATTTAAACTATGGCCCGGGGGCTATTTGTGGACTGCCTCCCATTTTTCAGCAGCCTGTGTACTGTGTACATTGTACTAAAAATATTATTTGACTTGGCCCATTTCACAATTTAAAAAAAACAGTGGCTCTTGCATTCTTCAAATTTTCTGTTTGCGGCCTTCAGAGAAAATGAGCTTGGACAGAATTGTCTCGCAGACAATGTTTTCCGTTGAAAGAATATTTAGATTCACACCCTGCCACAAAAATGTCTTTTTGTTTTCACTGATGGAAGTTGTATTTGCAATAAGCAAACTGTACTATTGTTTCAACATTCCTGCTGCATTTTTTTCAGCCATGCCCAAATGTACACCTCGAAGCCAACTCCAATTTGTTCTGGGGATGCTGGTTGACCTCTGAATTTGAAACATGGTGTTTCCCATCAGAATTTTTTTTTTTTGCAGTTCCTGAGTGCAAACAGTTGCATGATTCAACTTCAATCAAATGTACATGTAAATGTACACCAATCCAAGTGGAGGTCATCAATGAAGTCATTTTAATTCTTCAATCATCTTTCTTATGTTAGTGCAGCCTTCTTGTTTTCTCTAGTGCTCTAATTTTTTTAAAGCAGAGTACCCCGGACCAGCTGGGTTAGTATATATGCGTATGTTTGAATCCAGCTGTACGGTCTCCAGCCTCTTATCAGTGCAACCACTGCCCCCCACTTAACAGCAAACATGTGTTACGTGGCACACTGCTGGGATTACAACCTCTGTGCTCTGCAAGAAACTCAAATTGAATGTTTGCCTAAATTTCTGGCCATAATTTACCCATCGCTCTGACAAGGTCCTTGATGACCTGTGACAGTTTGTCTTTTACCATTTTTAGCTTCACTCTACTGTATTTTGAATGTGCTGGTCTTTTGTAAAAATGCGGAATTACTAAAAGGTTTCTTATTCCAATACTAATTAATTTTGAATCTGTTACTTTGTGAAAATGTATGCTATAATGCAATGGGGGGGGGAAAAAAGTTGTCAAGTTAGGATTATTGTTCACTAAAATGTAACAATGAAAATGATCTTGTTTCTTACAATGACTCCCACACCCCAACTATTTAAATGTTGAGCAGGTATAATTACAAGACTGCAAAACTGCGTGTCACAATGCAGCTATTTCTGCAGACAGCTAGCTACAGCGCTCCACATACACATTTAAAGCACTTTGGTAGGCTCGTCTGCTTTTGAGGTGCTCCGAGCTTGTTTTCGTGTGCTTGTAAATGTGAGCCAGACAGCGTGTGTGGCACCCAACTTGAATTGTGTCTATTTGTGACAGTCACATGATGCTAGCCAGAGTAGATGCACTGTGTATAACAGTTTTACCCAGAAAGGACCACAACAGTTTTACAACAAGAACATAGGAACGTTCACATTTAGCTAGGAGAATTCTCTCATTACTGCTATTGCACAGCAGAGAATGCATGACTATGAACTTTGGGCTAGGATTAATGAGAATATTGTTGGAGCCGTGAAAATGAAAAGAAAGTTGACATTGGCTCGAAGTAAGTTTTCTAAAAACAAAGAGCACCTAAAATCATATGAACCAAGCTGTAAATTTTATGGAAAGCTAGAACATGAAATATGCACAGCTACAGTATATACAAGCCTCTTTTACAAAAAGTGGCATGCCAGAACCATAAGAGAAGATTTACATTTATCTGGCCTTTCCTTTTACACACAACTGAGCAAAGCAGGCTCGTGCAACACGGCATCCCGCTATCACATCATTTGATGCGTGACATGTCTAGTATGCCATATGAAATATTTGTCGGACAGCAACACAATAGGAGAAATGTTTGAGCCGGTGTTAAGTTACCCGCCCCCCACTTCTACCGCCATGACAGCATTCCCTTCTACCTTCTGTCCTGCTTTTGTTATTGCATCCGTACTACCTTAGCCCCTCCCTCCCAACTCATCTCCCAAGCGATGTTTATGGAGAACAGCCTCCCAGAAAAAAGTGGTCAAAATGCCAACATCAACAGAAAAGGGGCTAGACGTGCACATGCAGTTTCCATGGTAACTGGCAATTGTTGCCGAAGCCACACGTTGACTTTTGCCGTAGGGGGGGTCAGCATCATCAGTAGACACCTTTGTGGCAATGCCCATCGCGTTTGGCTGCATGGGTCATTTCAGATGAGACTTCTCCGTTGAATGGGACATTGTTCAGACAAAACGGATTGCAGGTATTGCAGTCACATTGCCAACCCTTGACAGAGGCACTCTTGTTACTGCTTCAAGATGACTGCGGTCTTTCCATATGCTTCATATCAAATCCAGATGTACGGGTGTGGTAGAAAAAAAAAATACATTATCAGCTGAAACCAAACTCTTCCCCTGACAGTACTGACTTGAGCTGCTGAATTACCGTGCAATGAAGAGATTTTGCCAGGACTAACACTTTCTTGGGCCTTATGGCCTCCCTGTGGTACTCTTGACATCTGTTAGCCCCACCCTCAAGAATAATATGTTGTCTAGTGGTGAATGGATAGATGGATGGATGGATGACAAACAAGTGAAGCAAGAAACAAAAGAGCATCTTGTAGTTGTTAGTATCATGGGAGCTTAAGATCAGGGGATGCTTTGAGAATAATTGTTAATTTTGGCTATGTGAAGCCCTTTGAGACTGTGATTTAGGGCTATACAAATAAACTTGACTTGACTTGACTTGATTCACTTGCTTAACACTTTCTGGCTCACTCATTAAGAGAGAACAAACATTAAATGTCCATAGTGTCTAGCAATAAAAATAATAATATGTTTTTTTGTTGTTGTTTCCAGCCTATGCGTGCTATCTGCAAAAACTGTGCTTACTTCACCAGAGCACAGTCCCACACATCCACGCATAATAACTTTATGGCCCCACCTTTTCCCACATGCAGACACAAAGTCGTGCAAAGACAAACTCGTACATAGATACAAACACATGCAAGAATAATCTCACACAGAAACCTGAGTCATGCCGAGCAGTCAAACAAAAGTTCTGTCAGTCACCTTGACGTCCCGATGCAGACATCCAGTCTGAAAGACAGCTGCTGAGCCTTCAGGAAAGAATATGACACGAGTCTTTCGGGCCTCAATATCATCGTGGTCTTGTCTCGGTATGAAATAATAAGCCATTGTGTTTGAAGTTTTGGGCACGTCACATAGCCTGGCTGCTACAGCCATGGCAACAGAACTATCTCGAAAATTGTTGACAATCCAATTTATTCCGTAAGAAATATTTACTGCGTTTCTTATTGTCAATTTTGTAGCTTTGTGTAGTGTTTCTGCATTCCAGTCCTGCCAATCTCCATCCGCATGAACGCGTTGGTCACCTTTCTTTGTGATCAACTGCCCAAAACATAGAATGGAATTACGAAATACTTCTCGGGCAGGCCTCAAGTATCCAGTAAGAGTTTTAATGACAGCTTTGTGAAGTCATCTTGTTGTTAAGGTTTGTTGCTGAAATTGTTTCAACCTAGGCGTAGATGTTTTTGTACAATTCCCATCAGCATGAGACATTTGAACTGCTCAGTGCCATTTTAGGCATATTAGGACTTTTTTTTCCCCATTTTACTTTTTTCTCATTGCGTTTCGTCTTCCCTCTTTTTTTGGTCATCGTACTGTGAGACTTTGTCATTGATTCACTCAACTCAATTATGCCTGTTTTTGTTTTCTATTTTTGTCTTTCAGGAGGCACCAGAGACATTGGATCAGCTTTGACCAGGATGTGCATGAGACATCGTGGCATTGAAGCTAAATTCAAACAGTTCTCCATGTAAGGAATTGAATTTGTGTGCAAATGTTTGGCACCTATCTTTGCTCAAGTACTGCACTACTGACATTTATTTACATGCCAGTACTGTTTTGGTCAGCACTTGACTAGAATGTATGATTGCCTGGGTTTGCATGTACAATCAAGCCTGCCATCCTGGAGTATGTCGTAACGCGACACATTTGATGCACTTCGACCCTCACGAGGCACATCCAATAAATGTCTCTGCGCATGTGGTGTCACTCCACGTGCCAAGTGTTGATGTCATGTGCGAGAGTGCCCCCGTAGTGCTGTACTTGTGCGAGAGACGATGCGTATAAGCATTACGCATTAAGAATGTTTTAACGTCAACCCTCACACATGTCCACCGCATATCTGTCGCCATTTCACACACACACGCACACACACACACACATTACCCAGACAAGGGGCTCTAATTTCAAATGGCATTTCAGTACATTCCTTTTGGATCTCCATAGCAGGACCCTGTAGGTGGAAGCTACACCCACCCACCCTCTGACAGACAGACAGACAGACAGACAGACAGACAGACAGACAGACAGACAGACAGACAGACAGTTCAGACAGAGAAATGTCGACAAGAGAGAGTTGCAGTCTAATTTTAATCGTATGGACTAAGCCTGCAGCTGCTGAGCCGTCGCAGCTTCTTAAACACAGTCACATATGCACAAATGCCTCTCGAGTCAGTGAGGTAATGATTGACAGATATGACTGCACAAGCGTCTAACATCCCACTGTGACGCAGTTGGATATAAACACTGTTGCCCGGGTTGCCTGCCTATTAATGATTGACAAACGAGATGTCACCTTTGCCAGTTTTCAGGCAAATATGTCAATAAAGTCTGCAGTGAGGTTGTAACATAAATATTAAACGTGAAAATATTTGCCCTTGTCAGTCTCAATGAAATATACTGAAAATGTGGGAGGACCTGTAAATTTTAAATGAACTTCACTAATAAAATAATAATAACTATGATTTTTCTGCAGGACCTTCCTGGAGGCTCTGATCAACCCCCTACAAGAACAGATGGAGGAGTGGAAAAGAGGGGTCTACACTTTGGATAAAGACCATGCCAAAGGTACAACAGTCATAGGTCACTCACTTAAGCGCGTCACCATAATTAATCATCCTATTGTTCGATAAATAAAATGGGCTTCGTAGTTTTTCCCAGACTCGATAAATGTTCTTTTCTTATGAGTGTCTGTTTACATACGTCATCGCCAGCGTTGAAGCAGTGTGAAATAATTAGCATTCTCAAATTTGCTTTTTCTGATGTATTTACAATTACAGAAAATTGGGCAGAATCAATGGAACTCATTTTGTTCCAAAGCTTAATGCCACAGTGCTAATGTTTTGGGTTCAATCCAGATGAACACAGTGGCTGGCTAACGTCAACAAGCTGGAATGTCGCATTTGTGTGAAGAAAGTTGCAAGACAGTGACCCTTAAGTTAAAAAACCATTTCAAACACAGCCATCCCAACCAATTGTAATGCCTGACATGTAGCGTTACTGGCTGTATAGAGAAAGAGATATAGCCATTCAACACTGTTGAGACACCTGCATTTAAAGGAATGCTGCTGACGTTTATTAGGCAGCACAAATCCCCCTCCTAAAAAAAAATTGCCATTCCAGCCTTATACAAATAGGTGATCGGTGAAGGAGATAAAAGTTCTCAGGAATCTCATTTTACTCTGCGCTACATATATGTAGTTTTTTTTGGGCATGTGTTACAATTTAAGTGCATTTTTTTACAGTCTGATTCTGTTTTATTGTAGATATATATAGTATTTGAATTGTTCTATATTTTAATGCCAAAGTTGATATTTATGTGAATCAAAAGTTAATGGTGCTTGAAAAAGATGTAACCTTCTATAATATTAACAGTGTCATTAAAAAAAACAAAAAAACATGCTATTGGTTATGGTGGGTTTCTGGGAAAATATGTCGTCATAAAAAAAATATCATGTAAGGCCAAGTTGCTTTCATCACTTTGAGCAAAAAAAAAATTTGATTATAAATCTGCTATGCCATTGAGGGACATTTACTAAATTCTTGCACACTCTTTTACTGTTTGTCTGAACTAGAGTACAAGAGAGCTCGGCAGGAGATTAAGAAAAAGTCATCAGACACACTGAAGCTTCAGAAGAAAGCAAAGAAAGGTAAAAAGACACTCTTAGTTTTGCTTTAATGCCAATGTCTTGTGAATAAATACATGACAAAGTAGGACCACAGTGAGATGTGCAGAATTACTTTGTCCTGACTGATGAACACTTGTACAAATCTGGTACAGCTAAACATTGCCTTACTTGGTAGCTTGCATTGGGCAGGTTTTTTTTTTTTTTTTCCTCTCTCTTAAGTTCTCTTGGCTCAGGATTTACAAACACATGTACCCGCATATAAAGCACTTGGATATATTGCTATGTTTTGGGATGTTTATAATTTGGCGTTTTAAAACATGACGTCAGTTGAACTTGTAAATCAGATTTGGCAATCATTCCTTGTTGTTCTTGAACAGCAAGTCACGTTAAATACGCCGGCTGAGCGCAATGCAAACACTTCTAAAAGGAAGGTGTCATTCTTTCAGTTGACTTTGTTTCTCTCCTTGTTCACATATGGTTCTGATAACCATCCTTGTCTTCCTGGAGCTGACACTTGGGGTAAGTCAGTCAGTGTCAAAGTGTCAATACATAGGTAGATATTTGTAATGCTTTGTCAAGTGATATGGAATATCAGTTGGCTAACACTACAAGTGTCATCTTTAATTTACGTTTCGGGGTTGCTATGGGTACATTGATAGTATGCTACTGGTTTAGGAGCCATACCCCAGGAAACGGAGACGCTTTTAATGTGTCTTTCCCTGCCTTTGTTTTTTCATGGCTTTTCTCGTTCAAGCTGTGCGGTTACACAGCATGTTGAATTAAACTCTTCACTCAACACTTTCCTTGGCTTCCAAGCTCCGTATTATTAGTCAGCACGAAAAGAGCAAGTTTCTCTATCTGGCTTACAGCAGAAAAGGCAAGTGTAAAACTCATGGATCAATATCCCCTCGTTTTTAAATAAGGTTATGGTTATTTTGCACTGATTAGCAGTTAAGATGGGATTTGTCAGCATACGGACTAAATACAAACATCGTCTTTCTAGTCGTTTGGAATACAATAGATGAGCCACAACTCTAAAGCAACCAAGAAAATAAAAAAAAGTTTCTCATCCCATCTACGTAAAGTCCTAAGACGAGCAAAGTCAGTACACATGGTTATAACAAACAGCCCATGACTGTGGCTTAATGTAATCACTGCTCATGTGCAACCTGGAGAGGTTAATCGTGTGTGAGTGCATGTCAGATCACATGAACCGCACATACACAGGCAATGTGCCAGGTCAGTTCCCACTATTTTCTTGTTAACATTACTTGGAAGGTAAAGTGAAATGTTTTGGAGACTTTGAAAACAAACAACTGTTCTATTTAAGTTATCGGAGAGAGCCAGCCTTCTCTTGTGGCATCACGACAGTAAAATTTCTACTGCTCCATGAGAAAGGTCAAGCTTTGAAGTTCTAATCATTGTTCCACCACTTATTGTAGGACTTTCAAAAATGACTTGTTAACAATAGCATGAATCACAAATTGGACTCAATGTCACATTCAAACAGTGACAAAAAAACAGATAGTGCGTGCTGGAGTAAAGAATAGCTCACAAGTTTGTTATGTGGTTTAAGCCAAACAAATGACATGCACCCTTCGGCCATAATTCCCATCATTCCCTTTGTACAGTCTCACGAGAAACTTGTTGTGTTTGCCATTTAAGTGAAATGGGACTGCAACTTATATACCATATGTTGTCATGAAGTGCTGCAAAATTTCTCAGTTTATTGTAATTGGGCATTTCCTTCCTTTGGGTACAGGCATGATCAGTAATGACCTCCATTCACTCAAAGCAGCCATGAAACTTGCAGTGTGTATTCGTCATGTCTCATTGCCATCGCTTGTAATTTAGTCCGTCATGTAATTTTTTTTTTTTTTTAAACTTGACTATACATAATGATGTAGTGTAGCTTCAGTGGACTATATACATTGAATTTGTCATCACGTTTGTGTTCACTGGGAGTTTAAGCATACTGTGTCAGATTTTGCAGGACATTTTATGTGCCAGCTTTGGACAAATGCCAACCTTTGCACCTCCATTTGCAAACTCAGGATGGCTGGATTTGGGTTCAATGTATTTAGTCACCCTACATGTATGACACAATTTTGTTTTTTGTCAATTTGTTGCTTTTTGTAAACGGCAGTTGAGTTGTCGCATCAAAAAAAAAAAAATACTTGCAACTCTGGCGAGTGAAGTATTGTATTGTAAACTCCTCTTCATCTTTTTCTTCTGTCTCTAAGCTTTGCTAATTTTTTGTGTGTGTGCTCATTCCATCTGGCAGGTCGTGGTGATATCCTACCCCAGTTGGACTGCGCAATGCAGGATGTCAATGACAAATACATTCTTCTGGAAGAAATTGAGAAAGAGGCCCTGAGGAAAGCACTAATAGAGGAGAGACAAAGATTCTGCGCCTTTGTAGCCATGCTGCGGCCTGTAGTGGTATGTAGCGTCTGGGTTTTCCTTTTGCACACCTCTTGATTGCTCAAGACTAAAAAAAAACTTTACGGGGTCACACTTCTCATACACATTTGGACAAACTAGTTCATTGTGTCAATACTTACTCTGATTGCTACAAATAATTTTTACAGGATGAAGAGATTTCAATGTTGGGAGAGGTTACCCATCTCCAAGCCATCTCTGATGACCTCAAATCATTGACATCTGATCCTCACAAGCTACCCCCTGCCAGTGAACAAGTAATACAGCAATATATAGAGACTTTTTTTTTTATGATCACTTTCAAAAGATACTCCATATGTGCAAGTATTTTAATCTTGTTTGTTCCTTCCAGGTGATAATGGACCTGAAAGGTTCAGACTACAATTGGTCATACCAAACTCCACCCTCTTCTCCTAGCACCCCTACGTCCAGGAAGTCCAGCATGTGCAGGTAACAACACACTATATACACAACAAAAAAGAAAATAGAGGACATAGATGTACTTTATGGTATGAATTCACAATTCAGCAAGGTTTTGTAGTCTTGTACGAAACATCCTTTAGTTCTGCCCTCTAGTGGTGGATATTAGCAGTAAGTTGTGTTTTTAATGATTCATTGTGCTGTAAACGCTTGCTAAATATTTGTAGTGATGACAGAAGGCAATCCTTTTTTCATTAAATGGTAGTTCACATCTCTCATTGATTCAATGTGTCTTGCAATGTATTGTCAGTTGCCATCCAATAAAGAAAAAAATAGTTTTACTGTCACTTGTGTGCCAGCTAAACATATTTAACCCCGATAGTCACAGTAAGCAACAAGCTCGGTCCACCATATGCTCAGGAAGAGCCATCTCAGTCATCCTTTTACGTATTTGGCTTGTGCACTTTATAGGTACGCCGATTATGTTATGACTCAAGTGGCCTCGGTCATTACCAGCTGTAGTACATCACCATGGGCTGCTGTGTTAATGATTTCCTACCTTGTTTCCTCCACGCACCCCGATTCCCTACCTTCCTCATTTCCTCGTTTTCCCGACACTTGATGCAAATCCCATCCTTTTCTTCACCTCTTTGGGTGGTTATCGCTTCCACCGTTGACTGTCCCTTCCTCCCTCCCTTCTCTGTCACAGTAGTCTGAACAGTGTTAACAGTAGTGACTCCAGGGGATCAAGTGGCTCTCACTCTCATTCTCCTTCCTCCTCTTCTTCCTCCTCTTCCTCACACCACCTCTTCCACCACCATCAACCTCGCCAACGGTATCGCAGCTCCACGCTGTCGCAGCAGGCCCCGGCTCGACTCTCCAGCATCTCCTCCCACGACTCTGGCTTTGTCTCTTCATCGCATGATCAGTGCACATCCTCAAAGTCATCGTCACCAATGCCGGCGAAAAACAAGGTGAGGGACATGCTCTTTGCTAAACACTTGTGCACCATATGAAAATACAACTGTGTTGTCTGACTTATAATCCGAGTGGGGGATCTAGCTGTTAATTCTCTACCTAACGAGCATTTTGAGCAATAACTTGATGTGACTGTGGTGAGGTTGACTGCACAGGAAATTAGTGTGCTTCCATTGTAGCCCAGGGCAAAGCAGGTCAGTCCCGTGCTACTATTAAACTGTCCACCGCTGTGAAAAACCGGAGTTTGCAGAGGCTCAGACATCCTGAGTTAATATCTTTTCCAAATGTGCATCTTAAAAAGTCACTCACAAGCAGGCTGGAAGTCTTTTTTACAGTTTCCTTATTCACAGGTCTCATTCTTGAAATTCAATTAAAAAAAAAAAAAATGTGAGAATGGGGCTGGTTTACGTTGATTTTCTGCAGGGCTGGAATAAATGAGTACCAGACCTCACCAAGTTACCCACTAGAAGTTAATAATGTGTTAATATGATGCAATGATTGTGTTTTACTTCAACACTTGTAGTTGCTTGAAATATGAATAAATTACAAATGTTTATGACTGTTCTTTTAGCTCGCCTAACACTCCCAATATAACTGCCTTTGTTTATTATTATTATTTTTTTAATGCACTTCCCGCTGCACCTTCTCCACAGCTTGTACGGTCACATGAGTGCACATCTGACTAACTGCTTAGAACTATGGAAAAGGTGCCCGTGCTGTCTAACATAGTGCTCGTCTCGCTGTCTTTGTGTCTTTGCCCTTGCTATTCTGTCTGTTTGTCGTCTGCTACCATCTTTTGCCCCCGCCTGCTGCTGCTATGCTTGCTGCCCCAGCCTTGCGCTGGTTCCAGCTCTTCTGATGCGTCAGAGTATGAGAAACTTCACAGTGATTTGGGCAGGAACCCCCCTGCTGGTGCTGCGTCTCTACATACTGTTGACAAGGTGAAACACTCTTCCACTGTCTGCTTCAAATTAACCTGCATCCTTGCCCGCATCATACTGAAGCTAATACTTGGCTGAACATGATGTCAACATGGCTGTTTTTCCCCCTCACATGACAATAAAATTCTGATGAGCTAAAGGAAAGTACGAACTGTCCCATAGAAGGACTCCAGATCCAATGTCATTTCCATTATTTGTCTCCTCAGTTAAACCATTTATTTTCTTTTAGCTTTTCTCCTATGTTATGTAATTTTACAGAGCCCTGAAGGTGACATGCAAGAAAGAAAAAAACGAGAAAGAAACTTTGCCTTCCCTCACAAAGTGAACACGGTTTGTTTTTCTTCCATGTCACCTTAGGGTCTTTGTACCATTTTGACATTTGTACAGGGTGGGTGAAAAGTAACTAGGCATTAAAAATCGGTCATATAATTTTCATTCCCAGTACGTGGAAACAAATGTTATTTTATTACAATCAAAGAAGAATTGAAAAAAAAAAGTAAACTGCTATGAATTTTAGTTAACTGGGTCATTTTTAGAAAATCAACAATAAGACAAGAAGAAATCCCCATTAGTGCTGTCTCTTTAAAAATATATATATATGTATATAATGACGTCAGCGATACTAAAATTCTATTTGTAATGTTACTATGTTTCGCCCACACTTGTTCTCCCAGTTAATGTTTTTTTTTTGCTCATATTTTCATATCATTTATCATTTCAGTAATTCATCCCATCGTTTGTTTTTGTTGTCTCTTTTTGTTGTAATCCACCAACATACACAAGCAGCTGTCCAATGGCTTTGACCACTACAGCCCAGCCAACTCCCCTACCAATGGTGGGAGTTTGAGCTCAGGCACCAGCACAGCTTTCCCCTTCTTCCCTCCATCTTCCTCCTCCTGCCCATCGCGATCATGGTCACGTCCTGCCTCAGCGCTCCTGCCAGACTTCCTTCACAACTGCCCGATGGGCTCTCCCATGATCCCTTCCTCTCATGTTCCCAGCTGGAAGGTTTGTTTTAAAAAACAAATCCAGGGTCTGATCAAAACATGCCATGCTTGTGTTTCGAAAGAAAGGAAAGAGGTGCACAATTGTTTTAGTTTGACAAAAAAAAAAGATCAGAATAATGAGTTATGTTTCTTTCCAGGACTGGGCAAAACCGGGCCCATACGACCAGCCCATGGTCAATACATTGCGAAAGAAGAAAGACAAGGGGCCTCCAGTTGTAATGGAAAGTAATGGAGTTACAGGCAGGGAAAGCAGCGCACCACAAAGCCTTTCGACCTCTACTCCGGCTCCAGCTGACCTGAATGCACCTCAAAAGGTCGCACTGGAAGAAAGAAACAGGACACCACTCAAGGTTATTTTCCCCATATCCGCTTGTCTCCTCAGGTAGTTTAACCATGTTAAAATGTGTCGATGTCTCCAGCCTGCTGAGCTTGAGGCCCATGATGAGCTAGCTCTTGCCTTATCAAAAGGCCTGGAACTGGACACCCAGAGGTCTAATCGGGACTCAATCCAGTGCTCCAGTGGGTACAACACTCAGACAAATACACCCTGCTGCTCTGAGGACACCATTCCTTCCCAAGGTAACACAAAGCACTCAAGCAGCAAGTTGAGTTTGGTCACTAAACTTTTTTTCCCCTCAACTTCTTTCCGTTTCCATCCCCTCCAGTGTCAGATTTCGACTATTTTTCAATGGCCGAGGAACAGAATCCTGAGCAACAGCAGCCCGACTTTGACAAGTCATCCACCATCCCTAGAAACAGTGACATTGGCCAGTCATGCCGACGCATGTTTCAGACCAAGCGGCCCGCGTCCACAGCTGGCCTGCCCAGTACACCTGTGCAGGGGGGGTACCCCAACGGAGGCCCTACCTCAACACCCACCCACACACCTTCTGGGCCTTATCCACCTACTCCGACAGGTTGGTACATCCCACACGTGTGCCCTCACCTCTCCCTTTGAGTACAGTGGTACCTTGACTTATGAATTCAGTGAGTTTCATGACCAAGCTTGTAACTCAGTGTAAGGCATCACACTATCTAAATTACTTCATTTGTTTTTCCCTTCACTCAAGTGGCATAACTTGATTGCAAGACACTTATGATGGTAGTATTACGTCAGTTCTAAGACATTACTTATTGTAATCATGATTTTTTTTTGTGTGTGTGTTTCTGTCCCTACAGGTTGTTTGAATCAGGGCTTTTATTCTGGATACCATAATGTCTCTGGGTCCTATTCTACAGGGCATGGTCCAGTCATTGTCACTCCAGGGGTTGCCACAATCCGCCGCACCCCTTCTTCCAAACCTTCTGCCCGCCGCTCAGGCTCAGTTGTAGGCGGAGGTCCCATTCCTATTCGTACACCAGTCGTCCCGGTTAAAATCCCAACAGTTCCTGACATCTCAGGAGTGGCAAATGGGAGCAGGAGCGGAGAGGAGATCAGAGGGAGTCCAGATTCTTCCACGTTCCCAAGAGGAGACAATGCTGGAGTGCCGCCTGGAATGTCTTGGAGCGGTCAGGCTTCGATCAATCCTCCCACCGTCCTGCCGGCCAACCAACTGGCCCAGCAGCACCCTCATAGTGAGCGAGGAGAACCCGAAGCAGGAGAGGAGGCGGATGGCAACATGTTGGTGGCTATCCGTAACGGAGTCAAGCTGAAGAGGACCCTCACCAATGACCGCTCAGCACCTCGCATCGCATGATTACGACAACACACAATCAAGAGCGTGTGAGCGAGAAAGGAAAGAGATTGTGACACTACATTTTATTCAATAGGAAAATTTCGCCTGCTCTTTTTGATGGTGTGTTAGGATGTCTTCTGACATGATTCGGATCATCGGTGTGATCACTTTGACTTGTTGCTGCTTTTTCATTTGTTTTCACAAGTTTTCTCACTCCCACTCTTGCCTGGCTAAATGTTTGATTTATGTCCGTGTTGCCAAAAAGCGTTTTGCTGCATTTTACACTTACTTCTTCGTGCTCTTACACAGTGCTTGACACTTTCAGCATCACCCTTTGAACAAGGATGTGTAGCGCATTTGTCTGCTATACTTTTTGTAGCATTTATTAGCAGTCATTAGCACTGCCTCATACTGCAGAGTTATTTGCGCATTTACTAATGTTATGTAAAAAACATGTTAAACATTTTTTTTTTAATGAAAGTTAGAAAACACAACAAAGTGTTTCTTTTGCATCACTGTGTATCATTTATTCTATCACCTGTAGATAAACTGGTGTTGGAAATGTTATGTCAGTGGCGGCATCGAAACACATCCACTAAAATTTGTGTTATTTAAGAAATTTCGTTTTATTTTACAGTTGTTGCAGCAGCATGAGGCCTTGTGCCATTTTTGTGTGTGTTTGCATTTCAGTTAAAGCACTGTGCGATCGTTGTGACTGCATATGGGCCTTGTAAATATTATTTAGCTTTACAAACATCTTTATTTATTTTCTCCATTTTGCAATGTTTATATCTTTTAAAACAGTGATATTGACACCCATCTTATCTGATTTTCCGGCTTTAGTGCCATATAGTGTTGGTCTATTATTTCACCTTCATTTACAGTATAATTCATTTTCATTTTGTCAAGGCTGACTGGTGAGAAAGCTGAAAGAAAAAAAATCAAATAAGTCCATTGAAGGTCCACACAAGCATAACTGTATTGACTTTGCGATGAAAACCCTTCATCAGCATTAATATTGATGATATAGGAATACATTTAGTGCAGTCCCCTCTAAAAAATATCTTATTGTTTCATTTGTGTTGTAATCTCACCCGTCTTAACTCTTATTTCAGCCGTCCACTTGTACATAATATGTATTATCCACTATGGACTATTCATCCTAAATGGCTAGTGTAGCAGTTATATATTATATCAGAGTTCTGTATCTAGTGACTTAAGAAGTATATACTCTTCTGTTCTGAGGAGTGGAAACTTAAGTTGTTTTTGTTCAAGTTTAGAATTTCACACTCACTGCGTTAGACATATCTACCTGTCTGCACAATTGAACAGTTTGTTCCCTATAGTACTTTTGTGCAATGACCTTGTCAGCAATATAATAAAAACAACAAAGACGAATGTGCTCCTTGTACTTTGACTTTGCAGCTATTTTATTAATCTATTTTTTTTCTCCTCGGAAGTATTTAATTACTGTATTTCCTTCTTTTTAACTTAGGAAAATGATTGTCCGCAATTGTAACAATACTGTGGTTTCCTGTCAAATGACAGACATGCATGCGTGTTGAGTAATGTAATTTACTCATACGTGTGCATCGTTTAGCCACTAGGGGTCAGTGTTGACCATGCTTTTTACGACACCGATTTAAATGGGACTGTGATTTATGCACTTTTGTATAAGCATTATTTGGCTGAAACCTCACTTGAGCAATAATCGTGTATCAAAACAACCTGAAGGGCTTATAAACATATGGACTTATAAAGGGCGCTTTGTTTTTATGTCAACTCTCTAGAATGCACCACTGCTACCACTGCATAGTTTTCCACGCAGTCATCTTTTTCTTGAGGTGTGGAATTCAACCCGCACAACACGTATTTAAAAGAGGCAGGAATGTGATCACGCCCAACCCTGCTTGTAATGCTGATAAAGACTTAACATTTTAACAATTATTATGCATCGTAAGAGCTGGTTTCCTGTGGTTTTACAAATCAAATTATTGAAAAGTAACAAAATACTATTCATTCAGATTATTCTCTATGATCTTGATGTATCATTAACAGTGCAGTACAGTAGTGTAGTATTTTTATATAAATGTACTTCACCGTAGTATACTGGTTTTCCTGAACGTGCTTACGTCGACTATGACGTCACGTTAAAGAACCCTGCCCCCTCATGGGTCACGTGTGGATGCTTCCAGCCGCTCCAGTCCTCTCCCATCCGCCTCACAGCGTCCTGTCAACCGAAGGTTACAACGACAACAACCGCTTGCTAATATCATCATTGACGCCCATATTATCATTAAAAAATAGCATACTTTGAAGCTTTTTCTCGCTCCCATTTCCAGTTATAGTGCGGCGACTGAAAAAAAAGACACATATGCGCCGAGACAGTCGCTGTTGTTATTTTCCGTTTTATTCCGGAGCTAGTTGGACGGGACAGCCGAGCATCGACTGAGGTGAGACAAGTTGCACATTTTGGACCGTTATCGCCTCATTTTGTAGTTTTCGTGATTGCCACTCCTGTTGTCAGCCTTCGAATGACCCGACTTGTGTTATCATGTGACCGCTTCTGAAAGGAGTTGTTCATGTGCGGCTTGTTCCATGACCCTGCAGCTTCCTGAGCCATACCCACTTCCACGGTCGTCATCCCACCCGAGATGTTGCCCCGCCTGCGGGGAGTTTTGCGGCCCGTCCTCTACCTGCAAGCCGGTAGAAGGTCGCTCCAAGCCGAACCCTTGGCAGTGTCGGCTGCAGAGCTTCCGGTCTCCGCGCTGGTCCAGCGGCGTCACCTCGGCACACACCCGCTGAACGAGCCCGTGGAGCCCCTCAACTCGCCACAAGGGGCCAAGGAGTTTATTTATAGCCTCCATCCGTCTGAAAGAACCTGCTTACTACGGGAACTGCACAAGTTCGAGTCCATCGCCATAGCTCAAGGTGAGTGATAGTGTACAACTGGGAGTGTAAAATCCTTCCCTTTGTTGTGAACACAACAAAAATCGTGAAAGCATTTATCCTCACTAGTAGGGCAATGTAAACATCCTACGAGGTCAACTACATCTTACAAGTAACATGATGAAACCAACAAACACTACTTCATAACACATGCCACAAATGTTGCATCTGTTGCAATGTTAGCATAGCATTTTACTAAAGAGGTTTAATTACATACTTGTAGGCCAAGAGGGAAAAAACGTTATTGGTAAAACTTAGTCATCACTGTGTCACTGAACAAGCCTGGCTTTTAAAGCACCCATTCAACGCTACAGCAATGTTGTAGAATGCAAGGATGGCAATACCAAGTAGACAAAAATAATAGTTGCACCTCGCATGCATATACTGCATGTTGGAATTAATTTGCATAAAGCTTTAAGATATATGCCAATAGCAAAATAAACGGTCAGTGCTTGTGGATGTCATCACTTGCAGGGGAAGTTTGTAATGTAACCCCTTGCAAATAAACAACAGACTAGTGTGTACTTATCTTTTTTTATCTTTTATGTGTGATCGTGTAGCGTGACATTTTCCTAATGTAAAATACGTTTCTTGGTTTAATAAAGGTTGAGAAACACACATTTATACTTGGTAGTGTAAACTTAAAAAAAGCATAGGTAGAGCTTGTTTATGATCTTCACAAATGAGCAGTGGTGAAACTGAGAGAATATAGAAAATCAATCAGAGCCATGGAGCTATCATTGGCCATTGCTAATACAACCATTTGGAGACTCCTGGAGAAGAAAGAAAACCCTTGAGAAGAAACAGTTTCTTCATTTTTCCTTGATGTCATCATTTGGCATGGATTCATTTCTGATGTTTGATCGTTTGAAGCCAGAGGAATTCTATATCCAGTCATACCGTCTGAGTTTGCTACAATGGATTAAGGTGATGCTTCATTTCCAGGTAGCACTCTGCAATAATGAGCTCCCCAGACACTTATTTAAGTACGCCTTCATAATGGATTGGTAATCTAATACAAGAGCGGTATAAAATTCAACATTAATAATTAATTATTTTTTTATTTTATTATTGCATTTGCAGAATCTCATTATTGTTATTATTATATTTGTGAATCTCATTAGAAATTACAGGTGTACCAAATGTCAGTGTGGGAATCACACGCACCAGTTATTGAATCACTTTACCCCCGGGTGCCGTTTTGCCTCAACCGCAATCTCTTACCTTCGACTTTCCTGCGTGCAGAGGAAATCATTTATTGACGAGAATCAATTGGTTATGCTTAACCCCTGATTTCTGAAAGCATCAAGCAGTAGTCATTTGTAACACATTTTGTGTCTGCTTGGTCACGTCGTTCAAATTTAATATTTGATATGTGACAAAGCTTTCTGCTTCATCCTGACATTGCAAGCTCAGCAACAAACTTTAATCAGCAGCCTTACATGGAAATTATGAATGTCAACAAGCTCTAATCTCCAGTAAAACAAAAACATTCTCATTTGGTTCATCATTTGCGTTATTGCACCAAGACACTTACGTTATACAATAATGAATACAAATATTAACATTGTGCGAATAATTTGTAGAATACTGCTTTCTAATGAAGCGTGATGAAAATCTCTTTGGCACAGGTAAGATTAAACAAGCCTCCTTTTTGCTGCATAAATATTGACCCCAATTTAAAACTCCCATGAGCTCAATAGTTTTGCGTCAAAGTAAAAATAAACTCTTTAATGTGCAAATTTCTCCCCAGTTTTCAATATCCCCATCCCCACTCCCCTTTTGAAACCTTCAAAGCATTTGACTGCTGAATGTGTTTCTCTCAATAATCCGCATAAAATCATTGCAATACAGTATATGTAACCTCAATTGTAACAATGAATAAATTAAACTGAATTAGCTAAGAAATATATATGAAATTGTAGTGTCAATTCCAGCCTAAATGCTTACTTATTTATATTACATAGTACATTACTTTGAATATTGCTCACATATATCATTGCCATATTACATTACCATTAGTGACTGTACCTATTGGGAAGACTTTTATGCATAGATCAGCTCTTTTTATTTTTTCCCATGACTTGCCTGGCCAGTTTCAAGTTTGATGACATCCTCACCTTCCCCCATCATCTATTTAGAAGCCCTCAGAGATTCTCTTACCGGGTGCCTATGCAGGTTGCGGAAGAGCTGAATCAGTGACTACTGGACCAGTGGTTTTCTTTTTATTTTTTTTAAATAAACTTTGGATATATAGCTACTGTATTTAGATTTATTGGGCCATTTTTACAAATAATCTACATTTCCAATTAAATTTGTTATATTAAGACACTCTAGGGTCACTGGTGCTGCTGACTTTATTTTTAACAGGCACCTGCATTGAATATTGAATACTGGCGCTCTCTTAATGTTTTTTTTTTCTTTTTTAGAGAAAGCTAGAAGTCTCACCTTTTCATTTCTCCATAGTGCCTAAACTCATCTTCTGTATTTCATACACAGCTGTGCATCAGACAACCCATAGTGACACAAACACTCACGCATGCACACACACACGTCATTACAGACAAAAGAGCACCGCTGAAATTCATCTTAGGCTGATCTGAAACAAAAATGATTCTTCCTGAATGATTTGACATAATTCCACACTAGACAAGTCCAAACATGATTAATTTTTATTCCCACGTGCAACAACAGTCATGCTAATTTATATTAAATTGCGTGAACATTGATCAAATTGAAGTAGCTCCTCTGAGTTAAGTAGCGTGGTCACGTTTGGAAATAAACTAATTGATTCATGTCCTCCAACTGGCTGTACTCAAAATGGAAGTGGCTACATATGGCAGGTCTTTATTGAGAAATCAGAAAAGACAGACCCTTCTATAGATTTAATTCTAACCGTACCACACACACTCAGGTAATGTGATTCCTCCAAAAATCACAGATGACTCTATATTCATGGCCAGAAGACATTTTTAACGTTATAAAGCATCATGAAATGCATATCTATGATGTACTACTTGGTGCGCCTCCAAAACTAAGATTGTTTGGCTTTGGCAGAGCTGTTCAAGGCTGATTTGCCAAAATTGCATGAAAATATGGTAAATATCGGTTTAAGTGGAAAAAAGGGCAGATAAATCCGAGATTGGCCAAACTCATCAAAGCAGCTGCTATCAGTTTATCCTCAAGGTGCATGTCACACTATAAAGTCAGTTTCCTCTCTCTTTTTACCCTCAAGGTGATAAATGGCAAGGAGTGCGCTGGCAAGGGCAGGGGGAGGTAGGCCAATAACAATCAATCATCAATGCTGACAGTGATGATGCTTTAAGTAAGTGGGCGTCACCGCCATGACGTGACTCATCACCTGACTCGTTCCTCTAAGCCACAGGTGTCAAACTCGAGGCCCGAGGGCCAGATACGGCCCGCCACATCATTTTATGTGGCCCGCGAAGACAAATTGTGCATCAAATTCGTGTCATTGCTAGAATTGCAAATTGTCTTCACTTTTAATAATATCTTTTTTTTAAAAAAATATTTCACCAGTTTTTACTCGTCTGAAAACGAGTTATTTGTCAGGTTGTTTTGTAGCTTTTACTGTATATAATATGAGGTGCTCATACATTTATTTGGGTTGACAGTCATAATGGCCCTCCGAAAGAAGCTATGACTACAATGCGGCCCGCGAGAAAAATGAGTTTGACACCCCTGCTCTAAACCTATCCTGCCTCACCTTTTCTGCCAATCCCAACATATACATTTGAATTGTGCGAAATACAACTTGAATGGGGCAAATCAGTGCGCTTGCTTCCTGCTGTACACGAGCTCAAATGAATGTTTGACGATAGGTTGTATTGAAGTCATTTTGCAGCAGAACGTCTGCTTTTCCAAAGCGTCATTTACTTTGGCCGAGGTGAATATAACAACTCATTAACCACAAGTGCTCCATTCGGTCCCATCCGAAATTACTACACTACAAATGGATGTGAATGGTTTGGCTGGCGACTACCCTGTCTCTTGCCCAGAGTCAGCTTGGTTTGGTTTTAGTTGATCCGAAACCCAAATGAGGGTGAAGGGTATAGAAATCTGATAGCTTGGTGGTACTGTATTTTGACTGATGTGTTTATGTTTGCTTTGTGCTTTTTGCATAAAGAAAAAAACAATGACAGAGGCAAAGTGGTCCAAGTGGAAAGGCCTTTGTCCTTTAAGTTTTGAGGTAACAATCTAAAATTAAATCTAAATTGAAATGGAGGTGAATTAAAGGTCTCTTTGAAAGATGAACTAGGCCTTACTTTAATTCCTTAGTACGCTGAAAAGCATTGTGTATTGCATTGCTTCATCGTGAGTGGAAGGCAATGTGCGAGAAAAGTATTTCCTGGCATGGGTTACATTGACTGCAATAGTGAGCAGATGGTGTCTATCAGCACTAAAATGGATAGAGCGTGAGATCAAATGTGTGTGCGGCTTCATCATCACCATCATCTCTGAGGAACCGTAGTCGCTTCCCTTTATGCTCAAAGTGAATCCACTCTAGTATGTCTTTAGAGTTATTTTCAACAGCCCAATTAAAACCACCGATTTCCCACGTCCTGTCAGGAGAAAGCTCGTTTTTCTTCTTCTTGAGGTTTCCTATTACTCTGTGCTGACATCTTGGGCAAACCAGCGAGATTCTCCTATCCTTGTATTCAGTTGAATTAATTTATTAATATTATTCCTGTAGTGGATCTTACATTTGGACTCCCTCTTTCCTAATCTCTGTTTCTGTCTCTCCAGCTCACATTCTTTGGGGATCATTTCTTGTGTTCTGTCTCATGAATCATATAAAAATACTGCAATGCTCTGAGCTTGATGAATGTCGCTCCTCCTGTACTGTGCTCTATTGATTTTGTAGATACGCAGGCAAGCGGTCTAATAGGCTGCGAGGAGCTCATCCAAGCAATTTCTTGAAATGATTGTCCGCACAAAAAGGAATGCCCACCAGTAGAGCAGCCACATGCCCAAACAGCAGAAGCAAAGTTTATGACTTTTTAAAAATGCCATACAGTGTTAATATTATCCTGATTATCAACATATACTGACAGCTATTTTTCTGGCTTCCTGAGCGGCTGCATCAAATATCACCATACCCATCAACTGGGGAAAAAAAAACAAATAGAATCAGACATGAGTAGACTCTTAGATGCTTGCACTAGTGTGTGTGCGTGTGTGTGTACGTGTGCACTGCTCTGCTTTTAATAATCTAAAACAATGTGTAAATGCTGCTTCAGGGTGCTGTTGGAGCTGACAGCCCCATTAACAAATGTGTATTTAAAGTTGTATCCATCAACACAATGCTAATCAGCAAGCAGTTATCTGCTGTATTGCTGCAGGATGGGGAATGCACCATCGGGGAAATAGGACATGGCTGTCCCTGTTTGTGGGTAACTGCTCATCACAGTCCATTAAAGGCTTTCCCCCCAGATCCTTTCTGCTGAACCCAATTCTGGCAGTAAGGCAGCACTGTGGGATTTTAGATGCCACACAATCAATACTTTACACTAGAAGCCTTTAGTGAGCCATGTCAGCCAATGAATTGTAAGGTGAGAAAAATCTTCGAGAGCTTCTACTACTTGTTTGGCAATTTCACAATGATTTATCGTTTTGGAGTGCATTTGCCTTGTAGTTAAAGATTAAATGCCAAGTGGCATCACTCGAGTCTGATTAATGTGTGACTTTGGTGTGAGGAATGTGCTGTTATGAAACGCTCCCTTTATTGTTCTGTACAATACGACAAAATGAGTCATGTGACCCTGCATTCTAAAAGGAATGGAAAGCAGGATACGAAACTAAATGTGGAAGGAGAAAACTGCCTGATATAGTGCTTGACCAAGCTACTCCATTTAACCTTGTTATATGAACATGATTTGATTAAAATGACAAAGTCACAGTTTAAAACAACGCTGTAAATTGTGTCTTCCTCTAGGTGAGCCGGAATGAGTGACAGAATAGAAGTCAGCAAATGGAAAATCCGATTCCAATTTCCACAGACCTGAGTGAAACAAATCCAATTTCACAGAACCCGCAAAAGGGAACCGTTTTCTTGCCCTCGGCCTTTAAAACAACTGGCGTTAGCCAAAGAGGCTACATCGCGCAACTGTGACAGGACAACTGAAGTGACATTTAACTATTGAATATTCTTGACGTGCCCCCTGGCATGGCCTCCTCGGGAGCACAGTTGGATCAGCCGACGGGGGTCGGGAACTCGTCTACTTTTAGACACTCACCTTTCTGGGTGAAGGAGTCATCAAGGAGAGATTTCCTACTGATGCACTTTTATCATATGGTCTTTTCTTTTTCTGTTTTGTCATGTCTCTCACAAAGCAAGCATAACATCTTCTCGACTTTTGTGTCAACAGGGCAGCTGGAAATAGCGCCCCCTACTGCAGCACAATTAAGATATGGTAAGAAGTAAATTGTTTTTCCACAAATATTCTTGATGTTGTTTACAGTATGTTTGTATTCTACATGTTTCCTTAGATGAACAATATCAGCCATAGATAGTTATTTTACCTCTCTACAAAGCACATCAGATTCGATAAATTGTCTACTCTACCAAATGGATTATTTATTTACTGTTAAGTGTTTATTTTTCTCGTAATTTGTGTGGTTGTTATTTTTCAGTTCTCCTGCACAATGCACTCCCTTTTGTTGGATTTGGATTTCTGGACAACTGCATTATGATTGTTGCCGTAAGTTTCACATACAGTAAACGCTAAGACAACTCCAAGTAGATGACAATGAATTATCTTGACTTTTTGCCATCTGCAATTGTTTTCCCTATTTGATTATCAGCACATCTCTACACATACATATCTACACCATATTTGATTGGTTTGATTTGATTTGCCAGATTGAAGGAAGGCGGCTAAAGGTAACTCAAATTAAAATTGAGATTATGCCCCCAAATTAACCAAAGAAATTAAGTATTAAAATGTATATAAACTAATTAGACAGAAAGGCAACACTCCAGATGGGATTGTGACACTTTCTACTCAGTCATCATTTCACACTATCTGTCTGATCTTGGTGCCTCTCTCCATCCCCTAACATTCTGCATCACATCTCACATTCTTCTTTAATCACCACTCATTAATCTTACTGAAGGTCAAACAAACAAGATGGAAGAATGAAGTCTAATTTTTTGTTAGATGATGCCAAGACTCAGTCAGATACTAATATACGTACATAGTTGACATTTATTACAGCGCCTTAAGCGATGATTACAGGATTTATGATCTGATATCATTTTAAGCTTTTGCAATGTCACAACCTTCATCTTGGATTTTGTATTGAAGATGTAAAAGTTTGATCAATATGTGCATGGCTAAGTTTATTGAATTGGAAATTTAATTTGCCTTTAACAAATTGTTCACTATCAACAAAAAATATGTTTGTTTTTTTTCCACCATTAATCCAAGTTGCATTCACATGCTAGTCAATTAGTTCTCAAGGCAAATTTTATTATTTTAATCTACAAGCCAGCACCTGACCCTTTTGATATGAGTTACCATCACCAATATATGTCCTTACAGTTATATCAATTAGACATGGAAAAAATCTTTTTTTTTTTTTTAAATAGCTTAATTCAAAGAAGCCAAGAAGAGCCTTGCCATCATTTCTGACACAGAAACAAGCAATGCCCCCTGTGTGGGGATAGAATATAAATCATGTATTATATATAAAAGAAGAAAGTAGCAAACAGAAAAGAACTTGCTCGCCGCAGAACAATTTGGACTTGTTATTGCACATTGCATAACTCACCGCAGTATAAAATATTTAAGTCATGCTAGTAAAATATTTACTATTTTTGTTGCTGGAACTAGTTTTTTATAATACTTCAAGAGTTGGATGGATGGATGGATGGATGGATGGATGGATGGATGGATGGATGGATGGATGGATGGATGGATGGATGGATGGATGGATGGATGGATGGATGGATGGATGGATGGATGGATGGATGGATGGATGGATGGATGGATGGATGGATGGATGGATGGATGGATGGATGGATGGATGGATGGATGGATGGATGGATGGATGGATGGATGGATGGAAAGATGGAAAGATGGGCGCATGAATACACTGCAAGAAGTAAGCACAGCTCCATCAGTAAAAATGCAAGAAGTATCACAGACTAACCCGTGTTATCATACTTACTCAGTGTATTTGTTTCCCCCCCCCAGGGCACACAGATAGAATTGTCTATTGGCGTGATCCTTGGCATTTCCACTATGGCAGGTAAGAGCATCACTACTTAATACATAATTTAGTGAAGAGAAGAAAAATGTGTCACTGTGGCTGCCCTTTGGCAAATGAAGATTAGCTTTAATTTATAACATTTCCTTTGTCTGTCTTTAGAGAGGCGGTGCCTATTGGCGGCCTGCCATTTGGTACCGGGTAGAGAGATACTGGCCGGAAAAAAGGATTGGGGACCACTGCTTTAGAGAAATGATTATAAATGATAACTATGTCAAAATATGGCACAACAAAGTAAACTCTGTAATGAGCTTTTAATGGCTTACTTACACTTGAGCAGCGCGTTTGTGTTTTCATAAACGGAGCCATTTGCATTTTAACATGATGACTAAATGTGACTTTACAGTGATTTCCAATCCTATTCATTCGAATGGACCTACGTATTCAGAAGTTAGATTAATTGGCATCATTCGGTGTAAAGGGATTTTTTAAAAGGTGAAGATTTCTATTGATTTTAAATATTGTCATATCTTCCATAAAATGGGTAGTTTCAGGTTCAGATGATGTTCCTCTTTGACCCAGTCGCAATCATTAAGAAAAACTTTCTCAAACACTTGTGATGTATTCCTCTACGACAGAGAGAACTTTTTTTGATTAACATTGCATCCTGTGGAATCTCTCCCCTGCCTATAAGGCCTGTCAGGTCAAGAAAGATTAGCGGTCAGAGCTGAAGACTCAAGAGACGTTTTGATGCAAGCTGCTGATTTTTGGACATTTACTGACTCTTATCTTTGATTGTAGAAATTTGCCCACAAGTGCGCTGGAGTTTATCTCATGCTTGAAGCTCACATTGGTGCCCAAAACTAGGAGATAGGAGCAGCTTCTTTTCCTTTCTCTGCCTGACATTTTCAACGGTTGAGATGCCATTACAGCCACTCTAATGACATTCAAGATACAAATGGTTGCCTGGGTCACGGCTGCTTGGCAGTGATTTAGCACTCGTGTCAAGACTGCACTCAAGTCTCCCCAGCCAGCCAGCCAGCTAGCCAGCCAGCCAGCAACCCAGCCAGCCAGCCACCCATCACTCCTTTTCTGGCATGCAAATTAGTGTAAATGACGGCACGCACCATTGCAGATGGAGGGTCCACCATTCCAAAATAATCTATGTTGTTGAATATTGCTGGAATCATAAGTGACAATTTGGTCAAATTAATATTTTACCCACACTTGTGGGTTTTATTTTTACAAATCATTTATCAATTAAAAGTGTTGAAAATGGCTTAGTCTCTTTGAAAATACATTGGTTGCCATTTTTGGGGTCTCCTGACGCGTGACTATTTTGCAGGTATAAGGTTTGGGCACGATGCCAGCAATATCTCTACTCCATTTGCTCTTGAGTGGAGAAAAACAGCTTTTATTATTGCTTTTGAAAAGCTGCATATATAATACTACACAGGACATCATGGGTCAGAGGATGTTATGACCAATGGCGCGCTCTGATTTATTTTCATGGCTCATTTATTCACTAGTTTTATATGTGGTGGGCAATATTTTTGGCTTTGGGTCAAGACATAGCTCTGTATTTGCATGCCCAGTGCATTTCTAGCATGGTTAGATGTCTGAATCTGCACAGAGGCGGCGGCTTAGACCAATTTCTGACATCAAAATGTCAAAAGACCCGCCTTCTGTATCCCTGAATGCCCACCATGGCACAGAAAGTTGAACCAAATTCCCAATCTGGTGCGACGAGGCTAAAATTCTGCCACAATTCACTTAGGCATTAAGCCGTAATTAATCATTAACTAAAAATACAGTTTATAAAATTTGAATGTTCTGCTGGCTAACTTCTGTGCTTCTCCCCTCCCCTTTCGTACACCAGCTTCTCCAACACCACTACGTAATGACTATTTTTGTCAGAGTGCAACTGCACCAACATGTGGAGGCGGACTAAAAAGTAAATGTTTTCATGTAGTAGCTGTGAGTTGCAAGTAGGGAGATGTGTGCCATTTCGTGCAACAGATCTGCTCATTTAACAGTTTTCAGGATGGCACGCATTAATTTCACTTAGCTAAAAATCCTCTGTGGCTCTTTCGCCCACGTGTTCAGGTGTATCAGCCAAAAAATAGATGAATAACCCTGGAAGGCTTACGTGTTGCCATCTCGAAAGGCTGCTGGACTCCAAATTAGAAAAGCGGAAAATGGATACACTCACGGGAAATTTCAATTAAAAAAAAAAGTTATCTTTGGCAGTGTCACTCAATACTGTTTTGAGTCTTCATCTCTAAAATGGAAATTTTACTCTTGTCTCTTCCCCAGCTGCTGCTCTTGGCAATTTGGTGTCCGATCTGGCAGGACTCGGGTAAGAAAAAGTTCACACTCAGTCATACGCACATACACACACACACCTATCAAAACACACTCGCCTCCAGACACACTTAAGATGCACACACAGTGACTTGAATTGAGATTTGTGACTCATGAGGTATGACTTGTGGCAAAGTGCATTTTATTATTAAACCTGGACTTTATAAAAGATTTTTTTTTTTTTTTCATTTTGTGTGGAAATACTATGCGGAATTACACAGTGTAATACATTTATTACACTACTGAGATGATATGTCTCAGAAGCCACCCCGCATCATCGAGTAACTTAGTGACTTTAGGTTTATGAACTGGTTTATGAAGCAATTTTGAAGCTTCATTTTCCCATCACAACCTTTGAGTGCCCAAGGTAAGAAAAGTGCCATACCCATTTGCCAGAAATAATAACGGCAAAATGCTACTATAGCGGTTGAATTATTATGTTCCATGATGCAGCCATGCTGTTGTAATGAAGGCATGATCAAAAACATAACACATAGATATTGTTTCATGTTCAGTAGCAGGTCTACCGAAGCAGCACACAGACATCAACAAGGATGTGTTATGACCCCATCACGGATGACGTATTGTTGTGGCCTTTTTACACACAAACACACGCCCGCGTGTGTGTGTGCTAACTCTGTCACAATTAGACGGAGAACACCCCCAAGGTGTGTTGTCAAGATGAGACCAGATCAGGTCAGATATGAGAAGCCAAGAGCTGTTGCTGTGCAACAATGGTGTCACACTTTATCTTCACTTTCATCAACAAAATGGAGGAAACCACACTAATCTAATTTGAAGTCCTTAGAGTCAAATAACGAGTGAACCAGATAAATGGTTAACATTGTTCAATTGTACAATGATGTATCGAAAAGCAATATAATACACGCCCGCCCATTGGTCTCTGTGATTATTCATAGAGCTCTGGTGGGAATCATCTCTTTTCCAGGCTAGGCCAGATGACAAATAGCCAAATGTATGCTTGCACCCATACATTTGCATGATTTATAGAGTGGCTTTTGCTGCTCTGCCCAATTCCAGCCAGACTGGGTAGAATATCCATGAATTAGTCAGTCGTTATTCCGACCAAAAAAGCCTCATGAAAAGCTCATCGATTGATGTTCCCCCCCCCCCCAATCTTTAGTCTAAATCGAAATTGTACGACGAAGAGAGCATTCATCCTTTACCCCAACTAATGCATTTTAATTAGTAGCGGCAATCTCCCAAGTCAACAATTCCTTCCCATCATATCATTGCCATTTAACGTAAGGTCAGAAAATGAAAGTATCTTCACACTGTTTTCCTCTTGAGAATTTTATGGACTTGTATGGCACATTTGTGCCGATAGATCAAATATTCTTCACCAGCTGTCTTGGCTGCAGTTTTTCTTTTTTAAATGGCCCAATTCATCTGGTGCTTCCTAGTATAGCACAGAAGGACTGTCTATAACATATAATTGGACCTAGAAAAGTTAAAGGGAAAAAAAATAAAAAAAATAGTGTTTTTTGCCTCCAGGGGGATACGAGAAATATATCTGTGCTCACCACAAGCTGAGTGTAACGCAAAGCTATGATGCATTATCATCATATCCTGCAATTTATCCTCGTGCATCTCGCCACAACTCAAAATGTTATCTTATTTATCATACAAGCAGCCAGCTTCCATTTCTTTGACCATAAATATAACTGTCATTCAGCCTTAGCATACATATTGGTATTTGACCCCCAAAAAATTGTTGCTAACCAAAACAGCAGCACCCAAGCATATTGACAGTCTCACATGATCTGATGTTGTCCATATTACCCTGTCTTGCTACATTTTGCCATTACAATGCTTTTTATTTGCTTTCACTTCTTTTAGCCCAATGAATATTATCCCAAAAGACAAACTAGTAATTCGGTATTAGATTCCCTCCATAGTTTCTGTTCCACTGTGTTTACAGTCATCCTGCAAAATATTGTCTTCACCCTTCCTTCCTGAAATATGATATTTGTCATCGCTCAACCTTGCTGATTCCACAGTCGGGTGACACGGAGTAGCTGAGCAGCCGTTAAATGTGTCAAGTCGTTTTAACTTAAAATGTTATAAATGCATTTGTCACACCGAAACTGCACGCCGATGAAATATGATCGGTTTGAGTAGCAGTAATTTTTTTTTAACTGCTGTAGATAAAAAGAGAAATGTTGTGAAAAAAGTCAAAAAGTATCCCAGTGGCCCCATATTCCCTCTGGTTTCCTTTTAGTGATGAATAACTTTGTAGCAGTTCAATTTTAAAATCTGTCACAAGACCCCAGATGATTCATTGATGTTTTTTTTTTTGTATTTTGTACAGTCCTGACATTTGTTGCTCTGTAGGAGCCTCATAATCATCCTCATTTTTAAAATAAGCATCCTCATTTTTAAAATTATAATAATCAGATGATGTTTGCTGATTGTTGCCGGTTACAAAATGATAATAATGATAATAGTCCTGGCGATAGAAGGGCTAGGGGTGTAATTAAAGTCGTTGGTGAGAAAAAGGGGATTGTGCTAATATTTTGTGCAGTGTCCCTTGGGAGAGAGGAGACGTGAGCACAGGTCAAAAAATGATTGATTTATGGCGCGTCAAAGATGTTTTGGCCTCCTTGGCTGCCTCTTCATCCCCTACCAAAATAATAAAACTGTCAAGATGTTGATGACTCCACTTGTTGGTTCGGGTGACAAAGTGCTCCTCATGCTTTATGGGTCACAAAACAAAAAAAATGCATAATGCATGTCACATCAGGACAATTCCTGATTGCCACATGCAGACAGCCGATCATACCTCTGGACAATTTGGAGTCTTTAGCCAACCTAACGTGTTTTTCTTTATTTCTCTTGTGTCTCTTTCCAGGCTGGCAGGTTACGTGGAGGCTCTGGCATCTCGACTGGGGATGCAGATTCCTGACCTGAGTCCAAAGCAGGCCGACATGTGGCAGACCAGAGTCAGCTCCCACTCGGTTGGTAATCAAGTCAGGCAAACACTTGCCAAATGTTGCTAAACTATGAAGCAACAATATCCAACAAAACAATGCCCCTTAAAATACCTGCTTAAGAATCATTCTGAATCAGCATGGATTGGTCATAAGACCCCATAAGTGGTAATGGTAACGCAGATGAGGGTTGTGTGCGTTGTCTGCAATCTATTGGTTGACTTCATTTAGTTTTACAGACACATATTAATTTATGTTTAATTACAATTAAATAGTCCTTTCAAATTGGTAAGAAGATGACTGGAGCAAATCAAAATTAATTTGCCCCATTATTGCATTTCGGTGCTTTAACTGGGTGCTTAAGCAGCTGCAGGCATTGATGGCTTTAATTTGTCTTGTTAGGCAAGTCAGATCTTGGCTCTGTGGCCTTTTAATCGCTCGATATTAGAAAGAAAATTTACACTTGAAAGATTTTCAATAGTGTCTACCTCTGAGGTGTCATTAGGTATGACTGGTTTGATTTGTTAAACACTTAAAGGCGGACTGCAAAAGTTCACCCAACTCCTTTGTGCTGTGCTTTTCCGAAAGCTTTGATTAAAATCAATGTTGTCCATGAATAGTTCCTGCAGACACGTTTGCCGATTAATCCCCTTCATGGCCTACATCATGATGATATCACCGTGTTAGCTGGAGGCAAAAGAAACAAACATTGGGGGCAAGAGAACACGCCAGGAGTAAACCTCACTACTTTTATGTGAAAAATGTCATCTTGTGTTGTTTTTGTGTAAAACCATAAAAGCAAAAACAAAAACTTGAAATACAGCCACATCCCTGCCTCCACTAAAAGGCTGTGGTTGAACGCGATTAGTTGAAAGGATTGGACTGAGAGTATCATCAAGAATGCTCGTGTTGGCAGCGCACACTTCATATCAGGTAAGATTTAACATGAAATGTACTCTCATGAAATTTTGAAAGTTATTTTGTAAATCTTGAACATGTCCATTCAAGACGTAGTCATAGGCTTCTATGATTTATCGGCCTCATTTTTTTCTATAAGGTAGGTGTAAATGTCCGGTCATTGCACTGTGGGCAGCTCTGTGAAATGGCCCATTCAGTGAGTGGCGTAGGCGTTGAAAATAAAATAGCTAAATTGCTTCCCATGATGGGACTCCCATCAGCCCCAGTCAACTTTTTAGAGTAACATTTACGGTCGTGTCTAGCTAAACCACTCCCGTAAATGACATCACATTGTTTCCAAACTTTGAAAGGTTCTAAGCAGACTTTGATATGACATTAACTGTGATGTACTGTTTATGACAGTAAGGCTGCACTCAATTCAATTCCCAGTAACCTTTCACATTTTTACTTGCAGGGCAAAGCCATCGGCGTGGGCATCGGTTGCATCCTGGGCATGTTCCCCCTCCTCTTCTTCAGTGACGACGATGACAAGAAAAAGGCAGCCAAGAACGCCAACAAGGACAAGACGCAAACGGCTAAAACTGCCAATGACAGCAAGTGAGCTAAGTGCACTCACACTTTGGACCCATGGACCAAAACAGATAGCCAAATAGTCCAAGGCTTTAGATCTTATTGAAGAGCTTCGTGAAAGTGAAGCACATGGACATCTGCTCCAGATATCATCATCATCAGCTTACTTTTGGGAGCTAAAGGAGATAGATTTGGTTTTGACCAACATGAAACTTTAATTTAACGTAATTCTAAATATAATTTTAAAGACCTCTAATATGGTAAAATAAAATTTTATTTCATTTTAAATCTCAACTATCATGAGATATGTGTATGTGAATTTATTCCCAACTCCTATTGAACAGACACATTTTTGACATTAGGAAAACAAAGCAAAAATGACATTTAAAGTATCGACAGTATAGTGAAAGAATGACGATCTCAGTTCACTTATGCCTTGTTGAGCTTAACACAAAGGTTGGGTGAATAGCAACAGGTCGATTGGACCTTCTTCCATTTAGTTGAAGAGTTTTTAATTGCTCACTGGCATAAATAGATGAACATTGATTGTAGTAGATAATTTGTTTTTGGACCCGGTAACTGAAAATGGATCATTTCTCACAGGTCCTTGCAGTGGTTGGGAATGAGGGCATTCTTTTATGTCTCTACTGCACTCTGCTGGTTAAGATTCTAAATTTTTCAGGTCACATTACTGGCTACACTTCCATCCCTCTCGTGAGCTCAAATCCAAGAACTGAATTAACAATTATTCCCTTACAAAATATAATATTCACTTTTCAATTAAAAGCATGTTTAGTATTGTGGAAGTGCAACTCTCGAGCATATTAAGTTTTAAATAATTTGTCCCTCATGTTGCTCAGTAAATATCAGTTAAATCTGAGCATTTTTGTTATTGTTATGATGGTGATGTTTGAAAATGAACAAGTGTGGCTTCTGCCGTCCTTTATCTTTTAAAATGTACTTCCATTGCGTCTCAGCAGCAGAACAATGTTCTCTCTTTTTGGGTTTTCGCCCTTGAGACACCTTTGTGTTTTAGCTGCTTTGCATTTCATTTACTGCATATATAGCTCTTGTTTTTTAAGTGTTTATTTAAAGCTGCCCATTTGTAGGTTGACATACCAAACGAGATGAAGTTTTTGGACCTTTTTGGTTTTCATAAATGTGACGGATTAATGAAGTTAGAGCAGGATGAAGAAGTGGCAAAGTCAAGCTTTTTTTAGCTTGCAAATCTTGATGCAATATGATAGAATGCAATATACAACTAACAAGGCACAAGTTGAGTTGAACATGAAAACATGATAGTGACAAGTTGTCCCATTCATTTTACTCACATTTATCATTTATTAACTCACATTTATTTATCATGTACTTGATGTTCTTATTTTTAGAGAAACAATTGTAATATGACTGCAAAGATGACTTAAAAACAGAAAAGATGATGACACTTAGTCAACTTGATATTTATTTATATAATACTTGTATTAAATGACTGTTTATTTGTATTATTTTTGGTTGGTTGTCATGACGACTGTTATTTTGTGGGAAGTTTAGAAACGCATGTACCGGACTGTATTTCTTTCTTTCCTTTATTAGTTTGTGTTCCAGCTTGAGAAGTGGTTCCACGCCGCATGCTAATGCCAGCATGGGTGTAAAGGATTTGTAGGTGATGATTTTTCATTTGATCTGCTTTTATTAAACACTCCCAAACCAGATTGTATACTCGTTCAACTTGTGATACATTTGTTGTCATAGATAATGCAGAAAATATTTTTTTCACGGGCAATAGCTGCGGTGGACCTGTGGTGACCCACAGACCAAAAAAGCCCGATCGGACTCCTTCTTCAGCCTGACAGCTTCTTCCTTACTGCTGGTGTCCAGTCCAGAAGTGTGAGTTGAAAATTCTCAGTTTTTAATCACCATTGGGGTGTTTGAGTAATATTTCTTTAGTCCCTCACCTAGGACCTACAGTATTTGCCATGGCAAACCCAGAAAGCCCAAATCGTTAACCCCCAGCAAACACAAGGCCCTTTTCCGTGGTAAGGTGACAATTTTAACTCAGCTCTCATAAGACTAATATTAGTAGAAGACTGTCAAAAAGAAAAAAAAAAAAAGCTTGGGATGTTAGACATACAAATAGTTCCTTTATGGGCAACATAAAATAAATGCTAATATATATTAATGTTATCCAGCAATGTTTGTTGAAAAAAGCCAAGTTGGTCTCCATGACTTCATTACCACAGTGTCTAAATGTGAGTAGTAGTTTTTGTTGTTTGCTTTTGTTTACACTGAAGTTCCAAAAATTCAAGTTGTCAGGAAGCTTTATTGGTTAAATTTCAAGCAATTAAAAATAATATGTACAGTACAGTTTAAAAAAAGAATAGAAAAAAAAAAATCACACACTCACTCACAGTATGTTTTATATCGTGTGTAAACCAAAAAAAAGATAAAAATCACACTGAATACGTTCTCTAACAATCCAGCCATACTGTGCACTGACATATTTCTCTATTGACTAAAACCACACAAGATACATAGGTGCATAATCACGTCAAATGGCGATATGTTTGGTAGCAACACTGACTTTTTTTTTCTCCATTAAAAAATTCTCAACGTCTATAAATAGGAGCAATATTTGCTGTTTACCAACACATAAATCAGTGTCAATATTTGTCGATTCAAGATTCATTATTTTACCAGCACTTGTACCTCCAGAATTATACATTTACCTTAAAATATGTCAATTTTAACATACTTAAAAAGAGTACAACAGTTTTATCGTAAACTTTCTCACAAACAATACATTCTCTGAGCCAAATATGAAAACAAACGTGCCACAAGGGAGACATGTTGTCAACAACACCTATTTTCATCCTATTAGAACACCAATAGATAAAGCTAACAGTGACATAATACCCAATACACCCGGTGACCTAGTGATAATGGATTTTTTCTCTCTCAAATTAATGTTCATCTGGAAAGCAATACATTTTTCAGCACGTTAGTGTAACACGACTCAATTACATGCTATTGACTTTTGCATGGATTAGATGTGCTTAGTTTTTAAATATAATACAATCGCATTTAGTCTTAAGAAGTGTGTTTAAAAATTGTATAGATATAATTTCTATTTAACTTTTAAGTAGATTTCAATTAAACCAATAAAGTTGTTTTTGCTCTAAATACATATTACTGCAGTCATTGCTCAAATTAGTTAATGTCTTCCAATAATATAAAACAATTGCAAGCCACTGCTTTAAATAAACCTTTACCTTCAATATATTGGATATCAATAGCCATTTTTTTTTATCATCATGATAAATTTATATTGAACAGGCTCACTTGTTTGACTTGCAACATGCACACATACATACAAACCCACGCACACACTGTGGGGAGTGTCTGGTAACAGTAGGTAATGGAGCTCCAGTCACACAACAACAGCTTTGTGCGCCATCACAGCCACAATGTGCATATTTGTCCTCTAGTGTCTTGCTTGTGCGTGTGTGGTATTTGAGTCTAGCATGTGCGTGTGTTTTCACTCTCCCACTGTGCTGGCCAGAGTCCCACACCGAGACAGGGCACCTCCAGTTAATAAAGATCTTCTGTCAGATGTACTGGCAACACAATCCTCGCTCATGATGTCCACTTGATGACTAGATTGTCTTAAAAGAATAAATAGCACACTACTGTTCTTTCCTCTTTTTGGTTTGCCTGGAAGCCAATCGGGGCCTTCAGTGCGTTTTGTCGTTGTTGTTACAGTGGACAGATAGACACTGGGAAAACGAGATGTGTGTGGTGGCCTTTGTGATGGCAGAAATTACTTTGCTCTTGAATTTGGGATGCAGGACAATCACAGCTAAGATGCTGAGGATGTGCATGTAGAAGTACATGGACCTGGAACACAGCCAGAGTCAGTGTCACAAAAGCTCCCAATAGATCTTTGATTTTTTTTTTTCTTTGGTTGAAAACTCTCTTGAACCTCCGCTACAACACGTCTCCCTGACACATAAAGCTCTTAATACCTTAATTCATCATACTTCCTTTACACCGATTACTACTTTCCTAATCGCCAGGGCCTTAGTGCCATCCTGTGGCATCTTACAGAACAATAGAAAAAAAAAAACTTAGTGCCTGTGCAGTATATAAGTACATATATATTTTTCAATTTTATATTCTTATCTTGCATGAATACTTTTTTTATGTTAGAGGCCAAAATAATGATGATGGATTGAAGGTACCTGTAATAGACCATGGTGGGTTCTACTGCCAACAGTAGAAAGGGCATGACCATGTAGCAAATGGCCAACTGTGTGGAAGCCCACGTCAAAACGTCGTAAGCCAGCTTTAAACTTCTAGAACCCAAGAAGTAGTGACGGAAGGATTTTCGTACCTTGAGGACAAAGATTGATGGAAATTTAGGACTATAGTGGTTTAATGTAGAAATTAAAAATTTACTGAACTCACAGCTCGTGCTGCCAGCGTGACTGGGATGGCAGTGATGAAGGTGAAATAGTATCCTGGGTAAATGCCGTGCCACAGGGCAGATAAGATGAAGGTCAGGACCAAACGGTGACGCGGCGCTCGATTGTAACACACCCTGATGAGTGGCGGGACAAAAGAAAAGAAAGGAAGAAAATGAAAAAGAAAATACTAATACTGTCTGGAAGTATCCCACGTGATAAACATGGATTCACCGTATTTACATTTTAAGCCAATTTCCCGTTTGTATGTTCCAGTTGTCAATGAACGTCTTGAAGCTGGTTGCTGTCTGTAAAAGACAAACAATCAAGTGGAAAAGGATTATTCATTTAAATCTCTCCTCAAACGCATGAATTGCACACTGAAGGACATGGAAAGTACCTCAACTCGCATGATATTCAGGTTACTGAGGAGGTTCCAGGAAGCTTTTCCATGTTCATCCATTCCTGAGAAACCAAACCCGGCAGCATTGTTGATGGCATCACCTGCCATGATAGAAGAATGAAAAGCTAATTTTAGATTAAAGCTGCAAACTGAAGTTATAAGCGTTTCACAACAGGCAGCATGAGCTTCACAATGGGGTCAGGACGGCTAAGCTGAGTCAAATGTCTGGTTTCTTCACGCCCCAGCACAACATTTACTCACCTAGGGTCCAAGCAAAGTAGAATTTGGGTCTTGCAGCTTGAATGGAAAAAAATGCGTAGGTGAGTCGGGTGATGAAAGGGGCGTGGCTGACAAAGTGGGGGTGGACGTTGTACGTTATTGGCAGCGACCGTGTGATGATCAAGAAGAAGAGCATGCAAACACAGCACACCAATAACTTTTGACAGACAGCGTTCTGTGGAGGTGATGGACACAACACAAACAGGATGATCCTACCTACCGTATTAAAACAAAGGCGAGAAATCAAAGCGCGCATACAATAATCAAGAATGACTGTAATTTGCCTTAAAGACACATTCAAGTAAAATTCATCCATTTGAGAGCGAGAGAGAGAAGAGAAGATTTGAAAGTAGAATCTTACCAGAGGTGACAGGTCAGGACATTTGTGGTAGCCATTTTTGCCGTTGGTCATGCTGGCGCGTTGCTGCTTGAGCTTGCTGCTGATGTGTGTGCCCTCAATGAAGTTGATGTAGTCCTTGTAATTATTGAACGGTCCCACCAACACGCTCATGAAGTTGAGATTGTAACTCAGGTACTCGACGAGAGTAGGTTTCGCACTTCACATAGACCAGAACAAGAAAAGAAAATGAAAAATGAAAAAAAAAAACCCATCAGAATTGTGTAAGAGCTTTAGATGAAAGAAGAGAACGCTATTTGGATCAACGTAATTCTACTGTGAGATGAAAAGGAGTTCATAAAAGTGTGATCAAAAATTATTTCTTGTGATTGTAGAGGCACTGTAGCGCGAAAGTTGATCCGCATCAGAAATGCCATATTTTGAAATAGAGATGGATACCCAAACTTATAGGACACACTGTAATAATATCATCATGAGAATAGTCCAAAAATATTTCTTCTGTAATCGTTCCCATGCAAAATGATATCTCAAAATAACACGCTTTCCTTTCCACCCAAATTAGAATGCCACTGTGTTAGTAATGAAATATTTACACGCAAACTCACGATATTGCCAGTAGCTTCTGTTCTGCGGTCAGATCGTCAGCTTTCTTACACATACCTAGAATGAAAAATATTTTACTATATCGCTATCATTGTTTCAAATTTATTTATTCTAACATCCCACAATCAATCACCTCTTTAATTTCACTACTAAACCTCACTAATAGGTGTGCGTGTTTTCTTACCGTCATGGAGCTGGAATGCAAGTGAGGTAATCTTCTGGGTCATTATCATCAGTGGCCTGAGCAGAAAATAAATATCTAAATATTGTTAGACACTATCAGTATTAATTTACTAAGCAGTTTATTCATGATCAAGCAAAAGCAACAAGGACCATGATGGCGATAAGGGAAACCTAACAAGTTATGTGTTGAATCTCACTAATTTCACAGGAGAGCACGGCGCGGTAACTAGTTGCACACACTGAAATTGATTTAAAGTGATTCACCAAGTCAACTCCCTGAAAACTGAGCGCAGTCCCCAAAGTCATGGGATGGGAGCCTGCCAATATAGTCATCGGCACGAGAACCGTGCTAATGAGCAAAGTCAGCTGAGGTATATTTATTGGTGGAGCCTTGCTCAGCAAATGCCTTTTTCTCTACTCGCCTGAATGAGAGTAGGATGTCCCATGTTTGTTAGAATTATTAATTTAATGTTTAGTCTTGTACTTAATTTTTTATTCATTCAATAATTGAGGTGGGATACTTAAGTTAGACTTGGGATTTGCACAGCGAAAACGTGACAAGGCTTGACTTGACTTGGTATTCATGAGACTTGACGAGTCCTTCCTGTTTATCTTTGACAGTTACGTTCTATAAGTCAATGTGTCATTTGTTTTGTTTTTGGTATTCCTTCACAGTTTAGTCACCAATAGCTAATCAAACAATAACTAAGCTTCATGTAGATTCTGAATATAATTGTGAAGACAAAATAATAGATTGGTTTGGATCATTTAAAAAAAAAATCCTATTGTGTACGGCTAACTTGTATAAATACTGAGAGAAAAGTGGCTAATATGACTAAATACCATCGTACGGCTTCACTTATGATGTGTTATGACTTGAATGACTTAAATTTAGTAGAGCCCTGACTTGACTTTCTGGATGTTTGACTTCCTCTAACCAGTGTTGCACAATAAAGCGCAACAGTCCATGAGTGATAACCATGTAGCTTATTTTTCCCGTTCCTTTTACTCTCTTTATTGTCTTTTGAGTCCAACAAAAAATAACAAAAATAATGACGCTCATTTAACCACACTCAGAAGTGTTCTTTGTTTCCTAATTTTAAGTACCAGTTGCCAGGGGGGCAATATGAATTCCACCTGCCTAGACAATGTCACACAACAAAGTGCACACACACTGCCTCCTTTTAATCAGCAGCACTGTATTTACTGAAGGCCGTGTCACTGGTGACTGAGTAAGCATGCGGAAAAGTTAACTGATAACATGCAAAGTGAAGTTACTAATGGACTGCCGTAGTAAAGGTGTGGCAAAAACAGTTTTCTCACCCGGAGAAGTCAGTGGACAGTATTTCATATTTAAAGATGAGGACTCGGCTCACTTGACACACAGTCAGGTATCCCATCGCCACCACCATAGAATACCTTGGAGGGAACAGAAAGATGTTTTTGTGAGCGGTTCAGTTGATTATTGATTGAGGGATTTTTGTGAGGTTCAGTTGAGATTATTTAGTCTAGTACAACACACGCGGAATCCGGTTCAAGCTCAAATGAGCAGATGCTGTAACTAACAAAACCTGAAGAGTACAAGGTCATTTAAATTACCGTAATTTCCTGACTATAAACCGCACTTGAATATAAGCCACACCAGTTAAAATAAGGGGACAATCCTGCGGATATTTAAAAAAAAAAATGTCCTCATTTCTATTGCCTGTATTGCCTAAACAAATCATCCTACAATATCATAAAAATAATGAAAAATCCATTGATCAACAGCACCAGACTATAAACCGCAGGGTTCAAAGCTTGTGCAAAAAGTAGCGTTTTATAGTCCGGAAATTACGGTATAATGAATATTGTGTCTATGCAAAAACATGGACCTGTGCAAATATATCTATATAAATGGGTTATGTTTAAAATGAGCCTGCAGTGCTCTCCAGTCTATTTTTCTCCTTTCACTCAAGTGTCGCAACAAACTGGACCTGACTTGTTTGGTCTCATTCCTAAATATAAACACGGGTGCAAACCCCAACACTTAAATTGTAACAGGAGCAATCAAGATTTAAACAGGCCCTTTAAACACATGCGCACACTTTGTTTTTTTTTCTTCTCTTGATTCAAAAGACTGATCTGTTAGGCTGACGTTCCCTGGACATGTTTCACATTGGTGGCATACTTTCAATCAACCGTTTCTTCACTCAGGTTACATCCGGAGCTCTGGAATGTGCTTTGCGTCAATTAACTACTTGACCACGATCATGACTTAATTCACTCGCCGTTGTATCATTCCTGTCCCATTTGTCATTATGTTGCCCCTCGGACTGGTCAGTCTGGTCGAGAGACCGCATTGGCTAGTTAGGAACAAAAGAGCTTCTTCTATCTAAAAGCAATCTAGAACGTCAGAAGTAAGAACCTGCTACATACCGGTAGACCAGATAGTTTAACATTTGTGCAGATTTAATCACAGACCAAAACATTAATGGAGAGTTTCTCAACAGGTGAACTCTGGCACAAATCTAAACACAGGCCCCTTTCCATACAGACCCAGATGTAATATTACTTAAAACAATAGTGCAAAAAAAGTGCAAATTTTGGGTGTTTTACACAAGTTTACACTAATCATAGCGTTTCTGGTCACTACAGTACTATACAGGAACTACGCTAAAGAGGTCAAATAAAATGCAACTCCTCCCACATAAAATGACTCAGCCAATCTAGTCATTTATTCCGAGTAGCTTCACAATCAATCAGTGGCCGGCGCGCCGAATCTGGCCCACCAAATCATCCAATATGTTGCGGCAACAGCTCTTGTGAAAGCGCTAATAATTTACCCCTTCTGTCTAGATATATAAGATTTCCAAAACAAAAGCAAATCTTTTTTTCTAAGAATTTCAAGAAAAAGGCACCAATTGAGCAATGCGACCAGTTTGGGGTTGAACTGAATGGATCTCACAAACAAACAAAACATATTTACCTGTGTACATTGCTGATGTCAGCTTGGATGATAATAAGGTAGTTTGCAAGCACCACTGCCAGGAGGTGAGTGGAGTACCTGCAAAGAGGGACACATGTAATAAGAACTACATTTCATGGTCACCTGTGCTGGACTATGAGAAAGTGTCAATTCCAACATGATACTCATCTCTTGCCAGACTATGGACAACTGTACTGGCCAAAGAGTTGAAGTACTGTATTTAATAGTTGAACATATGTGGGTGAGTGTGATGTGAAATATCCTCATACTGTACCATCCAAAGCAGAAAATGATGAATATGACACCAAGCAGAGCAGCCACCGTGTGCCTCACCAGGGGACTGCTCCGTCGAGGACTGAGGTAGAGACGAAACCAGAAGGCAAACGACAGAGCGAATAGCTGACACGCCAGAAAGTTCACCTGAGTAGCACATACATTTTTTTTTTTTATTGCGTATTGTTTATGTTGTTTTAGCCTGTTACTCTAGTCAGTGCACGTAAATCTCAGCTCACTGTGGGTCCATTCTGCAGTGGACTGGTCAGCTGCCAGTCACAGGGCACTTCGACAAACAACCGTTTACACTCACATAAACAATTACAACAATTTTTAGTCAATTGCAGGGCACGTGGGAGCTGAACTCGCGCTGTCTGAGCCGAAGTCGATGTGCCACTACACCATCAGATTTAGAGACTTCGATTAACCCGACATGAATGTGTTTGGAACGTGGAAGGAAGCTTGTATTATGTCAGCTCACTTTCAATGGCCTACTAACAATGTATTCATTAGTTTTCATTTATTCATAGTTGTGCTTGGAGGTTTGGGATAATTTTTTAAATATTGGCAATTTTTCATGATGATTAAGCATGGACGATCTAATTTTCTTTGCTGCTATCTTTTGTTCAATATTTGTGCTGTTCTGAAATGACTTATAGTTTAATTTGCATTCTGTTAAAAATCATATAAATACCAGAGTGCTTGTTTTCTTGAAAGAATTGCACTCATCTTACAATTCTGTTAGTTTAGAAATAACATGAACCCATTCGACCACCTGTTGCCATTCAGACAGCAGAAAAGGAAACATTTCCTGCAAGTTTGTGATCAATTGCACAGGGACTGATTTTATGATGAGTACGTCATTTGTGAGTAAACTAAGACAAGATCATGTGGGTATAATTTTTTTGGAAGGGGTGGGGGGTTAATTGGAGGTGTGAGGATTTATAAATCACGACGCGTCTTTTAAAACAAGTACATGCATATATGGTAGAAAACCATTGTGACAAGTTTAAGTACTACAGCAGTGTTCTTACCAGTGCGAGAGGAAATCCCAAAAATTCAGTAACAGGCAGCAGCCACTGAGAACCAGTGGTCCGATATACATTGTCTATGCGCTCGGCCATCCTAAGAAATAAAAACAAAAACGACAAAAAAACTTGTGTCTAGACTACCCGTCCTTTTTTGCCTTTTTAAAACAAGGCAGAAACTACTTTGGTTAAGTGAAATACATCGTGCATATAATGGATCCCGTGACAAGTCAAACCAGTCCACGGTTTGGTGAAATCCCAAGCTGCCAAGCACGCTCGGCGGTATCTTGCGCCTTCCTACTTCACCGCCTCTTTCAATCACTCCACAACAGCAACTGGCAGTGCTTTTGGAGTCTGACACCAGAATGAAGATGAGTATTATTTCCTTATGTATCTTCAAAATAAAAGCTATCCGACTGCTGTCTGTTTAACTTGTTTTTAAAATGCTGTTAACCTCAGTGAGTTAATTCAATCAAAGTTATCAAAATGAGTAAAATAACATTTTAGAAAAAGGGCTACATATAATCTGGTAAATTATACGGTACAATTTTAAATTCTACGGATGTATCTTTTTTTTTAAAGCTTTTGTGGCACTCTGTGTTTTGTTCCACGTGGCGAGTAATGCTTACTTGTGTTTCTTTACAGATGGTGAATTAATAATAATCAACTTTGTGTTTGTTAGACTATCCAAGTGTATCAAGTTATGACTAATAAAAATGTTTCCCGTTGTTAGTCTTATCGGATCCACAATCACTGTTACACTCTTTTATTTGTTTTTCATTAAGCAAGATCTAATGAGAAACATATCACACTGACGTGCCAACGCCGAACAATTTCAAACACATGCTTTAATTTATGGAAACGGATTTATTGACCCCCCGTTTTTTTCCCAATACAATATCTCATTGTAATAAAAAAAAAAACTATTTTCCAAGGGAATTCCAGGCAGCAACAAACAAAAATCAAATCAGTTCCTTTTACTTAGTTTTACTAGGATATTCCATGTACAAACAGCAACAAAGAGTTTTAATAATCACAAACTGCACCTATATTCAATTTTGTAGTTAGTTACTACTGCCATCTAGCGCCTTAGTTGGGGATTACAGCACGTTTGCCAAGTGACGTTGCCTGTTTACAACTGCCAATGAGCACGTGGCGCACGGGACTCCGCGATGTGATTGGTCAGATTCAGCAGAAACAGGGCGGAGACTGTTGAGTGATCCGCCAATAGTCTTCAGTATGTAAATTTTGTTTGAAATCTTCCCGGGAAATCTGAGTTTCGCGGGAGGGCTCTTGAGCGCGTAAACCGTATCCCTTCATTCATCAGGCCGTTTCCTGAAGCCATTTCTCGACGGGCAAAAACGAGAGTTGCGCTACTTTCTAATCCATTGCATCTGCCTAAATGCACGTACACGAGGCCAAATACTTTTCGAAAGTCGATGATTCAGACTTTTATCTTCGCTTTGGTCTGATTATTTTTGTAACAATTGCGCTGGATTAGCAAGCGGAGCGGCTTGAAAGTGTCGAGACAAGAAAAGGGGCTACCCGAGAACAAGATGAGAAGAGGGATCTCTTCGGCTCCGGACAAAGTGATTTTAGCGGGCGTTGGGGGCTCCCATTTAGACAATAATATCATTTTGACAACGCTCTCGGATCGTTTAAACCCTGTGCAAGGCAACGCTACTTATATCCAAATAATAACGACACCGCCGCCTTGCAACGTAACCCAGACCTCCAATGTATGTTTATCCGAGCCCTCGATAAACAACATTTACACAACACCACAACAAGCTGCAGCAAATGGAACAGGACATCGACCCGCATTGGGGAGACCACCGGTAATCCTCCCAAAACATCACGTTTGAATGCATTTTGTGTGCGACTAACAACCCGAAGCACGACACAAGGCTAGCCTGCTAAGGTTAGCCGAGCTTGTTGTTCTGCCAGCTAGCTGCTAGCCACTTAGCCGGTCCCACGACCCAGCTTTAGCCGGGCAGCTAACTAACTACTACTAGTTGTCCAAGTGGACCTCTGTTGGGTTGAGGGGGGTTTAGATAAGAAAAACGACCATATAAAATGGCTCCATGTTGACATTGTGTACACTGGTGTGCGAACAGCTCGCTGTGCTAACTTCGTGATGCTTTTGAGTTCACCTCAGCCTCGCTGCCAGATGGAAACATTGGTAAGAGATGAGCAACGTTAGCGGTGGCCTAGTGGCTGCTCTCTTAGTCCTTAAATTTGGGGGGTTGGGGTGGTATTCGGCTGTTTTTGCTCCACGTTTGCACATTTCTACTCTTTTGCTATTTGACGTTTGCCTTCCACTTAATATCCTCGTTCTTGACAACACTTTAGATTCACCTCAGTTTTATCACCAGTCGACAGCGTCAAATCGTCGATTAAGATGCAAGTTGTATTGAAGCATGAAAATGAGTTAGCTGTCATGGCTAGTCGCAATGTTGACGAGGCGGGGAGTCATTCTTCTTTTTCGAAGAGGTTTTAACAAGTTCCAACAAGTGGATGTTTACTGACTCCACTGAATAAAGTGCAACATGATGATGCCTTTCTTAGTGAAACCCGAGTTTGTTGCCTTCAGTGTTACTTTGCATATTTCCTGTACTTCCAGCATGCATAAACCACACGGAAAGTGTAAGCATTATTCGGGCGTTGGTTATTGTAACTCTTTGCGTTATAAACAGTTCATTTCTCGAGGTGAACTCGCGTGTTTGTGAGGCCAAAGCCATGAGCAGACGGGGTGAGGGGAGCTGCTTGCTGATATAAAATGGCTGACATTTCGATTGTCAACAGGGGACGTGGGACTTACCGACTAGTCTGAATAAAATGTGCAAGATCTGTTGTGTTATGATTAAAAAAGGATGGGCCTTGTATGACACTTTTTAGGTGGGCTGCATCTTCGGCATGCTGCATTGCCCTGCAGAACATACACCAAAGTGGACTTGCTGTCTGAAGAAAAGTTTTGGGAGTTTGTTGAAAAGTCTAAAAATGTTGACAACCTTAAGAGCAATGTTGGATTTGTAAAGCATAAAAACATGTATTGGTTCTACTTAAAATTTGATCAGACAAAGTCATCAGAAGGAATTAAGTAGTCATGTCTCTTTCAAGGTGACTTGATACTACTAGAAAAGATTCAAAACTTCAAATTGTAGCATGTTAATATGAGATTGTCTAAAAAAATTATAATGGGGCTTGAAATCAGACAAGCATTTGTAAGACCACACAGTCCATCAATGCATGCTAATGTTTAAATTAAAATTTCCATTCCATATCCTTCTTGAAGGCCAAAAGGCGACTGGCTCTTGACGACTCAGACCACCAGTACCAGTTGGAACCACCAAGGACTCCAAGAGGCAGAGGGAGCGGTACAATAGCCAATGGAGCACATTTAAAAACACCGAAAAGTAAATCCTTTGTACATATTATTTTATACATTATTATAAATGTGCTTTAAGTCTGGTGATGCAGCCGGCACACAAAAAAAGCACTTTCTCATTGAACAGACAATGGCCATGTTATAAAATAACACTTGGTGGAGGCCTTTGTTAGCAGAACAATTGGTCTTTTTCTTTTGGTAATGATAGTGTCTGATAGATATGAGATTTGCTTTTACTGTTTCTCAGTAAGAACACATGGAGAAAGTATTTTTTTTCAATATAGATTTTTTAATGTGCCATGGCTGCTCTGAGATTTTTTTTTGTGCACACATCTCAGTTATATTTAGACAGTCTTACATTTTTAGCTTACAATAATGGAGTATCTCAGTGATATTCCAATCAAACACCACAAGGCTGTCTAAGATAACTTTGTTGCAATACAAATGTTGAACATTTATAGTATGGCCAATGGGTTATAGTTTAACATGTTGTGTTTTTCCTTTGCAGCGCCCAAGTCTCCGCCAGAGAGGACGCGGTATGACACGTCCCTGGGCCTCCTAACAAAGAAGTTTGTGGACCTGCTCGCTCAGTCTGTTGATGGGGTTTTGGACCTAAATATTGCTGCGGAAACATTGCAGGTACGCCACGCCTCAAACTGAGGAGGTGCCTATTGATGCTACTGTAGATCTTCTCGCAGTCACATTAGGTGCTGGATCGGGCTGGGCGGTGAAATGACTTGGATGTATATCGCGAAAGAACACGCGACGTGCTCCAGAGACTTCCTTAGATTGCAATTGTCCATGTTTTGAAGGATAGTGCGACTACCCAATGATGACACATTGTCCATGCTGAACCAATTATGTGGCTGGAATAGAGCCATGCCAAATTTGGTTGAGAGACACACACGCAGCACAGTAACAGACACAACAGGTGCTTATGTTTATGGCAGTGGGAGACTGATTAAAAAAAAATAAAAAAAGACAACAAAAATGGAATTGTTTGTGATAGATGACACAGCCCAAGGCACAATGGATTTCGAAAAGTTTGCTAGTGTGGAGTTGTTTTGGCTTTTTAAATGTCATACATGTATTTGTTCAGTGATTCTCAAACCGAATTAGTACCACCATTGAACACTGCCTCCCTCTAATGGTATATGAAAGAATCACTGCCAGGGAAGTGTTCTGTTGTATTTAACCTTATGTTCAATATATTTGCATTCAGTTTAAAAATAAAAAAAATCTTGATTATGTATTCGCTCGGGTACACTTTTAAAACTTTGTATGCAATAAAACACATTTTAACATAAATTGTATTAATGTTTTGTGGTGAAGGGTATTTGTATGGCTTGTCTTTCTTCCTGACTTTAGGTGCAGAAAAGAAGGCTGTATGACATCACTAACGTACTTGAGGGCATTCACCTCATCAAGAAGAAATCAAAGAACAACATTCAATGGATGTAAGTTGACATGCCCCTCTTTTTTACTGTGCTACTATTCCCATTGCGTGTGTTCAACACCACGACTGCGAGAGAAGCGTCTTTCTAATCGTTTGGCGCTCACAGGGGCTGTAGTCTGTTGGAGGTTGAGGGCTCACTGAACCAGAGACAAAGACTGACGGCGGAAGTTACTGCACTGGCGGAAGAAGAGCGCAGACTCGACCAGCTCATCCAAAGATGCAGCCTGGATGCGAAGCACATGAGCGAGTCGCCGAGCAATGAGAAATATCCTTTCTTGTTTTGTTCTGCGGGTCAGTCCTGTGATCTTGAGAGGTCCAGTGGCACTCGGCCAGCAACACCTGTTTTCTCTTTCTGCACAAACATTACCGGCAATTAACAACTCTAACTCTCTGCGAAGTCTAAACTTAAATATGTTCCTTGTGCCCCCACCAATCTAAAAATGCTATCCTGGAATGGCTGAAAAACTAAATTCTTATGCCTCAAATGCAATATTAATCAGGGGTATATAGAACATATTGTTTCAAACATTTTAGACGTGAATTCTATGCTAATGTTACAAATAACTGATCCATCTGTTTTACTAGATTATTAACTACAATTTTCAGCTATCTGATGCGTCACATGTAGTTTTTAGGTGTGGACTGCGGGTCTGGGCTTGTATCTAATATGAAGCCCTGTAGTCAGAACATGTGAATGTACCACGCATACTCCCTGAACTGTGTGGCTTGTCCCTGTGTGAGTAAAATAAGCTCAGAGACATTTTTACACATTTCGTTTGACCCCTGATGGTACAGAACCAATATAACCTACATGTGTGTTTTATCATAATTGTCCATAACAGTCTAAAATTCATTAATTTTCCTTGACCATTTGATTACATTTGCTTATGTCACATATGAAGACATCAATCAGATCGGGGACCTTCATGATCAGACTGTTATTGTTATCAAAGCGCCCTCAGACACTAAGCTAGAAGTATCGGACCCTGATGAGGTATGTGCTCAGCAACAAGCGCAGTCGTCTTTTTTTGGTGTAGCCCGACGAGTCGTGTTGTGGTGGCTCTGCCAGAACCGGCACCACTGGCCGGGCAAAAAAAGTTTTGATTGTAGTATCCCATCTTAAGCTGCAAGAACTCTCAAAATAGTTTTATAATAGTGAGAACAGAGTACATGGTGCACATTTTGGAATTTTATGCAGTAGTGGAAACCCTCTTTTACAAAATTGTCTTTCTTTCAAGCACTTTAAAAATACACCTCTTCACCACCTCCCCATTTTAAACAAAATCTTTCTTTCCTCAGAGTCTATCCATCCACTTGACCAGTACCAGAGGTCCTATAGAGGTTCTGTTGTGTCCAGACGAGAATGATCTCAGTAGTCCGGTGAAGAATGGCGGCATGGACATCAATGGGAACTCGCCTTTCCTCAAAGTCCCTCAAGGTCTGCTTAAACCCCCTCATGACGACCACCAATAAAAACACGCATGTCGCCAAGATACCCGTGCATGATTAGTCAATTTATTGTACGCTGCGTGTGAGGTGTGCGGCACTTGTGTTTGTCGTTAACTACTTGGACTGTGCCCGCCCAAAATTAGGACTGCAGCTGACTGACGTATTGACAATTGTGTGACCAACTTTAAAAGGCTTGAAACTGGTCAATAAGTCAAAGTGATGACTAACTGATCATTGCTCTCATCTACTACAGAGCCCACCGTCCCGACAACGTCCACTGGCACCTCCGCCACTGTGTCCGTCACGACTCTCTCGCCCATCTCGTCACAGTACACCAGTCTTCTCCAGCAAACAGAAGACCAGATGCCCTCATCGCTAGGGCCCTTTTTGAACCTGGGGCCACCTCTTCTAGAGCAAGATGACTACCTTTTGAGTTTGGGAGATGACCAGGGAATCAGCGACCTGTTTGACACCTGTGACTTTGATAAGATGCCATCGCTCGGCCTGGACGACCTCCTGGGCAGCTAGTGCTCGCTGATGCAGATCCGAATCAGTGAGCTGAAGACACAGTGAGCTTGGAGGCTGACTTTGTAGTTAGTACAAGTCAATCCTTAATACAAGCAAGTTCAACAAAAAGGGCTGTTTTTCCCTCCAGTTCCCAGACAGACTAAAATGCCATGTGTACTCGTGGTGTCCCAAAAAGAGATTCAGGTGAAGATGTCCCATCTCAGGCTCTGGGAGGACTCCTGTGACGCTTAAGGGAGATACTAGGTACTTAAAATGCTTTAAGAGAAATATAAGCCTTTGTAAATGATTCGAGTCAGACCGGCATCAACAGAAGACACCGCTTGGGTTGTGAAGGGAAGCTAGGAAAGAGTTTTTTGGGGGGGTTTTTTGCCGCAAAATGAATGCACATGTTTAGATGACCCCTTAACTTGAACTAGACGAAAGTCAAAGGTTTATACAATATGTTGTATGCGGTCTCTCCAGTCAAATCAGTATTCTGATTAATATTGGGTTTATGGAAGCCACCCGTTTTTATTCATCTCAAGAGGCGGTCGTTTTGCCACTCGTCACTTGCTTTGGTCGTGTAATGTTCACAAGCTGAGCCCTTAGGCACCGTGAGGTCATTTTCAATCAACAGCAAGTGGCAACATCAGATGGGTGGGTGAATTTTGCTGCTTAATTCATAACCCACAATACAATATTAATCAAAATACCATGTTTGGACTAGTGGGTGCATAGACTATATTGTAAAACAAATTCAATTTCCTCTAGAATTTTATGTCAATTTAGATCTTCAACGATACTCTAAACTTTTGGAAATGAAAGTGGTCCCTTGCACCAGTCATTTCTTAAATAAATTATTAATACAATAAATATGTCAACCTTTACAGCCGTCACACAGTTATTCTGGTTGACAAATCTGGCCCTTTTTGAAACGTCCCTAATCTTAACTGCTTGCCTAATAAATTTAAGTAACCACATCTACACAATGCTCATTTGGCTTTGTGTTCCTGTCATAGTATCCCAAAGCTCTGTCTGGGACAAAAAAAGTGACCATTGACCATCTCCATTTGACATGTTTTCTGCTAAGCAGTATAAGACATGTCTTGGTGAGTAGTGTTTTTAGGTGATTTATTAGGATGTGCTTTTACCGGATTTTAAAACTGTTAGAATTAGCTAGTAATATCTCAATTGCAAAAAAACAACAACAACCACATTGTCACTGCTCCCTCTCCCTCCGAGTGGCTCAATATTTTGGATGAAGTACTGAAGGTAAAACACAATTATCTGAATCTCAAGCTCGGGAAGCCTGCGGCTGCAGGTCGTATTGCTGCTCTTAGTATTCCCCCTTTTTCCCCTGACCTGCTAGTGTGTTTGTGCAATTGTGTGTGTTGACGTCAGATGTTGCTTGCTCTAGAGTAAGCCTGCCATGTGTAAATGGATGAATGAACGGTTTTCTACAAATTGTTCACGCACAAGGTACCGTGGGCTACCTCTCAAATGATTGACAATAGTAATCGGGCATAAGAATAAATGTCACCATTGCTTATTTTGTCATGGAGGTTACCTTGGTATCAGCAGTGAAGCTTTCTTGTACCCGTCTCACTTGTGTCCTATCTTTATATACAGTAGAGAGTACTTTGGTATGGACACATTTATTGCAGGAGTTTTATTGTCGTCTGTGTGTGCGCGCGTTGTTTAATTTTTGTCATTGCCATTCATTAAGCCCAAATTGTGTATTCCTTGACTCACTCTCCCTAACTGTGAGCTCTTGAAATGGCCATTACAAGACATGACTGTCTCCACGGGACTGGCAACAGTGACTTCTGTCCACTGCTCAAGTGTCTACCTTTTCTTCTGTGACACTGTGTGTCAGTTTTGAACTATTTTGGACTTTGCTGTTATTTTCTTAATTTTAGTTTTACTTTTTTTTTTTTTCCCGTTAAGGTCCAGTCATTAGTTACCTGTTAACCCCCCCCCCCCCTAATTTTTTAGTTTACGAAAAACTGGTGTCGATCTTTTGTGCTTATGAAAAGTGGGTGAGACCTTTTCCACATTCAATTGTCAAATCTTTGTGGGAAAATATTGTGGAGTATTACGGCCAAACTGAAAATACAATATATATTTAAAATAATAATAATAATAATTGAGTTTCAAAAATTAACCATATTTCAAGGGGGGAAAAACGGGCTGTTATGCAACTGTCGGAAACACTTGTTTGCTCCTAAGAACGGGCAATGCAAACTGAAGTGGCCTCTTGTGATGTTTATTCTGTCAAATTAAAGTGTTTTAATATTTTGTGAATATGTATGACGTGATTAATGTATGGCAGAGCGAGGCGGTGGTATTTGTGAAAAATATTCTCATCAACCTGTTGGCAAACTTTGTCATGTCATTCTTGTAAATGTATGACTTTTTCTAAATTCTGACTTTACTCTTGTAAACTTACAACTTTTGTTCCGTTTGTTATGATTCTTTTCAGAATGGCCTTAATACTCCTTTAAATACAAGCCAACTTTTCTGGATCTGGTCACAATGGTGTCTGCTTTTGTGTGTTTGAGACCTGGTTTTCGGAAAGATTGTGCCTTTCCACCATGTGTTTCTAAAGGAATGTTGATATTTTTGTAATGCACAGTCAATAGTGTTGCTTACACGAGGCGAGATAAGTTTCATGATGACTGTTGCAAATGTTATTCTCGAAGAAATGGTTAAGAGCAAACATTTAAACAGCACTGTTCTAATTGTTGTGGTTCAACTTCAAATTCAAACTGAAGTATTTGGTTCAAAGCCACCAAAACAAAATATTTTGTATGGGGAAAAATATATAAATACTGCCTGAATCTACTAATTCCTGGGAAGAAAAACCCAAGATGGATTTGGATTTTTCCAATTTGGTTGAACGGTTCTTGGTCTGATGTCTAATGTTAGTGTGTTTGCTTTTGATGTGTGTTCTTAAGGTTACTTTAACATCAGTTAAATGAGGAATTATCAATTGTGGTTGTATGTTTTGGGGAGGGTGAAATGGGAGATTTCTTTTGTACTGTCAGACTTTGTAATTGAACATTTGAATAAATGAAGCAACTGAGCAAGAATGATTCCCTATTGATTTTGTTCACATCATCAACCTTTACAGCAAAAGACCACCATACCATAGTTTATTCTCATTAGTATTATAATTAATTCGTTTTTTTTACCCAATTTTAGCAATGATCATATGGTTTGCACTTTAAACCATCCCAGTAAGATGTAGTTTGATATGTACTTGAAATAAATGTTCTCAAATTACCTTTAAACATACATTATTCTTATGCAATGAATAATTAATGATTTTCTATTATTAGAAAATTAATAAATATCAATATGCAATTGATAAATGTCAAGATGCAACACCACCGTAAACATTACACAACAAGTCCGTCATCTATTATTTTGGGGGTTCATAGTCAGACTTCCGTTGAATCGCGTTCTTCACATATAAAGTTTGTCCCTCTTCTCTCACGGTACCCTCCTGTCAGGAAAATATGGCGGACGGGTTGTCTTGACGGGTCTGTTTTGGTGCTTCGTTTGGCTGTTTCCTGCAATTGATTTGGACTCTAAGTGATCAAGTCGCAACATTTGAACTGAGGTAAGGGTAAAATGTTGCAGTGCGTTATGAATAGCTGGGCAAACTAGGTGTCGCGTCTTTTAAACGCGCTATCAGCTACAAGGGTCCAACCAAGCACATGGATGACTCCAAACAAACACCTTTCTCTGCAACAGTAAAAATCGGTACCACTCGTCCGGTACAGCTAGTCCGTCGCAGTGTCATGCACGTGCATTAAAAACAACGATCGGTGCATTCACGTATAGGCAAAGCCAGCGATCGATCCAAGCTCGGATGTCTTGATCTACGTTTATTTTGCGTCGCATGCTATAATTGTGTTTATGTGGAGAATGTAAATAAGCTTAGAAGTGAAATAATTATTTATTGGCTTTAAATCTCGATGCATCTAATCAGATATCGGATGGTGGTTTTGGATTATATTCAGATTTTCGAAACTTAATTTACACACTGTGCGATTGCAGTAAACATCTTTTGAGTGATCCCTCGCTACTTCGCGGTTCGTTTATCGCGGCTTCACTGCATCGTGGATTTTTTTTCAAGCCCCCCCCAAAAGTAGTTATTATAAGAGTTCTAAAATCATACTTGCAATGTTGTACTTTGTCATAAAATAAGTTATAATAAAATACTTAAGAAAACACATTAACAGTATTTTACCTCGTTATAAAAAGTTGTTATAATATTAAGAGTCTTAAAATCATATTTACAGGATGTATACTTTAGCTACTACATATACATCTACAAAATGCACTGCTATGGTAACTTGTGACCACTAGAGGTCCCTGTTTAACCAAGGTTAACAACAGAACATCACATCTACATGTTACACCACCCACCTGCACACACACGCGTATAATATTTATATTTTAAATATTTATACAGTATTTTCTGTATGCCGTTTAATCAGAATAAGTTCAGAAAACACAGGAATAGATAATTTGATTTTTCTTTGTTTTTCTTTTTTCGATTATAGATGTGCTTTGATTAAAACTGATGTCTGTTTAGTTTATTACCTGCTCCATGTGTAATGTGCCCTGAGACAACTTCTATTGTGATTTGGTGCCATATACTTTAAATCAGTGGTTCCCAAACTTTTTCATGCTAGCGCCCCCTTGGCTCCCCAGTGAATTCCTAGCGCAACTATGAACTATGAATCACTGCATATTCGAATGCAATAGAAATAATAACAGGCATGAACATATCCTATATAGACCAGCAAGCCAAGCAGTCCCGCGATTGGCTGGTGACCACCACCAAGGTGCACTCTCCATCTTGCAAGTACTTTCACTGAACCCACCCCCCACCCCCACACACACACACACAAATGTACCAGTATTTGTGATTGTCAAGGTTTTGTGAATTTACTAAAAATAATAATAATTATAGACTTTAACAACAGCATGTTGTATAGGAAGTTACTCCTCAATTTTGCTGTCAAAGCATTGCTCCTATTTCAGATCATGCCTTCGGCCTGTGAGTCTCTGATTGACGACATTGAGGACATGGTGTCCTCAAGTGACCCCACTCCTCATGAAAGGCAGTCTGCTCGTAGGAGTATCATACCCAGAGCCAGGAAAAGAAATGAAATTTTGAACAGTGAGGAGCTACAAGCTGACAGGTAGGTCATTGCACACATCTCTATCTCTTACTGCTAAGGAACAGATTTTTGTGATATGCTATTAAATGTCTTTCCAGTCTAATTCCTGGCACTCAGAAAATTTGGATGAAAACGTGGGGCTGCAGTCACAACAACTCAGATGGGGAGTACATGGCGGGACAGCTTGCTGCCAGCGGATACAAAATGACGAGTAAGAAACTTTCTGTGATCTGTATTGTTTTAAAATAATGAGAAATCTACTCAGCAATTAAAATGATGATACATACTAATAGGAAATAAAAACATATGTTAAATATCGGAAGATTAAGTGTAATTTCACTTTAAATCAATTAAGTTGTACCTTATATGGCATCGGAATCTGTGTAATGATGTTATGAAACACAAGAGGGCAGTGTTGCGCTGTTTGCCATGAATTGTCCCTCAACATTTCAGCTCTGCATTGTGCTGTGTGCTATCTCTCATGCTTTAAAAACAAATGTTTTATAAGTAAGATGGGATTCTATAGTAATGATCTGTGTGATGGACTACTGAAATTGATAATCCTTTTGAAACTTTAAAAAAATGTTTCTGGAAGCTAATGTGTGAGACTCCAGGAAGAAAGTACAAGTTGTAGAAGTTCTTCCCTCATTACGGGGAGTGTTATAAAGAATTGTCATTAGGTTCTGTGTAAATTTTAAGACTATTTAAAGATCAAACATAAAATATATTAATTTATTAGTTATTTTTTAATTTCTAAAGGTCTTAGATGACAACTAAACCGACACCCCCCGCCATGTTTCACCGGAGGACTTGAGATGAGACGCAGTAACTTCAGAAAAATAATTCATATTTTAGATCAGAAAATATAAATGCTGGTGCAGTATCCCCCATTAGGAATCCCAAAAAATGACTGGCTGAAGTTTAATAGCAAAGTATCCGGCAGTACATAAAAGAATCAATCGCTGCTGCACTGTATAACCTTCAGAGCTCTGGATTCACTTTTGATGTGGTAGAGTTTTTGAATGTCTACAAAGCCTATATAGTAGGAATTCTTATATTGCCTTACCTTCAAGGTGCTTTGAATCTATAATTAAATAAAAGTACCATTTGTCAGAAAGTAGGTGCAGAGTTGTTTTCTATTCTCGCTTTCGTTCCTGTGCGGCAAATATATCCACCTTTCTCCCAATCTGATTACTGTACATTGCTTCTGCAGCTGTTTGAAGGTCCATTGCAAATAAAAGTGCAATTCAAGACAGTGTAATGGAATAGTGTCTTGGTAATAAGATCAAAAGTTGCTTTTATGGATAGTGTTTTCTCTTTGCTCACTTCTCTTTTTTTTTTTCCTGTAGAATCTCGTAATTCCCGGTTCTTATTGTGTGCTTGTTAAATGAATTTTCCAAATATTATGGTATGTGCAGCAACATAATAATACGCAGTCGGGGCACAAGAAGACATATACCGCTGAACTTACTGTTTTTCCATTATTTTATATTTATGGCTTAAAAGTGTTTCTCATATGTATCTACTGTCATAATGTCTATGTGAAATGTATGTTAAGGGATTGCTGTGCACTGGTGTTCCGTGAGATAGCATCGGGTGTGCGCCTTGGGGCAGTGACCTAATTTCACTTAATTGGGCCAAAAATGTATTTACTATTAATAATGTATCTATGCTTGCCACAGGTGACAGGCACACAGATGATATGCTCTTTAATTAGGTGGCAGAAATTACGTAATTAATTAGTGGATTCACTTTTTATACCATTTAAAAAATATATATATTTAGGTGCCATGACTAGGTAGGAATGTAACCATACAAAACCTACAACTTGACCTCCTTCTGGCAAAGGTTGGCGTAGTATATATATGCATATAATGCATAGTTAAGTTGTATGAAGAGCTTCAGTCTTATCATACCATTGTCGGATGTCTGTCATGAGCCTTCTTGGTTGGTATTCTTTCATGCCGTTAAGTAGTTTGAGGCTTCACCAACCATTGGGGAATATTGTTTCTCCCCATTGTCTACCACTTTCTGCCATGTCTGCAGGGTAGTGATTAAAGGGCTCGCAGCTCTCCGCTAAAGCTGAAGGATTAGTTTGATTCCATTTTCATTCCTCTCTGCAGTCTTCTGTCTTTTCCTCTTTGTTAGTCGTTTTCTCTTACCTCATGTTTTGAGGCCCCACTCCCTTGCTTTTTGAGTGTTTTTTTCTTCAAATTGTAGAAATATGCACATTAGATTGATGCCACTTCATTTGATTAACACTTTTAGACAAAGACCAAGCTATAAAAATCATGACATCACCTTCTCCCCCTCCCTCACGTACTCTCCTCTTTCTCTTTCTGTTGTACTCCCCCCCCCCAACTCTTTCATTCTTTCTCTAACTATGACATCACCTGGTGTGAAACGTAGTAACAGTTGTTGTGCTGGCCTCTAGATGGCAGCCTTACCACAAGAGAAGTGGAAAACAGGATGAGGTCATACTACAGCTAAGAAACACTCTTGTAAACAACCCTTTCTTTTCTCATTCACAATTTTTAGATGTGTAACTTTTTCTCTGCAATGTGTGTTGAATCAGTTTATGTCATGGAGCTGCAAAGTACAGCTTGGTTTGTTATATTGTAAGTCTTTTTGCATGCTCTCCTTAGTTTTACCTACAAAAACACATCATCCTCCATCAGTTGATAATCAACAGTCATGCTATTGCATTGAAATTAAAAAAAAAAAGAAATGAAACATAATGCAATTCACAGCCTTTTGTCTCAATTGGTTGAACAAAATGGCAGATTGCAGTGGGTCGCTTTGCTTTTATTGTGTTTACACCTGCTCAACTGTCTGTCTGCTGGCCCACATGTTTAATGTCTCCCACTGTACGACCAAAGAGGGCACTGTTAACCCGCCATAGTGCACTGCTAGTTGAGAGGCTGGAACAATGTGCCAGAAATTGACTTCATAGAAAGGCGTGTAGATAAATGCTCTCATGCAATCCTCTCCCTCCCTGTCTCTGTCACTGCCAGCCGTGCTCACACAAAACACTTCAGTTATGAGTTTTACATAGCGGTTAGGCAAAACGACTCCCTTGTACACAGTGTCAGCCAAATGGGCTGCTCTTAGTTCCTTGTTTGGTCACAGGCAATTGAAGGGGGTGTGAGGTGTTTTGTTAAGATGAGGTTGAACAACAGGTCTGCAGGTATTTGAGCTGGGAAGAACATTTTGTATATATATATTTTTTTTTTCGGTTTTCCTGTGATTAAATGCAAATGACATATTATTGGCCCTTGGACTTTTTTTTTTTAATTTAATGTCCTTTTATGCTTATTTTGAAACATCTCAACTTGTTATATGTAATATTTGTCATACACCACTTATTTTTAATCCACTCCGAATGATTGCATTACATCACTGCAGAGTATTCTCGCTTTTAGTGTGTGGCTGTTGCAGACGCAGCACCTCATTCATTCATAAATCGCAGGGTGAGGATCTTTTTGATTGGCCGGCCGTGTGCTACGCAATGTTACGCGCGGCCGTGTCATAGTGAGTGAAGCCTTAAAATGTTCCCTTTAACTCCTCCTCTCACATTTAGAAACGTGCACACTTGGTCGTTCGACAGACATACACTTTGAGGTAGCGAGAAGCGCTTCGATATAGGGCTAATGTGTGATGCGGTGTGTGTGAGCTTTTGACAGCTGTCAGTTTATGTGTGTGAACACGCACACTGTCTTTCCGCTAACGCTCTCCTATATGTGTCTCACAGTCCACATCGCCGGATCGGAGAGGGACAATGATGTAAGGGAAAACGATGTAAGGAAAACATGAGAGAATGTATCCGCGGGACAATGGATCAAGGTCGCAAGCCGAAAGAAGCAGATGCAAAATTTAAAGCGACAGTCGGTCTCACAGAAGCAGATACTAGCGAGCCGCACGCCTGACTATATGCCGTAGTAGCTCAAGCGGTTTAAAGGTAAAGAGATAATAACAATAGACAAGTGAAGCTGACACTGGATGCACTAAATGGCTAAATGCATACACTGAAATAATGTTTATCATTACATTTGCACTTGCTTCTATTTATACTAAGACTCTAAAAGCGGGGAGCAGTTATATGACGGCCGAGGCGGTTGGTAATACGTAAATATGAATATGCAAATTCTTTTGTTGACAGGGTTAAAGCATTTTGAATATTAAAGTTGTCACCTAAACACACGGAATGCCTAATTATCCTTTACTGAGTGGCTGCGTTTAAAAAATACCTTATTTTTTTTAGTCTCACATAAACACAGAAATGTACATCGCTAAAAATTTGCATTTTGTACTTGAAGTGGAGATAAAAACTTCTAAACAAACATTTTCCATAGTCTGGAATTCGCCTAAAGCCTACAAATAAACCATGAGTTTCAGCCGTCAAGTATAACCATTTAGATGCTCGGAAATTGGAGTGATCTCAAGCCCTGTGCGTGTGTGCGTGCATGCGTGTGCATGTCCGGGTGATCCTACAAGGTGACCCTCATGTTTGCAGCACCCAGGAACCTTTTAGAAGCGATGGGATTAGGTAACCCAGCCTAGCCTGCTTTTAAAATTCCCTCGAGAGAAATAGGGATGGAGGAAAGGGGAGAGTGGGATTGCACGAGGAAAGGAGGGATCATTGCTCAATCTCATCTATTGATTACTCTGAGGATAGGAATTTTGACCACATCAAAAATGTAATGAAAACGGCTTCTTTTGAAAAGACGAGGCCGAGAAAAGTTGTGACACTTTCACTTTGGTGACATGACAACTGCAGTTTTGTGCCTGAGAAGGTAAAAATATTTGAACGTTTTTGAAAACAATTGCAATTCAGCATGTGCAAGCAAATGCTGAAAATGTCCGACTATGAAAATAGAAGACGTATGGTGTTCAGACTGCATGAGCGAGCGTGTCAGTCAAAACAGAAACGATAAATCACGGCTCTGCTGTACTGATTCTGCTTCTCCACCAATGTGTAGATTTACCGCACTGCTATTTTGGTTACATTACATTGAGCTAGGGTTGCAAGTACCAGTTATTTATTTCTTAATCGATTAATCTGTTGATTATTTTATCTATTAATCGAAGGATCAGATTAAAAAAGTGTTTTAATTTCCAGCCCGGTTGTCAAAATTCTGGACATTATTTCAGTTTGACAAGGCGCAAAATACTCAAAGATTAATTATATTTCCGTTACTGGTTTGGTTCATAACATGACAGATAATCAGTAAACAATATTTAGTTTCTAAAATGATAGCAGATGTTTGCAAATGTCCTATTTTGATTCAATGCCGAGTTTGCGTTGAAGGACGACTACAGAAATCTGAATTTGGACATTTTGAATTAACCAAGTGTTTAATTATGATAAAAAAATAATGATTGATTAATTTGTTAATTAGTTGTTGCCATGGTTGGTCGTTTTCTGCACCCTGAGCAGTTCTGATGTCGTCTTCAGTCGAGATAACAGAACATAGAGACTGAAAATAAGCTCTGCTCCAGTGCCATTCACCACAATTTGAGAAAAATGCTTTCCCCAAAAGACGTTGCTCTTGTTACCCACACTAAAAAGGCAATAGGATAGATAGAAAAAAAGATTCTCAACATGTTTGCAATATTTATATGCTGTATTGTTAATTTCAATGTGGTCCATCAACTAATGAAGCAACATGGGGATATACGATAGGAGATACTGGAAATGAGATTTCCCGCCAGGGGTTTGGGTGGTTGGTGATGTATTCCCTATTCCCCACAAAAGTCATCCAGCGAGTCACCCCTTGTTATCCCAGGAAAACTGCCTGCATTCTGCAGGGATTTAAAATACCCACAAGGGAATACCATAAATGTGATTTGAGCAACGGTATAAAATCGAAGCCACAGAGAAGAGGAATTGTCCAACAAGTTTTGGAAATAAATAATAATTTTGGATCAGCACCAGCTAAATTTAGTTTATTTTACATTTTTGGAAGTTGTTGCTGCTTGTTCATCTTTTTAGGACACATTTGGAAATAATGTAACTGATTGCTTGACAGTGGCCCGGAAAGTAGCAAAAACAGATCGATATTCGTTGACATTTTCTTTGTCTGGTTGTCATTTAGTCGCTTATTTGGAATAATTAGCTTGTCCGTTCCATTGAAAGCTGATCTTTTTGCTCTCTCTTTCTACTAATTTCTCCTCTCTTTTGTTGTCCCTGTCATCTCTACTCAACAAAAACAAATGTCTAATTTCTCTCATAAAAAAGAAATTACCGCTTGAAAGACGTTAGCAATTAATGTGACGCGAGGATGATGATGAGTCAGTGCCAATGAGTTTGAAGCAAAAGAAATCCACAATGAGGTTTTCAAGGGCATGCAACAAATGTTTTTTCAAGCCCCCCCTCCTACCGTTTACCTTTTTGTATCGTTTTAGAACATGGTTTAGTTTTCAGACATTAGTGGCATAATTGTTGACCACCTGCTGAAATGGAAAGCAAAGTGTGCATGTTCGTGTAAGACCACCTGCTCAAGTGAAGCCTTTGCTACATTCGATTGAACACTGTTTGGGCTTACTGGTTTATATGCTGTATAAAAGACCTGTGGGGGGAAAAAAAGGAATATGAGAGCAGTTGGGAAGGTTAAAGAATTCAAGTATTTTGCAGTGTGTGACACTACTGCTGTGTGTATGGGCATGTCATTGGTTTTGTAATAAATTAATTCTACACGCCCCCCTGTCTCATCTTTCCTTCATACATATAAATGACTTGGCTATGTGTTAGATTTCCATGTGAGAGCTCAGATATTAGATAAAGTAGATTTAAAAGCTGTGAATGATTTCAGCAGCCGGTTTAATTTGAATCTGCGTCGGACAAAGTAACCTTGATCACTAAGCAGAAAAAAATGATTGGAGACGTTGGCAGGACATTGCTTGACCAGGGTAAAGCTTGCATGAATCTACAGCAAGCAGCTCGTGAACGTGCCTTAAGCACCACAATTTGTCGGCTGGCTTTTTGTTGACAAATTATAATTGAGCTTGTTTTTGTTTATGTTTACACTGGAACGAGTGTGTGCTTTCATTTTTGTACAGCATTCAAAACACAATGGTGTTTTATTGTGGCTGAACTGCGCATATTTATTCTCAAAAGGGTTTCCATTGAAAATAAAAACATTGACTTTGTAGACGAACAAATATGCCTTGTTCTTGTACTACTATACTCGTTTTCTACTATGGCTTTGTTGGCATTTAAGAAATTACACACAAATGGTTTTTCATGATAATTACATGACCCAAAGCAATCACCATGCCTGCAGTCGTCCTTGTGGAAAATAGCTCACTGCCATCCATGAGTGTTGGTGTTAGCCAAGCTGCCCTCTTAGTATTCAAGTAAAAGCTGGCAGCTTTGCTAATTCTCAAATGGCCAATTTATATATGTTATAGCTATATTCTTTTAAAGGCTTAGGGTTGTGTGACAGTGTTCAAAATTTTATTTATTGTTAAATTGACAATTTTTTTTCCCCCCATTTTTTTTAAACCTCTATTTAGAGTTATATATTACCTAAGTTACCTAAATTCCACCTTTTTCCTTAGGGTCCTTATTTTGAAGATAAAAAAAATAAAAAAATTATATATATATATATATATACGTATATATATATATATATATATATATATATATATATATATATATATATATATACCAAGATTAATTTATATGAAGGACATATCTGTCCCCAGTTCATCAGTGCCATCCCATAATATTTTCCTGCGTGAATGTGTACAGCTTCATTTTCTTTTTAATAAATGAGGCCTCTGATGATCCTTTATTCTCTTAATTTTCAGAAATTAGTTATGCAGTGGCAATCTTTAATCATTTATTTTCATTTTGATCATGAGTCTCCTATTTTTTTAGACCAGTGTATTTTATCTTGTGACTTGCATAAGGGTCAACATTAAATACTATTTTGATACAGTGGTGCCAAACTGAACAAAACTGAAAAGAAAAGAGGCAGCCAGTTATGCCTGACATCATCCCACTAAAAGTCTCATGACTGAATGGCATCATTTTTTTTTTTTTTTTGGGGCAGAGACACTACAGTTTCTTTTCTACATGGTGGCATGGTATTCACTATTCATGTCATGTCTTTATGTTGCAAAGAACATGATTTGTATTTGCTTTGCCATCTTCTTAAATAACTAATTATGAAGCAGAACTATTAAGAAGACATCTTGTGATGATCCTTGAACATGAGGTCAAACTCTGAGGTCGTCTTTTTTGACACTTTGTCTCCGGTCTGTGACAAGTGGCCTGTTGATCTGCTCAACTTTTTTTCCTCCCTCCCTTTCACTGTTAAAGAAGTGATTGATATTTTTTGGTGTGGTTTTGCATAGTTCAAAGGCAACGCATCCTTTTAGATCAACTTTGTTCGCAACAATTCTGTTGTATTTTCCCCATTGAACCAAGGTGGCTTTACAGCTGTCACTGCCTTCACTTTGAGGTTGGGGAGCGATCAACTTTTCATCAGCGATGGCTTGAAGCGTGGCTTACAGCTGCAAATGAGCTGAGTGGAACAGATGACAGCAGGACCCCCACTGTGCTGTTTGAATGACAGAATGAGTACTCGCATATAACATGTCACGGTGAGCCAAATTTGAGGTGGGATGCCCTTTTATAGGTAAATGAATTATTATAACTTGAGTCCTTCTAATTTGAAAGCCTCCAAAAATACATGAAATACCGGCTTGTCTCTTCACAATGTCTGGTGACGCATTGGCGAGTTTCTGTCTTGGTGTGTTGTTATCCATTCGCAGCTTGATTTAGATCCTGACCACACATTAAAGAGATTCAGATGAATACAGCCGGCAGATTAGCATATGAAAAGACGGTGACAGGACATGCCATAATTTTGATGCCATCTGCTGTCATTGAAATGTATTCGAGGGTGATGTGTACCTGTGCGTTTTGGTGTCTGTCGAGGTGTGTGAACCACGTGTACATTTGCAGCAAGTACAGTACACTCACTTTCCACTCGTGTTAACATTTTTTTTTTTCCCCATTGCGATTTCTTATGGAACACGTACTGTGACCCGATACATGTATTATTTACTCCGAAAAACACATCAAATTGTTTCATTTTGTCATGATTTATTCATTTGGAGGCAAATTCTCCGGGATACAACCATGTCTGCACCACCTAACTAATGTATTCATGCTCTGATGCATGGAAGCTCTCACGCGAGCAACTTAAATATTCCATAGCTACTTGGTGTCATTTAGAAGTTCTCCGCAATGTATCAGTTGAGACTCTTTGAGGTATGTTAAGAATCTTCTGGATGCTCCATAGATGTTTCTATTGAAACGGGTTTACTGATGTCGAGATGATGCATATTACATCTGCATATTTGTGACATGTTAGACCGACTGTCATGGTGCTTTCAAGCTTTGGTTCGCTTTCCCTCTTGGTGCAGAACGCTTATTGAACACAGTTATTCAACATAATTTTAGACCAGATGAACCACACCGTTCCAAATTGAATTGGCATGGTTTTGTTTATGGAGAGAAAAACATCCAATATATATATATATATATATATATATATATATATATATATATATATATATATATATATATATATATATATATATATATATATATATATATATATATATTTTTTTTAACTAATCAGGCTCATTCTGAAAAACGATAATGTCATAAAAGGATAAAATGACTTATTTGCTTCTCCTCCCTTAAACTTTGTGCGCTTTTATATATACTGTTGTAGTGTAGGGATAAATTGCCCCAGACTTTAAATAATATAATAATAATACTAATCTAATTAATCGGCAGGCATTGATAATTTAAAGTCCCAAAGCCCCAATGATCATTGTCACACACACATCTGGGTGTGGTGAAATTTGTCCTCTGCATTTAACCCATCCCCATGTAATTTTGATCCATCCCCTGGGGCAGAGGGGAGCAGTGAGCAGCAGCGGTGCCGCGCTTGGGAATCATTTGGTGATCTAACCCCCTAATTCCAACCCTTAATGCTGAGTGCCAAGCAGGGAGGCAATGAGTCCCATTTTTATAGTCTTTGGTATGACCAGGCCGGGGTTTGAACCCACAACCTTCCAGTCTCAGGGCGGACACTCTACTACTAGGCCACTGAGCTGGTAATTTACCCCCACGTTACATTTTTTTTTGCTTCTTCCTTGTCTTCTACAACATGACTTTTGTCCCCATATTCTTTTATTCGATAGGATATTCAAATTAATGGTGCTGCATTCAGATTTCTTATAATCCCAAGATTCAAACCGTTTTGCTGAACAAAGCCAGAAAATACATCCACTTTCCTTGGTGATTCGCAAGGAAAGCGAGAGACACGTAACTTGTGTGCGTGTGCGAGTTGGCATCATTTGAGTAAGAGAATTCTTTCTAATCATCTCTTTTCCTGCCAACATCCACATTCCTTTTACCACCATGTGCTTAGCACTTGGGCCAGAATAATACGGAGGGTTGGAGGCTGTGATTAAGGAAGGGCTTTGCGGTGTTTGTTTCAAATGCATCGGCATGGCAGCCAGACTTGGATCTGGTAGTATGTTTGAGGCAATAAAGTTCAAATTTAATGCATTATAGTGATTATTTCCAACATGGTCGATGTGCAGGTGTGTGCAGATGAAGCTATGTGTGTTTGTTAATGATGGATTTAATTTGCAAAGTCATTGCCAATTGAAGCTTATCTGCTTTGCAAAATATGTTTCCCTTAGATTATTTCACCACACTAAATTTTTATTTGCATATTTACCTCAACTCTATTTCAAAGTGCTCATGCCGAGTTTAAACTTTCCTCTCACTTTCTCCAAGCTGTTTCAGAAAGACTGCTTGAAGCATCTCTCGGTCTTGCGAAACCGTTCTCAAGATTTTCTCGCCAATTTTGCAATAGTTGTTGTTTTAGGAACTCTCCCCATCTCATTTGTCTCAGTATCTTTAGCTTTTAACGACATTACCATCCTTACTCTAACTTTATTTGGCTTCCATCCGATTTGCATCTCAGTTGGGCCAGTTTGCCGTCCTGCAGCTGCCTTTGTTTGTGCACTTATCTTTCTATTCTTCCGTGTATTTTTTTTTTTTTTAAATGATTTCATCATTCTCTTTTCCATGTTTGATGGACTCAAATTCTTGATTAACATCTCATTGAATGTCTTACACACCTCTAGGCTGTTTTCTTTCAGTTTAGTCGGACAACTCATTGCGTTTTGGAAAGTGTCAGAAGAGGAATGCAAATGAGTCGCGAGGATTGCACGATGAGCTGGCTTCAAAACCATGATATCATATGGCCGTGTTATGGGCCTGTGCCTTCGAAGCCACCAGGATGCCCCCGTGTGCTCAGTGCATCAGGAAAAATAAAAACGCTCTACATCTGGGCTATTTGCATACCATTTGCATTTGAACCCCAACTGGCTGTTTTTGGAATGCCAAGAGGCTAAATTCAGTATTTATTACTCAGGCCCATGACTAGTTCCACATTTTTGTGGCATTTGCATCTGATTTGCATGTCCCTCAGCCTGGTTGTGGGAATATGGGGCCAGATGACCTAAATTGTTTCAATTCCACTTTGAAATGAGTAAAAAACGGACGGATAAAGGCCTCATATCACTATTAATCGAATTAGGCTACTTAACATATGAAGGCGTAAATATCGGAAGGGTTATTAGCCACAGTGGCAAGTCAAAGAAAATTGCTTTTTAACTGAACTCGTATTCCACGGAGATGTGTGACAATGCGCGTGGTTGCGTGTGTGGTCTAGAGATTGAACAATTTGTGCTCTCAATGTTGATCACAAAGCTTTCCTTTCTCTTTAAAAATCTTCTCTATCTTCTAGTTTGTCAAGGGTGGACAGTTTAGTTGCAATACAGCAGCAACCTTTGCCCTTGAGCGTCTTAAGTCTTTGAAACCAGATGGACGAATGGGTGGATGGATGGATGGATATTTAGAGAGGATAACAGATATGCAGCAGATTCTTATGAAAATGGTATAATAATAGGTTATAATAGCAAGAATAATACTGTATAGTATAGAGTAAACCTGTTGAGGTTGACATCAGCACCAACCTCCCACTTTTATTTAATTGTAAGCTTTAGCCCCACCTGCCACAGTTCATCCAGGGCAGGTGAGCTTTTACATACAGGTGGCTTCTACGCTGCTCTTTCTTTTTCTTTGTGTTCCAGGGGTCAAACCTGGAAGAAAAGGAAGAAAACACACACACCTGCATGTTTTTTGGATCTCATCCAGGCCATTTCATAGTTACTGCAAACTAATGTATGACTTTTGGAATACACTTAACACGCACACAACGGCTGGCATGCACATCTCTTAATGAAAGTGAAGTGCCATAGCCGAGGGAAAATAACAAACAACTGTGATGACAGTAATGTCAAAAATGTAGGGCATCATTATTAAACCCTAATTTTCCCCCAAGTTTAGCTGGTTTGTCTTATATTTGCATGAAATTACGGTACTTCAAGCATTACATTTCTATCTTTTTATATTTAATTAGTCAGCATTGATCTGATTTCATTTTCTTTCACTGAGGCAAAATGTGAACTTGCTGAGCAGACATCTTGAAGGTTCCATAATTCTGGAGAAACGTGCGGTAATAGTGAAATCACAAGTAAATGACTGTCTATCTAACCTTCCTCCTGCCCTTAGACGCTGACTTTCTTGCCCTTGACTCTTAACAGTCTCCCTGACTGTGTGGAACATCTTTTCATCCTTGCACTGATGACCATAATGGCTTTCTGTCTGGGCCGCAGACTCGTGATTGGCCCCAATTAGTGCTTGAAACTGAGGCTTCATATCATTGTCTCTATGCAAGGTGGGATGTGCAGTGGCAAAAATCGTTTCTTTCCCCTGCGTGCACGCAGCATCAATAAATCTCCGTTAATACGAATTTAAAATCACAGTGAAGCCATTATCACTTTTTTATCACTACCACTAGAATCTTTCTAGCTCATATGTGCTCTATGAGTTCTTTTCTTCTCTCTAGCTTAATGTTTTCAATGTTATTGCGTGTTTTTCAGTGTTTCTAGTCTTTCCCTGTCAGCTGGAACGTATTTGCTGAACCCAGGTGGACTCATTGGCAGCCAAATTAGTACTTGGCTTGACTCAGCATTCATCATTCCTGTTTCTCTCTAAGCATTGCTTGCCTATTATCTTGAATTAACCCGACTTAATCACCTATTATTATGCTTCAACACATTGGAGTAACTTTAAAGTGAAACTTCTAAAGTTTAATACAGTTTGTTCTATGACGTGGGCGAACACGTGATTATTTTGGATTTTAAATTAAAGGAAATGAGAAAATTACCGCTCATGACACAATAATAATAAAAATCTTTGGACAGTCACATGTATGTCCTGCCAGCTGCCAGCTGCCTTTTTGAATGGCCAGGTCAGGTTGATTGGCTTCAACTTGAAGGCCTTGAGTCAAACAGATCTGAATGCTGATCTGAATGCTGCAGTTTGCGCAGATTTTTAAAAGAAAACATGGCACTTCAACATGGAGCAGTGAATACAATTTTGGTGGCTTAGAGTGAAGCTAAGAATAGACAAGAACGTGACGCTGTTAAGGTTCTTTAAATTTTCCTTAAATAAAACTAAGCAACATCCTCATTTGAGTCTTATGCATCACAGCTAGGGTAAAAACTTGTGCCTCACTCTAACTTTGCAATACTTTTCCCTCTTTACTTGGCCTTTGCACCCAATTTTTTTTAATACCCCCCATTTTAGCCCACTTTCCTCCCGTTTGATGTTACAGCACCATGAGATCAGATGTAATGGACTCACTGCTAGTTAAAAACTGGAGACAATCCCCAAGTGCATGGTTGTTTTTAAGATGCTGTCAAACTGTTTGGTAGGATATCTCTGGTATGCCCCCAACTGTGCTCAACTAAGCGAACACTCCGGCTTCCGAAAACACAGTGATGCACATTGACATTCGCCCACCCAGCTATGTCATGAGATTAAGCATGGACTATCTTTTCTGCAAAGATCTCTAGTGATCCTGTTTACCAGTTTCAACTCTGCACACACGATTGACAGCTCCTCGCAATAGTCTCGACCTCGCTAGCCTCTAGTTTGATGGAGGTGGCTTTATCCTTTCTTTTCATTTTTCCAAGTCTGCAGCCCCAACAGAGGTTTCCACATGGGACACAACATGGCGCATGTGATCAAATTTTGGCACTCCTCTCTTTAGAGCCAAAATGGCTTTAGGGTCTGTTTTCACTCGCTGTTTTTTGTGATAGCTTATGACCTCAATTTTTCTGCATCTCTCTGAAGAGCTTAATGTTGCATGATAGAGCTGGGTGATTTAGCCCATCAGTGATGTTCCAATATTTTAATGTCACATTGCACAACTGCTTTTTTCTTTGTCGCCATAATTTTACAAAGCATAATTATCACCCTGCATAATATGCCTGAATTTTCAGCCCCTCTGTAAATACTAATCAATTAAAATGACTGAATAGTACGTAGTTTGTACGTCACATACAATAAATTTATACATACTTAATCACAAATTAAAACAAGTATATATACATTAAAATATTCACTCTTAAACTGAAATAATACTGCACAGGCAGTAACATGTTGCTGTGTAACTGCATGAGATAATTTATTTCTGGTGAGGAAATGTGGAAAATGTTGTGCCCTCACAACAATATTTGAATGTTATTTTTGCCTTTCCTCTGCATTTTCAAATATTTGCGCTGGGGAATGTGTGCACGATCATCAGCTTGTAAAGACTCTGCTTGGGGAACTTGTATTGCTGCAACAAAATGGCCTGTGTGTGATTTTGAACAAATGACTGACAGCTGAAAGAGCATCATTTGTGCCCTGTGTGCGTGTATTCAGTCCCTCTAATGACAGTTGATTGCATTATCATCCATGCCTGAGTGGCTGCTCACCCTTCTAGACGGATAGACCAACCGCCAAACCCCCAGGCCCCCCTGTGTGTGTCGTGTGTGTAAGTGTGTTTCTGATAGTGTGTGTGTATCTGTGTCTATTTGTGTGTGACTTGATTGGAGGTGAAACTCGTTAATCCTCTAAGGCCCATACAAATTTGCCACGTCAGTAAGGCTCATGTGCACGCGCATACTGTACACTTGGCCCATATATCTTTAAATATACATACACATGTTGAAAGTAATTTGTCTTTTGATTTGTGCACACTAGTACGGGTCATGTTAGCTCTGGTATACGTCATAATTTAATAAAATTAATTATTGTGTATCCTCTTTCTTTGTAATGGTGGGTTTAAAGTAAATGTGAGAGGTTGTACCGTATTTTCCGCACTATAAGGCGCACCGGATTATAAGGCGCACCTTCAATGAATGGCCCATTTTAAATCTTTGTCCATATATAAGGCACACTTGATTATAAGGCGCACCTTCAATGAATGGCCCATTTTAAAACTTTGTCCATATATAAGATATATACATTTGGCCCGCGGGCCGGACTTTGAACACGCCTGCTGTAGTGGCTCAATATTGGTCCATATATAAGGCGCACCTGATTATAAGGCGCACTGTCAGCTTTTGAGAAAATTGGAGGTTTATAGGTACACCTTATAGTGCGATAAATACGCTAGGTTCAATCCTGAGCCCCTGTGATCATGTCAATGTCCTTGAGCAATATATTGAGCCCGCAGTTGCTCCTAATGCCACGCCATTCGTAGTGTAAATGAGTAGAGCATTAAAGCGCTTTGAGTGCCTTGAAGGTGGGAAAGCTTGATACAAGCAAATGCTCATTTACCATCCAAGAACCATTTATATTTGAGTTAAAGTCACCAAGTCGTCTTGATGCAGAGCACTGCGGTCACTCCCCCACACTGCCTTTCAGTGCACCTGTCCACTGAGCCATCCTGGCATCCAGCAGTCTGGTTAGCCAATAAGGCCAGACAGGCCTTGTTAGCTCAGTCAAGTGTATCTATTCACCCCAAAGCTACCCTTTGCACCAGCATGCTGGCTCCTATAACCCTCTATGGCACTGCATCCCAAGGTCAGCATGTCCTCTCTGTGTCGTGTGTGTGTGTGTGAAGATAGTAGATAAGAGGGGCCGTGCCGGGAGGCCAGCATTGAGATATGGGATGGAAAGGATGGGAGGGAACAAGACAGAAATGACAACACAAATGTGTTGGTGTGCGCGTGCGTGTGGCAATGTGTGGGGGATCGGGTGGAAAACTGGGTCATGATACAGTATGTGTGTGTGAAGCTCACGAGCATTGTATTGAGCCCCAGGGTGGCCGCTGTCTGCATCTTCTGTGTCTCTCGAGCATACATTTGCATGTGTGCGTGGACACACACGCACAACGGGGTTTTGGCAGTGGCCTTTACCTTTCAATGTTGTCTACCAGAGCTAAATGCTTCAAAGGGAGAGTCAGAGATACTGTGTTATACTTGTGGTGTCTTCGTCTCATCATGGTGGCTTTTAGCTCTTTTAAGTTGCTGCTTAGAAGATATGCTGTATTTCCATAAGTGCATAAGATGATCATCACATATTTACCATCTTGCAACAAGTAAAACATGCAGTTAGGCTCCCCCAAAACCATTCTCTCACAGCCCCCTGCAAAAGTAATATCTCATCAAATTTATACTAAATTGAAGCAAAACATTTTCACACTTGACAGGTTTGTTTTGGATAAAATGAACTCTGGTGCTATTTCTCAGTGTATGGTTTGTTCGATCAAGTGTGAACGCTATCATTCGAACCCCGCTGTGCGCCAAAATATTGGCCTGACAAACTCTCGGGCCGTTTGGATCTGTTCTGCTGAAATGGAAACATTACACGGACCAAAAAACACAGATTAGTGTTTCTGGAGCAGAAAGCTTAGGGAAATCAGAAATATATAGCAGTTAAGTCCGGTACAGTCGTCAGAATTGCCAGTGGTGCACAGAATTAAATTCCGTAGCTCTTCTCGACATTTGGGCTGTTTAAAAATAGAAATACTACAAGCCTATATAACTAAACAGACACATTGTTTTTGAGGATTGAGTTATAGTTTACAAGTGGACACCCGCTATTTGCAGGCGATAGTGACTGACAAAATCTGTGGATAATTGAAAACAGAATTGTAATTGGATATGGCTGCCACAAAAAAAAAAAAACATTTAGAACTAAGAGGATTATAAAGCACTGATGCCATGCATCTCGCATGTATGCAATCATGAGTACATGTTACGTAAACTGCAGTGGTACGTTACTCAGCACAAACCATTTTCACATGAGGTTTATCGATAGTATTAATTAGCGTTCTAGGTTAAATAGCAAAAAAAATTATGTGGTATCATGTGTGCAAACAAATGCATAAGTGCACGAGCACTTAATACAAATGGTAGTAATTTATGAAACTCACCTTTTGACATTTACATACGTTAGGTCTTCAGGTATACAGACAAATTAGCACAGTTGACTAACAGTGCAGGACATGCATTTTGACTGCAAAATTTTAATTTTGTAGTTTAGGTTCTTGGCCCTATTGGAGCCACAAAAGAAAAAAAATGTAAACAACTTGGTAAAGTAAGTCTGCAAGGAAGCGTACGAATTGAGTATGCAAAGAAACCTGGGTTATAGTACATGATATGGATCCATAATCGAGAGTGGCAATTAAAGATGTCTGTATCAAAGGGCCTCGTGCGCTGAAAGTTGAATCTCCAGAGATCTCTTTCTAACATCACTTTGTAAGATCTGACTTCTCTCGACTTCCCTGGACGGTCTGAAAACCCTAGAAGGTTGTATAGAATAATCCCCATGGGAACTGCATAGCGCTCATAAGCGGCATCATTCTATTGTTTCACACTTCTGACAAGACCGTTTGGTGTGCCAGACGTGCTGAAGGCTTTGAACATGTTTTGATACAGTTAAACAACATAGAATATTTACTTTTAGAAAAAAAAAAAAGATTATATTTTACCGATAGCAACAGCTGTCGACTTAATGAGAGCAAATCACTCAGTTTACACTTCCTGTTTATATGTTGTGCACATTCGCATACTTGGAGTTTTGGGAAATCATCTTATTGCCAGTTTGTTAGATGTGTTTTTTGGTGTGTGCATTGGTGCTCTCTGACACTCCAGCTGAGCCTCATCTCTACCTCTGCGGGGTGCTTCACACACCTGTGGGTAAATCAATAACAGACTTACAGCACAGAAAAAAAAGTCATTTTTTCATTTTTCTTGGCTTGTATTTGGATGGTAACTACTTCTACACATGCTCACTTGTGGCGTCGTGTTTACGTATTTGTTACAGTTATTTTGCTCTCTGTATGAATGCACTTGCTTTTAACCCCAGTTTTTTTGTCCACCAATCTGTATGTTGCTTTCACAAATTCACCCCCAACACTGACCCTTTCTCCTAATCTCCATAGCGAATGAAATGTGTTGTGACCTTGGGTACATGGTGCAGGCACACACACACACACAGGTCACATATGTGAATAACACACAGACGTACACTGTATGAATAACTTGCATATAAACACAGAGTCAAAGCACATGGACACACAGGGAAAGGTTGTCTTATTTTCACTGCGTGGGTTCAACTGCAATCTCTCTTTTACTGAAATACTCAATTTCTTTGAGGGGGTCAGCTGTTGGGGTCAGATGTAATATTTCCCATATATTAGATACCATATATATCAGAATTCATCTTTGGGTCCAAATGGAATTAAGTTGTGATTTATGTTATTGCCGTGTATATATACGCAGGCTGCAAGTATAACTCCTGAGTGCTCACCGATACTATAAAACTGATACCACTAGTTCTTGTGATACATAACATTTTTAATCTTTTGTTTATGTCTGATAAAAGGGAGAACAGTCACTGTACAAAACAGACTTTATCATTATAATACACCGACAACTCACTCTGAATTGGGATTATTTTTAATAAATTAATAGTACAAAATAAAACCGATAGCTGTCTAAATTGTAGTAAACTGAAGACCAAAAATAATACAGGTTTAATAATGTAGTTTCGTATCATAGCTCATACTACCATTCATACCACTTGATCTCTCCAGGTCCTCTTTGTTCAATAATTCTCAACCAAGTTTTTAAAGTACAGACATGCTCACAAATTTCAGGATGCTTGTCTTAACCCTCAGGGGTTTTCTTCATCAGATAAGTCAACAGTTTTTTGCGTACATCTGCAGTAACAACATTTCACATAATTGCCTGATGGCCATGATATGCAAAAACTGAGCAAATCACTCCTTTGCCATTGGCTACACTCCTATACCTATGCAAATGTTATGCAAATCCAACTTTCCAGGGATTTCCTAATCACAGCGTTTCATAGAGTTGTTGAAGGATAAGCATACTTACATGCTGAGTCATTGCAAGTAACTTTGCCACACTGATCAAGAAAACTGAATGGCAAACTTTGGAACTCATGATTGGCTGTTATTGTTTCTGTTGTCAAAGCATGTTCATTTGTGTTAATGTTTTTTTTTTTTTCTCAATCTTGCATAAACTCACAACAGCGATACCAGCAAATCAGTGACTTCTGCTGTTGCCTTTACAAAACCAGTTCAGATATGCGTTATCACAAATTTACACAACATTCAGGTGTGTTCGGCCCTCGCAGTGGAGGCTCTGCCGAACCCCCTGAGACCGACTCACCGAACCCCTAGGGTTCATTCGAACCCAGGTTAAGAACCACTGCTTTAGATAGTTGTGTCTTCCTTAATGCATGCGTTTCAGTTGATGTTCTGAAAAAAAAGGAAAATGTTGGAAAAAAAAAAAAAAAGAATTCATAAAAATAGTGGGAAGTCACACATCCAAGGCCTTACCTTTCTCCATAGACTAGAATGGCGCAGGACCAAAGTGTCTGCATAATGTGGAATGTCTATTTTTTAAAAATATTTCATCATAACCTAACTAAATAATGAACAACAATTTTTTTTTTTTTTTTTCCCAGATGACCCAGCCGAAGCAGATTTGTGGCTTCTGAACAGCTGCACTGTCAAAAATCCTGCAGAAGACCACTTCAGAAACTCAATCAAGTACTGAATTCCTTATTACTTTTCTCACCAACCTTTTCCATATTAAACTTTTTAATTACCGGTACTTGTAAATTTTGGTCTACAATCAGCCCACCTGGCCGTAACATTTGTCAGAACTGCTAAACGGCTATTTCAATGCACATTACACACACATGAGCGGAAAATTAGAGAAAGGGATGTACATTTGCATAAACGCCGTCAAATTAAGCTAGAAACTGTTTTGCATTTTGATTAATTTTCTTTCATCGGGGGCACACCCACACCCAGCGGATGTGCTTGTTGTGCCGTGAGAGCAAACAATGATTCACTGGGTTTGTAACAATTTTGGAATTAAATTGTTCTTAGCCCTCCCAGAAAAATTAACACGTGTAAAGTGAGTGTAGGTATAATTAAGTGCATTATTGCATAAATCATATTTTTTTTACAATGAACGATTATTGTCGATTATACGCTGGAAATTCAGAGCCTTTTTATAATAAGTAAAATGTTGGTTTCTTGTTTACAGGTTTAAATATTAGTGACTCAATCTCTTTCTGAGGAAAACAGCTAATGAGTTTGAGCTTTAGTGTTCTCAATTAAATATAGGCAGAAAGGGGTTTGCAAATCATTGGATTCTACTTTTTTCAAGTGGGGGGGCGGGGGTGTTGTAGAACACATGCATTTCTTTAGATTTTTTTTGTTTGTCCAGGAATCTAAAATAATAAGTCACATGTTTTTATTTTGTTCATTTTTTTACCATTGACGTTAGAAGCACATAGACACAGAAAGAATAGAGTGTGTGTCTGCCTTTTATTACAGCACTTGAAGCTTGCAGGAGGTACAGTATCAGAGCCCCCCCCCCCCATCCCCTTAATCTTTTCATGACTGTAAGAAATAATATGCAAGATGACAGATCCCCTTGCACTGCATTGCACTCAGTCACACTCTTGACCACTATGCGTGCGTGCGCCTCCTGGTACGAAAACCATGAGATCTTAACTCGCACAAACAAAGATTTGTCCAGTTTCAAGATTAATGTCCTCTTTTTTTCTTATTATTTTTTTAACAAGAGTGTTTGATGTTTTTGTTACAAGTTTAAAGCCTGCAGTCAAGCCTGCTGATCCTTCTTTGAGATTAAAGGTAAAATTGAGCTACATGCATTTGTAAGCATTCACCTACAGTGTTATAAAAGTGAGAGTACGTCAGATATGTACACTAAGAGAATAAATTACTTCTTGAGATTCCTCAATGATGGTTAATTAAATCGCATCGCACGGTAGCTTCCTGAATTCATATTGAATCATGAGATTGCTTTAGATTCCCATGCATAGTATTGGATATATTTTCAGGGACTTTCGTGAAAACTTAAAGGGATTTCAGACCCCTCTGTTATGGTTAAGAGAGGCAGAGTGTAAATACATTTTTATTACTTCTGGAGAACTGGGGCACAGCAGTCTTCCGTGCCAAGTATGGATGTGAATGTTTTGGAGGGTGAGTCTTTGAGAGAATGTGAGCAGATGGGGATATGACTTGTGTACGTTGTTCATCCATCAATCCACTGTATATTACGCTTACTCTGTGTGCTTTCTGTGCGAGCTGGCTCCCATCCCAGCTCCCATTAGGCTAAAAGCACGGTACAGACCGAACAGACACCTTGTTAATTACAAACTAATTCACACCAGGGGAAATTTTAAATCGGCAAGGAGCTTAACATGCATGGATTTCTACAAACCCCAATTCCAATGAATTTAGAACGTAGTGTAAAATGTCAATAAAGAAATCATAACACAATGGTTTGAAAATACCTTTCAACCTGTATTCAGATGAATACGCTACAAAGACAAGTGTCATGATTGGGGATAAAGGGAGCATCATTGTGGCTTGGTTGTTCACAAGCAGGGACATGAGAAGGTTCATCAGATTTTGAACAACCCCCTGAGTAATTAGTTCAAGAGTTTAAGAACATTTCTCTACATCCAATTGCACCAAAATTATTGAGACTGGTTGATTGAGATTCAAACCCAGATTGCCTGGCTGTAAGGTTGACGCACTAACCACAAACTCACGATGCTGCCACTTAAATGAAATATTTTCATCTTAAATGTTCAACCACATTGTAGGTGTCATCTAATTGTTTATTGGTTAAAATCATACCCAAATGTACGCTACAACTTTCCCCTTAAGTACTCACTTTGTTGTATAAACTGGTAATCTAGCAACTGAGGAATGCTAACAAGTCAATTAGGAAGGATAATGGGATGCATGTTTTAAAGTGCTAAAATTAATAGTTTATTTGATGTCAAACACCTTTCATATCATTGACTCTGATTGAGTTACGGAAGCTGTTGCTCACCGGCATGTAATTAAACAGCTCTGTTTGTGCCTGCATATTTTTTTTTTTTTTTGCATGTTAAATTTTTCACTTGGCTGTCTCCACAGTCAGTTTTATGACCAAGAGAATGTTTGCCTAATGAATTAGTACCAAATTCAGAGTTCTGTACATCAGTTTTTAAAACACACCAATCCCCTGTTATATTGAAATTCATTTCATTATCATTTTAATATTCATGAAGCAACCATGAGAGAGTGTGTGTGTGGGGGGGGGGACATTACTTTTAATTGAAAAGGGACACACAACACACAGAATGAACCCTTGGAATGTGTCCAAATTGTATATGCTTTGCTTATATTGTGTATTTAGCCAGATGTTTGCTCTGGTGCTGCAAGTAATTACTATGGCCTCTAGAAACGCTTTCTTGGCAACGTTGCCTTTGCAGACGTCAAACTTTAAACTCTTTTTGCCCTCAGTTGTTAAATATGTTGCTGGACAAAGTTTCTTTGTGCATGAACCCTATTACTTTTGACAATTTGGGCTTTTTAAATTTATTTCCTAACATGAATTTATCTTGTATTATTTTGCTTACTTAAATGATATTTTTTACACATTGTCTTCTACAGAAATATAAAAAAGTAAAGACAACACCATTTGACATTCATCAAGTTAATTTAATTTATTTGAATTTAAATGACACCATAAACGAATGCATATTTCATACCTATCATAGTTCCTTTTTGATCAGGTCAATATGATATAGTTTATCAGTGATGTTTCTCTCCTAACCGGAGTCTGCATCCTTCTAAAACATTTTAAAATGATAACCGGTATCACATTGGTGTAAAATATTATGTAACGACCAAAAGAGCTATTTGACGATCTATTTGAAGAAGGCTTCATTTCTTCAAATAGTGACTAATGCTATTGAATAATTCATATTTTGCATAATTTAAAGCAATCTTTTTTATTTTTTTTATTTCCTGATTTAATTACCCAGTCAAAGAGCATGCATGACATTTTTGCTTCATAGAGTTAAGAGTGGTGAATATGCATCATAGAGCTCTTAGCCACATCTGCTCATTAGTAAATTGCCCACTGATGTTGGGCACACAGTCAAAGCAACCGGGCGATTGTCAGGGCAGTAGGGTGAGCCCTCTGTATGTATTCTGCAGTGACAGTCAAGTATAAATTTCAGATGTACAATTGTACAGGTTTGATTAGGTCATATTATTTGTTGAAAATGTTTTGGTACGTTGTGGTTAGGTACAATAAAGACATTGTTTCTGCTTTGTCGTTTATAAATGAACTAAAAAGTGTGAGGCCGTTAACGTGTCATGTAGTCTGAAATCCGGAGTGACCTTTATATTTTTTTTCCTCTTTTACTCTGGGCAGTTTTTTTAAGTCTGTGTCCACTGATTCCCATCGACAAGACGTACGTTTGTCGTTGACTAGACACAAACGCTTGCATGCACAGAAAAAAATGCTGCTTAAGGGCTGGTTTTGGTACAACCCAGGGATTGGCATTAAATCTGTCAGTTCTGGAGGGCATTAGCCTACATTTCAGGGTAGACACAAACAAAACTCCCCACAGAGAAAGAGCAAGATGGGCAGACCATTGATGGGATGTAAAAAGTGTATTTCTGAGTTCCGATACTCCGATGTGCTGGCTTCAGTACTCCAAGGACCACACAAAAGTCAAGGGCAATGTAAAACAATTTGACTTAATTTTTTTGTTTTAGCTTAGTCTTGTCTGTTTTGTTGTTCTTTTTCTTTGGTTGTGTTATTATAAAAAAAAAAAAAAAAAGTTCTATCAATCAGTAAACCACATTGTCAATAACATGAGTGGGCACAACAAGCATTCTTCGCAATTGTGACCAAAATCAGCCATGTCAGTTTTCTGATTTATATGTTGTAAAGACCTTGAAACCTGGAGGCTTTGTTCCTTGCATGTCACGAATGGGCAGCGGCGTTTACTGAGTATACTATGTTCTGCTTTTCAAGTCTGGAAAAGTAGTAGATAAGCAAAGCAGACATCAGAAGGGATGACGCCAATGTGATGGAAGGCTAATAATGTTTAAATCCCTTTTCCTAATGGACTTGACTTTTATCAGCTCCATTGGCTTTGAATGACCAGGTATTAGTTCCTCTCATTTTCCAGAGGCACTGAAAAGTTTTATAGACTTTCTGCAATGGAATGTCGAGTCAACGATCATTCAGTTTATTAACAGTCTTACTACATCAATTTGGTTCTTTTTCATTTTTAAGCTATAACTTTAGGAAGGATACAGGAATTGTCCACACTCAAAAGCATCAGATTTAATTTTCCTTGATGATCAACATGTTTTCATACAATACTAAATAATAAAGTATTTTTTCCAGTGGATTTTTATCACAATTATATTTCAAATGTGTTGTGTTTAAAAGTTTTCGTTCATCAAACAAACTTGAATACCCACCAAAACAAACCATTTGGGCTTCAGCAATCGAACAGTTTGGTATTTGGATATCTTGCTTTCAATGTTATTGAATAAACAAGTATTCAGATTAATATTGTTGAACAATTCATTCAATTTGACATCAGAATCACATGAGCCACTTTTCCGGCTGAAACAGCACATTTCACGAAGCCTGGATCCTTAAAAAATGATCAGTACAAAATGCAAACCGGTTTTTGGCTTTAAGCATCACAATTTTCAGAATCAGGACCCAAAAGGGAGTCGTGATCCGTTTAGGGTGGGTCGCGGACAGCTTTTAAAAAAAACATGCAGTCGTTTGATGTTTCTGCTTCGGTACAAAGACGTAAACAGTTTCCTCATTGAACCTAATTGAGTAAGCGACAGGAGGTATAGGTTCCTCATTATAATTTACACCATGAGCAAATAAAGTGCAGCTCAGCCTCTGGCTAGCAGAAGTCATAATGAGTGATAGGTAACACCTTTGGAAAACATATCCTACGCATGCGTTGCCAGAGGCTATTTTTTTAAACAAAAGATGTTTTCTATTGTTCTTAACGTTCGTAAATGTTGGTGGTGACGATGTAACGATAAGTGAAATGTGGATCCCAGGGTGTCAACAGATGAGAATCTAAACCATCCAGGCAGTTATTAAACCTGGGATTTTACATTTTGTTTGTTAAAATTTAATATTTTGTTAAAAAATTGATAATATGAATTAAATATGAATTGCCTTACATTTTAAGATGTCAAATGCACTGCCAGAAATCTTAGTCTGTTTCCAAATTAAGGGACGTCATATCCTACACAAACTGGTATAGTACCGCGTCCGTGTGTTTTTGTGTTATGCTTAGTATGTGTGTGTACATGAATATTTGGTGACATGAATGGCTGCATAATCACAGGCTGTCACGTTGTGGCTGTGGCTTTTATAAGGCTTTTCAAAACAGCAGTCACAAACAACTACAGGCTTTTATCCGTTCAGTCTCAGATGGACGGTTGCTTTTAAGACACCCCACAGGGTTCCAGCCTTTTTTTCAGCTGAATCTCAATTGTGGGTTGAAGCCCTTAGAGCCCAAGTTACTGGTAATATAGGATTGGAGATAAAAAGGAGACCTTTCACCCTGGTGTATTGCAAAAGTCTGAGCACATTTGAATACCAAGTCAGATTTTGCATTTTGTCTAGGGATTGAGTTGGAGTTTAGTTTCGGTGCTTTAAGAACTCATTTAATCTAGTATATTGAATAGCTCAGTGAGCATATCATCCATTTTAGTTTTGAAAGGAACATGACAAAGATAAGAGAATTTTTTGGAAACAATGACTTTTTAAACTAGGCCAAGCATTTGATGTTGTATTATCCCCAATATTTTTTAACACAGTATTTTGAAGGTTAAAGCCATATGGCTAATATTGAAGCTGGTAAAGAAGAACGGAGGGAAAGTAGATATTCTTTCATTTATTCTGCATTCTCCCTTTAGGATAGGACAGGATGAGAAGTGTCTCATGCTAATAACTTTCCCTCCTTCTGCAGAGGGAGTCTCAATGTTGCGTCAGCTTTTAAGATACTTGGCCCATGATTGTGTCTTCTTAATAACATCTTAATAAAAGACAATTTTAAAAGACAATCTTAATAAAAGACAATTTCTATGAAATATCTTTAGACATCCTAAAATTATATTTCAAGTATTGTGATATTATAGTATTATGTATAATATGTGGCATTGAATGTTTTTTCAAAACATTAGAACCGATTAATGTAAAGAAAGACTCACATTTAGAATAGTAGAATTAGTCTCTGATCGCCACCATCAAAAAGTTACTTAAAATTTTGTAGAACATTTCAAATCTAAAAATATATAAATAAAATGTACTAACAGTGATATTTATGGCCGCTAATCACTCAACATGTTGGAAACTGCAGCATTCGAATACCTGTAAATGTCAATTCTAAGAATCCACATCTCTATCATCTCTGTCAATGTCAACTGTTGACACAGTAGTTAAATATTTAATGAAAAATATATTTTTTTCCAACATACAAAACAAAATTAATTTTATAATTACCTATTTAATTGGACGATCTACTCTCTCCTTCAACTCTGATGAAAACTTGAACGCTTAGATTTGATGAAGACATTTGCGCTATAGTACTTCTACAACTTGCCACCCTTTCTCTATTTACTATTATCATAATTTCTGAATTCTCCAGTTCTCTCTCTCTCTGACCAGCTACAACATACTGTGTGTGGGTGTTCATAATAAACCAGCTGTCAGTGAAAATGGAGGTCATTTTTCTTGCAATTAAGTTGGTTTTACTTTGCCAAACGGTTTTCTTTGCCAAACGTTTTTGATATAACCAGCTGTTACGCGAGATTCCTTAATTTTCTCTCCTTAGTAAATGGAAATTGATTTTTTTTTTTTTTTTTTTAAGCAACAAAGGATTAGTACTGTTATCGGAGAAAGCACAAATGCTGTTATTCAGGAAATTAAGTGGATGTGAGGTTCTCGTCAAGCTCACAGAAAAAAATCACGAGAATTGAGTAGTGATGTAACAGAATACATACAGATAGGTGCATACTATGCTGACATCAACCATAGCGTCAAATTCTTGGCATTGTGAGGGTGGAATGTAAATAATTGTCACTATTGCGTCACTCCAGGGGCCCAACTATTAGTATACAAGAAATAAAAAAGAAGTTTGCGCAAGCTGCTTAATTTGGTGATACATGCACTTAATGTGACAGCAATAACATTTTCTCTTGCAAAGCTGTTAAGGATCGAGAGTTTAGAAGAGTCCATTTTGATGTTTCAGGTGCTCCAGGTTTTTCCTTCAGGACATTTTTCTCTCAGCTGGTGATGACAGATGAGCACTCGGTCACACCATTACAGCTCTTTGTCTCTCATTCTCTCACTCACTCTACTTTTCCACATTCACTCGCTTTGGTGACTTTACGTTTTATACATCCTTTACTCAAAATTGGCCACATTTTCTGTGAGTTGTCTTTTGTCTTGGGTTTCTTAGTTGAAAACCTTGAAATACAGTGGATATAAAAATGCTGAAATTCCTCTTCATCTTCAGCTGTGTTGCAAAAGCTTAAGGCTAACACTGACTGGTGTTTAGAACGGCTCATAAATCTCTCCACGTTGGCGACATGGGTATCATGAAAAACACAATTTAAAGATGATACCACACAGATGGGTGACAGGTGTTTTTCACAGATTCTCAATGGTATAAATTGATTCCACCTCTGACCCAGACACTTTAGCCGTCTTGCATGGTGAAATGAATAGCAAAAGAACAGTGATTCTTCACCTTTTTGTGAGACATTCCAGACAAATGCAACTACTAGACAAAAAATTTCACGCTTGACCATTTTTGACACTAGCTGTGTCAGACAGCTATCAAAGTCACGTGACTAATGCTATCGACTAATCAAGATCTTTGATGAGCCCCAAAATAGGAACATACAACATCAGTATCCTCACATTCCGCAGTGTTAAAGATCTTAAAAAATCATATAGTGATGGTCTTAACTTTTATGACCATGACTGAATCTTAAACAATTAAAATTATTTATATAGCGATAAACACAAAATTATATGTAGTGTAAACCCACAGCATTAAAACAACAAATGAACAAATAACTAAATAAAATAAGTTGGCATTCCACTCCACTTATAACGTTTGAATCTTTTGATATTTTAATTTTAGAAGTACATTGAAAATTATGCCTCACAAATGTCTCAAAATAAGGTAAAAAAAAACAGTCTGATTAAATGGTGCCTTGACAATGACGATAAGTGCAAGGAAATGTCATTGCGTGAGATGTAGTTGATCTGGCAGGTGGCATATGGATAATACCACATTGACTCCGCGTACACACATACTACACACACACAAGCAGGCAGCACCTGCCTCTCCACCTTGCTTGTTCTTTTGAATTTGATGAAACTGCTTCAGTGACACGAACGATACGAAGAACAGCAATGCGGCGTAGAGATGAGAATCTGTTTTCACCATTTGTTTGGTCACATTTGTCAGCATAAAATAGTAAAGGTGGCCATTATGTACTTAAGCCGTGTTTTGTGTGAGAAGGTATGAGAGACACCACTGACTCAGGTAGCAGGTGTGTATGCGTAACAGCCAGCATAGCAGCTGCTGTGTTCCTATCAAGTATCTTTATATAAACACAGAGTGCTATGACACTCAACCAAACTGATGCTGAAACCTGATCAACCAGGATCCGTTCACCAACGGACAAAGACAGTGTGGAAACCACAAACCTAAGCAAACACGCTCTACTTTTAGCGCAAACATGACAGTTGAGTCACAGATGAGCCTAAACCTAAAGCCTTTTTTGTGCAGGTTTTTACACGCTGGGAGCTAAAAATGTTTAACTTCTGTGAGAAAAGTAGCTCATCCAAGGTGCATCCAGATGGATTTTCTCTGGTGAGCTATGAATCTCGTATTGTTTACTAAACGAGCAGTGACTGCCTTAGCTTTAACTAGCGGCAAGATATTAAAGACAACAGTCGTGCCCTCTCTAAATGTTGCCATGCACCTCGAGGGTGATGATTGTTAGCTGTATCGCTTGAGAAACTTCGAAATAACACACACTGATTAAGACCTGGGAAGGACACACTTGACTTCTCAGCGGATGTCACATCCATCCTCTATAAGTTAAATCTTCCAGACATGCTTGATATACATTAAGTCATGTAAAATGACAGTAGAACTTTTGACCTTTCAGTGGCTTATGCTGAAACCTCGAGGGGGATTGCAGAAGGGGTGCATGCAGCGAAAGAGAAGCAGGAGATGTGATAGAAATAGAAATAAATGGCAGCATGATGAGATGTTCAGCATAAGGATGAGGCATATATTTAAAGAGGTCAAAAGTGAAGTAATGGCTAACTTGTTGATTGGTGCAAAGAAATTACAGTCCCTGCAATAGAGCCGTAAAACCATTTACAGTTAACCATTGGTTAATTTAGCTTGATTTATTTCTTATTTTCGAAGAACGCAGATGGAGATTCTGCAACCGAGCCAGGAAACAATTTAAGCAAACAATATTTGGAGTGACACAAGCCCTAGGCTTACAACTTGGCCAAAGGTGCATGCACTGTATGTGCAAAAAATCTGATAGAAGCACGGGCACATAAACAGAAAGATGCCAAGCTCTGGAAGGCACGAGGTCATCGGGTTGGTGCTTTAATATACCCGGGGCAGTCCTTAACCTCTGAGGTGCAATGAACAAACAGACAGATAGCTGGAGATATACAAGGAAGGAATATTGCTGTGGGGAAATCAGGCCACATGTGGTATATGGGCTACTCCCTTTCATGGCTGCCTGAATATAATTTGAGCCCGGCAATGACTTTGACATGCAATTGTGTTGGTTGAGGGATGGTCTTTAAGGGACCACAGTGCACTTCCCCCCAAAAATAAGGGTCATTGAGACTATTGAATTTTGTTGTTCCACAAACATATAACAGCATGAGATGGGGTATAATCCACAAAAAGTATTTTCTTTTTTAAATGTGTGGATGAAATACAAATATTTGGATATCGGAGAGCCCAATATTGATGAACTATTTGATTTTCATACTTTTTCATACATAAGGTGCAATATGGGTGCTTTTATTTGCCGTGCAATTACACTGACTTGCTTTGAGTGGAACGGGAGAGGGGCTCTTGCGACAGTTGGAAACAAAGTTTGAATTTCGCTTCTCAATCTTGCGACTGTGTTATTACAGCATTTTCATTAGTTAAATGTGTTCTGAAAATCCTGTCCTGTTAAACAAATCTTTAAATAAGTCCTGTCATTTTTTACTTAGTAATACCCATGAGAACCCAGTCTACTCAAATTTATGACATTGTATTGGACCTAATTGGTTTTAAAGACATAAAGGTCCTTGTGCTGTATAAAGAGATTATATAATAGTTCCAGCAATAATCAGTGAACTTAATTAGTGAGACTTTATGTGCAGTACAGCAAATAGTTTGCAGAGATTTATGTTTTACTAAGGACAGTACAGCATAAAATAGGTAGGGGAAAGAAAAAAACCCTCAAGAATTCTTAAACACTAATTGCACAGTATAAAATAAAATCACTCATTAGGTGGCTTGATCCTTTTTTTCCCAGCTCCATCAATTACATCTTGAAAGTATGATCTATGATTAAAATATATCTTAAATAGAATTTTTAATCATCTCATTTAATTTGATTTGACACCTACAGAAACAGCCGCTTTATAAAGCTTACTGAATGAAATCCATTTGGGTTGACAAAGAAAAGGAGACTGCTTCTTATTTCCAACTAAAAGAAAAAAAAAGCTTTTAACAAGCCAAAAGTATGAAAAGAAAACACCTCTTCATTCAGCAATTTTGTTTCCAAACATTTCACCGCCCGTCAGCTTGAACCTTCCTCTTAATTGGTGTGAGCTCAAGCAGTTGTACACATGGGGGGTAAAGACATACTTTTTTTTACCCCCTCAAGTAATGGGGTTCTGCATAGAAATTTAATCAGACAGTTGCTTTTTGTGCATTGCGTGCTTGGCTTTTAAATGGATGTTATTTCGAATAAATAAGGCTGCGGTTAAATGCAAAGGCCTTTTAAAGGCACTGATGAGCCACCAAGGAACTACTTGAGGCTACGCTGGGGAGAAGACATCAGCCGGGGAAATTAACAGCTAAGTTAAGACGGTGGTGCTTTATGAGACCATTTATAGTCTGTATCGTCCCCAAACATTGCCGCTCTACATGTATTCACATATCTGCTTCCAGATGCAAGTGGAAGTGAACATGCATCAAATGTCTTCAAAAAAGAAACAGGCCTTTAAAAGGTAACAATCATAACAAAGTAGAACTTTCAGAATTCAGACCCAAACACACCTAGTGTGTACTTTATTTTTTTTTTGTAAGGTTTTTGTTCCAGTCTACTGCTGGACTTTAAAATATTCTGAGGCTAACAAATAGTTTGCTTTTTATGTATAACAAAATTGCCATTTTATGTTTGGGTGAGCTGTGAGCGAAGCGATTTTCCAAGATTTTTGTTGCATCCCAGGTCACTGAGCTTGTGCCCTTCCACTTTAACAAATACTCGTATGTAATAATTCATGATCTTGAAACCAATCATGGTTGTTTATGCTTGAACTAACTTTGCATTGATTCATTCAACCATGAATGCCCTTTCACCTCTGTCAGCCTGGCAAGGATTTGTAGTGCTCTCCACTTTGGGATCAATGCGCACACGCACGCATACACGGTTTGGTGTCACTTTGGCGTGTATTGTAAAGATACAAGAGGTAATGGCATAGATTTTTACATTAATGCTTTCACACTCTTCAGGAGTATCTTTAGCTCACCCTGTGACCTAATCTGACAAATGCCGACATTGAAACATACAGATCACGGATTGGCATTTAAATACATATCCTTGAACAAATTTGAATCTATAAATCTTAATTGGTTTGTCAGCACATTCTGATGTACAACTGTTTCTGTCCCAGGTTTTATCCTTTTAAGGAAAATTCTAATAATGTTTTTTTTTTAAATAACAGTTATTTAAAAAATATATATACTATGACTCTCTGGAATTAATGTGGGTCATAAACAGCTTTCATATATTTTACTTGTAGTCAAATCTCATAGGCGAAGTGTTTGTCAGGCATTTTAATTTATAAACCTATTTCCCCAAGAGAAACTCTAGTCGTCATGTATGCAACCATGTATTTGTCTACATTTATGTCGCCCAGCCTGTCAATCACTGATGATTCATCTTCCGCTGCTGGAAAACAAATATGGAAACATGAATAAAACATTAGAAAAATAGACGTATAGCTAAAGCAAAAGTAAGTACTGGTATTTGAGTGAATAACAGGATCCCTTGCGACATTGAAATTGGGGCAATGACAAAACTCGAGATGTCGAAGCCTGAAAAGTTTGTTACAGTGTTAAAAGTGGACTATAAGAATTAAAAGACAAAATGTGGCATATCCCCCTGCCCCTTTCTACTTGTGTTACACTTGCGCACACCAGCTCATATCTTAATTACTGAGGCTTGATGGGTACTTAACCTTGCCTCTCGCTGCTTGGGCTAATGCAGAGAGGTCAGGAGTGTGCTGATTGGCTGGCTCACTGTCAACTCAGCCAGAAACGACTGTTGGAGTGCAAATGAGCGGATGAGCAAGGGGATGAGACACAGCCGCAAGGACAAGGGAAAGGAGAGACACCTAAAAGAAAATGTACTTTAGTACAAATGCGAATCAAATCTAGCAGCTAAAATTTAAGATGTATTTTTTTTACTGCACGGAATGGTTATTTTCAAATTATTTTGAAGGCACTGTTGTTTTTTATGTATGTCAGTTACATTACGTTACGTTGTGTTATATTATGCAGTATTTCTCTTTTGTTATTTTTACTTTTTTGCCATTTTTCAGACGTCACATCTCACTCTAAATTGTTCCTGCTCCAAACATCCCTTTACCACCTTCATGTTTGTGCCGTGGCCATGTTAGGACATAGTAGCCATCTACCCATCGTCCAGAACACCATCCGTCTTGACCAGTTGTTAGACATAAAATAAATAAAATGACTTTAATATTGGCTTACTGCAAATATTTTTCTTGTGGGAATTATTTAAAGGGGACCAAAATAAAATGTATGCACAACTTAAACCCTTTGGACGGAAAGATTCTCAGTGACACAAGCAGCTTCAAATTCCTGGTTTGTGATAAGCTGTAGCTTATGAACAGCTGCTGCTTTTTTACTGTGATACACATTGGATGACAGAAAATTTCCCTAATAAGCTTTTATCTGAAAAATCCTGTTTGGTTTTGGAATGACACGCACGCTTATTTTAACAGTGCTGCTTAAGTTCTCTTGAAATGTCAAATGTTTTCATTATTTTTACAAGGCAGTGGAATCTGTCAAGCTTTTCATCAGCAGAAAAAGACTTGTCTTGTATAGAGAAACTAGTAAAGGTTCAGATCAAAACTTGAAAAAAAAATATCATTATGAACTTTGTTTTTCAAAATCTATTGAAATTGATATGTGGTTGATAAGAATGAAGCATACAGACCATAATCTTTATATAGCATAGCATGTGCACCATCCTTTGCAGTATGAACTTGAAGTATCTTTGGTGATAGTTGAACCATCAAATCATTTACAGGAAGACTTGTCAACCCTTTATTAATTCAGATTTAGTATATGTTTCTGTGAAACTGAATATTACTTGATCAGCATTTAACTGGTGACTTCATACAATCTTTTGTCATAGGAAAACTGCAGTGAAGAGAAAATTTTTGTTTTAACATTCATTAAGTTCACGACTGTGAAAATGTTCTGTTCAGAAGTTTAGGTCAAGTTACAAACTAAAACTTAAATGATAGAAGTAACATTTGCTTGTCTCAGTGCGTAATGAACTCGTGTGGTTCCCCACTAAGTTTGTGTTGCAAAATGGTTGGGGGTGTCAGACAGCCGGATGAGTCACTGAAAGGGCATAACTCTCATGTGCACAAACTTCTCTTTAAATAGAATTGACTTGAAACCCAACAAAACCCAGCAAGGGATCCTTGTTGATGTTCAGAATGCAATCTTACTGGCGTGCCAAGGGGATGTATCACTTTGGGCTTTTTAGGAACGAGCAAGCCATATGTTTTTTTTTTTTTTCTTTACTGCAGTTCAAGAGATTCCTTTCAGATGTTTGGCTTTTGCACTTTAGATTTTCTTAGCGCATTGACATCTTCTATATAGGTCATGCACTGTGTTGCCTTGAGTGGTTCAACATTGTATTTACAGTAAGGGCTTATCTAAGTCAACCTGATCAATTGAGTTAGACATTTAGTCTGGTCTAATTTGACTGATTCACTGTGTCCACTCAGCTGTTAAAAAACAGTGTGTACAGCATATCCCTCCTCACCATACATGAAAACTGTACATACCGCAGAGGTCATACATCTATGCATAGGCTGTTACATCGCCATCCGTGACTATGTTTAAGGGATGTGGTTTGTTAATACCATCTGTGGGTGTGCATGCATGCGTGTGGTCTTCAGGCAATGGAGAGCAGCAACATAAAGTTGACGGGGGCTGAAGATGTTTAGGGCGCGATGCCAAGGAAATGGGCACGCACACACACACACACATCCTTTTTCTTGTGATCTCATGGGACATCTGCTCTGGTCCGGGTCACTGGCAGCGAATGCTCGGTTGGGCTCAAAAGTATCGCCAAGGCAACCGCATCGCGTAATCCCAATCCATTTCATCCCATACGGGAACAGTGTGCGACCAAACTGTGCTGTTCCCCTCGAGGTGATGAGACAATGACTCTGATGCCGCCTGCTTACACGTTGTGTCAGTGATGTCTATGGGCAGGGAGCAAGTATCATATTGGAGGAATGTTGGGCCCGTTTTGGCAGGCGATGGTGTGAATTATGCAGGCGTACCTCTACTGTGTCTGTGATGAGAGTGTGAGTCCTTCATGACGAGCGCTGTCAAGAGAACAAGCTACTCGGCTACAGCTACAATGTCTACTGTCAGGCTTTCCTCGCTTCAGCAAGCATTTCAGCTTGTTGTACTCACCATTTTGTCATTAAAGTGGAGCCTCCAGATTTGAACAGCCCTGAGGTTGAAGAATTGGGCAAACAACCAAAATATGATTTTAAAGTTTCTCAACATCCGAGTTACATCAGCATATTGAACTGTAATCCAGAAAATATTGTGAGACATCAGTTTATCTCAGCAGAGCTCAGTTCCATCAGCATCAATTTTATTCACTCTGCGGTTTTGCACTTTACCTTGTAGTATAGACAATACATATATTTTTTTATGTTGGCTTATTAACAACATTATATTATAGTTGCACGTGTGGCAACCGGATGTGTATGGACCTCAACTAAGCTTTCAAAAACTTATTTGGCAACACCACTGTGGCAATATACAGTGTTAAACCTGACTTGATATTAGATTCATCCAAACTGATTTTGACAGAATAAAGCTTTTTAAAAAAAAAAATAAAAAAAAGTACTATGGTGGTTTGGTTTCGTTATGCGTTAAGTCAGGGGTGGGCAATTAATTTTTACAAGGGGCCACATGAAAAACCTCAGTTGTGTCAGAGGGCCACACCTACGATAACTTAAACCTGCTCAATTTTCTGCCATTGTAAAATGCACTAAATTATTTATTTTAAATAGCTGGTACTGGTAATTAGAAAAGTACAATTATTCTGTTTATATTGATATTAAGCTGTGTGAAATTGTGGTGTATAGGTCAAATAAAAACACAATCATTAATCAGTACAATTTATTCTTAACTTCTTTAACTTTTCCTCAAATGACAAAGCCGCTGCATCTCTGGGTGCGAAGTTTGATAAAAAGTCCTTGTTGGGCTTGCAATTTTGCTAGCAATGCATCAGCCTCTGATGCGCGTGTTTATCAGACAGATGTATTTTTTTCTCATGCTTGGTCGTGTAGTGGCGACTCAAATTATATTCTTTAAACACAGCGACCTGTGTACCACAAATCAGGCACAAGGCTTTACCTTTCATTTCTGTAAAGAAATACTTGGCAGTCCATGTCTTGTTGAAAACACGGCGCTCCTTGTCAACTTTTCTTTTCTGAGGGTCAGCACACATTTATTTCTCGCGCAACATTACTTCGCATTGTTCACCTTCACGCACAGCTCACATACACGTACGCTACACGGAAGTGCGGCGCCTTTCAAAAATAAAAGCAAAACAGTTGTATTGCACGCACGACACAGATTTTATTTTTATTCTTTTTTAAATTAAGTTGTAATCAAATATAATTTACGATTGGCCTCATGCGGGCCGGACAGGGAAGCACAAAGGGCCGGATGTGGCCCGCGGCCCGTATTTTGCCCAGGTCTGCCTTAAGTATTGGTGGTTGGTATCGGAACACTCTATGATTACCCAATTAATGGTCTGCTGCCAATGCCTAGGTAATGGCTTAATAAAAATAATGAATCCTGCTGCCTGTAAGTTGAATCATTATTTTACATAATCAAATACTGTCATAAATATCAGTATCAAGCAGGGGCCTAATGGCATCTGGAAAATATTTTCAAGTCAGACGAAACGTGTGACCTTTCTCAATGTTTTTTTAGTTGGCAGTGGTGTTGACGTGATAGCCCATCTTCAGTAGAACCTGGATCTAGATCAGTGTCTTTGTTTCACATTCTTCATTTTTTTTATTATTATGCATGTCTAACAAGCATTTATAATTGTGCAGAAATAGATGTTGAAATAGAAGAGATGCTAAAATGATCCTGACTACACGCCGGTCATATCTTAGACATTTGCTTTCATCCAGTGTGCTTCTGCTCGTTTTGGCTCCGAATTGGTCGTTTGTCGTCTTTCAACATGTTCTTTCTGTTTTTTTTTCTTTTATTTTATATTTACACACCCACCTCCTCCACCTCACTATCTTTGTTTTGCTGAAGAATACAAACACACTGTGAACCAAAACACAACTGACAGTTTGCATCCACTTTTATTACTCCTCCTCCTCTGTCCTCTTAATTCCTCCCTCACATTCATGCACCCCCTCACTCCCTTCGCCCCTCCCTTTCTACCTCCAGCTGTCAGGAGGCTTCATTATTAAAGATTCATAGTCGAGTCTGGGCTGCGCCTCCAAAAGCTTTTGTCAGACAGACAGAGTGTCTCAAATCTTACTGCCACTAACTGGAGGTGACATGGAAACACGCTCATGCTCCCCCCCCCCCCCCCCCCCCCCCCACCCATAAATGTGGAGACTTCACCATGTATAGTTCTGCCCACTATGTTTTATTTTATTTTATTATTTTAGATATAATGCATATAAATAGACAACTCTGAAGTCACTTATTGTTTCCAGGCTTGGCCTTGAAATTCCAGCTGTTGTCAACTGTCCACGTGGACAGTAGATACATGCGATATGCTGTGGTGTAAATAAATAATACTTGTGTTATTCTATTGTCCATCTGACATCAACCTTTAAGAGGATTTTAGATTCAGAAGGGAGCCAGTTTGACGTGTCAACTAAACAGACCTCTGAGCTGTTGCAATGTCATTTGTTGTCTATGGACCAGGCATCTTTCCAACAATGTTCTCTTCTTTAACCAATTTCTCCTACATGGCAAAATTGTTATTTTATTTAGTATTATCATATTTTCCACTGTGATTAAAAAAATAAATAAAAAATGTTTGGTTATTTTGCTCTCCTTTTTAAATTAAAGTAGCAAAATGTGTCATCTGCCTTTCTTGTGGCAAGAAACCAACACTGACACGTGAAGGCCTTTTAAGCATCTTGTCAACCATTTGAATGAGTAGATTAGTGGCTCTGAATTTTCCTTTCAAAAACAGTTTTTCGTGAAATGTCTAGACAGGCCTGGTTATTTATGGCCATTAAGTTATTTGCATGTGTGTTTACCAATTAGAATAAAGTCTTGTCAAACTGAGTGATGGAGGAGCACATTTTAAGTGTTCCTACTGATCTGTAATTTTGTTGGGGAACAAAGTTTTAATATATATGTTCCTTCTTTTTTCTTTTACAGAAAAGCCCAAGAGCAACAAAAAAAGGTGGTATTAGCCGGTTGTGTTCCACAGGCCCAACCTCGAATGGACTATCTCAAAGGGCTCAGCATCATAGGGGTATGTTTGCTAGTAGTTTGCCTTTATTCGATTGTACATTTGGCTATAAAATGTGAGTTTGAAGTAAGAGTCTTTAATTTTAAGCATTGTTTTTTTTTTTGTTTTTTTTTGTACATGCACCCATTGAAGATATTGCAAGCTATTTTTACAAGTCACTTGCAGCATGTTGAGTCTGGTTTGGTCTTTTCGGACCCCCCTGCTGTTTTGTGAATCAGTATTGCTCTCCAGAATACAAGACCAGTACCACTTAAATAAACTTGGATAGACAATAGAAAACAGGGCAGAGTTTTAGTTGTATGAGAAGAAATAAGATAAATAGCAATTCAAATGCGGAGAACAAGCCATGTATGTATTACCCAGCGAGTGTCTCTCTTTTGGAATCACAAATTTCAACCTCCGAAGCAACCATTGGAATAATAACATAGCGATAATTATCATTAGATTAATTGAATCCGAGTCTAGACAGCAAATCAACACCCCCCTCATCTAGAATGATCAGTAATATTATATTGCTATGGGTCGTAGTCTGTAACCAGACTATGTAATGAATCAGACCAGCTCAAGCTAAATTCCACAGCTGTCACATTTTGAAGAGTGCACATTTATGTATTGATAATACTTAATAATGATGCAAAATTAGTGTTTCCTGGCAAATGAACATTCATCAAACAGAAGTACTTGCTCTTTAATATTCATAACCATTATTGCAGTACTTTTACAGTTTTTCTCATCTTTCCCCCCTTATTTTTCCTTTTGGTTCATTACTTGTCCTGAGACAACAACATTTATTCCAACAATCTTTTGTGACTATTATGAAAAGACTACATTACAAACTATGGTTGTGTTCAGTCGTGCTTAGTTGAGTTCATATAAATATCAGGGGTAAATAAGCATTATTTCAGGTGAAATTAGATATATTTTACAAATAACTAATCTTTTAACCATACCTTGACCTCCAAGAACCTATTTATAAATTTCACCAAGGAACTTGAATGAAAAAAAAAAAAATAAATAATGTGCAAATTAATAGCTCAAGTTAAAACATATACGTGAAGTACTTTGTTGAAATTGTTGGTAAATCAAGCAAATACTCTTGGTCACTTTAAAATCTATTGTTTAGGAGTAGGGAGCAAAGATTTTGCATTAAATGAATAATGCAGTTCCATTTAAGTAAACATGCCACTATGTAACGTAATTACATTCAAATCGCATTCAAGTAGCATGTATGTTTAATATAATTACATTCAGATAAACAAGCTTGTATGCGCGTACGCCTTCAGGGCGCGGCAGAAACATCTGGGAAGTTTGCCACTGCTGTGCATCCTATTGTCATGAAGAGATTGGATTTTGTATTGATACAGACACACGTGCACACGCAAACAGACAGACAGAAACCCGTGCATGCATGAAGGGGCACATATGGTAACAATCACAGAGCAAGGCGTACCATTGCACGCACACTCCTTTCATGTGTCCTCTTATCAAAACACACAACGATAGTGACAGTTGGTGGTATATGAAAATCAGATTCAAAGTACCAGTCGTGAATTTTTGTTTAGTGAATCCTCTTAACGGCTAGGTGGGGGGTGCTTAAGACTGCTTTTGAAATAATTTGCTCTTGTAGTGTTCACATGCGCTACATGATTATGTGCTTTGTTTGTTTTGTTGTTTTGAGACTTTATTGTGAAATGAATGACAGTGTAAGTGTGCGCGAGGTACACAGTCACGCAAGCCCACGGTGTTTCACGTCGCTGAACCAGACATGTCACATCCTTTATCTAAGATGCATCACACATCTCCACGCAAACAAACAACAGCTCCGGCTTAGTAATCAGAGAATTACAAGAGATACATGGTGCACATCTTTTTGTACATCTTGCATGTTCTTTGTTCTTGTTTTTGTATTTGTCCCACATATGTACACATTTCACGCTGCCTACTATTGTTATCAAATTTTACAAGATAACAAAAAGGAAACCTCATTCAAAAAAAAACTTGTTTGGAATAGAAAACCTACATTCTGAATCAGTCAGGCCACATATAGAGGTGAACAAACATTTACAATATGTGAATGTCTATGTATGAAAATAAATACCAATGAAATATAAAAATCATCAGTAAGCGTGACACACTGAATGTCTTCTTATGTCAGGTTTTATGCCACCAAACTAGTTTGTTGCGTGCCTTTTATCATATCAACATGTTATACAATGAGTCCTGACCCACCAGTTGAGAATCGCAGATTTAGATTGCCTTTTGTTACTCCGTACTTTGTTGTTCAATCCAATCAGTTCGGGCCAAATGTACAATCACATGGTGGCTTATGCTGCCACAGCCAAGACATTTATATGGCGACATACCGAGTACTTAATGGCCACTTAAAAACCTGAGCCGTATCGCTCTCACATACTGTTTTACAGGTGGAAAGTAAATGTACTGTTTAATGGCAAACATTGATAGGAACTCAACGACACAAACATTCCCCACTAGCAGTTGATTGCCATATCTACAGTATATGCGAGCAATGCTGCAGGAATTCTGTAGCATCTTGGAATTCTGGACATCTTCTTATCTACATTGTGCTGACTTGACATAGACACAATCTGATTTTATCAGTTTGAACTTGACTGTGCACAAACATGCCTTTGCTTTTGTGTATTTTAGGTCCAACAGATTGATCGAGTGGTAGAGGTGGTGGATGAGGCTGTTAAAGGTATTTAAATGTACACAGATATACACAACTATTTAATTCAGATTACCCTGAGTTTGTTGTAAAAAAAAAAATATCAATCAGTTTTGGTTCAATCAGCTTGTCAAATGCTTTTTTTCTGTCAAGGAAGACTGACTCACGTGTCAGTAATTAGTTCAACCATTTAAAACTATCTTGGCACCACAGTACTCTACTGTTAATGAAGGTCACACAGAGTTTATTAAGGATGTCCACTAAAGCTGTCATACACCCTCCAGCTGTTCTCTTCTAAAAACAACAACTGTAAAACAGATTGGCTTTTGCATGTGTGCCTGTGTTTGAGTGTGTGTTTGCACTGGAAGCTTCTTAATTAGGGACATTTAAATTTTACAGTGCAATCAACTCTAAATTGTCTGACTACACGCACTTACTGTACAGTATGCACATACAGCGCATATGAACTACATCCAGAATAAGTTTTTGATATTGATTACCAATTTCTTAACATGTTTACCTCAGCATCTTTAAACATGTGATTCTTTTTACCCATCTGCCTTCTCATACCGTTCTCGATCGCCTACTGCCCCCCCCCCCCCCAACAGAAACTAATTTACCCAGTATCATTACTGTTCTTTACGACCTCATATAAATCCAGAGCTGTTACTTCAGCTGAGAGGCCAGGAGACCTTTAAACTGGGGATTTGCCTTTTGTAATGGTAACTAAAATGCACATGCCAATGAATCGTAAGACGCAGTTCTTTGCTTCAACAAAATTGCTTGCAGGTCTCTTTTCCACATAACGAAAACATTGGCAAGCTTTTATGAGCTTGTTTCTTCATGTGTGAGACGATCATTTCAGTTTGGGTCTTCGTTTAAAAGGAATATAACCGCCACTCAATAAGAATACCCCGCCACAGTAAAGCTGTGTTTAATTTTACTGAATCTTTGAACCATAAAGCTTATGTTACTACCTGTTGTAAATGACTTGCGTTATCTTGGGTTGAGTTGCTGAGCACGCATGCAGTATTTTAACATTATGTGTTCACATACATATTGTTGGATAGGGTAGTTAATGCGGTCAAAAGCTTACTTATCCAGGTTAGTTGTCTTTCACCACATGTTGATTTTCTTGCAAGCACAGTTTATGACCATGCAAATCCATTTTTTCACTTTTATTTTTTTTTCTCTGTTTTTCTGCAATAAAGTTTACTTAACAATAACATCTGAAAAAATCGAACAATTGTTTTTGCCAATTTAGAGTACTTTGTACAAATGTAAATTTTGCCAATGTTTGGCAAAGTCACCAAGTAAAAGAACTATTGGACCATGCCAAGACTGAAATACATTTTTGATTGTCAGATGCCATAATACATATGTGTATCCTTTGTAGAGCGGTTTCAGTGTTTCAATTGGTGTTCTGATATCGATCTCCTAGTTGAGATTAAATCCTCAGATGATACCATTTTACCTGTTAGTAAAATAGTTTTTTTTTTAGAAACAGTTTAAATTCCGCCTGTACTTGTGTGTGTATGAGAGAGATCGGAGCACACAAGGTTAGCCGGGCTAATGCATCTACTTAGCTAGAGATCAGAGGCTATATAGCATCAATATGACCTCATGATCCGTATTTCACCAGGATAAACAAACTGTTACCGTGTTCCTTGCTAAAAATAAAATCAAGCTTAAGAATAAAGATATATCTGCGACAGAAACAAAGTTGACCCATTCACATCGATTTAAAATGGAATTCCGAATGATATTGTAAACACCATCTTTTGATGCTTAGTGACCTCGTATTTTGATGTGACAACATCAAATGCTGGTACAGAGGCTTGCTGCTGTCTAGCTATGTGCTGCAGTTGAAAATGTTTTGGTTTTATAGAAATGTGGATTGTTTTCTGTAGTTTTCTTTAAAAACACTACAAACCCATGTCCCCTTATAATTAATTTAGCAGACATTACCGAGATATTAACACCGTTCGATACAATTGTAGGTGTTGCTTGGGCCATTACATTGACAAGATAACCGATAAACATTAAACCCCCTTGCTCTCCTCGTCATCAGCCACCTTCGTCCGTTATTTCCAATGTTCCCCACCCTGTTGATACCTTCCAATCAAACATCAGATCCACCACTTATGAGACATCAGTCGTAAGTCAAGAGGTCATCCTTTTAGCCCCTATCGCTGTGATCCAACCATCCATCTACCCGTCGTATACAGCTTTCATCTGTGAGGAATTCATCTTCTTGTCTTCTATCTATTCTTTTTTCCCATCTTTGCCGTCACCTTTTAGGAGGCATTTATTAGTGGATTGATTATGTCAAGCCATATTTATAGAGATGTGAAAAAGCAGGAACATTTGAAGGGTGGGAAAGACTAAGGCATGGAGAATGTGGTTATCAAGTGTGTATATATAGGATTGCCCACCAGAACAATTGAACCCGATGAACTCTGTATTTTGAGATGAAAAATGAACAGCGCTTTTCAATTTTGCCCACTTTGGCAAAGTATTGTAATATCGTCAGTGGCATACAATTGACAAGATTAAAAGATCTCAGGGAACTTGCCCACAATAATAATAATAATAATAATAATAATAATAATAATAATAATAATAATAATAATAATAATAATAGTAACATATTAAAATAAAAAAGCTTTATATAGTTCATTTAATCTTTCCTGTGTTGGTGATGCACTGACTTACTGGATCAAAGAACTGATCGGGTCTAGCAAAAAAAAAAAAAAAAGATAATAAATAAGAGAAAAGAATATATATTGCTACATTGCCAGTCAGCTTTCTGGCAACAGCAGCTAGCTGTAAGAAAGCCAAATCCGCAGCCAGTCCTTCGTTTCGTGAGCGGAGTTTTCTCATTTCCCAGCTTGTACTGGGATATTACGACCAGTCACGCCTCACCGATTGGCTTTTTGTCCTCCTCAGGGGCAGATAGTAATTTTTATCTACCAATGATAGCCATGCTTCCTGCCCTGAGCCCACCCTCCCTGGAGACTCATGTAAAGCGGATAGAAACAGCAAGACAATTCCATCCCTCAGCGCCTCCATCTCGCGCACATCTTTCTATAAGGCTATTAGATGCTTAGAGAGAGGAGACCACAGCATTCCATTTCGACACAATGAAGGTTGAACATCACTGACATTTAACTATTTGACTCACTTATGGACTTTTATTTGTGCCCCCTTTTATGGTGTGTTTTCTAGATAACTTTATCAATTTTTGTCATTTACAAGTCACTCTGTGTGCAGAATCCATTTATTGAAATGGAAATGTGTCCGTATTTTCACACGTTAAGCTGAACGTATTTGTTTAGCATCTTGTGGGGATCGGCAACTAGTTTAGTTTTCATTAATGGCATAATTATAACTTAAAAAAAATCCATGAGCTTTCACCCAAAAACTAATGAAAAGAAAGTTCAGGATTTTCAGTAAGATTTTTATTGTGTTTAACATTAATATTTATAAATATTTAAAAACATAATTTCATACGTACCTGAGGCTAGAAATTAAAGCAAGTCTGTTGTCTAAAATGCGTGATCATTGCAAACAGCCGATTATAAATAGCCAGACACCTTATTTTTGCTTGATTTCTGCCTTTGTGGCCCCTTCTTGACAAACAGACCATAGTTTCGTTGTTCAATGAAGAAATAATACAGTGAAGTGTATTGTATGTGGAACTTCAAAACCTGATGCAGGGTCACAATTTTCTGTTGAAGTGTGCAATGTAGATGTGCAATGTTCATTCGCTTGATGTTCGGTGAAGAGTCTCCATCTGTATTTTTTTGTGATCGTCTACTCAAGTTGTGTGTTCACTAATGCAACTCAAGCTGATCAAAAACAACCAAACAAATTGGCACTGTTTGAGGAGAGGGAGACATTACTATTGCTTTAATTTGCCGCATAATTTTGTTTTCTGTTTTAATTCAGGTCATTCAGTTCGTCTTTTGGGCCAGAAGAAAGATGGAGGCCGGAGGCTAGGGGGAGCAAGACTTGACCTTCCCAAAATAAGGAAAAACCCTCTAATTGAAATCATCTCCATTAACACAGGGTAAGACACAAATGATATACAGTACAATATTATCCAGCTCCCTTGATTTGAGTTTGTATGTGATTTACAACTTGACAAAACAAATTACACAGCTATCAATTGTGAGCAGTTCACTTTATCTCTGTTATGTAACCTCTTAAGTAGTTATTCCATTGTCCTTAGTTGAAATGTAGAGTATTGGAAAAACACACTTTTATGGTGTTAACAATAATAGCAGTGTATTAAAAAAAAGTGAAAAGCTCAGATTCATTATAATAGCTGCATTGCATCAAAGACATTGCAAATTGCATTACAAATTAAAACATGAAGAAAAATGTGTACAGAAAAAAGAACAACTAATGATGGTGTTCACAAATAGCAGTCCCTGCTAATATTTTAATTAGTTTTTTTCTTATGTTGCTACATAGACGTTGCTTTACAGGACTTAATTTCTCTAGAAGTATGGACTTGAAAAATGTCTTGCAATCTAATTGCTAAAACAGACTTTTATTTAAAATGGTAATTTATGACAATTTAACGAACCAGGTCTGCAGCCACGCTCATATCACAACATTTTATGAACTAATTTCATGTTGCTACAAACCATGTCCAGTATTCTCAGTGGGCTACTTAAAAAAGGGTTCATTCAGACTAATTCCTCTGTGCTTGACCTTCACTGATGGCAATCTAGAAGCCATTCCTGTGCACATCTTCAATGTCCGTACATTAATGATGTCCATCACGAAGCAATGAACTACCGATTGTAGCCACAATGCTTGCTTTGATTTCTTCAGCTTTTGTTCCGCCACTTTTGTCCTGTATACAAGCATCACATAATTCCTTTGTTTGACATGTTCTGTAAAGAGTTTTCTGCAGTTTAGTGGTCTTGAGACTTCATGCACTAACTACATATTTATTTTCATATCCATTATAACGGAACATGAGGACCAGGGTACTCTTACCTGCCCTTGGGTTCTGGGCTTAAATGTATTACTGCCCAAACACAAGAGGAGCGAGACATTGTTGTTATTAAGAGTGTGACATTGATGCAGCACAAGAAAATTTTCCATCTACAGCACATTACTATAAATGTCATACTTTATGTAATGTATAATTTAGCGCTTGAGTCATGTTGAATGTTGCTGTTTTTGCTTTCTGTAGTACGTATTTATATATGCATGCCTTTATTTTTTTAAGGGGTCACATAAGCAACAAGCAAATCCTCTTGTGTTTTTGTTATTTTATACTGGAAGTCTTTTAAGTAGGCTGTTGGATAAAGTGAATAGTTGCTGCAAATCCTTACTGAACATCTGCTTTTGTGTAATTTGGTCCGTCATTGGTGTCCCTAATTTGACCAGGCTTCGCTGATATAAAATTATATGTGAGAGAGACAGTGTGTTCTTTATGTGCTCTGTTTTTAGATAATCCATTTTAAATCCTCTTCTGAAGTCGTGACATCATTGGTGACATTTGTTAGCAGACAAAACAAGAGAGATCTTTGTGCAACGCGCAAATGCAGAGCAGACCCAACTCCTGCTGCCTCCTGCCTCAAAAGAGAATGTTGGAAAGATGACAAGAGGCATTAGAGGACTTTTTTTCTTTTGGACAAATGTTAGATTGAAGCCTTGCTCCGTCATAAAACAAATTTATTTTCATCCATAGTTTCATGTTAATGTCAAAACATTATTATAAATTGCATTTATGTTCTCATACGACTGCTATACTAAAATTTTTATAAAAGTACATCAAAGCCATTTTGCAAAAAAAAAAAAAAACTAGCTCGTAGACATTCAGACTTGGAGGTCTTGGGTACGGAGATGATGGAGGCAGTGTTTTGGCAGGTTGAAATAGATGTTAGCTGGACCAAGGTGTTGAAAATATGTTGTTAGCTTCTTGGTCAGCTGGTGGACAGTCCCTCAGTACATGTTGATTTAAGTGGCACATGTGTTGATCAGAGAGTACTATAAACTATAATGTGAGCATTAACATGTTGCAGTAAATTATTTTTGTTATATTGTAATCCACCTTTATTTAAGCACACAGACTCAACGGCATCAGGGTGTAGTTTTTACACATGGGACAACCTCATGGAAATTTCATTCTATATTCCAACTGATTCACAATATGCCGTTCATTAAGTTGCATATTAATATCATTTGCACCTATTTAATCCAAATTCGATTAGCGTCCCCCTTCCTCTAAATTTGTTTTATTCTCACACGAGGGTTGGATGGGGTGCAGTGAGACTGTTTTGTTTTTTTTAACGGTAATATTTAGTTAAAAAAAAAAAAAAGGATTTCGGCTAACACTCAAATGTTTTGGATAGTCTATTAAAGTAGCACCGTTAGGTTTCTTCTATTCTGGCTATAGTTGTAGTTTTAGGTCTATAAAAACAATCATTTTGTCCACTATGCACACTCAATTTGAAACCACCCTCCAGAGTGAAAAAGTAAAATATGCTCTGTCGTTGTGTTTCGATATACACGTCCTGTACACGTTGACACATACATGTAGCAGTGCAAGGAAGTAAACATCCGACTACATTTGTTTCGGTCCTTCAAGCTGATCCAGCTGCTTCACTAACCAAGGAGTCCTTCCAACATTTTTCCAAACTTTCAGTTTTTTTCTTTTTGCTCCTAATTCCATTAAGCTTCTTTACTGGTTGTGTTGAACAAATCATGCAAATGATATCTCTCCTTCCTTGCTCATCTGCCAATAAACATGCTCTGCCATTAGATCATGTTCCTATTCGGTTTTCACATATACTGTTGTTAGCAGTTCTTTGTCATCTTGTTCTTGCAATCACTCCTAGTTTTAGAACATTTGATGCTACCAGCCAAAACTGGTGCTTTTGTATATGCGTGTGTCTGGACCTAGGGTACTCTAAGGGTCCCTTCTGACTGCGTGTGTGTGCGTGCGCGTGCGCGCGTGTCTTGCCAGTATCAACAAAAGTCACTTTGTGAGCAAGCTGAATTGGGATGCTTTAGCATCATAAACCAGGAATTTACAGCCACTCAGACAGAATGGGTCATTAAATGTGTGTGTGTTGTGTGTTGCTGTTTGTTTGTGTGAACCATTGCCAATGAACTCCGGGCATAAAAAAAAAGCCATTTGTTCCACTGTTACAGCTCATTTCATTTCATTATGTGTCCCTTCCCTTCTCTCTATTTAGTTACATTTCTGGTAGTTATGATCTCTCACATTGCTGTTACAATGCTAAAGTTTTGCTTGATCTTCTGCCTTTTACACTATTTGTGTCCTCCAGGCACGCAGGTAGATACGCGGGCATGATATTTTCTCTTCATTTGACTAATTGCAGTTGCTTTGGTGAACTTCCAGGATGTTCTGTTTTAGAATCTGCAGTATTCTTAGGGTTTAAAAAAAAATAAGGCAAGGCTTTATTTATTGAAAAGAAAGTTACTCATTTCATTCTCTCCTTTTATTCCTCCCTAATCTTTGAATATCTAGAAAAATAATTGTGATGACTCACCATGCCAAAATACTCACAGGCATGCATTAAGCATGTAAATAAAGCCCCAGAGAGTGTTTTTGTCCAACTTTAAGTAGATTTTTTTTAATGTTTGCATTTGGTCATCAGGCCCCACAATTGTTCACTGTGACTTTCCTCTGATTTCTTTCTGGCCGCCATAACTTCTTCGTCAACTCTCCGGGTGGACAAAGAACAATAATGGGTCTTATCAACCTTGCCGCTGACCTTAACATAGATTTGTGTTAAGCATTGTGACCAAGGTGTAACAGTAACGGCTTTAGCCAGCTGAGAGGGGTAAGTTTGGGGTCACAGACGTGGACATGTAGAGGAAAAACAATAAACCGACTCGGAGGGCCAGGGTTAAACTCCCCTTGAAACAACAGCCACCACATTAATGTTCTCTCTGTCAGCGTTAGAATTATTACCTTGAAAAAACAACAAAAAAAATGAAGTAATTGAAAATTTGACACTTTGACCTGATATGTTGCAGAGGTATTGCTTGCTATCTTTTTAGCTATTGTGTCACAAGTCAGTCAGATAATAGAAAGGTTCTGTATTTTTACGCGCAATAAAGTAACAATTCCATATTGTAAAGTCTGTATTTGTACACACCGTAAATTGTATTACTTTTGAGATACATTATTGCATATGTGAGATCATTTATGGCAAACAAGGGGTAGGACTCAATATGTCTTTTAATGTCTTTCTACTCAACATGTAAACTGCAATGAACTTTTGTAGAAATAATATTTCCCTTTCTTTCAGTTTTATTTATTTTATTTATATTTTTTAGTTTATATGTTACTTCATGAAAAAGCTGCACAACAATTCAGAGGACAAAGCGTTGCCTTGCATTATGTATTGAGAGACCGAAGCACACGTGGTTTATTTTTTGGGGGGCTGTTTTGTGTTTTTCTGTGATATCACCAAAGGTTACTGATAATGGTGAAGGGACGCAGTGTCATAATGACCAACAAACCGTAAATGGAAGTTATTGCAACATAAAAAAGGTGGTAAACACATCTCTACTTGAGCTGCTGGAGTGCAATAAGTCAACGTCAAAATTAATTATTGGGAAGAGACGTTTCACATGCCGTATAGTTTCTCAGTAGATTATTTGTCGTTTCATCAGAATTAACTGTGATTAATTGGCCTGTGATTAGTTGGCCTGTTTTCTATTTGGACCTCAGTTAATATTTTATTATTATTACTCTTTTTATCCTTCGCATTACAGCTTGCCTAAATAATTATTTTTAGTTAGGGAACCCTATTCAAGATCCAAGTTCTTGTTGAAAAGTTATTTCAAACGCATTCATAAACTACTGATTGACACTTCAGCTGTACCATATGTATTTGTTTGTCACTCCTCCTTGGCAGTCTCTTTTCTTTTTGGTCTGCTGTATCCTAAAGCATCAGACAAATCCAAGGCCAAGAAGAGACACTACGTTGACATTCTTTAGAAATGTTGGCACTCATGTCAGTGTTTTTTTATGACAAAAAAAAAAAAATCTTTTCATAAACCTTTGACAAACTGTAAAGGGTTGTTTACACAACAGTCTCCTGTGTGAGAGATTGACCATGCATGCATGCAGGATGTAAGCAAAAGCACGTTACATTTGGCACTCTAGCATGTTTTCTATCGCACATGCACAAAGAAACCCACAAACACATTTTTATTTATTTATTTTCACAAAACACCAATACACCAATGTAGATTCTGTCACACACCTCCACCTCCTCTGGCTGTGCACCACAGTGGCCTTCCTGATGTTTATCAAACCAATGTATGGGTAGTTTTCAGCTCCACTGGTCTGAACATATTATTCCATTTCCCTCTTTCCCACTGTTTAACACACAAACACACAAATGCATGTTAGACACACACACACACGCACACGCACACACAAACGACTCTTGCTCCCTCAGTCTCCAGGAGACCAGGAGGGCCTGTGCTCCCTGCAGTAAATCCAAAAGATTGATGTGTCTCCTTGGACAAAATGAGATTGTATGTCATTACAAGACATTACGCTACAGAACCCCCGAGTAACCGAATTAGCACCAGCATGTCACAGGAAAGCACACTTTGCGTACACACACGCACACACACACACACACGTTCACATAACAGATTGTGTCTCAGAGTATTTGAATATACCAGGTTTTTCATGTTTCCCTTCCAAGTGTTGAAATTTCCCCAGTGAACTGAATGTCGTAAACTTGTTAATTTGACATCAGCACTCCCTTGTCGAGTTAACTTCTGCAACTTTGGAAGTCACGATGGAATCGATAGTGGTGGTTGTCTACCTGTGTTCATCTTGAAGACTGACTATAATTTCTTACTTATTTCGGCCTAAGTGGTGAGTCGACAGCAGACAGTGAGACTCTGATAATTTTGATGGGTGGCTCTCCCAGAAGGGAATGAATTTTGTTGATGAATGTATGCCTCAACTTACATCCACAGGTGTGAAGGTATAAAGTAATATTCAGTGAATATAAAGCTGCTTACATAGCTTTTCTCCAATTTACCTTAGTAAAAGCGAACATCATCATTAGAGCCAGCTAATGTATTGATATCAAACTCAAGGCCTGTGGCCCACAAAGACAAATTTTGCATTGACTTTGTGTCATCACTAAAATTACAAATGTCTTCACTTTTAAAAACTAGAGACATTGCTAGCAATTTTTATTACCAATCGTCCTTTTAAAATATTTGAAAACTTGTTGCTGGTCTCTGATTTCAATACTAGTAATTCATCAGTTTGTTGTGTTGCTGATACTGTATGTTTATAGGAAAGCAATTCTCATCACATAAAGCCTAAACTCACTTGCCCTTTAAAAATAAAGAAACAAAAACTAAAATGTTTGCCTCTGTCATAACAGAGACACAGTAAATCACAGTAAATCACTTACTATTGTACTTCTGGTAACATATTTTGCCAATAATGTTACTATTCTGTAGTGGAAGCATACAAAAACCACGCTAATCTCAAAAAATGGTGCACAAAACCATTTTTGTCCTGTAACAATGACCTGACTGATCTAATAAAAACAGTCTCGAGGTCTGCCTACAGTCAAAACAAGAAGTTATGAAAACACTCAGAGGTCCCATGTTGACATGAGGTTGTGGTCTCACACACACATCTTGCGTGTGCTCTCAATCTACAAGCCAAAACAACAATCTAGACTTCTGTAGTTGGCAAATGTCTCTAAGATCATTTTGTGACCTTTAGTCAAATTAACAAGCCGTAGTTTCACTTGGTAGCGTGACGAAATTCACGTACAAAGGCTTGATTGAATAAATGGTTAGCTATGCTGTAGTTGACATGCACAAAACGCAGAAAGGCAGTTGACTCAGGATCCGTGCGTGTATACAGATTCAACAAAAGCAACAAAAACACCCACATTCTATTATGGGCAACTGTGAGGGAACCTTGTGAATGTTTATTTCTCAGCATTCATACCTTGACCAGAGATAGTTATTGGCAAAATAGAAAACAACTCAGCGGGGCCACATATTTTTATTATCTTATTAACCTCGTGGGTTTTGAACAAGCTTGCATATATTTCTGACGTATTAATGATGACTCCGTTAATGACCTCAATGGTAGGAACACTTTAATTAGTGGCCTTATATGCAAATTCTCCATGCAACAACCAGGCTCATGTCCTCTCGCAAGGATGATTTAAACTGCCAACCATTCTCAATATAATAATAATCCATTTTCCCACCATATGGCTTCATTGTTGAGTATGCAATATTCTTTGACTCCCGACTTTGACTTGGGGTGGCTAACTACTTGCAAAGCATGGCTTTGTTCGCCCATCGAAAGGCAGTTTAAGGTTCTGTTTGCTCATTGACCAACTCCGCCCTATCTCAGCGTGAATAATACATGCACTGAATAACCCTGCTTTACAATTGAAAGACTCGCCGATTTGCCCAGCAGCCTAAGCTTTGTTGCTACCGGTAATTGCATTCTCACACTGGCACGGTGCAAACCCCGTCAGCAGACTAAGACACACGCACACACGGCCCAATTGGTTTATGCATGGAGCAGTTTTCTAATTAATGTGCAAAACCTAAGTGCTTATCATTGAGAAAACCTTTTCCTGCTTAACTGTCTCCAAGTCTGTGTCTTTAAGATGCCGCACAAGGGAGTCCCTCTAAAGGAAACTGCGTGTGTGAGAATGTGTGTGCACATGTCAAGGGAGGTTTACAAATGTATAGAGAAACCACAGGGCTTTCTTTTTCAAGACTTGCAACACAATAGCGCTTTTAACACACACATATACACACACATTTGTGCACACACGAACCAGCCCCAGACACACTAGGGAGGAAGCCCCTCTCATTGTAACACATTGATGAACTACACAGTTGTGCTGCAGCTACCTCAGTGGTTTAATTAGCCAGTAGGAAACAGAAGGGCTATAGTGAGAAACAAAGGATGAAATCAAATTGTTAAGGCGGTAAACAATATACAAGCATTTACTTTTAGTGTCATTATGGAAGTTGACGGTGTTATAGCTTTAAAATTAAAACCGGCTCTCGCTTGGGTCCAAGAAACTTCACTTCATGGCAAGCATGGGTATTTTTATGGGGCATGCTGTGACACCGCTCCTCTGCTCCAACTTTTTTTGGGTGTCAGAGTGCTGACTAGTTGTCGCACATTGTTTGGTGTGATGGGGATGTCGAATCTGCTAATGCGTTGTCGTGATGTTGGACAAATGCCCACCAACAGCGCACTGACAATGTCACATGCACACATTCGGGGAATTGATACGCACGCACACACACAATTATGCAAACACACACGTACACACACACTGAAGCAAGTAGACCACTGTCTCTTGAGATTAATGTTGGTGTGATCCACTCAGCTGGGCCTGATCACATTAAGATGGATGGACCCCCTGGTGGTGGTGGCTGTGGTGAATGTCTGTGTGTGAGCGTTTGCGGAGTCCCATCTGTCTCTGTTTTCTCCACATCGGGGTTATGTGACCTAGCTGCCATCTTTAGTGCCCTCAACTGGGATAAGCAACGCATAGTGTGGCAGGGATAGACAGATTAAAACACAACTATTTTTCTCCTCAATTTCTTGCCTTTGGTGACATGCCTCTATGCTTGGAGTTTGTAGTTCTAAACGATTATTGATGCATTGATGGGTTAATCTCTTAACTGCTTCCTAGAGTTCTCTTTCCAACAATAAATTAGAAAATTGTGATTTAAATGAACTGTGGATTATGGGTTTTGGTTTATCTTCAGATGGTGGTGATGTTATTAAAATTAATCAAATCAAATGAAGAAACAGTCGCAAGCTAGTATTTTACTCTAGCAGTTGTGGCTCTGAGTTTATTTAACCTTAAATGACAGTAGTACAACTAATCTCAAATACTGCGTGGGATTCAGAAAGAAGAAAAAAATGAAGAATCGTTCAAATAATGGCAACACTTGTTTGAACCAAATATTTTTGTGTCTCTGAGTCCAAGGCCAGTTTATGTGAAGCCGTAGTACAATGCCTGTTATTTTGATTTTTCTCAGTAGCAGACAGAATAGTTTCCCCAAAATCTCACATTTACCATCATCACATTAGTTGGTTCAAATCACAGCCTTTTTCTGCTTATTGATCATTAACTAGTTGTTTTGTCAAGGCGATTTATTCCACATAAAAATGAATTAGAAAAAACTGAAATCTTTTCAATTTTTTGTATAAAGGGCACACAGTGAAACAACAGAGGCTTCTTTCACTGAGAAACTGGGCTGAGGTCAAACATTTGTCACAGTTTGATATTTTAGGGCATTTGGATGAAATGCTATTTTGCCATGCTCCAGCATATATTATAGCACATCAACAGTTTTTGCACTAAAAAATGTGTTTCATTGTTCCAAATTTATTATCTGACTTAAATTGATGAAATCCATAATATATATTTTTGTGTAGTCCTCCAAGTAAGTGCTTCATTGTAAATAAGCATACAGTAATATTTGTGTTATTTCAACATCCATTCACAAGACACAGGTGGTCCTTAAAAGGTGCACTTAAAAATATTTTAAGTGAGCCTTGAACTCCCAAAAGTATGGAAGATTTTTGAGCCAGAACTAACCACTACAAAGACTGCTCTTTCATTTGTTGTAATGGACCTAATCCTCTCTCTACCTACTTGTTCAGGTGCCTGAATGGATGTACCTATTGCAAGACAAAGCATGCCAGAGGAGACCTGGCCAGCTATCCCATAGAAGAGCTGCTTGAAAGAGCTCGACAGTCTTTCCAAGGTGAGTTACATATTTTTCACATATTTTCACATTGGTAATTGTTGATTTCAGTTCGCGTGTGGCCCTCCTATCATGCGGCAAAGGTTTTACTAACACATGTTGATGTTTTTTTTGTTCTTGCTTTGTGGGTCCATCCATTTGGCTTGATTTGATGCCAGATGAACAGCTGCTGTGCCCTGGCATCTGTTTCTTAAGTGTAGACTCCCAGCTTCCCTGCCGCACAGCAGGCGATGGTTCAAAAAGACCCCCAGGCGGGTCAGTCAAGGGCAAAGCTACCTATTGACATTACAGATCCTGATTTTAGTGGATTATTGTGAACAGTAGCTACAATGCCTTGTCAATCTGGCTTTTGCATATAAAGCTGCTTTTTTTTTTTTTTTGGAAGACTTACCACAATTATGGTACACGGGATTTTTTTGGGGTGGGGCAATACTGTATTTGATCAGAGGTAACAGATGTAAAGATCTGGCTCTAGTGCATTCCGATGTTTGATGGAGGTCAGGCCTTTATGTGCACAAGTCACAGAAAACATACTTGATTATGGCTTGACTTTTAGCCATTGACAAATGGATCCATAAAATTGGAAATATAAGATTCAGCTATAACTAAGGAGCATGCCCCAACTCTTGATTGATTCATTGATTAAATGGTTATCTAGCCATCTGTCCGTCCGTCTCTCCGACGAACCACCCAATCAATCCATCCATCCGCCTGTCTGTCCATTCATCCACCCATCCATCCACTCAACATGCTTATTCTGTAGAGTGTGGAAGGAGCCTGAACCCTATCCCAAGTGTCCTCATTGAATGATGACATATCAAGAACAAGAACTGTTCTCATTCAAATCGATACAAATGAGCAGTGAAAAGGCATGTTTTTGCTCTACGGGAGGAAGCCATGTACTGTACTGTGAATGACTAGCACAAGCAGAACACGCAAACTCTGCATATAATGGCCACAACCCATATTGGAACTTGAGACCTTTTTGCAGCCAACTACAGTATCCAGAACTCTTTAAAACAACTGCATGCACAATATTGCCCAAGGGTGGCCATTCAAGGGCGAATTCACCAGCTGGTGAGGCCTTGGTGTTGGCGTGTGCATGCATTCATATAAGATAGAAGACACTGCTGGTTGAAGAGCTCATGCCCTTTTCACTTTTTGCACAGTTGAGAGACACACGTAGCATTCTGGAAACAGTGTTTTTTAAGACTGTGTTGTACCTTGTTTTTTTGCTTGGAATTATATTCTCATTCTCCAAATGTTCACTTTTGTAGATGATTTTACAAATATTATTTTGTATTACAGTGTAATGTAACATGTTCAAGTTCAAGAGAAACACGTTTCATAAAACGCTAGGCAGGAAGCTTAGTTTGTCGGTGAGATTATGTATGACTGATCCGTTATAACAGGAAACATGATAGCAAGTGGCGGTTGTTGTTTTCAAAATACAAAAAGAGGAAGCTGAAGGTTGTGGCTCCCTTTAAAAAAAACAGTGGATGTACCATTGGCAAGATGTTTTTTTTTTTTTTTTTTTTAATGAGACCTTTAGGGCCACAACATACGATCCTCAGGATCTATAATTCATATGTAAATCCAAACATGAGATCATACTTAAAGGTTTCCTTTCATCCATGTGTCTCTGAAAATGGATTTAATTTTTTGCAACATGATTATTTCACACAAACACACTACAGACTGGCAAGTGTGATAAGCAGGTTTCTTTTTGGGCATAATTGCTCCTTGCACCCTTTAGCCATCTAATCAAAATGCTCCCTTTTAGAAATCTCTCTTTATTAAACATATCATGCACCACATTTATAAACCGAAGACCCTTTGTTCAGTTTGAAATTATATCATTGTTAAATGAAATGCCCCCTCTTTTTGCTTTGACTCTCACTTTAATTGCTATTCGTTTTCTATTTTGAACCAAATCGAAATGACCATAATAAAACCCACAATTGGATTTGCTATTTGATGGCAAATAGAAAAATGTAACGAGCAAATATGAATGGTATTTCTCATTGACCAGTCAGCCAGCTTTGGGAGTTGATTGGTTCATCTTGGGTAACTTTGAAAGGATTTATGAAATTTATTCAAATGCAATTTGAGGTAAATAACTCTCTTTCCTTGTGAAAGCCTTCAGCAATTCAATACCAACACTGTTTGCTTACCGACTCAATTTGCTAAATAGTACATTAGCTGAGGTGAGGTTTTTTTTTACAAGTACAGTCAACTGGATTTCATTTGTAGCCCATTGTTATTATTATTATTATTATTATTATTTACGTTAGGCATTCCATTAATTAAAATCCCTAAGCAACTACTCTTTTTGTGATATAATTTTATAAATATCTAAAGAGTTCCTTCAGTTGGAATGGCCAAAGCTGTTTCACCTACGAGTGAATTTAAGTTTATTGGGATACTTTGGCTTTTGTCTTAGCATTTTAAACTATCAGGCGGATGTCTCGACTATAGCACAGCATGACACTTCATAGACACAACAGCTATCACTCCTGCATGACATCTCATTAGTGTGTGACATGCATCCTAAAAATCACGACACCACTTGTGTTTCGAGCCAGTGTCATAATGCCATGACTTGCTAGCACCTAATATCTAAAACCTTCTGTTTGAGTGTTTAATTATTGGCATATTTTTACTGTATTTTGTTTCCATTTTGTTTTGATTCCCAATCTTTCTAATGGGTAAAATGAATTGCGAACCAATCAAAGGTCAAACAGCCTCCTGGCCTTTGCTGTCCAGTGACAACAAATGCCCAATGTGCCTACGTTTGATATTCCTCACTATGCCATTTCCACATGACTGAATGATCAGTTTCAAACAGCAAGAACGACACATTTATTCCATTGGCATCAGCTAGATGGCATTTGACAGATCGCCTCCGATAGATATGTGGGCAAGCTCACTGCTTAGCTGCAACATCTGTGACAGGTGTCAGCTCTTGTTTACCTCCGCCGCTGCTGTAACGTGACACTTGGGCAGACAGGGCTGCCAAGGTTTGCCAGGAACAATCCAGCATGGGTCAGTGGTTCCACCAGTTTTATTGGTAACGCCGAGTTTTTGATTAGTGGAGTAACCCGCCTGAAGTACACAAGGGTTATTTAACCTGTGAGTAGATCCAGTCATGATGTGGTTAAGGCTGAAAAGAGTGGCGAATTCATAGCACGGATTCTATAGACGTCAAAGACATGTTTTAACTGTGCTGGCAGTGAATGAGTTAATAATAGGATGAGCATATGGGTACAGTTTTGAAAAATGTGTCTTGTATTGATGTGTAGATGACAGATTGGAAAAATTTAAATATTGACACAGCAGCTGCATTGATCGTGGTTGAGTCACCACTATGTACGGCCTGTTTGAAATAACATGGAAATCTGCTGCGCTTGCTAAATAAATTCTGGCCAAAGTCGTTATCCTCTGGTAAAGCTCTCATGGATGAGCTAAAATTGATTTCTGGATAGAAGTGCTTGCAGACTGAGAAGCAGAAAAGTCTCCCCATGTGTGCTCGGCCACGCTCAGATATATAGTTTAGGCTCCAGCAACAGTTTTTCATTATGTGGCTCTTGTACAGCCACTGAATTCTCAACCACACACTCAGAGCTGAGTTCACATGTATACCACCCCGACTTGTAGAAACATTTCCTGACTTCTTTCTTTGCAAATCTTTGCAGCTTGATGTATTCAGAATGGAGACAATAGTGCACTTGGAGGAAATTTTCTCTCGAAAGAATAGAATCGGTTATAGTGAGTCCCAGACAAAAATGGTTAAAGATTCCAATTGGAGATTGACATATTGTATACATTGAAAGTTAAGATTGCAACGAGTTTGTGGAATTGAATGTTGATTAACATGCATATTCAACAAATTACGTATAAATAAATGCACTACTTCACTTTAGCCAGCAGAGACTTTGTTGATCAAGTCACAACTTTTGCATTCTAAAGAGCAAAGTGTTCTATACAAGAACGATGACATCATCAATGGGAAGTTGACTTCGATGCAGACTTCCTCTGTGGCACAACTTTTCCCAGCATTCTACTCGGTAGCACACGGGCATTGAGCGAGATCCTGTCATACCATGAAAACTTTGATTTAAAAAGTGACAATGAATTGATAAATTGGGGATGACCACGTGAAGAAAAAGAGTCAAATGATCATCTGTAATTTGAAAATTCCGGAAGTCCTGAATTAAAAACTTCACATGAAGTCCTGCATGAAATCTCCAACATATATTTTTCCCATTTCTATTTCTGTTGTATTTGTGCCGCCACATCCACACACAGCAGAACTCAACCCAATCTTAACTTTGTTTTAAAACGTTGTGTCCTCTCTCAAACTGTTCTCACAATACTCTGCGTCCAAACATTTGTCGCTACCATGATAGAAAGCCATACACACTTTACCCAGGCACTCTCTTGAGGCCCGATTTGGACACACGGCTGCAGTCTCACCTCTACCACAGCGTATTATGCATGGCCATGGTGCTTAATGTGTGTGCGTTTGTGTGTGTTTGTGAGCGTGTATGGTTAGTGTATTGTTAGTGCTAGAGCAAGGTGACATTTATTTTTTACTCCTCTGCTTTTGTTTACACAGTTTCATTTTAAAGTTCAGCCAAAGTATCGTTGTATTTGATTTGTTTCTCTCTGGATTCTTCTTTGACCTCCTTTCAATCGCTCCATAGGCTGGACAAAAAGGCAACAGAGGGTGGTGTTTGCGCGCGTGGCTTTGTGTGTCTGTGTGCGTGCCTGTCCTAGTGTGTGCATGTAGTGTGTTGTTCTGTGATTAAGTGCCAAGCTGGCAGCAGAGTGGAGTGAATAGGGGGCCCCTTTCACACAAAGAGAGCAAGGGATCGAGACAACACACACTTGCACACTTTGGCCCATGCCAGACTGCAGGCCACCAACTGCACACCTGGCATGCTACTATTATGTCACCAGTGTGTGCTTGTGTATATGTGCATATGCAATGTGTGTGAGTGTTATTGTGTGAGTGAAGCAGACGCCATCTGCTCTGTCCTCTGTGAACTTGTGTCCACACCTTTTTTTCTTTCCTCAGTCCTTTTTCCATAGTTAGTGGATTGTATTATGTTGTTCATGGTCCACCTACCTTTTAAACAACTTATTTTTTTCATTTTTCTTTTCGAAAGTGTAACTACAATATAGCTTTTTTTATGTACTGTAATATTAGATAAACTACCTTGTGAATTTCTCACTTCTTTTAAAATTAATGACATTTTTTATCAATTTTCTCGGCTTTTTATTGTCCTTCTAAAACAAGGGAGGGCATTGAGGCTGACTCCTCTGTGGGGGAGGGGAGAGCAGCTGCACATTCAGTCAATAGGTGGCAGTACAACACTTACGTTTAAGATCAGACCATGTGCTCAACCACCGAACTTATTTATTGTCTGTAAGGCCTTACACGCTTCGGAAGAGTCGGTTTGTGCCTGTTAAAATGTTTAACTCCTCTCAATCCTCTGACTCATATTTGGCTCTCCCCCATGATAGCACCACTGTGCATTTCCTATTCGCAAGATGTTAGGCATACAATTATGTTCAGATTTATATGGGATATCAACTTACTGCCAGTTTTTCCGTTGTTGTCAGTTTAAGAGCCTCAAATGGGTTTAAAAAGAGTAGTTGAATACCTTTCTTTTTTTTGCAGATTAGTTAAGTTTTGGTTGCATTTACATGTTAAAAAGAAAAAAAAAGGTTTCATGGCTATAGTGTAAGACTAAGTCAACAAATTGCATAACATTGTCATTTGATTACATCATGATAATGACGATGTACTGTCACATAGTCAATAGATGTGCAAAAACACACACATACACTTTGCACTGTACTGAATTCTATTATAATGATTTCTATATTTCATGCCACAATTTATTTTCCTTTCCTGTTTGCCAGCACGCCCTCCTACACTGCTTCACGGTCTTTCAGGCTTTATTCTCGTCATGTCACAAGATCGCCGATGTAATTTAATCTTGAACTTGAAATTTTATTCTCTTTTCAGCTTAGCTTTTTTCCCTCCCTTTTAGCTTTTTTTCCCCCCCTCCCTTTTGTCAGATGGTTTTATGTCCTCGGGCAACACAAGGAAGTTTTACACTCTGCCCTGACTGGTTCATACACAGTCACTCTCCTATTGAAGATAAGAGACTACACGACTACAAGGTTGTTTCCATAAACCCATTCATTGAGTCACACATGAGTGAAAAAAAAATGTACAAATGGCTCAAGTCCTCAACTTTGTGTGTGCTTTGAAGTTGAGACCTGCAGTTTGGCAGGCTGAAGAAGGAGAGATTAATTGGCCTGTTTAATCTACACAAGCCGTTGTCTGAACCCTTTCAGCCTTTTGGTCGTGTGTCACTAACCAAATCCTGATTGATACCTACGAGTTCTGCACTGTGGCACATATCTGTCCTTTGCATTTCTCTAATGCTTCAGATCAGAGGAGGTAGCTGATAGAAACCATTCATCTTCAGTCATTCACACAGAGAATTATTATTTGTCATTTTTTGGACTGCACTAATCAAAGTTGAAGTGCTTTAAAGAGGCAAAGTAGTCAAAAGCAGTGCACTCATTGCCAGCAGGCGCATAAACGACTCATTAAAGACTCGCTAATTACAAGTCGTAATAGGTTGTAACATTCAAAGAAATAACACATCTAAAGAAATACTGGGCTATGTGTTTAACCTGGCTTTAATAATTATTGTTTCAATATCTTTTTGGGGTTATTTTCTGACTGCAAACCAATATAAAAAAAAAAAAAAAAAAAGAGGGCATTCCAAAATTTTGGGTACCACTCAGCGATCACCACGTCTTGAGACTAGTGCACTGGGCAGTTGATAATAAAGAGATTGATTTGTTATTGCAGAGTAACATCATTCATTTAAAAAAAAAAAAAAAAAAAACCTGGACTATTTGATAAAGGAATGTGGGTAATTGGATGCTAACTTTAGCCTGAGTGATAACAGGGTATTGGCTTTGTCTTTCTCTTGGAACAATGCTTGTAAGAATTCAAATTCAGTGGAGCCGTTTGAAATCCACCGAAATCTGGGGTTGAAACTAAGCGCTGAAAATGTAGAGATGCCGCTCTGATTATTCAATACTGTCAAGGTGTCTTTGAGAAAAACATCATCCCCACGTTGTAGCTCTAAAGGTGCAGCCGCTTTCACTCTGACATCTCCTGATTAATTGGCATATTCTGTGTTGTACACTGGAAACTGAGTCCTTTTTTTATGTGCCCAGAATTCCCTCATCCCGACATCTGACACACCCACCGCCCCTAACCTGGAATTTTTATTGATTTATTTTCCAGCCCAAGTGTTAACATTGGTAAAAGAAACCTCACCCTAATGCTGTAGTGACGGCAATGCTCTACTTGAAAGACGTTGGCTAAAATACCCTAAGAGAACAATAAAGATGTAACCAAAGTGTTGAAAACCAAACGTGTTGGCAAGTAAAATGTCAACGCGTGAGCAGTGGCTGGGCAGTGTTTCATGGTGACATGTTCTTATGAAATGTTTGTGACAAAGGAATTCAGATAATATGGTTTTGCTCAATTGGGACATTATGCAACTTGTCCCACTTTGGCGATGTTTCTCTTTCCCTGCCTGAAACCATTCAGTCACTTCACTCCCACATTACACATAGTGATGATTCGATCCTCATGTGTTCCGTGTTTCTTTTTGCCCCTTTGCGCTGTCCCTGTTGATCATTACTGTCTCCCCTTTTGATCCTCCCTCACATTCTGTCTCTTAAGCATTCTCAGTTCTCTGTTTTGGTTCAAACCACACCACTGTTAGCAGTGCCTGGTGTCTTTGATCAACAAGTGAATTTTGTGTGATCGCTCTGCCTTAAATGTCTGATGCTCTGCCACGACTGGCTTATCTGCAACGAAGCGGAGCGATTAAAACTGTACTTTGGAAATATAGTTCATCACATTCTACCAGGCGCTTTTCTCATCAGCAAATCCCATACTGCAACATGAATAGGAGGTGCCAGAAGCAGAATGATGATATTGTCATTGTGGGATTAGAAACTGCAGTAGTATTTCCCTAAAGGGACCTTAGTGTAAAACCATTGTGTTATGTTTTAAGTGTAAGGCTTAGCTTTCGGAATTATTTTATAGTTTTTGAAAAAAAAAAAAAACAGGAGTCACATCACTTGGACACTGAACTGTTTGCACACTTTTGACATTTACCCTAGTGTAGCAGTGAAAACAAGACATATCAAAATGCATAATAACAAAGGCTCACTTGTACGGATACAGATGAAACCCATTTGCTTGCTTCAGGAATCAGAGTTGATGTCTTCAAGCATTTCATAGAGATGACTTTGGTCTGTGCTTCTGTTATCACTGCAACACTCTGGTCCCCTTGTGAGTGTGTATGCATTCTTGCGTGTTCGTGTGTGCCCTCCCCATGATGTATATTTTGATATCATCGAGGGGATTTTTTCACACTCCCTGCAGGAATCAGTTCTCACAGAGTGGGCCACCCATGGCCACAGCCCCGAGCCCCTAGTGGTGGGTGTCACGAATGGGCTACGGGGGGGACAGCTTTTGCACTCACTCATACCCACAAAGACAATTGCTCCGAGAAATGTTTGGAAATGCTGCATAGTGCAAACTGTTGCATATGTCCTCCAGTAATGTTCCCTTCCACTCTTTTAACTCTGTTGCTCTCTTTGGTTGCTTCAGGTTGCAAATGGCTTCATTGCCCTTGCCTGACTGGTAGTAAGTGTGTAAATGTTTCTTCCACTACTCAAGCGACTAACTATTTCATAAAATGTTAAGGAACCATTTGAAAGAGGGATCATCAAAATGCAATATTTTTGTGCAGCAGCAGATGACAAACAAATAAATACCTAAATAAATAAATAAAATGAATTAATTAATGAATGAACGAATGAATAAATAAAGTGATAACAATAATAAATGAAAACATGTATTAATGGAAAATGAGAAACATTTAGAATGTTTTGGGGGCTTCCAAGTTGGGTACATGTCTGTACATGTCAGGACATGTTTGGACAGGAATCTGTGTCAGCCTGCCCTGCAGTCTGATCAGCTTGTGTTGAAGTCTGTGCAACAAGGTTGCGAATTACAGTTTCTGAGGATTTTTTTTTATTTTTAGGGAAATTAAGCATTTAATTTATTTTTTTGTGTTTACGAGTAAATCGGCACAAATGCGTTCTTGGCCCTTTTTGGCATCAGCTGCCCTCCGAATGTAATGGAACACTAAGCCTAATTGGTTGACTGAAGATATTTGGATTTGATATTAAAATATATGGGATGACATACAGCCTTTAAATGAACATTGCATATGAATTTGATAGACACCATAAAATTATTGTTTTTAATGAAATTTTAACATTTTGGTTAGCAAAATGATTGGCACATATCGACTCAAAAACAAGTAGCATTTAGTTTCAAATCCTTTGCTTGAATAACTGCATCATCACAATGCAAAATTGTGACTTAGTATACTCCAGTGCGACTTATATATGTATTTTTCTTCTTTATTATGCATTTTATGGCTGGTGCAACTTGTACTCTGAAGCAACTTATAGTCCGGAAAATACAGTAGTTTTTGTTTATCAAGAAAACACTTTCATTTTTATTTAATTTTAAATTTCAACAAACAAATGTTTCAAGCAAAAAGCAAATATTTTTTCTCTCAGGTTCACAGTTGTTGTTTTTTTCTTTGTGAGAAACTGGTTCTTCCTGAAACCTCATTCTTTGTGTCACATTAAATTGTAGCTTCTTCAACTTTTAAGGTGCTAATGTGGGCACACATTTGTGCAAATTGTAACAATGTATGCCTAAGAGAGGCCAGAAATGAAAATCATGTGCTGCAATTACTTTCTGCAGTTTAGTGTAATTTTGCTGCATGCGTGTTTATGCTTTCACATTTGGGACTGTGCTGACATGTCTGGCTTGCTCTCAACCACCAGTAAATGTCACTTCAGGTTTTCGGCTGAAGAAGCTGTTGAGTGTTTTTGCCTGACAAGATGGCCTCTCCTGGCATCTGTCATGCCGGAGAAAAGCCTTCTCTTTGATTCCCTCTGACCCCCATTGCGTGTGTAGGTTAGGGGGAAGACTCTCCCATGCTGATGAAGTGTGTGAACGTGTTTGTGTGCGTGTGTGTGTATGTATGTGTGCATGCTTGCGTGTGCGGGCACACTCTTAAGTTGTCTCTGTGGGGATCCCTCACAAATACATACTCATGGATAAAAAGTAATCTTACTTTATAGTTTATTGCACGACCTGGAAACATGGCAGCTGTCAATCATAAGCCTTGACGTGGGGATGTTTGTGTTGTGAGCGGACCATTTTTGTCGTTATTGCCGTCATTATTGTTGTTGACATGGCAGTTGTGCCCATGGTTCCCTCATCCTTCCCCCTGGCTGCTTAACTCCTCTATCTTGTTTTCGCTATTTTATCTGTTGTCTGTCTCTTCACTCTCTCTCCATCTCAAAGCAAGGCAAGTTGCCCCACAGAGGGAGTTTTCCCTTGCATCCGTCGCCAAGTGCTTGCTCATGTCAGGTTCTTTTGATTTTCTTGCATACGAATATATAAACAGCAACTCTTCTGTTTTTTTTTTCTTTTCTGTTTGTGTGCTTCTTATAATACTGTTTCTAGCAATATTAAACTTGCGCAACAACCCTTATCTATTAAGTCATTAGCCCTGGGCAATAATAAAGAATGTAATGCATGTTTAAAAAATACTAACATTTACATACACATTATATTTACATTATTAAATTTATGTAAATATCAATCCTACAAATTAACATGTGCACACTGTTGTTATAAATGCAGTTTTTTATAATTTAATGCAGTTATACAAGCCACATTGTTGTAGTGACCAATGAGAGAAAAAAAACACACAAGGTTGCAAGTGAACTTCATCAGAGTTTGCCACAGTAACTCATTTTACATACACACAGACACACGCCGACTAAGCGAATTAACAAACACAAACATGATGCCTGCCGGTGGTCATGAATAAATTAGCATAAATACTGACCAAACATATTATTATTTATCAAATTAGTCTCTGTACAAGCTCACAGGCCAGTGCGCACACACACCCTTACACAATATGAACAGAAATTAGGTCGACAGCCTTGAATTAAAGTTAAACCTTATTACGTCTGATTAAGCATAATAGCAAGTGTGTGTGTGTGTGTGTGTGTGTGTGTGTGTCTGTTGCCTTGACTTCTTTGACAGCAGATATGAACTATTACAACCTCAATAGCTTTTTAATAGGAAGTCATTTCCATATGTTATGTGAGTGTGGGTGTGTACGTGGTTGCTCCCAGTTGCTTCCTGTTCTCTGAGCTCTGTGAACCGAGATGTGATCTGCCCCCTACAGCTTCCTTTGACTCTTAGACCCTCTGACACTCGCTGTGTCTCAGCCTCTCCGTCTTCTTATCCATGAGCCCTGTCGACATTCGTCCCCCCCCTTTGGCTTCAATTCATGCGCTTTTAATGACGCATTGTACATGTTCATTATCCTGATAGACTGACATTGAGGTCAAGTGTGGATGATTCCTGTATGATGGATAACCCTTTCTATAGACTTTGTAATTTACAGTTATGTACAAGAGAAAATAATCACTCAAATGTTAAAATGTTTTAATTAGCCTTGGAAGAATGTACTGATTAAAAAGGTTGTTTAGGGTTTCTTTTAATCTTATAAACTTCAGAAAGGATCCCAAACCACCCTAGACTCAATTCGGTGTTTGTGCGTTCAATCACTTTGTCATCTGAGCTAGCTTTTCTGTTGTTTTGGGTGGCTTCCCTTACTGGTGTGCAAACAAAATATACAGCGGTGTAAGTGTGCTGATTGCTGAGAAGCATCTTGTACGCACATGTACACAAACGCATAACATATGTACAAACTATGCATACATTAGAGTTTTAAAATTTGGATACTCCATGGGTTGTTCCAACAGTTATACGTTTTCCTTTTTTTTTTTTTTTTTTTAGTCTTTGGTGGCTTCACTCTAATATCATCTTTCTGCTGGACATTTGTTCTAATGCAAAAGCAGGTAACTGGTTATCTTTGCACCCATTGTGTGGTATTAACATTAATCAAGGACTTAATATGGGCCAAAATTAGTCTCTTCCTTCAATTCTGATGAAGGCACGTGTTGAAGTTCAGAGATTAAATGCCATTTTATAGAAAACTGAGATTTCTTGTTATTACCTTTTGTGCTTCTGGTCCATTAAATAAAATTTAAAAAGGGTATCTGCCACTGCACGTTTAAGGTGATTTTTTTTTTTTTTTTTTAGATGAAACATCAGTGAACAATTGGCAATTTACTCAACTATTCTTCTCTGTCCATCACCTCAGAATTTCTCCACTCCCAAGTTCACAGCAAATACTCATAGCTTGGAGCACTTCTGTCAAGCGCTGTACTTGTCCCTACAGATCCACTTTCCTCTTATGTAGCCGTCCATCTGCTTGGGAAAACTTCACAAGATACTTCTGTCTTGACACACTCAGAGAAAAGATGAAAGGGAGGATGTAACATCTCTTCCAGTCGACCCTATACATTCATATACACACCCGCAAATATAAGTATATCCACCAGCACACACACACACATGCACAAACGTAGAACTGAGAGCCCCTTTGCCAATTACTTCTGATATAGCCATACAATATGTCTGACCCATATATTATATGGCACATTTTCCCCTCACATACATTGCATGCAACGACCATGCTCACAAACACACCAGTAGAAGCTTTGATGTATCCAGGCACTTTATCTCATGTGCAGAAGGTCATGCCTGTAGTTTGGAAACTCTGGAAAAGTAGGTTAAAGCTGACACGTGTTGTTTAAAGGATTGTGTTGGCTCTTCATTAAACTTGCTCACATCCATGTATATGTGTGTGTGTGTGTGTGTCCATTTGTGTACGTGCATACATGCATCTTTTTTAATGTAAACATGCCTGGGAGGGGATATTTGCATAATACAAAGTGCGTGTTGGTTTAATCCACGAGGATGATGCTACCTGCCAGGCTGCCCACGCTCCACATCAACACTTGTTACTCTAAATTAAGCCGTTTACTTATGCCCGCTGAACTCTGTCTGTGTGTGTGTGGCATTTTTTCATGCGTGTTGAAATGTATGGAAATAGGAGTGGTATGGGACTAATCACGTTTATGTTTATCTTTTTACATGAAGCTTCATTATATGCATGCAAAGGCTACTGCATAGCATCCTTTATTTTAATAAAGAAGCAAACTGTGTAAGAATATGGTTACAAACCAACAATAATAGTTCTCCTCTTAAATGGCATCAAGTTCAGGTTGATTTGTGGTCCAAACAGTAATGATATAGCATCAAATAATTAGGGAAAATTGATTTATCATATGTTGGGATGACGTTATGTCACAAGAATTATATTGATGTCAGGCAGCCGCACATAAATCAAAAAGCACTTGCGCATACAGTACAGTTAATATTGACAATGACGAATGGTCACTGCTGTAGCATGCACACTGTCAGACGTACTCTTCCTTCCAGTTGCTCAACTTGCTGTTGTTGACATCTGGCGTCAAATTAGTCTCTTTCCCGAAGTGGGTGGAGAGGTTTACTGCAAAGGCACAAGACAGCCATGGGGGGCTTGACTGTTGGATGGGGGTGGGACCAAAGTAATTGAAGGTCATACAGGCCTTTAAGTCATGGCAGCACAGTGCAAGAATTATTGCCTGCTTATGTATGAGATGTGTGTTCTCTTCATATGTGATTACAAAAATGAATCATATAATTACAAAATTCCTTGTCCATATTCATGTTGGTGTCTCTGACCAGTAGCTACTGCAAATAGACATTTTCACTTTTTCGTAGTACATCAGAACTTGTACAATTGAACATCCTAAATGTCGTGATCGTAACCATGGAGAGTCATCTGCCTGAATCCCCTTCATAGTGATATTCATGAACAATTATCCCCTTCTTTAAGTTCACTTTCCATGTTCTTGTTATTTATTGTGATGAGAAGCTATAGATCTGAACATAACACAACGGTGCATGCTATTGACGCGGTATTCTTTCTTTAGCTTTGTGTTGTTTCTTTGTGAATTGCTGTGAGTTAACAAGCCGAAGATACACTTGGGGGAGCGTATCGATCCTTGTGCTATGTTTATCCTCTTCTCTCTTTGTGCCAGGCAGATGTGTGTTTGTGCATATTTATATTCTGTCTAATTATCATCTCCATGGGAATCGACTCGGAGAGTTGACTCGGGTCAAATCAAGGGAAACGAGTCGCGGTTGAGGCTTATTTAAATCATTTAAAAGGGAGTGTTCACTGAGTGGTGCATATGCCACCTATTTAAAATGGTTTCAGTAAAAATAAAAGTCCAAAACTAACCTGGGCTGTTCTTGGTGTGTTTGACCTCCATATCCTTTCCATTTAAAATGCTTTAAACTACAAATACAAGATTTAGACCATACTGTACAAGCTGTTAGATCACTTAAGCTAATATTCTCAAAGGGATCTATCCAAGCTGTTATTGCTGTTCATGAGGTCATGCACTTTCTTACTGGTTGCGTGAGTGCTAATGTTTATTAGATTATAGATTATAATGCACATGAAGCTGATCCTGTTAGACTGTATCAAATCCTTGTTTTCCATGACACAAAGAAACACACAGCTAAGCATTTTTTAAGCCCTTGTGATGTGTGATGAGGGCGTGAGTGTTTAAAGTGTAAACATTTACCAGCGTGTAGACCACAGATTTGTTTATATGGACAGTCCACTGACAGAAACCTAAAAAAAAAATGATCGAAACATTTTTTTCTTTTCCTCTTCTACTGTCAAGCTCACTCACATGCTGCATACTGGATGTTTTGTAACATTTAAAGCAATTGGTTGATTTGTGACTGGGAAAATCGGGTTTTACTGCAGTTTAATGAGATCATTTTCATGCTCATGTAATTTACAATCTGTTAAAAACTTCTAAGCCAGTGGCAGTATCCAGTTGATCCTTCTAAAAAAATATGACCTTTAATATATCAAATAAATATTAGAAGAAAATTAAGCATATGGAAGAGGAAGTAACCTGTGGAAAATCAAATTATTCTCTAATGTACAATAATGACAATTCTCTTTACAGAGATGCCAACACCCTTTACGTGTTCTTTTTTTTTTTTTTCATTGGCATTTGATACGTTAATTGTTGACAGACTATATAGCCATAGCCGTTTAATGTGTGTATGTATGTTCAGATCATGCTCTTTAATTTGATTAGATTTTGCAGGTGTGCTTACATGATTTCATGCTGTTTGTATGCTATAGGTATGGGTGGTCACAGCTTCAGGCCTCTGCACAGCTGTTTCCTCTGGTATTGTGTATTATTCTTTGTGTCTGTACTTCTCTTTGGCAGCTAAGACTGCTCATACCCTAAACAAAGTGGGTCCTGCTCTTTAGCCCACATAGGTTACCGCCAGTCCCTTGTCTCCTTTCATCTTCCGTTGTTTTGCGGTCCTTACGAGGCTGTGCCAAAGTTAACTGAATGGCAATTGTGTGCAGGAAAAGTTCTTCTGCCTTGGCCCTTGTTTACATTTGTTGAGTTACTGAAATAAAATGGTTAGGCTTGAGGGTTTTGTTTCATGAACATGCACATACGAGGTTTGCAGCAACATTTTGACCACAATTCAAAAGTTGTATAAGATTCAGACTTTTTCAGCAAAGTCTACTTTTACCTCTCCACTTTTTAGTGTAGTTTGCATGGCAATGCTACATTCTCTAGTGTAGTTTGCATGGCATTACGATCCATCAATTATTTTTAAAGTGAGATTGCTACTACTGGTTTTCATGTATTTGCCCATTACCACCATTTCAGGTAATCAAAGTGCTTTGAGATTGTTGACATGGGTTCATTTTCATTACAACTATTTAACTATTGTTTCCATGTAAAGATTCTTGGTTTACCATTTTGTAGTTCTTGTAGTGAACCCCAGGAGGTTGAATGCAAGATAAAAAGTTAATTTTAATTCAGGATGTCATATTTTCCATTAATATGCCTTAGAATGGAATTTCTGATACAATTTGCGGCCCCTCATTTTGCTGCACAAATTGAAAGCAGAGGAAACAGCTGTGTATGTTTTAGTGCACAGATGAGGGAGACCAAGCTAACATTTCCGACTCAACGCTCACATCTTTTGCCAGCGGTAACCCGATTGACGTGATAATACAAACAAGCCTACTGATCAAGCAGAGGCTGCAATCAACTGGGCAGGTCATTGGGTGTATTGGGACCCCTGCAATGTGGCCTCTTTCCCGAAAACATAATTAGCAGAGGACCATGAACATTTTAATATCAGACAATAATATCCAGGCTTAATGGCTTGGCAGAAGCATGTGCGTAGTGACTAGAATTTTGTTTTGAAAAGGACAAAATTAGCTCCCTGCTGCATTTACAGCAGGTCTAGTTCTTTCTAAAGCATGTGGCTTGCAATTAACTAGGACAGAGCTTTGACACAAAATGTGATGTCTTTTTTGTGGCAGCTACAGGAATACATCAATCATGCATGATGCAAGCAAAGGCAAGAGCGTGGCTTTTTTGAGTCCATACAAAGTAACATTAGCTGATGTGAATTCGCCCATTGTTTAAATAAAGAAACAAACAAAAATAAGAAATCCGCAGCAATTAATTGCCAAGACACTGCTCACATATAAAACACGCATGCGCAATCCACCACTAGTTTTAATCTTATGTTTTACTCCACATTGGTTGTTGCTGACGTCATTTTATCCTTAATTAACCTTCACCTCCACTATCTGCAAAATGGTATACTTAAAAAAGTCCCCGTTTACTTCCTCAAATTTCAAATTAATAACTTAAGATAGCGATTAGGTGAATTTAATGAACCAAGCCATTCTGATTGTTGGTCCAAGGTGAACTGTCTTTAATTAATTGCATACAGAAGCAAATCTTCCCACTATCCCGTTGTTTTTTTTTTTAGTGTGTGCACGTGTGTGCATGTGTGTGTTTTGCTCAGTACTTGATCATGCGTGATTGATGGATGTGTTTGTAGATGTAGCTGTCCTGCAAAAACCATTAGTGCATCCTATTGTCAATGATGATGAGCCTTTGAAAACCCTCTTAATCTGGACAATTATCATTTTTAATTTTTGTGGTTCCCTGCACACCTTTAAATATGCTTTTACTCCTTTAAGTGTTCCACACTCACACGCATCCAATTAGCCACACCATTTCTCCTCTCTGAATGACCACATGCATCTTTCCGTCCGACTCCACTTGGCTAATGGGGATGACAGTTGTGTGTTTGTGAGTGTGTACCACTGCCTCCCTGCAAGTGCAAATGCATTTAGATTTGCCTGCATGATCCGGGATATGTCGTAACACATAGCTTAAGCAGACAATCAACTATTTCCAGACCTGCAGCCTAATGACAGTTAGCTCATTAAGCTGTAGTAGTCAGCGATGCTCTAATTTAGCACGAAGCAGGATAAATCTCCTCTTGCTGTAGATGACCTTCACTTTACGAGAATCATGTTTATAAGGTGGTTATTTTAATTATTGTGAGTGACTGTGATGGCCTTGCAGCAAAGAATCAATGACAAGGAAAGTCTTATCAGCAATTAAAGGGACTGGTGTGATTTTTGATTAGCATTTTGGACTATAATTGTGCATAAAACTGACTACTGAATGTCAAATGTAGCCTTTTTTTCTCCCCCTCCTCAGTAACGTTTCAGTTGTCTGTACTCCAAACTGAATTTAAGTCTTATTTTTCTGTTGACCGAGGACATTTGAGTTTTACAGCAAAAAAATGCATGTGTTGTATTAATGCATATATTAATTAGCTTGTTCCAGAAGAAGGCATTCTGCTCAAGCCTTGATTTAACCTCCGTGGAGTTTCACGTAGCTGAGTTTGAGTTCATGAGCAGAACCTTTTCAAAGCTTAAGCTTTTCCTCCTTCACTTTGATAAATTCAATTTAGTATCATCTATCCAAAATACTTTATCGCACAATTCTTAAGGGCTGTTTTGTCCTTTTTGGCTAATGTCTGCCTGTAATTGCTTAACTTCTTTTTATGAGTCGTTTGTAACTTTGGGTGGAGCAACAGTAGTCTATTTTTTTTCCATTAAGTCTTCTGTGAAAAATAGACTGCACCTCCATCACTCCTATTGGCTATGGCCAACATTTGCGCAGTGGCTCTGATTTATTTTCCATTTTCTCTCAGCTTCACAATTGCTTATTTTCCCACCAACCGGCAGCTCTCTTAACCAAATAAATGCAGACCTCTGCAACGAAATGGAAAATCTGAAACAGACCATTGCCATTTGGTGATATTTATTATTTGAAACATCAATGTATTACAACACATCTGGGCAACAAAGCACACCTGTATGTCAATAATATGTTCAAATACTTTTACTCACATGAAAAATTATTAAGACTTATGTTATTATTATTTGGCAACTGTTTGAGACTCTTTCTTGTTATTAAGGCCTTCATAAATAAAATTGAGTTAGTTGTAAATTTTATTTAGATTGACATTATATGTTAATTTTTCTTTAGTTGCTAAATTTGAAGAAAAAAAAGCTGCTGTTTTTAATCATCCTCTTTTGTATAAAATTGTGAAAGCTCCCCTTTTCAAGCATGTTCCTATTGCAGACACAGGTCTGAAATAAGGTGATATGAAATCCAATTAATAATAAAAACGATCCTCCAGGGTTCCTTCTCGTAGCAAAGAAAGTCCTCTTGTGTATTGCATGCTAGTTACCACAATAAGGTTGTGTTATATGTATTTACCGTGGCAATGTATTGTTCGTGCACAAGTGAAATTAAAGCTGCGTCTCAAGCTGCACAGTTCAGTTCTGCTTGCCGGTTTACAGTTTACAACGATTCATCTTGAGCTGGCTTGTATTTCTACCGCGGGCTACGTACTATGTAGCCGTCTTCATAGCAGGAGGACAACATGCAGCTTGCCAATGACTTAACTAAAGATGACGTGACACGGTACAAGGCGGATATTATCTGTATACTGAACAATGAACATGATCTTAATTCCTCTTCGAGTGTGTGTGTGTGTGTGTCAGCTAATTAGGGAATGGCAGTTTGTTGAGCTGATGTAGGGTGAGCCTGCAACCCTCGACAAATGGGTGCCGCAATAATTTAGGATCCTTTACAAAAGACGCACAATATTTACACTACACTTAACTGTATTGAATCACATTGTTCAATGGAAAAGGGTCTTTTGTTCACGTCTGCAATATTTTCTTGTTTTTATGTCTGTTTAGAGGGAGTATGTGAAGTCTGGCTGACCAGCGAAGACACTGGAGCTTATGGCCGAGACATTGGGACTGACCTGCCCACTCTACTGTGGAGGCTGGTTGAGGAGATTCCTGAAGGGGCTATGCTTAGGCTCGGGATGACCAACCCTCCTTACATCCTGGAACACCTTGAGGTACATAAAACCACAAACATTCGTGTTAATTCATGGCAAGGGTACCAGGAGATGTTGTCAGAACGTGTCTTTGGAAAAAACAAATACTAATAATGATAATAGAGCTGAGTGTAGAGATTTTTTTTTATTTTTTTTTGTTTTGTGGTGTCCCTGTGGCATTTTGTTATCGCTTCTAGTGGACAAATATTGCTTTGTCTAGATTTAATAAACTAAATGCCTTTCTATTTTGCTTAGCAAGCAGTATGGCTGCAAACCTCCATTCATTAGTGCAGTTCATTCTCCTCTCTCACTAATGAGTCAATTAAGGACCATTGTGTCCTCTTTAGTAGTCTCATTTTATCAGTCATTATTGCCTTGCCTAATGGAACAATGGACATTGTTATGCCCTCTTCCTCTCTCTGTTCAGGCTGCTCTTTGCCATGCGTCTTGTCAGTCTGACTTACTATCATTGAAATCTCCCAGTTTTTATCCTATCTTGGTGTGTTTTTTTCTGCATCTATTGTCTCAGTCAGTGGTAACAGTAGATGAAGTCACAATATTCAATAGGAAATAGACTTACTAACCCAGACAACAAATTGTTTTTGGGGAGGCAGGATCAGAAATTAATACATATTTAAGGAATGTGGAGGATAGATTAACATGTGACTCTTATTTGTTGGAATAATTTGAATGACTCAAGATTGATAATTACTATAAATCAATAATGCATGATGTGGTCAAACAATAATTCCATTATTTTATATGAATTTGTTCAGTGGTCAGTAACATCTAGACATTATTACTCAACAATTTAAAGTATGTTCTCCATCCAAAAACGGTAACTGGATGTGGCTGTGCTGGATCCTATCTCAGTTGATTCTGAGCAAGAAGCAGGGTACATCCAGGCCACTGTTCTGCTGGTATTGTTACTATTTATTTCAAATTGCTAGCTGTTCCTCATGATAATTTTATAAATTAAATCTACTTATAAATGATTATTTCCAGTTTTAGTAAAATGCAACTTTAAAAATTATTTTGAAATGATTAAGCTGATTGTCATCCTTGTAGCATTCTTTTCTACTTTGTGTATTCTGTTTGGGCTACGATGACCAAAATTGCATTTCTCTTAAGATGTTATGATAGTGTTTTCTGCACAGGTTTACTTTTCCAGGGTCCCCCACCATATTTAGCCTATGAATATGTGATTGCTCATTTCTGAGAAGCAATTGTGCTTATCTTTTTGAAATTACGATCAATCTCTGAGGAAATTTATTTGGAAATGTTGAAGCGAAAATTAAAAAGGGAGAAAGAGATTACATGGAGGACTCAAACGGAGTTCTAACCTAGAAAAGAAAGACAAACTTGTAAAGTTGACACCCTACACTATATGCATTTGAATCAAACAATTAAGACTGATTGGCTATCATAAACTAAAATGAGGACAGAACTACAGGAAAATGGGGATGAAGGCCCGGGGATAGATTTGAGGGGTAAAGAGGAGTGAGAACAGAGCTGTGGGATGTAGCAGTGGTGGTTGTAATTAACCAGGGGTTAATGGAGGTGGCTAATTGTCCCCCACATGTATAGGTAGGGTTTCTGCTTGGCTACATTACAATTAAAAACCACCCTCCTAATGATAGGGAATAACAATTAACTGATAATTAGAAATATGCTCGGATGACACACTATCTTAGTCTCTCTGTGTGTATTTTAATAATCATTTCATATGCTCGCAACCCGTTTATTGTTACTGTCCGTGCATCACATTGAATTATATCTTTTTTCGTTTAATTCCTCAGCCAATTAACCTAAATAGAAAAAAGATAAGCGTCATCATCTTCAACTTATCTTTGTCTTTTGTTGCTCTTGTCCCCCATTTACCCTTTCTTCACTCAACTTCCACCCACACTTCACTTCTTGATTTGTTTCCTATCCACTTCCACAACCCTCTTTGCTGACCTACTTGTAAACGCCACGTTGATGACTATTTATTGGCACCAATGTCAACTTTTTGCTGAATTATATTTTTTGTTTGCTCCTTTTGAGCTTGCAGCAACCATAAACTATAAGGTTGCTAATTGGCGTAAAAAGTAAACCTGATAAAGATCCTTCTTTTTAATTTCAAGGGAATATTAACCTCTCAAACGTAGCCAGATTAGTATGTCATTATTTGGTCGATATCGCCTATGTATCCAGTATTCTACTATTTCTATATTTTATTTCATTTATTTATTTGTTTGTTCATTTATTCATTCATTCATGCATTCATTCATTCTACATCACATTGCACATCCCTTTGGAAGCAGCTTTCTGTAATATGGCCAAGTGAAATATACACAACACAATGAGCTGATTTCTCATCTTTATGACAGACTTGCATCCTCTCTCCCACTTAACTGTTTCCTGTAAAATTAATAAAAACATCAAATTTTCCTACCTTTAAATTTGTACATTTCTTCTAATTGCGACAGTTTGTCCACTTTCTACATGACAGTGGTAATCACAGCAATAAGACCGGTTTGATGATAAAGACCAAAAGTCGATGTAGTCATCACATAGAGTGATGTCCAAATTACAGCCTGCTCCCTTTTCATTTTAAAAAGAACAGCGCTTATACTGCGAAACAGCATCATAGTAAATGGCCGTGATTGAAACTGAAAATGTTAAGTAACCTCTTCTCTTCCTTTGAAAAGTTCACCCCTCCAAGCACACTCGCTCACATTATTCTCTGCCTTGTCTCCGCCTGACACCCAAGAACATGCAATTTCCTCTCATGTGCTGCCTTTTTCTTCTCTCTCTTTTTTTTTTTCCTCCTGTCAGACATCCTCGGTACCATTTGCTGATTGGAGCAGTTACAGGCAGAGTCGCCTCTCTTGGTCCTCTGCTCTCTGACGTTTTAGTTGATTGCATTCAGCAATCAGTATTTTCCTTTTTTCGTTTTAAGTAAAATGCCACATTTTTGTTCCTCGTTTTCTTCCATTTTGACACTTTCAGATTTTTTTTTTGCCATTCATCCAGGTGTCCATTGAGCCACCTGATAATGAATTGCTAAATGGCTGTCAAAGGTGCACCAGATTATCCTTTGATCGTGTAAGGTGTCTGTGCACGCATGCACACGATGCTACCTGTGCGGCTGCTTTTGCAAGCCCCGCGTGTGATTGAATTGAGCATGGTAGCAGCAAATGAGGTGTGAAAGTAGCCTCGTACGTTGCAGCAATCAGCCAGGCTGAGATGAATGAAATTGCTCTTGTCCATTAAACATCCTCCTCAAAGATCCTCGGAGTTTGACCAGAGAGCTATTAGATATGCTGTTCACACATTCCACACATAGTGCTATGCAGTAGTGGGCTCATAAATGACCATACAAGCTCGGAGGAATTTACTTTACATTTTCTGCTTTATTCTAACAGAAATCTCGCAGTCCCATATGCCATGACATGGACTTTTAAAATGTTAAAATTCCAATGAGATAGTAAGTCTCACACATGTGAACAAATACGGAATAATTCCCCACACCCATTTTTCACCTTCACACCGAGACTTGCACACAAGCAAACTACACTTAGATGCCAACACTTCACGACCATTTTCGTTTTAATGAACCCTTTGGGGGCCTCTTCACATTAGCGGCTTAATGTTGCATTGTGTGAGGGACCGCCACACCAAATGAAGCCCCCACAGTCAAACTGTTCTCATACGTCTCGAAAATTATGACCTCTGGCTTCTTTCATAGTCCTTTGTTTTCTGAATGATGGTAATCAATTTAAAGGGTTTCTGGAGACTATGCTTGCCATGGTTGTTGGAGATTGAAAATGTTGAGTTCTTTTCAGTATAATTATAGAATTTAATGAGCAAAAACAACACCTTAAGAATGCATTCACCATTTAAGCCTTTCGTCTACCGTTTTAACAAACCACCGAATATCTTGCTAATGTGCAGCTGTTTCCTGTCTATTTTGCTCCACCTCACTAAACACTGTAGATGAAGGCCGAGGTGTGCTTCATCTGCCTCAGCAATTCGACACAGGCACCTTTCTTCTTCATTTTTTTTAGAAAGTGTTTTAATTGGGCCATTTTTTTCCCTCCACTTGGCAGCATCTAGTTTTTTTTTTTTTTTTAAATCCTGCTGAGAGTGTCGCTAAACTCATGGGTTGCACTTGAATTACCTTGGATTTCATGATACAAAGTGAAACAAATATGCTCACTTTTGATATGACCTTTAGTCTACCAAATCTCCGGTATCTGTTATTATACAAATGCGTTTGTAATAATGATAGTAATTATATATTGTTGTCATTTTAAATCTATGAAGTAAAATAGACAACAACATACACCAATGCAAAACACACAAAGTACATAAATATTAATTCACGATCATCGGTAGTCCGTTTTCAAAACAGCAGATGGTCTTATTCTGGTGAAATGAGTGTTACAAAGTTAAATGAAACTACAAGTCATTGGTTTACACACAAACAACTTTAACATGCATGTATTAATTTGAGATCTGTAATCTTTTGTAACCAGACATTTTTGTTGGACTTAAAAAGTCAGAGTAACTGCGTGTTCTTAAAACAAAATACACTTAAAAGTAATTAATATAGTTCCAATAAGGAGCCTGAGACATTACTGAAATATTTGTGTATGTATTTTTTAATTACTTCCAAAACTGTTTTGCAAGCTGATTCAGATGCATAATAGAGTCAGCTCAGTCACTATTAACGGGTGATGGCAATGTCCCATTGATTTTTTAATTTGTACAATCCATGTATCGTAACCACACTGTGTGTGGTGCTGAATGCTGACGTTACCCTCATGGGAAAATTAAGTACGATCCTTGAGATGTATATATCATAAGAAGCTCACTTTCTCTTGGCTGCGGCTGAATGCACTTCCCACCAAGTGGGATTTGACGTACTATCCTGGGAACAGATATAGAATACGGTTCCCCTCAGACTCCCTTGGGTATACCCACTTAATACAACTTGTAGGTTTGTGTATAGGTGTCCAAATATATAAGGTGCACCAGTCAAGTTCCAGCGCTGTTGTCACAAAATAAATATTTCAACCCAAGCTACAAATAATATATTTTACCTTTCAGCATTGGACAAATGATCAAAAAACACATTTACAAAGTGATCTCCTACGTCCTTCAAGATCTCTCATCTGCCATAACGTTCTTGGGGTGAGTCCATTGATATAGAACTGGATTCTGGACTTCCTGAACGAACAAACCACAGACTGTCTCTCTCTTTGTCACCCCCAAAATCTAAAAAATACATTTTATCTGTAATGTAAGCTTGCAAACAAGCACAGGAAGGCCATGGTTCAGAGAGCAACAGTCAAATCCCCAGAAGAGAACTTTCTAAAGAAAACAAAAGACTGCAGTTTGTTTGTTTTTTATGAAATAGAGGAGAGACGTATAAGTTAGTATGAGATCTTTCAACCTAGTGTTTTTCTACCCCCCCCCTCCCATTTTCCCTGCCTACCGTATACTGTCTGTTCCTTTCAGCGCTATCTGATTTTAAGGGGCTAGATATCAGATCCTTTGAGCTAAGGCAGTTAAATAGAACCTTTCTGATTTGTGTGTTTATCAGAGCTGATATAGCGAAGATGAAAGGGCTTCGTGCCTCACTCGCGTGAGCGAGAACGATAGGCTTCATGGGGCAGGGAGGGAAAAAGTGACACACTGTTATACCAATGTGAAACTGATAATCACAACTCATCCTCAAAGATGTACTTGTACCACAATTTAACAGAAAAAGATCATCAGCTCACGAGGTGATGTTTGAACGTGCTGTCGTTATCGCCACATCATTTTCTCTGCGGATTCGCGAAAGTGTCCGTGAGCACTAAAAAGGCCTGCTCTCTGCAGGGATCGCTAACGACAGAGATTCATATCAGGATTGTGGATAATGATTGGAGGATGGGATGCACTCTGTCAGACACACACGATAAATGGCTCATGTGAATGAAAATTCCTCCCCTTATGGATTAATCCCGCAGTTGCCTTCAGCAGTGCCCTGCTTCTTAAACTACCACGTTCAGACCTCATTCATCGCCAGCACTCGTATACATATGCAACCCTGTCATCTGGGAGTCATCTGGTGTATCTTGACTGCAACATATTGCATTGCCTAATAATGTATGCCGCTTGCATACTAAAACAACACTACGATGAACATATCCACACAGAAACAAGGAATTTACACGCATGGATCCAGTTTCTACCCTGGTATCCATTGCTGACCTCCAGACAGATGACTCTCCTCATCAAAATAATTGACAGCTCACTAAGCTCAGTTCACAAGTGCTAAAGGCGACAGTTTGGCTTCGTCCCAGTGTGTACTATGACCTGTACATGCTGATTACACTCACACTGGACATGCATGTCACACGAGCTCTGATGGTTTCTTTGACGTGTTCTTTTTTTTTTGCACGATTTTGATAACGTATTATTGTAAAATTTAGCATAGATTCAGAGCACACACTTCGATGTATGTCTGTTAACTGTACAATAAAAATCATCTTCCAGACGAGACCGATGAAATAACTCAAAGAAAACAAAAAAATTGAATAAAACACTGGGACACTTCCCGGCACTAAAACCTATAAATATGAAGTGAACACTTCAGCATTGATGTTTTGATGATGACAATTTTATGTCGCTGTCTAGTCAATCAAGACAGACAGCGAGTACAGCGTTGTCAGCCTGAGAGATTGCATCATCACATATTGATATGTTCCCATACTATATACAGAATATATATTTAATAATAATAAAATTAGTTTATCAGCATACCTGGTTGATATTCAACATTGTCCAACTAGAAAATGTGTTTGCTATCCAGCAATAGTGTTTGCATTCCCTCAGATCTTATTTCATGCAACCATTTGACAAAATGACATTGAGTAAATTCAACATTATTTTATTTTCAACCTGAGGCTTTTTTTCCCATACATTATTTTTCTTACACGGAAATAACCGCAACCATGTGTGCTACTTTACATATTCCAGTTTTTCATGAATTTCTTTTGGCTGTATATTCAATAGTTTCTTTTTCTGTTATCAGTTGATATTTTGGTCTAAAAGAAGGAAGAAAACTAATATTAAGGTTGCTTGCAAGTAGATGGTCAGTCGCTCTTCTGACAATGTAGAACTTAGGTAAGACCAAAAAATTGTTAATAATCAAATCACTCAAAGCAGAGTGGTTTGGCAGCACTTTGAAATGAAATACTGATTGTCAGTTCTCCACACAGTACAAGAGCAAACATTATTTTATGATGTACTTGAATTGTTTTTCTTTAACCCACTCTCACACACATGCACACACATACATATATTCTCTCATACTTGTAGCAAGCTGATTTCTGTCACCAATCAAGCAGCTTTTTTCCCCATCCAAATTAATTCTTTCTAATTTGGAGCTTGCAGTGGTCAACCCCCTACGGTGCACTGTGACTGAGCTCTCTATGTCTGTGTGAGGACGTGTGTGCGCGTACGTGCGTGTACATGTGCGTTTGTCTGCGCATAAAGTAGGAACCTTCTTCAATAGGTCTTAATGAGAAGACGGACTGCAATCAGCACATTCTTGTAGGGAATCATTAAATCATTTTATTCTTCCCTCTCCTTTTCTCTCTCCCCTTCTTGTGGTGATTAACATGCTAATGATACCACCTTGATGATGTCCATCAGACAAATTTAACATCTGTGCCCTCTCCAGCCTTTTAGTTGTGGAAATTATGATTCGAAAAAAAATTAATAGCCCTGAAAACTATCCTAATTAATATGGCATATTTAAAAGCATGTTATTTTAAACCGATTGTTCTTACAAAAAAACAACAACAGACTGCAGTGACAGTCCCAAATCTTTTTTCGTTTGGTTTTACAGAAATGAACATTAGAAAATGCGGCGAAAAACACTTTTCATCATCATAATTATTAGTCCCTGTAAACACATGAATACATTTGTGAGCCTCCTACTTTCTTGAATCTTTTGAAACATTTAACAAATGGTACCCTTCATTTCTCGTCTTTAGGAGATGGCGAAGATATTGAATCATCCGCGCGTCTATGCCTTCCTTCATGTTCCTGTACAATCAGCCTCAGACAGCGTACTCATGGACATGAAGAGAGAGTATTGCATTGATGACTTCAGAAGAGTGGTTGACTTCTTGAAAGAGCGGTAAGTCAAGCTTTTGACCTTTAGTGGACTCATGGTTTTGAAAGGAGACATCACCTTAATGATGATGTCGTCTTCCATCACTGTTGCTATTTAGGTCACCTTTTAATACTATTTGAATCCCGAAGACAAGATTTTCTGACTTTAATCAAATGTATCTTATAGTTTTCTTGTAGTACGGGTTGGAAATCTTTGTTCAGCATGACACAATTCGTCACAGTGTCACCTCTAGGTTTGCAGGAGACTTCCCCGCAGGTACATCAAGGGAATAAACCAAACATCATAAACAGAACTTAGGAGCAGCAGGGGTATAACTGCATCAACATAAAACAAAAGCGAGAAAACCCTTAATGTATTCAGAATAGTCTCATTTAACAGCGACATTTGCACACTCCGTACATCTTAGCACTCTCACAGTATTGCACATACTTTATGCCATCATATCTTCTCAAACTCTGCTCTTTTGTTCACACTACTTTACTCAGATTTGTTGTTCTTATGCCTGGAGTTAAGGTTCTTCCTTTCATTACACAGTATTTCCCTTTGATAATGCTATTCTTAGCTGTTTCTGCTCTGCATGTGGCAATACAACCCCTGAATATGAATTTAGTTTTCAAAATGCGCAGTGACATCATTGACAACAATCTCCCCTCCAAATTTTCAATCCCAATATATACCTCTAAAACCATATCCCTCCTGCACAAACTAAAGTATAATGCACCCTGTGTGTAAAAATAATCAGTTTGACTGTGATTGATTGTTGCTGTGCTTAAATATAAGCAAGATAATACGACATGAAGCGATTCATGTGAAAATGGGTTTATGGCTTATATCTGGCTCAAATCTTTTCATATTACAGAGTGATTTAGGAGCATGTGTATATTATATGCAAGGATGTTATTGCTGTTGCCAGATGATAACCTCTTATCCTTAAGTAAGGCTTTCCCAGGAATTAAATGGCAAGCAAACATGTTTTCAGATAAGCAGTGTATGAGGTATTTGTGCTTCAGTACGGTGTTTAGTTAAGAAATATGACAATGTTATTCTGCCCGTTTGCCATTATCTTTTATCTAACTTATTCTGCCATTGCAGATTAAATACGTTAAGGCATTTATATCTTGCCCTAAGCAAGTGAAATCCATTTATTGCACAATTCAGTACATGTTTATATCTGTGCAGTATAGAGGTAACTTTTAGGTCAATGTAAGTCAACAGTTAAATACATGCTGAAAGGTACAGTAATTACACATAAGACATGGATATTTACATCATGGATCACTGCATTATATTATTAGTTTTTATCTTTTTGTTTATATTGTTTATATGTATTTATTTTACACATTTGCGGATCGCTTAAATATTACGTATGTATTTATACTTTTCCTACTTGTACTGTTGCACCATGTAATACTTGGTTTGGTTTTTTGACCCATCTGGTCTTTGCAGTTTAGAGTACCAACCTCAAGTTTGAAACATTATTTGGTATTAGGATGTTAATCTCCAATGCTTGACACTTTTACAGTCCCATATTTTGCTTTAGAATTTATGTCAGGTTTAAGAGTTTCCTCCTGTGTCAGTGCTATGGCATGTTTTTTTCTTTTTCCAACCGTCTGTCAAGCCTGTCTTCTAAGTTTTTTAGGTGTCTGATTCGTCACGGTCTATCTTTCATTGGGGCTGAAGACTTAACGATTCTATTTTTTCTGCTCAGGACCTGATGCCCCTTTAACATTGACTCTTGTCTCTGTGTGTTGATTTGTGTTTTAGGCGATTGTTTTGGCCTAGTAGAGGTCTCCTCCACTGTCTCCAGTTGTTATTTTAGTGTTCCGATGAAATTCAACACAGTGACACTAATCCTAAAAGTCCGTGACAAACGTCTAAGGAGACCCACACAAGCTTACCACACTCAGTGCATTTCATCATATGATCTTGTTTATACTGGTAGACTACTCTGCTGTGCGAGTCAGCTTTGTGTGTGTGTACACAAATCCAAGTGTCTGGGTAGTTTTTCTTCCAGATGTAGACTTGTTTAGAGGACCTAGAAAAAATTAAAAATGCCAATCTGTGTGAATGTTTGAGTCATCAAGTGACTCATTCATTTGTCTTTTCACCAAGGTGTGCGCTGTCAAAGCTGACTACTCAAACTGAAAGTGGATTCTCTGAGTGTGCGTGAGTTTGTATATGTGCTTGCGTGTGTAGGTTGGCAGGTGCTTTGGTTAGGAGCCTCACAATTAGTGCTTTGTCAGACCAAAAGAACTTAACCGCAAAGCAAGAGACAGACCAGCTCTTGTTCGGTGCAAGGTCAGGGTTTATCTACTTGACTCACACATGACAGGAGATAAATATATATATTTCTTTTCTGCTTCATGCCACCAACAGTGCGGAGGTCATGAAGGGTTAAATGCTTCTGGCCTCTCTAATCAGCAAAAACATGTAGACACACATCGGAGCTCCTTCCGTGACATCCTCAACAGTGGAATTCCATGGTAACTATAAGGCAGTAATGTAATAGGTTTTTGAAGTTAAATGTTTCTAATTGTTTTTGAAGTTATATTTTTAGATACTATTTAAAAACATTTCAATTCGGCATCCTAGCGGAAAAAAAAAATCTAACTGTGGAAATTACAAATAATGTGCGATAAGCCTTGGAAAATCCTTGAAAGTTGTGTAATAGCTGTGTGGAATCAAAAAAATAAGCAACAGACTTCCCAGCTCCAATAGTTTAACTTTATATATGCATCTCTAATCACGTTTACACATGCTATATTAGTGCAATATTATTTTTCACAAGAAACTTATTGTTAGTTTTTTGCTAACATTAATGCTTAATTAAACCACATTGTATTGGAAGCTTTTTCTTGTATACAATAGAATGCATATTTACATTTGAGGGGTAGTTTTCAAGTCCATTGTTTTGAAATGGATAATCACCCTCAGAAAAAGGCTGTTCAACTAAATGCTCTGCCCTTAACATAACCCATTTTTCCAATTTCATCAGAACAAGGAGCATGCATAATTCCCACTGTAAGTGGAATGATCATTCCATTATATTTGGTAATTTGTCATCATCGGACAACTTTTTTCACCGTTTTCTTCCCGCTTCTATCAATTAAAGTCAAATCATGAAGTGCAGGCTTTCAGTAAATGTATGGAGAAAATCCTGTTATAGTGGAATAAAGCGGTTACACACTTTGTGAACATGGTCAGAAGATTCTCCACACTTATTTTGCAGTTTATTATATGATCCGAGCAGATCCCACCCCTCCCCCCAACTACGTTCTTGGATTAAGCATGTCTGAACCACAGGGGCCAATGATGAAACTCATGTAAGTGTCTGAGGGTTGATTGCTGCTGTCTGTGCACAGAGGAGGAGAGTCTGTCAGTTAGGTTGTAATGTATAACTGCAAGGCTCGTCGGCTGCTAGGTGTAGAAGTGGAAGGACTACCCATTATGTTACTAGAAAGGTATTGATGGAGGTGGTGGTGGTGGGCGATCCGTGGATGAGGGCCTTCCAGGCATTCTTAAGTTCTTGTCAGCTTTGTGGATCGGTTTTCCAAGGGGTTGTTTGTTCCTGACCTCTGAAATCACTGTCCACCTCAAGGCGTGGGGATTCTTCGATTAAGGCGACAACCTCACTTCACCTTGCTTTCTCATAGATGTTCACTACTGGCAGGTCCAGTATCAACCTCTTAGGATGAAAGGAAAGAGAAAAAACTTTACTTTCACATTTGATGTTTTTTAAGATGTATCCGATAGGTCAGCAGGTAATTAATGTGTGAGGCTCAGTAGATGACTGGAACAATGACCCTTAACCTACAATGTGACCTGTGGAAACCTAGCCTTCCCTTTTCAATCTGCTAGTAGGGATTTAGTTACCGGTGCCTCTTTTTTTTTTTTTTTTTTAAACATCCGTTTTTAGTTTTATGTTGTTAAATGTTCCAAAAAAAAAAACATGGTGATACATTTCATTTCATTTTAATCATTTGCAACCTATACGTGTCAGATTTAAGTAAATCCAAAGGATCAATTTATTTACCAGCATTTCTGCAGCAGACTTTAAAGTTTGGATTATAAATTGACAAAATAAGCTTTAACACTTGTTTTCATAAAAAAAAAAAAAAAAAAGTAATTTTCCCAAGCACAGGCATGTCACGGTCGCGACTATTCTTAGCTGTTGTTTTTTTTTTTTTTATAAACATATTTTACGTAAATTAATTTTTCGATTCGTTTGAAATGTTATTTGACCCATTACATTTGCACATAGCTTATTCACGCACATTTATCATGCTGAAAAAGTGACAATAGCATTATTTTTCCTTCTGGCTGTGCTGTTTCCACATATTTTCTTAGAGTATGGTTTGCAATAACCCCCCAGCCACCCCCCCCAGTTCTTGGCAAATTGTGAACAAAACTCTGTCTACAATTGTAACAAAACAACTCAGACGTTATTTCTCTCTTTCCTCATTTCCCATGTCACATTTGTAGGTACCAAATAGCAATCTGCTAAACACTATGTTATTTGTTTGCTGTATAAAACTGTCTGCAGTCGATGCTGTTGACTGTTGATTGAAAGTGTTGATAAATGCTGCATGCGTGTGTATGTGTTTCTGTCTGCCAGTCTGTCTCTTGAGTCTAGTGACTGGCTCCAAACGGCTCCAAGATGGTTGTGTTTGTGTAGCGTCTGTGTGTGTTCATGTGTTAGTCATCTCTATTAGTCAGAGCGAGTGACAGGGTGATATCAAGCCTCCCTGTGTTTCAAGAGGACACAGGCAGTTGTAGCGTGACTGCTTTGAGTGCGTGTGTGTGTGTGTGTGTGCGCGTGGGCGTTGCTGATGACATGCCTTCATTGGTTTACTGGTCACACTCTTTCAGGTTTAAGGTATCAGAAGAGGCTAATGTTTCACCGGCATAGCATGCAGGAGGGGTGTCACTCTCCCCGGGGGCCTGGAAAGAAAGCAAGAAGTAAAAAAAAGCAGTGATAAGATAGGAAAGGGAAAAAAATGGTACTATGTGGAGGGAAGGGAAGCGGGAAGCGAGAGGAACAAATACGTACTACGTAAGGCAAGTCTGGCCCGGTTTCACTGACGGGAATTCTCAGCAATTTGCTCCTCAATTATTTTACTGCCAAATGATCCAAGGAAATGTAAAGACAGACAGCTTCCATGTTCAGTGTGCTCTCAGCTTCAACAAAGCTTTACCTTTCAATAAAACCGAGTTTTACTCCTCAGGAGAGTAGTGCTCCCCCCAAACCTAATAAATCCTCTTGTTTTCCTTTTTTTTTTCATGACTTAGGTGTAAATGAAAATAACTGTTTTCATGTTTGTACACAAGGTCTCTGGCGTGCCTGTTCACCCATCAAGTGTTAAATTCCATAATAAAAGCAGTCTATTTATCTGTGTATTTCTGCAAATACTGAATTATACTGCACATAAATAATTAACATAGCGACCTCCACACCAAATTTCACTAGGTTGCTTAAAAAAAAGACTATTTGTAATCAATCTTTGCTCATCTAGAACATCGTGTTTTGATCCAAAGTACTTGGTTATTTTCACTGATGATTTCTTTTTTTGTCTATAAACAATATTTGGAAAATGATTTTACATTACACTTATATGGAAAATAAAATGTTATTCTCGATTCAAAAATGATTCAATGGTGACAACCTTAATATTCTTATTATCATGTGTTGTGAAAGTACAGCCGTTACAAAAGTCATGTTTACATCTCAAAATGTCATATTGACACATCATTGCACTCTGTATTATTTATGAACACTCACAGAGTAGACTTAAAGCTTTAATTACCAGAAATAACTCATTCATTAAATGACGTAATTGATTTTTCTCTTCTCAGACACCCATGTCTTTCCTGCTTTAAAGCGTTCACGTTCATATGAGTGCTCTCAGCCGAATGTTGAACAGAGTGCCATTTCATGAAGCAATTTTGAATCTTCATTTCCCCCATGACTAAGATACAAAATATACAAATTTATTTAGCACCAGCATGTCAACGCAACATAAACAGGTAAATCATATTTAGTTGCTCATTTACCATCTGTACGTGCTCAAACATACCAGAACAGCTGATGCATCTAACAACACTGTCATGTTTCACTTTGTGACTCACCCCTCCGGTCTCTCACTCTCATCATCTCAGTCACAGTTTGCGTGCGAGATTTCTGGCACGTGCTCGATAGGGTGACGTTTGTATTTTTTTGACCACTGAGGGTAGATTACAACTGATGGGCAGCACTGTCTTCAGTTGCTTGCTTTTATTTCTCTGCATTCTTTCACTCTGTTGTCTACAGGGGAGGGAACTGTGCCGCCAACGCGGTAAGCCTTCAGGTTAAGTTACGTCTAGTTGCTAAGCTGCTAAGGCCTTAGGAATGCACTCTTAACCCGTTCCATTTCAACACTTGAACTGTGAAGTTCATTTCAATCTATTGACAATCTGGTATCCATCTAGTCACCTATCCATTATCTTAATTTTGCTTATCTTGCTATCTTAGCTTATCTATCTTATCTGGGCTTTAATTTCTTCAGGGCTTTTATCAATACTACAGTTTGTGGTAGTCTTTCATTTAGATTTTTTTGCATCATATTTTACCCTCACTGATAAAAGCTGAGTGAAACTGTCATACATTTCGTTCACAAAAGTGTTTCCTTATTTGTCCTGTTATTTGTGTCTTATTGGATAACTGGCCAGGTCGAATCGGTGCAGCACTGCAAGCATGAAGGTTTGATTGAGTTGAAACGAAGCGCAAAGCTGTCTAGCCGGCTGGATGATCGCTGCATACACGCATTGTCTGTCTGTCCGTTGGTCCTTTTGTCTTGGCTGTTCTCAGAAATCTAACCCATGCTTAATGAAGCATGCATGTTTCTGCATGTGCACTCAAGTTCAATTGAACTGCAGTTCTGCTCAGGGTCTTTTATTAAATGATAAAGTTTACTGATGGCTCCAGTGGAAACATTTTTCATGTGGGCTCTCCCTTCCTTCCCTTGATCTTTACAAATGACTTACTGCACACAAGCGCAGAGGTTATTTTGCACTGCAGGTTTCCAGACAAATGGCTGGTGTTTACTCAAAGAAACTTGCCACAGTCAACATTCCTCTATCTGCACAGAATGTGGGTCATTTGTTTACATAGGGAAGACATGCATTGATTTGTCTTCCAAAGTTATGATGAATTCTAGGTAAACAATATGCAATACTCTTACTGGGGTAATGTTTTCTGTCAGGGCGCAACTAACAATTATTTTAGCAATTTATTCATCTATCCGTTATTTTGTTGATTAATCAATGAATCAAAAAATACCCATGTTTGTTTCTGCTACAGATGGGTGAATGATAAATATACCGGGATATGTGGCAATCTCATTGGTGTGTTTTATTATTCATGAATATCACGTTATAATAAAGCCCAACAAGTTTAAAAAAAAGAATAAAACAATGTTAATCAAGTTGAGCAACATCAGGAATAAGGCTTGTGCTTACTGCACAGTCACCAACACAAACTGATGACTTCCATTAACGCCAAGAATTATTTATTTAGCCTTCTCATTCAATGTAATTGAGGCAGCATTGACGGCCTACTTTAAGTTGTATCATGTTATTTTATGTGTTTGTGGATTTGATCATATCTTCAAAAGATTTTTTTATTTAATTTTGTAAATCACAGAAAATGAAGATACCGATTACCGTTGTCTACCTCTGTGTATTGTGTGATGTAAAAGGAATAAATACTGATAGATGATGTTTCCATTTTAAGAATTGTTTCTCAGGGCTTTGAAGGTTACATTCATCTTGCAAAAAAATCGGCGCCAGTGTATTTTTAAAGCGTTTGAAGCATGGCCTAGAAATAATGAGGATCCACTAAATTGTAGCAGCATGTATCATATTATAGGGGTTGAGTGATTTCACATTTTTTTGCAGTTAATGCTAAGATAGTGATAGGCAAGTGAATGCTAAGATAATGATTGTTGAGGTGATTTTTACTAATCGGTGATGTCATTATATAATTCTATTGTTAAATCACTGTGAGTGCTTTTGCCTCCAAACACAAGCTCACTCGCTTACTCTCCCCGCTACAGTAAAATTGCATGTGGAGGCACTTCTTTGCAATAATTTGGTGTAGCAAATTTGGATTGTTACAAAAATTTTATTAGCTTATTGGCCTCGGCAGTCTCTGACACCATAAAGTTGCCCGTGATTTGGGATTTGCGAGTGGGGCCAGGAGATGGAAATTATTGAGCGACCCCTCCAGTATATTGTCTGCCTTTTCATCGTTGCAGGAAGATTTCTGGTGTATTTGCTGACAGCCGACGTGATGATTTAAAGCTGCTCGTTAACGTGTGTTAACAGTCAGCCTTAGCCAGCCAGCTGAGATTTGCGTTCAAAGAATTAAAATTGTTCATGGTGGGCATTTTCACGTCACAGCATGAATAACGATGGTGAAACAGCCCTGTGGTTTTAACACTTATCAAGCAAAGTGCACATTTCGAACATCACTTCTGTTTATAGCTAAATTGCATCAATTATAGTCAGCATGTACACTAGCAAATATTTTAATGTCAGGCAAGGCAAGCAATTGGTGCCTTGTGATTCTTGATAAAGTATCACCATAACAGGAATAATTTTGCTAACATTAACATTTTTGTGAAGAATTTCTTTTTTTTTTTTTTGACTTGGTCAGTGCGATATAAAGGCACGTGTGGTGGCTATTACGTATCTTCAATCCAGTCGATGACTACCCCTCGGGCCATTTTGATGCTTCTTTTTTCACTATACTGTAGTTAATACTTGAATGTACTTGAATGTTTTGTTTGTCTGTGGACCAATTGGGTGTAATCTGTCTTGTCTCCACCGTGGGATAGTAGGAAATGCAATTTCGATCTCTTTGTATGTCTTGACATGTGAAGAAATTGACAATAAAGCAGACTTTGACTTTAACACGTACGATTATGTCTTAGTATGTTTTTTTTTCCCCCCGGCGGTAACTCAAGGCTGCAATTTAACAAACCTCCAAACTACACTCTTCAATGTCCACCTCTGACTCTATAGCAGCCTTGCAGTGTCACACATTAGCATTTCAGAAAAACACACACAATACAGCACAGATGGGTAGCACGATCTCTTCTCAGCCAATGAATCTGTAAATATTTACCTTCCCAGATTGTCTCTTTCACTTCCACCCTTCCATCTCCTTCTTTGTTATACCTCCATGACATCCTTATATTTTTCTTTTCCCCCTTTTCTCTGAGTTTTTTTCTGTCCCAGTGGTCCTGTATTTATCTTATCATGGGGGACTGGCTCACAGGCTTCTGTTGAGTAAATATGCTTGCATCCGCATGCACACAGAGTGAATATATGATGAAGTGGTTGACTGAGTATATGGAAATGAATACACACACAAGAGCCTCAGCAAACAAAGAGTTGATAATAAATAAGCAGAAGACAATTTCTTTAATGAGGCTTAATTCAGCCTTTTGTAGGCAGATGGACAATGATGGTGCGATTAACATTTTAATTAAACTGCTCTTATTTCCTTTGACCATATTTTTCTGTCAATGCTAGCTCAAACTGGTGGCACTGGTACTGTATATTGAATTTCTTTAACGGCTCAATAATGCCACTTCATTTGCGGAATTATTGTGAAGCAGTTATGAGAAATTCTTTTCAAATTGGACATTATGACATTTAGAGAAAAAAAATATTTTAGGTTATATTAAATTACCTAAATTAAAGAAATAATTTATGGCAGACAGTAAAAGAAAATGTATTTTTGCATTGTGAGTGTAATTTTCTTTCCACCTAACAGTGTTGAAATCACACTAACAAAAGTGTCGTCCATTATTCTGAGTTCCTTTGCCAGTTTTGCATTAATGGAAAAATAGCATCATGTCGAAATAATTGAAAGCAAACTGAAGCTGCAAACTCATCTGGCATGTCTTGATTTCCACCCTTGTCTTGGTATCATTACTTCCATTCCTCTGTTTTTGCCACTCTTGTTTTGAAAGGTGAACAATAACAAGTTGCATTTTTTCCCATCTCATTTTAACAAGGAGTATAGAAATGTGGCCCTTGTTCATTACAATCTCACATCACACCTCTTGTCACCCTTAGATCTTGGCGAGACAAAGGTGTCAAAATCACAGCGTGTTATGTGTGTTTCTTCAGCTTCAACCTTATCCGCAAAAGTCAATTTGCACATATTTCCTACAGTATTCCATCTCCACGTGCTGCATTGCAGTTTGGCCGCATTTATTCATTTTTGTCCCTCGATGGTGTGAAGACTCTTAGTAAACTAATGTCACACTTGCTGCAGAATGCAACCTTCCCCACGACGAAAGGCTTCAAACAGCAAATTAAATAAATCCCTTTGGAAAAAAAAAAGAAGAAAAATCTGCATGTTTATTACTTAATTTTATTTACTTCCCCTCCTACTGAATAGAGCAGCTTGAAGCAATTTGCTCATACACTCCAGTGACAAGAACATTACACGACACAACAGTAAACAGTGCTTATCATTTATTAATTTGTCATAACGCTTCCAAAATACCAATTGAGCTTTTAGTGCAAAATTTTATGGGTCCTAAAAACCACATATAAAGCCATTAAAACTTCCATTTCTGTGGGTATATTGAAAATCCCCAAAATATCTTCACTTAAAATCTCCACAAAAAACTATGACAGATATTTCAGAGCCCCATATATCCTAATGCAGCATTTTCCCTTAAAATTACAATAAATGTCTATTTCTATATGTATACTTTTTCACGATAAACTCAATACTTTAATAATTTTGACTAAATGTCAGACATGTATGCCTTAAGTTCCTGATTGTAAAACGGCCTCAATACCATCACATTGCCACATTGCCATCACAAGTACTGATACCTTGAAAAAAGGCCGGGTATTGGCCCAATACAACACCTGGTATTGGTTCTCATCCATCCTTCATATCAATGTAATATATACATAAATATTATAATTTTAGTGTCATTCATATTCACTTTTCCCTTCCACATTTGATTTTTCTTTCATTAGGGAAGTTATCAGTTAAGCCTAAAAGGTCAAGGATGATTGTGCCTGAAGGCCATTGGTTAATATTAATGACCATCAGCCAAATGGAACTCATCAATAGGTCAGGGGTTATCAGAGGGTTGCAGATGCAGGAAGTTAATGTAATCAAAGTGGATCAAGGAGGTTGAACATTACTTTTTTCAGTTTCGTTACGCAATGTCTTTTTCTTGTTGTATCTCCCCATTTGCTATTTACTTGGGTGCTTGTTTTGTACATATCTCTCAATCAGGCTACATATTTTTTTTTCTGAAAAGCCCTTCTTGGTGCCACCCAATCGTAACTGAGGTGAAAAAAAAACTAGTGTGCTATAACCTCACGGCTCATAAAGGCGACCAGCTGCTTAGCACGTATGGGTTGAATACACAATACTCAACATTATAGCACCGTGTGTGTTTCGGAAACACACAAAAAGGGGGAAGGAGGATGACTGCAACACCTGCATCCATAGAGCTTCGCCTATAAGGTGCTGTACTAATGAAATAAGGGATTTCAAAGCCATGTCAAGCTGTTGACTGGTATTTAATTGTCATGTTGATTTTCGATGAGGTGATACGATCGGGACAACTCTGTCTATTCTCTTCTGAATGTTGTGTCAGATTTCTCTTATTGCTAATTTTGCCCTTTTGTGGTAATTGACAGCTGGTTTAGCCATCAGGTACGAGGCCAAATGCCTCAGGGGTTGTAGCTAACCATTAAAACTGTATTGCAACATGTGAAAATGGCATAGATTAAAACTGTAATGTCAAGTATGGACTCGAGAGAGATGGTTGTTTAAGTTGCTGATGACCCGGCCATGATTTCCCTTCACAATCTGTCTCAACGTTTGCCGATACAAATGCAATACTCACAGCAAATCAATTCATTATTCCGCTTTCCCGGCTACAATTAATGCAGTGAGCACCCAGATCAATAATCAATTGCAACGAATTGGCTAAAGGTTTCCAAATCAGGTTTTGATTGTCTGAATGAGTCCATGGGGACGAGCCCTTCTGCAGAACATTTTCTGTTTTTTTGGGGCTGTGGCAAAATGTCAAAAAATCACAAACCTCAGCATCATCTTTTACACATAAACAATTTTATCAAGCATCCTGACCTGTTCCTATCATAGGCAGTTATCTCCTGCAGTGTATTACTTATGGGGGTACGCTGCAATAGATGTTTTTCGTCTCCTATTACAAACACTAGTTTGAAAATGTTCATCATCAACCCTCCCATTGTATGTTGCGGTCATTAATTTAAACACCACCGTCTCACACTCTTCGTCTCTGTCTTTCTCTCAGGGTCCCAGGTGTAACAATTGCGACAGATATAATCTGTGGCTTTCCTGGCGAGACAGAGGAAGACTTCAGAGAAACGATGGACTTGGTGAACCTTTATCGATTCCCCAGTCTCTTCATCAATCAGTTCTACCCCAGACCTGGGACACCAGCCGCCAAAATGGAGCAAGTGCCTCCACATGTGGTGAGTGCACACAAGGAGAGCAGACAGTTCTTCATTTGGAAAATTCAAATGCTAAGTATTTTATCTTGACATGTATGCATCACTGTAAATTCCAACAAATTTAACACAATTTCAATTCAGCTTTAATCCAAACCTGAAGTGTTTTGAATTTTGTGATATGAGTGGCATGCTTCTTTTTTAGGTTAGACTTTTCCTCCTCGTATGTGCATGTACAGTTACACACTTCAAAAATTGTGCCTCGGTGGGTTAAGAGGAAACACATGCCTGCCTCTTGTCATTTAAAATCCCCAAATCCTGCTCCAGTTCTGTCTCTATAACTTCTATACAGACTCGAATATCACTAATCCTGAAAGCTATCAAAAGACAAACCCACATGTATGCGTATAGTCATCATTTGAAGGTTGCAAGTATTAAAGCGTACGTATAAGTGTTGAATCCTGCTTGTGAGTTCCAAATGTGCTGCAAGTGGAAACTAAGTGGATGGATTTACTTTGGATTAGCATATGCCATGACTGTAGGTGATGGGATGAGGCATATGTCAGTCAAGCACCTCTCAGAACACCAACAGGTCTTACAGCTGTGATAAAACTTAGTACAATTTCTACCCAGCAACCCTTTAGAACAGTGGTTATCAAGATAGAGTCCCCAGTGAATTTAGCAAGCATTTTTTTTTTTTCTCCGTAATATTTTCAATTTATCTGTAACAGTGGAACATATGGCAACTGCCCGCAACAAAATGTGGATAAATCAGACCACTTGGCATCTCTGGCATCTGCTGCCTCAAACCCACTCCCGATGACGTGCTATTTTTCTAGGAAATTAAATCCCCTTACTCCACATCTGGTTCTGCTGAAGCCATTTCCAAAAATGTTATTGTTAGAAAGCACACGGTGCAAGTTAATACTAATTGATTCGTGTGGCCTGCCCACGAGTAGCATGCGTCATCCGATTGGCGGAATGTTAGAGAGACAACATGTAGTCGTCATGTCAAGTCATATTCATATAGCAGACAATCAGAAAAGCGTCTCAATGGATGCATGAAGATATTGTATTAATGAGACAGTTCCGGATTGCTCATATAATTGTGTTCCAAAACCCAACAGGTTCAACACAGACACATGCCAGTGGTGCTTATTTTCTCCTTATAGGAGCTTCTTTGACCTTTTTTCTCGACCGTGACCCGCTATGCTACACCTTCCATGTTATGTTCCATCTTCCCTCACATTTGCACTCTCTCGCTCTTTACCATCAAAGTGTTGACACATCTCTTTCATGTGAAGCATCTTCATAAGTCATTCCCTTTGTCTCTCCCTTCACTTGATTCTCTGAGGAGACGCTGAGTGCGTCTTAGCGGGATCAATCCCCAGGCAACTGCACAGCTGCTCCGCTTCTTATCTTTTCCGACTCGCTTTTCTTTCTGTCGGATCAGTCTCATCCGACTCGTATTGTCAGAGGTGGGGATGTAAGCAGGCATCTTTTTGCACCCTTCTTCTATAGAACAAGACTGACAGACAATGGAAATATGTCTGAGCTCGAAGAAACCGTTTATAACAAATTATACTTTTTCCAAACTTTATTTCAAATGCTTGCTTTTCATGAATACATCACCAAAACTTATCCAGATTTAAATACAACCTGCTTTTTCATAGCAATGGGCCACTGGCCAACTGCATGTTTAAATGAAATTGTATTAATTGTGTACTTACCGCTAACTATGTGACACGAATAAAAACATGATGCGAGTGCTACACCTGCTTCCGTAGGGCAAACCTGCAAAGAAACATTGCATCATTTGTCAGCGTGCACCTGTTCTTAGGCACATTCACACACACACAAACACACGCACACACTTTGGTGGCAGCTCGGCGACGATGAGGCCGTGAAGGGTCAGTCATTAATAAAGTGGACCAGATGGTTTGTCGGGAACACTACTGTGCTGAATAGCCATGGGAGGGAGGGATGGATGGAGTAGTAGATGGAGTATAAAAGCAAGTAATAAAGAAATTGGAAATGGAATGAAAAGAATATCTATTGGGGAATGAGCCATTGGGCTTTGGAGTGGCACTGTGCGCTTAGATAGTGTTCACCATCTTTGTTCATCTGTCAAATGTATTAGCTGGAAGTTCACATCAATTAGCTGTGGGGTCAGTGGCAATTTGTATCCGCTTTGCATGATGAGTGCACGAGCAAGCTTATGTATGCCTTCTAAATTAACACATTTTAACAGTAGATAGGCCCTTTTTTCATATACATTTTATATAAATCACCAGGTCCGAGAGCACCCTTTTGAAAACAAAAATAATTGCAGAAAATGAATATCAGACCAGTTCGGACACATGTCAAAACAAATATCCAAAAAGTGCTCACTTCTTTTATGTTTGGTTAGATGATTAGTTCCCTTATTGGCACTGCAAGAAAGAACTCAACAGAGATTACATGTAATCTATTCAGGGGACTGTTTTGTTTAACATTAACAACACATGAAAAGGCAACCGGTGATGAACTCGGATAATCACCAAAGGCTGATGTCTTAGGCCAGTGGTCCGAGCCAGCTAACTAATTAGGGAAGCAAAAAAAAAAACAACACACAAGACTTCGAGACGGTCCAGCTGTGAGGAGGTCCAGGTGCTTTGTGGTATAAGTTATTGCCTATTGTAGTCTGTGATATATGAGAGAAAGCCGCATGAAGCGTAGAGTCGAAGCAGATGGAACGAAAATAAGACCACAGGGATGGAGACAGAGTCGGGAGCATGTAGAGAATATAAGGAAGTGAATGCTATTAGCTGGGATCTCCATAATCATCCCCAGGTGACCGGAACTTATCCTTGATAAATGGACTTGCTGAATGGAGTCTGCGTGTGTGTGTGTGTGTGTGTTGGGCTGTCTGTTTGAATGCCACAAAGAGTTTCCAGTGAGCAGCTGCCGAAGCGAGTGAGCGCACAAAAAAAAAAGTGATGGTGAAAGAGATTAGTTGCTCTGTTGGGACTGTAGTTTTAATTTCCCTAGATTTTAATTGGTTAAGGACTCCATTACCCATGAGGCATTGTTACAGCTGCCCTGAAAGTAAAACAGCTGGCCAGCTACTAGTAGCACTATCCTAAAGTGTTGCCATCATTCATCTACGCCATGATGCAAATGCAAATACATGCAGGTCTGTCCCAAATGCAAACTCTTCCTCTCTAATGAATATCAGGGGAGCCCATAATACTTGACCAGAGGCAACAGGCATTAAGTGTGAGGTTATGCTGAAGTTGCTGTCTGGGCTCAAATAGGACATGCACATGATTAATGACGTTGTAGGTATAACATAGTCCATGTTTTCTTCCTTCAGGATTCACTTTTACATGCAAGTATTTAAATGTTGCAAAACCACTTGTTCACTTGTTCTAAAAAAAAAAAAAAAACTCTCCAATAAGCGTTATTTTATGGATGCACGTTATTGCATCAAACTCATCTTAGAAGTGAGACAATTTAACATGCGTCCAAAAGGGATGTTTAATTGCAATCTTTCTGCTATTTAATCTTTTACTTATTTGTTTCCCCTAACCTCTCTGTAGAGAATTGTAACAAAATAATTTCGTTGTTAAGTGTTTTGGAGCTTATACATAATTATAGCATGCCCCAGTGAGATGCTGCGTATAATCACTCTATTAATCTATGTACCGCATTTTCCGGACTATAAGTCGCTCCGGAGTACAAGTCGTACCAGCCATAAAATGCATAATAAAGAAAAAAAAAAAAGACATACATGTATATAAGTCGCATTTTGGGGGGAAATTGATAAAATCCAACACCAAGAACAAACATGACAGGCAATTTAAAATAAAAATAGAGTTTGAAAACTTTGAAAACAATAAAGCCAATTTCTTAATTCAGAAAAAGATCAGCCTCATACTGATTTAATCCACATGAAATGTGTTCTCACAAAACAGCAATTTCTTCACACATGCGTGCACCATGTTATTCATAAAATGAGGCAGGTTCTGAGTTGTTGGCAGTCGGGTGTGTGCCTCTGTATTGTCTGTACATGTAAGCATCCATGGAATGTCACTTCCTGTTAGTCACAGCATCTGTCTCTAGTGGCAACAACAGATGGACGTCATGGTAACAACTATCGTTCCCCATCATGTTGATGGCAAAGCCGCATAAACACATTGGCTTTGCATTGCCGGGTTGTCACTGACACAACATTGACAGCATGCTAGATTAGGTTTTCTGGTTTGAAGGCAACACACATACACACACACACACAGACACACACACACAGGGTTTATTCTATTACATTATTAGAACTTGGCACTCGTGCAGAAGCATTACAGTCATATTGGAACAAATGTGTGTTGTCTGTGATCTACAAATGCAAAATGTGTTTATTTTAATCAATCAACTTGATGAAAATGCTGCATTAGAAAATAAATGTAATTGATTAATTTCAACATCAAAACAAAATAGCATGCATAATCAACCAAGCCTGACATCTCCTACCTGGAGCACCAAGGTTAATTGAACATGTGTAATGCTGACGTCACCATGTGATAATCTCATATTATTCTTTTGAAAATTATATTAAGAAGGAGAATCTTTATGATAATCAGTATTTTATCATCGTTGATGTCTAGTTCATATTTCGGACCCAATTTGCACTTTCACTGCATCTTCTCCTACTGTTTAAATCACTTTATACTTCACTTTATTGAATTGTTCCGTGTAGGCCACTTGGTTTGCAGCATGTCACACTGACAAGCATACAACAAAATGTTCACATATCCAAAATAATAGTAATGAGCAGTAAATCAAATGTGTCACGTGCACCAACACGACAAAATGAAGCTTATGAATAAGTCTACAAGGCAAAAATCAGTGCATGGTTTTTGATATAGATTAAAATAACAAATTACCGGTCAGCGTGTATGCAGTAGCTGTAGGTGGCGTGCATAACATACCGTAAGCAAGCAAATAAATAAATAAATACTATAGCAGTCAGCATGTATGCAGTAGCCATAAGTAAAGTGCAAATGTGCAGTAAATAAATAAAATATATACCAGACTACAAGTCAGTCAATAAACAGTAGCTGTAGGTACCGTGCGTGCGTGCGTGCGTGCGTGCGTGCGTGCGTGCGTGCGTGCGTGCGTGCGTGCGTGCGTGCGTGAATGTGCAGAAAACCACAACAGAGATGTAACCTCAGGTTAGTGTTTCTCAATCCCCATGTAATTTACACACATACACACACACATTATGATGGGGGGGGGGGGGCAGAATGGTTCTAAGGAGTGATGATGAGAGGATTGCTCTCACCTAAGGTGCTCCAGGCATATATGGTGAAATGTATAGACTAAGGGGGGAGGAGAAGTTGGGGAAGAGAGTGAAGAGTGAATAAGTATGAGTGAGCCCATCCTGTGGGGAAATATAGGAGATGAGGAAAATAAATGATCGTACCGAGGGATACGTGGAAAGCCAAAGAAAAGATTGAGAAAGCAAGAGAGGCAGGCTTTGGATCAGTGGAGAGCTCCTTGACTGTTAGAGGGATTTAGGTGAAAACAAAGTAAATTCTGAGGTAGATTGATGTGAAAAATTATGATGGGTTTGGAATCCAGAAGAACCTTGAGGGAACAACAAAAGAGGACTAGATTGAGAGTTGTCATTCGGATGAAAAAAACACAGAAATAAAGGGTACAACGAGGCATGAGGAGGCGATAGAATGGTTGTCATTTGACCATTCTGGAAAATGATTCTTTCCATACTTCAGTTGTTTCAAATACTAGTCATAAAAAAATACCTCCTTATTACAAAACAAGATTATTTCATCATTTGCTAAAGCTTCAATGATGACTGCATGTGTCCGCAGACCAAACCTGTAGGCTTTCTGCTTCTGATGTATAGAACTGTCCCGAGGACTCCAGACCAAGTCTTAACTTATTAGCACTCAGTGGAATAAAGCTTAAGAAAGAATAGCAATGGTTCCAATTTTCCTGTAGCAATAGCAGCAAGTACATACGGCCTTTCCCCCTCAGCCAGACATGGCCTAATCAGTGGGTTAATTACACTTCTTTGTAACAATGTCAGCGTCATGTAACTGATTGCATTAACAACCGCTGTATATCAAACAGTCACGTCGCATGCGTGTGCATCTTATTACACATCGCAAAGGTTAAAGTTGGACTTTGAGCACAAATTACATAAAAAATTACTTTCCGATACGGCTGGTAGGCAAAAGTCTCCCTCGCTCTCTTCCTCTGTCTTCATTTTATATTTTATTGAGCTAATGAATGACTGTAGGCGTTGCTGTTACTCGTAATAAGTTTTCTCCATCTGCTCAAGTGACCCTTTAAGTTAATAAGTGAAGATGTATCGCATGTCTTACATCTTTACACCATATGCCTGTTTTTTTTTTACCTTAAATTAGACATCATTAGCGTACTGGAGTGGAACAGTTTTAAGGTTTGAAATTCAGTGTTAAAATCCACATGCTTGTTGTCAAAGCTGTAAGAACAAGCCCAATGGTTTTCATATATTTCGTGAAGTCTGATCTTCAAACCGGGTTCTTTCAGTCTGAGTTAATGGATCATAATAAAGATAAGTAGTGATAAACTAAATTTGGATTTTTCATTTGCGTTCAAGTTGCATATTGTCTGTGTATCTTTCTTACCTTAAATTTCCTAACTGTTTTTTTTTCAATCACAGAAGAAACAACGGACAAAAGAACTGTCTCAACTATTCCACTCCTACAACCCTTACGACCACAAGGTAAGCATTTGTCAGTCTTTTCATTCCCCTCCATCCCATACTGACGAGTCCTTGTCCATCTCCATCACTATGTACTTGTTTCATCATCTTGTGTCTTCCTTAATCGGCCTCAGAAGAAGCCTCTCACTTGACAACAGAAGTTGTCAGTCATCATTCATGTATTGTCTTAAGGGTTGTGATGATTTTGTTTTCTACTCATGGGGATCATCTCTTGATAGCAATCTTGTGGATAAGAGCATGTTAAGTGTTGACTCCTGATTACGATAGGACCCCATTTTCTTTTGAGCTGGATGCTTGAGATTTAACTAACTGGTGTGGTGATCGATACACCACTAATAATTACAACACTAATAATTTAAAAACATGGCGTTGCCAGTGTGGAGTGAAAATATTTGACTGGCAAATACATTAAAACATACATTTGTTCAGCTTTTTTAATAGAATGTTAAAAGGAAATCATGCACTGCAGACTACACATAAGCCATATTTACATACTTAATTTATATTTATAAAAATATAGGTCAAATGCTAAAACATAGCAGTGGCAAAATAGCGTTTTCTTTTAACTTGCACATGTGCAAGTTAAGACCCTGTTAGTTTTTAGTGTTTAGTCTCCATGTATGTTGAAACATATATACAAATTGGTTTTAAAGCGATTTTCAATTACATTTAAACTCAAGCAAGAAAATATTTTCAAATGTGTTTGAACATACTTGCAAACACATTGATTTAAAGTCACAATAATACAAACATGAACTGATATGTTTCCCGCTTTCAGTAAAATTGTTTCTGCTTTCCCAACCTGTCTGGTAAAGCCTTGAATGTTCCTGTAAGTCTGATTCCATTTCAACATACAAAATAAATCCCCGCGTGTTACAAGTCCAGATAACGGTGAATAATGCTTTGCTCAAAAGATCTAATGTCAAGCATGAGCCATCCCAGATCCACCAAGGTCTTCCTGTTCTTCTCTCTGTCCATTCACTGAGGAAATGTGGAGGCAAATCAGCTTTTATTAAGCCCGTACAGCTGTTAGTCTGATAATATCGCTCCCTTTACATTAGATTGTAGGGGTGCCTGACCTTTTAGCTAATAGTTTAGTGAAGGTATTATGAGTTTACATCGGTGTGCTGTTTGTGTACACATCTCATAGCGAGAATGCATGTATATCAAGGGTAGGGATAAATCCGCGTCTTTATGCCAATTACTGCTAATATGCATTTGGCAATGTAGGAAAAGGTCATTAATAAAGGCGGAGTTGCGCAGGGGCTGTTGTGTTTGTGGGCCTTTATTGTTTCAAAGCTGCAGGCTACCAACCTAAATGAAACAATGTTGTTGTTTTTTTAATGAACTAATTGTTGTTTTATTACCAAGATTGTGTCTTAACCTCCCACGGCTAACAAAAAATCACCGGAGAAGTAAATGTCAACCTTCAATACAGACTAATATTGACACCCAATGGGATTAATGAAATATTAGCTTGCCTCGTTATTGGGCTCTCTATCTTCCTGCCATGTAGTTGATCTCAGTTAAAATGTTTTACTTGTATATATGACATTAGATTATAGATTTTTACATATATATACATACAGTGTTGAACACTGCTCCCCCGGTGTGTGTTTTAAGAGACCCGTTGTGAGTGGATGGGCCTTTGTGTGTGTTTGCAATGATTAATGTGAAGTATCCTGTAGCCAGATGGCGCTGAACCAGGCCCATCCATCAGCAATGAAAAGACCAGTGGGCAGAAACCTGGCAGAGCACTTTGTCTAGGGCCAGTGCCCTGCACCACACACACACACGCACACGCATACACACTCAGTAGGATTTACAATGAAGCCTCATTTTGTTTGTATTGTTTTTAAATATCAGAATATTGCATTGGTTTTATAAATGGCAAGTTTCAGTTATTATTTGTTGATCCAACATGTGTGATTATATATAGCTACATTTAAGATTGGTGTTCTTGCTTGCAATTTATTACTACTCTACAGAGAATATGCTTTGCTAAGCACAAAGATACTGTAAGGGTGTAAGATTGTGTGAAAACACAATACGCAAGCTTGCACCTCTGCATTTTCTCTTGAAGTTTTTGCCCCTGAAGGCTCGGCTCGGCCCTGCCAGGTCAAAGTTGTGAGACTCGTGTCGGTTGTGCGTGCGTGCATTCAGCTGGTTCTCAGAGTGCTTACAGTGCCCCTTGCCCCTGTCACCGTGCGCTGTCATAATCTCCCGAGAACACACAAATACAGATGCCCACATCCATTTTCCATGCGGTGTGCATAGGCCTGAATGACAAGAGTGACAGTTTGCCTTGCAGCTAGAGAGAAGGAACAAGCTGTCAACATGGACCGTTGCACCTGCTCAGCCCCACCGGGGACGCCCAAAATTGAGAATATAAAAAATGCATGTTGAAGAAGGGACATAAGGGTAGCTGGTTAAAATTGAGGCTGATAATGAAAAGCCAATAAGCAAGTGTTCATGGAAAATAAAACTTAATTGCACACAATAAATTATCCCCTCCCCACTTTCACTTTTTGTGAATTCCCACATTGCCTTATAACGTTGACGTAATTATCATTTGTCACAAAGAAAAAAAATACACTAGGAGAAGTTAATTAGTCTAACAAGTTTCTCTCTCCCTATTTCCCCAGCAGATCACTTTTAATATTTTCAACAATTAGTGTTCTGTTTTTTGTCCCCTTTGGGGATCCTAATTGTGTTTATTTGCTGAGGGATTTTTTCCAAGCTGCTGCTTTATTTTGTTAGGAAAAGCTAACCTCTATCTTTGTCAAACTTGACATTTGCTCGTCACACTTTTTCCTCATTTTCCTTGTTAATTAATGTACTATTTGAGTAGACAAAAGCGGCAATAGAACAAGACAAAACATACATTCACTGGGTTCAGTGGTTTGTTTGCTTGACATGTTGTATTTGCTTGTCATTAAAAAGTCTGCAACAATCACACTATCTTCAGAATATTGGTGTCAGATGCTTGTTAGCAACACGAATAACAGGCATCTATGTTTACCAATTCAAATTTAGATTAATAACTGAGGAGGTGCCACCAACTGTCCTCAGTCCGCTTGAATCCTTCTTTAAATCAGGTGTGCCACTTGCCGCTTGTCCTATGCAGTATAATTTGAGTTGACCGCTCCATATCAAAGCATATGACGGAAAAGATGAGTTGTAAAAGTGGGGCAATTCTATCATGGCTTTACATAGCAAATTCACCTTTAATAAGTTATTTGACAGGATAATGTTGCCCCTCCTTTTTGATCAAAGGCTACACAAATGAAGCCAGACTGGCTGGTGTGCACTTGTGCAAAAACTTACAATGATATTCCGCCCACATTGCTATGCTGTTTGCCAAAGACATGCCTGTCTTTTATTTTACTGTTCCACTGTAGACTTCTATAGACATGTATATTTGTGCTCAATCTGTCAAGGTTACTCAACAGGGACTTATGAAACACACATGCACATGTACGGCCCCACAAACGTTCAAAACGCACATAAGAGTCATGACTTCATTTGGAAGCCATTTTCTGTGATTGTATTCTCTCTAGCTCCTGTATGAATTGTCCCTGTAGCTCTCGATAAGTAGGCGAGATGTGAGATATAAGGAATGAGAGGGAGTTTAAATAGAATAAGAAGAGAATTATCTTAACATCAGTAGGAATAAATGCAGTCAAAAGCCAGTCAGTTGCTGAACTGAATTCTTGAGTGATTGTGTGGCTTTTATTCACATTCTCCCGTTTTGTCAATTCCAATTTGTGAAGCCTCAGATTGTGCTGTACTGTTAGTTTCAAAGAGTCCAACATGGCCCCAGGAGTCTTAATTGCTCCCTGTCTACAAGTGGATGCGTCTTGGCCAAATAGGCGTAAAGGTTTATTATGAATGCAGCCTCATTTGCCTAATTGTTTCTCTGTCCCTGATTGCAGCAAATCCTTAGACATTTGAAGCCGGCTTCAACAAAATCATTCCAATCTATACGGGCATTCAGACGCATCTCACGCTATTAACAAAAAACAGGTTTAACTTTTGTTACGTCTTTTCTTCAGAGGAATTCCTTGCTGGTTCTGGTTCCGCCTCTATTTATTTGCGCACAAGATCACAAGGGACAGATGAATGATCTAGTAGTAGTTAGTAGTAGTCACTGATGTTATGCATGTTGTATGGGCTGGGTTTTAATTCACCCTTTTCCCAATTAAATGCCTGTTTATCACTTTATCACAGACTTGCACACGCAATGTTAAGACAGCCAAATAACTCAGCCAATATCTGCAGGATTAATTCAGTTTGCCTTGGGAGACGCACACTACATTGGTTTTCTTTGTTAGGCACTTCAGCTTTTCACTAAACAAGCCGTGGAGAGCTTATCGCTCACTGTGCATGTACATGTTGTTTACATGCTAACACCATTTTAAATCTTGCATTACTTATTGATTTTGCCCAGAAGCATTTTATCTGAAGTTGAGTTTACAGGTCGTAAACTATCCAAAGTAACTTCAGAAGCAGTTGTTCCCCATAAATGCTTAATTGATATAAGTAAACAACAGCTCATAAAGAAGATAAGCCACATTTAAAATGTAAAAGAGCTTTGACATTTTGGGTTTAGTTCATCATTAAGGTTTTAAAACTACTCAAGCTTTTAACATTTTTACATTCGCAATATAAATACTATAATAAATAGCTTACCTCAGTTTGCGGCCGTGAGATCCATCTCAAGCAACAAGTAGCCCTTAACCCCTGCTATAACACCATTTTAGCCATTACAACATATTTGTGGTAAGTACAAGTACTAGTGGTTTGATTAAAAGAGGTCAGGGAAAACAGACGGACTCCGACAATTATTCTTGAATACCACATATTAATTTGGGATTAATACATTAAAAAAGAAACCAACAAAAAAAAAACCTCAAAAAGCATTGCTGATCTAAGTATATGAGCACATGCAGTGGAGGTAAAATATAAGGACCCATCCCCAAACACACACACATAAGCACATGCAAATGTGAACATTGAAAATATAAAATACTCATTCTCCCAGTAGTTTTCTTGAAAGTCTTGTTTCAATAGCTTACTGTTGTAGCGTGCATGTGGTTTATCATACAAACCATATAAACCTAAATAAGGTCTGCTTGTTGCTGGTCATATATAAAAGTTAATTATTTGTATAAGACAAAATAAGTCACTTCACAAAAATGCCAGGATAAATTTCCCGGTGCTTTGCAAACTTTGTTCTGCAGTTACTCTGATGTCTGAGAGTTTCTTCAATTGAATAGCATGCTTTTAAAAATGACAGAGATAGGTGTATGTCTTATCTGTTCATCTGTGTGGGAAAGCACCATCAGTTTGACAACATTTCAACATCTGCTTTTTGTCTGTTGAGTCAGCAGACACTAACTCCTCACACCTGCACTTATGTTTGTGCTGTATGTACAATAAAAAAGAGCAAGCACTTGGATAACATAACACATTTAGGACTGGTGCATTCTGCAGTCATTCATTAGATGTTTAGGCTTGTTATGGCTATGCCATGTAATTTTTTTTTTTTTTTTCTGCTTTCTTCATTATGAAAGCATACAAAATAGCTTACCTGTGCCGGCGGACGGACAGACGAATGGAATTACAGTCAATTGATCTGCAAGTGTAATTTTAGGAGACGCATAATAAGTGTCCACTATTATTGTGAAACTCAAACTAATCACTAATCTCTTTAGTCGAATGATTAATGGTTTTAACTTTATGCAATGTGCCCATCATCCAGGGTTTTCCCCTAAATTGTTTTATTTTATGTGATGACTCTTTCTGAAAATAAGCAAAATCTTATATATTGGACATTTGTCACCTGTATTTAAATATACGTGTACATATATTTTTGTTTTACTTTGGCAATCCAATAATCTACATGCAAATTATAAGTGTGTAAACATACATTAATTGAAGAATTAAACCAAAAATGACTCTGAATATTAATTGGGTTAAAAGACCTTTTTAATAGCTTTGACACCTATTCACATCTTTGCCCCTTTTACATTTATTGGCCTTTTTCTTGGTCATCTCTCCATGTGTTGTGTTTAGATTAGCGTGTTCCCTTCTGCCAAAACTGTTAATTGGCTGGTAGGAGCTAATAAATAGCTTTAATTAACAGGCCTAGTAAGATAAGGTAAGGATATTACGTATGAGATAGAAAAACAAAGTGAATTGTGTAGTTGTTTCTAGATTCCCCCCTCCTTGTTAATCAGGAAATTCAAATTAAATATATAATGAAGTTTTTAGAGCTCATGTCATGGCTTGACATTACAGTCTGATCAATCAGTGATCTCGACAGTATTTATATTCAAAATGTATTTATGTATTTATTCATTTATTTATTTATGTCTGTAAAAAATATCACACACACATTCATTGGGTTATTTTATTATTTTATTGGGTTAATTTTATTCTATTAGTGAAGTTAACTGATGACGAGTATTTCACTTTCATTTATGCAGGGTAGTATAATAGATTATATGTAATAATGATTTCATTCATCATCACAATGTGGAATAATTAAAAGCATTGTGAAGTGTTGTTAGAAATTGATAATCTGCTTTTTTATTTTTTTGCACCTGTCATTTTCCTTACACTACTTCTTTGGAATTCAATAGGCAGTTCTTCCTCAAAGTCTGGTAGAAAAGGCAGCCACACCATCACTAATTTCGATTTTTAAGTTTTTGTTACAGCCACTCTTACATGTTTTTCTCCCTTTTGCTCTATTTCTTTGTCTGTCTTTTTCTTTCCTGTTCACCGTAGCTCATCTCTGAGTGTTGATATATAAGAGCCCAGACTTGTTGAAGCAGCTTGTTTGAAGTCCTGCCAGTGGGTGGAAAAGTGGACTCGGTGCTCTTTTAAACAGTAAAGCAACATCAGGGATTTTCTCCTTTCTTTGACAAAAGCAGCTTAGTTTTTCATCCTAGGTTGTATTTCATGCCATCAGAAAGGTAAATAAGGGTGAATCGGTGCAGATGTGCCGCACACTCACCTTTTGTCACATTCAGTCTTTCAGAGAGGTGTGCTTATAATGCCACAATTACCAAGAGTGTTGTAATTTTCTTTATGCATATACTGCTTATACTGACAGGTATAAGAATAAATATTCATAGTCATTAGTAGTCATCCACTCCCATATTTTTTGTCATAATTTGCAGCACGAACAACATGTGGTTTTACCACTAGAAATATACATTTTAGGGGTAAAGCGCATTTGAGGAAATTAAAAAAATACATAATTATAATATAGTATACTGCTTTCTGCAGTTTGTCATGGATTTATTGTATTGTATTCACACCACAGTCTCTATCGTCACACTTTTATCATTCTCCCTCAAGTTACCCTTTATATATATTTAGCATAGTTATTTCAAATACATTTGCATAATTTGGAAACATCAACTACTAAAAAGGAGGCAGACTAATCTGAAAGTTTCTTTGTGTTCATCATTTTCTCTTTTTTTTGTCACTTCCTCGAGCATCGATGCATCTAGGTATTGCTGTCTCTATGCCTCTCATCTACTGTATTGCTGTCATACTGTTAGCGCAAGTGTATCCATTAAAAGGTAAGAGCAGCAGCCTGCAGGCTTACCAGACTATGTGATGACAGCTCCTGCTGAATGAAGCACTGGAGATCAAAGTACTTGAATTGACCACCTGTGCATGTGTCCATGGAGCTTCACTTGTATGTCCAATGTGCATGGTACATACGATTGCTTTGGAGCAAAATTGTAATCATAGCATTTATTTAGTAATGTATTATACAATAATATTGTCATCTGACATCAAGCAGGGTCTTCAAGACTGAATCTAAATGTAATGGTGCTTTTTTTATTTCGAGTTCCCATAGCACTTGGCCTGATTAGAGAAATTTTCATGGAGGTACAGGACTCAAATGTGGGCCTTGCATGTGTGTTTTTTGTTTTGCATATCCGTACTCTGAGGCACACCACAAGGCCACATTGTAATTTAGTTGTTTGGAGAGTGTTTTTTGATGAAGACAAAACACACCCTGACAGTAAGTCCTCAAGCGAATGTTAAAATAAAACACACTCGCTAAAATTAATTTGCCAGGAGTAAACAGGGCGGTGTATCGGATGTGTGTAGCAGCATCATCATTTTTTTGCCTTGTGGGGAAAGGTGAGTCATTGATTTGGATGAATAAACTGCCAGTTGTTTTTGCATGCCTTCCATTTGATCTGATCTGCCAAATTTTACTTTTACTATACATTGGATTGTTCATTTTGTATTACATGAACATACTGCAGGGAGTTTGTACATCGTAGTATATATCTGTTCCTATGCTAATGCTGAGGATACTTGTACAATCTATTTAGATGATGAACGTTTATAAATCCTAAAATGAAATAAAGTAAAAGCAGGAACCTAAAGATAACAATTTCTTACCTTTCTGTGGCGTGCACATTGGAAATGGTGCAAAGTAATTATCTTCATGCTGTTTACAACAACAAAATTACATAGGTAGGGATCATAAACTGAGGGCCCTCGTATCATTGCCAGCACGACCAACTTATCGTAAGATCTGTGTTGTGGTGGTGCATCTTACTCTTTGATGAAACTATGGAGGGCTTCTGGAGGACAAGGGGTAGTTGATTAATCTAATGTTGTATGAATTCACTTCCACTTGCACTGACCTGTTTATGGCTAAAGGCCCATTGACATTAATGTGTGAAGGCTCATGCTCATTAGGAAGCGAATGTATAGAGCTGGCGAAACCGCCATCAGCTGTTGTCAGCCACATAGGCCACATTCACCACAGGCTAATCTGCCAGTTTACATGTTCTATCCTGTGGCCTTTATCATATGTGAGAAGATGGAACAATGGATTCACTGAGACAAACAAGGTCACGACATCCTCACAGTACATTGAAAGCTCACATTGACAGCTTGAACATTGTTTTTTTTTTTTTTTTAATTTGTTGGCTTACGTGCTTACTTGCACACCCAGCTGCTCTGTTTTAGGAATTATTTTTGACAGTTTATAGATGATCTCTTATCAGATGTTTTTAAAAAAAATAATCGGCTCGGACAATAATTGGTCTATCCTTACCCCACATGACCAATCAGCCTTCACTTAAATCCCCTTGATACATTCATGTATCCGTTGGATTGATTATAAACCAATCAGTCATCCTTGGAGAGCGAGGCACAAGGATGAAGTAATTGAATGCCGACGGTTGTTGTGGCAAAGCTTAGCCGCACATTAAATTAATATAAATGATAGCGGGCTGCATCAAACAGTCAGTGTTTTTACATCATTCTATGATATACTCAGTTGTAGTCAGAACCGTAAGTCAGATTTGAGCTCCCAGTCTGCTTTATTGAACTCTGAGTGCTGAAGGATTTCTTTTGTCTTGTCTGCCTGTTGGTTTGAAAAACACAGCTGCACATTAGCAGTCTCCCTTCTGTCTGATTACTACCTGCTCCGTTTGATGAATGTGCACGAGTTGTGGGTGTGTGCTCTCTGAGTCAGTTTGAACTACAAGTTGCCCCGCCACCTCCCCCAGGATAAATCAATCAACACCATTGAATTGCTAATATCACGCTCATTTAAGAGCTGTTTTCTCCTTTAAGTCACATCTTGCTGAATGCAATATGACTTTTACTGCAAATAATTTGGGCTTCTCCGTTTAGATTTTTGCTTTGTAGATTTAGACTCAACTTTATTCATCCCTTGGGAGTGCGCCCTCAGGAAATTCTGGTTTCAGTAGCTCACATAGAAAGAGTACAAAAGAGAACATTACACATGAGTAAATTTAGCTATTAGGTGATACAACTTGTTCATGTTCCTTTCAACTGTTCATGTCCCATGTCTTTGTCACATATATTAATATGGAAGCTTACTTGTCATGCTGTAGTAGGCACATTGTCCATACTTTGGCCAATAAGCATTCTTACACACCACAATTGCTTTTTTCTCCGCCTGTGGCAACTGAACAGCCACGACACATTAATATCCTCCTCACCCGGAGTAAATTTGATATAATTAACCATTTGCATTTATGTGGAAACCAGTTCATTTTAATATCATTTATACAGTATTCACACATACTGTAATTCTTATTATAACAACTTATTTTTGAGCTTCCACACCTTTTCGAATTCTATAGATTTCACACCGATTCATAGTGATGCATATAGAGTGAGATGAGCTTTAGTCCTGGTGCACACTAACAAAAATGTTTCATTCACACAAAACCAAAACGGATTTAAGAAGCGAGAAAACTAGAAGCTATGACAAAATTCCATAATTCTAGAAAAAGTCTAAAATAAAATTGATTAACAAAAATTTAAACATATTTTGCTTTGTGAAATAAGAACAAGTAGAATACAATATGTCGTTTCGTTCTACTTGGAAGCATGGCTTCTCAATTCTGGGTTTATTGATTTGGATATCAATATTTGAATCAGCCAGGCCGATTCCCACCATAAATGGGAGGCTAATAGTTCAACAACTTCAATACTGCTTAAAAGAGTGGGCAACATCCATTCCAGAGTTTCTAACACACTGACACAAATCTATCCAGAGTTTTTGAATTGATACATTGTGGAAAAGCTAGGTATAATTCTTCATATGTAAAGTTGCAACTTGATTAATGTAACAATAACAAATTTAATCCAAAGTTGTCAAGAGTTAGTGAACTGAAAACACAACTAAGGTTACAGGGAAATAAATTGTTGTTTTACTATGCCAATAATTAATTGGGTGTTATTTCCTGTAGGCAATGTAACATTTATGTTGTATTCTTCTGACACACTAATAATCTGTAGACGATCTTTTTCTTGCTGACCCGGCCGAAATGTCTCTCTGCATACATTACTCTGGTCACCTCGGGCTTAGCATCTCTCTACAGGGAGCTATATTATGTGAGCTCCATGCTTCCCATATACTCTGACCTATAGAGCCCATGTGCTGAGCTATCAGGGCTTTCCAACCTAATATTTTCTCCACACTGCACAATGTCTGAACTAATAAAATCCCTCTGGCTCTGCATTTGGTTCTTAAACTTTTCCATTTCCCAAACCTGAATTGTTAGACAATACTCAGAATTTGAAGTGTACACACACTATAGGGTTATACAACATTTAAGGCATATATCTCCCCCTGGAAATTTTGATTAGGCGAGAGAAAGACAAGAGTTCTGTCGTTTGGCTGTTTTTTTTTCTTTCGTTTTTATTCTGCATTATATTATTGACTTCCAATGAGAAATCGGATTTGTTGATCACCCAATAAAATAAGGTTAAGAAGAAATACTGATATTTGTAGCATCAATAAAACAGATGAAAAATATTTTCTCAGCACCTATTTAATGTCTTATATTTTAAATCTAGATTTCAGTTATTAATAAAAGCCAGAAGGGAAAACAGCAATAGGGGACACACCAAAGATGATATGCAGGCTTTAAAGCCAATCAAACATAAGAAGCAAGAGATCCTTGCCTTATCCAAAGAGCCACCAGGATGGCCTTGTAACCTAGAGTTTTTCCCCCTCCCTTATCGAAACACATATATTTCTCTCCTACTAGGGGGCTAGCCTCCAATTGTAATCAGACATGTTTGCTAGATTGCTTTTCCTCCGCTTGTATGATTTGCTGTCTTCAGGTGGGGCCTCCAGTAATCATAATCATACTCCAAGCACCAAGGCATTATTTTCCACCTCAATTATAGATTAATGTGGATGTATAGTTGTGTGCATTACATGTTCACTTACTTATTCCGCTGTTCGTTCTCCCTCAGACACAAATTCAGTCCAAGGCCTCCAGGCCCACACAGACATAATGGACAATCAGCCTGACAATCACAGCCTACCTCTGATTGATGCGGGAGTTGCAAACATATAGGCACTCTAATGCCAGAGGCTGGTTCCCCACAAGCTTTGCACATAATCACATACACGCGTATTCACACACTCCCATCATTCAATGAATAAATTTTTATTTTTGTGACTGCATATTTTTTTTAAGCCTGTCTTGCACAGGTGAGTAACTCATGATTGGACCTTACAGAACCAAATAACATGGCTGCTCATTATTGGCTCGGCAGTCCTCACCTCAGTTTCGGACAGTATGATTTCCCACTTAAAATTGTGCTGTAAGAAATTGTAAAAAAATACATTATTATTTGGTTTCAGTGGGGTGCACTTGTCCTGTTTTACAGTATATTGAGTGGACATATTCAGTCAGTACAACACTAAGGTAACATAAAAGTGATATATTTTGAGGTTACTTGAAATAAAAAAGCTTCTTCTGCATCCATGCATGGAAATGATACATCAATCTCATCTGTCAGTCACACAATGGGGAGGTAGAATATATTTTTCTGTTGATGAGCTGAATAACTGCTGCAATCAAGAGTGAATGCGCATTTGTGTTTATGCTGTAATTGTTTGAACATGCAGTATTTGCTTCTATCAGGACCATCAAGTGTTCATGTTAAGGACATAGGAACACCCTACCTGACACCCTATTCTTCACTTAAATTTATGACATGTCTCTCATCTCAGATTTGTTTTGTTGACAGTGATTAATTGTGGACTTACACATATTCATATATCACATATTGCATCTTCTGTTATTGACTCACCCACACTGTTCTCTCTCTTCTGCAATTTTCTTTCAGCAGTCTTACTAAAACAGAACTTGTATTTTGCCTCTTCTCAATGACTGTTAAACTCTCCCTACAAGGAGCCATACAGGGCTGACTTTGAGGGAAGATGGAGATTTGTGCGCAGCGCTGTCGGTTTTTATGTACATAATAAATTTGCATTGGTTTGACAAGAAGAAGGCCAATGAAATTCCACACTCTTCACTGGGATTGTATTTGTGTGTGTTATCAGTAGACTGAAAGTGTGCATTGGAGAGATAAGGACTAGATAATGAATTGAAGCGATGGGTGAAGAAATAAAAACGTGTGGGTCAGTCAGACACAATTATGCATTGGTGGAGGTGCAAGATCTTACAGTCCTTTTTCAAGTCAAACACAAAATGATTAAAAATTAAAGATAAGAGGGCAGTGTAATTTTGTAAGAAACCTATAAATGAGCAATTCATACTTTCTTTGTTCAAAAGTGTTGCATTGTTTGCATACATTAATGTTACTTGCCCTCTTTTCTCCCACATAAATTTAGTTGCAGCAGTCCAGCTGCCATTCACTGTGGTTTGCCATATTCTGTTTGCATCGCTTAAGAAGCCAACAAGGTGGCAAGGGATTTTGCATGCTGTTTGAGTGACTTGCTCCTTTATTTATGACACAGATAAAAACATTGATTACAAATTCAAAGCCACGGTGCTGTCATTACCCATGTTAAGATCTGGATTAATTAGCAATTAAACTCATGATCCCATAAATCTGTTGCGGATCTGCCGTGTACCAAGGGATGTTGTCTTCTGGATGTTGATGTAAATTAAAACTCACTGTGCGAAGACATGCAATTTGGTGGCCTGCTATTCAAACAACTGTGTAAACACAAATCTAAATACGCTCGGTCTGCAGCAGGAAGTGTACAAGTGAAGGCTTACTTAAATTATTTTGCATGCAAACACACAGAGTTCACTGTGTATTTGACATGGAAAAATCACCAACTTTTGATTTGCTGCAAACATATTTTCAATGCAGTGATCAGTCCATGTGTGACACTCCCTTTCGCACGTACACTAAGCCGAGATCATTGCAGCTTGCTGCTTACTTAGGTGAGGATCATTAAGGTAGGCAGATGCACATAACACATATCACCTACGTCTAAGTCAACCACTCAATCTTTAAATTGGAATATAACATTTCTTGGTGCAAATTAAGTCTCCAACTGGTCAGCCACTGCTCATCTGGGCTATTTAAAAACATTTATAAATAATTTGCCTTAGACTTATAATACTGTGTTTACAAAATCAATATATGTATACCAAACTAAACAAGCCTCCTTGCCAAATAAAATAAGAAAACAAAGTTCTTAGCCTCATGAGCTCAGGATTTAATCCACAAATCCCACAAAAAAGACATCTGCCTCCAATCCAAAGTAGCAAAAATCCAAATGTTTGCCTTGCGTTAATCACGTTCAAAGGGTTTATACCCTCTGAATTTTGCTTTGTTTGCTAAAGTCTGTGATTTATTTAAGCCTTTGGAGCTTGTCAACGTGCTAGTGCAGGTGGTGGCTATGTTAGAACACTCGCATTCCAACGTTACTGGCTTGCCATAGATAGGATTTGATCTGAAAAACTCAAAGGGGGAAAGTAGGAAGGGAGGGCAGATGTCTGCGGAAATGCAAGTGTTCAGAGCCTTACTTCTAAGGCATTCAAAGACAGATTGCTTGGAAAGTGATCAGTCAGATCCGTTTTCAAGTATAGGGTGCATTACAAACGGTATCAAAATGCAGTTTGCGGTCATTTGGCCTGCAGGACATCTTATACCTTCCTGTTTTCTTGCTGCTCAGTTCAATGGGTGCAGTGCCTTCAAAAATTGCCAAGTTTGGGGGTTGAGTCTCTGAGTGACAAGACCATTTGCATTCCTCTACCAGGCCAGGCTTTGGCAACATTTCAGCATGAAGATCCAGCCTTAAAAGCACACACAAAATGGGTGATTAAGATATTTTGGGGAAAATATGTTGGAAAATGAAGAAGACTGTCAAAGTCTGTCCAGAGAGTGCCGTATTAATGGTTGCAATCATTCAATTTTGCTATATCCTGCATCAAAGTTATTTGATTAACTGGATCCTCTCCCAGAATTTCTCTTGACATATGTTTGGGTTAGCATTTTAATGTTTTTCTTAATTCAGAGACCTTTTGATTTTCAAACTTTTAAAAAGAAAGGGAAAACAAAAATTATAGTACCTTCAATTACTTGCTCTGCAAATGCTTTAGACAATTGAGGACGTTTTGGAAAGAGTAAGCCAATCAGATGATAGTGATGTCATGGCCCTGCTCAGACGGCCTCATAGAAGTGCACAACTCTAAAAAAAAGTACCAAGGATAAGCGGCCACACAAGGAGAAACCAGACTGATTTGGGGCACAACCGGAACACTGGAAAAGGGGCGTAACACCAACCACATTTCATTAGTGCTTTCAGTTTACTTCATGATTAACCGTCATTCATGAACTGCCTGAAATATGTTGCTCTTCATCTGCACACCACAGTGTGGCTCTGAACACAAATCGTACAAGTAATACACATCTGTTTCTGACATATGATCCTTATGTGAGCCTTTGGCCGTCTGGGCTGGCTTAGTGCTTGTTAAAGAGGCAAAATAAGACAAATTGAAGCAGTTTTGCGATCATGCAAAACAGATCTGGATTATCCATCCAGTTGATTTATCACAAAAAATATATATACAATATTTCTTTTTTGGTGCCATCTCAAGAGTTTGATTGTAATTGTTGCTTTAATACTTTGTTTGTATTTCAGTTGTTATGACATTCGTTTATATTTTGCAAGGCCCTCGTGTGGTTTTGTACACTTCTCACACCATTATTATATTTACTCTCTAAAACGCACTGAATAGCTCAGTCGAAATAATTGTGAAGCGAAGTGGCCTTGCCTTGCCATGATTTCCTGTTATACTGAGGTCTTTTCAGTATTTAATTTGCAGTCTTGCTTTTGTTTCCATTCTCCTTTCATCATTTTTCTAACCTTTTCTAAGGGTCGGGGATGAATACTGCAGACTATTCTTAAGCAAGCCACCAAAACTGAAGTAGCTCGGGAGCCTTGAGGTTGTAATTAAATGTTCAGGTGCAATGAAAATTGAGGAGCAAAACTTTGTGTTGAGATCATGATGAACACAAACACACACAATGAAATAGTCATTTTATGTGGGTGAAAGTGAAGTTTGAAAGTTTGTGTCAAATAAACAGAGCAAAACATATTTTAGCCTGTGTCAGTCTGTCAAACCAACGGCAAGAATGTTAAAGACCGAGAAGTGATTTCATGAAATAAAAAGACTTAATGTACTTGTAATTCTGTCGGATTTAATCTTGACAATGTAGAAAAAAAATGTGTTTGTTTGTTTGTGTTTAGGTTGGCGAGAGACAACATGTGTTGGTGACAGAAGAGTCATTTGATTCCCAATATTATGTGGCTCACAACAAGTTCTATGAGCAGGTAAGATATATTTAACAATTAAAAAAAACATTCAGATTTACAAATGCTCTTCTTGATCAAGTTAAGTGAGTGTTTTTGTAGAAGATCTTAATTGTTGATGGCAGCTTCACTTCAGTACAAGTGAGTGTGCTGTAACTAATTAGTATCTCATATTGCATATATTTCAGATTTCATTCATGTTACTAATTGAGTTCTTGCTAGACTTCATATTTTAACACGAGTTCTCACAGGAAGCTTAAGCTCATCTACCGAATAAAGTAGGTTAGCTTGAATATTATAGACTCACAAATGTGCACCCCACACCCTACGGTGGTCATAAGAGCATTTGGCAGCAATACATTTTTACCCCCCCTTCAAATGTACGAACATCAGCCCTAAAGACATGAACATTCCTTCCAACACCCACAGCTGTTCATCGAACGTGGCTTCAAAGAACCTCTCTGAACCTGTGAAAAATTAACTTTAAAACATCTTCAAATAAATCAATTTCCTCCGCGCTTTAACTATCATCAGAAACATGTTTGAAGTTGTGCTTTTTATTAGCAGGGAGGGCAGCGGATGGCAATATTTTTTTTTCCCTCACCTTCCTCGCTCCCTCCTTATCGTTTTCTCCTACCCGCTCCCCTCTGCACTTTCTTCTGTATGCTGTGAACTCAGGTTGTAAGTTTCACTCGCTCCCTGCATGTGTTGTGCAAATGGACACTTCATACAGGTGCTCATGCGGGCATGCTTGCCATGTGTATGCATTGATTGTATTGGAACACGGATTTATCATAGTTGAGATAGCCTTGTAAAAATCAATAATTTGATTAGGACAAATTTCAAAAGCAGAATTGAATTCATCCATCCCAGGTGTGAAAATCAAATAACCCTAAAATGCAGTGGTAACTTGATTTAAGAGTGCCCCACTGTGCAAGCTTTTGAGTTACTTGGTCTTCAAGGTGAGGTTTAGATACACAAGTGCACAAGTGAACCTCAGAACAGTGAGGTGGATGTGCTATTAAATTGTTTGCAGTATTATTTACCATGCATTTTATAAATTGAACTAAGAAAGAGCTTCGCTGGATTACTCGGTCTGTCCATTGCCTCATGAATGAAATTGTAATACGGCTGAGTTCTGAAGACTGTCTACATGTGGGGAGCAAATAAGAAGAGGTTAAGGTGAGTTAAGCAGAGCGGTGGGGGCAATGAAATTGATGTGGAAAGGTGGGGGATTAATCTTCGAAGGGAAGGACAGAAACGGAGTGTGAACAAATCACCCGGTCTCACTGTAACACCAATCAGATGGCTATCTAACCTGTCAATTATAACAGGCAGTCACCTCACCTGCATGTGCAAGGTTAGGCGGGGTTACGATGGAGGTTTCAATGACATAGGACAAGCTCTTTCATCATTTGATCTCGCTTTAATGGACCTCAAATGACCCTCACCTACATGCACAATGTCGCCTACCTCCTCCACATCCACTGATTCGCCCCTCTCAGATTGCTGCCTGCTCGCTCTTGCCCACACACACACACGCTCACCCTCTGCGCTGAGGAGCAGGTGTAATGATTAGGCAGGTGTGGCGCTTGGCAGGTCGACGCCATGGCCTCCTTTCCCCCGCCGATCATATTCCAGCCGCTGGATAAAAGCTGACAGATTAGCACTGAGCCAGGCATAATTGTGCCACCACAGCAGTGGCTCTTCAACTCCACCATTTCACTTATTTTGCACTTGTTGGGATTAGCACACAGTTATTCTGTGTTTGTGCAATGTGGAAAGAGAAAGTACGAGATTATTGTAGTTTAGGAAATGCTAAAATACCACAGGAATTATAGAATTGAAGTTGCATTTGACAAAAAATGTAGCAAGATAAAGTACATAGTTATGGTTGTAAAGCTATTCCACATGGCTACTGTATTTTCAGAGAACTGTCCATAATGAACACCATCAATCAATCAATCGATTGTAATTTCCGTTTTGCAGGTACTGGTTCCCAAGAGGTTAGAGTTCAAGGGGAAAATGATTGAAGTAGACATCTATGAGGCAGGAAAACACTTCCTGAAAGGACAACCAGTGAAGGACACTAAACCTTTCACTCCCTCCATCGCTGCCCCACTTCAAAAGGGAGAAGTGTCTGGCCTGATGCAGGTAAATACTTTGTAAATCAAATCTAAAATGTTCATAGTTTTACACCTAATAATCCTCTGATTATTTGTTAAACTCTAAAACTAAAAACTTTGATTTTTTTGCCTCAATTAAATTGTGTATAATGACTAAATTACTCCCAACATTTTCTGGATAAATATGAAATAATAATCTCAAGTAGTTATAACATGCATAGCATAGTGAGTTAGAAACAAAAACAAGTTGTGTCCACATATTTGTGTCCCCCACTCCAAAAAAGTCAATATGTCAGTGATAAGTCATCTAAAATAAGCTGTGACTGGATAAAATGGTGCGCACGCACACATAAACACATGCACACACAGACAGACCTACACACATGTATGGGCTTGCACAAACACGCACAAACACCATGTTAATGTATCTGTTTCAGTGCGTGTTATTTTTCACTGTGACTAGCTGTAGCTTATAGCTCAGGACACAGAGCCACAGAGCAGAATATGATACACTTTCTAATTTCACACTTCATCAACCTTTACTGCCAGACAGACAGAGAAAGCAGGCAGAGAAAGAACAGAGGCAAAAGGGTCGCAGCGATCAAGGGAAGACAAGTCGAGACAGAAAGTGAGAAGGAAATGGATGGCAGAATGAAATAAGGAATAGTGAGAAGGGATTCACATTAAGCCGACCGACATGTCACTCTGCAATGAAAAGTTCAGTGGTAAAGACCTTTTATAGTTGCCTCATAAAGTCCACACCCCATCCAACACATGCACACACACATTACACTCCTCATTAATTTTACCCACACATGCCCCATTTGGACAAAAACCCTTTGATTTTATTTAGCGTATGCATTTTTGCCATATTTTTGTCATTAGGTCAGTTTGATTTGTATTCTTAGATTTAAAAAAAAAAATCTATTTTAACACAAATACATTGAAAACACCCTGTAGTATAGGTTATAACCTTAACAAGTCATTCATTGAAATTAATAATCCATGGATGTTTCTACCAATATATGACTTAGCTTTTGATTTTTTTTTTTTTTTGTCCATACATCTAAGAGTTCTTCAGCAGCTTTTTCCACACCTACTTGAGTGTTTCTAAAATAGAGTGATTCATCATTTGTCGCAAAAAAATCCGCAAAGTACAAACCCTGTGAAGTAGCGCATTCGCGAAAGGTGAAGCGCGAAGTGGCGAGGGATTACTGTACTGCTCTTTCTGCCTCTGGAATGAATACATTTAGAAAAAGAATGTTCTACCTCCTCACAGCATTTCATTAAACTGTCTACATGCCTTGGTAACATTTTGACATTTCTGTCCCTTAGTAGAATGAGATATTAAATGTTTAAAACTGCATAGGCTAAACTTTTCTCCGTATGCTTGAAAGCAGCATTCTAATTTACTGAGCCCAGGAGACATCATGGATAAATATACCAGCACTCTTAAATCAACCATTTATGTTATGTCATCTGCACATCTGCTATTGTACAAAAGAGGCATAGTTTTGGAAAGTCCAGAGGTGATCGGCCAGAGGTGATCGGCCAGAGTTTTCCAAAGGGTCAGTTTTTAATCATCAATGGTTAAACAGGAAACCTAACATAAAATGTTGGACAGGAATGTGTTATTATTTTGTCTTTTCTATGATTTCAAACTTATATACAAAGTTATATACAGCATAGACATACAGCATGTAACTAAAACACTGAGTAAACTTAGTTTTTCATTGTGGTTTATGCTTTCCAATGTGTTAAAAAAAACTGTTGAAATAGATTTGTTTAGAGCGTGTTTATTATTATAAAGCTTAAACGCACACAGACGATTTATTTTTATTTTTTATTTGGTATCTATTTCACAGATTTCCAGCTATCACTGATGTGTCTAGAACGTAGTAACTCCAGCAATGAATGAGTGATCACTATAGTTGGAAACTTTACAACTCCAACTTGGAGAAATGCAATAGAGCAATAGAGCATCAGCTAGATTTCCTTCTTTTCAATCTTCTTTATATGACAATGTAACTTCCGGGTTGCCCTCGAATCATCAAGTAACAATGCAAACTAAAAAATGAGACCCAGCAGATAATAGCTTGTTTGTTTGATTGTGTTTTTTTTAAGCCGACGCTTTTCAAACAGTGTCTGTCAGAGCTTTCTCGGATGGAAACGTCAGTGCATAATCGACTTCTGTATAGCAGCCGTATGCATCAAACGTACATTGTTTCACACGATTACATTCATAGACATCCACTTTTACGCCTCAGACATCATAGCCAAGTATCGACCTGGCCGTATTTGCTCATCACATGCACATCTGTATCGAAGCTGGCTGGTGTGCAATCATTTCTCTAGGCGGCTTCAAAATGACAGACGTCTGACTTTGTTCTATTTTGTGCGGCTAGACATGAAAGACCTTGGAAGGTTGATCTGCCTTCCCAATCAGTTGGCGCTATCATCGAGCAAACTATCATGCAGTTATGAGGCATCACACCATCTCGTTCCCCCTTTATTCTTCTGTTTTTCCACAAGCCTGTAATTTTGAGACAGCAAGACGTGGATGAAAGTGTAATTATTCAGTCCTTTCTCACAAGCACACATACGGTACATTTGTGCCCCTCAGTGTGTGGTAGACTCAAGCAATAACTGATTGATATTAAATAGTCTTGAGATACAATAAGATTAGCTTAGTGGGACAGGGGGTCCCAGTTCTTTTTAAAACTGGTTATGTGGTTGCATGACTTAAGTCTCTTTGGTGGTAGGCATCGTTCTGATCATTTTCTTTCAATCACAACACCTACTGCAAGTTTAGAAAGCGTTTGGTATGCACAGAAAATTGTAAAGCTGGTTGGCAATAAAGTGCTCACTACTAACTTGATTCTGATCAACAATATTGCCTAAGAAGTAAATTTATTTCATTTTATACTAACTATATTTGATGTTTCTTCTCATTGGTGGTAGATTGCCAAGCAGACATCACATTTGCCCTCATTACTAACAATAGTTGACTCATTTTCAATGTCTTTCTTGCGTATCTTCCGCAAAGGTAGCTATGGGATGTGCATTAAGAGGTGTTTTTGCTCTTTCATTCCACTGAAAAACCAAGGTTGCAGAGTGACAACAACACCTGAAAATTTAGCTCTTTGTTCTCGGTCTGCCTCTCCTTGCCGTCTGTAAAACCTTCATTTACAGAAACAGCACTTTCCGGTGGAAAGGGGAAGGACAGTAATGAGTCTTTTAGTAGGACACAATAGCAGAAAAAGCACTCAACAGCGCGGTAAAGGGAAAAAATGAGAACGTATTTTCACCGGTCCTCATTCTCAGATGAAATTAAATGATAGGTGTGTGTGTGTGTGGGGGGGGGGGGACAAAAAGTGAAGCAAGAAAGAAAGCGACCAAGGTAGATGGATAGATCGGGAGACAGCAAAGGCAGCATGAGTGCCATCTCATAATAATCAGGTCTTTTCACAGCATACTTTCTCAAGGCGACTCAGAGAATGGATGAGAGGGGAGAAAACAGCTTCGGTCCTTCCGCAAGGCAGAAAATTGACTGTTTGTCTGAAAGACATAAAAAGATGCATCGAGAGGGAGATATATTAGGCTAGTAAAAACTTTTCTTGATAACCAATGACCACATATAGGCTAAATTGGACTGTTACATTTTCTTGGCCTTTCCTTTCATCAAAGACATACAAAATATTTCCTTGTTTGTTTTCATATTTGGTCAAATGGCAGAATTCTCAAATGTGGTGATCACTGTCAGAATGGTGTTCATTGAATATGTTTATTATTGTTGCTATACATTTTGTTGTGGAAAGCACTGTTGCTAATAATGAGCCTCTGATCTGAAAAACATACTCTACACATTCCATACAGATGTGTGCTGCATTCTATATGGATTTAAAAAAAAACATTGTCTCTAAACATCCATCCATTTTCTGAACCATTTTATCCTCACAATTTTCGCTGGTGTGCTGGATCCTCTCCCAGCAGTCTTCACACAATCCTTATGAAACTAAAACACTTACTAGACACACAAACACAATTTAAATTACCAGGTTTGCAATTGCAGAGCTGTATGTGTTTTGTATTTAACGCGTGTTGCTTGATGTCACGCATTGTCAAAAAACGATAAAAATCAAACAGCTCGCTAATCTATTTTTAAACATTTTATTTTCTTAGAAATGTCACGAGGTTGCAGTTGGCCTCTGTCTGACTGTTGTCTCTCAGCAAATAATTTGGTTTGGTCTTCAAAACACCAGGCATAGCTATTTCAAGCATTTCACATGGCATGTCAAATTTCATTAAACGGCCAGTGGTTCAGGGAACCAAAAAATGATTACACCATCAAAAATATTAGTCATGTCTGCCTTTCAGTACTTGAGCCACATATGCCAGCTGAAATTACACAGTTTCATTCCGTTTTATTTATTTCATATCAAGAGGCTTTGTGTGCCCCTTGCTCCGTGCTTGCCTTTGAACAAATCTGAGCAATATGTCTAAATAACACGGAGCACAGCATTCAGTTGCTGAGAAACAAAGTCATGAGGTACGTTAATCAGTGTTTTCTTTCCAGTTCTAATAAGTATCTGGATAGATAGATAGGTAGATGGATGGAAAGACGGATGGACAGACTATTGGCCATTGATGACCGGAGTTGTACCTGTCCTGTACAGCAGCCAAGATAAATGGCTCATTCGAAAATTATGTAACTACCTTTGAGGATAGTGTACCCAATTACTTCTCATCAAGTATACATCTTCCTACACTCTTTATGAAATGACTCCTGAAAGTACCACACTGTTAAAAACCTGACCCCACACTATTCCCATAGCCAGTAAATACTGGAGGCTTTGCATTGCATTGTCATAGCTGTCTAAATCTTGTGAGAGTTTGCCGAGATCCACTTACGAAATTTGATCCTCTGTCGCAGTCGCTAAAAAACACTTTCGCACCTAATCACCAGACACCTAGGATTAGTGGCAAATAGCTCTTACCCACAAGCTACTGGCAGTCAAATGCACTTGCTTGGAGAGGGCACCACAGCTGGAGTAACAGGAGAAAGACTAACTGACTGGTGGGCTTTAAGTATTTTTCAACAAGCCATATGCATGCTCGTCTCTCAACAGGATGTCTTGAAAGTAACCGTAACTCAGGTCAATGCTTTACCCCGGTGCCTGAAGCATTTGCTAAATTTCTTGTTCTACGGCTGTCATGTGCCCAACATGTGTTTGCATGGACGTCAGTGACACAAATGGGTTTCACTGTATTTCATTGAGGCGGCCATAAAACTTAACATGCAGTCCATCTGTATGCTCGCTTGTGGTCGTGCTAATTGTCAAAGGAGCCTTTTTTTTTTTCTAAAGTAGACCAATGTTGCTGCCCAAAAGCTTTTACTTTTTATTTTCAAATGATCATTTTTCCACAATATTATAGGTTGCACGTTATTTAACTTTTCCGGAAGGTACTGGTGTAGTGGTTAGCATGCTTGCCTTACAGTCTGCAGTTCCCGTTTCCAGGTTAATTTCAACTTTAACAATTCTAATTTTATGGCATTTGAGTGTACCAGGATATTTTTCCAGTAGACAAATATGTGCTTTGTTGGTAATGAAATCATAGGCTTGCTTTGTCAATAACCAAAGGCAATGTGACTAATCTGCATTTAAAGGAATGTGTTCCTCATTATTTATGAATTTGTAAGTTCTGCACCCCAGGCAAAAAGAACAGCTATGACTATTATTTTGTACCCCGTGTTCAACGAACTTGTTGACACTAATCACTTGCTGTTTAGGAGGGCTGAGCAGCCAGTCTGACTCAACATATGGACATGGAATCCAGTCTTCCAATACAAGTTAACATCTACTAAATTGGTCAAAACTAATGTTTGTCATCACTACATGCAAAACATTGAATGCTGTTGTTATAGTATTAAATGGCAACGGGACTTTTGATTTAAGAAAAAAAATAACCTTAGAAGCTCTTAAGAAATGTTATTTCTTCCTGTGGCCCTTTGTTCATCGATATATTGAACTACAGCTTGTCGTAATTCTCCCTGTGGTCACTCTTGGCCAACTAAAGCGCCTTTTCCAGTATCTTTTTACACACGCACACTCACACACACACACACACACACACACACACGCACGCACACACACACACAACTTCAGTTGTGTCTAGAGTGACACTGACAGCTGGTGAGGATCATGTGAGAAATGTGACCGCTGCGTATTGTTGTTTCTTCTTTCTCTCGTGAAGCTGGCGTCAAATTTCAGTAGAGAGAAACAAAAGTACCATTTCAGTCGTCCAGACTATTTTACCTATGTCAGTCCACAGGTTGATGATTTTCTGGATGATTATCTTTGCTCTGTTCCCCCCCGCTGTGTGCAGAGAGCGCAACACCATGCTGTAAAACCTGCACATGTTCACATGGTGGTGAAATGTCACACAATAGCTGATCTTTTCCTACGGCATTCTCTCGTTCCTCTCGGTTTTTCACTACATTTCTCTCCCCTCCCACTGTGCTGACATGCACCCACTGCCACTTAGATTTGCACTTATCCTCCCAACTAGTAATAGATTTTAGACTGTCTCTGTCCTGGCACCCCGCTGTTTAATGACACCTGCGGCGAGACAGCTAAATAGACAGATGGAGAAGAAGGTAGTAGTACACTTGGGCCTGACACCATTTGATGGATGATGTTCCATTTGGCTCTTGCTTTGTCTTGGCTATCTCTTTAAAAAAAAAAAAAAAAGAATTGACAGCAAGGCTTTAGTTTTTTGAAAACCCAAATGGTTTTGCACATATTAGCTCTGAGCTTTGTAAAACTTACCTGAGCTCCCCTTTTAGCATCAATGTATTGCTTAATAAGCAGCTAGTGTCTGTACTTGATCAGATGGGGAAAGCGTGGCAGCATCCTTCCCATCAAGAAAAACATCAAGTGTCGATTATTAACAGCTTTTGCATCACGGGCACCATATGGTTGGCAATGTGAAACACAACTGACTCAGTGAGCCACCAGGCTCCCTTCTTGCCATACAGAAAATAATGTCAAACTAATTATGTGCCTGTTGTTTGTTTCAAAGTGAGAATTAAAGTCAGAAGTCCTTTTCTTTTTTTAAAGAGCTGTGAAAGATGTTCAAAAAGTTGCTAATTTGGCAACATTGGACATGTGTTAAACTACAGAAACTGCTATTAATAATTTAATTTCCCCCAAGAGATGAATAAAGTGTCAATTGAAAAACATATTTTTAAAATCAAAATTATTTGGATAATAAAGATTGATTAATTGCCCAGCCTTACATACAAATGAGAGCTACAACCGTGCAAAAGCCTCAGATGGACAAATAAAACTAAACTGAGCAACTCACAGTTGCCAAAAACATTTGTTGTACACTGTTCATGACAATGAACTTGACTTGATTCCCATCAACTAGTCCAGCTTGAAGCATCTTATTGTATGTGAAGCAACTGCCACAATACAAAAGTATTAGTTTCACCATCAGGTGAGAACATGAACCAAACTTGTATGTGTCAGTTAGACCACTATTGTTCACCACCACTGGTAAGTGACTTACGGAGGCGTTGACTGTTCTTATATCCCTCCAGCATTAAGTGCTGCAACAGAGGAGAAAGTGAATGAGCGGCGGTAGTACAGTCGATAGTATAGATGACTGCAGCGTGTTTGACCAATGTGCAGCTGCTTCCACAAAGTCATGTGGATGCAACGTGTGGGCGTCCACCATAACACTCGTATGCATAATTCTGTTCTCAGAGGTCAAAAGTGCAGTTGGTTGGCCAAGAAATTCTGTATACTCACAACTTGGGAAAATTATACCTATAGCATTATGTGTACTTTTTCAAGACACGGCAGACAGTACAAGAAAATCATTATTTCTTTATGATGTGTGGACATGAAAGATTACTATTAACGATGATCAGAAAGCCAAAAGGCATCAAAGGGTTGATCATTATGAAAGAGTTGATGGTTGAGGCGAAAAGTGTGCAGGGGGCCGAATAGGTCGATCTACTTTTGGTAAATATAAAATGCCTTCGCTTATGCTGCTTTCCCTAGTGAACTTGATGAAAGGTTATTCAAGAAAGCCACAGATCAATTGCTCAATATCCCTCTGCATAATCCATCTTGGTGGTGATAAGGCATTTTATCAACAGTCGGGCAGGAGGAGATGTGCAGCAACCACCTCAAGGTCATCCCAATCCATTTCCACAGATTCTCTCCTCCAATGGTTTCAAAGCTTACATTGACACATCTCGTGTAGAATTCCCTATTTATTTATTGATCAATAGCCTAAGCCTGAGCTGTCTTGCCTTCCTAAAAAGAAAATAAATGGACTACTTCTCCATTTCAGCAACTAACATCAGAACATTCCCTGATTTTGATGCAAAGGCGCTGTATGCCTTTTGAATTTGGCATATTATTATAGGGCGCAATAACAGTGTCTGTGTGCGTGTGTGCGTGCAAGTTGCAACTTGTAGCAAAACAACTTAACATAAAAATCAATGTTATATTGCTTCACCGTCCCCACATTGATCTTTCACAAACCCCATCACGGCTCATTGTCAACATCAACTCATATTCAGCAGACGAGCGCCTCGGAATAATTTGATTACCACCCAAAACTGCATTTGCTGCTTCCCGATTTAATTACGCTCACTTATACTCTGCATTTATTCATAAAATAACAGCTGTTTTTTTACCATGAATGCATTCATCTACAAGGTATCAGATTTGCTTCATTATCATGTTAGTTATTCTCAAATTATACTGCATCGCTGAGAGACAACAGATGGAGGTAGACAGAAGGTGAAAATGCTTGTTAAAGAAAACACCCAAATAAAATTTTTAAACTTTTTTTGTTTGACTGTTTTAAAAAAAAAAAAAATGTTTTTTGTGTCCATTTATGTGCTGGTTAGAAGCAGTCTTTCACTTTCACTAGTTACAATATCTTCGTGTGCTGCATGTAGAGAGAGTTACTGTAGCAGGTCATCACACATACCCTCAATTCAACTTTATTCTAACTGCAAATTCATAGTGGATCCTCCACTTCTTTGTGGCGAAATTCACATTCTTTTGTTGCCAAAGAAGATGTTGAAAAGCACACGTTTCACTTTGTGTGTTTTCTTCACAGGAGCAGATGTCAAATGGTGTCCAAGGTCCCTCTTCTATGTCTTCCTCTGTTTTGTTGATTGGGTCTTACAGTGTGGACCGAGAGCTATTGAAGAGGCTGGGGGTCGGACTGGCGCTGGCAGCCGCCTTTCTGGCTTTTATAGTGGAGAGAATCTATTAACGTTGCAACCGTACGCTGGAAGAGAAGCCGTAACCAGAGAGAGGATGGCGACATTAACAGCACCTTTGAATGAAAGTCACATCATCAAACTATCCTACATGTTTCTTTCTGTGCTTTATGCACTCAAAAGTAGTGAATCTCGGTTGGATTTTTGCTTTTAATTTAGCCAATGTTTGCTTGTTTTTGGATGAAGGCAAATAAATCTTTTGTACGTCTTTGAGTACAAATTGTTCCCATCCTGAAGTGCTGTCCTTCAGTATTATAAGTGACTTGTGATGACCATGTCCTGCATTTGTATTTCTCTCTCAGGTTTCCATGATGAGCTCGATTTAAACATATACGTGTACTGTGTTCCATTTCCATAGTTACTTCGTTGCAAACTGTCATTTTCTCAGTAATCTTCAGATGTCATTTTATATAACTTTATTTTAGACCAGTGCGCGTAAAATACTGTTAGACATACAAAATCAATCAATAGCAAAAACAATAAACACAATCAAACATGCCGACACTCAGGCTGAGTTGAAAGCCAAACAGATAGACAGAGCGGGGTTTTGCTTAATGTTTAAGGGTCATTCCAAAGGAAAGGAACAACAATGGAAAGAGTCAATCTGTTTAGTCCATGGTATATCCTGTAATGTCTGGTCCACAGATCTGTGGCCATTTATTTTTTTAATAGATCAATTTTAATGAAGTAATACGTATACAGTACCTCAGTATTTTAGAAGCATACCAGCACCCAGTATGTTGGGTATATATGAGAAAGAGATGCGTGACTTTCCATTTTAGAATGTATGAGTACAAAGTTTTGTCCATATGCGCATGAAGCATGTTTATACCGCTGTTGCTGAAAAATCAACTATTGCACCCTGTAACTTTTCTAGGATTTACTACAAAATTCATGTGAACGTGTGTATCTCTGAGGGTTAGAGAGTCTAAACAGGGTCCTATAGAACCACAGATGAAGCGTCTCCCGAGTCTTTACTGGAGCCTTTTGCACACATACACACTCTCTGCCTGTCTAATCCCTTCCTGGTTGAAGGTGCAGCCATCCCCGCATGCTCTCTGAAATCTCACACTTAATAATGTATGCCCCCCATTTTCTATCGCATTGTGCCGGCACACGAGGCCTTGTCAGTGATTTTCTTTTGTCGGTTGTTCCCTCACTGTTGCATGTTTTTGTGTGTCCGTGTGTTTATGTGTCTCAGCACTTGCCAATGCTTAATTTAGCAGAAGGCCAGGAGGCTGTATAGATATTGTATGTGTGTGTTTCCAAACAGACAAGATCCTTCACCTCTTCATTCAGAAAGCCTGTTATTAGATATAGCAACAGTTTGCTGCCTTCACATGCTAGCTTTGTATTATCTCAGCAAATGATGCGTGTCATGTGTTCACCAAATACACACACATGTATGTGTTGTGGCTTTTCCACATCAACACGCAGCATACACAAAACACAACTTTTGTATCGTACGGGCAAACGATGCGTGCCGAGTCGCACACAAACCCGTGCGCTAAAGCTTTATATTAGCTGATCAAATGATGCGTGTCGTACACACAGACACACACAGCGTAGCTTTGTATTAGGCGATCAAATGATGCGTGTCGCTGTGAAGCTTGTTACATCCATCCAGCGGTGCCCTATATTATTCTCCAGCCAGCCATAGTGTATGACACTTCTTTTGATGCTTTGTAAGCACATTTCCGCCGTGTGTGTGTCAGTTACACTGCATTGTTCTCCAATGAAATATGGATGCTGGGACACCCTTTATGTTTGGCGCATCATCACTAAGCATGAAATATTGAGGCGGTACCCGTCGAGAGAAGATCGTTATTCACTTTGCATCTTTCCCTTCAGTTGTTTCTCACGAAAACGAGACTTTCTGACTTCTTTTCTCAGTCGCAGCTGTTGCCAATTTGTCATTGGAGCTGAGATGAACTTTGGACTCGAGACGATGCAACAAACGAGTGGGCTTCTGTCAATGCAACTCAGCAGTCTTTACAACATACACATTTTCACTGCACCTACAGTTCTTGGCGGGTATGCGTTTCATGGCAAAAGAAAAAAGTCTAATAAGTGACTGCATCTAAATACTGTTAACTTTACAAGAATAGTTTCATGGGGGAAAAAATTGTCATGAATGGAACCACGCCATCTCCATCTACCAAGTTGCTCATTAACCTCCATCTCCGACTGTGACCTTTTCATTTGTCTAAATAAGTCAGCAGCAGCGCCTGCATTTACCACTTTGATTATTGTATAGCGCCTGCTTGCCTGCATTTATAATTGGGAACATTTCATGACATTTACAACACATTTGCATGGGTCTGTGCGTGATCACTGTCATCTATTCCATTCTGTCATGAACGCCCTTAGTTTTTGACATAAGAGATCTTGGATGTTTTGTGCAAACCAAAAACAGAAATAGAAACTATATTTTATAGAAAAGATATCAGTCACTTACGAATCCTGTTAAAGTTTTTTACTTCTGAAGCAGTCAATCATTGTGACTGTCAAGAGGAAACATTGACATAATTACATCGTCAATGTTTTCCTGCAGCCCAATTTAGCTCCTCCAGTTGCCGTTGTTCTGGGCAACAATTCTCTGGAACTAATCCACTAGAAAGCAGTTTTTTTCTTCACTTGATGCATGTTTTATACTAACAGGAGGGATTTAATGGTGCACTTTCTCTTAGTACACAGTATGAGTAAGTCTTGAGAGGGAGAGATCTTCTTTGCCCTCAGACAGACCATGTGCGTTCATATATTGAGGACATTTACATATCTGCTGTTTTGATCTCAGAAAACTCGCCTAATTTTCCGTCTTTTTTTTTAGGTGTGGAGTAGTAAATAATGAATTATTTTACAAAGTAGATTTATGGTACTTTCTCTTGACAATTAATGACTGTTTAAGATTTGCCGCTTAGCACAATGTACATTATGACCCCTGTTTTCCGTGTCTATTATTTTTTTTTATTTCTGGGCTAATGTAGGGACAGCAGAAAGGCAGGGTTTGTCTTGCATTTCACTAATTTACAAATTAATTGTAAGCAGAAAAAAAGTAAATGATGTACCCTGCATTTTTGAATGTACCAAAAGTAGCAAAGCGGCACTCATAGTTGTCATGGCAAGTCATTATAGATGCCACTCAAGTTAACTGCTTCAGCTCATTAGTAAATGAGAAAGAAAATTGATCATGTGCAAGTGCAGCAATTTTTTTTTCCCAATTGCTAATTCAGTGAAGCAGTGTACAGTAATGCTAGCCAAGATGGTCGCCCAGGCAAAGTATATACCGTAATTTCTGGACCTTAAGCCGCACCCGAATATAAGCTGCACCAGCTAAAATTATGGGAAAATCTTATTTTGTTCCTATATAAGACACATTGGACTATAAGATGCAGGTGTATTAATGTTTAATTTCCATATATAAGAGAATATGCACAAATCATACAATATAAAAATTGAGCAAAATCCATGGATAAGTTGCACTGGACTACAAGCCACAGGGTTCAAAGCTTGTGCAAAAAGTAGCGGCTTATAGTCCAGAAAGTAGGGTTTGCCTCTTCTTCTTGCTCTTCGTTACACCGCATCTCCATCAAGTAGAGCTCAGTGATGCCCCGCATATTGTGTTACGACGTGGTACTACAATGAAGGCTCGCGACTCAAAATGCTAAATTGACTGTATACTGTATTAAAAGAGCTTCGAAATGAGCGCCACAGCTGGGACTCGAAAGATGAAACACATTACAGGCCTTCACTTGACACACTCGAGTCTTAATGTTTGGAAAAAAAATGTGCAAAGGGAGATTGCCGCTTGCGAGAAGGGTCTCTTCACGTAAAGACTGTACTGCTCACTTTCTGTTATACACCACGTTCCGCTTATTTTTGTTGAGTGGCTTTATCCATTATCAGACAGGATAGAAAGTGTCTCATATGATGTCTAGAGCAACAGCAGTTCGACCTCTGAAACTCTGAGCAACTTTAGAGGCCTGAGATAATTCTAGTCCATGTAATATACAATGTACTCAAGCATGATGTGAAAGTTTCAAGCCAAATAGCTCAACACAGCTGCAAGTAGACTTTAAACCGTGTGCTTCTACAATTTGAAAAAGAAAAGTCTCTAAATGTAAGTCGCACTATGAAGCGTGATTAGAAGTTAAAAAAAAAAATTTTTTCACTGAAGCGTTGCATTCAAAGTCTTGAATAGCACGTTCATTCCCAACAACTGTGGGCATCAGTGAAATTGCCAGAAGCAAGCTGGCTCACGTGAGTGTGACCAATTAATTTTTGCAATTTTGGGGACCAACATGCTTTGTTGCATTCTGTCGTCACCTCCCTCCTCCTAAACACCCAAATCCACACACGCAAACCCCCTCCCCCCTTCCCTCATCTCCCTTTGCCTTTGCTTTTCTATAGGCTCTTCACTGCACACCAATGCCTTCTGGAACAGAGGGGAAAATTACTTGGCAGGCATATCCATTCCTAATGTGTGTGTGAGAGTGTGTATGTGCACAAGTCCACGAGTCCTTAAGTTCAACCCAGTGTGGGTTTGATGGACCTTTATGCCTGCATTCAGTGATTGCTGGGTTTTATCTACACACAGACACACACAGTGTTGACGCTGCAACACAAACTGGCCATTAACAGTGCACAAGGGAGAGATTGGCTTTCTTTGTTTAAGTGTTGCGGTGGCTTGCCAATTGTGTTTTGTTGTGTATGTGTGTTTGATGGTCTCCTTTGACTTTGAGTGTTTTGAGGCACTTGTTTTCACGATTGGGCTACGAGAACAGAGTCACTACTGTAGCGCAGCGCTGTTTTGTTTCATAAGAGAAACAGCAGAAGGCTGTTTTAACTTTGAGGATAGTTCAAGCTGCTTTCTGACTCATCGCTAAGAAATAGTTCAATTCATTGACTCCAGATCTTCTGTGATGGTAATGTGGACAAGCATATTAGTAGTGTATTTGATTAACAGATTATTGAAAAGCAAAGAAAGTAGGACTGGACCTGCAGCTGTTGTTTTCCTCCTGTTAATATTTGATTAGAGGTCTTCTGTTGGCGGCCCTGAAACTTTTAATGATGTAGTTGTCATAATAACTTCATCGCATGAGAATCCTGAGGGCTCCCTGGTTGCTATGGTGATGTGCTCCCGTGGAATCGTCCACACATAAAACAATGCTATTTTACATAACTATGTGGTTGATGTTTAAGCCCATCATGCGGAACTTAAGTCTAGCACTCCTGGCAGTAATTATAAAAGTGTAATTCCAATGGTGTTGACAATATTGTGAAGACAATATACGATCGGATAGGACGACGCCCATAGGTGATCTCTAGGGCTTTTGTCAGCATCGTGTTGACAAATGTTATTTTGTGGCCATGCCATTGTTTTTCTTACGCAAATTTAATTCAAGCAATTCTTGAACATGACCTCATTTGCTATTTAAAGTACCGCTCACTCACCATGTTACCTGATAATCAATTGTGATCTGCTGATGTTGGATATGACCTTGTCGAATAACCTTTCAAGTGAAAAACAATCAATGGAAAGTCGTGTTTGAACTGAGGAAGGCGGCCGTCTGCGGATGTGTGATGATTTAGAGAGACACTTGCATTCAACTCCACCCAATAAAAGGCCTTCTTTGGTGGAACAAAAACAGTGATCGATAAATACATGACAAATTTGTTACTTGTAAAATGGGAAAAAAACGTCTTTGACTCACTTCAGAGCAATTTATAAGATATCAGGATTTTATATTTGGATTTGTGATTGAGTAAACATTTATCACGACTAATCCAAGAAGTCGGAACGAGCGCCGAGAGCGCCCTCTTGCGGTTTAGTGTGAAAATATGTGAAATGATATAATAATGTGTTAATAATTTCACACAAGTCGCCCTGAGTATAAGTCGCACCCCCTGCCAAACTTTAAAAAAAAAAAATAACTGTGACTTATAGTCCAGAAAATACGGTATATCACTTTGGTCAGGGGCTCATTTCACGGTTATAAATCCCACTTTGTTTCCAAAGCAGATTGGTTTGTGTCACATCCACTGTCCAAATACAACCGGACGTAACTGTACTTGTGCTTGAGGAATATTTTAAAGAAGTAATTGGAAACAGATTGAAGCTTCTCTTTGTAGTTGGCCTCCTGCTTTGAAGGCTGTTCTAACGGGAGTGTGTTTTACAGGCTTCCTTGCCAACATGTTACAAAACAACAATCACATGCACGGTTGAGAAGTCATTCACAGGTCAACCTTGCAACCAGAGGTCTCTCGCTTCAGATAATACAAAAGACCACAAATAATAATGACATTTTAAAAAAGTTCTGTCTTGAGAGTTTCCCCCTTGTCATCTTTTTTAAGGTCTCTCTTTACCACATTCTGTCTGCTCATTTGATCATTACGTTCTCTTTTTATTCTCCACTCTACAACCCCCGGCTAGCCTCCATTCTTTCCTTTGACAGCTTCCGTTAATTCCACGGCCCCTCACCTCACCACTTTGAGACAAACCGATATGAGAACATGGAGGTGTTAGAGGAGGACAAAGTGTGAGGTGTGAACAAAAAAGGACGAAAGATAAGACAAAATGGAAAAACAAGGGGGAAAAAAAGCAATCCTAAGTAGATGGTAAAGATAAGAAAAATGAAGTGGAAGAATTGAGATGCTGCACTCAGCCTCCCCACAATCCTTTGCCTCTTACAGGAGAGGCAATTACAATTTCACAGATTGAAATTAAAATCCCCCGTGGTATGTGTGTGCGCATGTTTGTGCATGTGTGTAGTGTGTGAGATAGAGTGGGCTGTCAAAGTGATTTCAAGCTGTTTATAGCCTAGGCTCACAAAATAGATCCTCATATGCAAAAAGGGGGAAAAAACTAAATCCTTCACAACTGCCTCCTTTTTTTTCTTAAAGAAAACTAATTCCTTAAATATTAATTGCTTGGCTGGGTCTTGACAATCGTCTTATTTGTTTGTGATGAGCCTGCAAAAAAGTGCTTCTAATCTCTCTCTCATACACTGTCATCGTTAATTTCTCTTTTTGCCTCTCACTTTGCCTTCCATACATCTCCTTTAAGGGAATACTTTGATTTTGTTTCTGCATAAAGATCTTTGAACCAGTGGCACAGTGGCACGTGATATCAAAACTGTGATATAATTATTGTATTATTCGCGCTCATGGACAGACTCAGTTCTTCGCTCAGATTCCATGAGGGATTCCCATGCCTTATAATCTTTCAGTATTTGTATCAGTCATCAACGTTTACAGGCTATCAACCTTCATTCATTGAAAGGCAACAAATAAATGTTTACCCACGATTGAAAGTCCAAACTGGGAGCTGCAATGTGGCAATTCTGCTCGCAAAATAGTAACAGTTAAAATGCACAAAAAGAGACTGCAGGTTTTGCCCTTTAATAGATTTTGACTTCATCGAGTGGTGATCAAATTTATGCATGTGTGCCCAGCAATAAAGAGAAAAGTTCACTAATTTTTCTCAACCTCCAATTTATTCACTTCCATCATCAATGAGTGCTGCCAGCTTCACGTTTTCAAGTCATTTCCTCTCACTTGTTGACCTCTTAAGCAGAGTGGCTTGTACATGGAGTATGACGGATATGCCCACTCCAAATGTTGATTTAAAGTGTGATTGCTGTGCTTGTGTTGAATCAAGCTTTTCTGTATGTGAAACCCAGCTGAGCAGTTCTATCCCGCTGGAAATAACTAAATTATAATAACCCATTTCACCCAGCATGCATAATTCTTATTGGGTCTTTTTTATGACTATGAAATCAGGTTCTTTGGTAAGTTTATACTTAATGCTGCAAGAAAAAAAAAAAAACGTAGTAGGATGTGTAAGTTTGTAAATGTCTATGCGTGTGTATGTGCGCTTAATAGTGTCAACGGTATTAAGTATAAAAGTGTTTCTGCATTGCTCAAGGAAGAAATTAGTTGGATAAATGCCCATCACCTTTAGTAAAGGAAGAAGCATCACTCTTTCTTGTGGACTGGAAACATAAAAGCAACTTAGAGACAACGGGCAAGTAAAAATGCACGCACTCTCTGTCTACAGTGTGACCAGAAGTATTAACATGATAGGCCAGTTTCTTTATTTCTGTTACTGACTAAAAATGTTGGAGTTTGACATGAAAAGGTGAATATGAGACCAAGGGATCAACAGTTCATCTTTTATTTCCAAATTATCATACCTGCGTCTGGGAGTTTTTCTTTGGTTTCAACAAACCTATTTTTCCATAGAGAGCTCACCTCAATACGATCAGAAACACTGACTCTGAGTTAAAACCTAGATGCAATTGATTTGATCAATTTGATTTCTGTTGTTTTCATGTCCATCCATCCACCCATCCATCCACCCATCCACTTGTCTTTATTAAGGTCACAGGTGAGCTGGAGCATCTACCTTAAGTCCAAGCTTAATAGGTTTTGTCTTGTTAGTTTTGGTGCTATTTTTTGCATCAGTCTTTTCTCATCAGTTTTAGGTAGGAGAACTTGGTTTGTCTCCCCCTCCTCCCCATCTGTCTGTATGTGCTCCCTTTTTTTTTCTTTATCTGTCTCCTTCCCCAGTCAGATTTAATCCTGTTAGTCATGCTAGATATGTGTCCTGCTCACTGTGTTTAACTTCGTCTTCGCACATTCCCCCAGAGAGCCCCTATGGATTCAGTTACACACACTTTGGCAGAGAAGCTTGTGAGTGCTCGAACGCAGAAGTACACTTTTCCCCATTTAAATCATCGCGTCTATTTATTTATTTGCAGTTGTGAAACCTTCACATAGTGACCGTCCCTAACATGCCACAGTAACACACTTGAACCAAATCAATCTGGATACTATATATTAAACTTGGGGCGGCATTTGGATTCAGAGCTTGTCTATGAGCCCCTTACTCATTTTAATTAAGGAGCAGATGCACTAACTTACCCTATCCGTTTGTCCATCCCTTTGTGTACGCGCGCGTGTGTGTGTGTGTGCGTGTTCGTGCGTCTGTCTGAACTGCTTGCCATGTGTCTGTTTGTCTTGCAAAAAAGACACCCCCACACACACACGCACGTTGGCCAGTACACAGTGTTACCTCAAATTGGACACAGGGCCTCTAAGGTTATAAATTATTACCAAGTGAAAAAAAATGTCTGCATTTCAGGCATTTAGTTGAGCATAAATAATTGAATTGCAGCATATACAATACATGTTGGCAGTCCATTTATTGATCTAATAGTAACCCCCACACATAGTATTAACACACACGCGCACAAACACGCACACACTGGAACGTTGTTTAAAAAGTATCTTATGTAGTTTAAAGAGTGTCTCTGACCTTGAGTGGAGTGTTTCTGACTCCTACATTCAGGAAAGCTTCACATGAGTTCAAACTGTACAACCTATGGGCAAACTTTATTTAGTGTGTATGTGTGTGTGTGTGTGTGGGGGGGGGGGGGGGGCGTGTGTGTGTGCGCGTGCATAACCCTTGCAAAATCTTTTAATGGATCTGTTTGGCAGACAAAGTACTTTTTCTTTAGTTTGGGGCTAGGGGGTGCAGTTTGGGTTGTTAGTTTCATGTAGGCATATTCAGTCAAGGTTCTCTCTTGTGGCTTGGTCCTATTCAGCCTGTTTTCTCAATACCGACATTCATTACCATCAGCACATTGTAGAGTGATTTATTTTTGTGTTTTGTGTCTCACACAACCTGTGGCAAGAGATATTCTTTTGTGCATCTGTGTGTGTTTGTGTGTGCGTGTGCGTGTGTGTGTGTTTGCATTTGCATGTTACATGTGTGAGTGGGTTTTTGTCCTTTATAACTGTGATGCAGATGTGCCAAGCACTCATACCAGTTTGCCTTTTTATTAATAAGTGCAACTACTTTTTAAAATCCCTCAAGAGAAATTGTCTTCACACTCTGCTGTAAATTTGTGTTGAACCATCTCACACACATGCAGAGACATGCAAGAAGAAATGTTTGGGTGAAAGTGGTGCATTTCTTAAGGCCCTCTGAGGGGCGCGACCAAACGTGACTGAAGTGGACCATCATGAACCAATTACAGTGAGCACACAGAGTGAGCATCACACATTTACCAACACGCTGCAACAAAAAAAGTACAACTCTTTCGGTTGAAGCTCCACATACATACAAGACTCTAGAGCATCCATCCATCCATCCATCCATCTTCTTCCGCTTATCCGGGGTCGGGTCGCGGGGGCAGCAGCTTTAGGAGGGACTCCCAGACTTCCCTCTCCCCAGCCACTTCATCCAGCTCATCCCGGGGGATCCCAAGGCGTTCCCAGGCCAGCTGAGAGACATAGTCTCTCCAGCGCGTCCTGGGTCATCCCCGGGGTCTCCTACCGGTGGGACATGCCCTGAACACCTCCCCAGGGAGCCGTCCAGGAGGCATCCTGATAAGATGCCCGAGCCACCTCATCTGGCTCCTCTCAACGTGTAGCGACTCTACTCCGAGTCTCTCCCGGATGACCGAGCTTCTCACCCTATCTCTAAGGGAGAGCCCGGACATCCTGCGGAGAAAACTCATTTCGGCCGCTTGTATCCGGGATCTCGTTCTTTTGGTCACGACCCATAGTTCGTGACCATAGGTGAGGGTAGGAGCGTAAATCGACCGGTAAATTGAGAGCTTTGCCTTTTGGCTCAGCTCTCGCTTCACCACAACGGACCGGTACAGGGTCCGCATTACTGCCGACGCTGCACCGATCCGCCTGTCGATTTCACGCTCCATCCTCCCCTCACTCGTGAACAAGACTCCAAGATACTTGAACTCCTCCATTTGGGGCAGGATCTCATCCACCCTTTTCCGATCGAGGACCATGTTCTTTTAGGAAAGCACACACACACACTCACAAGTTAAGACTGAAAAAGTATGCCGTTTATTGATGAGCTACAACTCAAGTGAATGAACCCTGACCTCTTGAAAGCCAATAGAACTGATTGACCCAGGGGAAGCAATCTGATTGGCAGATTCAATTTGAATTTATTGACTTTGACTATGGCTTTGCCCTTCATTCCATCCAATGCTTTGAGAAAGAATGTTAAGTAAAATCCAGTTGTTTACTTTTATTCACTTGTGTTGCCTTTTTTTCCCCACACTCACGTGATAAGACAGGTTCCCGATGATGCCAACCAATCAAGAGGTGAATGGAGTCACCCGAGGCATTTGCATTAATAATAGAAACCCACATCCATAAAAACGCGACAAACAGTGTAAATCTATAGAATGCAGCAGCAGAGACAGGAAAGTGGCTTGAGGCACTTCTGTTGAATACATTCGTTTTGAAGTAGAATAAACAATGAACAAATATGGTAGGGATAACGTACTCCGCTTCCCTCAGGCCCTGCCTGACATCCCATGACTTTATTGGGCTTGCAAACCTTGAGGTTTTGGGGTAATTTGTAGTTAGCATAAATAAGCATAACGTGATTGCTGTGTAATGATTGCATTTTTATTAATGTTGCACATTCTTGGCAGAAATAACAATTTTATTCTTCAATATTTTTTTTCCTTTTGTGTTTTATTTCTTTTTAATCTTAATAACAACTGTCTTTCACAGCCTGAACCCAAGTCTGTATTTTTAATTTATTTTTTTTAGCCCTAAACAGGATATTGGAGCATATTTAAAAACAAAGCTAACATCTTAAAAATTTGAGAAAGGTAAGCACAAGTCCATCCATCCATCCATCCATCCATCCATCCATCCATCCATCCATCCATCCATCCATCCATCCATCCATCCATCCATCCATCCATCCATCCATCCATCCATCCATCCATCCATCCATCCATCCATCCATCCATCCATCCATCCATCCATCCATCCATCCATCCATCCATCCATCCATCCATCCATCCATCCATCCATCCATCCATCCATCCATCCATCCATCCATCCATCCATCCATCCATCCATCCATCCATTTTCTAGCAGGTATCAACTCCTTATAAGTTAATATATCATATTTCACATACGTGCAATGCAATTGCTATTATCTGTTTGCTGTGTTTATTTAGAGGCCAATGAGAATGCCCACTCAAAACAGGACGCCATTGATAAATAATGACAGTTATAACAGGATTTAGGGAAGAAGCTTAGTTTGTTTTTTGTTTTTTTATAATAACCTCAAAACAACCCCTACTTACAGACATGCACACACAATCAGCAAACCAATTAGGTTCATATAATGTAAGTGGGTGATGACTCCTATTGTCTAGGGTAAAAATTAATTCCTGAACGTCATCTACAGGAAATGAAGTGGCCACATACATAATCTTGAATACAGTGTGTGTGTGCGTGTGTGTGTGTGTCTGCGCGTGTCTGTGTCTGTATGTCTTGAAAAAAGGTTTTCTTTGACTTGTCAGGATTGTGGGATTTAAATACTCTGCATACTTTGGCAATTTATCCAAAACCTCACTTTTTTTTGTGAAGTGTATAATTTATGTTGTTTAGGCAACCACTGTGCTTACTAAAAAAGTACATAAATGAGAACACCAGCAAGTAACTCAAATGGAGTTTTTGATAAATTACAGTCAGGTTTCTGACCTCATCACATTACAGAATTGACTCTTATTAAAGTACTAAATAATATAAGTTTGAAAACCTACTCATGAAAAGGTATCATTTCTAGTCTCATTTGATCTCAGTGGAGCGTTTGAAATACCAAATGATCATATACAGTACTGTTGAACAGGTTGGAAACATTAGCGGGACTAAATGTCCTTCTTAGAACAAAGAACTTATTTTGTGTCCAATGGAAGTTTTGAATGACCATGACGTGGGGTCCCTCAAGGGTCAGGTCTTGGAACCCTTTTGTCGAGCTTGTATTTTACCCTTGGGTAAAAGAATGCCAAAGTTGCCTATCATGGCTATGCAGAAAATACTCAGTTATATCTATCAATGTGCCCAAATAAAACCAGTTGAGTTCAGGGTGGATGAACCAAAATGTCCTTCAACTAAGCCAAAACAAAACTGAGATCAAATTGCCCTTCCCTTACATTTAGTTGTTTTTCCATTTCTCTACAGTGAGTCACAGTTTCTCACATAATTGTGGCATTTGAAAATAAATAAGTGTTTTATAGATGTTTACTCCCGTTGTGCATCAGCCAATGAATGTACTGCTGTACTTTAATATTAACACTTTTCACCGTAACTACCATGTGAGTATGTGCAATCCTGAAGTAATTATAAATAACAATTATTCATCAAGAAATTAATAGATGCTGTTTGTCTGAAAGCAAGTGCACATAGAAAGTGTTTTTCATTACGTTCATTATGCTGCCTGACCTGTTAAAAGCATAAACCTTGAAGGTTATTTTGCTTATAAAAGCAATTAAATTTGTTTAGAAAAAATACATCAAGCAGTGCAAAGCAGATATTGTCTCAGTAAGGACACTCTTCTATATCTAGGTAAAATGATTGCATTTGTCAGAGGAACTTCAAAGCAGTTTTCTTCAAAATGATATTCATTAAAAGCAATGAGGAAAAAAACAGCATTGCACTTGATCAGAGGAATAATGACCCTGCAGGCAGAGCGGAGCAATTAAAGAAGAGTCCAGGGAAGACATGAGAACTATTAACAGCCACAGAGGAGCCTCAGTTGAGCAGTGTATGGCGCTACACTGATGAAAACATGCGGGAGATCCAGAAAAAAGCCCTAATTACAGACAGGGGGCAGGTTTTGTCTCATGAGTGAAGGAAGCCACAGAACGAGATAGAAGTCCCTTGTGAGTCAGAGGCATTTCCTGTTCAATTTGCTAAGTTACATCATTTATTTTTCTTCTGCCTACTTCTGCTGCGTCTTGCAAAAAAAATCATACACTTTTACATCAAGCAACGATTACGGTTCCATAACTAATGCTGAAATAGAAATAAACACTTGGCGCAAGCGTAAATGTTCTCAAAATGTCTCATTGTTCCTCATTTAATGGCCATGGTATGACAATTATAACAGAGGTTTAAGTTTGTTTTTATTAACTCTTAAATCTGGCCAAAGTTAATCTTCTTATGTCCCAGACGTCCATTCTGAACTCTTCTATAACCTCAAACGTTGCAATTTCTTTAATGAATTCTGATTCATAACAGCTTGTCCCAAACCGTCACCATTATAGATTTTATTTTGGGGACTTCTGAGGCAAATCATACGGACTATTGCAATTAAATAATAGAGAGTGGTTGCCGAATGTTATCTTAATTAAAGACTCTAGATTGTACATTGATGGGAATTTAGGTGTAATTGCCTGTCTGTATGTGTTTTGTATGTTCCCCACAACTACCGTATTTTCCTGACTATAAGCCGTTACGTTCTGCACAAGCTTCGAACCCTGCAGCTTGTAGTCCGGTGCGGCGTATCTCAGAATTTTTGGGGATTTTTGTGATGACTAATAGACTTATACGCTCATTACTAAAAAGGATGTGGACCGCTGTTGTGCAGCACTGCTTTGCTTGGCGGAGGATATGTGACCAGACACACGGTCACTGCGGAGAAGTATCCTTCCGCCAGGCAAATAGTGCTGCACAATTGACCCGAACAAGAGACAGAACAAGATTAAGGCGGACATTACTGGGGAAAGGAAGCTTTTATCCACCAACCCTCATTATGGGGGACAAAAGAAATGCATATACAGACAGAGAGATGAGAGAATGGTGTGCTCGTATTACTTTGCTATGGAAAAACCTGTGAGCCCCAAACCATGATCTCAAAATCAGTAAGCTCGTCTTTTTGGGGGGATACAAATTTATACGTGCCGACATATTATAGAAAGTCTTTAAAGTAGTGATGGGAAAATGAAGCTTCAAATTTGCTTCATAAACTTGTTGACTTCTCTGGAAATAGAAAGTCAGTGTGCTTTTAGACCAACTTTGAAGAGATTGCTCACTTTCACTTCATGGCAATTTGATTGCCACCTCATAGTACCTGTGTCCATACTGAATACTGATGGTGTTAAAAAGAACAGGCTATTTGTACACTTGAACAGAATATTATGTCGAAATATACATATAGGCAAAGTTCAAACCACTTCTATGCTTTGAGAAGATACTTCAAAACTTTTCAAGGCCTTCCCTTGGCTCCATTCAGTCCCGACAGTTAGTTTAAGAGTTTGCACTGATTAATTCTGAATAGCCAGCGTGCGAAAGGTTACCTCAACAGGGTCAAGCATCAGCATTATTTAAAATGTCACCGATAGGATGAAGACTTATTGCTTAGGAGTGTGTGTGTTTGCTCAAGTGCAGCCATGACAGCAGTGTGAAGGAGTGATCATGCAATGGTCTTAAAGTCACATTTAATTGGCGAATCCCCCTAAGTAAATAAAAAAAGGTGACATTTTCGCTTTGGTGCCTAGGCTAGAATGTTAAAAAGCAGTGGGCCGAGTTCCCTCAAATGTCAAGGAGGAATAATTTCTTCCACATACTCTTCCAGCTTTTGTACCTTAGCCCTCCTTCAGCACGGCGGGGACTTAGAAAGGTCATCAGCACATTTGACTCATTTTATGTCAACATTTGGCTGAAAATCAATAGCAGCTTTTTGTGATCAAAGATAAGTAGGCCTTTGCCAAAATTTGTGCAGCATAGCTGGGATGTCACATTTCTACCTTCTCTTGCATCATTTTCTTTAGGTGGTGTTGTTTCTTGCACACAAATGCAGCACACACACACCACCAACTAAACAGCCCCCCGGCACTGTAAATAACTTTAAGCACCCTGCAAAACAAACAGATAAAAGCACGTCTTTGACATGAAAACATGATGATGATAAGAGCCTCCGAGAAAAATCAAATCCCAAGAGAAAAGGCTTTTTTGATGAGAACACACATCACTGACTGATACAGTGTTATTTATCATCTTGAATGGCTTTGTGGCCGGCTGTCGGCCAATACGCCTTCAATTACCTGATGGAGCATCCAAACATTTTCATGTACCCATTCAGTCCCTCAAAGGCCTGAAAGCCTCTTAACAGAGGCTGCATATTTGTCCTTGTGGTGAAATTATTTAAAAAGGAAACCAGAAGTGAAATGCTCAAAGTATTTCCTCTCCTCGTTAGCGTCCGTGTTTCATGGCATATTAGAGAATGCAAGTAAATCCACTCTTATTGGGTTGACAGAGATTCATCAGCCCCACAAGGTTCTTTTTTTCAAAAAAAGCCAAAACGATGGCAATGGAATAGAACACTTCACACTCTAAACCTGTTTTTGTTTCTGGATTTATGTAGGTTGCCCCAAAAACTTTGATATCTTTGTTGTGGAGGTTGATCATTTTTGGGCTTTTTTGTGATTGTATAACAGTGTTGTGATTTTTTTATTTGGCCGTGTGTTTATCTTAACTAAAAGTCCAGAGCATCATCACAATGAATTGTTAATGGTCGAGGCTTATGCCTTATTTAATCAATGCACTGGAAAAATATCACCCAATAAAGCACCGGACTTTATTGTTTCCTGTTATCAAACTTTCAAAATTTTTGGATTGACTAAAGTACTTATGGAATCAGCACTAAGAAATTGTGATACATAAAGATCCCTCTTGAATTTTGAATAACATCATAGTTTAATCTTCAGTCCCTCAGAGGATGATTATGGTTAACATCTTGGCTGCTTATAGTACATATGATATATTTACTGCAAAGTTGTGACTTTACTGAGAATGCTAATATTTACATCAATGGTATATTTACGTCCATTTAAGCAGCTTTTCAGTAGCAGCTTTTCAAACTATTATACAAGTCGAGACTAAATCTATGTCTTGTGGAATTGTAATCAACAGTAAAACAAAAAGAAGCAGAACTTTCTCCAATTAGTTAATCAGAATTTAATTAACTCATTAGAGCTTTGACCAAGAAGAAGCTAACAAAAAACAACTAAAAATAATCTGCTTCAAGGCAATGCAATCAAATGCATGAGAGCCTGAAGTTTAAATGTACTGAACAATCAGGAAGATAGAAAGACAGCCCCCAAAATTAGACGCACACTAGAGGTCTATTATCTCATCGCTCAGTTAACAAGAAAGAGCGTGATTAACAAACAAGTGAAAATGCTTTCCCTGTTCTGATTGTTTACCAATGAGCTGCATCAAGAAGCTGATTTTCTGACTAATGACTTATTCCAACCTAAAGGGAAACCATTAACAATTTACAATTAAGAAAGTGCTACGATGTTGGTGTATTGTAGTCATAATAATAACAAAAATATAATATAATGACCCAATGAGTTTAAGCAATATTTTAATAGATTTCTTCTCACAATGTGGTCACCTCTTGGAGCTCTTGTTAGCACATTCCCACAAGAGGCAGAAGCATGTGGTCAGTGCACGTCTGAGCGCCTCGTCACACTTTGAGGCAGTCAACTTGAATGCATTGTTATTGGCTACGATGGAAAAAACTTCCAAAGTGTGATTGTGAGAGTCTGTTCTCCCATACATCTGTTTGCATGCTCCTATAATTGCTTTAAAGGGAAAACTTTGCAGTTGTGTACACAGTTGTCTAAATAAGATGTATGATTACCAGCATACTCGAATTTTAGCTTTTGCGATTACCCGCATTTCTGGTGTAAATCCAACATCTTTGGAAAAAAGACAGCTGCAATTTGTTAAGCAGGTTTTCTCCAAAATAATTACCAGATGTTTTCCTTTTTCTTTGGCATACTTACTTACAAGCTATGCATTACATATTTTAATTTAGGATATTATTTCCAATAGGAGTCTTTAAAAAGCTGAAGCTTTGGAGAACCCAGCACAGACAAAAACAGCACCTTGTTTTGGCTTCAGTAGATTATAGAGTTATGTAGTTTGCATTTAGGCCTCGTGTTTAGTGCTTCTGTCTCACAGTTATAATCTTTGGGGTCTGAAGCTTGGTTAAGGTGTCCTATGTAATATTACCCTACTTCCTTTATGTACTATATCCTCCCCCATTCCAAAAATGTGCGTTTTGGTTTGATGATGACTGAAGACTTTGTCTTTATGTGCTCTGCGCATCCATCGCCTTGCCAAAGTTAACTATTAAAGAAGCCTAATGAGCATGAACAGCGTAGAACATTTATTTATGTATTTATTTATTTAATGTACAATTCAAAATATCTAGTATTTGTAAAGATGTGTGAAATAACTTTTCTGCCATTTAAAATTTACGTGATTATGAGCTGTCAAGTAGTTGACGGGATTGCTAACTTCAGTTACTTGTACCTCCACCCAAACAACCACACAGTAAGACAATGTAGATGTAGCTGTCACTGCAATGACAGTCAGATTGCTCATGTCTCATGCAGTGTGACACAGTCTCAAAGAGGACAAGATTCTTCTGTATGACCCTTGTGTGATTCCTCCTAAAATGAGAAAAACAGCAGCCATGGTGAGATAAAAGATCATTTTGTGATACATCAGCTAACTTGTCTCAGGAAAGCATCGAAAAAAAAGAAGAAAAAAAGTGACATATTGTGGTGGTTGTTCTCCAGAGTCATGGCTTACTGCTCCGTTGCTATAAATTCATCATGTTTGTGACAAGTAGAGGAGGATGTTTTTAATTGTTACAACCTTCAATGGCACTGAAGCCTGGCCTCCGGGGAGCCAGCAGGTACAGTACAGTGGGCCGGGTGGATGGTGTGTGTTTGTCTCTCTGAATGTTTGAACACGCTGCTGCAATCAGTTTGCACATGTGGTGTTTGTTTTTCTCTTGATGACAGATTCTTGATGCGGCGAGATACAGCTATTTCTCGGTGTTTAATTTATGTGTGTATTTTTTGACACGACTGTCAAAAACTTGACATTTTTGGGTTATTTATCAAAAGCTTTGCAAGAAGGGTGAGGGGTTACATTTTAATCTGCTTTATGATGGTTCATTTGCGCAGGCAACGTGGGTTCAGTGCTCCCTCTGTGACAATGTGAATTCAAGCGTGAATTGACTCTGTCAATTATCTGTCTCTACTGTATGTCACCTGTGACTGACCGATGACAAGTCCAGGGCACCTTTTAGCATTTTGCACCGAAGTCAGATGGGATGAAATTTCGAACACTTCCACCACCCCACTGCCTTGAACTGGCAGTTAGAGAAAATCAATAGATATTGATGTTGATTTTGTTGTTGATGTGAGTGAAACTGTGTATCAAGGAATTTCGGCTTTGCAGCCCATTTGCATTTTGGGTTAGTGGCCCACCAGATCCTGGAATGGACCTGACAAGAGTGTTTGGAAGTTAGATTTGATGATATATAGGCAAAGTATCTTGCCTTTTGTATCTAGCATGTAGTCTTTTGATGTGGGATTTTTTTGTAGCGTTTACAATGTACAAGTTTGAACGTAATCTGTTGCTTGACCTTTTGTACACTTTCATACTAGAATCATGTGAAAACACATTGGCATTATAGCCATAGTTTTAATTCCCCGGGTTTATAATTGTTTACCCTCAGTTTAAACCTGCATACTATTTTTATGTGGATCAAATGCATAATCTCATGCTATGTAATTAAACTTCAGAGGGATCAAGAGACATTTAATATTAATTTCAGTAATTTATTAAAACTGTGCATTAGGAAATGAAGCAGAAATAAATATATTAATATCACACACACGCACACACATGCACACACACACACACACACTCAAATAAATGTTACATAGATGCCAAATTCAATGTTATCTACTTTGCTCTGCTCACACATTGGAGCCTCACTAATGAAACCCACCTGTCTCCCTCTAACACAACACACACACAAACACACACACGCACACACACACGTACACAAAAGTCTTCTTTGCTAATGATCCCAACCTCCAATACATTTGCATCTCTCTAAATTAGCTTGATTATTTCAGGGTAATTTGCATAAGCGTATGGAGATTAAATTGGCTATAGTGGTGTGGTTGCTTCAAGGTGTTTTTCCATGTGATGCGAGTAATGGCATGCATTTGATGATTTCTTAAAATATGTGAGCTCATTTCGTGTTTTAAACAACAACAAAAATCAAACAAACAGTTTCAAAATCTGGTTCTTTGTTCAATTTTTATTTAAATGTACATAAAATAACTAGATACCGTCTTGATAAACTGAAGACTATGTTTATTTTAGTGTAAATATTTGGTGTCACATCAAAGGAGAATCGATTTTCTACACCACTTACCCCCACAAATAAAAACTCTGCTTTGTCGATTTTAGGCAAGCAATTGCACTTTAATGATAACATAACAAAGTTGATTAGCTTCAAGACAAATACTGTATATAATGGAATATTCGCTCACTATGTTGCTTACAGTCTCATTTTGCTTGTAAAATTAGGAAGCGGTGCACATGATCCTCTTTCATCCCAACCCATGATGCCCTCCGGTCCTCCTCGTGTAATAAGGACAGAAATACCACATACATTAATAAACCAATCGTGGTTTGTTAATTAATTGTAAAAGTACTTGTTTGAATTCTAACCAGCCCCCGCCAACCCAAATTACACCAAATAGAGCCTTGTGAGTGTTTGCTCCAAAGACAGAAAATGTTGAAAATTAAAATACCCTAATTATGTTTATGATATATTTAAAGAAAAGTAAATGCTAAATAAAAGTTCCAATGTTGTGACATGTCACCCTTTTCGAGAAGTAGCCCTGCAGTAACCCTTTTTTTAAGAAGTCCAATTCTCTCAATGCATTTCAATGGGCATCAATTATCTATGGATCTTCGCAGATTTTTGCTATTCTCTGGCCGGGAAGTATTTTATCCATATTTCAAATGAGATTTTCATCATAAATATGGTTAGGAAGTGTGTGGTCCTTTGTAGCCCCTATATTGCTATAGTGAGTTGATGGCTGTGCGAAGGTCTGTGGCCTACTTTGATCTGCTTGAGATTGTCCAGTTCCATCTAGTTCAGTCACATCGCGAGGTGTGCGGCTGATTTAACATAATCTGTGTGAGACTCTTTGGAGCGTGAGTGTCATTTAACAAAGATCTGATGGTAGATGCGGTCAGAAAGGTGAGAATGCCTCAGGCTAGTGATTGTATCATTACGCACTCCAGACAAAAGATGTATACTTTCAGCAACCTTACTCATGGGAAGACATACTGTACATCGAATGAGAAATATGCATGAGAATAACTTGATTCATTACCCACATGTGCCATCTTCCTTTCTTCCTCTTTTTCATCCCTCTGTTGTTCTCACATACACACATGCACAAACATAATCACACGTGCCTGCACAAAGATATGCCTGATATATGATACAGTCTGGCGCTATACGTTGGGGGTAATGATAACATTTATGAGCCTGATGCTTTTTCACAGAGGAGCGCTGTAGGTTATTGATGAGTCTCCCTGTGTACCATTACTTATGAATGAAGAGAAAGTCAGAGAAGACAGAGCGATAGATGCAAGATGGAGGTATGGATTTTATAGCCACATCTCTTGAACCACATTTCATCAAAGCCTGCATTCAGAAACCTTACTTGTCATAGACCCGACTTCTGTATTTCAATGCGTGGGTCTATTTTAATACGGCACAGCCACTTTTTTTTTTTTTTTCGCAATGATGGCTAGCGAGAGAAGAAAGGAGACAGTGATTAAAGTAAATTAGTGTATGACAAACTTTTCGGCACCTGTTTGCACATCCATCCTGTCATGCAAGATCATAATCGGGTAAGACTTTAAGGTTGGGATCTCTCATAAAAGATGGATTCCTGTCTAAATGTGAAATTAATAAAGAAATAGTAAATTATATAAGATGGTGCATCGGTCCAAAGGCTCTAAAGTAAAGATACTGTTGTCTTTGCGACAAGAAAAAATATTTGCTACCAAAAACTATTGACAAACGTCTTTACAACCCTTTGCAACCTTGAACTCACTGTGACGAAAAAACGACATTCACTACGTTTGCAAATCTTCACCGCTCAGTTGGATGGATACATGCTTAAATTAACTGCATGGAATTAGACACGCAACAACACCTCTAAGTAGTGAGACTCCAGCATTTCTTAACACGATACACACTTGGAATTGCAATGGAATCTTCTGGTGGTGAGGAAATTGCTCAACATTTTGCTGTTTCATCTTGAAGCTTCTCAAATCACTGTTGAACAGATAAGTGGAATATATCTGTACACTTCGAAGTCTCATTCTATCTCGCCTTTTAGCCAAAAGAAATGCAATTAAACACAGCAAAGTCCCAGCTAATTGGAAAATATATATCTACTTTCATGTACGTGTTTCAAGTCAGTGGGGCTGCATATTACGAGTGAAGTTAATCACACTATCTACTTGTTAATTCACTTTGATGAATTGCAGACGAGAAAGGAAAAAGACAAGACATGCAAAAGATAAGTATGTGGGAAATGTAATTTGATATATTTCATCAGAGGCTGTTATTTATAACAATAAAATCAGTCAGTTTCAGTATTTGGCTAGCATGTCTGCCTCACGATCAAAAGTTGTGGTTTGAATCGCATCTTGAACCTTTCTTGGTCAAAAAACAGATATGATTTTCCCCACATAAAAAATGCATCAGTTTTAGCTTTATTGAAAATTTAATTGTCCATAGGTGCCCTGTGATTGACTCCCTACCAATCAAGGGTCTTCATTATCTCTTGCCTGAAACAAGTAAGTTTTGGATGAATTTAAAAATGGATAAAATCGTACGATTCTGCACTGACATTTGTCACTGGCTGTCAAGTCACCTCATCCAACGCTGTGACTTCAATACATAAATGAGCTTGCATTCCCTGAGTGCATGTTCATCATCATCGGTTTAAAGTCCGTTTTCCAGGCACCGCTGGGTTGGACTGGGTTCTTGATATGGCTTTCTTCCACCGGGAACGGTCCATGGCCATCTCGTGGTTGATGCCGAGTGCCTTCATGTCGGCTGACACGGTCGTCTGCCAGGTCTTTTTAGTTCGGCCACTGAGTCTTGTTCCCTCTACGTTATACGACAAGGACCCTGAGTGCATGTTGATATGCTCATTGGTTGACCCGAATTTGTAAAGGTCTGTTAGGCTTCCTTCTTTGTGTGTTTTGTTGCAAAAAATGAGCAGTTGTTATGCATTGCAATCGTGAAATACACTTGTTTCTTCTGTCCCTTAACAAAGAACTGAATTTGAGAAAAGAACACTTGAACATTTCAGTTGACTGAAATGAAACTGATCTCGTTCCACTTGAAGTTGCGTTCAATGCTCAGTGACTTCCAGCTTGAGACTGTGTTACAGTATTCATTTATGTTTCCTGCTGCTCTGATACGATGCTACTGCGTGTTTGTAGCTAATGGTGCCTTCACAAATGCTCACCAACCTGGGGTATAGATAAGTGGTGTTCAGATGCGCTATTTTCTGTTCTTAGGACTCACAAATCATTACAAGGGCAAATTGCCACTTGTCCTCCAGCGTACAGGAAATAAGATTGTTGTTAAAATGGGGGCCACAACTGGCATTGGCACTATAAATTTTCTTAAGCAGCTAGAATTGTCCGAAAAGATATGAAGTACAGTGACAATTGTTTTAAGTTGGCAACACGGAAAACAAGTTGATCTTGTTCCCTTGCACTGCCAACATGCATGCACATCAAAATAAAAGCAGTGCATTGTTAAAATTTAATTTTTTACTTCATAAAGCTGAGAGGGACACTCATTCCGTGAACAGGCCAAATTTGACCTTACATTGCCCAGATGTGCTTTAAACCTTTAAGTTCATCAGTAATTATGAGAATTTTCTGCTATTATGTTAGTAAGGTACATTCAGATGTGTGACTGTGATTACACGTAATGCTTTTAAATGCTCCCACAATTTTACATATTTGATGCATTATTTTTTCATCACTCTGTCAACCACATGAGCCAAATAAGCATTTCAATTTATTTGTATGAGATAGTAAATATGAATTTAGCTCAGGTTTTTTTTTTTTTTTTTTTTTTTTAAATGTGCTGTCTACATTTGTGCAGTTTATACTAACCATTGAGAGCAAACATTGTATGCTACATTTCATAGGAAGTAAAAATGATCTGTTTTGACATTAAGGTTTATTTTCATTTGTACCAAAACATCATGCAGCCCTTAAAAAAAAAAAAAAAAAAAAAGGAAGCTTTCAACTTGACTATTATGCGAAGTACTTCTTTCTATGTGCTCCTCATTAGCCTTGAAGGACAGTTTTCAGCATTCAAAAAAAAAAAAAAAAAGATTAAGTTAAAGTACATAAAACACTTTGTCGGTTGTGGGGAAAAGTCATGGCTTGCTTTTTAAAGTGACAATAAAACAGGAACTGAAAAGAGAATTTTTATTCTGTCAGACTCATTCTAAGAACGTGCCACTCATGTTGCACAGTCAAGGTTATTTTACTTTTCAAGCATTTTTGCAATGCATGTTTTCTTTTCTTTCTTTTTTTTAATGAATAATAAAGGTGATGCCAAAACTTCCATCCATCCGTCCATCTTCTATACTTATTGTCCCTTGAACTGCTAAAATACTTCACTTAATATTGTATTGTTTTCACCAACATCACACAAATGTTAAAGAATATCAAAGAGAGGAAAAAAAGAATGGCTGTGCCTAATTGCTCTCAGTGGGAAGTAAACAGTTGTAAAGCAAAGCAAAGAACTGTTGGTGTTATCATGAGACAATGATTTTTTTTTCACACAGAATGGAGCTGAACTTGAGGCAAAAAAGCATCCACTGACAAATCCGCTTGCTTTTTAGGATTCTCAGCCCTAAAACAACTCCTTCATGCTTCCTTCTTCCCTATTGCCTTCTTATTTATCTCTCGCCTTTGGATCTCCCTTCATGCCGAGTCCCCTGCCTCACTTTCTCTCTTTTTCCCCTTTCCTTTAATTTTTTTTTTCTCTCTTTGAATAATTTACTGCAGCAGGGGAGGGTGGAAGTACGTTTATTTTGAGTGTGTTTGCGCTTTAAACAGAATGCTTAATGATTGCCGATGGGAAAGAGACTGCATTAATCCCATTTATGTTGAGACCTTTTACATGTACTGACACCCGTAACAGACAGGCAGGGCCAAGACTGTGTGCATGTGTGTGATTGTGTTACGTTGTTGAGGCATGGGGCTTTCACCTCATCCTCATGATCCACTATCACGTCTGTGCTAAGAAAAAAACTTATTACGCTGTGTGTGTGTTTGTGTGCGCGTGCGTGTGACTGTGTGTTTGTGTGTGTGTTTGTGTGTGTCTGTGTGTGTGTTTGTGTGTGACTGTGTTTGAGAGAGTCAAAATGCCTGCTGTGTGCATATATACCTCCATCCTCGATCAAGGCGAGGCCTTTGGGGCACCCCCTCACACTCACTCGAGTGATTTGAAAAACCTCCTGATGAAATTCACAGCTTTCAAAGTGTATGTCTTCCATGCGATTACGATATTTCCATAAATGTGGAAAAAGCTTTGAAAACTCTGGCATTTTATTTTTCAGGAGAGGCACATATTGAATTTTATCAGTTGCTTTTGAAAATGTTTCTTACTCTCTATACAGTGTTTTTCGATATGGAATGTTCTACTTTGTGCTGAAGGTCATTGAGGAAGTGGAAAGTGACTGTAAAACACTTTATATACTAGTACAGTATACTATAGTATACTACTATAGTATAGACAAAGTATATTTATCATATTAATATTTGCGCAAAAACACTGGAATTGCTTTCAATATGCATTAGCATTTTCTTTGGTTATGTTCGAATTAATTGATTAATTGGTTAAAATATAAAACTTCCAACATCTGTATTTGCTTAAGACATGTATCGCAATTTGGCACTGACATTAAACACAATGCAGACATTCAAAAAGTGTGCAAGTTCAATTTGCTCTTGGTTGTTTAAATCTAATCTAAAATCACTTTGGCCATTTGTGAAGTAGAATTTATGACCAAATGGTCTTTATAAAAACTGGACATGAATAAGGCAAACTGTTGTGTCTTTTGTATCCTGAACTTGTAGTGAACTATCCTTTGTTTATTGCTTAGCTTTGATGCTCACATTTTGTTTAACATATTTTCGGTTTGAATGAAGGCGACACAGACATACCAGATTATTTTAACATTTTAGATTTTAACGAAATATTGACTCCAAAGCTTTTATAACAGTCCAACAAGACTTCCCTTACCAAAGCACATGTTATGGAAAAGTGCAAATTTAAGAGTAATCTCTGTTTAGGTTGATGATCAATATATAAAGATAAGCCTTGGAGGAATTAATATTTTGAATAGACCAGATGCATGCTGTATTTATAGTCTTTTAGCGTGTGTGTGTGCACACGTGTGCGCCTGTGTGTGTTTTGAAATCATCTTTATGCTAATCCAGTTCCCCGCCTTAACAATCTAAGTGGGGAGATGCATTTGCATAACTAGCTAGTGCAATGAACAACAGGGGGTCTGTGAGGCGCATATACGACGGCATCTAAATGTGTGTGCACACGTGTGTGTGTGCGCGCATGGACGTATGTGTTCTGTTGTATGTGAGAGAACAGAGCTTTCAAAAGACAAAATGTCAGTCTTCTACCTCGTTTGCTCTTTCGTTCTGTCGTGTTTAGAAGGGTCTCTGACTGCTGAATCTCATTTACGCCTTCTAAAGTGTGTAATCTGGAAGGATACCACACATTTTTGCACATAAACACAACACTTTTCAGGGGCACCACATGAATCTGAAAGAGGTTCTCATGACTCGACTCAATAATTTTCCCTTTATTAAGAGATGGAAGTAAATATCAATATAGTCTTTTTTTGTCATCATTGTTTTTGTTTGTTGTCCATGTGTAGTCTTACTTGTTTGTTTAGACCATCAATCCTGACTCCCAGAAGGACTCTTGGAAGGGACACTCGTTGACACAAGCATATACAAACTCACAAACACGCAGACCGCTCGTAGCCACTGCTGGCACCACGCCATTCTGTCTGGCCCTGTCTATTTGTGGGGGGCAAACTGTCTGCCCTAATCAGTGCCAACATGTCGCCTATATGTACGATGCTCCAGGGGGACCTTTGTGTGTGTGTGCACGTTTGTGTGTGTGTGTGTTTGTGTGTTTCCGTCTGTTCAGCCAAACAGGCGACCCAGTGACCATGTGGGCACAACAGACCTCATTACACTTGCGACCCTAATACCATTTCAGATGTCTACCAGGTTTTTATGTGCATACTAACACAAACCGATAAATATTAACCTCTGGGAGGCTTGAAGCATGTACAGGTTAACACAAATGCATGGAACACTCAATAGAAAGTATCAAGTTACCATCATTATTCTTTATGTACCTCAAAATTATTGATTTTCCTAAGAAGGAAATATTCTAAGAGGGGCTGGTGGGAGTATATTTAAGTCTAGTACTGTGGACTATTTGATCTGAGCAGAGAAGGTGGCACATCCTGAGCAGATCACCTTTCAAATGCAAGTCAGACATATCACACATAAAAACGCACTCTGACTCTAAAGGTGTAATCAGGTCTATTACTGGCTAAATTGTTCTTCAATATTTGCCAATTAAAGCACCCCCCCACACACACACATTTCCTTGAATTCAAGTTAATCAAAACCTCGGCCAGATTGTCATCTATGTTTTCGACTAAAGCATTATATGTGTTTAAAATACATTTACAGCTCAAACAATCCTCATTTCCGAGTCTGTGTCTGGACATGAAAGCTTCGGATTACTGTGTAGAAGAAAAATCTACATTTTACCCAAAGACATTCAGGACAGCAAAGTTTGGGGAAAACTATAGTTCTATTCATGAAAATCGATCTCACTCTCTTTCAGCTTGAATGGGTGGTTCAATTGTTTTTATGTGAATAAGCATGTGATTTTCCCAAAGCCTAGTTTTTGCTCTGCGCATCTCAAAAGGCACAAATTGGTCTGTCTCCAAAGCCCTATAGTGGTAATTGGCCTTCTCTCTTATCATGACTGGCATTTGCACATATACTGACACTCTGGTACTTGTTGGCATTTGCCGATGAGGTTGAAGGCCAGCATCATACACACTCCCGCACCCACTGTAGACACACACAGTTTGACATGGGTTTGCAAGACCGCACAGTTATACACAGGGGGGGCTCAAAGGTCTTTGTCATTCACGTTATGACTTCAAGAGTTAGTGTGTTTGTGCGCGTGTGAGAGATCTTGTCTCTTAGTAAGCAGCAGCATTGGGAACGATTGGAATGAACGAACTCGGTGCACACTGACACTGTCTGTGTGTGCAATGAGTAGAGGCCTCAGCCAGCTTTCCTCAGCCTCCACTTGCTTGGTGCTTGGGAGATCACCAGACCAGACACTACTGGAGGTACTGAGGACTAAGCAAAGCTTCAGTGACAAATACAACGGACTGTTGTTTTGTTGGCTGAACAATTCACAGATCCACAGATGTCCTCTGTATATTGGCAGGCTGGAAGACGAGATGCCAAAAACACCAGACATGAATGTAATTCTTGATTAGTCAACTTCAAGCTGGAAACTTCAATGGCAAAATTATTGAAGTGTATTGAAGAGAGAATAAAGCAGCCACTTATTCTACTACTGTGTCCGGCCACGCTCTTTGATTTGTGAGTGACAGTGAACTTCCACTTTCCTAATCAAAAGCAATCCTAGATATCCTTAACACTGAAATAAAGCAGTCATAATGACAAAGCTACTATCACCGCTGACCCACCATTTAAAAAAAAGGACTTTCTGTCCGTTCAACCCAAAAACATCAATTAACAGAACCATTCTTCATTTGAATATAACTGATTACTATGCAGCTCCTGCTCTTACATATTCAAAATGGGGTTCTCAATCCAATTAAAGGAGCAATGTGCTGTAAAGGCGTGGGCAAACATGATTGAAGGCAGAGCTTAGGATGACAAACAAGAGCAGTCGGAGGAGATGGAAAGGAAGCTTGCTGTGAAGTTAATGGAAGAGTGTATGATCGCTGATGGAGCAATATGTGGAGGTGTATGTGCAAGGAGCAGTATGAAAGTCTGGTTAGGATTTAAGTGGCTAATAATACGTTGACGATGAAGTTTTATTGCAGTTGTATATGCTTGCTGAGACACCTACGTACATTTATGTGCTGTTCGTGTAGGTGCACTTTAGTTTTTTGTATGTGGCGGTAAGAATGGTTCAATATCATTTTCACTTGAAAGCTAAAACAAATAGACATTAATTAAGTCATCGCAGAAATATTGTCCATCTTTTTTAAAGGAAATGTTTTCTGTTGTGTTACGTTTAATCTTTGGTTATTCTGATGGTTAATCAAAAGGAAGAAATTTAGCTTGGAATGCTTTAAGAGTAGTTATGGAAAATAAAGTGATGCCTCCATTGGCTAAAGATATCACGTACAGCTCTATACAGGGATCTTTTGTATGTCTATTGTGTATGTACGCCTTCATGTGCCCTTGGTGCAAAACCCAATCAGTGTCTCTAAGATCTGTGCTCAGGAGCAGCCTGATGCTGTTCTGTCAGACTATCTGTCTAATGAATGCCGCGACGTCCCACCGGCTCTCTAAATATGTGCAGTGAAATGAGGTGAAACACGGACCTTAATTAAAAAGTGAAGACCCACGAAGATGTGATTAAAGCAACGCTCCGCGGATTATCGTGACGAAGTGTCTCGGAAAGCATACAAAAAAAAGTAAAAGGGTGTGGTGGGGGTATTGTGAGTGATTAAAGTGCTGCATTCTGTCTTTTTACTTTCCATCATGTTGCTTTATGCAGAACAACTGTTTTGTTATTCAGTTTTCTTCAGCCATCTCACACAATTTACTCCACTTGTATTTGTCTGATGTTTATGACTTTACTGAGTCAACTAGAACAATAATCTCTCAAACATCACTTTTGTGATTGACTGACACCAGTTAGACCATCAATTCTGTCTGATGGAGGTAACAGTCTAGTTAACAGTCGTTAGCAGTGTACTTCATCATTTTCATTCGAGTCAGCACTTGGTGCTAATGACTCGTTTCCTTTTATGGACACTGCACTGTTAAGCATCCACCATGATGTTTTTATTAATAATATAAGCATTGATCGCAGTTGTCTCTTTTGCATTTTCCTTTCAGTTGGTTTTGCTTACTGTGCTCAGCTTGATTTTTTGTTATGAGTACTCGGACTTGTGGTGGAGTGGTGGAGGTCACTCTAAAAGAGTGTTGTCATTGTTTCTTGATTTTTATGTATATGCAAAAATAGGTTTTATATTATAGCTCTTAATAGACAAGACATCAAATTTGCCCATTACCCCCACTCTGACCCTATGTCTTATTTCGTATGCCTTCTATGCCACTGCATGATTTTCTTATGACCTGGAGTGTGTATGCAAATATCCTCTGTATGTTTCAACATCTGGTTAGCCAGTCCATGGTTGTCACTTCTTATATCAATCAAATCTTTTCACAGTGTATCATGCATGCTAAGTGGGATTGCGTGAGATTAAACAGAGAGGGATACATACCGCTTTCCAGAGATAATCTCTTCAACATTAGTGAGATTAAAGCCACGGAATCATATCAATAAGATCCGTGATCGACTAGCTATTTTTCCCAAATCCCTTTTGAATAGAATGGGAGTGGGACAGAAAGTAGGAGGGCCACATAATTGGAGAGGGAAAGGAACACGGGTGACAAACTATGAGGAGGAGGATTTCTGGTAACTTTTACAGTTTGTCTTCTCTTTTCAATTCAATGTCATGGAAGATATACTGAACACAGACTCAATGATGGAATTAGCAAATGATGAGGATATATAAGTGAGCTCAAGTTGAAGAAAAAAAGAGAGCAGATGTAGATGAGAGAGAAGAATGTGTTAACATTAAAGACCCTATTTTTATGCTCATTGCAAGTCAAGTGCAAAGTATGCATGGACGGAGATTTTTTTCTTTTGACATTTTTATAGACGGTAACAGTTAGAAAAGGACGTTTACGCCGTTGTGGGAGTGAACACAGCCAACTTACTTAGACTTACTTAGACTTACATAGTCTTTGTTATTGTGAAAGGAGAAATAGACTGTTTGGAGCCCATGCAACCAGACCTCCATGAGTGGATGGTTGAATCAAAGATAAACCCCGTTTGTGTTTCTTCATGTCTGTGTGTTACACAACCGCCCTGACTCCCACATAGTTGTTGTTGGTGGTGGGGATGGGTTAATCATAAAGATAATGATAACAATGATTTATTAAATAAGTTGATTTGAATTGATCATAAAGACCATGACAATTGATTCATTCAATAAATTGATCTCTTCAATGATTCAGACCAACAGATGCATCATGTTGTCATATTTTTAAATTAAATACAATGACACATCCACATGATAAATAGACTTGAAGATGTGCACAAGTGCATTGTCTACAAAAATAGGGCTCTGAGAACTAGCTAACGTGAATATGCATTTTGTTGCCTTTGCCAACAGCCTCAAAAGTTTGCCCCCTAGTTGGATAGGGGCTTAAAGCAACAGAGATTTGAACACAAATGGTGGAGTAATACATGTAGACACATGACATGTAACAACAGTAACCGACGTATATTTATCCTGTACAATAATTGGCAATATTACTGCAGCTTACTGAGGAGCCGAAGACTTGTCTTCATTTACAGTATGTCCGTATGTCTGTTATACTGCCCCCAGTTAGCCAATTTAATTGACGTGTATCTGTCATCAAACCCTGGGCTTCCATGTAAGCCACATTAAGACCCGCTGTTGTACAGTATATGTGTTCTTTATACTAAGTATACACTTTAGCTATTTTTTAGGGTTCTTAAATAGTGGTTGCTAAAACACTACTTTTAATACACACAAGTAATTTGGCCTTTGACACACAGTATTGATTGTGGAAAAGCTCTTTGCATTTTTCCATTAAGTCTCAGCATTCCAGCACTGAATGGAGTTATCCATAATGCATTTGGAATTGACAGCAACAGAGAAGCTTTTAACTACCATATGCGAGAAGACGTGTGGTTAAATGTCTAACCTTGCTTTCCACCTATGCTTTCTCATGTCTTTTACTGTATTTCTATTTTCTCCACTGCTTTTCTTTGAATATGATTGCAAAGAATAAAAGTCCCTTCACTTTTCTTTCCCCAGTATGCATTCCTTTCAACAACAGTCAGCCCTGTAGTTTGCCCTAATACCGTACTCATTAATGGAGTCATTAAACCTATAGAGAGTGTTGCTTCCCTGGTATGTCAGCTGACACGTGCTGTCACCTGCACTGCGGTGAGAACACTCCGTGCTGAAAAGGTCATGGTGCCAGTGCATGTGCGGAAGTGAGAGTTTGCAGCCTTAATGCACAGACGTGTCAACGTCTGTCCTGTTTGTTGTCAGCCCTACAGGCTCTTCACATGTTCCATTCTCTGTGAGTGCAACTGCAAAACTCTATACTGCCAACTTGATAAAAACCTGAGTGTGCATTTTATTAGACATGTGACACCCAATCCACTTTAAATGAGAAATATGAAATCCCTGTTCTGTATTCCATTTTGAGCATGCTCAGTTACTTCAGAAATATAAAGCATATGTGCTTTTTACCTCCAAAATTTTAAATGTTGGTGCTCGATTTTGATGCCAGTTTTCCGAGTGGAAAAAGCCATTGAATACTAACATATAAGATAAATAGCATATGACAATATAAATGTAGCCATTTCCATGAATGATTTTATGCATCTTTCATTTCAGTTAGTATCGAGGACTTAGATGCTGCAATATGGTGGTAAGCAGCATAGAATCTGAAGAGACTACATTTAGACAGTGTCCAAGCGCACCTTCACTCATATGGGCAGCACTTTCTCCATTTTTGTTGCATCGTCCTAAAAAAAGCCATAATAAAATACATAATAGAACAACAAACATCTGATCAAAAGGAGTGGACCATTAGCTTCTTTACAACTTTACCAGATTTTACCAGATGACGAGGAACTTGGACAGAAAACCTTTCTCCACAATAGGGAAATACAAAAGATGGACATGGTTCATACACAAGTGTTGATTACAATGTGCGAAATTGTTAGTCTCTTCACTTGATTCCACGAGAGTGTGACTGCCTGCTGTTATTTACATGTTTTAGTGTGAAAATACACAAAATGTGCCAAGTTAGCTCCATGAAGCTCAACCCACTATCACTCACTGTCTCAGTCGGCGTGAACGTCACTTACACAAAACCTATATAGGAGTTCCAAGATGTATATGATATACAGTATTATAAAGACAAGAGATCCTTTGTTGGTGTTTTTATTGTACAGTATATGCATTTAGCCAAAGTACATGTCTGGCGTAGCGTATGTACCTCCACCGCGATTAATAAATAAATACTATCGGTTTGAGCAAAGCAAAAAGCATTAGGACCCTCTAAAATGACATGCTTACGAGGCACAAGCTTTCTGGAAAGCCGGGATCATTGCCGAATAGCAACGTGACAAGACGATGACGAGAGGGAACTTGCCCAACTGTTTGATTCAAATACAGAAGATTAGGACTTTGATGTATTTGCGTATGAATAACAATTAAAAATAATGTGAGTACAGTACAGTAAATGGTTAAATGGTTTTGCTCCCGTGATGTTTTTTTTTGTTTACCGTAGGTCATGCATGTGTCCAATGTGTGGATAAAGTACACAAAAGCCCCCACAATTCAGTCTGCGCCCTTTAAACCGAAGTGGAAAATACAGTATTTTACATATTTTAAAAAGTGCAGTATAATAACAAAATCATAACTTTCTTAAGCACCATGAGTTTATTAATTCATATTCAGAACTTAGAACTACATAAATTAAATACAGCAAGGTCTTTGTGAGGTAACACTCACTATAAAATGTTTGATTTTTGACTTGAGAATAAAAAGATGGAAGAGCAAATATGTAGGATTACAGTAAATCTTGAACTGGAAAGGTCAGGAGTAAAATGTCTCCTCATTCGGCCATTCATCATGCTCTTCTTATTTCACTCCATTGTTGTTTTCTGACAACCGTCCCTTAATACAACTCCTTTTATTTCCACTCTTGCCTGCCTGCTTCGCCTGGATGAACTATAAATAAATTGAAAGAGATGTATGATCAGAAATTAATTTATCTGTTTGACACGCCGCCCTCAACAATTTCTGGGTGATATGTAAGTGTTTGATGTCTGAGGCAGAGCTAGGTTGTGGTTAACACAGTCTTATCAAACCAGAGAGGCCTGGATGGAGAATGGAAGACGGCTGTTGGCTATTATTCACTGTCATGCCTTCAAGAAGCTTATCACTGAACCACCAATAGCAAGAAACTGAGTAAAGCCTGTTTCTGTGTGTATATATATATATATATATATATATATATATATATATATATATATATATATATATATATATATATATATATATATATATATATATATATATATATGCCTTCTTTAGCAAGCAGATGCATGACACATCAACACAAGTGTGTTTGCATGTGTTGCCCTCTCTACCACTCACACAAACGCACACACACACACACACACACCTCACAACCTTTACTTTTTGCTATACAGTACTCGCTTGACTTGTAAGCCAAGCACAGGCTGGTGCAGACAAAATTGGACTTGACATACAATCACACAGACTCTGCCTGTCAACCTCCCATAGCCAAAGTCACACACATACTGAGCACATACACACAATGAGCACAAACACACAATGAGTACATACACGACCACACACTGGACTGGTCCCAGCGCCTGCCATCTGCGTGTGTTTGTATGTTGGCCTATTGTACCAGAGAATGTGTGATATTAATGTGTGAAATTGAATGAATGGGTGTTGAAATGAGTCTTTTGATATTTGGAAAGTACAGAAGGTCAGGCTCTCACATGCTGTCAGGGCCAGCGTTGTTCCTCCGAAGAAAGTTGAAATTAGAAGTTTTTAATGAATGTGGAACTTAACATATTTAGTGAGATATTTCAAAGCCAAAATGGCTTTTTATAATGATTCATTTGATAGACTAAAAAAATCTGATACTCAATTTTCTTTTTTTTTTTTTTTTATAATAGCTATTCATTTTCAAATTGAATATGTTTAACTGTTTTGATTTTACTGTAGAATGCAGAATGTAGCATTTTGGGAGATTACAAGCCCACATGTTAGGTCTATCAAATAAGACATAATATACTAGTTTTTTTTCAAAATTTTATTTTGAAACTTTGCTGAGTTTGTTTTTGATTAAGATAATTACATATGCATTCGTTTAACGCTTACACTGTGGTTATATATCGTAAAAGATGTATGTAACCATTACAAGTGCTCAAGATTACTTTTTTTAGTGCATCCTGACTGTGAGGTGAGAGGCAGGGTGGACTTGAGACTGGTCATCAAGTAGTCTCATTCCTTTTTTAAATCAACATTAAAAAAAAAAAAAAAAAATGAAATGAACCACAAAAGGTTGTGTATACAAGCGTTTGCAAATGGTTTGCTACACAAGTCAGGCGCTCACTGTAGAGATGGCTTGATTTACATGTGGGGCGCCCAAGGGGTGGATCCAGTATACACTTGAGGGATGATCTGGCCTGGGATAAACCCCAGGAGAAGCAGCAGTGTGTTGATGTGGGAGAGGGCCACCTGGGTCACACCACTCGGCCTGCTGCCAAGGCAACTGCATTTTGTATCTGCAAAGAAAGAATAAGGAATTTATTATTGTCATAAAATCATTTCATCCATTCTTTTTGGAATTTTTGTAAACTACACACACAAAACAAACTCATACACACATGTGGTGGGCTTATTTGAGGGTATTATGGAATATTAGTGTGGCTGGGGAAATGACAGGGTGTTGCTCAGATGCTGTGGTTGCTTAGCAACCAAGGTAATATCCAGATAGTTAGTGCTGTTTCATTTTGGGTGATATAAGAGTCTGTGTGTGTAAAAATAAATAAAACAAATACATAGTTACTGTTTAATGACCAAATTGGCTAAAGCATCATGGATATTGTAGTAGTATGTCTCAAGAGTGGAAGAAACTTTAAGTGTTAGGCAAAGATACCAACAGCTTCTTGTTCCCCTCTCATTATTATTATTAACTGATGAATAGTTAGAGATGCAGTGAAAGGAGGGAGACTATGAAAGGAGGGAGAGTATGATGTAATTCTATACTGTAATGCTGTATGGTTCTTTATTAGATGGTGCTGTAATGTAGTAGCAAAAGTGTATTTTTTTCTGGTGGGGCAGATTAAAACTACAGTTTCCCCATGAATATATTAACATTTATGAAGCAAATCGGGGTCTGGCAATCACTCCACTTGCATAAATAATGAGCTGGTTTAATATGACTGCCTGGTGGGAGCCTCCCTTGACATGTGTGAAATTGAATGGGTGGTGTGTGTATGCGTGCGTGTGTGAGTGTGTGTGTGTGCACGTGTGTGTGCGCACGCGCATAGACAGAATGCTAATGACTGAGTCACTGGCAATGTACCAGCACATGTACATATTTACGTACACTTACACAATTAAAGCTTTTCAGTTAAGCTTAGCATGTAAGTGTTCTCATACTATATTGAAATTGCGCGTGTGTGCGTATGTATGTATATATATATATATATATATAGATATAGATATAGATAGATAGATAGATAGATAGATAGATAGATAGATAGATAGATAGATAGATAGATAGATAGATAGATAGATAGATAGATAGATAGATAGATAGATAGATAGATAGATAGATAGATAGATAGATAGATAGATAGATAGATAGATAGATAGATAGATAGATAGTAGATAGATAGATAGACTCAGTGACTCAGTCATTATAATCTATGTAACATCTGTGATAATTGACTGTGCCAGCAGTTCGATTGAGCTTTTTTTTACCCTTTAGTAGCACAGTAGTACGCATTTGTGTTCGGACAAAACAGTATCTAACAATTAGTCAAATTAGGTTCATTTGTCCCAGAGTCAGTCTGAGAAGGGCAAAAATGACCACTAATCGGACCTCTGAGACTAACATTTTTGTCCTCATTGATTCACGACCAATCCTGCAAAACCTCCGCTGTCTGCTGTGGTGTAACTAAACATTAACATGCACACTAAAAAGTATGAAAGAGATTTCAAGTTTGCCTCCAGCAATGTCTCTCAGCTACCTTGATTTGCATTACCATATGTGTATAGAGCCTTATATGCATGATAGGCTAAACCTGTGAATGTGTGCGTGTTTGCATGTGTGGGAACGTATTCCCTGCACAGCTCCTGTCCGTTGTCAGTGTCAGAGCTGTTCCGTTGGGCCGTTCAGTGCACAGGTGGCGATAGACTGGCCCCTAATGAGTCCGTATGGGACTGTCTGGAGAAGTGTGTGTGTGTTTTTGTTAGCATTGCTTGTCATGGCTTTGTGCATGGAATGTATTGATACGCTAATTGTGCGTTTCAGTGATATAAACCGTGCTGAATGTAAGTAAGAATAAGCCACCTTGTGAGTGTGAACTTGAATCATGGCCACATTTGTAAACATATTATACTCTGGTGCGGATCTCTCTGAAGCGTTCGCGAAAAACTACATCTACTATACATACCTGCTAAACTACTGGGACATCAGATTATTATGCCTACAGGACAGTAGTAACATAATCATTGTCATAGATATTTATATGAAAAATATAGCATAAATATAAAAGGATTCCCGAGATGGTAGAACAATATTCAGTGAAACACTTTGCCCATGTGTACACTAGAATATGTTACAGGTGTACTTGGCATCTGTATGCATCTTCATATTATTTAAAAAAAATAAAATAAATAAAAAGCACATTATTAAACCATGTTTTGCATAACATGTGCAGGCTGCTTGTGTGCTCATTCTCTGACAGTGGCCCCAGGACACACATTGCTGTTCTGACATCCAGTTCACTCTCATTTTAATAATATTACATGAGAACCAGGATATGGGTTTGGCATATTTGAAGTACTAAAAGTACAGGCAGATATAAGTGTCTTCATAGATAGACCTATTGCCTGAATGCCTGCATGTGTATGAAATGAAACATAACTGCCCAGCACTTTGTTGTTTAATTATGTAAAAAGATTGTTGTATTTATACCTATTAACTTACGTAAGCTATTGTACAAACGAAAAGAAAAAAAGCTTTAAAAAAGTACTCACAAGTAATAAAACAATTCTTTAAACCTCATTGCCACTTACTAACTTAAAATTTGACATAGTTGGCGTAGTTTAGTTAGAGGATAGAGTTTTTAACTTTACTAGGGAGAGTGTTAGGTTACTGTGTGTCTGTTACATCAGTTAAACTGAACAAACAGATCATTTACATGTCTGATGCACATGCTTCAAAGTGGTGAGATCCACATTCACCTCTTCTCACCATGTTTCACCTCTGTATCTGTTGACAAAACATACTTAGTGGAGTCAGTGGTTTGAAGCAGCTTTGACCTGACAGGAAACCTGCTTTTCATCTTATTGAATAGAGGAAATGGTTGGTATGTTAAAACCAGCTAGATTAATTTAGAGCCAATGTTTTAATGTCGCCCGCGACCCCTGTGGGGACAAGCGGTACAGATAATGGATGGATGTTTTAATGTCCTTCTCTAACCTTCACCTCACCAACTATTTTTTTTACTGCACTTTCAAAATTCCAGTTAGAACTGCACTTTGAATTGTCTTGTACATGAAATGGGCGATACAAATAAAATAGCCTTGCCTTGAATGTGTTTGCTAACACGTAGGTGGCTGAATTCATCTTGGAAATAATAGCATTAATGCTAATGACCACTTGACATGCTCACTACTAAGAAGAAAATCAGGAATTCAGTCACTGGCATTGTCGCAGCGAATGTGGAGACTAGTTTTTAATGACTTGTCTTATTACTGTAACAAATACATTTGGAACTGAGTCTCACTTTAATATGTCAGGCGTCACTTCACACAGCAACTAATAGCTAAGCGGTCTCACTATAGTAATCACAACATTTATATTCCCATTGCAGTTTAACGCTTAACCAAAATAATCACGAAATGGAAAATTAACTGAAACAATCTTTATTTTAAACATGATTCATTTAAATAGTATTTGTCTTGTATCTATTCCTGAGTTCAAAAATTGACACCTGATTAAACAGCGTAATGGGAGAGATATGACTGAGAACTCAAAGAAGTTTTATTGAAACATTAACACCCGTAACATGAAGTGAGCCCTGTCAAACATAGGCGGGATATTTATAGAAGAAAATGAATGTAATGCAACAGTCATTTTCACCTCACGTTTGATTCATAAGTGACAAGTGTAAAATACTGCATTGAATTGAAGTGTTTTGATTCATGGGAACAATCCCGGCCATTGAAATAAACAAGATATGCCAATATATAAAATGTTGACCTTATGAATATAAAGTCTTAAGAATAAAATCAGCTAAAAAAAAAAGAGCTGGGGTGGGGGGGACACATCACAAGGGCACTACACTTTCACAACACACAAGTAAATGCTATTTACTTTAGAAGGTGAAAGCAGAAAGCTTTCATGAGCTTGATGTTGTTGTTCAACTGTAATTGACTGGTGGGATTGTTTGCCATGCACTCAGGACAACGAGAACAAACTTGATTGTTCTCTGTAAAGCTGACTTGATTTCTGCAGTTATTTTAGTTTTGTCAAGATTTCAGATATAAGGACGAACCAGATTAAAGACCTTTATATGAATGTCAGTGCATAGAATAACAGCAAACAGCACATCAACAGCCGTGTGTGCATGCTTAAAAAAGATGTTCTGTGTAGTTGCCAGGACTTGGCGTGTAATGTGGGAAGGAGACCATAGAGAAAGATTGGTGTGTGCGTGCGTGCATGTGTAAGATAGAGAGGGGGTGATAGTGGTTCATTGGATGCTGTTTATATAAAGGTCAAACTTATTACGCTGATATAGAAAGAGCAAAGTGACCTAAGCAAGGCTGTCACCAAGTAAGTCTCTGTCAGGGTCATAGTGGATGGAAGCAGCGTTAGTCATGATTTGGACTCCAGTGCAGACAAATTGAACATTCCGTTTAAAAGCCGACATCATTGGGTGCTAAGAAAACATAACGCATCGATGCAGGTGGAATGGTACTGGCAACTAAATTTCATAAGTGGGCATTGTTCCAAGAGTGCCTGAGAGTTGAAAAGCATTGTCGGTACTTATGACAACATTTCAAGATGACTTCACTTATTTATTTATTTTGCTTTTTCCAGATCATAGTCATAGTTGGTAAGATACACTTCAGTTATGAAAAAGTTGTAGATACCTGTTATATCTATCAGCCAAAAGGCATACAGTAGAAAGATAATTATAGTGATCCTAAGATATTAAATTGCACCATGGTGAACTAATACTACATATATCAATCTTTGATGGATTGACAGATTGATGGATGGATTCATAAATGGATAGATATAGTGAATCAGTTGTGCTTTCCGCCATTTCCAGGCCTCTCACATGCCGATTTTCGAGGGAATGAGAGTAGCCACATCTATTGGTGGCAAATCAAGTCTACTGTGTTCACACCCGCAATGACACAAAATCCGATTTGATCCGCGCCAAGCAACGTGCATCTGTGGAAAAAACAAAACCTAGTCTAGACTGCCCCTGTGCAGATTTACACTGTGCCTCGTGCCAGACTTGTGCCTGTCACAAAAATAGAACCCCTGGGGGTTAAACCCCCTTAATTACAATGCAAGACATCATCCAACTAGATATGAGCAAAACATAAACAAAGAGAAAAATTATCTACATGACTAAAACCAGGTGAAAAACAGCATGATAAATTCACAATTTACAATTTAACATGTTGCAAAGCTCCATATCATTTAACAAACAAGTCTAAAAAAACATGGATTTTTTTCTCGGTAAATCAAAATCTGCACATTATTAAAAGTCTGAAATGATGGTTACTGGAAAGACAAATGTGCACTTATGACTGAAGAATTCTGATTAATCTCATTGAAGAAGGTGAAAGCAGTGTAATTTTGTCTCATGAATTATTCATATCCTCTCGCTCTGCACCCTTGATTTTTCCTGACAGGTGGCTGTGTGTCCTCTTCCATTAGCCATGTCATTTCCTCCTCTTCAGCCTCAATTCACTCTCATGTCCTTAAGACTGTTCCCGAAGGACTGACATGCATGTGGGGAGAAATTATGAAGTGGGTACAAGGCACGGGAAACATAAGGGGAATAAAGTGATGAGGCAGCATCAAAACAAAAAGCGTGCATTTCTCTCTTTATCCAAACAAGTTACTTGCAGAATCAACGAAACAAAGTCAATGTCAATTAGGGATCTTCATGGCACGCTATTGCAAACGCCTCAAGGCAAACGAGTCCAACGCACACAAGTCAATTGCACAATGGCTTCAAAGGTAGTCTGAAAACAAGACTCTTACACTCACAAACATGTTTGCGTCTGACAGATAAACATAGCTAAGCTAACCAGTCAGGCTCATATAGTGAGGAAGAAAGTTGGAGCTGCTTCTTGCTGTTTCTTTCCCAACACTGTCCTAGATAACAGCATGTGGCCAGACAAAGTAATCCACCATAAAAAAACTGTTTGTGCTACTAAGTGCTAGATAAATGACGATAGAAGAAGAGGTGGAGAGAGATAAATGCGGGCAAAGAGGGGGTACAGTTTACAGGGATAAGGGTGCCGGAGTTGGTTCCAGACAGACGAAAAGGGAAAGATGAGAAGAGTGGAACAAATGCTGGATAAAGTATAAAAAGGAAGCAAACGTAGCATTGCAGCTTGGACAACACATTCATTTTGGCATTCCCAGTTGGTTGTGACAAATGGGAGAGCAGGTAGAATGTGGGGGTGGGTGGCAAAAAATGCATTTGTAGAAAGAAAAAGTATGGGAAGTCCAATTTGTATGTAATCTCCTTATGAATCTTCTCTTTTTCCTTTGCTTTTGGCTGTGTAGCATCGTTGCACCTTCCTGCTGTCTCAGCCTTCTTTCTTCGACTGTCTCCTTCACCCCACCCCCTTTTTTTCTTCCCCTCTCCCTCAGTCGTTGACTCGTAGACAGTGCTGAATGTGGGTCATCCTGTCTGGAAGCTCCTCTCTCCCTCTCCAACATGTTCTTGTTCCCCACCGGGGCTGCAATTTCTCTGGGCTGGGTGCCTCTAGCTGGACAGCATTCCTAGCTGGAAACCGCTGCAGCAAGTTTGATTTATATTGCTTTTATATTGCACAAGGCCCGATTGCATCTGTATCCTGGAATGAGAGTGGGAGATTTCCATCTGTTTTATCAGCAGGAGGACGCACAGGCAAAGACTGACCATAGCCAGAGCCCAAAGGGGTCATATTTTCCAAGCGGTGAAAATTCCTTGGCTTCTCTCAGTTGTCCTGAAAAAAACCCCAACAACAAAAATAGCTTACTTCCAATATTCCATCATATGGATCCAAATTTCGTCTTCTTACTTCCCACTTTTTGTCTCGTTTTTGTTTCACTTGGCAGGTTGAGTCACGTAAAGGAGGCGACACTTGTTTTAGCAGCTGATATCGAATAAAACACTGGAAAATTGTGAGCTTGTTGCTCGCTCCTCATCGCTTCCTTTCCTAAAAAATATGGGAGTGAAGGAAAATGTGTGTGTGAGAGTGTGTGTCTGCTACCCCAGCCTGCCGCAGTGCAGAGCGACTGGCTTGGAGAAGTGAGAGAGGCAATACGCACACACTATTGCTAACTCCTGCCTGGCAGACTGGCAGAAAGCGTTTGTGTAACTGAGAGGTTTGCACAGCACACATTCCTTGTTGTCCATTCAGAAGAAGCCCCATTAAACCATTATATTCTTTTTTTTAAACGCTGTCCATCCAGATGAAGCCCCAGTAAACCATTATAGTCATTTTTTTTTAAAGCTGTGACACTAGGCTCTCACCATTATTTTTTCGTGATCAGTTACAACATTCTGATTATACAGCATGTTTATATTTAACAATCAACTTTTTTTCTGACAAAAAATCTAAAGGAATAAACTGTTTCTTAAAGTTCCGAAATTCATTGGATTTCATTTGCGGGCTTCCTCTGTTCAATGCCGGTGTATCCATTTTTGTTATTTAAAAACAATTAAATTACGATATACAAAGGTTAGTGACTGTGATGGTAGAAGCTGCTGCGAGGGAATAAATAAATATACATGTGTACTGCATCCTTGTTCCAAATGATGGCCCTGAATATTTCAAGTACCCATGTGATGCATGCTCTCACAACTGCCTTTTATCTCCAAGTGACAACCAAAAATTGCTTTGCCCTTGATTCCGAAGCAGCCAACGTAGGGAGACAGACCTTTCGTAGGAGCCAAACCTGTTATTTTACCCTCATAACTATCCTCTTCCCTCCTCTGCCAATGTAGGCCTTCATACTTCCAATGACAAGCACCTATGCTCCCTTCTCAGCTCAGTTGTAAAAGTGTTTTTTAAGAGTGCTATTGAGAAAGATTCTGGACTATTTAGATGTGATGTGGTCTGTAGTGATTTCAGATTGGATGTTCAAGTCAGGGATGTCAATGCTTTGTTCCAAGGTTCATCAGCCACTGCACGTCTTTTGTTATACAGTAGTTCTCAGTCGACGAGGACAATCGATTGATGGACACATTCTTAAACCTTTCAGTCATGTAATGTGCTGTATCTGATTCATGGCAATATTGATGACATCCACACTGGTATAAGGAACTATCCATGGCAGTGTGATATTATCAAACCATGTCAATCACCTAATGAAGCTTGAGGGAAGGTAAACGGAAGTGACAACCCCTTTATAACCTCCTTCTCTGATTTAATGTTTTCACACACCGCACACACACACACACACACACGCACACACACACATCTCAGTCTGCCGGGTGTGAAGAGGATATGGTAGTCGGTAATTGGTGAGAAAGTACTTTGTCACTTAGCAAGATGCATACGTCCAATGTGTTTATAATAATCTGATGATGGAAAAATGATACCTAGCTTAGACTTGTTGCAGGAAACCATACAATATACAAAGGCATGTTCAAAAAAGTGAAAATGCAAAATTGATGTGTAAAAAAAAAACAAAAACAAAGCAAAAAAAACCATTTACCTTATTTTCTGTGCTATAAGTCGCTCCGAAGTACAAGTCCCACCAGCCATAAAATGCATATTAAAAAAGAAAAATACATATATAAGTCGAGCTGGAGTATAAGTCGCATTTTGCAGGGAAATGTATTTGATAAATTCAAACACCAGGAACAGACATGTCATCTTGAAAGGCAATATAAAATAGAAATAGAATAGAGGCAACAACAGGCTGATTAATTGTACAGTATGCCAACGTTACATGACACATAAACAACAAACTAAGAACGTGCCTGACGTAACATATTAAAAGTTATTCAGATAACTATAGCATAAATGCTAACACGTTAACCAAACCATCCGTGTCACCTCAAATCACCAAATCTAATGAAATGTTCTTCCTCTGCGTCACTTTTAAAAAAACTCTGCTAACTCCGGAAGATGCGGCGCTTCCTCTTCTACGTCGCATATTGCAGTTCCAATTATTCCACAGGCCTAGAGCGCCCTCTTGCGGTTTAGTGTGAAAATCACATGTGAAGTAATGTGTTAATAATTTCACACATAAGTCGCACCCCCGGCCAAACTATGAAAACAACTGCCACTTATAGTCCGGAAAATACGGTAATGTTTTGTCACATTTACAAAACATACAGTATTTATTTTTGCTTTTCAGGATCTTCACTTACATGAACTGGACTTTTTTTTTTTCTTTGAGGAACCCCAACCCTAACCCCAATAACAAAATGTTGTGTACTAACATCTCCCAGTTCCACACGATTACAACATATTTTTGAAGCAATATATTTGAGTCGCTTTTTTTAACCTGGTGACCTCACTCTCTATACGACCTCGATATACAGTGACTGCAGCATCAACTCCCTTTGCAGATCATAGCTCAACTTTTGCTTTGCCAAACCCATCATGTGAGGCATCTATTCCCAAAAGAAGGTAGTGAGTCTCTTGGGATGTGAAGACACAAACGCACACATGCATGCACACTTGCGCACGCACACACACAAGCATGGCAGCCTCATCACCTGAGGGCCACTTCAGGGACCCTTCACAGTGTCATCCATGCATTCTTCTTTTGGGTGAGTACTGAGAAATCCCAAGGGGGTTTTGACTGACACTGACACACACAGACACACACGCATAATTTCAAACACACACACGTGCAGTACAGGTTGCAGGTGACATGGTGACACCAGGTCTTATGATTCCGAGTCAACTGACAAGTCTCCTCTGAATGGACACAGACTTAGTTGCTTGCACACACACACACACACACACACGCTCACACACTCACACACTCATGCAAATTTGCCATGCTGCTCACCTGAACACACATAAAAGCTCAAGCGTTTATGCACACATTCATTTCTCAAGACAGCGTTCAACCATGTATGGCAGATTGAAGTTGTCTCTGTAGTCAGCTGCCACCTCCTGTAACTGCAACAACATATCACAGTAGCTCTCCCAGTGTTGTTAATGTCCACAATGACAGCTAGGCTAGTATTTATTTTGTCACAAGTACAAAACCTTCACACCCCGCTAAATCCTACAAATAAAAAAAAAAACTGATATTTAATAATAATAACATGTTTAGGTCTCTTCAATTATCAAATAACACACAGGCTCTAAAAAAAAGCACTAAATAGATTTACTATCGCTGAAGGCAAAGTGCTTTGCATATGACTATTGTGTGCACATCCATTGCGATGACGATGCTCAAATGATACAGTGCTAAATGTCGCTTTATTCCACGCTGTTCCTTAAGCTGAGTTAAGGAAACCTGTATTTCCTTGGCTCATTCTCTGCTGATGATGATTTTAAATCAAGGGTAATATTGTTATTATTCAAATGGTTATTATTATTATTAATCATCACTTCTTCTAAAATGTTTGTACATGAAGTTGTAGTTTACATAGAAACCACCTTGAAATGCAGCAGATGTTCAAATCCAACTTGCTAAACTTCACAAATCAAAGTGCGGCCACTGATAATAAGCTCATGTCATTTGGCAAAGGGGAGAAATCACACAGACAACCACACACACACACGCACACCCACCCACACACACACACACTCCAATCATTAACAGGTCAGCTTGGTTCATACTTTGCAGCTGCTCTTTCTGGATAAGATAAGACTTTGACTGCCGAGAGTGTGTGTTCTTGCATGTGTATTTATGTCTGTATCATTGTCTGTATCTGTGGCAGAAAACACCTGTTCAAACAAAGCTTTAGAAATTCGACTAAATAAACACATTTCATATATACTGTAACCGGTCATCTGTCTGTTTGAGGGTTGTAAAGATCTTTATTGTGAGGATGATTTTCATGACAATTAAAATATAATAAATAAAAGACCATCCCATAGCTGCATGGAGCAGACAAGTCGTAGTAAATGTTGGGCTACTGGAGCTGTTGCCTTGCCGACAACATTCTGAGAGACAATGATGTTTTCCTGATTAATGTGCTTGTCTCCCACAAGTATGCTTTTTATTCAAATAAACTGTTCCCAATTTAACATTTTGCGGTTCTATGGGATACCCAGAGAGCAGAAGATTATTAGGCAGAAGAATCTAAATCACTGGATGAACAGTTTTTAATGCTTACCACAACCTTGCTGACACCTGCTGTTAAATACTAGGGTCCTTTAAAGACATAGTCAATTGGCACATTCTAAAATATATATTTTTTGTTTTCTAGAATTTCAATGCACAATGAGGTCACATGTAAAATGTCTTGGAGTTTGCTTAAGACTTGAAAGTGAAGACTTCAGACTTGGTTGAGGCTTGATCGCATCTCCGGTTGGAAGCATATAATTGTTCAAAATGTCTTGGTAAGATTAGGCACTCATAACTAATTCTCAATGAATTTATTACATGTGTCCCAAGACATTTGTCCATATACAGTAGTGCATGCACCTGTTGAAGAAAGTTGAAGAAAGTCAAACTTTTAGAAGGCAGAATCAAAAGGAAATATCCTTCAGCATAATACCTGATGTATGATGCCTGAAGCACATCACAGTGAGCATTTTGTAGGCACCCTTTTGCTGTCTACTCCACCAGTGCGGGGTGCAATGGCGACCATATGGATTGAATTTTGAAAAACTGCCTTTGCGGTTGGCTGTAGCTGAGAAACATGTTAAGTTATGCTGGAAAGAAGGACTCAAGAGGGCAGTGAACAAAGCATTTTAGGATAATCCCGACCTTATCACAGTAGTCCACTTTTAAGATGAGGTGTAGTTTTACAATACCTCACAGTTTTAGCTGTAATGTTTCAATCAAACCCTATTTGCTGAACTTGCTGAAAAACAAGCGTGACGACAACCAAAGAGGGGGAGGGTTAAAATTTAGCATCTGGGAGGGTGTGTGTGAGGCATGACAAAGACGTAGGGAGGTGTTGTGAGGGGGTGGTGGGAGTTTTCCAAAGGGACACCTGTTGAGATTAGGATTGGCACGCGACCCACTCCAACTCACGTGGCAGCTGCACCACACTCGAATAATGGCAGTAAAGAAAAGTGACTGAAAAAGCAAGAGGAAAGTTTGAAACCGCTACTTATCCTTTCAGCTCCTGTATATTTGTGTGTGTGTGCGTGCTTTTGCGTGTCTGCATGCATGGCATGCTAATGTGCACACAGTGGAAGAAAGAAAAAGACAGGGCACTGTTACCCAAGAAAAAGAATGTAAAATACCCTCCCGTATAGCTTTCCAGGTGGAGAATAAATTCAAATATGATACAATACAGAATAGAACAGTGCATACAGTGCATTTGGTAAAAATGTTGAACTTAGTGTTAGTGCAGAAAGATAGGTAGTAGGTCAGTCGGTCGATTGATCAAACGATAGATGACAGAGAGATTCGGGCAGACATAGCCGTTTGTAATGATCAATCATAGTATGTGATATATATATATATATATATATATATATATATATATATATATATCATTAAGTATATGTTTGCCATAGGCTTCCACTAGCATATTTATTACATTTTCCCACAGTTTCTTATTAAAATGGCATTTAGGAGCAGAGTGAGTTTATGAGTTCATATTCTTATTTCCATTGCTGTTATGCTCCATGAACACACAAATTGGAGCCCAATTACCCATTGCTTTACTTGGATGCACTGGAGATATGAGGCCATATTGAGTATAATTGTAACCACTGAAATGCATCCGGTAACACTGGTGACTATACTTCCTTACTAATTTCTCACTGGTGGTCTAAGTCACCTTTGACTCTCATTTAGAAACATGTGGTCGCCTCATTTAATCTCTCTCATCACTCTTTTTATGCCATTTTGATGATTTCCAACACAGAGATTATTACAGTGATTTTTAAAATTCACACTCACAGTTAATCATATGCAAACTGTCCCAAAATGAGAATGTCTCAAAAGAAAAGCATGTTGAACAATTCAATCCAAATTAAAATCCACAAATGTGCCCAGGTACACTCCCAGTGTCATGGTTAGAGGCATTATGTAACCCCCACCGCACCCAAAATAAATGTTCTTGATGCTGGGTCTGATCTCTGTTGCCCAAATTCTCAGACTGCAACATAGCTGAGCCCTGTCTGGCTCTGCGACGCCATCTAGTGGCAATCATTGGCTGCCCACGTGCTTTCTCATGTTTTGCACCTTCTCTCCAGGGAGAAATATACAGTGCAGTAGTAGCAAAAAGCTTTTAAAATAAAATTGTCTCCTCTTAATTCAATATGGCACCACAATGCAGCAACAGCAATTCAGATGTAAATATAATGTGTATTTGTACCAATTAAACAGGTATAAGTGTGCAAATTGTGTACCTTTAGTATTACTCTTCTGGTGCACAAGTACTCATGGTCTCATGCTCTCCTTTCCCCCCTTGTTCAACCGTGTGTGTGCGTGTGTGTGTGTGCGTGCGTGTGTGTGCGTGTGTGTGCATGCATGTGTGTGCATGTGTGTGTGTTGTAGTAGTAGCAGTAGTAGTACTGCCTCAGTGTGCAGACTGCCTGAATGGATGTACGTTCATTGTACAACCATCTAGAACAACTCTCTTCTCCCTGACTAGTGTGCGCCTGCAGAGGGTTGGGGCGTTGTGTTCCTACAAAGGACCGCCCAAAAGAGAGAGAGAGAAAGACTTCTCAAATCAGTCCAACCATCTGAGGCGTTAGACATTATTCTGTAAGAGGCTCAACCACTCAGTTGCTCAACATGATCCCGTTGAACGTGTTCACACGCACATGTGTCGGAACTGAAAATAAGTCATCATGTAAGACAGGTTAGGGCAGGGTAATTTTGTGTCTCCAGCAGAAATCCTTCTTTGGGCATTAGTATGAATATATGTATTTTTTTAGTGGGTATGTTAAATGCTTCCCCTAAATTACCCAGGGGATGTGTATTGCGTGCAGAGACTATCTGTTGTTATATGCTCTCCAGTTAGAATGGGGGAAGAAAGAAAAAAAACATTAATATAAGGTACATATTTATTTAATTCACATTTCCCCACTAGTACAAACTGTTCTCAAACTTTCCATATGGCAAAATCTACTTTGCTTCCCTATATGTTAATGACATACACATGGACTTGGTGGTAGAGTAGAAAAAAAGGGGAGGGGGCCGATAACATAAGCCAGTGTCTCTTTAAAAAAAAAATTGAAGTTTCTTGTATTCTGGAATGAGGTCAGACACGAGGCTGCTCATTGCACGCGCTGATTATTATTAGATTCCATTTTGGACCAATCAGCGCCGAGATGGGCGTCGGTTTGGCGTGGAGGCAGGCTAGCGACAGCCTCCCATTGGCTTATTTTTTATCACCGTTGTATCTCGGGAAGGGATAAATGCATGCAAAGGGAGACGAGTCTGGAGGGCTGCTTAAAACTCTGCTGCAAGTAAACAGATGGAGGGCGGACCGTGTTATTCATTTTAAGTTCCTTTTTTCCTTTCCCTCCCCAGCATGTCTGGTTTTTGTCTCTAGGAGAGGGGACACAGGCTGATGCCGAGAAAAAAACCCACTTATAACTGTGCTTGGGAGTCTTTTGCAGTAGCGGGCCAGAGTCAGGCGCATAGACTGTTGTGCTTGCTGGGCACCACTCGGCTCTATTGATTTTTCACCACACAGAAGGAAGGAAGAGAGATCAGTCACGGCAAAAGCTCTGGAAGTTAAACTTTGTGTTTCATATCTGGCCAAACTGGACTGAGTTTATACGACACATCAGAGGAGTGACTTTTTTTTTTAACTTAACGCATACACTGGGAGAAAAGAGCTTACTTTTCTTTTAAAGTAAGTCCACGGAGAAGAGAGACAGCATGGTGCAGAAGATGAGCCACATAGAGAGCACTGCGGAGGCGCTTTCCTCCTTCTTCAGCGGGGATTCGAGCTCCGGGGCGAGCATGGACCTGGACCCCGCTGACTCGCCCCTCTCCCCCGGCTCCACAGCCTCCTCGACAGCCGGGGACAACCCGGCGTGGTGTAAAACTCCGAGCGGCCACATTAAGAGACCCATGAACGCATTCATGGTATGGTCACAGATCGAGAGGCGGAAGATCATGGAGCAGTCTCCTGACATGCACAACGCCGAGATCTCTAAACGGCTGGGGAAGAGGTGGAAGCTCCTCAGAGACAGCGACAAGATTCCCTTCATCCAGCAGGCGGAGCGGCTGAGGCTCAAGCACATGGCGGACTACCCCGACTACAAGTACCGTCCCAGGAAGAAAGTCAAATCGAGCGCTTCCAAGCCGGGAAGTGTCGGAGAAAAGGGGGAAAGAGTCAACAGTAGCTCCAACAGCACCAGCATTAAGTCGTCCTCATCTTCGAGGAAGAATGGACTCAAATCACCCAGCAGCAAAGCCCACAAATCATTTTTCGGGAACAGCAGTAGCACCAAAGCCTCACAGTTTGCCTCTGAGCAGCCACCGGACCACAACCACCATCACCACATCACCGTCTCCAAGTCCAAGTCGGTGTCATCCACAGCCAAGCAAGTACCGGAGGGCAAGAGGGCCAAGCGGGTCTACCACGTCTACGGGAGCGGCTTGAGCGTCAGTCCCGCGTCCTCAGTCACCGTTCCGGCCAGTCCTACGCTGAGCAACTCGGCGGACTCCAGTGATCCGCTCAGCCTGTACGAGGACGTGTCCAGCGGCAGGGACGAGGGAAGCGAGTCCCCGGCTGGCAGTAGCGGAAGCCCGGGCGGCTCGTCGCAGCGTCGCGGCGGGCAAACGTACAGCAGTCGGCGGGCTTCCTCGCCCACACCCTCCGGATCCCACTGCTCCGCCTCCTCGTCGTCGTCTTCTTCCTCCTCGGAGGACGAAGAGTTCGAGGACGACTTGCTCGACTTGAATCCGAGCCCTAACTTTGACAGCATGTCGCTGGGGAGCTTTGGCTCCTCTGTGCTGGACAGGGACTTGGATTTGAACTTTGAGTCCGGTTCCGGAGGCTCCCACTTCGAATTCCCCGACTACTGCACCCCCGAAGTTAGCGAAATGATCTCCGGGGACTGGCTGGAGTCCACCATTTCCAACCTGGTGTTCACATACTGAAAACAAGGTGGGCACATCCGACGACCACAAACGAAGCCCTGGGCCCCGGACACGAGTGTGGGCAGCTCCTGCTTTTGTCTCCGAACTACCAGACCAGTTACTACCCATTCAAAACTAGCGCCATGACGTTGCTTCTCGTCTGCAAGTGCTTGGAAAGCTTAACCATTAAAGCCGAAAAGGGCCCTTTTGTGGGCGGCTTCGCTTTGAATGTGCGGACCGTGGAGGGCTGTGGAACAGGCGTGCGTGGAGCGGCGCAAAACAAGCGAGAAGGGGAGAAACGTAACACCGGTTCGGTTTCCTGTTTGAGAAGACCCTCGGCGGTGAACTGGATGACCCCCAACAACTTTACTGTGATTGATTTGCACGTTATGCGGTCCGCCGTTCACTTAATCAATGTTGTTGCTGATTATTTTTTAAAGGGACATTTCACAACTTTTTACCGATTTGCCAAGTGAATTTCACCACTATAAGGTACATAACTCTGGACTGCTGTGCGACATTTTTCTAACGTGTGGTCACAGAGGGATTTTGTATGAAACCAAGGTGGGTTGTTTTTTTTCCCCCCAAGTTTGATATCTTTTCAAAAGCAAAAAAAAAAAAAAAAACACGTTGAAGCATGATAGCTTACTTTGTTCCTATGTTGACATCTAATGTAAGCAGTTACAAATAGTACAGTATTAGGATTATTTAAATGTATAGCTAGCCTCACCTCAACTCGTCTTTTTTATTTGTTTGATGAAATGACACTGTAATAATCACCAGCTCTTTTAATATTTCAAACTTCAGGATTCAAACGCATCTACAAATCAGTGCTGAACTTTATACACATCTTCTCTACTATTCAGGACCAAAATGATCATTTCAAGTAATACCTTATTGAAACTCCTCACCAGTTTTTGTTTTCATACACAGAGCTTTGTTTTGTACATGTATTCAGATGCCATTTTATATGGGATATTGTATTTATATACTGGGCCAAGCAGTTTTGTCTTTTTATTTTGTGTTGATTCCTGTTATTGTTATTGTTCTGTCACGTTTTCTTCTCAGGCGAAGGGCTAGAGTTTTAAAAACACACAACTTTGATTAATTTTTTATATTTAAATGTACACACGTTTGGACACGTAAAATATAGGAAACAGTTTGATTATTTTCTCAGTGTATTTTTGTACAAATCTATATGGAGGAGGAGTCAACAATTGATCTGATCCGCCTAGTAATTCAGCTACATTTGGGTTTCCCGATTTGGAAACCTCAGGTGGCTGGTTTCCATGCTGTGTTCAAGGTCTATTAGAAAGCTCTTTTTTTTATTGCCTGTTCAAAATTCTTTCCAAAGTAAACCAGCAAAACAACCATAGCATTCTGTGGTGGTCAATGTAAAGCTTTGTTCAGCCACTTTTGACTGTTTTCACAAAGTGGATTCCCTTATCAGTTATTGATCAGTAATCGATAGTGAATTTGGCAATTTTTGTCACAATAACACTAGCAAAACTTGAGTTTTGTAACCAATCTAATATTGTTATCCTCCATGGAGAATGTTTTACCATGCAGGCATACACATGCAATTTAGATTTTTCCAATAGCCCTTGAATGCAGCAGCAGTCTTTGTTGCAGACTACCTTCTACAGTTTACAGTGCCAGTCTACAGGCTTCTGTAGGACACATCATGAGCTGATTATTGCCAGAAGCTATTCCCGTGGAGCATGTGGCTTTAACAGTCAGTCTCTGAAGCAGAAGCCTCTCCTTTTTATTTATCTTTCTCTCTGATATATTGCCTACAACACATGAGGAGATTGTAGCTTTAAAATTGTCTTATTTCTTGATGTTTTCATAAACTGATGTCAAACTCATCCACCAGCCACTGGATTAAATTGGCTATCTTTTTAGACAGCAAACAACAAAGAAGATCTAGATCAAGCATATTCAAATTTCTGACTTGAGTTCCGCAACATCTACTTGTTCTGCGTTTCTCATTGTATTTGAATATATAATCTTTTCTACTTGTTGGCTAACTATTAGATAATTGTTTAGTATGTTTATGGCATGGTGAATAGCATTTGTATTTCGGATTCAGGTTACCTAGCTGTTGTGTTTTTCAGAAAAAAAAATGGAAAAAATGAGGAAAAATTAAACTCAATCTTTGTATATTTGACTGTACCATAAAGCAAAAAGATTGTGTGTTTATGTATGTTGTTGCTATCAAGGACAGGCACTGTCTAGAACGACTATCTTTTACACATCCTTACTTTTAAGGTGGTCAGTTCAGGACTTTTTATATATATATTATAAATGAAAGCGTTTTTAAGTATATTAACTTTATTTTTCATCCATCCTGTGCAATATGCTGTGTAGAATTATCATGTATTGTCTCTAATCATGCCATAAACAAAGGAACCACCTTTTTTTGAGACTCAGAGAAAGGGAGGAGAACTCATGCCAGCTAAATTGTGTTCATTCACTGCCTGTCAGATTGTTGATATAAACTTGTGTACAGAACTTTTTCAAGGAAGGAAATAAATATCAGCTGGAACTGAAATTCTGTCATTGTCTTTCTTGATTCTTCAAGTTTTTTTTTTTTTAAATGACATTTGGTCTTTGTATTGTGATATTCTAACTAAATCTCAAAACATGACAATCTTTCACAGCCGCACTGCATTTTTTACAGTACAACTACCCTCAATTAACGATAACCACCAACTAAAACACTAGTTAACGGTCCTCAATCCAAATTCCCATATGCAGTATTTTTCCAAAAGGTATACTTCGCAGAGTGGGTTTCATAAAACTGTACTGATGGTCACACCACTTTGACAAAATCTGAAAGAATAAGAACATTTACATGCATATTGCATGTGTGATTTTGCACACAGTTACTCGACTTAATTGTATTTACATATGTGATTTTGAATCCCACGACTTCAACAGTGATTCATACGGTACAGTATTTTATATTGTGTACATTTACATTTACATAAGCTGTGACATGCATTAAAAATACAGACATGGATGGACTGGCTCAGAAATGTAAAATAAATCATCATTTTCTAAATTGAAGTGTGAATTTAAGGGGAACTTCTATGGCAGTTATTGAATATGTGAATGAGTCATATAATAATTCTGCTAACATAAACATGAACAGGACAAAGTTGGGTATCCTTTGCAGTAAGGTTTGAATACAGTTAAATTCACATTGGCAACGACATACATGAACCTGCTTTAAAAAAAAAAAATCAAGGCAACTATGAGATTTATGATACTGGGTGATGTGAGTGTGATTCACATCATAATGCATTTAAATGAATTCATAGAGTGTACAATTGCTGTCGAGAGCTGGTGCGCAAACAGAATGTGATGCACAAGGTGACATCTGCTGATAAGACTGGCATGTACTTTCTGCAATCCATTGTGTATAAGCACAGAAAAGTTCATGCTTTTAAGACACACACAAAAACACATGTTTACAGTACATATATAGAATAAACAGCCATTTAGGTTGCATCTTTAAATGCATTTTGTATGCTGTTAATTTGCGTGATTATGAAATCAGATTAACCAAGTGTTAATAAGGGGTTTAATTCTAAATTACAAATTACATTAGATAAATACATTACTCAGTTATGAGGGCCAATTTTAATTCATGTTGGGACCATGTTGTTTGAAGCCATTCTTTCTTGTACATTATGCTGTATGCTGGGTGTCTGTGTTCAGACAGTCATGATTTCCCTTCCCCCTCTCTCAGACAGATCTTTATTGTGGGGGAAGGGCTGGTTTAGTCGCAGTCAACCAACGGCCCTCCAGCGCGCTGACAAGCATGTCTGCCTGTCTAGGTCTCTGAATATTGTGTGTGTGTGTCTGTGTGTGTCTGTGTGTGCGTGTGTGTGATGGCTAAAATTCTATTGCATGAAATGAATGACAGTACAAGGATATCCCCACAGCGAGAGCAGACACTATATGTCGGCCTCTTCTGTGATGATTTATGGGGTGCAGATTACTTTTTGATAGTTGGTCATGGTCTTCAATCAGGCATAGTGGTTGAAATAAACATGCGCCAAAAGTTTTAATGTATTATATTTGTGCATTATACAACTAAGTTGAGCTGTATGAAATGTTCAGGTGAACATTTTGTCTATAGAGTACAGAGCTATTATGTACTGTAGTCACCTTGTGGTGCTGTCATTTAATAATTTTTCTATCTTGTCTTGAATAAGTTGAGGTGTGTTATTGCTTTGCTAAAGAGAGTGTCTTACTATTACACAGCAGCAAAGGAATGTATTAAATCAGCATTTTCAAAAAGGCTGAGTCAATGCACTGTTTTCAAACTGTGTACAAGATACTGCTCCTAGTACTCTATGTTCACTGCAGAACTTGATGAATCTGCAGCTGTTTTATGTATTTTTTTCTATTTTTCCAAGAAACTGTATTAGCCCTTGCAGAGTCACAGCAATTGTCTGATATATCAGTTTTATTCCAACAGTGCATGGTTGGGTGTAATTACTGACTCCACAGTGAATATAAATATCTCCCCCTTCCTTCCAGCATTCATTTGGTGTTAGCTGTGGTATAATACTTTATTCTTCAACCCCCCGATGATAAATATCATCACGTACCATGCATGCACATAATATCAGCAGTTTGCCATATAATCTTGTATATTTCCAAAGAGCACTGGCCCCTCTGTGTAAGCCTTAAGCTCCTCCGAGCTGTATGAAGCCTGTTCAGTGTGCAGGCTCATGCATGGCTCATGCATTGCTCAGCTGACTCCTCAGTGGGAGAGAGGCAGGCATGAGCCGGGGCACAACAGAGTGGAGCGGAACAGTCTCGCTGCTGGAGTCAGTGGTCCAGTAAAACCACAGCAGGGGGGATAAGAGCTGTGCTAGTGGGTGGGTAAAGAGAACCATGACTGTATTGCAATGGCGACCTATCTGCTCAGTTCTCTTCCCAGGGGGCTGAGGCAGTGGTGGTTTCAGTATTTCTCTCCTTTTATTCCAGGTTTTGCTCCAGACTGAATCACTCGTTTGCTGTTGTAGCCCTAAGTTTTGAAATACCTGCAGGGCTCCAGACTGTCCTTTGTCATCTAATATTTGACCAGTCCGATTTTAAAATGATTATTAAATACTTGTTTTTACTTGGAAAGTCCTGCTCCACACTCCAGCCCACTTGTTGATGATGATGCAAATTAGCTGGTTTGCCAACTGATGTCCAAATGTGTAAAGCAGAAGGCCAGTGTGTCAAAAAGGTGTGATACAGAACTGAATTGAGATCGTGGTACCTACAGTAAAGAGCCGCACTGCACAACAAAACACAATATTTTGTCCCTTGTGTGGCTAAATAATGTCAGCCAGCCTACCAAGAGATTATACAACAATGCAAACTACACACAATGCACACAAATGCCTCCTAGACAGTGTCAGTCTAAATTGAGCATTATTACCTTTGTAGGGGTAGATTTGTTGATGTAACTCTATTATTTGATGTTAAAAGTATGTTGATGTTAAAAGTGTTTTGTATCCTCACATTTGATCCTCAATATCCCCTTAAGAAAAACAGAGCGAGAGAACAAAAATCAATGTAGCTATTTCGTTTGACATGTTGCTCTTGGATATGGATTTACTCCATGTTAAAATGCAATCATAGTAGCAGGTAATAGATGATGAAAAACACAATGAACAGAAATGCCATTTTGTTTTGTACACACAATTTTCCATAATGTGCCAATTTTATGTGCCAAGCTGCATAATAGCGCTATTTAAAATTTGATGCAAATTACAGTGCTATATCAAAACTCTACGTATATGCGCCTTACCTGTTTTTTTTGTTTTTTTTTTTAATTGGGCAGAATCAGTTTGAAATAATCAGTTTGACAGAAGCATCATAAATAAGCCAAGGGGGATCATCCTGAATCCCAGAGCAAAATTTCATACCACATTTAAAAACACATTCGATGGGTTAATATCTCCAAATGCCATGCCTTAGCTTTGACTTTTAGCATTTCATGAGATTGTCCCACCTTTTCTAGTCACTACAAGCAGGTTACGAACCGGCAAGCACATTCAATAGCAGACTCTTTTTGTTGGCTCAGCGACACATGCAGTATACCCGCTCATGTGAGCTTCCCTTCTTCTTGTGTAAAAGTGTTAATATATGAGAGACTTGCTCCATATCTAAAGTGACTTTTAATAACGTCTGCACTGTTGCATTATATAAATAATATGGATTTTAATTGCATTTGATCACATGGTTTGGTAAACCCAAAAGGTTACAATTAATCAATATTACATGCTTAATCAACTTCATGCTGAAAATAAATAATGAATATAAATAATACATTTGAAAATAAAACATTGGAAATGACATTTTAATGTATGTTATCAACTGAAATACGGTATATACTGTACAGTAGTGTAATAAAGGGATGAATCAGTGTATGGCACAGGGAGGCCAGACGGGGGACATGACTATAGAAATGTAACTTGCGATAGCAAAAATGAACTGACATAGCAGGGACCTAATTACAAATAAATTGATAAGACAAAGAGGGACACCTCAAAAGACACCTGCGTCCATAGGGACCTGTTTAGTTGGCACAAGAAACAGCGCTGACAAGGACAGGCGGGGAAAGAAAGAAATTTAGAATGAGACCTTTTTCTTTTGTTCCTGTCTTTGTTCACTGCTGCTGCTATTTCAATATTGTAGAAATGGTCATCTCCAATCATAAGTTCAGGACAGTAAATGCAACATGTATTGTATTAAAACAAAAAGTGCAGTAAGAAACCACTACAGTTGACTTTTTGTGCATTATTTATTAAGAGGAACGAAAAGTGTTGCACCGAGTTGTTGTAATACCGGTAATATTTTGTGAAGATTTAATTTTGTGGCTAAAAATAAACAACATAAGTATCCTAATTGTTGTTCATTAATAGCCACAATGACACTATAGCGGAGAAATGTGCATAGTTTGACTCGGAGAGGGCGGGACTCATGTTTGGAGAGCGCAATGAACTAGGCGCGGCTAAAACGAGCCCCATCCATCTATCACACGTGTAGACAAAGGGGGGACTCCACAACACAAAGCAGCATGTGTCCTAACAAACTTTATTTTTTTTCCACCCCGCACGGACGCACAGCCACACGCACGGAGAAAAGCACCTTCAGGTAAGTTGCCCCTGAGATGAATACTTGCGTGTGCCCCCGCTCCCGGGATGATTTTGTATGTTCTTTTCCAGTAAAAGTTGCCGCTCTTGTTGGTGCGTCAGCGCTCAAACTTGAGCACAAAGCAGCAAAGGTAGAGCGACATAGACACTGGTAGGCAGGCAGGAGAGAGAGAGAGGAGCGGTCCCTCTTTTCCTTTGTCTGATGCTCTGTCGCGAGCTTTTTGGACACTACTTGAAGAGACGTCATCATGCTCAAAGTACAGTATGTGTAATTTAATTAATAATTGTGAACTTTAACAGAAGTGAAGCTGAGTTTGTGTAGATGCTTTGTTTTGTTCCTTCGGGATGTTGCGACTGAGGACAAAGCAGATGCTCGTCAGAAGTTTACAGCGAATGCGCCCTTTTTGTGTGTGCGCGTGGAGGTGGGGGAAAAGTGGTTTTATTGTTTATATTCACTGTTTCCTCATGCAAACAGTATTACACAGCTTGATGTATACGCGAACTCTTTATTCATGTTCCTGCGAGGATTCGAATGCACCATGGGAATTTAGAACAATGCAATCAGGTGTAAAGTCAGTAAGAATAGAAGAAGAAACTTGTTGCATGAATTAATAACCGATTTTGAATGAACTAGGGTGTTAAGGCTTTAGTATAAGCTGTAAAAACTTATATGTTGCTAAAAACTTGACTTTTGTTTACTGGAAGCAGATCAACAGGTATAAGACTCAGCAGCTTCTTTGTTACAGTAAAGGCTCCTTTGTTCTCTGTCTATACAAAGAAAAGTTAAAGAAAGATGCACAAATCCACCAGGAAACAACTTTTCTTTTAAAGTTGAAACGGTTTTCAATGAGTGCAAAATGTTTAATTTTCATTTTTTACACTCAAAGTAAATTTTACTTTTACTGTTGAGCACATAAAAAAACTGAAGCCACAGGATCTCAAAAAAGCCGATCTCTTACTAGAGTTTATTTTTTCTCTCGCTGGGTTTACGAAGCACATTATAGATTAATCAGTACAGGAACTGCTTTTTTAAATTGACCACATCTAAGTTTGTTACTTGTTTTCTTTTCTTTCTTTCCTTAACAATTGTTTTCTTTCTTTCTTGATTTTAGCTGGAACCTAAAACTCAAGACAACTAAATCTTCAAATTTTTGTGAAGCAGATGGAGAAACTCCAAAGTCATCTATGAGGAAGCTTTGAGGATTAAGAGACAGCATACTTTTATTTTTGGAGAAGATGAGGACTCGGGATTTAAACTCCTGGAGCAGCTTTGCCTTGAGGGATGTGTTCAAGGCATACTTGGAAATGTAAAAACCTGGATATACTCTGGAGATTAAATGTTCAGCGGATTGCAGAGTATTGAATTTTGAGCCTATGTGGTAAAGTAAGTGACCTAACTTCATACTTGTTCAGCAACTTTTGTACTGCATTGTATGTCAGTCAGGGACCCTCTCTCACAATAAATGCACACACCACTTGCTTTACAAAGAAAAATAAAAAATTTTTTTGGGAGACACTGTAAATTATCCTCACAGATGACTAGGTTGTAAAGTGCCAGGCAGACGGACAACTACATGCGTCTGCCAAACATTGAGTTTTGTGTGGGTTCTCAATGAAAGTTATTTAACTCTTATATTGTATCATGACAATGTGAAACTAATATTATTAATTAATTAATAATTCATTAATTAATCATGCAACCTCTGGAACTTGGAACAAATTTGTTGGTGCCATTTGAACTTGTTTATTTCCTTGTTGGGTTCAAAACTAGTTTCTGTGATTATGAGGTGAGAGAGAGCAAGATAAATTTGCATTATGTTCAAGGTTGAAGTTAATTCAGGCAGGCATTTATGTCCTGAGAAAAATCTTGAGTGGTTCACTTATGTGTAACCTGTGCAAATTGTGCATGTAAGGAAGAGTTTGAAGGGAGAGTGAGAGCTTCATGATCATTTCATTCTTGATGCAGCACTTATCAATGATGTCATTGAGAACCAATGAGAGCGAGTACTAGCTGTTGTTAGTATCCAAGCCCCTCCCCCTTACTTTTTGTATACCACATGGTCCTGCAGCATCTCATTGTCACTGTGACTGTGCCTTACTGGCTGCAGAGGAACACAACCATGAACACTTTTTGGCTCTCTCACAGACACATTTTCAGAAATAGACAAATAACTAAAGATTTATTGATTGTTTGACTTCACAATTGGGTGGGCACATATTCCGCAGACTCAACTATTACAGTACAAACATTTAAAGGTCAGTCGTCTCTCCACTTTTATATGTGAAAACAATAAAGCACACGATCTTAAATTACAAAAGGCTACTTCATAATTTGGATGTATCTCTAATTATTTGTAATTTTCACACAAATATGAAAATAAGGCAAAACTAAACTGAACTGAACTAAAATAAAATATTTGAAAAAACACTGAATATTGCAGTGTCAGAAGGACCGAGTGCGATGAATTGATGTATTTGAGTATCTTATTCATAATTATTCTGCAATTGTTAAGGTTAGAAAGCTTTAACACTCTGGGACACCAGCATTCATCCACCTCCTGGTCTTCGCGTGGATCTGCCATGGGTCACTGCATGGAAGTGCCTGGATCAGTGGAATGTGGGTCACTCAACGGTACAGTGACACACAGGTAGGACAGATATAGGTCAGTGGCGTGGAATGCTGATGAGTCATGCAAACAGGGTTAGCAGGGATAGGAGATGTGTCTGCGTGTGTGCTTGAAGAAAACATGTTGAGCTGTTGAAACAAGACAGGAGTGTGCCTGTCGTGTATCTTCTCATGACAAGCATTTGGCTCAGTATCTTGTTCAAGGACACGTTTACAAAGTCAAAAGGGTCCAGGTTCAAGCCCACAATCTTTAGGTTGGGAACCAATCACTTTACCACCTAAACATTGCTGGTAGAGTGGGAATTGAATCTAGCTGCTTGTACTTATTAGGTCAATGTGCCACCAACGATGAAAAACAATATATTCATGTCATTATTTTGTGCAATGGTACCCAATGAGGAATGAAGTGAGTATTGTAACTACTTTTATGATATTTTTATTGCAATTTCTAGTTGGTAAATTTCTCTGTGAAGCAGTAAGATCCATTGTAGACGAACAAGTCATTGCAGAGGATTTCATGCTTTTGCCTTACTTTTTGTAGTATAATTACATTGCTTATCAGTTATACGATTATCAAATACATTGATGTTTTCATAACGTTAATATTTTAAGGGAGTATTATGGAAGTGCTTTTGTGCTTTGTCTCAGTGGGAGATAAGTTTTAAAGCTGATCCACTGAGTTACACAGGACAACATTAGCACTTTAATCTATGTCATCTTTTCGCTCTGAAACTTAAATGTGTAACTAAGCTGGGACGGTCGTTAAAATGGGCAGTGGTTTTGTAGCATTTCTTCCATCTGGCTTTACTATCACACTAATTTAAGCTTTTCATTCAGTTGAAGATTAAAAAAACATATTGCTCTGTTGGAGCTGAGCATCAGAGTAATTTATAAGGACTAATAATTTAGATCTGAATACAATAACTTCAACAATAAGAATAGTAAATAATGGTAAAAATTCTCGAGAACACCATATAATCAATATCATTAGTTGTAGGAGAACAAACAATGGATCGTCTCTTTCCCTTTAAACTTAGCGTGCTAGGGATGCGCAATAAGTTTACAAGAAACTGTAAGTGGACATACACGGGCAGATGATATAAAGCTGTCTTGGGCAATCTTAGATTACCCCTGTGAAATGTTAAGTGTATGTCAAAAATAATGTTTATTATCGCTTCCAAGATGGATTTTGATTGATTTTCCCTTTTGTGCCCATCAATGAGAGGACACAACTGTACTCGAAAGCTACAGAACAGTAAATCACAGTGCGCTAAAACGTAGCATTAGTCTAACCACAACGAATTGTAGGGACAGTTCTAATTCTCATCCTATTGCAAATAATCAGAGCTTAGTATTACCACACAGCGCCTGGTGCTGTGAGATAACTTAGCACGCTCTGCTGGTATGCTAATACATCCCCACATTGGGGGACAGGGATGAATTATTATATATTTTTTTATGACTATTCAGCATTTGAAGGAAGGAATAGATGGATATGAAGAGGGGGAGCAGCAGGGGGGGGCCCCATTTCAACCCCTTACACTGAGTGCCAAGCAGGGAAGAAATGGGTACCATTGTTATAGTCACTGGTATGACTCGGCAGGGGTTTGAACCCACAACCTCCCAATCACAGGGCGGACACTCTCCTCTTAGGCCACTGAGCTGGTAAACACTTGTATCGTAGTATAACACTTATAGTTGTTTTTAAATAACGTGTATATCACATTAGATTGCTGGTTTGAAATTTGCTTTTAATATTATTATTTTTAATAAACATTTATGTTAAAACTTGTCTGGCGTCTTATTCCTTGTTTTTATATTCGCCAATTAAAACATAAAAATCAGACATTTGGTTAACTGCTTTATATGACAATATGTGTAGGTACACTACACGAGGTTAAAAAAAAAAAAGAGAATAGGTGTTCGTGTACACAACGTGTTGTGATGACATCTGCTGTGGAGTCTTCAGCTAGTCGCTTGTGAGCTGCTCCATAAAACCATACATGTTCCATGCACTGAGAGCAAGGCTTCCATAGGGTAGTGGTTAGTGCTTTGGGCTTTCCCTCCAGCGAACCAGGTTCGAATCTCAGTGGGACCCCAAAAATTTTGCAACACAGTTGCTCGTGTAACCATAAAACCATACATGTTCCATGTACTGAGCGCAAGGCTTCCATAGGGTAGTTGTTAGTCCTCTGGGCTTTCACCCCAGTAACCCAGGTTCGAATCTCAGTGGGACCCAAAACATTTTATCATAGAAAATTTGCAACACAGTTGCTCGTGTAACCATAAAACCATACATGTCGCATACACTGAGAGCAAGGCTTCCATAGGGTAGTGGTTAGTGCTCTGGGCTTTCACCCCAGCGACCCAAGGTTCGAATCTCAGTGGCACCAAAAACGTTTTATCATAGAAAATTTGCAACACAGTTGCTCGTGTAACCATAAAACCATACATGTTCCATGCATTGAGAGCAAGGCTTCCATAGGGTAGTGGTTAGTTCTCTGGGCTTTCACCCCAGCGACCCAGGTTCGAATCTCAGTGGGACCCAAAAAATTTTATCATAGAAAATTTGCAACACAGTTGCTCGTGTAACCATAAAGCCATACATGTTCCATGACTTGAGAGCAAGGCTTCCATAGGGTAGTGGTTAGTGATCTGGACTTACACCCCAGCGACCCAGGTTCGAATCTCAGTGGGACCCAAAAAGTGTTATCGTAGAAAATTTGCAACACAGTTGCTCGTGTAACCATAAAACCATACATGTTCCATGCATTGAGAGCAAGGCTTCCATAGGGTAGTGGTTAGTTCTCTGGGCTTTCACCCCAGCGACCCAGGTTCGAATCTCAGTGGGACCCAAAAAATTTTATCATAGAAAATTTGCAACACAGTTGCTCGTGTAACCATAAAACCATACATGTCGCATACACTGAGAGCAAGGCTTCCATAGGGTAGTGGTTAGTGCTCTGGGCTTTCACCCCAGCGACCCAGGTTCGAATCTCAGTGGGACCCAAAAAGTGGTTAGGGTAGGGTTAGAGATAGGTTGGGGCTAGGGTTAGGTTTTGACCTTTAGCTAGGGTTAGGGTAGGGTTAAGGTTAGAGCTAGGGTTAGGGTTAGAGCTAGGGTTAGGGTTGGGGTTAGAGCTAGGGGTAGGGTTAGAGAGAGAGTTAGGGTTGGGGTTAGGGTAGGGTTAGTGGTAGGGTTAGAGCTGGGGTTAGAGCTAGGGTTAGGGTTTGAGCTCGGGTTAGAGCTAGGTTTAGGGTTAGGGTTGGGGTTAGAGTTGGGGTTAGAGCTAGGGTTAGAGTTAGGGTTAGAGCTAGGGTTAGGGCTAGGGTTAGAGGTAGGGTTAGGGTTAGAGCTAGTGCAAGGGTTAGGGTTAGAGTTAGAGCTTGGGTTAGGGTTAGAGCTAGGGTCAGGGTTTGAGCTAGGGTTAGAGCTAGGGTCAGGGTTAGAGCTAGGGTTAGGGTTAGAGCTAGGGTTAGTGGTAGGGTTAGAGCTAGCGTAGGTTTAGGGTTAGAGCTAGGGTTGGGGTTAGAGCTAGGGTTAGGGTTAGAGCTAGGGTTAGGGTTAGAGCTAGGGTTAGGGTTAGGGTAGGGTTAGAGCTAGGGTTAGGATTAGGGTTAGGGTTAGAGGTAGGGTTAGGGTTAGAGCAGTGCAAGGGTTAGGGTTAGAGTTAGAGCTTGGGTTAGGGTTAGAGCTAGGGTCAGGGTTTGAGCTAGGGTTAGGGTTTGAGCTAGGGTTAGAGCTTGGGTTAGGGTTAGAGCTAGGGTCAGGGTTAGAGCTAGGGTTAGGGTTTGAGCTGGGGTTAGGGTTAGAGCTAGGGTAAGGGCTAGGGTTAGAGGTAGGGTTAGGGTTAGAGCTAGTGCGAGGGTTTGAGCTCGGGTTAGAGCTAGGGGTAGGGTTAGAGCTAGGGTTAGGGTTGTGGTTAGGGTAGGGTTAGAGCTAGGGTTAGAATTAGGGTTAGGGTTAGAGCTAGGGTTAGGGCTAGGGTTAGAGGTAGGGTTAGGGTTAGAGATAGTGCAAGGGTTAGGGTTAGAGTTAGAGCTTGGGTTAGGGTTAGAGCTAGGGTCAGGGTTTGAGCTAGGGTTAGGGTTTGAGCTAGGGTTAGAGCTAGGGTCAGGGTTAGAGCTAGGGTTAGGGTTAGAGCTAGGGTTAGTGGTAGGGTTAGAGCTAGCGTAGGTTTAGGGTTAGAGCTAGGGTTAGGGTTAGAGCTAGGGTTAGGGTTAGAGCTAGGGTCAGGGTTAGAGCTAGGGTTAGGGTTAGAGCTAGGGTTAGTGGTAGGGTTAGAGCTAGCGTAGGTTTAGGGTTAGAGCTAGGGTTAGGGTTAGAGATAGGGTTAGGGTTAGGGTTGGGGTTAGGGTAGGGTTAGAGCTAGGGTTAGGATTAGGGTTAGGGTTAGAGGTAGGGTTAGGGTTAGAGCTAGTGCAAGGGTTAGGGTTAGAGTTAGAGTTAGAGCTTGGGTTAGGGTTAGAGCTAGGGTCATGGTTTGAGCTAGGGTTAGGGTTTGAGCTAGGGTTAGAGCTTGGGTTAGGGTTAGAGCTAGGGTCAGGGTTAGAGCTAGGGTTAGGGTTTGAGCTGGGGTTAGGGTTAGAGCTAGGGTAAGGGCTAGGGTTAGAGGTAGGGTTAGGGTTAGAGCTAGTGCGAGGGTTAGGGTTAGAGCTAGGGTTAGGGCTAGGCTTAGGGTTAGAGTTAGAGCTGGGGTTAGGGTTTGAGCTAGGGTAAGGGTTAGAGCTAGGGTTAGGGTTAGAGCTAGGGTTAGTGGTAGGGTTAGAGCTAGCGTAGGTTTAGGGTTAGAGCTAGGGTTAGGGTTAGAGCTAGGGTTAGGGTTAGAGCTAGGGTTAGGGTTAGGGTTGAGGTTAGGGTAGGGTTAGAGCTAGGGTTAGGGTTAGGGTTAGAGGTAGGGTTAGGGTTAGAGCTAGTGCAAGGGTTAGGGTTAGAGTTAGAGCTTGGGTTAGGGTTAGAGCTAGGGTCAGGGTTTGAGCTAGGGTTAGGGTTTGAGCTAGGGTTAGAGCTTGGGTTAGGGTTAGAGCTAGGGTCAGGGTTAGAGCTAGGGTTAGGGTTTGAGCTGGGGTTAGGGTTAGAGCTAGGGTAAGGGCTAGGGTTAGAGGTAGGGTTAGGGTTAGACCTAGTGCGAGGGTTAGGGTTAGAGCTAGGGTTAGGGCTAGGCTTAGGGTTAGAGTTAGAGCTTGGGTTAGGGTTTGAGCTAGGGTTAGGGTTAGAGCTAGGGTTAGGGTTTGAGCTAGGGTTAGGGTTAGAGCTAGGGTTAGGGTTAGAGCTAGGGTCAGGGTTAGAGCTAGGGTTAGGGTTTGAGCTGGGGTTAGGGTTAGGGTTGGGGTTAGGGTAGGGTTAGAGCTAGGGTTAGGATTGGGGTTAGGGTTAGAGGTAGGGTTAGGGTTAGAGCTAGTGCAAGGGTTAGGGTTAGAGTTAGAGCTTGGGTTAGGGTTAGAGCTAGGGTCAGGGTTTGAGCTAGGGTTAGGGTTTGAGCTAGGGTTGAAGCTTGGGTTAGGGTTAGAGCTAGGGTCAGGGTTAGAGCTAGGGTTAGGGTTTGAGCTGGGGTTAGGGTTAGAGCTAGGGTAAGGGCTAGGGTTAGAGGTAGGGTTAGAGCTAGTGCGAGGGTTAGGGTTAGAGCTAGGGTTAGGGCTAGGCTTAGGGTTAGAGTTAGAGCTTAGGTTAGGGTTTGAGCTAGGGTTAGGGTTAGAGCTAGGGTTAGGGTTTGAGCTAGGGTTAGGGTTAGAGCTAGGGTTAGGGTTAGAGCTGGGGTTAGGGTTAGGGTTCGTTTTTTTTTCAAAAATAAACTACCGTGTATGGTAGGTTTTTTTTTAAAATAACGCTTTTTTTTTAAACTACCATGTATGGTTGTTTTTTGAAAAAAAAGTTTTTTTTAAACTACCGTGTGGTAGTTTTTTTTTTTTTTTTTTTTTTTTTAAACTAAAAAAAAGAAGTTTTTTTTGAAAAAAAAAAAACTACCATACACGGTAGTTTTTTTTAAAACTACCGTGTGGTAGTTTAACAAAAAAAAAAAAAAAAAAAAAAAAAGAAACTACCACACAGTAGTTTTTTTAAAACTACCGTGTGGTAGTTTCTTTTTTTTTTCTTTTTTTTTTTTAAAGCATTTAAAAAAAAAAAACTACCATACACGGTAGTTTAAAAAAAACTACCGTGTGGTAGTTTACCATTTTATTTCTTAAAAAACTACCATACATGGTAGTTTTTTTTCAAAAAACAACCATACATGGTAGTTTAAAAAAAAGCGTTACCATTTTAAAAAAAAAACTACCATACACGGTAGTTTATTTTTGAAAAAAAAACCGAACCCTAACCCTAACCCCAGCTCTAACCCTAACCCTAGCTCTAACCCTAACCCTAGCTCAAACCCTAACCCTAGCTCTAACCCTAACCCAAGCTCTAACTCTAACCCTAAGCCTAGCCCTAACCCTAGCTCTAACCCTAACCCTCGCACTAGCTCTAACCCTAACCCTACCTCTAACCCTAGCCCTTACCCTAGCTCTAACCCTAACCCCAGCTCAAACCCTAACCCTAGCTCTAACCCTAACCCAAGCTTTAACCCTAGCTCAAACCCTAACCCTAGCTCAAACCCTGACCCTAGCTCTAACCCTAACCCAAGCTCTAACTCTAACCCTAACCCTTGCACTAGCTCTAACCCTAACCCTACCTCTAACCCTAACCCTAACCCTAATCCTAACCCTAGCTCTAACCCTACCCTAACCCCAACCCTAACCCTAACCCCAGCTCAAACCCTAACCCTAGCTCTAACCCTGACCCTAGCTCTAACCCTAACCCTAGCTCTAACCCTAACCCTAGCTCAAACGCTAACCCTAGCTCTAACCCTAACCCTAGCTCAAACCCTAACCCAAGCTCTAACTCTAACCCTAAGCCTAGCCCTAACCCTAGCTCTAACCCTAACCCTCGCACTAGCTCTAACCCTACCTCTAACCCTAGCCCTTACCCTAGCTCTAACCCTAACCCCAGCTCAAACCCTAACCCTAGCTCCAACCCTGACCCTAGCTCTAACCCTAACCCAAGCTCTAACCCTAGCTCAAACCCTAACCCTAGCTCAAACCCTGACCCTAGCTCTAACCCTAACCCAAGCTCTAACTCTAACCCTAACCCTTGCACTAGCTCTAACCCTAACCCTACCTCTAACCCTAACCCTAATCCTAACCCTAGCTCTAACCCTACCCTAACCCCAACCCCAACCCTAACCCCAGCTCAAACCCTAACCCTAGCTCTAACCCTGACCCTAGCTCTAACCCTAACCCTAGCTCTAACCCTAACCCTAGCTCAAACCCTAACCCTAGCTCTAATCCTAACCCTAGCTCTAACCCTACCCTAACCCCAACCCCAACCCTAACCCCAGCTCAAACCCTAACCCTAGCTCTAACCCTGACCCTAGCTCTAACCCTAACCCTAGCTCTAACCCTAACCCTAGCTCAAACCCTAACCCTAGCTCTAACCCTAACCCTAGCTCAAACCCTAACCCAAGCTCTAACTCTAACCCTAAGCCTAGCCCTAACCCTAGCTCTAACCCTAACCCTCGCACTAGCTCTAACCCTACCTCTAACCCTAGCCCTTACCCTAGCTCTAACCCTAACCCCAGCTCAAACCCTAACCCTAGCTCCAACCCTGACCCTAGCTCTAACCCTAACCCAAGCTCTAACCCTAGCTCAAACCCTAACCCTAGCTCAAACCCTGACCCTAGCTCTAACCCTAACCCAAGCTCTAACTCTAACCCTTGCACTAGCTCTAACCCTAACCCTACCTCTAACCCTAACCCTAATCCTAACCCTAGCTCTAACCCTACCCTAACCCCAACCCTAACCCTAGCTCTAACCCTAACCCTAGCTCTAACCCCAACCCTAGCTCTAACCCTAAACCTACGCTAGCTCTAACCCTACCACTAACCCTAGCTCTAACCCTAGCTCTAACCCTGATCCTAGCTCTAACCCTAGCTCAAACCCTAACCCTAGCTCAAACCCTGACCCTAGCGCTAACCCTAACCCAAGCTCTAACTCTAACCCTAACCCTTGCACTAGCTCTAACCCTAACCCTACCTCTAACCCTAGCCCTAACCCTAGCTCTAACCCTAACCCTAATTCTAACCCTAGCTCTAACCCTACCCTAACCCCAACCCTAACCCTAACCCTAGCTCTAACCCTACCCCTAGCTCTAACCCGAGCTCAAACCCTCGCACTAGCTCTAACCCTAACCCTACCTCTAACCCTAGCCCTTACCCTAGCTCTAACCCTAACCCCAGCTCAAACCCTAACCCTAGCTCTAACCCTGACCCTAGCTCTAACCCTAACCCAAGCTCTAACCCTAGCTCAAACCCTAACCATAGCTCAAACCCTGACCCTAGCTCTAACCCTAACCCAAGCTCTAACTCTAACCCTAACCCTTGCACTAGCTCTAACCCTAACCCTACCTCTAACCCTAACCCTAATCCTAACCCTAGCTCTAACCCTACCCTAACCCCAACCCTAACCCTAACCCTAACCCTAGCTCTAACCCTAACCCTAGCTCTAACCCCAACCCTAGCTCTAACCCTAAACCTACGCTAGCTCTAACCCTACCACTAACCCTAGCTCTAACCCTAACCCTAGCTCTAACCCTGACCCTAGCTCTAACCCTAGCTCAAACCCTAACCCTAGCTCAAACCCTGACCCTAGCGCTAACCCTAACCCAAGCTCTAACTCTAACCCTTGCACTAGCTCTAACCCTAACCCTACCTCTAACCCTAGCCCTAACCCTAGCTCTAACCCTAACCCTAATTCTAACCCTAGCTCTAACCCTACCCTAACCCTAGCTCTAACCCTGACCCTAGCTCTAACCCTAACCCAAGCTCTAACCCTAGCTCAAACCCTAACCCTAGCTCAAACCCTGACCCTAGCTCTAACCCTAACCCAAGCTCTAACTCTAACCCTAACCCTTGCACTGCTCTAACCCTAACCCTACCTCTAACCCTAACCCTAATCCTAACCCTAGCTCTAACCCTACCCTAACCCCAACCCTAACCCTAACCCTAGCTCTAACCCTAACCCTAGCTCTAACCCCAACCCTAGCTCTAACCCTAAACCTACGCTAGCTCTAACCCTACCACTAACCCTAGCTCTAACCCTAACCCTAGCTCTAACCCTGACCCTAGCTCTAACCCTAGCTCAAACCCTGACCCTAGCTCTAACCCTAACCCAAGCTCTAACTCTAACCCTAACCCTTGCACTAGCTCTAACCCTAACCCTACCTCTAACCCTAGCCCTAACCCTAGCTCTAACCCTAACTCTAACCCTAGCTCTAACCCCAACTCTAACCCCAAACCTAGCTCTAACCCGAGCTCAAACCCTAACCCGAGCTCAAACCCCAGCTCTAACCCTACCACTAACCCTACCCTAACCCCAACCCTAACTCTCTCTCTAACCCTACCCCTAGCTCTAACCCCAACCCTAACCCTAGCTCTAACCCTACCACTAACCCTAACCCTAGCTCTAACCTTAACCCTACCCTAACCCTAGCTAAAGGTCAAAACCTAACCCTAGCACTAAACCCAACCCTAACTCTAACCCCAACCCTAACCACTTTCTGGGTCCCACTGAGATTCGAACCTGGGTCGCTGGGGTGTAAGCCCAGATCACTAACCACTACCCTATGGAAGCCTTGCTCTCAAGTCATGGAACATGTATGGCTTTATGGTTACACGAGCAACTGTGTTGCAAATTTTCTATGATAAAACATTTTTGGTGCCACTGAGATTCGAACCTTGGGTCGCTGGGGTGAAAGCCCAGAGCACTAACCACTACCCTATGGAAGCCTTGCTCTCAGTGTATGCGACATGTATGGTTTTATGGTTACACGAGCAACTGTGTTGCAAATTTTCTATGATAAAATGTTTTGGGTCCCACTGAGATTCGAACCTGGGTTACTGGGGTGAAAGTCCAGAGGACTAACAACTACCCTATGGAAGCCTTGCGCTCAGTACATGGAACATGTATGGTTTTATGGTTACACGAGCAACTGTGTTGCAAAATTTTTGGGGTCCCACTGAGATTCGAACCTGGTTCGCTGGAGGGAAAGCCCAAAGCACTAACCACTACCCTATGGAAGCCTTGCTCTCAGTGAATGGAACATGTATGGTTTTATGGAGCAGCTCACAAGCGACTAGCTGAAGACTCCACAGCAGATGTCATCACAACACGTTGTGTACACGAACACCTATTCTCTTTTTTTTTAACCTCGTGTAGTGTACCTACACATATTGTCATATAAAGCAGTTAACCAAATGTCTGATTTTTATGTTTTAATTGGCGAATATAAAAACAAGGAATAAGACGCCAGACAAGTTTTAACATAAATGTTTATTAAAAATAATAATATTAAAAGCAAATTTTAAACCAGCAATCTAATGTGAAATTGCAGTAGATATATTGGCTAACAATATTTACGCGTATATAGGTATACACGTTATTTAAAAACAACTATAAGTGTTATACTACAATACAAGTGTTTACCAGCTCAGTGGCCTAAGAGGAGAGTGTCCGCCCTGTGATTGGGAGGTTGTGGGTTCAAACCCCTGCCGAGTCATACCAGTGACTATAACAATGGTACCCATTTCTTCCCTGCTTGGCACTCAGTGTAAGGGGTTGAAATGGGGCCCCCCCCTGCTGCTAATTAAGATGTCCTCATGTCTGAAAATGTTTCTATCTTCTCATTTGCCCTCGTCTAGGTACATAGTTGGTGTCAACACATTGTTAATAATGACAGCCTCAACCTGCCGTCTGTTTGTCTGCCTGTCTGTCGATTACAGGTCAATTTACTATTACTTCAAATGCACAGCATGTTGCTGTCTGGGTTATGGCCTAATAATCTCTCTAAAGACTAAGGTTCTGTCAAAGCTTAATCTGCTGCTCATACAATACATGCACGCACGCACACGCGCACACACGCACACAGTGTGTGTGTATACACACACACACATATATATATATATATATATATATATATATATGTGTGTGTGTATATATATATATATATATATATGTGTTGTGTATATATATATGTGTGCGTGTGTGTGTAGTGTGTAGACGTAGCCACATGGGAGCATAAAGACTTAGATATGCAGATAGAATGGCTTAGAAGACAGGCGCCCAGTGTAAATACCAGGATTTCATCACAGATAAATCTGTTATTGTCTGGTACTGGTAGTTAGGAGATTATAAAGAAGTGATTTATAGGCACCAACAGATACAGCCATGTTTCATCAGAGGATGAACACTAGCGTGCAGTGGTATCAGGACTGCTGGGCTTTAATACTTTGATAGTGATTCAGTAAATCATATGGGTGACAGCTTTTATAGAGCACTTTCCTTTCCTTTGTGTCTTTGCATCTCATTCTTACTACATATCCCATTCATTCATGGTCATTCCACCAGCATGCTGTGTTACATTATTTATTTTTATGGCTGGTGTTATCCATTTTATTAGTGTTATTTGTTCAAATGTGGCCATGCTTGTCATGATATAAAAAATCTCATAAGAATTACAGTATGCAACTGTATTTTAATTACTACTTGCTCTATGGTAATTTAGTGTCGAATATATAGTATACAAGATTTTGTACCACCCTAATCTGTTCAGTCAGATTTCCAAAAATGTGTTAGCCAAAAGAAAAATTCATGATTATAATTTGCCTGCACTATTGTTCGAGTAGTTGGTTCTGCTTATTTATTTGCACAGTAAAAATAGAATCATAGGATAGCATGACTGATAGCTGATAGAACAGGAGATTGGCGTGTTTTGGGAATGGCAATGCAGTGCAAAAATACATTGGAAGAAAACCTATGCAAAGATTTGCCTACATCATATTGTCAGACCCATGAACACCAAAGTGAAAGCAAAGTCCACCAAGAAAAAAAACGTCTTTAAGTCTTAACTTAAAAAAATTACATAAAGTAAAACGATTTATCTTAATTTCTGTATTTGTGTATTAATGAGTGTGTGTTGTGTTGCTGTATGTTTGCCACAGTCAGGGTACTGAGCCTTCAGCTGCATAATCCAAAACAGTTCAGTACCCCCGACACCACCATCATGCCTTTTCTATTCTCTGTAGTACATTGTAAGAATTGGGCTCTATGGTTGAATAGTATTGAATCAGTTTCTGTTTTGTTACAGATATATTTTTTAGAACTTACCTGGGAATAGGGTGATGAATAAGATTATATGTAATGCAAGACTAACTCACCATATCAGGCTTCTCTAGACAAAATGACCTGTTTTCATCTTCTGTAAACACATCCCAAAAAAACATTCTCTGTGGATTTACACTGATATCACAATGTGGAATTCATGTATTCAACCAATGGGACTCGAGCTCCTTTAGCCTTTTAAAATCTAACCTGTTTTCTTTTACACATTCATTTTTTTCTATGTTCATCCTAGCCTTTAATATCTTGCTATTTGGCACATGTTTACATACAGAGTTGTGGTCTTCATTCATACTGCCAGCAATTCTTTTCAAGTATAGATGGAAACCTCTAAGTAGTTGTATCACGCACACCTTTGATTGGCAAACTCCTAAAGGGATGTTTTGTCTGTTGAATATAATGACAGCATGGAAACAGGCATTCAGAACATTCATAGTTAGCCATTTAGTCAAATGTCCATTCCTAATGTTGATATTCATTACTGTGAGTCAATTATTAATCAGTCTGCACAAGACACTTCTGTGGAAATCCAGTATCATGCAGTGCCGTTACATTCCACTGCAAACCCAGTCACGATAATAATTGCGTTTTAAATGAAAGAAAACTTATCATGATCATTACAGTTATGTTTGGTTCACATATAACATTAGTATACAATGACCAAAGAACCAAAATTTGTTCTCTTATATATCACATTAATTGTGATTCATGATTTAGGTACTTAGCATCAAAATGTAACACAATATGAACATTGTCTTTGAATATTTGCATTTTTTTTTGCTACAAGATCATATAGTAAAATAGGAAAACAAATTCCTGGGGTCACATTATGCCTGAGGCAATGAGTAGTACCCCAAGAGACATTCTGCATCGACATGATTTTCCAGTCTAGTGCAATTCATAATCTAAGTGGCTGGAAATGGGATGAATAAACCCCAAGTAAGTGCCCAACTCTCAATAATGTAGGAGCTTCATGGTGCAATACCGCTGGATATACAGGACACATTACTACACGGTTCATATGCAGCACAAGAGCATTTTGTGGAACTGAATACAGATTGACTAAGCAATTGATTTTAACTGTGTTAATATTGGTAATGAGTTTTATTAACCCATGCAGTCACTTTCAAAAATGTTTGTATTTTGACTGGAACATTGACGAGATTATTTATAAGACTTTCAAGTTAATAATTCTAAACTCTTATGTATGAATGTTGTTGAATAAGGACTCATGGTATTTCAGTCTTTTCAAAATATGTTAAATTAAAATACATAGGATGTTGACCATTGTTCGCCATCTTTCCAGCAGTGCCTCACAAAGTTACTTCAACAGCGACTTGTTTATGTTATGGCTAATTAAAATCTGATTTGCATGCCAACGTGTTTGTGATTCATAGGCACTGTCTAGCCCACAGGCAACGTTGTTTGGTGTTTTGGAAGCCTAACCATTCAGTGTTCACCGAGAAATCAAATTTGTTTCCTGACAAGGTCAAGGATTCATCTTTCGCTGAGAAATGAGCCGAGTAAGCCTTATTCATGCTCTAAATTATGCATTATTCTTCACACCGTGACGGATAGGCAGGGTTAACTTCCAGATAGCTGTCAAAAACTAGATTAATAAATAACTGTGTAATCCTAAAAAGAAGAAGTAAAAAATGTAGTCAAAAATACAACAACTGAATATTGCCAATAAAAGCCAATTTTAGAAACATTTACACCAATCTGATCAGCTGAGAGTTTGTTTTGATGTCTTTAATGACGTCAATGATTGGCTCCACAAAATAAGACCTTACAATTGCAGTGTTTCCCACTTAGACAGGCTTGTGGCAGGTGCCCACAAATTATTTCGGTCACTAATAAGGTGGATGTGCTAACCAGTGCGCCACCGAGCTGTCCGTAAAGATTCTTAGTTTTAAATGTGTGGAGTCTCCTTATATTGACCATTTATCTCTGGTGAATGTGTCCCCTGGGGCTGGTTGCGATCGGGTGTTGCTGTTTTTGCCAGGTGTGGCTGATGAATGACCATCTTGCATACCAACCCGTCATTCACCATCTTGTTATTGGCCACTTCAAGATGATCTTTGCGGGGACATGTTCGAACATTATTGTCAGCAGCCTGCAGGGTATGGTGCAAACCTCCTCTGTTTAAAGACGGTCTTTCTAGTTTCACAGATGGCTTCTTTCACACCCCTTTCAAACCAGCAGTCCTCCCTGTATTGAATTTTAGCATAATTGTCCTCAAAGGAATGTCCCTTCTTTTTAAGATGCAAATTAACTGCCGAATATGGCCACAAAGAAGCTGCTCTCGTATGATATTTCGAGAATATACAGCTACATCACACCGGCCAATGTAGAGGTCAATGCACTCCACCACACTGTGTGACATAAACAACATTGATGAGTTTGCTTCTTGGGATTTTGTCCTTGCTGTAAGCTTTTGTCTAAGTGTGTTATTGAGTTGATGATGCTTCTAATTTAAAGAAAGTATTCAACAAACCAGCCTGGTAAGACATTCCGCCTCTTGCCAGAAGGCTGCTTTAACGCCGGGCAGGTGAACAACCAGTTGGTATGATGAACAATTGCTCATCAGCCATGTTTTGCAAAAATAACATCTACATAGTGACTGTGCAGAGGGAATACACTAACCAGATACATACAGCAAAAAAAAAAAAAAAGGCAGACATTAGACTTAAAAATGAAGTTGTAAAGAAACCTTTGGAATAAAAGTAAAACATCTTCCATAAACTAGAAGATTTCAGGTGTCCTGTTGCCCACAGACAGAAAGACATTCTCTGCTGGAGCAGCGATGGGATCTGAATCCATATCCACATAACATTTGACATCTAAATAGACTGGGAGTGAGCAAACCTTTGTGCTCAAAGGCTACATTGGAATTTTTAAATAGACAACTGGGCCAGGTCATTCGTAGCTGAGGTCAAAAGAATAGGTAAAGTGTATTGTTTCATATTTTATTTAGTTTACAATAAATAATTCATCCACTTTTTTTTAAATTAGCCATTGAATAGAATGTACACAAAAAATATTTTGATTGAAATTGTTATTTCTAATTAAATAAATGATTTTAAAACCAAAAAGGACTATATTTGAGAATAGGCAGAAACACAGGCCCCAGATTGGCTAAAACAAATCTGAAGGGAGGAAATGTATGTACATGACATTGCATAGTAAGCACAAACCCTATGTAAACTGAACACTGTAGTTGTTGATACTGTATAGTCGGTAAGAGAAGAAGCCTCTTTCACACTAGACATTTAAGCTGATGTTGTCACAGCCCTTTCCCAACTCACTGTCATGTGTATAAAGTACAAGAGGCGCTATATTTCAGTGCAGATTGTGGACATGTTTTGTAAAAGGATGGCAGACATAACATCTTATTCTTAAGTCTTGAACATGACTGGAGTGGAACATTACTGAGTGGAACGTTAGCATTTTCAACCAGGATATTGCAGTTATCTGGCATTATAGTTGGCTTGATGGCATTCTGCGTATTACTAAGGGTTGTTTTTACCCTTGCGAAGGCAAACATTTTGAACCTTCTAATTAGATTGTACAGGTGGCCATAAAAGTGTGATCAATCTACATGTTTTTTCCGTCTCTCTTCTGCCTGCCAGTTGTAGTTTTGCGACTCCTGTTGTGTGCTTGTTCACTGACAGTTGTGTTAGTGCTAGATGCGTAGTTAGATCCCTGATGCTCTTATTTGTTTGCTGTAATGAAAGCTGCTGACAAAATAAACTGCGGCCATAGACATATAAAGACCTCGCACACAGCAGCTGTTTACATTCCTCACCAAACAGAATTGGTTTCTCCATGTAATGTATTCACACTTTTCTAACCCATCAGCTTTTTATTTTAATCGCTGACTTCATTTTTCAGTCTGATTCCCACACTGACAAGCAGGTATGATGCTGTGCCGAAACAGACACAGAGAGAGACAAGTTGGCCCACCTGAAAAAGTTCAACTACAGTTCACTTGTCGCCACATTGACAGAAATGATGTCAGACAGAAATGCAAATTTGACAGTGACAGCAAGTGTTAGCAGATGCAGATATTAAACATTACTTCTCAACCCAAAAAAAACTTCAAGTACTAATTTGCATTTTCTTGAAAGGGTAACTTCTGACTTTTTGACAAGCGTCTGTATAATTCTTGCCTCAGAGGAACGTCTATCTGTTGCAATGAATAGATGAAGTCCCTTTGTGCTGACTCATCTGTCTCAGAAGCTTCTAAAGAATCTAAAAATATTTTACAAGGCCACAAAAACAGGGAGAAAATAAAGAATTTGATGAAACCTGATATCATTTTATCCCTGTTAGGCTCAGGCTGGATCTGGACAAAGTTTGTGTGTTTGCAAAGTCCTCTTGTCCTTGCGAAAATTCCATTACTCTGTCAAGGTTGATGGTTCACTGTGGTCATATATTAAATTGTGGACAGCAGTTAATCCCGTTGCCTGTCAGGCATTTCTTTTTCAAAGCTGTGGAAGAAATACATGTTGTCCTTTTTACTTCACTCTGTTCTATACAGTATGTGTTGTTTTCTCACACCAGTCAGTTATTTTGCATCTAGCATTATTCATGTCTCTAATTTTCTTCTCACAAGTCAGCCTGTAGCGTGTATAAGTAAGCAAGGGTGTGCTCAATGTCTCGCTATCGTTACGAGAGCATTGAATCGGAACCTTGTGGGAGCTTGCAGCTTGACAGGTTTCCAGTCTTCAGTTTACATACTAACTTGGCTCAAAACGGATTAGTCAATTCTTGTTTGCAGTTTCACATTACTTTTCTCATCTCAAATTACCTCAATTACCAAATGCACTTTACATGAACCACTATTCTCGAAGGTGACTGTGATGTCTTTTGTCGTTTAATTTATTCAATTAATTTGCATTCATTCAGTTGTCATGTGAAGTAAAACGGGAAGCTTTTCCACAGTGAGGACTAGTGGATGGGTATAGAGGAGATTGTGTTTGTTTTGTCCATGTCAACGTCAACTTGTTTGCATCCCTCAAAGTCCGTGTGTCCATGTAAGCAGTGTATCAGCTGGTGCATCTGTGTTTGTTTATCTGCATGCCTGTGTGTGTTGTCCCAGTGTAGACATTTACAATCACACACCGATTGTGTGTATGTGACCAAAAAAAAATGGCATTTCATCCATATTCTGGACTTTGGTGCAGCTGAGTTCACATTCAATTTTTTAGCTTAGCCATCCAGGACGAGAGCCATTGTCACTCACTTGAGAGCCATATAAACACACTTTCTGAAGGGTTAAGGTGGGGTGAGGGGTGGATATTTTGAAATCCAAGTGTTCTTATCTCATGCACTATTAAGCAAGGCATTGGGGTATGTCGGTAACGTGGTTTAGAGTCCGTCTGTCACAGCCTCGAGGTTTGTTGTTTCTTGAGCTGACAGCCACACACATGTACACGAACGCACGCACGCACGCACGCACACACACACACACACATTCGCACACGTTTGAAAGCATGCATATGCGCAAGCACACACAAAACAGACTGTAGCACACATGCTTGCACACCTATTTCTCTCATTTGCCCATTAACCCACACAAACATTTGTGCTGCCTCAGGGCGCTATTACTTGCATCCACTCTAGTTTTGGTGCAGGTCAAAGGGGTCAACTGAAAGCCTCACTTGCAGCTTTATATGACTTATATGTGTTTCCCTATATTTGCCCTTTATGCCACTTTGACTTTAGGGCAAAATAAGAACCACTGCTATTAACAATCTAAAATAGCAAGTAATGTTACTAGTGCAATCTTTTTTTTTAGTTTCTTCGCCTTCTGTTTAATCAAACCATGTCCATTGAAAAATATACATCTGAATTTAATTGGGAAAAACAAGACCCAAGGCTATCTACTCTGGATAGTTTACTCATTACATGATTTTTTTTTTCCATTTTATAATCTTCAATATAAAGGCAGTCAATTCATCCCTTGCCAAAGCTGCCTCCAGGGAAATTGGTGTTCTCTTTCACAAGGTTTGTAAATATATTAAAATAATATAAAAATAAGCAAATGTTATGTTATGGCAGGGAGCAAAACAGGGAGGAAACCATTTACGCTTCTAAAACCGAGTTATCTTTATTCCCTGTTGTAGGGGAATGTAGCTGCTATTTTAGTTGAAAACACTATCTTTGCATTTTTCTGCACACTAATAAGTTGACACTGCACAACATTTCCTCCACTTGGCAAGAGAGACTCAAACACAGTAGGTGCAGGAAAAATACCACCTGCGGGGTCCACCACTGATGATTCTTCAGCCTACTGACTGCAGTATGGAACTCATTTTGTGTAGCTTGTATGTCAACAAGGACATTTTTGAGTAGAGTCGGTGCATGTTTCTCATGCCTATGAGTGAGAAACAGATAACGACAGACTGCATGAGTGCAAAGTGAGCAGAACACTCTACTACTGGGACTCTCACATTTGCCAGCAGAATGTTGCCTTGGCAAATAAAGTGTTCTCTGCACAGCTAGTGATATCACTGATAAATTGTGTGTGTGTTTGTGTGTGTGTGTGTGTACGTGGACTGTGTTCTTCTCAGCTTGTTCTAAGCAAGTTGGGTCTGCCAAATGGAGGCATGCCATGACAATAACTAAATGAAGTTATGAGCATTCACATTATTTTTCATACTATGTGCGTATGTATTGTGATGCCCGCTTCGGAGTATTGCAATTTCATGTTGACATCAGAGAGCTTTCACATTGGGATCTGATAGTAGCATTCCAATTGCACTCTTCTGACAGATGTGAACATCTTTAAAGCAAACACACTTATCCCCAAACAGTGTGAGAAGGTGAGTCAAATCTTCTCACTCCAAAGTGGCTTTATCAACAAAGCTCTTTGTGAAGTGAAGCGAGATGAAGAGCTGAAAGTAGCAGTAGGGGTCTTTTTGTAGTTGAAAGTTTACCAGAATGGGAATTTGGGATCAAGGCCCAGCTTGCTGACTCTCAGCTGACCCAAGTCCAGATTGACATGGAAAAAAAAAATACAGCAAACACCAATTTCATACAAGTTCATATGACTTACTTCAGAGGCAGTGAAGAGAGTGGGAGGGAGGGGAGGGTTTACTGCGGTAATGAGTCAGAGTGACTTTCATCACTCCCTCTATGTTTGCAACCTCCCTTCTTTAGCTTTGTTGTTCTATATATTTTTAAATGACCAAAAGGTGAGAAAAGGAGTCGTCATGGCTGCTGCAATTACTGCTCTCTGTGACTTTAATTAACCACCTTTCTGCCTCAGCATAATTCCATAATAGTGTCCCTAACTATTTTTATGTCCTTACAAGCCTGCCTATTGAATTAATTAAGCCTCACAGTTGCAATCACAGCCAAATGTTCAATTTTAGGGATGCCCCCAAGCTGCTTTTTACATGGACTTTTTTTTTTTATCCGAGTCTTCTAAATTTGGGATGAGCAAGCTTAATTAGAGGGTGAATGTGGTTGCTTTTGCATTGGCTGCACAAGTGAGCTCACATTCAACCCTAAAGCACACAGGCAGGCTATTTTGGTTGCCTAGCAGAATTACGTAGGTTTGCACCATCACAAGTGTTGCAAAACAGCTCATAGCGCACGCAGCATGTTTTCCCACCACACCTCTTCTGATGCAATTAGAACTGAGATCAAGTTTAATAATTGCAACTTTCTCATCTTTACTTTTACCATGGTTACAAAAATAATTTTTGTTGTCACTGTTCAAAACAGTTATGTCACATGTTTGCTTTTGTTTTACAGCAACATCTTTGGTAAAAGCTAACCACAAGAGATTGTTATTTGACAGATTTAGTACTAGCATCTTTTCAAGGCTATATTTTGTACTATATGTTTATTTTAAATTGATCCAGTGCTTTTTCATGACTTATGTGCATACTGTATATTGACACACTGCTTTCTACTTACAATAAATCTGCATTGCCAAAAGCCAAAGGCCCAAAGTTTGGCGCCTTACTTCAATTCAACTTACCCTCAGGCCTTGCTTCAGTCCATCCAGCTTTTATGAGGGTATTTTTCTCTGACTCACTGGCACAGCTGAGCAGGGAAATCCGTCTCCCTTCACGGTCTAGTTAGGATGACTGATGCAAATATGTTGCTGCTGAGTCCAGACACTGACACCATCGTAAAACTGACCCACATACCGTGTGTGAGAAAGCGACTGAGCAAAAGAGACACAAAGAGATTTAAATGAATAGACATCAATTATTTCACTTTTTTAAGAAATTTGATACAATACTGAGCATTTGAGATGTTACAGTATAGGATAAACGAGACACAGATATTCAGCATGGATTTTTTTTAAAAAACGTGAACTGAATGACTGGACAATCATTTCAACATTTGAGAAACATTTTCTGTGCACAATACAAGTCTAGCATGAGGGGCAGACTAACTCTGTAGAAGGGTGCTAGACTGGGTTTTTGTATTTCACTATAGGCAAATAAATTCACATTTATGAATAAATGCATGTTTCATTTTCAAAAAGGCATTTGGTTAGTATGACTAAAATAATGATAGAGAAAAAATAAAACGTGCCAAGTGACCATGTGTTTACCGTTCTTGTTTGTATTCCATGTGAGCACTTTTGACACTTCTGCTCGTTAACCTTTCCTAATGCAACCTGCATTTATTAATAACACTTGGTAGGAAAGGTCAATCGATGGATGTGAGCACGTGTTTGTTTTTTCACAGTGTAGGCTTAAGAGACCTGTTAGAGTCTCCATGCAGGAGGTATAGACATTCTCGTCAATGAACTAATTAATAATAATAATTAGTTATGTTTGCCACCAAACTCACTTCCTTCATAACTGTGCTGTGGCCAGGGGTGGGGGGGTGATCTTAAAAATATATTAAAAATAATAATAATGTGTTCAGTGAATTGATTTCTACAATGATTCATAGGGTTTGATGTACACTCTTGTTATATTTAGAAATGAATGGTCACATTTACCACACATGGAGTGCAGAATATGACTTCCTGTGTCCTGAATCAAATTCATTAGAATCAAGTTAAAAAATATCTGGGACAAAATTTAGATGTGAGTCCAGCAGGCATACAGTTTGGATGACTTTCATGTATCAAATTGTCAGGTCAAAGGACATGTCCTCGGGATGCCAGAATGCTCACCAAAGTGCAGAGCAGTCTGCCAACTCTCCAAACAAGCAAAATGAGGCTTGTGCCGTCACATAGATCAAGACCTGCTAGTTTGTACACTTGAGCACAGCTGCACTGTTTCTGAATATGGAGCTATGCCATATGATGCTCTGTTTTGGTCTTGATCGTGTTCCTAAATTGGTGGCCATTTATTTCTGTCATTATCACCAGAAATTCCAATAAGCAATCATAAAGATTACAAAATACTCATCGGCATGCACTCACCTTTGTTAGTTTGATTCGGGCGTAGATCATGTTATTAAAACCAAGCTAACCACATGGAAAAATACAAAAGTCAAAGTTGACTTATTGAGTGTGGTTTTATGCAAGCGCTCGTGCTCCCGTTTAAATCAACAATAACTGTCCAACTCTACCCAAGTTTAGCTTTAATGCAAGATCACTTGCCTTAAGTTATTGTCATTTTTTGGGTTTAATATATGGTCTTATGTTGTACTACTAATAGCTGTGAATGTCATTTTAGACTTGTATAACAGTTGCAAGTATTAAAATGGCACTCAAAACTTTTAAATGTTGACTGAAAAACGGTACGTCTCAAATGCACTCAATGTAACATGTCATTCAATTTCTTGTGTTAAGTATTTCTGGTGGGTTTTGGTTCTTCCAGGTATGACATTCTTTCTCCGCAAGATATGAAAAAAATACCTACATAAATGTCTCTGGTCTGCTCAGGGGTGAAAAGGATCCTTTTTTTTTTTTTTTTTATGTAGGCTGTCTTTGAGTTCACTACACCCAAACCTGGGCTTGGAAATATACTAGGAAATGTAACACAACTACAAAGGCAGATTTCCTCTAGTAACCTGTTCCCCCTAGTGGGAATTTGGCAATATGGAAAATTGAAATACGCAAGGAACCACAAAGGGCAGTGAAGGACCCAGCAAGATTAGCAGCAAAAGTAATTGAATGACATGAGAGGGACTTTAAGAGAATTCAGATTCAGTGATTAATAAAATGTGCTTTCCAATTTACTTTATATTTGAATTGGAAATCTATTTAATTTAAAGATGACTGTCCAATGAAAATGACTGATTTACTCCCCAGCAGGCAGCTGCCTTACCATCTAGGCATTGCAAAAGTCCCCATATTCTCCCACTTCTAATACACTTTTAAACAGCCTGCATGTTGTGCACATTGGTTGGCTTTAAACCACACATGCGTGCAAAAATCATCGTTCACTTAATTGCAAACTATCAGTAATAAAATATCAGACCCAATTTTGGGTCCCAACTTGTGTTTTGGGAAACAAGCTGCCACAACTCATTGCAGATGAACATTTCATGTTGTCTCGGTATGCGATTTCCAATCTGACTGAGGGCTGATAACAGCAACATTGCTGTTACTCATTCCCTCAGATCTCCCGCCTCCGTCTCCCTAATCAGATTCCTCTGGTTGGGTTATTTATCATCGCCAGCTCTGACTGTGAGTGATGCTCAGTTAATGGGTTTAGCATTCAAATCCACTGGCTTGATGCGACAGAATCCCAACAAGGGTTGTCATTCCTGGGGCGGCAGCAGCCTCAGAGTGGCGTAAATGAAATATTCATTCATGGCAAGCTTGTTATTTTAAAATTTTGCACGTATATTTTTGTTTCTTTTCTTAGATAATATTTGTATTGATTTTAAAGATACCCAAATAAAGAGGAGAAGAAAAAATGGGGTTCATCCATGGAAAATAATTTTCTAATCAAGACAAAACATAAAACCGGGCCATAAACAATGAATGAAAACACCACTGTCAGCAATGTCCGTAAACTACGCAAATGTTGCATTCACTGTAGAATTTTTTTTATCTTGTGAACTGAAATACCCTCTGCATCTCTTGAATTCAGTTCAATTCAGGCAGGTTGGACCACAGGCTGGTCCCTCGGGCTGCATGTAGCCCACAGTCCGCTTATTGAATAGACATGTATGCAAACATTATCTGTCATCTTGTCTTAATGTTGTTGTTTTATCATTTGTGACAACAGAAGTACAAATTATGAGACACCTGTAATCCAGTCTTCTTTTTCTCTTCAATTAGGCAACATGAGGTTGAATATCATATCTAATATTTGATTTATGACCATAAATGAAACAAGAACAGTGATAACAAGACTGTGTGTCCATTTGTTGCTATCACACTTGTCAGTGTCGACTGCCCCACCACCTGTTCTATGTAAATAGCACCATATGTGTGGACCAGTGACTCCATGTAACATTCTGAGAGACATGGCTTCAGTGATCACAAATTTGCTTCTTGAAATGTTTAGAAACAGTATAGGACATACTTTGTATGACAAAGTTATTTAAAAATGTCAGTTTATTTAGTTGCTTCAAGGATAAGACACAAATCACCTTCAACAAATTTCCGAGTCACTTCAGACAAGTCCAGACATGTGCAGATTTTCGTTCGGTTGGTCTCTTGTCTTTTGATCTGTAGATGCCTGCAGACACACATGCTGCACCAGTTGACCTGGTTTCTCTACCTCGTTTTTCCAGTCTAAAACGGTCTGTTCGCACATCTGGATGTCCTGATACGACATTGACGTTGAACAACTTGTTCAACAAGTACCTTCTGAAAAGGTGTGAAAGCCTATGGGAGCAGCGGTTGGTTTGTGTGTATGAGTGTGTGTGCATGCATGCTTGTGTGTGTTTGTTTAAGGGGACTGTATAGAATTCATTTGCTAGTTTCCAAATTGTAGCTGTATTTTCTTGGTTAATCTGGGAAATCATGATGATTCTAGTATCACCAGTGACATGGACTATACTTGATTTGTCCTTGAGAACTATAATAAAGATTAAATTGCCTACATAATCATTAATCAAGCATGTGTTCATGTATCAGCGTGACTTTAAGTGTCCTACTCAGCTTTGTAATTACCTTTTTCAGCTTTGACTGTTAATTGGAGTACTGGCAAATCACTTCTGTACATATGCACAATCATCTGTTTTCTGTGTTTCCATTGATTATTTGACATTTAGGTGGGCTCAACATTTAATGGCTCAACCATTAAGAAAGGTAAAAATCGCGAAAGATAATTTGACGATAGTGGGGCACTGGTTAGCACATTGCCTCACATTTCGGAGGTGCAGGGTTCGATGGCTGGCAACCTGTTATGAGTGTACCCCGCCTACTGCCCAAAGTCAGCTAGAATAGGTTCGAGCGTTTCCGTAGTTAAAAGCGAAAGTTTGGTCGAACCAGAACTCACTCGCTGCCGTCAGTACAATGTGTTTGAAAATTCACTCTGGTGTCCTAAAACAACTCGGAAGGTGTGCGTGTTCGGAGAGCCGTAGAGCACTCTTGTTCCATTAATTAATTTCTAAATGCAGCTTATGTTATAAACCAATCAGTAGCTTGTTTTTGAGCAGCCTGATGCACTCGGCGCCCGTGTTCCCAACTGGATCATCTAGAGTGCACGCCGACACTCCTATTTTGAGGCACCATGAACAAACCCAACGGCAAATTTGAATAACAATCAAATAGACCCACAATTAGGACACTTTAGGGATTTTACATGTGTTTGAACTCTACTTTTCATGTGTCATTTTTAGTAAAATTCCATTACCAGAAAACAATGCCACTTATACTTCAGAGCAACTTCATTGTTTGTCTGGTACGGCTCATACTAATAAAATTGGAAAAATATGGTAATTTAGGCTGCTGATGAGTGCACTGGTTCACTCATAACATTTGATAGTTTTCTAAGAACTTTCTGTGACATATGTTGTTTAATTTGCACCAATGTCTAAATTCTGTTACTTATTCATCAATATCTAACTTGAGGTGCCGTGTGTGTGTGTATATAGTGTGTTTATGGGAGATGAACAGACAGATGTGTGAATGCGGCAAAAGTTGATGTCATTTCCCATCTGTGCTCGTGTGCAATTTTTGTGACAAGAAAATCACAGATTATTGCACATGAAATGTTATTCATACAAAGCAGCTGTAGTGTGACTATCCTCATGCTGCAGCAGTCAGCAGCCTGTTGGAAAAACATCACACAGCAAATCCCACTGAAAATAAGAGTTTTCAAATCTCAGCCGCGACATCGTCACTCAATTTCTGTTATTTCCCGATGACGCTGTTGGGGTTTGTATCGACATAGTTGTGCATTTTTGTTTTAACTGAAGAAAACTGTTGTACATTGCAGGTCAACGATTTTATAAATTTTATGAATATGAAAATATTGACCTGTGTGAGTATAAAGTTAAGACTTCAACTTTCAATCAACAAACTTCAAAAAATGTCTTTCAGGAATTTAATTTGAGGTCCAACATTTTTTATTTATTTTTATTTTATCAAGCTTGCAATATTTGTTCATGGCAAATAAAAATATAATGGCAGTCTATTGCACGACTCTGCATTTTCTATACCGGTATTGTAATTAGATTTTAGGAAATGTTTAAAATACATAACGTGAGCAGGACTCTGTATCAGTCCTTTTTTGTTTTTTTTTGGCACTGACTGGAAGAATGACATCATTGCAGTCAAAAAATGCAGCTTGTGTGCTGTGTACTGCTGCTCCCTCTTGCTGCTACACTAAGCAACACACTCATCCCAGAATGTCGGTTAAGCCATGCGTTACACCTGTGACTCCCTCATTCCACACTAATACATGCTAGATTGCACATGTCTGTATAAACCATACAGAGCTGAAGCAGCACAATTGCAGCAGAGGTTCTTATGAAGGTGTTAGCAATGTGGAATCAGTAACAATGCATGTATCCACTGGGATCCATGGTATATATATTTTTTGGGTAAATTTTTTTCCGACTTGATATGTTTGAGATGAGATCCTTCTGATGCGGTCAGAGCGCTAAATTACATTAATGGTAGAAAAAATACCTTTGTATATGTCTTGGTATCATTTGTTACACCACCCTAAAAAAAATCTCACATTTGAGTATGGGTGTGTAGACTTCATATCCGATGTAGACCATTTCATTTTAAGTGTCCATTGCTTTTGTCCTAGTAGAAGAATTTAAGATATCTTACCTCTTATATCTTGCAACCCAACAAGATAATGAGCACCCAAATTAAACATGTCATAATCCACCCTACATACGCCCAAAACAATTTAACTGAATACAATGACTAAGATGAGGAAATACTTCACAGTTATGTTGCATCCTTTGTGCCAAATTTGAAGGTGAGGAAGTACTTGAAGGGGATTCTAAAATTTACTGGGACACCTGAGCTCGGAAGCATTGAAACTCAGGTATTCTTGTATTTGAGTGAGACCTGAAATAGGAAATATTTCCATCTAGATTTTCCCATCTGAAACTTTACTTACACTGACATGCTTTACAGCACTCACCTTTTCTGTGTACAACATGGAATGATACCCTCTTTGTTGGCTATTTGACCTGAGCCAATTCCTTGTGCTGTAATAATTACTAGCTATGCATAGAAATAAAAAGCACCACCTTGCATTCCATGGCTGCTGCATGAATACAAGGTCTGGTAATGGATTGCAGACAACAGCGCAGGTTATGTTCTTGCAAATAAATATTTCAAATTGAATTCTTATGTCTCTAAAAAATCCTTGAACAGTAACTAAATAAGTGGTGGTTGCCAAGCAATCTGTAACCAGTGCCTATTGATTTGGCACACCTGTTTAGAAATCATGGAAAATGTGGTCAAAGCACTATATCTGAAAATCTATGATTTTCAGAGCTGGAGTCAACAAACCTTTTCATGACGTCCACACGTGTTTCTGAAAGCATTCTTGTACAACATAGTCGTCTTAAGTGCACCTATAATGGTGTGGCAGATTAATAAACATATTTTTTTATGTGCATCCTTCAAAAGCAAGAGATGTGTCTTTGCCATTTTGTCCAAACAGGAGTGGACAGCACTTCACTTCAACTTTGTATTTGACACAACAGGATGACTTCTGTAGTGAGGAATTGACCAGTGGCTTCGACTTATTAACCATGGTGTTCATTGGGCAGTGTTCCCCCCCACTCTATCTGTCGCTGGTTCTCATTTGCTTCTCTATTTGTCTGTCACTCCCTCAACACCACCTTCTTCTCTCTGTCTCATTATCTCATTCAAAGCCCCCCACACCCCCACCACCAATATCAGCACACTCTCACAATACTGTTCTTTTTTTTTCTCTCTATGCCTGCGGTCCTTTTCGGTTAGTGACTGAACTGACTGGCTTGTGTGTTATTCCAAACAGGAGGCGGCATATAATAAAGAAGGAAAACCAGATCTGCTGATGACGCCATCCATGGCTATAGAGTAACAAGATGTGAGAGAGCCATGGAGAGTGAGAAAGATGGATTTGAGAAAAATGGGAGGAGTGGGGGAATTGTACAGTTCCTTGATGTTAATTGTGGCCTACTGAACTTCCATTCACCTGTTCCGATGCACTGTCTCACTGAAGTTGTAACATAATCAAGTCTGTCTTTTGATGAGCAGATTCGTCATATGCTTTGGAAAGGCAAACCCTCATCCGTTTTGAGTTTCCGTGGCAGGGTGTGTTGGAAACGTGATAGCTGCACCATTGATGTTTAAGTGTGTGATTCAACATGGTGACGATCTGTCTAACCTGCTAATTTGCTGAATAAAGGTGACAGAGAGGATACATTTCAAGTTAAACATTCTTACCATTGTGTTATGATCAGAAAAACCTATAGTTTGTTTTGGGGTCTTCTTTAGAATAAGCTTGAGCAGAAATCACTGGAGTTTGATCATGTTGTTGTCTGAACCCAAAAGTTTTCCACACCCCAGATTGCAGGTAAACATACCTTAAAGAATCCCTCTTCATGTTTTCTCCCATCTATTTCTGGATACAGGATAGCATTATTGTCTGAATGTCTATATAGTCCGTTCCAATCTGCCTCTTTGCATCCACATGATATGAGACAGAATTGTGAGAAATTCCCGCTGGAAGACTGACCCTACTTTGAACCTTTACTTGCTTTGACAGATTTCTGTAACATGAGCCTTTCATTTCAGAGGTTGCCTCACTCGTCTTAATGTGTTGTGTCATTCACTGCAAATAGACTGCAGTAAAAAAAGATCAAGTCCAGCTCTATTAATGTGATTTGATGAGTGCATTTTGGGTATTTGTTCAGTGTGGTGTCATTGATATAACGTAGTTGGTGATTATGTGTCTATACAGGACCCATTTGTGAGATAAAGTTAGCTTTAGTGGCGATAACGGGGCTGCAGAAAGAGACATTGTTTTGGCCTGGAGTGTTTTCAAAGACAGTTCTAATAACTAAGTGGGTCATGCCTCTGTGTGTTCTACAATCAATTTACTAGAATTCCCATTGCGCTTTTACTGTACATAGTTTGTCGTCTCCATCCAGTGAATGTACTTCTACATTGAACTATAGTCTTGTTGGTTGCAATTCTAAACTATCATCAAGCATTAGTTTTATTTTCCAATTATTAGATGACACAAGAGTTGAAAGACCAATTTCTTAGTTCTTGACAGTGCCCAACCCAATGCATTTTCTTCATGCAGCAATGAATTAACATATGCCACAAATGAACAATCACATGTTTTAATCGTGATTATTAACCATCAAATTCATAATGCAGGAAAAGGTCAAAGTAAAGTATTTTGATTATTTGTAACGATATGGTCCATTATTAATACTTGTCTGGCTCTGTACACATAACAGCCCCTTTGTTCTGAACAAAATGAATGATTATTGTGACCAAGAGCAATAAAAAGGTTTTTAATGAAAATCAGTACCCTAGTTCATTTAGGAGGTCATTTAGGTGATTGAAATTGTATTAATTACTATTGTGGATGTCAGAGAGTACAATGGGTGTTTTGCATGGGAAAATTATAAAGTAAGGAAATGTTAAAAGAGGAGTTTTTACATTGGGAAGAGGGTTATTGCAAATGGCTGGAAGAAACAGTTGGTGGTGAAACATTTGACATGGTTCGCTGCCTTGTGCCAACCCAGCCCAATTGGTCATGCTTTCACATTAACTGTCTGGCTCCATGTCGTCTACCTCCCCTGAAAGTAAGGACTGATACACACACAAGATGTTTGATGTTTTTGTCCTGATTTCCCTCCTTTTCGACCATGAATGACAAACGTCAGATTACCTCACGATTTAGAATATTTCAACCAAACATGATATTATGAACAACAGATTGTTCCACACTGGAGATTCTCCTGTATTTGCATCAATTACCAACTCTGGCAAAGTAAAATATTTGAATACTTTGCTTTTTATAGAAGGAACATTGAAATACTGCAGGTCCAATTACTACTAAACATGGCAGTATTGTGTTCTGAGAAGAAACTAGCATCCTTGAAGCGGGTGGACCTTTGATGCATTATTTATTATTTTTGACTTTGTGGAACTGTATTTATATAAATATACTAGATTATTCACTGCTTAAGATCAGCGTTCAGGATCTTTCATCTGAGGAAGCAAAATGAGCTATTTTATTTCATTTGCGCTGATTTTCTCATATCCCTCTGTCATTTTAGGTGGAAAAAAGCAGCTTCCGAGCTATGAGTCCAGATATCAACACTGTGTAGCAGTGACTGCTCTGAAGATGGTAAGCAAAAGAAGTGTTTTTTTTCTCAATGAAGCCAAGCTATTTGCAAACGAGCTAATTCCCTGGCATTTTGGGCAATATGTTTTAATTATTGACTGCATTTATGAATTTAAAATTTAGGAGGAATCAAATACTGTCCCATTTTAAGCAATACTGTCTGCTATAGGCACTTCCAAATACATTGGATTTTGTCCTGGCCATATAGTCAAGGAAGGAAAACAATCAAAGATCCGACTTTCATGTTTTCAATAATGCGCAACACCCCCAGGACCATAGCACCCCTGTTGTTTTTGCTGACGTTTTGACAAAAAGCAGACTCAGGACTATGATTTTGTAAAAAAGTCGCTTTGCCTTGCACTGTCTCAGCCTCATTATCTCTGCTATTGCCATGTCCCACACAAAAACGAAGGACATGATAAAAACTTTCATAAAATATCTCAATTTTTTAGTAGAAGTGGATGTAAGATGGAAACATCAGATGAAAATGATCTGGTCTGTTTTAGTAAATGGCCACATGATTTTTATTTATGCGGTCAAAATATGTGTGTGCGTGTGTATGTGAGTGTGTGTTTGGTAAAACGCATACTTGACATTATCTGAACCCTAAACCTCCAGCAGTGCAAAGCCTTGGCAAAGGCAGAACATTGCCATTGGCAAGCTCTTCAGGAAACAGCAAGGATGCTGGTGTGTGTTTGTTGTGCTTTGTGTTGCTAAGTGTGAACTTTATCTTGGTTTGCTTTCAGCTGGATGGAAAAATACAACCTCCTAAAATATTCAAGCCAAGACTGCAAAAGTTGCATTGCAAGTTGTTTAATTTATGTCGGATTGGATTACTTCAATTTGTATTATTTTCTGGGGAAAATCCACAGTTGTCTAATAGTGTGCAGAGGTTGCAGTGTATCCTGAAAGTGGTCTTTAGTTTATAAAGATTTTCATGAGGCTCATTCACTAGATGCAGCTGTAATGCTGCTCAAGACATGGCTACAACTTTACTGACCCTATCTCCATGACTTTTATAGAGGTAAAATATTTTCAAATAACTTCAGATGCAGCTCAAATGTTTTCAGTCTCAAGATTCCCGATTGATCTCTATCATGGCAGTGTGTCAGCCATTCAACCTTGTGTCTACAACTTTGAAGCCAAAGCAAGTCTCACCGCTATTATGCAATATTATTCCAGATAGAGTTTCCTCCAAAGTAATTAATTGACTCATTGAGAGGGAAAAAAAATGCCATTAAGTCTTTGTTTATGCAGGACCAAGAGGAGACAGACTTTTTAAGGGCAATAACAAGTGAATATGGCTTGGTTCTGACATCAAAAGGCATGTCATATAATAATACGCTTGTGCAGAGGATATCCTCCTCTTCCAAAAGTGATAAAAACTGTGAATGATTACCTGTCAAGACATTTCAAGTTTTAGTGCTAATTGCCAAACCTCTATATTTCTGTCAAGTGAGTGTTCCAGTAGCTGTAGTGTTAAGCCATTAAAAGGAAATAGGTTTGTTTGAACTTCAGTATGCTGTCTATAAGATTTAGTGTAACTCTATCTGTGTCAATATAAGATGCTCAGACTATTAGCTTCAGCTGTCTGAGCATGCATTGTCTCAAGTTGGGCCTGACCAGTATGGATTTTTATTTCAATATTTGGAGGAACAAAAATAATGATTATGGATTACATTTAAAAATATATATTGCATAAAATAATTTATTGTTTTGGGACTTTTTAAAAACTTTTAGGTGTAGCCAAGCAAGCTGAAAAACCTAACATGAACACGTGACCCACTTTCTATTCATGTCAGTGAAATAATTTTGTTTTAAATACATTTAGTCCAATTCACATCCCTTACACAAACAACTTTATCCTGAAGGCTGACGCTATAAAACATTTTTGATCCATGATGTATGTGATCAAAGTACCACAAAGATGTCTGTCGAAGGATCTGAGACTTGTCGCTTGGCAACCCCAGAGCAACACACGCCGAGACAACACCTAATATTTGAACAAGATACAGTCGCTACACTGCTTCCTCTTTAAAAGTTCTGTAAAATCAACAACTAATATGCTTTATACCGCAAAGGGAAGTTATAATGACAATAATGGAGGCTCATATGTATGTGGGTTAAGAACCATGTGTGTTTGTGGGAGGCAGGAGACAGAGTCGAGGAGGCCTGACTTTTAATTATTTACAGCTGAGCAACTGAAACTCCTCACTCTCAGTCGTGTCACTCTACCCTATAATCCAGAGTTGGGTTATAAACACAATTAAAGTTTCCAACTCTCTTGTTCTCATCCTGGGTGGCCTAGGTTTGCTAGTTTGAGTGTGCACGTATAGTTGCCTGTATATTTATGCTCATTCACCTTTGCAGACAAATGTCTCGAAGGGTATATAGTACTTATAAAACCCTGTCACCAACTATGACCCAAATTGTTTATTTAACCTCTTTGGACTTTATTTGTCAACCAAAAGGATCATATCAGTGTCTGATTTATAGTGGGAATAAAATTTCTACACTGGTTTGATGAATTACTACACGGTGGATAACATATACATACTTTTTATTAATAACTAATGAATGCAGTTTTTGTTCAGAGCCTCATACTCTCATTATTCTTTTTTGTTGTTGCAAGTCTTGGTTAACATTGATCACAAGTTGGCAGCTTGTTAACTATGAAAGGATAAAAAAATACGAAACAAGAACTTTTAAAAATTTTTTAACTACTTTGCCCACATTATTGACTATATTGTAGAGACATTATTATTAAGTCAGTTTAAAATTTTGTGGTGACTTTGGAAAGAAGTTGAAAGGTAAGGGCTTAAGGGGAACTGCTAACACTACCTTTGAGTATATCGTCTCTTGCTACATATATGGATTGTGGGTGGGCTCAAACATCTCACTCTGAGAGCAAGAGAGGTGAGCTGTCTGAGGGAAAAAAACATCCATTCTCTGAAGTCCCTAAATCAACATGAGACTGTTATTTATGTACTCTTTAAGGTGAAGCTTTTAGTCTCCGTAGCCTTCTTTTTAGTATCTCACATTTGCCGTCTGCTTTTAACATTCCCTTCTTACTATGTGATAAAATAAGCTGTCTTGGTTAACTTTCACTGAAGTTAATGATTTATAAAAAGGTGTTGGCAGATTAAATTATCACCTTGTGAAAGGACCCATTGATATCCCATATGGGAACCTCACACGTCTGCAGCAAAGCTCAACTCCTCTCCACCCCTTCAAATTTAAGTTCAACACTGCTATAAAGTTTTGGAGGTGTAGCATGTTGGCAGGACAAACTTAAATGCTGAGTTGTGATAGGTGAACTTTCAATGAAATATGTCATATATGCCTTTGGGTATTGAAAATAGAATGATCAAACCTACTATAAATGCTGCAAGATACAAATTATAGGTTTATGGTGTATATGATGAAAGACTGTCTTTAAAGCTATAACTTCCTTAAATGCTTTTTCTACGTGTGCAGGTTAAACATGCAGACCATAAATCACTTAACCACTGGTTCAACTTTTGAAGCTTTCTGTTCATGCATCTGTTTTGCCAATTCCCCTTAAGAACATCATAAGATGAAAAATTCCCAAGATAAAAGACCAGATATTGAGCCAGCGTAATATGACAGCTAAATTGACAGCATTGGACCCACTGAGCTGGCTGTTCAGAGGATCTAATGAAAGATTTCTTTGAGAGGCCATGTCAGCAGGTGAAATATATATGCTCCTTCTTCATATCACCTTGGGCACCACCTGTCCACCACTATTCTGCCGCCTTTCCCTTCCTGAGTTGCAAAGAGCTGGGTATGCTTTGATAGCCATTGTACTTGTCAGCCTCTCTCTATCTGCCAGCTATCTTACCTATCCATCTACTTTAGCATCTTACCTATTGATTCAAATACTCGTCAACACAATAAAACAGATTATCAAACTACCTACATACCTAAACCAATCACCGAGCTACCAGTAACCATTTAACAATCGGATACAATGTTATTCAGAAATTTATTTATACTCAGTGAAGAAAGTCAGGTGGCGGGGTCAAATGTTTTCTTCCTCCAGGGTGGGCATAACAGAAAATAACAGAGAAGCACTGCTTTAGGGTAACAGGGGTGCTGCAGCCGATTTAGACAAGGTCAGTCAAATCCCCAACTTAAATCCTATAAGGGCTGCATTTTACCTGCCAAAAAGAAGGTTGAAGGGAGCAACACCTCAAAATAAACCACAACTGAAAGTGGTGAATGTTTGGAAAAGCATCTGTAGAAAAGAATGGTTCATGCTTGATGCAATAAAATTATATTCATCTATCTGCTACTAGCTACCTTAGAATTCCCTTTGTTGTCACATTAAAGGGTTGTTGCTTATATTTGCATTTTTATTTTAAAATGCCTCCTCTGCTATTGGCGCCATATTTAGTGTAGCAGACTCTCCAGAGAACAGTGTTTGGCATGTAAAGGGGCGGGTTTGTGTTTTGGATCAGTCTTGGCTACATGGAGTTTGCTGATTAGATTTCTAAAACTCACATAATATTTCAAAGTGCCATTTCATCAGCCACTAATAATGCAAGTTATTATTGATACGCCTGGATATATTAAAGGTTAAAATCCCACACCTAATAAAATCTCAGGTGCAAAGCACCAAATCAAGAATCAAATTAATGACCAGAGTCAAATACAAAATAAGTGACTATATGTTCTCTTTTCCAATTCCGTTTGGCTGAATAGATACCACTCTTCAGATGGCAGCTGAAGACAAAATTGTATATTTCACCACGTTGCACCCCCCCCCCCCCACCCCCCCCCCCCCCACACACACCCTGCACCACACCCCATCAGCCTCCCCCTGAGCAAGTGGGAGACAATATGTTGTTCCAATATGCTAATTATTCATTAAGGATTCTGTGAAATTGAGTGTGTGAGATCATCTCATCATTAAAAGTTAGCATTTGCGAGTATGCTAATCACGCCAGATGGAATCATTCTTGTTTGTGGGGGGGAAAAAAACTCCCCTTCCTTTTAATGTTTTCAGTATTAAAAAACGTGTATAGTCTTGGTGATACGAATTCCGCAAATGTCAAACAAACTCTTCATATAATTTTAAGATGATTCCATTGGAAAGTTTCCTCTTACTATATGTTACTTATATCAAGAATGTAAACTATTTTTCTTGTTATGAGCAATTATCAATAAAGGATGATAAATACTGAAAGAAAAAAAATGGGTGCCATTCTATGTACATAAGTACATTTTTGCATCAATCAATCAATCCGTTATTTTGAGCTATATGCAATGTTACATCTTACATCCAATAGTTTCATTACACTGTACAGAAATTTAAAGCAATATGCAAGCATTCAGGCATTCGACTATTGAAGTATTGTTGACTAAAGCGCAATTATAAAGTGTAAAGAATGGTTGAGTTTTTCATTTTTACTGGAAAACCTTTTACCGTAATTTCCGGTGTATAAGCCGCACCGTTGTATAAGTGACCAAAATGAGCAAAAATAATTGAATTTAAATGCTGATTGATTGGGTTTTAATACAATGCAGATGGTCCAAACAGCGCCACTGCTTTGTGTAATCTCTGAGTCACATGGTTTAGAGCACAGGTGTCAAACTCAAGGCCCGGGTGCCAGATACGGCCCGCCACATCATTCTATGTGGCCCACAAAGACAAATTGTGCATCAAATTTGTGTGTCTTTACTAGAATTGCAAATTGTCTTCACTTTTAATATCTTTTTTTAAAACTACTTGACCAGTTTTTACTCGTCTCATTTGAAAACGAGTTATGTCAGTTTGTTTTGTAGCTTTTACTGTATATAATAGTGAAATCACGGAAAAAAAATCGTATATAAGCCGCACCTGACTATAAGCCGCAGGGTTCAAAATTTTGGAAAAAAGTCGCGGCTTATACACCGGAAATTACGGTATGTTTATGTAATATGAATATCATTTTAAGAAAAAAAACTGTTTTAAGATTAATCCAGTCACAATTTGTGAGTTTAAGATGCTGAAATTTCAATTTAAAAGCCAAAATTAAACAATCAGCCATGGTGCTTTCATCTATAAAGATATGGCACAAAGGCATGTGCACGCTTGCACGCTTGCTCACACACATTCAACCATTATCTTGTCAACATGAAGTCACTGTTCCATCCAACCAAATGATGTCATTTCCTTAAAAAACAACCACAGCTTCCTCTCCACAGTCCTTATCGGTTGAGCTTATCCTGTCGAGTGCCCTTGAAGGGCTTATTTTGTTGTTCCCTCATCTCTCACACATATCCAAACACGGTATTGCCTTTTAATCATTTTCTCCAGCTGCATTGGGCTGCTGTTTACTTTTACATGGTCTTTGTTTCACTTTTAGAAGTTATGCCAAAGAATATGAATAGATACCGCTTCAGTGAAGACCAGACTGTGCAGATGTGATTAATCACTGTATATGCGCGGACTTTCCTCTAGCCACTCCGACTGACTCACTGCTCAGTCCAACTAAATGAAAGCAGCTGACATTGCAGCGGCTTGTAGGAGCAGTGTTTCGTTTGCACACCAGTGTGTAGTAAATGTGCAACCACAGCCAACATTGATGTCAAACAGTCTCCGAGAATATTGAATTCCGTCTTTGACCATTTAAAGGCCCTGCTAAGACTCCAGGAGATTTATTCAAGTGGAACTTGTATTTCTTTTAATAAGTCCAGTTAAAGAAAAACAATTGAGAACACTTAGAAGAGGTTAAATGTAGCGAAGCACAGCTGTAGCCAGCGTGCAACAACATGGGTTGGGTTGTTGTATTCAGCCAATTTAATCACAGGCTAGATGAGCTTTAAAGCTGCCGGTTTGTGAAAATGAGTGGAACTTTTTCATACCCTCCTCACTATGGTTCTCAGGGAAGGTTGATATGGGCTTTGAGTTTGAAACAGCTACACACCCATGTGTGTTTTTACAATTCTCTACCACATGTGTTATCAGCTGAGCCATGAATGTGGGAAAGCCCCTCAGGCAGAATTACATCATGGCCTGTGTAAAGTTGGATATAGCAGTTGAACACATTAGGGTGGAACCCAAGGAAATGAGAGAGACTGCTAAAAATAAGGGAAACCAATTAAAATAAACATCAATTAACTGATAATGATTATTTACACATTGTGCTTTAACTCAGAATCCTCACTTGTTAGACAAGTTTGCTGATAGAACATGTTATTTGCAGGGTTTTAACAAGGACAGTGGTAGAGGTGTATGACTACCACAGGTGATGATGTTTCAATGCAAATTTAATATCCCATTTCTAAAACGTGTCCGAAGAGTGAGGATTCTCATCTGCAATTGTTTATATGAACATACGGTATTTTTTGTAATTTCCATCTATGGGATTTTGCATGCAATGCAATATCTCAATCATGCTGACACTCTTAACAGTATTGATGGGCTCCTACCTAATGTCCCCCCACCCTCAAGAATGGATTGCAAGATTCAGATCGATTTTCCTCCATGCAAAATCATTTTACACTCTGGCACAGTCAGCTGTTTAGTGTTGAAACAGCTTGAACATCTTAAGATCCCTTCCAATAAAAGCAAGGGTTTAACCTTGTTAGTATTTCATATGTTGTATAACATATTGAGGGCAAGATAAGCAGATGCTGGAGTCAAACAGTCATGCTAATAAAATCCCAAAATAGTTGCATATGTCAACATTTATCAAAAAGAAAACCACCACGTAGTGTGAAAGTGTTCCAAAATATGCTGAACCTAAATATGTTTTATTTGTTTTATTGGCTGGTGACTAGTCCAGGGTCAGCTAGGACAGGCGCAAGCACGCCAGTGACCCAAATTTAGATAAGTGGTATATAAAATTGATGCATGGGTGGATGGATAGACATACAACTGAATATAAATCGTTCTAACTGATGGCAATGGTGTAAAATACTGTTTGAGTTGCGCATGGAGGAAGATAAAATTGTACCCTTATACTTAGTCAATTACATAAAATGAGCAAGAAAGCCAGAGGCAACTGCATATTATCAAGAGGTGCCTGACTGGAATATAAACAGGGAATCAAATGAGATTATAGAGGATTAACAATGGCGATGATGTTTTTTATTGTTTTGTGGAAGTGCAAGTTTTTGTAATTGACCAACCGTGATAACTTACATTTATTTTATAAAATAGAAACCGAGAACAGTCTCTCATAAGTACGGAATAATAAAAAAAAAAAAAAACTATTAATTTAAGCATTAATATTCTTTTCTGGTCTGTTAAGATTTTGAATGGGACACGTTTTGGTGAAAATGTTAAGAGATTGGATTGGATTTTAAACCCCAAACATGTTTATTGTTGGCGTATATACTTCCTGCATCCAGCAAACAGGTTTGTGTTGACACGAAAAATCTGATGAGCTCATCAAAGAAGTGGTTTGACTGTCAAAAACTAAGGTCATAACCTCCCCCTGTTCAACATCTTAAAGGGATAAACAAAGCTATAAGGAGGATTATATCTTTGTTTCTATTTCCACAGGACTACCGTATTTTCCGGACTATAAGTCGCTCCGGAGTATAAGTCGCACCAGCCATAAAATGCCCCAAAAAGTGAAAAAAAACATATATAAGTCGCTCCGGAGTATAAGTCGCATTTTGGGGGCAATTTATTCGACAAAATCCCACACCAAAAACAGTCATGAACGAGCAACAACAGACTAAACGATAGCAACAACAGGCTAAACGATAGGTATGCTAACGTGACAAACACAAACAAAGAGCTGAGAACGGGCCTGACGTAACATATAGAGTGATTAAGGACACCTATTACATGAATAACATGTTTATAAAACCATCAGTGTCACTCCAATTCATTAAATAGCAACAACAGGCTAAACGATAGGTATGCTAACGTGACAAACTCAAAGAGCTGAGAACGGGCCTGACATAACATATAGAGTGATTAAGGACAACTATTACATGAATAACATGTTTATAAAACCATCGGTGTCACTCCAATTCATTAAATAGCAACAACAGGCTAAACGATAGGTATGCTAACGTGACAAACACAAACAAAGAGCTGAGAACGGGCCTGACGTAACATATAGAGTGATTAAGGACAACTATTACATGAATAACATGTTTATAAAACCATCGGTGTCACTCCAATTCATTAAATCCATCGATCGTTCTTTGTCAACAATGGGTGCGCACGGCTGAGGGCGCTTGCGCTTCAAAATATTCCACAGGCTCATATAACGATAGATAAACTATATTTTAAATAACTATAATACAAGCCAATAATATTATCAAACCATCCGTGCACTTTAATTCCATTAAATCCATCGATCAAATTCCTCGTCCTTTGTCAACATCGCCGCGCGTGCGCCCTGACGTCAGCCTCGTCTTTATTCCACAGATCTACTATATAACTATATTGTAGCGTTAACAAAGTACAAGGATAGACGTAGGTTTGGTAAACGGCTCTTTATTAAACAAAACAAACTTCCAAGCGTGTGGCGGCGTGGACTTCCAGACAGACCGGGCGTGCGTAATGGCCATGTCCGAGCCCCGCGCACCGTTCGCGGACAGCCACTCGGCCGAGCGTCGGCCCCCGACTCAGTAGAGACCGGGCGTGCGTAAAAGCCATAATAGTTTTTCAAACCTTCTATGTCACTCCAAATCCTTAATTCCTTCAAACTCTTTGTCCTCCGTGTCACTTAGAAATGATCACCGCTAATGATGGTAGTCCTTGTGTGGGCACGTTTGTATGTAAACAACCGGCGCGCCGCGCTACTGACGTCACTTGAAATAGTAATCCATTGGTACATCACGGTTCTCCAAACTTTCTTTCTGCTGCTCGATTACTGTTTTCAGCTGCATATTTTACAACTTGAAGTTTGTAACCTGCAAAATATGAGTTTCTTTTTGGTGCCATTTTTCTTAAGCCCACCCAGTTGATGAGTCACGGCCAACGGTAAAATTTAGAGCGCCCTCATCCAGTTTCGTCTGAAAATATAATTTTTTTTGGTTGTTTTATCAAAGTCAAAGTCTGCTTTATCGTCGATATATTTTTTTATATACTAAGACACACAAAGAGATTGAAATTACATTTCCACTATCCCTCGGTGAGATAGTACACATATGCATACAAGCAACACAAAAAAAACCAAGAAGGCACTAACAATGAATAAATAAGAGTATTGAATAAATGATAAATAAACAAATAATAAAAAATAATAATAATAAATATAAGAGGAGCAAAAATGGAGCAAGTGTACATACAGCAGACAGTGGACTTGGATATGGTGCTTTAAAGTGTTAATTGCTTTATTTGATGTTTTCTCTATTTTTTATGTTTTGAATATGTTCAAGATAAAGAAATAAAAGCATGTGAAGTGATCAACTATACTAAAAATAACATGGGAAGTGGTCAACTATACTTGTAAGTGATGTCTTAATGATCAAGTAAAAATTTGTGAAAAAAAAACATATATAAGTCGCTCCTGAGTATAAGTCGCCCCCCCACCCAAACTATGAAAAAAACCGCGACTTATAGTCCGGAAATTACGGTACACTGACCGTTGTCCTCAGCACCTTCATTGATAAATTGAAAGTCTGACATCATTCTGTTCCCTCCCTAACAACTGCAAGTCAGTATAGGCTTTTCTTTACAACAGTCACAAGTAGCCATCTTTTCAGAAACTGACAGCTGCATTTTTGTGAATTTCTCACAGAAGAGGGCTAGAAGGAATGCTGACATCATTCTCATGTTCCAGAACAATGACTAGAATCTCTAATCCTGACATATGTCTTCACAAATGGAATAGATGACAGCAGTGGAAATATGTGGCTCTTTTGCAAAAGCTCAAAGATGTCTGGCTTTCCTGAAATAAACTTTGAGAGGGGATTAAAGTGATTCTGCACGGCAGTGAACCAGATACATGGTTCATGAACTAGGATTGTAAATGTTCAGACCTTCCTTATGCAACCTTGTTCCACATTTTTGTACAATGTTCCATATGAATTAACACTACAACATAGTCAATCACCATATAAAGTTTGATTTCAGACTGCCCTCAGGCACACAGACAAAATTCCCAGATGTGGGCAGCACAGTTTAAAATTAACGATCAACATTTGAGAGGAAAAAAAAAATCATAACATTCAAGATTAAAACCCCAAACGCAACAAACAGTGTTACGCCTCAGTGAACCTCCCAAATAGTTTTCACTTTCAAGGACAAATTAATGAAACTAGGAAGCCGAGCTGAGCTGCTGCCTTTTCTCAAAGGAATCCTCAAAACGGCATTGAATTAAAAGCAGAGAGCTGCATTTGTTAATGGCTCTGCTCATGCAAAGTGACTAACCCACTAGATGTCTTTTGGAGTTCCACGCATGGATTACCATCCTAAAACTCAGGGCATGGTGGGAAATGATGACCACAGTGCTGGAAAAACATGTTTGTATATAGTCAGCAGTTTCCAGGAAAAGCTTGTGGCTGCGTGTATGGAAGGTAGATGTGCCTCTATAAAAAGTGTTTCACTCACTCAGTGTTAAAATAAATGTGATAATGCTCCATTTTGTGCATCACTAGGTTTGACTTCATTGATGTGTATGAAGAGATTTTATAGTTTTACAACATATGTCGTTGTTAGGGTACATTAGACCTCGATTTGAGAGTTCATATAATTGTCATAACAACCCTGCCCTCCAAAAGGCCAGTATTGTGAACTTAATTTAATAAATGTTTTGTTTGTGTGATAATATGATATGTTTTACATTGTAACAAGCTAAAGTTTGACTTGCACATTGTTCTTCTTTGATGGTGTTTAAGAGTTTCTGGCATTTCTAGACAAGCTGTTTTTTTTCTTCGCGTACTTTATTAAATTTCCCATTTACACCTCTCTCAAAGTCTTGACAAATCCGGTCTGCACTTAGGTATCTCATTGAACTTATTTCTATTCCACACTAGTAGTATGCTCCTGAACAAAACAAAACAGAGTGATTTCAAGTCAGTTCTGGCATCTTCTTTCACTTGGACTTATTTTTTGGACAGTATTATAGAGGAGCAGTACAGTTGTGTAGCTTGTAAATTTGATTTATAAGACATATAGGAGTGCCCCAGTGAACTGAACCGGATTTTTTAAATTTATTTATTATTATACAAATGTCACCGAAAAACATAAAGGAATCCGAAAGAAAGGGGCTTGAGGTTGTTTTCTTAATATAATACAATAAACCAGAGGTGGCAAATCAAGATACAGAAAGTATAAACAGTTTGCTACAGTTTGGCTTTAGCTTCCTTTCTGTATGACAGATATATGCTTTTATATAAACCTATTTGATGATATTGTTAAATTAGTATTGTTTGAGGTTCAATAAACATATGGCCTTGTTTGTTACAGCTCTGGGTTTGAATCTTGAAGTATTGTGCTGCCTAGGAATACTGATTTCATCTTGCTCCTTCTACTCAATGTAATTCCTCAATTTTAAAAAGATGGGAAAGATGCCGCAGACAGCACTCTATACTTAGCTGTGGCTCAGGTGGTGAAGTGAGAGGTCTAGTCCTGGAAAATGCTTTTCGGATTCCAGTTGCAGAACAACATAATTTGGCCATCCTGTCTTGATATGGTTTATTTTTTTGTGGTGGGGAATATCATGGTCACAACTGCTAATCTTATAATTTTTACCTTGGTTGGCCTTTTAAAAATGTCCATCTTTATTTTGGAAACTCGAATGCCATAAACTTCACGACTCATTATGTTTTATTATTTGGCTGCGTCATCTGAGGCCCTCACATGGTCATGCTGTGGTTACCGAACTGGGACCTCTGAATATCCCGATTCGCAAATGAGGGCCTGTGGGCATCACCAATCTGGATTACGGTCATAAAATAAATGACTCTGTCATGGAGACAAAGAGCCCTTTTGTGGGAAACAACACGCTGTGATCCTTGAGTCAGTACTCTGAGGGGTAATGATGTCACTGTGTCCGACTGTTCAATTGTCTTACCTAACACTGCCTATGGGCATAATGCATCTTTGGTCTCTGAGTAGTGCGAGTCGTGATGAGTAGAGGAAACACTGCAGCATTAAGGGAGCTGAATCATTTCAGTGACACAACCATATGACTCGCTCGTTACAGCCCATTAAACAGTCTCACCGTGTCAGATTCTGAAAGATGATCGTAAGATTTGGCGTTATTCAATTAGTCAGTAATTTTATTTTTTATTTAATCAGTTGGGAAATTAATAATTTACAGGACAGGATATGGCTATACATAGACTGTGTTGTTATACAGTGGATTGTCTTTCCTATTAAATGACAGCTTTTGTTTTTTTGCAATTTTTTAAAAATGCCAGCCAACAGTCAACAATGAGCAACTCCAAAGATGATTGATATTGTTCTACTTAAGCTCTAAGAAGCATGTATTAAATATACACAGGCCTCATTAGCTGTTCATTAAGTCATATCATCCTTTTATTATTTCATTAACTCTCTTTTTGTCTCTCCTCTTAGGGACTGTGGGAGTGATGAGGTCCGGGGGATCACAACCTTAATTTTCTCCAAGACAGACGCTTAATTAACACTGAAGGAATCCTGCCTGGCTCCAGACCGACAACTGGAATGTTCAAGGGAATTAAGGTAAATTGATAGTCTTCTAGCAATGTCCTTAAATAGGGCATAATTGTAGTTGTGATTGTTGTGACGGCATCCCTCTTTGAACACAGCCATTTTGTCTGCAACAGTTATATTTTCCATTCAGAGTTTAAATTGGTAGAAATGAGTAATTTGAATCAGCAATAAATGAAATTGTATTTAATGTGAATAAGCTGTGTCACCTTGCATACACAGTTGAAGAATATTGTATTTAACTAACTTTTTTTTGGATAAAACCACATATACATATACAAACATAGTATACGTACGCACACACGCATACACACATACATACATACATACGTTTCTAAGCTGTAATGACTAAATGCTATTTCAAAAAAGTAAAATAAAGAAAAGAATCACCTAACACTATACATACTATACAGAATATTGTCTTTAGTAAAGTCTGTCTGTTTTGAGCGGGCAGTCCTCACTCAAGTATATGAGTCACTGCTCATTCTGTTGCTTCTACTATGGAACCAATGCTTAAAATGGATTTCAATACCATGATGACGAGGGCCGCAGTCCGGGGTTGACTAATTGCTGAGCAATTCCTGAGCAGTCACTCTGAAGTGAATGCCCCCTTACAAAAAAACATCATCCATTGTTTTGCAGCATCGGCGTACATGACACATGCAGCTGACACATCGCCAAACTCCAAATTCTAACTGCAAAAGTTCATAGAATTAAGAATGTCACACAGATACATTTTCCCAAAAGACCTTGTGTGTCCATTTTAACTTTAGGGTCGTCAAAGGGCATACGCCCCCTCCCTCCCCCCCCCCCCCCCCAAAAAAAAAGAAGGTAGGCTATCTATCTATCTATCTATCTATCTATCTATCTATCTATCTATCTATCTATCTATCTATCTATCTATCTATCTATCTATCTATCTATCTATCTATCTATCTATCTATCTATCTATCTATCTATCTATCTATCTATCTATCTATCTAAAAACTTTAATCATCAGGTTTCTGTTCTCAAACAACAATAATTTTTCAAAAACAGTATATGTGATTTAGGTTCACCCAAAGCATTTTAAAGGAGACCGTCATGTTTATGTGCGAGTGTTAGTGTTTTAGTAAATACAACGAAGGACTCCACCTTATCCCATCAGGTCAGGGAACTTCAGGAGATAGCCAAACCCACACAAAACACACAACTGTGCACTGAAAGCTGTTGATGCTGATTGAGGTGCAAAAACAACATCAAGCCCGTGAAGGAAGACACGTGTAGCACACAACAACAGCACATACATAAGTCAAGTGGTTAGAAAGCAGAAGTGCTAACGGTTTGTACCTTTTTGTAAGGAGAAGTGAAACTTTTTCAGTTTGCTCCATTTATGACAACCATCTGCATTGTGATCCACTCCACATTTTAATACGAGTTTTTTTACGGTTTGGCACCACTGTTTAATTAGATTTGACAACAAATGGTTATCATCTGGAAGTAGAAATGTGACAAGATGCTTCACAAAAATGCTGACCCCACAAATGAATGCTCCGCTGATCTTTCTGCAGAGCAAGCACCTCCTGTGCACATTGTTAATTGGCTGTAATTGTAGCAGTTGTCCACTCAATGAAGGCAATCAAACAGGAGCGATTACATACGACTGGTCACAAGCCCCAAGGGCAAAACGTGAGTTTAGGTCACATGCATTTGCAAATACAGGCACACCAACTGAAAGGCGGCACACATGCACCCACCCACCCACACGTTTCCGGTATGTTTCATGCAAGACAGCCCTAATGTCTCTCTCTTGTGCTTGGAGAGGAAGTGTGGTCTAATGACATTGCTGGTGTGTCACATACATTGCATGTGGGATACATAAAGCCACACTGCACGTGTGCATGTGAGAGCCAATATGACTTTGTAAAGGTGCTTTTCACATGATGCCGAAACGCTGTTGAGAAACTTCAAATGAACCTTAGTCTGTATTTTTGTCTCTACAATGTGAGATGCAGATATATACAAGTTTGTTACTCTGCATGAGTTGCGGGAAGGCAATGCCCCACCATAACCACAGGTGGGCACTATTTTGCGCTTCTTCTGATACCTTTTAGAATTAATACAGAGTAGAGTTTCGGGTGTGAAAATTCCTTGCGACGTTCTTGGAAATGTATTGGAAATGAAGTGAACACCGGTAATCTATTTTGCCATCCTAGTTAAAGAACAAGGAGCTCTGCAAAAACCATTAACACATTAGGCAGTTGGGCATGTGCATTCAACCATTTAGAGAAGCTTAAATAAAGTTTATGGATCATTTTAAATACAAATCGAAAAGCTAAACATCCCTAACTTTGTGTGAGCTTGAGTTGCAGCAGGGCATAAATTGCAGTTTATCTAAGGCCACGAAGAAGTATTTTGCTTAAAACGAGGTTGGTGCATAGCAATGAGAAAGTATCTACGAAAATTGATAAATTAATTTTTTTATTTGCTTTACAGCCTTCCTTGAACTTTTCTGCCAAACTCATCACTTCCATGTCTACCTTTGCTCGCAGGTGCCAACCCCATCATATACTTCACAATATGCCCTTCAAACCCCCATTCTCTCATGGCTCTGAATTTTGTGTGTTCACTTGTCCGGTCCGTTAACTCTTTTGTATGTAACTGAAACAAGTAAAGACGTTTTTAGAATAAGCATCAAAAATCCGATGCATAAAGTTAAGATTAAAATTTGCTGTCAACCAGTGTTATTTAACATGACATCAATTTCAATAAAATAGACTGTGCAGGTCACACGTTTACCTAACCACAAGCGGCTAGGTAGAATTTTTGGAGCATAATCATTTGCACCCCAAACCCCAATTAAAAACTCACAAGTGAATCATTGCTCTGTATTCATTATTAAAAATGCATGAGAAGAGTAAAGAAAACACCAGCTGGTGGAAGTCAGCCTCCCGCTGCCCTTAATGCACCATCTTCACGGTAATCTACCACAGGTTTGCAGTCAGAAACAAGTTCTCTGCCAAAATATAAGTTCAATGTTTATATTATAGTATAAATTATCAACCAAATAGGAGCAAAGCTAATATTACGTCTGATGATTAAATTAATCATGATGAAAGTAGTAGAGTTCATTATTGTAGAAAAAAAACAACTTAAACTTTCACTGAAAAGTTCAAAAAGCAATTCAAAGGGAGGATTACTTTTCCCTCAGTTAGGACTGTCTCATTCAGCCTTTGGCACTAACAACTGCTCCTTTAGCGCAACATCAGCAGCAAGACTACTGATGTCAAACAGTTCAGTCGAGGTCAGACCGACTGAGAGTGCAGAGTCAGGAATATAGCGCTGACTACTAACTAGATAAGTCAGAGGAGGCTCTTATTTGCTCCTTTCTTGTTGCTCCTATTTAACGATAGAGGCCAAGCTGAAACTTTGAAAAATTACATGTCAGAACGAATAATGTTAAAATGGTAATACATGAAAGGCTGTCTTTTTGCATCGTTTTTTTTCTTGGCCTCCCTCAAATCTTTAACCCATTTCCAATGTGCACGCAATTATTTATGATGGAAAAAAACTCTACTGATCTCTAGGGATTTTTGTAAGAATCAGATATTCTTTAATTATTTTCATTATTATTTTTTATCAGTGTTTTTCCTCATCTGTGCTTCGGTGCCAACTAAGTTTGATTAGTGTGTGTGTAAACAAGTTTAATGCAGAGAGAGAGAGAGAGAGACAGAGAGAGAGAGAGAGAGAGAGAGAGAGAGAGAGAGAGAGAGAGAGAGAGAGTGAGTGCAAAGCAAAACAGGGTCAGAAAGTGATTGCAGCAGCCAGAGAGCCTGAACTGCAAACACTTAGTCAGGAAGCTGATATTTTCCCAGACCTCCTTTTTGGGGGAAGTCTGATCTGACAAACGGCGCTTCCTCCAAGGGGTCTAATAATACAACAGGCCCATTGTGTGCAGTTTCCCCCCTCATCTGATTTAGCAAGAGAGACGCCGTTTGCGTGCAATCTTTCTACTACCATTGAGGTTGGGTGGAGTTTCTCTTGCCATCAGATTGGATTGTCACACCACTTAGTAATAATGCACTATTATAGTCTGGCTCAGATGAACATGAATAGGCAGATAACAGTGCTCCCGTCAAACTGGTAGATCTGTGTGTGCTGCACTTTTTGAGTTCTATAATTTGAGCCAAAGCAACTGTGCATTTCCAGATGTAAAATATATCATTGAAAAAAACTTAACTTGTGGGAAGTATAACATCATACCAATTTTTGATATAATTTACGACAGTTTTTTAGCACTTTACCACAGTCCCTATTGCTTCTTTCTTTTTTATACTAATGACAACTATATCTGCAGTCACACCCACAATTTGGGGGAGTGACTCAAATGTTTCCATTACTTTCCTGATTTAGTTTACATGTTCGTGAATCACATTTCTTGTATATTACTGTAATGACATGTTTGCTGTTTTTGCTCACATTAAACACACACACACACACACAGGCACATATATGTTTAAGAGAAGAGTTATTCACAGCACTATGTTATTAGGCTGCTGAAATGTCAGGAAAGTGGCCATCAAAATCCCTTGAAAGAAAATCACAATGTCTATCCCTTGACCCTAAGTGCACGGATTCACCATCATTGCAGTATACTTTATATACTGTATTTGTGTGGCTTGGCCCTGGGTAGCTGCTCATGCAGTTGGGTCTTGCTCATTTAAAACAGAAATATTTTTTTTATTTTTTTTTGTATCTGTGAAAATGTGTGTGAGTCACTACATTGGTGTGCTTTCTCTGCTGGGTCCGTTTGATTTCACATGAATCGATACATGGTAGTACCCACTGATTTGGATACCACCCAAAAAAAATTCAGGTATCTATCCCTAACTATAGAATAATATCATTTATTTAATTAAATTTTGACAAATACAAACCTTCTGTTGTTATTCATCTTTCTGTCACAGAGATTGGGAAATAATCATGCAAAAACTATCTATATCCAAGGAATGTGTCATTGTGAGTGGTTTAAAAAGTTTATTACCAAGACAGCATAACATTAAAGAGAGAGCTCAAGAAGTATCCACATTTAGTCAGCCCATGTGGGCAGTTTTTTTGTCACTTTCTACACAGACAGTGTTAAGGAAGATGCCTCACTATGCTGAGTTTGCCTTTTATAATGCAGTACTAGTGTGGGAATTCCCAGAGCACTTTGGAATTGAGGCATAGCATTTAAGTATAAGCAGAGCAGCCTGTGTGCGTCATAGTTGCTTCTCCTGTGTGCTGGAAAACAGAAGTGAATCTGTGAATTACGCAGTACCATTGCATTTGTTGGATGAGGGAGAATTCAATCCTGAATACATCCATTCATTCTCTCATCCTGAAGCCGTCGCCCGCCAGCCAATCACATGGTACAAATAGTCAAACAACAGTTCACACTAATCTTCATTTACCCTCCCTTGCATGTTTTTGGAATGTTTGAAAAGAAAACAGGAATTCCTAGAGAAACGGTGAAAATAAAGTCCAAATTTACAATTAAATCTTTTTTGTTGCCACCCCTCAACAAAATGTCTTCAAAATTTTACAAGTAGGCTTTATGCAATACTAATAATTAACGAACTGATTGACTGACTCACAAACTCAAATCAAATAATCACTTTCTCAACAGTTGAGTGCTTGGCCAAGGTAATGGGCTCATGTGACCTTGTCTTCATGTTTGGTTGACCATGCGTCATTTTATCATTAGGCCTGTGCACGTGTGTGTGTTCGTGAGTGCATACATGTGTGTTACTGTGGATGAAATGTCCACTTCTTTTGTGTTGACAGCGCATTCCACTTTTCTTGAGCCCACCTGGCTACTCTGCCTTCCTTGCCCACCCATGTTGTTCTGTATGGCTTGAAAAAAGGGTATGTTGAATTTACTCAATTTTATATTGTGAAGTGGTTGCACAAAATAAAACCATTTGGATGCAGAGACTTTTTTTTTTCAATCCAGGTAATTTCATTCCGTGCAACCACTTGACGAGATCAAATTGAGTTAAGTCAGCAAAAACTTTTTGGGGGTTACTGGGTCAGCACAGAGTTGAGCTCATCCCCTTTTTTTTAATTCCATACCCATGTTAATAGTATGTAAGCTTATAACTATAAATGTACATGACTAAAAGGTAAATGACACAGATGTCAGGATCAATCCGAGAAGAGAGTAAAAAAGTGCAACGCATGTTGCGTACGCCAAAATGGGTACAAAAAGAAATTACTTGAATTTAATGTACATCAGACAAAATATAATCAATCTGTAAACCTATCTATTTCTTTTATATGAAAAGCCAACTGTGAAAGTGTATGTATATATGAGTATATAAAAATTACTTGTTTGGCAGCAGGTGATAGCAATGATACTTTCTGTGCATTATACTCTTCTGGCATGCTATAAAAATTAAATTGTGTCCTCTTTAAACTTTCCTCCGGTCGCAATTTAAAGGGCAGACAGCAGTAAAACTAGGCAGCCGTCTGCTCACTCCTTTGCTCAGTAAACCTGCCCTCCACTCTTGACCTTGTTTTGATGAACACTACAGCATGTGTGTGTGGGTGTACATGTGCTGTGCGAGTGCATAGGTGTCAGTAGGCTTTCAGCTGACCTTAGACCTTTGTGACTGACAGGCTAAATATAGCCACTTTGCCGCTCCCGCTTGGGCCTCTCTTGTTTTCCCCCCCTTCAGTTTCCTGGCTGCTTGCCCATCAATAGGACCAGCTCTCAGGCTGGGACTTCATGTGTGTTTGCATGGCGGGTGGGTTTGCGGACGTCACACAGACAGAGAGGAAGGAGAACATGTTCAAGTGTGTGTTTGTGTATTGCTTAGGGGGGTCACAGAGGAAGATACTGTCCAGACACCTCAAAGATAACAACTTCAATGGTCATGGAGCTTTGTGTTTGTGTGACTGACACTGGAAACACTATCTTCTAATTATTTAGTCAGGCTTTAACCTTTAACCCCTCTTATTTGACCTCCGACATCCTGTTCAACTAGGGAGAGGATGGATAAATTCATACATATGTGCACCCATACACCACCACACTTGAGAGCACATTACAATGACTTACATCCATATCCTGGATCCTGACTCAAACCACGTGATGATTTGACCTGACCCCTGTCTCAACAAGTTTGCCAACAATGTTTCTATTTAAGCACATTTATGCTCACACGTGTGGGAAATTTTTCCGTGCTCTACCAGACATTTTTTGACCAATTTTTAAGTTATAAAAGGCTTTAAAATGTCATGGCAAGAATAATTCAGTCTAAGATTGTAGACATGTAGTACAAACTGCTCTGAATTTAGTGTGATTCACATCACCCCAACAAACTAGAAATGTTCACATTGCGGCAATTCCACACTGCTTTAGGTTTTCTAAATACAACAGTGACATGCAGTTACATTTTAGCGTATACCTGGAGGGTAAACATTGCTGCTGGAGCTTGAATAGGTTGACTTAGTGCTCGGTTGACATATTTGTTTGGGCATTGTGTGAGTGCGTCCGTGTGTGATTGTGTGAGAGAGTGCAGATGTCAGCAAAAATCTGTGTGTATGCCAAACAGCCCCCATCCTTGAATCCAGGGTCAACTTGGATGTTCCTATTTTCCAAGTCTTTCCACACAGACTGACAGTAGTTATTTTTAACTGAGTCATCTCTCAGGCACTCAGCTTTCACACTGATGTTTATCACGCATAACGTCCCTTTGCTGCATGCAAGTACATAAACCCTTAATATGATCTGGCAAGTGAGTAAAGCTTCTATGTTGAAGACAATGTGATCTGTTGGTCAAACTGCAGTCACTGTTTCAAGCCACATTTCTCTGTTACACACACTTTCATCCCCACTCTTAAACAGTATTTTCATAAGATTAGGAGTTGAGGACATTTTTTTTTTAAAGGATTTCATTTATCTTCAATAATATACGCGTAAATATATTTTCTGTATACAGAGTCTACGCAAGCTGTCCTCAACCTCTTTTGCACCACAGTCTGGTTTCGCATCAAAACAATATTTTCGCACACCGGCATGGAAACAAATATAAACAAATTACTTAAAATACAACTCACCATTACACTGAAATTATGCTTTCTAGTTATACTTTTCCTTGGTTCTTAAATCCAGGAACAACTCTACATGTCCAAGCAGTTTTGAAGGTCTCCAAAGTGTCATTTGCCAGCGTGTCGCCACATATGACATGGAGTGGGCTTGGTGCATGAAAATCACCTGTAGTGATAAAACTGTATTTTACTGCTGATATTATCTTTCGATTACCGCTTTCTTTTTCTTAGAAGAATTTGCTGTCTCATCATTTGGGGCCCTTTCGTTTCTCTGAAAATCTCTCTAATTACATAACTTTTTCCAGCTAGTGCGTTTCCTTTTAACATATATCGTATAGAGCTGAACAGTTTTAGGCACAGTGGCATGCTGCAGCTTTGCAAAATAAAACATCTTTCAGACTTTGATAACCATTAAAATATTGTTCAGTGTCTGTGTGACAACGTACCAGATGTCCCAATGATGGATGCTTGGGAACCTCCTGCCTGTTTACAACCATTCTCTAATTTAATGATAACAGTTTAAAATGAGCCTATTTAGTTCCATAACTCTTTATTATGTCAAAAAAGCTATTCTATGTCACCTTTACAGCTGGATACTTGTCCAGTATCACTTCACACCACAAGTAACCGTGACTTTTCACCTATGGAAAGATGAACTTTGACCTTTCTAGCAATGGCCCTTGACCCTAACAGGTCCTAATGGTGCTGAGGGGACTGCCGGTGACAGGAGACAGAAGGAAACGCACATACATGTGAAGGCAGACACACAGAAGGCTGGCTCACAAGTAGTAGCGTGGCAAACGTTGCTCTGCAGACCAGCCGAGTGACGGGAGAACCAGAGGGACACGCAGCAGAGCTCAGCTTACAACAGGAAACTGCTGAGACATGCAGCTCATGTCTCTTCTCAAATTTATGGACCAGGCAGACACATAAGCTAACACACTCGGTGTGTGTTATTGATTTAATTACTTTTGAGGCCTATTGGACAAGGGTTTAGCATTTTTATGTTGAACAAAGTAGCAGTAACACATCATAAGTCAACGTTATTTTTTTTATATGAGCTTGAATCATTCACTTACGTCATTGCTATCATCTGATTGAACGTGGGAATGATCAAAACAGAGCAATACCCACACAACAACTACAACTCTGCACTACATGTTGTACATCACAGAAAAAACTGTGGAGAATGCACAACTGTTGGGAATATGGTAACATAGCCATGATAAAATTGATTCGAATCAGTTTTGGGGGTTTGTTCTACTTCCAAAATATCATGTCTGAATAATGAGCATATAAACAGCATACCTACTGTAATTAAGTTTTTGTGAAGGTTAAACTGGACACAAAGTAATTTGTTTTGGCCAGTGGGAGTATACCTCTCCTAAAAATAATGAGCCTCATAGTTTACCCTTTACTAAACCTCCCCAGTAGGCCACAGATGGCCTTTCAATTACCGAGCTAATACATACAGAATTGCAATGCCTGGCATTATCAATGAAGGCGAGAGCATTCTTAGCTGCTTATTAGCAAGCAGACGAATTTTACATGCGTACACACGGACTCTGAATCATATGCAGGGGAACACATAAGCACATTTGCATGCACAAACATGGACGTTATTTTGCTTATGTGCCAAGTAAGCAATCTTTGTGGAGGTCACCACTTCACACCGCTGCACTGCGAAATCATCATTTTTCTTTTTCACAATGCTAAGTGAGCAACACATGGTTTTGTCACTTACATATGCGCTTGAAAAGCTTATGTCCATCAGCTAAAAAGCATGTGCTTCTTAAAATGTCAAAATCATTCCATTAAATATGCAAGCTTAAATTTCTTTGTATGTGTCCAAAATTGTTTGACAACAGTACAGCACTTTAATTATTTCTTACAACTTTCCGTAGGCCCTGTAGCCTTATAGTCATTTAACATTCTCATACACAGATCCTCAAGTGACAAAATTTGACCAGAATTCAATCCTAAATATATAGAGAATATAATACAATTAAACTATCTTACACAGTCATAGCCAAACTATGAAAGAAAGTGTGACTTATGTATAGGCTGAAAAACATTATAGCAAAAGTTGATTTGTAACTGTATAAGTACCCTTTACTCATTCTCATTTTGCAAATAACATTTGTATGTGCATGTAAAATATTTATAAACTATGAGCTAATACACAGAGAAACAAATCATGGGAGATATCTCGACAGCATTTGTTTGACAGCGAATGTTTCTTTTTGATGGTCTTTGGTGAAATGTTTGTCTAATTTTGTCTAGTTTGATACAGCTTCCTACTTTGACATGATCTGAGGAGAAAGTTGTGAAAAGCTGTATGTGTGTAAGTTCCACTGTTTCTGAATATATAATTCTCTATTGATATGCTAAAAAGACATTTGGGATTGGGATTTTAAAGGAAGTTATCCACAAGGGAGTTGTGGGCTAGTAGAGGGTAGCTGCATAATCAGCTCCGCCATCAGTTAACTGATGTTCTGCATAATAGCGATGGGATTTCTGGGTCAGTGTGTGTGTTGTCATATGGGCGTGTGTGTGCGTGTGCGTGTGTGCCAAGCGTAGCAATGTGAGCTTGTGCTTGTATTTGGATGGTTTTGTGCATGTCTGGATGTGTATGCATGTCTGCAGTTTGTGTCTTTTTGTGAGTGTGAGTGTGCCTGTCCACACATGTGCACATGTGTATGTCAGGGGCATTGACCTCTTTCCCCACAGGAAAAGACAGCCAACATCTCATTAGAGAAGAGAGATTGAGAGCGAGATGGATAGACAGGAAATAGAGGGAAAAAATTAAGATGGTGAAAATAAAAAGACAGGGTGCCCAGAGGCAGGCATAGAATGTATTTCAAGGTCGAAGGTCACCCATCCATTACCAGAATGAGCAGGAAGGACTCTGGCAAAAGACGTCTTGAAGTTTTCCAAACGCACACACACATGCACACCTCAAAAGGGTTTCAGTCAGAAACCAGACTTGACTGTTTTTAATTGACTAAGAGGCACTCTATGGGAGTTCAATGTTGAGGAAGACTGGAGTTGCGGGTTAGCCATGTTTAAGTGCAACAGTATGCTTGTGTGGTTCAATGTAGAAAATGTCTGTGAATTCTTGTGACAATGACTTTCTGCTTTAGTCTTGATCTGACTTGCTTCTTCAGTTCAACTAATTTAGATTAAACCATTTTTTCAATTTGTTTTTTTTCTTCTCTCAGTGACTTTGGAGAGGAGAAGGGGGAGGTGTAAAAACTTAAACTCAAATGACATATGTTTTAGTTTTTACTCATATCACACTCGCACAATTTACTGATCATTAAACACTTCAATAAAGGAAAAAGGTTTTAGGGTGAGAGAGGTACAGGGGTGTAGTCATGGAGGGGTGCTGCAAAAACAATAATGAAGAATTGCACCAAAGACCAAAGTGGCCACAAGAAAGGTCTTGAACCTCAACCACTTCTACCATCTCATGATCACACAGCGATGTGGTTTATCTTCAAGGAGGTTTTCGTTCAATTATCCAAATTCCTCTCGGAGGCCTGTTGGAGGACATAAACTGATATATGACAAAAAGATCTACAGTAGTTTTCTTTCAACTTTGAGGTTTTTTTTAGCCTTAGAGTGGAGTCTTGGGACCTGAAAGGTTTGGCCGTCAAGTTTGATCTAAAATCTTTTGGAAAATATGTAATAATTATTGTCTTAAACAAATACAGTTCTGGGTGGTGATTAGTCAAAGTGGTTTGTCATCAGCCAACCTACTGTTTGTATTTTGCTCTTTTTGAAGGTGTGTTGACAGTTTTATAGTTTCAAGATGTCAGTGATTATAAGCCACTGAGGAAAACTATAATCACAGCTGAGCTGAAAGTTAACTTATTGCATGTAGTTGCCTAAGTTGAGTATTTATGTTATTTTGTTTTACGATTTGACTATTAACAAGAATCGCAAGTAATCGTGCTATTCATTCATTCATTGTACTTTTAACAGTCTCCAAGACCAAATTGCGTTCAACTTTTATCCACTGTATTGTATGTGGGGGGGTAGAGACAACTAAAAAAAATCTCTAATATGTTCTATGCAGCTCCACACGTATAAACCCTGATAATCTAATTAATATTGTTTGTGGGATATTAATTAAAGATCAAAATACACCAGTTTCCATGAGGCAAAGATCCGGCAACAACCAATCACTGCTCAGAAAACAGTTAAGGTTGAGGTTTGAGGGTTGAAGGAGAAATAAACGGTTACGGGTATAGGTGTGAGTGTGATTGATAAAGAGGGAAGCAAATTCAGGGGGGAGCGTAATAGATCACTGGAGCGAGAAAGTCAGACAGAGTGAGAAGCAGAAGCTGGAAAAGGGGGCAAGAGAGTTAAAGAAACCACAACAGAAGCCCACAGCTTATTAAGTCCTCATTTCTTTATTGCGGCAGGGGTAGTGGTTTTTGGGCCTCCACTTCCCACAGCACAGCCCCTTCCTTATGATCTCAGATACACACTTTGACACAGATAACCATGTGGTTATATTTGTGTATGCACCGTGAGCTAAAGACTTTATGAATGTGACCACTTCAGTAAGCTCCCATTACGAGGTTGAAAGGTTCTAACTGGCCTTAGGTACAGCTGAGGGCAAGGGTTGGGGGTCAAGCACTTTGTCATGAAGGGGCTCAGGAATGCATTATGTGCATGGCGCCAGCCTCCTTTCTGTTGGTCACCCACTCACAATTCTGCTTGAATCTAACCCTGATTGCTTTGGCGTTGTGACGTCTTTCTATTCATACCAATAAAAAAATCTTGCGTTTGCTGCCCACTTGAATATCATATTGCAGTGTCTCTTGGCCCCGTCAGAGCGGCCCCATTTGTTGTAGATGAGTTTCGGATAGTTGCCAAGCCACCATATGGATCAATCATGGACCATCCCAGCGGGTTGAGTGTGACACAGTGGCTTTCTTATGAATGTTTCATTCGGGTTTACATAAGAGTGGCTCAGCTCTTTTGCAGCATATGCTGAATGTATAAGGAGACATATTTCTTTCTCAAATTGCTTCTTACTTTAAATTGGAACTTGATTTTTGTATTATTTTCATAAAACCACACCAATACCTTTTCTCTCATAGGGTTTGGATCTTTCATCTAATTATTCGTAACATTTCTAGTTGTCTGATTTCTCCTAAAGTTCTTGCCTTAAGTCAAGGGAATTATGAAATGATAGTGAAACTCACAACAGTTTTCTTCCCGTATTGATATCTACTGATATTTAACATTGACATACATTAAACTATAGATCAAAATTCAACACTGATATGTTTCATTTTTACCTATTTTCCATTTACTTTAAAACCAATAAGCCCCTAACCAAGTTACAGCAGTTTGTAAATTTTGAATAGTGTCAAATCCAAGACTCTGGGTTAGGTAAACCTTAACTCTATTTAAAAGCTTGTTAAAGTAAAAATAATAAATGGGTACTATAGTCCATGAATGCACTGAGTGAATGTGTCACATATGGCTCATGGCTGCATCAGGAGCGATTAGGTGACTGGATCTTAGACCGAATTATTTTTATGACCTAATTCTAGACATTCATCACAATTAAAAAAAAATCACTGCTGTTCCCATCACTTATCTGGTTTTGGACACTATTGATTGGTTGAGAAAAGCTGAGCTGTAGAATTCATTTGTGAGCCAAAACGAACACCAGATAAAGTCATGTTTCTGTCAAGTCAATTCAATTCATCCCAAATAGGATAATTGTACGTTCGCCCCCAATTCAGAATTTGTCAAGACAAGTTCTCTAGGTCTCATCCTTGTATTTAGTCTTTTTAAACACGCATTGGAAATCATTTTTAATGCAGCAGGAGGCAGCTTGTTGCAGGTGTGCCGATGATATTTCTTCAGTCACTTTTGCCTCTAGGCAGCAGGAGACCGTGTGTGTGTGTGTGTGTGTGTGTGTGTGTGTGTGTGTTGTCTGCAAACTCAACGCTGATGATAACCCAATAGAAATAGTGCCTCTTCTTGTTTTCCCTTACAAAACATGGAAAAATTATTGTTTTAGTAACTCTGACATTATCCTCTCCACAGAACAGCACCGCTGCTTTGGAAGATATCTGACAACTGTTACAGATCATTCCACTCATTCCCAAACGGAGACTGCAAGGACACACTATAGCATTTGGGACAGGTTCATCATACTAATGGCTGTTACCGTGTCCAACACCAGCATTGTGGCAATGAATGTGATTTTATTATACTGTACAATTTTAAAACATGAAACTCAAAAAGTACCACATTTTCCAGACTATAAACCACAACTTTTTTCCACACACTTTGAACCTCATTGCTTAAACAGTGATGCAGAGAATTTATGTATTTTTACGGGCTATTGAGCTTCATGCCACTAACCTCTCAACCTCTCTTGGTAGTAGAGGTTTGTAAAAATGAGTGGGGTGCCCTGTTTTGCATAAGGGTTGATCTCACATCAGGGAGCGGCAACAGCATACAGTGTGACCATGCCTTCTTGTGTCACTTCACAAGAAAAAAAATCGGTCGACTATCCCCGATGTTTAAAAACAGTGTCTGACGGGAGAGCCTTGTGAAATGGCCCTGTCCTGAGACTTTGGAAAATAATTACCGGCGTCTGGGGAACACACTTTTATACCAATTACGGTATATGGCATGCATGTTTTAACCACTTGCGGCCCATCATGATGAGTCCAATGCGCCCTATACAGTTTATGTTCAAATTGTTTTTCTTTTTTAAATTTCCTGGGTGCGGCTTATATTAAGTTGTGTGCAATAGCCCAGAAATTGCGGTAATCAAAAAAATTAATATATTGCCACAAAACTGGTGACAGCAATGTAGTGACATTTGTTGTATACTCACTTTAATTATTGCATAGTTTTTACTGAGGTGTATTTCTTCCTATAATTTATTTATTCTTCTTATATTCTACTTATTCTTATTTCTTCCATTTCCCTGCTTTGTTCTGTTATGCAGGCTCAAGTGATTTTACCTGATTTGATATGAATAAAGTCCTTAAACTATTGTATCCTGTCTCGTCTTTAAAAGCGTCTCGAAACACGGTGTCCGGAAGTTCCCTGCCAGGGGGGATTTTTAACAATATAGGTTTTTAAGTATGCAGAAGGTATGATGTACTTATTTTCTGCAAAGCTCCATTTGAAGAGGATATGATTTGTGACTTTGCACTGGACAGTTTAAAAAGGCCAGGTGGCTCTTTTACTGTCGGTTCTCTGATTTATGACGGAGACACTGTAGGCAAGCCTGCTCGGGTCACGTGACAAGACTAATTTAGTCTTGACATACAGAAATATATGAATTTAATTTTATATTATTACCTTAAAAGGTTGACTTTAAATGTGATGATGTTGGAATTTTTGTTCTTAAAACATACGACACTCCATAATTCAGGATGTATATTTCTTTTCAGCCTGAAAATTATAGCCTTCAGTTAATCTGTCAAACTCATTTAGAGATTTCAGGGCAAGTTAGAACTGACTTAAGAGTGAATGCACAGTAATGGAGTGATACTGTACTTCAAAGTGATAAAATTATGTCAGACGCCACACATCTACAACAACAACAACAACAAAGAGTATTGCAATACTAATTACCGCAATTTCTGGACTATAAGACGGACCTGAACATAAACCGCATCAGCTAAAATTAGGCAGAAATATTGTGTAAGCCATACTGGACTATAAGACACATGCATTTTAATGTTTTCTCTCCATATATAAGAGAACATGCACAAATCATACAATATCATGACATATCCATAGATAAACCACACTATAAGGTGCAGGGTCACTACTACACTACAAAAGGTTTAACTTTTGTAAAAGTAGTGGCTTATAGTCCGAAAAATACAGTAAATTGTTCTTATTTCTTTTCTACTTGTTGTCGATACTATTTTCATAGTAATAAAAGTATTTATCAATTATCAAAGGAACAAGCACAAAAGGAGTGTAATTAACGCAACAAAGTTCCTTATTGTTCATTGTTGATTCGTTTTCCTCTCCACCATGAGGATGGTGCTGGTTCCAGCCCGGTAAGTGACTGTAGAGACTTTGCATGGGCACACAGTGAGGCTGAACCCCAGAGTTGGGTCAGTGCACTTAGTCTTGCAAAAAGCACCACATAATTGTCTCTTCTCAACAAGGAACTATAATGCACACACGATTTTGGGTGTCAGGAGAATTGAGAGGAGACTGCTGAGAGAAAACCTTGCCGCAACTCCATCTAGACTCTATCCATACGTGATAACCTTGCATGAGGCCATAGTGACCATGCACAGTGCACACAGGTGTTTTCAAATTAAATACTCAATATCTGAATGGAGACCAATAGTGCATTATGTCCCCATAAGGTTATTTGGTATCCAAACCGTAAGCGGTCCAACCCACTTGATGAAAAACCTGCCAAGACCAGACCACACCAGACTTTGCCACAGTTAGCCATTTCACTAATGAAAACCACAGAGTCTAGTTCTTGATTTCACATTGGCTGTTTCTTCTTTTCCAAGGAAAAAAATAGGTCATTTGGTCTCTGACACTTCATCTGGTTCACAAAGAATCATGACTTAACTTTTACAATACAAACAATACTCAATCGATAACACTCCCTGTCATTTTTTGAGATATAAAATTTAAAATCAAATCAATCCTCCCCATATTTGGGACTGTTATCATTTTACTCATGGGTAGTCATTTTGGATCTTCCTGAATTTTTCTCAACTTTTTCTGTACGTTTGTGTATGCATTTCCCAAATGGGTGGTTGTATACGACATATGATTATGGTTACAGGGCTGTCTGTAGTCATTTGAGTTATACTTACAGTATATGCTGAATATGCATCTGTCTTTATGTAGATGTTACACTGATCCTTAAAACATTTTCTGTCTGCCCGGCAGTGTAGTATGTAGGTCACCAATATATTCCCAATGAATTCCAGTCCTCTGGAGGACTCTGCAGATATGAGGAACTTAATTTAGGCCCTATTATCAGTGTATATGTGTATGAGAAGGACGGTCCTAGACTATTATCAGATAAAAGTCTCAAAGGCATGTATTGCAGGTTCACGTCACATGGATATACACTTTTGCTTGTGCAGTGTCATGAGCCTGTTTGTTAGTGTCTGGAAGTAAAAGATTACTTATTTCCAACATCATGTGTTTTATGACATGTCTGTGTGTGTGCGCGTGCGTGCGTGTGTGTGTACACATTCATGTTGGGCGTCATCTGACAGGCATTTTACCAATGACCTGCGTCAGTAGACCTTAACCCTTAAATTTAATGACTGTCGGCTGTGAAAGCCTGTCCACGTTGCTGTAAGCAAGGCTGCTAATAAGCCTCAAGCATCACTCCAAGAAAATGATGTCATATATATCGGCCCACCAGTAGTCGTTTGCTCAGGTGTTGCAAAATACAAGAAGCATATACAACATTCATGAGAGAGCTGTGGTAATGACAAATGTGAAATACCACCTGTCATAATTTGCAGAAGAGGCAGTCATTTTTTTTTTTTTTTTAACACTCACCCGCTAGAATTCAGCTTTAACATTGGAAATGCATGATTTAAAATTTATTTAGGTACCATTCAGACAAAAATGAAGGTAATGATACATACAGCCCAAATGGCCACAGTGTTTTTTTCAGGAGCAGTTAACATAGACTGCAAGTAATAATTAGACACCTTTCCATCACAAATGTATATCTATCTTTTTACAGGGAACACTGAAGTCATAATCGTCTTGAAATTGTTATTATAAAATAATATGTAATATACCAAATCTGAGCCACTGTATTTTGTAGCCAATTAGACCTCATAGATAATTGAAGCAACTCCTTGCTCCTGGAATTTTGTGTTGCTCTGTGTAGTTTACTTTTGATACTATGCAATTTGTTTTTATAATGTGGGAGGAAACTCACGGAGTTGGCCACCATGGAACTTGAAATAAACATGTTCGATCATTTTAGTTTGTGTAATATTTTGGATTAGAGTCAATCTGGCCCTTCATGACAAAGCCATTATATATTTACATGTCCGCAACCTACTCCTAAATTGTAGTGACTATGTTGTCGGGAAAAGTCAGTTTGAGACTTTTAACATAATGTCAAATCTTTTTTTTTTTTTAACTTGTAAAATACATGTGTGCTTGGCTACCCTTTCTGTGTCAAGGACAAAGATAATGAGGTTTATTTTACGCATATGAAATTATCTGACCTGTGTCATTGGCCTGATACAAATGTGGCTTTCTGAATAGACCCTGATTTAGCACCATTTGCTTGAACATTAGATGTAATCCGTTCATTTCATCATCTCTATATTTACAGACGACCTACTGTCTGTAAATCACAGGGGACAATACTGCATGCAGCCAATCTGTCAAAGCCATTTGAAGTTTTGCTAGTGCTCAGGCCCCAAAAAAATATTCAAGCCAAAAGGAGTTGAATGGGAATGAGAATGTCTACCTTTGAAAAGCTTCATACTTTGACCAAATCATATGCTGTCACTGTAAGCTTTAGAAGGCCTGCACTTTTCATCAAAGCTCTTGATGGCTACCTTTCACAGTACTGCCGAATACACCCTCAAACGCGGCCCTCCCTCCTTTCCTGCCTTCCACTCCCAAATCCTTTTCTTCTTCCCTCCAATGTTGACTAGCCCCTCAACCCCGCCTCTTCCCCCCCTCCCAAAATCCTTCCATACGCCTTGTACTTAATCCCCCAATCGCCAGACCCCACCCACTTCACTCTTCATCATCCCCCAACATACACACACACCCTTTATGAATGTGCGACTTCAGCACTGTCAAGTTAGATGAAACAAGATGAATTCAAATTAATCACAGTCATAACCTGCAATGGTAACAATCCACTGCTATTCTTCCCATGTGTCAGCGGGTTGATGTTACTGGGCTTTTTTTTCCAAGATATATTTGCATATTTGTTTCGCTTTTGTTTCTTTTGATGAATTATTTACAGCAGAGTGAAATGACAGTGGAGATCACTGATGATTGCTGTCATGGGTGGTTGGTAGCCCTTTGGAATGATTCCCTCTTTTTTTCTGATTTTCAATCAATTTTTTCTCCTTCCTCTCTTGTGTTCCCTTGCGACAGCAGTCAAGAAGCAGATGAAAACATTTTAGCATCACAGGTGGAACCTTTTCACCGTTTGTGGGAATGGAGCTTCCTTTGTTGTTGTAATGACTGCAGAGCGCGGAAAGGAAAGAGAAGAGGAGGGAAAGAGTACTGATCAAATGGCAAAATACTGTAAAGCCAAATATGCTGGTAAAAACGCCTACCACATGCACAGGAAGAGGGAAAAAAAACATTGATTTGATGTACAGTATTACTGAATGTTTAATATTAGTAATAAATATTAGCACTTCATTTTTAGGTGCTAATATGACTTCAAACAAAGCAGTTTGTCATATTTGATTCAAGATTCATTGCATGCATATTGAGTTTTCAAAAATTTAAGACTTGGACCGTCATGGTATTTACAGAAAATGAACAAAGCAATGTTGACAGATGTGTAATCACAGTCCACAATGATGCAATGTTGACTCTGAAGTCTTACAAATTATAGTTAATGTGTGCACCATGGCCACACACACACACACACACACACACACACACGCACGCACGCACAAACACACATATGCACGGACGCACAAACACACACACACACACACACACACACACACACGCACACACACACACGCACACACACACACACACACACACACGCTGAGACGCACTGTCCCTGCATTGCCCTATCCAGGAATAACAATACATAATTCATGTCCTGAAGTCTCGTCTGCAGACAAAAGTCAGGGTTGCATCAATTATTTATTGAAAACAGCTCACATGATGAATCCTTGAACAAACAGAGCATCTAGTGAGAGCTGTACCTATTTCTTGTTTTCCTATTTGTGTTTTGGCATGGATTTAAGTGGGCTCATTAGCAGAAATGAGGATGTAGGGAGACAAATGTCAAGGGAACATGTGAGTGAGGAGAGATGTACAAAACCAATTGGAGGTGTGAAAAAAATAAGGCCAAAGGATAAATTAATGATTTGTATGTAGGTAAGAATTAATGAGAGGCCTAGGCACCACCAGCTAAATAATTAAATGATCCAGAATGCCAACACATTGACATACCTAAAGTTTTGTACCACTACCACTACACATGTAAATAAATAAAATAAGTAAAATAAAACTAGCATAAAATAAGCTAATTCCACCTGGTTAGCCTGTCCAAATATATTTTCACAATTTGAATCAGTACTGCATCTCTTAACCGTACACCACTCAAAATCATGTCACCAATTATCTTTGTCATCTTCTATGAACTGAGGAGCAGCCTGCTGACTAACAACAAACGAAACTGAGATGCATCACTATAGTTCTTGTTTTGCTTTTCTTAACAACTCTACTTTTATTCGCAACTTTTGCTTTGATGGAGGTTGGCACTGTGCAGAATGATATTTTAGCAATAAAGAATTACAATATAGAAAAGAAATTCCGAACATCATGCAATGCGGCCATAATGAAACCATAAAATTACAATTAAACAAGTTTACGTACTTCCAGCTACAAGTACATTCCAATATTTTGTCAGTACGTTCGAGCGTATTTGCGAGTATGTTCGAATGTATTACATTCAACATTCAAAATGTTTGAAAGGATGTGTGAACGTACTCGCAAGTACATTCAAACAAAATATTTTTACTCATTGGTAGCTCCACGCTTCTGTACACGTGCACGATTCAAATTGTTTTGGGAAATCGTGGACATGCTTTCCTCTTGGCTAAAGAGGAAAAAGACCATTTGGGCTGTTATAAACATAAGTATCTGTGTATCTATGTTTGCCAATGCAATGTCTTTTTTGCAGATATCCCTGATGATTTCAGCAAGACATTTCAAAGCCACATTCCACACCTGTTACAGTGAAGCCAGCAGTCCAGGCCTGTTTATCACTGAAAATGTGTGTCACAATGCAAATTAGGACGGCGGAGACCCCAAACTAGAGCAACTGAAGTTGTACATCTAGCAACAATTCTACCTACACAGTTTCAACAATTAGGGTCATCTATTCCCAAAAATATATTGACTGTTTTTCCAAACGAAAGGTTATGTTATGTGGTAAACTTGCCCCAGTCTGAGCTAATTCAAATAATAACAAAAACGTTAAAAATAGTTATTCAGTTTTATTATGACATATCTTGTCTTTGTGGTGTATTCAATTGAACATAGGTTAAAAAAGATTAGCAAATGGTTGTATTTTGTTTCACATGTGCTTTACTCAAAAAAACCTGTCAATTACCGATTTGTCCTTTCATCCAGGAGGGCATTTGTGAGGGTTGTGATTGTTCATGTTGGTTGACAAGACTGTGGCTTAACCATTTCTCAATTATGCGTTGATGAGGCTTGCTTTGTGCACTGAGGCCACAGTGGAACAGAAAATGGTCTTCCCAAAACGGTTTCCACACTTTGATGTGTACATTTGTCCAGAATGTCTTGGCTTGTTATGAAGCATTAAGATTTTCCTTCACAAAAATGTACACAAACCCCTGAGAGATTATTCCATGCCAATGTCTCACCTCTATGAACCTTTACGTTGGTTTCTACAGTCAGGCCCTAATGCTTGATGCAATTAAATTTTAGTATTTTGCTTAGTGATATAGTAAGATGAAAGATTTGCTTGCAGCTGCTTAGCCATAACTATGAAGGTCCTGGCGCAGTTTTCATGGTGGTGTCAATGCCAGAGGAGGTTTGGAACGCTGTATCTCTTGAGTCAGCAGAGTGTTGGCGACTTGCGCACCATGTGTTCTGCATTCAAGGACCCGGCGGCTCTGTGACTATGTGGTCTACCGCTTTGTAGCTGAGTTACTGTTTTTCCCAAACATCTATTAATAATACCACTTACAGCTGACCGTAGAAAATCTAGCACGATAAAATGTAATGCACCAACTTTCAATCATGCTTAATTTTTAATGTATTTGAATAGTTTAGTTCTATGCACACATAGCAACTGGAATAAATGAGACACCTATATTTGAAGATATAGAGTGCTCTCCCAAAACCTTTGACCCTGTATGTTCAGTAGGAGAGTTTATCCATTGCTGAATTATACATTAAGTGTGTAAGAAGAGCCTTTAAATTGTGCACTGGTCTTGTGGTTTTTAAGAGAAACCATCCACTGTCACGGTAAAATTAGTTGTAGGAAGGGGGACAATTTATCAAGAATTGAAAGAACTAATCTCATCATAATTTATTCCAGAATACCAGGATTTTCCATTTTCTCGGCACCCCTTCGCCATCCAGCAGTTATCCCAGACGTGAAGTATATTATATTCTGAGATTTTCTATTCTTTTTTACTTTTAATGGTGAATGGTCACATATTCATTTTGGTTAAACAAATTTAAAGAATCTAATTCAGTAATGCAAAGATTGAATCATGAATGTGCTCTGATATAAAGAATAAAATAATCATAGTCTGGTGGATGTTGGAGGAACATCAAACTCAGAGTTGGAGCTTTACAGACTGAGCCCAGAAGGGTAGGAGGGCATTATATATTTGGGACTACAGCACAATTTACTTCTTGTGTTTACTGGAAGATGATCATGGCACTGATACTAAAAAAGTAAGGACGTAATAGCTTGTCTAATCCTCAAATTTACATCTCGGCTCAGTGACATTTCCTAGCTTTCGGGGCTCAAAGGAGCAACAATACAATTCATATTAATGCCTCATATTAAAACACAAGTAAAAGAAATGACATAAATCACAGTATGTGCTATGTGAAGAAAATCGGACACGATTGAAAACAATCGGAGCACCTTTTTTGTTAGTCCAGACTTGAAAAACATATGCAGTTAGTTTAGACCGATATTTCCATTCTGTAGGCTGGGTGGTTCTTTATTGACTTCTTTGACGTGAAAGGGAACAATAGGAAATCCTTCCTATCTCCTCTACCTAATTCTCCTAACATCAAAGCAATATCTCACACCCGTTTACTTTTCTACAGAGGGAATTGGGTTTATTTGGCTGATAAAATGCTCTGCCAACTAATTTTCCCATAGAGCAAAGATCACATTTATATTTTTGTCTCGTTTATTATCTGCTGACTGAAAATGTCCTTTTGACAAACCACTGCCTCGTTAATGTGCATTCATAGCATTCATTCCTAAGCATACCTGACTTTGTGGCTCCTGCAGAACAGACCATCAAAATTCAACATTCTGTTTTATGCTTCAATAAAATCATCATAGAATGGAATAATATTTTCTTGAACCACTATTCACCAGTGGACCCCATTATAATGCTTAGAAAAGCAATTAATAAAAATGCAGTATACATATTTAAGATGCTTAAGATGCTCATTTATCCTCTTATAAAGGTTGTGTGTATGTGCTTGAGACGCTACCTTTTATCTTGGCTGTAATAGTTTGGCCGCATACCTGCATCAAAGAGGTCATTGAGGCCATGTCTTATGGCGAACAGAAGCTAATCTCGGAACTAAAATAAGAGTACTGTACAAGGAAAAGTATGTCACTTTGTGTAAGGTGTGACCTTTTATGTGATAAGATCCACCCATCTGTCCATTTCTTAACCTTTTAACTCTGAATAGTGTTACATTCAGTTGTCTTATTTTTTATTAATTCACTGTTTCCTCTATTACAGGTTTCCTTTTCTGCAATTCACATTGTGAGAAGACCACCTCACAGGGATTTTCCCCTTCACCAGGTAAACACAAAGGGAGAAAAGAAGCACATTATCCACACAGACAACACACCCCCAATGCACACGCACACTACACACGTTTTATACTATGAAATGCTGCAATGCTGACCACCAGCACAGCGGGAAACTGACGTGTGCACACATGCACGCACAGGATCCCACATACACACAAGCATTATCTTTATGAGGTGTTATACACCAGTGACCACCAACACGGGGTCTCACTGTTCTCTAATCCACACTGGGGCTGAATAGGCTGCTCCATGCAATAGAGGGATTACACTGACGGATTAATGGGTGTTTTAATTTGAGTCATTGTAAATGCCTTGATAATGAGAGAAGGTGTAGGCAGTCATAGCGCTGCTTCTATACAATACCATTAAATATACTACGTACAAATGTCCATTTCATCCCATGTAGTTACTGTAATCTTACAACAAGAAAAATTCAAAAGCTAATGTCTTTTTACAGTTTTTAATTTGACCAACAGAACAAAAAATCAACTTCAAATGGAAAAGTTTAGCAAGTTTTGTTTCAAAGTTTGTCGGGTGGGGAGAATCTGATCTAAAATGAGGCTAATTATCCTGCCATGTGAACCAGGTTTTAACCAGTACTGTTAATGCTATAGTATTTTCCTTTAAGTCGTATCTTGAAAGTACATCTGCCATCTGATATTCAGAAGCTTTCTATTATGAAATGAGAATAGTCATGGATGACAGAAATTGGTGCCATGGGGCTTTCTCAACTTGAGTCAATAACATATGGCTAGGTGGCGATATTACACAACTGTATCGATATGTACTGGCCACTGGCCTTCATGTTGAATTGAAAAACACAAAATAAATAGTACAGATCATGACACAATGTTTAAAACATAATTCACTTATTATTTTGGTGGCTATTCGTAGCTACCAGCCTTTGAATACACGCTTATTAAAATGCAAAACAATGTGTGTAGCAAAAGGACACTTTTTAGTCGGTTGGCCCATTTTCATGTGGGGCTGCATTCAAATAAAGCTACACAAATTGCAAGATCCAAATGGGATGCGCTACAAAATGGGCCAATTGGAACATCCTGATTGAAATGGTGCCTTTTACAAATAAAATGACAACCCTCATATTATGAAACACACACACAGACTCATGCATACATTTGAGTAGCAAGAGGGAAATTGGGACTAAATTGGCCCATCCTGACAGATTCCCATTAATTGTGCTTGTGGTACTGTCAGAACATGGCAGGGTGACAGACAGATGGGCGATGGCTGACATGTTTGGAGGAAGAGTTTCAAATTGAAATGCTCTTCTTGTGTGAATACAGACACCTGGGGTAATCAGGTGGCACTGTTTATGCAGTTTGAGTGGCACACACTTCTGTATTTACCCACAATCCCCTCTGTCCTCTTGTTTCCGGGATTCCTCCCCTTGCTATCAGGTGCCAGGTACACTGTCAAGTTTGTTGACTAATTAAGAACAATCATGGTCAGGAAAAGATGCTGCAGCTGTATTTTTTCAGTGGTTCTATGTGATTGAGCTGCAGGCATAACCCAAAGCTATTTAAATGCATTGTGGTAACACCCGAATGTCCTCAGAATTACATTTGCTAAATGTTTTTCAGTTCAAGACCTTTTACCTTTTACCGCATGGGCTGTGATTTAGTATCTCTTTTTACTCAGTTGGTAACTGCTTTCCGTCTGTCTCCCCATACAAAAATCTGGCATGGAATCGAGACAGGGGAGCACCTGCTGATTTTTCTGACACACTCTTCTATTCTGAAATCAAAAACAACTGAAGGAAAATACGGCTATTACCACAGTCCCCCCCCCCCTCCCCCCCCCATCCCACTCCTTTCCATTTTTGCTCAAGCTTTATAAGATTTAAAACTCACATCAGAAATACGTAGGGAAGCCAGTCAGACAAGAAAGCAGGGACATGTTTGGGTTGAAAGGGAATATCTTTGGTAAAATGATAATCCTCCTCCTCCTCCTACTACTACTGCTATTAGCGGTATGACAAAGTCTTCTCTCTTTGTTGTGGTCAAATAGTAGTCTGTGGTTTTTGACTGTGACGAACTTCGTGCGACCTAAAATACAACCAAGGTGCAACCAAAAATGGGTCAAAATGGTGCAACCAGCCATTCAAGGGGCCAAATTCGATATGATACGAATGTTAATGCAAAATAGGTGGGCATATTGGGGCAGAGTTGAATGTGAGCTCGATAGATGAATGAAAAGAGTCAGAATAAGGACAAAGAGTAGATTCAAGCACACGCTACAACCCTGACTCCCAAAAATGGAAAAGAAAAAAAGGTTACACACAGCTTTGACAACATTCAAAGCCTCTTTATTGACTTTTTAAAAGTCACAAGGATATTTAGATTTTTGTAATCTGTGAAAAGTTGATTTTCTGTAAACCAGGTTAATTATAGAAGCCTTAGTAAAGTAATTTTATGACTATCAGTATAAAAGAAATGTCATTAGTTCAGATGTTGAAAAACATTAATTGCCATGCTTTCTTGTTGCTACAAGGCCATGAGTGCTGCAAATGTGGTTTAAAAAGGACAAATAACCTCATCAAGCTATTGAATATTGAAAAATGGGAACTATTGCCTCAGAAAACATTTTGGGAGAAAGCTTTTTTAAATTTCCATTCCCCTTCCTCCACTCTCTTTAAACAGGAAGACACAGTTGAAGATGTGCACACAAATAAATATAGCAAGTCCTCAAAAAGCAAGCCTGTCAAGTTATAAATTTAGATATGACTTGACCATTCAGCCATTCAATATACCTAAGCTGAGCACATAGATATAAGATGTTAAATCAAGCATTCAACAAATGTATCAACAGCATACCTTTGATGCAATGAACACACTCAAGTAGGGACTTTGCAACACAGGATGCCACACCTACTAAAACAACTCCAAACTATGTAAGAGTAGGCTATTGGCTTTTCATGTCTGAATTAAATTTTGAGCACATGTGACTCTCACATCTATAAATGACATGAGTTCATCACTTATCCAAACATGTTTTATAGCTCAGTAGAAGGAGCTAAACAAGGCTGTGCTGTGTTCATCTCTCACCTGTGCAAATGTCAGCGATAAACATGCGGGATCGCGTTAGTTTCATGTGGTTAGCCACTTCCTTGGTTCAGGCAGGTCCGCTTAGGAGAAATAAGCCATTTCCTGTATGCTGAAGAAACCATATGCATAACTGTAAGGCACTGTAATGTTTGCCAGATGGTATTTTAGCTTAATCTTTAATTATTTCATTTCATTTTACGCGACTTACTAAGACTTACTTTTATATTTAGTGTGTTGTTTGAACCTTCCAGGTCTCACTGTTGTCCAGGAGAGCATTGAAGTCCCCTAGAAAAGAAGAGAACATAAAAAAAGAAAAGAAAATCACTGACAGTGAATAAAGTTTCGTCCTAAATTGTCCTCAGTCTTTGCACATGTTTTCAGCACCCATCATCAAACACAATGAATTTAATGTTTTTGGAAAAAACTCAAGAAAACGACTACAGATCTGGGTGCTAAATTAATAGCAATGACGGCACTCTGTTCGCCTCATAAATTTGTAAATGTCCCTCTGATATCAGTGCCACACCAGACATGAAACTCAACGTATGTCAATGACAGTATGATATAAATAAAATGTACTTATCTAAGTGGTTGGTGCCCGCCTGTTTTCATATAGAGGCACATGATATCAGATGCAAATTAACAATTGACAGCTACGGTTCCTCCTTACACATAGATACGGATCATCCAAGGAAATCTTTAATTAATGAACATCAGCCTGCGCTCACTTTGTCACATCATTTTGTCACTTTTAATGAATCTAGTCTAATAGTTTATTTTGTCAGCTGACAGCTCCTGATCTCAGCCACAGTGTTCCATTATAAATACCAGATAACACAAGTAACTCTCAAATAAGAAGAATTTATTAGAGTTAAAAGTCTAAATGTATGTTTTGCCACACTATAAAATGTTTCATTAATTAGAACCAAATGATCAAATATTCACTATATCTGAATATTTAAAAAAGTATCAACGTTTAAAGTAATTAAGTTCATAGCTCATGAATGCAGCATTGTATTAATGTGTAAAAAAATTTTTCAGAGATTCAACCCACCACTCATGTCACTATTTCTTGTTTTGTCTCCCCTGCCCTTCACCTTCTCCCCCATGTTGCTGCTTTGTGTCACTGAATTGCAAATTGTTATCGTTGACCATTTAGTTCATTGTGAACCCACAAAAGTGGAAGAGATTTGTTCGGTCTGTACGACTACAAGAGTGCTGTCATATGTCAATTAGCATGCATTTAAATAATTTCTCAAGTAATTATAGTTGAATGAAGTGACAGCCACCCAATTAATTTGCACTAATGGCTCAGTGGGAACTGTCAGTCAGTCCTAATGTCGATTTTCCCCTCATATTGCTGCTTTTTTTTCCATGGCGTTTGGTTCATGCACATACTCGGTGGCCATATATATAATATTTTTCTGATAATCAAATGTTTCTGCAATGCAATAATCTTTAATACTGGATCAGAACGCTTATCAATTAAGAAAAACAAGAGGAAGTCATGATGAGATTTGGCAATTGCTGCGAAAAACATGGTAGGAGTGATACAACTGTTTGTGCATTGTTTTTCCTGCACATAAGAGTTGACAGGTTTGCCCTTTCCTCACTGGCCTTTCTTGAGAACTTCCATCTGCTAGTTGTTTTCTGCATTTCCTCCAGTCTTGTTTTCGTTCTTATCCATCATCCTACTCCCCCCCCACTCGCCACAGTAAGACACAACATGAACTCTTCACCGGAGTTGGGATTTTTTTTTAATTTTTTTTATTGCCAGTGTTACTGTTAAGTGTTAACAATTTGTATTTATTGCGTGGGTACCTGATGCAGTTGGAGGCCATGCATAGACAACACAGACACAAATATAGTTTCCCACTTTTTACCTGAATTACCATGTGTAACCCATGTGTTTTGGTGCTCACCAACTTGTCTTTAAGCTCCTTGAGCTTGTGTAATATCTTCATCTCAAACTACATCGAGAGGAGGTCGATATGCAACTGTATGTCCATAAAAAGCCGGATTTTACAACAGATAATAGACAGGAGTCTACTAGTCTCAAACAAAATGGAAGTTGACCAGTGTTCTTGAACAATTGTGTTTTCACTGTAAAGAAAACTGCTGCAGCCGCTTTATATGTCTTTATTCATAGACATTAATAGGAATCATTGTGTATAAGTTACAGCAAGTGGCAGTCCAGAAGGGCATATGGTCAAGACAGGACCATTGTTATCCATGTATAGCTATTCAGTCTCGGTCTGTGTTGATACATATGCTCCAACTTCTTGTTCTTTGTATTTATGACTTGTTTCTCTTATCCGTTCCCTACCGTTATCTCTCGTCTTCCTTCTCCAGCTGATTGCATGAATAATTTACAGCATGCAAATCTTAAGCAGCCGCTTGGGCCTTGTATTATTCTTTTTTTTCTGTCTTAATGCTTAGTGCTTTCAGGTGAGGTTGAGAGAATTTTTCTTAACCTCGTCACCTTAGCCTTCCATTCTGTCGTCTTCTTTTTGTACTTGAGGTGGACGTATCTCACGCTCTCTCACCCTAATTAGAAATCCCTGACATCAATGTGTTTCTTTGTACTAGCTGAATTGTATGTTGTTGTTTTTTTTATGATGATGGGCTTTAAAATTACATGTCTGCAGTCAATGATGGATTGCTGAAATTTTAAGTTTTGCATTGGCTTCAAATGCTGACTAGTAGGACATTTTGGTGTAAATGCAGATAGGTGACTGATTTTCACTTAACACTAAATGCTTTAAGAAGGGACACTTTATGGCAATTTACTGTTCTTTCTTGGCTCTCTCAATCATACTTCTAGTTTAAACTCTACGCATGCACACCTCTAAAAGTAATTTTTCTATGAAAGGAAAAAAAAAGGAAAATCTGCCAGGATAATAAATACAGGGGAGAAAAAGAATGAATGGGACTGAATAGCCAATTCCTTTTCAGCTGTTTGAGTCCAAAATTAGTATTAATCTTACTTCAAAGGTTTACAGGAATGTCAAAGCACTTTTTTAATTGTGATAAGGAATATGCTTTCACGCTTAAATTCGTCTCTCCTGTTCGCCTTAATAGAGCCCATAAATATTGAGAAAGCCTTGCTTTTTATTGGAAATTAAAATGGAAATTGCTCACATTTTTCATTGTCATTCATTTGTACAATGACAGGTGTAAGCCATTCCCGAATCCCTTCTGAATTAAAAATAAGATTCAAGCTTGAATGAGTCACATTATTCTTGACATGGAACATTCTTGTGGCATCACAAAAACAATGTTTTGAGGTAGACAATTATGCTCTCGTACAAAATAATGCAAGCGAGAACATGGATCTTGCAGTAAATACAGAGCAAATAAGCCTGACAGTATTCTGTTTATTTCTGTTTTAGACAGACTTAACTTGCATTAGAATAATTCTGTCATTTCAATTATGAAAGAGATGAGCATAAGTTTTGTATCGTTTTTCATGTAATCTCCTACTGTCACATACTGGATTTTTGGATCTTGCCTGACCCCATGTAGTCTCACTGCTATTATAGCATAGGTTCTGCTTTTTGTCCATGAGTATCTATATCAATTTCTGACGGATTTCTGTGTGTCAGGTGTTTACGTCCAACAGCAGAAAGTTTTTGTCAATGACGACTGTCATCTGCAAACACGGCCCGATGAAGCGGAAGACAGAAAGGGAGGACAACAAGGCTATAGACTGAGCAAAGTGAAAATCTAGATGTTGGTAGATACCGCCCACGTTTTTTGGTTTCTGTGTCACAGACCGAAACCTTCGCCTGCGTGAGACAGTGGGGTCATTGGGTTCTTCCACTCCTTAAAGTAATGGACGTACTGACGTAGAAGAGTAGGGAGGGGGGAGACATACACGCTGTTGACAGGAATTTATGAGCTGAAGAGTGTCAGACTGCAAACACAACAACTTCTCCCTGCCTCTGCCTGTCTCTTCATACAGAGCCAGACAGATACAGTCCTGACACAAAGAATGAACTGCTGCTGCTGGTGGTTGGGCTTGGTGGGGGGTGTTGTCAACAGAATGAGGCAATAAAATAAGTACAAATCCAAACAGCTGAACAATCCTAATCACTGTTGAATGATAACAAAACAATACAACAAAATTATTTTACCTTTAGTGTAGTAATAATCAAATATTGATGGAAACATAACCCCCTTGACAAAGAACAAGCAAAATGGGAATTATTGTACTAATATGACACATAAGTAGGAAGTCATATGTTTTGTGTTTTTCTTGTCCCTGTGTCGCAAGCCAGAATTCAAATAACCTATTAAAGCCTTGTGTGATATAATTTTTTTGAGGCCGGTACCTATTCTGCTATTTGGCAAAAAAAAAAAAAAATGAGATAATTAACCAATCAATTGGCTGATGAATAATAATAAAATAATTGAATCAATGAAACAACGTATTTTTTGGTCTCTTGATGCACCTTGCCATGCAAGGCCCACTGAGCAATTCAGGTTCAGCGCTTTGGCCAAGGACACTTAATCAATAGCACATAATCTGTGCGTGACCCAAGATAAATGTTCTATGTAAATTTAATGTCTTAAACAAATTAGGTCATTCGTGAACCGAGTTTCCAGTGTACATAAAATATTTTCATCCTTAAATGTATGCAGTGCTACTTTGTTTTCCGTCAGGTGTGCTTGACTGTGCCAGCCGTTAAGCAAACAGAGGAAATGTGCAATAAATGAGTTTAGACTTAAAGAGAGGTAACGCTTGACCTCAACCGCTGACACCAGAGCTATAACTGACACTCAACTGCACCTGATACAGAAACACTAAAACACAGCAAATAACAACTAGGTCAGACTATAACAGGATAGCAAAAGTAGAACAACTGTGCTCTGCATGATGTATTTAGATAGAAATAACAGGCTGAGTGGGCATAAAAGGAATCCAAACTATCACAGATATTGTTTGAAGACACCTTTTCAATAGCTAAAAATACTTGTACCTGGGTCGAGCATAATTCAGTGTCTGTTTTCAAGAAACTGTCATAATCGCCTCCAAACATTCGCTTTCCCTTGATGAAAGATAATAATTGTTCGCGGACAAAACAGGCTTGACGAGTGCATCATTTGTGTGTGCTCCTCAAAATAAACCCAAAGTAGCTAAGTTCACACTTTATTTAATGTGGAAAAAAAAAAAACCTTCTTTCAAGTTTGTAATTATTGGGACGTTTAAATGAGCCATAAATCATTTACAACTGATTGTGCTTACACAATATGGCAAAATCCCTGTATATCAGTTATTCCCAACCAGTGTGCCACATTAATGTGCCGTGAGAGGTCATCAGGTGTGTCTCAGGAAATGATCCAATATCACATATTGGGATCAAAAATGTTTTTACTCAAGGTTGGAAAATACTGGTCTAGAGTAGTGTTAGCAGTTGCCTGACTTGGGTTAAGGCAGTGTTTTAGTGACAGTATGAATGTGACAGTGAATTGCTTCTGGTGGCTAAAGAAAGCTATTTTAAACTGGAAAAGGGAAATGTTTCTGGAGGTTGGTGGATTGACACGGCTTTGTCAACGCGCCACACTTTGTTTTCAAAAGTATGGTTACGAGGCTTACGAGTGTTTTGGACAATGTATATTGTCGATAAAGTGTGTTTCGTGCAATATAATGGAACAAAATAATGACATTTCCATTAATTTCAGTGGAGAGCAATGACTATTGAGGTGTGAGCGTCACGGAAGGAATTAAACTCACTGTACCAAAGGGCTCAGCTTGCGAATATGACAATACCAGATCCATAAAAACAGGTGAGCTGTAACCGCTTGTTTGGTGTTTTCATCTAGTTCAGCGGTAGCGGAGCCTATTTTTTCATAATTTTGGAACCACATTTTATCTTGCCTAATTTCAATTTGGCAGAATTATTATTAAAACACTCTTCTCTGTGGTGTCTTGATTTTACAGTATTTTTGTCAGTTTATAGGGTCTTTAAATAAACATGCAAGGTTTTTCATTCCAACTGTGAACTATTGTTTTGTGTGGCTTCAAAAAGGCAAAAGACATTTAGCAGGCTGATGCAACATAGTGATATTTGAGCCTCATTCATGCACAATAAAACACTTCTGCCTGACCACCTATGGCGCTGTATTCATGTGTAGAAAATCAATGAGTATTTTTGAGTACTGTACATGGAAGGGGTTTTGTGTGTGTGTGTGTGTGTGTGTGCGCGCGCGCGTGCGCGTGTGTGTGCGTGTGTGTGCGCGTGTGTGTGTGTGTCTGCTGATGTTTTTGTAAAATTGAGGCTTCCTCTGTTGTTCACTCCTACAGCGCAGCCTGAAGGCAATTTTCATCACTACCTTTGTGTTGCAAGTGTATATCCGGCCAGTTCCTTCCACGGAATGTTACAATGGCTCTGAGTCTTTATATGGAAATCATGCTCGGCAGACTGATCACATAATCAGCCATCATTTTTGCTAGGAGGTTTCATAGTTAATTGATGATGTCATTGCCATCATTTATTATCTATTGTGTGATAGCTATGAAGTTAATTTTTGGTCGAGCTCTATTGTGAACGCATCAAATTCCTGCAAAAACCTGACATTGTTCATATCGAGTAATTAACCAAACCATGAGCACACATTGGACCAGTATTCATTTTTAAGATGATCTCTTACTCTTCAAAGTCAAACATGTAGCTCAGAAGGTTGCAATGGAAGCCAAAATGATTTATACTATTCTTAATACTAAACTCTAGACAACAGTGCCTTCATTTTCATGCCTCTTGTTGTCCTTGTGCTAGAAATGTTGTCATTCGCCAATAAAAGCATAATGCAGTTTTATACATGCAACATTTGCAAGAGAATTGCAGTGCTCCATATTGCCTGTGATGGTAATCAGAAAAGCACAATGCTATGAGAAAAACAGAGCGTCAGTCGAATATCATGTGAGATTGTCCTGAATATTATCTGATAGAGATGTTGGAAATTGACACAGTACTATATGGAAACTGAATGCCACACTGCATGTCCATCTGGGTAGCAATAGGATGCAGACATATGAAACAGCAGGAATAAATTATTGTTAAATTATAGCCACAGCACCGCTTGCATGTGAGAGCATAAGCAAATAGGACAAGCATATGGTGTGGAATAAGTGAAGAGTGTGTGTTATATGTATAGTTAAATTGTTTATGAGGGCATGCATGTGTGTGTATTCCTTGTCAGGGAATGTCATATATATTTTCTTCCTCTCAGTCTCATTGTGTCATGTTATCTCCCCCCAATCAAGCCTCCATTACGATTTCACATTTCATTTTCATGTCTCTGCTGCCTCAGCCTATTTTGTGTAATATTTGTTTTTCCTCTATCTCTCCTCTCCTCTTTTTTATCCAGTTGATTTTCCTCGACTCATACATTAGTGTTGTCCAATTCTATCTCAGATTTTTAAATGACATATTTTGATTTCGTAACATATACAGGTTTTTCAGTGAATACACAGTATTTATCACTGATTGTCATAGTGTATCCCAGAAATAACAAGTTTATACAGATGTGTGTATGTAGATATAGCTATATAGATGTGTAGATAGTATATGACATGACATATATTATCCATCCATCCATCCATTATGGGAACAGTTTACCCTCACGAGGGTAACGGCGTGAAATATATTAATAATTTTATATTACACTCTTTTTTCTGCTGTTTTACAGTTTGCTTTTTTACGCTTTTAATATTAACAGTGAAAGCCAAGATAACCCTAGTATGAAACCCTGGTTTGAAACCATCACCCTAGTTTGAAAACCTAACCCTAGCTTTAATCCCTACTTTGATACCCTAACCCTAGTATGAAGTAATCATTTCTACATCCAACATTTACCCCCTCATCTTTCGTTTTTCCTTTCGATGAACTCTGAATAAGAAGGCAGAGTCACACATGCTAAAAACGTCCGTACTATAATTTCAGAAATCACAATACGTTATTACTCTTGGCGTGTTTTCAGAGCATTAAGCAGCCCGATAATAGCCTTGCTTTGTGGTCATTTAAGTAGGTTTGTTTTTAGTTCAGATGGTATCTTACTTTATTTTCCTCTACTTTTCAGCGCATAAACTCTGCTGCAACACCACTGATCGGAATCTTGTAAATGGGGCTTGTAGTTCCAGCTGTTGGCTAGAGAAAGACATGTACACAAAGTTCCACTTTCATAGCCCCCCAAAAAACAAATTCTGTACATTTTCACCACATCGTTGTTAAAATACATGTCTAATCCCATCAAATATTTGAATATGCTTCTCGCTCAGCCACTTGTACTATGCACAGAATGCTTAATAAAGTACTTATCTACCATTTTTATGAGGTATTAATAGCAATAGAGTAAAAGCTTTTTTTTGTAATGAGTCAATTCTGGAGCTGTCATGAAACAGGATTTATTTTGATTATTCTCACATGTGCATACGGCTTACTCATCTCCCCTCACCTATCTTTTCTGACATCACATTTCCCTCACTCATTTTTCTCTCACATCTCTGTCGAGGCCTTTTGCTTTTACAATAAATAGTTCAGAGGCACAACTCCAAAGTAAAGGCCATGTTGACCCACACAAACGCACACACAAGTATGCGCACACAACACACATTGACACATAACGGTAAGCACACATGGGGAGCTCCGGTGTGTGTTGCAGCTACAGAGACTGCAGGGGGTTCTGAGAGCAAAAGTAATGAGCTCATCAGTTGAGCCTAGAGGTGATGCATGGAGCACACATACACACACATTTTCTTGCTATTCCATACACAAACACACAGGCAATTACTACAATGGTCATTATGATTCCCTCTCTCTGTAGCGGACCTCAGAGTTTCTCACTGTGAGGACTCCTGAAGATATTGTTTCCCTGCTTCATTTTTTGCATTTCTGCTCAAATGCAAAGGAGTATCACCAATGTGTTGGTGTCAACGTGTGTGTGTGTGCGTGTGCGTGTGCACGTGTATGTACGTGTGCGTTGATATTTGACTAAATGCACCCTCATAAACAATGATGAGCTGTATGCAGTGCTGGAGTGTTTTTAATTAGAATTTTTGTTTATTTATTCATCCGGGTTTTCTGTAGTCTGACCATGTTGATGCTTCAATTCCTTCATAGAGTATATATCTTTTTATCCTCCATTTAAACGTCAACTTGAATTAACTTTGTGAGTGCTTTAAATTAAACCATTCCAGTTACAGAGGTTATGAATGCACAGGCTGAGTAATTGGCTTGCTCTTAATGTGCTAACTCAAAATCGGATGATTTAAATGCTCTAATGCAACTGAAGCTGAAATAGTCACAAATATTACATGGTTCTTATTCATAGTAGCTAGGGAATTACAGTAATTTGGCAATAGAAAGTAGTTTATTTTGTGAAGTGGGAAAATAATTTGTCATTTGTTTGTAAAACCTAAAACTTTAATCACTCAGTCTTTTTTTAATTACTGAGCATTCCTTGCAGTTTGTCAACATGCACTTTATACATTTGAGTCAAAATATAATTTAAACTGAAATAAAACGATTAAGAGCTCTATAAGGAGAACCAATACTTCTGCTCAGCCATCTACGTGGATACAAGTGATCATCTCCAAGTGTCATGGCACTGAAAACTGTAATGCTGGACAAATGTACTCAGAAGTCTCCACAGTGGTTCCTGATAAGGCTGCAAGTCTACCAACTTCACTTCTTTTCTCTGATTTACAGTGCGTAATCTATTTATTTCACCACCATCGTCCTATTACAAAAGCATAACTGTTCCTTTGATAATAACTGACAATTTCATCTTTAAATTATAAGGTGCAGTAAGACTAAGTTTCTCTTTTCTTATTCTTGCTACCAAGTTTTCTTCAGCTTCAATCTAACCTTCAATTGCCAGGTGGGTTTATTGTAATGATAGGCTGCCATATGTTTTCACGTCTACAGCTTATTAGATGGAATATTACTTCTGAAGCAATAAATGGGAGGCAGTGCTTGTGTGTACTTTACTCTTTGTCTTTATTTTTTTTCATTACACTCAGGACGTATTAACAAGCTTATTTTTTTTATCCTCACAGGCGCGAGTTTAATTACATTTGGAGAAACATCACCATCAGCTATGGAGGGGAATATGTAATGAGGGCTTTTTTGATTAAAACTAAAGTTTCTGTTTTGACTCGAGGTTTTTTTTATTTTTTTATTAGTTAATATCTGGTTTCTTACTGGAGGTTGCAATGCATTTTTCAATAACCTCATATTCATATAGAAGGTTAAGCTCTCCAAATCCAGGATGGTGAATATTTAGCAAGCAAAATGTCATGCAGAAATATGGCATTACCCATTTGATATTGAAGCAGTCATTATGCAAGTTATCAACATCGAACAATTCTCTCATATTGGAACCTCTGGATAGCCGAACATGTGACTGAATATGTTTTTAGTGCATTTTAACTCCTGCTTATATTGACACAGTACACAATTTCTTTGAGTAGCCATAAAATCAGACTATATACATAAAAAACCAAAACTTCAGCTCTATAATCACACTATTGGGTTTGTTGTCATGGCTTTGGTCATATCTCCCTGAAAGAAATAGGTTCAAGAACTGCGTGAAACCACCTGTACCAGACAGAATGAAACATGTGAAACTGAAATCTGTGATCAGAAAGTTATTTACTGAGATTCCCTGCATGTGCGATCCATTTGGACATCTCTTTCTGTAGATGTGAGTGGAAAACATTGTTTGATGTCCTGGTAAATGTCCTCCAAAGATTATTTTCTTTTATTCAGGACTATATTTATTATTCAACAGGAACTTGAGGACCCTTAATATATTGTTTATACAGTATATTAGAAGTCCTATACACTCTATATCCTGTTGAATATCAAATATATAATATATTTATAAAATATATGTTTTTGTGCATGGACTAAACTACAAATTTGCATTTTGGTATGAATATCTCACCACAGAGAGTTGCTTCTATGGTACTTTAAACCTAAATATACTTTCAAGTGTACTTGAATATGAAATGAAATTACCCTTACACTGAAATCACATTATTTTAAATTGGTTGCTTGTCCCTCATTGAAATTGGGTGTCTGAATAAATATATCAGCTCCTTCTCTTTTTTTTAATCAAGCATGTGTTAACTGATTTTTTTTTTCCTTTATGCAAACTGTATGGGGCTGTACGTAGATTGGAGTGAGAAAATGTTTTCACCTTTTGTGATTGCATTTTTTTCCCCAATGTGCAAACCTAAACCATCATCACAAATACAGCAGTAGCTTCACAGTCTTGTGACTAATGTCCTAGACAGATTACTGCAATGTTAATGGTTATCCGGAACATTGCAGCCGTAGCATTCCGGCTGCTCCCAAAACACCATAAATGATCCCTTTCTTACTCCCGCAATGTGAACCCGCTCCAAAACCACACATAATTGTGTGAGCTGGCACCCTCACCAACAGTCATTGACAGAACCACATGATGTCCATGTGGTGAGAAGAAAGATTAAGGTGTGTATAATGTCACACAATATACTTAAAGCAACCATTTATGGAACATGTAAATAGCTAAACAGCTGGTCCTTTGCATTTTTAATGGTATCATTAAATTAGGGGCATTGCATTAAAAGGTAATGCCTTGTCTGTAAATTTAGAAATACAAGGTTAAATCTCACCTGACTGGATACTCAGATGGAATGAAGCCAATAAACAGTGTATTAAGACTTAAATCTGCAAATGTGTGAATAAATCATTTTTGGTATTATGCTAACTACTCTGATTAACTGGGCACATTCGCTCACCACTCTCTTTTAATCCTTCACATGGACTCTACCACCTCTTGTATCAGCCACTTTTGCATTCTAGAACTCAAATTGGGGGCTTGAGGGTCAGGGCAGCTCCCTATTTAGAGTGTGAACTGAAGCTTAGGAAACAAAACTGGATCTACACAACAAATCAAAATCAAATAGTCTTTAATGACAAAAAGTCCAACAGGCGAGGTTAAGATAAACTCTCAGGAATACAAAAACGAATATAACACATGATGCTACCAGTAATGCAAGTGATTCCATGTTTTCAAGTGACTTAACAAAACTGCAGTCAGGCCTCACAATTGCTTTGTTCATCTTGTGTGAAACAGCTCCTCCTGCTGGCTCATTGATAAAGAAATTATTCATTGTTCGCTCATATTCCTCTGCCTCAACATTAATGCATCTGTGGTATATATTTTTTTGGCTTGGTCTCATGTTTTAGTTATAATAGTGCAGGATTAAAGCTCTACTTACTATTATTGCATTGTAGGAGTGATAATGAACTGATCAAAATACATCAGCAAGGAGTTTTCAGGCACAAAACCGTTATAAAGCATCCCTCCAGGCCAAGTTCAACATGATGATTATTCTATCAACTTTGCGGTTCAGAACAAAACATCATACTAGCACAGTCAACACAAACTAATATGTTAGGTTTCTATGGTCTTAAAACAGAATGATATGGGATTTCTCAAGACATCCAAGAAACATACTACATTCTTAATTTCAGGGGATTTGTCCATATAATGTAGTGGCGTAAATATGGCTCGTCTGCCTGTATAAATCTTCTACATACCACAGCTTGCACGCAGACGTATAAAGACCGATTTGTGACATGAAATTCTCCCGTTTTATGTGCACCAACAATTGTGCCTCACCATGACTCATAGTGACCTATGAGGGGATTAAACTCTAAAGAGATGTCTGTGCTGTCAACCTGTCTTCGGGCCCTAATATTCTCGTGTGTGTGCGTGCACACATACACACAAATAGTAATTACCTTGACGCGTAATGCGGGTTTCAGAACAGGTCTTTTATTGAGGCTGATTGTCTTTAATAATTATATTTCATCTCATTTTCAAATTTATGGAGCCTTGTTGATTTGTTATGGTATCTGGCAATGGAAAAAAATATGTATATTTCACTCTTAAAGAATAATTCTGGCGTTTTGTGTTAAGCAGACTCATATTTTACATGAATGATCACTGAGCAAATTGTGTTGTAATTCTCTACGACTAACACCCAATAACTCCTTCACATGTGATATTGATGCCACCTACAGGTGCATTTGCAGACACGGTGAAAGAGACTTGCATGAATGTCAAGTGCAATTATTTTGTCTTAAACACACACACGTGCACACACACATACACACATTTCTCATTCCTTCCTTCAGGCTGCAGAGGTAGGATGAACCTTCTGGTGTGTAACTTTGTGTGTTAGCTCTAACAGCACCTCTGGGGTAATAGAGAGGTTGTTGTTGCGTGTGTCTGTGTGTGTGATATATGAGGGAATGTATTTACATGCTTGTGTGCACGTGTGTGTGTGCGCATGCATGCGTTTTCACGCATCTCTTGGGGTAGCCCAGCCGAAGCCAGCTGTAAATCACAGCTGTATCCCATGTGTAACTTCAAAGTGGCAACATGCATGGTTCAGGCTATTTATGACACCGTTACAGGAAGGACATGTGTGTTTACACCGGCCTTTATATCACAGGGACATGTGCTGAGATACTGCTCACCTTCCTTTGCTTCATCCCTGCTGCTTTTGCAGCATACCATATCAACAGGTTTTGAGTATAAGAGATGACCCAGGAGTGGAAAAAGTCTTCCTACGTGTGCCCTTCACAACCAAATTATGTCGGCAAGTATGAGCCAGTCCATCTTTTGATACGTCCCAATTTTTTATCTATTTTGTTCACTACATAAGTAAGTTTTGTGGATTTCACACACTCCCTTCAAGCATTAACTCCCTCTTTCCCTCCACGCAGGTGTCTTTCCTGTCTTCGTCTGTTTGACGGAGTTAGTAGCACCACAGCAGGATGTGAAATAGTGCTGGAGGCAGGTAAAGCGGCAGATGGGGGGAACGGGTGCAAAAGTGCAGCACAGAATTCAACCTGACAAGCAGAGATGGTAGTTTGTGACACTGCAAAACAAAACACCAGGGAGTCAAACTGGCATTTTTGATGGCCTGAGACTAGATTTTCTTCTTCCCGCATTTGTATGTGTACTGCTTTGCACCTCACAACAATTCTCAATGTGTGTCATTCCACGTCTGAGGAAGTTTTGCAGGACATGAGTGCTAGCCAATGCATTGTCCTCGGTGGTGATGAAAACAATGTGACTGATTTTGTAGGTATGTGTGTGTTTGTACCAGGGTGCCAGGCACAAGCAGCTGGGAAGGCCTCCCTCTCTTCTCCTGTCATCAATAAATGATCATAGGCCATGTGGAGGGAGGGAACCATCAACCAGCAAGACCCGGAAAACAACTACTGATACATCTAAGAAAGAGCGATATCGTGAGAAAAAAGTAAAGACAGAGCAGAAGAGGGAATCTAAAATAACATGAGCGTAGAAATTGGTTGATAAAATAAAGACAATATGGGGCATATATAGAACGACATGTTGCTCAGTCATCACAAAACTAACAGAAAATGCAGTATTTATTGGCCCCACAATAGCTTTGGGCCTGAATACAAATTTACAATGCCTAAAATGTAAAGAATTTTTGTTTTTTGATTACTGATATAATGATATTTCTAACATCTTTTACATAGTCACAGCACGATGTTTAATGATTGATTTATTTATATGTATGGAACCAATGGGTTATATTCAAAGGGTTTTGTCTGTCTTCACACACATAGTATGCATGCACACATGTACGGGAATGATGAATAGTTCATTCCTCTGCCTCAAGACTGGTCAATACAAAGACAGCCATCTATCCGCTGGGTAAGAGCGGCATATAATTGAATCCTCTGTGGCTACTTAACCTGTCATTGCTGCTGTGCACCATGTGGGAGGAATAGTTTCACCTTGTATTCACATATGGGTTCCTGTCACAGAGAGTCTGACTTGTAAAATGTCTGATCCAGTAGTTCACCCAGAGGAGCATGAGAGGCTCAAGTCTTACAAAGGATGTTCAGGGCAATTCAGTTCTCTGAATAAGATTTTTGAAATAATTTAACGTAACCTTACAGATTCCACACAAGCTGGCCTCCAGGTTAGGTTTTTAATTGATTGTGTTATAAGACGATTGGCATTGGTAAAACGACGCCCTTAAAAATTCTGGTTTAAAAACAACCTCATTGGGGTTAAAAAATTGACTGCTTTGTACAAAACAACCCATTGTACACACAATCCAATAAAATGTTTTTTTAACCCAAAGTTTGGGCAAATTAACCCAACTTCCCATGTCGGTCCAATTTTTAACTCAGCAGTTTTAACAGGAACAATCGAATACAAAACCTTTCAGTAAAAGGTAAAACATACGCACTTCATAGATTAAAGCTGTGATTATCTTATCTCACCATCTTATGCATTTCCCAGTGCCTTGTCATCCATCACATTGAAGCATGTTTTATTACATTTCTTCAATTTTTTGTAGCTCTAATTCCATCATGCCTTGCAGCTCTCTCAAAAACATACTTTACCTAATAATAATAATAATAGTAATAATAATAATAATCTCCATCTCTTATGAATCCCCCATGAAATCTGCTCTCAGATCTGCCTTCCATTTAATATTTTCTTCCCAATTTAGGCCTTAACTGTCTGACTCTATCTGAGAGCCTCACCCACTCGTTCCTTACTTTCTGCCTGAACAATTGCAATGGACTCTTGTTCAGGCTTCCTGGCAGTTCACTTGACAGACTGCAATGTGCAGAACTCAGTTGCCAGGGTTCGCAGTCTGACCAAACCTTGGCAGCAGCAATATACACACACGCATGCACACACACTAAACACGCGCACACACACACACACACACACAAACACTGGCTTCCAGTCAAATTCTGGTTGATCTATAAGCTAATGCTCCTTGCCAACAAAGCTCAACAACTGCTATATGATTTGTAGATAACAATCATTCAAGATAGGTCAAATTGCTGGATGCATCTTCCACTTTCATTAGATTTTGAGGAATGCTTAATGGTGCACGCACAGTCTCTTTCCATTTTTTTTATATGCCATGTTAAATGGAATTATGATCTAAGACTTTGTGGCTGCATATTGTGTCGTAACATTAGTTACACATCAGTGAGTTGCATTTTGATGTGTCTAAAGCGTAGCACTTAACAGTAAGGCAGACTGTTGGATAGTGAGCGAAATGAGAACAAATGTGAGGCAGTGGGTTTGGGGCAAAGATGGTGAAAATGGCAAAGAAAGAAAACAATGCACTCTGGTGCCAAGACTGCATATCACCGCCTCACCCTACCGCTCTCTCTTTCTCTTGTCTTGCTATCTTCCTTCCTCTTGGTCTCCCTTGAAGCATCTCACTAAGCACCTCAGCTACCGCCAAGGGAATTGAGGATGCGTGTGGAATAGCAGAAGAAGGGAAAATGAGAGAATGACATGAAGAGAAAGGAAAAGTAGGTTGAATAATGCAGTAATGTACGTAGTTGCGCTTGTCTCATCTTTGTGTGGCTGCTTCTGAAACATCCACCCATCCACCCATCCACCCATCCACCCATCCATCCATCCATCCATCCATCCATCCATCCATCCATCCATCCATCCATCCATCCATCCATCCATCCATCCATCCATCCGATAAGAAAAGATCCATAACTTGATGAATTTAGTGAGCAATAAAATGAGAGCTAACCCTGACCTTAACACCTTCCATTGTGAGCTCCAAGGCACTCTCTGAGGTATAGTTTTACCTGACCTTATTAGTGTTCCTCAGGATAAATAAACACATACATACACAAAGTAAATCCTACAGAGACACAACAAGTGCAAGCTGTTATAGTAACAAAGAAAAAAAATCGATGTCATATTGTCATTTATTCAAACGCCTTGTGGATGTGTTGTTTGGTTTTCACACACTTTTATCCTGTAGACAGAATTCACACTTTGATTTAAAAACAATCATAGTGTTATAAAGATAATGACCAGATTTGCTATTGCATGAGTTGGACTTGTAGTCATATCAACTGGTGACGATGAATCAAGTTTTGTAGCCATAATATTCAGGCGGACAAGATGGAAGTCAATAGTGTTTGTGTTACTGAAAAAAAGAAATCTTCTGCAGCTCTCATTAGATGGCACAGATGTATCTAATACTATACAGTTGTGTGTGTAATGCATAATGTACATTTAAATAGAGTAATAAAGTTACTTCATCAAAGCCCAAAATGACGGAGAGCAGTATAAATACACTATTTCACCCCTGTTTAACACTGCAGGTACCGTCTAACCTCATGAGGTTTAACATTTGCCTCCTGTGAACTCATTAGTGTGCAAACAAAGGTCTATTTGTTGTGTGTGAATTCGCCCTGTGCCCCGCTGAGTGATGGGTGAAATGTATTTGTTGGAGGAAGATAATGGGTGTGGATCTTTTTCTATCTGATGTTTTGAGTGTGCATATGAGGTTGTGTGTGTGCGTCTTATCTAGTGCTTTTAACCATACAGAGAGCATGACCCTCCACAGGACCGCTCCTCTATCTCTGTTCAATAGAGGGTATGAGGTCTTGGCCCGAGAGAGATAATTGGGAGGTATAACACAGAAATGGAAATAAATGCCAATCAGTCAATCAATCAATCAATCAATCAATCAATCAATCAATCAATCAATCAATCAATCAATCAATCAATCAATCAATCAATCAATCAATCAATCAATCAATCAATCAATGGCAATCATAGTTTACACATATAGCCATTAAACAAAGCTTGGCAACTAATACAATCCAATTCAGACATACTTTGAACCATGCAAGAATAAAAAGTTAAAACACTTGTGGCATTCTTGCCTCAGTCACACAATCGCTTGATGAAATGTGACGATGATGATGATGATTATTATTGCATTGAGAAAAAGCAAAAACCAACAGCGAGTCAGGCAGAAGCAGAGGTGACCGTACTAAACTTAAGTGACATAACTACAGTACATATGAGATTTAAGCAACTGCCCAAAGAGAGGGGAGGTTAAAGGTCACTTGGCAGGGAAAATAATTGCTCCAGAAATGGACAGCCACACCTGGCAACATGTATCCACGTGGAAGAGCGAGACAGACAGACAGACAGACAGACATAAACTAGGCAGTTTGTCAGTCCAGAGAGGCCAGTGCAGCACTGACCAGGCATGATAGGATGTTGACAACACATTGCTCACAATGGTGTACAATGTGTAAGATGTGTTGTAGGATAGAAACTACAGTGAATAGGACTTATGGCCAGTCATTCAAAAGGACCTGCACATTAACTGTAAGCTTCTAATGGACCAAAAGGCATAACTGCATTTCTTATATTCTGCAAAATTCATGGATGGTTGAATAAAAATTTTACATGTAAAATTTTTGAAAAATGTGTTAAAAATGTCACAGATGACTTCCAAAATCTACAAATTCAAAACACTCCCATGGCTGAGCTTCCTCAGGTACACTATTTTTTTGTATGATTCATTCTTGCATACGGATTTGTGTCATGTGTTTGTAGCAACCCCACCCCTACCAATAGGCCTTACTTACGTGCCTGGGCATTTGCTGCTAGCCCACTCTTGATGTACAATCAGTTAGAAAAAGTATATGTGTTAGCAAAGTGTATGTGTGCTGCTGGTCCCACAGGACAGGGCTGAGACCAAATTACCTGTCACTGGTTGACATCACCTACCCCCAAGCACCACACACAAAGGACAACTGAGAGGCTACTGTGAACTATCAGCTCAACAAACTCTTTCTCTCTCTTCTTTGAGATTTAGCAGGTACTGCAATGTCTCCCTCTGGTGCTAGTTACTATGGATTCCTGCTCACATGCAGAAATGCACTTTTATTTTGCAGGTGTTAAGGCACCTGGCTGACTCCCTTCATTGCCACTATTATCAGAATCGGTACCCCCTTGTAACATGCACCTTAAAATAATGTGTGCAAATATCAGCAATATGCACATGCTAGCATAAAGGATTTTTCTCGCCTCCACCACACTCTTGCTCCACCCCTCACTAATATTTGAAAATGGCACTCAAAGAGGGCGTTCGCTGGAGGACCATTGGGCTTACGAGAGGGCAGGGGGTCAGGCTAAAACTATACTATATAAAACTATACTACTCATATAATTTATAAACAATGACAAGCTATATGTGTGGTTGATTGGTTGGCAACCAGTTAACGATGTCCCCTGCCTACTGTCTGTACTTAGTTGGGAAAGAGCGGACTAAGATGGACGAAAATGCTTGTATACCTTACAGTGGAGGAGCCACATAGATTGTTAAGATTCTGGAAGTGACATCAGGATTCGCTGCTCGTCTAATCAGATGACAGAAAGCCAAATTCACATGCAGTGCGGCGTTCAACCTATAGATGATGCCCTATGGACCATTTTCAACCCCTAAATTAAAAAATGTCACCTGGGCTCAGGGTAGTGTAGCGCCGTCAGAAATCTGTTTAGCCCTGGTAAATTGGTGAACTCTCTCCAGCATTGTATTTTACATTTTACACAATACAGACCACAGTCTCACAATGGGAAAAATGGTTTATGGTAAAATCCACCAAAAAACAGCATTTGTAACAAAAGGCAGCAAACAGCACACGCGTGCGTACCTTTTACACCGGATTGTCAGCAACCAATTTGGTTGATTATGTTGTGTAATTATAATATAAATAATAACCTTTCTTTGAAGAAAAAAAAAAAAAACCTTGGCAACACTCCTGTCTCTTTTTTCTCACTGTGTCTCATCCAGAATGTTTAGCAACAAATGCTTACAGTCTTTAAGAACAGAAGAAGTCTTTAAGAACATGACATGAAACATTTTGCATTTTTGCAAAGTGGGTGCAGGTCATGTAAGAATTTAAATTTGATTAAAGCAACCTTATAATTGAACTATCATAGCAGGATACATTTTTCTTTTACATGTACATATACGTAATTGATAAAAAAAAGATACGAGTATAACCTCCCAAAAAATTATACAAATCCAATGGCACCCCTGTGCTTTGGGCCCTGGTGCATCATTCCAATGTTTTACCCCAACTTCAATGCCGCTGTCTGTCATGCATATATGAATATATCAATGAATTTTTTAAATTTGTTTCATCTATTACATTTAAAAGTAGAATTAGTATTGAATCTCGCAATGGTGGGAATGCAAGCGGCAGCATAATTCTCCTGCTCCCAGGATGACTGAGTTCCCACAGGTTCACCTTTGTAAAGTCAATAAATTCCTGCAGAAACTTAAATAAAGCTAACTAATCGAAAGAAAGAAAGAAATAGCACATGAAAAGGACTTTTTCTTCTTGTGCAAAAGTGAAGACTACATTGCATTTGCTCGTAAAGTAATCCATCATACCAGCTTGAAGGTTATGAAAGCAGAATTATCATCAAAATAAAGGAAGTGCGTGCCAATGTAAGAATGGAGGTCAACAAAGCCACCAAGCAAATTCATAAAGATCAGAGTTCAGAGAGGAGATAATTCAGATGGTCTACATTGTAAAATAGGTCAAGTGATGAGTGTCAGAATTGGAGAAATACAGCGTTTAATGAAGAATAACATCCGCATTCATGATATATTGAAAGGAAGCCGATTGTGACAATGACATTGCTGAATGATTTGCAAAAAGTGAAATGGCTCTCCTGACGTCTCTCTGAGAACAGAATGCCATTCTTAATGCTCATTTGATAAACTTTTCAATGCCCATCAAGAAGATCGAGTTCTTTGTTTATTTGCATCAACTTTTTACTATTAACTATTATAATGGATTAAAAGATATTAGCACGGAACATACACTTGGAAAAGTTTAAACAATTCTAATCTGCCCTTCTGAAGAAAGATACTAAACTAAAGCGTGTATTCTTACTAGACTGTCTGCTAAACACAGCGTGAGATGTTTACATGTACACAAAAGACAAACCGTGACGATAAATACTGTATGCATAAACACGTGGCCACACATTCACATATGGGTGAAAAATCCTCCTTGGACATGATATGAATTGAGATGCACAACCATTTGTAAAAATGTCTTACCCAGCCATCCATTCACACAGCCATTTGTTCATCCGTTCATCTGTCTGCCAGTTTGTTTATCAGCCCATTGATCTTCCCATCCATCTGTCTGTTCATTCATCCATCAAACATAGTTTGGAAATAGGGCCTGAGGCTCTTGCTCCAACCTTGAGGCCAGTAAAAGAGACAGAAATAAACCATAACATTTAGCTTTCATGGTCACAAAAAGGCAGGTAGACATACAAAAAAAGCATTCACGGTCATTAAAAAAAATAAAAAAATAAATAAAGACTATGGTCGTCTTTTTCAGAAAAAAATCCTCACAATATTTGGTCATCTGTTTTGAAAAAGCCTCACTAGACATGGTCATTTTTTAAGAAAAAATGCCATACCAATATACATATGACAATTTTGTTAATTTTAGGCATAATCAATCCGTAATTTCTGAACTATAAACCGCACCCAAATATAAGCCACACCAGCTAAAATTAGGGGCAAATCCCGTTTTGTGTATACAAGACACACTGATAAGCTGCAGGTGTTTTAATGTTCAATTTTCTTATATAAGATATGCACAAATCATACAATATCATTAATATCATAAAAAAATCCATAGATAAGCTACACTGGACAATAAACTGCAGGGTTTAAAGTTTGTGTAAGAAGTAGCGGCTGATAGTCGGGAAAATACGGTAATTCTGATAGCCTATAATCATTCTTGTGTAGGTAGAAGATACAGTGTGTATGTACCAAACTAAACAGATAAGACAAATGGGTATGCCTCGCTCTTGTGCAACATGTGCATATAAATGTATACTGTATTGTTTAACTGGAAAATACCATTTTCTTTGAGCTGGTGCTCACATCCAGCCATAGGCTGTTTGTCTGCAAGTCACTTCACCATGAGAAATGCATGACAAGTCAAGAAGAAAAGATGTTGCTATTTACTTGTATCGCTCTACAATGTTGTAAGAATTTTGTGAATTTTGACGATTATCAAAAATAGCACGACTACAGTAAAATGAAGCAGTTTTTTCATCAATTCATGCAAATTGGTAAGCCATTAGATCTTCTCCATCCTCTCAAAGTGAATTAAATTACTCATTTTATGCCTAAATGGCATGATAGTAATTGTTCTTAAGATATTATTGTTGTACTCATTTTTACATGCATACAGAAAGATGTTTTTTTTTTTTTTGGCAGACTTTATTGACAGACTATTGGCTTTCTGGCTGGGACACTTGCTTACAGAGTTGGTCGCTCTCAACTGGCTCTCTAGCTCACTGTAATTATGCTTATCCTCTTTTGGGGTGACCCCCCTTCACACACACACACACACACCATCCCTTCCAGCTCTATTTACCCCTTCTTTCTAATCTTTATAGATCCCGAGCCAGTTGTCATGGAAACATTGAGTACGCCAAGCACATGGCCTCCCCTTGAATACAATTAATTTGTAGCCTGATTCATGCCTCTTTCTTTGGAAAGGGCACAGGGTGGGGCAATATTAACAGAGGTGGATGGTAATTGGGGTAAGAGGAAATAGAAAGAGGGATGAAGTGAAATTAGACGTTTTTATTAATGCATTGAAAATGTGAGGTGTTAGTGCAGAGATGAGCGGTGGTTGGTTGGTTTGATGGGGAAGAGATAAAAAGAGGATCATGAAGTGGAATAAGATTATTTTATATCAGGCTTCCTGTACATGATCACCCCCTTTCGTTTTGCATTTGGCAAACACACGGATGTGTAGGGGTGGTTATGAAAAGAATGGACAGAAAGAGTAATGGTGTGCTTTCATCACTTTGTGACAGATGTATGTATGTACAGTAGTTTTTCACCCATTTATCTAAAATGTTTAAATGTGTGTGTTTGCACAGATTACAACATGGCAAATAAAGAACCTGCGTTGGAATATGATCTTTAGTTTAATATGATGAAGCGATATAGAAAATGGATGGAACTATTTTTCCTTTTTTTGAAGTCATCCTATGATGTCACCTATTTTTCACCTCACGCTTAACCATCAGCTACAACAGCACAGCTTACATTATTCTCTCTCATTAGACAGACCACGATAGCTCTTCAGCCACAACAGAGCTTGATCTTGCAAAGGGGTACTGCGGCACAGAATGAATATGAAGGCAGTAAAGAACAAGGGGAAATGAGAAGGAATGAGAAGAGATGACGAAGGCAAGAGCCAGGTGACAACCGCACAGAAGCAGCTGGGTGAAAAGAGCCAAACACTTGAGCCAATTAATTCCTTCCACATGTTTTTAGACAAAGGCCGCTGTACTTCTTCTCCGTTGAGCAGAAGGGGGGCGAGTGATGGGTAAAAGCATGGTGAGGGAGAGCAGGTGACAAATGTAAAAGCAGTTCAAGGATTGAGAGACTGCGGTAGAATGATGGCAGAATGAAACGAGTAGACACAGACCGTGGGGATGGGGGAGGAGAAGAGGGTTGTTATAAATAGGTCAAGGCAGGATAAGGTGGGAGACGGTAGCGTGTTAAATAGTCAAACAAAAATGATTAAAAATTAATAACCTTATTAATCAAAGTATAACTTTCTTTGTTTATTTTTCTGATTCCTTGTTTCATTTTCTTTTGTGTGTAAAGTATTGTACATTGAGGGTTGCACATATACATTGAGGGATACTCAGATATAAATCAAAGGGGCACAATTACATTTTTTAGACAACATGCTATTTAAAGGCTAAAATTCAGTCACACATATGGAAAATATTTAGTACAAATAATAATAGTCAATAGCATGTTGTTAAATTAGTAACATTTGAGCTGGTGTAATTCTTCTAATATTTCACATGTATTAAATGTGTATTGACTTATGTACATCGTTAAGGTGCAGTATTTATTGGCAATTCAACACTTTCTTTTCTTTTGATATCATCAATATAGTACATTTAATATGTGAATTAACATGAAAAATGTTGCCATCTCTTCAGTACGTTTGTTAGTTGGTGAGTGTCATCTTAAAAGTGGCTTGCAAACAGTAGTGTTTGAGTTTCAATATTTGCACTTTAAAAGTCAGCGTTGTGCTGACTTGCAAAACAAAACAATCAAAACAAAAGTATTGTATATGGGCCACAACGATTACCTTGCAGTTATTATGGCTAACAACCAACATTCAAGCCAGGCACAGTTCAAACACAATAAAACCAACACTCATTATTTGACCAGGATGTTCTCTGATAAAACAAGTCAATCATACAAGAATATCAAGAGTCAAGCTCATCAAGCTCAAGTATCAAGCTCAAGAGTATATAAGTGTTCTCTAAACCGGCATCAACAGGTGACAGCTTTCAAGTTAACCGATACCCTCAGGTAGGTCGATCATCCAGACATTTGGAGAAGCTTGACATAACTTGACTCAACTATGAGGATAACATTGCAACTTAAAAAGCCTAATCCACAGTGAATGTTTATAACAATCAATGATAATATTTATTTATTTATTTTAAATGAAGGATTCATGAAACATAAAATAATAAGTGTGACGTTTGACTACGACTGACAGGCTAGAGAAGACATACTTATGTTGTTGAAGTATATGTAAATAACTTGTTGACCCACTTTCATAGGATGATTATTTTAGCCGTGGTTCTCACTTTGTTGGCTATAACAGAAGAGGCAAGCAGTTTGAATGGTAAGTTTATCCCTACTTTTTAGATTATGGCAAATCTAATTGTATTTTTAGATTTTAGGCCTTAAGAATGTTGAAATGTACATTTTTCACTGTGCATTACTTCAATTAGTTACAGAAAAAAAAAAAAGGTGCGTGTGTGTGTGTGCAGATAACATTGCCCTGGTTGGAAAAGCTCAGCAGTCCTCTTTGGATATTTGGAACGGCATTCCCCAAAGGGCCATTGATGGAAATCGTGCGAGCAATTGGCTACAGAACTCTTGTACTCACACAAATCGAGATATGAATCCATGGTGGAGACTGGACCTCCAGAAAACGTACAAAATAAATACCGTTATTATTACAAACAGAAGAGATTGTTGTCATGAACGGCTTAATGGGGCTGAGCTCCGCATTGGAGACTCCCTTGATGACAATGGCAATGCTAATCCCAGGTAAGTGTACTGTCCGTTAAAGTAGCAATAACCATGTTTGCACAGAAATCTCTACTTGCGGATGATGTCAAGTTGGCTGTTGTGGAGTGTGCACTTGGACACACCTTCTACCAATGTTATAGTGCCCCCCACTACACTAAACATAGTTGGGCTGCAGTCGGGGATAGTGCTTTTAAAAATATATTTCAGCTGATAATAATCATAATTAATTCATTTCTAAAATTATTCAAAAGGATTGATGCATGATGTTGGCAGAATTATGAATGAAATGTGATGAAGCCCTCCACACACAAACACAAGCTCAGAATCTATCTGCCTTTTCTCTGATCAAATTCACCCAAATTACGTGAGACCAGTGGTTCTTAACCTTGTTGGAGGTACCGAACCCTGCCAATTTCATATGCGCATTCACCGAACCCGTCTTTAGTGAAAAAAATCTATTTTTTCTTCGAATTCAAGACATTAATATTTAGTACTGGTGCACAAAATGAGCCGTGCATGAACATCACCTTGTTCTTAGAACAAAACCAACACTGCATGAACTCAAAACAAATTACAGACCTGCAAATCAGTGTGACTTCTGCTGTTGCCTTTGCGAGGCCAGTTCAGATATGCGTTATCACGAATTTATAAATCAGGCGTGTTCGGACTCACCGAACTCCTAGTGTTGGATCAAACCCAGGTTAAGAACCATTGCGTTAGACTCATGTGGCAAAACTTACACCTACTTTTAGCTGGTCTCAATTCTAATTTTCTTTCTGTTAGCAAAATGTCAGGTGCGCCCGGGACATGTAATTGAAACTGCCCTCAGTCTGTCATAATGTGAGGCCCGACCCTGTCTGCTAAATTCCCTAACATGGTAAACTAGAGTAGAAATGAAGATGTCAATTTTTATGTCGAGCAAATGTGCCCTCGTTTATGAAAAAAGGGCTCAAATTGTGTTTTCATAATGATTTTCTTTTTATCCCTTTAGATGCACTGTGATCTTATCAATCTCAGCTGGCCAATCCAAAACCTTTGAGTGCAATGGAATGGAAGGCCGCTATGTAAACATTGTGATTCCTGGAAGACGAGAACACCTGACACTGTGTGAAGTGGAAGTTTATGGTGAAGAGGCCAATGAGAATTTCAGTGATACCTGCAGCTGAATCTGGAGCATTCCACGAGTCAATTATCATTCAGAGTAAAATTCTAATCAATTAATCCTCTTTTTCATACTTTTTACGCTTTAAGTACTATCGTCTTCATGAGGACCAGGACCTAACACAGTAATAACTAAATAAAACTTTAACTTTTAATGGTGTGATTCGACAAATAAAGCATTCTTAAAAAGAATTGTGTTTGGACATCAAGTGAAATGTACATGTGCAATCTAAACAATGCAGAATGTTTTCATACAACTGTATATATTCTATTTTTTGTGGAACCTATTGAATAATGGTCTGCCCTGGGACCAAATAAAGTTGGAGAATCGGAAATCAGAGATATTGCATTTGGTTAAAACACCAGCATATGGCGAAATTTCTGGCGGTCACTTAATAGAAGGACATGCACAACACACTTAGTGAGCCATCAGTGCAAGGTCAAGCCTGACAGCAGGTAGATGAAGAGCCACTTAGGGGACCTGCCTCTTGTCTACATTCCATGAGAGCTCTTTATTCAAAGGACATTTCTATTGGGAATAAACAAGGAAGTTATGGCTGTACTCAATGTCAGGTGAAAAATAAATATTGCATTGAACTGTCATATGCCACCTACATTATTCATGCAGTGTGATGCAGCGTACTACAGCAGAACAGGATAATGTAAGAGGAAGATTAGTCATGATTTACCACAAACTAACTATTGTCTGTTTTCACCAGAGTTTAAAATGTATATTTTTGCTAACATTTCTAATCTTCTCTGATTCTGGTTTTATGATGGTGGCTGGGCTTGTTAAGATTCACCTGCTCTACAGCAAGCATTCAATATGATGTAGTTCAGTCCGTCAATTCCCAAATACATACTGATGGTGTACCCGCATGACCTTTACGCAACATTACTTTCTAACAACAGGCACTATAAATTTATATCTGTGGTATCACAACTCGTCTTTGGTTTGTAATTGGGGATCCAAGCCAGAGATAGTACAGCCCAGGGTGTCATTTGATAAGATAATGACAGCAACATGTCAGTGTGTTTGGGTCATTGTCTCTCATCCCCATCAGTCAGCTCTTAAAAGATTGGACAATTTCTTCTTTAATGGTTGTAAAAATTGAAGCTCAATCTCACTTTGTTCGGATTTGTTTCTCAGTGTGAAGTGTGAAGCACACCCGTTATGATATAAGTGGTTAAGTTACTTTGTTGAAATGTCTGTGGATATTCCCATCCGGGTCATTTCATTCTCCGGGTATTGAATTAATCAGCACCGGACGGTTTTGGTTGTCTTGGAGGATACAGTCTCAAGTCGTTGAAACGGTCGACTGTATAGATTTTTTCCATGTTCTTAATGTGCTTGCAGTTTACACGTTTTTAACATATAGTATAAGGTTAGTGATGAGTATACGTACGTAGAATGGCACGGGATGGTATTGTGCAATATTAACTCAGATTGACTTCTATTAATTTCTTCAAAGATTAACTACATCCTGTACTGGGTTTTGTCTGTGTGGGTGTATTTTTAATGACAATAGCTGTAATGTCTTTTTGCCATTATCCATGATAAATGCCTCCCCTGATGGTAGTACTTTATTGTCTTTTGTGTGAACCATTCTTTGTAAAGGCCATTAATTTATAGTAAACCCAAGACAATGGTCTCTATGATACTAATATATGCCTTGTGGCTTCCATGTACAGATTTATTTAGTGCTTTCAGGGAGCACTTTGGCATATACCGTTGTTCGATTATTCCCCGTTCCCCCTTCATGGTGATATTCTTTATGTATTTCATCTAATTCCTCTTCCTTGCATTGCTGCTTTCTTATTCTTTATGGTTTAGATTGTTTTCTGATTGCATCATATATCCAACAATCACTTTTAATTTTTATTTCTTCTGACCACTTCTCCGCCTCTCCATCTCTTAATTGCTTCACATACATGCACACCATTTGGTTTTAATGTATACCTCATATAGACCAACCAGCAGTATCATTAATCTTAGCTCTTTGGTGGCGCAAGCCTTGTTACAGTAACTGGACAAGACATTGTTTCATATGTGAGCGAGCCAATGTAGCTGTATATCTACCATCACTTCTTGATAAATTATACCTGGGGTAAAACTGCGCTCATGTGTAACTACGCCTTGGGCTTCAAGGTTTTCCATGTGGAAGAAATAACATAATGCAAAACTATTCTTTATTTACAGTACCTAATTTTTCTTGCTGCTCCCAAGTTAGATTAATTTCTGCTTCACTCTCACTTTCTATCAGAATTCCACCCGATAACAATCACGCTACTTCTATTTAAAACTACAAAATTTGGACTAGTGAGCACCAGAACTCCTAAACATGTTGTCACATTAGCTTAATCATTAAGTTTCAGACATTCCATCACTTGCCCAAGAAACATTGTCATTGATATTACGTCAGTGAATAAAACAAACAAACGAAAAGAACATCATAAAAGCTCTCCTTGGGCATCTGTAATAACCGGTGGTTATTACAGCCTGTTTGTTGATATTGTAACCTCCCTCTCTGTTGACTTGGAGACTTTTGACCCTCTTATGGATGATGTATTGCAAATAGGAGTTATTTTTAATTGTCCTGCTGCTGCAGGAAAGATTTGTAAAGCCATTACTAAAAATCAATACTCTGCTTTTAGGTGATGAATTAATTAATGAAGTGTGAATTTGCTCCAAGTGAATGTTGTTGATGGGCAGAGATAGAAGAAGCACAGGGAGAGGCAGAAAAAAATAAATCAATTAAAAATAAAGGAGGCAAGGTTTATGCGGTACTTAGTGATTTCATGCGAGTAGGTTTGGGTCATTTTCGTCCATAATAATTGTGATTAATTTGTGTTTTGCTTTACATTGTTGCACACAGGGAAGGGCAGGATATTTTCTCTGCTGGCGTCATCTGGGAATTTAAGATTTTGTCACTCACAGATCACCTTCAAGACTATTTGTCTATTAAGTATTATGAAACAAGCTATATGATTTACGTGGTACTGTTTCTGATTTGGCCTTTTGGATATAGAAACATTTGAGACTAACATTTCTGTGTGTTAGAGAGCATAATTGCCATGACATTAAAAAAACATGTTTTATACATTGCTCCACATGCTGTATGGATAATGTTGGAAAGTGTGTCAGAGTAACAAGACAGGATTTCCCAAAAATGAAAATCTGTCAAAATGCAAAATCTGCTTCAACCTGAGCATAATCCACCAAAAATTTAGAATATCAGATGAAGGCTTTAGGATTATTAAATTCTTTTTGTGGGGTGAAAATTTCATCAAGATGGTAGCCCCCTGTCGCGTTGCTTACCAGAGGGACAACAACGACTATACAGGAGTAGATTTCTTTCACTACAGGCAAAACATTCTCACAGGATGTCTCATTCAATCCTGTGTCCAAATTAAACATCCTACGGCAGAAATGACAGTTTTTTCCTCAAAGTACAGTAACTTGCAACTAATAGTCTCCATTATTCATGGACCTACAGCAGAGGTCACTGCCATGGGGTTTACTTTCTTTTTTTACCTCTCTGAATTGGAAGTCAAGAGAAAATGAATCGAGGCACCCACACACGGAATGAGCTATAGGTTTGACTTTGACTTGTCCTCAAACCGCAAAGTGAAAAGATAGTTTCATATATGTCATTTGGACTGTTAAATTGTGTTGTAGGTCAACAGGGTTTATTGTTGTTGTTTTTACTTTGGTATTATGATATTGGTTCTCTAAATCATGAGGTTTTGACACATCTTGATATAATTGCTCTTCATTCAAGTGTAACATCTAAACAATAAGGAAATTGCTCCAAAATTATTGGGCACTGTATATTACAAATATAATAACTTTCTACATCTGGTCTCCGTGACATTTTATATTGTTAAATAGCTTGTTCTTAAAATGGGCATTTTGCTGAAGTACAAAAAATGCCTTAAAAATCAGATTATAACGATTGTCGTTGGTTGGTAAAACTGAACTGAATTCCAAATTTTCACATACTGCTAAATATTCATTAAAATATGATAAACCCAGAACACACAGAGCCATCCGCCAATTTTCCTAACACTCAGGACAAGGCTTGGAGTGGTACAAAAATTAAAATGTGCTAGATGTTATACTCAACCGCAACTGTGCTGAGTATAGAGCCCTAAGTGTATCACTTAAGAATAAATGCAAAAATTTGAATATGTCACTCATCACTCAGGAGTACATACGCAGGCACACACACATTTACAGATAAACCATTGCACATCTATAATTTCAAAGGAATCTAACCGACAACTTGAGATGGAAAATAAATTGCCACACCATGCTGTCTAGGATCAATTAGAATCCTATCCATATATCCTACCCCAGATATAATACGCAGTCAACCATTTCATTATATTTCTAATTACAGGCGAATGGTAAGGTCTGATAGGATTTTATGTCTTTCTGTAGCGCCAAGGTCTGTCAGGCAAGATAAATTCACCTTGAGGCAAAGCTGTATGTCAACTTTAGGAAGTCCATATATTGTCTTAAACATGAGGTAATGTTGCAATGCCATTTTATGGTATTAATAAGTACCGTAATTTCCGAACTATACGATGCTACTTTTTGCGCAAGCTTTGAACGACTTATGGACCAGTGTGTTTGATTCTTCTTGATTTTTATAATATTGTAAGAGGATTTGCTTTGGTAAAACAGGTAAAAGAAATGAAGACGGGTGCAGCTTGTATATCAACAAGCCCCACCCGTGTGTGTGGAGTGGAGTCCTTGAGGCCATGTTTTATGGTAAACAGAAGCTAATCTAGGAACTAAAATAAGAGTACTATACAAGGAAAAGTATGTCACTTTATGTAAGGTGTGACCTTTTATGTGATGAGATCCACTCCTCTATCCGCCTCTATCAGCCACTATACACGCACACACACACACGCACACAATTGGACTCAAAGATGAGGTGTAATTTATATTACTAAAACCAAAACACACTTGGATTTCAAGCACACATTTTCTAGAGGTTGACAATCTCCACTTCCTGGTACTTGCAAGGTCAAAAAAAAAAGTCAATGTCTCATAGTAATCTACAAGTGATTGAAGTTTCACATTCTTAGTGTGTGACCATGTGTATGTCTGTTGTCATGTGTAGCATAAGAGCACGTCTTGTGTGTTGCTGGGTACTGGAATGGAAATAAGCCCTACGAGTATGGCTAAAGGGCTCTCACTCTCTCTCATGAGATAGGGGTCTTAACAAGCTTGAGTGCAGAAGGTTGTGCAGGTCTGCCACTGGATGCGCATGTGTGCGTTTGTCTTCTGGCAACAACAGTTGCCAATTCTGACTGTATTAAATCAGAAAGACAATACCTTTTAGTTTTGTAACTTGTGGCATGGCCCGGGGTGAGGATTAACGAACCCTCCTTCATTGAATACTGTTTATAGCATTGTAGTTTGGAGTGTATTGCAGAAGCTGCTTCGGTGTTCTCAACAACAGTGGAATTTTATGGAATATTTAGTGGTACAAAAAAATGCATGGATAGATGTTTGTATGTTTTTCTTTTCTGTTTTAGTTTTACTACAAACAATTAATGTGCCTGTATTGTCAATGTCTCCAGAATGTTATGGTGTCCCTGCAGTCCAAATCACAACCCCCCAAACCAAGCAAAAAATAATAAAAATATGAATATATATGAAAGTATATGAAACGACAGCAAAGCAAACAAGAAACTAGAATCACCATCAAAAACAAGCAAACAAAAATTATCCGAAACAAAAACAAGAAAAAAGAATTACAAACCTAAAAGCAATTAACAAGAAACAGAATGAATTATTATTAATTATAAAAGTTCTCAAGAAACATCATATATCAATGTACTGTTATTGGACTTGCAAAAAGTGATTTCAGTATGGATTCTACAAGACTGCATTTTGGCTTCTCTGTCCTTATTGGAATTGTGTTACATATTTCCCTCGTGTTTTAGCTCTGGTTTATATTTTGGACCAAAATCATTTGCGATGTACGCGGGAAAAGAATCCCCACTGGAAATGAATTATTGCCTAGTGGCTTACCTTTGTTGGTTTGTTGCACACTGAAATGGCAGGATAGCATTGATTAAAGTACCAAATTCACAGGTGCAAACACCCTAACATATTTTAGCAAAGTTCACCCAACTTAAATAGCTATGCTATTTAAAAAACAAAAAAAACATATCTACTTTACAATAGTATTGGTGTATAAATTAAAACTCAAAATCTTGAGATGAATAAATGTAGAAATTGAATTACTTTAGTTATCATAAGGTGAAGTGTTTATACTGTAGTATTATTGTCCTGTGCAACATTTTGGACTGGCACTCAGTTTTTTTAGTCTTCTGTCTAATAACTCATCTTTATGGGTACCAGAATTTGAATTGAAACATTGCCAATTGGCTGATTCAAATCGGTCATAGATTCCTAATCTCCTGTTGGTTTTATTCATGATTATTTTACTTTCTGAGAAAGCACAGTACCCACTGCCATTTTCAATTCTTCTGGCTGAGGGCAAAATATTTTAATGATGAGCTGACTCTATGAATGCCGTCTCCTGCTTTGCCAGCCCGACTAGCAATTCCTTTTGCACATGTCAGGGTCAAGGCCAAGATGTAATCTGAGGCTCATTACAGCTGGTGAGGCCAAGAGCAAAAACACAACACAACTTCTCCCTCCAGCACCAAATTACTTTGCTGCCATTGGTTTCCCTTTCTTTCGTTCAATGTAACTCTCGTTGTCTCAGCTGCTTCACTGTTTGTCTTTGATCTCTCTCTTTCCTGGCTTATCCGTTGCCTCCGTCTCCCTCAATTTCAATATCTTGTTCTCCCCCATCTGCTTCCTTATTTATTTCTTGGTCTATGCTGTTAGAGCCCCTCTCTTTCTCTTGCCTACCTCCCTTCCTTCTGTCTCAACACCTCTCGGGACCAAATCATTGGGTCTAGAGTTTTATTGAGTTTGCTTGTGGTGCTGGCAAGGACTATTTACCAATAAGGTCATGATGAGGTAGTTCAAGTCTTAACAACAAACACTAAAATCCCCATTAAATCACTGTTTATGTTAGTACAGTATATTAGTTTTCTAGAAAATGCTTGAAAGTTGGCACAAGTTGGGGTGCAATCACAAGATTGAACTGGATTTTCTTACCTAGATAAATTGGAAGGAAAAGCGTTTTTTTTTTTTTTTATAAATTGGAGGGAAAACTGTTTTTTTCTATGTGTGATTTACAACAATGCAGGATTATGTAAAACAGTAAAACTTTTCTTGACTCTTCAGGCTATGTAGAGATAATTCATTCTTTGCGGGGATTTGTGTCCATCAAACAGAAGTGACATGTTATGTAAGAATGGCATATGTGGGAGGAATTTATTCAGCTGTAACTGAGCTATGTATTCCTTTTCTTAGTCTTTTTCTTATGTCTTTTTGACATAATATAAAATCTCAGAAATTGACTAGCAAGGCAGTTTTTTAAGTCTATGTCAGAATAAAGGCAACAATATTTGCGGAATATTTATGGTGCACAGACATGATACTTTATTCTAGGATTACACTTGATGTAAAAAAAATTTGTTGAGGGCAAAAAAAATGACTTATGTTGTTAGTGCTAATCTATTATTAACATGTATGTAAGTTTAGCGTATTTTTATATTTTGAATTGCGATTCTCACCTTTGGAGGATTTATATTTATATAGTATATATGACACTTTGAACATTATTCTATAGCTCTAAAACTCAACATGAAATCAACATGTGTTAATCTCATTGGGTGTTTAAAAATGTGATGACAGCTGTTCCAAAGGAGTCCTTGCGGTTTGTGATATACAAGTGGCTTGGCCTTCATAAAAGTTATGGTCAATTTGAAAGCTTCACAACTGAGTCGGTGCTGGGATCATAAGGGAAGACCTTGGAGAACTATAAACTAGAAAGTAGTGAGATGATACATGAAGGAGGAGATGGAGAGGATACAGTAAGCAATACAAAGGTATGGACAGAGGAACAGTAAAAAAAAAAAAAAAAACTCGTAGACAACAGATGTTCTCAACCTCAAAACTTGTAATAAATAATATACGTATTTATACACTAGCCATAACATTTCCTTAACATTTTACCACAACTTGAAATGTGACCTTGATATTGTGCTTAACCACATGTACCTGTGAGAATAATGTCTTGACATTTTTTTAAGAGACTCACCTATGTCTGAATATAACCAACAATAAACAATACAGACTGCAGAATGAATGTAGTTATTAGTGGGAATCATGTACTTGAACAAACCGGTATGTATTCAATACCATAGTGTGTTCTAGGCTGCCACATTGTAGCCTGGCTCCGAAAAATTAAGCACTTCACTGATTCACTGTTGTTACTTCATTTGTTCTTCTGTCTAAGTATAAACAGGCATATTTTGCAAGTGACCATGCTGCCATTGTTTGTCATTAGCAGAATTTTCAGCACAGAACAGCCATCTGCCACAGTGCAACAAGTGCTATGACACATTGTCAGAAAGCCACACAAGTGTTGTGTTGTATCTGACAACTTTGATGATGGAAAAAGTTAAGTTGTCATTAGCAAACAGTTATTGACTGTCCATGTTTTGACATGATTTGACATAATATTTTGGCAATGAACTCTTTGGTCCTCATCCCTTATTCCTCGCCACCAGTCTGTGGTTTTGCTGTGACAAATCTGCATCTTTTGAGGCTGATGAGCTGAAGGTAGCAACGCAATGCCAAAGGCATTTTTTTATCCACGCTTATTTTCTCCAAAATATCAGAAAGAGAGGCAGAGATGCCAATACTTTGGCCTTCAAACTAAAAGGCATTCGGCTGATATACTTTAGATTAAAAAAATATATATACATGTATATATATCTCAAAAGCTCTAATTGGGGAGGAACACGGCTGCGTAGTTTGAAACGGGGAAAAAAAACAGCAGTCTGATGCTTTGAGTTCTCACCCATATTCCACACAGCAGACTACAAAATCATTTTTGGTTTTCTGAAAGAGAACCTCTCATGAAGAAATCCATAAATTCATAAGCATCCAAACGAAAGAGATTGTGTTGAAAACAGAATGTGATGGATACCGATAGAAAAACTGCGAGAGAGACTAGTAAAAATGGGAATAGAAGGCAAAATAGAAGAGTGAGAGGCCACACACAAATGGTGAACAACAGCATGAGCGCTTGAAGGGACCCAGCATGAGTCTGCTCTGAACCACCAACAGATTTAAAGCCGGAAGACACAGACAGAAGAAAAAATTCTTTGTTATTACCACATGCGCTCACAGACAAGATCAACCACAGGAGGGGTTGTCAATACAGGTCGCTTAATCCTAGGCTTTAATTTTGTGACTTTAATTCATGCACCTCATTACATTAAAAATTAAAATCATGTCGGTAAAGTGAAGTACTTTCTTAAAATGGTCGTTAAATATTTATTGAGGAGCGCGTGCAAAAAAGACCAGCTTTGAATAACTTGTTTCTATGTGAAAAAGTTTAAAGGATGCATTGATGTTTATATAGGCTAAATATTTGATTCTGTGGCTTGACACAATGTTAAAATCACATTAACTATATTGATGCTAGAATTAAAATAACCTTTGTCATAACTGACACTATTTGGATTTTAAATTTAGAAGGAAGTTGACAAAATCAAGGTGGTACTGTCCTTGTAAATGATGTCATGATAGTTTTACTGTATCCATTCTTACAACAGGCCTTGCCTGCCTCCCTTAGGCTGCTAAGCAAATTACACACTTAGATGTTAAGAGGTAACAAAATCATGCTGTCTTACCTTATAGTGCCACTCTGATGTTATCAAAATGGGAGTATGGTGCAGATTTCTTTTCATTGGGTATCTCTTCTGATGCTGCAGTGATGCTTCCATTGTGATCAGTAACTGAAATGATACCAGAGAGACAGTTTCATGACAGTTTATATCTGAGGTACATTTTTGATACAAAGACAAAGAAACAATGTTAGTCAAGTTGTTCTGGTCATTTTAAGAGGCCACACTTTATACTTGCTGAACTGAGAACATGATATTCAGAACAACCTTAGTTAAGAAATCCTGCAAGGTAACATATGGTAACATTATTCACAAATTAGAGTCTCTGTAATCTACTAATGCTGATGCAATACATAAACATTTGATCATAGAGTATGATTCAGCATTATTGTAAGTCAAACAAATATTATTAGTTAGACTGGTACTTATTTATACCACTCTCCTAAAAATGATGATGCTTAATGGAATTATCTTTAATTTAAATCACATATTTGTGAATGTGCTCACAGAATCTCAAATTGAGACTCTATTAACAAGAAGAACAAAACAAACAAATACACAAAAACACACAAACAAAACAAACAAACAAAACACGTTCTTGTCATCAGTCAAGACTAGGAAAGGGCAGAATGATGAAACAGACCTGCAACACCTGCATTTGTATGTTCTACTGGTATGTTATGTTACATTTCTGTGACTATATCATTTTAAACGGCGATTCACCAATGTAGTCAGTAAAAAAAAACATGACATGGTTCTAAAGAACTAATGGATAATGTACTTTTTATTTACAGCAGTTGAAATTCAAACAAGTACTCACCATGGTCATTGTCAATTGGTAATTCTATTTTTTTTTCTTGAATCAAATTAGCAAAAGAACTAATTGATTGTAATGGAAATGAGTTGACCGCTCTTGTCATAAAATGCCATTGTGCCGTGGCCCCAATCTTACTGCTTTAACACTGACGGCTAATTGTTGGTCTGATTTGCTTGGCCCTCCAGTGCTGTGGTTCTCGCTGCTAATGGGCTCATTATTGAACAACAATGTTGGCCTTGTTAATTCAATCACTGTAGACATTAATGAACACACTATCCAATAACGAGTGTTGGCGATTTTAATTGTGTTGCTACAGTATTTGACAGAATCAAAAGCAAGTGCCAGATATACAGCAACAACCGTAAACAGCAAACATTGTGGATATGAAGAAATGTCTGCTTTGCAGGTTTTATACAAGAAAACACTGACCTCATGTGAATACTGCATCAAGAAGCTTTCTTAAGATTATTTTATTTCAGCTATCACTGTATATTTTACATATATAACGACAGGTAGATTTCACTTTCTGTCAGGAAAGTTTCTGTCAGTGCCAATAAATCCCACTTAGCATTCATGTCCCAGTGAGTTATGTTATTTTTACACTTCAATTATGTGTTCATAGATGACATTTGCAATTAATTTCAACAGTCCAGCTTTAATTATTTGAATGTTATATTTCTGTAAAAAGGTGAGTCATTTTTTATTAGCATTAGACACTATCAGGTTGTGTGAAATGACAATTTCATATTCACTATAAACTGCTATTAGTGGCTTGTTTGGCACCAAGGGCTTGTTACTTGGATCATATAATGTTGGTGGTTTTGATGGCCACTTCTGTTGAGAGTGGGTTTAAAACAAATAATTACTTCACTCACAATTGACAACAGCCCTTAACATAATCGAGTTGTCGACAAGCATGTCTGCTCGAACCGTCCCCCCCGCCCTGTGTTAATGCCCATAGAACTGGGGACCCTCAGCAGCAAGATGTGAAAATACAACATTTTCTAGCTGGCGCTGAGTCTCGTGTCTCTTCGGAGATATTTCGGCTCATTCATCCTTGCAGAATGGCTTTCATTTACAACACTGGTTCTGGACCATGAACCGTCTTTTTAAAGTCATGCCACAGCATTTCAATCAGATACGTCCAGACTTCGTATAGGCCACGTTAGAGTCTTCATTTTATTTAATTTGTATTGTTTGCAAGTATTCTCACTCAGGATTTTCTGGTAAAAACCAGGATTCATTGTTCCATCAATTATCCAGGTCCTGAAGACGAAAAGCAGCCCCAATTCATCATGCAATCACCCTACACCATCCTAATTTAATGCAAAGAACCATTGTCCAAGCACCTGTACTTATCAGCAGGCAAACATGCACACCATTACTCGCTTGCAAGGGCGTTACTGAGGTAGAAAAACACACGAGTTATGCAGTCCTGGGCTACGAGAGGCAATTTTTGGATACATAAGCACACAAACACACAAGTATATTCAGCGTACAACCACTCTCTGTCTGTCTTGCCACCTTTATCCCAAACTACCCTGAAACACAATATTTTAATTCATTTATTCATTCATCCAGTCAATTTTGATGACCCTACTGTGTGATAGAAAGCGAGTCCTATTGTACAGCAACCTGTGTACCAAAACCCGTTGAGCACTCAGACAGATTTTCGTTCCCCTTCAGAGAATAGACCAAAAATGAAAAGCCTTGTCTCCTCTACCACCATCATCCTCCCATTCTCCCGTAGAAAAAAAAAAACCCAACCCATAATGGGGTACTGGAGGCTGTCTATCCATTTTTCTGCCAAAAGAGGAGGGAGCAAAAGAGAGAGAGTAAGTGAGCGATAGAGTGAGAGAGACCAACAGTGAGCTCATCATCCTTGATTAGGCCTGTCACCACCAGGTAGGAGGCGGCAATTAGCCCTGGCCAGGCCTGTTCCAGTGAGACATGCACATGCACACGTGCCCGTACGTGCTCCTTCGCACACACATGCATAATTACGCAGACACAACTGACACTCACAGGCACACACCCATACACTTGGGAGGCCGACTGAATGAGGCCGGCATCTGTTAGAGAGCGATTTGGCTGGTGAGTTTAAGAAAGAATGGCTCGATGGATGCATGGTGAGCAATAGTGTGGCACCATGGCAGGGAGGGATGAGGAAGAGGAGGGAAAGTCATAGTGAAGGACAGAGGACAAGGAAGGCGGGGAAAGTTTATTTTTAATGGAGGAGAAGCGGGGACAATGAGCGGAGACGATGAGGGGAGGGACAAAATTTTGAATAATGTAAAGGCTTTGTGGCAAAATTAACAGGCAGAAGAAAGGGCTTTAATGAGTTAAAGTAAATGGAAGGAAGGCGGAATCGGGAAATAAATGAAGAATGCTGCCAGAGTGAAATCGATTGAATTGGGACAAAAGAGGGAATGATGAAGAAAGACATGAGGGGGAATGAGTGATGAGGTGGTGCGTTGAAAGAAAAAAAAAAGCAGTGGGGCGACAGTGGGAATTGAATTTGAGGGGACAGATGGAGTGGGGAAAGGGGTTTGGCTTTTTTAAAAAAGCCAGGAGGCAAGGGGTGGGGTGAGCGGGGTGGGAGAAGGGGTGAGGTGTTGAGACGGACAGGGAAGAGGAGATTGGTTGTTAGGTTTTGATAGCATGTGCCAAATCGATTGTAGCTGACTAATCCAGTTAGTTATGGCAGAGGCATGCAGAAGAAGTGCTTGTGGGGGTGTTAGGTTCTAATGTGTGTGATGGGTTGCTTAGTTGTGACTGTGCCGCGTCTCCCTTTCTGGATGTGTTTGCATGTGTTTGATTGAGGCACGACTGGACTCAAATGGGGTAAATCTGCTTCTATGTTGGAGTCCTCATATAGAAATATTCTTACAGAAATTTCAAGTTAAATGTTAGCTGAATGGATTATAATAATTCACCAAGATTCATATTACATTTAAATAAGATGTCAGAAAACATCTCACAACAGCACCATTGCAACAACAGACTTACAGTAAAATGGTCATCGGATGACTACCATGACCGACACTTCACTTTTGCTGAGAAGGAATTCTGGAATGTTCAATCACTTCATCTATAATTGCCTGCGTTCATTTTTCCTTGGAGGCCAAAGCATAAGAAATTCTCCCAGACCCAATAAATGCTACCACTGAACATATTTCGATTAGAGTCTGGAGGCTGAGGAAAAGATTTGATGGTAATTTTACATTTTTACCATTTTTTTTCTTCGCAGACAGTTGGCATTAGATTAGGGCTGGTCTAAGAGAGGCATGGCTTCTAGCAAATTGTGCAAGTTGAAGGGCAAATGCCCCTCTGAATTTATCAACTTATAGCTCCAGTCAGCTGCGAGGGATGGTGATGACCTTAAGATACCCTCCTAAGGATGCTTTTTACAGACATTTCATCTTGCATGCATGTTACAAGAAAGCCGCATCTTGTCTGTCTGAGCATCATCTTCATCATACTCAAATCACCGTACAAATTGGTACTGGCTGTTTACTATAAACAGTGTTGATACGTAATGTATGTTGCTGTTGTTTTCTTGTGTCATTATTTTGTACTTTCGATCCTGCTAATATTATGAAAACAGTGAACTTGTGATTTGATATGTGGTTGAATTGTTTTATTTTTTTTCGTAAAGTATTTGATGTATGATTAACCCATAAGGTTTCACCAAACACCACACCATGTGGAAGAAGGTCAATTAAAGTAAAATATGACAAAGAAACAAGCAACAAGTCAAATTCATTGTACTCAACTGCTGTATCTTCCATATTTTACTGTTGTCTGTGTGTTTCAGTTCCAACATTGTACATTTTTTATTCAGGGTGTCTCACCTTTGGCCTGACAGAAAACATCTTGGCAAGCATAGCCTTGGCACGACATGACATCACAAAGTATATTAACAGGGAGAATTGGTGGTTCGACAGTGAGCTACTTTTTTGCCAAGTTTTAGCAAATGTACAGTTTGAAAGATGCATCAGGAAAAAAAGGTTCCTGTGCAATTAATTGTATGAGGCCTCAACTAAAGAATATGTTTAGGAAGAGAGCATGTCTCTGGTGAACTTTATCATTATTGTCTAAATCTGAAAAATACATTTTTACAGAAGAAAAAATCTAGAATTACAATTTGATGCCTGGGACACAGATACTTCACAAGTACTTGGATGTTTAATCTCATTCAATGCTTTGACTGTCCATTCAAAAGTCAGGAAAATTATGACAATCATGCACATCCTACTAAATTGATCTGATAATTGTTGAACAAACTTAGAAACCAAGGAGAATGAACGGGAAGTAATGCGTCAAAGGAAAGAAATCTTAAATAGATGAATTGCTGCTACAGAGAACAAGATGAGTGGGAAAAAAATACTACTAACCCGTACACAGATTTATTGCATTTTAGAGCATTTGCAGTCTATGGAATAAACTGGCAAATGTTTATTCGTTTCAACTACAATCAAAGCACTTGAAGTTAATGTTCATGCATGCAGGGCATAACAACCATAGACCGTAATCCATGCATTAACGGAGGAGCAACACCATGACTGATAACTGCATAATGAGAAGAACACTAACACATAAAAAATATGACAGTTATGGCAGTCTTACTCTTTTCCAGTCATTTAATGTGACCATTATTATCCTAGAATGTATGTACGTAGCTTGAGCATCAAAACACCAATGAACACTTTGGAGTGAAAAGGTCACATATTAAAGGAAGAAAAAGCAGTTTAATTGTATGCCAAGGTCATAAACTGCAGGGCTATAAAGAGATCAAATAATAAATCAAGATTCCAAGCATTTGGAAATGTAATTTCAGCTTTAAATGCTCTAGTTGATAAAGATGGTCCACTTTCTTTTTTCTTTTATTGAAAAAGCAAAACATTTGAGCAGTGTTGTCTTGGTAATGTTCAACCAATCTTCAGGGTTATTTCCTCCCTTAGAGTGATTGGGGCTGTGCACGGACAACTCCAGTGACACAAAACAGTGAGGAAGTCAGAGTATCCACAACCAATGATCAGTTTGTTTGTAAAATTAGGGGCCTGTTTGACTTCCGTGGCTTCACTGTATCTCTGCAGGCTCTGTTTCTTAGGATAAAAATAATAATCAAAGATTAATCATTGGGGTTCAAACAGTTCTTTCTTGAAATAATTACATATGTCTGAAGTAAGAAATGTAATCCCTTGGAGGAAACTAAATGAATAAAAGCGATCAGTACAACGATTCAAGTCAATATATAAAGAACCCATTGAGATCTTTAATCAATGGGTAATTTCCACATTTTCATGTCCCGTGGACTGTGGTGTCAAATGCAATCAAAAGTGTCAAAACCTGAGTACGTGTGTGCGTGTGTCTGTGCACATGTATTTTATCTTCACACTCAATATCCACACTGCACTGAACAACAAACGGAACCAACCACTGTGGTGAGAATCCAATTTTCAACACCCAGTAGGTGATACTGTGTGCCTTATGGCAACTTCCACTATGCCCATTCTATTTACATCATTTCAATTAAAACAATACTTTTAATGTTTCTCTAACAAATGTGATGTTATTAACTATGATATTTTACAGAATTTGGATTGATTAACAAATATTTGTATGTAGAAAGCTTCATTGTTGCAGCTCATCATGATCAGGATGCTTTTTTACGATGTAGTGTCTGAAAGCATAAATAACCAACACAACCAATAACCGATTTTTGCAACTACACCACAATACCTAGAAAAATATATGTGATGCAATACTCTAGTTACTACTTTCCTTAAGATTAATTTAGTTTTTTGTGTGTCCTTGCTAATAACATTACATGTCTTTGCAATGCCTCGCTGTGGCAGACAGCAGTCCCTCAGTAATTAAGTGCAAATGCCAGAGAGAGAAAACGAGTGAGCAAGAAAGGGAAAAAAAAGAGAACAGAAGAGGCTCAGCTGGTTCCTTGAACATGAAAATAGGTCTAATTAACAGCGCTGACTTCACACATGAGATTGACTCAAAGGGGAGTGAATTTCAGGCAATTACTTATACAGCAGAATATCATTTAAAGACAATTCATTTTGAGACGTCTCCCAATTTAATACCCTTTAGTCCTGGTCTGATTTAAAAAGAAAATAAATGTCCTATATTTGATAAAGTTTTCATGCATTTCACGGTTTGTTTTGTCAGAATATCTTCTCCCGATGTGAAACTTTAGGAATTGTTTAATTTTAAGTTCCAATCTTGTGGGTACATTTAAAGGGAAAAATACAGTCAACATGAATACTGCAACTGCCTGTCTTCCATAAAAATGAAGACATGTTAAGCAATTGTATTTTGCCAAATAATCTCTCATTCTGCTTATGGTTTAAGATTTAAAGAAAGTTAATTATAAACTCTTCCCATTGGAGTAGGTACGTACTTGATATCAATGTGTGTGGATTCCGCTTTGTCAGCAAGTTTGTCTGACACGAGATAAACACCCTCCACTACCCAAATCCACTTTTCACAGTGGAGTGTGATAAATAGCTACTCAGCTTCCCATCCCTAAAAAATAAAAAATAAACAGCCTTCTCAATCCTTTCCTTTTTGTGTTTGCAAGTCGATTAACATTTTTTTTCAATCAAATTTCTTCCCCACCGCTGTATTTCCTCGCATTTTAACCCTATCTTCCCTGAGTGCAGAACATCCATATCTCACCTTTCCCCACTCTTTCCATCACCTCTCCACTTTCTACAGCCCCACTTCATCCACTAACCCGAAGCCAACATTATTCTAGCAGAGGAAACGATGAGGGTTAAAAGGCGACCGCGGCCTAGTCTTCGAGGAATTAAAAGGAAAGAGCTCGGGGAAGCGGGGGATAAAGACAGGGCCTGTTTAAAATTCTGACACCTCTCTGCTATAAAGTAGGATTTCTGAGCCACTTGGGGCACGGGGAGGAGGAAAGAGACTTAAGCAGATGCGGAGGGTAAATGTGAGGCTTTGTTATTTCTGACAAGCACACAGAATGGAAATGTCATTAACTGACTGCAAATATTCAAACTCCATCGCTCAGCCTCTGATGGAGGTTTTTACCATGTTGTTTTGTCTTTAGGCATAAGCATAGATAATCCACATTGTGCACAGGGAAGAAATTCTTTGTGTCTTATATCAATAATTCAAGCATATACTGTAGGTAGAAAAAAAACAAATCAAATGCCTACCCCACATAGAATTATTCATCTCCATGCTTGTTGTAAGTGTGAGTCTTTTACACTTACAGAACTTTTAAATGGGAGCAATGTCTAACATGGTGTAAGAGCAAGGCACTCGTGATGAAAATATAAGATTGAAACTGTAATATGTTATTCTGAAATTGTCATAAGAATATTTATTATTTAAAATGCTTTTGAGGACTTGCGTGGTGCCGTCAGGCATTCTGTTAAATAATTTCAGCACACTCAAAAAGATATAAATGATTAGCAGTTAAACAGTGTTGGGCCTTTTGGATTGATATATTTATACAAGTAGGACTATCATATGTTACGATAATCTTTTGCACCAAAGTACAAATTTATTTATATTATAAAAACACACCAAAGAGTCCATTTTGAGTCAATTCAACTCAAAATTTGGCCCTACTATGCCTTATAGTGAATTTCACGTTAATTTACTATTCACGTAACTTTTTTTTTTCTGTGAGTGGGAGGGGAAACCCATAAAAGTTCTATCATAAGTGAAAGCTCTAGTCAAGTGGCTCAGCCACCCTTGTCCCCCTCAGGGGGCTGTTCTTCAACATGTCGAATTTCCACTGGTTTCCCAAGCAGTCATTACCCCATTTCAGCAGGAGTGACATGTTTTACATGGCTCATCTGTTTTCTGGGTTTGGTCATGTGAAGTTGGCTCTTTGACGTCATTTTTTTTTTTTTTTAGCAGTAAGTGGCAGTAGAATGTTGCACTGAACACACTTTTGAAAATATATTTTTACATGATTTCCCCTTTTCACCAAACAAAGAGCTGCCTTTTTGATGGTATTTTTTTCCTAAGCTATGTTAACACTTCCGGAAGCCTTGCACTCTACTTTGGATAGTTCCTGTTTGTATTTATGCCACAACTAAAACTGTCACCATAGTAATTGCCTGAGGAAATAAAATCCATGAAATACTAGCACAAATCTAATAGAAATACAAACAATAAAGGTAAAAACCAAAAACATATACTGTACATATAAAGCTACATATGGGTGTGAATTTAATAAAACATTGCAAGATCCCCTGCCCAGAGAGTAAAGCAATTGGAAGTAGATACTGTACACACAATAAAGCAGGAACAAAAGAGGCAAGCCGAGCAGATGACAACATTTTCAGCCAACATCTTCAAGGACAAATAGAAGAGTGCTGGCAGCCACAGAGCACCTGAGGGCAGCCAGCAGAATCACTCTCCACCACCGACACCATATATTTGTCATTTAGCCTGTGGCAATTCGGTCCCCCTGAGACATTTGGAATGCCTCATCAAATGATGCCGATGTTCCCTTTCGCTGGCTTTGTGTTGTGCCCAAAAGCTGTAAGGCACATTCATCTTTGGAATAACCCAATCCCGCTTTCACTTCCTCCCCTCGTGGCTATGTTGGGAGGCGTGCTGATGTGGGTTATTTGTCCCCTCATGCTGAACAGACAGGGTAAGTGTATATGGGCTGCTGTTGTTTCAAGAAATTGGTATTGGGCTTAATATATTTAATTTTGCAGGATATCACCTTTAAAAATCACAAGGCTGGAAGTCTAAAACAATAAAAAATAAAAATAACTCTACCTCCACATTGTAATCAAACACAATCTGACACAAATAGAGTAACTGCTGGTTCATTTAAAGTCGTACAGTACTGTACACTCAGCAGTGTGCATGCAGCTCATTACAAAGAATGGAAAGGCAATGAACATCAGTGGCATGCATGACTTCTTTTATGAGCCTTGCACAGTTAAATTGGTGACATTTGACCTTTAATGGGTTTTGTAAAAGCTCAAATTCTTTTCAACTACTGAATGAGAACTTCTAATGAATACTCAACCAGAGAGAGAGTCCGATAGTCATTGAACTGAAACATCAAAGAAGACAACTAGTAAGGTTCCCAAATAACAGGTACTTCCATGTTTTCACCTTACTTTCAGACGTACGTGTTCACAGTAGAAATATGCCACTGTACTGTTTAATCACAATTGTGCCATAAGGAAAGTAACCTTGCAGGAGATGTACGTTATCACAACACCTAAAATATTGGTACTAGGCGTGGAAAGACATATTTGCCATTTTAAAACACAGCAATCAAAGTTTGCCATTATTATAGTATTCTACATCATTCCTGAGCCCACATGGCAACATCCTTCAGACAATGTTGTTGTGCTGCTTGAGATGGGAATATTTTTCCTGGTTCCCTGAAACATTTGATTATAATACGGATCATAGATGATGAAATCTCTAAATGACTTGCAACTGTACATTGAGAAAAGTTCTTAAACTTTTTTAACATTTTCACATGCTGTTGATGGCCCTATCCTTGCTTCTGAGTAACCGAGTTAAAAAAAGCACTCTGGGAATATGTTTATGACATAATTAAAATTGAATTGCTGCTCTGAGTTAAATATTAAATATATATTAGAAGAAGCCCCGTGAGCTCTTTCACTGACCATACGCTATTGACTTTTTCATCACTAAAAAACAAAGATTGGGACCAACTCTGACTCATTCACTCCACCATCTGTAAAGTTGCTCATGGGAAACCTTTACTACATGTTTTATACTCTAGCATCACTTCTCATGCCTTAATTTTCCAGCACGGGTCTGTAGTATTGATCTACGAGCGAGCTGATTGGACAGAGCGATTAATGACCTCCAATGAAAGAAGTAATTCTCTGAGGTCTATCCCTTGAAATGCCACGAGATTACATCTTCTCCCTCCACCGGAGCTTCATCATCAGTACAGATAATACAGAGGCAGGAGGTTTGAACAAACCATGACCCCCTGTGTCACAAGAGAGCATTGTAAGTGTAGATCTAAGGTAATTTTTGTAAAGAGCATGGTCTCTCTCGCTCTTTTTGTTATCCATTCATTCCCTCACAGTATACATCCTGATCTCTGTGTCACCCCTCCTTTTTCTCTTGCTCAAGTCCTCAATTATTTTCAGAGTGCCAGGCAAGGCACTGTGGGGGCACAGGGGACCATTTGGACTTAGTACATTAAAGAATTCATGATTTGAAACCACCATAGCCCACCCTGACGACTTTATGATATGACTTTTCAGTGCCTGAAGCTCCTTCCTGTTCCCCCACCCTTTTCCACCAGACTGGCTTTCATTCCCCCCTGACGACTGACATTGATCTATCCTTGAGTCTTTTAGCTCGGGGACCGTAAACTTCTGACTCCTGACCATTAAAAGAAACAGAGCAGCTGATATTTATGAATCTGTCCGTAATGATTCCCATGTCCGTTTCTTGTGTCACCGTCTGTACATTGGCCTGCTGATTTCAGGCACAAATAGTCACATACTACATGACAGCAGACATCTGAAAAATAGATTGAATGTCCCAGCATACCAAAAAAAAATAAAAAAATATTGGAAGATAGGATAAAGCATACTATGTGTGGAGGATGCCAATAATTGTCTGCTGTGCTTATTGTCTTTTATTTGTAATTAAAAATAAACAGTCCTAGAGAACCCACAGGTAGCAAACATCCACTAAATACCATCAGCATAATTCAAATACAAAAATGTCCCATAATATGTGTCTATATAAAAGCAATTGGGAGTTATTCATTCAGTTATTGTTGTAGATCTAATGTTTTGTTTCACTTGATTGATTAGACTGATAGAAGACTACACTTTTAGGAAAAAAAACATAAAATGTTTTAACTATATTTGATAAGAATGCTCCCAGAAAGTCGCTATTTTACCAGTGATCTACTTTTATTTGTAGGTGGAATTACTGGGTTCAAGAGGTGGACCCAAGCTGGGTCCAGGAGTGATTCAATGCAAGCAAGAAGCGACAGCAAATATTGTGGAAGTATTGGTGACGAGAACAAAGCATCAAACAGTGATACACTCCAAAACACATAAGTTCACATTATTGGGTTAGTAGACATACCACTGTGAGAGCCCGAACCATGTGCATGCAGGCCTGACTGGCTGTAAACAGCTAGTTGATTGCGGATTACTTGCAGGTATGGGCTTCCAGAAAAGAGGCCCACCCACCATGAAAAAAAAAAGCAACCCACAAGCAAAGGAACCAAATAGGAACTCAGCCCGCCAAAATAAAGTCAGTGGACAAACACCATATTCATGTCAGATGTAGAATAAGGATCTTCAATGCCCTTTAGAAACATTAATATTAAAAAGCCATACATAAATCCATTGTGGGAAAAAACTCCCTCCCACCAATGCAAAAACATTTAGACCACCAATGTGTTTACAATTTTTCTCATCTTACTTCTGAGTTCTGCAGCAACGTGAATGAGAATGCTAGGCAGTGAATGGCCCTCAGCTGCTTTGTGAGTGCGTGCCAGATGGTCCCTTATCGCTGAATCAGCAAATATGGAGCACTTCTTTGTTTAAGTGTGGTTGTGCCATCGTTACTCTAAAATATTTCAACAATCTACAATATAACAATCATAAGATGTGATAAGATGATTATTATTTAACTATAATTTGTTTCACAATAAAAAGAGAAGGAGAAGGTCTTTTCATGAGTTAAGCGAATATAGCAGTGATTATATATCACAATGTTTTTTTTTTTGTATTTATTAATGTGACTTGCTATAAGCCCCTAAAAAAAATTCTGTTTTTTGTATTTTCAGTCAGTAGTTTCTGAAATGGTGTGATCATGTGGCAGGCAACATGCCACATCTGTGCCAACTGCAGGAGTCAGTGCTTCTCAAGAGAAGATGACATCATCCGTTTTCTACACTCACTTCACCAGCAAGTGTACATCATTTGTGCCGCAGTGGAGTAGAGAGGGGAGCTGCCTTGCTCAAGTGCAACTGTTTATTGACGTCAAACCTGAGACTCTTTGTTCACAGAACACATTATTAGAAAGTAAATAATTATAATTGGTGTTTTGAGATCTTCAAAAATAGTGACAAAACTAGACTATCTGCTGGATTGGTAAATATATACAGCATTCTATTCCCATAACTTTTATAGTTACCGAAGTCAAGATATTTGTAGTGCCAACGGCATATAAATGCTAGAGTGATAAAAGCATTAACGCAGTCAGTCATTCAGCATTTACCTTTCTATTCAAGCCCTATGGGGCATCTAATTTAAATGCCTTTTTTCACGAGTGCTGCATATTGATGATTAGGTTTGGATGCAAGCAGTCTTTGCTATACAATAGTTATATAGGGACATCTTCTGGCCAAACTGGGTACCTTCCTTTCTAGTAAATCCCCATCTATAAAGATTGGCTGCAGGTTTGAGACATCTGGTTGCAAATAACATTGCTCCAGGGAGTCTTTGTCAACTGTCCAGCTTGCTGTTTCTACTTCGCTGTGACATTGTGAAGGGAAAGACATTGCTTGTGAAAAACACGACCAGCAATTCAGTGCTGTAGTCAAATACCACAAGCCCTCGCGTGTCTCAAATGTAAGAGACATTCTTTCCTACCTTGGCTGTACCAACTCATTCAAAACAAGCTGTCCTCAATGTGGGCGGCGTGCTACTCTCAGTGTGAGTTCCCTAATGGCCATAATGGAGGACAAGACCATTTATTATTACAGGAGGTGAGGTACATATAAAGCTACAATTAAGGAGAAAAACATCCTGGTGCTTGTAGAGGGCAGTAATGTGACTCTGGGAGTGATGGATGCCTAGGGAATGAGTCTCACAGACCAATGGGAGTATCTTATTATCTGAAGAAAGTGGGGGATCAGTCATTGAGGTAAATTGGAAGAAGGAGAGGAGGAGTAACACACAAAAAAATACTCCAAACATACTACGATTACTACAGTATGTTTTCTCATCGTCAAACCAATTGCATGCAAATAAAGGTTGAAGTGTTGTTTTATACATTACAAATCCATCAATTTCGGGTCAACGTATATCCGATGGAATTATTGGCTAATAATTACTATTGATTGTACGTGCGCTCAAAAGTGTTTACATGAATGCATTTATCTAATGGAGTTTATTACATACCTGACAGTGGCTCAGCGTTCCAGTGCCAGTTTTTAATGCAATACCACCTGAGTCTCGAAATTCTCTGAATCTTTTGATGATATCCTGGACTCATGCAGTCCCTCAATTCCTTGCAATTGTTCGTTGAGAAAGATTGCTCTTAAACTGTTGGACTATTTGCTCATGCAGCTGTTTACAAAGTGGTGGACCTCGCCCCATCCTTGCTTGTGAACAACTCGAGCATGCTGATATGATGTTTGCACCATGCAATGTCTTTTTAGTGATCTTTATCTGTATAATCCCTAATTCCAAAAATGAGAATAAAATGTCTCTATCCGATGTACACACCTGTGACATTTGTAGAGATTTGGTTATTATGTTTATCACGATGCCCGTGCATGTGAAATGCATGTGCCTATGTAGATATTTTACTCTATCAACCATTCAGATAAACTGACTATTATTTTGTGCGTTCCAGAATGTTTCTTTGTCTCAGAGTTATGTGATTGCTCGTGTATGTTTTTTTTTTTTAAACTGATTGGCAAATGCCTTTCATTTGCAGCGTTATTGGTGTGCATTTTCTGCTGTGCAGATCAGTTTATGTGCAAATAGTGAAGATAATCTCCATGTGGATGTGTTAGCAAAGGCTTCCGTTGATATGGCTGTCATCTTACACAGACAGACACCAAGAGAGCAAGGATGAGAATTGCATTCAGCAGATAGAACAAAGTAAGTCAGTAAGTCAAGACTCAGTAACATCACTCATCTGGTTGCCTATTTTTGGGATAGATATGCTAATCTAGTGATGTGTTTTTCAATGTGAGACAGGGAGTAAAACTGCCTGCAGGTATACCAGCTCTCTATACCCAGAGGCAAATAACATGTTTATATTCTAAATGCAATGCGATACTGAGTGGCCTCTAAGGGACACATGACTCATATAGTGTATTGAGGCAACTGGGAACCAAGAAATGCATGTGCGCTAAATACGATGGCAGCTAATTCACCACTTCCTTCACATTAAGGAGAAAATGATGAAATGAACTTAATCACGAATCAATATTAAGTTGTTCCAATAAAAAATACAATTGTAAAAAAATACTTGTAAATATAATACTAAATGTTCTTTGAACACTCCTGTACTTTATTAACCAGAAGTAGCACGACAGTTGGTTTCACCCAAAACACCTGTTTTTGACCTCTAAGTCTGTTGACTTAAGTTTATTGTGCACAAAAATAAATGTCAGTGACTTTGACGCTAATTGTGTGAATGCTGAAAACATTCATTGCCCACTACCGTGCCAGAAAAATCTCACTCTTTCGCTCTGTTTTTGTTATTTTATTTATTTTTTTGTCCTGTTCCCATTTATCTTTCTGTCTTTGGGTCTTGCTGCCTTCTATTCATCTAGCTCTCGTACTCGGCCACCTCCCTAATATCCCCCCTGCAGCTATGTTTGGGACTCTACAGGAAAGGAAGCAATCTTAGATTTATTTTACCTCCAATTTTCCAATTTGAGAGACCCCTGCTGCTGGAAGCAAATCCTTGGAAGGTCTGATCGAGTGAGTCGTCCAGTTAAATTAAAGTATGTCTTAAAAAATGGCGAACAATTCCGCGGCCTGCTATGTTTTTAAATTAAGTGACAAGAATGTAACACGGGTTGTTTTTGGTACACATGGACGAAACAATCAGCGACGATGCGATGAATTTACTCAATCTAACAATGAGACAACGCAATTTGTAGCCTGACTTCGTTACATGTTGGTCTTGGTAATTCATTCTGCCCTTTTTCTACATTGTGGAAATCCTTCACAATACAGGACAAGCTATTATAATCTTGTGTCAATACATATCTGACCTATTGCTAAATGTAGCTGCACCGGATATTTTAGTAAGTAACTTTCTGCAAGAATACAAAAGCAATCAACTCTTTTGATAGCACAAGTATACCTGTAAGGTGCATGACGAGATGAGGGAAGAGAGAGGAGTTAGTCATGACTGTTAATGTCATAGGATGCAGCCCAGGCATCCCATCTATTGAGAAGAAAGGGGGGACTCTTGGCATGGTGAGCCTTGTCTAATTGGAATTGCTTTGGTGCAGCTCGTGAAGCATGGTTGGCTGTTGCCACGTGCTGACAGTTGCTTGCCAGTCTGCCTATCAAATGAAACACACAGATGTAATAATGATACCACTAATAATAATAATAATAATAATACACATTCATGTGACATAAAACACCAAACTCCAAATTATTTGAAATATATCGACCGGTCGTCGACATGGCAACAATTTGATTACAGACACTCCTGTATCCACGGTAACAGAAAGCAAAGGAAGGCCCCCTTACAGATGCTTTTGTTCTTAAGTGCATCCCTTGGAGACTTGCACACATGCAACTCTAATCCCCTGCTTGAAGCTTTTTCATTTAAATTACCAATTACAGAGATAGGAGGACAGAGAGAAATGAAAACCACAAAAAAGAGAGAGCATGGGCGGGGGTGCAGTGTAAAATCAATGACAGATGGAACTGCAAAACATAAAGCAGCACGAACCAGAGGTACTGCTGGGTTGGAGGTTTCATTCAAACCAAAGTAAATGAAGATTTTGTAAGACTGTATTATGTGCAAGTCAAGCACACTACCAACAGGAACTGCATTCATGTTTATATGAGCCAGTCTAAATTTGCATTGTCTGAAAACATTGACTCAATCCGGAAGTGTAGGTAATGGTTTAAAAGTGTATGGAAGTAGTGTGCATTACTCACTAACACAGCTCATAAAACAGTTAACAGTTGAAACAGAACAGTTGCTAAATGACTACAACGGCACATTCAAGTTGGAACATAATAATACTGTATTGTGTGACAGCAGAGGACACTATTGGCCAAAATGGCTGCTCCCGAGATGGATGAAAAAGGATGGATTAAGATGCTTAACACTAATTCAACCAACATAATATTAATCAAATTACCATGTTCCAACAACTAAGTGGGAGCACATGTATAATATATTTTTTGTAAAAAACATTTTTGCATCAATACTGCACCGTAAAGTGCAAATCCCCAATGAATAATCAGACTGTGCACACTACACACTGGCTCTCCTGGATTGGTTTGTGGTGAAGGCACATGTGTGCTTCTGTGTTAATGTTGTGTGATTTAACATGATTTATTGCCGCTAAATGTTTCTCATAAGTAATGTGCCTGGAGAGCTAAACACAGAATATTACTGCTCAAAGCTATACATCATCCCTACAGACCTAAGAGTAACCACAATTTAGTGCAAATGTTCAAAATGATATTATTAAAATAAAGCAGTGGCTGGGCATCATTTTGACTGTTTTTGTTTGTCAATTTTTGTGTAGTGCCTTCTATCATTAGGCTGTATTAAACAGTTTGCTGTACTTTTTGTTAGTTATATGATACTATACTATGATGATTAATTATATTATCATTTCTGTTTATTTTCTTGCCATAGAGATTAACAACAGAAAGAAGCTCGTTGCATGATAGAAATTTTTTTTCACATTTTCACAAGTGTTTCTGCAAAGAGTGTAAATGTCACAACAGCTTAATTTCTGCACAGCTCGAACTTTTGACAGCTTTTTCCTGATAAAATGATCACTTCCATTGGAGCATCACAATTTTATCCCCTCCGGTCAGTAGAATATGAAATACTGTGGAAGTCGAGAGTTTCCTGCTCTGGCACGATGACAAAAGAATCAATAAGATGAAGAATGGACACCATAGCCAAGGATAAGGTTCTTCAGATGGATAGATAGCTTCGGCCTATATCTCATTTATCATGAGTTGTGGCAAGGGCAACTGCAGTCAAAACAATGTGGATGTGATTGAAACAACGGCAATGCACTTTGGTTAACTTGTGACTTTTTTCAATGTATAAAGAAGAAAAGCTGAGCCATTTCACAGTAAACAATCAAAATATTGACTTGACAAAACGATACAAACGTAAATATGATTTAGAGTTAAAATGTGCAGTTTAAATAATTGCTTAGATTGTGTGTGTGAGTGTGTGTGAAAAAATGACAATTATTCAGAAGAGACATTGTTTCTTTAGCAGAGCAGGGTATGTTGTCCAGTAGATGTCAGCAATGTTGCCAATAAAGCTTTGGTTCTTTACTGCTTTGTTTGTATAATTTTGTGTTTCAACAATCGCTCCAAAAAATTCCCTGAGCGGAGTAAGGTTAATCACTTTCTGTCAGCCGTAGGTCATTACATCATGTTTTTAGAAACATGTACTTAGAATCAAATGGTCAATCAGAATAGAAAATAAGGTTGTTTTGTATACAATTATTTTCTTCCAATGCTAAGCATCTTTTTACGATTGGTGAAAAGTCAGGCTAATTTGCTTAGTTTTGTGTTGGGGCATAACATGTTAGGTTCACATGGACCAGCACAATAAAGCTTTATCAACAACAAATACAATCCAGGAAGGCATACCTTCAGTGCAAATTGTTTCTTTGCTCAGACACTAATAATCCCTCCGCAAGCCCTGAGCCATATCCTTTTTTTTTTTTTCCTCTTCCTGTAATGAGCTGTGATGTGTTATCAGTCATTAGAGAAAGCTTGATTATTCAACTGGTATTCTGCACACGCTCACAGAGTTCCCCGAAGGTGCCCTTTTCATATCACCATAGAAACTGCCTTGCTCTACACTGAGATGCTCACTATGTACTGTACACAGAGTAAAGGAGAGAGACAGACAGACAAGCAGGAAGGTAGAAAGACAGAAAATTAAATGAGTATTCTTAAAAATACAGTGGAACCTCGAGCACATTTGTAACTCAAAAGGTTTAGAAACTGAAGTAATGTCTTCCACTGACATTAACTGAAATGCAAATAATTCGTTTCAGCCCCATAACAAAGTGATACTGGACTATTTTTTTAAAATCTGTGTGTTATTGAAAAATACAATAGTGCAATGTAGAAAGAAGTAAAATCATAAAGGAATGAAACACACAAGAAAATACGAGTATTTTTTGCTCATTAACTAACTGAGGGGAGGGGGTAGGATTTAAAAATAATCTTCTTTCATACATACACGTGGGCACAATAAAAGATAATAATAATAATAATAATAATGAAAACGATAATAATAATAATAATTTATGAAAACTCACCAATGAAAATCTGATTTTAAAAAAAACTAATCACACAGACATGTACAAAAAATGATGATACCCCTAGAAAATATTTAATAAAATTCAATCCTAGAGACATCAACCAAAGTGTGTTGTTTGATTAGCATCACGTGTTTTCAAAGATTTACGCAAAATTGTCCCAGTTTTATGACAACATCCTCATTAAATAATGAATATATTAAAATCCATAATGTAAACCTCAGGTATTTTGAGATTAATACTTGCTAAATGAGTGAGCATTGTGCATTACTGGCAAGTATACTAGTCAAAGAACAAAAAGACAGCAACAGGTTTGGGACCATGCTCCACAGAGATTTAAATCCCCACACAAATAATAATAATCCCTCAGCAACTCAATGTAAACAGAAGGGTCACCTAACAAACCATCTGTCTGAGCAGATCTGTTCCGTTATTGTCCTTGCCCGTCTCGTTGACTGCAATTCTTACACGTTATAAAACACAGTAACAGGATATGAATGGGGCCGCAGTTTAAAGAGATTGCGGCTCAAATTGACATTTCATGAGAAGCATTTTTCAGCTCTTAACTGCTCCGTCTATCTATCTATATATTTATACATATATATCTATATCTATCTGATTCTTGCATCCTGTTTTGTTGAATTTTTAACGATTATCAGTCCTATCCAATCATTGCCTGGTTATTTATACACGGCTCTGAATCACGATGTTGTCATGGAGTTGGCACATGCGCAGCAAACAAGGGACTCTGAATCATCGACGGGAGAGAGAGAGAGAGAGAGAGAGAGAGAGAGAGAGAGAGAGAGAGAGAGAGAGAGAGAGAGAGAGAGAGAGAGAGAGAGAGAGAGAGAGAGAGAGAGAGAGAGAGAGAGAGAGAGAGAGAGAGAGAGAGAGAGAGAGAGAGAGAGAGAGAGAGAGAGAGAGAGAGAGAGAGAGAGAGAGAGAGAGAGAGAGAGAGAGAGAGAGAGAGAGAGAGAGAGAGAGAGAGAGTGATGGGAGCCGGCTGAGCAAGCAGCAGCGAGTCATCGCTCTCCGAGCTGCTAATGACAGGTAAATTGCAGTTGCAGGTTTTAAAATACTATAATACTAATCTTACATGCTCATTTGACTGTTTAGATGTTAGTCTTGTTAACGACGTCGTCGACGTGCGTGTTTTCATATCAAAACGAGTGCGTGCGTCGTGCGTAAATCTTAATTATATTGTCCACATTTGGATAGGACGTATCTGTCGATGGAAACTTCGGTAGTGTCGCTTCATCGATGAAATTCAAAACTGCAATAACACGAACACGAGCATATCAAATGAAGTAAAAGTTAATCCACGTACATTTGGATCAATCATGCTCTGCTGCCAATTTGCACTTGCCGGGAAGTCAGTCGACCGGATTTTGTCAATACGGTCATTTTAAATTAAATTGAAAAACGCTCTGTGGTCTATATAGTATATCTCATGGGGGTTGGGAGGACGCACGCTCGAGGTCTGTTCTCAGTCGAACGTCATATATGACGTATGTGCATGTTTTCATGCTGGGGTAATGGCGTTCAGCACCAAGGACAGCTCACGGAAACCGCTGGATGCTAGTGGAGGCCACTATCCATGACCCATCTATTTTTCTGGAAGTCATATAAGAAATTATCTATTATTTTGCTGAAGTCAAATGTCAGGTGTATGCTACCTGATTTATTTCATTTTTTGAAACAATTTTATACTTTTTCTCCCTACATTTGGAAGCAAATGTCTGCAGAAATCATGCACTAAAGCAATAAATAGGTAAATGTCAAACTAATACAGTTTAAATCAGTGGAGATCTTGATCAATTTAGGGGTCTAGCACAGAAAAATAGCAACTTCGAGGAAAATGAACTGAGCTTTTATGACAAAAGCAACAACATGAACTGACCTTTTATGACAGAAGCACCAAATTCAGAGAAGCAAGATATTCACGTCCATATTTTTATTTACAAGAATTGTTTGTCATTGTCAGCTTCAAGAATGATTTGTGATTAATATGTTGTTTTGTGCCAGCATAAAAATGTAGGAATTTAATTTGGGAAAAACAACTAATAAATATCACATTAACACAAATATGCAGAATTATTTTCATTGTGCCAAGTTATCAAAATGAGTTTAAAAATTTAACTGTTTTTTTTTTTTAACTTTAGTATTACTACTCGGGTACTTAAGAGTCTGTACTGCATATTTAAAACATTTTTTTAATACAGGAGTTGACTTACTATTGTATTTTACTGGAGAATTTTTAACACGTCTGCAATTCTGTAAATGTCAGACAGAATATAATAAATAAGTCACAGAAATCAGTGTACTTGTTTTCACCAAATTAGCAGGTGTGTTGGGGGCAAAACTGCTTCATGCGCCCAGATGAGCGCTACACGGCCCATAACACTAGACTAGATACGCGCTGGCACAAAAATAAAATTCTGCAGATTGCACAGAGGGCAGTCTACCAAAGTAGGGATTAGAATTGCACACTATAAAGGCATCTATTTTAGTTTTGAGGGCCTAGAAGAGGGCCTTGAACATTTCATCCATACGACCCCCAATTTAAGTTGTTTGTCTTACAATGCAAACATGCAAAGTAAAGTTTGTAATAATAATAAAATAATAAAAAGGAACTTAGGGCACATGCCAGCTACAGTCCTGCGAAGGGTGTTGTAGTGCAAGGATCTTATTTAGAAACGAGAATGCCCCATTGATATTCATTTTACATTTGTATGCACAGCTTCAACGTGCTGTATAACTTTTATGAGAATGCGTGGGGGTAAATGTGTTTATGAATGCATAAATGGATTCATATCAGCATGTGCATAATGCTGTGTGACTGTGTGGGTGGATTCATTCATGCGTTACTCTGTTCAAGCAGGCAGACAGATGTGAAGGATGGCGTCTTGCTCTGAGATCTGTGGTTCGGAATATGGAGAGCAAGCCCAAGTCAGTGGCAACTGTCAGCAGTACGGTGTCCGCTCTTACCTTCACCAGGTAGAACAGACACGTATCTTTCCTCAAGAGAAAGTGTCGGAGATGAATAAAGGGCAATTGAGGTATTAAATTTAGAAATACGTCTCTGTCATCCAGTTTTATGAGGAGTGCACAGCCTCCATCTGGGAACGTGATGAAGATTTTCAGATTCAGAGATCGCCGAGCAGGTGGAGCTCTTTACTCTGGAAGGTGAGATTAACCATTAGTTTACCCATGTTTAAACCTAACTGCCGTTAAATTTTTACGATACAGCACCTGCAAATATTTAATCTTTTGTCTTTCCCAACCTTAGGTCTGTCTCGCGTTTGGCACCTTAATCTTGTTTGCGGGCCTGATTGTCATTGTTGTGGGATATGCCACTCCAGCTAGAATTGAAGCATTTGGCGAAGAGGATCTTCTTTTTGTGGACAGGTATATATCATTCAGAATTGCTTTATGGCGATTAAGTTATTGTAGATCTTACCTAAAACTGTATGCAGTTGATATGCAATAATAGGTGTGAACTATCCTGCATATTATAATGTATATATATGCATATATATATATGTATGTGTTGTTTCTCAACAGCCAGGCAGTTAGCTTTAACCGTGCGCTCGACGTTTGCAAGCTGACTGGAGCTGTGCTGTTCTGTGTGGGAGGTACCTCCATGGCTGTGGGTCTCCTGCTATCTGCCTTTGCCAAAAGCTACTCCAAAGAGGAATTATATCTGCAACAAAAGTTTAAAGAGCGCTTGGCTGATTTGCATTCAACAGTTGGTAAGGTTTAATTCTCCACCAAGAGACCCATTTCTGTTTAAAATACAGTTGTGACCAACACAGTACCTTTGATTTTGTCACAGGTACCCCCATAATGAGAGCACCAACCCCTGGGGAAGGAAAGGTGCCAGTTACACTTTCCAAGGTCCAGAACATCCAGCCAGCAACTCCAAAGTCAGAAACCTGACAGTAGTTTGATTGAACGGGGATAAAATAGTTTGAGTGAGTGACTGAGTGGTGAGTGAGTAGAGTGATTAGTGAGTAAGTCCATTAGTGCAGGGATGTTATAACCTAAAAGGTCAGCTCACATGACTGATAGGGTCAACTCTTCTCGCTGTTCAACACAACATTTCTAAGATTACAAAGTTGACATTTCATGTGCATCATTTTTTTTTCTATTCGACAAAACACTTCACGTTTGTGAGTGCTAGCCACACAAATCTAAAGTAAGACAAAGAAAGTAACCCAAGAACAAATCAATAGAACACAGCCACTGAACAAGTGAACATTTTTCTTTTCAGTGTCGAAGAGAAATGTGGTACTGCGGGAGAGAGGCTGAACAGCAGGCATTATCGATGCTTCGCTGCCATTTCACAATAGCCAAAGTGCCAGACATAATAACCAATCCAAGCTGCATGACATGTAAACACAGACTCATAAAATCACCAGCACTTTACTGTCTACATTTAAGTCAAATCAACCGTGAGTCTATCTTAGATAATTGTGTACTATTGGGGCAAATTAGATGAGCGAGACAGAATAGACTTGAGAGAGTAACATTTTCTTCTGACATGTTTGATCCTGTCTTCTGGAGTAAAACATTTAACATGATCAATAACTAAAACCAGAAGGTGTGATGAAAGCTACATACAAGTTCAACAACACTGTCTGTTAATTATAAAGAAAAAGCACAGATCAGCTATCATCATCGTGGTGGATTATTTTACTTTTAAAAGTGGCATATAAAACATATGGCCATATTCTACTTTTAGTACAGCAGGGATTCTCAAACATGGGATGTTTATACTATTTTACCTTGATTTAATTGTCACAATTTGGTCAGAAACATACATATGTTAATGCTTATTTTTTTTCTTATTCTACAGCCCTCTAGAAAGCAACTAGTGTTGGGCAAATGAGCCAATGCTCAACCTGGCCCATTCCATAGTGCACATCTGTCTCTTTGTTACCTTGACAACCAGAGCTGGAGCTTTTTTTGAGCTCCCAGGTTAAATTTTACTTTAGAATCAAAGCAACGCAACCGGTCTTCAAGTAAACACATCAATTGTATTTTCACTATAAATTACACTTGTCAATCGATGGTGTATGTAGCGTACGACTTGCTATTCAGAGTAAAGAGTATTATAGTATCTGGTTGTTTCATTTAAAGTAAAATAGAAATTGGTGGCAACCACCGAATCACACTTTTTGGAAAGAAAAAATTATGTGTTCTTACATACGTAATGAAAATGTTCGCGTAAGTTCATCTCTTACTCGCAGTCCCGATGCCACTAATACCCTCTTCGTTTTATTTATGTATTTTTAATCAAAGTTTGGTGATTTTGTCATGAGCTTTTCTTATCAGACAAACCACAAAGCTATATTATCGGTATTCTAAACTAAAAAAATACTCAATCACATGTAACATATAACCTTGTTCAAAGACCATAAACCAAGATGTTAAAAGACTGAGTGAGTGTTTGCAGGTGATCAATAAATGTGCTCACAAGTAGTCTCATGCTGTAAATTGTGTGTTTGGTATCATTCTTTTGCTGTCCAAAGGCTGAATTTTAAAGATATTTTTTGTCTCAAGAAAATCCTTATTCAGGGTTCCGTGTTGTAACTTGATTTTACATTCAGTGTGTCTCCTGATGTAACTATACTCTCCCTAGTGGATTATAATGCATAAAAAACTGAAGTTAATATCCACAGTATATCTATTTTTAAATATAATAAAAGCTAAATATGCTGGCCATTTTTTTTGCAAGACTGTATTCACATATATGCAGAAGCTTTGTACTCTCTCTCTCTCTGTTTTATTGTTTTATTTCTCTCTCTGCCTCTCTCTCTCCCCCTACTTCATCTATAGCACACAATATATATATGTATACACATATTGGTTGTAGATATAGAGTATAAAGTACCACAGTTGTAGAGTTGTACAGTAGTAGTAAAATTGTTAAAATTGTTAACATATACAGTCAAGCCGGAATTTATAATTATTAAATGTACATATGTATGTATATGACTTTTACTTCCCTGCATCTCTAAAGCATACATGAGTTGCCTTCATTAGAGTAGAGTACAGTTTTCAGTGCAATCTATCAGCAGGGTCATTTAGAAAGGCAACGTATAGAATGATAAGTGTGCTATTTGCGGCCTCATTAACACACCCACATGTGCACACACTGAAAGGGACCACTGGACTAGATAGGACAGAATTAATGACACATCCGAAATAGCACCCAGAGGACCATCACCTTGAGCAGTCAAAAGTGAGTCATGGAGCACCTCACCACCACCACCACACACACACACACACACATCTGCTCACTGATGACTCACACGCACCTGGAGTCCTAGACAGAATCAATGCCAAATAATAAAGCCAACTTGCTGAGGAAAGAAAGCGTAGACCACATACAATCTCATAACATTTTGCTGTATGTAACGGTTGGTAGATTGCAGGTTCTTCCTTTGGATTTCAAAGGCAATGATTTCATGGAAAACATAGTTCAAGATGTGCCATATCATACCATAGTATTTAATATAATGGGAGCAGTAAATCAAATTTAATTATTCAATGAAGGTCATTAATTATCACCCTAATGAATGCCGTTGGAAGTGCTTGTTGAGTCTGATTAGGAAATCCACAAGTGGCAATGAAAGTAACATTCTTCTTGCACAAAAATGAAAGCAAATTTACATATTAAATTTTTTATTAAATTTACATATAAATTATTACATTAGTCACACGATGATCATTAGTATTATTATTAATCATCAAAAGGGAGTGTTTTTATTAACTGTTAATAAAAAAATAAAAAATAGAAATTGGTCTCAGTTATGTGTGGGCAAAGTGGAAATGGGTCAGAATTGAATGTCTGGGTCCTGTATGGGTTATTTAAGGCCTAAGTGAGCATCTATTTGAGCTGGCCACCAAAGTCTGGGCCACATACTATCTAAGTAGAAATGCATTGTGTTGCATGGATCACAAAGTTAAGTTAGAATTAATCACTAATGTGTAGCTGGTTCTTATGGCTTTTGCGTGCGTCAAGTGAGCATGGGTGAGAACTCATGTCTTGGTGATTCTGATCCAGATAAAGCAGATATAACCATTAACCGACTCGTGCTAAATTTTAGATTTGGCACAACTATCACTCAATTTATACGGGCTTCCTTAGGCAGACAGAGAACATTACGGAGTAATGGTTTTCGTACAAATACATTCAAATAAAGTTATCATATAGTAACGCAGCTTGAATTTGTATCCGTATAGTGTGAACGGTCATCATATAATGACTTTTTAAAATTCACATTTAATTAATAGATAATCTAATACAAGCATAGATTGACAAATGAACAAAGTTGAATGGTTCACTGTAATGTTATGTCATTCTGAAATTACTCACTTCAAGGAAGACATTTTTGATATTTCCATACATCTTCCCATTATTCAGCTGTTACACATCATAGCTAAATGAATTTTAACCACTTCTATTCTCAGAAGGTGTACCAAGATTGTCGTCAAGTACCGCATTCCTACTGTGGTCTAACTAATTATAACTATAGCTACCTTAATTGATCACAGATTTTTTTTTTCTCTTTCTGGTCATTACCATTGTCATTTTTATCAGCGCTGTATTTGGTATCTTATCCCTCATTTTGACCTTCTTTGGTATCGCCATTTATATTGTTTAAGTGTACAGTCATTTGGTCACCAGAAGATATAACAGACTTATTCTCATCTAGAGTCTCATCCTTACTCTCAATGGCAAGCTCACCCCTATTCTCATCCACAGCTGCAGCATTGTTCTCATTTGGAGTCTCGTCCTTATTCTCATCTACAGCTGCAGCATTGCTCTCATTTGGAGTCTCATCCTTATTCTCATCTACAGCTGCAGCATTGCTCTCATTTGGAGTCTCATCCTTACTCTCAAAGGCAAGCTCACCCTTATTGTCATCTACAGCTGCAGCATTGCTCTCATTTGGAGTCTCATCCTTACTCTCATTTGGAGCCTTATCTGTCAAATCCTCCCTACTCTCGGAAACTTCATCCTTACGCTCATTGGCAAGATGATCTACAGCTATATCCTGACTTTCATTAGTGTTCTCATTATTTCTCTTATCTGCCGTCTCATCTGTAAACTCATCTCTACTCTCATCGACAACGTCATCCTTACTCTCATTGGCAAGATGATCTACAGCTCCATCCTTACTTTCATTAGTGTTCTCATTCTTTCTCTTATCTACCACTTCATCTTTAACCTCATTCCGACTCTCATCCTTACTCTTATCTCTACTCTCATTCCTACAGTCATTGGTAACTTCATCCTTACTCTCATCGACCATTTTTTCATTCTCCTTGTGTTCAACTGAAATCTCATTCTGGTTCTCATCTGAAGCATCCTTACTGACATTTGCTGTCGCCTCACTCACTTCTGCACTCTTTTCCCTACTCTCTTCTGCAATGTTCTTTTTACTATGGCCTGAGGCCTCCCTTGTCTCATCTGGTGTTGCCCTTGTCTCATCTGGGACCCTCTTACTTGCATTTACTACCGTGTCCTTCACTTCTTTTACCTCCTCTGCCTTCTCTTTTGACAACGCAGTTACTTCTCCCTCATTTTCATTCTTTGCCGCTTCATTTTCCTCTTCACCACCTCCCTTTGTTGGACTAGTCTCCTTATCTGCCCTTTCTTCCTGGATAACTGAAGTTTCCTTTTCAAATGTATTTTCAGCAGAGGCCTCCTGCTTCTCTTCAGCCTTTTCACCAGACTCCTCTGATGATTTGGTAACATCTGATGCAAGGTCCTGCAACATAACAGAAATGTTCTGTATATAATAATGTAATCATAACAAATGGTTTACTATTAAATACTTATCTAATAAATGTCTACATTACAGAACAAATGAACTCAACAGATCCTGTGAGAAATAGATATCCAGCTCCACTCTGACAACTGTAACTCAATCACTGATCAATACAGATCTTTGAGATCACATTACAGTTAAGAGAAAACACCTTTAGCCATTTTTAAAAATATGCAAGTCCGACAATTACCTTTGTATTAGACAATAGTCAAAACCGTACCTCTTCAGTTGACTGATCTAGGGATTTAACTTCTGCATTTCCATAATCAGCTTTTGAATCCAAGTCATCTGGGGAGAAAGATGTAGTAGGAAAATAAAATTAAATATTAACATGTACCAAAAACTTCATCATTTTAAAAAAGCATTTTCATTACTGAAAAAGAAAAGAAAAAACAACATACACTTCGACACAAAGACAAATCGATAATGTCACATTTCTGAATTGTTTCATAATTACGTGAATATATTTTACAGACAAAGCATTCCAAATTGCCAGTAAGAAAACACTTAACAAAACCTTATATCACAATTGTGTAGTGTAATTACTGTCGCCTATTCACGGTATAGCCCCTATTCTTCAGTCCATATCAATTGTCCATTATTTCTTAACATCAACTCCCATCATGTACAATCACATATTCAAAATATTTGTCAGCTATTGTAAAAAAACAACAACAAACAAACACATGAACACACGCACACATTCAAAACAATATGTTTTAAGGTTTGTACAAACACAGCACAAGAGGGACACCTGGTGGTCTTCAGTAAACCACCCCACCTCCCCCCTCCACCGATTGGTTTCGTGCAAGTAAACAACGTGTCCAAACAATTGAACTGTTCAAGAGAAAGCTGTAAACGTGTTTAAAAGCTCATGCATCAACTATCACCTTAGTTTAGCTTATGGTCGGAGGCTAATGAAAACAATAAATGTCATATGAGCATTGCCATCATTGTCTTCACTAATGCTTCAGTCAGGGATGAAAAAAAAATGTTTTCCTTTGAAGGGATAGTTCACCTAGCAAATCATCTCACTAATTCCTTATACTACTTTTTTATGAACTTAATATATTTCATTGATATTAGTTTAAGTAGTGAATTCCACTGCAAGTCCTTTTGCGTAATAATATGCAGAATTAAAATCAGACACCCAGTGCAAACAGCTGGCAAATTCTTCCTGCCAGCCTGAATAAAGACATTATACTGCAACACATAACCAGCAACACAATGCTTAATTTTCATTTGAAGCAAACATTACAAGGCAGGTTTGCTGGAGTACATAATTAATACGGAATTTGGAGCTTTAATGTGAACATGTGCATCAAAGGCCTAAGAGTAATTAACCTTAAAGGTCATAGGAGGAATTCAAGTTATCGCTCTGATAAACACCGTAATTGCACACTTGTTTGGAAACACTCTATGAATGGGAAATTTCCAATATAAAATAAACAGCAAAAGAGTGGGCAGAGGAAATTGAGTCATTTGTGTTCCCTTTCTTCATTTAGCAATGAAAGTACAAATGAGATTGGAAGAGTTTCAAATGCAAAACTGACTGAAGTTTTGCTACGGTTGAAGATGAAACATTACGGGGAAAAGAACAGACCTTAAATAATATTTTATGGAAATAACTTTCATCTGAAGCAAGAGGAATATGATTGAGTAGCCAAAAGGAAGCTGTGGATGAGTAGGTATGGGATTTAAAGAGCAAGCCATTAAAACAGGATAATTAATAACAGCAATATACTTCACACATTTTGATTAAAGTTCTGAAATGAGTTGTGTTTTTTTTCCTCTCATCATGCAAAAGGATATTACCTCATACACACTATGACAGCACAGAGTACTAATGCATATTTGATGACCTTTTGATTAAGTAAAAGCTTATCATTGAGTCTTTCATCACTATGAGATGTAGCCATTCATTTCTTAGACACAATAATTTGCCTTAAACAGCAACCCAGTTTTTATATTTAAACAAAACAAAGCAAAATCCAAAACCTGTAGTGAAAGTGAAAACAAAAGATTCAAGTTCGAAATGTATCTTTTGTGACAGAAGTTCTGGAACCTTTCTGACAACCTTCGTATGGGCCCAATCATTCTACTTCTTTATTCAGCTCTTATGCAGATGGTTGATTTCTGTAAATGCATCATTTTGCCCTTTAGATTAGACACGAAAACTCTTTACAATATTCAGCGTAGATACCTTGCAAATTTGATCTGAGCAAAGCAGCTTGGATTTAAAATGACAGACATGAGGAAAATGTGAGTCTGTGAAAGTCTCAGAGCCACACTCTGCATGTCACAGTTAACCTTGTACTGTATGTCGCTGCTGAAACACTTGTTAACAGATTAATGTGGCAGATTAGTGCTGCCACCCCACACTTTAATCCCCTAATCCCGCATCAAAGGGTCATAAAAAACCTTTTCCTGCTGCAGTAAAAACGGGAGATGAGAAGCCCCAAATAAAGGAGGCGATATGAAAAAATGGCCATAAAAAAGCACACACACAAACACACACACACACACACACACACACACACACACACACACACGTGCACACAAGCACACACAAGCACAAACACTGCAAACACAAATAGCACATTGCTCACACAATCCCCAACAACCATTTGAGCAAAAGGGAGAAAAAAAACATGTAAATTTTGGCATCCCACATCCTTTAGCTTTTGAGCCTCTTTTTGACACAGCCACACCATATTTCTCTTTGTGCACATGCCTCCTGTCTCCCAGAGCTGTTTTGCTCTGACAGGCATTATAGATACATATGCTAACATGGATAATTCCCCGTGGCAGTATGGCTTTCTACGACACGAAAGGCTGTGGGTTGATCTGGCTGGATGACTTGTCTGCACGCATGTACACACGGATGCATTCGTTGGATGAGCAGCCTTTCCTTTTATGCTTTTACTTGATAATAATACATAAAAATTAACTACATACAGCCCAAAATTTGAATTTCGGGAAGAAACATGTAATGTCTTGTCAGTTTGATTGTTTTTAAAAGAGTGCATTGAGGGTTTGTGACTGGGTATTTTGTGACACATCAACTAAAAAAAAAGGTTAAAACTTAAGAAAACAAGCACAAATGAAAACACAAAACACAATTATACACCAGAGTTTAAATTTTTGAAAACTCTGTAATGTTTTGATGCAGACACGGCCCTAATCTTGCCTTCAAATTTAGATATCCGTCCTTGACTGGGAAAGGAAATACAGGAACATAAGTGGCCATAATGGTGCTCCATCATGTGACATACAGTAAATTGAATTTGCTCCTGCTGCATTAACACTATGGAGCCTCGTACATGCATGAAAAGAAGGCAGCGGGCTTTTCAACATGATGTTTTGTGTGAGTGAATACCCTTAAGACTGCAATACTGACCCTGTCTTACCTGGCTCTACTTGAAAACCACTCTACACCTACACTACTATCTCCAAAAGGTCTGACACAAAGGAGTTGTAATATTCTCGTAGATAGAGAGTAAAAATATTCTGTTCAAAAGAAGACCTTGAATGATGAATTACTGGGTCTCAAGCAGTTCATCTCCTTTAATTGTAAAGTTGTCATATTTTTACTATTGACGTGAAGTTTTCTTAAGTGTTATTTATTCAGAGTTGTTTATGATAAACAACAAAAAAGAACAAAATGTCAAAACAAAAGAAGCACATGCTTGGACAAGTAATTCACATACAGTAACTAAATGGCAACCATAGCGCTGAGAGGTGAGGTAAACAAGATGGGAAGTGACCTTGCTTGCCAGCAATATCATGTCCAGATGATGATGGGACAGTGCCCAACCAGACCACAGATAGCTGATGGCACAGTGGTGATAAAAAATATATACGACTTATAAATATGTATTGTTCATTCAATACGGAGTAGCAAATAAATCACAAAATTCTACTATTTTAATAAATAAACACATTTTACAATACTTCAATTGGACACATTTTCTAAGCGTGTCTTTCTCATATTCTTATCTTAAAATCATCCAACTATACTGAATGGGTGTGGTCTCTAAGTGCCCACTATAGGCCGCAGATGCGTGATTAGTTTGTCATATTTAATGGGAGGGACAAGAGACGCTTTGACTGGCCATAATTAAACTCGGCTATGATCACCCCCACCGCGGCACAGCTCTCCTTCGCTCAGATCAGCTGGACTGGGTTCATGTGCAAAATTCCCAACACCTGGTCAAACCTGCCTCTATGCCACATTTTGTGCTTTTAATCAGACTATCTTCATAGGGAGTTGTTGTAAGACAACCTGAAAAACATTACACTCCAGCTTATTATTTTTACTTCAAATTAAAAAGTATTATAACCTTGCCTGGAGGGTAATTTAAAATTAGATTTAAACCTTGTTCAGAGCAGAGCTAAGAAAAAAAAACCCATTAAATTTACAGCCCAATGAACACTGGACAGAGTCCCTGCAACCATCTCATCTTGCCTTTCCTATCCCTCATCATGTACGTACATCATGTATATCTGAGGATCTCTCCTTCAAGTATCAAGCTCTTTTGTTGATTTCCAGAGCTGCAATTTGGTTCCAGTAAGGGGCACAGGCGAATTGATTTCTGCTTTGATGACTCTAAATTGAAAGATTAACTAGATGATAGGCAATTATCCAAAGTCCTTACCATCTCCCAGCCTTCAATATGTCCATGCATTTTATCAGCACTCACATCTCCAGCTATTCATCACATTTGATTGCACATGTACTCTCTTTTCTCACTCTATTTTGTTTATCTTATATTCCCTCCTTTAAAGGACTCCTTTATGTTCACCTTTCATAACAGATCAGCTACCCTCACTTGTTTTAAGGCATCTTTCGCTTTATTTGTTCTGCTGTCGTCTTTAATTGTGATTCAACTAAACTGGTGACATTTTGGGGAAGAAAAAAAAAAACACATCAAGACAGCAGTTTGGTTTGATTGAAAATGAAAGATGTTTTTGAGAAAAAGAGAGAGAGAGAGAGAGAGAGAGAGAGAGAGAGAGAGAGAGAGAGAGAGAGAGAGAGAGAGAGAGAGAGAGAGAGAGAGAGAGAGAGAGAGAGAATCCATGACCTTTGCTGCATGAGTTGTTGCACCACCACTACCCTTTTGCTTGTGTTCTCTGTCACTTGCGTCTGTGTTCACTCTAACGAAGCAGAAAAGTCTGAAGCTTTCAACATTTTTTTCTTATTCCCACTAGATGACAGACAGTAAAAAAGAAAAATAGCAGCACACACAAAAAGTGACCTCTCTGTCAGCACAGTCAGCGCCCAAGTTTCCTAGTTGCTTATTTATTTATTTATTTATTTATTTATTTATTTATTTATTTATTTATTCATCCCTCAGTTTCTATTTTCTGCTGAACCTGAAAAGCTTTTAATTGCTATATTTTTTACATTATTGTGATGTTATAATGCATGCTGTTTGGTCTATGACTCTATGCATATACGTACAGCATTGCTTGGTAAGTGAAACGACAGCCAGATGGCGGGCAGGGGGTTGGATGTGGGGTATAGTATAGTAAGATTTGGCTTTAGGTCTAAGAGTCCATCCATCCATTTTCTGAACCGCTTAGTCCCCACGGGGGTCGCGGGCGTGCTGGAGCCTATCCCAGCCGTCATCGGGCAGTAGGCGGGGGACACCCTGAACTGGTTGCCAGCCAATCGCAGGGCACACAGAGACAGACAACCAATCGCACTCACACTCACACGTAGGGACAATTTGGAGTCTTCAATCGGCCTACCAAGCATGTTTTTGGAATGTGGGAGGAAACCGGAGTGCCCGGAGAAAAGAGAGAGAGTGAAGGTTGAAAAACAAACAAACAAACAAACAAACAAACAAACAAACAAACAAGCAAACAAACAAACAAATAAACATCTGTAAACGATTCAAGAGATGACGTCTATTATCCATTCATTCATGTAACCTGTGGCCATTGATTTAAACATATCTAATGATTGAATATGCAAAAACTAAATTTTTTGGCACATTGAAAAATTTTACGGAATCATGGATCATTACATTTCTCGAAATTCTTAACAAAGAAAGTTACACACTCTCTTATTTGTACAAACACTAAAAGCCTGTTGAAAGATTAAAACAAGCATGAGTCTATGACAAATCAGCGGGTGATACTGCAGTGCAGATCCCTTAGGGTCAGCCAAAGCCTGTTGAGTCCCCTTATCGGTAAAATTGCAGGGAGCGTGCTTTGACCGGAAATTGTGGGCCTATTTACGATATCAGTGCAAAGGGAAGGTGACGTAATGTGTTTCTTGTAAAAGTGTTTAATGTCATCATTGCCTACAGTACTTTCACCATCTGCCGCAGACCAACTGTGCCACTTAGTGGTCGTTTATGGAGGCAGCAGGTTACGTAAGGTTGCAAGTGGCTGGCATTACATCATTGTACTGAGAACATGTCATCAATGTTTGTATAAGGAGCCGTTTGAGCATTTATTCCAAATCATTCATACCCACCTCGAGGTCCATATAATTGTAAAATCTGCCCTTAATTGTATGTTCACTTTTAACTGGTAGCAGGGCCTTAAAATAGGGTTAGGGAATCAAAGTAGGGTTTTTAATGGTTTCATCGTAGGGGGTTGAAGTAGGGTTATTGTTTTAAAGTACAGTTTAAACAAATGGTTGGAGTTTTAAAATAGGGTCATGCAAGTGGAAGACTAAGTGGACTTGTTGTGATAGATAAACGTAGCTACAAACACATACGACAACAATCATGAACATCCTATATGAATGAATGAATGAATGAATGAATGAATGAATGAATGAACACATGAATGAATGAATTGTAAAACAGAATTTTGTTATGGTTTTTTGAGTATTACCATTGTCACCAGTAGTTATGCTCTGTCCACTCTTCTTCAATCTGAGAGAAAGGAGTCTGGCCTGTGAGATTTCTCTGACAAAGGAGGACAGTTGGTCTCTGCTGCCACCATTGATGTGTAGAGGCGAAGCCTTGGACTCGCCTTCTCCACTGTCGGTGCTTCGGACCACTGATTTTCTCTGGAGGGAGAATAAATCAGAATTACTCTGACTGTGAGTGGCAAAACACTCAATAATGAGACATTGAAAAATGTTTTTTACATTTCCATGTTGCTTTGGGAATCTGTAGATTGGAGGCAGAATGCCCATTTTCATCCTAGGGGTAGAAAAAATCAATTTGTGCTATTTTTATTAATAACGTACTAGATAACCAACAATTATGGAAACTTTACGGCAGATAAACATGCAATTATATAAATTAGAAAAAATATTTTTTTTTTTTAAAAAAAGAATATTTTCAATTTCAGTTTAGCTGCAGGCTTCAAATACAGTGTGTTATAGTGTTATTTAGTGCTTACCCATTGACCTGCCGTGCTCCCCGAGGATTGCTGAACAGCAGGTCAGTGTAGGAGAGCCTCTTAAATCTCTCTCTGCCCACGGCTACATAGAGTTGACCGCTCTCCAGCTTAGTGCCATCAGTCACCTGCTGGCCTTCATGAGTGTAAAGACTAGCACAGAAAAGAGAGGTGTCCAATGAATTCCTCTTTTGCAACAATGACTGTTTAACAAGGGAAGGACAGTATATTCGGATGGAAGATGATTTGCAATCATAGTAATACCTTCTCACACCGCCAAGGACTCTCAAGCCCATCTTCTCTGTGATCATCTCTAGTATTTTATCAAACTGTCTCAGCATCCTCTGGTGAATGAGCAGCCTTATTGCAGGATTCATCGTGTCCCCATTTGCCACCACACTGAATATAAAATTATGAGCATGGCACAGAAATCACTCATTAAGGACTGATTTACGCAATAGTTTACATGTACTGTATTACCAGTTGTTAAACAATGTTATTTTTGCCATATTGCAATCCGTATTAATTGCTATTATACTGCAATAACACATTCATAAACGAAATGTAATGTACAAATAATGTTTTTAGCGGCACAACAATGGTGTGGTGTCTTATGAGGGGTACCTGCACTCACAATATTGGACATGGCTCCTTAATTGGTTTCAAGAATCTGGCAGACACACAAATCCGATTTGGTGGAAGTGGTTTGGCCTGAAGAGAAGTTACAAAACAATACTATGTATACAATATATTACAGAAAGGAAACCGGTTGCTTAGTTGCAGTTGATTTCTGTTCAAAAATGTACATTATACATGAGTCCAGGTGGACTACCAGATGTTCAAGGGTTTAGGATGATCTCTGAAGAAAAAATGTCTATCTAGAAAAAGTACACAGCAGCCACCTGTTCAGTCAGTTAAGAGCCCTCATCACTGATTGACACAATCAGCCATATTAAATAGGCGAGGGGGGGTTGAGGGTCTTTGATTGGTACATTAATAATAACTGGTAATCAAAGAACCAAAAGTACTCAAGGTTCTGTGCCAAAAGATATACATAGTACATACAAAGGAGCTCAAAGAACTGTTATAATACACAACATTTTACAAAGAAGCAGTCAAGGGAAAAAAAATTGGTCCTGCTCAGACTTAAAAAAATAGCCAGAGTTGACCCTGGATTTTATTGCACATTTTATTTGGAAAGGTGGTGAATTAATTATTTTAAGTAGAACATCTAATTGAAGTAGTAGAATTCAGAATGCAGCATCCGAACAAAAAAAAACAAAACTCTGGATGTTGAACACCCGTTATGCACAATGCCACCAGGGATATCAAGCAAGAAATCCTTGCAATATGGACCAACTGGTTGGAATCAAACTTGGCTGATCTAAAGACTGCATGTTTTTTTTTTTGTTGTTGTTGAAAGCAAGAATAGGCAATTAGGAAGTCAAAAATGTAGGTAGCAACTAGCTGTGTTGACCAATGAAGAATAAATCATGGACTTATACTAAACCCAAGAAAGAAAGAAAAATCCTGATTTCACACGATCTCACTTTTTTGGCTTACCTGCAATGGAACCGACTGTAACATCCTTCTCTTTCTAAAGCCGATCTGCAAATAACTACAGACAAGAGATATACAGCATATAGTGAATTATATATTTATTTATATAGTCTGAGATATTCTTTTCTCGTTATTGTCAATGACCGTAAGTTTTCTTTTACTTTGTGGGGTTGTGAATATAACAAGAAAGTTTCATCAATAAAAGTAGTATATACTGTTTGGATTACAACACTAATAATGTATGGATTTTGTGAGTGTTTCTATATTTGCAAACGTTGGTATTGATGACTCAAAAAATAATAATAATCCATAGCACAGTTTTAGCAAGTACTTTATATGCGTGAACTTTAATATACAAACTTCATGGACTTGATTAAGATGAACTAAATGAATGGTGTACATGCGATTTACAGCAAAACACCTCCAGAGTGAGCTGTTGCACTGTGGCCTTCAATAGGACTAATCTCATTACTTATATAAAGAGCTCTCTTATTTGTAGGCCATAGTGATACATGCGTCTCTCCTGATCTAATTTACCCAAAGCTATGACTCAGCACGGCTGCAAAAAAAGTCACAAAGATTTTAAATAAATCTGACAAATTGGTAGCAATAGTAATTAAATTGCAAATGTCTTAATTTCCACTGGTGTTAAATGGTGTTGCTAAAACATGGAATGTTCTAGTATTTTCGTTTGAATGTTTAATATGATTTAGGCACTGGAAATAGTTATTAGACAAGCTTACCATTAGTTTTTCAGGGGAGGTTGTCAATAAGTTGTTGAGCTGAGCTTTTGGCTCTTGGTAATTGCCACTTAGACAAAATATGTAAGCATATGTGGAACGAGCTTTGATGAAGATTGCTCGCCATATCAAAACAACAATATAGAAGCTAAAATGAGATATATGTAACTTACTCTAGCTTTTTGAATCTCTCTCTCCCTGCAGCGACGTACTGCTCCCCACTCTGAAGGTTGTCCAGGCTTTCCACTTTGTGTCCTCTCCGCGGAGTGTAGATGTTCCTTACAGCTCCAAACGGCGCCTGAATGCCACTTGTAACCTCCCTCAAAAACGTTTCAAAGTTGCAGATTCTCCTCTGGTTAATCACGACTCTTCGGGCTTCATAATACGGGTCACCGTTGCGGAACATGAAGATGTTCTTCACCACCGGTTGGGACAAAAAGTTCGGCTTCTCCGAGCCCATCCTTGTGCGTAAAAGTACTTTGCAACGTGATTTTTACAAAATGCGTGATTTTGCTCACAAAAAGAAACAACTCGCTTAAGCCATGAGTGTAAAATTATTTAAGAACGCGCATAAAATGCTCAAAATATCCAGTTGCTACAGCAATATACTTTTCCATGAGGAGAAGAGATGGCGGGGTTGTGCGCACTGCAAGCGCTCGCAGGGACCTGCGCCAAAGAGCCAAACGGACCTCGACTTAAGGGCTGCCTCTCATGAGACCTCATCTATTGGGACTTATCTATGGGAACACATTTCATTTCCCAACCACAATCAACAGGTAGTAGTATTACTGAGCTGAGCTCAAAAGGGTCGTAATTACGTCAACGCGAGCTCCAAAATACACAGAAAACATGTGCACCGTGAAAGCTGTTGAAATAACCGCACTAAAAAAAGATATTGTGTTGCACCCAACTCCGCAGGAGAGAAACTTAATTAGGCATCAAGAGACCCAGTGGAAGCCTATGGTTGCCAGTGACATCCAGAATATGTGACAAAAACATGTTTGTTCTATCTGCTATCGTTGTCAAGTGCGGCGACATGGAGATGTACACTGTTATTAACACGGCACTTTTCATGTTACACTCACAACCAACATAAATTGTAACAGACTTTTTATTTTTTTAATCAACACGTTCGCGTGAGTGTATGAAAATAAGGCTGCTGTAATTCTGTCATTACTGATATGATGTGTAAACTGTATGATTATTTAGTGGCAAGATAAGATTTTGTCAAATACAACATGCAATTCTCTTTTAAAACCGCTTGACGGTATGATGTGCAAAACTGTATAATTATTAAGTGGCAAAATAAGATTTTGTCAAATACAACATGCAATTCTCTTTTAAAATCGCTTGACGGTGCTAGAGCACTGGAAAAAATAAATAAAAACACTGCAGCCTGTACCATGTATGCACTTTTTTTTGTCTCGTAACAGTGACATGAAACTAAAAATAAATCGCCCTTTTTATCATACAAAGAACAATAGTAAAAATATATGTAATGTAATCATTGGGAAAAAGGTGATATTGTTGTTAGTGAACATATGGCAGCAATTAGATTATACTTTATGAGATGAGGCTTCAGTCAGAAACATCACAAGGCCAAATACACCAGCACATGGGCTCAGTTCAGCACCTATGAAACCTTTAATGTGTTGACTGAATGCAGCACAATGTTAAATCACGTCATTGCTGAAATACTTGACAGGACTTTTGGGTCAGACAAAAGTTTAATTGGGTTATCCATGTAATCGTCATTGAGATCCTTAAGGCTAATAAGTATCAACTTCACAGTAACAAAGTAAACACTTTGACACACACACGCACGCGCGCGCGCACGCACAGACACACACCCACACACACACACACACACACATACATACATACATACATTTTCAACACTGCTTATAGTTTAGTCTATATACCATAAATGCAATTGACATCCATCATAACTATCATAAAATACAATACAATAAAATCTCTCAACACCACATAAACTCATAGGCTACATAGGCTATCAATATATAATTTAATTTACATTTCACACCACCCATTTACCTAATCAGCAAAGAGCAGCCTTTAAACAGTCTTAAGAGTGCTATTCGATGACTAAAATTAAAGCTTTTCATTGAAACAAACTATCAAATTAGGGATGGAATATATAAACATGAACAAGTAACCAATAATATGGTAGCTCAGTGATGGTTAAATCTAATGTTTTCAGAGTCTTTGGTTGTTTAAATTAACAGTCTGGATACTACATGTGTTATTTTGAGTGCTAATGCACATATAACATTTCATACCACATTATTTATATTTTTATTATAATGACATTACAGTCAAGTTATGACTTCTTTTGTGGCTAACCCATAAGTGAACCATTTTCAGTTTATTCTCTCTAAGGACAAAATACTATCAAACACCCTACTTATGATAGTGTTGATGTGCCAAACATACTAAATTGGAAGTATATTACAACTAAATATTTGTAAAACTGCTTTTTTTCTTCACAATATTGCAATTTTATTCTGATAATATTTTATGTATATATTTTCAGTTTATTCTCATTATTATATTATCTACATTTTTATATTGATGATATTTTATTCTGTAGTTTTAATATTTTCAAACTGCTATCAAAGGCATGTTAATTTTATCTGAGCGTTGAGTTTTAGAAAGTCTTGTTGGGATTGTTTCATCTGAATATTTTTTAATATTTATTTCCTATAAGGCCATTTAATGTATACATTTTGTGAAATATTTTAAATGAACAGTTTTAACAGTCATTAAAATAAGAGTACGTCATTCGAATAAATAGGCTTGTAAACATTTCAGAAAGTTGTAATCAACATTTGGTATGTTACAACACTAAATAGTAAATACATATTTGCAATTCCATAATCATTACTGAAATTATTTAACATAAAATCTAATTAGACTCCTCAAGAAATCAAATTATAGTACACTATATCCCATCCATGTTGATTTTATCATGCATGCTACTGAAAATATTTATAACAGCAATATTAGTAGTCTTCTCTGTCCTGTTATGATGCTTTGTCTGCTCCTCTAGATCTACAAAGTTAATCTATTATCTGCTCCTCTAGATCTACAAAGTTAATCTATTACATGCAAAATGAAGATGACCAACATGCCAAAGTTAGATAGCATCTTTTTGAAGACTACTGTATTCAGAGAAGATGCAAGTTGAACACCACAGTACCAGTTTCCAGTTCACTGATGTCAAACCAAAATGGGTTTACGCACAGCTTTACACATGCACAGTTGAAATTAAAATCACACTATAATTTCTTAGAAGATTTTTTTTTCTGGCACTTTTAAGTTTCTCTTGCTTTTGAGTCCTCCTCTCACCTCTTTGTCATATTTCAGACCTTTGCTGTGCATGCATTCATCCACCCTTCCTTCATTTACATTTTCACTTCAGCATTCAGACAACCAGCCAGTGATGAAGCTATGGGAGAACAAAATAAGACAATAAATTACACAAACCAATAATAGTCAAAAGATCAATTAGTTAATTGTAATATTTTTGATGATGAAAATATATTGTAACATGAACAAATCCATACGTACAGTGAACTGGCGAACTTCACCATTGTCTACCAAATGGTGTTCTGTCTCTGGGGTGATGGCATAAGCCAGTCTCTGCACCGGTAGAAAGGTGGATGACGTTAAGTAAAAAAATAAAGCCAAGTATAATTATATTCTGCCAACACTACTGAAACATGAGAGTGACAAAGTGGCTCAGCCTTACATCACAAAACTTTCCAGGTAGGCTACAAAGTTTGTAGATGGCGTAAAGGGGCACCATGGTCATCGATGAGATGGCCAGGCACCATCCAAGCACATTAGCCCAGGGAGGAAACGTGTACGTGCCATAGTTGGGGGCGTTGAATGTAGCAAAGCTCACTACCACCATAAACTAAGAGGAATTGGGTGGAAGAAATCATCACTTCATCAGATCCAATCACATTCCCAAAGATATACAAGCTATGTTAATCGAATATGTTAAACCAGGGGTTTTCAATTGGTTTTGTCCAAGGGACCATCATTATGTCCAAGAAGCAACTCGAGGACCACTGTTTTGGCGAAAGATTATTTTATTCTGCACCGAAGGAGGATAGACCTGTACAGGCCATTAATTTGCGTCTGCATGTCTATTTTTGGAATCTCTGCTGCATTTGGATGGGCAAATGATTCACAAAATTAGCTATAAAATATATCAAGTCTAAATAATGATTCAATTTTATTTTTAGAAATTTTACAATTATTTTCCATTTCCAATTTTGTGGACCACCTGCAATACTGCCATGGACCACCAGAGAGCCACAAACCACCAGTTGACGATCACTTTTGCATTAATCAATACCAAAGAAGGTAGTTCTCAGTTTTGCATTGACCCCTGTGCTAAACCGGCCGTAAATGTGAATTTGACTGTGAATGCTCCAATTTGTATGTTATATGTTTTGTTATTTTATGGTAAAAAAAAAAAAAACTCCTGCGAAAAAGGTCAATAAATCATATCAATCAGGCCTATAACACTGGTACGAGAGTTACTCACCAGGAGAAAGCAAGGGCTGACAAATTTCCAGCACAGCCTCCAGTATCTGCCTGGCCTGTGACCAATCATTTCCTCAATGTCATCACTGAATCGGTCCACACCTAGAACACAAGCAGACACTCAGAATTTATGCAATAACTCAGTCTGGGACAAATTAAAAAACACATTAGTGTAGCACTGACTAACAGGAAAAATTCTGTTACCTTATGCTATTGTATGTGTGTGAGTGTGGATTCAACATGTTTTCCTAACAATTTGGCAAAAAAAAAGTATAAGTGTACTTGGACTTTGCCAATACCGTGTACATGTACAACTTCAGTACCCCTCTTCACTTCATCCTTAATACGTACACAGTATGACTTACAATATCTTCGGTTGTCCACTAAATGCAGTGCTTTACTTTGTAAGAAATCCTCCTAAATTCAAATTTTAATAAAGTGTCTCAAAGTGTATCTTTTGTGGTAAATTTCTTAATTGTTTAAAAAAACACAATCGCAAGTTATAAATGATACAACAACAGTTCACTTTCCAGAGCTTTCTTTCCCAGAAGGCATCTCTTGCTGCTGAGGTTTTTATTGAGATGGACACAAGAACGAAAGACCACAGTGGCCAGGGTTGAAAGGTTCTTGTCAAAGCTATGAGGAAAGGGGGGGGAGGAGAAAAAAAAAAAGGCTCACCAAGGCCTCAGGCTTGATTTATCAGGCCTGCCAAGGTCGAACCCCACCAAACCCAAGACAGAAGTTCAAGTCTGTCTTTTTTTTCTGACCTTCAGATTTTGTTTATAATAATTTTTGCATGATGCTGTTTAGACATTTCAATCAATCAGACACAAACATTGTTCACTGCATATATAGTGGCATGTATTAATTAATAATGGATGAGAGAATGCAAATTCAATTCAAATACATTTGAGAATTTATTGCTCACTTAAGAAAACCCTGCACGCTATGTCACGTAGTCACAAGAACGACAACATATTGTAGGTGTGTAGTATACAACTGAAACTAAACTACATGTAACAATGTAGATGACCTGTGTAAAATTGAGTACTAAAGTTAGATTGAAGTCATTTCACTTATCAGCCAGCTGAGTAGGTTATGACAAATGGGAATTTCCTGCATCCCACATGCAGTTACCTAAACTGTACCAGCACTGCTGTGTAACACAAATGAACACAGGCAGAAGTCAAGTGTAGTGCAGAACCAAAACAAGGGTATTTATGTACAGAACTCTAATTTAATAATTGCATAACAGCGAATAAATTATCAAATAATAACTGAATAACCAGAACAAATTTTCCTTCATATCTTTTTTCATTGAATCGAAATAAAAAAAAAAGAATTACTTCTAGTGAGATTATTATTACTGTATTTTGTCAATAATTGTTGTTTAAAATTTCAGAATTTTGTTATCATCATGAAAGTGACTAAGGTTTTCTGCTTTTATGTTCCAGTAAATGGCCACAGTAGTTGTTTGCAACAACTTTGCTCTTTATCTTTTCTACTTGTTTGGAGTGGCATATTCAAAAACGAGAGAGCCACTATTGATTGCCATTTCCTGGAGCCTTACAATGGCAGTCACAACATGATGACATGATAATGATCATTTAATAGACAGATTATGCCTCAAGCAGGAGGCACATTGAGGTGGCCAGAGACTAAAGTGGTGAAAACCATTAGTGTGCGTTGACATTTTTGTTTCTTTACACTTAGGTCTAATAGAACTGGGTTACATTGAGTCACAGCACATCTATACAGACAGATTTTTCATCAGAGCCCTAATAAAACATTGGCATTGCCCGCCACGACAACATAAATGATCTTTTCTTCTCCTATCATTCTATTTCTCAGTTTCTCACTTTCTCTTACCGTAAAACCATGCAATACCGATAGCTTCAATAAGCACTCCAAACAGAATGGATGTCCCTGCGGCAAAGTGGTCCAATAGAGTAAACACATACATCCCACCCTAGATTGACAGAGAGAAACAGAGATAAAATACTCATACTGAAATGAGTGTTACAGTATGCAGATTGAAGCTCTCGATTACATAACTAAACTTCACATTTCATTAGATTATAACAATTCCAGAAAATATTAGTGGTAGTAGTACCACACCCCCTGAGTAGCAGTCTCTGCATGATACTTGCATTTGTAACGCAGAAGAGAGAGATGAGGAAAGTGCCGGACACAATGAAGAGGGTGAACAGTTCTCTGTGCTTATGGAGGCATTTGAATTCATCAATCAGACCAGTAATGACAGACTCCATTCCACCCATCTAAAAAGTACAACAAAAGAAGAGAATAAACACTAAGACTGTCTTTTACACAGCTGCTCAAATGCACATCCTAAACACCGCACATTAAAAGAAATTCTATAATGATGTTAACTTGTCTTTGGTTATGCAGATTGGCGAATGCCTTTTTCTGATGAAACAATTTTTATGTTCAACAGGGGAGTTCATGCGGTTGAACAGAGCAAGGTTTAAGAGGGCACAGACAGAGAGAATGGAGAAAAACAGGACAATAGCAGAATAATACAATATACAATTAGTTTAACATTAGAAATTTGCAGAGGTGGGCATCGTCCTCCACATGTCCGGTGTAGTTGTAAAGGAAGGTGACTCCATACTCACGGCACTGTCGATGCCTAGTGTCAAGAGCATGATGAAGAAAATTACTGCCCACACCGATGACCCAGGTAAAGTGGCAATGGCTTCAGGGTAAATAACAAACACCAATCCAGCCCCTAAACACCAAAAAAAAAAAAAAACAATAAATCATCAAGTCCAGTATAAGAGCTGTTTAAAAAATATGAAGTGGTGTAAAAATTTACTACATCTTATTTTGTAGTCCACCAACGCAATATCTTGGTTTTCTTGTAACAAAAAAAAAATAAAAAAAATAAATTGGAAGCAAACCCTGCCCAACAAGATTTTTTTAAATCAATACCTCTTGATAATGTCCGTCAACACGGGCCATTATTTTGTTTGTAAGAGCAGAATTTTTAAAACATTGCTTGTATTTGATTCCATTACATTGTGCATGATGTATGCTCACTGTTTAGTATTAATTGCAGCCAGTGTCAATTTGTTGTGAAGAATAGGTTGGTAACTCTGAACCTTTTTACTCTTTCAAGAGGTTAAATGGTATCAGAGCTAATCATAGAACAATGCTGGTACGTATTACACACATACAGTCAAAATCGTGCTTTGCGAGTTCAGCACCACGGACAGCTCCAATATGCTGTTGACATAGTGGCAGCCAAAGACTGCAACTTGAATTAAATTTAGACGGATAACCAAATGGCCTTTACCTCAGTAAAACTATCAACGGGAGGATTTATGATGTTTTGACGGCAGCTTGTGGACACACAATTTAGACTTAACATAATCGTGCAGTTGTTTTCAACAGTGGTGCTTTTAAAAGCTGTTGTCTCAGTCCAATACTGTACCAAGTTTTTACCTATGATAGTGTTGTAAAACATCATAACTTCACAGTGATTTTTTATATGCTAATTGCAGAGACCTGTCTGTTTGGTGTTTCACTGGCATTTTGATTGTTACATAAAACAGCTAATATTTGATTGACGTGTCTCAAGTTCAATGGCTCATCTACGAGTAATCTAATTAATTTCTACAGATCAGAAACCGAAACATTTTCATTGTAAATATTGTGGTTCGGCTCGACAGCATTATAGATATATATTTTAGATATATAGATAGATATCTATCACATAATATTAAATTATGAAAATTCAGATAAAATGCTCGAGAAGTAAATTTTTATTGGTTGGCTGGTCTGCTTTGGTCTCTTCTCATGTTTTTTTTTAGTTTGTTTATTTACATTTCTGAACCCCAGCGTGTTTCTTCTACTTACGTAGATGCACAATATGTAGTGGTTCTGAATCATCTGTTAGCAATAAGCATTAAGTAGAAAACTTTATAAATGAAGAAAATGCATGAAAAACAAATGCTTTAAAACAAATTGAAAATATTGTCACTCAACCCGAACTGTAATTTTTGTGTGTCATAAAAATAGCAGCATACCGTCTCTTGCAACCATATCCAGTGCCACATTGTGCTTGTATGACATGTAGCCAAGGAAGGAGAAGACAACAAAGCCAGAGAAGAAGCTGGTCAAAGAGTTAATGGAGCTCGTGATGATGGCGTCCCTGCATCATTAAAATCAAATCAGATGAAGATGCAATATGAAAAGACAGAATGCAGAATTAGTTAATATCAACTAACATATCCCAACATAATTAGTCCATCATCATCGTGTGGATAGAGCTGACCAGTGAAGACCTGCATTATACAGTATATTCCCAAATAGTAAAAATTGCTGGCATCTCCAATATTGATGAATAAAGATGCTCCAGCATTATACACAAACAAAACATAATGTATACACCCAATTAAAAACAAACAAAGCTTTTGGAAGTTTTTGTTTGAAATTTTTCAGTTTGTGTGGAAATAATATATATGGCAGGTTTCAAGGAGCTTCAAAGGGTATTGTAACTCACCTGTTGCCTTGTCTGTGTGTTTGTGCCTTGTTTGTGTGTGCGTGTGTGTGTGCGTGCGTGCGAGGCAACTTCCCACGTGCGAGTCTCTTTACCTGTAGCAGTTGTTGCTGAATTTGTTGTAGCTGGAAAAGGCGATTAGCACACCAAACCCAACTCCCAGTGAGAAACAGATTTGCGTGGCGGCATCGATCCAAACCTGGGGGGGAAGGGCGACAGAAAAGGTGCACTTGTGTGAAGCGGCAAACAAAAGACACAGGAGAGGAAAAAAGGCCATTATTAGGGATAATTGCAGGAAACTCATTCAACGGCAATAGATGAAAGACGCTGGTGAATACAGGGGTAATTTTGCAAATTACAGAGCCATGCATCTATCTAATCTAATTCTCCAATTCCCTGCAATGTTTCTCTCTTTTTCACACCCTTTTTTTTTTCCATATCTGAGTATTTAGTTGCAGATACTTGATGATCTCGAGTAAGGTAAATACAACGGCTGGGTTAAAATGGTTGTTTGTATGTAACCCTTATATTTAATTCATTGGTTTTCTGAATAGAAGAAATAATTTCAAAGTTATGATTAGCGCCACTACGTTAACTGTTTCACGCCGTCATGGCTACATGAAGTTTCTGACCCCGAGAAAGGGACCATTGACATTTTTTTCGGAAGATATTTGTAAAATTGATTATTTGAGTAGGGACAAATGCTACAACTTATATTACAATTTTTCAACTTTTATAGAAACACAATGAGGAACTATTATAGGAAAATTTACCAATAAAGTTTAAAAAAATTAACTATGTAAAAATAGATGTATGCATTGTATTTTGCAATCATATTTTTTATCCCCAGTGTTCTTCTTTTTTTTTCTGCACCCAAATATCCTTACTGATTCCTGTTTTCCACTTGGCTCTCACCTTGGCATCACAGAGTTTTAGGAAGTCGACAGAAAGGTAAGCTTTAATGCCATCCGTGGCTCCGGGCAGGGTGACTCCGCGGATGAGCAGCACAGTCAAGACGACATAGGGCATGGTGGCTGTGATCCACACAACCTGAGAGGGTCAAAGAAGACAAATACACACATGCACACTCAGAAAAGTAGTTACAATATGCACTTTATAGACATCAAGATGGCCACACAATAATTCGACTACTGTATCGGAGCGAGTTCAATTTAAAACACCCAGTTACATCTTTAAATCTTCTGTACACACACACAAACACAAAATTCTGTTTCAATTCCATACCTTGCCGGACGTCTTGACACCCTTCCACAGACTGAAGTAAAGCAAAACAATGACCACACCGAGACAGGAAGTCAACTGCCATCGTGGGCGACCCAGGTCATCAATACCGCTGCTGTCCTGAATGTGGAGCACCCCTCGCCTATGGGAAGGAATATTCTGGTGAAAATCAAGAGTACACTGCTTCGATTGAAATATCCAAAATTATCAGATTTAAACAAATCTAGGAAATGAACGATTCTTGATGACTAACTGTAAAACCAATATGAGATATTTTAATGTAAGTATACCCTTTGGGTGTGTGTCTATAATAAACAATCAATTCTATGAGATAAAATAAGACCTTGATCAAGGTATAAAAATGGACCTTAATGCGATGATTTAGATTATTCCAGCGAGGTTCTGACAATAAATGCAGTCATGTCTGCTGGTGGTTCACTGGAACTAGTGCACTGCCATCTGATTATAGTGACCCCTAAGTAGTATTTATGACCAGACTCCTTCTTTCAACACACTTTTAAACAAATCTCTTTGAAATAGGGGTTGATTGCATCTTAAAATAGCTAACTTACTCAAAGTACTCTTGAGCTGGTGTGGCCTTATAAATGTCACTGATTGTGCTGTTGTCAGCCCAGTCAGAGCAGTTTGGACTATTCCAAGAGTTGTTGCAATGCACCCAGGGGAGCTCGCTGGTGAATGAGGAGAAGAGGTAGTAGAGAGCCCAAGAGATGATGACATTATAGTAGAAGCCAACATAAAGGGAAATGAGGATCACTGTAAATCCAACACCTGTGACACAAGAACGGTCATTCATCATTTAAAGTAAACATTATGACATTTGAAAGTGAAATAAATATATATGTGCATTCATTCATTGTGAATATAACAACTGCCTGATATAATGTAGGGCAAGAATCAACAATACTGTATATTTAAGTTTCAGTTGAAGTTTCATTTTCAGTGATGTTGCAAAAGTGAAAAATTACCAGAGCCAAATTAGAATTCAAAAGAATTGTGGAAGCTATACTTGTCCAACAGCATGCAGCCTCACAGTGTGTCAATCTACACTGACTCTCACCCTTCCTCCCTTTTCTTCAGATAAATTGATCTTGGGGGGGGTCATCTTGTTGATCAGAATAATTACTGCCAATATGGGCATGTATATGTATGCATTTGAATAATTACTGTTATCCCCCCACTGAGAGGCAGAGAATGACAGTGTGTGAAGTGTGTGATTAGAACGTCAATGTCTTCTGAGGAACCCAGACGGACAGCACATGTTCACAGACATGAGGCCCACGCTTGCATACATACACACACACACAGACACGCATCCACAAACACACATCCACACGCTCTCTCCCTGTCACCCACAAGGGGCTTAAACACAACTATGAGCCACCTTCAGGTTGACAAGGACATTATTGGATACAGGATGGGTGTCTGGTGGCATGCTGAGAAGCAACAGATGGTCTTGGTGATGGTCTGTTACTAAATTTGCATGGAGACAGATCATCATCATGTATATGCACTTATGTATACATATAAAATTGATGGCTGGTAATACAAAAATAGATCAATAAATACAACAAAATGAGGGGAAAAAACAAAGATGAAGTAGGAAAAAGATTTTAAAAAAGAAAGAAGTACCTATATACAAAAAAATATATAATCCCAGCAAATTGCATCCTGGCTCACCAATATTGTTTTGAAGAGAAACCTGCAGAGATTGTCAGCAACTGTTTGACAAAAGCATCCAGACGATCGAGACAACAGTCTAAAAGCCTAATTTTCATTTGTTTTCCATCTGACTGCAATCCGAACCTGATGTTCTGGGAGGATAAACAATGCCTGTCCGTGCTTGACAAAGACAAGTGAACAAAAGGAGAACTGGCAGGCAAGTGGGTAGACAAGCAGACACACATGGACATGTAGGTATTGAAGGGAAGTCAACAAGTTGACAGTGTAGTGGGAAGGTACATGGACACATGGACAGACTTTGATGGATTAAGTGGATCACGCAGGCAAAACATGTACTACAGTATATATGCTGACATTAGGGTAACACCCACACAATTGGGTACCAATACAAGAGTAGTTTTTAATATTGATAATTTTGCTGGCTAATTGAATCATGTTGCTTAGGGGAGGTCAACCATAATGTCCCATAAAATGCGAACATTAACGTTAACGTTTATGCTAACTATAGATTGTAAAAGCAGAATGAATTGCTCGTTAAAAAGTTAAACGGGTATAGAATAGGCTGCATGCATGCAGCTCCAAGTGATGACGTTAGTCTATTACGTCTCCAATTCTCTCTTTGATTGGGCCTTTGGATGGCTAAGTCAATCCCCGACCTTATTCCAAGAGAGCATGTATTCCACCTCCTAAAGTGGGGATTGAAGGGAGAAGCCTCTAGAATAACAACGTTCCTTTTGTACCATCAAAGAAAGTAGTCAATTGAAACAGATTGTTGTAGACAGAAGTTTTGCATCGTCACAAGAGCTAAGTGTCATATTATAGTATAGTACAATGGCTCACAGTATGATCCATATTGTTAAATTCATAATTTTGACTGTTAAAATTGAGCATTATCTTTAGAAATTAGATTCAATATTAACAGCTTTAGATACTTGCGTATTGGGTGCTGGTGTAGCTAATGTGCGTTTACCTTTGAATATGGGACATATTTTCCAGACCCCTGCGGCTCCCTCTCTGTTGTACTGTCCCAGAGCCAGCTCCATGTAAAATAGAGGCATGCCCGCTATCACCATAAAGAACAGGTATGGAACCAAGAAAGCACCTGTACACACACAGACACGTTTTATTTCTATTTCCTGAACAGACATGTCAATAATGCATGTTAGTAGCACTGAGCATCCTTCAGAACGGGGTGTGAGCTTGACGATGGCTACAGCTTCTAAACCTAATGAGAGCTCTATGTTAAACAGCCATAATTAGTGACCATAATTGTTGGAGCTAATCTATTCAGAGCAGCTGTGGTTGCTTTTTTATCCTTATTTTGATCTCTTGAAAGGGTTAGAATTGGAGAAAAGAAACAGGAGATGATACACACTTACAACCTTACAAAATGGGAAACATTCTTAATTCAAGCATGTAAAACTTCCACCTTCATTTCACCTTTGTCAAATCTCTCTCAATGAAACCACAAATGTAAACAGTGTCACCCTTCATTTCCACCTCAACTATTTTAATAGAGGAGGCTGATTTTCTGTCATACTACCCATTCCTCTCTTTTTTCCCCCCATTACATCCAACTTCCCAAACTCAGCCATCAGCTTTAAACTCACCTCCCCCATTTTTGTAGCAGAGGTAAGGAAACCTCCAGACGTTGGCGAGATCCACCGCAAATCCAATCACTGATAGCAGGAAGTCAATTTTCTTTCCCCAAGTTTCCCTTTCCTCCTCACCACTGGGGCTGGTCTGAGTCGTGGTCGGTGCCACAAGGGTGGTAGAGGTGAACTGAACTCCGTTCTGCTCCTTCACAAGGATCAGCTCCACCTGGAAGTTACCATGAGTTATCATGAGTTACCATATCCACCATTGTGGTTTGGGCATGTCAAAATAGTTTTCTATTTCTTCCTTGACTTCTAGCATAATGTATCAGAATGAATTTGAATAATAATACGGCATTAGAAGCTTTATTTAAAAAAAAAAAAAAAAAAAACGTGGTAAAGCTTATTTTTGACTGACTTTATTATAGCTTCTACAGTCTGATAGATGCCTGGTGTAGAATGCCATTGCATACACACTGACGGTTCACACTGTTCAACTTGTTCTCTCTAGGAACCAAAATATCAAAACGACCTCTCAATGTAATACGGTGCAGTTCGGTACCACAATAAAACAACAGATCAATAAAAAAACGTAATTAGATGGGATGAGTACAATATAATATGTAATTTTACAAATGTTAATGTTCTCTCACTTTCCACACTATAATCAGATTTAGCACTTCATGAACGACAATGACAGTGTTACAGTATAGCACACCACACGTAATACGACATGCTGAACATCTTCACTGACCTCTTTTGCACCCATAGCATTGGAAGGGCTTTTTTCTGGGGCTACGACTGATGACATCAGGTTAACCGGGACTCTATCCTTCAGCATGGAGGGGTACTCAGCTTTCGGTAAAGGCAAATGACCCTGATTATAGAAAACAGAGGAAGATGAATGTAGAATAAACATAATAAAATGTACCTATTCCCCTGCATTAATAATGGAGATCCAGGAATACGGCAAGACACCGGAGTACCAGAGAAAACCCATGCACGCAGGAGAACATGCAAACTCCACACAGGAAGGCCGGAGTCAAGGTTTGAACACGTAAGATTAGAACTGTGAGCCTGTCGTGCTAACTAGTACCCCACTAATGCAGTCCAAATGTTATACGCTCAGCCTAAATAAATTTATTTGAAACTGTTTAATGCTGTTAATTCTGAGCATGTTGTGATTACTTTGTTTCTGGATTTGCATACAAAGAAATTATTAGAAAATATTGTCAAAACTCAACAGGGAGTGATGCGGAACTCACACTGCACACTCATTACAGTTCACACTTGTTGATCGCCATTTTGCAAACACCCAATAAAATCGGCACAACATTCACTTTTTAGATCGAATTCAGCTTTGCTTCACTAAAATTAGCTGAGTAGAATGCACTGTAAAATAAACTATTAGTCTCCTGTATAAGTTCCCAAGTCAACAAATTCAGAAATATACAGTCAATAAATTATAAAACAAACAAACATGAAATATATACGGCAGTGTTATATTTCACCTAAGAAGTTCATTTGAAAAAAAAGGTTACCATGTTTATAGTATAACTTTGTTTGAGATTTAATCAATTTAACATCCTTTAAATTTCAAAAGACTTCACTATAAAAACTATTTATAATATACTTTGCAAACATTACTGCAAGACTAAATTGACATACAATTTTATTTTCATATATACTAGTATACATATATATGCAAACAATTATCATCTGATGGAAAACTCACCGTTCACCAGTATCAAGTGAAAAGCTCCCTCTGTTGAAAATTTCGTTTGTCACCTTCCAGTTGTGTTGAGGTTCCTTACTTGGCTACAAAATAATAAATGACATATTAACTTTATATATCAAAAATCATATAAAACTATTCTAAATGAAATGAACAAAAATAGTGCAAAAAAACACAGTGACAGATAAGGATAAGACACAAAAAGATCAAAAGAACTGCTAGTCAATGATGAAGTGGAATCCTCTTTGGCTACCAGAAGACCGTGTGGTCTGCTGTGGGGATCTGTCTGCAGGACCACTCTTGAAATATGAGGAACAATCAACAACACCCCCCCACCCCCCTCCAGTCCCTCTGACCCCTCCCTCCTCCCATCCTCACCATGCCTTTGTCTATTTGTCCTCTTCACGATCCAAGTCACTGTAAATTTCTTCTGATAAGTATCATCCCATCTCTCTGGAAATTGAGGACGTAAAAACAGAAAATATTCACAAGTACTTTCTGTTTTTGCCAACATCAAATTGAATATGCTTATGTTGATACTAACAAAAACTATAGTTTTCTACAATGTCGTGAAAGTAGATGTAGCACCATTAACCCCTTCATAGATCGGAGTATTTAATCAAGGTGTCAATCCACCTCAATGTGTGGGGGTATTTTCTGACATTATGCTTATAGGACCAAATAAATTGTCATTTAAAGAGAAGATTTCAGTCACATTACCTTCTTCAACAGCATCACAGTCATAAAACATACGTATGAACCTAGAGGAAGTGTGTGGGAAGAGAACAATAGTCAAAAAATGAGATGAAATTTGAGGATGGACCCAAAATGTACTAAAACTTTTACAATAGAATACAATATACATACAACTTGAAGTGTAACAATGTATTTTACAACTGCGGCTGTATCAAAGCGCTTTGCATGTAGCAATAGAATGACCACAAAGAGTAAAAACAGTGAATTTAAATAAATTAATATACAGTAGCAGATCAGTAACTATGACACAGCTGTTGCTGACTACAGATATCTATACTTGAAATGTCCAGTTGTCCTATAATAAGTTCTGACACCTCAACCTCACAAATCCATTTTTTGTACCGCTTTGTCCCCATGGGGTTGCGGGCGTGCTGGAGCCTATCCCAGCCCTCATCTGGCAGTAAGCGGAGAACACCCTGAACCGATTGCAGGCCAATCGCAGGGCACACAGAAACGAACAATCATCTGCACTCGCACCCGCTCACTCGCACTCGTGTTCAATCGGCCTACCAAGCATGTTTTTGGGATGAGGAAACCGGAGTGCCCGGAGAAAACCCACGTGGGCACAGGGAGAAGATGCAAACTATACACAGTCAGGGTGAAATCGAACTCACAGCCACCTAACTGTGAGGCGGACGTGCTAACCTGTGCACCACCATCGACCTCGCCCATTTCTGGTTAATCCATAAAACAGAGGCACCAAATAACACAATCAGCCGGCTACCCACGGACAGATTTATGATCTTTATGTTTGGAATGACAGCCTGTTGCTTGCAAGCCAATCAAAATGATTAATCAGCCGCTAAAGAGCATGAAAAGCACCCACACATCGTCAAAGGACAATCCATCAATCCTCAAGCCTCATATCAGATTTCATTGGGTCAAAGGCGTGGTGGGTGTATTTGTTTTTTTTCTCCCGATGGTTCAGACAACTATAATCGAGTGGGTTGTTTTCATAAATGCAACAGCTGTGACCCAGAGAAAGGAAGGGCAGAAGAAGAGGCAGAGCAAGACATAAGGTGACAGGAGAAGAGAAATAGGAATGTCAGGTAAAATGAGCCAGAACATAGAGTCAACTGTTTTCCTATTTTAGCACAAACAATCCAATCATCCTCATTTGTTTATCATTCATTGAATTTAGAAATATTGCCAGAACCTTACCTTTAGATACGAAACATTGTTATGTACTGTGTATTGAATAGAATAGAATGCCGCTGCTGACATAAATCCTTCTTCCTATGTCACCTTACCTGCCGTAACATGTTCGATATAGAATTCAGAGATGTGTATGAAACATCCAGAACATCAACTGTAAGGAATTGGAACACATTCCTTTTCTATTGAGGCCATTGCCACCATTTCTGGACAATTAGAACATTGCCCCAAAACACAAACTTCCAGACAACCTGCTGAGAAACCCAGTGGGTGCTCGTATATGTATTTAATGAACACCATCCACTTGGTTGTTATTATTTAAAATATGTTGGTTGATGTAACAAAACAAACAACACTTCTCAACAGCATTTGTTCACTCAACTAATCAATAAAGGAACCACTAAGGGTTGTCTTGGTTAATTATCTTGAGAGAGGTCAACAGGAATCAGTAAGCCATAAATGTTTGAATTTCTGAGGGTGAATTAAATTGCTGTATCCTGTCTAGAACTCAACTTTAAATGACAGGCCAATTGCACACAAACATCATTATAAAAAACAGTCCTGTTGAGTTTTTTTATTCTTAGACCCAAGAGTCACATTTACAAGTTACATCATAGCAGTCCTGAATAGACAAATGCAAAATAGCTTGCAATAATGACTCTACATCAAAACGCATTTCTAAAACAAAACGTGAGTATAGAAAAAGAGGTGACGTAAAGCTACAGAAGAAACAGTTGTTTAGTCCATAAGCAGAGAACCATCAAAAAGACAATCACTCTGTCAAGAGTACACAACATCTTTCGTCTTTGGCTCAATGACGGACGGACAAACTGTTTAGCAAGCAGCATAAATACAAGTTATTCAGAGGGCCAGCGGGATGTTATATGTGTAAATACTGATAACATAAACATGTATTCAATCAATAAAATCTTTTGACATCTAAAAGTATGTTTCGTAGGCAGGAAATGAATAAAAGCACAAGGGGTACTTTTAAAAACATTCGATTCAAGGTGAAATCCTTGCCATTGTGTTTCAGTGATATTTCACAGTCAGTCATGTCTCCTCTCTGGACGTACAAAATATTTCCTTCACATTTACTCGGTAATAGTGTGATTAAACTCCTGTTAACATCAAATACATTTCCACTGTGTGGCGCACGCAATTCTTACTCATTCAAATCGGTTAGATGTTTCAGAGTTAGCAAAGTCAGTCATTCCCATGCTGTAAATGTTCAACAATCCAAGAGTAAGCAGAAATGTCGGTCTAAAAGTTGTATTTTAGGAAAATTACCCAAGCTTGGTCTAAAATACAGGGAGTAGTGCATCTTATAACCTTTTTTTTGCCTACAAGGGAGAAACTACTGCTAAGAAAAAAGATGAACATGCTTTACATGTGAACTTTAGAAAAATAAGAAGACTAAAGTGCAAGCATGTATGAAAACAAAAAGCTAAAGGAACAAAACGTGGAAAATACTAAAAGCATTGATTCCGTATTAAGATTTCATTTGAATATGCGTACTATGGAAGATTTGTGTCTTGTGGCCTGTCATGCAGCGCAATCACCTCAAGGCCTGACACATTTGTACACTTGTTTACTGTACGCCTAATTCAACAAAGAAAAGTGAAAAGAATAAAAATGTTACATTTTCCTTAAAAAACATTTCAGTCTGCTTGGAGTTGATTCTGACTGTGACAAGATTGTCAATACATTCTCTTATCAAGCATCAAAATTATATTCAAGGCTATCGGTTTCCCTACAAAATCTGCATTTCAGATGGGAGCAGTCAATTAGCATTAACAGGACCAAAATATATGGACTTGATTGGTTGAATACAGCATTAAATTGTAGTATAATATGAAAACAAAATGTGGCTCATTTTTCATCAACAATAAAAACTGCAGAGATCACACAGATCATAAGTAATGGCAGTGAAAAAAATAAAATAAAACAATAAGTGTATATATCAAAGATTCACAAAATGCCCAGCATTTGGAATATTCAAAGTACATACCAGAGCTCTTTGAAAGACTTAAAAAAGTGGAATATTGCTTTACTGAAAGCCATTAACGGAAAAACATGCAAGCATGGTCTTCAGAAACTGTTATAATACAACATGGGGAAATTTTTATATATATATATTGTTATTATCCATTTCGTATTTTACGACACAAAATAATAAAGTTAAAAAAAAATTCTAGGGATCAAAATTAAAATCACTGCGTCATATTTTCAGGCTAGTTCCACATATGGCCTTCATACTAGCATCGGGCTGCACGTCATCGTATGAAGAATTTATACAAAAATAAGAAACTTTAGCCTATTTTTTCTTTCATAATGATTGAAGCTGTGTATGCTCTGAACTGAATAGGGATTATCAACATGTACGGCATTGTAAGGCAGAAAGGGAATTTGGAATGACTCGTCTGTTATAAAATCTGCCGAAGCCACCAAAACAAAATGTGCTTTCAACGGTCACACCTAAACCCCCCATTTCTACATTTTAAAGCCATTACACCACCGACTGTAAGGTACAGACATAACAGGTGACATATTCACCAAACACATATTTGGTCCAAATTGTGTGATAACAATAAAGACGAGTGAATGAAAGTAGGCAGAACGATACAGATGTCATTCAAACAAGACATGCGCAATACCCAAAGTAAATAATGATGACATCATAAAAGTATATTTGTCATTTGTGTTACTGAACCCTGAGCTAAATCAAAAATATTGTATAAATATATGTATTTAACAAGCTCATAGCAAAAATGTAACCAACTCAGATGACCCGAGTTATCCTCAAATTTAGCTTGAAGCACTAAAATGGCTTCAAGCGCTATAATTGTCACCGGTAAACTCGGGTGGAACTTTATGTAAATACGCCTCAATACTGGTGAAAACGCCCACTCTCTAACCAAAAAGCAGATAACCATAAAAAAGGGGAACAAATATACATTTGAAACTCATTACTTTCCCAAATGTGTTCCTTTCATTGTCAAGGCTTGATTTCCCCTTGCTATAAACATGCACAGCCTTTTCAAAAATGCAGCTGAGAGAAAAAAAGAAAACAAAAGAAAAAGACCCCGGCCTTTAGTAAGTGCCCTTCAAGTAATGTAACCGAAACAGCCAGTTAGGCTCCTGACAACCCCCTCAAAAAAGGTAATCAACATACAAGTAAAACTGCCATCATGTAGGATGCTACTTAAGAACACCGTCTGACACATTGCTAGCAACAGGGTAAGCCTGGTAAACATTTGTAATTAGTGAAATATAGTCCCTTCCCATTAAAAAAAAAAAAATGCAACCACCTACACCAAGCATGCATTACATAACAACCTCTCACCAGGAGAGATGTTTCATGTTCCACAACCACAACCTTAACTCTTTCAATTGTGTTTCTTGAGTTCATGGATTGTGCTGTCATGATCATTGGGGCTGAAATCAGGGCAGACACCATTAGTTATTTTGCTGTTGGCAGTGTCATGCGCATTGTGAAAAGATAGGCTTGTCTTTGTTTGTTGATGCTGGCAGGTACCACTCAGGAGGCCAGGATTTTCAGGGTACAGGTATTCCTCTGCAAAGTCCATGTGTTCTTCCACAAAGCTCCTGAAATTCTCTGCAGATACCACAAGAGGGGGACAAAAGAGAAACAGCAGAAAGCCTTAAAAATAAAATACTCATTTGTGCTGAAAAGGCCTTATTAATAACCAGTACATTAACAGAAGCTCAACAATGGTTTACTCCTCATTTTTCAATCATTGAGGGATGCTTTAATTTCAAATCCAAATTAAGTTCAAATGTTCGATCGTGTTTCGTAGATTTCTCACCAAATGTGATCTTTCCTGTGTCTTCACTGTCAATGGCAGCAAACAGGCAAGTGATACTGAGGTGAGTAACTCCCAAAGCGGTCTTCAGAATAACTGCCAACTCTGTCTCTGTGATAGCGCCATCCTCCTCAGCCTCAAACATCTTAAAAGTGACAGCATAAACAGTACATTACATAGTACGCTATAAATTGATGATTAATCACAAACTATTGTGGTCACCGACTGGACTTGCTCTATGGCTCCGAGATTAAATGGGAGGTGATCATTAGGTGCCTTATTAAATTGAGTTGATTAAAAATACATTTTATTTTAAATAATGAATGGATTTGGGAAAACCTAATGAGGCCCACATTTATAGAGCTTACTCAGCTTTCAGATCGATATAATATCTGTAAATATAAATATGGCTAAAGCTATTTCACCCAACCACATTATGTTTATTTTTCATGACCAATTTTGAAACCTTAACCGGTTTAAATTGCAGATTTTGCAAGCGTACAGGACAAAGCAAAGTTAAAACATTTGTGTGTTTCGCCCCCTCAAAGACAAAACAACAAAAACCTGTTGGCTTTTTGACATTTAAATCCAACTGCATTCAGTAAATGAAAGTACAAAACCATGAACACTATTCAAGTTGGTGTTAAGATTGGCTTGAATCTTAAAACAGAACAAACTTACCTTGAAGGCCAATTTCAGTGTTTCCAGACTTTTGGAAGGTCTGCATACAACAGATAAGGCTATCACATATTCTCTGATATCCACGCTATTATCTTCATGCTAGAAAAGCAAGAGTAGCACAAATTAGGAAAGGTTAATACAGTAACTAACACATTGCCTTGACATCACATTTACAATTTTGCAACGAAAATACATTCTTTAAACGTTACGATTTAAGACGGCAGACACTGACCTCATCAAAAAGGGAAAACATATCTTGTAACATATCTGAAACGTGCACATCTAAGAACTGAGCAAAGTCTTCCAAGCAAAGCGTCTTTCCTTCCAGCTTCCTGGCTCTGCTTGCATAATCCTGCAGCACCTTTTCAGTGTTTTGGGGTTTAAGCCTGCAACAGGAAATTAATGATCATTAATATATGCTCAAAAACATTAGAAATGCATTTAGCACATAATTTCATATGAGTCAGATAGTTGTAGAACTTCATTTTATAGCCTTACTTCGACTATTTTGAGTATTGCTTCTAAATTACTGACGACAACAGCGTCTATGCTAAGTTTTCTATAATGTGAGGTTTGAATGACCAACCCTAGTCTCCTGACAAGTTTGGAAAACTCCAACAGACAAGTTTCAACTGGCAGTCTCAACTGGCCTTCTGCCATGGCGAGCTGGCAGTCCTCAAAGGAGTAATCTGTGATGGGGACCTCAAGGGCTCTGTCACAGTGAAGACAATAGCATGACTATTAAGTATGAAATAATACACTGTGCTTATGAATAAGAAAAAAAAAATGCTGTTAAATAAAAATTAAGACAAAACATGTCACTACTACAAACAAGAGAAATATAATCACATGACACTATGACGTATGAATGCAATTTAAAAGTAGCTTAACGTAATCAAACTACATTACTTTAATATTATAGTACTTTAATGATATTACCTTATTTTTTGAACAGGTAACTAGCACGGTGATTGGCCTGGACTACATTTTCAAAGTAACTCCCAAGGCTGTTCAAAACTTACTTGGCCATGACATGCCTCACGTTGATAGCAAAGAGAGCAGGGTTCCTTTTCTCTTCCTCAGAGGGGGTGTAGATGGGAAGGAACTGCATAGAGAGACTATGGTTTACTTGCCATTCAACAAAGAAGACTTTTATCCCCTATGATCTGGGATTGTGTACAGCATGACATGTTACACACATACCTCTATTTCAAAGACATTGTGTAGCTGGCACAGTGTCAGCCACAAGATTTTAAACCTGGATGAAAAAGAAAATGAACATAATGAATGAAAATTAGATAAAAGACTTGATTTAGGTGTAGCTTCTGTGAAAACAAGCTTGTTGCGAGGGACCAGATTTTTTTTGTAAATTGCTTAATTGTCAAAGAAATGTAGTAAAACATAGTATGAAAGGAAATCACTTACGCTCCAGGCCCTTGCCATGTCCATGTGATTGTATCCTTCGCAAGACAAAATCGACAATTAAATAAAACTGTATTTTCTATGCAAGATCATTTTAAAGTAGTTTTACAATTGGCTAGACAGTCAAATACTGAGAAATATCTGACAACACATACATTGTTTGATGCTTTGCCCAAAAATGGCCAGCAGGTGTCTCTGGGATAACATGTTACTACATATACTAACTCTTAACATTGACATAATGTCTATTTGCTCTCTTCTCAAGTTCTTACTTTGTAGCATACCTGTAGTATCCTCACTTGAAGATCATCAAACAAATGCAAATTTTGTGCAAAGATAACCCAAGTAAATACATGAAAAGAGGGACCTTGAAAAATATTGACGAAGGGAAAAATGTTTTTTTTTTTTCCACTCGTTCAGCCCTGGGACATATTTGTAACTGACATTTAAAGATTCTTACCAATTTATTTGGGTATCTCATCACCACCGGTTGCACTGGTACTGCTGGGATGAAGGCTCCTACAAGACCAAAATGAACACTCTTAAAGCTTATGGTTTTTACAAACCAAGCGAATACAATTTCTGACAAGATCTATGCTCACATTCAGGTGCATAGATACATCTGAAAAGAGGATAAAGAAAATTATGACCAGTTTACCTGGTTTAAAGGTGATGAGGCAGGATCTATTTGTGCAGGTTCCCTCTGGAAAAATCATTATCTGCATGAAAAATGTAGACACAATGTAAAAAAGTTTAAAGCTGGTACGGGTTGAAACGATCAGAAAAGGTAGAAATTGGAAGGGAGGGAAAAACAAAACTCTGCGTTAATTTCAAAGTTGAAAATGTGGTATTTTTGATAAGTGGGACGTTTTGGAAAACGTAGGCATAAGATGAACACTTTAGAGTTGGAATGGGTTGAATCGGTCCAAAAATTTAGAAATTTGAAGGGAAAAAACGAATTCTGTAATGTTTTGTGCAGATTTTAAAGTTGAAAATGTGAGTTTTGAAATGTGGTAATTTTGCGGATGTTGAAAATCCTCCCCAATGTGAATTGAACGAGCTGAATGATGTGAATTACAAATGGGAACGAAATGAACCTCAAGTGCCAACTTTTTGAGACACATTCATTTACCTGTGGCCATTCCCCTCCAGAGTGGGCTCTGCGTTTGATCTCTTCCACGGTCTTCTTTCTTGAGTCCTGGTCTGATCGTGATACAAACACTGGCCTGATGTACTTTATCAAAGCTGGGGGCAAAGACAGATAAACAGCTGAGAGAAAAAACAATTACAAAGGCTCGCGCAGCAGTCATTTAGACAATAATAATAAGATTTAGCGCTGTTCAGTTAATCAAATTTTAATCATGATCACGATTTTGGCTCCAGATGATCTCAAAATTCATATAATCGAGGAAAAACGATTTGGTGTTTCCTTTCTGAGACGTGCATGCCCAACTCAATCGCTACGCTCCCCTGTGTGTAGAGTGGAGCTCCAGGCCATATTTAACAGGCAGTGTAGTACCTGAACTCGTTCATATTTTGGATGAACGTGAACTGAACATATTACTGAACATACGAACATAGCATTTTTGCTCCGTGAACGATTTTGTGAACGTGCTCATTTTGGGGCAAATGAATGGTTCTGTCATCTTATATAATATGCCATGTGGTGTTGGGCCGTTCAGGAAGTTGTATTGGAAAAGCGGCACAAGACCAAACTGGCTTAGGTCATGAGACAGTACACTGCGTTCTTGAGAAAAAGCTAATTGGACTAAGTGCATCTGTCATCAACAAATGTCTGCGCAGTAGCTAAATAGTGGTTTTGGGTGTTGCAATAAGGCTTTTGAAATGATTAATTATAGTTCTGAGGCACTATGTTGTGTCAATCAATTTTTGTGGTTGACTGATCAGATAATCTGTAGGTTTCAAATAATAAAAATCTGTAATAGTTACTCACTTCCCCACAAGGGTATATCCTTGCTTTCAGCTTTCATGACAATAGAAGCCATTGTCATCGTGACTGGGATGGCATCAAAATAAGAAGAGTGGGGTGCCAGAGTGAGAATGGGCGCTTCGGCAGGCAATGCCCTCTGCCCTTTAACAGTTATCCAATGAAAGCCACCCGCAAACCACATGACCCGCATGATGATCTTCAAAATGATGTCGACCAGTCTGAAACCAAGAGGATTTAGGTTAAAAGCATGCGTTAATTGACTATAAATAGACAAATGTAGAAAAACATGTATCAAACAAGTACATCATCACCATCAGTATTTTTTTTAGAATCAAATAATCATAACCCACTGAATCGTGTTCTTTATAGAATCGTGAGGTGTCGAAAGATTCAAACCCCTAGTGAACAGCACTTCAAACATTCACACGCAGCAGGGCACCTACCTTCTCCAGAGGCACTGAGGTTCAACAATAGTCTCAGAGCGTCCCGCTGAGGCCACAAATGCAAAAGGCCAAGCCAGCAGCATCATAAATGCAGCTATGAGAAGACGGATGGGAAACAGCGTGACTGTCATAACTGCCACCTAAACAAGAGAGAGAAAAAAAAAAGGGATGAATAAAACATTCAGCTCCTCTTCCTTTCGTTTTGCAGGGTTTATCCCCTACAATCTTGGCAGTCCTTTGGGTTCAGCCTTTTGGTCATCAGGGTGTCAAGGTGGGTGTCTGTTGTACCACTCAACAAACAGGTGGGGAAGTACCAGACTCTGAATCCTGTAACTCTGAAGGTGAGATAGTCTTGATTTGGTAGACCGCAAGGTCCAAGGTGAGAGCAGTTGGTGCAGGCAAGACAAACAGCTTCTGTCCATGTGGGTTTGATTTTCCTGGCACTATACATACAGGTACATTGGACATCGGCCATAGAAACTCAGATTTAAACTCTTAATGTTACTAAGACTAACAATGTTTTTTCCAAATATCCAAAGCATTACTTTAAGAGCAACAAGCTTAGGCCCATCATGGAGGGATTACTCGTGACGTTCTTTCATGCTTAGAAGAGTAAAAAAACTGGTTTTGTGTGTTTGTTTTAGACACTTGTGCTGTTCAGTACAATGCTAAGACAGTGTCATTCAACTGGCTTGCTTATTTACATTATTTAAAGTAGCAAAGAATACTGATAGCAACATTTAAGTAGCTAACGTTAGCTGGCTGGCTAGTACACTCGCACAGCTGACTGTAACGCATGCAAAAGGACAAAATAACCCAAAATAAAAGTAGAGACAGCCTCGCCGTATTTTATTTTTTTGCCACAAACTGTCATAGCAGTTCACCTATACAAATGAATATATGCGTGAGAGTTACCTTTGCTTTTTCCATGGGGGTGAATCTCAAGACATGTACAAAAGGGTTTCTAAACGGAGGCGCTTGGTCCATCTTCTTCCCATCACCCTCCATCGCACATTGTCTCCGAGTCCGTATCCTCATGCCAAAAACTAGTATTTGTCGAGGCTACTCTACGTATTAAAACACAAACGTGATAAGGAGTCAAAATAATATTTCCACGCGCAACGCAGTATTCACCCAATCTGTATCGTGCACGGTGGCTAATTAAGTCAACACTGCGTTGTTATTACTGCTATCTCCTTTTATCACGTACCATGGAGGGATAATGGTTAGCTCAAGGATTAGGCGGAGTTATTTGAAGAAGTCTTTATCTTTACGACGAGAGACGCCTCCTTTCATAGTGCGGTGCGCAAAGCAAACCGCTAGCTTGGGATGCTAACGGAGGCACGATTCCGCTGCCCTTATATTGCGCATGCGCATACAAAACTTCTCCATCCCGGATGGAAAAATAGAATAAAATATTTCGATAATCAAGTTACAACAAATAAATCTCCTTTACGTATTTTCATTAATTAAATCACAAATGCAATAGAATAGAATAGAATAGAATGCAACGCAACAAAATACAATGCAACGCAACACAATACAATACAATACAATACAATACAATACAATACAATACAATACAATACAATGCAATGCAATGCAATGCAATGCAATGCAATGCAATGCAATGCAATACATTTTTTTTCACATTTCTTATGAATTATCTACCTTGTCGCTAGGATCACTGCTGAGTTGAGAAATCAGCCAACCAAAGAATGTTTAAAATAATAAAATAAAATTGGCTCATACAGTTTAATTTGCAATCACATACTTTTTTTTTCCATATAATCCACACTTGGTGTAGACAATCGACCGTACTGTTTGCCCCCCTTTTGCCCAAATAGTAATGGATCAGCCATAGACTCGACAGCACAATATTTGTAAAGAATCCTTTGCTTCCCTCTCGTGGCAATAAACTCGCTTCGCATAAAGGGTTGTTGCACAGGCACAGTGCAATAAGGCAGGATCATTTTTTTTCTACACATCCATCCATCCATCCATCCATCCATCCATCCATCCATCCATCCATCCATCCATCCATCCATCCATCCATCCATCCATCCGTCCATCCGTCCATCCGTCCATCCATCCATCCATCCATCCATCCATCCATCCATCCATCCATCCATCCATCCATCCATCCATCCATCCATCCAGCTTTGTCGATCTGTCTGTCTGTCAGTCCCTCTGTCTGGCTATTTAGCTCTAACAACTCTATCGAGCCAAAGGCAAGTGTGAGCACGTGTTTAAAAAAAGTACAGTACTTAATGACATCAGTGTCACATAAAAAAATGGTACCTGTGGTTTGTGCAATTGTGTAATTTACTCATACATTCTCACCATCATCATGTATTCACACTTTTTTCTCTTATTGCAAGTACACCAGGAACCAACTCTTCAACATACACACACAAACTACTCCCTTTCCGTTTTGTCGAGCATGCAGTCAAAGTGTGCCGTAGGCTGACGTATGAGGTAGTGACATTTGCATTTGACAGGAATCGGACGTGTAATACTGCGTAGGCAGAGGATGGAGTGGTAGAAAAAAAAAACAGCAGAAAAGCTTTACCACATTCTACCTAGACCCCCACCCCCTCGATTCAATCTCAAAGCTGAGGTGCTTAAATTAAAAAGGAAGAAATGCAATTTAAAGACATGGGGTAAACAATCACAAAACACTTGTTTCTGGGGTAGACACAATTTGCTGGCGCCTTGTCCAATTTCTTATGGCCTGGAGGGCTGCTACTGCACTTTAACACCTGGTTGTACGCCTCTGATTAAAATTGTAATGTCAGTGTTGAATCAATCCATATGACATTTTTGAAATACTCGAAGTATCAGGTCATTTTATACATAGAGCATTTTGTTTTTTTTATTGTTTTCATTGGGTAACAGCAAGGTAACTCACACTGTGTTTCAAGACTATGCCTTCTAACTGTTTTGTGGGGGAAAGGGAAGTTTCAATATCCTAGACAAGTATAAATATGTCACTATCATTGTTGTACCGATATTGTTTACGCCAAAGCCGCATGTAGGTGCACTGCAGAGAGCTTATAACGACACAATTAACAATTTTCATTGGTGCTTTGGCAATCATTATAGCAGATATACCAATAAGGGGGTTTGTTTCTTTTAACTTGGAATGTCACAAAGACAAAACAAAATCGTGGACTTCAATTCCAACGACAGCGTCTGGACATTTGCTTGCAACTTGCCTTCAAAGTGTTTTTTTCAAAAATTAACACACCAAATATGTGAATGGTATATCTTCAAGGCTTTGGAATATTGAGTACAAAACACCCATACACAAACACATACAAATATTTAGTACATAAAATTATGTTTAACATATTTTGATTGGAACAGTCGAATAAAACAGTCAAATGAAACAAATTCTAATCTGATTCTGTACTGCCGTATAATAACAAAGAGAAAGGGAGAAAATTAAACTGTGAGAGGATGTCCAGATTTTCTAACCACTATTAAACCCGCATAACCCCCCAGGCCAAACATCTGAGGCCGAGTGACATACGGACCATTGTTTGCTTCGCGCCACAGTAATGTTTTACTAGCCCTTGCGCCCTTGTCAATCAATGGCCGCTGTGTTCCGAAACATATTCAACACACAGAGAAAACACGTTGGCTTGAGGAAATGGATTGTGCGCATGATTGGCAGGCGACCCGGTGGATGTGTCAATCAACCAAAGCTCTTTGTTTTTGCTCCTGTCCCCATTCCCCAGCCTAAAAGGCTACGGGATTTGCTATTGTCATTTTTGCTTTAGTAAACAAAATGCTAACACATACTGGGTACTGTATATTTCACTTTTAGTGCAATCTTGAATAACCTTTGTTATTTTGTTACATGTCTTACATCTTGTCATTCTATACTATTAAACAGAGGTGGGGGGATTCAAGTCATAAACGTTGGACTCAAGTTGACTCGAGCTACTGATTTTATGACTTGCTTGGCAAAATCTTCTCTGGCATTCATGTGACTCGACTTGGACTTGAATGCCTATGACTTGACAATTCATTCTGTGTACACATAAATCTTTTTTTTAATGGAGCGCACCTTTTATTATTTATGTATTTGTTTTTTTGGTGACATGCTGGGCATTTTGGCAAACCATGGGCATTTTCGTCTACATACACCTGACGCACATGAAAATGTGGTGGCTGAAAACATGGAACTTTATACCTGCTGGAAGCAAGTCCAAGATACGGCATAGGTCATGGATAATCAACTGGCGACCAAATACAAACCGGCAAACCATCCAATCCAACCCGCAACGGGATTCCAGAATTATAAGAATCAAAGAGAAAATAGCTGTTTCAAGAAAAGCCTGACTCATAAATTTGAAACATGCTGAGAATGGCTGAGTAAGCAAAGTATCCCTCAAATGATGTTGAGTATCCGTTGAGTATTAAAAAAAACATGAAAGAATGACAGCTGTTGTATCCAATTTTCAGTATATTGTTACACATAAACTATTATTACATGTTTACTTTCATTCATTAGAACCATCATACACTGTACTCCCACCACATACAGTATCTGTATATAGTTTGTGGCAGGAGTGAAATTCGCGTGATAATGGTAGGTAAGTGACCGTTACTAAAACCTTTTGAACGGACGTTTGAAATCTGAGAGAAGTGCCTGTCTCTCCGCTGGCATCAAATCTAAGCAGCTTTCTTTCTCTTTTCTTCTTGCCGTATCCCTGTCCTTTCTTCCTAAATGATCTGTCCAGGTGCTGTGCCATCTTCCGGTTAAGACATGAATCCGTGCACCATATACATCATTTGAAAGAGGAAGCCACTTTTCAGATCATGTTTGGAAGACACCCTCCGTCATCCGCTGTGTTCCGGAGGGAGATGAAGGGGCTTCTGCTTGTGAAGCTACTTTTGTAACTAAAGCCGCATGTTGGGCAGGACACTGTCAGTTGTAAGACAGGAAAGATCTTTGTGGCAAACACAAGTGCTTGGCTGTCCTTGTGCATGCCAGTCTGTCTGCACTGCTTTGCTGGACTCGGGCACCTGTACAGATGTACAACTGCAGTAGTCCCCTGGCCAACCAAAATACCCTACAAAGGCAGGCAATGTGTGAAGGGGGATTATCAAGGTCTTCATGAAGCCCTGCTTACGGTCTTCCTCTCAGAGATCGTGTTTGACAATAACTTTCTGTCTGACACAAATGAAAGCCTCTTTAGAGGGGAGTCTGATATACTGAGAAATGTCACAATTTTTGTCTTACACACTGACTGCCCACCAAGCTTATTGAAAACGAATTAAATAAATAATATAACATTTCAACGAAAATGCTTTTTAAAAAGCAATCACTAATTGAAACTATCTTTTATGTTTATAAAAGCAAACAAACACAATAATAATAGCGAACATTTTATTTTCAGTTCTGCTAATTAATTTAATAGATGGATCTTTAGGGATGACTTTTTAATGTGTTTACAGTATTTTCATATTACAGCACAGCCGAAGGGAAAAAAAAAACATGACTATTTGTGAGAACATTTGCGATATTTTCCTGTCTTAAGTGTTTGATAATCTGTGATGGAGGGGCGAAAAGCATGATAAGGCACAAGAACAACTTGTGTCTGTGTGAATAACAGACCATTCAAAAGTGACTGAGTATACAATCAAGGAGTCGCAATCATTAGAACTTCTTGTAACAATGCTCAGTTGATCCTGTGCCAGACTATCACGATACGTTTACTCTCTACAAGCATCACTGCAATTCCTGAAGTATGAAACAACACCAGCAACATCATAATGTGGCAGGTGTTATGTTTCATAATTTAGTAGGAGTAATCTATTATGCATATAATTCAGCTAAAATGCATCTCACTAAAAGGCCCAGAAATCACACAAGCCTGTACACAAGAATGAAGAAGTGGCCGTATTTTTGAATGGTTCACTCTGTTCTTATTTAGCTGTAGACATTGTACATGTACATAACCACATATTTTGTTAGTGGGGGAAAGGCCGAGATCATATTTAAAAATTTGTTTAAATCATTTTGGTATGTGTTTTTTTTTTTTTTAAGGGAAATGTCTCCTCATCGTTCAACACTGCAGCATATATCTTTTTTCCCTTTACATATACGTATGTATAATGATATTTCTGTTGTTACCCATACCAACATCCGATATTTGAAGTTCTACAGTAATTATTTCATTCATGTAAATCTACACGTTGAATGATGATAAACCAATCACTTTTGGTGCAGTCTGACCAAGTGCTGTACTGGATTGCAGTACAAGTAGTGATCAAATGGAGGCACTCTAGTGATGCTCTTTCAACCACTTGGGAAGACCATGCAGGACACTAATGTTATGTGAGAGCATCTTTTGGCATTCAAGTGTGTGGTAGCCTCCAAATTATAGAATGTGTGTTACCGCAATTAGAGAATTGTGTTCACTACTGCACATATAGTCGTATGTTCACAACACATCATTTATCTCGTTGTGGTTGTACAGGACATGCATTTTCAAACATACACGTCATAGCTGTAGATGTGATCATAATATTCCCATCAGGTGCTTTTTAAAACTGAAGCCTGTTCTTGTATTTAGAATGAACTTTTTGAAACACAATAAAAGAGTAAAATGATCAACACTAAATATTAAGGGAACTAACCCAAAAACCTGCTTGTAATATTATATATAATATATATATTTGGAAAATTGCTGTGTCCATATTGCAAAATGGACACAGCATTCTTAACATATCTTTGATTTTTTTTATTTAAAGAAAATGTAACATATTTGATCACATTCCATTGCAAAACTCTTTGATAACAGTTGGATTAGTTGTTTTAACGATGCTATAATAACTAAATATAAATATGGTTCCATGAATGCCAGACATCCCTGGATACTTAAATGAATACTTCCTGCCAATGTAATTTTTCACCTTTGTGTGCACTCGTTCCTATGGTCACGCCAAATGCGGCTGCACGTGCCTGCCCTGCTAGTGTCAACCCTACTTGAGGTAAATAAACAAACATTTAAAAAATATATATTATTTTCTCATAATAACTATTTCTGTGTTAAAAAATTCTTGTTGCGCCAATTTGGGCATTCTAGCACAGAGACATGCCGCTCCCGTGACGCACCTGACAATTTGGTGACTGTGAGTAGACTGCCCTCTTCATAAAAAAAGGGTGCACCGTAATTTCAAGACTCTGTGTGACTCCGCCTCTTCCTTATTTTGTCTGCGCCATGTGCCAGACTTGTGTTCAAAATAAAAATAAACTGTGTCCAATGGCGGACACCAAGTGTTGGTATTTTCGGATACTTTATAATGAACTGCAGGAAGAGCTCCACGGGCGGATTATGTAAAGTTGGTCAGGTCGATAACAGATCATTGCAGAGAAGTGGTCATTTGCCTCTTCTTCGTCTTTTTCAAGAGAAGAAGAAGATCTTTTTGAAAAAAAAAAAACAACTAACCAAAATATCAAACCTCTACTTCATGGAAATACACGGTTTAACATTCCACGTTCTTTGCCATCAAAAAGCAAATCACATTTTGTGGTAACATTTTTTTTTTTCAGCTAAAAGCCATCTGTTGTACAGCCTGAACATTGTGTTAAAACTGTCACACCACAATGGTCTTGTGGTAGGAAAAAAAAACTGCAAATAAACAATGGCCCTACATGCTCCTATCAAACTCTTCCTTAAATCCCCTCTTTTAACGTGCTTTCATTCGGTGTCATTCTTCCTTCTATCTCGAAGGGACTTACAAGTCTCTGGCTGCGACATAAGGGATTTCATGTTGTCCATTTCTAACAGATTACACAAGGACACGAGACAAAGGGACAGACATTTGGCCTCTGCATTGATTTGCCTCCGTAAAGAGAAAGCGACAGGAAAAAGAGGAAAAGGAACGTGATCATTTTAGACATATGATACTGATGGTTCTACGGACTGAAAAAAAAATACTAAATTGAGGAGTATAAAAAGGAATGAATTTCTTTCTACTTGGTGTTTATCGGCAGTCCAGGCCGGCATCTTTATTCTAAGAAGGGAAAATGCTAATCATCAATCTCAGGCTGTGTGCTACGTCTCTGTTTAATAGCTGATAGGGAGTCTCCACAGCCTGCTTTGCCTCTTTGTTTAAAATGACATATAATGGGACTCGGCCTTATCAGTGTCTCTGAGCCTTCTCCCTCTCCCTCATTCTCCCGTCCTCACTGGGTTTGTGGTCTATGGTAAAAGAATAAGGGGATGCAAGCCACGATTGATTTTGAGCCAGGGATAACTTAATCTATCAATTTAACATGACATGAATATGCAGCAGCGAGAGGGAGTGAAGCAGGGCAAGTCCAACCTCTTCAGCAATGACTACAGGGGAGGACAAGCATGCAGAAAGATGTAGTGTGAAGTGGATGAGGTACACCTAAATCTTGATTTTACGCGGACTTTGGTGTCCAGAATTTGGGAGGAGAGTTAAATTATTTTACATAGTCTATCAGCACACACATTGTTCACATGTTCCAATGGCTTCAAAACATATTTTGGCCTTTGCTTATTTTAAACACATCAGCTATCTCATCTAACTTTTGGCCTTTGCCTTTTTTTTAACTCATCAGGTATCTTATCTAACTTTTATTTATTTACCTTGTGGAATAATTACTTTTCTATTTTATTTATTTAGTTAGGTTACAGATTTCATTCCATCAAACACTAAGTTGTTCATATTCATGAAATTTCAATTAATGACTGGCTTCACTCACACATTTTTTTACTGACTGGCTATTCCATATATTGAGTGGTCAATTGTACTGCCATATATGCAACAAAACATGGTTCCTTCTTCAATAAAGTTAAGGTTTAGGTAGGGCCTACAGCAGCTTTTTCTTCTGCAGACAGGGAATGTCTTTAATATTGTCGAATGTAGGCATGTGGTTTTTGAGACGTTTTTTTGGGATTACGGCTATATAAATAATTTTGCCTTTTTTTTTTTCTTTTTATTAGTTTTCGAACACGAGTGGCCTCAAGAGTGGTTAAGTGATAAACAAATAATCTTGCAAGATATTTCATGGCCGTCGTGTATTTAAAGATTGGTTGTGTTTATTATGGTTTCGGGTCAGCTGCTTGTCTGTCACATGATCAGGGAGGAAGAAAAACATTAACATGGAACACGGGCTGGAGCAGATGAAAGCTCTTGGCCTGACTGTCAGTGCTCTGAGGTGATGAGAGATGTCATTACTTATTCATGAGCTCTAAATGCGGTGCTGGGGAGATGGGCATGGCTGACCAGGAATCATGAGGGGCTGAATTATGTGCTGTTGGTGGTGGTGAGGTGGGGTGGGGGTTTATTAGATGATAAAAGTGTGATTGAATCAAACCCACAACATCAGCTGTGGTGTGAACTTGATCTATCAGGCAAAATAAGATAAAGGTAAAAAATTAATATTTGTAAGACGTACTAAACTCATCAACAGATGTTCACATCAAATTACCTAGTAGGATATTTTCAACTATACAACCTAATTGACAGGATCTAAAAGAAACCTCAAGGAAAAAAAAAAAGTAGTTTTATAATGTTCACTTGGAGAGTCACATTTTGGCTCAGCGGAACAATATCGCTTACATTTGTATTTTTAGTCTCTTTCATTGACACCTGTTCATATTTTCTCCTGACACTTGGTGTGAACTCTTCACATTGCCTCAGTCTGCTCTATGAGTTGAGTTACACTGGAATGCTTTGACAAATTATTCGGTGAGCCATATATTCAGCTATCCGGTGACTTCGTTTTCCGCTGAATATGGGCCTTGTGTGCTCAGAGATGTGTACGCAGCTGAGGGAGCTTTTGTTTCAAAGCGGCTGGAAGGGATCTCTCATCAGCGGCGGGAGCACAAGTTAATGGATGAGTATTATGACTTGTGTCACAAAGCCAAGGTACATCATACACAACACGTGTGCACACATTTAGCAGATGACTAGACCTATACATGCAGTACAGGAGAATTTTGAAAACTCCAGTGGGGCAAGTTTGGCTGCAAATGACTATTGTTACCAAAGTCATATTTTTTTTTTAAAAAAGAGCTTGTTTCCCTCCTTAGGGCAATGGGATTTTAAATGCTGTCAGCCACGGAAGGAAATGTGATCAGAGACATTACACAGCACAGGACTTTAAAGTCAATATCATGTAACTCTTTCCTTTTGATAGAGCCTGGTGTAAAAAATGTGCAAAACTAGAAAACATCACCACACTATTAACTACTTCTAGCTTGTCATGGATAAGGAAATATTAATGCTTATATAACCTGTACCATATATATTCTATTTAAATATACAGTGGGGAAGAAGTTCAATTGTCCCCCTCTGACTCTTTTTTCCCAGTCCTTATCTGCATTTGCAGGTTTCCCAGATCCATCAATGTTTATGAAACCGGGGCCAGTGTAATTCTACCACATTTATCCAACTGGAACACATACACCAACATGCACATCAAAATGCATCAACACACACGTACACTTGTGTGACTTTTCCATTATGCCGTGAATATCTCCTGCATGAGGCTTATTTTTAATATCCAGATGCCCAGACAAAAATCTCGAATTATTTTTAGAGGAAAAATTTCAAATGTTTTATAGTAGATAAAGTTGATAGGGCAAGAAGGAGGTTCTTTACTGGGCGTCACAGAAAGATAACTCGGCTTTATTAATGACCTGACACTAGAACAGCCTAAAGTAATTAGGCTTTTTCCTGTCTCCTTCTCTACTCTCCTCTCTCCCATTTCCCACCTCGATATATGGGTGAGCAAATTTGGGCGATAGTTTGATAAGCAAGGGGAACACCGGCAAAGAGCAGAATGAATGAGTGTAAGGAAAAGAGGGATACCACTGATGTTATCAAAGTTCATTTGATTTGTGGCTGAGAAAGCAAGGTGCCTATCGGTTGCATTCACCTGTGAATGCTTAATTATAGTGCACATGCAAATTGGCGAGCCATTAATAACATTGGATGAACTAATTCCTCTGTTCGGTTTTTCAGTGACACGCTATCCTGCTCGTAACTTATTGGGCTACTTTCTTGAGACAAACGTAAGGTGGAAGGAGAAACAATCTGTTTATGTAATTGTTTGTAATTTTGTTGCCACAATAGCAACCAAGTCAAACCTAAACCTAAATGAAAAAAACACAATGTCATGGAACTACACTGGCCACTGTTGTTCGCCTTCATAAGGATTTGTAGCAACCACGTAGTAAACATGACAAACATAATGTGTTGGGTGACTTTGTAACTGCGACGGTAAAAGAGGGCCCATGCAACAGATAAATAAGAATAACAAATGATAAAATCATCAGCCTTAATCTATATCATCCAATTATCTCCGAAAGACACACTATGCCTGTCGAGCGACAATCGCTTTTAAACACCCATTTTTCATTCGATCCATTAGCGGAAGCATCTGCAATCTCTCTCAGAGCAGCTGTAGTCCGGTGACAGCGAAGCCGGACATGCATTAATACATGTTGGTCGGTATGTTAACTATTTAAATGTGATGTCATCCATCCTCTGAGTAGTCAGTCAGAAACTAAACATAATTTATGTGTTAAGAGTTAGTTTCTTGATTATTTAAATCACGTGGTAATCAACTGTCAAATTGTATTTTAAACATTAGCTGTCCTGTGTGTCAGTACTAATTGGGCTCATAACTTGTGTGTTTGTGTATGCATGTGTGTGCGCGCATTCATTAGACAGGACACCACCAGACCACCATAGTTGCAGTAAACCAGTTCAGATAGTTCTAATTTCAAACTACATCAAAGAAATGAATGAGATAATCATCATCTCCAAATAAAAAGATGAATGTGTGAACTGGTATACTTAAAAAATGGGGATGGGCAACTCTCTCTGTGTTACAAGTGTGTACGAATGAAGACTCCCTGCTGACTCTTGCTCTCACTCACAGATCAACAGTAAGGTATCGTATCTTAAAGCTGATGGGAAAAAAAAAAGTCTACATATTTCTGCCACGCATTGTAATTCATAGCTGAAATCCCACCTGTTGCTGAGCCTTAAACCTATTAAATATTACTAAATACATTACTGTATTACAAATGATTAAATAATAATAATAATAATAATAATGATAATAACAATGTAAAAAACTGATGCGGTAGAGAAAAAACAATGACTTTACAGAAGCATTCATGAAGCACAAACAACATGAAGTTTTCCAGAGAAGTGCTTGACATCTTCCCTTTGGCCTAAAATGATGACCACTTCTTTGCAGCAGCAGCAGCAGCAGCAGCAGCAGTAGCTTATAGATCTCCCAGTGTATAGATCATAATATAGAATTCTATAGCCAATTCACAGTGAGGCAAGCTGCCAAATATTGAAACACAACAGACTCCCACACACTTTACTTTGTTCACTGGACTTGTTCCCAGTTGCACATTGAGTTACTTCATAATTAAATGTGCCCGGTAGCAAAAGCTTCCTCAATCTATCTTTTCACATTAATGCGTAACACAGGTATTGACTGAACGGTTGATGAAGGTATCGTTCCTTATTTCTTTGAAGCATGTCAATATGCATTACTCTGGACATCTAGATACTATAATGTTACCTCTTGGTACTGTACAAGGCTATTTATCAGTCAAATTTGTGTTAAGGGCACATGTATCTGGGCACTTCCGAGCGAATGAGTGTTTTATAGATAAATGTGGACTTATTCAGATGTCACAATCCAGCTGTTTTGTTTTATTTATTTTTTCTTATTCATTTTGTTTGCTGTGTTATTGGTATTTTTTTTAAAAATCTTTACGTGACAATTGCCTCACTTAATCTCTCAAGGCAGATTAAGTCTTCTTCACTTGCTACAGTGATGGATGTGTGATTTAAGACGTGATTCAAAATGTAGTACAGCAGATTAGCACTTTGCGTGTGTTAGGCCAACACCGTGTTTTACAGCCCTTACAACGACGGATATGGAGTTGAAATGCAAAACCAGTGAGCTCGAGTGTGTGTTTGTGTGTATCTGCAAGTGTGTGGTTGTGAGAGATTGGCCTTGGGTTGACATGATGTCCAACATAAGTGTGTTACAAGCTCCAGGAAACCATGTTGCTTCTAGTCTACATCTTCCGTGCATTTGTTCTGCTGTTACTAGGTTTCCTCTTGTGGTACAAAACCAGCACTTTCCTCCTCTGGGTAGCTTTCTGGCACATCCCCTCATCTTCGTTCCTGACTTTTGTGTGTTTATTGTTCGTTGGTTTCTTGTCTGTCCGTTTATTTGTGTGATTCTTTTTGTTTCATTTATCACAACATTCTGTTGAAATGTAGAATGTACAAAAAAGTAGAAAGGCATAGTACTGAACAACTACAGAATTTCAACAATGTAATTATGGTTTAAAATCAAACATAGGGATGCTATTAATTCTCAATCACAACACGATCCCAACAAAAATCTTTCCTATGGTACTGGAACTACATGTATCATTAATGTTGTTGTATTTTATTTGGACTACTGTGTGCTTGTGTGATCAATTTGACTAGTAACTTCTTGCCATAATATACTCTATATTACATCGACCCCTTGATCTATTGGAATGGCTTGTTTTCGATCTATCCTCAATTTACTGTCTACAAAGCCTGAAGTCTCTCTCTCTCTCTCTCTCTCTCTCTCTCTCGCTCACTCTCACACACAGACAAAGGGACCATTATAAAATGCCAATTCATATTTCATATGTGCCTGTTTGAATCTGTTTGGGCCACAAAGTTACAAATGGTGGTGACGTGGTTAAAGTATTTATGCTTTGGTACCCAACAGTCTATCCATTAGTAATACGGCAGCGTGAAAGGGAACATATTCTTTGTCTTCGTATATTCCATTTGTTGTCAGGATGGATTCACTCTTTCAGTTAGATACCATATGGGGATAACAACAGCTATCGTGAGTGTGTGTGGGTGTGCATGTGTGTGTGTTTGTGTGCATATTTTGGTAGACTGTGCGCTCAGTGTAAAAATGGGCATAACATCATTTCCGTGCCAGTGCAAGTCTGGAGTGTTTAGGGCCATGTTGCTAATTGTTAGGAAATCTGGGCGTGCCAGTGCATGAAGCAGCCTTGCCCCCAATGTATTTGCCAATTTGGTGACAGAAAGTAGTTGGCGTTTGGCGTTAAAGCAGGCACATGTCATTTTCATGCAGGGGCAATGGTTTAGTTCAGCATGTTTGTGAATTTGGGAGATGTGCCTCATTCATTTTTGCCTCGCCTACCAGCACATCTGGAAATTTGGTGAAAAACAGTAGATCATATAATTAACTGGGGGGAAAAAAGCAGGTCTACTTCTAGGCACAGTGAAGGGCATCTTGGTATACTTTGAGAAATGTAAAATGTATAACAGATACCAATCATACATAAAATTAGAGTTATACATTGCACATTGTTTTCCTATAATTTCTTTGTTTCCACACATGCTATTGTCACTATATAATTTACTAAGATCATATGTTTATGTATTTCAAGCATTACAAAGAGTTCAAGAAAATTCAGTCCACTTCATTCCAGTTCATTTTGTCATTAAATAAAATTGGCTTGCAGGCTACACAAATTTATAGCAAGTATTTTTTGTAACAACAAACCTATTTGTTAAGCCACTTGAGCAAACATTTAACATAACCACAATGGTAGCAGTCAGGCTAACATCATGTAAACAAGGAGAACCTGATGCCGCATTAGGGTAAATGACAGTTAAAACTAAGGCTTGCAGTGCTTGGAGCAATATGCCAAGTCGCAGGCAACGAAACAAAAGTGGTGATGTTTACAGTCGTGTGACAATGAACCATGCCAGGGAGAAAGGTAAGAATTAATAGTTACAAAATGAAACTCTACTTGGAACGCATGTTTACCTCTGGTTAAATGCATATTAGATGAATGGGTTAGAACTTCAAAACACAAGTAAATAATATTTTTTTAAGCAACTCCGAGGTGCACAAGGGCATATTGTAATCACAACATGCTGGAACATAAGTCAGAAGTCTTTCAGAATTTATATAACATGGAAGCAACATTATTTGGCATGTAAGTGAAGGAGAGGATTTGCATGGAATATAAATAACTAATAAGAGCACAACACAAGTTTTTTACGACTGCAGACACCAATCAAGATTAATTATTTCTATTGTTAATTTTTTATTGTTTCAACACACAACGGAGAAAATGCATTAGTCACTTAGCATCTTTTTAATTTTTCATGGCAAGCTGCTTGGGAGCGAAAAAAAAAAACACTGTAGTGACCAAAGAAATGACAACAAAAGATGCAGTGGCAAACAACTGCAAATAAGCACAGATCACTGCCTCTTAATCTTCTAAACCCTACTCTTTTTTTTTTTTTTTTACAGACTGATGGTTTTCTCAAAAAAGTCATGAATGCTAATCCCATAATAAAGCCATTGTGACATTTTTAAAATCAGGCAGTTGCACTGAATAGGTAAAGCATTTCTAAATACTTTTAGTATTATCATTTTTAATAACCTTGTCAGAAGCCATTCATTCAAAGCTTTTTTGATCCTCTGTGACCTTTTAAAATTCTGCACATAATATTACCATGCTAACTGTGTGTGACACGGCCCATGCATATTAAAAGCATACATTTTAGTGTCAAGCTATGATGATGATTTGTCTGAAAATATGCTCAATTAGCTATTAATCCTTTACCTCTGTGCAATTATCATTCTTTATGGAGGAGGGGCTCCCAGGATTCTGGTTAACAGTTTGGTTTCAAAGGTTGCAGAGGTTTTGAATGTGATCAATAATACAGGCTTTAATGAGGCGCAACGGGCCCCCAACTGAGATGATTTCATCCAAAATGCATTAATTTCTTGTTTTATTAATCTGCTACCACAAGCTGAGATGTTCAAAGCTGCAGGAAGGCCAATAACCTGTGGTGCTGATAAGTGAATGGAAAAGAGGTAGGGATTCTGCGTATATCTTTCAACACTTCTCCAGGAATCATGGAAAACTGTCCGTAACTGGAAAGTTATTAGAGTCGGCACAATCTGAATTTAAATCCATGCATGATTTTTTTGTTTTACACTTTATAGCGATTAATTCATATTTACAATTCTGTGATCATTAACAATAGTTATTAAAAATTGAATTTAAGGATCTGTATAAGGCGTATTTCCTTATGAAGTGCTTAAAATTACATGGCACACACAGACACACAGGCACGCACGCACACACGCACACGCACACGCACACGCACACGCACACGCACACGCACACACACACACACACACACACACACACACACACACACACACACACACACACACACACACAGTTATGATGTCTATTCTCATTCATTTATAGTACCTTCTGTGGCCAAGAGATGATACAAAGGTCACGGAGTGTCATGTTTTTTAAGAAGACATTTTTTTTAAGGTGCTTGTCAGTTGACTGAAAAGAAAACCCTGAATCAAATCTGTGTGGATGTTGAAACCAGGGAGGATGAGGGTTAAAAGGTTGGGTTATTGAACCAAGGGAATAACGTATAATGTACTATAGGAATGATAAGATAAAGGTGAGGAAAGCAAAATATTGTTGAATTACAGATATACTACTTTAGATAATCTAAATTGTTATAAGCAGGCTCAAAAATACATTTGCTTCTATACATGCGCATGTAGTTGGGAAAGACATAATATTATATCGTGATTAACTGTTCAGTCAATTTTCTACAAAGAATATTCTGAGAATATTTTGAAAATGTTACTCAAAATACTTAAGCGATGCATTTTATCCACCCATTCATACATTTGGCCTACTGTGCCCTTTGGTGAGATCCTATTTTTTCCTTAACGACACCCTTCTCCATGCTCCCAGACCTACCCTGACTCCATTTGCATTCATTTTCATGATTGCCCCATGCCTGTCTCACTCTCCCCGCCTTGCCCTCCTATTACCTGCCTGTCCATTCAGCTCTACATCAGTCCACAGACAGAATTCACAATATTCGCCTCCTTTTGAAAACCACAGGCATGGTTGAGGGGAGCTGTAGTAGAAATCATTCAAGTGTGCTCGTTCACTTTTTTTAGGGGCTTGTCGTTTCACAACTACCTTTTTCAACAGTGCTGTCGGATAAGAGAATTAATAGGCATCACCTCAGTGCTCTTCCGAAACCACGTGTTTGTGCAGCCTTTGGAAATAGTAATTGAAATTCATTTTTTTCTGAAAGGAAGTATGTATTTTAAAACAGATTTTCTGGTGAAGAGCATATCAGTCACTGTTATAGAAATCGAGACAATGAGAAGTTTAAACGGAGACACAGAGACAGTTAGAGATCTATGCCATCATTTGGTAGCATCAAAAGAAATTCAACACACGTTATCCTCCAAACATTTTTGACCACAAACAGCCAAATCACTGTCACACTTGCATTTTTGTTTTATGAGCATTTCCAGTAAATATCAGAATAACACACAACCACTGAAGGAGTCTTAAAACACCAATGCAATGTTGTACAGAACAACTGTTCTGGAAAAAAAAGATCCATCTTAATGCATGACCATGTAAAGCGGAACAGAACCTCCCCATACCCCAAAAATACATTTTCTTTTCTTTTTGAAATGAGTGATATTTTTTTGAAGACTCAACAGCAGACCGTTAATAATAAGACAAATCAGATAGTCGGCATCAGGTCAAAAACCTTGTACCTCAAAAATTGTCACTTTACCGGAGTGAAAATGGAAAAATTAGCATTACATCGTGAAAGAGAGCAAGCCATTTTCCATACTTGGTCAATGATTTGCAAAAAATTGCACCCACACTTGTGGAGTGAACAGTACATTTTTGACAATACGTACGTATATGTGACCTATGAGGGTTTGGCCCGGCCCCAGTTATATTTTTTACCAACAGTTTAATATATATATATATATATATATATATATATATATATATATATATATATATATATACACACACACAATGTTGTGAGGTAAAATCATTGTCATTACAATATTCATGAGGTTCATTCCATTCCTCCCCACCCCCTTTTCGCCTTTCCTCCTTCTCTCTTGAATGCCAGAGGTGACAGTGGGAGACTTTCTTTTCTCTTCTTCACTGAAAAGGTTAATGCGCATGCCTCATATCAACCAGCACGATTATATCCTTGGCCCATATATTAAATACAATGGTTGATACTCAAAAAGTGACGTGTCCAAAACAATTTAATTCCAATTAATCATTTTAGAGGAAACAGAACTGCAATATCACAACAAATCTCACTAATATACATTTTCAGGTTTCATGATAATTCGGCTATGACAGTTGTAATCCCAGGGAGGAACTAATATTTGGTCATTTTGACTGCATACCTTTTTCTTGAAGATTCTTACTGTTCCTGTACAACAGCATTGATAAATTAGTTCAAGGGATGGGTGAGTACCGATACCTGGTATCGTATGGGTGCCGATACCAGCCTTATTTTATGATATCTGTACTCATAAAGGTGGCCAATACCAGTATTAGCCTGGTCTTGCATCTGCCTTACAATTAGGAACTATAAATTAGAAGAACAGAATTTTGCCATTAATTTCATGCATTTTTAAGGAAGATATATTGGGTATTAAGACTTTCTTTAAAATGATCATAAAATTGTCATGGGGGGGTTATGTATGAAAAGGAGATTACTTGTTGTATCAGTACTTTGTATCGGTATTGGTGACTACTCAAGTATTGCGTATTTGTACTGCTTTCGGTCTGAAAAAATAAGTGATATGGAACATCCCCAATTATTTCACTGCTTATCAATGTTGGAAATACGATGAGCAGTCATGTGTCCACAGTGTACAAGCATCCCTCACACGTCTCACATTCTTCCACAGTACATGTGTCTCACTCTTGCGCTCTCACAGTTTCTCCTTATCGCTGGCTTTCTAACAAATAAAAGGACAACAAGCAAGAACATCTGCTGGACAGACACAAACATGCCCGCGCACGCCTTCACCCTGGCGCCTCTGCTGCAGCATCTCCACACCACAAACAAGCGTGCGGTTGTTATCGCTTCTTGCCATGCTCGCAGAGTAAAGTTTAAGCTGATTCAGTGACAACTCAAACTGAGCCACCCCAGCATTTTCTTACAGCAAGGCCTCCTAATCTGCCAGCCTGGTGTGGCAATGGAAAGTGGTCTGCATCCTAATGCAACAGAGGAGAGAGACTCGAAACAGCACAATTAAAAAGATACGGTTGTGTTTACACACTGGCCTGTGTAAGTGCTGAATAAGAGACATAAACAGCTTTGCCGCAGCCAGTGTAAGTGGCCTGCTACGCCTGCTGAATATCAGAAGTGTTACTGTAGCTTTGTAGCGCTGCCCACAATAAACCTTATGTTGTTTGAAAAGCCGGCATTAGACAGCAACAACTGGCATCGGAGAAGTGAAACGATTTGATTTTGTCTAATCTGGTTGAGGGGGGAAATAATCCCTCCATGCACTGTGATCGCTTGGATGTGCTTGCTTCTGTGTTTATGCAAGTTTGTGTATGTGTGCTTATGTGGGATTGTTTGCCAGACATTTGTTTGCATCCGAGACAGAGGTTTGGACGCTTAATTCTACGCTTTTGGTCCTTTGTGTGAAATTGTCGATATGACCATTTTCATTAAAGTTGCCATAGTTGTTGCACATTGTACTGACAATGACAGGAGAGTGATCTGGCGCTCCAAATCCATTGTACCCTCACAATTTTGCTCACGTCCTTGTGGACCCATCTGAGCTCCATTGTAAATGGCACTGGTTATATGACGAGTTCAGATGTAAATCCTCATATTCTCTCTGATATCTCTCTGGCATCCTGTTGTCTCGATCTCTGATCACTTATCTTCTGGGAAGTGTTGCACTGAGCCAGAAACAACAGCCATATTAGCTTTTTGTATGTATTCCCCCAAAGAGCAACAATGGACTGTGTCAGGCCGATTGGTTCCCCCAGCGATTCTCAGGGAAGGATTTGAAAATTGAAAAACAAAACAAAAACAAACAAAAAAACTTTGGTTCACACAAGGCTGTTCAATTGCTTGCTACCATTATAGTTCCTCTTTGATCGTGCGCTCGAAGTAAACTAATCTCACAAGCTTTCATTCATTATAATCCTGGATCATGAAATACAGATCCATTTGGACGGTTGTTCATCCCAAAACTCTTTGTGAATTTTTCATGCCAAAAATGTGATATTCATTCATGTGTTGTTTTGTCTGAAGAAAGCTCTCATATGTTGCATTTGCGTGACGGGTAATCAGGTGTTTCTATAGACAAAGGTCCACTGTCACTTTGTCTGGAGGGCAATGATTTGCAGTCACACACCCAGTCACCTCACCCAGGGAGAGGTGACAAACAATACCATAGTGGCTCATTATAATCCATGGTGACACACACCACGGATGGGTAAAATACTTTGAGAACAATGTTGGGTGTTGGATTTGATTTTGTGGATTAAGGGGTGACTGCATGTAGTTTATCGCTATGTTGCACATATGACAACATATGATAATGGATAACTGAATCACTTTGATTCCTTTAGGCTTGCAGACACTTAACAGAATCACAATGAAAGTCTGAATTAAGCCAAATTCCATAACTTTGTGTAACTTCTTATTTACTTCTTGGAAGTGGAAGATGGAACGAGGGTGGCTGTAGAATAGTGAAAGAAGTATTTGCTTGAGTTGATATTAAATCAAACAGGCTATCCAGATCAATGGTGACATTGTATTACATAAACAAAAGCAAATGTTCCTGTCATGTATTTATTGCGTATACTATGACCCCGCATCAAGACACTCTGCAGATGAGAAGTGTGTGACTTATTTACTTGTCCAGCCTCTCTGTGTGTACACTCTTGTCAACAAGATGTTAACACTCAAAGGGGAAAATAACTGCAAATATAAACATGGCAAGGAACATTTTAAGGTGGAACGAACATTCTCTGACAGCTTGACAATCACCTGAGGGTGAAACGGATTCCAAAATCCCTGTCCAACCGGCCACACATTTTTCTTTCTTGGCTTGACTTCTACACAGCTAAACACACACACATATACCACAGTTTGAGGAGGCCACGTGGGGAGCGAGACAGTCTTTGGTCAAGAAGCTGCACGCTCAAGCAGAACTATCTGGATGTTTCCCCTCAGCAAACTGCCGGTATCGGTGGTGACAGATAGACAGACTGACTCACTCTCCAACACACTCATAAAGATGACTGACAGATGTGGATCAAGACTGTCACAATTTCATCGTAAATGTTGCGCTATCCAATTAATCAAATGGATTTTACACTGATATTGTGCTAATAGCTGAAAATAAAATGGTGTGTAATAAGACAATCTTTTTTTTCCAGTTTATATAGGATTAAAACATAATTTATATGTATTTACGATGCCCAATCAACCCATACACAGTACTGTATCTTGGTGTAAGTGGGGACTGTTTTCAAAGCAAATTTGAAAAATTATTAGAAAACAATTTAGGCATCTCACAGATCATAGTAAGTCAGTGGATACAAATACTGTAGATATTAATAGTAGATATTAATTAAAAACAATGTACAACACAAAATAGATGCTCAAAAGGTAGAGGAAGAAGTCAGACATGTTTGATAAGCTCAAGAAGATGATGAAGAGGAAAGTTGGAAGGGTTTGTTTGTTTTTTTTTTAGAAAATGAAGATTACATTTGTCTGACAGAGTTTGAAGAAGAGGGTGGAATTTACCAAAAGTCAAGACAATCCTGGGATTGGCCACTCTCAAACCAGCCATGGGATCAATCTGTAGAAGCAGCCAGCAAGTGAAGAAGTGTCAAAACAAAGAAGTCTTCTTACCCAAGGAAGGAGCCACTCAAGATAAGTGACAATGCATTGGGATGCCACCAGAGCCAACTATTTTCCCCTTCCTTTTGCCTCATATTTCTTCTGAATTTTAAACATTAATTCCAGGATTATAAGATAAAAGGTGACAGCAGCACAGTGACAAGTTTGTTGCCATCAAGACGAGTCGTTGCAACAGTCGTTGCCCAACCTCAGTTTTACAACATTAGAGCTGTGATGTGATGTGTGCAGTGGACAAAAGAAAAACCCTGTAAAAGCTACAAGAAATACAAACAATGTAACACAGACACGCATACGTCTCCCCTACTATGTTGTATTGTATTTTGTGTTGTACAAATTGGCATGCATGTTTTTAATTTCTAGTTTTGTAATTATGTACAAAGAAATATACATAAACAAACCTTTCACTTACAACCTGCATTTCTACCACATATATAGAGCTTTAATTTAACTTTCATATCTATGATGGTTTGTCCAGCCCATGTGCTTTTTTTAGTTCTCTTTTCACACCATAGAGGTCACTGTTGCTTTACAGACTGCTTTAAATAGCCAGTTTCAGTGTTATCCTATCTTGAGCTATTGTCACTGTAAGAAAATGTTGTTTGCGTTGCTATTAAATGCATCACACCACAGTACTCTCTTCATTTACTATTATCATATCAGCAGGTTTTCCACCTTCAAAGTATCTCAACACAATTTGTCATTGTGGCATTGCGGCACAAAAGCATACAGTTAATACATTGGTCATACATACTAAAACTTTAGTTTGAGCTCTTGAACCCTTGTGGTTCATTTCGTTTTCCTCATGCAGCTTTGAGATTCTGCCAGTTGAAATTCTAACAGTGAATGGGGCTCTGAGGTTACAACAAAGTGTAACCTCAAACTAACCACAAACACTTTGTAAAACACTTTATGATTTCCCTGTACAAGGTTTCAGCATGGAAAAATGAAAAAAAATCCAGTCATTGCCTCTACATCATAGGAACTCTAGTAAAGTTCTTCTTCTTAGACCACAAAATGTACATTTTAAAAATGTACACTATTAAAGGAAGTATTGCACTTCAAAACACATTTACAGACTGTACGTAACACTGATACACGCATTTTGCTAGTTTGACAATTTATTTTAATTTAGCATGCAGAGCAACGTTAAAAAAAAACGAACAAAAAAAGACCCAAGAATAAAAAAAATAACTAAAGGTGATGAAAAGAAATTATGATTAATTGCTTTGGAAAAGAACGTTGGTTAACTGAAACCACACCTTATGCCTTTGCAAAAATCGTTATGCCCTGAAGGAATCGTAAGACTTAAAATTGTGCCAGCAAGATGTCTAGCTCCAGGCCAATACTTTTCACATTTATTTATGGCTCCTTGATGAAAGTTCTAAAACTACTCAACTAGGCTACAATATATTATGGGGAAAAATAACTATAGAATCCAATGCATTTATGATCTTGTAAGTGTACTCATTTAGATGATCATGTGAGCAAAATATCTGAAATGCTAAGTCAGATTCATGCAAGAAACAGAAGTGTTTGCATTCAGTTGGACAAAAATATTCAAAATGTGTTTGCATTTATGTTGCTCCTACAAGGCAACACGCAAGTGTCCAAGTGTCCACATGACATGCTAAATAAGTTCAACACACCTCAGCACACACTGACAACCATTCACACATTTAACACTTGAACTGCATGTGCCAAATATTCAGGCTCTGTTGGCTTGTTCTGGGGTCTAGACCAGACCCCCCCCCCCCCTTCCACTACCACAAACGTACACACTCTCCCCTGAAGGCTCGTTTCCATCAACTGACAAACACAGAGCCAGCGTGGTCTCCACCCATTCCATTTTTTTAAATAAATATAAATCCATGTCAGTGTAAATGGTTAATTATCTGTTTCGCTGAGTGTCAAACTTCCTGCCTGCACGGTTGCTCATACATACACGCACACACACCCAGCCATGGTAGATGACAATGGCAGCAGAATGGCACACAATCTTTTGTCCTTAAGTTACTAAATCAAAAATAAGGATTCATGGGATATGAAAGATGAAATGGGTGTAGGACAAAATACAGTCAGTACATGGCATAGGCTACTTCCAACTTACCTTGTTAAAAGTCCTTAAAGGTAAGTTGGCATGTCATACTGTGTGATCCCTTTCACAAAGTGGAGGTTTTTGGAGTGATTTTGGTGCGTAATTATCATCGCAACATCTTGTGCTCAGTGACAAGCAATCAGGCGAGCCTGCACACAATGGAAGAATGAAACAAAGAGTCATAGCCTTCATCATAATTAATTCTTTGACTTTGATAAGGTAGAAAAATATTATCTTGAGTCTGTCTGTCTGTTTTTAATTTGATGTATCAGACCTTATATGATATTAAAGCCCAGACACATCTGCGAACCTGTCAAACAAGCAGATCTAATTAATGTCAAAGGAAAGTGAAGGTAAATGCTAACCTTTACTAATATGAAGCTTAATTCAAAGTTTTTGTTAAAACTCATAGAGCATGGCAATTTCAGGTGGATATTTTTTTTTATACTGTCGTATTGCTCTCTGATTTTGTGGTGGAAAAGAAATGGATGGATTTAAAAGAGACACTGAACCACAGTTTAATGCTTGTTTAAAGGTGGGAGCAGTTGGAAGACCATCTCTCTGCTGAAGTACTTATTATATTCAATAATATAGTTAGCATTATTGTTAAAGGAAAATTATGAATTTCATTTCACAATTCAAAACTAGTTCTTTGACATGATGAAAACTTCCCCATTAATGATTCACTTAGTTTTGTTTTACGGATGTGAATAACGGAAAAGACATTTGACTGGAAAGACATTGGACAAAACTATTGAGACTAAACTCATGTATGATTAATTTTTACTGATCTTATTTGAATCATGCACACATATTCAAATACAGAGGATACGGTTGACCATAATTACCATGACTTTTGAACTATAACTTGCTCCAGATTATAAATTATACCAGTCAAAACATTTATCATGAAGAAGAAAAACGATAGGTCACTCCTTCATAAAACTCACAGTTAAGCGGTCATTTGTTTTACAAAAACCTGGAACGAGTTCCAGTTGGGTGTGAAACTTCCATGTCCACTATGGAAGAGTTTTCCTTTTGAATTTCAAGTGACTTACCTAGCTCCAATCCTCTGCTACATTGTGGCCAAAGGTAGAATCCTAGTCTGTTATTCTGCCTTTTGATGCTGTAAATAGAAAAAGAGAAATCTAATTTAATTCATGAAGGTATCGCTTGAATATAAATTTTGACATTGATATGCCTACGTTCTCCTCAGCCTTGACTTTTGTTGATATTGTGATCATCCACTGTAGTTGTCTTCACCTATATGTTGTCTTTAGAGAAACGTGAGATTTTGTTAAGATAAATAAATGAAATAATCTTCAATATCAGGCAGCAAAACCACAAACGCAGCAAATCACGAACAAGCACTGACCGAAAGAGCCAAAAGAAAGGCCTAACAAACCATACCCAGAGTGGAGGAACGTGGTGTCATCCCCCAGCTCCTGATTTCACTAGTCAATGAATACAAATGGTTTTCACCACAAAATTCAAAGTTCAGTTTACTATATCGCTGCAATATTAGCTACATGCTGTAGTACCAGGGTTTGAAAGAGGATTCTGCTTGTCCTATCACTGACTGAAGTCTCATTGAACAGCTGCCATACCACAGAAAGGGTAGAATGATTGAACTCAGAGACGCCAGCCAAATCTGTTTTGTACATATGCACGGCCCTCTTGTTTAGACGACATGTAAATATAGAAGAGGAAGCAGTTCAAACATAGATTGCACACAATGTGCAATAGTTTCACTTGATGAACAAAGGGAGGAGAACTGCTGTTATGCGAATACCAAGGTATTTGCATTCCAGTTTTTTTTTTTTTGTTCACCTTGAAAAAACAAATTTAATGTGTGGCGACCAGTCCAGGGTGTAGCCAGCCTCTCGCCCAAAGTCAGCTGAGGGGCTCTAGCTCAGTGAGGATAAACATTATAGAAAATGGATTGATGAAAGTCTTGATTTATTTTGAAATAAATACAATACAAGACATTGATGCAGCGATTTTATACCAAAGCAGGGGAAATTCCAGGCCATGGAGAACACAATAGATTACACACTCTGAAGGAGACGTGCCAGGGGACAAACACTTTCTACTTTTTCCTTATCCGAATCATATTTATTTTATTAGGTCTATCCTCCATAGGCTTCACGGTGGCAGGATAGCCATGTGTTCAGACACTCCCTCACATACACACACATGCACAAACGTGACAGGACCCCAGATCTCCACTGGTGCATGTAGTGATTCTATTTTTTGTCCCTTGTGGAGTTTTCTTTCCCCCCTTTCATCCACTGAGGATAGCTAACACCAGCATCCAGACATAATTAGTACTGGAGAAAACACAAAGAGTGCAGGCTCCTAATGACGAGTAACATCTTGGTGGTTTGGTGCAGACTTTTTGTGTGTGTCATTTGAAAGGCGGTAAAGATCAATAGCATTCAATGAAAACTAATTGTGAAGCACAAAAGTGGGCAGCTGTGAGGCATCTTTTCGGCTATATGACGGGAAACCATGAGGAAGATTTTTTTCAGTCATTTAGGAAAGCCCTCTGAGAGCAAAATTGTGTGAAACTGTGCGTGAAAAATGGCAGAATAAAATACCCATAATTCTTCCATTATTTAGTAACTTTCAAGCAACATGGAGAGATGGGAGGCAGATGGCAAATGAGAGTAGGAGAAGACTGTCATCCCATTGAATGTCTACAGTTTCTAATGTTCCACATTGCTTCTTGCTAAAGCAGCTGCAATAGACGGTGAAAGAGAAAGACCACTGGAGACAAATACTTAAGCTTTAATGAAGCTTGGGATATTGGATCCCACCTAAATTTTTAGAATTTATGAGAATTATTAAATTCAACGTTGGTCCCAAGACACATCTTTGCCTCTTAAGTTTAAGGGAATTTTCTTTTCGTTTGATGAAATCGTTTTTTCACTTTTGGGCCATAATTCCAAAGGTATGTTTACGCAGACACAACACAATTTTAAAATTCCGCACCAAAACAAACAAACAAATAAAATAAAGGCAACAGCAACTACAACAACAACAAAAAAACGACCTAGAGACCTATAAATCCTGCTAAGCCCATTTCCATTTACAGAAGTGATTATTCCTTTACAGACTGAATAAACAGGATATCAATGGAGAAAAACAGTCTGACCACCTGACACTGACTACAAACATCTGCCAATTGGGGCATAGTTCCAATTAATTCGATTCGATGCATACAACTATGAAGCAACATATTGAACGTTTTCTTATTAAAACGACTCCTTAAAAATATCATCTCTTTGTTTCGCATTTGCTGACTGCACATTTGTTTCCATTTTACTGCATTTTCTACTATATTTATAACCATCATTATCTTAAACACACATGAACACACGGGGCCAATCACACAGAGATTAGAGTGCCCAACGACCACCAACCACAGCCAATGCACACATCCACACATCCAGCCACACAAATTTCAGTTGGCCGTGGTCATTGGCAGTGACCTTGCTATAATCTCTATCTAATTATATACACAGCCAGGTTTACTGTTTAGAGGCAGAGACCTGAGAAAATATAACCTGCTAATCTTATTTGGTCACAGTGGTAATAACCTGTTGAGTAGGCAGAGAGGAGCCCGGGGCTTTCGCTTCAACTTAAGCAAATATACGCTCAATAAGAGTCAATTGCACTCAAACTTTATACTGCATTTTCCTTGCAGCCATGTTTATTCTTTCAGCTGCACATGGGTGGGGCTAACCACCAGGGTGGATGGAGGATGTGAATTATTGGTGTGTTGTCATTTTATTAGTAGCTATGTATTAATATTAATAATAATTAAATGTAATTAATATTAATATGCAACACATACTAGCCAATTTATTTTTTATTTGCTTGAAAAGATAGTAAACACTTGTGTATATTAGTGTGTGCAGTTGCGTGTGTGTGGTTGTGTGTCATGTAAATCTGTGATTTAAAAGAAACTAAAAAGGTTGATTTGGGAGAATCAAGAGAAACATGAAGAACTGAGGCAGTCTCAGCAGGAATACTTAGGTGCAAAGCTCCTTGGAGCACCCACACATAAACAAACAGCATTGCAAGGTACGTACATGAGAGTGTGACCACACTCATCCTCACACATGCAAAATCATCTGTAACACTGTGCAAGTGTAGGTTCATCTCCACACTCCACTTTTTTGCTCATTAATAACAGCAACAAAGTTCTGATTTACTTCTGTTTGCACAACCACATGTTAAAAATAGCATCTAAGAACTGACATATTTACAATTACCATAACCTCTCCCAGAGTTATTACCTATTTTGTCCTATTTAATGAACAGTAAGTTATTACAGAATTTCCATTTGGCCTTGGCTCTGTCTTATTGTGTGTCTGTGATGTGCATGGACACACGGATGCTCAGACCTTGTTTCCACATGAATACAAGTGATAGAATGTATTCCCTCACCAAAGGAGGTGTGATAGAGTGTGTCTCACAGACACAAGCTTACACCGCCACACACATTATGTAAATAATGCATGTGTCTTAAAGGGTTCAAGCCACCAGAGTTAGCCCACTCCAATTATGAAGGGTTGCACTTAGCATGGTTCTCTCTTCATCTCGTTTACCAGGCTCACCGCTATGAGTTTCACCAAAGTTCCAATTCAAGTCACCACAACTACTATATACGCCCATGTACATATTAGTATATAAATGTGTATATTTGTATGTGTACATATATATGCCGGAGCCTCTCCCAGCAGTCATTGGGCAGTAGGCAGGGGACACCCTAAACCGGTTGCCAGCCAATCACAGGGCACACAGAGACGAACAACCATCCGCACTCGCACTCACATCTACGGCAATTTGGAGTGCTCAATCAGCCTACCATGCATGTTTTTGGGAAGTGGGAGGAAACCAGAGTGCCCGGAGAAAACCCATGCAGGCACGGGCAGCACATGCAAATTCTACATAGGTTGGGCCAGAGGTGGAATCGAACCCGCACTCTCTGAACTGTAAGGCGGACCTGCTAACCAGTTTATCAACGTGCTGTTTCTTCCTTATCTGAATAGAGGACCTTTTCAAAGCGGTCTTCTTAACCTTACTACTATCTGTTTCTGTCTCTATATCCCCACAACCCTGACGCCCATCACCCTGCAACCCAAGCTTTTTATTTCCACTCACAGTAAGTGGAGGCCATGGTCTGGTCTACACTCACCCCAAACACATCTAATGACAACCATGCCAAGCATTCACCATCCATCACATTATCTTTCAGAAACGAGGTATTAGTGTTCCCTGTCCCGTCAGCCAATTACCTGCTACCTTCTGCTTGAGTCACCTGCATTGCAAATGTGACCTTTACTTAGAAGGCTGATTGCATATTTCCCAGAGCGTATGAGAGAATGCAGAGTTTTGAAGTGTGTGCGTGTTTTCCGGGGAGCGTGTGATCTCCAAAAGAGAATGAAAATATGCATGCGTGATGCATGCATGCAGGCACTCAAACTGCACAGTTGTCTAGCAATGCTTATGTGTGGGACTTAATGTGATACTTACAGGATATGAAGAACAATAAATCGTGTACATGTTTGGTTTTATGGCAGCACCATTGTGTCTCCAGGTGAAAAGTCTTTGTGTTTGTGACTGCGCCAGTGAACAAGCTCTGTGACCCCTCATATACATCCACCGGACCCCCTCCCTTGGCCTCTCAGCTGCCCCCCCTTCAGACCCCTACCCAACCCATTCGCCCTCCTCAGGTGATGGGCTGTCGTGAATGTTAATGTTCTGTGATGGCTGTGGAGCAAATAAGTGTTTCTGACACTGTACAGGATAGTGCCTTAATGAGGAGGCTGGTCAGTCAGCCGCAGCCACTGTACCAGTCACACACTCTGCTCATGCACAGATGAACCTTAACACGTTAAACCACCACAGTTGAGAACACTGCAGAAATTCTATAACGTAACTGAGGTTTTACTGAAATAAATTGTCCTCAACTTGAGGCATATTAACACGCATGGCAAATTTATTTATATAGCTCTAATTCTCAACCAAATTCCTGACTTCCTGGATTTGAATGTGTTACGCATTGCACTTTTCTGGAAAAAAACCCGTCACAGTCTAACAAATGAAAAATTCAACATTTGTAAATTTTTTAATGAAGCGTGGTTATATACCACTTTATCTACACCATACGGTACCCAAAGTGCTTCACAAAGCCTGACATTCACTGAAAACGTAACTATTGAACCGGAGAAGGACATATATTGCTAAAGACAGCATCTTTAATACATTGGCATGATGGGCATCATTGACTGTACTGTTAAACACTTTATTTAACGCTCATTAGCTCGCTATCACGCTTATCCACTCAGAGGTGTATCACTTGGAAGAAGCTTGCCGTCCGCCACAAACCGTATGTTCACTCCCGAAATACCTAGTAAGTTCACACTTACGCAACTCCTCATTCAAATGACAACACACAATAATATTCAAAGTTCTGATCACAGTCTGACAATTAATTACGACTGAGTAGCACCATTGACAAACAATACACAACATTTCCTAGATAGCAGCTGCTGGCATTTGTCCCTCTTGGACACTTTCGGTCTTTTTTCATTTTCACTTCACTCAAGCTGATTCTTAAGATCGCACATTCCTCATACATTACCTTGCAACACAATAAATTGACCGATCATTCTAGAATACTCAATTCCATTTTTAAATTCAGTGGGTCATCTTTGGTAAAGAAATACTGAAGTTCAGACCATTTTTTTGTTGACTTATCTGCCCATTATGGAGTCCGAATTATTCTGACAGCCTTTGGACACAGTAAACTGAATCACTACCAGTCCACTGCATGTACACGTCTGTGAACAAAGAACCTGCCTCTCCCTCCTCCCTGTGGATTGTCAAGAAAATGTACAGCTTGTAACTGAGTCGGCCATTCATTTCCGAAAACAGGTGAAAATCAAATCGCTTGGCTGACTCATCACAATCTGAACAATTTGAAGGGGATTTAATTCATTTTTTTAACCTTAGCACATAGAGAGAGAATAACCCTAAGAGCAGTAAAGTTGGGAGTAAGTGAAGCCAAGAAGCAGACATTAGGCTTGATTGAGACGCATTGCAATTGGTGAATCCCCTAACTGTGAGCACAACCTCACACTTGGCCGGGCTGTCTCTCAAAACGCCCAAAGTAGTCTATAGCGGACCTGTTGGAGTTACTGAATCGTCACACTACATGTTGTAGCCCAGGAGCGATGTGCCCACAAAGGTGTTACTTTTCCTCTCTCTGTGGGACTTGTTAGAGGAACTATTTTGGAACGTCATTCTTGCTGCCACAGAGTAACTTGAGCTCAAAGCAACTGCACAGTTGCTATAATTTCGTTTTCAATTGAGATTTGCCAAGGAACACGGTATATGTTAAGCTTAAGAAATAAAGTAAAAGTCTTTGTTAAATTACAAAATGCATTAATAAACCCCTGGAAACAAATACATGTCGGAATAAAAAACAACCATGTCATGAAGCTTATTGTGAGTGAGTGAACATTTTCCACATTGTAACTGGATACTGAATGTTTGACATTTACACAGACACATTCTTGTCAACTGCCATTTTTTGGGCGACATTAAGTGGTTTCTACTGTCAAATGCCATTTACCCATGAATTTTCTATTGTGCTTGTCCTCTGTGTTGTCCATCCTAGTTAGCTCTGGGCAAGGGACAGGGCACACCCCTGGACTGGTCACCAGGGCGCATGTTAAGAAACCACCATTCACACTCACACCTATGGCCAATATAGAGTTATACAGTATTTAACGTCAAACCGCAGAAATCCAAACTGTTCCTGAAACTGTTTTTCTACTCAAAATAAATGCAGTATGATAATTATACTATAAAGTCATCAGGAAGCTAACAAAACAGTTTGGAAAATGTACCTGTGTTTTGTTCTACTTCGCAAAACACAATGGTTTACTTTACCAAATGCCTGCTTTGGTAAAAAAGTCAAGGCACTTGCATGGCTAAAGAAAACAACAACATTGATCTCATCCTTAAAATAACCATACTTGAATAAGAATAACCAACGAGACTAGGTTGTAGAATCTTTGTTATCTGGTGGTGAGCTTAACTGAGTTGTCAGACGGAGATGAAGTGTGTTGTGATGACCTATGATCACACCCTCTTGACAATCCCTTGACCTTTAGAGGGCAAGTGTTAAAACAGTCACAGACTATAGCCACTGAGAAGTACAGCAATAAAAAAAAGACTACATAAGTATCAGAGGCAGTCATTATTGTCATCAAGTGATTTTGTATTTATAGTGGATGATTTTGTCACAAGTGCCACTTTTAATTCAGAGTGTTCATGTATCCATATTACTTAATCAGCACTTTTATTATAGCTTCAAGTTACATTTTGCCTCAGGACAGTTATAATTTACACATGTGCATGATTCTGTAATTTGTGTATGGGTTTTTGAAATGCCATGGAGGGGCCAGAAAAATGTGTTCCGATTCTGGAATGATCTATTTGTTTCTACAAACAATATATTTTATACCTACTGTGTGTGTTTTATTACTATTACACATATATACTATTACATTTATTTGGCATTTCCTCATTTAAAACCTGTGACAAGGATTAAATGGAAATAAAAATATCTTGTCTTCAAGGTATATGATTTTGTCTTGGTGTTCAGATGGAATTTTACCACCCTACTGTGGCCTTCACATAAAAATAAAAGAAAAATAATAATAAGCATATTTTCCTATTTTTATTCAGTAGGTAAGAGTATAAATGCATTCAAGTACACTCAAAATAAAATGCCTCACTGAAATTCATTGTTGGTTGAGTCATCTACTCAGTCTTTATAGAAGCAAGTTAAGGTGGTGAAAAGCAAAGCCCCTCAGGCTAAAGCCTCTTGACCTGTGGAATGACTGCAGGGAGGTGATGGCAGCTTGGGTCTGATAGAGGCCAATAGCCCAGGCCTCAAGGCACATCCTGCACACATGCTTTTGGCAACAGTAACCTCAACAAAGCAACAAATACTACACACCAAAGATCACACACTCCACAGACGCATTTCTATAAGCAGTAGAAGAATGAATAAGCTTTTCAATTTTTTAAGCAGTGGAAGTGGGTGGTGCTGCTTTGCACCTTACCAGATTGGTGGTTGCTGACTGATGACAGAAAAGACAGCTCAATTTGAGCATGCATACCAAAACCGAAAATAAATTAGAGTGGCAGTTCACAGCGAGGTAAAATCATATTTTGATCACCATACAACATATGTTAAGTTGAGAAATGTAGGTTACTGTTATTTTTTTCTAAAATTAATTTATTTCTTTGAATCACTGACAAAAAAATAATGGGATGAAGCCTTACAAAATGTTAGTAAACAAAACATTTGTTTGTTTGGGGTGCGTCGTAAGTAATTTTTGCATTGTATTGTGTCAGTAATACTATATTAATTTGCAAATATTGGCCAGAATCACAATTTAACACTTAGATTTTATTAATTTGAAACTGAAAAGGAAATATTTGTAATGCTGAACACATTGGGAAAAAAATGCAAACACATTGATTCTCTTGAAGGTGCCACTGATCTGATTATGTGTTTCAGTCTGTGTTCTCCATTCACACTGTCATGCTTCATGTTTTCATCCAATCACATAACTGTTATTCTCCCTTTATTAATGTTTGTCTGCCTAGATTAAATATTCAATCAAGCCTTGTGATCCTTATACAATCCTTGTGTGTGTGAGAGAGACAGAGAGAGTTTGTACATTGATGTGTAATGGTGTGTAAATATATTTATGGCTCAGGGTCACAGTGGCATTAACCTGACCCAGACTGTGCCTCTCAGGGGATCTTCAGGGCTGCTGATTGTTCTGTGTTGCACTCACCTATTGCGGGCCCATATAAACAGTGTGTTTCAACGTATGTGCTTTTTTGACAGGGCGCTTGTTTTTAAGGGAGTTTGTGGGGAACTTGGAGGATATTAAGGTTATCATTACTAATGACAGTATTATCTATAGGAACAATCAAGTTGTGCGAGATTAGTACACATTTTACTCTGCAAGTGAGCTCAAGCTTGTTATTAGGCCTTTGGCTCAGCTCACTCAGTCAGACATATGCCAAAGGCCTACATATTATTCGAGTTTTAAACCTCTAATTGGTAGCGTTTAAAAGGCATTTAAGAGTGCCCTTTCTTTGCCACTTTTCTCATTCCCCATTTAATGTATTGTGTCAAAGTCTATTACCTCACTTGGACGTTTTTGTCCCTTAAAGAGCGCGTGCATGAGAGGGGGTGAGAAACAGGGAGAGCGAGAGAGGGGGGTTGGGGGGGGGGGGGGGCAATAAGAAAAAAAAAAAAAAAAAACACCATCAGCTGAGGTTTGCCAGGTCGATAAAGCTTTTAGATTTGGAGATGTTTTCAGGGGAGCCCATTTCCTGCGGCTAAGAGTTGTTAATGGAGCTTAAGGAATTATCTTATGACTCTCTCTGTTTCAGTTTATTTGGGCCTTGGAACCCCCCCCCCCCCCCCGTCTTTCAATATGCTACTGTCAAAGCTACTTAATGAAAAGTAACGCGCCGCTGATTACAGTTTTATATGGTCTCTATGTAAAAGGGGCCTGTTAATTTACCATCACGCTCCCTCTGTGTGTTCATATTTGACACGGCTGAATGATTTAGCGCTACACTCCCTCTCTTTTTTTCTATCCACCTCTCTTATTCAGTCAATTAAAAAGGGCCACATTGCAGGTCTAATAAAATGTACCTTCATGCTAAATTAATCAAACATTGTGGCAGGGTTGTCTTATCAGGCAACCATTGCTTCCTATAATAATTAATTAAGTACCAATTAACCCTGCATATCTGACACATCTGAGGTTATTTTCTTGTCATAAATCAACTTTCTTCTGAAATGCTGTGTTCCAGCTTTTATAAAAGTGAATAAATTCATTACCGCTGCGCTAATAAAATAAATCCCACTTTGCTTCCTTGCAGGAAAAAAGGGGCTCAATCGTTGATGCTCCCCCCACCGCCATTAAAATTCATCTGGGAAGGCACGCCTCCCTCCCCTCCTTGCTCTTCTAGGACAGAGTCCCATGAGAGCTCCACTTTTGCCATTACTGTCAAGTACCCTTGACTTTTTTTCCTCTATTTGCCCTTTTATCTACAACAACTAATTCGAGTTCCTTTGCCCTTTTCACTTTTAGACAACGTGAGTGCCTCCCTTTCACTTTCTTCTCGCACATTTAGACCTTTGTTTCCTGGATGTTGTCTGATGGAAATTGAGGAGCCAGTGTCAAAAGTGAAAACTTCAAATTATCTCATTGGAGCTTCTTTTCTGAACCCATTAATGGACGCATGGCGAATAACTTAGCGGTTTGACAGCTGCATCATGGACAAGGTTGAGAATGGGGAATATTGGAGTGAGAGCTGAGAGGGGAAATCAATGAGGTGCCATGAAATATGTCCACCGACATCCCAATTACAGCCTGTTTAGATGGAATTAATGAGGCAGAGCTCAGATATTTGCCTGTCTTGAGGTCTTGCTTCTAAAATGAGATGTTTTGAGTGAGTCTGTTGTTCTTAATTTTGCTTTGCTATTAAAATGATAAACCTAAAATTTATTAATAATGATAAAAAAAATCTATTTAGTCCCTCTTCCTGAGACAGCAACTCTTAAGGAACATCACAATCTCCCCTCGGAAGCATGTTTTCTTTTTTTTTTTTTTTTTTATTGTCAGTGCACAATGTTGGAACTCATCCAACCTTTGAAGAGCTGTGCATTGGTTAGACTTTTTAAAAACTTGTCCAACTTTTGAACAGCTGTGCATTCGTGAGACTTTTTTTTATTTAATAGTGATCCTCCAAATTATTTTAATTATATATGCATGCGTATAGGAACGAAAGTAAAATAAATAATAAATACTGTAAACCTCAAGGTATCTGTCCAAAATGTAAACATATTATACAATTCAACAACTTGTGCGCGTGCGTTGGATATAACAAAATCTGGATCAATTGAAATAGTTCACTTGTGTTAAAGAATGTACCAGCGAAAAGGCGACATATAGGTTCTATCCCAGGTATTTTTGTCCTTTTTTTTTTTTTAAATAAATTATTTGTTTTGGTGTTATTATGAACAAAAGAGTTTGTTAATAGTTTTGAAACTCATGGCACTGTCTTTGGACGAGTCCTGTTCATGGTGTAGGAGCCCTGGACTCTTCTCTGCTTCCAAGATGGATCCTTTGGTGGTGCTGCTGCTCCAGGATACAGTGGTGTTGGTCAGGGCTTGACTCAAAGTGCTGTGCCTGAACAAGGGATCATGGAAGACCCCATCCACCCAGTTTCTCAGTGTGGTGACGGGTGAGTCCTGCCTGCGGTCCAGGCCTGAGGTGGGTGAGGTAGCGACTGATGGTGGGCTGAGGGAAGAGGAGGGGGGTACTTGACACCTCAGCATACAGGAAGGGTAATCAGTCTGGACCAATGAGGTCGCCGTCTGGGCCAAAGACCAAATTCGAGGTTTGCCGTCTAATATGTGGTGCTGGGGCTGTTGGTTGTAACAAGCCTTTGGCTGCACTCTACTCTCCGCCTGGAACTCCTCTTGATTTGTTTTTAGGCAACTTTTACTCAAGTCGTCTTCCCCCCCGAGTGCAGCCGGGCCAGACATTTTTAGAGACACATCTTTGATGAGATGCTCAGTGGGACAGTCACCTGTTGTTGTCATGTGAGGGTTCATGTGGTATCTGTGCTTCAACTCACACTCCGAACTCTCTGACTCCAGAGTGTCAAAATCTTCCAGGTCGCTCAGCTGGAGATCTTTATTGGATTGACCTCGACTATCTGGGAAAAAGAGAAAGGAGGCGGTCAGTGCATGAAGGATTGCAACACCGGATCTGATAACAGCATCAACCACTCTTCAGTCCATTCAAAATGATAGAAGTTCAGTGATAGTACTGACATCATAGCTGATAAAAGGCATTTCCCTCTCCACGCAAATGAAAAGAAATTTGATTCATTCAGCATATAAAAGTGTTAAAAAACATCCATCAATCATCACAATTGTAAATGTAGGTTCCTTTATAAAGCAAATGAAAAATATAAAAACCCTTCCTGTGTACTTATTTCAATTTTAAGATGACATGACAATTGCTTAACAGAGCTCAGTCAGTTTTGCATATAATCAAATTTGCATCCCCTGACCCATTTTAATCAACTGAATATATTAAATTAACATTTTTTTTCAGTCACATCAAGCTGAATATATCAAACTTGAACAGGCATATATTGTGTGGTCTGTAAAAAAATTAGAACAATATGTTTTAATAATAATTATAATATGTTAAATTTCACTTGTTAAAATTGTAAGTAAATGACTTTTTCAAAGACTATTGTTAATTTTTATTCGGGTTTGTTGTATTCCAATCATACTTATATTTAAATTTGCTATAAAACGTTACTTAATGACAATACATTACAAACATGCAGTTATTTTTTTTCTTCATACGCTCCAAATAATACAATCTGAAAATCTTCAACACATCAAAGACACTCAATGAAAGACTGACCATTTTCATTACTTTCACTTTTTATCTGCTCCTCCTGAGAACAGTCGTCATCTTCGTCATATCGTTTCTCCTCTGAGCCCTTGTTTCTGGGCGGCCATGTCATCTTGTTCTCTTTCTTCAGCCTCCTCCTGGCGTTGGCAAACCAGGTAGACACCTGTGTCAGGGTCATCTTGGTGATGATGGCCAGCATGATCTTTTCACCTTTGGTGGGATAAGGGTTCTTCCTGTGTTCCTGTAGCCATGCTTTCAGAGTGCTAGTTGTCTCACGAGTGGCGTTCTTGCGCCTAGGACCTCCATCCATGGAACCATATCTGCTTGGGAGAACAACACACCCGCAATGAGCTCATATGTGATATATTTGACTGCCCGAACTTTTTTCCTTGGTGGACTTAAGGTTAAAAACAATCATCTACAGCTTGTTCTTGAAATATAACTCTGTACATAGTCTGCTTTATTAATTTGCCAGACAAAACAAAAATTGCCCATCAAACCACATCAAACACGCATCTTCATCACTTCTTGAAAGTAAACATTCAATTCACATACACAAAAGACCGATGTATTGTTGGGATAATTTCAAAATCTAGTTTTGTCAGCCTCCCTCGTCCCACAAACATATCCGTACATTTAAAATGCACAATGTTGATCGTCAGTCAGTAGAGAGCTCTTAACGTCCTCTCGAGGGAGCTTTTTATGAGGCCTTATTGCTTTGAATAGTTTAGTAAGGGTCAAGCACTGCTAAGGGAATCACAAGGAGAACTATGCACCTTTCCTCGCTGCATTTGGTTCTCTAGGAAATAAAATAGACTGTAAAATTGCTTTATGGGCTGTGATGATGAGCCCTCAGGTAAAAGACAGGCAGATAAAGTGAAAGTGTTGTAGGGCCCCTTGTTCATCTGTGTGCCAGATTGTCTGCCTTTCCGTACACACTGCAAGCCTTTTATTGCAAGTTATATAATTTACATTGACTGTAGTGTGATTTTAAGATAGACACGCCCTTAAGGGCGAGTGAGGCGATTATGATTTTTTAACATGTAATCCATGAGAAAATACTAAACAAGGGGAACATTTATGTTAACCGCCACACTGATTATAAGATATAAGAAAAGACAGGAAGTGTTTACTTCCAGGTGTTACTTTTCATCACTTCACAATCTTCAGTTCTGTTCAATATGACCCATTATTCTCATCTAGAGCCTAAAACAGGGCATAACCCTCATCGTAAACAACCAAAATCATTAAGTTTCAAAACTGTAATTTCTAAACTTTTTGTGTATTTTTTCCAACAAAATGAAATACTGCTGGGTACCTTCAAAATAATTCACAATAAAAATATAAAAATGATAGTAAACAGCTCTTAGGCACTTCTGAAACAAGCAAACAAACACATTAATTAATTTGCAAATTTTGTCAGACTATAAAAAAAAAAAATACCTGTCATACTGATACTGTCCCAAAGTCGGATCGTAGGGGTAGTAGGCCGTCGCTTGGGTTATACCTGCATGTGCAGAGGCTGTGGCATCTTTTGTATCAAATGTACCCTGTAACCAGTAAAGAAAAGTAATGCCCAACTTGAAATCAGGAATATTCATGTTGACTCAGTTACACACTTGAGAATGATTTAGTTTTATTTATTCCACTAATAATGATTAAGCCACAATGGTTCACTGTAGCTGTGGAAAGCGGGAATTGTTAAATAAGTATTTAATTAGGAACTTGTGGTTTCTGAACATTGAGTTAAACATAGAGTAGCTTTTTATAGCAACACTTATTAAAATATACAAACAACAAATAAAAACTCTAAAAAAATGGATAATAAAACATTAAAACATTTTAAATAAGCATATAAATATCAATACATTTTGTATGATGTAAGACAGGATTTTGCATTACTATTTTTTCTGTCCGACTTTATCCAAACACTGCACCTTTATAAATTCCCACTTTATTTTTCCTGTGACATTCTCAAATTGCCTTATTTGCCCCTGGATGTCACTCTGAATCCTATACATAAGTGAACATAAACAGATTAATTTGAGTTGTTGCTGAATAGATTAAAACCATTTAAAAAGTGAAAATTATCTGTGAATCAATGTCTATTTCCATTACTGCGTTTCCTAAATGTCACTTCGGAATGTGATAAAATGCAACATGAGCACAGCATGCATGCAGACAGAACCAGCTTTGTTAAACAGAGAGGTGCGACTGCAGGGTCCATTAATCAGTGCCAAAAAAAAAAAAAAAAAAACGCTCACCAGCGAGTAGAAAGCAGAGGCGTCCGTTCCATATGTAACATAGTTGCCGTATCCTTGCGTGCCCGTGTAGGGACTCCCGTACATGCCCAGTGCGGCCGCCGAGCTGAGCTCATGTCTGGCGGTCGCCAGCAGTCGGCTCTCATACACGGGGCAGTAAACGGGCGTCTGCCCGGACGCAGCCACTCCGGAGTCGGCGATGGATCTGCCGGTAGACTCGCAGCATGTGGTCAGAGAGTTGCTTGTCATTAGGAACTGCACGAATTAGAGAAAAAGAAAATATCGTTTGGAAATAAAATTACTTATCGTGCAAGAAAGTTTCAGCCAATGCATGAGAAGCTGGAACGGAACAGAACAGACTTTTTTAAATTGAATATTGTGTTACTTAAATGCACACTAACGAATCTTTGAAATAATAATAATAATAAAACTACATTCTTTAAAAGACGTTGACTGATGTTGGAAACCTGATAACATGCGCGTTAACGCAAAAAGACGCAATTTTTTCCTGCAAATTGATGGAGCGCACATGCGTTAAAACATAATGTCTGTCAATGAAATGCAGACAAAATAAAAAATAGCAGTTTGCACATGAATGTGGCTTATTAAGAAGTTGTCACGTGCGTAATGCGCAAATACAGTCTATTTATCCGTTCAAATTTATTCAGAGTGTACTGGAGGTTTCATTTTCCGCTTTCCTCGATTTTCTACCTTTGCAGGTGTCAAGTTCGAGTAAAGAAATAGCCTTTCCTATCCCCGACACGTGTCTTTCATTTTTTACCAAAGTGCGCAAAACACCAAACTCAGATCGATGAGATAGCCCATCGCAGACGTTTCACTCAAAATCATTTATACAATTAAACAAGTTAAAATAACTTACTTGTGGAGCAGACGAATAAGGATATCCAAATTGTGGATATGACATGGTAGAGAGGTCCCCCAATATCCAGAAATAAAGCGAGACTGAAGGTCTCCACTCTCACGCAGGCTGCTGCTGCTGTTGCTGCTCCTGCTGCTTGACTGTACCAATTGATTGCACAAGCTTCTTGGATGCTTATAGGGCGAAGCACAGTAGCATGTTTAATTTGTGTAAAATGCCCCCCCACTCGAACACATTTCAAAGAAAATAAATAAATAAAATACAGAAAACCAGAAAGCTGCTGCGTATTTTTTTAATGAAAAATATATATCAACCAAATATATGTCAAAATAAATATCTATCGTTTTCAAGAATGACAACTTTGTTGTCCCATATGTATTTTTGCGTTGTAAAAAGTTGTACAAAAGACGTCAGCAGCGGATGCAGGTTGTTTTAAGAGGCAGTAGCTATGACGTCACAAGTTTGTCACTCTAAAAATGATCCGTCCTAACTTTATTATTAATTTTTATTGTGGGGACGAGGGCAATGAAAAAAAAAATATTGTTCGCAAAAGTGAACAAAGTGAAATTAAAACAATCAATTGCCCAATCAATTGCCAGAGCATGCATATGCGTTTAGTGTGGGAAGTCATTTGTTAGAATTGCTAAAGTAAAAACTATCTATCTGTCTATCTATCTATCTATCTATCTATCTATCTATCTATCTATCTATCTATCTATCTATCTATCTATCTATCTATCTATCTATCTATCTATCTATCTATCTATCTATCTATCTATCTATCTATCTATCCATCTATCCATCTATCTATCTATCTATCTATCTATCTATCTATCTATCTATCTATCTATCTATCTATCTATCTATCCATCTATCTATCTATCCATCTATCCATCTATCCATCTATCCATGTATCCATCTATCCATGTATCCATCTATCTATCTATCTATCTATCTATCTATCTATCTATCTATCTATCTATCTATCTATCTATCTATCTATCTATCTATCTATCTATCTATCTATCTATCTATCTATCTATCTATCTATCTATCTATCTATCTATCTATCTATCTATCTATCACAATATTGTCATCGCCAAACTGGTTAGCACCCAAAAAGTCAAGCTCTTTCCCTTGAGTTCATGCACTGTGCCTGCTTGGAGAGTCCCGGGTTGAGACATGTGAAAGGCCCCCGGGGTCACTCCTCAAATTAATGATGATGTACTCCCCCCTCCTCCACCCGCCCCCCACCTCTCCTTCTCCAGTGCTCTCCAGCTGGATCTCTGCCTACCGGTGACAGCTCGATTGAGGGTGATTGATGACTATCTAGGGGACCGAGGCCAACATAATAATATGATTCTGGCATCTTGCAATAATTGCTGGCTCTCATTTACAGATGAAAACGGTAATAACGTGCTATTGAGACAAAGTATTCTGGTATTTGACTGAGGTAATTTAAGCATCATGTTTTCATTTTTTACTGGTTAGGTTTCTTTGGAAGCTTTAGAGTGAGGGAGAATGGCCTGTATAAAACGTGTGCACTCTCATTTATTCGGACAAATTGAATTATGTGGGGAGAGTACCTCAAAGCAAATGGTCACATTAAGACTGTGAACGGGAAGGGGCAGGAGGGTCAAATGGGATCAGGCAACGCTTTTTAATTTACATTAGGCCACCTTGCCCGAACAACCATGAACCGTTCAACCACACGCATGCACGCACACACACACACGTGCACGCACACACACACGCGCGCACACACACACACGCACACACACACAGACAATCTTTCCTTGCGAGCAATCATTGTCAAGATGTTGATTTCTCAGGATTGTGCGAGTACTCACACATGATGTCAGAATCGCCCAATGTGGTCAGAGCAACACAGAAGGCAACCGATCAAGGACCTTTGCTCTTGTATATGTATGGAATTAGTCTGGAGACAGAAAACATGTTGGACACCCTGACAATACACCATCGTTACAGACCACACACCCTGCTTGTTGTAGAGGGCCTACCTTTTGATTATCCATAGCCTTACCCAGTGTTATCGGGTGCCTGTAATGAAATATTTAGGCGCACGAGTATATGCTTTTAGACAGAAAATGAAGGCGACAGCAGGAGTTCAAGCTTGTTTAGCGTTTAAAGATTAAAAGAGATGCTTCTTTTTTTTTTCTTTGACAGATGTGGGGAAAGAGGGAAGCTCCATGTTTGGACAGATGCAGGCATAATATGAGAGTCCATTAAAGAGGGACTAACCTGACTGCATTTCCTTCTGTTTTGATATTAATACTCATTCTTATCTAAGAATACATTTAAAATATATTCTGATTTTAAAAAAAAAATTCTACAATCATCTCTGTTTTTAAAATATGCAATATATTTAAAAAATACTAGTCAATCTCAATTTGTTCAAGATATAAAAATATTTTTCCAAAGGGAATTAAAAATAATTAATCCCTTCCAACGTATGTCCATCTATGCATTTTCCTCTGCTTCTCTGGGGTTGGGTCATGCAGCAGTTATAACAGGAAAGTCGAGACTTCTCTCTCCCTAACTACTTTGTCCACCTCTTCCAGGGGTGTCATGAGACATTCCCAGGCCAGCCGTGAGACATAGGGCTCTATTTCCGTGCACAGTAAAAGTAAACCTGTCTGGAGTGGATTTTGGTATTTTTGCAGATGCACAAAGCTTAAAAATTGAGATTTTGCGCCATTGTGAGTGTGAACAAAGCCGAAGGCGGCTTCTGTGCATGAGAGGTGCAGTTCTTGACATGGTGGAAAAAGGAATTGATTATATTGAGTCCATCCATGCAGGAGGTCGAAGCATTCAAAGTACATTACTTTTAATAAGGATCTTCAAGCAGCCCACCACGGACGGCAAGTGTACACTTGGGTGCCGCCTTCCACCCTGATCATTTGTGTCCATGTGTGACCACGCTATTACTCTGCCAAGGCGAGCGTGGTGATTTTAAAAATATAATGACAATAATAATGTGCGCAATCAACTGATTGCTGCAATGATTCAGACCGTTGAGGCACGTCTTTGTTATATTTATAATTACAGTGATGACATCCACCACACGTGTGTGGACAGTCATGTAATAACAGTAAACCGTTACCACTGTAAAAACTTTATTGACTGTACAGTTAATGTTTTAAGTGGCATCTTTGCAAGTCTTTACGACCCTGCATGTGTGAACATGTTAACAACTGTAATATTAATACGGAAAGCAATAAAAGTGTGTTGAAACAGTCTCTTAACTTTATTGATGAATGAGGAAGGCGTAATAAAAGTCTTGTTATATGTCTTACACATTCACTTTGAGCTACTGCCTCCCACCTTCCATTCGTACTACAGCTCTAAAACTGAGCTAAGTGTTTACTAATTGTGTATTTACTCTAATTTTGCCATGATGCAACCTTCAAGTTCTTGACATCTTATCTTTTAGTTAGGCCTACAAATTCCGCTTTGATTTTTTATTTTTTTTTTTCCCATTTGACACAAACCCTGGAGTACTGTAACCTGAATAATAAGCTTGCTTGCACTTTTAAGTAAACTTGCTAATTTGCATCTGTACAACTAAACTCCTATTAAAGAAAGTTCCCCGGCTACGGTGTAATCATGAAGGTGTCACTTTCCTGATAATCTGGCGTTGATTAATGAGCCACCATGAGGAGGTAAGCGCATGGTTGCGTCTATGTGCGTGTACACATTGGCTGGGGAGGGTGAGGTGTATTTTTTTTAAGGGGGGAGGGTGGATATAGAATGGAAGCGGGATGATCAAGAAGGTGATACACTCATCTTTCCAAATTTCATTCATGCCATTTTAGGATAATTCGTATAGATATAGATGTAAGATAACCCCAATGCATTATAGCATGAAATCATTCTAATACTAGTATGTACCTGATTTTACAATACAAATATGTAGCTGGAATTTATAAGTCATAAGGATCAACACTATAATACAAGTGTAACCCATAAGTCCATTTTGACACACTGGATGTAGCAACAGGGAGCTGTGACAAACAAGAAGAAGAAGAAGAAGAATATCCAATAATCTATTTTCAACTGGTGGTCCTTTTCATGGTCGTGCTACAAAGGAATTCATAGCAGATGACTTTGGGCAAGAAAGTACACCCTGGACTGGTGGCTAGTCTTATCTGCAAAGTTTCAAATCTTGCATTTTGCTATTGTTTTTCCCGGTTACAATAAAATGATCATTGAGACATTTTCTTTCGAAAATGGTCTAAAAGTGAATTGTCGATTTTGGACGAAAGCAGAAACATTGAAAGCAAGCGTTTTGTGGGCTAATAATTGTGAAAGTCTGGGCTCTCTCGTAACCAGTTGCATACAGTGTAACACTGCTGTGGACACCCACGATGCATGTTGGTCATCCACGAAAGCCCTGGCGGGACACTGACTTAAGTGGAAGTGGCCTGGGGGAAAATGAGCTCAAAATTCTCTTGCCACGGCAACTGACCATTGACCCGGGGGCCAGAATCCTGCCTGACCACTAAGGATTGCCTCTCCAGCAGCCATGGAATTGTGTGCATGACTCAAAAGGAGCCACAGGGCTCACACTTAGTAGATACATATGTGTGTTTACTCGCTTCTAAAATGGTCACTCGATGAGCACACAATCACACATTGATGGCGATGGCGGAACCATTGTTTTCCGTGTTTCACTGCGATTCTGTTTATCTTACGACTACACCACTAAAAGATAACGACTTGACAAATAGATAAAATGAATTGAACGAGTAAAGACAGATCACAGTGGAATGTTAGAGTATATTAAGTTTGCTAACTGACAACAAATTAATTTAATAAAAATACCGTTTGCTCAAAAGAAATCAACCTCAAAAGTGAAATGAAAAAGTAATGATTTTGCAAAATAGTAAGCATTTTATGGATTCTGGTTGTTTCGGCGTAACCTTACCAAAGACCTTTTGGTCCCACCTTGAAGTAGAGGTTTCCTGTTCTACTGTATTTAATTTAAATGCTCCAACGAACCAATATCTTATGGTCCACTGTTTCAGGTTCTGTTTTTGGCATCAACAACATAGAAAGTCCAACTGACCTCAATAGATATGGACAGCTGCACAGACGGACTCGCTTGGTGACAAGAAGCCCCAAGCTGCTCTGAGGCTTTCCAATAGTGACCATGTTCTCCTTCCATAGCCATAGAAATAAGGTGCAAACATTGTCTCTCTCTCACACACTAACACTGAAACACACACACGCGCGCACACACCCGCACACACACACACACACACGCACGCACACACACACACACACACACACACACACACACACACACACACACACACACTGCTTATCCAGCAAAACATTAGACTGTCCACAGTCCTGTCTACTCGTGGAGTCCAAATGGAATATTGATCTCCAACAATCTTCTCAATGTATTTCCTATTTCTTCCCTTGAACAACACAATGATTTTTTTTCCCATTTCTCCTTGTTGGGCCCGAAAGCCCTAATGGTTTTTGCATGAGTAGAATAGTGTTGCAGCATCCTCCAGGCAGTATGTTTAGAATGGTGACTATGGTCTTCTTGGTGAAGATTCAATGTGCTGATCATTATTTTTAGTTGGTAAATTGTGCAAAGTAGTCAACATTTTCAGGTTTGTTTTCTAACTGAGGCACTTTTAAAGCTTTATATAAAAAAAACAATGCCCTTTTAATTTGTTCACCCTGAGATAATCGGGGTCATTCGGGTCTATTAGCTTTTTATACCAATATGATCCTTCCAACACGTGTTGGAACAATTATAAGATCAGTGTAAGACATTGATTATTCTGGGAGAAAAAAGTCCAACACATGAAGTTTCAAGTTAATATCCATTATACCTTCTCCTTTTTTTTAACCCAGCTGTGATAGTCTGGCACAACGCATTCATCTGTCTGTCTGTCGATCTTCAGTCCCCTCTCTTTCTCACTGTTCTGCCTCTTCATCCACTCTAAGAGGTTTAACATGTCCAAGTTCGCTCACTCATCCATAATTGATCAACACAACGGGAGCATCTCCTCTGCACTTAGTTAACTAGCTATCTTCAGGTGTTGCCCTAGCAACTGGCCAGAACATAAAACACGGAGAGGATCTGTATGTAGCACTAAAATTGTAGAACCAATGTGTCTTGTAAATCTTAGCGTTGGGTCCTTGTTCCTTGGACATCTTCTTGGATTCCACACCCAATGTACAATACATGACGAGGGTGACAACGATCAAAAATCTTGTAACCCAGTGTGACATAAAAGAGGGATGATTCATTCTTTAAAGTATTGCATATGTGGCATTTTGTTTTAGGGTTTTCCCTCTTAGCTACGTCATGTAGCCTGGTAGTTTGCATATCATCTCAGGACACAGGGACACGCAGTCTCAAAGGCACATTCAAATCATCTCACTTCCAGATTTGTGGTTAGAGGCGGTGGTCTTATAAGTTTTAGGTTTTTTTATGGGTTGATTTGCACAAATTAATAATGAAAAAAGGTGACAGTCAGCATTATGTGATGTAAAACTCAACCATAGATATTAAAAAAAAAAAGAAGCAGATAAACAACTATGTGCAAATCAAAGACCTTTTTTGATTGAAAATAATGATTGCATTGAATGGAATCATCCCACTTTAAAATGTTTGTATTCGATCGTCTTTTGTTGGAGGAATATATATTTGAAAGAAATGCCATATACACAGCACATATAAAATGTCAAAAACAAAGTCACCTTTTCTAACTGAGCCACACCCCCTCGAATCAAAATGCAATTCTACTGAATCAAACCGAATTGAATGCCATTGTCTTTTGATCCCATGCCAAAATGTTTTTTTTTATGTTCATTATTTTATCATCTTGATCCATCATCTAAATCAGCAGACATTTTTGAAGAGATTGCTGTTAGTTAGAGATTCCTGCTGTTTTGAATGAGTCATTTTCTCATTAATATTCAAATAAATCAATACTTATAGATAAGCTCTGATTTGGTCTCTATTCTCTTAATGTGAAGAAAAGAAAATTTGAAAGGGATTTGATCAAGTTCTTGATAAATTTGTAGGAAATTTAAGCAGGTTGCAGCAGGTGAAAGTTATTTTACCTTCAGAACCAATTTCCCAGCCAGACTCATGTCATCTTATTTAACTTTTTTGTTCTTTCCATCGCAATAATTATTTAGAAAGGTGTTGCACCGATTGTCTTGCAAAATCTTGTCTACCATTTCATTTACACATATAAAGACATATTTACATTCATAATGACATAAATCAAGCTGTGTAGAACTCCAGTTATGAAGTTATAATTCACTATGGGCATATGTACATACATGTAAAAAGACATTTTATTCTTTGCTAATTTTTAGCTGATAAATATTCACCTTCTTCTTCACCCTGCATGCTTTTGTTTAGATGAACTGAAAACATTGTGGATGGTCAGACAAAAAGGACATGCCAATCATCTTTCTGCCTGAATGTGTCTAATTCTGTGTGTACGTGTGGTGTGCACGTGTCACAGCCTCAGACCATCATGTTGGACACTGGAGTGACACTGATCGTGGTGTGATGGGTACATACTCTGGGGGCCAGGTGGTCGCTCTCTCTGTCATGACCAACCCAGAGTCCCTTGACACATGCGACCAGTACCAGCGCATTGAATCTCCTTTGCATTTCAAATTTGGAAGAAGTCACAATGCAGTTTGCACATGTTGTTTCTACAAGTACTTTCACTTTACAAATATGTCTGTTGTTACTGGTTACAACTCCAACAATGTGACGATTACTATTATAGATAGACATGTCAAGTGAATGTTTGCCTGAGAATAAAGTCGCCAGTATATTCTCCTAGATCTAGAAACATGGCTATCAAAGACACAAGAGGGCAGCTTTTGAAGAACCCTAAAGATAAAGTCAAAATATTTCACTGTAGTACTTGGTCATAACTCTCAATAAACTTAAGGGAATACTTTTTTTTAAATATATTTCTGAGTGTCTTTTTAAGTGACCCAAAAAGAGACCTATCTGACCTACTATATATAATATGAAATAGTTATTAACACTTAGGAGTTGCAATTTGAGCTACTTGTATAATTTCCCATTTTATGAGTCATTGCCCGAATTTATAAAAAAATAATTAATGGAGAAAGATCAGTTGTGACCCGATTTTCATCCTTTTCTACAATCTCCCTATCCCTTCTGCTTGCTGATGCATATGGATATTATAAAGTCATGATCGCCTTTTCAATATTCACCTACATAATAGAGTTAGTACATGAGGCAGAGCCGTGTTACGAGGCAGAGAATGTGTTATATGCAGTGATTATCTTCCTGAGGACGACACAGCCGAGGCAGGCACTTACAATTACTTATTTATAATGCATCCACTGAAACACAAATGCACTTTATTGTCTCATTCTGCATCTTATTTTACCCATAAACCAGAAAATGGGTTGGTTTTCTAATGAAAGAGGCATGTTAATATCAAGGCAGATAAGGGCTGGCATGTGCAGATGGGAGCACCGTGTGGAAACTCAATCACAAGTTCCTTCAATCACTCTAAACCTGAACAAGAGGGAATGGGTGCATTTGAATATTCCCCCCTACCTGAAAGTATTAAAACTATACAAATTTAATACCTACTTAACATGTAGTTGCTTTTTGTGCCTCTTACTTTTGCAGTTCTGCATAAAAAACAGGGAGGTAATGCGAGAGTGACTCTGGCAGGTATGGACATGACATGGTTTTCCAACCAAGCATATCTGCAAGATTCTCTGGGTTTAATGGTTGCTTGAACTTCTTTATCCCGGAAATTTGAGTAGCTCTTTCTTTTTTTTCCTGTTATATTCCCAGTGCTCTGCATTCGTTACAAACAAACAAAGTAGTTTGCAGTTGATGATATATGTGTGTGTGTGTATGTACTGTATTTACTCATAAAAAGTATTTCAATATAAAAAAAAAAATGGAACACATAATCCATTAGCCTAAGTATATATTTTTGGATGAATTTCTCAAAATTTGTGGATTTGAGTGAGCTTCATTGCTCGTATCTGAAGAAACGGCTTGTCGGAAAGTCAGCTCATTTGTATCCCATGGCACGACTGTGATTCCAAAATATTTATGTAGTTAAACAAAAACGAGTGACCCATGGCCTGCAGATTTGACTCTGATCATCTGATCTGAGGCTTTGTTAGTTAAGAAAGCTCTAAGAGCTCTCTGCGAATGGAAAATCAGGGTTACAACGGAGTGATGTACGAGGCATTAATAGATCAGCCTGGGTCTTGGTTGCCACACAATTGCATGGACCAAGACTGATACAACACTGATAATGGATGAAAATAAAATTAAAAATTATACAATAGCCCCACATAAAATACCCAAAGAAATTTCATCAGTGGCTGCGGCACAGTCCCTGCAAATACAACATTGTACCCCAGTGGTCAAAGCACATAAAAATGAAGAGGAAAAAAAGAGGCAATGTTAATTCTGTAAAGGAGCAGGGAGAAGAGGAAGACATTTCACCCATCCACATTCCTTTATTTTCCACTCCAATGATCACATTAGAATATTTTGAAAGGGGTGCCTCTGTTTGCCTTATCATGCATTATTCGGAGGCATTACCTGGGATTTAACACCGCAATAAAGATGCCTTGGAAGTCTATCTCGCTTTCTCACACAGATGCACAACAGTAATAATATTCATACACAACCAACCCTCAAGAAGTGCTTTCTCTGTGCATGTTAGGAAGAGAGATTTATCAACTTTGAATGACACTGAATCATTTTTTTCTAAAACGCAAGAACAACTTATCGAGGCAGTGAATAAGAGTGATATAATTTAGAATGTGAATACCCAGAGTGGTGTATAATCCTATTACTGTAGATGAAATAAGTAAACAGTGAAGAAAAGACTATTGAGGATTTAGGCTGAAATCATGTGAGAATATTTACGTATCTTGATTTTTGTGCAGACGGAAAGACAATTTGTTGGCAGAAAGTTGGAGTAATGTTAGGCCTGCTTGGACCATGTGTAAATAACAATTTTGCGAAATTTCATCGATGCACAGGGAGAATGATTCAAACCTTCTGAATTATTGTTTTACACATTCTTCTTGTTATTATTACTAATTATATTATTGTTATTGTTTTTAAATCATCCCACTGGTTGGCACAAGATGTTGTTTAACACATTCTTCTTGTTATTATTACTAATTATATTATTATTATTGTTTTTAAATCATCCCACTGGTTGGCACAAGATGTCCCCCTGCCATATGCTAACGGTGGCAAAACTAAATGGAATAAAAGGAGCGGCTTTGATCGCTGGTGAATGTGTTTACTCCCACAATGGTGCAAACCTTAATTACTCAAAATGTGCCGGCTTGCATGCTTCTTTGTGCGAGGTCTAACACGCATCCATGTAGACTTATATCAAACACCTGCATGTGACTTCCTGAAGTTAAGTTGGAAAGATTTACTTTTTTTTTTAAACAATAATTTATGTGCAGTGTAGAACTGTAATTATAGTGACATGCATTATGTAATAGTTGACCATATGAAGTCACATTCTATCTGCGTTACATGAATTCATTTGCCAAACAGAAACAGGACCTTATCTCAAACTTACACAGCAGCGTTTGATAAGTTAATGTAAAGTGTCACATTTATTCTCCAATCATAACGGTATTTCATTACACAGTGTCACCAACTTGTGTATTTGCAAAAAATGATAAAAGGGTACAAAGCCCTGCCAGAGCAAACCTGCAAATATTCTATAATAAATCAAATGTTCTATTGAACTGTTTTGCCTCATGGATTTTTCTACAAAATACACATCACTCAACCTGAGTCGCTTCAGTGAGCTCAGCTCTGTCACTCAAAGGTTCTAATTTGTCACTGACATTTTTGAGTCTTTATTCAATGTGGAAGGCTGCACGGTGGGGCACTGGTTAGCATGTCCACCTCACGGTTAGTTTGTGTGGAGTTTGCATGTTCTCTCCGTGCCCGCGTGTGTTTTCTCCGGGCATTCCGGTTTCCTCCCACATCCCAAAACATGCTTGGTAGGCTTATTGAGCAATCCAAATTGCCTCTAGGTGTGAGTTGTTCGTCTCTGCGTGCCCTGCGATTGGCTGGCAACCGGTTCAGGTTGTCCCCCGCCTACTGCCCGATAACTGCTGGGATAGGCTCCAGCACGCCCGCAACCCCTTGGGGGAAAAGCGGTATAGAAAATGGATGGATAGATATTCAGTGTGGACCTATATGTATTATATCTTGTGTATTTTGCTATTGGGAGCGGCTGGAGTGCCTGCCCACTGTCTGAAATTGAACAAATATGTCAATCTTTTGTAAACTTGTGGTGTGCAAGTTTGGTGATGAAGTGCTCCCTAAACCACTGAAAACAAGAAAAGCTGTTTTATGACTGTGGAAAATGTCTCCTTGAAGACACCACTGCATCTGTTGTTTTAATGACCTTTTTCATAGCGTAGTCACCCCTCCCCACCCCAAATCAGTAAATAGTAGGACATACACAGCATCAGGATTTTGGAACATGTACAAACTGATTTCACTCAAGCTTTATAGAGGGATGCCCCAGCACTAAAATATGCTGTTTGATACTGAAAACAATTGATGCACATGAAAATGTAATCTTGTTAGTGGAGAAAAATAAGAAAAAAGCAAGAGTTGTCTCCAATTCAGCTGATTTGTGTCATTTTTTATGCTTTTTATTTGGCTCTAAACCAGTTTTTCATCATTTTCTTGTCTTTCCCTCAAGTTTTCTCTCTCTGTCTCCTTCTCCCCCGACCTTTTGCTTCATTGCTCTCCCTCCGTGCCTGCCTCTTTTCTACCGCACTACCTACTTTTCCTTTCGAAGGCCAAGGATTCCTACAGCCCCACTGAGAAAAGTGTGTGAAAATGGACAATGCAGGTCCCCTGGTGTGCCCACCCCCGGCACAGAGTGTGAGAAGAGGGCCTTGCATTTGATGCCTGACTGACCGAATCTTCTGCCAGATAGCTGGGCCTTTTTATTCCCAGCGGCACTGTGAGAGCACGGCCAGAAGTGGTGCGGAAGGAGAGGGGAAGGCGCAGTAATTGTATCAAGGTCTGTAGAGATTCCCCACCCACCTACCCTGGGCCCCCCTTTCTCCCCGCCTAAGCCACCCCTACACTGCTTCTCAGTTAAAAGGAAAAAGGTCCCTGGGTAGCAAGAAGCAACTTCTCTCCAGAATCACCAAAAAACAGTGTGCAGTCATATATGAATAACATTCAATTTATCACATGAAAGCCCATATTGAATACAACACCTTGCACTGTCCCCAATTCCATCTATTTTTCAACACCTTTGATAGAAAAAAAACAATAAATAAACAGAGTTGTACTTCCAAAATTACTTTTGGATTGTATACTGTCATGGAAACACATTCTGTAAAGTTACGCTGTCACAAATGCCCATTATAAGAAAATAGATGACATGCTCTTTTGCTGTGAATAGCAAAATATATGGTGGTTGCAATACCATTTCTATTACGGTTATTTATTTATTATTTAAAAAAAAATAAACCAACTAATTTTCAAAGCAGCATAATAAACTACAATGAAAATAATAGCAAACTGCACTAAGTAATTTTTCATCATGTAACTAAAACAGAAATCATAATGGTTTGTCTTGTCTTTGTCTGAACGTAAAATCCTGTGCTTATCTTTAAAAAATATATATACATACGTATATTATTTCACCACGTAATAAACTTGATTAATGTGTGTGTAAAATCCTATCAAGGGATCTAGAAATAGACCACTTAACCTCTATTAGAGAATTTTGTTTTGTTTCAATTACGTTCCGTGAACGATATGCAAATAAGCTAGTCTACCGTACGTCTAATAGCTACTTTACTAAGTTCTAAGTACTAAGTGAATATCTCTTCTCATTCAACTTCACATCATAATCAGCGTAAGGAGATCTCAACTCTGGTTGACGAAGATGCTTCAGTGGCCATTTGAGGATTTTATGAGAACTCCCAGTACATTTCAAAGGTCCGTGCTCAGCGCTTCACATTTTCTACATCCCTTCCAATTCATTACTCCCCCTCCCCACATGTATTATTCTGCCTGCTACACATCCCCTGTGGTCTCTCGAGGCCGATTTATTGGTAGAAGCATTTTGACTCTGTTTACCTTTTAAAAGCTGGCATTTAAAGGTCAATATTTTGTCTCAACTTCAGTCTTCAATATCTTGGCATGATCACTCTGCTTTGACGAGCAGTGCAACGTCATTATTATTGATGACAAATTTAAAAAAAGATGATCTGTTAATCTATTCAAGCAAGGTATTATAAAAAAAAAATTACAGGACCATATTTAGCCTTTGAAATTTGAATTAGTTTTTCTGAATTTGGCCAATTGTGTTGATGGTCTAGGATATTGGTCAACTCATTAGCAAATGGCCAATTTAAGACATTATTGTTAAAAGACATGCTATTGATTTTATAAATGACTGCAGTTTCAATACGTTGTGCATCAAGATATATGTTTGATATTTGTTTTGAAGGCTAATCCATCATTAAAATGTGCAAACTACACATGGTCTGAGTATGTTCTAATTTTTTTCATCGTAGACACACAAATTGAAGTACAAAGACATTGTTAAATCATACATTTGTACCTCAAACGTGCGCATGCATGGATCTTGTCTGGATGTTATCACCCATCAATTTTAAGTGCTGCTTATCCCATTCATGGTCATGTTGGAGCCTCTTCCTGCTGACTTTGGGCAAAAGGCAAACGGCATCATGAACTGGTGACCAGTCAGTAAGTAATAGGGCACCTGGGGAGAGAGAAAAACATTCATTCTGTCACAAAGTGGGTATTGTACGCAGGCCGCCTAGACCGAAGTCCGATAAATGTACCATCACATCATCAGAGACATGCTTGGCATCATCAGTGCTGAATCCAAAGACATCAAGTTCACACATAAGAAAAATCCTGGTAGTAATGTCATCCGTCCGTCCATCCATCTGTCCAGCCATCCATCATATATTTATTATTATTTTGACATTGCACTTTTATTTGTATTAATTTGCAATGTAATATATAAAGTGCACGACAGAGCAGTCACATTAGCTCCCATATAGGAGAATAAACATATGCATATTTCAGATAGATTCGTGTCACATTCGGATCACCGTAAAGAAACACAAGTTCAGAGAGGTATTGACTCATATACACTCACATACACACACAGTAATGGGTTGTGAACATCACAGTGTTGCACAGCAAAGACAGAGACCTACGTAAATCTTATTGTACAACAGACAGGTGTGGTAATCCAGAGAGACATTTAAAGGCCCCTCACAGCAACTTTAATTCACTTCAATTGTCATTGTAGAGTAACAGTAGCTCAGTACTGTTAACAGCCGTCAAGAGACCTAACCTGTGATTAGGTATACATTGCAGGTGTCAAACATTCATTCTGAAAATGTAATTCATCAAGATCATAATGATACAATACAATTCCTCTAAAACTATATATTGAAAGCAAACAAAGACTTTCATCATAGACTTCAAGTAGTTGTTGTGTAATTTAGGTAATAAAAACAAAAAGTCTTTGGCAAAAGATTTGGGAGGGGTGTGCTCAAAAAAGGCAACCGTTCGCCAATAATTGAGATCACGGTCTGCGTCAAAGCACGTCTGATGGGAGGGCATTCGATCGCACACCCTCAACCTTCCCCCTATAAAATTTTCAGGTGAGTTTAAGTCAGAAGCCAGCGCTCAACAGTGTAAGAGACAAGAGGAGCGTGGGGGAAGGGTCAAGAGCGTCACCCAATTTGAACAGCACGGTAGACTTATAGTTCTTTTATTGTCATCAAAATGCTTCCAGATATGCATCAGCAACATCTAATAAACCAAGTAAGCATTTGAGCTCTTTATGACACCATCAAAAAAGATGATAAATGTAGAGCAAAGGGTGTGTATGGGGACATTTGAAAAGATGTGACCCAAGGGCAAGCCTACTTTGGGTAGCTCATTTTGGCAGGAGTGTACAAATAAAAGGGCAAAATTACGTCAAGCCTTTGGCTGTTGACACTGAAAGGGCAATATTTCTAGCCACCTTGTCTCTAATTACGATCTGGGTTTATACCTGTGTCATACGCTTTGATGACGGACAAACGGCACCCAGAAAAATATCTCACACATGCATATAAATACTATATTCATGGACATAAAGTATCCCTTTTCAATTTTCGGTTAATTGTGGGATTTTATGGGGAGCTGGATATTGCAAGATAGTCACGTAAATGGTGTTTTTGATGTATGGGGTGGGGGGGACTTTGGACTTATGTTTTTGGCTTATTACCCAACAATCAAAGTAAAAATAAACAGAAACTTGGACAACAAATAGAAACAAAAATGGTTTCTAGAGCTTTGAATTACTAGAGTCAAGTTGACCTCAAGGACAGAACTTGATCGTACATTTGAATGCATTAGTAGGGTTAAAAAATATCCTTTTGAAGATCTTGCCATCTTGCCGTACTTTTGAACCATAATAATGTTTGGAAGTTAAAAGCTTAAGGTTTTAGGTCTTAACCATAGTGCTTATTGATCATTCCATTGACAGAGCAGTCTCTTCAAAAACTTTAGCCCTTATAATGAATTTTGGAGATCTATAATATGATTGACAGGAAGGAATGTTGGTACGCTCTGTTACATTTGTCCAAGCAGGTCCTGGTTGCATCAGTCACACCTGGTGATCGCCTAAGGCTTACCAGTCTGCAATTTCATGGCTCAAAAGTACAATCTCTCATTCTGTCAACATACACTCCTGATGGAGGTATGCTCATTTATACCTGCATGCTTTCTACTATTTTGGGGCAAAATACACAACTTAACAAATTCATTGTAACACTTGTCATAAAGAATGGCAAAAGAAAGGGTCGAGGGAATTACAGATCAACTGCACTACCTAAATTTCACCCAGCTCACTGGGCTTGTATGAGAAGTCGGAAATGATTATAATATTCAATAAAATATTTGGTTGTATCTTCAAGAATGCAAATAATTATAATTTGACATTTTAATCAACCTTTTTAAACAGTCCGTTTGAACTTTTATTTATGACAACAATGAGCAATAATAAAATAATTATTTCTAACATCTAACTTTTGTTTCTGAAAAAAAAAAAGCTTACACATGTGCTGTATTAACAAGCACAAACGACAATACAATAGTTATTTTAGGAAATTGTTGGAATTTGTGAATGCGCACACTGTGTTGTGGTCTTATTAAATGTACTAAACACTGTGTACTTGAATAAAACATCATCTTAATTCCTGCAGACCATTTATGTCAGTTATTCTTAAGAGAGGGGGGGGGGGGGGGGGTCATGTAATGCTGATAAGAGTGAGATTGATTACAGTTGGGAATCATTTTACTCCCACTAGTGACATATTTTCAGGGATGGTGGTCCTCCAAATACTGTGAATCATATTACTACAAGGTAAGAATGCACCCCTAATTCTCTGTTCAATGCACCTGATGTATGTATAGCAATGGCAACACCTATATTTATAGACTTTAATGCGTTTCAAGCATCATAAACAAAACATAATCATGCATAGTTACTTCTGCCTTCATAATTCATACAAACAATGCTTTTACCTAGATGATATCGAAATAACCATAGGACACACAAACATGGGGGTCATGGTTTTCCTATAATCAATATGCATTTAGTTAAAATTAAATTACATTTAAATCATGGTCGGCTAGAGTCAAGTCAAGATGCGTCAAAAACCTTTAAAAGGAGAAGAAAAAAGTCAAGCATATATATATATATATATATATATATATATATATATATATATTGATGGTGGAAGAAAACAGAGCAACCATAGTCTCCATATTCAAAGCATGAGCACACTTAAATGCATCTGGATGTCACATTGAACTCCAGCAGCTGTCTGTAACGTTGAGCCAGGGGCAAGTGCGGGCAAAGTTCAAAGGTTAGGCAAAGTGTGATGCTTTATTACCGTGGAAAAGTAATTTTCTATCAATCGATTTCAAATGATCATAAGCCTTGAGGGGGCATCAATGATTTAATGCAGTCTCATAAAAAGCAATCGAAGAACATTTGGAAGGAGGTAAATCTGTTTCGATTAGTTTGAATTTGATCTGATGTTTTTGGTTTTATTGCCTTGTGAAGTGGGAAATGTTAGTCCCAAAAAAAAAAAAAAAACCTAATTAATAGATGCAATTATTTTTTTTCTCACGGGAAAGGTGGAATAAGTGCAGGAACTTATCAGAAGCTTTACCAAATGGCAATTCTTAACACAGTCAATATTTTTTAATTAATTAAAAAATAAAAGTTTCACATGTTTAAATACCAAATGCAATGGTCAAATAAAAAGACAAAATATATAAGCAGCTCATTCATGAATATGTGCATCCAGTCTTGCAATGGACCCATCTTTAGATTTGCAGCTGATAGCGTGTCGGGCTCAAATAGATCCTTCTCACCACCGACACCCCAAGTCAGACTCTTTTATGATTCCCAACTTGGGTCGCCTCACTGTGATTGACAGTTGGTAGATTGCCTGTCGCCCAAACACAAATGTGAGGGAGACACAGTCGACATAGTCAATACCCAACCCAACCTTTTGATGCGCCTGCACTTGCGTAAGAAAAATATATCCACATAATCATGAAGGGTAACTTTTTCATATACATACAAAAGGAGAGGAGAGCAAAATCTAACATTTACACATAGCATTTACACAATAAAGGTGAATGTTTTAGTTATAAAAATCCCGTTTTGAACTTAGAAGCTCACATTGGTACATGCTGTGATGTAGGACAGACACACACACACACACTCAAATGTGCCATACACACATGCATGTGCAAGTTAACTTTGGCCAACTTTGCCAATCATCAAATCACGGTAAGTCTCGTTACCCTGAAACAGGAGATGCAGTCGTCTGGAAACACCTTGTATTTGTCTCAGGGCGGAAGAGACTCTGTGGCATGTCGTTTACGTGCGTGTATGTGTGTATTGTTGTCGTAAGAAGAGTGAGAGAGAGGGAACTAGAAAACGAGGGAGCCAAGAAAGAGACCGATAGTCAATTTTTTTGTGAATAACAAACAATGAGGACATATGAGGACAAATACAAGTCCAGGGCATCAGTAGGGGAAATGGAAGGGATGGGTTGGGGGTGCTAAGGAGGTACTCAAGTACGGTGTAGGAAAGGTGGGAGGAGAAAAGTGTGGAAAAGCGAGGGTGAAGTCAAGGGGGAATACGTCCCGCTGCCCTTCTTTCGCATTCACTACTCAGGTCATCTATGAAGTTCCCCTGCTTTGCTTTCAAGATGCACATCCACCATCTCTACCTTTTCATGTTTCTTTCAAGAGGATTATCTTCAATTCCTGTAACGCTTTGAGGGGATCTGCGGTGAGGAAATGAAAGAAAACACATCAGTGTATATTCATCTCAAGATGTATTGTCATTGTTGAAATCACAAGTAGGGGAATGAGCGTGAGGTGTGCCAATAGAATGAAAAGGTCATTGTGTTGCCGGTGACCAGAGGGGGTATTTTGTGCAGGGAAATTGCACTGTATTGCTTTTGTGACAGAGGAAATGTAAACTGTCTGTGTGGGTGTGTGACCTCTCACAGAGAAAGACGGGCGACTAAATGGCCACAAAACACCCCCTGGGAGAGTTCTCTGTGTAACTAAAACAGCTTTATAGGCATGATGATGGCCGATTGTTCGCTATGTTCCCACAAGATGGTGTTTGCAGATCAAAACAGGAAGCACAGTGAGGCAACAGTGACTTTTGAAAGTCACTTATAAAAGGAATTTTGTGCTGACATCTCAAACAAACTAATATACTTTACACACAAAAGCACAAACCAAAACAAAATAATAATAAAAACAATTATAAAAGTAACAGTTATTATATTTTGGGTATTTTTTCTATATTTTCCAATGTTTCCAGTTTTATATCATATATTCCTTAAAGTAAACAACACTCTTTGAAGCACAAATAATTTACAATGATTGACTGAAATCATTATAGGAAATAAAGTATTATTAAGTTAAAATATTGCATCTCCAAATTCAAACGTTCTTTTTTTTTACCTTTATATTTTGTTGATGAATGCTATAAATTTCCCAGCTCCTCCCTGCTCCCCAAAGTCAGTTAGGAGTTTGTGGAAACAGTAGAAAAGCTGCCACCTCCTGGTTGCCTGAAATATTGCAACCATACACAGAAATCCTAAAATGCGCCACAGGCTGGAAATATGTTGTACGTGGAAAGCTGTTATCATTATAATCTTTATCTTTCAATAGAAATATTGAAATAAAAGAATGAATAATAAAATACAGTATGCTTTGTAAATGCTTTATATATTTTTTTAGTTATTAAAAATAATCTTAAGTATATTTGAAATATACTTAGTTGCACATTGAGTCATGTTAATGAAAAATCCTCATGTGCAGCAGCCCATCAAGGCAGAACTAAACACTCTATAATGTGACATCAAAATCTTAATGGATGACTGGGCATAGTCACACTATATTAATGCTGCGACATTTCAGCACACGTGTGGACATCACATCTGTAGCGCACAAAATAAAATGTGATTTAATACCACTTACCACATCCTCTGCAATACAAATGCAGTGCATGCAAGAGTGCACACAGACACACCGAAATTTTAATTTACACGATCATGTAAAACGTTATAGACTAGACACAGTATTATTATATGAAAAGTTTACCATGATGTGGATAATAATATACACTCAGCATCTAGTATTCATTGGTTAACATTAAAGACAGAAGAAATGCAAAAAAACTTAGGGTTTTTTTTATATGGAGGGGAACAATCCAAAAATATTTAGTACGACAATAACAGAATATAATTTTGATATCGGACCAAAGATTCAAGCATTACAATTATCATCTTTGTGTTGTTTTAAATACTATTGGGTGTACTCACTCAAAATAAAAAATAAAAATCACTGTGAATGCACTTGTAGTCGAAATGTTTTTTTTTATACACACACACGCACACACACACACACGCACACACACACACACACACATACCCCCCCCACACACACACACACTGAGAGAGAATTTCATACAAGAATTTTGTGGTTAACAAAAGTGGGAGTCATATTAGGTATGACAGCTTTAACTGAACCAATAGAAACTTAAACCGTTTGGTTGACATCTGGTGTCACGTATGGTGTCAGATCCAAATCAATATTAGAGAATAGAATAAAGTGCTCTGTTACTTCCTCTCCTCCCTCTCCTATGTCTCCTTCGTCTTTCGCCCTTCTCTTCACTGTCGTTTCAATTGCCAATATTCTACAATTGTCTCTTCCGGATATTCTTTCGCTTCTAAGAAAGGGTGACCCAGAATAAAAAAAACTAAAACAATGGGGGTTGACAAGACTTAAATATTCATAAACGTATATATATATATATATATATATATATATATATATATATATATATATATATATATATATACACACGCACGCGCACACACACACACACACACACACACACACACACAACACACACACACGTATATACGTATATTCATAGCACTTGCAATGGATACAACGCAAGCCCTCATACCGTCTCTAAAGTGCCCCACCTCCTTGTACCATCCCGGACCTCCCACATCAACACGTTGTCCAGCAGTATAGCTGTCTGATTACTTGTTACACTACTTTCCACTTGTCTCCCCTTCATCAGCTCCCCTCCAACCGCCCCCCACCCTATTTTACCATACACTTTCTCTTTATACTTCAAGCCTATCCCCTTGTAATGGAGACCTCCCACACCAGTAGCAGATTGCCATGCACTCATCACCCCTTCATCTACTTTCTAATCCCCTGGTTACTCTTTAGGTTTCAAACTCCATTTGGCTGATCCATCGGAACCCCCACCCCCACCCCCATCCGCGCACACACACACACGCACACACACACAAACACACTAACAACGGTAAATGATTTCGAAGTGATTTGAACAGTGTGAGGGGAACCAGTTAGAAAGCCAGCTGCCATGTATATCATTCACTTATTCAACTTTACATTGATTAATGGACGGACGGGTCATGGGTCAACCTTTTATTGTGCAAGTAGCTTGACCTGAAAACAAATAAATACGGTTACCGCCCTCATTCCCTGATATCTGACTCCTGCTCTTGTTAGACCATCAGTGGTTGACCTTGGTTAGTGACAGTTGGCTAAAAATTAACATTGGATAGAGGTAGCAGTGCACGTTCCTAACATCTGTTCCATATATAAATACGGTATGGTATAGAACAAATGTGATTCCACTTACTGATCAAAGTTTTAATATACCAAGCTCATGAGATCAACCTTGTTCCTTTTTTGTTTATTAATATATTTTTCAGCTGTACGTGAGGAACATAGGCTCCTTTTTGTGTGCTTTTGTTTTCCTACCTCATCTGGTAAACTATTCAAACTTCTTTCTTGTTCCTTGGTCATATTACTCAAAGAAGACAACTTATATATGTCCACAAATTGAAAGATATCCTGAAATAAAAATTGTGTGACGTGCTTTGGTCACAATACCCCTAGGTGCAAGAGTGACAGCATCCTTCACGTCATCATCCTCTGTTGAAAATCATGTTGCATGTAACCAATTTTGGGGGTGCTCTTCTATCATATGTAAATAAGACACTGCTCACCCCAGCGTCAAAGCTTCATATTACCTTGATGAAGGTGGTGGCGCCATAGGGGCCTATGCTCGTTCACAAAGATGCGTGTGCCCCCCACACTTTCCAACATAAAGCACGGATCTCTACAAAAAAAAAATATATTATTTTTTTTATCATAGAAGGTATGTTGTGAAAAACACATTTTGAGTTGTTCATCACAAAAACAAAACAAAAATATGGGTGGATGGATGAATTGTGGTTTTGTCCTATTGATAGCCAGTCTTATCCGCAGCAGCCTATCACGGTAATCTGCGACATGAGTGAAAAAAAATGGGTTTGGGAGCAAGATTGTTTGATTAGCCAAACTGTTACATCGGCATGAGGCCATCAGCTGAAGTGCTTGCTGAAAGAAATTATTTCTGACATACACTATAGGCATCTCAAAATGTAATTGGTTGTACAATTTCACACTTCATGGATGTGCATGCATTCCAGAGACACAAATAGGAGAATACAAGCAATTAAAAAGTCGTTGTTACATTATATGTCTTGTGAGCACTTTTCTACATGTTTATAATGCCTACCCAGTCAACAATGAAGCAAAGCCTTCGCAACCTGTGTGACCCCGATGCCTGGTGTCTCACTCCGCTGATTGACAGTAATGCTATTTAATCAAATGTCAAACAGCACAGGTTTATGATACACCAGCCAACCTTTCAATCGCAGCTTCAGGACTGTGTGCAAACACACGTACGCTGCATGCAATAGCAGTCAGTTCAAACAGTCAATTGTATATCTGTCTATTATGTGTGTTTAAGAAAAAAAATGCGGGTGAAAGAAAAGTCGTCAGTTCAATGTCTTGTTTACGTGGTTGTCATTTATTCCCTGTCAGTGGTTGTGTACAAAGGGGAAAATTCTCACATTTCAAACACTCCCCTGCCACTTCAAAAATAATTGGCCAGTTTATTGTGCTGAACAAACTCCATGTCCAGTAGAATTCAGTTTTTGTTCCCACACAATGAAGCTGCCAAGTGCTCTCTCTCTCACCGCTTTTCTTGCTGACCATGTGTCAACATGGAGATATCAGCAAAAATACCAATAAAAATGTTATTTGCGGATGATGGAGATCTCGGTCAAGTATTGGTCAAGTCTCACGCTCATTCCTTACTGTACAACAGTGTAAACTGTGGAATTTATTATGTAGAGAACATTGAGTGTATTAGATGGAAGAGCATAAAATATTTATTTTAGTTCACCTGAAAAGCTTTATTTTTTTCAACCCCCTGAACGACTAGCCCTCCTCTGTCACTTTCCAATTTATTTTTGTTCAGATAAAAAAAAAAAAATCCTATTATTCTACAGTTTGTGCTTTATGTGTGCAACTAATTTCAGAAGAACTACACCAGAGTGCATGCCCCAGTGAGGATGTGTTCTTATTACAATAAAAGCCAAGTTCATGCTGCACCTTCATGTTGAATCATGTAAATCTCACCTGCCAAGAAATGCTGAGCTCAGGAAAAAGGAGCAAAAAAAAAAAAACTCATTGACTTTGTTTGATTTTCTCCCGAGGCTCACTTCTTTCCTTATCACCTAATTTGTTCTTGTAACCCACTTTGGGGCTCAGAATAGCACACTTATACTGAAGAAGTATTAAAACAACAGGCAATAGCTTTATATTTGTAAATAGTGCTGCTGAGCTCAAGCATGCAAATGGGTGTATCCTGACTTTCGTGCCTATGCAAGCCTCGATGCGCTTGTTTGGGAATTTGTTTCAGCTCTCTGCGCCACGGTGGGTGTTTTGCTGTATATCAAGAAGTCTTTTTTTTTTTTTGTCTATTGGTGAGGTTTGACAACTTTCTGAATTTGTAAATTTTCATATGCCTTATCACCACCAACTGTCAGATTGTAACTGAATAACGCCCTGACAATTGCAACAGCTCCAAACCTCTGTGGGCCATAGGCGTAAAGGAAAAATTGCGTTTGCATTATTAGTGCAGTTGCGAATTGATGCAATTTAGAGATGGACTCAAGATGCATCGGTTTTTACCTCTCTGCATTGATACGGGTTGAGTGTTTGTTCTATGTCGTATTTTAAAAATTTAATCGGCACACTATTTAGAGTACGGAATCAAAATCTCTACTTAAACCACGACACCAATAGTTTCTGCTGTTTGTATCTATTTGTGTATATTATGCTATAAATCAGCTGCTTTGCGATTGAAATTTGCTGGTATCTATGTTCCTTCTGACTTGGCCTAACAAAACGACATGGACTAAAATAATGTCGGAGCAATTTGTGATAGCAAAACTTATGTAAACACCTTATTTTACACTTAGACACCATCACATGCAAGGTTGCAAATTACTTCACCCAATACCTTCTCCGTCTGACACACTGCATTATGATTCCCTCTGATAGTTCTCTAGAGTAGTGCATCTATTTGGCAAACAACACACACACACACACACACACACACGCACGCACACACACACACACACACACACACACACACGTAATCCACCTCCATCATGACTAAAAATGAAGAGATGCTTAAATGGCTGTGTCAGAGTCCCACAAGCAGCTGTAATAAAATATCTCCAGTGTGCATTCTGATCAATGGAGTAGAGAAGAGACGCAAGCTGGCGGGGTTAATGGACCCCGCTCTATTTAAATACCATCTGAGGGACTCTGGGGAACAGCGATTGAGAGAGAAAGGGAGGAAAATGAAAATAAGGTAGTGAACAAGATTAAAAAGAGCAAAGGAAACCTTAAATATTGCAATGGAAAAAAGTTATCTCATAGAACAAGGACTTTAATATTAAGAATGTTGTATGAGTGGATCAATGTAGATATCCATGGCAAGTGTGTTTAGCTCTTTATTTCCTTACAAAACTTTTAAAAAACAAAATACCTAAATTTCAACTTTGATGATGATTAACATTTATCGGCTCAAATATTATAAGATAACTTTTCATCAAGGTTTAGATTTTTAGGTGGAAAAAAATATACCACCCACTTCATTGTACAATACCTACACTTGGACAAACACAATTGTTTCCCTAAAACAGTTGCAACTGTGAGCACTGATACCAACATTGATCCAAGCAGAGTTTTTGTAATGGACTCCGATAACAGCTCCATTACTCCTGGTACATTGATTCGTGTGTGGGGCTGACTATAAGGATTGTCACACACAAGCACATCATGAACGTAATGACAACAAATTCCCCTGTTTGCACGCACACACAGTCAATCATTCACATTTGTCGGGTACAGCAGAACTAAGGCAGCTAAAAGTTGTCCTCAGCAAATTTAACACATATTAGTTTCCCTTAACCAATTTATTTCAGACTGGATTTACTACTTCACAGGACCTTGAGGATTAACGTGTGTATGTGCCTAACCGCGATCCATGAACACTGTGAACTCAAGTTCAATGAGGGATAGGTGTATCTGTCGCGTCTTTTTCTGCAAACACAAATCGGAGCCCAGGTTGTATCGCAGCTACAACTACAAGGCAAATTAAATCAATGGGCTTCCCACTGGCAGATGGCTCACTTTAACACTCAGTTAGCCTTTAGATAATTGAGGCGTTGACTCGGCAGCGGTCATAAAAACGGATGGCTTGTTTATACGTTGCGCTGAAATAGATCAGCAGAGGTTAAATAAATGAAATCCCATTTGTCAAGAAGAAAAAGCCCCGTAATAATAAACGTCCACTCCCCTCGCACTCCTTCTGCAAACACCTCAGCTGTTTGGCCTCATAAATAGAAGAGGAGAGGGAGATGTTCCCCATTCGCCCCATGCGCACAGCTTGAACTCGGCGCCTTTCTGCCATTGATAGCAGAGCCCTGCTTAATGACACGGTTCTTCCTCGCGTCCTTCCTCTCTTTTCTCCGCTTGTTTTTCGTTCCTCCTCCCTCCTGCACACGGTGTGATAAGTAGCGAACCAGTGAAGCCTGTAATTACAATCTTAGCGAGGAACCCTGGCCCAATCTGTGTATAAATCTCACCATCCAATTACAAGATGTAATAATTTTGCAGTCAAGCTGGTAATGAGGTCTAATACTCATGCATGTGATAATCCTCCCCCCCGGATGCTGACTCGATCAGATGTTAGCTTTGTAATTATACTGGCAGAAAATCATTATTTCATGTTCAGCAGAAAAATGGGCTTGGTGGGGGGAAGTTAATTTTCTCTATGCTCTGTGAAGCATAGACTAAATTTTAATGATCTCATCATTACCCCCGACTATCCCCGACTGCAGTTGACCCATGTTACTTGCATGAAGCAACATTTTGTTCGTTTAAGAGTCCCTGATATGCAGTAAAGGGTTGCCAGGTAGGAACCGTTTTATTTAGCAATTATAGGACAATAAAGCTATCATGCTAATGATATGGAAATCAATATTGTCGGGGCAGTCGTGTCATTTAACAGCTGCTTGGAACATAAATCACATTTTTAATTGTAAGCTGTTAACATTTCCACATTATTGCTTTGTGGGTTTTTTTTTCTCCATTAAAGCTTGTATGTGGGTGCTTTTTTGTGTGTGTGAATGTGTCTGAAGAGCTGACACCAATCGTGAGTGAAAAGGTCAAACACTGGCATGAACATGTAAACATCTCTGTTTAATCCTTTTGTGCACTGTCTTTTTGTCTGATGTGTATTGATGTAAACATCAACAACATGTCATGGAGTATTCTGTACAGCTACCAATTGTGGGCATATCACTTCGGTTTTATTTTGGCAACACTAAACTGCAACTGTTGGCATTCTAATGCACTTTCTAATGCAAGCATGACCACGGCCCTCAAATATGTAAAACCCAACTTAAACATTGCATATAAATCAGTATAACCCAAGGCAGTGAAAAACAGCCATTAATTTTCTATAAGACTGTGAAACCTTGAAAGCATTTAGAGCAGTGTCTTTACAATATTCAACTATTTAATGTTTTCTGTTGAAAATGTTTTCCTACTGTTAAAAACTTTCCAATACGTGCAAAGTCATGTAGACAATACAGCATTAGTATTTCCACTTACGATATCTGCTATCAGCTTTCATTATTAATCATGTAATGGACAAATGATCATCAAATCATAATTTTAATATTACATTTTTATGTCATATTTACAGTGCGTGTATTAAAAATGTGTGGATATCATACGAGATGAAAATTAAGTGTATTATTAATTTTTCAGTCAAGACAGAGCACACAAGTATTTCAGATTGTGCTGTACAGAGTTCAGGCACTGGAGATGAGCCAGGTTGTAGAGGTTAGAAGGTCCCAAAATGTGCAATTGCAGCACTGTGATAAAACCCCAACAAGACAATAGGTTGCTCATAACACCACAGAAGCAGACAGGAGAGAGAGTTGTACAGTAACACTGGGGTGTCAGGGAAAGGAAAACGCTGCATGCATGCTGTGATAACATCTGAGCTCAGCTGTCGAGAGGTCATAGCTGGTGGAGCGCGAGATATGGCCGTTAATAGAGATGATTGATTATAGCAGGGTGGCCCAAAAGCATCTTAACAGGAGGAATTAATAAAACCATGATCGGTGTCTTTCATAAAAAAGCTGCGTTTTAGATATGGTACTGATACAAAATGTAGATGGGGTAGATACAAGTCAGGACAAAGGTTGGACTTTGTGACACATGTTGGCCTAATCTGAATGTCAGTAAATGTCAAAGATTACACATAATTTTTATGTCCTGCATAAAGTTCAGTGTTGATACAGTACATATTCTATTTGCAGTTTTGCACAGAATGCCCAATTTGAATTGGAATGTTTATGCCGCTCTCTATTGTTACGTGTAGTTCAATCCATTTTAATACGGTGTACATACCAAATATTGCACACCAGCATACCTTGTGATACTTTGTTATAACGTCAAAGCGATAATTCATTGTAGAAGTAGTGAGTACTACCATTCTATTGTTTCCTAAATATATTGGATTAAAAATTCACTGTGAATACAGCTGAGATATTTTAATGAAGGATCCTTCAAGGAGTGATACTGAAATCAGCATGCATTGCTCGCCAAGCTCCGTGTCACTATTTGCTCAGCATGATTGATGAGCATCCTACTCCCAAAGTGATACGAGTGATTATTTGATGATCAGCCATCCATTGTGAAGCATGCATTTATTAGTCCTCATAAATGTGGTTCACTAAATCATGCTTATGACCAAATGCTTTTTGATATTGGGAAATGAATATGAAATGAACACACAAGCACACGCCGCACACGCACGCACACGCACACACACAAATAAATAAATAAATGAATAAATAAAATGGAAGCACCTCCAATAATCCTCATAATGATGTTAAAACGTATTAAGTAGCATGCAGGCTGTACAATCCAAAATGGATTTCTTTTCCTTTTTTCTTTTCTTTTTTTCTGTGTAGCTTTTAGCACGTATCAACGGCAGTAACCCAGAATGGGGCGATGCGGTCACGGCAGTCACTGGTGCTGACGCATCTTATTTTATGATTGTCACATGCCCGGTTGCTGAGTAAAATTGTATACAGCTGCAACTTAATTATGCCTTATGATTATAAACTGATCTTTTCTGACTATGAAGTGGTTGTTTTGTGGGATGTCTGTATAAATTAGGATAGAATGTGACGTGCCCTTCCTCAGCCCACTTGAAAGTTTGATGGTAACCAACTGCTTGATTAGTGTCCTAAATACAGTACATCATTAATGATTGCCTTAGATTTTTCTATTTGGCAGAGGTGATTATAGGGAACGAACACATGGTTATAATATTCCTAAGTTAGTGAGTCTTCAAAAACGAGAAGAAATTAATGAAACACAAACGTTAGGATCAAAGAACTTTTATATTCCCTGTCATGATAGTGGGGACACTACAATGAATATTCCGTATGAATAATATTACATGAAATCTATTCAAACACTATGTGTGAAAATATAATAATTGCTGCTCTCTGATGAGAATAGATGGAGACAAGTGATTATACAATGTACTGACATACTGTGTAAAACAGATCATTTGAACATAACTCAAAATTTAATTCTACTTATCAAATTATAATATCTTGAGTACATAAAATACCATCTTATGTGCATAAATCTTCAAAGGCCATTTTAAAGTCTATCACAGATTAACTTCTTGTGCCATTTAGAGTTTATCCAAACATAATGTTCATCTGGCATCTGTGCCACGTTAAATTTATTTAGTGAACATTTTGGTCACACACGGAAAGTGAACCAGATGGTGCTTCAACAGCAGTCAGACAGGATACACACACAAACACACGCGCACACACATAGACAAACAACCCCATCAAGGAGCTCGGGGAAGACGGGGGCCCTCCCTTACGTCTTCTCTTTGGCCACCTTCTCTGTCGTCATATGTACTATCTTGATGGCGGTCCATCCTGGGACACGGACGACTCTTGTTTTGTTATTTTAAAGAGATCTAATCATCAGTGTGTTAAACAAGAGTGGATCTTTTATGCATTGGATGTTAGGACATGGAAATCACAGCTGTAGATCAAGCGAATAAACAACTCCACACTGATTCAATTACAACAGCTGGTTCTGTGCTTCTATCTGGTGTGGACATCGTTTCAATCAAAATGCAAAACAATCCAATTCAATAGATTCAATAGCTAAGATAGGACGCAGACTGCTGAGCTTGGTTGTTTTCCAAAACATGAAATGAGTACATGGCCTGCTGCCTGTGTTCTGTTTCTTTCTGACAGCTATCAAGAAGTTCCCAATTCCAAATCCCATTACCATTTGTGATAACATTGAAAACAGAATTGAAAAGTATAGAGGAGAGGGATTGTTTGCTATTTTCATATTACAGTATTATTAAACCACTCTGTTTTCCAAGACACAACCCGTTGCACTTTTTTATTCATTCCCATTTCCCAGTCCCTTCGTGAGCACTTCTCAACTTTTTGCCACACAGATAACAGCAATTATTGTATAAGATCATACTTAGTGGGAATTGGAAAGTCGGCATTAATGGCAGGTTCATGTAAATGTTTTCTCTCCAAGCTATGGATTTGATAGCAGTAGGATACAGGCCACTGCACTTTAGCTCGCTTTAATTAACTGAGCCAAAAGCACCATGACACACATTTGGAACCATCTTAAGAAGCACGGAGGACAGAGAGAGAGAGAGCGATCATGGAAAAGAGACACTTGCTTCTATTAACAATCATGTTCAAGAAAATTGAATGTAAGGAAATGTACAACAATGTTAATACTACAGCATAGTCTCATCTACATTAAGGCAATCTAATAGAAAGCAATTAATTTAGGACACAGGCCACTGCACTTTTCACCATATTAATTAACACATGGGATATTTGCAAGATTAGAAAGCATCACCACAGCCCATGAGGTATTGGTTAATTTGCTCTACAATTAAATAAAGTTGAACTTTTTTTTTTTTTTGTCCGACAACTTGTTGTACCGGTATTAATTTACTTTAAATTCACACATCCTTAGACCTCAACTTGATATCAACAGACACGTTTCCTTCAAGATTAAGATTATTCATTTGTAATGCAGAGGAAAAGACGCTTATTGGTTCCTCGAATAGTTTTGGGTTGAATGTTTTCTAAGGCATTGCATGCCTTTGACAAACATTTGATTCTAAAAACCTTCCCAACCTTCTCTTAGTTGTGTTTTATTTCACACTTTCATTGACCGTATGCAGCTCACATTTCCTTATATTCATGTCCATTGATCAGAAGCATCACTTTTCTGTGCCCCATTGCACTGTACATAAAAGTATTTTTTTTAATTAAAGTAGCATATTGTTCCTCCCGCACTCTTTATATTAAATACAACCAAAATAAAGGTTATTGAAGTAAAGCACACTTTTTTTTTCAGGTTCCTTACATCCAAACAAGCATTTTATAATTCATCGCCAGGCCATGACAGATGAGTCCTGCTGGAGAATATTAGAAAATGTCTCAAATCTCATATATATGCTAATAGTATGCTGAGACCGCTTGGAAAGTGTGGCACACTTTTTAATCTGTTCTCGGTACTAGTAAGACCACTGTGCGAAAGTGGAGGAGACAAGTCATTGCACTTCAACAATTTATGATCAGCATTTCAGCAGCAAGACAGATAGACAAAGAGCAGGCGTAAGAGAGACGGAGAGATTATTTATAGTTATTATAAAAGGATGTGATAAAACAAAAGATGACGAGATTTGAACGGGCTGTAATTTAGAACATGTCCAATACTAAATAGCAGAAATTAAAGTTGTTGATTTAGCCTTGTCACTGACGCTTAGTTACTATGCCGCATTGACATGCAAATAACTTTCAGTTTGATTTATGACATTCTGTGTTCTGGATGACTATTAAGCATCCTTGAAAAGCAGAAGACTTTATACAGCGATATTATTGAATATGATAAACATGTGAATGTTTCATGCCGTTCATACCATCATGATATATTACATGACCTCTGTTGTAAATTTAGTGTGAAGAATTGTAATTGACTTTCCAATTTGGTGTATGTATGCGTTTCCTTCAGGTAACCTTTTCACATGGCTTCTTCATAATTTTATATTAACGTGATTTTTCAACTAATTGCATTCATCTTTTAAAATATATATAGTTTTTAGAATATATTGCATTTTTAAAGTTCATCAATGATGTTTTGCACTGTCTTCAGCTGCTTAGGGATTTTTACACTCATTCGTCTGAAGTGGTGCACGTCTATGCAAATTTACATTAAACAGTAATGCAATCACTCAAAGCTCATGGTTCCCTGCTCTATTGGAGCTTGTGATGAGGCTTTGATAACAGTGAGACTGGTCCTTTATTTTTATTAAATTACATGTGTCAAAGATGAAACGCCTTTGTTGCGAGCCCACATGTGAGCCCGCGGACAATAAAGGATAAAATCATTCTTCGATTGTTCTCACTGGAAATATATATATTTGATTAAAAACAAAGGGAATTTATACAGCAGTTTGAAATTATGTCAACTACCTTAAACTTAGCAGACAATTGTATGTAAAAATTTGTGTAGCCTGCTCCTGTGCAGATTTACACTGCCTCCCTACGAGAATTTTCACATACATGTTTTCCTGAGAATTAGAAAGTGCATAAATTTAAATTATCATACCTCCACAAGTGTCTAGTAATTCCATGTAACTACTCATGTTTCTTTCTCTATGCTTTTCTATTTCATCAGGAGCTTCAACTATTAAAGTACAAAAAAAATATTACGTCATTGCATCTTTTAAATCACAATTTACTCAGCCTCAACAAATTATTCTTAGGTGAGAGGGCAATGGAAACTGTCTTCTCCACTTTAAGTCTGTGCAGCTCTTAGACTACTCTGGTGAAATCTCACTTTGTCGGCATTATTCTTTCCTTTTCATTCATTTTTTTTCTGCCTTTTGCTTTCTTTGCTACTTGCATTTCTGTTTGTCTCGTTAATAGAGCAATGATAGTAGCTCCAATGTAAGGAGTCACAACTGAAGTCCTGATGAGAACAATACATGTAAAATGAAAAGTAGTTGTTGGGGAGATGCTAGTTTTTCTCCTGGCTACTGTTGAGGTGCTCTTGAGCAAGGCACCAACTCAAGAGGTGCAGCAATGTTTGCATGGCACTTTCACTTGGCATCCCTCTATGTGTGACGTGTGCAAGAATCAGCACCAGGGCATCAAAAAGAGAAATGGCTCCAGGCATCAGGAGGGTTAAGTACACCTATGCCCAGAAAATCCAGGGCCACTACGTACACCTCCAATTCCCTTAGAGCATGTGAAAAAGTATTAAGTGCACCACAATCCACAGCACCATGGATACACAATGCTCCAACTGGTAATTGTGATTCCTTAGTGAGCCTGGTCTATGTTATGGTTCCATAAAATTATCATTCATTGTTTTTTTTTTTTTTTGCAAGACTGGTAAGAGAGACCTGGAGATACATAAGTACAAGGAATGGACAGCTAATAGAGTGTGAGTTATATCCCCCCGAGTTCCTATTCTTTGTTTAATATCCAGTACTCCCTTGCTGCCTGGTCCATTATGCCTCAGTGGGAGAATGATGATGAATTGCTTGGCCTCAAGGAAGCAAAATATATCCAGTCCAAATGGGTTTGGGAATTGGTTAAGTACGTCTGCAGAGCCTTGACCTCATAATCACTTTGAGCCAGCGAGGACCCCCTGATTTATAAAGTAGCAGTTGATTAATGCCCTTTTAAGTGGACAAGGCAGGCAAAGCAGAGGGCCGACGATTCAACATAAATAGCATGTGTTAAGAGAGAACGGAATGTCAGTGTGTTGGTGTTCACATGAACCACTGGCTGCAGATGCAGCTTGTGGGTTTAGCAGCAAAGGTAATTGTGGCAGCAGTAGCAGCTAGTCACATCTTCCGAGCTATAAATCATTCCTGTTTGGCCTCTCTTTGACACCAATTGCTGCCTGTCCCCAATGCTCGCCAAATGCCGCTGTAGGTCAACGGCAAGCTCTTTATATAGTTTTTGTCACTGAGACAGACTCACTCATGCTGCAGCTTTGGAATTAACAACAGTGGATGTGACAATAATCACAGTATGTAGAAATCAAATATAAAAACAAGACTTGCTCAGACAATATAAATTGCTTACTCTAAGGGCCCATATAAAAATTCCCCCCAAATATATTATTTGCTGTGTTTGATATTCTTGAGATTGAAATGATAAAAAGTAAAACTTTTGTCTTTGCAAATTTCACATACAGACAAAAACAGTGCCCAAGTATTCATTCTTCAGCCCAAACGTTCTTGTGTGGGTTTGGGATTATCTTGGCTCATCAATAGAGGGCACCAGGGTGTCCTACTCCTACCCAGTTAAGTAACTTTGAAAGGAATAAAAATATAAATAATGAAAATGAAATGATAAAAATACTTCATAATATCTGTATATTTGTTTTTAGATGAGCAGCATAAATAGTATACAGTATTTATGAGTAAATTGACTGGTTAAAATAAGAGCGAAGGTCTTGCACAGGTGCAGTGGACAATGGCCATAGACTTTTAAAAGTTTAACAGGCACAGTCAGTGAGGATCAAGTGGTTCATATAATGGATGGATGTAATGAGTTAAAAAAAACAAATCCTATAATATCATTAAAAATGGTCACAACGTCAAACTAATGCCCATTTCTTGACAAGTCCCGGGCGAAGCCTTCTAATCTCATTAGTTTATCCTAATTAGACGGTGTCACTTTCCATTTAAGGGACATTATCTCAGATGGTAATTCTACTCTGTTCTCCCTTTTTGTGGACTGCCAGACCGGAGACTGTCAGCGTAGTAATTAAATAAAATACAGTTTGATTTGTGAAACATTAACTGTCAAAAGTGGCGGCAGGAAACGATCTTGAATATTGTGCATCTCTGTACTATGTTCTGGTATATATATGAAGTTTTTTAAACAAAGAGATCAACTTCCTAGATGTGCCCAATCGATAGAGAACTACTTGCTGGTAATATTTTTTGTTTTCTTATAACTATAAGCTTGATTATGTATTAAGGTGGATAACAAATGACAATGCTCCACTTGACCGCTACAGAGCACTCCAGAGATGGAGTGACATTTATGAAATATATTTTTCTCAGAGTAGAAATAATCCGTTGCTTGTTTTTTTCACAGCACTGTGCTTTGAGATTGACAGCCTGCTCTCAGGAGGAGGGTTGCAAAGAATGTACGCTGCATTCTGTCTTCACCTGTGGAGAGTGAAACGGTGGAGTGTGTGGGAAGAGGCACCGACGGGAGACGAGATTTGGGCATGCAGTGGAAATGGCAGTGTCAATTAAATATCACTTTCAATTTCCTTGTTTTATGATCCCCGGGCTACTAAGCACCAATAATACCCCCTTGGCAGGCCCTCCTACCTTGTCTTGAAGAAGATTGATTACACTTGTCGTCTCTTATGAAAAAGACATTTACATGAAAATAAGAAAACAAGTTCTTTGTTTGCATGGAAGTGAATCACGGAAAAAAAAAAGCAATTCCCAATTTGATTTTCATACAAAGGCACGGCGAGATAACAATCACATGGCGTCTCATCTGAGTGAGTTTTAGAGTTAGCGCAAGGAGGGTGTGGAGGTTAGATGTATGTAGATTGAATAAAGCTGGCAAATTATTTTCATGCAACATTGATGGGTCTTGTCACTCACACAATGAAGATGTCTCCGATTCTGCAGCACAGATTGCCTTTGACGTGTGTGACATGCTGTCTAAGCCCAATGTATTTGTCCTCACATTGAAGACAATAAAACAAACTGAAAGAAAACACTTTTTGTCAACCTATTACATTTATCTCATATGAATGCAATTCATTTACAGTTTGTTCTTTTTTGTTTTTACTATGAACTGACTGACTGACTGACTGACTGACTGACTGACTGACTGACTGACTGACTGACTGACTGACTGACTGACTGACTGACTAACTAACTAACTAACTAACTAACTAACTAACTAACTAACTACTCAGAGAAATCAAGGTTCTGTTTATACTAAGTGATCATTTTGATTTCAAACCCAAACAAAAACAATGATTGACTACCATGCTAATCATTATTTCTTATTTGCTTGTGAATACATAATTTGGCCATTTTTATTATTCATTTATTTGAATAACTTTGCACTAATGTTCTGTAGTGGAATTGTTCCAAATATACAGATCTAGTTATTTAAGGTTATTAGTTTTCATATTTGACTAACTTATATTGTGTATGATTCCATATGAATTTGGCATTTGTGCAAGAATGTATCTCAAACCAAATACTGGGTATTTAAAGGGGTATTTATATAATTACATCTCTATATACTCCGGGATACATTCTATTTAGGTAATTCATTTCTGAAATTATCACCAAGAACAATCAGAATAATAATACATATGAGAACATAAAATGAAGAGAAAACATTATACTTTCGAGAAAACCTTTAAGCATAGAGAGTTTGTGTTCAAAATGGGTTTACGGATTACTACCATGATCATGTAAGTTTTTTTTTTTTTTCTAAGTGGCGGAATGAGGAGCTGATAGGTCTGCTATTTCTTTTAGGGACACAGACAGATGAGTTGAAAGCAAATCTCCATTGCACCTTTAAGTCTTTTGTCAGTGTCACTGAGGCTGTGTCGCCACTGTGTGTGTGGAGCATGTTTACACAGAGCACAAGAGCATCCGTGTCCAATAATTAGTGTCTCACATGGTCTTTCTCTACTTAAACAGGGTCAGAGAAGCAATGAGAACAACTGAGCTACCACACACAAACACACACACACATGCACACACATATCTGGTCTTTGAACAGTAACATATTGTGGCCTTCTGTGTGTGTGCCGAGATAAGCCAGGACGCTAATGCCGTCCGTAAAGCACTAATAAACAAACAGTGTTTAAATTGGCCTGAAAGGAGTCAGTGATGCGTAGGAAGCACCCCCAACGCTTCAATAGCTTAATCTTCCTCTTTCTCACCCTGTTTTTTCACTTTCTCACAACAGATTAGGTTGTAAATGAACATAGAAGAGGGGATTGGGATCTCTGTGACACTAGGACCTTCCGCCCTCACAATATTTTGCATTTTATAATATAGTATAAGCCAAGATTGTCTGAATGGATTCAAATATTTGTGTGTTTATGTTATGTTGTTTGTTATGTTTATGTTTTTTAATTATCTAATACTTGTAAATGTTATAATATTAAAAAAAAAGCCAAACCTTTCACAGATATTTCACAATATTGTTTCCAAATAATAACTAATTTTAGTCACAGAATAAAATACGGCAGCGTTAGAGATGGTATCGTTCATCATTATTAAATTACCTTCCCAAATGTACCTAATTTATATGAATAGAAATCTATCCAATCATTTTCTTTGAGATCACTTTATCCTTTTCAAGGTGAAGTGAAGCCTATTCTCAAGTGACTTTGGGCGAAGGCAGCCTACACACGGGAGTGACCGCCGGTGTGGTGCAGGGCACATATTGAGACATGAAACCGTCCACTCTTACAGCTGAACACACATTGCATGCAGTCAGGTGACTGGACAGTCAAATCATGTAACGTGCATAATGATGACGTGCTGTAGCTCTGAAGGTCTGACAACTAGGGGGCAGCCATTACTATTACTTGTGCAATATGAATTGAGTAAAGAGTGTTGAAGTTGGTCAAGACTGAGTGTGCGTGTCAATTATGTACTAATGCGACATTATTATCATTATTGCATTCTACATTTATAATTCCATTTAGAATTTTAAAACTTTTTTGTTTTAACAAAAAAAAATAAGACATTCATAAAGTTGTATTTTAAATTAACGTGAGATCCAGATATATAGGTGCCTATGTAATTCATTTTTCCCTTGTGACAGAGTCCCTGTTGTACTACTACAGTACTGAGTGTGAAAGCAGCATTTAAATATACCATTGTCAATAGCAGACTGGATTATAAAAAATAAAAAAAAACATGTTCCTTCCGGAGTGCAATTCATCAGGTTTTTCCCAGAGCCCTCCCAGGTCAAGTTTTTATGGGGCCTGTTTGGTTTCCAAATGCTCTTTTCTCTCACCCCCTCTCAGCCACGCTATAGTGTCCAAAGTTGTCTACATTTGCCTCTCGTGTTTTTGTGCATGCTAGATGTCCTTTTAAAAAGACCAATCTCAAATAAGTCTTTATTCTTGTATTGTTGGCCCATATTCGCTGTTTTCATGAACTCTGGCCTCAACCATGGCAACAGCTTGAAAAATGTTAACATTGATTGACAGGATTAAAAAAGGCCCCTGTCCCTGTTACGCATTTCAAACACTTTGGGAACAATGGGGCTTGGTGTGATTGAATTAATGAGGTATTGCCGACTGTCAAAAGAGCACACATACTTTACATAAACCTGATTATCTTTGCATGGCAGAAGGAGGAGAAAAGGCTAAGGAAGGGAACTGAAGGAGGAGGATATATGGAACAAGAAACAGATGAGAGTGGGAGAAAGATTTGGATTTCAGTGGGCATTCCCCCTTTAAAAAAGAAAAAAATGGCATCAAAGTAAGCCCAAAGTAGTGATGTTCTGGTTTGGGGATGCCTTTGCCCTCTCCCTCATGCTTGTGCTCTGTTTAGCATAAAGCGACCATAGGGGCTTTAACAAATCTATTCAAGAAGCAAGGGGCCCCAGAACAACATTTTTCACAAGCCGCCACCCCCAAGCAAGAAGTGATTTTGCAGGGCGGCCATTGTTCCACTTGAACCACAGCAACTTTTCATCATCTCCTTCGACCCTGAATTCCAAAAAGGAAAAAAAAAAACACCTGGAGTGACTGCCATTTATACACCCAATCTATTGAGACAGGAAAAATGGAGTTGAGGTGGAGTGAAAGGAAAGAATGATTTTTTTTGACTGAATTGCTCACCAGATCAACAAAGTGAGCCTTCTGATATAAGAACTAGTTCTGTATTTAATCCGTTTAAATGCTTTTTCTCCCCATCTATTGCTATACCATGAAGTTCCTCATTCATCTCTCTTCCCTGCTCTTACTCCTCAGCCTCCCCATCTCCTTTTTTGACCCTCTTCACTGAGAGTAAATGTGTCAGCAAAAGTTCTTGTTGAAACGCAGAAGATGAGGCAGTACTTTCAGGATGTATGGCTGTGCCCGTGAGAGTGTGTGCATGTGTGCGTGTGCGTGTGCGTGTGTGTGTGTTAGCAAAGTGAAATGTGTAAGCATGAAGAGAACTGACTGTAGGCTTCCCCTTTCCTCTCTGTTCCGCACCCACCCCACCCTCACTTCATGAAAATCTCTGACAGCTGTGGTTTGATTGCTTGTGTTGTCAAAAGTCATCTTTGTTAGCTTTATCTTCCAATGAATGGCAGAGGATTAAAAGGAGGCGTGTTCGCACGTCAGGCTGTAGGTGGGCTTTGCCTCGAGTGCTTTCCTTAAAAGAGGAAAGGGGGAAATCACACACCATTACTCTAGAGGCCAGTGAAAGGAAAAGAAAATCACACATTACTCCGGAGGCCTCCATTGTCTAAGCAACTAAGCCCTAGCCTATCAGATGCCTACAGACCCCACCCAGCCCCTTACATCTAAACATATTGCTGAGAGCCTGGCAAGAAAGATACAAATTGTCTTCCATGCTGTGATGTTGCGGAAACATATTGAGAGGAGAGGCTTTCTTGTCACTGAGTAATTTAGCATTATTTGTGAAGACGACCAGATTAAGAGGTGTTGGATAGTAATAAAAAAATGTCCGTGGCATTGACACAGGTGCTACATATGGCCTAATGTGTTTGTTTTATCTTTTGCAGCTGTTATGAATTATTATATCCCCTGTGCACATCTCTCTACTGATACCGACAAAACAAATGATACAAATATGACTAATTTATTATGTAGTCTTTGACATGCATTCCATTTCACACAATATTTTTTTCTTCTAAAATAACACACGGTAGTCTCTTTCATTTGGATTGTTGTTCTCGACTTATTTTTTTTGTTTTTGTTTGTGTTTTTCATATTATTTAAACAGAGAATTCCCAAATTTCAATATGGGATGCAAGCCTATATGGAATTTATTTTTAATTTTGAAAAATAAACTTTGAGTGTGAGATTCCCGAGGATCTAAAATAGTGGGAGCTAAATTGTGTGTTCCATCACTTTAACAGATCACATGCACTGTGCGCAACAGTTTTAAGAAAAGGGAAGAGACCGGCACATGAAAAAGAGTTTTGCACTTTCGAGGGTTTACACCATGGAAATATGGGAGAGTAGAGCAAGCACAAAAATAAACTTAATGTTAGTGGAAGGCACAAACCTATTAGTGAATTACAGAAAAAAAAAAAAAAAAGTAAAGCCAGAGACTGTATGAATACTATGTTGTAATCAATGTTAAAAAACTCAAATCTGCTCTGGGACAGGCCAACTCCAAGTCACTCTCTGCTGAAATGATCCAGATGCATAAAAGAGAAGAGTTGAAAAGAGTTTGGTCATAATTTTTATAGAATGACTCCTTTTGAGTAGCTCTAAGTAAGCCCTGATATTTTTTCATTTGTGACATTTAAAAAATATTGTTAGCAAAATTTCTCCTTACTGCCGCTGGTTTGCATTTACCTTTCAGACATTTTTGAGAATACAGAATCAGCTGTTGCAATCACAGGTTTGTGCGTGCTAAATTAACTTACTTCATATAGTACTTGTCCCGGGTGTGGTTTTGCACAGATTCCAATAGGTTCCATCCCAGCCTGACACATCCTGATTGGGTCTCTCACATTTGTCACATTCTGTCAGGGCTTTCTTCTCTCTCATGTTATCTTGCAACCAGCCCATCTTGTCAATGGCGGCCTGAAATGAGGCAGCCATGGACGCTGAGGAAAACAGAGCAAAATGTTGCTTTAGGCCACTGTAATCGTCAGTAGTAATTAGGCAGAGGGCCCAGCACCAACCCCTTGACTTTTACTGAGCCATGTAGGGTCAAGTTATAATTCACCGGACCAGACCTTTTGTGTCACTTAAGTGCTTCATTTACATTTTGCAGTTTGCATGAACCCCGCAGACATTACCATCCTCTCCTCTATTCACTGCAACACTATTAGTCTCTGTGGATTGATCAATATATCATGTATAGAACATCTTGAATGTCGACGTCTGGCTCTTTTGTGAGCACTGAGATAATGGTTTTCCCTATTCAAGCTGACTTGTAGGAACATGGAGATAAAGCAAAGCGGGGAAGAGTTACACTGCTTGCAGCGATGAGAAGGGGGCTATCTTGCTCAGATTAGAAGAGGGTGAACTAAAAATGCACAAAAAGAGAGCGTTTATACTGAAGAAGAGCGTGGCGCTGGGCGAGGATGTAAAGATCTCAACGTCGCAAACTGGCACCTTTTATGGCCCTCAGGCATTCAGGAGGGAATAAATTAGCTCTCCATTCTCCACCATGAACTTTGATAGAGCTGTGCACAGTGACTGTACAGGCCTGTATGGGATATTGGTTGCACTAGTAGAAATATTATAAAGTGGATAATGTAAGTGTGTAAACACACACACGTTTGCAAACACACTAAAAGATTGTATTTAAACCAGTCAATGTCATGTACGATTTTCGCCGTAGCCTGCATTGTACTAACAAAAGATATTATGGTCATTTGAATGACACAGAAGAAGGTTTATTATAACATTCATAGTTGAGAAATAATATGTTGGTGCCTTTACTGAGTATGTAAATAGCACACATGTTTTATTTTAAAGGAGGGCTGTAATCTGCCTGAGATAAGGAGAAACACAATCCATTGGCTTGCAGGAGAGCTAAGTGTTTTACAAAAGGAGTGCTCCCTCTTAGATGTCAATGCAGGAAGAAGGACGAGACCATAGTGCCACCAAATACCATTATATACACCAAATGTAACAAGATAATTATTGAAACAGATTTTAGTGGAGAGAATCCAGCATAAAAAATTGTGCCAATCGTGTTCAGGTGACTCCTGATCGGGCAAATTAAGTCACAGCAAGGTTTTGCATACAATATTTTGTATTTGATAGAGAAGTTAAGAATGCTCCGCAAACCTTTTATGTATTTTTATGGAATCCAATTTTTATGGATTTTTATTCATTTTTATGGTTTTGGCTCAGACCCAAGAAGGTGGATGGGTGGGCGGGTAGGTAGACACGTACACGCACACACACACGTAAACACAAAGATGACCGTCTAAATGAGCTTTAATTCCACATCCTGGTTGTTCAAATACAAAACACATTATGCCTTGTCCTGCAACAGAAGCCTATCTCACGCTCTCTCATACTCCCTGGACAATTGATTTATTGAAATGGAGGGGAACAAATCAAAGTACATGGTAATCTTGCTACGCAGATAAACAGTAGCCAGAGCATTAGAATCAATTTAGCAATTAATTCACTAATGCTTACATAGCGAGGATTTGGGGGTATTTTGTATTTTTTTATAAACCCATTAGACGAAGCAAAATACTTTGTAAACGAATGGTATAACGTTTTGTATGTGTTAAGAGCTGTGGGAAAAAGAAAGGAAGTAAGAGTCAGATGAGATTTTTAAGAGTACTGAATTGTACACTGGTACTATATTTAAACTTAATAAGATAAACATCATTGTACATGCAAAGTACAAAAAAAGTAAATGGCACTCACTGACATGTCATGAAATATCACTGTAGTTAAATTAAAAAATGGAAGGCACAAAGCACATCTGTTTCTGAAGCCATTCACTTTTAACTGCTTGTTCAAAATGAGATGAAGGGGTCTTACATGTGTACGAGTGGACTGGGATGGATGGTTTTCCAAGTTAGCCAAGTGGAGCAAGCTACAGCTGTCCTCCAAACAAACGTACCATCCTTTATTTATTTCTGTTGAAATATTGATGCATGTTATGAAAGGTTTAAAATAATGTGTCTGCCGTTTTCTGTTGCCCCAGCACACTGTTTTCCAATGTATAAATAATTCTTGCCATGGACCCTGTGCGGACACTGGGTCTGGTACATTATGTGGGGTGTATCCGCTGTATCACATTCTTTCTGCCTGAGAGAAAATACTCATCCCAAGTAATTTCCTTCACTTATACAATCGGGCTTGACGGTAAATAATTCATGTATACATTTAAGGGCTAAAACTCCAACACAATATGACTACATGTCAAGGGTAAGTCCCTGAAGATTTGAAAGCAAATCATCTTGCAAAATGGATTCTTCCTCTTGGCAAAATTGATATTTTTATGAGTTACTCCCTTCCATTTGTTCACCTATTGCAAAATCCTACCTTCAATTTGTCCATTCAAAGCCATTGCCTTTGTTCTCATCCAGCATCCTATCTCATAGCGTGATGAGGTCTGGATCTGCCTGCCCATATAATCAGGCCAATCATTGCATAGCCAGACTGACCGATTTAGATTTTTAATTGCGTGTTGTAAACTTACACAAACTTTACAACAAGGGAGGTTGCCTATCCTCAAACAATGAACTCGCCACTTCATATTCCGATTATTCTCATTCCGTTTTGGGATATTTGCATCTACAGCATTGTACACTGAAAAAAATGCTGTGTTGATTTTACTCAATTTTATTTCATCAAGTGTTTGCATGAATTAATATAATCTGGATCTGGATACGTTTTTTAAGTATAGACTATATGTACATATACAATTAAGTAGAATATACATGTACTGTACATAAAATATTGATCTGTCTCTGCAGGACATATCATGACCTCTTTGACCCCCTTGAGTCACAATACCCTTGGTCTTACTCCTGCTGCAGTAGCCTCAGAAACAAGAGGCCCTCTCAGCTCCACCACATCCTGCCTGCCAACACTCTGTGGATTGTTTGATGTGTGTGTACGTTCATGCCTGTGTGAGTCCGTGTGGTTGGATGTTTGTATGCGTACATGTGTGCTTGTGTGTATCCAGGCCCTCCAGCATACCCTTGATCACCTTGCACTGTAATCACCAAACACAGCTGCCACCTGCTTCTCTCTCTTCATCCCTCCTTCTCTCTCCCATCTCCTCTTACATTATAACTGCTATGATCCCAACAGTGGATCCTAATGTCTCTGGCCATGATTAATCTGATAAATAATAAATACATCAATCTCCCATCGTGACAAGGACTAATTCTAACCAGCGGGAAGGCACAAGCCCCTTTAAATCGCTGCCAGTAGCTGCTAAGTGAATTATTTAATGGTTAATTTTTCATGAAATTGGAAAATTTTGATTAATACTGTCTCAGCATTGGTTTTCACTTGTTTGATGTATGTCAGAGAATTCAATCTTGACTGGATCTCCGTTGACCCTTCTGCACTCACACTGGAAACACACTCACAATCATGCACGCTTGCACAAGCACACACAGGCAGCCACATAGAGGTTAGAGGAAAGACATTTTAGCTCTTATGAACGAAGCTAGAGGCTACTGTCACCAAGATCAGATGTTGAATATCTCATAATAAATTACATCTGGATCTCAAAGGCACTCATCCTTGAACCTTGAATCACATGTGGAGGCTAGATGTGTGCGTGTGTTTTGACCTTATTTACTAATGGAAGCCTCTAAGGCCCCTGAGTCGCCCTAAATTTTTAATGATGTCAAATTGTCAGTTCACTCCGCTGTTTGCTGTTGAAAGGAAAAAGAACTTTGGCTCAAATGTAGATGTAATAAAGTGTTAGGAGGTACAATAAAGTCCAACCTGGCAATCTGTCTAACATATGATTATGTGGTTAAAACCAGTATATAATCATATTCACAATATATTTCCACAGTAAAATAACCAAATGAGCAGTGATGGAAGTTAGACAGAAAAAAAGAGGTCCTCCTTCCCAAACTGCAAGCGATATGCAACAGTATGACATTGACAAAAAAATAAAAAATTCACACAGCTATAGATTTGCCAAGTTACGTCACCTCGAACTATATGAGGCTGTGCTCACTCTGAAGCTTTCATATCAGTCATGGTTTAAATTATGTAAAAAAAAAATTACATCATGCTGTCTTGGAATTGAATTTAGCCCAATGTTTTTTTTAGTATCCAATCTTCAGTGTTATTAGATGAGTGTTTGGGGTTTTATCCTGTTGGAGGACACAGGACCTATACCTGTGCCAAATAAAAAAAAAAACAAAAAAACAAGCCAGCCTCTGGGTTGTGCCAGGGCAGCAAGTCAATAAATCTCAATATGTCACCATCATTGTATTTTTCACAAACTATATGCATACATGCACAAACAGAATATAGATGCAAAAACACCCCTGAATACATTAATGTCTCCACTGGAGGGAAAGGACAGAGGGAACTTCCTGTTAGATTGACACACTGCATTGTCTGAGTGAGCTTTCGTGGTTGTAACAAGCATCAGACATTAGAGCAAACAAAAGACGTATTGGGAGAGTCATCAATCAATCCCCTGACAGTTGAGTTCAGTCTGTTTGTCTGACACTCTGCATAATATGTGATTGGATCTCTGCTAATTAGATAGTCGGTCATCAATCATTGCCAACAAGGCACTGCTGCCCGTCTCTGCCTTTGCGTGTGCCCGCCATGAGCTAAACTAGAAATACAAATTATTTTGTGTCAGCCAAAACATAATACCCACCATACAACCACTGCTTTAGTACAAAAGAAACATATGAAAGCTGTGAAGAGGGAGCTCTTCCAGCCAAACCAATTACTGAAATATTCAGCTGATGAATTTACATAATAAATGACAGAATGAAATATTGATCAATTTGCTATGTGTGAGGTTGGTTGCCCATTCGCCCAACAATATGCTCCATATTGACCCAAGCACATATACTGTGTGTGTGTGCGTGTGTGTGGTATCATGGGATCCAATGTTTTTATCTAACATTATTAATATATTGATTAAATAGAGATTCACAATATATCAGCCAGCACTATTATTAATCAAGAGAAGACTCTTTAATTATTTTAACGTCATCTTTGCTGTCTACTTGATTATTAACAATGTTAAAGTGTTACTTAAAACAGCGTGTGTAGAGTAAATAAATATTTTATGACAGTTTGGGCTCTGGAACAAATTATTAATAATGTATCATCTTAATTGGACATTGTATTTTGAAAGATGAGCAAATCGATGTTTGACCAGCATTATGGAATTGATTGTGGGACAAAGGGATCACTGTATGTGCATTTTCAAATGGTTTGTTGTTGAAAAATGATGTAGTCTATGCTCATTAATGGTAAACAAAGCAATTCAATCTTACCTTGTTTTCTAATTTCACTCTTCATTTTGAATGTCACACTCATGTCCTCTCTTTGACAAGCCAGAGGAACACTGCACACTCTTCTGCAATCCGAGAGTCTACGGATCAACAGCAGAACACAAAACAGGTAGTTGGTAAATTTGATAAGACATGAGCGAGAGCTGGAAACAGCAGATGGAAAAGGAATTCAGTAAAGGAAGGAGAACAAATGTGTGTGTGACAGAGACCGAGACTACTGCTTGAGGTGGAGGAAACAAGTACTTATTTATTTAACTTTGTACAAAGACAGCATGTAAGTAAGTACAGCAGCCAGCTGGGCCTCAGTCTCTCAGCAGTGTGTCACATCCTGTCACTGCCACTGCTGCAGAGACAGCTACAAGTTTACAACAGCTGCCGACTAATGTTTGATCAGTGATAAAATATGCCGGGGTGACAACACCAGGCTGTCCATGCATTTGCGGAGGCCTTGTGCATTAAATATTCAGTGGTTGGCAAGTCTAGAGGACTCGGTGGTCTCAGCACCGATGGCGCTCCCACTCCGCTCCCTTCCAGGGATGAAGACAACTTCACAAGATGTCAGAAACCATCTCGGTTTTGTGTTCAGAGTGTGAGCCTTAGTAAGAGTAAATCTTCCCCTCGGTTTTGTACATGTATGAATGTTGATATTGACATTGAGATAATAGGGGTAGAATTGAACACTATGGGATAGACAAGTACAGTTTCCTCAGACAGGCTACTCTGGATAAGGCTAAATGCAGAATACATTGGGAATATGAATGCTAATGAGGAGGTTATTTGTGATGTCGTTGCTGACTTAGTAAATTACTTTTATGTTGACTCTCACTCCATGCCTTCACTGTAAAAATAAAAACTCACACAATTTATATTTTGAGCCTAAAACAGTAATTTAGGTAGGGAAAAATGTAAATACCGTAATTTCCAGACTATAAACCGCTACTATTTGCACAAGCTTCGAACCCTGCGGCATATAGTCTAGTGCGGTTTATCTATTTCATGATTTTTATGATGTTGTAAGAGGATTTGTTTTGGTAATACAGGTAATAGAAATGAGGACATTACATTTAAAACACCTGCGGTTTATAATCCGGTGTGGTTTATGTAACAAAACAGGATTTTTTTCCTTAATTCTAGCTGGTGCGGTATAAATTACTGACGTTTATGGGAACAATTAAGTTGGGATTCAATATAAGGGACAGCATTTCTGTAAACTTTTTTCTTAGTTGTGAAAAGCAGCAAAGCCAAGTTTTACAATAGTTGAATTGCTCAACTTAAAAATGTTATTATTTCTTTCCTTGAAATTTTGAATTCACTCACCCTTTTTTTTCTTTTAGCGCCGAGCGAACTGGCGACCAATCCAGAGTATAGTCTGCATCAAGCCTTAGGTAAAATGTGTTTGTCTCCACTTTGTGCCATGACCCTGAACATGGTCAGGGGTAGAGGAACTTGATTGATGCATCCTGACAGCATACCATACTACCAATGGAGCCTGTGATAATATTCCCTCGCAGATAACCAAACAATATCCGGATGACATCAAAGCAATTTAGGGACTCATCTGTTGAAAAATACCAATATCATTGAGTGTCATAAATTTCAGAAGTAAATTCCTTGTTTGGCACGCTCAAACATGGCGAATAAAAAACTCTTGAATCTCTTGAATCTTGAAGTAAAACAACAAAGGATGTTTTCAAAACACAGTGATTATACATACAGGAATTCCCATCTGTCATTTATATTCATGTTGAAACAATCACATGGGCATACCAAAAAATACTTTCCAGGTAAGTGTCAACTGTCAGGGAATCAATGCCATTTCATCAATCCCCCCTACCATTGAATTCTGGGGAATCAAACCCCTGGAGAGAGCTCAAGGCTCAGCGCATCAGGAGGAAGTCATGGTAAAAACGAAACTGAGAGAGAGGATGCAAGCGAATCAGGTTTCCCGTCCAATGTGACAATGTCCTCTGACAGTCTCTGGCAGTGGGCTGTGATTGCCAGAGTGCATTTGAGGACATTTGTGTAATTTGACATGTCAATATTGAAATTATCCTCACACAGCATAAACTGCTGCTGAGAAATTAGATTCAAGACAGGCAACCCAGATGTCCTTGAGTCAGGGTAGCTGTAAAGTTTTCCAATTTTAATACGTATTTGTGAAAACGCATTGGAGAGATAACATGCCATTTTGGGGGATTGTTTGAGAAACTTTCAGGGTCTTCAGATTGGCAAATATGGAAAAAAAATCTTTATATGATCTCTTTTGGAGGACATTCTCAAGAAAACCCTTTCACCATCACTTTTGTTTACCTCGGTTGGCTCCAACAATGCTCAACATACCACTCACCTCTGTACCACAAGCACATCCTGGGCTCTTTGTCCCTACCATGTTCCGTTGCTACTTCTTGCCCATCTAAATAATTCAGTCCAAGTGAGACTCTGCATATTGTAAAGCTTACCAAACATGCCCAAAAAGAGCAACAGACACGGGGCAAGAGACTTGGCTTCAATTACACATTTTGTACCAGACAATAAACGACAAATTCAGTTTGTTACAATAGCTGCCGTATAATGAGTCACCTCCTTTACTAATGCTGTTGACGTATGTACCCAATCCCCTTCATCATTACACCATGACCACCAGGTATCAAGTGTTGCTGTGCATATGTGTTGTATACATGCGTGTGTGTGTGTCTGTGTGTGTGCTCACATCGATGGGTTTTGAGTTACCTGGGATCAAGTGACGATAGAGCCTCGGAAAGCGGCAGCTATTGTTCAGGGTCGCTGCGATACCAACAGCTAATTGGATGAGGTGTAAGTCAAGCCAATAGGTCTCAGACTTTGATGTGTCCAGAGACGTCACTGCATGAACCTTTTGTACACACATCTACCTGCTCACTCATGCACTCACACAGACACACAAATGCCTTGTAAATAGGAAGCAATCCACTTTGTTTATGTTCACGTTCATTCTGTTTATGTTGCTTCATTAATTTTTTAACCGCTTCTACGGTTTCCTTATGTTAAGCTGCTTGCTTTTCCTTTGATTCTCCTTGTTTGTTTAGACTGTCACTCAAATATACAGGAACTGCAGAAGGTCACCGACTAAAAGTTATTCTTTTTATTGTGATAAGATGATATGCCATCTAATAATATAATTGTTTTCATTTACAAAAGTCAGACACTGCCAGTCTCTACAGGCCCTAAAAGATCTTGTTTTTCATTTACCAACGGAAATTATTGAATTGCATCTTCGTGATTTTTTTTTTTTTTTTGCCGAGGGGTGGGGGTATAATCATTTCCTGTTTGAAACAATTGATATAAAAACTGGATAAGATGTGCCTATTCCGACAGACATCTTAATGCTATTCAAACTCTTCCAGGGCCATGCCAAATGTAGGCTAATTATGATATGAAAACAATATCGACCCTAATGTTCAATTCTCTGCGCTTCAGTAGTGTGTTCAAACGGTAAAAATCACACTAAAGCTATTGTGTGTTGTAGATTAGACTGTCATGTCACACATTGTTCAAATAATCCCATTAAAATGTGTGAAATAATTTAGTTACCATAATCCTTCAAATCCTAAGTAAGTATTACAGGACACAAAACACATGGAAAATTATTCTGCACACAACAAAAGGGGGGTAACATATCTTATTGCAATAATACAATGATATACAATTTGCAATAAAATATTTTAATGGTTAAATAATGTCTTAAAAATATCGGGTCTTAACTGAATTACTCATCCTGCTTTGTTTGAAACACCTCTTGCCCTCACAGTGCGTTTTAATCCTTACTGGATTGTGCAATCACTTGAGTGGTTGAGAGGAGAGAGACATTTTGGATTCTGAGTGCTGTTTATTAGCTTGAAGCATCTGTGCTGGGATCTTGTGATTAATTGGGGTGAGGTGCCCCATAGAACAAGGTCAGCCCTCACCAAGCCTTCGACACTCTTTCCTTTTACATCAATTAGACCTAAGAGGCAGAGCTTTGCCTATAGCGTTCTCACACACATTTCCACACACACGTCCACAAACGTCTGAGGCAAAACTGGTGGTATTGAGTGACCGTGTGATCAAAATATTTGATATACATTTGCTGCATCTCAGAAAGTAGCTATTATTTAATTGAATGCAAATGAGAAGTTTCACTGCCATGTATACCCACATTGTGTCATTTCACTGCGACACACCATCAGCCAATTAATAGCGAGAATGTCACCACAAGGGAAAAAGAACAAAGGGAAGTGACTTCATGACAATTTAGAGGGGAAAAAGTCGAGGAAAGAATATTGCACAAGTGAAGGGTGGGGGATTATGAAACCATGTTTGTTTCACAATTTTAAAACGTTCTAACTTTTCCTTGATAACGTGTGGGTTTGCCTCCATTATTATAATATATTATGTGACATAAATCACCTCCTTGGAAATAAGCTAAACAATGATATTGATATTTAAGAGGCAAGGCTCAAAATTCCAGCAGCCATAGAGGGTCTTAAGGCTTGAATGCATGAGGATTGTGTACTCCAAATATGACTGCAATCAATCATATCAGTAATTTCTTTACAAGCGTTTTTGATTTACACTGCTCAATGAGAATACACTGGAGGAAAAAATACAAAAACAAACCCTGAGGAACACCTGTAATCATAACCCTATATGAATACATTGAATAAATCTAACCCTCAAAAGGGTGGACAATATAAACAATATCACATTTTGGTCTTTGTTTGATCTAAATATACTTTACTACTAAATATACTATAAGAGTTTATATTGACCGCTGATTTGTGAAATATTTGGACCAAAAACACTAAACTGAATTAAATGATTAGGCATTTCATTACCGGTATGTGCTACTGAAATTTTCTGTTTGGCAATCATGAATGGTGGAAAGAGGTCAACGTATGCCACAGTTTAGTGGTAATCTGCATGCATCAGTACAACAGACTTCAATAACTTCAGACAGAGGGCGGCCTTGAGTCAGCTAAAACTCTCCCTCACTAAATCTGGTGCAAGGCTTGTGCTCTGTACTAGGCAGACCAGGCCATTCAACAGTCTCTTGCAAAGAGATGAGTAAAAGATCTTTTGATATTCATATCACTCCGCAGGAGTGTTTGATCAAAGCTAGCTAGATAGATAGACACATAGATAGATACTTTATATCATTTTGACCTGATTTTGAAGAAATTTACTTATTGGCTGTCATCTCACACTTATGGACCACACTTCCAGAGATCTAGCCGTATTATCAATGTTCAGTAATACAGTCATTATACTTTACAAATTAAATCTTGAATTGAACAGCAACAAAAAGGGAGCACTGTCACAAAATTACGTAATCAATACAAAACACACTTAGATAACAACAAAGCCATGCTGAATATAAAGAGAGCAAGAAAGCGACTAATAAAAAAAAAAAAGAGCAACGAAGAGGATGTCAGACCACTTTTTTTTTTATATACCCTGCATCAGATAAGGAAACAATGGGCAGACGAACACATGTTTTCGCCTGTAGATTATGACAGAGCACTGTTATTTCCTGTATGAATACACTTTCAATTTCCGGCCCGCCACTTTAGTTTTATTACACTGATAACACGATACCATCGGTCAGAGCTATTTGGAGAAAAAAAAAAACTTCTTACAACTGAGAACGATGACAGAAGCGATGTGTGAGAGAGAATAAAAGAAAGGAGATGACAGAGTTCATTCCATTTTTCCTTGACAGCGTTGTGACAATCCCAATTGCCATTTATGAGTCACCACATAACATTTTATTGGTGACATCGCTCATACAACTATGAATTGCAGTTGCTTTCAACAATTGTTGAAAATGTTGCTAACTTAGGACCACTGTTGCCATTAGTACTCATTTCTTTTGGTGGGAAATTGTTGCTGGAGAGGTCAGATAAGTCACTAAAAACAGTTTAATGTCAAGCTTGCGTGCACGTACATATTTTATGCTTTATTTAGGCTTCATAGTCACTTTGAAGGTAATTATTACTGAGTCCACGTACATATAATAATATAGTAGTTTATTATTGATCATCAAGATGGCTATCATTTTTTTGTTTGTTCAATATAAAAAAGCTGGATGTAATATTTATTCCTGTGCACATACGAGCATGTGTGATTACTCTGCCTCTCTTTGTATCCCCTGAAGGTCAATGTCAATGACTTTCTGTTTCCACAAAGGTCCACAAACCGATTTCCTAGAGGCACTGCACATTTCCAGCCAGGTCTTGATCCTCACTTAGACCAATTGAAGTCAATTTGTTATCGCAAATATAAATTTGGTAACTTGTAATATCAGTGAGCCAGACAGGAAAGGCCACTGGCAAAGGCCGATGCTATTTTCACTTCTGACCCCACATTGAGGCAATCCTTTGTTGGTTTAGGCATTCAGCTGCCAATCACACGATGGTTTTTCATTACATTTACTTGAAAAACTCCCCAGGTCCCAAAGGGGAAGCCACCACATGAATCCATAGGATGGGGAAAGATATGCTAGAAAGAAGTAGGGAGGAAATACTGAGTAGATGTTTTGCCAAAATGTTTTGCTGTGAAAACGATGACAAAGAATTTAGTAGTAGTAGTCTGAAAATATTCATCAATGTGGAATCTGAATGTTTTCAAGTCAGACAAGAATTTTTTCATTCCCTGCTGCAGAATGTGTCAACTATTTCCCTAATTTAAGGACTACAAATCACACTTGAATATAAGCCGCAAATTAGGGGAAAATCATGTTTTGTTCATATATAAACTGAACCGGATGATAAGCCGCATGTGTTTTAAATAAAATGTCCTCACTTCCATTACCTGTATTACCAAAAAAAAAAAAAATCCTTTTAAAATATCAAAAAAAATCTTGAAAAATCCATAGATAAGCCGCAAAGGACGATAAGCCACAGGATTCAAAGCTTGTGCAAAACGTAGCGGTTTATAGTCCGGAAATTACGGTACTTAAGTCGGATACCATTTTACAAGATCGGTTCGGACAAAAAAGGTGAACAACAAACAAGTGAGGTTACTAACTTGATTTCTTGGCATAGGACAATACACACACGCACACCTCCACACACAAACACACTCACACAGACACAGGCCATTTTCCCCTGAAGCAGTTGACATTTCCCCCAGGATAATTAAGGAATAACATTTGTGTAACAATTTAACATGACCGCTGCCTTTGAAAGCGCTTTCATATTATCAAGCTGATGGTAGCTGACACCCGCCATGGGAGATACGGGAATGTGTGTGTGGGTGCATGCAATTAGCTCAGAATGTGCTTCCATTCTATTTCACTTTTATTTTTTATGGATGTTGGTTACTTATACATTTTTTCATAGCTTCACTCAATATGTTTAAAAGTCTGTGAGGATCAAGTGGTTCAGAAAATGGGTGGATGTTTTTGTGTGGGTGCACAGCCCACATGAGTGGAGCATGGTTTTAGACTCCGTGACAGTATGTTGCTGATGCTGAAAAAACTGTAAAGGAAACAGGCATATTCTTACAGTGGCAGAGTTGATGTCAAGAGTGGCTCCACTGACCTTTTCAAACAATTGCCTGACAAGTACAAAATTCTATCAAAGCAAGGGATAGTGTGTGGAAGTACTGTATAGACAATATGTACGTGTTGTGTCCAAAATGACATAGTCAGTTTACGTTTGTATGAGTGTTGAAAACTTGGAGCCTGTGAGCAAGTGACATGAAGCATCCACTATAAATTAAGGTTACTTGATCTTCCTGTTTTGAGGGTTAGTATTGAATTTTACGATTTTGTACAGTCAAGGTTTTATACATTTACACAAACAAGAATAACCCTAACCCATCTGATTCTGCAAGAGACAGGTTAAATTTCGGGGGGTTGAAGCTGTAGTAGCCAGAGAAAAACTATGCAAGCACATGGAAGTATTGCAAACACAGGAGGGTCCAAGGTGAGATTTTAACACAAAACCAACATTTAATTTTGCTGTCTTCTTACAATGAAAATTATTTTATATTACAGAATCTTAACTGAAATGAAGTGCGGAAATTAAATTAAATATTAGCTTCACAACACCTGGATCCCTATATTGACTTAATCATTGTCATTAGGCTATATCATTACATGTTAGTGCCATTTCTCTTTATCAGGGAATCCAAGCACACAAATACACACTATCTCACTCAGAAACCAACTGCCTTCATCTGATTAATGAATGGATTAGCAACTGGTACACTATATTAAAGCATAATAAAAAAAAAAATTTGGCACCCTTCACATGGCAAGGAATGTCATGAATCAAAGGATATTGGCTGTCGGTGTCTGATAAATGCATCATTTACCAGCAGAGGAGTTATTTGGAGCGAGCTATTAATTTAAATCACATTTATCTCCCTCCTCTAAAACATCAAGAAGGCAACCCCTGCAGTTGAAACAAAGCTGAACTCAAAGAATAATACTTGAGTTTACACGATTGCATCCAAAACAAGCATTAATGAAATTATGTCATTTAGCAGTCCAACCCAATTCAATATACAGTACAGCCAAATAACAGTAAAATTCTACAGTAACACTGTGACCCACCGCATAATTTTATGTAGCCCACTAAAGAAAGAAATTGTCTTGTCATGCTTCTTGCTCAATAGATTTTTTTTTAATCCTGCCAGAAAAGGTGGACTGAATTGCAATTTGTTCTTGTCTTTTACATGTTTGTATGTGTCTTGTAATGTAGTCTGAAATTTCATACAACTCAGGTGAACGTGTGATAAGATGAATTGTGTCTTGTCTTGAGGCCAAGGCGTCTCGCTATCTTTGACATCCCTCACTTGCAGGACCATGTCACAAAACGTTGGTGGTCCCTCATTTCCTTCTTCCTGTAAATGGGTTCTAAAGGCTATCCAAACATAAAATTGAGGGCTCATGTAAACAAATAACAGCCTTAGCCAGACATATAATAATTTTTTTAGTGCAATAACATTGTTTCTAGTCTGAATCATTTAGTTGTGAGGATGGAAAACGTAAATAGGCGTTTTAATATGTTGAATCACCTGAAACCTGAAATCTTTACATTCTTAATAAAATGTGTGTTGATGAAGCAAATTACTTGAGACCTGGCTGACTTAAGCCTTAAGGAGTATTTCCCAACTAATTAGTTCATTGTAAGGGTATGTGGGGAGGAATTTGAGGAAAGTTGACATTTACACCTTTGATAATAAGGAAAGTGATGCATGGCTGTTTTAAGTGTAATGAAGCTGACTTTTAGTGATAACGACTTATGGATGACCTTAAGGTCCTGGACCACAACACAAATTACACTAGCTGCCCATGAACCTGACTTTGACGATATTTATCATAAGCCTAAGCTTGAATTTAATTAAATAGGCGGATAGGAGCATTTGGAATAAAGATGTGTGCACCTCGAGCCAAAGCTTAAACTTGGATATGTTTGCCTAACCTTGCTGTGGACTCTAACGGTGCATCTGGTAATTGAAACATAACAGAATGAGGTTACAAATGTTAAACAGCAGTGTGTGTACAGTAGACACATACAACATTCGGCATAGCACATGTTTTCATTTAATTAGTTTTTCATTTGGCCCTGGATTCCTTGTGTCAATAGAGGTAGACACATTGGTGTAAAGGGTTATTTGTCTCCATGAGTCATAATAACTAAACGTTCATTCACATTGATGTGTTCCAGGTGTCAAAATACAATAACTACATATATTAACAGTTACTATAAGTTTGCTATCTTTTGTTCAACCGAATGTTTTTTCCTATGATATCGCAACAATCTATAGACAATTATGGACAATTATAAACAGGTCTCTGTGTGAAAAGGCATGTATAAGCTTACATGCCTGATTCTAATACAACTGACATGTTTAGACTTTGTGTGGCCGATAGGATGCATGTTTTGTTTTAATCGCAACTTTAAAAAGTTTACTTTGTTAAAAGACTCGAGTTTGTGTGGTGCTTGATACGTATCTACTATTTTCTCACTTGACTGTCACCCTGAACTGATGATTAATGTAAAAGCAAAATTCCAGGTCTCATGTCCCTCCTGGGTACCTTGTGTGATTATCAGCCTGCTTAAGGCAGTTCTCAAGCAGCAAGGGAAGGTACACAGCTCCCACCGTCTCAGGTGAAGAGCCCCAGGGTCTAGGGTGTAGCGCCTGGAGGTAGCCCAGGTGTTCACAGTTATTGCAAACTGTCTGTCTCGGTTAGAGACTGAGCAAAAGTGTTTGTAGTCACAATGTGCTGTCAGGGTTGTATGACTGACATTTTTTGCTCACTCCCTTTCTCTCTCTCATCACTTCTCAACAGAGCAGAAGCAAACCATTTGTTGTCAGGTGTGATATGACATCGTCATTAGTGCCAGAGAATTGTTTCTTTTTGTAAGGCTACATACAAACGTTTTTTTTGCGGTTAGACATTAACCAAGCCTTAAATGGGTATTCAGCACTGTGCTGTTGGATTCTACAAAGGGAGGTAGAATAAATTCTAGAGCACAAAGCAGACACTAGATGGCTGCGGATAATGTGGGGGAAAAAGCTAATAACACAAAGACACATTTAGTGGGTAGGAAGAGAAAGAAAGGCACAGTGGAGGTGAACTAAGAGACTATTGTAAATACAGTCAAAGGAGACTTGAGTGATTGAAATATAATAGTGGAAACACAAAGAGAAAGGCATTTGTTGGTCAAATATACATTTATGTATTAATATTTTTATGGTAGCTGTATTGTGAACACTTACTGTATATCGATACTGTTATTTCTCATCATTGTTATTGACAAGAGTCGTTCTAGATAAATATTCATTTAGGATCGGAAGTAACACTTCTACTGTATGCCTACAAATTAATACTCTACCCTAATTAAAAGTTGCAGCCCAGCAAGACGAGTACTGGCACGGTTCTATTTGCAGAGTTAATAATTAAACTGAGCAACATGTTTCAATTTGGTCTTTTGTTCAAATAGCTGATCTCTGAGGTTCGATTACAATCTAAAATGTGGTATCAAAAATATCCTGAAAGGATACAGATTTGTATGAATTAATTTAACACCTACTATTTGTTTTGTTTTCGGAGGATCCTTGAAGTAAGCAGTATACATTTCCTTTCCAAAGAAAGGTGTACATCTTACTGTGGGTATTACACTTGCTATGCTTGCCAAAAGCCAATCGCATAGGTGATGGAATATCTCATAGTGTATGTCTGACAATTGGTTATATATTTCTAGAACATGTAGATTAATGGTACTCACAGAGTGCTTCATCTTGAAGCTTTCATTACACGCGCAAATGCTCACACTTCATTTTTGCACCATTCAACACAAAAAGGAGGGCTGGAGCGAAAGGGATAACATGAGTCATTGATTATCTCTAAGAGGCAAGAGCAGGATCATAATCACATAAGTGGGGGGAAACCCTGAACGCAGTTTAAATATGTTCTCAGTCCTGCTGAAATATTTATCACTTGAGAAATGCAATTGGAGCTTTTGCTAGGAGTTTATAACATTTTCCTTTACTGCCACTGAGGGAATTAATGGGATAAGGGGGAATATAAAGGATGAGTCTTTATCTGAACTGCCTTAGACAGCCTTGTTAGGAGCCACTTTATTATGTACAGTGCTGGGGACTCTTGTCTGAGCGCAGATCTCGGCATGAGCATTAAGCTGAGAGGAATGAGGTTTCTGCACAATAATACATTTACATGACTTTGGGATTTCGTTTTATTTATACTCTGCGATTTCAGAAGACTTATCTCAATTATTGAGATAAAGACGCTGTTGAAAGTATAAGTGAGGACACTTTCTCTTCCCTGTAAAATGTCTGTAAAAAATGATGCAAGAGATGCAAAATAATGACAAACACAAGCCTGAGTGCATCTTGAATGTGTCTATACATATCTATATACTTGTTCGATTGGGCAGGGCATACCATTAAATCAATTTATTTATAAACTGATGGTGTGACGCCACCAGAACTGCCATTTGGAACAAAGCAAAACACAAACAAAACCGTAGTTAGAACAAGGCGTTCCCGAATTCTCTGTAAACCTTAAGTGCAGTTGCACAAAAAAAAGTTTATGACCCTAGTACAGGACTTTTTCCTTTACCTGAAAATTGCAATGGCCCGAGTGTTTTACAAAGTCTAAAATTGAGAAATTAATGAAATATTTTTTTTCAATCATTTTCTAGGTGGCGTAACATTTTTCGAGGAACAATTGTGATGATTTAGCAAGTGATCATTTGTTTTATTCTGAGAATGTTCTTTTGATGTTAGTGAGGTTATTTAATCAATGGCACACAAACCGTTTTGTGTTTGCTTTGTATTCAGGCAGAACTAATACTACAGGGAAAAATGTATTTATGTGGTGATGTTAAAGCAGGGCTCCTCTAGGGTTGGCCTGGGGCTTGAGCACCAGACAACTGGATGGCCAGTCCCATGTTGCATGCTGATAGCATATTCTAGCGGAAAACAAGCCACAGAGGACAGCCACTTGCAAACATTGGTGACCTTTTCACTGTGCATTGTAAGAACAGTAAATTGGTGACTTTGAAAACATATATTAGCCTAAAATGCTTTATATTTGTTCTGTAGATTTTTTTCCTACAATACACCACTAAGACAATATAACAAGCAGGAGAATACAGTGAGTTACGGCTGCCGGAATACGAATACTTAAAGCAGCATATTTTCTCTCGTTCACATACTTCCAACGTGAAAACTGCATTTGTGCATATCTATGCATAGTTGGTCAGCCATATAGATGTTCATCTACGTCTTTCATCAACTTGACAGCTTTTTTCCCTCCTCCTAAAGATAACATTTATTATAAGTGCAAGCAATACATATTGGCGCTGAGTATGTTTGTGGCACATCCCCGCACCTTGTAATCACAGCTGTCCACAGTTAAGTATCCTCTATGATCTATTGACTCCATTTTTATTCACTGAATTCCTACCCAGCAAGGCACAAGAAGTCAGTTAAGGGTGGAATGCAGAGCAGCCATTATTCATAAACTACAAGGGAATTAAATGAAATATCTGGAGTTATGCAGTAGGCTAATAGATAATTTATTTTTTAAAAAGATGTGCAGTATGTTAGGTCACAACATTAGGCACCCCGAAACAATCTATTTAGAATGCCATTTTTTTTAAGTTCCCTAAAAAATTAAATATAATTAATTATGAGTGACTGGCGGACAGTACATGGCATTCCCCACCTCCTTCCAAACATCAGGACATGGATATTATATCAAACATGTAGTAAGTACTTAGTTTACTTATGACACATATAGACATTTGCACTTCACTTCTAAAGGTTAAAGGTTAATTTAAGTACAAATTATAATATTCACTGGTGGTCTATGGCTAAATCAGCTCCATCAAGTAATTGTTTCTTTGTTTTATTTGAGATATGCAAATCAAGTCACAAGAGAGATGGAACATGATGTGGAAAAGAAAAACAAAGAAATTGTATTCACTCATAAATAAATATTGAATTAATTATGTTTAAGATAATATATGATAACTGCGATTTTTACCTCTTTTCATAAAATAAATACAATGTAATGATATCTCATGAGAGGAACTTCGCTTTTTAATTGATCTTGAAATGAGCTTTTCTTCTCTAACTACTGCTGCAACATGGGATTCTCCATTGTATTGTGTTCAGTGTTTATATTGTAATCTCTCTTTGGGAAAAGGCACTGTTGCCCCTAGCATTATGCAAATTTTGTTTTTTGGGGGTGGAGGGGTGGGATTTTACCTTTGAGTTCACTGCAATTATGCTGGGGGTCAAATGACGTACGTTTACACATTTTATATAATTTCCTTCTTTTCTATTTATTTTTACTATAATTTGTGTCTTTGAATAAAAAATAATTTGGCTCACATCTTCCAGTTTGATATCTATATCTTTATGGAATCTCTCTTCAGTATTGAAATGCGGAGAAAACAATAAGCCCTAGCAGAAATGAGATGAATAACCTCTGTTTTTATCCTTCTTGCAAAACTGCTAACATGATCATCTCTCAATGTCAGTTGGTTTTTTGAAAGAATGCCTAATTGTCATGTGGGTTTTCCTAACATTTGTTTGAATTGAGAAAAGGGAGTTGCCAGATTTGCCAAGCCAGCTCGCCATATGGCTTGTGCCGCTACGGGGCTCTCAAGTGCCCCTTGTTGCATCTCGGCCTAGTGACTTTCGATTACCTCGCTGTGGCAGCTCCTTTCCCAAGCTGCCACTACTTCTGGCAGCTTATAATAAAGATGCCTCTTTCACGGTGTGAACTGCTCTCTTATGGCCAAAACACACACATGCTACGTCTCTCTATTCCTCCTCTCTCTCTCACACACACGTACACACACTGACACACTGACACACACACACACACACATACGCACGCACGCACGCACACATGCATATATTGAGTGCGGTATTAATACGCTCAAGCGCCTCATGCAAAATACACACAGACATCACACAGCATTAACGGCAGACTAAAGCTGAGCTATGCTGGGTGGTGTCTGACTCGATGAAACGCGAGGATTAATGGATATTTATATTTTATCATGTTTTTATACCGACCACGGAATAATGTGTCACTCTATGAGAGATACCGAAACATATGTCAGCTCCTATCCACTTAGGGGTATAATTCAATTGGACTATAAACGCACTAATCAAATTCCATTCAAGACTAATAGATCTTCCAAAAGTACTGTTGCATATTTATTTGTGAAACACATCAATATATGTTGTAATTTATAAATGAGCAAGAATCTGCCAAACAGAAAGTGATCTCTCAATACGTAGCATTGTTTTCTAACTGGGAAAAAAAATAATATAGAAATTAATCTATTTTAAAATGACATTGATACATAATAAAAATACACCAATTGAAAAATGTGCTTTGTCTTGTTATTCTACGAGTTGAGCACGATTAAATATCTAATTATTATATTGTCTTCATCGTAATGTCTTCAACACCTTTGACTACCTAACAATCTGTCGAGTATTCTGAAAAATCATTATCAAGCAGCACTTTTCAGTACAATATTGTTCACAAGAAAAAAATACAGTGCATCAAAACCTCATGTTTGTCATCAAGCCACACACATCTTCCACCTCTAGGAGGGGATGGTGGTAGGTAGGTGGGAGGGGGGTTTCTGCAGGTCTTCTTCAGACTGTCACATTACACTTGGCTCCTCTGGTCTTGCTAGTAATCAATACAGGCCTGAAAACGCCTCCCATATTGCCTGTTTTGTCCACGACTAAATAATAGATTAGATATCCCTTCAAATGCAGTCGTGTTGCTCTTTGTTGCCTCTAATGACACAAGCACATCCTGCTTATGTTGGCAGGTGTAAATCATTTTAGATGCATAAACTGCATGTATTTCCTACACTGAACACAACCATGTAGCTTTGTTTGAGGTCATGCTCTTTCTCTCCCTCCCTGTCTTTCTTTCTGTCTGTTTCTCTCTTCCTCTCCTCTCTCTCTATCTCTCTGTCATACCCGTAGACCTATTTTGCTCAGCAACCCAACATCAAGGTTAACATTTGTGATTCATTTGCTGATCACTGATCAATATTTCAGAGCCTCTCTCATCTTGAAGGGTCTCTGACTACCTAAAGCATATGGCAGCTGTGTGTGTGGGGGGGAATGTTATTTGCTTTGTGCAAGTACCTCCTTGTTTGAAATATTTTTATCTACTGCTCTTGTCACATAAGTAGGGCCAGTCTGCTATGTTGGCCAAACCATTTAAAGAAGCCATTTACACAGTTGAAGTTATGTCTAAGAACTTGATTCCTCACAACAGTCACTGTGCTTCTAATTTTGAAAAGCTTAATGCCAGTGATACGAGTAAGTCCAGTATTTGTTGTGTCAGTTTACACTAGTTATCTGTGTCCAGGGCACATTTCATTTCCTCAAAGCTGGGCTTTGCCTCAATTTGTGTTGACGTTATCTTTCCTCACAAAGCATTTTTGTCATTTGTCCCACTGATCAGATACCTAAACCTATCCCTCTTTGATTCTATAAATAAAATGTGTATGTATTCTTTCCAGAAATTATTTTTTCATTTTTTTTAGAGAGAGCGAGAGAGAGATACAGTAATTGTAATATATATAATAATGGTTGATGTTCATTATAGGCCTAACTTCATCATTCATTACTCTAAGGCAGTAAAACATTCAAATTTGTTCTAACCAATTAGTTATGGAATTAATGTTTATAGGTAAATATGAATATATTATGCAATTGTTAAATGGATTATTTCACAGTTTGTCATATTTCTTTTTAATTCAATTTGGTTATGTTTTATGGTATTCTTTCCAACCAAAAATGCTTACATTGTCATCATTTATGGCTAAGAAAAGTCTATCCAAGCAAGTAAACATTTGTTGACTTTGTTCAACTCTCTGAGATGGGCATGTATATGTGTGTAAGCATCTCTTTGTGGTTGAAGGATTACTTGCCAAGATCATGCAGTGCGCGTGATAAATGGACAGAGACGGTCGTGGTGTTTTGTGGGATGTCCAGCTGTGACCCTGAAGCTCCCCCTTGGCATTACAGCACTCGCTCTTTGTCCTGATAAACAATGCAAAATGTGGTGAAAAGCTTTTAAAAAATGTAGTTGCAAGTATCAAAAGGAAATATTTGAACAAAAACCCAGAGGTCAGATATTACATCATGCTCTTAAATAATTGGTCTCAAGAGGTTGGTCATAACTGATGATTTCTAATACACCGGTATGTAAGAGTTAACCATCACCACCTTTTAGTGTTCTCCTTAGCTGACTGGCTAAATCACCGACAGGAGTAAAAGTTTACAATAAAGAAAATACTGGAGGGGGATATAATTGAACGGAATTATAAAACTAAATCTTAATTATTTTGTTTCACTCCCTGGTCTTACATTTTTTCTAACGGAGCCTTCAAATGACTTCATCTACACTTGTTCCTACATGGCTGTACTTCATGCTTGTCTTTCCTGTTTTCCACCCTTGGAATTAAACGTAGAGAGATGGTGGGAGTATGAGAAAACGGATCAAGATTGGAAAGTAGATAATAAATATGAGACAAACTGTAGAATGTATGAGTAACTTGAAGTAAACTACAGAGAATGAGCAGCAGTGAGACAGAGAGAAACTGAGATGAGGAAGGGGACAGGGGGGAGGCTTTCCTATCAGGAGTGTCGCCCCTGTTGGCCCAGGACTGTAATTAGATCTGGCAGCCACCGCATAATGATAAATGCTGGGATGATGAATGGAAATGCAAATGTATGTGAAGTAGCTCCAGCCATCAAAGGGGGAATATCATTAACACTTTCCTCTTGTCAAATCCATCATAGTCAAGTGTGACTTGCTGCATTCTTTGCATCCTCCTCAGCTCCACACGGACACTTTAGGAGTTAAAGAGGAGGCAGTGGCTAAGAACTTCAGTGTATTCGGTTTAAACTGTGACATATTTCATTCTGTTTACTGACAAAACCATTTAAAATGTGAGAATATTCCACAACATTGCTGCAAAAATGGAACAATTACGCTTACCAAACCAAGTTAGAACATTTTTGTGTTTCTAATTTATTAACTAGAATAAAAAATCCAAGTTTTTGAATCAAGCTATTATATTTATTATGTCACTATTTAAAAACCTACCAAAGCGTGAAACTTTGTCCATTCAATTTGTGTTTATAGTACAATTTTTTTTTCTCTTTGATGGTTTTGTTACTGTTGTCGTTTAAAATTGGAAAATTGTGCGTTTTAAATTCAAAATTTAGAAACGTTTAACTCATAACACAAACATTGCCACCAGGAGGAGCTGGGGGATGTAAAAAGTGAAGCAAGCAGTTGATTTCCTTTTTTCTTTTTTTAACAGGGGTTGAATGAGCCAAGGCAGCTTTGTCTGACACCTTGATGTAAATTATTGAGTAGGCAAGGGGTGCTGACAAGACGATGGCATGACATTAGTGCTTGCTGTTGTGGCTCCTGCCCAATGTAGCTTAACATTGTCCTAGGATGGCAGGTGTCAGTTTATGCACACCTCTAAAAAGGTATTTTATACTTGATCCTTGTTAAAGGATCCCATATAATCCCATATGCAGTAGTATAGTCGGGGCGGTCGGTTGTTACTAATCAAATCCCTCATTAACAATTTAGTGGATCAAAGGTTCAGCAGACCATTGTTGCTGTACAAAGTATCTCTTAAACTAATCAAGTGAAACATACATAAGATGTACAAACCTACACATGTTGGAGGCAGGCCGGTCTGGCACTCAAGCCACGTGAGCCAGTTGGTACTTAGAAAGAGCAAAACAGTAACTTTGTTGAAGCTGAATTTGAGTCCGGTGGTGGGGGTGGTTGTCTGTTGGCCTGGATATAAATAATTTGGTGGGCGACTCTGCTTACCATCGTCTATTGGTGACTAAGAGGTCATCTGTGAAACGAGCAAGAAAGTGGATCAGCATTGCCCAACGTGAACCCGAGTAACATTATGAACAGGGAACGAATCACATTATATTGGCTATAAAATAATGTACAATGTTACAAAAAAGTACACAATTTGTACATAAGTAAGTATGTAAGTAAGAAAATAAGTTTGTACAAAAAGTATATAATAGTAAATGCACAGAACCTAAAACATTTGTCTGCATAGTGTTGTTTCAGTTACACATAGTCTTGGCAAAATGTTTAAGATCGGAAAGTCAAGTATTTCTTCAGACAAATTTTGAGATGATTTACTTTTTTACATCCCTCTGCTATTAGTTGCTTTTCTAAATTCTATTCCATGCATGTTTCATTACACTCGGACAACAGAGAGAAACTGTTTACTAGAGGAGAAATTCTATTAGCTGTCAAGGCTGGCACCTGTCAACCTGCTAGCAGAGGCTACCAGTAGACATATGAAGCCATTCCCCATGTGCTGCCTCTGTTAGAGAGGCTAAGGGCTTGTCTTTTGACACAGCTTTGGTTGTGTCTCACTGTCAGGTATAATATGAACAGAACTGACAAGGTCTACAGCACAGGCTTTTCGTTTAGCTGTCCAGGTTTTCACGTACGTACTGTAGTGTGCATGTGTTGTGTGTATGTGTGTGATCTTGGTGGAAGGTGAAATATTTCTGACACAGCAAAGTAAAGAGGTATGCACTCACTCCCAAACCCTTGCCATGTTTGTGCTCCACAACAGAATATCTTGAGAAGAGTTTCTGATGGATTTGCACTTACATCTTTCATGGAGCAATGCCCAATGAGGTTTGAGGCACTGTGTCCTAAGGACATAGCCTGAAGCTAAACACTCTCTTTCTGTAGTTGGTCACGGCCGTGTTACAATGTTTTTTGTTGTTTGTCTGACATGTTTGGCCCCAGAAGAATGGTCTATAATGGAATGAGCTCACACCTGAAAGGCCCAAGAGTCAATGTGAACAAACAGTAGAAGAAGTTAAAGCGACATGAAAGACCATTTGTCAATTTCAATATCAGTCCATGTAACAATTATTATGACCAGTGTTCTTTATTTGTTGCCTATGACTTATTTAGATGTGTTGCAATGTGACTTTTGATCCCATAGAAATGTCGACTTGTCCCAGTACAGTGTCTAGAAGAAATAACACAATTATTTCCAGTGTTGAAAACTGTACAGAAAAATGAACATATATATATAAATCAGGTCTGTTTGTGTTTTGTTTCTTTTATTTGGGAGTTTTGACATTACATTAGTGTAGATCATTTTCAGTTTGTGATTTTGTTTTGGATTCTTTTCCTGTCTTCCCAGTCTACACATTTTGTCTTTGCCTGTCTTCCCCTTGTTTACCATATCTCTCCTAATGCATTTCGCACCTGCACACCACTACAAAAGATACAAACAACCCCTGAAACATGACATAATAAATGGAGCATGAAAGGATATAGTGGTCTACCTGCCATCATCACTAGCTAGTTGACTGCACCACTCTTCAGTCAGTGAACCCTCTTAATTATCCCTCACTGTTCCCTTCCACTGTTGTCCCTTGGTCTCCCTAGTGTTTCCGTTGTTTTTCTGTTTGCCCTTCAATATTACCTTTACCTCCCACATAGACTCAGATTCTTCTTTTCTGGTGGTGCAAATCTTAGGGCCACCATCAGACTCTCCTCTTTCATCTTGGCACTTAGCTTGAAATGACCACTTTTTAACATATCGAAGACATTTAAAATAAAAGTGCTATTTATACGTGGCACCTTGCCCTTATTCTGATTCTTCTCACTGAATTGTAATTGCATATCTGATCGGAGTTAGTGATAAAAAGGAGGAAAGGAAAATAGAGTGTTTTGATGGGAGTGATTGGCGGGCATCACTACATCAGATGATCCATCACACTGACAAGTCTAAACTCACAGAATGGAATGAAAATGAGAAGGACTGTTTGAGAAATCCAAGTGTTTCTCTCCCTGATGTTTATCACTCTTTTCCTCTCACGGCTTTTCTCCGTTTCCCTAGCTTTTTTTCTTTTTGTCATTCACTGACAACAGCATATCCTAATCCTAATAGTAAGATCTTTGTTTGTGTTGCATTTACGTAACAATATTTACAGTATATTTAATCAAGTTGGTTTAATTCAATATTCTTTTTTTATTCCTTTGTTTTAAATATATATATATTTTGGGAGGGGGCTTCATTAACACGTCCTCCACCAGTATTGGAATTGGTTGTTGTCTGGCATGTTTTGATCCTTTATAAAGTTTAATAGAATGCTTGTACTTTTAGTGTGCTCTGAAAAACAAACTACTAGAAAAAAATTAACTGGCTCACATTCTTTCATCCTTTGCAGAGTTGAAATGGCCTGCTTGAAGACAACCCAAGAAGAAGGCAAGCAGGCTTCTCTGTTATTTTTAGGTCTGTCGTATTAAAATTGATGAATTTAGGGGAAAGGAAAATGCCTCTGTTTCTAAGACTAAAGACAAAGTTTGTCTCAAAAGACTTGATAGCACAATGAGTGAATTAAATGAGTATGTTTTAATGGTATTTCTGGGCAAGGCTCATGGCTGACTGCTGGGAGTCTCATACAGCTCTCAGTATGATGACCAACTGAGCAGTAAATTAATTAATCATCATTTTATGCCTCATCAAGCACATTGCCTGCTCATCTCCACGGGAGCCCGTCCCAATTACCAAACAGTGGAGATGATTGTTTTAGCTGTGTTATAAGAGCGAGCAAGACAGAAGAAGATGAAAATGGAGGTAAGACACAAAAAAATAGTGTTTAGTAGGTTCAAATTGCAAAGTCATACTATTAAGGAGTGTGTGTGTGTGTGTTGTAGTTTATAGTTGTTTTTTGTGAGGAAGATAAAGACAGTATGAGCAAGGGCAAGCGTCTGACAAGCTAATAAACATGTCATCCGTCTGTGTCGAAAGACAACGGGACTGCAGACCTGTGAGGGAGTCACTGGCCAAGATGGGTAAAAAAAGGCGGGGCACAGAGGATTATGCCTTCCAAGCAACATTTATTGTGACCTCACACAATCTGAGGACAGTCAATTTGGATTACCAATGGAGAGATTTTGCAAACTGGTCATTTATTTATTATTTATTTATTAAGTCTTGTTAATCCTTCTCCGAAGAAATATCAAAGTTTACTTGTCCTCAGCATCATACTGGGCAACAGGAAGAGCTGCTCTACTTTTCCAAGGCTAAAACCAGTCACTCAAGGGTAAAACAGAAGACTTCACAATAAAATGCAGAAGCCATGAAAGCCGGTGTTACTCGTCCCAGGTTAATATGAGAAACGAGTTCATTAAAAAAAAAAAAGCCCGATTGTCACTACACATTTTAGTAATGGGTGACAGAAAGGCAGACAAGATGTCATTGTGGCAGTGCAGCCAGGAGGAAGCCAGCAGCCATGCCAGGGGCAGGGACGAAGGGATGGATAAGCAGATGTTGTTCATCACCCAAGGGTGATTGGGGTCGCTTGTGCGGAGGTGGAAAATGATTGTCAATGAGCGAGCCTGCACATGAGTATGCGTGCTTGCATGCATGTGATAATGTGTGTGCTCAAGTTCACACTACCCTGGTTGTGTCAGTGGGTTTTGTAGCATCCACAGCAGGCTTTAAGGGGAAGCTCATGCAAAAGGCAGTTGGCAAGGTGGGCCAAAACAACAAAGGTAACCTTGTCTACAGAAGTGAGTACAATCACTTGTGGAGGAGCACCTTATGATGTGAGTTAGTTGTCATTGTAGTTTAAAATGCATGAGTAAAATCCATTATGCCTGAATAATTATTGAATTAAAATATTCAAAGTTGTAAATATTACAGTCCATGTTCTCAATTTATGACCAATGCACCTCTTGTTTCCAGCTCCAAGCAACAAATATAAAGTAGAATATGGCCCATTGTCCACATTATTGTAATGCGGAATACAAAACAGAAAATCCAGTGTTACTGAAAGGTTTGATGTTTGTAGTGGACTGTTTCCCTGCAGCCACATCCTATGAATTGACTTCAGTGGTTAGACTTAGTAGAAGTAGGAAAAGGCCATGATAACAGTCACAGAAAAAGTTTATATATTATGGTGGAGTCTACAAAGTTAATAAGATGAAAGGGGACTGGAACTATTGTTTAAATTTGAAACATTCATTTACAGAGGGAAATAATGATTAATTCTATGGTCAACTCAGTAGACTATCTCCGACAAATCACGGAGCGTTGAAACCATGACTGTTGGTTAATTGATAGTATTAAGGCTTTGGCTTTGTGTAAGATCTTCAAATCGACAGGTAATCACGTGTAATGAGTGTATTCAAACAGTTTTCATTCATCCTTGATCATCTCAAGCGCATCAAATAAAATTTCAAAAACACTTTCTCATTGGTGTCATTCCTCTAAAGCTTCATAAGTGGTTGTTTCAAACCCCTGAGTAGCAACCTCACCTTCGTCAAAACCAATACATCAAGAAAGTGCTTGAAACCCACATCTACTAAACGTTACGTGGCATCAAAAAAAATCAGGGTGAGCTAGGGAAAAAAATGGCAGCTGACACTTCACTAATTGGCCGTTTTTGATTTTACAGAGTTTCTCACATCTTCAAACTGACAAATTCTGCTTTAGTCGTCATTTTTCTACCCTCAAGAAATGGATACACGGTGAAGAGGTGAAAAAAATGTATCTTCACCATCTGTAATTATCTTTCGATCAAATATCCTGGGCAGTGCTTGGCTGTAAAGCGTGTTCAGGTGAGAAGGTTATCAAGTTGTTGGTGTAAAGCAATGTGTAACACTGTCCAAATGGCCTTTGGAGGGATTACTGTCTGATTTTCTCTTACTTGTTTGAAGTTTTTTTTTTAAAATATATTTTCAATTAATAAACATATTATAATGCATCAAATGTACAGAGGAAAGATTAATTCATTATGAACTTTGACCTGTTTAACTCAATTAATGTGACCGTGTAATACATATTTAAAAAGGAGAACACCACACTGTTGGGGGTGGCTGAAGATCAAAGCTGGACGCTGACGACATAAAGGAACATTAATTATATATGATGCAACATTAGCAAATGAGAGACACCAATATGAAGAACTTAAACAAAGGCGTTCCTCTGCCTGTTAATCGGCACTGACGGTTAATGAAGTTTTAATTTACACCCAATCAGATCTTGTAAGGCATGCTCATTTGCCTCAGACTGTTTGGAGAGACAGGGGGGAAACAGGGCCTCCTAAGAGACTTCCACTGCACTCTAATCCATGTTCCCAAGTCTTGGCTCCTTTTTCATTGTCATTTCAATGTGCACTTGAAAGACAGTTCTTACCAAATTGTTCTTATGTTAGATTATCTTTCTTACAAGGTTAGTTGAAGACATTATGGTTGGATGGACACATCCTTGTCAATAAAATATATTAAACCATAAAATGAACGGATGGACACTTATTTGCACCAATAAGATGATGAACCAATTATTAATTGCAGTGATAATTCTTACATGAATCTCTCATTTGACTGTTAAATAGTGTATATTTATTAAGGAATGAAGTTTATTTGTATCTCTTGAATCTAAAATGTCACTATTATGCTATGTGTTAAACACATTCAAGATTTTTTTTGTCACATGCAAAATGCCACAATATGCAACTGAATAAGCGCTTCGGAAAATGGATGGATAAATGTATCTAAAATTGGCAAAATATATAGTCGGAATAAAAACAAAAGTGACTCCAAGACATGTGATTTCTATTATGATTTCTAGATAATTGATTTGCTCTTTTGATCATGCTTGATATTAGTATCCTCTTAAATGGGATGATGGGGATCATATTAGTTACATCTCTCACAGGCAGAATGCCTTGACCGCATATTTTCTCATGAGTGGGAATTTAGTCCGGATGGTGTGAAATCTATGACTTGTAAAAGCAGCACCATCAGCTGTGCTCTTCATTCACATATTGTGGTATGTATAGTAGACTCAAACAGCAGGAGAAAAACAGATATAAGATCATAGTGAAGTTGAGTGCAGCAAGGTCAGATTCCTGTACAGATAACGTCACCCGCAAAATGTGTTTAGCAAGGAATTTTTGAGATGTGTGTTGGTGAAGAAGACAGCTTGTCAAATGGAATGAAAAACTACAGTTGGTGATTATATAAGTGTTTTGGGAAGATGAAACTTTTCCCAGACTGCATGCTACTACTGTACTTCTCATCTAGAAAACTGAGATTTGAATAAATTGTTTCAATACATTTAATATATTATATCACATTGTATCGTATCATATCGTATGTCATCATATCCATCCATTCAACTCTTTTCTGTACCGCTTGCCCCCACGGGAGTCGCGGGCGTGCTGGAGCCTATCTCAGCAGTCATCGGGCAGTAGGCGGGGGACACCCTGAACTGATTGCCGGCCACTCACACCTACGGGCAATTTGGCATGCTCAATTGGCCTACCATGCATGTTTTTAGGATGTGGTAGGAAACCGGAGTGCCCGGAGAAAACCCACGCAGGCACGGGGAGAAAATGCAAACTCCACACAGGGAAGAAGAAGAAAAAGGAGGGCGGCAATATTTCCTTGCAGTGGTACAACAAATGCATGCATATGCATAGTTGGTATGTCTCCCCTCTGAATAAGAATTCCTAAGCTACACTGGAGCCATCTGGTCTCTGGAGAGTATTCTGCACAGAGCACACACTTTTTTGCAGGTGCATGCTTCACACTCAGTCATATACTGTAAACACTCAGCCTCATTTAAGCAACTATAACAGTAGCCTTGCTCCACTTATTTTGTATTTAGTTATTTTAGACGTGGTAGTTACGTGCTGCAAATGCTGCTACTGTAACTACTTCCCTATTTTAACATGCTCGTCATCAGCGTAATTGTATTACAATGCAAGCTCAACTCTCTGCAATAGGAAGATGTAAGGCGCTTTGCTTGCTTATAGATGGCTCAACAGTCTCGGCTTTAAAACCCTTGCTGAGCTGGTGTGTCCCTATGTTTAGTGTAGGCATGCTCAGTTGTAGGTGTGCATATACGTACGTGTGTGTTTTTCCCCTTCACGTCTACACATTGACATGCAAACAGTCACACCATGTAATGTGGTTGGATTTAGCTGTGGTAGAATAATGCTGAGGACATACCAGTCAGTGTTGAGGTTTGGGTTTCCCTGCCTCCTCAAACAAATGTGAGGAAACACACGCACAACATTCCCCACCCCACTCATAAAAAGTCTGCGTACACTTCCACACTGGGCCACACACGCAAGCACACACCCACACACACCCACACACACACACACGCAAACACACACACGCACGCAAGTCTGCCTGTCTGTCTCCACCTTGTCTTGAGCCAGTCTCCAGGAGGCAGCTGGCCTGAATATCTGAGTGCTTTTAATGAATTGAAACTCTTTTGGGTGCAAGTGTTGGCTGATTAAATGCAAAAGGACTAATATTCCATGGTGGGTTGGGAGTCAAAAGAAAGATTGTCCTCAGAGAGGGAGAGATTGAAGATGTCGAGAGAGGAGAGTGTGTTTGGCTCAAAGTGCACCATACCTCTTATCCCAAGCCCCCCTCCCTCTATCTCTTGGGGAATAACCCTATTTAGAGCTGGAAGAGTACAGTCAGAGCTTTCGTAGGAGGAACGGAAGGGAGGGAGGAACATTTGCTGGTGGGTGGTGAAAGTGGTGGTAGGGGAGGATTTTTGACTGGAAGATACAGTTTCATTTAGTTTGCAATGGAGACACAATAAGTAAGTCAGCCCTCCAAGAAACACTATATTGCATTTGCACGTTTAGCAGCCATTGAATAATCCATTTGACAGTTTTTCCCCTCCAGTTATTTTAGTTATATCAATAAATGTTGCACGAGTTGTTTTTTTCCCAATCACCTTCGTATGTTTTATATTATATATATATATATATATATATATATATATATATATATATATATATATATATATATATATATATATATATATATATATATATATGCATTAAATGCAGTATGATGCAGTAGTTCATTATACCATTTTGAGAACATAGCTTATAGAATGAGAGCTCTCAATTTAAGTGAAAAGTCATGGCACTAAAGAGTTGGCTCTGAGCAAAGCTTTATTTAATTAGCCTGACAGATACTATTTAACATTAATCACTTCCCCATGTGCCTCACATCTTACGTGAAGGAGGGGAAGGGGGGCAGGGTACATGGTGGGATGGGAAGCTGGGCTACACTGGTAGTTCTACGCAGACATGTTAAGCTCATTTATAAAACACTTGAGATAGATAGGAAGAGAAAATGACATTTCACTTGTCTGTTTCAGTCGGCTGTTGGACTCACTAATCTAAAAGCTGTCAATTTGCAATCCAGCTCGGAGGGCAAGCTGCATGTTAACCGCACTTGACACGTATCATAGTGAGCATAGTTATGTTCCTGTGTATTTGGGTGAAACACATGCAATCAGAAGTCTTTTGATATGCTACAATTAAAAAAAAAATGTGATCTCTGCATTGCACAGAAATAAAACAAAACAACCTACAGTTGTTGTTGATTTAATATTATTGATAAGCAGCTTTGAGTCCTTGTACTATGCTCTTGCTCCTCGCAACGTAACATACATGCGTGTGTCTTTTAAACTAATTTGCATTATATCCAGGGCGGGACGGTGATGCACTGGTTACCACATCCGCTTCAGAGTTCAGAGGTGCAGGGTTTGATTCTGGCTCCGGAGTGGGCATATTCTCCCCGTGCTTGTGTGGGTTTTGTCCACATACCTCTCACATTCCAAAAACATGCATGATAGGCCGATTGTCCACTACGAATTGTCCTTAGGTGTGATTGTGAGTGTGAATTGTTAGTTGTCTATGATTACCCTGTGATTGGCTGGCAATGAAATCACGGTGTCCCGCGCTTACTGCCCGAAGTCAACTGGGATAGGCTCCAGCATGCCCTTGTGAGGATAGAACGGTTCAGGAAATGGATGGACAGATGCATTATATCCTGCAACTATGCAAACAGAAACATCTTTATGAGCAATAAAACACCATAATAGTATTGACAAAGTATAAAAAGACACTTTACAGATGGACTGACGGGTGTGCAATAATAGACATTAACTCAATGACTTAATTTTATGTGTTTGGCACCACCTCACCTTTTACCACTACCTTTGGGAGAGTTTTCCTGTCCATCCAGTTTTCCTCTGATTTATGGCCCAAAGGTTCAGTGCACTACCCTGAAGTGTTTACTCACCACAGGCATTAAATATAACTGTCAATTAGTGGTGGAAGTCTGGTCTTCTAATGGGCTTGTTTGAGCGGTTGCAGTACTCGTGAATTTGTGTGTGCATGTGTGCGTTTGTGAATATGTGTTAGTGTGGGTGTGTGTGACATGCAAGTATGAAAGGCTACATGTTTATATAGATATCTGAAAGCTTGTGTGTCAGAATGTGCACTTCTTACTCCCCTTGATCATCTTTTTGTGAATATTAGGGTTGACACTTTTATGAGAGGACAAGACCTCAAACTCATTTTTAAAGTCCCTCATCTACTTTGATGTGCACTATTAAACACATCTGTAACTGTTTTTTTTGCCACTTGTTTTGCAGACTCTCACCCACCCCTGCATTAGTTCCACTTCTGCATATGAGTCCAATAAAAGGTGAAATATATAGGGATGGCATGGTGACCGAGTGGTTAGCGCATTCCACTGACAATAAAACAGTCCTCTCGGTCCATATATAAAGTATAGAAAATGAATGAATGGTTGTTTGACAGCATATAAAGGTTTCCCATGAGTTTTAACTGATCTGACTTGCTTTTTTGGTGAAGAATCATTTTTATTGATATCATAATATACAACATGATGACTGTTGTTTTGAAAACACATTTTAACGTGTGTCATTTACTGCTGAGGTACAAATACATATAAGCAACGCTAGAGATATTTTTGCTATGTTGGTGATATGATGATTTATGTTTTACATCGTTTTCGTCTTTTACCTTCAAAATACTTGTTTTGGAATGTAGGAGGAAACTTAAGTACCCATCGAAATCCCTCAAACACGGGGTGAACATACGAATTCCACATATGAAGGCTAGAGCTCGTATTCAAACCCACGATCTTTGAACTCTGAGGCGGATGTGTCAACCAGTAGGCCACTATGTCCCTTTTCATGCTAGCAAATTGCTATATGTGATATATAACAACATTCCACGCACCCAAAAATGTGTCATGAAATAAAAATTCAGAGTTTTCGAGTGACTAAAATTGTTTGTGTCAATTAAAATGTGCCTGGACGTTGTTCCCCTTCAAATATTATTACATGCTCTGATTCAATATGCCAACTTGAGCCACTGAAAATTATTATACAACGTTCAAGTGGAATATGTTGTTGCTGTAATAATACTTGTCGGCCGATTGGTACACAGGTGAGCGTCAGAGATTAATGTCTTAAGCATTTTAGAGGAGAAAGGGTTGATGGAAGATAAAAGGATACAAAGAGCTCATAAATTATCTGCATATATGAGCTGCTTATTTGATTAACGATAAGGGAAATGAGTCCACTTGTTCTACAGTCTACAATCGCATGAAGCCATGAGCACTCAGATAACATCTATTTAGCTCTCAATGACAACTAGTCATTAGTATGGATGAACATACTCTCTCTGGTAAACTATATGATAGCATTATAACGTTTGATATGCACGGGTAGGATTCAAAGAATATTTAGATGAATTGTTCCTTTTCTCTAAAACAAAGGTGAATCGTTCTTACATTTTCAAGCCTTGGCAAGGCACTAAATCGTCTGTTTTGCCCCGGCCTTAAAGATCAATGTGAACTGACTCAAGGTCAAGCTGAGTTCTGCTGCAAATAGTTACTTGAAAAGGAAACAGAGGAGCCTCAGTGCAATTGTGACTAATTGTGACATAAATTCACAACAGACTTCACAGCTTGAGCTCTGTTATGTGCAATGAATGCCTTGCTCCCATTTTCACCTGCCACTGCTCCCAATCAAACACAGAGGCAGGGAAGGAGTCTCATTTCATGTGTTCAAAGGCGACCGGTGGCGAGACATTTTTTTACAGTAACAATAACTATCTTTATTGGGAACAAATGTTGACATTTGGAGGTAGCAGCAGTAATTTGGAGAAAGAAAGGGAGTGGGAGAGTAAAAGGCAGACTCCCTATTTACTCTGTAAAGTACCTCTGGTGTTAAATGTTGAGTCCCCAATAGAGCCCACCTGACAATAAAGCATGCATTCAAATAAAGCATCACATTATGAAAGCATTTAGACTGAAATAAGAGAAGTAAAATATTGTCATTTTTTTCCACCACCAAACCCTAATATTACAGCAATGAGAGGGATTAGTGTAATTTGGGCAAGACTCGACTATTCTTAAATTCAAAATACACGATTAGCCCTTAAACTGCAGCAATGAGCTTTGTAAATCAAAATGATAGACAATTGATATTAACTTCAACACAGACACGTAAGAAATACCACTGCAAATAACTTATGTTTTTCGTCCCTAAAGTGCTTAATTAGCTGAGGCCGAGAACAGGCCATTTTAAACAGCCATGATGAGAAGCAGAGGAAAGCCTGTCCTATTAGGGCCCATCACACAGCCCATTGGAGCTGGCAGATGTTGAGATAGAGTCTTATGGATCGCTCAGTGCCATGTAGTTATAATGAAGCAGGCAGGGTAGACCCACCCTGCATGAACTCGTCTAAAAAAGCTCTAGGGATGAGTCCCACTGGGAGAAACGTCTGATGTGTCCCACAGTGGCTTTATTAATCACATGTTCAAATAAATGTGCAAAAGGGCAAAAAGAGAATGGTGCTGATGGACGGACGAATAGATGGACAGAAACAGAAGGATGGATGGATGAACAGATAGATAGATAGATAGATAGATAGATAGATAGATAGATAGATAGATAGATAGATAGATAGATAGATAGATAGATAGATAGATAGATAGATAGATAGATAGATAGATAGATAGATAGATAGATAGATAGATAGGTGATAGAATAAAAGGACTCTTGAAAATATAGCAGTTGGGAAAACAGTTTAATATTTCCTATACTTTGAATTGCCACAAGCACAGTATTCCGCCAGCGCCCGTTTTCATTTCTATTTACATTAAAATGTATAAATTATCAGGAGTAGGCCTAATCCTCATAAGATTGTGTTGCTTGTCCCAAATAAAAACTGTTTATATATCTATATATATTTATACTGTATATATTTACAGAAAAAAACAGACGACAGATGTCAGTTTTTGTTCACTGATTTTTGCAATACAACTTGCATAAATTATAGGCATAATTTCGCCAGTATTTAAAAAAATAAATATCAAATGTAGGCTTTTCCACTTTGAAGTCCACACAGGTTCTCTTCTGGCTCGTTCTTTGCATTAATGTTTAAAAAAGGTTGGACAAAAAAGCCAAATTATGTTTTCACACATAAATACAATGTACTGAAATAGCAAACCAAGAGAAACCTGAGAAATAACATAATCACATATGTTGGGAAAACTGAAAAACAGTGAGCACAGGTCAAATAATAATATAGCATACAATAAAGTGACTGCAAAGCATATCAAACATATCAACAACATATTAAATGTGTGCGCTGTCGAAAGTTCGGCTATATGGTGGCACTGGAGACCTTTAGTGTGAGCCAAAACGTGTACACGCCACTAAAATGTGGTGTCCACTCTGCCTTTTAAACTCAAAGCAATTGTGACACCTACCTGCAGAAGTTGGAAATAAATATAAAAGACTGCGGGACAGTCACTTCCGCCAAAAATTACAGGACATGGTCAGTCCAGAGTAAAATTCCCAAACATAATTTGCATATACGCAAGTGTTGGATCATCCTCGATGGCAACCAGTAAGAGAAATGCACCGTCCCCAAGTTTGATCGGACTCACTTGTTGCACGTGAGCACATATTGACGTGGGTCTATTTGTCGTTAGTTTGAGTCATTAACTAGGTGCACGCTGCACGCACATTTCAACCCGAAGAAATAAAACCATCAAAATAAATAGTATATTTTTTTCCTGCAAAATGTATTTTAATTTGCTTAGAAAACGTCGTTCAAATTTACTCCCGAATAAAACAAGCGTGTTTTTATGCGTTTGTCGCGCTCAATGGAAAAGAAAAAATATAATGAGAAAGTAATGATCTTCTCAGTGAGAACACGGGTTTAAAAAAAAAAAAAAAAAGTGGTGTTTCATTTAGAAACAAGTGAGTTATGTCTTCTCCCAGCTTTTGTGTGTTTAAAATACAATCTAAAGATGCCTCGCTTGCTCACTATCAATTACGTGCCCTTCTTTGCCTCCAAATTTGCCGGTCTGTAATGCGGTTTTTGATGTTGCTCAACACCACCAACAGTCTGGTTTGAGTTTATTTTAAGCAGGGGCGAGTCGGGTCTGAGTTGTTTCGGCTGCGCGCCGGCCTCCGGAGAGCCCTGGTGGGAGCCGAGACCCTCGCTGGCTGCGGCGGCTGCAGCGGCTGCGGCTGCTGCAGCCAGACTTACCCCGGAAGAGTTGGAGTAGCGCAGTATGCTTTGGCCCTGCAGTGGGCTAAAGTTGCCGTAGTTTGTGTAATTGCTATAAAAGGGCGAAGTGTAATATATAGGTCTTCCGATGAGGGAGGGGGTCGCGTAGAGAGAGGGTGAAGTGGCAGACGGGGAGGCTGTGGAGGGAGTCGGGGGAGTCAGAAGTCCCCCGCTGATAGAAGAGGAGGAGGGGCAGTTTTGTTGCCCCTGTTGCTGCTTTGGGTCTGAGGTAGCAATCTCCGCGAGTGACCACAATTTGGGTTTGGGGTTCTGTGAAGGCCCCGTAGAGGGTCTACTTTCAATGCAGGACTTATTGGCATTAATGGTGTTGCACATGCCGAGGCTCCGAGCAAAATCCTCGCGTTGGAGATGTTGGAAGCGATGAAGGTGATGGTGCTGATGAGTGAAAACCGGCGCTTCGACTCCCATCAGAGGTGAGGTTGTGACCGATTTGGGGGAGAGCTGAAAGCGAGAGGCGTGGCTCTGCTCCTCCAAGTCATCTTCACATTTGTCCCGTGCCTGATCAGAGCCCAAATCTCCCACCCGACACACCACCTTTTCCACGTCTGACTCTGTAGAACACGAGTGGTCTGTCAGAGTGTCCACTTGCAAACTAATACCTGTGAACAAAGTGATCGGAAATAGGAATGAAAACGTGAAACATCGATTGTCGTATGTGAAATCAATAAAGATGATCGCAGGCAATGTAATCAATGTAAAATCATTAAATCCCACGTGGCTTAAAATTGTTCATTTTTACAGTAGTTTTTGTATATATTTTTAATGTTCTTAATAGTCAAGTTTTTCTTGCAGCATTTTTGAGTCAGCTATTTCAATGCTTTTACCGAATTAACGGAGGTATTTATTTGTATTTTCACATGCATATATTAACATAAATTGACGTCGATGAGTTATCAGTCTTAGTCCATTTCCTTTTAATCAACTGTCAGGTTAATAATAATAAGGTTAGCTTTAAATAACGCATATTATTATCGTCATAATTTATGATAAATACTATTTAATGTCACGTTCTGAATAGTCCAATATCGATCTTTTACAATATGTGTAACGTACAAAAATCCTGAATTTCTCGACGGATGAAAAGGTTACTCAAATGATGGCGTCAATTAATTGGCCAGCGAATCAGAGTTTCGTGTTCAAAATATTTTGAGAAATAATTCAGTCATTTTATTCTTATTTTTAAAAGTGGCAATGGTTAGTGTTGTTGTCGGAGTCCAATAGATGCACGTGTTGCCCAGCCCACCTTCATCCTCGGCCGAAGCCTCGCTGTTATCCAAGTTCTTTTCGGATCGCTCCACATCCTTCCTCTCGCCGTCGCCATCATCCTCATCCTCATCCTCGCTCTTATTCCTGGGCGCCCATGTCATCTTGTTCTCCTTCTTCAGTCTCCTCCTGGCGTTGGCGAACCAAGTGGAGACCTGAGTCAGCGTCATCTTGGTGATGATGGCCAACATGATCTTCTCGCCTTTGGTAGGGTAAGGATTCTTTCGGTGCTCCTGCAGCCAGGCCTTCAGGGTGGCCGTGGCGTCCCGAGTGGCGTTCTTGCGGTAAGCCGGGTCGTTGAGCTGATAGGGGTACCCTGGACTTCCGTAGGGGTGATAACTTAACGCCCCCGCCATGCCTGTCGTGTGTGCCTCATATGGAGAACTCTGGGGAGGGGGGACGCTTAAATTAAAAATCTTATTTTTCTAAGACACAACTGCGCGACGACTATTCATTGTCTTATTTAATGCAAAACATGACGCAAAGCTGAAAACTCACATTGTTTTACCAGCTCATTACCAATTACCGGGAAAAATCTAATATGTTAATTAACTCGGTTATTAAACTTTAAATGCTATACAAAAAAATCAATGAATTATAAATGAATAAATAAATAGATAAATAAATAAATATGTATTAACATTGTGTCTATTTGTAATGTTTCAACATGCTTGATAGTTACTTAAACATTACAGGAAAATCGGATAATCATTTTACTTACATTTCATGAATCAATTTTCACATTTATTTCAAGCGACGCTAACAAGTATAAATATATTTATAATTGTATCTATTAACCGCTGCTAAAGCGCTTCGAGGGGGCAAGCCTTATTTTACTCTCCTGTAAAATATCAAAATCTCTCGTCCCAGTGTGGTTTTAACGACTTCTAATAGCTGCCGAGACAGAAAGTGCGTTTGGTTGCTTTGTATTAATTTCCTCCGACCCATAAATTCACTGCTGGGAGAGGAAAGCTTAAATGAATACCCTCGCTGGGTATTCAGTTTTACATAATTAGCTGCGCATTGACTGTTAAGCCAGTGCAACTCGCAACCATGCTTTAAATTCCCATTTAAAATGAATATGCCGCTGATTTGAATGTTAGGACACTACCACGTAGTATCCTGAACCTAACTGATAAGTTTCCTTATAATTAGAGAAGGGAGTGTTAATTAAAATAAATAAAACCTGCCCCGATGCGCACTTTTGGATCATCTGCATCCGCGTGCCTCTCTTGAATAATCACAATATCAAGATATATTTTACCATGTACGATGGGAATCCCGTGGCAGGGTCCGTGGAGTATGACAGCGGACTGGAGAAGCCCGAGCTGGCCGAGGCGGAAAAAGCCGCCGATCCAGGGTACGGGCTAAATGCTGAGCCGGAAGACGACCTCGCCAGATCTTCATTCCGTGGAGCGGCCAGAGCCGAGGCCCCATAAGCCGGACACGAATATAGAGCCAGCGAGCCCGGGGGCTGGTAGAGGTAACCCTGAGGATAAGACATGGGTGCGCGTGGGGGTAGAGAGCCGATCCAAACGAGTTAGGAGGGGAAAAGGCGCACAAGGGGAAGGGGGAATGCGCACAGGGCGGGTAACAATCGACTCAATAACCGGCGGTGCAAACAGTCACATCAGACAGTGAAATAATTGAACCCCCCCCAAAAAAAAGTCTTCCCTCCAAAGCCCCCTTTGTGGCAAAACACCGTAAGGTTTCTCAAAGAGCCCAATAGAGGCTGGGTGGCGCGCGTCTTGATCCCCTAGCGTCCGGTGTTTTTAGTACGCAGCGCTATGTGAGGAGTTGGAAGGGAAGGAGCCGATGGAGTTGGACGCACACACATGCGCGCGCGCACACATACACACACGCGGCATTGGGGGGGAACTGGAGCTGTCACTCCGGCTCATCTGAATATCCAACCCGCCCCCTTTTGCCTCGAAAAGAGTCTCGGAACAAAAAAAAAGTGCCCACTGCAAGAAATGCAGGGCTGCAGCCAGCACGTGGTCTGTGCTCTTTCTCGGAATTTACTTTCTGTCTTAAACAAAACCAGACATACCTCAATTCGTTAATGCAAAACAGGTGATCCACAGAAACGGAAGCACTCAAACATGTTTTGATTTTTAAAAATTATTATCATCATACCCAGTTTTTAGAATAACAAATGTTAATATAGACGAACTGTTTTCGCCACAGGCCTTTTTAACAACCTTTTAAACAAAATTTAAACGAGTTGTCTTGCCCTATTATTTACTCAGTTCGATAGTCTGCAAGATTCAAACTAATCCACATTTATCTTAATTGACACTGAGAACTACAAGTGAGAGAGAGCGCGCGCGCGAGCGAGTGAAAAGCGGTGTTAATGGCAGATAAGCTATAAAATGAAAACTTGCAGCTGGTCCACGTACACGCCACGTCCAGTGCGCGCGCGTCTCTTGAGTATTGTGCAATAGGGAGGCGTCCCTGCGTTCATGGCCCCTCCATTTGTTCCATATTTTCAGTCTCATGTCATGTCAGTTTCACCATAATCACCAATGATGCATTTATTAGTAGAAGCGTTTTAGAATTGTTTGATAAATTCGTTTTATAATCCAATCGTATGTGCAAAAAGTCACAAAAGTTTTTGCGCACTACATCTTTTGTGTGCGAGTGCGTGCGCGTTCGTGCCTGCATTCGTGTATGTGCGCTTTGAACCTGTACACGCGCAAAGTAAATATTTCCTCGTCGTTTATTATTGTGATTAAAGACATTATGACCTCTGTGGGAGATGTAACCTGAGGCAGCCTCGGACAGCACTCAAGGTGGCAACTAACTAATGAAGAGAGTGGCCAAGCAGTCTTCCTCATCAGTATTCATCCATCAGGTCCTTGTCCCCCCCCCCCCCCCCCAGTGCATTGTGGTCTAGCAGACTTGTAAACAGTAAACAGCCGTTATTTAAATATATACAGTGCAGTTTGCCTGCTGGCAACAATGACAAGTAACTCTCGAACACAAAGCTTCTGCTACACTGAACGAAAAGTACACTATAAGAGAAATCATTAAATATTACTCACACAAAGACCTGTTTCATCATATTATGCACAAAGGACAAAATTAAGGGTGTAGCCTAATTTCTGTCTACATTAATGCACTAAAGCAGTACTAATTGTTGCACACAAAGGTAGATGGGGCTACCACACCCCTAAATTGATGACTGTGATGATGATGATTTCCAAAAGAAAATGTTACAAAAAAACCACAATGACATGTTGATTTTATCAATGTTGACTCAGTTCATTCACTCATACCACTCAGTGATTAACTATGTTGACCCATTTCTATAAATGTACCCGATGTTTTCTTTTTTTTTACTAATAAAACAGCTTGTGACACTGTGTCTTGACAAACATATAATACACTCACATCATATAATATACTGCACAACGATGAAATGCAAATTCTATAACAAATATGACACTTTTTATGAAGATATATTTTTTTATGCTTTCTCTGTATTTATAATAGAATACGCCTTGATATACTCAAATGTCCCTCAGTGGGAATATTTCAGTAAGGTGCTGTAACACAATAAGACAGATAGACAATCCCCCCAAAAACCAGCATAATATTTTTTGTAAGTTATGGATAATTTACATTTTGAATTGAATTCCAAATTAATCGGGATATGGATGTAAAGGAGTACTGTTGTGTCCGCACCAGGGGGCACTGTCTCCTCTATTCATAGACTACAGGCCAAACATGGAGCGTGGACAGGAGTTTGCACGTGAGTGCTTTGAGACGTGTGCGTGCGTGTGTGTGTGCGTGTGTATGTGCGTGTGCGTTATGTGTGTGCGAGTGAGTAACCATTAGTACGCTATATTGTCAGTTTGGAAGTGCACCTGTCCGCCTGTTGTGTAGCACATGCGTGTGTGTATGTGTATGTGTGTGTGTGTGTGTGTTCGTCTGCGTGTGTGTGCGCGTGTGCATGTGCATGTTTGTGTGACAGTATAGGAGTACATTCCAGGTCTCAGTTTCAGTCAGACTGCAGCTCCTCAGATATTTTGGTCCCTGCCTGATGGAGATATACGAGATGCGAGAGAAGAGATGGAGAGATGGACAGATAGACAGACAGACGGTGGGGGAGACAGACAGATCAACAAAGACAGTGCAGAATTTAGAGACAGTAAAGGCAGGAAGAAGGAAAGCTCAAGTAAATCGGTGTCGACAGTGAGACAGCCACATTGGGATACAAAATTAGGTAAACTACCTGTGTGACTTTGTATCTTATATTGACTGTAAAACTAAACCTACTCTGCTGGAGTATTTATAATTTTACGAGCAAAACAACAATGATCATTTATTATATCTGTTTTTATTTTATTGTCATTTAGATGATTCTGAAATTCAAATGTTTGTCGAATTTAGAGGCCAGTCATGCACATCATTGTATTGCAAACAATAGGCAATAAAAAGCCATGCACATTAAAATTAAAGCCAAGTTTTTAAAAAAATAAAGATTAGAAGCTCACTCTTCAAAAATGTTGTGTCTTTGCTTGTCTTTTGCTTAGCTGTGATTACCTCTGTGTACGTAACAGACACCTATGGGGGGAAAAAAAGATTATTCCTAAATACCCATATTGATTTCTGTTTCTTTTAGCTCCCAGCAGACTATAAAGTGGAATAATTTCAAAATAAGAGTTGGCTTATTACAAATGACTGATCAACTACATTAAAGCTCAATTCCCTACTTATTTACAATGTTTAATGTATTATTTTCAATATTGATTTGTCTTTTTTATTTTATAAACCTCAGATTAATTTAGTTATTAGATTATAACATGGGAAAAAGTGAGGTTATAGTTTGTAAAAGATTTGTACAGCCATATAGTTTTATGCTGCTTTTAAATCAGTACCAGAATATAACAATATGATTAAGGCCCGAGCTTGTCATGTTGTTCACATTAATGATTCTCATCATGGCAGTGCTGCTGATTGGATCAGTACAGTACATTCAGTTTGTCCCGATACCCAGAAAAAGTCTATGAATTGTTTCAATCACATAAAAATTCGCCTTGATGATTTTTAGGAAATCAGGAAAGCTAACAAAATAAATATGTCTTGCTTTATGAGTGTTCACGATACCAAAATTGAACACAATACACTGCATGTAGGTTTTGTGATTAAGTGTATGTGTGGGCATACAGATGAAGGAGCAACATGCCATTGTGATCCCAACATTGTGGAACCTTTGCCGTGTCATCCTAACACTCCAGAAAATTCTTGCAATCAATAGAAAAAAAATCTCAAACCTTGCAAAAGATATCTGTCTTTACAGAAAAGTCCCATCTAATGCATTGTGATACATTTGCAATTGATCCCTCCCCCCTGTGGGTTTTGTGGGGGATGGGTCAATAAGGGAGGAAAACTGAGGACAGACCGCTATTTCTCTTCCCGCCTGGCATCTGCCCACTGCTGCCAACCCTCTTTCTAATCAGCAGCCGTCCATGCGCTTGGCAGCAGAAGGGGTTTCAAATCAGCCCCTCGCCCCGAGTTAAAAAAACCCTAAGCTGTATCACTTTGTAAACGGGTACCTTAAGGGCGATTGAAACATGGGGCGCCTCTGATGTGCTGAAGTGCAGAACATCGGTTGCCACGTTACCTCGAAGATGTTATGCCGCTCGCTCTGTTGTTGCTGTTGTTCTTGTTTATCCTGGCTCTGAAAAAAAAAATCAAAAAGCAGTGCTGTCTTAGGGTTTGATTTGTTTAACATGCTCCTCACTAACATGGATGTTGAGGAAACAGTTCTCAGTGAACAAAGTGCAACTGTGAACCGATGTGCTTGAAGTGTAATCCGAAAACAGACAAACAGCAACTCCACTTGTAGCTAAAGCACATGTTGTTTTTACTATAGTGACTCATTTTGTTGGCCAAGTATAAACATGTCAGTGCCAGGGGCCGTCTTTATGTGAAGCACGTTTGTGTGCATTGACCACAAAGTGGCAGCATGGCACATTTGTGGTTAACGCATCTGCCCCACAGTCAGGTTATTAGTGTTTAAATCTCTGTTGGAGTTTGTATGTTCTCCCTTTGCTTGGACGGTCCTTTTCCCTCAAGATTCTCAAACTTCCAGCATCATTCCTAAGACATACTGAATCGAAGGTTCTAAATCTCCCATTAATGGGAGTGTGATTTAGTTGTTTGTAAATAAGGGCAAAAATGTGTGCCAATCATGATGGAAAACGCAAACCTTATTGTTGCTATATCGTTTGAAATTATACCCACCCACATCCGTTTTTATCGGCGGGCCCAAGCGTGCCATTTTGCCCTGCTTGAGGCCCTTTTCCATTCACCATATCGAAAGTGACCATCGTATTAACCATAAATTCAGCAAATTATATTTGTAAAATGGAGTTGCAATGACGTAATACCATAAAATTAACAGTACAGTATTAATCCCATGAGTTCTGGCTTTGAGTGGTAACATCTCTAAGCAGTAAATCCTTTGACTTTACCATTTTCAATACGGCTGCAAAGTTGATTAATAAATACAATAATAACACATGAATAAAATAAATTATTTCTAAAATAATACTTGCCAGAAGGGAGTCAAAAGGGAAGACTAGTGACTTAGTAGTATATCAAATAAATTACGACATATACAGTAAGACATTTCTGACAGGGACACTGATTGATAACCAAACAAACTACTAAAACCCAAAAGAGGTAAATAAAGGGTGGTGCAAAGGGGACAAAAAAAGAGGGCGGGGGGTGGGGGGTGAATTCGAAATTGACTAAACCTCTCTGTTGGCTCTTCAGCCAAGGGTCGGTCTTCTAGGGTTGCCTAGAAAGAGTCTGCTGACAGCCAGTGTCACTGGGCTTTGTAGTCATTGTGCTGGACCTGATAGGGTTACTAGCGGCTAATCCAGGTTGACCTTGGTTAGGTGCCCTGAATGAGGATGGCTTTGTACAGTGGGGACAAGCTCACGTCATGCTGACATATAATGTCTGTGTGGGGACTTGCCACCGCAGCTCTTTTGTTGTGTTATCCAGTTGCAAGTCTCAGCCATCACACACACGTGCGCATACACGCACGCACACACACAACGCACGCAATTTTTTTCCTCAAGCTTCGGATTGAAGGTGTCACAAATTGTTACACACAAGAGATAGGATGCAACTCAAAGTTCAAGAGGTCAGCTCTTGTGGTTGCTGTTCCAATGACTTCAAAACAAATCCTACCATGATGAAATTTCATGTTGTTGCCAGGTCATGGTCAGAGATGAGAATGTGTATGTGTGTGCAGTGGATTTAATAGTAACACAAAGGCACAATAACAGCATGCCTTGATGAGAGGATTTTGGAAGACAAGGAGTGCTTTTGATTTTTTCTCACAATGACAGCATGAGTCTCTTGAAGAACTAAATGGGATAATGATGGAAATGGATGCTTGTTGTGAATGAGCAGAACCAAATACATCCAAATAGATGCATCTGTTAAAAATGCGGAAAGAAGTTTTGAAACACATTTTTGCCGTTCATCATACAACCCATTTGACATCCCAAAATACACACACATGAACGCACACCTTCAGGCAACAACCAGTGTGAAGGTAGTGTAGAGACGGCATCCCTCCCTTTCTTCTTGCCAGGGAGGGCTGTAAACGGGAATGGGATTCCCATCCCCTGGAGCCTGTTACTAATCCACAACAGGCCCACTGCTGGATTACTGGGGACATCAGCTGACATGCCAGCTAGTGCACACACAAGCACATGGACACGGGCGGAACCACATTTGCCCACACCCACACACCTTACAGTATATGCACACACGTGCCAACCATAAGCATGTACATCAATGGACATCCATAAACGCATAAATTCACACACAGGCACACATGCACGCACACAGATGTCCACACAAAAAATGTTTGCGAGTTAACACACATGAATAAGGCCCTGAATCTATATTGTGGCTTCAATACATTGGCAGCTCAATGTTGAGATTTCTATCATTTCTGCACTTAGAAGTTGGCAGAAGTTGGTAGTAAGGGCTAAAATGGTCCTCAATTTTCTCTGCAGGCCTGGATACTAACAGTTCTAAACATTTAAAAAACAAACAACATTTTTTTCCACTAGTCTCATCTTTATAGTAATAGGTTTGGCAATCATAATTTGGCACCACAGTGACTGGTAGAGTCTTTGCGTGTCTGTTTTTTTTATACAACAGAATGATATAACCAATTTGCAAGCTAAAAAGTGGCTGTATTTGTGGTAAACACTGTTCCACTCTGGAGGCTAAACATTTGTGTCAGCAAAGAATAATTACACCTTTCAATGTTATATCTAGCATGTTAATCTTGGTCCACAAACCACCACTTTATTCTCTTGTTTGTTTAATAGCTCACTGGCATTTTTATTGTTTCAAAGGGCTCGATAGCAAACCTGTAAATTCCCTGTTCAACATTTGCCCTTGTGGCGTTGCGGTTCACTGATGCTGAATGTTGAAAGCAAGCAAACAGCCATTGATCTGCAATCAAAGATCTGGGACTGGAGGTGATTTACATGTAGAGAATGGGACTATTTGGAACAGGACTCAGAGGCATATGTGACATTAAATTCATTTAACACTGGTTTGCTGATCCAAGTGACTCATCTAGAGCTATCGGTCTCAAAAAGGTAATAATATATGTTGCAGCAATGGAAGATTGTCTGTGGTAATTGGAAATTGCTGAGAATGTGTATAGGGCCCAACAAAGTCAGACCAGACCAGAGGAGAAGAGAGTCTGTGCCCTGATAAGAGGAAGAGGAATCAGATGAGACAAGAATGAAAATCAAGCACAGCTACTTATTGGCAGTTGATCAAGTTTGCAACTGTCCCAGGAGCCCTGAGTGCTTAGGAAATGTGTTGCAGCTTCTGTTAAAATTTGATGATTAAATGGGCAAATACTTCCTAGATTTGTTGACTGAGAGTGGGGCCTGTTTACTTTATTTATTCATAGCGTGGATATGAATAATTTACCGGTCAGCAGGTTTTGTCGGAGAAAATCATTGTTGTGTGTGGCAGGCTAAAGGGTTTTGATTTTTTTCTTTTTACATTTGGCACTTTCCAACCATATTGACAGCAGCCAGACTCCATTTCTTCCATCTGCTTAAAAATCCATCAGCCTCTTTGGATGCTGATATAAATGGTCATATTTGTAAAAGTTCGGTTCATTCGTTTTGTGATATGAAAATTGTATTTTAGTAACACAGTTCTGTCCGTCAAATGGGCTTAGGAACGAGTTGCAACGACACTGGCTATGATATATTATCATGGTTATTATTGTTATTTTCGGAGTATATATATGTGAAAATATACGCATATGGTACATTGTTTATTATTATAATTATTTTGCAAATTTTTACTATCAATATTTACAAAATGTGTTGTATATTATTAGTATAGCTCTCATCAAAGTTACCTGGAAGAGGCTATATCTTCCCGTGACCAGAATAAGCAGTATTGAAAATTGAATAAATTACATTATTTTTCATTAAAACAAAATACACATAAATAAATATGGGATAAGTCCCATATTTATCATGCTCATGTTCAAGTAATAAGAGTCATTGGTGATACTACTATGGCTATAACTGTCTCAACAGTCCTTAAATCGCTTACTTTCATCATCAATTAGTGTATCTTGTGTATAAACAAAACTGTGATACAACTCAACTGCCAAAACATAAACCACCTGGCATGTTATCACCCCTCTCCTTTAGTGGATGTGATCATCAGTAAACTACCAAACACCACTTTGACGGAGTTCAATCTAACCAGACCTTTTCCCATCAAGGCCCGATTACGTGACTTGCCCCAAGTTACAAGCAATGAAAGAAATGTCTTTTTTTTATTACAGCTCCCAGTCAAGAACAATGGAAGGTTTGCCTCTGAGCCATTTATTCAGCTCTGATGTACGATTAGCACAGGGCAAATCAATACCATGTTAGATGATCTTAACAGAAAGGTATCTGGACTTCCCCTCCGTTCCACTGCAGAGCACTGATATTTGTCTGTCAGCAGTGACATGCTATCTCTGGCAGGGAGACCGGGGCCAAAACACAGGTATTGATCCTGTCAACATTAATGGCCCTAATGGTATGGAGGATGAAGCAAACTGCCTGCTACTGGAAATGTAATGCAGTGGATGGAATAGCCTCCTGCACCAGTGGATGGGACATGATGTTTATCTGGTTTTATTGTGAGTGAACATTGCACAAAGTGAATACGTTAACAAGGATAAACGTAAATGGTTGTGACTTGCAGAGAACCTTTTATCTATATTGGCAAACACATAAAATTGAAGTGTTTCATGCTGCTCCAAGCATGTAACACCATCAACAGTTATAATTAATGCTCCTCCTTTTATCCTCTTTCCTCCAAAAGTCAAGTCTTGTTCTCAAAAATGTCAGATATTTCCCCCCCCCCTTCCCCTTCATATGTATTTAGAAACAATGATACCACCCCACAGGGACTTTAAGTGGTCATTCGTGTTATTCTAACTTTTATTTATTATTTTAAGAAACTACAAGATAGACTTTAAGCTTCAACCCACAACAAGCCAGCACAAAGCCATCAAATACCTTGTCAGTCACAGACAGCTGGAAAAAGCACACAAATATACACATGTGCCAGCACATCATCGCAGTGCTTCAGGATAGAAACAGAGAGTGACAGTGATAGAATTTACTGCGATGCTATCAGCAAAGCAGTCATCACAGCTTTGGCAGATTGCAAGGCCATCAGGAACCATCTCGCCGACTCTGATCAGTGTTTGCATCCTGACATCAGCTTGCGATGTTAACTGCAGGCCCTGAAAGGGGGCTATGAACCACGAGCAGCGATATCTGGCCACCAGGAATAGAAATCCATTTTCCTGCCTTGAGGAGGATGGAGGTGAATGACTATCAGTGGCCTCCTGGTCTGGTTGGGGTCTTAGTCATGTCCGTCTCTCTCCCTCTACTTCACCATGTGGGGGCCACTGGCTTGTTTTCCACCCCCGTCTTGTTCTGAAGGTTAAAGGATTTGGTGCTGTGTTTTTAGACCGGATTTATACTTTGACCGTTCACGCAAGCAGTGTAACAACACATGGACATCCAAACACAAACACGCACAAATCAACCCGAAAACTGAGCAAGATTTTATGGGGATTAGCAGGCAATACCAAATGATGATGACCAAAGCAGAAGGTGGTTGTAAGTTTTTTCTCACCTGAATTTAGAGTTATGTATAACTGATGCTGGCTTGTTGTAAAAGGCTTTGCGTATCTTCCAATATGGATAGAAAGCCAAGTAATGGTCTGAACTTTTAGCTGCTCTGTACTCTCAAGCAGATGGCATGGGTTCGATACCCAAGTTGGGTGGTCGCCAGAATAAAAACTGTGACGCGTGTCCGACAATGATCTACTTGTGTTAAAAAATCTGCCAGCCAATCACATTTCCACGCATAGAAAATTTTCTTCATAAAATTTCACATTTGATTTGGCTCTTTTCAGTTGTGCTGAGGAACGGGTTGAGATGCACATACAGTTGAGCAAATTTGTGATGAATTATTAATCATGGCTTCATCAAAGCTTTGTGTTCTTAACAGTGAATTTACACCAAATTGACATTAATGCGGTCATGTCATCCAACCTTGTTAACAAATAGGAGCAAGTCCATGGACCTTTTCCTTTCCATAACTGACATTCAGGTGCTGACTAGCCTGAAAGCATCAACGGGTGTGTGTTTGGATGTGCACGGTGGAATGTAGCAACTGCTTTTAAAAAATGCATGAAGAACACAACACGGTGAAGGAGGAAGAGAGCAAACTGTTCACAGAAAGTCAGTTTCGAAAACACAGTTAAAAAAAGAGAGGCCAAAGAGAGCAGATCTCAAAGAAAGACATTTGCACTTGGCCAACATGGGAATTCTTTCTCCGACTCCCAGGTGCCCAAAAAGAAATAAACCTGAAATACCCATTCACAGACTTGAGTTCAATAGATGGCAGAGAGCCTGAAGAGTTTCAGAGAGCACAACCATAAATACAATTGTTTAAGAATGTTTAAGGTGAGGGTAGAATGAGAAACTGTCTATCAGGATCCCCAGTACATGACTCAGGTCCATCACTCGAGTGATGAAGTACCTTGAATTGTACTTAAATTTGAGCACGCCATAGTCTATCACTAACCTTTGGTACTACAGTCAATATTTGTTCAAACAACAGCGATAAATACTAAACAAACAAATGAACAAAAAATAACTATGGTGGTAATTGAGATGGCTTTGATTTGTATTTGTACGTTGCTCCACAAACGAATTCATTTAAACTGCGTTTATTGAAAAAAAAAAATGTTAAAATAAATAAATAAACAAATAAATCACATAATATTATTTCATGTTATTGCAATGGCCGTCAGTTGCATGTGGATTTTTGCCATTTGTGGGCCAGCATGGCTTCTTTCCTCCCACAAATAGAAGGAGTTTGCTGTACTTCAGGTTACATTTTTTTCATGGAATGCTTTGCACTGATTGTCGTAATATGATGCTGATTTATGTACAATGAATGAAGAAGCAAGTAACTTTTCACTTGCTGCATCTTGTCTTTTGTAAACATAAATGAAGACAGGAGCTCGCTGCATATTTGAATAATTGCAGCAATTAATATTCCACTCCGGAGATAACATGTCGCATTTCTTCAAAACCAGCAGACACAGACATTTCCACTGGGGAACATTTTTCACCTATTTTATAACACATTTCATTGGTAAACAGTGAAATGAATCCTCATACGTCATCACCCCTGAAGCTGGACTCTTTTCTATTGATTTACCATGATCGCAATCTACACAGATTCAATTAATCCTCAAAGCATGATGAGAACAGAGAGCAATGACATGACTATATATTCACAGCCATCCTTATTTGCAATAAAGCCAGCACCTTTTTCCATCAGACAAAAAGAAAAGACAGCCATCTAGTGAGAGACATTGATTTAGAAATGTTTTTGTTCCATTTAAACGCTCCACTTAATCATGCCTGTACTTTTTATCCCAACTAAATATGGAATATGTTTTTTCAGTGTGGCTGTTATGTATATTGATTAATACACAAAAGTCACGCAGGGCATATTGCAAGAGTTTAAATATGTTGCTGACATTGGCTAGTGATGATGCCTGTCAGGCCAGTTCCAAAGAAAATATACGTAAGGATATGATTTTATGATTGACTGCAAATAGGAAAAGTGAAGGAAGGGTGGCGGTGGGGAGGCAGATAAATACGTAGTGGTGAATTAGAAAGAAACTAGGAAAATTTCTTCTTCCAGATATACAATTCAGATGGATGGTAACAGATGGAAAATCATGCAAAAATAAACAATCACATCGTTCCTTATTTTTGTGACCGTAATATGAAATGCAAATGGTCTCTGTGCTTCAGAGCAGACAGTCTCAAAGATATCCATCCCTTGAAGTTTACTCCACATCACCATGAGCACGTTTTGTGAAAATGAGTTTTGCACATCTCTTCACGTTTGTGTTAAACACGTCCAATTCCTTGCGCTATGAAATAAAGAGAAGTCAACTAGAAACAATCATCAGTTTCTTTTTGGGTTTGAGGGAAAAAAATCCATCACTATTTGCACATGTCCATCATTAACCAAAGCCAAGTGTGCAGGAGAAACAAAAACAATGTGTCCTCATAATAACTATTACTTGAACATACGTGTTTTCTGTTGTTTGAGTCTAATTGCAATATGTCTCCCAAGTCACTTTCCTGCAGTACAATGTCGTTGTTGTTTTTACCCTGAAAGGAATTAATTCACATGGCACAGCTCTTGTAATGTCACAGATGAGGACAACCCTGACCTGAAAGTGAACTCATCAGTCGAAATGAAGTTGTTCACTCAGCTGTAGAAGACAAACCATACTTGCCGCAGATTAATCAACCCCATCAGGTCGCGGTCTCCTCCCGGGTAGCCCTCTCTCATTTTGACCCCAGGAGATGTTGGCTTCCCAAAGAAGGGTGTAAGAGTGAAAAGCAAGGCCATGATGTATGGATGATCTATTGAAATGCACGTCTTGCTCAATGTGAGCTTTTGTATTGGATTTTCATCAAAGTGTGAGGGCACTTCTTTCTAGTTTGGTTTTATAATTTTTTCTCCCACCATTTAAAGTGTAAAAACATCGTAGGATGTTTGAATGTGTTATGCGGATGTCCTTGACCACACGCAATGCCACAATTAGAAAGGAAGAGTAGACTTTACTTTTGGTGGTAAAGCTTGTTATGGATAAAGCTTCGTCACTGAATTGGAAGCCACAAAATCTAGTCAAATAATCATGCTTAAGATGGGTTTATCGACATGATTAACCACACAAATCAAATTTAGGCACAACAATACGTGTAAATGTAATTCTGCTTTCAGTTCATAAACGAAACAATTTGGAATTTCCATCAGTTGTTCATTTTTGTTTTCCACTTAGGAACAAAGCGACTTTAGTTGTGAAATCTACAAAACCCAACAGAGCTCGAAAAACAGATGTCTTTTGCTTAACATGTGTCTTATCTCCATCGAGTTCTTTTGTACTGTGTAAACTAAACCCCAGTCCTTAAACTTGTGTCCAAGCTCGTTGGCAGAATGTTAAGCTAAGCCAATGTTGCTATCATAGGCTGTGATGGGGCTTCAGAGACAAGATGCTAAACATACACATTGTGTTGCTGTCAAACGAAGTTGATTTGTGTTTAGAAGTCTTTAGAATTTCCTGGGTATTGAAACTGGAAGCTTTTGTGTAAAACTTTGATAGGCGGAAGAGAATGGAATATGATCCCATTATTTTCTGGCTTTGCACAAGCCTGACCATATGATTTCCCCCCCGCCTTCTAAATACAGCGTGAGGAAGGAAGCGTGAGTGAAAGAAAAGAAACAAGCGAGAGAGCCTGCTTGATGCATTCCATTTGCACGCATTACAGTTTGCACTACTAATGTTTTGGAAAACAAAAATAGGGAAAGTAGACAACTGCAAATGGCTGTACATGACTGGATTTTGTTTGAAAAGGATATGTGTGCCGCTGAGAGAAGGTTTCTCGCTCTATAGCCAACTGTGAATTTTTAATCTCAGAGCATAAAACTTCAAACACAATAGCTGCTTCTCAGGTTGACTTATTCTTCCTGGCTTGACAATTGTCATCAAAAATGGATTAGAAATGCATGTCAAACTCATTTGCATAAATTGTCATAAAAAATAGTAATAAAATAAACCTGTCTATAATTGAAAAGGTTACATTTGTTTCATTTATTTTCCATTGACCTCTCAGCACCACCTTGCAGTATGATGTACTGCAATTCTAAGCCACCATAAACTCAAACCACAATAATTAAAAGTATTGCTACATCCCACATCGCTTGTTGTATTTCAATAATGGCAGAGCGATGTGACAGGGAACACTTCACATCTCCATCCAGCAACCATCTCTTGCTGTGTTTTGTCATACACATCATTGTTGCGGGATTATCTCCAGCTCACTGGGCAATGCATGTTGTAGCACAATCTCACATGTATAATTCATTGGGAAAATAACTTGTCAAGACTTAAAACAACGCAATACATTTTGTACTGGGCAACACTTTGCTTTTTACTCTCCAAATAATTTATTGTTTCCTCTACTCCCTCAGGCCTTGACTTGACCTCAAGCAGCTTCTAATTGGCGACGCTACCACATCACGCTCTGTGTTTACGCAGCCCTCTGGTGTTTTGTGTTACAATTAAATCAAAGTGGAGCAACCTGCTCTTTGTTGAGTATGCATTACTAAATAAAATTGGTGCCCTTGCTTTTATGAAACACCTTCCAGTATATTGTTGACTGCAAGCACAAAAGTCAGATTTATTAATGAGAATCAGAGTCTCAAATTGATTACTATGTGTTATCATTTACATATTTGTGAATATTTCTGACAATTATTTACTGCAAAATTAAGACTATAATCCTCACCCCCTACCAGTTTTAACTCTTGCAGTTTAAACAATGATGCTTATTTTAACTAAACAAATTTGTGTTTAGTGTTCAATTTAATTTCATAATTGAATTTTACATTAACAAGGTTATGTTTTGAGGGGAAAACTCAATTTTTGTTGTTGTTTTCTGTTGATGAATTGATCATTGCAAGAACCAGAGAAAATTACCCCTGGACAAAAATGTCTCCCTCTACATTCACACGACACTATGGGAAAACTCAGTAGGCCAAAAGAATTATCTGTGCTATGCTAAATCTATTGTTTTATGCACTAACTCATCAGTCACACTGCCATTGTGCTATAACAAGAATAGCAGGGGGACATGGGTATGGGGGGGTCTGCTCCAGCCTCTAAAACAGTGCAATGACAAACAATTGCATAAGATGCGTTATTAGGAGTGAAAATCATAGTTTAGTGGATGGGGGTGGCGAGACTTCACAGGCCTTTGTAATTCCTTTTATGACAGCTAAGCTTACAGCAATTAAGATGTTTAAGGATTTACGCACTTAAAAAATGGAGGCAATGGATGAAAATGGGTGGTGGCTGAGGTTTGGGGAGGATCACGACTACATTTGAATGTTGATCATTCTTTTCATGCTTCTCATTTGGTACACACACACCTTCTTCATCTCATTCCCCAGTCCCTCTTGAAGTCTCTTCAAGTGTCCATGAAGACTGGGAGGATGTGTGAAGAGTTGATTGTTGCATTTCACTGATAAGCAAAAATGCTGCCAGAGCGTAAAAGAACTCTGTGGTGTGTGAGAGGGATAAACTATAATCTGCCACCGCACACTGAACTTGACTGCTAATATTTTGCATTGGAAATCAGACGGACGTTATGCTAAGCTTTCCCCATTATAGCCTGACGTGCGTGTGAAAGGTCTTCCCCTCCGTCATTAGAATATGGCCTCTCCTGCATTGGAAAAATGCACATTTGGATGAGTGGAGGATGGGATGACAATTTACAGTATAAGGGTGCGTTTTTGGAATTATCTCCTTACAAGTGGACCAAGTAGTCCCCCCACACACACGCACACTTTCGTCATGATCACCCACTCTGGATTTAGAGTGAAAGCCTTTTTACTACCCTAAGTGAAATGCTTTATTGGACTAATCTTTTTTTTTCCCCTCGACCAAATGTCCTCTCTCTTGTTTACATCCATGATATTCCTATAATTTATGAGTATGGTTTAATTAAAGCGCTCTAGTTATAATAGTCCTTTACTTGGATTTTAAGTTCCCTCCATGCATCAGAGAAACTGCTACCCGATGGGAATTCCAAATGCCTTTTGTTGTTTTTCTTTCTGAAATATTTGAACACTTATTTTCTTCTTAACATTCCTAGGCCCCTAATAGATATTTTAATTAATCCACTGAATTTGCTCATTTGATCAGCTCCGTGTTGTGCAGGATTGATAAGAATGGCAATCAAATATATTACTAATTGTAAGTGTTACCATTCATGTTCTGACTAGTGTGTTCATTGTGTACTTTTAGTGAGGAACTCACACTGCTGGCAACAAGCATGCTTGTTATTGTGATGAACATCACAGCTGAGGCTCAAGCTGAGCGTTTATTGTCCCTGATAGAGTATAAATATATTTTTTGTCATTTGCAATTCGTTTTCAGTCATACAACCCTGTAGCAACTCTCAAGTTCCCCACTGATGGCTAGATTTGAAAATGTGCCCCTCCTTGAACTTGGTGTTTACACCTGTCTGCACACTTCACTGTCTGCATTTTTAAAGGCCTAATGAGGACATACTGTATGACTTGGTGTCTTTAGACCACACAGGCAGCTTCCTCAAACCTTCTATGTTGACATTTATTTCCTCTCTGGCAAAGTTCCTAATCGTTTTATTTCGATGCCCGCATTGTATCTAATTATACAGTAGGAATAGCACTTACATTTAGACTCCCTCAGCGGAAGAGAGGGATAAAACTGTCCTTGTGCATTGTGCAGGACTTAAAATTAAGTGAAGTGCCATTTTCATTTTCCAAAGGCATGCCAATTTAATGATTATTTACATAGTTTACAAACAAAGATGGAAAAATTAAACTTTTGATTGTATAAATTCAATATTTAATTATTAGAAGAGGTTTTGCCGAATAATTCTCATGTTTGTTTTTTCATTATATTTTCATTTTCACTACATTACTGTGGATACATTACTTTGAATAAATACTTTTAGAGAACCATTGATATGCTCCCAAAACAAAGTTTCTCGACTATCTCAAACAAAAACATTGTGACACTATTATTTTCTTATTGTTATTGTGTTGCGCACCTACAAATAAAATTTAAGCCATACCATTTCAAATTGTGAATATAACGTGATTGAGCTGAAGCGGATCAGTTTAGTTACCCGCTCTGGATATCATTTAATAAAAGGACTTTTCATAATGTTATGTCATTTCGACTCATACAGGGGGAAAAGCTGTGTGAAATTGTGCAGATAATCAGCTAAATCCCTCAACACGGAAATGTAATTGCTCTAGAAATTAGCTGTACCTGAGGTCCATTTGTTTGGTCATGGCTAGTTTCATATACGGCAATGATCAGATATTACCACTAATTAGAACTGGGTCAGAGTTCCTGAAGGTCGTACGTTAATGTGTAGGATCATTGAAATGGTAATTATAAACAGATTAGAAAGTTATGGTGCTTTATGGGAGGCCATTTAGTGATTTAACCACTGGTTTTGGTGTAATAAAGGATTATCCACGAGCATGAGTAATTAAGCTCTCTCCCTCTCTCTCTCTCTCTCTTTCCCCAGTTTCCTTTTTTAATTGATTTCTTATATTATTTTGCCTAGAGCATTTTTGCAACAGAAGAAGAACCATGCAGTGGGACACAGACATTTTTTAATTGATACAAACAAATTAAGTGTGTCCATCAGAGATATTTTTGAAGCCATGTAAAAAATGGGGTAATGTACTGTTCTGAAGGAGGAATTTTGTGATATATATTTTTTAAGGGGGGAATAAATGCAGCAGCGTTAAATTAACTGTCACCAAAGGTCAAATGTACCTGAACACCACCCGCCTGTTCCATTTTGGTTCCCCTTATCTGCAGAAAAAAAAAATTCCTTTTCGTGGCAAACTGAAAACCGTTAAGTCACTGCTTTGACTGAGCCTAGCTTTGACTTTCGAGAAAACCACATCAGAGTACTATTGCGTACATGAGTACACGGCCTACACATGTACTGCAATGCACATCCAACAACGCAGTTCTACTGAGACAGTCATACAACTGTAAAAATGAGTTGACCGTGTATGGTAATAAAACGTTCACTCATAACTTTAATGACCAAGAGATCATTTGAAGATGAGCGGTGTCTGCATTTCACATTAACATTTTCATATACAATTTACATGCAGCAGTATGGTTAATAGTAATACATTAACAGGCAGAAGATCTACTGTAATGTTGAGAAAAGAATACAGATATGATAACGCTTGAGTCTGACTGCTCACTATGACTTCACACAACCATCTGTATGTACTGCTGTTGTTCAGGTTAAGAGGCTCCATTTTGTCTTTTTATGTTTGAGTCTTGAGTTATGGTATCCCAGGATATCCATGATTATTACAACAGCCCAGCAAAACAGATTTTCAATATTTCTAAAGAATATAACATGTGAAAGGACTATTTGTTAATTTGTATAAATGGAAAGTTTTAGGGAATTTTGCATTAAGTTCCATCATTTTGTCTTAAGAAAATCTGTGTAACTTGGCTGCACTTTTTCTGCTTCTCCTGCCAGTCATACTTTTTCTCTCTCTTTCTCTTTGAAACCTAGGCCAGAAGTTTTAAGCTTGAACTGACTCAGCATGTCAGAGGGTAGGAAACACACTGTTGGTGGTTGGCGGGTGCAGCCATGAAGCAAGAGAGTGCGAGAGAGGGAGAGTATGAGAGAGAGTGCGAGAGAGAGAGAGAGTTGGGGCACAAGTGAGTCAGTACGCTTCGAAGCTGTATTTCTTTGTTGTGTGTGCCTGCACGCTCATACCCGGGAGGTTTGAAACATGCTGCCTCCCTATTCTTGACGAAATTGTCATCAGAACATGAAAGGATCACTACATCAAACGGGGCATTTAATTGTGTGCTTGTTTGCATCTGGAGAGCTGGTGTCATATGCACATGTCTATTTGTAGGCTTGTATTTGTTGTTGTTTGTATCCTTTGACCTGTGTATGTTGTGTTCCTCCAATGTTGTGTGGTGCGTGGACTGTGTACTGAGCTTGCCCATCATTTTTAATGTCGATCTAATTGTTTGAGATCACAATAGAAAGCTCACACAGCCAAATGTTGTGGAATCTTGTGGAAGCAAGCAGCTGATCCAGGTAGTCATGAAAACAAAAGAAAAAAAAACAATTGTCTACTGTTTGTCGAATTACAACAAACACAAAAAACACATCTGGCAGCCAGGTTTGGAGTGATGATGAAGACAGCAAAACACTCAGTGCTTTTAAATGGCAGTAACTTGATCAATGATTGAAAATCTGTAATATGTTTTCAGACTTGCATTGCGGTTACAGAACTTTAAGAGCCGTCATTTCAAGTTTTTACTTGAAAGAGCATTTGTTGGAAATTTATTTAATATCGAGTATACTTAATATCCCTGTTTGAAATCCATATACACCAAAATACTGAATCTTGTTTCTTTCCGTATACACAAGAATAATGTATCTTGTTTGTTTTTTTTTAAATTCATTTTGTAATTTATTTTACAAAACCTGCTAAATGTCTATGACAACAGGCTCCATATACCCACTGTATTATAACCCTCTGCTTTTTGACCAATTTTGAAAACAATTACAATTTAAAGGTCCATGAAATCCTGGAGGTACTTTATTTTGCTAAACTGTACTGTAGGCTCAAGGCACCGTTATGATCATTTGACCCTTCTCTTTGCCTATGCATAGCTTTGTCTGCTTGTCAGTCTGTCTGTCCACAACAAAACAGACCAGTCTGCGCATCTCTGATGATCACACCCCTCCTCCATCCATCCACCCACCCACCAGTTCTGCCAAGACGAGATTAAACAACAAAGTGGCTCGATTAATCCATCTGAAGTGATGTGGCATTAGGGCTCATGAGGAGATGTGCTAACAAACACGACGGCACAGCTGTGTGGGCTGCAGATAGAAATAGGGGGAGGGAAATTAATTGACCTCCATCATTGCAATTAAAAACAAAGAGAGTGGAAAACAAAACAAAACATGGACTTCAGCCTGTGAAACAACACACTGCTTCTTGGATGAAGAGGTGGGAAAAGGAAAGGGGTGAGTTTGAAGTGAGGTTGATTAGCTGAGAGTTCATGCATGAAGCGTGTCCGCATGTGGACGTCCTCTTGCTAAATGTTATGTAGATAAACAAGTAGGCCTAGGGACAAACAGCAGTGCTGAGTGGTTGACATGGACTTTTAATACACGTTTTTGTCAATTAAACATATATTCAGGAACGGGTTATGTTGGGTTGTAAAACGTCTGGTCCAAAAAAATAAGGTAAAATAGGTGTCTAAGAAGTTTTTGTAATGTCATTAATAACCTTCATAAAACACAGTTTATGGAAATATATATACCTATATTTAAACACATGTATAAATACTATGTGCTTGTCTTTATTTGATGAATTTCTGCATGTGAATGAATAGTTTTTGCATCTCATGTTATTTTGTAATTAATTTCTGTGTCTGATAATACAGTAAACCCCAATTTTATAACTGCTGACATGGTGCTTTCCCGAAAGCAGCATCTCTTTTACTACTTGACCGGGATGGCAGATAGCAAATCAAGTGTGTGAGCATTTATTATTTCAACACTTAAAAACAGACAACCCTAATAGGTCCCCAGTGGAAGGCAAGTCGGTGTGTGTGCATATGTGCAAGTGAGTGGGTGGGGACATGGAATGGGTAACCAACAATGGTAAAAGAGGGGAGAAAAATGAAAAGGGGTTAATTTAGTTTGGCTCAGGTGAGGTAATTATTCCTTTCCCACAGTTCATTGCACACCCATAATGATTATTAACAAGCTTAAAGTACTTGAGGAGCACTGGGAGCTGGTGGCTAACAACATGAAGCCCGCTGAAAAAGGGAAAGAGGGAGGGGACGGGGGTTTGATGGCAAGATGGTAGGAGAGAAACGGCAGGATGGGAAATCATTATGCAAATAAGTCTGGTCTTAATCACACGGCACCTATGATAATCTGTTGGGAGGAACCCGGGTTACGTGGTTCGCCAGTTTGTTCAACAAAGGCAGGCATTTTTGTGTTTTGTTTCTAACTCTTATCATATTCAGCAATTTTCTTGATTACTCATTCGTGAAGTAGCTTCAAGATTCAGGCTCACAGGAGCGGAAAGTATATTGTATATCAGTATGGCTCCATTGTGAATAAATGTGAAGCTTGTGTTTAAGATATACAACCTTTGAAAACTTAAACATTATGTAATTTTCTATTGAAATAATAGGGGTGGGGGTAGATCAGTGAGATATTTTTGCATCAAAATACTACAGTGAACAAAAGTACAGGGAAAGCATTAATTACATATGCTTAGTAGATGTAAAAGTCTAAGCCAAAATCCCGTTAACTCCTCTGAATGAAATTGTATATTTGCTGATGGAATTGTTCTCTATGGGCGGCTCTTAGTCTCTTTCCCTGTCTCTTGCTGTCTGAGACATCTGTTCTTGGCAAGTACAGTGGCAGCAAGCACTGCACCCGCTCTCTGGAGGAAGAGGGACGATAGATGAACGGAAGTTTGAGGGAAGCAAAGACTTTAGGGAGCAAAAATGCAAGAGGGCAAAATAGCCAGAAGAAGAAAGTAGGTGAAACACACGAGGGACAAAGCAAGCAAAGCAAAAGTGAAAGGAACTGCAAATTGTTAACGTTTTGTTAACATCATGTGGGAGACTATTTAGGTTGACAAAGGTGACATTGCTCTCTGATTGAGATTTGGGGTATCATTGGAGGTTTTGGTTAAATCTAGCTGTAAGACATTGTTAGTGCGTGACTTGATTTTTATAGCTTTCATTCTATAACTATTTTCTATTTTCAATATTTGTTCCTCACTCTCTCCATTCTGAGGAAAAACTGCAAGCGGTCAAGAATGATGAGCCATGCTCACTTCAGACTTTTAAACAATTACAGATGGCCTTTTGGAGCAGCAGAGCCCAAAAGATAGAGTGAGGGGTTGTAGAATTGTCTCGACGTCTAATTGACAGGGAAATCAGTGCAGGGAGGCAGTCGGAGTGAGCTGTGTCCTGACAGGCTTCAGGTTCAAATGATTAATTACCTCCAAGCCTTCTGCGGGCCTGGCAACTTCCTCTGGTTGATGCTGTGCTGTGTGCTAGAGAGGCCCGGGTTCTCCAGTTTGAGGTGATGCTGTCAGAGTCACCCTCACCATTTGTTGAGCAAAATTAGTTCATTCCATCAAGTTTGTTTGCTTTTTCTTTCCCTCAGGAGTCCTGTCTACACCTTCGATCTTAAATTCCCAGTGGAACGGCTCAGAACATATCCAGCTGTTTGTCTTGTTTTTAAAAATATTTTGTACCCGGAATACTATATTATATGTAACATGCACTTTGCATCGTGAAACACATATTGTAGAAATCTATTGAAAGACAACACATGCAGTTAGCTCAGAATCCAATGTAAGTGAATACTTGGAAACTTAACTAAAATTTCTGAATTTCAAGTTTCATGCAAGTGCATGGAGACTTTTGGCCTTTTACGTCAATGTTCATTATCATGCCCTTACTCCCCAGAAATGCAATATTTCACTGGCGGTTCGGCATATCAACCTGCAAATTAAAAGGAGTGCTCTATGAGCTGCGAATGCTACATTATGCTCAGAGCCAACCTGTACTCATCTTGGTTTTTCAGACAGAAGTTTGCGGTCTGTGAGATCTCAGATATCTGGCTAGAGAATGTTATGAAGATGAATGACTAAAGCTAGTAAGCAACGCAGTTGGATCCGAAATACATCTGAGAATGCCAGCATTTTCTTTAGGTGGAAGGAGACGACTAGAAATTCAGGATTTAACTAATAAAACTGCGAGTAAGCAAGGGAGGTTCATGGCATTTTAGAGTCGGAATTTTTCTCACCTGCTCCTTAAAAATGAATTACAAAAACAATTCCCCATCTCGGGATCAAGTATGTCCACGTTTTCACATGATTCCCTGGCCTTGGGTTGTCCACCTTTCCCGACTCTACCATGCAAACCAAGATTTGTGACAGACTACCACATACTCGCAATGAAGAGCAGTAACCAACAAAGCCAGTTTGAGTCGACTGAAGTTCATCAGGACAAAGAACCAAAGTAAATTAAGATTCTCTTGTAGACCTTGGTTCACACGGATGACATTAAAAACACCCTGAAACTTGATATATGGCTTTGTTCATACGTATTCTTAATGCTCTGTCTGAAATCAAGTTCATTTGATACACCTTTTTATCATTTAATTATTGAGTTAAGCACCAAGTATTTTGTATTTGTTTGACCAACTAGAATAGAATATCGTTTTTGTAAAGTGAAACAGTGTAGTGAGTATTACCAACTTTTGTTCAAAGGTTAGTACTGTCGGTGACAACAAAAACAATGTTAAAAATAACCGAACTTGTTTTTTTTTTCTTTAGTATTACCCTTTAAGACTTGATCCATTTTTTACTTATATTAACCATGTTTCAACAACAGGCTCTTCCTCCCCATTTTCTATCTCTATCGACCTACAATGCTCTTTAATCACCTTAAAACTGCCTTCTCTTCCTCTCAGTTTCACCCTCTACTACTCGCCATGGGCGATCTCATACCTCCATGCTATTTTTCCCTGAGGATTTTTTTAAGAGTCGTAATTTATTATTTGCAAGAGAAACCGTTATCAGAGTCAGTTTGCTATCGTGGGCCACTTCATTAATCACAAAGCCCTCTCTCTTCATTTGTTCAAGATAGGCTGTGGTTCAGTGGGTTCCAGGCACTGATATAAATATGGAGGAACACTCCCCACCTCTGTTTATCACCCTATAAAAAAGTTCTGAGGTATAAACAGATATATAGAGAAAAAGTATATGTGCTCTTTATTTATTTCTGGCCGAATTTGCAGTAGATTCTGTATTTACAATATTGGTGATTGTACAGTAGCTATACATTTTTTGGAAAATATTTATGAAACCAGCTTTCTAGTGTGTTAACAAGGCACCACTGGCCTCTTTTGGAGTGACCTCAGCACATGGGACCAATAATGATTCTGGCAGCAAACATAGGGTGATTACGAAAAAATTCAAAAGATAGAGCAGAGAAGTCAATGTCAATTTAAAAAAGCAAACAAAAACATATTTTATATGACAGTAAATATTACCATTCTCTGTAGGGTTAACAACATAAGTTGTTAATTGTTGTCTTCAGTAGTTATTTTGTTTGCGTGTTAACGGTGGGGGAAAAAAGCGATAGTTGTATGCATGGTGACAATCCCTCATCCTTTGCACATTTTTAAATTCCAAATTTGTGAAAATACAGACTTACATTTGCATATGCTTGAGTAACACAAACATTCTCTTTACCCTTGGACTGAACAAACTACGATTTCAGTCTAGCTTATCTATCGTAGTTCTATATTTATGTGTATTCGGTGACCCACAAGGGATTATGGGAGAGCAAGTGAAAGGCGGCCTTGAACTATAAAAGCATAATCCGTTTTTGATACTCCACAAAGGACCCAAACCCAATTTAGCCAATTTCCCATTTCATCAAGCTGTATCTGCTCTGTAATGACGTTTAAACTTGTATTCTTTCGACAGCCTTCTATTCAGGTGAGTGAAAGTATGTACTGCAACCACAGTAATAAATGCAGCTACAGTATCACTGCTAAATGTTTGGAGATGTTTACAAGACATCAAGTTTTGTGCTTGTGTTGTTAGTTGTGTTCTAGTCAGTCTGTATAACAAGAAAATTAAGATTATGATAGGCACAAGTGGCATCACATTGCAAAACATTTTGTCAGTCAGCTTAAAAGAAAACACACGAGGGAAAGCCACATAAAAGAGGAACAAAATCATTCCATCTATGATACCTGCGCTGGGACCACTTTAGCGCGCTCAAGCTGCGGGGTTTTGTCAACTCAACCTCATGCTGCTGGATTCATGTAAAGCTGCCGTCTGTCACATATTAGCTCTGACAGCAAACCAAGGATAAGAGTAAACATGACATTAATGCCACTCGCATGTTTATCATTTTTTTCTCGTTTTTTTTTTCTCCTCTATAATAAGACCTGTCATATTCATATGAACCATTTGAACAGATTTAATAGTTTTAACATTAAAACTTTTTGTTGGGCATTCATTCAAACGTAAATGAAAATTGGGGGGAAATCCTGTTTTGTTCATATATAAGACATAGTTTTTTTTTAAATGATATGTCCTCATCTTTATTACCTGTATTACCAAAACCAATCATTTTACAATATTTTAAAAATCATGAAAAATCCGTAGATTAGCCGCACCGGACTATAAATCGCAGGGTTCAAAGGTTGTGCAAAAAAATAGCGACTTGTGGTCTTGAAATTACGACAGGTTCTGAAGACTTGATGAGGTGTTATGGTTCATTATATAGTTTTTTTCGTAATTGTATCTTTTTTTACGGCTGCAGCGCCATGTGACTGCGGACATATTTGCAAGTACGTTCGAATGTATTTGCCAGTTAAAATATTTTTACTCCACATTGGCATACGCACACTTCCATACCGAGAAATACTTAAGATGTAAAAAAATGGATCTCTTGCTAACAACCCAAAATATTCCAGGCAACAATTGCATTTCTAAAATCCTTTTATTCCCTGACTCTATCAGTGATGAGCTTTGGTAATGAGTGATTTCCCCGGGGTGTTTGTGCTTATGGGCATGTCTTGTTTTTCAGCGCATTGTTTTCGAAATGTGCTAATGTACTTAGTATCAACAGTGGCTTTGTATTGAAGAACAGTGTTGTCTCTTATGATGATGTTGGGAAGGGAAGGTGCTGGATGGTGGGTGGGGTGTTGTGGGAGGGGAGAAGAGGAGAGGAGGGAGGCCCCTCATGTGAGTTCAAGTACACAAACGAGGACAGACTGGCTCCCTTGGGTGCATGTGTGCTTCTGCAGGGAAAACATGGATAAGTAGACCTCCATAGATTTACAACCCCAAGTTTCTAAAATAACATTAAACAAGAAAGAAAATGAGAAATGATCACAATACGTTAAAAATGACAGACATGTTTATTAGGGTGTAAAGTGATGCAGGAGATGGCTATGAAAGGCATGTTTAACTTTGAGAGACCGTTTTTTTAATGATGTGGATTACTGCACTCTTGTAATAGAACTAAAACTTTAATTCCCTGAGCTAAGCTAATCAGTATGCTTTGCTATGCACTCGTTAAAAAGGAGAGATGATGAGGGGAGAGGGAAAAAGGGTGAAAGGGGAAAATGGAGGAGACACCGTGTCGCTCAGATGTGGGGGCTTTGGGGAGGGCGCGCTGCGATTCCCAGGGTGCTCAGCAGCTGCGATTATGTGGTGAAAAAGAATCTCTCTTGCTTTCAGTTTGCAAAAGTAATGAGAATCTAATGAGGCTTGACTCCCCCCCTGTCTCCCTCAGCATTTGGAGCAATTTGACTACACAACAGGTTCCCTAAGGAGAAGCATACAGGATAGGAAAAATGGTTCTACACAGGGTGCATTGATGGCTTGCTAGAAGGAAAAATAAGTGAAGGGTGCAAGAGGAAGGAAAGGCAAAGGGGAGGGTTAGATGTCAGGGTGGGCTATGAGGGAGAAAGAGAAGGAAAGGAAAAATTTGAGGATGAGAGGGGGCATGCGTTAGAGGGTAAGGAGCTAAGGAGGAGGGGAAACTGAGGATTGAAGGATTGAGATGTGGGCCAAAGCGAGGTTGACAAAAAGTGTGGATAAACACTTTTCACAGCAAGGAAGGATGTGAGGTTTACGGAGGCGTGGTGAGTGTGTTTGAATTTTGTGGTTGGGGAGCAGGAGTGAAGGTTGAAGAGGTTGGAATGCTTACGCGAACACAAATACACGCACACAACAAAACGCATACACACTCCACAGGACACGACTACAACATGGAGTACACTTGCAAAATTCAGTTGGTCTGGTACAAGAGCAACACAAATCTGACAACAATGCTGATTGACTGACAGGGCGAGCTATTGTTATTTGTATTGCCTCAATCAAGCGTCATGTACTTGAGGAGAAAGGTTGCGATTTATTAAGTGTTGTATTTAATTATTTTAACATTTTCCATTTTTTTTTCCACTTTGGCGTGGGCTGTGCTCTTCTCAATTCTCTATAGTTTGTGACTGTAGTTTTCATTCTGAATATGGTCAGTTTTACACCACTGCAAACTAAAATATGTAAGTGAATTCCTAGTATAGTAAAATCGTACCTATGATTAAATTATATCTTACATTGTGTATATATATTGTGTGTAATAGCCAGGGTAGCGGTAGTCAGCTAAAATGAGCTGTTATAAAAGTCAGGCTGCTCCACTACATAAATGTGCTCTTAACCCTCCTACATCGCCAACCTTTCTGCTCCTATTTAAGCAACGCTGATAATGTTGGACTGGGACTTTATCTCGAAAATTAGCCTGATGAAAAGATCCGAGGACTGCTTTCCCGCCATTGACCTTGTGTTACACTGCCAGGCCAGGATGACTCTTCATCGCTTACCCCCCCACCCCAACACCAGCACCACCTGCTCCTCCTTTACTTTGACTTTTAAAGTCAGAGGTTCAGTCATGCTTTCAGGCTGCCTTAATGAGGCCTATAGTGCTCCACTGGTCATAGGACTGTTAATGAGAGAGACATCTGAGAGAGAAGAGACACTGGGAAGTGGTAGTGCAACTAGGGAGGGGGAGTAGAGGAAAGTGGGTTCTGTACCAGGTAAGTATGAACACTGCTCAAGATCCAAAGTTTTTTTTTTTGTTGTTCATAAACTGTGACCCGTGTTTATTTGAACATGTGTGATTCAAAAGGACTTTGCACCCTTTCAAGAACATTTTGCTGGTGTAACTTATCAAGAATTGCTTGTCTTTGTTGTGGTAATTAATTGTGGTAAATTCATTTGCTCTTGAACTTGAATCTTTCTTCTTAATCAGAAAATACTATGAATATGTGCCCCAACAGATTAAAAAAAAAAAACAGAGAGAAAGAATAACGATATGGTGAGCCAGAATATTTGAATTCCCCAAGTACTCAAAGCTCTCTCTTCTTCCTCCCGCCTCACAGCCAACCCACCCCCTCTCCTCGATCACAACTTATCCTTCAAGGTAATAAAACAAAATGTTCCCATGCGTGGAGCTTAAGCAAAAGGTATTTGCCTGAGGGGGAACAGTAATGAGTGTTGTATTGCTACACATTTGCTCATGTACTTTACTCAATAGGTCACCACATGCTTTTGAATGATGTTCAAACTTTGGTTAATGCAAGCTGAGACCTGTCAATGACAAGCCACTTTGTGGTGATGAGTCTCTGCAATGTAAACTGTTTAAACCCATACAATATACACTCACTGGCCACAAAATTGCACACTTTGCTGGGGCCCAAAACTACAGCACATGAATATATCTGTTCTTTATAAAGAGTAATACTAAGACTATTTTTAATAGACACTAATAAAGTCAAAGTCAGCTTTATCACTATAAATAAACATTGTCAAGGTAATATCCTTCTGTGAGTGTCAAAGAAAGGAACAATTTTATTTGAAGGCAGTCATCTTTTATACTGCTCTTGTTGGCATACCTATTAAATAGGCATGTGAGTGGACATGCCTTTTTATTCTTGCACATTCTGTATCAAAACCACTTTTAGTTGTATTTCCTGCTCCTGTTTATTGTAATTGACTAAAGTTGTGAATTTTATGATGACAAGCAAGAGACTGACAAAAAATTAGGCCTGTTAAAAACCTGTATTATTCAAGCTTACCTGCAAACATCTGTTATTAATCTTAGCTGCGTGCTTCACTTTTTGTTCCCAGTGTGAGGTGCTAATAACCTTATCAGCCATCTTTAAGTTTTAGTTGTGCTGTTTGTTGTTGGATGGGGATTTTTTTTTTTTTTCTTCTTCAAAACGATGGGGGTGGGCACCGGGGGGGGTATTATCTCGCTACATGATGCAAGAGCCATCTTCAGTGATTTCCTGCAGAGTTGCCTTTTGCTAAAAGGGCTTGAGAGGTCACTAGCCTTGGGCAGAAATTCTTTCAGCGTGACACCTCGTGTGGGACTTTCAGAGATAAGCAAACACAGAGCTCGACCCACTGCTAAACATAATTAGTAAGAACAAACAATCTGTCTCAAATAGCTCCCTCCTCTTCATATTTCTCTGTGTGTGCATGTGTGTGTGTGTGTGTGTGTATATATATATGTATATATATATATATATATATATATATATATATATATATATATATATATATATATATATATATATAGAGGGATACTATGCATGTGCAAATCGAAATAAATAATGCAAGCAAAATAAAAAATGTGAAAAAAATATAAAATGTGAAAAAACTGAAATGAAAATATGTAGTAGTGTGTTTTTCTTTCTCCTCTAATTACCTGTCTTCCCCAATGATTGAATGTTGGGTTTGTGAGCACAGCTTACGTCCCTAAAGCGAGAACTACTGTCAGACAAGGCCTGCTGCTAAAGCCATCACAATAATCATAAAGATTAGGTTAACAGTGGGAAACGGCTGGAGAAGACAAGTATTCACAGTGGGATGTTATTTTTGGATTAGTAGTTACAGACGCACGCAAAAAGCAAATTGTGCAACTGTTGCTGTCAATGCGCCTCAATAATTCCAGTGTCTTTGCTAATTTGACAATTGCTTAAACCAAAACATTTTTAAAATACAAAACTCATACTTTATTTTATTTCACTCTCTAAAACGTATACTTGTGTATGTGCATGTGGGGTAAATATCTGCCATTTTTATACGTGTTGTCATAATGGTATCAAAGCGGCGCATTGACAAACTTGTCATGCAAATGTAGGCGAGTGATCTCTTCACGCTGAGTAGAACAAAGAAACAAACAAGACCAAAAAAAACTTGTAAAGATGACATACAGTTGCTAATTGAAATTGATGGCAGGACAGAAATAACGAAATAGTGTTCATTTGTAATACAAAACCAAATTGTATTACATTCCATTAGACAATTCACCATGCACACTTAGTTATTGCAATTCACAGTGTGTTTATTTCACTCTGAATCATCACTGAATATGCAAAAGCCTTTAATAATTTAGCATGTCAGTGTTTATTTTCAACACGATGCGGTTGAAATAAATTTGTTTGAATTTTGTCTCAGTTTTGTTTATTTCTTCTGTTCATGACACATTTTTCTTCACTCTCTAAAAAGTGTGTCATTACAAGAAGCTTTTGATCCTCAAACAGATCAATCGGAGCAAATTCCTCACTAGTGTTGAGCATCCTTTTTCATTAGAAACAAATCCACTTAACCAACCTTCATGACGTCACATTAGTAAAATATTTTCTGAAAGCATTCAACACAGCAAATATATCAGCTTAGATCAAAAGCTTGATACGTATCTTTTTTCAATCCCGCAACCTTTGTACCCACTATTTAGGGACCTGCGCAATGCTGGTTTTGACAGTTATGTATCTGACATGAACATCAACGAGTTGTCTAACGACAGAAGCCATATTATTCCTCCACTTTACACTTCCTGCTGTTAGTGATAACATCTAGCCTCATTGAGTTTCCCTTATGTGTTACTGACATCAACCTCAAAAGGGGTTTGCCACATTTTGCTCTCATATTTGTCACTCTTTTTTTCTTGAATGGAAGAAAAATATGATAACATCTAGCAGCCACACTCGGCCTTTACCCACAATAATAATAGGCTATGTATATATTTTTAAAATAGAACAGGTTGCAGGTGGAGGAGTCAATATGTGATGTGTGCCATTGCATGAAAAGGTGGGTGCAATGTACTTGTATCTGCGCATGTGTACTATTGTACGTATGTGTCTTTGCATAATACTGACCACGACCTGCTACAATGTTTACTTTGTTTTTTTCTTTAAAAACAAAATAAAGAAGCAACATGCTTAATCTTCTCTCTTATCTCTGTTCATAAGGTCTCTGAAGCAATTTTCCACTCCAACCATGGATCCTTATCAGCTACCAAGCCAACATAACAGATTGTTTTCCCCAAAGCGAAGCTACCAGCTCCATTTCACAGTCTCTACAATACTCTAAACTAAGTTAATCTCTTTCAGATCATTTATTAATTACATGAACATTTAAACAGACAAAGGAATTACTTTGGCATTGCTTTGATTTCACAAATATATTTTTAAGGATTTCTTTCAGCTCCACTATAGAGACAAAAAAAGAGTAGAATCATAATATTCCTCTCTCTGGCATCTTTTTAATATTTTACATGTAACACACAGGCTTCAACCCAGTCATTAACTATGAGAACTACTTAGAAGACAAGAAGTTCATCTTTTTTCTTACAAATTATTTATGCATGTAACAAAATCATTACCATCCGGCTATACACAAGGCAGCTGCCAGAGAAATGTTCTGGATTCAAACTTGCCATATTCAAACAGAAAAGACAATGCTCAGCAAGTATGTATTCAAATTATTGTTGATCCTACTGCTTAAAAAGAACTACTGCTTTTTTTTGTAATTTATTGTTTATCAGATTATTTTACCCCTACAAATAATTTTCAATATGAATAGGAACTATGTTAATATTAATGCTTTAGTATTAATGCTAAAAAAGTGTAATACATTTGATGGGGGAAAATCATTTATTAAAATCCAAAGGCAGAGAAGACTACCCATAATCACTCTGTAGGGGAAATTTCATCGTCCACTGTAACAGTACTTAAATGGAAATTTAGGTTGAGTGGGCTGAATAGGAAGAAGAGCCTTCGGGTAAATGCAGAGAGTGTCGGTGCCCGCACGAGGTACATTCGGAAATGAATGAGTGCACTCCTGAAACACACCTGCTCTCATTGTAGCACAGGCAGCAGAGTGATTTTCCGAATAATATACTTATACGTGATATACAATATACATGTCCGGTGACTAAAAATTGGCGTTGGTCGAACATCAACATTTTCTGGAATGGCTGAAATTTTCCTCCAGTTCAGAAGATGACGAGAATCAGTTTTGATTGTCATAATCAAAGATTATAGTAGTGTAGTTTTCATTGCGTCATACTAATCTAATCCACCCTTTTAGCTAAATGAGGTCACTGAAAACTATATAAGAAATGTCTCATAAGAATCCAAAGTTAGGCCTATATGTGTTTGTGTGAAAAAGAAGTGAAAGAACATCTCAGACCCTCAAGCCAAAACACACACAGAGCACACAATGATATAGACATCTGAGTAGGGGATGTCGACATGATGGATCGCTTGTGTCAGTGTCAGAACGTTTGGAAATAGCCTGGTGCTGATAACATGCAGACCTACCCAATGCACAACTAATCCAACCTAATAGCACAGTATTTTTCTCAACCTTTATGCTTGTGTGAGGTTGTATATTTTTGTCTGTGTGTTTGCAAGGTGATTTTTTTACAACTCATATGTTCAGTGTATTGCAAATACAAAATTTGTGTGTGCAATTATGGTATATACTTGTTTGCATAGGCCCATATTAAAACAGCGATTTGGCAAAGGCTGAAGTGAACATCCACAGCATCTCGCCACCTGTCATTTGTTATCCATCACATGAAGCGACACCTCAGTTTCAGTTATTGATGATGCTTATGGTAATTCCACTTTTATCAGTTTAGTGATGGGTGGATGATATGGTAAATGAAAAAAATGTGGCTAGCTGCTGAATATATGGGGTTACTTTTATGAATAGTTTCTTCAAACTATCATGAGCTGAGCATCTATCTCTCCTGATAGGCTTGACAAAGTAGTCATATCAAACCTGTGGCAGTGTTGTCAATCACTCAATTTGAAGTGACAGCCTTTAGGAATATATTATGTGGGGGTATAAGGTGCATGAGTAGTTCTGGCTCTTCATACTGGGAAGCAGTTAAATACTATTCTAATATGTCCCCAGTTTGAGTTTCTTCAAGGGCTTTAATTGTGTCAGATGACTCCAAACAGAGACACATGTCTAAACAAAGTGAGCTTGTTTGGTATTGTGTTCTCATTTGCTCAATTAGACCAGCAGCACTGCGCTTTCCCTAGGTGGTAACTCACTAACTCACTAAATGGGAAATTACACCGTAAAGATAAGGGAGTGTCGGAGAATGTTTTCTGGTTTCGGAGTAGTGCTTTCAGCACAACTGCTCAGCACAGCCTGAGTTGAATTAATAAACCCGCGGTGGCGGATTGTTGATGCATTTTTAAACAGCTCCTTTTCATTCCTGAAATGACATTTTGATTGCATTTGTTTCAGCAATAACTGCACAGGAGTTATTGAGGCAGACTGACAGAGAGCGAGAGAGAGAGAGAGCGTACGACCCTAAAGTAAATATGACATCTCTGTTACGCTGAAGTAACTCTGATATGAGTTGTACAGACAAATATCGTTTTAAATATATTGCTAAACATAATGGCTTTTGCAGCAAACTAATTTGATAGCAACACATTCTTAATAAGGTGTGGTGTGAATGCTAAGATAAAACTACGTAGAGAATGAATCGGGGGAGCCTGGTGAAAATGTGCTTTTTTTTCTTTTTGACAAATTGTATTTACTGTATATCAGTAAGTATATAAGTACATTCTGGGCATATCAGTGGCCTACAACGTTTGCCTCAAAGTTTTGGGGTTTGGGATTTTATTTCAAGATTTCTGTATAGAAGATTCTCCAAGTATTCTGGCTTCTTTCCACATTCCAGAAACAAGATTCAGTTGTTAACTGAAAAGTTTTAAATTGTCCATAGGTGTGACTAAGAGTGTGAATTGTTGCTGCAAACTAGTCCAAGGTGTACCCTGCTCTTTGCACAAAATCAGCTTGGATAGCTCAAGTTTACCTGCAAACACAGTTATGGTAAGTGGCATAGAAAATGGATGGATGGAAATTTGGTTAGTTAATTAATATAATTTGTGATGAGCAGAAGAGACTGGAAAAATATATATATCGACGTGTACAGTTTGTGCAGCAATTGCCTGTAGACATTTAGAATAATGACACTCTTGTGAAAGGCTGATATTTGAAAAGATAAGTGCTTGGACACACTCTTGTGAAAGGCTGATATTTGAAAAGAAGTGCCTTGGGAGGATGAGACAGCAAGAAGAGTTAAGGAAAAGCTAAGGTCACAAATGTTGTGCGGCACCATCGGATAATAAGCAGCACAATCTTGTTACACATTGTTTTTAAATTCTTTTAATTGCATCTCCCCAGCTCTCATCCAGGGCGGTAACCCCAGAAGTGGGGTACGAGGTCATTCTCTTGCAGCAGTCTTTTGAAGGCCAGGCGCGTCCCCACCACTCCCCACCCCCATCATTTTGCGTGGCCTTGAATTGCAAATTGTTTTAAAATGTGCATAATGAGCACCATGGTGAAATGTTGAGGCTCTTTGTCTTATCCTCACTAGCCTTTAGCACAACTAAATGAGTTACGATTGCTTTATTGAATTACAATTATTTTACTTACTCCTACCTCGTGCATGCATAATGAAAGTGAGAGGAGGACAGAATGGAAACAGAATTGTGATTTTGCAGACTTTGAAAAAAATATATGAATTTGATTGTTTTAATGGTTCCTCCACAAATTATTGTTGGCTAAATTAAGTTCGCTTCATTATCAGAAGCATAAACATGAGTTTGCTCCCCCTCACTCAAACCCATTTTCTTTATTCTTACTATTTGCAATGTTGGTTAGCGAGGGGGTCATAACAATAGCTGACAAATATTTCACGAGCTATTTATATAGTTATATATAATTACATATATACCCCAAGAAGCTCTTTGGCGAGATAGATTTGCCATGTTACACATTGGTATACTCAAAAATCCATCCGCCTTCCATGGTTAAAAGTTATGGACTGCGCTCAATACGATTTGTGCTGTGGTATTTTATCCGGGTATTTGGTGAAAGAATAAAAGTGACCCTGCTATGCTTTAGGAAAATCCAATAAGAAATTATTTTCAGTATGAAACTGCACATTTTAGTTGCGCCAAACAAATCTGAGACACGATCGCCTATATACAAAGCTTGCAGTTTTATCAATAAGAGCTTAAAACACTTTTACACGTTGAGAGGTCAAACCTCTGCGGCTGCAAGCTTATTGTCTCCTGTCCGTTTTAGTCCCGCCGTATCTACAACTGACTCAGCACTCCCTTTGACGTCAACACAGTGGATAAGATGGCTACATGCCTTTCTGAGGAGCGATTAAGCTCGTCTTTGCGGGGACCGTGGTGACATCATTGGTGGTTGCAAATCCGGCTGGAAACTCAAAAAGGGCATTAGAATGCATTTCATGCTCGACTCACTGAAAAGTGCAGAGCTGAAATTTACACCTTATTTGATGTGCGTCTCCCTGCTGTTAATTGGTAAAAGGATTCCTGACCCTTTTGATCTCCACCACAATCCCCTAAATGCCCAAGTCTGCTAAACTGTTCAGCAGGAGATATAGCCTGCAGTTGCCCTGCAATGTAAAGACTCTCACTCACTCACACACTGCCCACATTGCTTTTTTTTTTTTTTTTTTCTTAAACTATCCTTTTAGCTTTCTTGCCTTTGGTTTACGTCCAGGCTGTGGAGAAATAAGAGATGACAGTTGTTACAGATATGCCGGTTTAATTACTTGTCAGCTTATAGCCCATATCTCTGCTGCCCAACGCTAAAGCTTAACTTTTTCTAGTAGCTTAAAGCATGACCAGCCTCCAGTGCTTTAGTATTTAACCATAAAACCCGGGAAATCTGAAAGATATAAAAAAAAAAAAAAAAAAAAAACACGAACAGCTTTCCTAATTTTACGTATGGGGGGAGGAGTGGGAAGTTTTCTGTCACTGCTGGAATTGGCTTTCTCTCGCTCGCCCCGATTGTGCAATAGTGACAGAAGAAGAGGGCGAAAAGAGAGACTCTTGTAGAGAATGAAACTGCATTACATCAAGGGTCGCGCTGGTGTAGGATAAGCAGAACATTCTATGATACTTGTGTACCATTGTTGACATTTTTAAGTCTGTTTGCAAATTGATAGATGTGCTCAAGCGTCCGTTCCCTTTTCCTCTTTTTTTGGGATGGGGAGGGCATCTTAGCCTCTAAAATCCAGTTAAAGGTATTTGGTAAACACAGCTGTTTATTTTGCAAGCTTTCACACTGTGGCCACAGTGCATATAAACGGCTGGCGTCAGTAAGTGCATTCAGTGTGATTTGAAATGTTACGCCTAATTTTACACAAAATGGATTATGGAATCTAAGGATTTAGCCTTGTTGCAATGACAGTGATACAAGTGAACACACTGCATATTTGCATTATGAACATTAAAGAACAGAGGAAGGAAACAGCAGATGATTTGCTCTGTGAAGCAAATGAAAAATAAGCTTCAACAGCCAATCACTTTTTGTACCATATAATGACTAAAGACAGTACCCTCACCCATTAAATATGTTCACTTTTAATTTCATATTAAAGCTACATTTTAATCTTTGGCCATATTATATCTTCTTCTGCAATGCTACACAAAAGTGGTGATGATGCTCAATTTGTTAGGTGAGGATCTTACAATAAGATGAAGTTGCTACTTACTTTACTTACTCCAGGTTGCTACCTATTTTATTTCTGCAAATCAATTGCTAAAGACGTTTTCCAACAACTCATGTCACAGCAATCTATTATTACAGCCGAAAATAAGTCCGTGTTTGTACAGAAAAATGTTGCCACTGATTTTAGGCATTTAATATTAGATGCAATATAATAATACAACTGCCAGGAACAGTGTCACTGAGAATCACATTATCATTGTGTGTTTTAAATTGCCCCACAAAGGCATCTTTTCACAAGACCCTAATGCCCTATACTGTCGTCACTGTAATCTAGCTTCCCTTTTAGTCCCGTACAGACTGTGCTGATGATCGTTTTGCATGGCTGAGCAGTAAGATTTTATACATAGAAGTAATGATATTATTCTACAGTCATTTCAATAGGTTTTAGAATGGATCATAAAGCAAAACAGTTTGCACTTCTTTCACATTCCCTCCAACCGATAATAAAATACCTAGATCAGCTGACTGCTAACTCTATTTACAAGCTCACATAATTCCATTGTGGCAGCACTATCAGAGTAAATACACTTAGACCAGCGATGCATACGGCGTAGAAAATGAAAGCAAGATGAGATAGAGGTCACATGACTGCAGAAACACCTTTTAAAACACTTAATGTGCCTTAGCTGATGTCCAAAGCATGTAGGTTATTGCCACAGTGGCGAGAGAGCTAATTAATTGATCATTTGAATGATATCAAAGATGCACACGGTCGGTGGCTGTGACCTTCATGAACCTGAACATTTCTCACACTGAGCTTTTATTATTTGACGTCTTGTTATTCAGTGCAATCAGACCTCAATTGAAAATCCATGTGAACATTTGGAAAAGGATATTACCCAAAATGATGTGAGATATAGTATATATATATATTAAAAAATATATATATATATATATATATATATATATATATATATATATATATATATATATATATATATATATATATATATATATACACACACGCACACACACACGCACGCACGCCCGCACACACACATACACATACATATACATACATAGATAGATATGTGTGTATGTGTCTTTGATGTCTAATGACCCATATTAGAGTTTTAGTATATTGCTTTTTAAATGTAAATACCAAGATACACCACACAGACTTTGTTTTTGAACTGAGCCAAAGGAGAAAAAGGAGTGTCTGGGGAAGGAATGTGTTTAATACCGCTCGCAGCTAAAAGATATCCCATTTAGACATCGTTCAAACAGTTATTAACAGTATTGATTTATGTTTGAGTGATTGGAGGCCAGGGGAAGGAGATGAAGTCAACCGTTATGACCTTCCGCCTGGGGGACGGAAAGCACCTGACACAGATCACATCTGTCTCACATGTGACATCTTAGATTACTGGATACAGGCTCACTTGATAACTCCTGTGTATGATAGCTGACTAGTCTTTGCACTCACTCTTTCTACTTTCACTATATTTAAGCGGGCTCCTTGGAGAAGATATGTGCCATGCCCGGACCAAATACAGTACAACCGAAACAAGTCAATATGCACAACTCCATTCATGCATCCATTTTCTACTGCTTATTCTGTTCAAGTGTGATGGATCTCATGCTGTAAGAGTGGCGGTGCATCCTGGAATAACTGTAGTTCCATCACAGAGCAGAACCATTCACACTCACATCAATAAAATATTGATGTGAGAAAGAGGCAATTTAGAGTATCCAATTAACCTAACAAATTTTTATTAAAATAAGGTTAAGCAATTCAGAACACGGATGGATGGTCGGTAATCTGAGAAAAAAATAACTCCACCTTAGATCTGGGATTTGTTAAAGAAACTTTAACAGAAATATGTGGTATTGCTAGATCATCTTGCACTTTGCTTTTGAGGACAGATGAAAAGAGAAATTCCAGTCAAATAAATCAGCAGTATGGTGAGGAATTATATTTTAATTGTAGATAATTTCAATAGTTTGACAATATCCACACAAGTGTTTCAAACACTCACCTCGCTGCAGAGATTTGAGGTCAATTAGAGAAACATTGTCTGTTCCTAAATGTAATGGTAAAAACACAAAAATATTTTCTCCCCTCAAATGTAGCTAATAGTAAACTGACCTATTCAAAAGTGCACTATTCCAACAACTAATTGCACATTTACTTGGGCTAAAAAAACATTTACCCTCTGATCAGCCCAGTGTCAGTCAATGCTGTTGCAGTTACTGAGCTCCAGAAATCAAACCCGGCAATGGAATTCGCCACAGTCAAAAGGTTAAGCTTTAGATCTGGGCAAAGAGAGGCTTTGAGGGGAGGCAAAAAATAAATAGACTTAAATGAATACATGTTTGCACTCAATCGTACCTTTCTACAATGCATACAACCTTTGAAGTCATGTTTGTTCGGAAACACTCCCACCTCATTGACTTCGAGAAACTCCTCTCCATACTAGTACCAATATTATAGGGAGTAATCTCAGTCAACCCCATAAATTAAAAAGACAGACTTAAAACTAATATTTGAGCCCATGTCCCACAAGGGAGGCCATTGTCATTTTGTGACTCACAAGGTGTGTTGCACACTTATGGTAGATACAAAGCAAGATTTAGTCATACGCCACTAGTCTTTAACAAACAACAGAAACACCGCCTCCAGAAAGCTTCGTAATATCAACATGTCCAAGGAACCGCGTTTTAAAAGGAGATAAACGCTGAACCTTTTAATAAAGCGCTTGGACTATAAAATGATTGACAACATGTTGTTAAGCTTGTCCAGGGTTAGAATGAGCACCAAGAGGAATATCTCGTTCCTCAACAAGATGATTTGAGATGGTTCTTTGGCAAGCTACCGTCGAAAAGAGGTCATGATGAATGAAACGGCTCTCAGGGACCTAACTGTTGATTTAAACCTTTTTTTTTACTGACAGTTTCCTTACAAAAAACGGTGCCAAAATATCTTGGTATTAAAACAACAATCAGCCACAAGTGGCTTACACCCACCACTCCGTTTCTTCTCCATCCAACAGAAAACCCGGATTGTTCCCCAGTGGTCTATGTTATGCAACTAGGGACTGACATGCACAAAACCAGCAATGAAGGCATCCAACTGTAGTAAGCTTTCCAGTACATTAAGAGTATATGAAAAGGCAAGTGAAAAGGCATAGATTGATATGGTTGATTTTAAACGGGGGAGCATATGGGAAAGCAGTTTTTCTCTGTTTTGAAACGCTATGTATTTTTCTTGGGGATTTGAGTCCAGGACAGACAAATATGAATGGCCCCAGAGTCCTGGAAATGGTGTAGACAGCTGTTGGTTCCACTTGGATGTGTCTCTCGATAAAAAAATGTCCTATCTATTATAGTCTGTTTTTATATCCCTTCTAGATGAAAGTGTGTGAAAAATTCCACCTTTCAAATATGGTGCGTTTGTAACAAAGTCCTGCTGCTGCTGCAACTACATCATACACGTAAAACATTTCGTCTCCATATAGAGAGTAGGTGGTGACAGACAGTATCATTGTTTTGCCACATCTAAGCAAAATGGATGTATTTTTCAGCAAGATTTTTTTTTGTGTACTGTGTCTTGTCATGCTTCTTCCAAGCATATGTTGAAGCTTACATGTCTTATTGTCTCCTGAGGTTGTGACAAATTGACATTTGCATCCATTAAAAAATGAACGGCAACACATATACTCAAAATCTTCACTGGAATTTATTTAACACAAGATTGATTTTTCATAAGAGGCACACACTGAGCTGTATGTTATGGGATTTTTTTTTCACTTCCAAATGAAAAAGTAAAAGCACACAATAAACAATAAATATCCCCCTCCCCCATCCTTTAATACCAAACACTATTCACCCCAAAAAAATGTATGTTGGTATACAGTAATTAATTATTTTGTCAAATACATTGAAATCAATTGAGAGGGAAACTATATTTGTAAGATAGTTGTGGTGTCCTGATTTCTCCCAAATCTCAAGAGGACACATCACAAAATCAACAGTGTGGCAGTAAACTGGTAGTCCTTGCTTGTATGGAGCGTATAATTTAATGAGCATGAATAATGAATACTACTCAACATGCTGGTGACTGAGTTGACAGCCAGTTATTAGGTCAATAAAGACCTGGTCACCATCTCACTGACTGCTACAGAGCATTCCCAACACAGTGAAACAAACAAAATCAAATTATAGTCAGGTTGACATGTGCCATAGAAGATGGTAGGAAGTTCAAATCTGCAGAAGACACTAGACAAGCTTACTTTACTCCTTGGCAACCAATCTATAAAGCAACATTACCCACACCAAGAGAAGTAAAACATTATTGACCACAGTTAGTGATTTTTTACATTTTCCAACTTTGGAAATGTTTGTTTTCCCTAGCCTTTCCTAAGTAATAAATAATTTATAATATAATTTGGGTTATAAAATACATATTACTAGGAGCAACATGGAACATATCAAGATTCAGTGCAGTCAGGATTTTTTCTTTTTTGCCCTGTAGCAACAACTCCCTTGCCATTGATGCTATCTTATTTGCAGAGGATTTGAAGAATAAAAGAGCGGTGTGGGAGCAAAAGGGAAGCACAGCAGAGCAGCCAGTTGTGGCAGCGTAGCAAGATCCCTAGCATGCAGATCAAATGCTCCAGATATGTCAATCAAAAGCGCTGTCATCTCACCATTGAACAGTGCCATGATTAATTATTGACCATCATTGTCTTTGTCGCTTTGTCACACCTCTTTCTCTTTCCCTCCTTCCCTGAACTGTTTTTTTCTTCTTTTCCAAAGAGGAGAGACGAGTTCCAACCTGAAAGCTGCCTACCGATGTTTGAGTCTGTCACAAGCGATTTCACTTCAATGGGATATCCTTTGCCTCGCTCTCTCACTCCCTCTCCTGTCTGTCCTTCCTATCTTCCATCACTCTGTTGCTATGGCCCTTGCCAGGTTGACACAGGGACCCTCATATCTCCATTCATCCGACTGCTCAGCCTCAATATCAGTTCTGTCCAACCAAGCCTCGCATCAGAGGAAAGTAGGAGTAAGACCTCTCACTGTTGAGCACTCCATAAGGTAACTGGGATCTTTCTCCCCCCTGCTGCCTTTCAAGACAGACTTCATTTTTCAACTTGGTTGTCAAAAAAAAAAAAAACTCGCAACGACTGACACAATTTTCACCTGTTTGCAATTTTGTTAGCACTGATGTCCTTTATGACACATTTTTATAATTCTGAAAATAATATTTTCACTATGAGTAAATCTTACTCTACACTTGCTAGTTGACAAACAGATGTTTGTGCATACATCAGATTAATATGTAAATTACAGTTGGCCAAAAATAGCATTCGTGTGGCGTTAAAGATGAGAAATTTAAGGGACCATTTGATACAAGTGTTCTGGCATATGATATATAAACCACTTTCCATTCATGTATCTAATAAAATACAATGTAAGTCCACTTTTATAATTTTTTACTTGTATTAATTCAGGTCAAATTGTATTTAGCACTGTATGAAAGCAATTAAAAAAATGACTCAAGTTCCACATAGCATATATTATACCTTGTTTGCAAACAGCTATCATGCTTTTACACAGCAAGAGTGAAATTATATTTGTGAATTGCTGAACCTCAAGTGGGATTGATTTTATCTTGTCTATAGCTAATGTTACAGTAATTGACACAATGTTATGCTCTATTTTTGTTTGACACTTTTAAGTCAGCGAATTATGCTTGTTCATAAAAATCTAAGCTTTAACATCCAGTTCCCTAATGATTTACAATGAAACAAATGCATTCTCCTAAGAGGAACAACTTTGTTCAAAAGTGGGATGAAAAAGAAAGAACTGGGTTGGCCGTAGGTAAAATTAATAAGTAATCTTAAATTCTGGGCCAGCCACTCTCCTCACCGTTGGATGCATTATGCCGTGGGTCGATGTGGAACTATGTCCCATCCAGGTATCAACCCTTTTCCCTGTCTCAAGCCATATGTTTCCCCTCTTTCTGTCAGTAAAATCACATTTGCAACAACCACTGCTGGTTGTTTACACAAGTTTAAGCTCCTCTGATACATTCCCGTTCGTGTTTGCATGCTTTTTAGCCCCATAGATAATACATGAGCATGCTTGCTTTTTTTAACGAAGGGGAGATGCTGCCATATGCATGGAAGAATAAACGAAGACCCAAACTGACAGCACCATCTGCCAAACACAGTTGCCGTCAAGAGAATGGCCCCCGCTCAACATTTTGCCCAGCTCTCAGGAGGATGCCACATTGTCATCAGTGCTAATACTAAATATTAATAATTTGTTGACCCCAAAGTGTTTAGAAATCACTGATGCAGACACACATTGCCCTTCTGAATGGCATATGCTGATGTCAGCAGGTGAGCACCGCTGGACTGCACTGCTAAGTGTACATGGATCTGTGTGTGTGTGCGTGCGTCTGTGAGTGTGTGTGTGATGTTTTCCAGGCCAGAGAGATGAAGACAACTTCCATGAAGACTTTTATAAATATTACATCGTTCCACATACCCACAGACTGTAGCTCTGTGTCGATATCCCTACTACCAATAAGCATACTACATACGTACTTGCATACACACTGGTAACCTGCAAGTGAACCATCTAGTGAAGCTAGTAAAGTAATTCCCACATCTAAAGAAATGAAATGTCTGGGAAAAAAAACTTCTACAACACAAAGCCATTTCTGAGAAAATTTTTCTTTTGGCCTCTGTTATTAGTAGTAGTATTATTATCATTATGTCTAAATACTTTTATGATTTTTTAGAGAAAATGATGTACAACTAAATTGTTTTTACAAAGTTACTATATTAGACTTCCAACTTCCAATCTGCTTAAGGGAGTAATTTTAATAATCATTGCACACCTTTGACTGTTAGCTGCATATGATGGAATTTGTTTAAAATGTGATGTTCATGTTGAATAAAGTTGTGTTGTGTGTGCGTGCGTTGTATCGAGTCTGATATGACAGTGCCATATTTTGGAAATTGTTCTTGATGGATTTCTGAGACATGACATGCAGTGCCTCTCCAGACACCGGCTGCATTTCACCTTGGCATCTGCCATGTTCGCTTCTGTTTTCCTCCCATACATCTTTATTAGTCTAGGACTGATGTGGACACTGCGGGATGTCACTTGATGAGAGGCACCATGTCAGTGAGACTGATTTATTCTCAGCATTTGCTGTGCGGCCGTGCCAAGTGACCCAGTCCAACCTGCTGCCTGCACCGTCCCCTCTCACACACACACACACACACACACATACACACGCATTTGCCAGCATCATGACGAGCTCTGCTTACACTCAGAATAGGAGCCATCCAATCAAGGTGCAGTAACTTCATATGCAAAACATCCCCTAAGTCATTTCACAGATACCTCCCGTCGCTCCAATTTCACCCAAGATCCAAGTTGATGATGAAATGAGGGATTTCACATGCACATGTCTGCAAAATACAATTTTGTGCTGACATTCTCACGATGAGTATAGCAACACCAACAACCAGATACTTATGATTTATCTCGTACTACTTGCACCACAAGTTGTTTCGTACGAACAGCAAGTTCCGAATGTTTGACAGAACTCCGTGGATAGCGAGCGAGGCTATCGTCTCACTATCGTATGGAAGCATTTGAACTTAGATTATGTTACACAAATCTATTTGAGGAAGTACTATTCTAATTTATCAACAGTTTAAAACAAGCTAACGTGCCTGACGTAACATGTTAAGAGTTATTCAGAAAACTATAGCATAAATAACACGCTAACAAGTTTACCAAACCATTCGTGTCACTCCAAATATAAAATCCAATGCAATCTTCATCGTCAGTGTCACTTTTAAACAACTCCACAGCGCTTCCTCTTCTACGTGGCTTACGTCAGACTCGTCAGACTAGCGTGCCCTCATGTGGTTTAGTGTTGAAATAACGTGAAATAATATAATAATGTGTTAATAATTTCACACGAAAGTCGCTCCTGAGTACAAGTCACGCAACCCTGGCCAAACTATGAAAAAAACTGTGACTTATAGTCCAGAAAATACAGTATGTTTTGTGCATTTCCTGTATATTTTAACTAGAGTGCCATTAAAGCATGTGAGAGTTGAAGAGATTGGCAGACTACTGTGCATTTGACTGCCCCAGCTCAATTACACTGCTAACATAAGTCACCCCATTGATTTCAGCAAGTCACAGTACTGAAATGCAATTTGCTGGCATCCAGCAGTGGCAGATACAAAAGCATGGGCGGGTGTCAGCTTTTAATTGTAAATGTCTTGCAGAATGGGTGTTGTTTTAATATCCTGTATAGATTTTTATGTAATACACTTACTTTTGCAAGTCTGCCCCGAGCAAGAATCAATTCAGCCCAAAGGATGCCGTCCTTCCCCACCCCCTTTTGTTAAAAGCCAATCTTGTTTTAATGATGCATGAAGAAATATTCAAGCATTGACATTTCACTGTCAGGTTTCTTTAGAAAAATCAATTAAGATAATACAGCTTTGACCCAGTTATCCAGTTAATGCTTATTAGGGATGTAATATGATTTACTGTCAGCATTTATAATTCTTTGCATCTCATCCCATTAGCCCTGTGACTGTTTCATAGAGCGACATACTACAGTCGCTTCTAGGAAACTGGAGTTGCTGATAAAATGGAGTGGAAAGGAGTAATGACATTGATTGGGATTGGTGGGCAGGTTAAATGCAAACCCCTGAGGCAGTCACTCTCACGTTCCCTGTCTCGCTTTAGCTTTTACCTTTTCTTTTTTTGACTAACAGTTACATGATGGAGAACAGAACATTGCCCAGAAGCAAAATTACATATTGGTCAACATTACAAGCCTGAAACAAGGACATTTATTGTCATTTATCTGAGTTAACACGAATGTACATGTTGCACTCTTTGACTCTGCACGTTGCATACAATGCAAGATCCATCGATGCTCTTTACATAAACCACATTGTACAACTCTTGAGCTGACTTCAAAAAGAATAGTGCAGTTCCAAGAAGAATGCATGGAAGATCACAGATGACTACAATTCAAAAAAATGTTTCACCTTTTTACACATTGGTCATTATTGTCCTTTTATGTAAAGCACCTACATTCAAATTGGCATATTGGAGAGAGACAAGCCAGGCTATTGAGTCACTGACTCTGTACTCCCTTCAGTGTTCTGGCATTTCGAAGCTGACAACGGTGAAACTAAAGCTAATCCCTGCATAGGATGGAATTTATTTCAACAGAAATGCAGTTACTGTACATCACATTCAAATGAATCCAATGTTCAGAGTGGTTGACAGGTTTCTCTCAATATACCTGTCTATATGAACATACAGTACTGTTTAAGTGGGTAGCAAGTTACCTTAAGTTTTATAATTTCAACTTTCTGCATGAATGGCATGATCTCGCGGCTCCTTAGTAGGCTATCTTGTTTTCTAACCTTTAAAAAATGAATTAAAATTTAGAAAAATATAACTTTCTTATTAATACCAGGTGAGCAGGGAGACCCGATAAACAGAAACATGTCTGTTCACAAAACAGTAGGTTTTGTGAAACTGAATGTGAACAGTTGAGAATGTGGCGCTAATTGTGGTTCAATAAAACAAAACAGCAGTAACAAAGGGACTAAAACATGCCTCTTGTTTTTGTTTAAGCTACACGCTCAATTACAATTCTTACAACTAAGTCAGACGACTCGTTTTTTTTTTTTTTTTTTACCTTTGCGAACAAATTTGGATAAACACTACTTTAAAGTAACTCCTTTTTCACTGCTGCCGTCTTCTTTTTTTTGCTCCTGCTTGTATATTCCAAACAAACCCTCATCTCTCCCTCTCCTAACTAAATCCAATGACACAAAGGCATCATCTGCCTGTGTATACAGAACAGCAGCAGCCACTTTGGATCCTGAATCTCAATGGGCTCATAGTGCTTCCGACGTCCATCTGTTCTGAGCCAGCCTGTGAGTCCTAAGCAGAATATTTTGATCCCCATTTTTTTTTTTTTGCAAACCTATCTGGATTTGCCTGCCCCCTAAGAGTCATTATTCTGAGTTTGCCCTGGAGTATAAAGTCTACATTCATTATGAGTGTGGGCGGCAACCTTTGTAATCCCCAAAGCACAGATGTATGCAGACAACATATTGCAATTTGGTAGCATAAAAGACTTGAGCCCGCTGTTCATTGTTGGTTCATATATCACAAGTATGTGTTTTTATTTACAGCAGAGCAAGCAGATCGCTTGCCAGACACTTGTGGTTTGACATTCACTCATGTTAAGCCTACACTTCTTTTTCAACATCACAATTTGGCCTGCTAGCCTATTTTTTAAGCTCAAGAAACCTTTAAATAAGGTTCAATTCTTAGCTTGATCATCATTTCTGTGTGCATGTTTCATATTTTTCTTCCTAATAAATTTATATTGGGTAATATTTTTGCCTTCGGTGTTTATCTTTCTTCGAATATTGTTAAAAATGACTGTTAGTACCAACAGGTAACACATAATTATTTCACGTCAAAAAAATGTTGATATACTAAAAAAAAAAAAAAAAAAAATCTGTTGATATCGTCACATTTTACCTGTTCAGTGACACGGCAGTAACATTAGCATTGGTCATTACTGGCAGGCTCATCCACAGAATGTCGGATACAGTGGCTGGTACACTTAGCCTATTTGGTTACCTGTTTGACAGGCTTGTTCAGGACACCAGAAACAGCTGTCCTGGCCTGTGTGAGCCGAAATAATTAGGCCTGTCATTTCTGTGCTCTGATTTCCCCTTCAGCCTGCTCAACAAAATGCTAATATTTTGCTTTCATTGTCACATTCACCTTGACACGGATATTGCCTCGGTGCATAACTGGATGAGATGACTCGAAATTTGCATTGTTCGTTCTAATAAATTTGCTTCCTCTGTACCTCGTGGCAGGACCCATCAGATAAGTCTCCCAGAGTGTCATCAATCATGGCCCAGGCTGACAGACGACTTTTGCCTTCATTTGTTACACCGAGGAACATGCTTAATTATTTGTACTGTAATTAGTTGGGAAAATGTCAGGAAATGTCAACTCTCTGTTCGCTGTGGAAGGGCTCCGCTTGAAAGCCACAATGACTGAAGTGTCATTAATGCCACGTAACAAGACGAGGATCAGCTGCAGGAGCAGCGAGAGAGAGAGCGAGAGGTAGGGGGGAGGTGGCTTCTTAGAATGTAATCATGGGGTGAGTTAGAGGGAGACACAAATCAGCCCTGCTAGCTTGCATGATAGGCATCTTATTAGCCAACACGTCAGCCAGCTGCATGTTTCAACCACATCTTGTTCCCCATTGCTGTTCTCACACTGGCACAAAAAAAAAGGCAGCAAGTGGGGAAAAGAAATGAAGTCAAGTAAACAATTCCGGCTTTCCCGCTTGCTGTCAAACCGAGCATATTTTGCAATGGTATATTGCCTGTCAAAAGCAGGCGTTATGCCAAACACAAAAACAATGAAGGGTAGAGCCATCCTTCCAAATGCAGCACTTTTACAATGCAATTAATAGCAAGTCAAACTGCACCCACAGAGATGGTATCACTAAGCAGGGTTACTCTTGCCAACACTGTAAAAGCTTCACTCTTTTTACCTCATGCCAAGATCATAATTATATCGCAATTATTTCCTTTAATTAATGCTTAATAAATAACCTTCATAGTATTTCATGTTAATTATTTTATGCAGATGGAGGCATTTACGAAATGCTTATTTTTTTCGCTTTTAGCCACAATTGCTTTACGACTCTGGACTGAACATTCAAGCAGGTATCCAAAAGGACAAGGTAATTTACACTTGTTTGAAAGGGGAGAAGGAGACAAAGAAAAATTGCAATCCCGTAAGGGACACCTTTTGTTTTGGATGAAAATATTTAGCATTATGAGGTCCCGAGGGTGCTTCGATGGCCATTCGTCTTTTCAAGGCCTCGCAGTGGGAGCATGGCAGAACAAGGCTCAGCCCGCTACCTTGCCCACCGACTGGCACTGATGGTCATCCAAGAGGCTCCTTAATTAGCCTGCAATCTGGCAAGGACCTGTGTTCCTGAGATGTGGCAGCCCTGTTTAAATATGATGCCAGATGCAATCCCACCTTCAGCATGTCATCTTATTGTCCTAGGGAGCCATGGGGAGAGAGCACAACATCCCACAACGCAGCATGTGTTATGGGATGTTGGGCATATTGTTTTGGGTTTATTCTTTTTCCTCGTTACTGTTTCACTTTGTGCCCTTCACGGAGTGCTCTATTTTGTGCCCTCAAAAATCCAGCTGTGAGGCAGATCTCACACAGAAAACCTGATGTGACCTTGACCCAGTGAAGTGATATGATTTGTGTAAAAGAAACCTATTGTACTGTAGCGCTGCACATGCAGACTAGGGATGGGAATGTGACTCAATTCTGTAGACACAAAATATACCAATAATAAATTCTTCAATCCTTCTCTAAATGCCCAAGAATCTGAATAATCTATATTGGCCAAACCACAAGTACATTTTAACTGGGAGTCGGTATCATTCTAGTACTACAGCAGCAACAACTATACATACAAATTTATATTCAGGACATGCATATAAATGTAGAAAGTACAGCGTATAATTTTGAAATAAAACAAATGAAATAGTGCTCTGCAAAGCGGCAATGCTACAATGATGGCCTGCCTACACCTAAACGCCAGCTACTCTGACCCTCTTGTCGATATGCACTCATTGGCATCATTGATGAGGCCAATGACTGCGGTGTCAACTACAAACATCGGCCGTTTGACAGCTGGATGCGATGAGGTGCAGTCGATCATGTTGTGAGGAAAGTGGAGCGGTGAGAGTACATGATTGCTGATTGTGCGTGTGAATGAAGAGCTTTCCTCCAGCGTTACCTGTTGTGTCCTGCCTGTCAGGAAGCTTTTAATCCACTGGCAAGTACCAAGAGAAACACTGAGCTGGAGGAGCTTGGAAGCAAAGACTTCACTCCAGAAGGTTTTGAAAAGGGACCCATTGAGGTGGTCCAAGATGTTGTTGTTTGGGGTTACTTGTGTTTGGCGATGTGTCCAGTGCATGTGCCACACACACAGATCTGCACAACTACAGCATTCGACATGCATAAATCAACGGCTCGTTGATGAAGTGCTGCTTCCATAATTGAAATATGCTGCCTCTGTGGGAGCTTGTGTGCAACATAACATCTTGATTCATGTTTGTGCTGTTGTGCCTGAACGTGAGAATATGACAGCATTTACACAGGTGCCATCTATGAAAATAAGAATTAAAATTAACAAGGAATTTTAATAAAATTACGATAAAGTAAATCTTTTTTTTTTCTTTCAGATTTTGTGACGCTCTCTGAAGTATGACCAGTATTACCTAATAGATGAGCCGGCTCTTGGTCCATTTGTAAAACCCATCCACATTCCTACTTTCCACATTACTACTTCCCAGTAGGCAAATAACATAAGGATAAAAAATCCCAAACTTGGGCAACATATTCAGAAAACATTAAACCCAACTCAGTTTGACCTCTTTTTATACAGCCATAGTGTAGCACTTGATAGTAGACTAATCTGCGATTCAATATGTTGAGCAAGAGCTGGTATTATCTAAAATGGTGTAAACATGTCCCAGAGCCTTCTAAGATTCCCTTCTTATAATAGTTTTACTTCACAACATATAAATACTGGATATGCTGTAATACTAACGGCCGCCTCTGTTCAGCTTGTTTTCTCATGTGCTTCCTCGAGGATTTATGCCATCATCGAACACAAATTTGAGTTGCTATGCTCAAGCAACGCCTGATAATCTCAGAGGACTAAATAATTTTTATAGGCTAGTCAGTAAGGCTCCTTTCATGCCATGGATTTATTTTTCCTAAATCCACTGATGCATCACGGGTGTCCGCTGACACTAAAAAGTCACAAGTATATCTTTTCCATACAAATAAGTAATTTATTTTGGGTGTGGGTGAGGATACGCTTGAAGATATGAGCATGACTAGACTGTAACAACAGGGATGTGCCCTAACAGCCATGTACAGTCAAAAATGTTCCAGAAAAACTATTATTGTGTTTGAAATGGACCAAATCAGCTATGCTATTGTTGTGCTAATTAACCACACAACATGTTTAATTTTTTGCAAGAATTTATTGAAATTGTTTTTAAGGTGTGTTACATTCTTAATCTTAATTCAACAATTTACAATATCTCCAAAGGATGATAAAAAACAAAAATGCAGGAGGCTTTGAGTATGAATTTAAATAACATGAACTCATTTTCATTTAAGCCACGCTTTAAAATTTCGAAGCCTTTATTCAGTAATAAAGGATGCACATTTCAACTATGAGGTAACCAACAGAATTGCCTGTCTTTCTGTCGCCTGTTTTTATAATCACACCTTTAAGCAATTGTAGACCCCCCTCCATATTCATTAAAGACAGACTTGTAATTTGCTAAAGGGAATCGTGTGTTCTCAACTTCATTCAAATGGCTTGATGGCACTGTATTAAAGTGGGCATCTGTGTTCTCACGGTATTAATCTCTTCAAGCACATTCCAGCTGCTGTGATGTGTGAGGGGGAGATAAGTCTTAAACAGTCTAAAGCTAAGCAAACCAGACAACTCTATTATTGGCTTCATAATTGCTTAATTAAACTTTTGTCACTAATCATTATGAGGGCAATAGAGCTGTTATACAGGCTTTCTGTCTAGCAAGCGGGCAGAAAAAAAAATCAATAAACGGTGTTGGGGAGCTGATCTAACCCCCTCCCGCCCCATGTCTCTCTTTCACTCCCCCTGCCTCTGTCATTCTTTTTGTCCTCCGCAAATGAAATTCTTAGCTGCCGGTTAGTGATCTGTAGGTCTGGAGCTCGACTGATATGAGCTCCCATCACCATTTGAATTGAGGGGTATTCAGTAGCACATGAATATGAACAAATGACAAACATAAATCTCTTGCATGAAGTACACCTTCTATCCCTTTATTATGGAACAATTGACCCATCTAAAATGAATTCTAATGCCAGGAAAGCATTTAGATTTAAATTACACCACGGGTCCCCTGGACCTGAGAAATGACGGCATAAAAAAGATTAATATGCTAATTATTTTTCTCCCCCTCCTTATTCCGCTTTTTGACATTTGCGTAGGTTTATTGTGAGCCTTGTAAATAAGATGACTGTTTTGTCAAGGAGGTGCCTTTTTGTAGTGTGCTTTAGATCACGAACACGCATCTAGCCGTGGCATTATCTTTATCCGACATCTTATTAATAGCTTATTACAATCTTCTTCCTCTTCTTGAAGTGCATCTAAAAACATACGCCTTTGCACGCGTTGAATATTTATTTCTCCCTACTGTCCCCTACTTTGTGCATCCAATGCAGACAAAAACAATGCAGATTGTTGGTTTCTCCCCCATCTCTCAGGACATATTTAATGTCCTCCCAGAGTAGTTAGAAGCACCCTTAAATGGGCCAATACAGGAGCTACCGTTTGTTCCAAGGTTCTGCCAAATGATCACAGTTGAAATTATGTTGCGTTTGACATCCTTTAATTAGCCTGGCTTTGAAAATCCAACTTTTCTCTTTGAATGCGTTGCCATAGGCAGCCAACTGGCAAGAGCGCAATAGGGGCAAAAGCCTCATTTCATAATTTGTAGGCACTTTAAAGTTGGCTAAGCCTGCATGGCAAATTGAAAAGTGTCCAAAATGTACGAAGGGGGAAAGGCTTTGTGTTACCATGAGAATACTTGTCCCCTATCTTGAAATCTGTGAAAGTATTTTGTATGCTGGGAAACTATTAGATTTCCGTTTATATGTGACATGGTATGCATTGAACAACAGTACAATTTTTGCTCATAGCAGTGATCAAATTTTACTCTAAAAGTTGCAAGTAAACATTGTGAAGGATATGTCACCCGATATTGGCGGTATTGGGATCATCATCCCCGCAGCACTGATTTTTAAATATTTATTTGATTGACTTTTTAGTGAGTCTCTTTGGAAGCCTTTTTTTTTTCAGGCATCTGTCAAACATTTTTAAACTGGGAAATGAAGCTAACGCAGAATTCCCTCAACGTTGCATTCTTTCAAGCTTATTTTACCACATAACATCTCTACACATTCTTGACCTAACTATCTTTAGGTTTTAAAATTTTATTCACAGAAATTCATTACACCTATCTATTGCCAATAATGAGGTAGTTATGCTGTGGTCAATCAAATGAGCACAAAAGACATTACTACAGCAATTATGATGACAGTGCTACGCAAAGTACACACTGGATTCATCTTTAATTGTATTATGTGAGACTGACTCGGACAAAAACAATCAATGTTAGTCAAAAGGCACGGACAAGGATGAAATATGTCAAGTAATAAAATGCATTTCAAATATTCCAAAATGACTACCTATAGAACATGAAAAAATAAAACCGCAAAATCCATCATGAGAATTATTAATTATAATAAGCTGGAGGGGGGAAAAGAAAAACTAAATATCATTTAACAAATTAACTTTCTTCAAGCAGTGAATAGGATTTGTTTCTGCAGCTCAGCTGCGAGTGAGACACTGTGTTAATGAATTACTTTCGAAAGCATCTGAAGAGAGACTTAATTACAGAGCCTGCAGTTCTTGCATTATTATGCCATATATCCCCAGCTGAATACAATTCAGCAGCTAGATAAACAAATTTCATGGCAGCCTTTATGGTCCTACTTTGTGGCCAACCATTGATACCAGTGTTAATTCGCAGAGCTACATGAAGCATGGCAGGCATGAAAATGTGGCATTGAAAACGAAATTCGTCATTTTCATCTCATTAACATGATGGGGGGGGGGGGGTGTAGTGAAATGCGAATACAAACTTACTTGCCTCAACAGTATATTAATTGATGGAGTGAACTAAGCACGGTGATGAGACATTCATTGCACATGGTGACTGATTTAAATTGGATCTACAGTGTTTGTATTGTGAAAGTGTATCTACTGATTTTGAGTGTGAGTGTGTTTGTGCTTTTCTATGCTGAGCTGCCATCACCAAGCCATCCAATTTTTTAAATTTTACTCTCAGGGACATTTGCTGTTGTGGATGTTTAAACTTTTCATGACTAGGTTTGTAAAACAACTTGGAATGTTACATTTTTTGAAACAATTTAAATATACGTTTATTAATGATACTTGAGGACACACGTAGCAGAAATCCTGTAACTACTAATTTGTTTCACCTCTCATCCTTCAACATCCTTTTAAGACTACTGTAGTTCTGTACTTCACAAAGTTAAACATGTAATCATAAGCTCAAAAGTTAGTCTTTTAAAATAATTATACAATGTGTGTGAAAACTGAAAGGTGTGTATAATTTGTGGACATTTATAGGTGTCTATATTTGCTATTTTCTGTATTTGTGATTACAGTGGAAAAACAGTCAGGGGCTTGGTAATTGCTGTGGCAAGTGGTCGGCCAATCAGTGATATGTGCACACCATATGCATTTCCAGATATTAAGCTGGAGTGACCCTTGTAGCAGGGATAGGGTCCTGCTACCCATGACCCCAACAACGATATCCAGAATAGAAATCGGTGGATGGGTGATGTGGTGCAATGTGACTCCGCAACAAATTACAACTAGTTTACCAAAAAAATGTAAATTGAATACGCATTTTGCACTGCCAATCAAAACTGACTATTAGTATGATTAAAGGTAGAACGTGCCATACAACTCACTTAATCATGATTGATACTATACAATATATATATTTTTTAATCCCAACCTTTATTCTTATACAGTAAATCATATAGCTTCTGTCCACGATCATCAACCAGGCAGACTTATACGCCTTCATTCTTTGTAACCACACATTCCTCGACAACCAATACAAGCCGGCTGCGGTCCCACTGCAACCAGTCTGATCCAAGGCCTGGCCCAGTGTTGAGCTATTAGCGCCAGTGGCAAGCCAGCCACAATGCACGCCGTAGTTGGAGCTCCAGCCCCATTGCAGTGTGGGGTCAGCAACTCAGCCATATTGTTAAGATGATTATTATGCCAGCCTTCTGTCATGGCTGATGTGGCTGGAGCACTTGGCTTGGTCATGACAGTCTGGCTCCTCACTGCCATGAAAGCAGCTTTGCTGTAGGCAGCTCAGAGGCCTTAAAACCCTTATTGTCTATCTTTTCCCCAGCAAGCCATTTTCTCTGCGCACTCCGCTCCACTGAATGATCGCGAGTCAGAGAGATGTGGAATGCAGGAGAGAAAGAAGGGAGAAGGAGCCAAGCACATTTAACTGCTTGGTCCAACGTATCATGATCGACATAGGCTTTCATGGCAGCTACCGCCTGCGTCCCACGGCGTTGTTCAACCCCTTTCTCTCTGGCAGCACTTGCATTTGAGCAGAATTTTGACACCACTGTGGGGAATTCCGCCGATTAAAGGGGACATATTTTGTACGCTCCCGTCTTGGCGCTTTGATTTTGCTGGGGAAATCACAAACACTTCATCAAGACAAGAAGACAGCTGAATTCTTATTTTTCTTGATTTGAACAGTTTAATTAGAGACAGTCAAAGTTGCATGTTGGACCACTCAAGCTTCTGTTTGTAAGATGCTGTACTGTAAAATCCAAATAACCGGTCCTTTATTAATATTTAGTTATTTAGTTTTAGAAAAATATAGTGCTACTTTACTATAAGGAACATTTCTTCTTTAATTATAGAAATGAAAAACATGCAGTTCATTGGTTGTGGTTGAACTCATTACTCTTTGACTAATTAAAACCAAATCCAAATGGAGATGGTTTGCAAATAATTTATCTGCTCATATTGTAGCTACACAGTTACATCTGCTGTGGTGCATGTATTTTGAAGTAGGAAGAAAAATAAAATATAATCAAATTGAAGATGTTTTTTTTAAGTGGCTTCTCTTTGTTCTTGCTGAGATTAATTACAATGTGTATTGATACTATCAACTATTGTCTTTGAAAATTTATGTCATATCACTACACTGTATGGGATGCTTATGCTCACTGTATTTTCATTTTACTTGTTCCTTCAACATCCTTTTCTTCAGTCATATTGTTGGCTTATAAAATTCCACACTGGCTGAAACCGGTCCTCTTATATGCTATGGCCAATAGCTATTTGCTTAAAATAGTTTTGATTGTACAAATATTTGCATTGTACTATGTCCATGTATGTGTGTGTGTGTCCTAATGCGTGCACTTAAATGCAAGGATTCTGAGAGAGTAATTCATTTAAGGGCCCCTCTTCTCTCTTCAGCTGCTCCCTGCCTTCCCCGTTAATTAGCCAAGTGTGGCTGCTACCTCTCGCTGCTCAGTTTGGGAGCGACACTTGACACAGCAGACATCAGAGAGATTTTTCAGGAGGCTCTCCCGGCGCCCCAACAGCTCTTAATTAACCACTTAGGTATCCCCACTTGTTCCCCCGGCCGGCACTTTCCAAATGGTAAGGAGGTTCTGTGCCATGGATCTAAACACTGGGGGAAGTGTGCTATCAAAAGATCTGGATAAATGAAGGCTTGTGTAAATTATTTTTAATGATTCCCTCCTGGCACATCATTATGTTTGTAGTTACACACAGACACTTCTGAGACAGCTCATCCTCACTAAGGTCATCAGCAGGACCAACAGTAACTAGCTGCTAGTCTGTAAATGGCTTATTAATTAGTGCTGTGGTTTTACATAGCTGTGAGCTCTGATATATAGTGCAAGGATTGTAATTGTGCGGAATTGAAAATGATGATGATGATGACTACGAGGATGATAACCCATCTCCAGGCTATTTATGCAAATTGCCTCCTCATATTAGAAAATCATTACCTATCCAAACAGTGCAACACTCAGCCTGTGTGAATTACAATGATGGATTTTATGATAATTGCGATATCATTTTTGTCCTCTCCCTCTGTCTCTTTTTTCTGTTCCGAGTTTGAAAACCATTTGGCCATTGTGAGCGCTATTAATTCCACATTAGTTAAAGCTGAATGGATGAGTTTATTCATTCTTCTCTTCATTTAGATGGTAAATTATCATAATTGTGTATAAAAGATCACATGATGTTTTTTTTTCTCTTTGCGTACATAGTCATAGTATTTTTGATTACTTGAGTTATTTGTTTTCATAAATGGCTTTACTTTTATTGACCACTTCTACCGGTTACTGACCTCAAAATTATATATACTATATGTATATTTGTGTGGGTTTGTTTGTGTGTGTGTGTGTGTGTGTGTGATCTACTTATTTTGAAGCGGCAATTCATTTTAACAAATTTTCAGCCTTCCTGTCCAGCATTGAGAGACATTGAGAGGGTTGAGTTAATTGCCCGCCAAGCTGGGTTCTATCAAGTGCTTTGTAGTTCAGCATTCAACTGGAAGTCCTCAGAGAGCGAAAAACAACTTTACATTCATGAGGAGAGCAAATACTACACAAGTCCTCCATAACCTTGATGAAATGTGCATTTCACCTTAGGCTATGAAAAGAGAACATAAAAACCCGGAATCATTACATTAAAACAGGTTCGCTCCCTGACAACTTTGAAACATCACCATGACAGATCAAAAAGGTCTGACTTCACAGTTATTTTATTCATGTTCATCTTTTCACTGAAAGTTTTGGCTTTAACAGACAGGCCAGTCTGTCTGTCTGTCATGGGGTAAACTAAAGAACACAGTTTGTTCAACAAAGTAAAAACATATTTGCCTGCTTTCCTCCCTGGCTCCGTTTCTCGTTTTGCTTCATTCTGTTCTACTACTTCTCTGTCAAAGGCGCTTTGCATGCTGAGAGCATGCAGACTGCAATCAACATCTGTTAATTTCTGTCTATTACCCAGCATTGTCGTAACATACAATCACGATGTTTTGTTTGCACGGCTGGACTGAGACTTATGACCCTAATCCATCATCTGCTTGTCATAGTTTTATGTGTTGTCTGCGCGGCTCCCCACAGTCCAAAGCAAGCATATTACAAAGCTCTGTCTAAGTTATTGGCCAGCTGCTTGAGCTGTGCCCAGCTGAAGAGGTCATTGTGTTTCTCTCCCCACATCCCTCTCAGAATTTAAAACTGTAGCATAGGCGATGCCAAGCATAATATAAACCTTATGTCCGGAGCAGAAACCGTTTGCAACCGCTGTGTCGGAATACTTTAACAGAGCCTGCATCTTCCGCATAAATTCAGAAAATAGCGTGCAACTGCGAACCAAATCAAGGTTATTACGACAGTGATAGTGTCTATATAGATGTGCCATGAAACCTGTTTTTCATTGCCCTTCACACATGCATGCCACAAAGGTCGATTTTAGATTGATAGTTTTTCTCTCCTCAAATTACAACAAAGCATCAGTGACTTGACAACAAATTCAAATGAAATGTTCAGCCTGTCAAGTTGACATGCCATCCATTCCAGTAGATCTTGATTTAAAGCCGTATCGAATATGATAGTCAATGTGAAGTACACTTCACAAAACATAGAAATGAGAAATAAAACTAAATGAAAATTTCTCACACTGATGTAAGAGTCCATTTTGATTCAAACTCATGACTGTGTGAGTACATTATAGTCATCAATGAAGATATGTTGCTGCAATAAACACTGCACGATAGTATGACATATGCTGCACTTGACTATAAATTTAAGACCATTGTAATAGTAACAGGCTTAAAACCTTAGTCCAAGGTGAAAGGGTTTATTTCTGTAGAACATTATCCTCTTGAGTGATATCACTCCTAACTGGAAAGATGTACATTTTCCTAACTCAACTACGTGCTGATAGACACAGGCAGTAATTCTCCTTGTTGAGACACAAAAAAAAAAAAATCCCTTTGCTTATTCTGCAGGTAACAGCCTGAAATGGAGCAGACCTTTACCCCACAGGAAAGGATGCACTCACCCTGCTTTGCCATTTATTTATTTTTACTGTAAAACACATTGACCTCCCCCCAAGCATGTCTCTTTTGACTATTTGGCTACTTCCTTTTTGTTTTATTTCATGGAGCAAACCCAGAATCTTGTCTGCCTGATCTGATGTGGACTTTCTGGTCCCATAGTTATGTATACGTTTTTTTTTTTTTTTTTTTTTTGGGGGGGGGGGGGGGGGCAGTTTACTTTTTCCTAGTGAACAGGTTATTGGATGCCAAGAAATGAATGCCATGCCATCTTTAGAGACAAAAGACACATTCTAAGAAAAGTAGTCTCCATTAGAGTTGTCTGTAGCAAAATACTGCATTTACTGCAAAGCAATGTTTTTTGTGAGTTTCCAGTGACATCTTTATTGCATTTGTGCCGTAAAGGAAAGAATTTGCCATTCTTTTGTAGGCACTGATGGATTTTCCTATGGACTTCATGCAGGCACAGCATTACCGTATGTGATTATATAACAATTATAAAAGGGGGGGAAATTATGATTCTTCTAATATTTCTAATTCAATGAATTTAAAGTTACAACTCCCTGTGGAATAATAGTACATAAACGGGTCATGCATTATTGTGGATGTCTTGGCTGGAATTACTCGAAGATGACGGGACAATGTATTCACAGGTTTGTAAAACATATATATTTTGTTTACATCTGTGTCTCCTTCCCTAGTGAATTTGTAAAATCAATCTGACAGAAAATAAAGCCCAACAACTAATACAGTTAATTGTCTTAGTGCTTTTCTGGCGAGCCCCTCCTCAACAGCTGGTCATACTGGCTCATGGCATCACTTCAGCCAGCCTTTGAGATAATAACTTTTGCATCTGCCAAAGAAGTGCCTGTGACTGCCCACAAAATTTACAACTCACAAGTGGAAACAGAGAGACTCCGACAGAATTTTCTATGCACGGCTCTTTGAATTTTATTAATGTAATGCAAACACAGTCGCACCAACACATTAAATTGTTGATGTTATGCGAATACACTCTGGAATTGCAGATCCTCATTAACATTATTTGCATGTTAATCTGCATCTTTTTAATTAGTGATATTATTTATGCACATAATTTTCACTCGGTGATGCCAACTTGCAGGCACATTAATTAATCTACAGAGATGCCAAACTGTTTTCCCTCTCTTTTTATTTGTTTACACCGTGTTCTGGATTCAGGGGGAAGTTGAGGGGGGAAAAGAGTAAATAACTAAAATATGAATAAAAGTATAAAGACAAGATTAAATAAAAGTCATTTTTGTTTTCATAATTTATATTGTATATTAACCAAATGTCACATTTGTAATATCATCTCCCCCATTCCTCGTCTCTTCCCTCCAGATCAGTTATTCAGTTACACTACCTTGATGTATTATTAAAATCCATAATGGACTCACGAGGCTTCCGTTGCCTCTCTTCTTCATTTATAGAATATAGTCAGTCTTATTCTAATTTCACTACAACACCGTCATGCATAGGCAATGAGCCCCCAAATCCAACCCCACCACCTTCCCAGCAGCCCCAGCGAGATACGTCCACCTCGATGGACACACAGCCACTGAATAAACACTCTGGTGCACCGCTCCAATGTTCAAGATGAGATTTCTGGGATGATACACTATGCAAAGCACAGACAATAACACAGATGTTTGTTATGACGACAACTACTTCTACTACGACTACTATGCCAAGTACTACTACTACTACTACAACTAGTAATAGTAGGCGTAGTGTCTTACTGCTGTATTACATAGTGATGGTGAACTTTGGCCATTTTAAGACTGTTACAAAGTTACATGCTTAAGGTATCCATTTCATTTGAGTCACATGTTGCAAAGTTTTGGTACCGTCCTCACATTCACCGGACAATGTAAGGGATACCAACCTAATGATATCCAAAAACATGAACTATGGCGGTTTTGTGATGCACTTCAATGACTATTATTAGGTTTTTACTGTTCTTCACGAGGGAGTGACATTACCTTGCGAAACTGTGATTTTGGGTAGAATGATCATAACAGAATGTGCGAACATTTTTATAGGTCTGTGCAAACAGGATTTGTGTTGGCCATTTTTATTCTGCTAAAAGAAACACATTTTCATTATTGTATCTGTTATTGCTATCATTTGCGCGCTAACAAAATTTACAATTTAGTTTTTTCCTTGTCTTGTGATCCCTTACAAATTTGTGAACCTACATTATAAATGTCTCATGAAATATACTTTACATTTTGTAGGAGCATATCTTATTTTAGCATTACTTTTTGTCTAGTTACGGCCTTTCAAAGTTGGAGCAAAATGCTACCAAGCAGCACTACCAATCTTATAGCATTCCAAAGACCTCATTTGGTTTTGTCCTTTGGCAGCTGAAAAGACAATTTGTAATTATTGCAGACAATTATGCGAGGAAGTGATATCTCCAGAGTGGTTTAAGATTTCTGCAGCGAGACTTGTTGCAGTCATTATGGGAGTGAACATCAAGATGTCCCCTTGACCTTAGTGACAGACTGAGGGCTTGCCCTGAACAATATAATCTCCAGGCTCGATTTCCCATGTCAAGGCGGGAGGGGGGTGGTGCCTGAACGGGATTTTAATCCTAAACTAACCATGCTGCACATTGCACATAGTGTTCAGGTGAAAAGTTCTTTCCACCACTCTATTATACTCTGGCAAGTTGGGTTTGTAACCTGAATCACTGAAAAAATAATGTGTGAACCCCCACTACTGTATAGGCATTACATTGTAACAATGTGTTCCTTTCTTCTTCTTGATGCCACCGAGTCCTCTTTGATGCCGCTCTGAAATGACTGAGCACCACAGTCTATTTTTTGCCCATTCAGGCGACTCAATAGCGAGTCTGTCTCGCCTGTTTGTTTTCAGCTAATTGCCTCAAGATCTAATAAGTTGGCGATGATGTATGGTGAGTCACCCATGACCCCTGCCAAAAGAAATATTATAGCACACTAAGAAGGAAGGCACGGGGACTCTCTTTATCAGTCTAAATATTTCTAGCCTCCAGAATTCCCAGTTTCACATGTTTGGGTCATTCAGTGTCAGAGCAAGGTCATGACAGCCCTGTAATTACAATATCAGGCAAGGCATTTAGGACAAGAAAGAGGAAATGCAAGGCTTGTGTGTCAGACACTGGATCATGGAAGGCTGTTTTACAAAAATGTGAGCTGACATTAGCAATGAGCACGAGTGAAAATGGGCAATGTATGGCGCTCTCTGATCAGTTATAGATTAGTCAAGCAAAACAATGCAACATACTTAATAAAACACTGCCCAATTATTGAGTGAAGGGGTTAAGCAAATTATGGCATCTCCATAACAATAATGGTATGAATACTCCGGCATATGTTGGGACGCAAGTCGATTTTGATCAAGCGGTTGCCTGGCCGAGGAGTGTATGACGTTGAGAGCCTGAAAACACCCAAGAACCCCAGGATACATCATCGCATTCCTCCCAGTGCATCCACGAGGTGTGTCTTGCATAGTATACCACTTAGGTTGCTGCAATGACCATGCACGGTTCTCATGCATTTTGATTTCATATCACTGAGGGTAGTTATTTATTTATATATTTTTACTGCTGAAGAATCTGATATGCCACCTCCTGCTCTTATTTTCTGAATGGCAGACACCGGTTTAAGCCAAAAAGCTATTTCACCTGCATTAATACACAATGAATAATTCATAAATCCCAATTATTTGGAATCATTTATGCAAAGAGTGTCACACATGGCATACATAAAGCATTAAGGACGGTTAACCCGCAAAGTAAAAATGGGATTCAGAGAAGAATGGAAGGTCACAGCAGAAAGTCAAGAGTTCTTTTTGTTTTCAGTATCGCTATTGTATCTCACAGACACCAAATATTATTTTATCCTCGTCAAATGTATCTCAGTAAAATTGTTCTTGCATCGTATCGTTTCTATATATATATATTTTTTTTTTAAATCACAAGCTCAGATCATATGGTCGCAGCTGCTATATTCGATGGAACAATGATTGCACAATGTTCAAGAGGGGCCGAAAAGGAAAACTAGACATTCTTATTATAGTCCAATGAATGTTACGTTTCAGTGGTGGACGAACCGACTACTCGATTTTACTGTGATCTCCTTATCTAAACAAATGCATTATGATTGGGTTAGTGGGAGCGCTTCCCAGGAGACGGACCGTCCCCCTCCCTTGTCACTGACAATCTTCCCCACTAATCCTGTCTTAGAAGGGTCTCTGTTAACAGGGATAAGGCATTGGCCTGGTATCCTAGGCTAGTAAGCTAAAGCTTATGTACAAAATGCTATTCAAGAGGTGCTGCCTGGAGCTATTGGAACCGTGTAGATGTCCTTATTATTCAGCCAGACTAAATTCTGAGGAATTTAGCCGTGGCTAAATCGTGGGGACTGATGTGGACATGTTCACTGATAAGGAATGGGGGCCGATGCTGGAAGTCATATTTGGAATCAAATTGATATGTTATATAGTGTGCAACATGGTGAGCTGGTCTTTTCTATCACATAGTATTTTCCAATAAAAAAAAATGTATAAAATCTCAAGAAAATATTCTGGAGATGTTGAAATCATCTGACAGGTTCTGGTCACCAGTAAACTACAGAGTTGAAAGTTAAATCATCACGAAGGGTACCATTATTGACCTCTGTCTCTTATGGTGAAGAAAAGTGCTTGACGCTAACCCTCAGTCAATTTGCTCCTTCTGGTGTGAACAAAATGCCTCTCAGTTTCACACATTTGGATGGATTAAGCTTTTAACACTTGGTGAAATCCAGCACTTATTCTATAAACACTCGTGAAGTGTATGCGTCAGAGGATCTATATGAAGTGTGACCGAGCTCCAAAAGACCGGAAACAGCAGCACATCTGTTCCCTGGTGTGATAACTTTGACCACCTCTCACGCATTGTGATTCAATAGGACAGAACAAGCAAAGTGTTTGTTTCAAGTTTCTATAATGGTTCTTAACATGTCTGAACAGAAATTTGTGAAATATCTGTTAATTAGTATATAATGAAACTAAGGTCTGTAAAATCTGTCTTAGTTTTAGCATATTGGCTGCATCTAATAAACTACTCCGAGATACATTTTACATTTTTACTGAAGTATTGTACCCACAGATCAGCTTAAGAATGCAAATAAATGTCAGAGCAGAGTTTCTACATTTGCCAATGTCAATGTGTCATATGCATTGGATGTGCAACGATGTGGTTAAAATCGCAAATGTGTTTGGATTTTGTCACAGTAAACTCTTCCATCAAAGTGAATGCCTTCTAATGGCAGAGGATATAGACCTCCTGGAAAAGCTTCTGTCACAGTGTAGTTTATGCCTTGTGTTTACAAGCCTCAAAAAGGGGTCATTGATATAAAAAGCAAAACACTCAAACCTGCAAGGCCTTTTCTTTATCTCAACTCCAGCAATCCAGCAGCGCTCGAGGGCTGAAGCCGACAGGAAACTTCACAAGCAAGACACACGGGGTGGAAGAGAGGAAATCTGCATGCTGGAAGAAACAAGATGGACATAAAAGATGGACTAAATTGCAGTGAGGACTTTTCTTGTCAAAGGCTAATGGAAACATTTCCACACAACACAGAGAGGAGACTGCAGTCTCTATTATCAGAGGCGAGCAGACGGAGCTGGCAGCCATTCCAGAGAAGCGCTGAGATGTGCACGCTGGCCCAGCTTAGCACCCTCAGCCAGCCCCTCAGGCCTCCACCTGAATTATCTGTGTCAACAGGTTCCAAAATGCCCAGAAGACTCACATCAACAGAAAGACAGAGGGAAATCACACTTACAAACTAACTGTGCTTCTGCTTTTTCCCTTGTACTTTTTGTCTTACACTTGAACCTTCCCATTGTAGTGCCCAAAGTAGTTCTCCAGTGACATCACTTTTCTAATCATCAAGACTATCTTATTATACAATATGATAATTTAATTGTGTTGAAAGAAGACAGAAAATTATGGCAAACAAACATAATGGTTGTCAGTAGGTTTTCATCTTTCTACGAGACATTTTGTTGATGTCACAGAATGGAGTGGGGCGACCAAATGCAGCTTGGACCAAAGGGTTTATTAAAGGGAAAGGGTTAGTGGAGAACAGAATAAGAGGAAGTGGCAAGGACAGACAACAGTGCAACCGATCGGTAGCATACAAAATAACAGCGTGGGCCAACAGACGGGTAGCATACCGGATATCAAAGAGACTAGTAGGGCAACTGGTTGGGCAACAGATAGGGCAACTGGGAGGGCAACTGGGAGGGCAACAGACGAACTGGCACAGAAGGCTTGGTGTGCAGGGTTTATATAGGGCGGCTAACGTGCTGGGAGCAGGTGTGGAAATGAGATGCTGACAGGACGGGAGTGGCAGGAGGGATGAGCTGTCCAGAGTACTGGTCATGCAGACGTAGGACAGTTGACATTTGAGTCATCTCACTCATGCCAAATTGCTAAATATTTTTCAAATATGTACGTATTTCTCTAGTTAATTCTCAGGAGGAGCTACCATATGCACGCTCACTGACACCTCAATTGCTCCAAAGATTGTGAAAAGGCGAAAACTTTGGTCAGACTAAATCTGGATTTGTCTGTTTCTGTTAAGTAAACAGGGAGGGAGGGGGTAAATATCAAGATAAAAACTGATTATGAAGGAAAGGATGGGTTGATCAGAAAGCATCAAGGCATATGCATTGGCTGAATTCTGCAAATACAACAACAACAAAAAGCTGAATATATAGATTGCATTATTTAAAACTTCCAAAGTGGTAAACAACCAAGTTGGAGAAGGCAGACTAAAGAGAAGCCAATCTTATCTGCCAATCTTCCTCTTGAGTCATTCATTTATAATAAGCCTATCTGATAAATGTTTTAATAAACTTACTGCATAATTCATGTGTCAGGCCTACTTTTAATTGATTTACTGCAGAATTGTACCGACGATCAATGTACATATGACCTCAAGCATTTCCCTAAAGGCCACATTAGAAATAAAACAACTAAAAAAAACTCAGTTTTAAATAAATTGACACAGAAAATTGATTGGATAATTGATTGACTGATTGTTTGAAGATGTGGATGTCAGACTCACACATTTGCATTTCCTTCTGTATTCATATTTTTTTATTATATGAGGCTGGTATACGGTAAGGTACAGGTCACACATGGAGATTTAACATCATTCATTCATTCATTCATTCATTCATTCATTCATTCATTCATTCATTCATTCATTCATTCATTCATTCATTCATTCATTCAAACTGTGTGGAAAACAATCAACCTTTATTACAGAGAAATATATTTGTTCTTTAACAAGTGAGGAGGACTAGCTGCAGCACCTTTTTGTAAAAATGCATATAATAAATATTATTCCACCAAAGTCTGCTGGGAGAGGCTCCAACTCACTCATGACCTTATAAAGAGAACAAACAGTATGGGAAATGAAAATAGTGTGTATACTAATCCACTGCTCATTTGAGATTTGTCTGATGACAGCATAATCACTCAAAGGGTTCAACCACAGTCAAACAGTCAATGCACCACCTGTTTAGAATGATTAAGCAATTACATTCTGGAGTCAAGCATATCCTGGTAACCAGAATATTGCACTATTTCCAAGATGATCAAATGTGATATCACTCACAGAAGCCTTTATCACTATAACATTACAAAGCATCCACACAGGTTATACCATTAGACAAAAAAAAAAAAAAAAAAGAATTAACAACTATAGTATCATGCAAATATGTAACCTCGGGAGTATGAGTAGAATTAGGATGACATCAGAGAAATAAGTGTAGTAAGTGCTATCATCCTCTGGCCATGCTGCGATACCATTTTTTGAGCATGATCTTGCCTTGCCATTTCCTAAAAAAGTCCAATAGTTCAAGTTCATAAATGTTTGGCACCCATTTCATGGCATTTGTTTTGTTTTACTGAATAATTCTAATAATATGAATAAATATAAAAAAAAAATTGCATTAGTGTGAAAAGATATCTCACAACATTTGCACAAAATAATTTTTCATGTTTTACTAAAAGGTTTTACATGCATAACTGATCACTTTAGTTAGCATGTCTATCATCTTTATTAATGTGCAGAGTGCTAAAATGGCTTTAGAAACTTGTATAGATTACACATATTATGTATCGTGCATGGTGTGTTTACATGAAATCCACTCGCCACACTGATGTCATGCCTTCACTAAAGTTTTCCAACAACTTTTTTTAGTGGTAAAATGAGAGCATCATCTTGAGGTTTTAACCAGAAACACACCAGTGCCAAGTAAATTGAGAATAGCAACCTCCACAACAACAAACAAACATGACTCGTTGTAAATCACTCCCTCGACACACACACACATACCCACAGATATAAACAAACAACAAAACATAAATAACAATCAAAATGACACCCTGTTATGCTCATGCACTTATCTCATTAACTGAAATTTAATTTATGTATTCAGTTCTGTGTAGAAAAAGTCTAAAGCAACATGGGATTATCACATTTAAAACACTTAACACATATGTATCAATTATTTCCTATGCTGTTGAATCAGAAATAGATTTGTCTCTGTCTTAATTGATTATTTTGCTCCATCTGCAGAATGTGCACACAGACAAACGCACGCACACACACATGGAGATCCCCCTGGTGTATTATTTTGACCCCATGGCCGTCCGTTTTACACAGCCACTAACCTTCCAGTGCTAAAAGCAAGAGTATTTTGCTCTAAGGAATTAGCAGGCAACCTGTGCAATAATAAGACAACCATGCAAGCGCCTTCCCACACACGTGCACCAAATTAGAAGGAACACACACATGCATTGACAAATAGTTGTGTGAAAGAGGCCACAGGGCTGGGTGTAAAACCAAAGTTGATTGATTGCTCAGTAGGAGTAACTGAAATATGCCAGGATGTTGCACTGACATTCAGTTTTTACGTTGAGAATGAGGCAGTTTGGTTCAAATAAACCCTTAATATATTCAAGTAAATACTGCAATTCATGCAATTAGGATGAATGTCATCTATTCATTCTTCTTCCCTGCTTACAACCTACTCACTTACTAACTGGTTTACTCGCTCAGACGAACTACTTCATCTCAAGCCAATTAATGGCCTTGCTGTCTCCTGTCCAGGTAGCGCAAAACACACTTTCACACATGCTCGCCAGCCTTTCGTCTCTCTGAGCTTTAATGCAGCCCGACACCAGTAATGCTGATGATGACAATAGACACTAAATATGCCTCTTTCCTATCTCCTCATTCTCACTGCTATTAATCAACAGTGAATGATTGTGCGTGTGTGTGTGAGAGAGAGCAAGAGAGAGCGAGAGAGAGAGAGTAAAAGACGCTCAGTTTGGTTGGTCATTTACACCACAGAGTAATTATCTGGCATTAACTCATTACACTGTCCCAGATGTGGCTATGAATATCAGTGTTGGAGAGACATATTAATAGAATATAGAGTCCAGGCCTCGTCATGCTCACATGAGAAGATGCACACAGTGCAAGTTTGTGCATAAATTGATGAACTGATTGGCTGAAGGATGACTATGTGCTTATAAGTATTTAGCATTACAAAGTTAAAAAATGCAATTTGTTCATCTTTCATCAAACCAAATGGTGGGTGTACTTCTGCTCTAACAGCCCGCCAGCCCCAACAAAAAACAAGTTGCAGACTACCTGCAGTATCACAGGATAAATGTTTACTTTACCAACCAGTGTATGCCAACTTCCCAGGACTGTTATTTTCCTCTTTCACAGAACAACTATCTGAAGAAAACACAATGCAAGAAATGAGACAAATATCTTGCTGTTGAGGCCTTCTCCAAAGAGGACCATTTAACTATGCTCGAGGCTCATCCAGTGTCAGGCAGAAAAAGAGACTATGAGAGGGGCGTTCATCTGAAATGATGCATGCTGACACACTGAGTGATAAAAGTAATCACTTTATATCATCTTTGGTATGTGTGGTTTTTATGAATGCATAAAGGGATGTGCTCAATTAAAAAAAGGTGTGAATGCTATCCTGTAAATGTGTGCAAACTACACAGTATGTGAAAGTATTTACATGACTGTGTGTGCGTGTGTGTTTTATGCAGCAACTGGTGTGACTCGGAGAGCATGTGCCTACATGTGCTTCTACCCTTTGTGTGTTTGACGGCGTCTTATTAAAGTGTCATTTAGACAGACACTTCTCAGAGTCTGGCCCCAGGCTGCCTGATAGATTGTAATCATGGCCTAAATTACTACTTTCCCAAGCTGTAATAATAGGCTTTGAGTGTGCGTCTGAACATGTGGGTGTGTGTGTGATACAGACACAAAGAACCTCATCACTTGTTGGCATGTGTCTGTTATGAGTCTAGTGAATGTAACAATCTACCTGATTGATTTATTACTCACTTTGCGACTCACCTGTCCGTTCACTTTCATTCGATACAATGATATTGGCCACTAGGCTGTTAAAAATTCACAGTCAATTTATGTTTGTTTTGCCTTTTTTCTTTTAATTCATGTATCTCTATGATTCCCAAAACTAGCTCTTAAAAAGCTCTCTTTGTTCAGTTGTGCACTGTACTTACTGGATCAAAAGTATGTTTGTTTTGCATCAACGTTCATTAGATTTACGTATATGCATCTTGTGATCATGAGGTTTAGGGGGACAGAGAACAGTTGGCTTTTTAGGGGAGGGAAAAAATCCATTACTTTGATGTGACAGTGATGACGGCAGTGTCTGGCAACACTTCACTGTGTTGAGCTGTGACTCCAAACTACTCAAAGAGTCTATCTCTGTAAAGCTTCCATCACTTGACTATTTTAAGATACCATGGAGTGATGATGACGTGCACACTCATATACACCCACATATGGAACAATTACAAACATACAAGTGTTACTATACTTCCTTCCCACTAACACCTGCTTACAGACTTCTTACGCCAAATCTGTTGCCCTTTAGTGAAGTGCAAGAGGAGGAAAATTTCTTTCCCCACCTCCATTACCCAAAACCCATCCACCCACCTGCACTGCTCTTCGGTGGCACTTGCTGCACACTCTGACCTCCCAGATTACGTCTTTTCACAGTATGGCCACTCAGAAGAGGATGTCAGCATTAAACGGACCAACAGAAGACGTCATGTTTTATTTCGGTGGTGCGTGTGACTCATGGCAGCTCGCATTGCAGGTTGGAGTAAGAGATATGAAGGAAAGGAATTGGGTCTTATAAGAAGCCTATGAATGGTAATGGCATGGTAACGTATTCGTGAGTACGTTTTAATGTAATATGCAAAAAAAAAAAAAAAATGTTTATCCCACATTGGCAGCTCCATGCTTCCGTACTATTGAACATACGTGAAAGGAGATAAAACATGCAGTTTGCTCGTGACTAGTGGGACAAAATGCCTTTGACAGGTCGTCTCATAAGTTTCAGTCCCAGAAACTGTTCAGTTGCAGCTTAATGAGTTAAGAAAATATAAAGAGTGAAGGGCACCATGTTTTTTTTTTTTTTTCCAGGACAGTTTGATTTAGGTTTAGATTATTTTCTTTGTATTAATTCGGTTGGTTCACAAAAGTAATGTTTGATTTCATAATATCCTCTGGAGTCATCTTTTTGGCCAGTGAGGTGGCAACTTGGTTGGTCAGCTGCGTGCCGTTCCTGTCTGATGATTGGATTTGCTTCTCATGTGTCTGGAGCACGCCCCAGTATACCAGGATGAAGCAGATTAACGAGATTTTTTGTTTATCTATGCTCACTTTCTCATTCTCTCTCCATTCTTGGCACTGTTATTGGACGAATGTGATAATTCCCTTGCACTTCAAACGCAGCCCCCCCTAACTAAGACACCGCTTAAGTCTCCTCCGAGGAAAAGCTGCCTGCCTTTGCACAGATGTCTCTGATTAAATCTCAGAGAGAGAGGGAGAGAGAGAGAGACAGAGAGAGATTGAGAGATTGAGAGAGAGCGAGAGAGCGAGAAGCGACCCTTTCCCTCTCATTCTCTCTCACCCATTCCTCATGTCTCTCTATCGGCCTCTGTTAGCTCACTCAACTGGCTCATGCCAAAAGAGCCTTGGGCGACGAATAAATTGCTTTGGTTTCTGCAGACAGAGAAGTTGGCCAAGACAAGCTGAATCAGTGCATTAGATGCGAAGGCCCCCTCATAGATTGGAAGTTACCCTTTAGCACAGTCATTGACCGTGAGTGATGATTATGACTAATTGAAAGAGACTTTTGCTACCTGTAACACAGCTGGGGGGGGGGGGGGGGGGGGGGGGACTGTCAGCGAGTGTAGAACAGTGTGAGTTTAAATGGTGACAGCAAGGACGTACAAGAAGTAATGACCCAACACTTAAATGTAAAGTCTACAGCTACTCATTTACTCAAATAATAGCACTAATCTATTTGCCTATATAATAATGTTTAAATTTGTTCTCAAAAGCCGTATAACCAGGGGTGCACATAAGCGGTGTGCAGGTGCACTGTAAATAAATAAAGTGTAGCAAATACAAGTGTGTTTGCAGTAGTGCAGAGTAGGGGGTGTTGTATACAAAATACATTTGGACGAAGTTATAAATTGGGCCCTTCCCAACCAATTGTATGACCATGTTATAGAAGCTGACGTCCGCCTTCCTGATTTCCTCTCTGGTCAGAAACTATCGCAGGAATGCTCGGTGCTTTGCTCTTTTTCACCATACCAGCAATCAAATCAATTGATCACAAAAAAAAGTGCATCAAGCCATCAGGTAGTCCTTTGAGAACCACACCAAAATTGTTAGACGCAGCATTGTACACGACATTTTTCAATCTGACCGGACTGAAGCTCAATATACAATTTGCGAGAGATTCTCTGCAATTTAGAGGAGTGAAAATCAATGTGTTAATTGTACATTTATGGACAAACCAACCTAATTTCCCCCAATCTGGAAACAAGAAATAACTGCCAGTTTCTGCAGGCTTCATTACAGCTAGAGCACCACTGGTAGGAACTGTGTGTGTTTTTACGAATGAGACGCCCCTCTTGGTTGTGTGTATCACCATGTAGTTGCAAATATATGTTAATAAGTTTGGATACGTGCATGCCTGCAGTTGCTTGTGTGTGTTTGTGTGTGTTAGAGAAAGAATAAAGGCTTAAACTGAGCGGATAAATGCCAACGACAAAAACATCAACCACACATACACCCCCACCACCATCCCATTTACACCTGGCACCGGACTCCCTGGCATGAATGGTGGTCACAGGAGTCGCTTCAGATCATCTCGAAGGGTATTTGATGGCCATGGTTGCCTTTTGCAATAACCTGGCAAGGTCCAAATTCATTAGGGTAAAATTTGGCCCCGGCTACAGTGCTGTAGTGCCCAAAGCATTTGGCCTGGATGCACTGGGTCGAGCAGCATAGAGATTTTCCTGGATCCTGAGAGAACCATTAGCGGCTGCTTATGATGATGGTTCTACTCCCCAATGCCCTACTCAGATAAATGCCTTTAAATGATATAAGCATTCACCCTTTTCACTCAACCCATAGAATGGCAAAGTGAGTTAAGTAGGGCTGCAGAAAAATCATCCGGAGAAGGTACAGGTAAATATATATATTTGTTACAATTCCAGTGAAATATTTGTAACCATTTTTACTCAATGATGACTTTGATGGATTGATCTATTGTTGTTTGCATCCATTTTCCAAACCAAATTTCATGTTTAGCATCCCAGGTGAGCTTGAGCCTTTTCTGGGCTGACTTTAGACATAAGACAGACTACATCATGCATTGCGTTGACTACAAAGAGTCATACGACAAGCAAACCAGTAAATGCTGGCCTACTGTTTAAATTAACCATCATGTCACTTTTCAACATCGCCTACTGTGAGACCTTGTATTTCACAACATTTCCAACATTGTTGCATATCTGCAAACAAAAAGATAATGTTGTACACGGCCAAGAGCTACTGTTTATATTAATTTGTTGTCAATGTATTTTTGCAAGACATCCTTGTTTTACTGGTTTTCAATTCCTATTGTTTTCATTGTGTCATGTATTCTCCGATAAAGCTTCCTAACTGTCCTCCCAGTGCTCATTAAAGTTTTAAATCATCTATTTTACATTAGGAGCCGCGTTCAGAACAATGAGTCTGGCTTGAGAGTGCAATACTAGATGCATGGGTTCCAATAATCAAGGTGGCTAAGGTCATGGTGGACATGACTTCCACAGCAGACTGCATGAGAGCAGACAAAAAGTCAAACATAACTGCAAATGATTATTGCATGAGTCTGAACACCAACAAACACTTGCCACTCTCCAACAATAAGCGAGCAGAAAACGACACAAGCAAATGTAAATGTCGGAACCCCAAGCCTTCTACTACAAACGTATGCCTCAGTGTACCAGATGGACAATGGTGCAGGGCTTTAATTTTAGATCTCATCACACAAAATGCAAATACATTTTCTCTGCTACATGACAAGTGTACTATGCTGGCAAGCACAGTCTTTGGTAAAAATATAGATATACAATAACATAAGCCTATTCTTTTTTCCTGTCCACAACCCTCACCTATTTGATTACAGCTCCCCTCGCTCCCCTAGTATTGGCCGTTATTCCTTTGCATTTTTCAGTGCAAATGAACTTGACAGATGGCTGTGTCACCTAAAGCCTTGACTACCAACCTGATTATGCAGAAAACAATACAATAGAGCAGAGCAGGGGAATCATTACCGGAGGATGGGATTGGGAGTTCCACAGCACACCCCGACACCTCACCGACAGGCGAGGACACTGCAGCACAGCTGAATAGAATTAGACTTGTGAAATTGAGCAGCAAGAATGAGTTTAACATTAACTGGGTTATAGTCCGGCAATCTGTCATCAGGCTAGAGCCATTGTCTAGGGCTGCTTGCATGGCATATGAACTCATCCGTCATCTCCTAGTCTATTAATGGCTCCAGCTCAGGTTTTAAACTGTTGATGCATGGTAGCTGGGACAAATATCCCCTGCTGCCATGTGCATGTGTTATGAGGATTTTCTTTCATTCTTTTTCTTTTCCATGTTAGCATTTGTCTTGCGTTTGCTGACGTCTATGGGTAGGTATACGTACTGTATGTGTTTTGCTGTGGAGTCAAACTTTGACTGGTCTTTATTATCAGTATTTTTCCCATAATGTATGCTGAAAAACAATGAACAACTGAAATTCCGGTCAAATGAGGGAGACAGTGGTAAAATTACACATGCCCAAATTCATATGTGTAGCCAACAATACTATTGAATGAACTATACATTATTGTGGTAAATTAGTGCAATCTGTTGAATTAAATGAGAAGGTGTGATCGACTATGCTCCCTCCAGCAGGCCAAAATTTGTACAATAACTGAAGACTCTAAAGTGCCCATCGATGTGAATGTGAGTGGTTTCATGTGATTAACTGACAATCACTCCAGGGTTCACCTAATTACCAAAGCCAACTGGGACAGGCTGTAGTCCCCTTGTGACCCTAAGCGGTCTTCATAATGAATGGATGTATTGATATTACTGAAATTACAAAATTACTGTTGACAAAACACTATTTTCATAGCTTTGTATAACAAAATGCATAGCTGACTTGCTAGCCCAGGAAACATTATTTGCAAACAGCTGTACTAAAATGTTGTCCTTCGGAATGAAGATGGACAGACACTGTGAGCAAAGTATAGTAGAAGAGTTATTTTTAGACACATTGGGAGACACCAATCTACCACTAGCACATTTACCCTTTAAAATCCTATGCCATGCCGAGAGCAAACCCAGCATCTATGATCAAATTAAGTATTACTGAGAACAAAAAATCCATGCCCAGGTTGTATTGTCTTTTAATTTTCACAATTGTTTTTATCGATATACTCTGAGCTCTAGTAATGTAAAAGGATGCACTGTATATTTAGTCTTACATTTTTTAATTAAAAATGAGAGCATGTAATGTATTTTTCTGTTCATCTTTTTCTACCCTAACATAAGAATTCTCTTGCAAATGAAAACACCGCATACCTCCTATCCAATGAGCTGATGCCCTTACCCTGAGGCCATTTTGACCTCATCCCCACCACTTGCATAAACATTTAGCCCAAACCAGTCTATATTGCACACATTCACACTATCGGCTGTGCAAGTTTCATTAAAATTTTGTTTGAATGTCTCTAAAGAACATAAAGATAAAAAAAAAAAAATTGAAACTAGGATGAAAGTGTCTTTTCTCAATGTAAGATGAACTTCAAAAGTGTGCCTGCAAGAGTTTACTTTCTTCCCAAAGTTTGACGTTTGGTTGGTATTTGTGACGTACACTGTAAACGCTGTGGATTCAGACGGCCACACCTTGAGTTTGTTGTAGGGAGTTGTTTGTGTACGATTTTCGTTCCTGTGTAGAAATTCAGAGTTGACTTGTATGTTATTACATTGTACTGTTTTTAGTACAGAAGTATTGGAACATTGAGCCCTATTATTCTATTTTGGCTGTAGCTTGAAAAAATGTGCATTCAAAAGATAAATGACACAGGCTTTTAATTTTAGATAGCATATTTACATCTGGAATTGAAACAAAAATTCAATAAATTTCTGTTGCCAAGACTCCTGCCGTGTTAACGTTATTGAGAGCAGCTGAAATAATGCCTTCTGTGTGGGCTAACTTTGAGATGACATAAGTGAACAAGTAAGAAGTGAGAAAAGCTGGAAAACAAACAAAGGAACTTCGATCTCTGATGTGATGAATCACGGAGTTCCAAATCCTTTTTTAGCTAATTGCTACCAGCATGAGAGATTCCTCCCCTTCTCCTCCTCCATGTTCAATATCAATTTTCAAGGCAGAGAGAGGGAGAGAGAGAGATAGCACCGGTCTGTTCCCCAGAGTCTCACCAGTGGCCTCACTGATAAAAACTGCACTAACAGCACTTAGCCATTTCGCCGAGTGAGTAAACAGACACACATACACATGCCCTCATGCACACACAAACACACACAAACTCTTATTCACAGCTGTGTGCGGTAATGAAGGAGAAAAGATGGGCCAATCGAAGTGAAACAGGGAACAGGCTGGTGTCATCTGCTCTGTGACCTTCTGAGAAGACGCAGTCTGTGTGCGTGTGTGAGTGCGTGTGTTTGCGTGTGTGTGTGTGTGGGGGTGTGTGTGTGTGTGTGTGTTCTGCCGAAGAAGTCTAGAGGTCAGACCTGTGCTCACTGGAGGGAATTAACATTAGTCTGCTTTGCTAAGGACAGGCTGTTCCCCCTGGAGAATGCAGGAATTGCGCACAAACTGTTTTTTTTTTTCTTTTTTCAGCACTTTCACTGTTATTTTAACATACAAATAAGCATTAAGTGTTGTTCAAATAAGATATTTTATTCGTAAAATGAACCTTTTTAATTAGAGAGAACTGCACCCCAGAAAGGACCATCAAGTATTTGGTTATTCTGCAAACAAAGAAAAAACATGTGGCTAAAATAATGTTTCTTACTATTAAATACTTCAAATATATCTCAATATTTGAAAATGTGTCCTTTTTCATTTCAATTCAAAATAAATCAAAACTATGTGCATGTGAGTGTGTGGAGGCAGGACCGGCAACAGCTTGCCCTTGACCACTCTCGCTCGAATAACTCCCCTGACACCGGTTACTCACTGGCAGATTTCTTCATATTTAAAAGGACCATCACCACCTCAGAATGCATTATGAAATGTGTGAGCCCACTCCACTACAGTCAATAACAACAGCAAGTGTGTGAGACAGTAAAATGAAACTGAAAGTGGGTTGGCGCAATGGCATGACCAGTAATCAAAAAAATTAACTCATTCTGTGGTTCGCTCATATAGGATACACTAACGTAATACTAAATTGTAGCCATAAAGACTCAACGAGATGAAAATAAAATAGGAAATACAGTTTAAAGAACCTACAACTCAATCAGAGGATTTGGCAATTAGCTTTTTAGCAATAAACATTTTATTATTCACGTTTACTAATATACAAGCTATTTTCCCGCTATAATAAATAAAGATGAGGTATTGTAATTGTTCACAGATACATCTGATTAATAACTTAGCATTAAGATTAAATGCCTTCACGTGCAGCTTTAGTGGCTAATACCTGGTTTAGGGCTTTGGGTTAGTCTATTGTCTCAATGCTGGCTATCAAATGATAAAAGGGGATGGTGGTGGATAGAAGAGGGGAAGAAGAAGAAAGTGTGGTAGAGTAGTGTTGGTATGGGAGAGGCAGGATTAGGATAAAGGTTGATTCTGTAATTGATACTCATTTTATCCCACCCCACTAAGAAGATTAGACCTTAGGGTGTCATATTAGCTGTGCTCTCTCTGGGCTTTCGCGGCCATGCAAGCATTTTTAAGACCTTTCTTCTTGTCCATGTTGGGCTATAATGAATTAAAGGATGAGATCTTGATTTATTTTAAAATGAATGTTGGTTCAAATGGGTGGTTTGTCTAAATCTTTCTCACACCAGGTTTAAGTGCAAGTTTAAACAGTATTGTATCATGCATTCAACATACGCTAAAAGTAAACTGTCGCCGGCACCGGGACCAGCAAAAGGTCATAAAACATGTTGAAATGAAACGTAAAGCGTTTGAGATAAACTTGGCGTCCAATTCCATTTCAAGACTAATGTGCTCTCCTTCTTAACTTGTTACTACTCTCTAACTCTTTAAATTTGTCAGTTTGACAAAGACCAACCAGATCTTTAAGTGCGACATGCTGAGCCAATTAGAGCACTTGAGACTGCCAAATGCTTCTCCCTTTTATAACTAGAGTTTGCAACCGTACAACAACCAGTGCAGCTAATTGGTATTTTATACAAGTCAAGCACCGCGGACAGATTTGATGTATTTAAACATGTTTGAGAATTTGTCTAATTTGCAGCTGGTTGTGTCACACTCTATAGTGGGTTTAGAGCTTCAAATGTCAGTCAGTAACAAGTCAAGCGGCTCTGTTCCAGTTGGAATGCAACTACAACGCTGTCATTTTTGTCAAAAAGAATATCCAGAGTTTGTCATTCAACATCATTAGGACACCTGCACCAAGGTGGTATGCATAATATAATGCAATAGACATAATTTTGTCAGCTCATAACACTTCAGAAAGAAAAAAAAACAGCACGTTTAACAATTCCACAAAAATTCATAGAAAAACAAATGAAGACGAACAGGAGTTAATTCGACTATGCTTTGTCAACCTCATTATCCGAGGAGCTTTGGTTCCTTATGAGTATAGTCCTTATCTACTTATCTCATTTTCTTTGTTCCACACTCCATGGCTCATAACACCTTTTAATCTCTCAGTGAGTGAAAGGAGGGGCATTCGAATGAGTGCTTACATGTAAGCAGGTACATGCCTTATTAGTGTGGCATGAACCTCTGGTTTGGGAAATTAATTTCTAAATAGAAATAAGGAGATTAGCTCTACGTGCATGCCATTTTGATTTTAGGAAAATTAGGCCTGATGGACTTAAATGATGCGGCTGATTAGTAACTCATTATCTAACCCCTTTATCTCAGCATTGCCTGAGCAGCCTATTTGTCAACGAACGTTTCCTAGATACCTGTTAGTTTGATGAGGTGTGGGAGATTAATTAACTGAAGAGTGCTATCTCATTTAGAAAAAACACTAGATGTGGAGCCTTTGTGCTCTGTTGTGTGTGTGTTCTTGAATATGCACTCATTTATCAAATGAAGGCGTTTGGAATATCACCCCTACTTCTGCCCGGTCTTTTGACGGAAGTCACACAACAATTCACCACCCGCCCTCTATAATTAGCAAAAAAATACACTTGTTTATCGACCGGGCTGAAAATCAGTGTCAGTGCCCCCTATGGTCAGTTAATAAATAGGGGGCTACACTTTCACAATCAGCCATTAGTCTGCTTCTCTGTGCAATTCGATTCAAATTGATAATTACTGTCAAAGAACAAACATCTTTGATCGATTTAGTTTCTGAAATACCAATTTGAACTCAGTAATATATACACGCACGCATGCACACGCACACACACACTGGCAAGTGATGCAATTATTTGTGAAAATTCAAGTATATTTTCTTGCTATCCTCAACCTTTGTATTATTGGCATGCCATTTACACAAATTGACAAGCCCTCCAAAATGTGTGTAATTTTTATTTTATTTTTTGCCCCCAATGACTTCCTAAAAATGCTCCAGTAGTTATTAATTGGATTGTAATCTGGGCTGTGTTCACACATTTCATATTCACATATGATGGTTCCTCGCTATACTAAGGAAAGACATTTGACAGACACAAATGCATTGTTCTATTTCTGTGTTAAATCCCATGGGACCATTTTTTTTTTTTTTCGAGTTGAACATTTTAAAACAGTCTGACACCAGGCAATGTTTTTCCCGTTTCCTTTACGAGTTCCCTTGATTTGTGTCTCTTGTGCTCAAAGGAAAATCAAAAGATAATACAGTTGAATATATTAATTAAACAAATACAGTAGCTGATAAACAAGTCATACACTAGGGAATCCTTTATATCATCCAAGGTCAATCCATGGATTAACATGTCTGACAACAAGAAATATATTGTCTCAATCATTTACTGTCTATTGTAATTCATTATAATTGCATACAGAAAAATAAACAGCACTGTTGAAAACAATGTATTTTTAGCAATTAGCTAATCAGTTCTTGTTATGACAATGATGTCCATAATGTAAATTTGATGAAACAATGTACTTTTAGAAATTAGCTAATCAGTTCTTGTTATGACAATGATGTGCAAGATTTTGCTGGGAAAAATGAATGGTTTACATTTCACTGACAAGTTGTGATTTGTTGAACCATCATTTGACTACAGTTGAACATGATCAGTCATTTAGCTAAAAGCATGTAACAATACACTAGACTTTGTTCCCATAAGAAAAGGCACAAATTAGAAATTAAGCAATAAATGTTCTTGGTTTTATTCTCACAACCCAGTTTATTCTTCCAAACATGCAAAATATACCTTGTAAAACGGTTCAGATTTTCACAGAAAACAAGCTATCACTTTTTATGTGTGCATGAACATGCTGACTTTCTTTTTGTTTCTCCTGTAAATATTAGGTCTTGGTATTTCTCAGATAACAAAGCCTGTGTAAACACAATATTCACACCTTCATCCCCCAAGGTTGAGGTGTGAAAATAGCAAGAAGGTGAATCTTCAATTTAGTGTGCATAACCTGAGTCGTTATTAGAAATGACAGTTGAACTTGATAAAATTGTATTCCAATTGGAAAAGCAAGTTGCTATCATACCAACATAATTTCTTATGCTGTGACCATGCTAAATCAGCGTCAAACTTTGGTAAATGTGTTTAAAAGCCATAATAGCATATTACCAAGCAGTCGTCCTTCGTCTTCATATGTGGACTACATTAATCTGGAACTTCGATTTGCATGTAAATGTGGTCAACTTTCATATCATCAAAATACACAAGTAACATCCCATCAGGAATGTGGGTAGTCCTGAGCGTGTGCGCGTGTGTGTGTGCGTGTGTGTGTGTGCGTGTGTGCGCGCGTGTGCGTGTGTGTGTGTATGTATGTTTATGTGTGAAGGGAAAAGAATAAGGGGGAGAGTTTCTAAAGATCCATATGAATTTGATCTTAAACTGCTGTCATAAAAACATACTATAATTTAAAAAAATATTGACAAATTCAATATATTATATAATATATAGATAATATTCAAACTGAAATGCTTTACATTTGGTCTAAAACAATCATTTATTGGTTGCATTTCAAGGTTTATGAGGCTTTTTGAAAATAATAATCAACCAATCCTGAAAACAAAGCAATCAAACCATTGACAAATTGACTTTTTATGACCTACATTGAAATAAATAATAAATAATTTTTATTTTATGACTTTTGTTGGACCTGCACAATATATCATGGTTGAGTATGGTAGAATATGTTTGCATTTGAAGGAACACTCAATTAAGAAAGCTAATAATTAAATAGAGCACCTTTCATGTATGGCTCTGGATTGACGATTGAGTCCAACCTTAACCAACCATTCAAGCATGTGTTAGAAAAACAGTAAGACTGGATTTGCACCCTTCAACTGCACCTATTTCACCTGTCTCAAACTTTATTTCAGACTTCACGTAGTTCCGTATCCTTTTATCTACCCAGGTTCCCATATTACGGACTTGATGTTTCTATCCAGAGGGACTGTTTCACACATAGCAACAAAGTCAGCCAAAGCATTGTCTGAGGGTGTTAGGATGGCTAGATGTGATGTGAGAAAGAGTTATGAGGAAAAGCAGAATTAAGGTGGTGGGGGTATGTCAGAAAAGAGGATCAAGGGGTGGTGAAAGGTATCACGAGAAAAGAGAGGATGAGAGGGAGCAAAAACTGTGATGCTCAGCCAGTGAAAGGATATGTCGGATGGGAATCAATTGAAGGAAAGAGGAGATTTAGAAGTGAGGTGCAGGATACTGTAATTCATCACTATTTCATACGCTGTTTAACCTCTGGAAACCTAATTTACCTCGGGGCATTGCGGCACTTACAGAGAGATACAGGAAGTGCAGAATTTAGACGTATGCTGCCACTTACACTGATCAGTGTTTTCACACACAATGATAAAATATTTCACAGCCAGCAAATAAAATCATATTACTCTCCTAACCTAGAACACATAAGGTTGTGTTTATGTACCCTGGCAGAATTTCATTATTTTAGGGTGAATGACTGAAAACTGAACATGTTCTTTTATTCAGGGATGGCAGTCAGGTAAGCCATTTTATTAAATATATTTCTGTTTACTTTTTAAATGTTTTTGACAAATGAAATCCACATAGCCCCGGTGAAAAGTTAACATAATAACCTTAGATGTTTGGCTTGATAAACAAGATAACACACAAAGGATTAATTGGCTCTTGAGAGAGCACTACGCATTTCATTGAGGGATTCATTGAGTTTGCTGGATACAGAAAAATGAGGAAAGCAAAAGAACTCAACCATAACCCAAGAAAAATTCTGATAAACGTAAGCTAAACTTTATAAATTTAAAACAAAAACAAAAAAATCACAATAATGTCATCTTAATTGTTAATTAATTCGGTAGAGTTCAAACTATATGAAAGAAAAGGGAAATTGAGTTGATACTAAGCCATGGTCATTTAAGCCAAGAATGATTTCAACTACAACTGCAATGAACATTGTTCTGGATGCAAAGAAAAATCCAAAAGCAACCCCTGATGACATACTTCCCTCTCTGCCCCCTCCCCAAAAAAATGATGTGACTGCTTCAAGATGTAGTATAAGAGTGGCAGGCAAACCACAGTGGATGCCTGGGGACACCCGGATCTAAGTTACAGCAAAACAATGTAAGGGTTAGTGACCGTCACCGTCTCCTCACATTGAGCAACCTTCGGGGATCTCAAGAATTTACAGGACAGTGAGGCTTTTTGTCAATAACAATGGACAGCTTCACCACCGGGAAAAAATAGAGTGCATCTTCCACAATTATCACAAAATAAAGCAAAAATTCCAGATTATTACGAACCAAAGAAATGCAGGCCTTTGAGCCAGGACGTCTTATTAGTTTCTCTAGTTTTGCTTAGTGATTTTGCGATTCCAAAATGTGTTCAAATGACTTCAATTTGAATCCCATTGAACATAAATGGAAACTTAGGAGCAGTGTATGGCGGGCAGACAGACGCTGGGGTTAAAGATAGACACAAAGAGAAAAAGGGATGGGGAATCTTTTAGTGAGGCGGCAAACCCTTTCCCATCATTATCCCATAAAATATCATTTGATTGGCTGCAGTGGCAGGCGCCTCAAGCGGCTCCAGCTCTGTCATTGAGCTAAAGGGGAGAAACACACAGCCTCTCACTTTTTCTGTCAAAGCTAGCTTGGCTGAAATGGAATCATTTTAAATACCATGACAGTGGAAGGTGGAAGGGGATGTGATGGGCCTAAGGGTATACATAGACCCCATATGCTAGTGACACTGATACAAGTGTAATTCTAGACTATTAGAGTGACACGGGCGATCCTCCTGAACCCTGGCCACACACACGCACAAACTCACTCAAAACCCTGAACACGAAATAGCTCAAGAGTGTGGATGTATGTGGAACAGACTGTCATACCATGAAAATGTAAGAAATTCTTTAACCTGGCCTTGCCTGATATCGTCCCCTTTTGAATATTTCATAACACCAAAATGATTTATTAACTTGAGACAGGTATAGCTCAGTAGGGCAAGGTAAAACCCAAACGAAAACAGCGGGGTAAGACCCACTGGGTGTAACATGGATCAAAAGAGAAAAGAGAGAAGATTGATTTCGATCTTGTATTTTTTTTTAACAATATAGTTGCCAAAAAAGTTTGTCTGAATGTGTTGAAACACAACAGGGGGATGTATAAACATATATGGAGCCAGACAATTTTATTCTGTGCAAACTTTTTTTCAGTACAATTATCACTTACATATATTATTGAAACATTAAGGGTTGTATTCTAATGTTTTATCATAAAATACTTGAAATGGAGTTCATAAACATCTTTTGGGTGATAATTAACCTATAATTGAATTCATTTTTATGACCAGTGATTGCCAGCGACACTGTTTGGCCAACAATGTCACAGAGGTCATTTAGCAAGGAGGGGGGGTAGACAGCATGATGGACAACGTATAGATTCAGAGAAAGAAAATAGGGAAATGCATAACAAAATAAACACAACCACAAGTGAGGTTTAAAAAAAAAAAATATGTGAACAAATAAATGACAGAAAGTGAGAATTATTGAGATGGAAAAGAGAAGTGGGGGCAGTGAAGCAGATAGGGCCCATGGGAGTCAGTGAGAGAACAAAAGCGGCCCTTCTGCTAATTGACTGCAGAATTAGCCCCATCTCCCCCAGTGGGACTGTGCCGAGGCTGTGGCAGATGGAGGCAGACTGGACACCAGAGCAGAAAAAAGGCCCACAAAACCTGTCGTGAAGCTGTCCACAATTGTGGGTCACAACACTGCAACACCTTCCTTGTTTAACAGGACATGGGCAAGCATGAAGAAAGCATGGAGATGGATGAGGATTAGAAGGGTCAAAAGATGAGGTTAGTGACACCAAATGAGGAAGGGGGAGCCAAAGCGAGCGAGCAGAAAGAGAAATGATCAGCAAGGTTACAAGACTGTATGATAGTTGTGATATTTAAAGGTTAAATCTGATCAGTCCTTTAAGTTGGGGGAAAAAAGTGCTGGTATTCCCTTCATTCGACTGTAGCGCAGTTAATTAATTAAAAATAAATATTTCATGAACAAATAATTAAATAGACATTCATCTCAAAATGTCAAATAAGTGTATTGGGATTTTATGAACACATTAACTGCAATATAAAAAAAGTATATCTTGTATACATTTGTACTGTGATTAATAGCCTTCAAACACTGTTGTTGCCTAAAAATAAAACTGGGATTATATGCAAGGCAAAATACATTACAGCACCACGAACTACAAAGGCCTATTTCAAAATAAAAGCTAAGGCATTGCATGTATTATTTGGCAAGCTTCTATTTTGAAGCTAGCCTTGGAGTTGGCATGTCTACATTGGCAACAAATAGGGATGCAAAGAAAACAACAATATCTATAAACAATGGCAATTCTTCTTTCATGTCATATGTCAGCTGCACACACATGCATACCTCTAACTAAATAGCAACTGTCACTATGAAGTTGAACCACTTTTCTTAAACCATTTTTGGAGCGCAGAAAGGAGCCAGGCCCTTTAAGGATTAATCTGAAGAATGAATTTACAGTTTCTATGTGACAAACATAGAATGGAAATCAGAGCACTACGGGCACAACTCATAGGTTATTTGAAAGGGTGGGAAGTTATAAAAAAAAAAAAAAAAAAAAAAAAAGAAAAGTCCTTTAAGGAAACAGGAGGATGCTTTATTTTCTGGGCTGCACCATGACTGTCATAGTAATCTGATATGACAAATTCACACACAGTGGATTAGCTGCTGGTGGGGAAAGCCAGAGCGGTTAATATTTGTTGATGTTGCTTTTATCCAGCGGGTCCCTAGTGTCCCTGGCGCTATGGCTACGCTGTTGATAGCAGGAAAAGAAAGAAAGGAAATGAAAGAAGGGGAATGACTGGAAATTAATAGAAAGGAAAGGCAACACATATAAAGAGTGGAAAAAATGGGCCCTCATTTTGTATGCTGTCATAATCTTTGATGTTCACCGACTCTTGATGTCGGGGCTATGAAAAATGCTTAGCTCAATTTAAGCCTCCTGCAAAAAAGGCCTAACAACTGTAATTAAATCATTAAATTCTTGTCTACGCTTCACAGAGCATAGAGAAAATTAACTTCCCACCAACCTCATTTTCTACTTGAACATGAAATAATGATTTTTTTTTTTCTTGAGCTCATATAATTACAAAGCTAACATCTGATAGAGTCAGCATCCAGGGGGGATTATCACATGCATGAGTATTAGACCTCATTACCAGCTCGACTGCAAAATTATTACATCTTGTAATTGGATGGTGAGATTTATACACAGATTGGCCGGGTTTCTGTAAGATTGTAATTACAAGCTTCATTGGTTTGCTACTTATCGGAACTTCACAGAGAAAACAACTGGTAAAATGAAATGAGCATTTCATTAACCTATCGCCTTATCAGGGGAAAAACCTGTGTAACGTTCATGTTTGCATTAACATAAATAGGATCATTCATTCTGCTGCCAGATAGCCTGGACCGGACCCTCTCTTTTCTTCAGGCAAGGGGGGGGGGGAAGAGGGGCTAATGTGTGTGTGTGTGTGTGTGTGGGGGGGGGGGGGGGGGGTGTTATGGGCAATATTCATTCATTTCCATAGAGTTTATTTAACCTTCATAATCCCGTGTTGATGTAGAATGAAGGAAAACTGACACAGTAGGAGAGGAGGGAGAGGTGGAAGAGAAGGAAGGGGGGCTTGCAAAGGGTGAGAGGAAAACGAGGGGAAAAATAATAAATTAGTTGTCTAACGTTACAAGGGATGAACTCAATATATCTATTACTTAAAGACTAACTGACTGTGAAAGTGCTCATTTCACGAGAGACGGGGCAGTGAGCTGGTGGGTACTCATGGGGTTCGGAGGCTGCTGCTCTTACCCACCCCTCCCTTTCCACTTTTTGCTCCCTCGACCCACCTCTCCCTGTCTCAGCTTTGATGTTTCCCCTTTCAGTGTTAACAAACTCCGGCCATGTTTCCATCTTGCTCAAACACAACAGCAGGCGCAGATTGGATGCCCACCTAAATAACCTCCACTACACACAATGACACAGGAGGATCGATCTGGACTTTGATGGCCACTGCCGCTACTCATACAAAACGTGTGTGTAGGTGTGTGTGTGTTTTGAGGACAGGCCATTGGTATAGAAAACAAATGTAGACAACAGGATGGGGTTGAACGGGAGGAAGAAAGGCGTAACAAGAGTGATGGAAGTGTGGGGAGGGGAGGTATATAATGGTTGAACTCTAATACAAACCCTATTTTTCTCTCCTTAACCACAGATTTCACGGTGTGGCCAAATGTTTGACTGAAACAGCTGAGTGCTGCTGATGCAAGAGCATAGCCCTTGCCAGATCAGCTGGCCCCCTTTTGAGGTGAGAGTCAGTTGTTATTGAACCTCATTGTCCACATCGGTTTGCCTCTCAGCTGGGGTCATTGATGCTTCGACATGGGCCTGATGTGAAGCGTCATGCCGCAGCCTGCCAACCATCTTGTGTTCAGTCACAACGACTGTATACAACATGGAATGATAAAGAATAGCTTTGCATGTAGTAAAACATGATTTGTAGATTCACTACAACTCAAAATTTAGCACAGCATTGTAAATGCTGAGTAAAAATATCATTCAAAAAGTGATTGTTTCTAATGTTAAAAAAGTAACAGATGTTGAGGAGATATGCTCGATGAGATGATCGCTTGGACCATTACCCTTCAAAAAAAAAAATCAAAATATGCATGTATTTCATCTGAGACTTTAGCTGTTATTCAGGGCATTAACTCCAGTAAACAGAAACATCCAACACTTGCTGCAAGACTTGCCTGTAATTTCTTTGTACATTTCTGGTGTGTTTACTACATTGAAAAGCAACCCAGGACTCCCGAAAGAACCTAAAACCCAAGTCAGTCTGATCAAGGTGTTGTTGGAGTGAAAGGTTGAAGTATCCCACAGAGCGTGTCCAGAAACATGAAAACAGCAGGTTTCCACTACCAATAGTTTGTACAAAGGCACGCCAACGCGCAAAGCAGCACAACACGATAACAGATGAAAGAAAGAAAGCTAATTAAAATTCCATTTGTCATGCTGTCTGTTGATCATTTTATCTATATCCTTTACACCACTATCAAAGGGTGTGATTTCAAACGAATACGTCAGTGTACTAAAAATCTTTTCCCCAGGAAGGACCTATCCTTAAAATTCAATTAACACTGTTTGGAAATAAACATGGGAATTCTATCATCTTAATACGGATTTGCATGCTCTCATTTTTTTCTCCACACCGAAGAAGCAAATCTGAAATGGAAAAGGAAATGTGAATATCTCCTCTTCCAAGTGTTTCAGTCCTCGTTCAGATTTAGCATAAAATTAAAGCGAAACAAAAGGGAGACTGCTTATCTTTGTGTTCGATGTCTTTTCTGTACATCTTGCTCATTTACTGTACTTTGCATACATCTGCAGCTGAATTCTTCAAATGAGCCCCTGAACTATAGACTGGGAGAATTAGGTTTGCTGCCTTGTGGCTGATGAGAATTCAGCTGGTTATTCAATAAAAACGTTAAATACCATGTAATAGAATTATCTTTTGAATTGCCAAATTAGTTAATTAGCATCGACAGTCTTAACTGCTGAGTTCACATGCACACAAAGTGTTTTTGCAACAGGTTTTCAAGTAGATATGTTTATATTTTGTAGATTTCTCCATACTGCCAGTGGATTTGATTTTTTTCTTTTGTAATAATACGGCTTATGATATATATATTTTTTCATATTAACGGGTTAAGTTGCCCAAGATCTTGCGTTGCAATTTAAGTGTTGCTTAGAACACAGGTAAAAAATGTTTCAAATACTCTCACAAGAAGTTAAGTCATTTAGGCTTGTACTGCAGCAAAAAAGAAAAATGCTCAAAATGGTTAAAAGGCTAGCCAGCAAAATCTTGACTGCAACCAATCACTGCATTTCTCTCTTTCGCTCGCTCGCTCTCTCTCCCACTCTCATTCCATCTTTCATTCTCTCCTTGGCTAGTCATAGTTATTCATTAGCTTCAGCCCCTATGGCAATGAGAGTCTTTAACCTCCATTAGATCTAATGTTGATATGTTTCCCTAGCAAAGTGCCAAAACAATTAACACCCCTTCTCACATTTCTCTCCCCTTGGCCCCTAACCACATCAAAACCCGGGCCCACCCGTTCATTACCTACCTCTGAGAATGCCCCTGGGAAGTAAAAAGTCAGATATGTGGCTGTTGTCTTTTGGATGGTAAGCAGTAAAGAAGCCAGAATGACACTGGTCCACAATAATTAAGTGGCGTTTCCGTAAAACTCTGCCACAGTGTGGTTACGATGGCTATTCATCTCGGATACTTATCCAGAATGAAATAATCTCAAGAGTATTTTGACATGTTTTTCACAATGCAATTCATTCAAGTGGGTATGCAATGACCACAGTAACTATGCACCAATGAATGAGGGCTCGTCGTCTTCACCCTGTGGCATCGGAAGCCCTCATTGAAAATTCTACTTGCTGGCAACATTTCTCAGCATCCAAATGCTTGTAGCTTTCAAGGGCATAAAAATGTAATTAAAAAGTACTTATTGTTTGTAGGACCACATCACACTTACAAAGATTGCAAACCGTTTTGAAAACTGGCATGGACTTGGGCCCAGGGGTAACAAAATCCATCCAAGTGTTTAGCTGTCAAGTGAAAACTGTCATGACCTTGTGAGACCCAGAATAGGCCTCTTTTATGATCCAGGAAATTCCTCGTTTCCTTACCTATAGGTGTGGTGCAGTTGTCTGTGTATCGAATATCTGACTTTAACACCACTGCTTCTCTGACTTGCAGCCACCGCTTAATACTTTGGGCGCTGTGACGCAGGTTATGTGTTCGTTGGGAGAAGTACTTATGAGCAGTGCTAACAAGGGGTCTGGTGGCTTGTTTTATTCAATTCATTTTCAACTAATCTCTTCTCCTCAAGGGGGGAAGGACTTTGGGTTTCAACACTTAATTTGATAATCTATGTGAAAGGCACAAAAGGGACATTCTGCAGATTCTTGACCTTTCCTCAACTTTGGCACTACCAGAGGCAGGAAAGGGGTATCTTTCACCACAGTTATTAGTTCACAGAAACACCCTTGACCTCTGCGGTGGTAGCCAACCATCAACATAACTGCTGTTATTGTAATACAGGTTCACTATGACTTCTATTGGAGTCATTCAAGTCTGTATTTGGACTCACAGGCAGCCTGAGTTCATGCATTATTGGATCTACTAGGGGAAACATATATGTGTAAGTGTCTGTATCAGCGAGTAGACAGATGTATGCACTTTATATTAAAATATAAATTACTGCTAATATTTTGGTGTACATCCCCTGACATAGCACATCAAATAATTAAAAAAAAATATTTCCTACAAAATAAAATACGTTTTAAAAATATTTGATTTTGTAAACAACATGACGTATCATGTTTTGGATTTTTATATTAGCCTTAACGAAAATAAATAACATACCTATACAAGATGTTCTTTATTTGATTGTTTAAGTGAGAAGATAAAATTACAGCCGATAAGAACTATTCCATGCTGAGTACGTAATAGAACAATTAGGTTGACTTACACAGTCGCTGGATGTGGCCATTAAGGCATAACAGCTAATGAAGTGCCTCCTGGAGATTTACATGATAAAAGTATCAGATATGGGAAGCCGCAGGATTTTCTGCATTGTCACAGACTGGGCTGTAATCACATCTTTAACGTGTTGTAAAAAGAGAGAGAGAGAGAGATTCCATTGCGATAGTAGCTGGAAGAACACTGATTAATTGGAATGTTGAAAAACTTGATTTGGTCTGTTATTATGATCAATTATTATTATTATTATTATTATTATTATTATTATTATGTTTTTGTCACAAGTATTAATATAAAATACTTGGCCTTAATGTAACCATGCAACTACAAAAATATTATGATAGGGTGTTTTTTTCAAATTTTATTTTTGAATTAATTTGAAACTATTAGACCCCCCCCCCCCATTTTTTTTTCTCCCTTTCACGCCTACCTTCATATTTGACCACCCGCCCCCCACCCCATCACCGCGCACATTTCCAGCGGGTTATCGCAATTGCCATTCCCCCCCCTTCTTTCTGATGTGTTACCAGATTACCATCAGTGGCCCTCAGATATTTTTTTAACAGATCCTCGGCGCTCGGCAATATCCACTCGTAGCCATCTGGTGCAGATCAGAATCTAGTGACTTCTTGGGCTTCACTCGTTAAAGGTTTTTAAATCTAGATCATTCACTTGGGATTTGCGTGCTATATGAATGAAATATATATATATATATATATATATATATATATATATATATATATATATATATATATATATATATATATATATATATAAAGGTGAATGCGCATATGTCAGGGCATATGAAAGGGCAGAGAAGAGGTTCGTATGCGCACTTTGGATTTCCTTTTTCCCCCGTGTGCTGGAAATTGGATAAACGGTTCAAGAGGGAGGTAAAATCTATCCTACTTTTTTTTTTTTTTTTCTCTCATGGACCTTCGATTCTAATTCATTAAGTGTATTATGCACCACGTGGTTATAGCCAAACTATTGAAAGTATTCCGGCAGATATAAACGGTATTCGGGGGCTTGTATAGACTTTGCAGTCTGGTGTTTCTTTGAGTTTGTCCCTGCAGCTTTTTTTTTTTTTTTCATTCCTTTTGAAAGCAGCGAGAGAAAAAAATGTGAAGTGGCTCTGCTGTTACAAAGGACAACAACAATCTGCTTTAAGTTCACAAAACACACACACACACACACAAAACACACACAGATAGAGAGTGCGAGAGTAGGAAGAGGAGGTGGTGTGTGTGTGCGTGTGTGTGTGTGTGTGTGTGGGGGGGGGTGATTAATGCAGTGGTCAATTAAAAATGTAACAATAATAATAAATGATAAAATAACAGAATACATATTTTAACTGAGCACGTGTAAGACATTTTGCGTACAATATTGAATTATATTTAACTGAATTAGTTGCTATAATTATATAACGTCCGTAGTTGTGAATGCGTTCGATAATAGACTTTTATATCCTGAGGGGAAAAAATGACTGTAATAAGTCAAATACCAGGAATTAAACTAAACATCCCGTGATAAGCAAAAAACTAATTCGTAAAGACGGCTTTGATTTCAATTTAAATGTATTCAAAGTTCCTTCCTCTAACGGGTTTACTTCCCCTGCTGTCGGACAGCTGTAAAATCGCGTCGACAGGTTGTCATACAACAATCAAAGCCGTCGTTGAATGGACTCTAAAGCTTGAACATTTAACATACAATAAGTCCAAACACGGCTGGAGAGAGAAAGGGGGAGTGAGAGGCGCTCGAGCAAGGAAGAGGGGAGAGAGAGCGGCCTCAGCCAATGTGCGCTCACTTCATATTCACATTATCCCACATTGCTCCAAACTAGGAGGAGCTTGTCGGCTCAAGTAGGGGATGCCAATCAAAGCTTCAACTTCAAATTGTATCTGAGAGATCAGCCTGGAGACCTCAGGGCCAGGCGCGTCAGTCTGTGCGCAATTGGTGATCACATCACATCCAAGCGGACTTTGAGCGAGCCAAAGAGAGACGAAGCTGAGATTTAAGAGAGTCCTGTTTCCACTGCCTACCGCTGCATGTCAGTCGTAGCTCTAACTTTGCATTGAACACTTTCCCCTTCAACTCATCTGGTCTGTTTTTCTTCTTTTTTTTTTTTTTAACCTTTGTGCCCACTTTTTTACGCACAGTTTGTGGACGTTCCGCGCAGTGCAGAGCGTCAATCCGGGGGCGGTGGAAGATGTCTTTCCCCCAGCTAGGGTACCCGCAGTACTTAAGTGCCTCCCAGGCTGTTTACGGGAGCGAAAGGGCGGGCGTGCTAACGCCTTCCTCCCGGGGAGGGAGCACCGAAATCGGAGGGAGTCCGTCAGCCACCGCCGCGGCCGTCACGTCCGTGTTGGGCATGTACGCCAACCCGTACGCGCACAACTACAGTGCTTTCCTACCTTACACCAGTGCGGATCTGGCTCTTTTCTCACAAATGGTAAGAACTTGTGTTTAAATGTTCGATAATTCCGCCCGGGGTAAACTCAAAACTGTTTTTAAGTGTGACAGATGAACTAGATCCATGCAAAATAAAAAAATAAATTAAAAATAAAACCTAACCAACTGCTAAAAAACAAAACTAAGAAAAACAAAGTAAATAATGTCAAACGGTTTTGTGTTCGCGATTGACATTTTTTTCTTCAGTACAACCATACTTGTAGCATACTTAATAATTTAACCCGTTAACCAATGACAAAATAATAAGAGGTCAGATGATTTTGTTACTAAATGAATTATAATAATAATAACGATAATTGCAACACTACTACTACTAATAATAATAAATAATAATAATACTACTAATAATAATGGTAGCCATGAAATGTCAGAATTATCTCAACCACGTTGGTGTTCATAGGTTTTTGATGTAAAACAATGTGGTTAAGTGCTGAAAAAATAGTTATTTTCAAGTTTTGATTGAACTTTTGGCAAATTATTTGTATGTGTGTATTCTCTTGTGTGTTTCTGTAAATTACAACTGCCGTGCATATTTCTGAGATAATTATTATAACAAAATAATATTCAAATTAAAAAATGCAATATGTGAATAAATACATTGCTTAATGAACGCATGAAAAACATTTGCCAAAACAGATGAAAAAGGGGATAATTATTTTTAAATGCTTGAGTTGATGTGTATCACAATATTTAAAAACAGCTTAGATTTTAGCCTATTGTAATTGCTTTACAAATTGTCCTGCTCTGACAGACAAAAAGAACTTGAGAAAAGTTTTGAGCACTCGTGGAAGTTTGTTGTGTACACATGCATGGAGTACAATAAAGGCAGCATTCTTCCATTCTATATGTTTAGGAAGTTATTCTTATTTCTCTCATGCAACTTTAATTACATATGTCACAGGGAAGCGTGTGCTACATTTGTAGTTATTTAAAATAATAATATAATCATGACACCCGTTATTCCTTCTTAAGGGATCCCAATACGACTTGAAAGACAGTCCTGGCGTCCACCCTGCCAGCTTCGCAGCTCACACCTCTCCTGCCTTCTACCCATATGGTCAATTCCAGTACGGGGACCCCGCCAGACCTAAGAACGCAACACGGGAGAGCACCAGCACCCTGAAAGCCTGGCTTAACGAGCACCGAAAGAACCCTTATCCCACTAAGGGGGAGAAGATCATGCTGGCAATCATCACCAAGATGACCCTGACGCAGGTCTCCACCTGGTTCGCTAACGCCAGGAGGAGACTGAAGAAGGAGAACAAGGTGACATGGGGGAGCAGGAGCAAAGAGGACGGGGAGGACGGCAATTTATTCGGCAGCGGGGACGAGGCAGAGAAAAATGAGGATGAGGAGGAGATTGACTTGGAGAGCATAGATATAGACAAAATAGATGATAACGACGGGGATCAGAGTAATGAGGATGATGATGATAAATCCACCGACGGGGGCACGAGGGAGCACAGAGGCGATGGGGACGCAGAGGGAGCGCTGGACAGCTTGGAGAAAAGACGGGCCTTCAGCCTGCAGGGCCACGAGGCCTTGGACAAATCAAAAAGCTCCATTTCAGTACATCCAGGCTGCAAAGACAACACGGACGCTACCAGCAACACCACACGGGTACTTTCTCCCGACAGACCTGGGGGCTTCCCCTTGCCCTCAAACAATAAGCCCAAAATATGGTCGTTAGCGGAAACCGCTACGACACCTGACTCTTCGGCCCAGAAACCCACATCTCCTTCTGGACCAGTGCCCCCCTCTCACCCTCAGATCCAGGCCCACCCCGCCTTCCTCCCAAGCCACGGACTGTACACTTGCCAAATTGGAAAGTTCCACAACTGGACGAACGGGGCTTTTCTGGGTCAGAACTCCCTGCTCAACGTGAGATCCTTTCTAGGGAGTCACCATCACCACCACCAACACCAAAATCACCACCTGGCGCCCCAGCAGCAGCCGACGTCAGTGGTGGTGTCCCCGCTAGCAGCTGCTGCGGCCCTCAGCCAAGACAGCAAGGCCCCAATGGACAGTCCCAAACACATAGGTGAGAACATGGCAACATAACTCCTAGAATAGGATCTGACAGCAAACTCGTTGCAATAAACATATGGGCCCAACATTAGTTTATTATAAAAATAATCTCACTGCGTCAGGGATAACCAAAGGGAAAATCTGTCAAGTGATTGATGTTAATATTATTTTCTTTTAGAACATGAAAATGGTGTACGATGCGATTCACCTCCAACACCAACCCTGAAGCCTTCTTTTCGACCCCTTCATGACAGGTGAGATTTTAAAAAAATGCGCTGTTAAAAAAATAATTATTTAAAAAAAACTAATTTTATCGTGACAACTAAAATTATAAGTATTTGTATTCATGAAATAGAAGGTGTTTCATTAAATATGCATGCCAGTTTTAGATTGTGGTAAATACATAGCACGGATAATTAGCAGACAAATAATGTGCAACGGGATAGGAAAAAACGACTCGAAAGTAAAACAAATAAAGCACAATTTGCTTTGCGAGTGACAGGGGTCTTGACTCTCATCCCACACCCCCTTTAATTCCTTGCCCTGCGGGGATAGTGTGGCTACTTATCAAGTCACCGAGTAAAACGGGCTCTGTCTGGGCTGTGCTTTCGCTAAAGACCCCTGGGAGTCCCGGAGCCCATGGGAGCACTCTCACGGAAAGAGGGAAGAAAAAGGTTTACCTCTGTTTCAAGTACAAAATAGCCCCCTTCCCCACCCATGGCAGAAAAATCATATTTGATTCATTAGAGTTGAGCTTGCATTTTTCTTTTTAAGCAGGTTTATTATTATTATTATTATTATCATCATTATTATTATCATTATTATTATCATTATTATTATCATTATTATTATCATTATTATTCATGCAATCGTGTTTTATTATATTCAGATCATCCCTGCCTTCCAGCGCCAGGAGTCCACAGGATGCTACACAACGGGTCCTCACTGCTCTCTCTTCGGCTTGAGTTTTCTATCTTTCTTTTCCTTTTTTTGTTTGGTGTGTGCTTGAAAAGAAGACGACAAAAAAGACTGCACCTCCCAAAAAGGACAATGAGAAATTATGAAGCAGCGTTTAGCATTCAGTCTTTGCAGTTGGTACAGAGCAAATGGCGTTATTTGGTAATATCCTGTGGATGGAGAAATGGATGTTGTTGTGCAGCCTATAATCGCACCTATAATGTTAATCTATCTCCCAATTTTACCCAAAGACACGGGGTCATTTTTGGTAGGCTTTTTACGTTGTTGTTATTATTAATATAATATTATTATATCTTGTGTTTATGGTGTCCTTCTTTAATGTAAATATCATGTGATCTAAATTTGTAAATACGAAACGTTGAAGGAATTTGTCCAGATCGTATATTTTGCCTAATAAACTAAATATTGGAATTATAAGAAAACAGAACGCTTGTATTATTATTATTATTATTATTATTATTATTATTATTATTATTATTATATTATTATTATCATTATCATTATTATTTGTATTATTATTAATACAGACCTATGCCACAGATTATCAATTGAATGTTTATTGGGTGCTGGGAGGAGAAAAATATTGGCAGTCTATAACAGCATGCTTAATTTTATTCAAGTTTTGGAGGAAAGCAGCGTGGATGCATTGAGGTGCTAATAAGTGTCCAGATGGTTGCTAGTGACAGAAAATGGACAGGAGCAGCTGGGAAGGTCATTAAGTAATAATATGGGAACGCCCAGTCCAAACAAAATCAAATGGTTAAAATCTAATCTGTCAGAGGGAGACGTCGATTCGAAGATAAATAATTAATACTTTTTCTTTTCTTTTTTTTTTTATCGGGGGAGGGGCAGACTGACATTGTTGATGTTGGGAGCAGGGTGAGTGCTTGGGGATGTTGTCTGTGCAGAGGCTGATAGTGATCGTTAGACTATAAATCAACTTTGGTACTGCGTCGACGACCAAAACCGTGCATTGACTAATAATAATGGCCAAATTGAGTTTAAGTGAGGGGTGATTTGTGTGTGTGTGTGTGCGTGCGTGTGTGTGTGTGTTTGCGTGTGTGTGTGTGTGTGCAAATTAATGTAAATGCATGTTTGATAAAGCTGTATATATTTTACATCACTTTAATATCGCTCTCAAGTGAAAATACTAATATAGCGTTGTAATTACTTGAATTAAGTTGAACTAGTATTTCAGGTGAGAATCTGTGATTTTTATTGTTCTTGGTGATATTATTAATAATATTATTATATTTTATTTGAAATGATATTTTATTTGAAATGAGCATTCATTTGTATAGTATGGTGACCTGCAAAGTGAACCGCCGTTTAATGGATTTCTTATGGTCGTTGCCTAAAAACAAATCAGTTTTGCTATATCACAGCGACCTCTATAGACAGGAGCTGGAAAAACTTTTTTCAACTTGAAACACATAATAAATAAATAAAAACATGACCATAAATGGAACATTTCAAAGTTGGCAATTTAACTTGAACTTAAAATACTTTAACGTATTTTGATAAAAAGAAAATGCTCAATCAAATAATACATGTACCTCCAAAAAAGTTATTTCCAAACTCAGTATATGTGAGCCATTAAGTCCTTTGGGAGTTTAATTTTGATAATTGTCTTACAGCTCATGACTAAAAAAAATACACATTTTCCAAATTATTTTAATATACATTGTTAAAAATAACAATGCTTATTTAATGTTAAAAGCGAATTACTATTTATGCAGTAACCATATTATTTTCATTTAAAATCAACGGATAATGAGCACCAACATTTATAATAGTACTATGGCTTATGTGTTTGCTATAACTACTGTTTGAAGATATGTTAGTATAATATAGTTTGAGAAAACAGTTATGTTTATAATGCATGTTAGTATAATATTGTTGGCACTAACACATTTAGAAAAACTGACATTCTGACAGTGAGCACACTGACTGTGGGTGAAAAGGGGAATGTCTATGTAGATAAATCTGTGTCACTTAAATGGCTATTGCTTTTGACACAGCCACGACCAAGTTGTAGAATTGACAAAAGGTCATTAAAGGTTGAATAAGGTCATTTTGCTATTGCTGAAAAACACAGCAAAGAAATGGAAAATGTGTTTGTCCAAACACAAAGAATAGCAAATAAACATAAATGTCAACATAAATTATTCACTTTCATATAAGTTTGTTTTTTTAAAACTATAAAACGACAGTATAACTAAGATACACTCTTTTTCTCCTGTATTTTCAGCCATGTCCAAATTACACTAACACTGTTGTGATGACAGGACTAAATTTTGGCAGGTTCACCTAATATGCATTGACACAGTTTTTGGTAACAACATTGCACATTCATACTGTGGCATAAAAGGCAGATGTGTAATTTTCTCAGTTCGGTACGTTCAGTTCTTGCACAATATCGTGTGCCGACTTTTCGGCCAGAAATTAAATAACATCTCTGAGTCCCGTTTATTCCCTTTGTCGTCAAACAGCTTCAGGTTTGAACAAAGACATTAGCTGCAGGCCACAATATTGTGTTCCCATAATATATACAAAATTATTCATTTAGTAAGGGATGTACGGTGGATTGTCTAATGCGTAATGAGCAGGGTTGGAGCTGATAATTAGGCTGTCACTTTCAGCCATTGCTTCCCTATACACCCCGGGCCACAATCCATGGAGAAATAAAGAAAATAAAGAACATGAATTAAAGAGATGAGGACCTAGAGATATGAATTTAAATAAATATATTTATTTAAAGCACTTTCGGGATTATGAGGGATAAATATGCATACGATTATGTCTTTAAGAGACTGAAGCTACTGCTCGAATATTTATCATTTTAGAGGTGTGTTGTAATGGCAAATGTGTTGAAAATATTTTAATTAGACTAAATACGAAGGAAGTGTATTTTAAATCAGATCGCCCATTATTAAAAACAGTATAAAAGAAAACAAGAGCAAACAAATAAATTAAGCCAAGTGGTGACAAGAGCTTTTGTTATTTCCGCACAAGGACTGAGTGCTGAAACATAGGAGATATGGAAATTATGGCTCAAGCAAAGACAATAACTTGTTGACCCTAAAACAATTTAGCATTCTGTCACAGGCTGTCCCCCCCCATGTTACCACTGTCCTTTGTTGGCGAACAAGGACCATCTCCCCCTGCAACTGAGACATGTCATAGTGTGGCAATCCATTCATTTTAAGGCTGAATTGTGTTGGTCTGTGTGTCTGTGTGTGTCTGTGTGTGTGTGTGTGTGTGTGTGTGTGTCATAGAGACTGAAGGGGGGGGAAAGGTGACTGCACGGGGAGGAAAGTTTATCACTGTCTTGTCTTTTTTGGCAGCACAACAGACTCGACCCCTTGTTGTCCAACACAAATGTCTTTCCCTCTTCCTCTCCCTCCTCTCCTCTTTCAATCACCCCCTTTTTCACTTAAACATCCCGTTTGTCTATCCTCAAGGATGCCCGCCCATATCTCCCCCCCTCTAATCCATTTATCTGCTTTCATGAGTGCACTACTGGTTGAAGGCCGACACAAAAGCCGCCTCAGCGTGGCCCCGGCAGTGGGAAACAACAACAACAAGCAACAAAAAGTTAGCTGCAGCCACAGCAGGGCCGCTATGGAACGCAGATCGATGTCGTTTTCTGCCCCCTTTTTTGCCTTGTTGTTTATGTGACACAATGGCAGTAAAAGGAACGGATGCCTTGGTCACAGGCTTTTCTTTCCAGAAGTGGTATGCTGCTGTAAGACACGCACGCCTGCCAATGGAGGAGGTTGGAGAAAGGGGAGAGAATGTGCGAGGTGTTCTCGGCACAGCGACACTCAAACACAAATAGAAACACGGAGCAGACTTGCCCGAGTGCTCGTTCAACAACTCAATGACAACTCAACAACCCATGTAGACCCCTGCTGACACAAAAGCCTGGCCTGGCATCGAGATACCGTACACTTGAAAATAAACAGTCTCTCGCTCATGTTGTTGTGTGGTTATCTTTTATGCGGCCACCCAAAGTGACGTTCTCATGTTTTGATCGAGCAAGAAAGACGTTACAAAGCAAGGCAGAGAGACTAAAGTTTTCCGCGTCTCAGATGAACATTCTTTCTGACTCTAAATCAAGAACGCAACAAAGCTTTTTTCCACTCTTCAATGATACAATATGCTTATTTGGCACGCAGTCAATGCACTGCGCCAAATGCTGGGACATTAATTGGCAGGCCGAAAATCCCAAATATTCTGCTTGAATGTGATGTATAGTTAAAATCTATTTTAAGAGACCTCACTTGAACATGGAGATTCATTATTATCTTCTTGTTTGCTACATGTTTGTTGATCAAAGTTGTTTCCTAGTGTCTGTTTGTTAAAAAGGGGCACTGACAGTCCAACAAGCACATAAGAACCCTCGTGTTCGGAATGGCAAAATCCGGGCAAGCTTCTGTTCCATTAATGATTCCAACAAGCAATTAAAGCAGGTTTGAGGCAAGTTCTCCTTCATGATACGTACACAACAGCACCACAGGATCAGCTAGCACTATATTTAGGGAAGGGAGAATGTATTGTGATGATTACTTCATGCACACAGGCATTCTCATTGTTTTGGAGGATCAGAATTATTTTTGCCTTAATTATCCATCAGTTCGGATCATGTTCTTGAGGGGGGTTTGTAATCATAGAGATATTTATAGCTATTCATTGTCTCTCTGTAATTACATACTCATCAGAAGAGAAGTTTTTACATGTAGCATTTGTTTCAAAACATCAATTAGACAGACGGCATTGTTGTTGTGATCGCTTTGAAGTGAATTCCCTCCCCAAACACATTTTGACAAAGTTTTATTCTCTGTGATCGTACTTTTCTTTATTAGGAGAGGGGTTGTTTCACAATGTTCCTTCAAGCTTGGATGGATTACTGATGCAGCTTGACATTGGTTATAGGGCTATTGTAATTTCATTCAAGTCATAAATAACGGAACATCGTGACTCCATTCTATGCCTTTGCCTTTAAAGTTGTGGATTGTGTCATCAAATTAAGTCAAATGAAGAACTAACACGTTCATATCAATAAGTTAGGTGCCATTGTGCATGTATTAAAACCGGGAGCCCTGCACTGCTTTTTCCAGTCTTCGCAAACATTTCCTCTGTGACAGACAATAAAGTCCGAATTTTCCTGCCTTCCTTTCTGATGTCATGCCATTGTGGTTTAGGCTAATTCCCGGGGCTGTACAAAGTGGAGTGCGGCCATATGAAGTATCATACCACAGCTGCGGCTAAAACACAGGAATTTCCCTTAAGTGTAGGATCCACTCACAGCACATATGTTGTGCAGAAGGTGGCACCTAATACAGTGCAACATCTTTGTCAATAAAAAAATGAAATATTTGCTCTTGGACTTGTATACCCTATCAATGTGTGCATAGGTGTGATTTGCTATATATTTCCTAATATCACAATAATAGTTTATAGATTTGTTTCACTTTATTAAATTTGAGTACAATTATTTAAGCCTTAAACATGTAGATCAAAGCTGTGTGATGTATAAGTTCTATATTATTTTTTATTTTCCATTATTAGTTTTTTCGAGATTATTTATGAAAACATTTATCTCTAATTTCCACTGTCTTAATAGACAAGTGGAACAAAACGAGAGTGTTAATAATTTAAAACACAACATTTACAATTCAGTCCAATAAAAAAGGAAATTCCCTGATATTCAGAACTTGTTAAATCTTTCTTTCAAATATTTTAGCCATGAAAGGAATGTTGTAAATCTAAATTGCCACCACCTTGCCGAGACGAGGTTATGGACACCAGCGCCACATCCCAATGCCAGTTATGAATTATTTCTACTGCAAGGAAACTTAAGCTGTATTACACCAACCATGCCCTTGCCCAGAGCAGACAATTACAATGTCAGATGCTGTCACCCGGTGTACTGTAGCTAGTACATCCAATGCCGGGTCACCTGCCAGTGCTGAAACAGAAGAAGAGCAGGACAAGAGCACAATGTGTTGGAAATATCACTTCACACAAGCCGGGACTCAGCAGCCAGGATACGTCGCAGTGATACCGTTTGCCTCTGCTTGAACCGGAGGCTCTTTCTTCACGCCTGACGTTGCCCTGTACAGTACCCCGTGTAATGTTAGCCCTGTCACACGGCGCAGAATGCAAAAAAAGTTTCGACAGAAGCCAGCAATGTCAAATATTAACTGAAAAGCTATCCACCAGAACAGGTGCTTTGGCTGTGTTAATACACGTCATGCAAATTCAGTGGGGAAAGGCCAACTTTTATTCTCCCCCAAGGATCCAGTTTGTAATCTTCAGAGTAAATCATTTATGGGAAACTATGCGTTGGTATGAGAATGCAAGAACAAAGATTTATGATCGGCTTTAAAATACATCTTAAGAATATGATCCAAATATGTGGAGTCATTCCAATGTTTCACCAATAATTGTTTCACACTGACATTTTTGCAATTAGTTCTCTACGCTTTGTGTTAATACTAATTTGTTGTACAATGTTTTGACGAGAAATAATGACTTATGGATGTGTTGCGGTCGGATAGATTTCTCTGGGAACAACAAACATTCTGGTTGTGTGTTGACAAAATTCTTGGTTTGCAGTCCTACAGGATTGCATGCGGTTGACAATCTTTAGTCTTTTAACAGTGGTTGGATAGAACTCTGTAAAATCACGCCACGTCCAAACTGCTCAGCTAATATATTCCAAGCAGAGTCCTCACAAGGAGTCATCATGGCTATACGTGACTTCAGACTGTTGTTCTCAATAGATACTATAAAATATGTATGAACTGTTATTAAGACCATGTGAATCATAGGAACAAAAGGTTTTTTTCAGAGCAAATCATGTTCACATCAAAGTTCAAAAATACATCTCCACATCTTGAGTAAATGCCATCGCCTTTTCTCTGTGATCCGTCTGAGCACATCTGTGGCCAATACCGTCTAACATGTGGTCAGCTCAGCTTGTACTTGCTTTCTTCAACAGCAACAATGCCATCCGACCCTTCACTGAGAGCGCAAGGTACACTATATTGATAAATTAGTAGGTACACGATTTTTAATTCATTAAACAACTTTTCAAATGCACCAAGGGAGTTTAAGAAATCAAGTCCCACAGGGTCAAACTATCACTCCCATAAAAAACTAAACATTGGAACACATTAAAAACAAAGTAGTTAACTGCTGTTACTATCAAAATGTCAGAACAATAAAACACACGAATGAAGAAGGTGCAATGAAAAAGAGAAGATGTTTATGGTGATGCTAGAGAACAGTATTTATCTTACTCATACCACCAAGCAAAAACAAATAATAATAATGAGCAATGGACAACTCGTGAATTGGTGCACTTGTAAGTCAAGGTAGTGCCGTACTGAATTGTAAGACTTGAGTGTTCGTCATTCTGGATTCCACTCTTCTTACAAACATGTCTACATTAGATATATAAGGCAGTTATTTTGTTCAGACAAATTAAACGTTTTTAGATGTTACCAGCTGACAGTTTCAAATGTCTCTCCAGTCTTCCTCAGATGAGGAAGAAAAAAAAAATAAAAAATAAAAAAAATATATATAGGGCATGAAAAGTTCCAACACTTATTTCAATGAAAACCAATTTAAGCTCAAGAAAATTGAGAAAAAAAAACAGCTTAATGCTCAGTTTGCATGTACAGTGCATATCACTGCTCTACTGAAAACTGCCATTTTTTTCATCTAATGAAAACCATTTGCCTTGCCGAACTGAGATTCACGTGACTCACAGTTCGTATGTAGAATCAGATGAGCAATTTGTTTTACTGAGTTTCAAGCAGATGTTTAGTTTCCATCGACATCCAAGATCATCCAACATCTCTTAAAGTAGCTTGCTTTATACAAAGCACAAAAATTACTTGCAACCTTAAAGTGAGCAAAAATAATCTCTCTCAATGAAAGCTTACTGAAAACTGTGAACTGGCAATAAAGTGGGAATCTCTCTCGCAGTAACAAAGGTTATATTGGTGTCGTTGAGATTGTTGTGCATTGAGTTTTGCCAACTGTTGGCATGTGGCAGGGGCACTGACAACTGGACTTATCTCAACATCCAAGTTCTCAGCAGGCCATCCTCTGCATGCTATTGGCTTGTCCAATGTTACAATGTCTGCTTCTGGAAGTACGGTGCAATTGGAGAGAAGAGATGGCTAAATAGTTGGCGAGGAAGTGGAGCATCTCTGTCCAGCCTGTGCGCCTAGCTTACCTTCCCTCTCTCTCTCGCTCTCTCACCTCTCATGTATCCTTTGCTTAGGTTACGAAGGCGCTTGCTGAGAAAATCTTTCTGAACTCCCGGGTCTGTCTGCTATGCTCGGGCTGCTTAAAAACCTGCCAGTGTAACAGCTGTCTATGGACTCGGCCCCGGATAAAGCACTTGAAAGTGGTACGACTTACACCATAGGGTGGGGCTTTATGAGGGACCCTCCTGTGTGGCGGACGCTGCTGGGGCTGTTAATTGGCACGCTCTAAAGTGCTGTATATCTGCCCTTCATCATACCAGCCACAGGCGGAGGCAGAGGGGAAACCCAAATAATTTATCCAGCACTTGTGATTCGGGTTCACTCCATTGACACTACTTAATTCTATAAAAAATACTCCCGTTTGCAATTTCCCTCATCACTTAAAACTGCACAATGTAAGTATTTAAGATAAACATTAGTCAACATTTATTTATGTATTTGTTTGTTTGTTTATGTATTACCTGATGGTTATGTGATGTTTTCCTCTATCGGAAAGAAGTTTTGAAGCACCATTATAAGGGGCATGACTTGGTCCGCAAACACAGCTCATGAACCTATGCACTTAGCAAATATGGCGCTCATATGACAAATTGATTTACACAAACTACATCAAGTTTCTGCCATTGCAACACATGAGGCACACATAAAAGACTGTCTAAAACCCAGCTATCAGCACATACCAGTGGATGACATATAGCGCACTTCTCGCAAACAAAAAGATTCGTTGAGAGCACTAAATTTGAATAAATTGGACACAGAAATAAAGAAATCCTATGAATTATAGGAGTACTACAAATTAGAAAAAGAAAAGATTATAAAATAAGGAGAAAAGGAAGTGCAGGATGAAGACCAGCGAAAAAAAATAGTAACAGAAGCTTTCGAGTGGATGAGCCGCCCATAAGGTTGCCAGATGAGCTTCAGCTTAACCGCAATCCTTCGAACTGAGACAAACATACGCCTCTATCTCCTGTATGCCTTCCACAGACGCCCCTAAATGATTGTAAACATTAATTCTGAAGAAAAGGGAGGCTTCCCAGGGGCCACTTCTGGATCACACTACTTCTGTGCTGGTGTGAGATAATCACCAGCAGATAATGTTCAGTTTGTCAAGACATTTCCAAGGAGTGACTTCACTCCACATCACGTTAGGGTGTTTCAAATGAGCCTTGGCAAATGGTTACGAATAGAGTACAAACCTGGAGATAAATGCCAGATATTTATGCTTGTGGCTTCATTGGCGCTGACAGTAACATTCCTCAGTTTTTGTGGGTGACGAAAAGAATTAAATGTTAGAAAAAGACTCATTATATCCCATAGCACTACATACATCAAAACAATTTAGTCAGTTGCTAGTATAATTTCTGTGGCCACTTAATTACAACCCTGCTATCAATTAACCTTCACTTAATACTAATAACTTGTGTTTACAGTTTAAAGACTAAAGTGATTTCAGATATTTAGTATTTCTACACGCATTGGACATGTTAGAATATATTTGAATATATTGCTGCCTACAAAGGGTAGAGACAGGATGCCCAATTCTTTAGTCAAAATTTTCATTAATATGTTACTTGTCTTTATGGTAATTTTTTAGGCTCAATCATGTAGAGATTTGTAGAAATAAGAGGGATTTTACAATCTAATTTAGAGCACAGTGAAAAACTATTGTTTCTATTCATAAACAAGGAGATCAATCTGAGAGTCTATTTTGTTTGTTCTCTTTCTGTTGATATAGCCTGAAGTAACTTATATGTGAAAGAAACACTCCAGGTGTTTACATTTTTTTCTCTGAGGATTTTTTTTTTTTTTTTCATTCCTCTGTATCAGCTAATTACTTACTGATTTGACACCAAACAAATCCCAACCTCTCTGGGTTTACATTAAACAGGCCGCGGCTCTGTGGTGTGTTTTTTTTTTTTTTTCTTCTTCTCAGATGAAACATTGCATATGTCACATTGGGTATGCGTTTCCTTTTGTGCTTTTTTTCTGTGCCTTGACAAGCACCTTGGTTTGTTTGAAGTCTCATTTATTTGACTTAGGTATCAGCTTCAGAATTGATTAGGCTCCGCTTTCAAACACCTACAGAACATTGTTGCTTTAGACATTTGGAGGCAAGTTCCTCCTTTCCCGAATCTAATTAAAGACATAGCACGTCTTGACATTATTACCATTTTCAAGGGAATACAAGAGGAAACGAAACATAAACACTCTGGACATGTGAAAGGAGGTATCCTATTCAAACTTTCACCTTCTCTCACTCTTTTTTTTAACATTGCTTGAAAATAGAAACCTGGAGTTTGTTTAGGTTTTCATCTCCAGGGATTGAAAACATTTGGCCTATGTATTTAATTGCTAAACTTGCCGTGTCCCGGCTGCTGAAGGTCTACAAAGGTCTTTGCAGCAACGTTTTGAAAACTAGTATCTTTAGGAAACATACAGTATTTCTGGACAACAGAGTTGAATGTCTTGAACAAGGTCTTTAATTGTTTGAGAAACCGTCATACACTGAAGTGAATGTCCCACAGTGTGATGCGATTAGAATCCTCACACTCTATCAAATTAAACAACCATCTAATTAGATTACACACCGAATTCTGTGTGATGCTGAACACCATCAACTTCATATTATTTTTGTTCCACGTTTATATTACTCAGTGCTCTGACTTATTATGAGAGCCAAAACATTCATGAAGAGAGAGATCATGTTTAGTGCTCAAATATGTCCCGTATATTTACATAAATGTGAGGTACTTGTTATTAGGTCATCCTGTGGGAGAGAATTAATATCAGAGTGTTCAAGAATATCAACAACTGAAAAATTCAGTCTGGAACAGAGGCCTTTGTAAACAACATCATTATTTTGAGAAACCTTTTGACGCTGAGAACCTTATTAAATAGTGTTGTAATAATTTTGATATGGAATGTAGAGTAAAAAAAGAAAGGAAGGAAATGAAATGTAGGAATTTGTTTAAGAATTAATCACGTTTTCGGTTGTCCTATGCTTCTAATGTACTAATGTATTACATCCCAAAGAAAAAAAAAAAAAAATCTCACTAACTCACCAAAACACAACAAGCTTTGTGCAGTAGGACATAAAATGGCATTTATCTACACTGTTCCCCAAAAACTTGAAGTAGTGTTCAGTGTGTGTCTATGCATTTAAGATGACATCTATTTGTCTCCAGAAATATAAAGACGTCAAGGGGCGAAAAAAATTCCAGGAAAAAAAGAGGGCACATAAAACTTCAAATGAAAACCAAGAGAAGAAAGAAAAAGTATGCAAGTGAAGTGGCACAGAAATTGGCCTGCTCAGACCAAAGAGACATGCTTTAAGGCTCACATTGGTGACATTCTGCTGGAGAATCACAGTCACATTCATTGGAGCTTGCCACATCGAGTCGATGTGGCCAATCCACGCTGGAGGCCCAGGGAGTTTGGGTCATTGAAGGTTTGGGACAACGTAGCATGACACACACGCACGCACACAACGAGAGAAAAGCCAAGTTGGTTTCCCACAGGGCAGAGCTGAAAGCTACACCATGTTCAGCTGGTACAACATGATGAAAGTGAACTGGAACACATTGTGCTAGGATGGCACTGAAGGGACATCGCCTCGTCGTGATAATTTTTTTTTGAAGCATAAAGTTCTGTATTTGCTTCATTTATTTATTTTTTTGTGAGTATGCTTCACATTGTCAAGTAGAATTACAGGAAATACAGCAACTGTTACCATTTAGGCATTAATTGATTAAACTATGTCAGGTTATGAAGCAACTGTGGAGCTGAGGCAGTTCTGCAATGATACTTGTAGGGTGAAGAAGATGGAATCAGAAGACATACCACGATATATATATATATATATATATATATATATATATATATATATATATATATATATATATATATATATATATATATATATATATATATATACAAGCAACCTTTTTGATTGTTGATCTTTTTATCATAAGCCAGCGCAGAACATCCCTCACCCACATGAATACACTTTGTCAGCCATGTTTTGAGCAATGTTTTGTGTGTGAGGGTCAAAGGCGACCTCTTGACTCAGGGAGTTTATACATGCTAATGAGGTTTGCACTCTAACCTCACAGCTAACTGCATATGGCGTACACACACAGCCCCACCCTTTGTCTTTACGTGGGATCAGGATATTGATCATTGGACCAAGTGACAAAGCGAGAACAAAGTCAGATGACGTCACAAGATGGGATTCTGATGTTTCTGATTTACTTTCAAAAATTCAGAACAATGAGATTTTTAATTTTAGATTAAAATCATCAAGTTGTGGTCATGTTGTTACGGGCAAATCTTAGCAATGGCTATTGTTTGAGGAAAAAATTACACCATTTAATATTAATTTTGAGATAATATTAGACACATTAAAATATTTGTATTTAAACACATACTACATAGTATGTGTTAAAGTTGAAGCTTTGAAAGCTCACTTTTCATAGTGAAACTTCTACATTTGCAAGAAATCAAAGCCTCTTTGTGGGGCTGGCCTTAATCCTTTCTCCGGCATATAAAGGATGTACCTTTAAACTGGCTTTCACTCTTCTGATAACCATGCAAATTGCTGAGAGGTGGGATGCCATTTCATTGACATTGTTTGTTCGAATAACGTGGTGCAGGGGAAAGGTCCAGTCTCAGACATTCCACTGAAGCCCTCCGCTCTGTGAAGTTGCCTGACGAATTGTCACAAGCTTGTTATTTACCATTAGTTTCTTGCATCTCTTCCTTCTGTTGCCCTAACTAATTCAATCTTTTGGGGAGGTAATCTCATTGAATCCCCGCAGGAGGTTTGGGGGATCTTTGCTGCTTTTTTTTCTCTCCATGTCTCTCTACCACTTGTTCTATTTTCAACTTGGTGCGGAACGCTTAGTTCAAAATTTGACAATTTTCTTATTATCTCTAAATAATTATTTGAATTGTCATTTTGAAACATAGCTCAATTTAACTACATGCTCTTTTGTGTATTTTATTTTTTTCCCCTAAATAGATAGGCTACAGTATTTGCAAAATGACAACGGATTTTTTTAGGTTATTTGATATATTTATTATTTCAAAAGTCTGGAAGTGGAAGTACCTTGTTTGACACACATATGACATTATCAAACATAAAACTACTACTATTAGTAGTAGAGGGATATTAACATGAATGATACCGTTCATTGTAAATGTGCAGTACAAAGATCAAGTCAATGATTCCAATAACAATTATTAAATAATAAAATAAAACCATCAGCGCTGTGACCGACTTAGCAAGTATCGGGCTGTATGAGTTTACTCATCAACAGTCCACCCTAAAGGGCATCAATCAGACGTCACATTGTAATAAGATCCAGAAGTGTGCTCAGATCACAGTAGGGCACGACTAACAGCCATATCCCTGTGGTAGCAGTGTGACTAAGAGTTTAATTTGGGAGCAGCCGTCACTTCAAAGGGAGACGTGAGTATTTTCCTGCTTATTTGCACCCCCAATGGGGCTTATCCATTAGAGTATAAGCATGCCTTGGTCTTCTGCTTTTACACTAATGCCACCCCGATTGCCTAATTTCTCACGTCAGCAACTTCTTCTATGCAGAAAGACGATGACAAATTAGGGAACAATTGAACATGATTGTGATGCACGTTTTCTGTGCAGCAGCAGGCAGCCCTTAAGCCACCATGCTTTTTTAAATGCATTTTTCCTCTTCAATTTATGTTTTTTTGTCAGAGTTCATCCCCGGGACACATCAGGAACCATTTGTGATTTGCAGGCAGTAAGCAGTCACTGAGGGAACCTCATGGCCTCCAGCTAATTAAAAACATTTAGACACTCGGAACAAACAGAAGAATCAGTGGTGGTTTGGATTGTTTGACAGGTCATGTGGCTTTGCGCATGTGGGTGTCACACTTTACACTGGACTTATTATTGCTGTAATTAAAATATGACTACTATATGAGGATACAACCACTAGGGATATAAATATTGAATTTTAGATATGTAGATGTGTTTATCAAATGTTTACGTGCACTAAAGCGCAATCTTTTTCAAACTGTCAAACAACAAAAAATTCTATACGTCACAAATTCCAAAATACAAAAAGTTTCAAACTCTCTGTCTTCTTTGAAGTAATACTCAAATAATGTTACAATCCAAAAGAGTATTTTGCTTATTCTGGAGCCATGTCTTTGTTAACATAAACGTATTGTTACAACATATTGGAAATTTGTCACAAGCAAGCATTCACCTTAACTCAAACAAAACAGTCAGCGAAGCAGGTTGTCAACCCGGGTGGCCTCCTTCTGGTTTGTCTCACTTGTGCACAAAAACTTTAACAATGACTAATAACTGACCTAGAGTGTGAGGAGACATTAACACATTCAGTATGTGCTTGAGCATAATGAATTGTGTAAACGATGATGTGAGCAAACCTCTTTAATGGCTTTTCTATGCATTCATGAAAATAACACTGACAGTTAGCAGGATGGCAACATGAGCATGAACATTTATAAATAATCAAGGCATTGTTGTGAGAGGAAGCTATATTAGGACAATAAACACGTGTCAATTGTTCCATTGCTATTATTGACTTCAGACTCAATTATTAAGACCAGTATATGACTGTCAGTTTTTTTTTAAATAACAGCAATAATAGGTGTAGAGACAAATTACATTAATAAAGAGAAGCCAATGATTTGCATAATGTGATTTGATTGATTTTCAATTCTTACCAAATACATAATGTTTTATTTCTTTAAAGTGCACATAGACCTATCAATTTAGCTGTTCCAGATAAATTCACAAAAAGGGCTTTATGTCAGTAAATGAGTTAGCCAAAAGATATACGCAACTATATTACGAAGGAAAGAACGGCGAAGTAGCACGGCGAAGTAGCACGGCGGCCGTGCGGTCTGTCTGTCGTGAACAGCAGCAGCCCAAGTGAGACCACTCAGAGTCCCAGCAGGCTGCGGCTGTCAGGCTCTTCAGAGCCGACAGCATCCCTGATAATACCGCTCTCAAGGTAAACTGTTCTCCATTCCTCCGCTTGAAGAAAAAATCTTTAAAAAATGAATTAAATACCACAACCGTTTTGTATTATAGCTTTTGGTGTGATCACCTCAGCTGCTTTTTGAGAAAAGATCAACAAGGTCAAAAAAAGGTTGCTTGTGTATATATATATATATATATATATATATATATATATATATATATATATATATATATATATATATATATATATATATATATATATATATATATGGAGGTCAACACCTCTGCAAAAACAATGACAGATGCAGAGGCAAGATAGGAATTTGCCATGGCATCCAACTGTCATCAGCATGAGGGAAGCCCTCTGCAGGCATGAGGGGGATTGAGACAAGCAGAAGAAAAAGCCTGCAGAGTTCGTACCAGTGTCTATTTCGCTGCAAAAGAATTTGCCTGGGAGCTCGGCCTGACAGATTAGCCCAGCACGCAGATGGGGCAGTGCATCTGTGAAACAAGAGCTACTTTTATGAGGTACGTAACACAAGCCTGGGGTAGTCACGGCAAGACCAGGTAAGCGATCTCTTGATGAAAGTGAGGGCAGTGCTCCACCTTTCATGTTTCCATAGGTTTTATTTGGAGTGCGCACAGACAGGGCTGTAGACAGAAATGACAGACAATTAAGATTGCACAAAGGAGAGGGAAATTCAGTATCGGGCTACATGACCCCTGCTTTCCAGCAGTATTTCAATGCATATGGCTTCCTTTTGTGATGAAATTCTTGGAGGAAATCTGTGTGAAAGACGGAGAGAGAAGGAAGTGGGAGTAAAGTAGAGCTCAACCAATGGGTAAAACACACACTTCTATACACCTGGCAGCTTCCGCCTAAACCCACCTTCATGCATCAAAGAGCCAAAGCAATGGAGGGATGTGGGGATTAATGTGGAAATAAACCGTCTACATATCAAAGACCAGATAAGCTTATGAAGTTTAATTCATATGTTTTATTCCGTGGACATACGGTCATTTGTGATGATGGCTGGGCTGTCCCACTGGAATGATAGCGTGATGATAACGATCCAGCGCCAACACTTCAACTGAATCCATTTCCGAGGAGGAAGGAACAGGTTTAAGAAATATAAATTAAACTCCCTTCACCGAAAGGAATAAAAGGTAGCGGTACACCCACGAATGTCCACTGACAGGGATTTCTTCATCACAAGAACTGAGACATCTAGTCTGAGCTATAAAGGAATGATGCTCAGACAGTCAGTCGGTGGCAGAAGACAGAATAGAATTTTTGGATGGGTTCACAGAGATGGTTAATGTATTTTATATTTCCAGCAAAATATCAAGGGCGAGCAGGTGAGCTTCCGGGATTTCCGTTCTGCAGACGCCTGATCTTGATCCCCCAGTGAATTCGAATGAGGAAATCGAGTTAGACAGCAGTGTAATTGTGATCTCTTTACGAATATACAAGAACAAAATTCACATAGAGAACAACCCCTTAAAATATTTGATTGTGGATAGAGGGATGCTGAGAGAAGCACTTTGAGCAACCACAAAAAATGTTATTGTTACAATATTAATACAGACAAACATAACATTATGGCCACTAATGACATATGCACAAGTTTTATCACATGAGCCTGGATATTTAATTTGGTTCACACAAGGCTAATAAATGTATGTACAAATAAATTTGAATATAACTTGGGATTTGTTTTTCTTCACAGTACCGTATTTTCCGGACTATAAGTCGCTCCGGAGTATAAGTCGCACCAGCCATAAAATGCCCCAAAAAGTGAAAAAGCCATATATAAGTCGCTCCGGAGTATAAGTCGCATTTTGGGGGGCAATTTATAGGACAAAATCCCACACCAAAAACAGTCATGAAATAGCAACAACAGGCTAAACAATAGCAACAACAGGCTAAACGATAGGTATGCTAATGTGACAAATACAAACAAAGAGCTGAGAACGGGCCTGACGTAACATATAGAGTGATTAAGCACAACTATTACATGAATAACATGTTTATAAAACCATCGGTGTCACTCCAATTCATTAAATAGCAACAACAGGCTAAACAATAGGCATGCTAACGTGACGAACACAAACAAAGAGCTGAGAACGGGCCAAATAATAATAAATAATAATAATAAATATAAGAGGAGCAAAAATAGAGCAAGTGTACATGCAGCAGACAGTGGACTTGGATATGGTGCTTTAAAGTGTTAATTGCTTTATTTGATGTTTTCTCTATTTTTTATGTTTTGAATATGTTCAAGATAAAGATATAAAAGCATGTGAAGTGATCAACTATACTAAAATTAACATGGGAAGTGGTCAACTATACTTGTAAGTAAGTGATGTCTTAATGATCAAGTAAAAATTTGTGGAAAAAAAACATATATAAGTCGCTCCTGAGTATAAGTCGCCCCCCCACCCAAACTATGAAAAAAAGCGCGACTTATAGTCCGGAAATTACGGTATATACGTATATTGTTTTCCATTTATGGTCTCTGTCAATCTCATTGGCTTAATTAAATCACACAGGATCTTTAATATTTCCTTCTGAGCCAGTTAATCAGCGTAAATTCTTACAACCCTGCAGCAACGCGGGGCTTCGATTCAAATAACATCATTAGGCACCGAAAGGGAAATTGTAGACAGTATTTCTTATCCTCTGAGTTTTCAAAACAAATAATACTTGAACACGAGGATCGTTAAAAACTGAATACAAAAATGAGGATGAGAGATTATATAAAAGAAAAAAAAATCAGGAGAATTTACACCATATCGATATGAGCATTAACAGCATACAGATGGAGATAGCTCCTGTCCTATCGGGTGAAGTTATTAATGGACGCAACTGTTCTGCCAATCCGTTAATCGCAACCGTGCTGAACCGCATCGTATATCACTCATCCTCACACACGCAGCCAGCAAGCTAACCAATCAGTCAGGCCGCCGAACACAGTGGCAACCAGCCAAACACCAAATGAACCAGCTCATCGGGCTGCAAGGAATCAGCCAGTCAAAGAGTCATTCAGCCACTTGCCTGTCCACTGTCATCAAGGGTGACAAAGTCAACCGACTCGTCAGCAATTCTGTCTGCCAGGCCAAACTATTCACACTTAATCCTTGGAGGAAAAAAAATATACAGCATGCAATCTGTACACCATAAACACAATGTGACACTCGATTTATCACCACATTCTTGGCTTTGCAGCTGATATACTGAACCCCACAGTGGCCGAAATTTCACCTCCACCCATTGCCATTAACATCCCCCTCTTTTGCTTACCAAAATACTTTCTTACAATTGCTGAATCTGTTAGTGATAATAAGTAGTGTCTGAGCTCTTGTCAAAGCAAAACTAAATCTCTCTAATGTACTACCAAGTCTTGATATATGGCATAGAACACTTGTATTAACATTGTTTCAATTTGGTAGCTAGATGAATTGTACATCCAAAATGGGTGTGGGCGGTGTTATTTTCTTGTTCTCATCAAGTTCCTAATGATTTTTAGGATGAAGCAACATAAAAACTCACTCACTTTTGACTCCATGGAGTGAGTGATTCTACATTTACCAAATGTAAGAAGGCATACACTTATGATGTTCCGGTTCTTGTATTACAATACAAACACAAATTGTTTAGGAAGACACCAGCAATAATGTGTTTTGGACGTCAAAGGACTCAGTCTTAGAGGAAACCAAGCCCCCAGTTTTGCATTGTTCAAGTTGAAACCCCAGTCAATAAATTTTAGATGGAGGTTACAGTTATGTGAGAACCTGGTGTCACATCCAAACCTAGTCACAAAACAGATTGTGAACACATGGTAGACATTCCGAGCTCTGGAATTTGTCTTGTGTGAGAAATAAAATGCTACTTAATCAATTATTTGATAGTGTTTCCAAAATGGGAATGGAATCTTTGCCAGTTCTTTAAATTGTATTGTTGTATATAATTATTCCATTTAATTGGGCCTTTTGACAATGACATTGCATTCTAACTTTAACTGGAATTTGGCCAGTCTCCTGTGGTGACATTTTCCAGCGGCATCTGGTCTATGAAAAAAAGACCTGAAGTTCAAACGCAGAGGTCAATGTGACAATGAATGCATTATTTAGGTTTAGAACAACGAATAATAATTTAGATCAGTTGAGTTACTGTGGTACAATTGCATTTAATATCGTGTGACTCCATCTGTTGTATACAATGAAAGATTTCTGCATTAAAGCATGCCCAGATGTCAGCAATTTTCCCAAAAGCAAAACTTCTGTTCCAGATTTTGATCACAGATGAAAAAAACAAGAACAAATAAAAGCACAACATGTAAGAAATCACAATGGTGAATAGGGAATTACAGCAACAAATAACAAAACAAGACAACAAATAACATGTGGCAACAAATCACAAATTAGATTAGCACAAACACAGCAATTCTGCATCATTAAAACTTCTAAGGCAAAAGGGCCAACAGTCTTGGGCACAAAGGGTTGTAAAGCAGCTAAAATGTCATAAGTGGCAAGTCAAAGGAGTTTTGACTGATTGAAATACTGTCAAGTGAGTAAGTCCATATGAAACTTTTCCAAACATATCCAACTCATTTGCGTGCAGCCAGAACAGTCTGCTAAGGTCCTTCTAAGCACAATTGTGTTTTCTTCAAAACACACATGTTCCCCAGCGATTTGCAAGGGATAGCACAAAAGGCCTTGTTGTGAATTGTAAAAAGATCTGTGAGAAATTGCCCAACCAGGAAATATTTTTCCCAGTGTCTTACCTACAAATTCCCGTAGGACCAACGCGGCACTTTTGGCACTCTTTTGTGGCACCTTGGGGGAAGTAGACAGGGATTTGGTGCCATCTTGCAGCATTTAAAGGTTTTTCAGAGAGCACAGAAATGGTGAAGAGATTGCTTTTATAGTAAAAAGGTGAAACCTCAAGCAGCTAATATGTGGTGAACATTGGTAAATTTGGTGCAATTCTCTAGGGTAGTGGTCCACAATTGTGTTTGTACCATGGACCGGTTTTACACGAAGACATATTTTGAGGGACTCTCGTAGCCGCTGCACAGTAAGATCGAGATGCACACTAAGCTTGCCACCTTGTCGATGGCCCCTCTGAACTCAGGCACTGTCACTGCCTTTTAAGTTTGCAGGACAGTTTCTTATGTAGCCCACGCTCATGGCTAAGCTCAAGTGAACTGGCAAAGGAATTAATCACTTCCTGAAGTGATTCCGTTCAATACGTTTATTAAAAACATGTGTTTGTTGCTTCCTTTTCCCACAAAAACAAAATGCAAATGCTTATTAAAGAAATGCCCAGTGGCCCACTTGAACGTGGTGCACTTTATATTTTAAGTACACCTGTGTACCACTTATGTGCACCCTTGGATATAAAGTTATTTAACTTGTGATGGGGACAATACCAACGCCCACGACAATTGCCAACGCCACCTCATGTCCAGTCCTGACTAAATGCTCTCCAATGTATCTGGCCAGTATCATGGTAATAACAGGAAATACAATTGTCCCATTTTTGTCAATCAATCTTGACCGCATCACACTCAGCTTATCCACCCTACTTTTTGCATCCACACGAAAGAGGGGAATGGATTCCTGTGAAAAAAGCTGGTCACATCCATCAGTCTGTCAGTAGCAGACAGTGACAGAGAGAGGATTAAGCAGTTTGCTGACCCCAGAGCTTCCAACAAGATCTCCATTGACATAGTCGAAATTCACCACTTAGATTTGGTAACTGCTTCCTCTGAAGCATGAAAATATGACCGAGTAGACATTCCGTCTTGAATACAAATAATGGGATGATGAGAAACTGAAGCTACAAAGAAAATGTTAAGGTACTTGCCTCACCTGGGTCTGTAACGTCTGCTTAAGACACATTGCAGAAGACCCATTTGTGGCGTCAGTCTGCATCTTGATGTCCAAAATATACCTTGTTGACCCAAGATTTGTTTCCCACAATGTCATTTGAGAGCAGCAGGGATTGAGTATCACCGTGCTGTTGATGTGACAAATATAGCGTCGAGCCTTGAGAACGTAGCATAAAGGTCAGCCAGTGTACAGCCGATAAGACTAGATATACTCTAGACCATCAAAGTGCTTTCTGCATGGTAATGTGTTACCAAAGTGGTAGGCTAGCTAATTCTAAGCTCTTCTTTTCGCCTCTGTGAAAACAAACACTTGAGATGTGATACTACTATATTAGACATTGTATGTTTATTCAACAATTTTAAGGGTCTGGAGGTCAGTACTTGTTTGAATGACCTCTGCTTATCTCATCCCAAAAGAATATGATGGCGACCAAGTCAGTTAATATAAAGCAATATACTTTTTAACCTAAACGTCTTCATGGTCATTGACTGGGTACTATAGTATAGGAATTAACACACCAAATATGAATGGTACTATAATTGTAAACCCACCAAAATGAGAAAAAACTAATAAAAATTAAACTGCAATGCTTTGCGGTTTCATAAATGCATAAAATAACATAAGTGTGTCAGTTGATTGTGAGGAAAAGGTGAACAGAATTTATGGCAATAAATTCCAGGAAGGAAATTAGTTAAGAATTATAATATTTGTCACCATAAGCCAAGAAAGACTGTCTGATACAAAAGTGGTAAGTAAAGTAATACTTTTTTGGGGGGAAAAAAGAAGGCTCTCTGTATCATTTCAGTGGAATGGTACAGTCGGGTTCTCCTCTCATTTATTTCTCATCCAGTTTGTTTGTAGACATGATGAGATGGTCACCTGGCCCAGAGGATTAGAATGGTCGCCTGTTTACATTCTGCCCACAGCTTTTGAAATGATTCAATTTCCCTAATCTTGTTTAGCTTTAGAGTATGTGGCTTTGAGGCAATATGGCATCCTTTTTAAATGGAAGCTCCTTTGAGGACATTTGCATATCTAAATTTTGTACTGAAATTCATAACTGCTTCTGCTTTGCAGCCCTCTGAAAACCCAAACTGGAAGCATTGCTGGCTCAACCTGGAGGCGTAATACGTGTTTGATGTGTAGAGATAGTCACCTGCTTTTTCCTCCTACTGCTGTTTCTGAGGAATGCAGAACTCTCTTGATGTTAATGGGATAGTCTGCTATACAATCCACATCATCATAGGAGCGAAAACTGCTGAATTAATTCCTCACAAAATAGATAACATAAATATTGTTCACATTTCTATTTACATCCTGTAAAGACACATTTGTCAAGTTAAATCCATGTGTCTTGCTTTCTTGTTGTCCTCTACATCCCTATAGTGGGCATTTCTTTGCTGGATGAGCATTATTATTCTAAAAGATTCCCAGTAAACAATACATTCTTGATTATTTTTAATCAAATGACCTCCGTTCTTAATTAGATTGAAAGAAGAAAAACAAACACGTATACATCTCCTATGCTGGGTTGTACACAGCCTGGCTCACTGCAATTACCTGCAACAGTTAACGTGCACTGATCTGTAAAATATATGTTGAACTGCTGAGAGGTTTTCCATTCCAAGTGGTCCCCAATGGCTTGAGTGTTAAGTCCTTATGGCACAATGATGCAGAAGACATTTGTTCCTCAGACTTAGCCAGCAGGGAAGCACAGACTAAATGGAAGCAGATTTTGTCATCGTTTTTGCAACTGCTTGATCTACAAAAAGCAGGTTCGACTTTGGAATATTTTATGACATTTCTAATAAATGTAATTCAGGATATGCCAAAAATCACAGGTTTGTATTTTTGTCAATCATCTTATCTTTTGAAATAATTGACTTAAAAAAAGTATCACTTCAAACATCTTTGTGATAACAACCTTGTTAATATTCTAAAATGATGTGCGAAGAGTGTAAACACATTTTTATCTGTGGAACTTTAGCGCCACTATTCACATCACACGATATGATTATTGTTTCAAAAGCTTGAAAATATGTCAAGGAAAAAAAAGATTAATCTTTCCAATCCCCAAAGACCATCTTGATCCGAGCAAGAAGATGCTCAGTGTGACTTGAGAGAAAAAAAATATATATTAAAAAGGAACAAATCATTTCTCTTTTGCTGTAAGATATCTGTGATAAAGCAAAATGTCAGCAAAAATACTAAAGCTGTATGTCAGGAAAGCCGGTTGACAGACAGGGGGGGAAGAGGTAGAAATGTTCTATCATGTCCGACAAGGTGTTCTTTTTGAGATTTAAAGATCACCACACAACTTTAAACATGTTTGTCACTTTTTACCCAGACTCAGGTAACTATCATGGTCTTCACAAGAACTTTATCAGCTCAGTCTCAAGGTAGGGGAGGAGGGTGGTTAGTCCATTCCATTTATCTTAGCCAGGTTCCCTTCAAAGGCAACAAATAAATTACAGTGTACATTTGATACAAATTGATTTCTTAACTCAAATAACAATGTTGTCCCCGCGGTCAGGGCCATATGTCACTCAGTCACCAGTCTGAGTGAAAGCCTCAAACTGTCTCTGTGATAGAAATAGGGCCGACACATCTCCACCAAGGAATGCTAATCACGCAGGCCTGGCCTGGTCCTTTGTGGGCAGGCCATGATAAGGAAAATCAGTTCCCCCTCCTGTCAGACAGTTGGGCCTGCACCCCGATCACTGTCTGGAAGGAAACAAGACATGGGACGGGAATTTACTATCCCAGGCGTTATGTCGTTTCGTTGTACCTAATCGTAGAAGACTAAAGGTGAGATGGTGAAAAAGGTGGGAACAATGATGAATGGCAGGAAAAGGATGAACTACCGGGAGCCATGGATTGGACAGACAAGAAATAAGTTCTAATTTTAGTGAAGAGGAGAAGCAATAACCAGAAAAATGAAAAACTCCTGGATGTACACTGCAGTTCTGTGGGTTCACTGGGCAATGAGACAGAGCTGGAGAAAACTCCAGTGAATATCTTGAGACGATCTTATCAGCCACTGCGAGAGAGAAATGAGATATTGGCAGGAGCTGTTGAGTGCTCTCTCAGATGAGCAGGTTAATAGGGTTGGAAGGCAGGCCACAGGCTAATTGGATTTACTGTGGCTTGATAAACAGTGGAAAGCCTTTTTTCCCCCCAGCCTAAAATACAGGTCGACTTCACACTCCTAAAACCTACTTCTGTTGCTACACCGTGCTACAACCTCAACAAGCTTCAAGAGAGGAAGGGAGTGCAGGATAAAGACTTAACCCATCGTCTCTCTCCCTTATTCCCAAAAGGCTAGATGAGGAGGGTCTAGTGTGTGCATGTGTATCCATCTATAGGTGGTGCATGTGTGAAAGGGAGACACAGTTTGCCATCAACTGATTTTAATCGAATACCTTTTAACCTGTCTGACCTCTAAGAGTAATCACACAAGTCTAGATCATGCAGCTTCTCTCTCGGTCACCATTTGAGGGAGGGGTACGGGACCTCACTATGCTAAGATCAAATGTTGGTTTCCCAACAGCACCATTCTAGTCTTAGATTAAAACTGGTCTTGTGAAGTCACCGCCAGATGGAATTCCAACCTCTCCAAAATAATTTTCAAGGTGGCAAAAAAATGTTATGTTATTTAAATCGAGTTTAAATTTTCTTATGTTTGTAGAATACACATAGTTTCTTATTAGTTTGTAAATTACACACACAAACACACACATGGGAGTCCTCATGTCTCCCAGCATGCATACTCTGTTGAAGTCCAATTTACTACATAGACCACGGTGGCATGGGGGTCTCTGACCTCATATTGCACAAGTTAGTTCAGCAGCTAGTGTTGGGTTGGACTGAGATTTATGTGGCGGAATTATTTGCACGAAGTATTCATTTGAAATGTGAGTGCAAGGAAGAAAGTGTGTCCACTAAAATATATGCACAAGGCATGAAAAATATTGAGGAGAAAGCGACAAACATTAAATATTTTTCTTTTTTTTTCCAGCAATGTACCCAATGTGAAAGACCCTGGGGTGTCGCAATGTCCTCATTTACATAGAAAGCCCAAACTGGTGGATAACTCCTCTGCATGCTTGGGAAAAGCCAGATTGGCTTAGTTACTGTGAACCCCACACAAGACAAACCCAAGAAAAAATGTTTAGAAATAAGGGTGGGGGGGTGGTGGGGGCTTCACAGCCTCTGGATATCCATTGGCAAAAGAGAAACATCAAGGCCGTAGCCAGCTTTGAAAGCAGAAACTAAAACTGTGATTGATGTGGAAACGAATGCCGAACGTCAACTGTTGGACAGACTGCATTTGGTAAAAGTTCACAAATTTGCAGATAAGCTTCGATGTAAACTCAGACCGAACCAGCCAAAAGCATGATAAATGCCTTCGAGGACCGACAGGCTTCGGTACGTTTGTAAAGTCCGTTTTGGAAGGGATGTCTGCGCATAGTTTGCATGAGATGAACAAGGTCAATCATACAGAAACAGTGTCTCAGAGGCATATTGGAAAAACAGCTTTTAGTTTGCCTCAAGGTCCCTTCAACTTAAATTCACTATTTACACTGTTAAAGAGAGATGGACAGAAAGAAAAATAATCAAAGCATGAAAAAGAGAATGGTAGGCTTCCCCCCCCTCCCATCTCTATCTGAACTACAATGGGTGATGACAGGGTTGGAGGGGGCCTTTGGCATGGGTTATCTCACAGACTGAATTCATCAGCCCTTATAACTTCAGCTTGCCCATAAAGAATTTATGAATCTGTGGATAATAATCTGCTGCATCCTTTTCCTGTAGAAGAAAGAACAACTGATGTCTGTTAAACAGCCCAAAGGCACTGACCTCTCCCATCTGATGGCTACAGAAGAGAAACACACACATACACACTAGGTGCTATGTCAGATTGTGTACACACACCAGAGGCAGAAATAAAATAAATAAATACCTTCATGTATTAGCCTTCCGACATCCTGGACATATTGTATTTGAAATGCTAACTCGTGCCAGCATCACTTTTATACTAAAAGAAAGCAGTGGGCCGGGCAGTGTGTGCGTGTATGCGTGAGTGTGTGTGCGTGTGCATGTGTGTGTGTGTTAGCTCAATATCTTTATTTATTTTTTTCTGCAGATTGAAATCATTTGGGTTTAGCAGCACAAGATGACTGTGATAGTTCCAGGTATTTACATCTGGATCTGATACACAACTTATAATAATTTATGACAGAACGTCATGTTTTAATGAATGATAGTAACATTTTGTAATGGTGGAAGGTTTTTGAAAACCATCCAAACAATTTGGTTTGATTCATCTGCGTTCTGTCCGTCAGCTATTTCAGGATTTTTGTTGTGATATTTATTGGTGTCAGCAAACCTTGTTTCACCAACCTAATCATATGTATGTTTTTCTGACTAAATACATTTTATTGGGCATCTTTTATACGGAATAATGATTGAAAAAAAAAAATCTCCTTTAAAGTGTTAACGTGTTATCCGGAGGGGTGCACACTTCCCGGCTGGTGACAACACATTCCCTGTCTTTTTTATACCATGGATTTCAGTGACATTCACATGTCATGGGGAAATTCCATGCTCCATAATTTACAGCCAGCTTCAGAATTCAATGAAACATGCCTCTTTGGTGTGTGTGCCCACTCATTCCCCAGTTATATGCGGTACGTGTGTCAGAAGTCTGGACATGGGAATGTGTGTAGATGAAAAATGTGCAAAACCTGGTGTGTAGAAAAAGACCAATGCAATGATATAATTTAAATGCTCTTTCAAATTCCATCTAACATTGCACTATTTTTTTTCCCTGCAATAGAAACTCAACATTTTCAATTCCTGTCCCATTTTAATTCTGTTGATTAGTGTTGAGTTTCCTGAGTTAAGTAAGTATATGTATAGTGGAGCCTCTGCTGACCTAACATGATGGTGATCACATGAATGACTCTCACTTATAATAGTGCTTCACATCACTTACCACTACATTATTTGATTGATGTTGTGGCTGATGTGCCAATTTCTGGTGGACACTTGCGTAATTAAATGTGTCTGAATGGCAGCATATGCCTGTGATTGGAACCCTCCATCAAATGTGCAAGATCACAGAGAGAATCGATTGACATTTTGTGAATTCATACATGTTTGTGAGCTTTCCATTGCTCCCTGTACTCTCCTATACAGTGCAAGCTTTATAATACCCAAACATAGTGTTCCAAATATAATAGTGACTTGTGTCCTGAACGACCTTAACTATTACAAATCTAATGTATGTGATAAATGTATGGGATGAAATGTCTTGGCAGTAGTGATTGCTCTGCATCAAGATGGTAATTTACAGTATTTTTGTTTGTTATTAGGATCAGGTGTTATAGCTCAAATGTTTAACAGACATACTGTTTATGTGGTGAAACATACTATTCTCATATTGTCTTTCCCTCTCATTTGCAGTAAGTAGCACATAGTAATTAGCGCTGCAGGTTTTTGGGCCTGAGAACTCTTCCGGGTGTCTGGCTCAGCATAAAATGAATAGAACACAAGAGCCGTATCTGGCACAGTCTGTATTTTTGCAGCTGACCATGCCTTTTTTTTTCCCCTTACGATCATCTTACAGACAGAGCTTGGATTCCATTCCTTACACATCAGAATGAAGACATTCATCTTAGGGATGACATCTGTGGTGAATTTCGCTATAACCCTATAGCCATTAAGAACAGGAGTGGGCGAGCGAATGGGCCTGTAATGTTGGTTCATAGTGGATTATGACTTATATAATGCTAAAACCCCATAAAGTTCAAATTTGGTAATTCAAGCTAATATGGTTTATGGTCCTCCAGAGGCAGACCCTAATCCATGCCATGGTATGTTCAAACACAAATGTGTAATACATTTTAGCAAGGGCATAGGTTCCATATAACATCATTAATTTGCAGTTACCATTCAGATTTGTAAAGGGAGGGAGTGTTAGTTTTCACTTCTTCTAAAAAGAAGGTTAAAGCCAAAGGTAACACAACATTTTATTGTGTTGGAACATATGTCGTGCAATGAAAAGCTTATGTAGGTTTTTCAGACATGGTTAGAGCATGGATTGATTTCCATCTCTCTTTTCACATAAGTCACACTATTAGCAGTTTTAACCACTGGAGCTAGACAGTGAGCATCTTACATTATAGCCAGAATATCTCTGTGACCAAACCGTTTTTTTTTTCTAAAAAGTCATTGAATGTGTCCTTCAACAAACAAGATATGAGATAGGGTTAGGTAATCCACGGTGAGACTGTGCACAGTTATCTTGAAATCTAATACACACAGAATAATGTACATACAAGCTTGATTATGCTTGTGTTAGCCTCACATGGATTCCCAAAGACCACACTGTTTTTCACCATTATAAAAACAATAAAACAATGTGTTAAAAAATTTACTATATTGTCTTTTATGTCATGTCAGTGTCCGAGCGTAAGATTAGGGATGTTGTGAACATGTTTGACTCGACAGTACATTGCCTGGAGACAGTCTCCAGGCAAAATCCATACTGTGAATCCAGGGCTGCCTTTAGATCCAAGCCACTGAAATGATTAGTGTTGCTCAACTGAGAAAAGCACAAAGGGGCTGTCGGCCAGCCCTGAAAGTTTCAAAGTGAAACCGGTACACCTTGTGTCTGTGTTAATTGATCACAGGCACATTATCTTGCCTGTTCAAGGCTTAATTTGCCCTCTGAATCAACATTGTTTGTCTACTACTGCATTAATTTGTTGAAAGAGGAAAAAAAGGTTCTCAACTCTTATTATTGCAGTGCGTATGGAATTGCATGTACCCTTTCAATATTAGAAATGTCTATATTGACTATTTGCACTTCTTTAGAACCTACAAAAAGTCTTGAAACACTGATATGCATAATCGTTTGGAAAAGTGCATTGTGACAGTGTGAATAATGTTTAGATTTTTCAATGTTTGTTCATCAAAAAAGAAAAACTATTACCATACATAGAGACATAGGTACAATATGCTGATAATTAACATTTACATTCAGCATGGCCTTGTTTAACTGTTGCATAAATCTATGAAAGGGTTTTCAGCACAACTGTCCAATAATATGTAGTTTCACATTTGGTGGTATGTGTGTGATTTTTTCTGTTGTGTGGTCATCCTGTGACAATGTGTCATGTCTTTACAAAGAAGGGATTCATAGCCTGACTGACACGGTTGGCTTGCTGCAGTCGACAACTTACGATGCATTTGCTTTGAGATAAGCGCATTATCAACACCCTAGCGTCTGTGCAATAAGGGTGATTAGAAGACATACTGCAAATGCTTCCATTTTGATTTCAGAAATCGTACCTGCACCCATTTGTAGGTTTACAAACCTATCATAGAAGACGATCAGCAGCGGGAAATGTGTATTTCATTTCACTTGCTGTCTCCATTCTTAATGTGTAGCCATCCAGAGAGAATGGAATGATTGATTTTTGTCACCCTGAATGTGGATAGATGAACAAAGTAAAAAGAAGGTGGATACAGAGTAGGCGGAGAAGGAATGGTTAAGATCTTCTCACCTCCAGGTCGACAAAAGTGCATGCCTACAATCTGTAAGTAAATATAAATAAATAATGTGTAAGTTCATTTATAATTTGCTTCTAAAGTTTCCTCAATAAAAATTGATGTGAGGAATGAAAAGTGTCGTTCTGGGAGTTGGTGCTAGTGTTGGAACAATAACTCTTGCTTCCTGTAGCTGCGACTCTCAATCTCAGCACAACAGACCTGTCCTAATTTAATGTGACTTTGAACGAGTTTGTATCACAGAAGGTAAAGTAACGAATTTAGTGCATGGGAAAAGAGAACAAAGAATGTGGGGTGAAAGGTGAGCAGAGACAGTGAAGACTATGCTAAAATATCCTGCCAAACTATTTCAAACATATGATAATTAATATTTAACACAGCTTGTCAAAAATGTTGAATATATATAATTTTTAAAAATTGACAGAACAATGAGGTTTTCAATGCAACGCAGGCCTTTCTAAAGGCTGACTGATGTTACGCTGCAAGCGCGACTCCATTAATGGAGCGAGATACATCCTGGGATTTTTCTTTTTCATGATTAGATGCAGTGTGGAAGAGGTTAAGGAAAGGAAAATAAACTGTTTGACAGTAAAGAGCTGCTTCACAGAAAAGCTGATACATAATTATCTGTCCCACACAATTTACTGTTTCCAACTTATCACTGAATCTGAGGTAGTACTTTATTTTGTCACATTGTTTGGGGTTTTGGGAGAGTCTTTGCAATGCAAAGCAATCAAGAGAATACATTTCCTTTCTAATTATCTCTGAAAGTAACTGAGTGTAAAAGTATATGATGGCCTGATTGGCGATCATCCAAAGTCTATTTATTTCAGCGGTATATGATTTGTCTTTCCATTCGTGTAATTGGGCTTCTTTAGAAAAACCACTAAGCTCATTACTCTTTCAAACTAACTTCATTTCACCAGGCGGTTTTCCAGATTTTTATGTTTTTAGCTGACATTTAGTTTTATCCACGTCCTTGATTCCACTGTGTCTAAATGCCTAGATAAATGAGAGCTATGTGCCAATAGTATGAGCTCCCAAGTAGAGCGGGAAGTAATTGATGCACCTCCTGTGAGTTCAACTAAAGGATACAGAGATGTGATCTAACCAAAATGTAGCATATGCACTACATCATTTCCTCTCCGCAATGAGTTATGACCGACTTGCCAAAAACTGCTCTGAATGACTAAGTGAAACATGCAGTAAAAAAAATGCATCTCAATTAACTCATATTTTGATTTTTAAGCTGCTGTGTGCCCTGTGCTGGCAACCGGTTCTGGGTGTCCCCTGCCTGTTGATTGTTGGGATAGGCTCTAGCACACCCGTGACCCCCGTGGGGATAAGCGGTATAGAAAATGGATGGATGGAAGATGCCTTCAAATTACTAAAATGGGACGTATGTCACCATTTACTGATTCCGGAACTAAATGTTGTGGCTAAATTTGAAACTATATATTATGGTTGTAGTCTACAGTGTACTGTAGAAGCGCACTGCATCATACTGAGAGATATTTTTTTTATTTCATGACATCAATATTTTTGTGCAGGTGTCTCTAATGCGGTGGCTGCTGGATGAATAATACATATGAAACTAATCTGTATAAACCAGTAGACAGGAAATATAGAATTCTTAGTTAACATTTATCTGACCTCTTATCTGAGTGAAAATATGTATCCGAATGAGTAAACACTATGTTTTTACCTCGGTATCTCTTCTAACGCGATGGAGGCTAGCAGGCGCTAATCTTGTCAAGTCAACCTTTTAAAAGGGGAAAGCAGTCAATGTGGCTGAAAAGTCCGGATGGACAGCTGTGTACAGGATTGGGTGTGAGCAAGGAGCTGCCCCTGTCCATATCCAATGTAAGGTTATAGGAATATCATAATCCCTCCTCTGAGCTCCTTTGCTCGGAAGATGATGACTAAATTTCCAGTGTCTTATCACACAGTACCAGACTGGAACTAGTACAAGGGGTTCTGAGGGAGGAACCCAGCATGAAAAGTGCTGGCGATGAGATGATCTGATTAGTGGTGGCTATTGGATTTGTTTGCGGTGGTTGCAATCGGAGCGAAGCAGGCGCTGTTCAAAATGCCCATGGAGATGCAAAGCCTCCACCGATCCTTTTACCCCGCCTCAAAAAAAGAATTTTCTTCTTGGAGGAGTGTAACATGGGGCACACGTCTGCAGGGGTAGGTAGGGGGGGAGACAAATTTAACACTTCAGGGCCTTGGAGCGAAAGGGGGTTTGTTTATTTTATCAGGTGGGTGGATGCTGGACTGCTTCACGCAGTGAGACAAGTGGGATTGACTGGCGGTATTCAGCGTGACGTGGAATGGTTGAGTGTCAAACGCTGCCTGCGAGGCAACGATCAGCGGCATCAGGCTCTTAAGAAACCCTACCTGAGGCACAGCTAGACATAGTGGATTCAGGAGCTTCTCCAATAAAATACATGTGAGGGGCTGGATGGGGAGGAGACGCCAAGCGGCTGTGAAGATGCCTCAAAGGAAGCAAGACAAATAGGGAGGGTGAAAGAGTGGGGCCTTCAGGGAAGCAGTACTTGGCTGATGTAAGGATGAGCTACCAAAACCCAGATAACAGAGCCCAAGAAAATTTGCCATTGTTCAATTAGACGGAAAAATACATCCAAGTAAAGACATATTCCATACAGAAAAAGTGTCTTTATGGTGTCTATGACAGTATCAATCACTGTAATGACTGTGAAATAGATTCTTAATGATGATGAAGTAAATACCTTTGAAGCCATTGAGGAATGGACGCTATTTCAAAGTAATTTATTGTAAGACTCTTTGGGGAGAATGCCTTTGGAGACCAGAGAAATATGAGGAAAAAGATACAAATAGATTATACATTAGCTTCACATAGGTACTCAGGTTAACCTCTCACAGTATGTAGTGCACTTACAAAATTATATTCGTTCAACGATAGATGTAAAAAAATAAAAAAAGTAGAATCCAAAAGTCTTTCTGCCTTAACAGTTGCATTTTTCTAGGCTATTTTCCCACATGTTTAATTTTGTTAAGTGACACAAACAGATGTCAATACTGCTCTGCACCACTTACCTTGAATACCTCATTTGAACAACGGACAAAGATGTGGCTTGCTTATATGACATAATACTGCAGTGCACTTTGTACCCCGAAGCGCAGTCATTTCAATAGAGAGAAAGCCACTGAGTCAGCTTGCCGAGACAATGTCGATAAGGTAATGGCACGAATCAATACCAAAGATTTGGGCCAGATCTTAATTAAAGAAACAACTGCTGATACAAATGATGTTTTCAATGTATTGATATTGCATGGGGCAAAGGGGAGTATGGTTGGAGCACAGCAGTTGATCAATGAACTTAACATTAGCATTTCTTTTCATCATGTACCAAGATCACTTAATTCTCTCTCTCTTTCTCTCTACCCCCCCCCCTCTCTCTCTCTCTCTCTCTCTCTCTCTCTCTCTCACCCTGCCAAACACAATTGCGAAACAGTCTAAGGCAACCGGCATCCCCTCCCCCATGCACCTTACAAGGTGAACTTGAAGGACTGTGTAGTTGTGCTTTTATATGTGTACCAAGTTCCTGTGGTCATTGTGTGTTAAACGCGAGGAAAATCAAAGGAACTGTTAAGAAGAACAACAGGACTCCAGTGTATGAAAATCAATTGTCTTCCACACAGAATAAATCTCCCTTTCAATTACACAATACTAATCTCTGTGCAAAGCTATGTCTCTCTCCTCAGTGGTTAGGTTAATGAAGGCAAGACATTGAAACAGGGATTTGTGGATTACTCATACAGAATTTCATCTTTTCTTTGTGGAATGGTATACGTGTTGTTGTTTCGAAGAACATGTTAAAATAAAGTGCTTGTCATGACTTGGAAAGGGGTGAAATAAAACAATAACCTTATGTTGTAAATTCCATATGCAGAAACTAACAAAAGGCACAGAGATATCGGTTCACGCTTGTCCAAAAAATAGGATGCTATAGTCTCTTGTGAATAGTACAACAATACTTATTAAAGGAGAAGTTGAATTGATGGATCCCATTAAAGTGAAAACATAGTCTCTGGAGACCTGGTAGCACAAACAGTCTAAAGTCAATAGGATGATTCCCCAGGTATCCCTGACCAGTACCCAGTTTAAAGAGACATCAATCTAGGATGTCAGTTCCCAGCTAATGAAGCTACAGCCAATCAATATTCAGGATGCTACCACTGACTTAAATGAAGTACTAATGCTTATAAGGCTCTTACTATATGAGCTTCGCACTGAGAAATGTTGCCTGGAATAGATAGATGAACAAGAGTGCAGTAGCATGATGTGGAAAAAAATTCTTGCTTCATTCTTGATGAATTTGCATTGTCTTGTGTTTACAACAGGGAATTCCATTATATTTTTGATCATTTTTTGATACTAATACTACTAATACTACTACTAATATTACTACTACTATTAATAATAATAATAATAATAATAATAATAATAATAATAATAATAATAATAATAATAATAATAATAAATAAAATAATAATAATAAAAATGTGACTTATACTCCAGTGTGACTTATATGTATATGTTGATTATGCATTTTATGGATAGTGCGACTTGTACTCCGGAGCAACTTAGAGTCCGGAAAATACGGTAATGTCGTCAAGAAAACAAATACAATATTTGGAAATACCTTAATACATTTTCAACCACACTCACAACAGCTCCAAACTACAGTCTTTTTGTTTTATCTTTTTTTATTAAAACCTAGTAAAACAGGCCTTGCAGGGCATTTCTTAATATTGAGATTTATACCAAGAAATTATTCTGCGGAGAATGTATAACAAGAAAACAAGATTATTTCATGCAAACTGGCAGAACCAATATGAGCATGAATATGAAGCTTGTCTTGTGCATGAATGCAAACCCATCGTTGGCAGTGCAGTGGATGGAGTTACCAGTTAATAAAGGATGTAGAGGAGGGGGGGTGGTACAGAATTGACTGACACGCTAATACTGAAATAATTTCCACTTTCTCGCCACCTCCCTCTCATCGGTAGGGAATTAGTATTATCATATCAAAGGCTTCCTTTAAAATGGGCATAAAAATCATTTAAACAGACAGTGGCAGTGATTATTCAAACTAGGTTATTTGCCAGCGTATGCATGTAATATGGCATCGTCTTCTAGACAACTTCATTTGCTGCTAAATTGCTGTCTGTCACCAGAATAAGTAAATTTGGTGCTGTTTTATCAGCAGCATTGTGTCAAGTTAGGGGGATACATCAAACAGTCAATCTGATCAACAGGAAATGAACACACAGTGAATAATGCAGTGACTGAAAGGAGAGCGGATTGGTGGTGATGCGCTACCTTGATGTGCCTAATGTAAAAGTCCACACATTCTTTTTCCCCCCTCACAAAAATAAGAGGAAAGAAGCTTTAATCTAAAATGCTGTCTTATCATCATGACTTTATGACTGTATTTATTACCTTCGACTGTGGATGTGTTGAGGATGCATAATGGTTAAAAACCTGAATGTGTGAAAGGAAGGAACATGTGGAATACCATCAGCAGCATGGTAACATCACACTCTTTGTTTGTTTCCATGAAAGATTTGTCTTATGTCTCATCTAAAAATAATAATAGTAATTTAATAACCAACAGTTTTCTTCTTGTACACAGAAGGGAAACAAGTAATAATAATAATTAAAATACACGCTAGCACGCCTCGTGAGGAAAAGCGGTCCGTATGACAAACATTTTTGGTATGGCTACTGTTCTTCCTCTCAAGATATACCTTCTGAAACGTGTCCTGTATTTAATTTTTAGCTCAGAGGAATTCTTTGACCCCAAAATTCCAAAACAATTTGATTATTCCACGGAAGAGTGGTGATACTACTGCGTGTATAAGACAAGGACAACAGACAGAAAAAGGGTAAGAGAGGTACAGAAGAAAAAAAAGATATATTAGAGTTTTAAGGTCTTTTGTGCAGCTGATATTGTCTCTTAGTTGGATGTTTGCCTTCAGGATAAAAAGAACTCCTCTGGAGTAACAATATACAGCAAAATAAAGTATTGAGCTTGAAAGAAAAGGGGACAACAGCAATAAGCCAACAATAGCGCACAATAGCAGGTATTTAACTGCCCCAGGAAAAGAGGGATGGGCTTACGGTCACGTCTCTCTGAATGATGCCCCACAAACTAAGGTCACAAAAAGCGTTTCCTGGCTTTTCAGAACCTGCCGAGATTCATTATATTTTGAGGGGATCAGGCCAGAGATTCATGAAGAGCGGTTTAACCCCCCAATTAGTCAAAGTCCCTTTGAGGCGTCTTCTATCTTGTGTTGATACATGAGGCTATAGTGACAAACCTGCCCTGGGGTAAAGTGATTCAATTCCAAATGGAGTTCAAAGCACTCCAGTTAAACTTGGAACACAATACTGGCCCTGCAGTGCCAAGGGTATCGGTACACCCCAAACACATAGCCATGGCCAGACTCTTTGAGAAGGCCTGAAAACCAGAGAAGGCTGGGGATGAGGGCATCACGTCATTACAGTTCTCAATGTTTAACTGACACCAACGCTTGCAGAACACGTCAGACATGAGAGGTAAATCCCAAGCCAAAGTAACTTGCTATCACCAGCCAGCCAGAAATGGGCTTTCTAAACAGACAGTAATACAAACTGGGCATCAGGTCACTTACTTGATGCACACAGGGGGAGAATAAAGTTCCAATGTTCCATATCCCCAGTATAAACACATCTTGTTGCCGTCTCGCTCTGCGGCCCCATAAAATTTACCCATTTTAGCAAAACAGTAATTCAATATGGCAGGATGTCATTATGCTACTCCTCTCACATACAATCAAATAAAACATACATGCTCCTTCAAGCTCTGGAATCAATTGCGTACTTGGATGTTGAAAGCAGATTTATATATAACAGTGTGACAGAAAAAGTAGCACGATACCACGATTCGCCTACTCTCTTTGTGTACAGTAACTTAATTTAAAATCATTATCAAGTAAGACCTACATTAGTGGTGAGTCGCAAGTTGCTGCATGCACTGCTGTAATCTCTAATCACAGTGATGAGAGCTTTCAGGAAAATTTGTGAAACAGTGAATAAAAATGTTGGACTTCACACTGCTGACTGGGATTGCTCCCAAGCTGACCTGCTATAACTTAAACCATGATTACTGTAATTTGAAGATCCTAACCAGATATCTGCCTACATTTAAATTGACCTAAAGGACTGGAGAAGCAAAGCAGATAAGCCATGTGGGTGTTTTTAGAACAAAATTACCATCAAACTCTGAGACTCCCATTTGCAGCAACAATTAAAATGCCTGTATTGATGTTGCTATGGTGTGTTTTATCTTCTAAATCAATATTGGAAACACTAACTTTGGGAAGAATTGGCTGAAGTCTATTCTCTTTTTATTCTTCACAACAATTTTCTAATGGAATTGTCAGAGAACAGGCACTTTTTTGTTATCTGTATCTCAATTGCTTTCTCCTCATCAGCTAGCAACTCTTCTGTTCCAAGATGATAGGTGAGTGAATAAGAAACATTGCCTGCAGCAAATAAAGAATATGGTGGAAAGAGAAAATATAAACCAGACCATATATAGATATAAATGTAAGGTGAAGGTGAAGAATGTGAAGAAGATAAATAAGACAGATACTTTGCTTCATCGTCAGTGGCACTCCAGGGTTATTTCAAGCACTTATTTATGCACTGTAAGCAGAACAATACCAGTGAGCAGAAATGATTAAATACAGACTCTTCAAGCAATAGACAGCTCATTGTGGTGGGCCATGGCTTGCCACTGGGCCAGCTTGATAAAAGCACTATGAGCTGATAGCTGATACAATTTGCCAGCCGTTTTGAATGGGCAAAGCTGGGAGGAAGGGGCCGAGGCTCCCTTAGTCTGTCGCAGACAGCCTGTATAAGCCATAATAAAATCATTAGAATGTAAATGCTTTATTGCAAAATAAGAGCCTCAAGCTAGGGTGACATTATCTGCCGCCACCAGAATGAAAGCACCGATTAGCATTCCCCGATTCAATGATAGCGGCAACTTATCTTTATTAAAATTTTTCAAATTGAGTCTTCATTTTTTTCATGATTGAGTTTTAAGCAAATGTAATATCCAGTTCAGTTTGTGGATGAAATGGGTGGAGGGGTTGAGCAAGATGCCACAGAAATAATTAGTGCACACATTTCTTCCCTACATGTGTTTCATAACCAACAAATTGGATTTTGTATTTGCCGTGTCACTATCTAATATATTTGCATTAGAATGTGTGGCTGAGTTTACAGAATAATTACTGAAAGTGTACACCTCTTTAAACATGTGTCTCATAAGAATTAAATTTGATTTGTTTGAATGTGAATATCAGGGTGCTGCAAATAATTGTTGCGGCATGGAGGTTAGGACTGTCACTGGTTCATATCCATGACACACACACACACACACGCACACACTTTTTTTCAGCAAAGTATTTAAGCAGATCATTGCTTAGTAGACAGACAGCCAATTTTTATGCAAATAAACCGAGTGCTGAGTATGGAGAATAATATGCAAAAGATCAAATGTCACACTTGGAGCTACAAGAGTCTGTGTGATGTAATAATAGCTGACTTAAATTTTGTTCAGTAGTTTATGTTTCCTGATTTGCTATTCAATGTGCTAAATGTCATTGTACAAATCACTTATCGCAAAATAGGAACAGTCATGAAACACAGAAAATTGTTTTAAACACCGCTGTTGAGGTAATACTACTATGTAAAGTACTTTGATGACATACAAGCGCTCTAAAATACGATTAACTTTGTGTACTTGGTGTCATTTTGGTTTATACTCACTAACAGGGCATAATTATTGATGTTTTAAGGCAAATTGACTCATATGCTCATGGAAGCTATAGTAGAAGCCTATTTTTAGAGTAGCGCGAATCTCTGTTTTTCTCAGAACTAGGATGTAGTACCCAAATAGATCCCTCAGCAAAAAAAAAAAAATGAGACAATTCCTTTCAAATTGAAAGACATGTTGCTTTTAATTGCAATCAATGCCAAAGTTCTCGCAGAATTTGTATCAGAGATGTGTGCTTGGTTGTGATTTAAGAGCTAGTAAGAAGTCCTGCACAATGCAGTTGTTATGGTGCACCCAGAGGAGTTTATGTGCAATGGAGTTTATGTGCCCCCTTAAATTGCAATCAGGACTCATATATCTTGTGGAGAAAATTCAAAATCCCAGACATCTTCCCTATTCGCTGAAGACAAAAGAGGGGGCACAAATTGGTCCAAAACACATGTGTAAAAAGAAGCGCTTACATTAAGCTCAAGGGGACTCAAGGGACCCAGTCCAATCGTTGTACGTGAAGAATGATTGTGGAGCTGGGGAGCACAAACCAGTGAATAAATCACTGACACAATGCAGATATTCTATGTTGGAGTGAAAAGATAAATGTTTAAGAGCGGAAGATGTCACTATACTCTCGCAGTATAATTCTGGGTCAGTAATTGCAATTTGCAATAATTATCTTTGCGGAGATAATACTAGATTATGATCTGTGACACCCCCCTCCTTCCTCCAAAAAGAGATGGACCATAATTCATCGCTGGATAGGTGCTGGATGGCACTTCACCTCAATACTCGGCTCTCACTTACCCCTTTGACTGCATTGTGTTACTGAAATATGATGGCTCCATTTTTATCCTGTCACAATGACAACTGATGGGCTTATTTTCCTGTGGCCCCCAGGGATGATGAAATAGTAAGCAAACATTCTTTCTCAGGAGAAGAAAGGTGCTCCATCATAGCGGCTGGGGCCGCCACTGCCGCTTGTGTTGTGTGGCAATAAGACAAGGTTAGAGGATACAATACACTTGGCCTCCTCCTCAGAGGGTCGACATTGTCACTTCTTCGGCCTTCTTAACTGATGCCTTGTACAGCTCTCAACACTGTCTTGTCTTTCAAAAACGTTCTGACAAGTTTCAGTCTTCAAAAGCTACTGTGTGGATTGGGTTTGATTGACAGTTGTAGTTCCAAAAAAAGCACTTTCAGAATTTAGCTACAATTGGGCAATACTTGGATTTTCATACTTTCATTGTGTTTTAAATGTTTCCATAAACACTGTTTATACATACAAAGTACAATATCCCTGGAGTCTATACATAGCGTCACTGTTACAATCATATCACATATATTTGAGAATTAGGTGCCTTTAACAATTCTTCTTCTCCATTCAGTATGTGTATATATATATATATATATATATATATATATATATATATATATATATATATATATATATATATATATATATATATATATATATATATATATATATATAGTGCCATGTGTTAAAATCAATGAAACTTTACAAAATCTGAGACTTTTAGTGGGGCTCTAATCATGCTGTCAGAAGGTTTACTAAATGGGAACTGGTGTGCATATTTCATACAATGCTATGATCTTCTTATTCAGAGTTGACGGACATTTTGTTTTTTGCCAGTGTCAATGCAGTCAATGCATTGTTGCAATACAGTAAAGTAATAAAGACTCACCTTGCAAACAGCACGAAGATAAACTTCTGATCACAACAATCCGGCATTACAGCTGCTCTGTGAGTCCTTCCTGTAATTGATAGTCAAAGGCTTTATTATGAATAACAAACAGCGCCTCTGTTGGCAGAATGTTGCTGCCTGTTGGAACACCCACCTTGTCAAGGCTCAGCCAGCAGTGGCATTTGTCTCCTTGCTGTAAAAAGAAATGACAGAGTAATGTGATTTACAGGCGATCGCTTCAGCTCAATTAAATTAAGACTCCAATAATCCATGATGAATGCACACCTACGCCAGTCATTAGGATTACAAACAAAATACGGGTCTTATCGTATCATGGCACCATGGAGTGAACACACCCTTTAATAGATGCGCTGATTCGTTTAAGTCATTTATGTCACAGTCTGTAATGCGTTCAGTGTCTGCTGGCTGCTAATGACCAGTGAGCCTCTCAAGACAATCATTTCTCAAATCAGGGGCACCACTGACAGTGTCTACCGCCAATACCGTACAATGTTTGACTATGTTAAGGTATCACATACAGTAACACTAATAACTATGACAATTAAAGTGATTATAGTTGACTCGTGGGGTGAAATAAGGACTAGCCGAATTTACGAATGGCAGACGAAAAATGTGCTGCCTCTACTTTTTGATTGACAGTGTCATATTTGTTGGAGGGTTATGAACCACAAAACAAGGGTTAAAGGGAAATTGACCCAGCAGTTGACGGGTGACTGATACATTGAGCTGAAGGTCTTTAATCTTGCCGCTGAGGTTACATGAAGCTTATATAACAAATTACAATGCCTACAGGGTAATATATCACCTGATGGATCTCCTTCAGCTTTTTCCTGTCTTCTCACTTTCACATTTAGTCTCTGAGAGACCCAGTAGATTCACTCGAATATAAGTTACAGGTATAGTGCACTCTGAATATGATCAAGATAGATGATCTGTCAAGACGGTTTTAATTCTTGAGCACTACCCAGGGTTTCACTTTAATTGTATTAATCAAATGCAATGCAATCTTAGATTGGCTGTGAAAATAATCTAAATCTAAATAATCTAATCTTTTAGATATTCAATAAAGTTATCCTACATTTATTCTTGAATCTCAACCAAAATATATGTTCCCACTCTGGTCATTCAATTTCTAAATTCATTTTCTAAATGTATGTGTGTGTGTGTGTGTGTGTGTGTGTGTGTGTGTGTGTGTGTATATATATATATATATATATATATATATATATATATATATATATATATATATATATATATATATATATATATATATATATATATATGCACGCATACACACCCTTTTTGTCAGACTTAAACAATGTCCATGCTACACCAGGCAAATCATAAAATACAAATATTTTTCTGATAAACTCGCAAGTAGAACAACAATGTCCAGGTGCAGATTATCGTTGAAGTATAAGATACGTTTGCAACTCAGAAAGAGGCCGGTCCTTCCGATAGCTCTGCCAAAAGATATTCAGCTTCAGCACCCCAGCTTTAGATGTATTCTGATGTTCTGATATCCTCATACGTGTAAAGTGAGAGGTCATAATCCCCCATTGCATTGTGGCTCAAAAAATGCTGCTCGGATGTTCTGATCACTGGTGATGCACTCTCTCCACATATCACAGAGGGCTGCGTAACAGTTTGCAGAAGGGTTACTGAACTATTAGAAATGGTGTGACCAGGACTGAAGTTTACAGCTTTTCACTGCTTAGTAAAGGCTAAGGCAAGTGTCAAACACAAGGGCCATGCAACTGATGCGGCACTTCACTTTTTTTTCTTTTTTTTTTTTTGTAGTGCACAAAATTGTCAACAATTTCCCTCAAATTCTGTTAAATAACTGATAAGAATAAAATTATTTAGAATATTACACCAATTTTATCATAATGGAGCAATTATTTGTGTTCAAATGCGCTCAGGCTCGAATGACAATGTTCATACAATAGAAAGTACTGATATTCTCTGCTCAAAAATGGCAGAACATAATACTGTGTAATACTCTAGGAGAAAGCAAAATTAATTCAAATGTTGAAAAATTGTTGGAAGATCTAAATTAAGAGAGCTGAGGACTTAAGTGATTCCAGTAAACCTGCAACTACAATTAATATTAACCAAACATTCCTTAAATGTAAATTATACTCACACTTGTGAATGTCAATTTTGTTAACTCATAACTCTGTTTATAAAGATGGAGTGATCACATAGACAAATAATTTAACACAATTAGTTATATTTGAATATTGTTTCCCTGAAACTAGTTTTATACGTCATCAAACTATGCCAGCAAGAAAAATGACGGGTTTTTTTTATATGCAATGTTTTTTCTAAATATAGATATTCTTCAAAAACCATCAACATTTGTTATTTAATCATTCATGAAATGTGGCATGCAAAAAATAAATAAAAATGTGGTCCGCAGGAAAAAAAATGTGAATCTCCTGAAACCAAATCCGTCTCCCACCCAAGTACACGGATGTCAAGGCCATCTCCCTTACCCCTGTCTGTCAACAGCTTTTGAGAAGTCTAAGTATAAAATAGCAAGGTTCACTAACAGTATCTGTCCTTTGCAGGATACATATAGCGGTACGTTGGGAGGCTCAGGTAAGAACTTCAGCATCAATCTGTCACTCGCTTCCCTCAAGGCGATAAGAGAATTCCAACAGAGATAACGCTGGACATTCAACTTAATTCCAAAGGCAGAACTTTTCATCAGTGGGCCACATATTAGCTTTTGGAAAAACGTAGTGCTGCAAGGACCCGCCATCACCCCTCTGCCTTTCTGCAGTCAAAATATTAGCATCACAAACTGAATGTCAACTTGCTGTTTTATTTTTTTAACATGATTTGAGAAACAAAACACACAAAATACTGTTGTTGTTTTTGGTAACATATTTGGGGGAAAAAACACAAAATGGTTATCGTGTGGAAAACAAGACATTCCACACAGAAACGATTGATTGTTTTATAGTGCAGGAATAGCACTAACTCAGCTGGGCAAATGTGTAAGTGCTAGTGTGGCTGTTTTTTATTTTTTCCTTTTTTTTTTTTTTTTTAAGAAGGTTCATATGGATCAATACGACATGGCACATTTAGGAGACCCCTACACCACACCTTGGGACGAGGGAAGCAAGATTGGAGCCCCTTGCTGCATCATTACCACTATCCCTTTCTTTTGCTGATTAGTGGGGGTGTAGTGACAATAACAACTAAACCAATACCACATACCCTTGTTCAAGTACATGAGCAAGCTAAAGAATTTTTCGATTTCAGATGTTTTATTTGCTATGTGTTTGGCACTTGTCAGGGTTCCACAGAGAGGGTATTTACTGCACTCGTAAGCCAGATACAAAATATGACTATTGACCAGGCGTTTAATAACAGCTTTCTTAGTTTTCTTGCAGGGCTTTTTACAATCAAGATGTCCCCCTGCAAACAAAGACTTATAGGCATGTGGAAAGGTGAGATAAAAACAGTTAAAAGTGACAGCAGAAATATGGGTCGATGGTTCCAGAGCCATAACTCACTACTGTCTTAAGAAAAACACAATTGTTTTGCTCTTTCATTTAAAAACAAAATGCTAAGCTTTTTATTTTTTTCTGTTCTGATATTTAGATATTTATTTAGTGTTTCAGCAAAATAGGGTAGATAATTTTTAATCGGGTCAACTGTGGGCATGCTGGGACATTGTAATTGTATAATTTAAATCCAAAGGATATATAACACACTAACAAACACTCTTAAAAGTAACACAAGTCTCTCATCAGGGTCACCCCTTTGACAGAGGCCACATTAATATATATCTGTATTTTTTCAATGGTTTTAAAAGCTGTTAGAGTGTGTAGCGGATAATTCAAGTGAATGTTTTTTTTTCCTTTTTTTTTGTCTATGTGGGCCACCAGAGAGACAATAGAGACCCATCGATTGGAAAGGGGCTCGACATCCTGGCTTCTTGTCAGCTGAATAAAAAGACCATTACCCCTTCAGCACTTGAAGTGATATATACCACCGAGGAAAAGAAAGAATTAGGACTTTTACCTCCCGTTCCATCAAGCAATATTCTTTCCTTTCTTTCCCTTCTTTGTTTTGTTTGCTGCAGTTTGTCCCTTAATCATGGCAATCTTTTCGACATTACACAGCTAAGTTTGTGAAACAATAGAAGGGAGGCTAATAACTTTTCCTGGGGCGGCAGTTTTGGTGCTAAGGGGAAGAAAAGGGAAGGATGGTGATGATAAAAGGACGGTGGCCTTGGTCAAAGGTTAGCTACTGTGATCTCATTGTCGCTTTTTTACTTCTTTCAAGTATTGACTTCAGTATTTCATTACCCCAGGATGAAATTTACCACTTTTTCCTGAACATCTTCAAACACATTAAAGACTGTTGACGCGAAGGTTACACAGAATACACGTTTGTTCATTAACGTTAAATAAAGCCATAAGGAATGTGACCTGAATCTGAAAGGATAAACATTTATTAGAATTAGTCCTTTGTATTTCTAAGTGAAAGGACACGTGTAAGTGAATCATTTGTATGGTCTCGAGATCACTGGGTAATAATAATAATAATAATAATAATAATAATAATATGTCGTTTGCAATGCCTCTGGCCTCTTGCCAGTAAATTGTCATGCTGTAAATAACAAGAAAAAAGTCAATATGCAGGTTAATATGAGAAGGTAGTGCAAATCAATGGTGGACTTCAAGTTCAAATCCTTGTAACCTATGTTGTAGTTACACCTCAGGACAGAGACCCTTAGATATTGATCATGGTTTGGATTTAAGTTGCTTTGCCTTCACAGTCCAGCCCATTTCATCACCAATATGATTAATACATTCCAATTTACTGAGAGATAGTATTCTTACAAAAAAGAGATCTATTTCACCCCCAAGATCGAAAGTTAGAAACCACAGCATAATTGATGACCTCCCGGGACAAATGCTCTCATATTTATCACCAGCTGACCTTTCGTCTGATCTCATCCATCATAAATTAAAGTTGTACAGCAGTGGCGTGGCCCTCACTCCTCGCTCAGCACAACCTTTTGTCCAGAGGTCCTCTCCTTTGCTTCATTTGGAGCTGTTGGAAGGACCAACTTTAAAACCTGCAGTTCAGCACCTCTGCTGTTCGGGGCAGATGGTCATCGCTGAAAACATCCGTCAAACTCGGGCCCTCTCACCAGTAGCCCACCGGCATGTACTCGCCTTTCTCACTTCTTTTCCTCTCTTTTCTCTGGTGCCCTGAAAAATGTACTTGGCCCCTTCCTGATTTCAGTTTTGTTTGCACATACCTCAAATCTACATCATTAAACCAATTTTAATATCTCACAACGACAACCATTGCATCGCAATTGGATCTATTCCAAATGTTGACTTCTTCACTCCAAAAGCTTCATTTTATATTTTAGCCATTCAAAGGTGGACTTGATGTTATTTTTCAAGTTACTGTCCTGGCTGCATAACCCGAGTGCAGTTGAGCTTGAGGACATGAACTGATAGCCAGCCATTTGCCAGCACCATTTTCTGGGAGAAAATAGAATTCATTGCTCATTTAATCACAGCAGGTCATACTGGTCATAAAGTAGCAACGGTGCCCCAGACGATCCCACCTTAATGTGTAATTGTTGGCATGATGTTGTTTGTATCAAATAGTCAATTTAGCTTTCTTTTTTGCTAGAAATAAATGATTGCAGACCCTCAGAATGGTCAAAGTATTATCAACATGTTTCTTTCCACTTGTATGTGGGCTTGTACGAAATGGTCCATTTAGCTTTCTTTTTTTGCTAGAAATAAATGATTGCAGACCCTCAGAATGGTCAAAGTATTATCAACATGTTTCTTTGCACTTGTACATGGGCTTGTACGAAACGGGCATATATTCTATTACTGTACACTGTAATCTAATTACTAGTTTGCTCCTATCTCGGTCCAGTTAGACTCACATCTACTCGCTCTCCGGGTACGATCCACCACCCCCCTTACTAAAGGTGCATATTAATATTAATGAGGAATAGGTCATTAATGTTAAAACTGAGATTTGGGGGAGCCCTTATGACTCTACTGTCGTGATTAACACAAAGCAATGGAATAATGTATCATTCACACAATATTAACAAGGTGAATTGCGAAAAAAAATCCCTTAAGAAGGGGTCAGTAATTATAGGCTAATGTCTATGCCAGCTATGGATTTTTAATAGGCGGTCTAATGATGGGTGAAATCTCTATCGTATAGCGATAGCGAAACATGCATTTTGAATATCTGATATGATCAACCCGGGTCATATGAAATCATTAGTCTTTCAGTGTTGTTCTGCTCATCTGTTTCCATTAGAAAACTAGAGTACTAAAAAATAAGCAAACACAGACATTTTATTACTTTTAGCAACACTGAAATCTTTTAAACTAAAAAAATACAATGACATTTTTCTCACAGAAAACTCTTCTCTGAAGTCCACTAAAAATGCTCTTCAGCAGCCACTGCAAAGAAGCAACTGAAGGAGCATTTCATGTTTATCCATTGTCATTCAGTGCATGACTACCCCACACTCCCACCAGTGGCAGCCTACAAGTGACCCCTGAAAAGAGGGGGTCAGAAAGTAGGTCGTGCGGAATGGCCCGGCTGTTAGCTCCGGCACTCTTGACAGCTTTAAGTAGATCTCTTTTTAGCCATTTATTTGGAGAGTCTTGGGGGGAGAGAGAGTGTGGGAGCAGGCAGAACAAGAGCAGAGCTTGACTTCCTCCTGAAAGGGAAACTAAGACTATGATGCAGGAGTGAACTTTCACTGATCGAAGCTTTCAAAGAGTTTTTCTGAGAAATGGTGTGATCACATCCACAATGAACCCGAGCCTATCGATATGACACTTGCAAGGATGTCAATATTTTCTCTTCTTTCTGAATAGGCTTATTCCTGTAGTATGGTTTTTCAGGGACTCTGTCGTTTCCAGGCTCCTTACAGTGTTCATTTGCTGCTGAATTTGTCAGAGAGTTACCAACTGAGCGAGGCTTCACGTGATGTCTACATACACTACTGGGTAATAAGTGCTAATGGCTTATGTATTGCTCCAATAATTTTAGTCATTGTATAAATTGTAATTTTCCTCTTGCAACCTGTTTGGGCCTGATGTTTTACTCACAATAAAAGGTGTGTTAGTATTATTTGTCAGATGAGTTTTTAATATAAAATACGTGTATATTATAAATTGTATCGTGAACAAAAACTATGTAAGGAAGCATATATATGTTTTATCATTTTGTTGATGTTTCCCTAAAATAAAAGCATGAAATAAAACCAATTCTAATAATAGCTGCACACCATATTGGAGTGTTTTAAAGTGTCACATGTATTTCAATATTTTGCAGGTGATTTTCCCACATATGTTTAATAAGTTATTGATGCATTGATGGAGATACAAGAAATGATCCAGAAAATGCTGCTCAGGTCAGAGATCCTCCACAATAAAATGTGATCTGGTTGAGACGTCAATGACAGATCTGTTTTGTTGTTTAAATGATTACGTTTATAAAGATCTTCATCCCGTAATACTATATTTAGCTTCATTGCGCCCAAATTTAGAGTCCTTGCAATATTCACTGTTTTGTGGCGTATAATGCATTTTTATCTCCTCTGCACCAGCAGACCGTAGATTAGCATTATAGATTCTAACATGAATTCTCGTCACCGCTTCTCTTGTCTAGAAGTCTAACTGCAAAAGCGACCATCTGCTGCAATAAAGAGCCTGACAATCCAGGTAAATGTGCTTTTTACTATCATAATGACTACTATGCATATTGATCTTAATGAACATAGCGTTGAATTATTCTATCAGTCAGACTGAAAGTGGGTCATGGTAAACACCACTACTGAATATCTAACAGATTTTTTTGCTCACAGGCACTTTTGGACACTACATTGATATCACTAGGTCGATGTATGTTTTTTCTAATTCAGCATACATACATTAATAAAAAACAATATCTAAAATTTGAATAGTTAAACAGTGATGGTCACAGCATTTTTAAACAACTTTTCAATCATTTGTCTGCACGCGTTTGTAAACTTCAAATTGAAACAACTCATTTGAAGTGGTGGGAAAAGATTCATCACACAGTCTCATTTGTAACATCATTGACATGACAATAATGACCCCTTGGCAGTACAGAGTAATGGGTGTCTCTGCCCTTTAACCCAATCCAATGAACACATTTGGTTTAGGCCAGTGCTCAGTGATTTATTTCTGACAATATTATGGCTTCTGAAGTCGTGAAGCTGGACACCTTGGGCATTGAATGGGACAATCATTAACTTAGCAGGACATGGTTCACGTTTACTCTCGTTCCACTCTGCGAGGGTTTTTAGAATTCACTCACTTTCCAGATTGCTACTGGTTTATGGTCCAAATAATGTGTTCTCAGAGAAGGAATGTTTAAAGATTCTTTAGGTGGATTGGAAATACGGTTTTGAACATGTTTACCTCAAATGTGGCCATTTTTAATTTACCATGCAGACTTAGATATTCTATTTAGTATTATATGATGGATGTCTGACTGGCTTGTATAAATAAACAAAAACTTGAGCCAATAAATGCATTTATTTTAAAGGTTTAAAAAATCTGTATATTTTATGAGGATGTATTATTACTTACGCAATCATTGGGAGCATATATACAACATATAATAGTCAGCTGCTATTACGGTCATCAAAGAATCCCTTGTAATAACACCACAGCCACAAACAACAAATAACCAAAGTACACGTATTTTAAAAATCAGTGATACCTATTCAAACTCAACTGGAATTCATCCATGTATTTTCTCCCTTCTCTCTGCCACCCTCCAATGTCCTCTCTCGTTACCTTAGCACCCCCCGCCTCCGACCCAGGTACCACAGAGCTTGCGATGGTTGCCGCAGTACATATATTGCATCTATATTACCTGACAATATATACAATCATGTACATATACGAAGTAGACTAAAAAATATTGTAAAAAGATTCAAGAAACAGATGCCACTTCTCGTATAAAAATAGAAAGTCACACGGTGGGTACAGGAAATGAATGGAGTGTCAAAAAAAGAGGATTATACAGAAGAAGAAAATGAATAGAAGATGGTAGAAAAAGAACAGAGAAAGGGAACAGAGGATGGGATTTGGTATCTGTAAACAACACATCTATCACCCTTGGCCTCCTGTAAGGGCTATTGGGTCACTGGTGTGTTTGCACCGATCCCATCACTCACTCAGAGTCGACAGGCCAACCATTCCCAACCCACCACAGTGTGCTTTTTCAATGCAGTCAACAATGAGCAGGCCCTGGCACTGTCTGTTTAGCTAGGGGGGATCTGTCAGGAAAAGTAAGACGAATGAGCTGTCCTGATTGACTATTTCCTTAGATACTGAATCAATGGGCTTATTATCACCAGCAATTACAGTACTAATACAAACAGATGCTTGGGGAAAGACATCTGCTTAGAGAGATGAGACAAACAGATATCCAGTCAATAGAGTGTAGAAAGCGCTGTTCTGGGCCCTAAGCAGAGATATTTGTATTCTTATAATATACCCAGGAGCCAATATACAGCAGTGCACACAAACCTGTGCCTGACTATCAATAAAAAATATAGTTTGTAATTACAAGCGGTACAGATAGTAGATGGATGAATTACAAAACCAATAATTAGGGACTTAGGCAGCATTCTAAGAGTGATTGCATCATTATGATTACAATTAAAAATAACTGTATATAAGTACTTTTTTTTAATTGAGAATTTCAATAGAAAGAGAGGAGCATGGAAAAAATTAAGGAGACTTTGCACAACTTTTTGTTTTACAACTAAGCCACCTACCATTGAGTGTATCGAGCATGTGTTTGGTTTCGTGACGACATGCATTAGTTGTTGATCAGTTTTCTAAACTAAATATATGCATAAGTGACAGCACATGTACAGTACGGAGTACTATATAAGGTCAATCCAGAGCACATAGGATGATAGCATAATTTGAAAGACCATATTTGGCTCTCTGCCAATATGACATAATAATTTGACCAACATTGACAATTTTGTAACTTTGTTACCTTACCCCTTGTATTATAGTTCTTATTTGTTAGTTATTATTTGTATAGACCATCTGTCTGATCTCATCATGGCACAGAATGAATAATAACAATAATTTATTTGAATTACGTCTTTGGTATTACATTCATTCGTTATTGATTTTGGAAGGATGGATTTATTTCCTGATGGTATTGGTTTCACCTTTTCAGATGACCATTTTTGTTCCCTCAACAATGGCTTGTTTAACTTACCAGTAGCAACATATTACTGCAGGGGACCAAACATGGCTGCCATGTCATGTTTTGTTGAAAAAGAATGTGAAAGGGATGTGCTTGGCTTCACTTCCTTATTATGATGTGATTCAGTCCAAAGATTTTGACACAGAGCCCCAACAGAGACACAATCATTTTTAGCACTTGCCCCTCTCTCCTATTATCTGACTCCAACAATAACCTAAGCTCCACATCTCTCCTCCCATTGCTGCAACACTGAAAACAGTCTATGGACTTTTGGAAGGGAGTGAGGCATATCATTGGAGCTCAGGACATGCAAACAGCAAGAGGGCCCTTTCAGAACGGGTTCTGATGGACGTGATGCCACTCCAAGAGGACATGCCTGACTTGCTAGTCCCTGACAACGGTCTGTGTTTGCCAGGTGAAGCATTGAGGGGCTGTACCGTTCCTTTTGGTCATGGTCTGCTATGTTACCGTTTCCACACTGCAGGGCCGTTGGTATAAACCACCAAGACTTGCTCTCTTGCACGCCTGAGCAAGTAACCTCAGGAAACTAGCCGTGCAGAAAGGGCCATCCCTTTCCCCTCTATCCACACCATTTCTCACATTTAATTAATAAATCTGATTTCTTCTGCTCCTATGGCTGGGAGGAGGAACGTACATTACCCCTCGTGTCTTTTTTTGCTGTGGAGAACTGTTGATTGTTCTCTTGAAATGTCACAGTGGACTGGATGAGGACACCTTCTTGTTTCACACCATAAAACCGCAGCGCACAGGCCCAACTATTTGTGTGCACCAAGCCAACATTTGAAGTTAATGAGTAGAGATATTCAGCAGTGTTACCACAGAATTTCCAAAAGAGGCGGAAATCATTATTTGAGCTGTTGCTCTGGGCACCAGGCCTGACCACCTCCTTCCTCTCTATGACTTTCAACAGTGTTGACACTGAAAATGCTGCATTACCACAAATAGACAACAACATATTTGGTTATGGGAATAATAAATGAAATTCATGAGTGTCATGTTAAGGAAAATTAAATTAATTTACAATAGCCATATTACATTAGATTTATTCCTTTCCTTCTTGGCGCATTCAGCCTCCATCTGAATGCACACTAAAGTACTGTCCCTCCTAAAATGAGAAAATCAGGAAAATTAACCCCCTATTCATGTAGAGATACCATTTGAAAATCTAACCTAATTAGAGTACGTGATTATGTCATTAGGAACGAGATGAGGAGGGGTTGCACGCTTTTCAAAAGCTCCCTGTGAGCTTGTCTGTGAAATAAAAGCCGCAAAGGACCTTAAAGGTAACTAATCCATTTAACTCCCATAGCTCCAGCTCAACATGCCTCAGTAGACAACACAGCAATCCCACAGAACAGGCCGAGGAGGGAGAGAATGCTTGTGGATTGCTTTACAGCAGTCGCCCTTTGAAACAAATGACAAACGTACCATTCATCTGAAGCATGAGGCAGGTTGGGAAAGTTTCATTCCCTGCATCCCTATTCTGACTGTTGTGAGAGGTCACCTTAGAACACAGCCATTATACAGTAGGTCTGTGTGAAGTTTGGGTTGAAGTATTGTTGGAGAATGTATATGCATAAAGACAGACACACACACACACACGTATAGTATATTAGGACAGGGCAGTGCCATATTGAGTTCCACTGGGAGGGAAAGAACTCCTTCAGAAAAGCAATGCAATCAAGGTAAATGGAATGAATTCCACTGACATCTGACTTTAGGGTTGATAAATTTCAATAACACTGTTAGTCAATATTTAATTCTGTAAATGCAACTAGTGGTTGTTTTGAACCTTGGCTAATTGAGTAGAGCTAATTTATAACGCGTCAGACACAGCTGTGACCTGTGAGGGAAAACAACGTTATTCAGTTCATTATAAGTTATACAGCTATACATCAAAAGCATTGACTGACTTTATGATATAGAGTGTAATAAAACAGTGGTTGATAAATTTAATGGTGCTTGTTATTAATAGGGCTTTGATAGAGGAGGGGGCAGTTTATGCAGTAGCATAATCATGTTGGTATTATAAGAAAATCATAATAGTTGAACAACAAAAGTGCAGAAATTAATGACTGATATGAATAACATTATTTGAACCGGCTCATAATAAGAAGCTTATAAATAATGCCGTATTAAATCAGTGTCCATGTTGATAGTACAGCAGGGCATTACTATGATATACAGTGAAGTCAAGTCTCCACCCAAGCCCCCCGTTTTGTGCACTGTAATAACTCACCATGGCTGTCCTTGTCAAACCACCTAGCCCGAAGATAAATATGTCATTCTTTATGGCTCCCATCAGAGTACTCAACAGATTAATTTGAGAATAAAAACAGGATTCTTGTGCCTAGTAAATCCATCAGGTATGATGAACAGGCATTCAAAGTAAACGCACGACTCCTGCAGTAGCAGTAATTCTATTTGAAATGGTCCCTCAATCTACGTTGTACATTTTGAAGAATATTTTGAAGAAATATCACAATTAAAAGAGATCTGTTTAAAAAAAAATAATAGCCATGATGTGTTGTAATTCATCAGGGAAAAGTTTGAATGCCACTCGTGTAGCTCTTAGCCATGATTAACCACGCCAACCTCGGGCCTCAGGGTGTCTGCAGGTGTGTTTTGGAGCCAAGCTCCAACAGACTGCTGGAACAGTGTGGTGTAGGTTTTTTGGCATCAACTGCAGTTTGCTTTCTGCTCCATGGGGAGCGACCTCATCCCTCACACGTCATCCTACGTCAAGTAATAATTTTGCTTTCTGCTGCCAGATTGGTCTTGCAAATGAGAATCTGTTATTAATTGCCTTACCCGAATAAATAAATGTTAAATGACAAATAGAATTGAATCCATAAATAAAATAATTGCACATTTCAACAAACTACGGATGTCTGAAACTAAGTGAACTAAATATGTTTCTTTCTCTTTAGTACCTTTTCACTTGCCTCCTCCCTGCTGTCAGTTCTGGTCTCCTTTCAATCTCCTCACTCTCACAATCTAATACTCTGAAAACGACTCCCTTTGCAGCTCATTCGTTCCCCAAAACTCTCTCACGCTTTTACCAGGCACCCTTAGTGACTGCTGGGCTGTAAAATGGCCATAGTCGAGAGAATGAGGAAAGGGGGGGCGATAGGGGGAGAAAGAGTCTGAGGGAGAAGAGTTAGATTCTTGACAGCAGGGACTCCCATTATCTCTGTAATCTGGTGATAATTAGAATTAGTGCTCGGGCACCCCCAAGGCGAGACTTTCAATGCCTCACAATGTCTCCATAGGACCTGGAGCTACTCTCCCTGCAAACACACACATGAACGCGCGCACACACACGTACACTCGCGTACACATCCTTGACCTCCTCCTTGTTTTTACACCTCAAACGCAGGCCCTCAAACCCTCTTTTCAACTATTAAGATTTATTTCAAAACCACACACACGCGCACACACGCACACACACACACCTCATTGACTCAAAACCCACAAATACACACACACACACACTTATCCACAGCCACTCTCAGCATTACCGCAACCCCCACTTCACCCACTCTTCCTTGCCCCTGGGTGGTGCACAGCTGAAGGTAACAGTGGGTCACTGGTGTTGCTCTTGAGAAGCTGAGCCTTCACTGCCCATTAATCTGCTACTAATTACAATGCTCAATAGACTCCTAAAAGAGATGTTAGCCTAATTATACTATCAGCCAGTGAGCTCACTATTAAAGCGATTGATATGTGTACAGGGAGCAATGAAAACTTAAGGCTGTCAGAGCAAGGCAGTATCAGCGATGAAGTTCACTTTTTGCAGCATCCTTGTCTGTTTAGGTTGGCAGTGCAGGACAGAAAAAAAAATATTTTTCTCACCCACAAAGTTTGCAAAATAAATGGAAATAATTAAAATCAGAAGCATTAAATGAAGGAAGCTCTTCATTGTTATTATTTATTATTATAATTATTATTATTATTTACAATAAACTAAATCAAACAATTTTTTTTTCAAATTCCTTATACTCCACACAGTTGCAGGGCACATATTGGACAATAATTCTCACTCACATTCACACTGTGACCCTCAATGAGAACTGAATCCACACTGCCCACACTAAAATCAGGCGAATGTGCAAACTAAACCATTAGTGCCCTACTAACTTATGTCTTATTAACCAAGCAAAATACCATGTCATACAAAATGATCCTTCAAACAAATGCTTGATCAAGGTGTGTTAGCTGATGTAAGAAATGTTGTTTTAGTGTCAGTCATCGCCATTGTGACCCCGTTGCCTGGACACAAAAGTTCCCGTACCCCCCTGCCCAGTGTGCAGCTCATTCACTGAGCTTCAGTGCACATTCCAACCAGTTCCCCCAGAGACTCTCAATTCCTCCATTGCCTTCACACTCTAGCACTTTGGGCTCTGCTACCGTGTGTCACTTGTCCGCTGAACAAGTGCGATGGATAAAAAGTAGGAACAACAAATGATGATGTGGATATTAGATACAACCGTGTTTGTTAAATATAACATTTAATTGAATTGTGTTATGTAATTTAAATTATTTATCATAGCCTCTCTTTTTTTCCTTGAAATCCTAATTTATATATCTGCTTCATTTGTTTAAAAAAAATAGCTGTGGGACAAAAAAAATCTATTTCATTTAGCTAAGCCCTAAGAAACCAGTTAAAAAATAAAAATGAAATGGAAGGATATAATATAAAAAATAATCACTTTTTGTTTTTATAAAAACATCAATGCACTGTCAAACAAATGTGAAGGATCAATAAAAAAATTCTCAGTAATGTCTTACCAAAGTAAGAAAAAAAAAAACTTGTGTCGTGAGCAATTCAAAATCAAATGCAGTCAATACAAATAACATTTTTAAAGCGGACCATTAAAGCGGTTTTCAATGTCCGGCAGACAATCAATGTACAATGTTTGAAGAATCAAGCGCTGACCTAAACTAGAGCACGTTCAAGGGAAGAGCAGGTTACCATTGATTTACTCCTTGATGAACATGATGGCTTGTAATTTTTCCATGTGGCTTGCTTCTAATGGACACTCAAAATGACCAAATTACATTTATTTGAACTATACTGATTCATTAACCTCAGTGACACATGATTGAGGTGATAACCTCACATGTACCATCTGCCAAGCCAAATTTCAAAATATTGACCCATCATCTAATGTATTGGAGAGAATAATGAAATAAAATCTGCAACCCGCTTTGTTGTTTTGATTTTAGATATTGTCACGATAGACACTGAGCTATTTCTGCAAATGCTTTAACTTTCATCTGTGTACTGTCCCAGTCACTCCAAAAATCATTCACTGACCATCTGTCCCTTTAGAAACACTTGTTTTTTTGCTCTTTTGCAGTTTCTACACAGCGCTGCTATTTGGAGATCAATACAGATAGAGTCACCTTGGCTCGTAACCTCCCATTGGTGGGGTTATACGTGCGTGTGCGTGTGTGTGTGTGCAGGCATGTTCAGAAGAGAGCGTACGAGGTGTGAAGAAAGCCATGGGGATCAACATTAGCTAGAGAGCCCCCTTTGCTCTTCTTTAACTTGATCAAAGGCAAATGTAGTTGAAGCTTATTAAGCACGTCCCTTTCAAATCTGTGGGATAAACACGCTTTGTATTCGGAGAGAGAACACATTTAAAAGCTGCGGCCACCCCAACACAAGTGCATATTTCTAACATTATTGAATAAAAAATAAATACAAACACACACAAAGAATATTTTTAAGGACCATTTGAAATGCTGAACAGACTGATCCACTTTATAACTGGATTATGAAAACAGGCAATGTAACTTAACATTCTAACTGAGCCCAAATGTTTTGCAATACTTTTTGATTTCAATTTAATAAAGCAAAGGGTATATTTAGCTTTTTTGCATTTTTTACTCTCCATGATGTTGTTGAAACAACAAATCAAATTTCTGTTTAATTTGTATTTTTTTCCCCCCATACCCTGGGCATAATACTGCATACATGAACAGCCCCCCCACGCATGAACACACACACACACACACACACACATACAAAATATAATAAAATAGAAATAATAATAATAATAATAAAATAATAATAATAGAAAAGCATGCAAAAATATTTGAATTTCACTATATGTAGCTACTGCTCTAATCTAATTTTATACAAAAAATCCTGCATTCCGTTACCTCAAATAGACAGATGAAATGAATATATGTATTATGACTTAAAAGGCACATTAAGAATGAGTGAGAGGACACTATTTGGAAAGCCAAGCAACGAGTGACAAGGTTAAAAGAGTTCTCCACGCGCCACTTAGAGCTGCTGTGTGTCGACTGTCTGCTGCCTGGTTTTCTGCATGCGCCGCTCAGTCCTCCAGAGGGACAAGTTGGAATAAACATATATAATCAGATAATTGGGCATTCACCACAATCCTCAGTGCACACTTGCACACGAGTGCGCACAAATTCAGCTGCATGCCTGAGGCTGGAAAAGCCAATGAGTGGGTTTTATAGCAGATGTTTAAATAAGACAGTGAGTTTGGCGGCTTGGGCGTCCTTTTGTGTAATGACGATGTCTAGATATGATTTTTAATCCTCGCATTCATTCAAAATGATTCAAGAGTCTATACTGTGAAACTTTATTGTGTCAGCGTAAAGTGATGAAGAGGTTTATAGAAATGTAAAATGTATGAAACAACAGGCCTCCATCGAGCCTGTCAAATCAATTAGCACCCATCATTAATGCGGTCCCTACAGTCCCCGTGACCTTATAATCCAGCTTCATATTTGTATCAAATCAGCAGTGTATACCTGTCAGATACATTTTCATAACCTGTCCTATTTCTTATTCAGGAAATCTGTCAACGTTACCAGCGTTACCCCTTCTCTTCACAATGAGAACAATCAGCCGGGATGGATTTGCTTTTGACAGTTATGACAGAGTAAAGGCGGCCTTGCTTAGTTTCAGGGTGGAATGACTGCACCCCCTAAAGGTTTCAGCTGGAATTTCACACCCGCATCACAGCGCCTAAATTCTGTCCACCCTGCCTCCACTCCAGAACTGGCCAACAGTCCCACAGGCTGCAAGTGTGGAGGGGGGGAAAACAGAAAAGTGGTCTTGCCACCGACATCATCTCCTCTTCTCTTCCCCGCTCCACTCTTGTCGGTTGAGGTGCTTATGATCCATTTTTTTCCACAGATATGAGAAAGTTGCACTCTCAGAGGGAGAAAGCAGTCAATCAATTCTACTGAAATAGACCTGCTCCATTAGTAGGCAGTAACAGGAGCTGTGCCCTTGCTTAGGGGACTTTAGCTCAGGCAGGCCGATTCAGTGCCCCTCTCTCTCTCGAGCGCTCTTTCTCTCTCGAGCGGTGTCTCTCTCTCACGTTCTTTCTCCTCTACCCCAAAATAAAGTCTAGTTAATATTTCTTTACATCTATTAAAGTATAGATTTACTGTCATAAAATTTCCAACTTCCACCATGACATAAAGTGCCACTTGGAATGCTATTTCTGTGTTTTTAAACGCGCAAGTCTTTTGCAAATCAGCCTTGTTTGCTTGCCTGACCTTGTTGCCAATCTCTAAAGACCTATAATTGTATTAAAAGTACTCGCCACCGTAGGCCCTTACACCCCAGGCTTTGTGTCAACGAAAGCTGATACCTCAAAGCTTCTTTTGTTTATCAGGGAAAATCATTTGGGAGCGGAGCCTAGCTTTTCCACCTGGTGTGCATGCCTCTCTCAACTGGAGATTATTACAAGGAACATCTGCTCATGGGGTAACCGCCGACGTCTGTTGGTCGAGAACGATAGGTAGTGTGGATCATTTTAAGCGCTCCCCCTTGTGAAGTGCTCAGGACAAGTGGTTTAATCCGGAGGACCCCCCCCCCCCCCCCCGCCAAAAAAAAAAAAAGACACTGAAGTTTTACATAGAGTTGTTTGACTAAGAAAAAACAAAAATTGTATATATTTATAATATTTGGCACAGACAGTTATAAACATTTGCCATCTCTAGATGCTTTTATTCTACATCCAACATATTTACGTTGCTGTTTTATCAAAAGAAGTGGTTGGATGGTGCATCATTCATCTCATGATCTCACTATATGACCTCTACAGCTCTTGGATGTTTTGTCTCTTTAGGCATATAAACACACTACATATTTGGTAAAGTGCCATTAACTACAACACTAGCACTGAAACTACCCTGCAAATAAGGTATGGTGGATAAGTTTCATCGAAGGTTCCAGAAACTGTTTGATTGCTGTGCCAACTTGAGTTTCAAAAAATGCATCGTCAGTGTCAAATTATTTCAGTGAACTTTGTGTATATATGTGTTTGTGAGTGTGAGTGTGTGAGTGTGTGTGTGTGTGTGGGGGGGGGGGGGATTATAAAGGTACCAACAATGTACCAGAAATAGAACAGCGTACCTTTCAATATTGTAAAACATTGATGAGGCCCAGTTATGTGCTTAGGCTAGTTTGCTATAATGGCTACAGGGAGCCATGAACCTAAGCAGAGTACGATGAAATCTCAAATCAGATGCAGAAGTCAGAGTTCAAAACATCTTGTGGAAACTCTTATTAACATGAATTTTCAGCACATTTTTATGTACTATTATTTTGGTCAGTTTTACTGCAATTTCTATTGGTTTTTCTTTTTTTTTTTTTTTTTTTATCAAAAGGGGTCCTAACAATGAAGCTAACATGTTTACATCCCACTAAAAGCCCACATCCTCATTCCCTTTCCCCACCTCTGCTTCGTCCGTCCTAACCCAAGCTCAGCTGGGCGTCACAGAAATTGTAGCCATGCGTTACGCTGTGTCAGGTGCTATTAGAGGCAGTTAGGTGGCAGCCTCCATCACTCTCTGCCTCTTCGTGTCCACTCCAGGGGTGAGGTGGTGGGTGCAATTGCCTTACATGCACACACACAGCACAGCGCTGTGACAGGGAGGCCTGATTGGCAGTGACACCAGCGTGTTGTGGAAAGACGGTACAGGATGAGGGAAAGTGGGGGGGTGGGGTGGGGGGGGGGGACCCAGGTGGTAGTGAAGCCGCTCCACGGGGTGTTATTCCCTCAAAAGATGAGTGGGGGAAATGTGTGTGTACGTGTGTCCCAGGTGTTCGCATTGCCCTGTCCCCAGGTGTTCGCTCGGGACATATTACATATGCTGTACAGTGACAGTGGCCCTGGATGGTTGAGCCTGGATTGATTGTGTCAGGGAAAAGGAGCAGCAAAACATAGTGAGGAAGTATAGGAAGCACTTGGAAACCCCTCAACATTCCGGGGACGATATTTTAAGTAATTCTATGATATATATTGGTGGAGCTTGCTTGGAGCAATTGGTTGTAATGTATTAAATCAGATAAGAATCACAGCATGTTCACTATCAACGTGTGCTAAATGGTTGATCATAAAATTGTAACTATTAAAAGATAGTTTCACAATATTGCTAGATCTAGTTGTATATGCAGTGAACGATTTAAAAAAATAATAAAATAAACTATTCAACCCTATCCTGTGATGAAGACAAGTGAAAGGTTCAGGAGAGCAGTGAGCATTTTGACCCCCTGTGGGCTTGCCCTTGTCTTGCCTGTTCCACTGTGTTGCAAAGTGATGGTCAAGATGTCTCCCATTGGTTTCAGTTGTTTGCTTTTCTTATTACCTCCATATGCTCTGTGTCTCCACCTTGAACTTCCTCCAGAATACATTAAAAAACTAACTTGCAATTTATGTCCTGTTATCTGTATATTGTGGGTAATGATTGGTGTATATCTGTTAAAAATAATTGACACTTGATATTATATTGATATTACTTCTCAGATAGGCATTGGAGATAATCCGAATTAATTACAAGAAAATATTTTGACGATTTAAGAGACGAGCTTATTGCTAAATGAATGAAAACTTGAAAATTTCAAACAATATTTTTCCCGAGAAAGCAGGAAAAGACAATCACAACTAAACAGTTGGTGTGTGTTTTACAGGTCACCAACAAATAGAGTCCATCACACAATAATACCTATACAAGTAATTGTCTTTCTACGGGCTATAGGGCCCCGAGGCCCTTTTGCTCAGTGAAAGCTTTGCTCATAAACTCCTGATTCTAAAATTTGATATTGCGGAGCGACCACTAGTGTTGCCCGTACAAATGAGTGACTATCATTGTGTTAGCGGCAAGGCTAAATCTCATGTTCTTCACATTGTGCCACCTAATTATGTTAGTCTTTTAAAAACACAACATGTTCTGACAACACGCAAAGGGAAATGATTCATCTTTCAGTGTTGAAAACTGAATAATCTCCAATTGGGACATGCACTACTACATTGAGAATGGTTTAGGATAAGAAAACTAATGTTTTATTTTTAAACCATTCCTTTTCTACTCCCACCACCTAATAAACCACCTATAATCTGAGATGATGGTGATGATCAAAAACCAAAGGTGCTTCAGGCTGTCAAGCACTTTTCTGCTCCTGAAAAGGTCTTAACCACCCTTGAGAAACTCCAACAAACAATAAAGACAATTTTACAGTAATGCTCAGTGTAATTTTTGGAATCAGACAGTGTGGTTTGTCATTTCTTATTTGATTAAGTCCCGCTAAACAACATTATGGCCTTTGCTTATGTTTCTTCATTGCCTTTGGCTATTTGCCAAATGCAGTGAACAAATCAGGGCTTATTTCATTGATGTATTTTCAGAGGCAATTGCATCAGACAATAGAATATCATGTTTATCCAGGTATAAGTGAAACACTCCATCAAATTGGCATTATATTATGTTTAGTACAGTTGCCGAGCTCATGATTGTGTTCCACTTGTGTACGTAGTGTTTTTCCTTCAGTTCAATCCATGTTATTACTTAAGAAGCCATGTTCACTGAGGACATACCACAAATAATTAAGCATAATCTGGCTTCATTTATTTACAGTTCAGATGGTCCTTTCACCTAGCGAAACGCTGTGATGTGTGTTTGTGATGTTCGCCTTCTTTGAAAGGGACAGACCTTATTAGTGTTTGTTTGTCCCCTGCCTTGAAAATCCCAGCAAATGACAGGGGAGTTCATTTTCTAACATTTGAACTGAACATGAAAGAACTCACTGGTAATTAGAAGGTTGCAATTAATGATCATCAGAATTGTGGCTCCTTGGGCTTTAATCAAATTGCATACAAAAACGTCCCTGTACTTCTACATCAAATAAAAAGGGTGGATTTGTACTTTTTTTTTCTTTTATTCATATAGGGTCACAACTTTAAACAAGGCAAGATTTTGCAAGATTTATGAATAAATGGTTCATTTTTACCTTTCATTGCAAACAAGGAAATTATTGTTGTTCTTATAATTTTCTGTAATGAATGACATGATCAGAGGCTGGCTGAGATAATCAAACTTATCCAAATACTTGCCTTTTTAGCCAATAAATAATTGCATTGTGTTAAACTATCAGGTACAGAAGCATTCAGTACTCATTTCCAAAGTCCTTCATTCACACATCACTAATCCCGATGAGAAACCGTGAAAAAAAATTCTCCAGAGGATTCGACACAACATACTGTATACAAGGCAGCCACAATATTATGACAATGATGATATTCAATTCAAGAGTTGAAAACGGACTGACTGTGTCAATCAAAACACAGCTTATAAGCAGAGTATTTGATTGTATTGGATATTAGTATTCACAACGTTAAGATGGTTTATGTAGACAAAGCCACTATGCAGTAAAAGGTTTTTGACTAATCATTTGTACTAATTATCTCAGGCAACAATCCGATCAATCTTTCATAACATAACATCACTCCACATGTAGGTCTCAGCAACAATCACATTCAGCTAATGTTGTTAGGCTTTCATGCCTATAGGTTTTCTATCGCTTGAATGGATATTTCTAATTCTGTTCGGAGAGGGGTTTATCATAGCCCATCCGATTAGACTGACAAACTATCCAATATGTGTCTTGTTTAAACGAATCTCAGAGGTCATTCACTTTCACAGATCCAAAATAGACTTACTGTTGAGTGTCATTCAACTGCACTAGTTCATTTTATTTGAACTCTAAGAGAAATCTGTTTCCATGAGATTGTTGAGAGTAGTAGGTAGGCTTTTAACACTGCTTCTGCACATTTATGAACTACAGAGCTTCCCCCCAGCCTGGATTTATTGGAGGTGAAAGGTTCCAAATCCCTCTTTAGATGGGTTGATCTTCTGAGGCCCATTATGCCTCTTCACTGTGACAGACTAGATGCTGAGAGGCAGTTGGGGCACAGCAGGGAGGAATTAAAAAAAGAAAACCAATCTTAACTTGAGCATTTGTTTAACTTGTTCTATCTTGCACCGGAGTATGACAGTGATTCAGGGGAATATTCTCTTCTAAGGTATTGTTTCCCCATCACTCAAACTATTTAGCACACATACGGAAACTGAGAGCTGATCAATTTGAGTGTAGAGAACTATGAAATGTGTACACACACACACACACACACACACACACACACACACACACACACACACATATATATAAATATAGAATTTTATATTTTAATTTATAGTATGCTGGACTGCAGAGCATCCATCCATTTTTGCTCAGAGCACATTTAAACAACCGTTAACACTAACAATAACACTAATGGATATCTTAAGTAGTCAGAGTACCTAGATGAAATCCAAACAAGCACACCATGCAAACTACACAAAGTGTAACTATTACCAGGGGTAACAGCGATGAGGGCAACAGCTATGTCCCCATAGAGAAAGCTGAAATTGACTTCTGGAAAACCAGGGACAGGACTCATCACCTCAAGCAGTTGATCAGAACACAAATAACAAATAATTGACTGGATGATGGACGACAAGATTAGATTCAAGGGTCTAAACAAGGTCAAACATCTCACTCTCACCTGCTAACCACAACAATGCTTCAAACTACAGAATCAAAATAATGGTTATGTGCATAATAATTCTTCCACCACAACCTTGGGAATGTAGTTACGGACTTGTTTGATATCCAATAGGTGTTGAGATTAAGAGATGATCTTATGGGGTCAGAAAACAAGGTCAAGAGAAACAATGAGTGTGATCCTTGCTGCTACGGTTGCATTAAAAAAGTGCTCACATCAAGAAAAGGGGAGGCTTTGATCACATCTTCGTCCTACAGGTATTTCCATTGCATGGTTCTGATTGCCAGTTGTTTCAAGTATTCAGTAAATGTAAACACAATGAATTTCGATGACTTGAAAATGGTCATGCGGTACAAATGCAAATCAGATCAGTTGAGATAAAAAAATTAAAGAAGAGTAAGCACAAGCAGCAGTCTTATTAATATTCTGTGACCTAAAACTATGCAGTCAATGAAACATTTCTCGACTGCTTGAGCAAGCAAAACATATGCACGGCATCCAATTGGGCTAGAACTATGGTTACCAGTGTTGTGTTTATGAGTGACCAGTGAGGAGTTCACAGCAGACAGGTCATTAGTTAAGTAGCCTCAACACACACTTTGCATTCTGAGAATAATTTATCCATGGACAAAATTAATCAATTAATCTTCGGAATAACATATGTTACTAGATTTGGACAAGCTGCAAAGCCCAACTCCATTAATAATATGAGAATGTGAAGACTCATTACCATAGGGATGCTAAAACCAGAGCAATTGCAATTACAAAAAACAAAATGCAAATGCACAGGCATCATTAAGTTGAGTGCTTGAAATAGATTGCCACAAGGTAATCACAAAGCCTACCACAAATATTTCTACTTGACTTGAGCAATCCATTCATTCATACTGTCCATTGCCTTAAACTTGAGCATATGTCTAAGTCTTGATTTAGTTGTTTATCTAGCGAGGTGAAGAGTACCAGCTTCGTCTGACAAATTACATTTTCACTCCTTTGCGGACATCTGAAATTGCTTGCCTTAATTGTGGTTTAAGACCGAAGCACCAGTTATTAATCAAGTGGCGTCGAGGGAGCCATGCCCTCCTCGTATTTAAAACAATACATTACAAAATAATATTTACTCTAAATAGGTCTTCATTGTAATTCGTATGTTATTAGGCGGAGGGCTTTTAGTCTGAATCAAAGTAATTCAATTAAAAAGTGAAATATAGATCTGTCTGATAAACAAACACACCAACCACAATGTGGCAGAAATTCAGAGGGTGCTCTGGTTAAGAGGCTCATTATTTTTGTTCTTTAAATAGAAAATATAATGCAGGAGGGTTTTACTGTACTGGATTGTAATCTACACACCACCATCTATGAAATCATTGCAAAATATACAAGAGTTTGTCTGTTATTCATCCTTACATCACTTTTCTGTATAAATGATGATATAAAGGTGATACCTCTACATCTGTCTTTTCCAGTGTTCACTAAGAGGGAGATACTAACTCCTTTACTTATCTTGGGGAGCATTAGTCATGATAAGAAATTGGTTCTCTCATAAAGAGGAGAGAACATCTATCCAAACGTAACTAAAAAGTAAAGCAAATTTGCTGGAATGACATAAAAAAGTTCTTCAAATTACTTTAAAGGACATCAGCCCTTTTCTACAAATACATTATTGTATATGCACTATTTTATTGCTTACTCATTATTTAAACAAAGACGAAACAAGACTCTTATATAATCCAGAGTTAACAAAACATGTACTGTTCTTTGTCAAGGTCTGCCTGCAAAACCTTCATTTATTTGTGAGTCAGTGGACATGTGTTTATTTTTCAACTTTGACTAAATGACCAAACTATCTTATAAAATGCCAGTTTGAGCAATGACTATACTTGCACCTCACACAAACTGACATATGGCCTGGGTTCATATGAAGGTTAGACCCTTTCAGAATGGCCTAAATAAAAACACGGCCTCCCCACTCTTCTGTTCACCCCTGTGAAGAAAAACTTTGTCATCAAACTTGCAAAGCAAGTTGTTGAAGGTCAGCAGAATATGTGATAAAAGTATAGTCTTGTTAAGCATCCATCAAAGGCTGATTTGGATTTTGAGCAAAGATGTACTGACAAAAATACACAATGGGTTCAGGGTAATGGGTTTAGGCAGGGATATTGGTTTGGGTAATACAGTTAATAGCCCTTGGAACTGGGGGCTCTTTTAGGCAGATATGAGAACCATAGCCGGCTGTCATATTCACCGATGAGAGCATGCATTAGAGCAAACTCTATTTAGTAAAAGACAATTCAATTAAGGACTATTCAGAGACCCTGGATTATTTCCCCACGGGCATCTGCTCGACCGAGGCAATATTCAGATTTCATTGTGTTTTCAAAGTGGAGAAATGTCAGCGACTGGCTCCACTACTGGTCGAGGGACCTGTATGGACATTTATATTTCGACAGTCAAATAAATGAAGACAGAATTTTCTCAACACAACCATAATGTACAGAAACAATATTGTATGGATAGGGCATCAACATTTATCTTCTGGCACAAAGGCTAGAGCTATGTTTGGCTTTGTGCATGATCATTTTTCATTGTAATAACTTGAACAAAAAATAAAATAACACAATTACATGAAATGGACAACTTTTTCTGTACAGTTTTAGAGCAATTTGGATTTGAACTTAAGTCAACAGCTATGAAAACCATTTTGCTGTCCAGATCCAAAGAAAGTTGTCCAGTTGTCATTTTGGACACACCTACAGTATATACTGTCTATGTGTGATTCATCTCACATTACAAGGAATGAGAAATGAAAACAGTGTCGTTGTATCATGATGTGTAGTCTAGAGACTTGGTTGGTATATCCAGGCATATGCATCCATATGTTACGCATATCATGGGACTACACCTGTCTCTACATGAAACTGGAGACCCACCCCTGAATCCAGGATCTATGCGGCATAACAACAATGTAAATGGGTCGCAGATAGCCATAAATCCAGTCTCCTAAGGAAATTACATGAGAACCTGAGATGGCAGCAAATCATTTCACAGTTTAGTAGTGATCTCATAAACCGTGGCATCTAAATCTAATCAGTGTGGCTAAGATCCACAGACCTGGAAGATTTCATGGAATGCAACTTTAGGAAAATCAGTAACAAATTTTTGGAGGAATTGACAAGTCTGAAGATCACTTCTGAAAATCTATCAATCATCCAATTTTGGCATACAGTGTATACAAATGTAATGTTTACTATATACAGAATCACCTTGATTAAAAAGGGCCAGCATTATACTGGAAAAAGAGAACATGAGACATGTAGATTAATCTACTGTTGTAGCAACAGTGTTATCACAGAGATTATCTCCAGGATGTAGTGTTGGAAGAAAAAGAACATGAGTCCAAGAGTGCCACCCAAGTTGGATATTAGATATCCTTTCGCAGACACGTTAAAGAACCATCTTAGATATTGTATCTGCTTTTGTAAATAATAAACATAGTTCCTGAAATTTACATGAGATCCCACCACTGACGGAAAAAAAAAACTCTCTTCTACACAGGAAGACCAAAACTGGGATTGGAACCCCCAACTTCAGATTTAAGGCAGACTGCCAGTGCTGATTTTAGAAAGTATTGAGTACACACATAAGGTGGCTAATATTTGCCAGCATGGACTCTAGTCAGAAGAGAAACATTTAGACAATGTCCTTATTCTTTTGCTCTAGCCATGTTGATTATTGCTTAAACCATGGCAAAGTTTGACTGAACCTTTTGTCTTGTGAAGACATGGACACGGGGAGAGAGGGAGAAAGGAGAGAAGTGGGGGTGGTGGGGACACAACACCGACCATATGTTCAATGTGACCCTCATTATTCTCAATTAGGGCAGCCATCCGTGCAATGGTCTAGCTGATAACAGCCCATAACACCTTTGCTGGAGAAAAGCACAGTGCATGATGGACAAGGTGGGGTGCAAGTGGACTTGAGGAAAACATGTGTGCGTGTATCTCTTCTCAACATGAAAAAAATACTGTAAAAAGCAAATAATCTGTTTTCACATGTGCCATTGATGTTATTCTTTGGGATCCGCCTTGTGTGTGTGTTGATGGGGGCAGGTCTTGGGGGGCCGTGACTGCAATTGCAAAGGACCTGTGGCAGTGTGGGATCAGTTTTTTTTTTTGTTGTTTTTTTTTTTAATCAGTTCTGAAAGCCAATGTGAGTGCTGCTGTCCAGGTCCCTGGACATGTGGATGCATATGCTGATGGTTGACACGATTGGCCCACATTGAACATTTGATGTAAATGCTAAGCTTTTCCACAGGCATCAAACTCAAGGTCTTGTGGCCAGATCCGGCCCGACGTCATTTTATTTTACCCGTAAAAGCAAATGATGTGCATCGACTTCATGTTTCTTGCTAAAATACCTAAATTGCAAATTGTGTTTTTTGAAGACTCTAAATTTTAAAATAAGAGTGTCTATAGGTGTCCTGTTGCTGCTGGAAAATAGAGGATGGATGATATATATATTTTTTGGCCATGGCCCAATTCCCAAACGTTTACTGTAACCCCAGTTAGTGGTGTCACCTGGATCCCTTCTCGCAATGGAATCAAAAGGGACTAGGCGATTAAGTTCCCCATCGGGACATGAAGTCAGTGGCATGCCATGGCATTGAGCAGGCCAATGATTAATCCCAAACAAGACCCCACAGCACACTTACAGTAACTGGTGCACATTGTGTGTGTGATGTCATCCTCCTTTGGCCATTGTCTCCAAAAGCCTACATCTTTGTTTTAGAAGGTGCCAATTCACCCAATTACTTCACATCAATGTCAGAAACCCCACTTATCACTTCTGCACATGAAACTGCTAATTTCGTACAAAGTCAGAGGGTGTCAAATGAAGACCCTGATTCATCTGGAGCTCAAACACATTGCAGTTTGTTAGGTCATCTTGTCCTACTTTTGTTACATTATCAATAACAATCACTTTCAGATTTTTGACACTTATGATTTGGATCATTAAAAGGATTTATGTCAGGGTGCTATCATTTCTGTGTTTGTGCTATCATAATTCAAGACAAAATTACATCCTGATTACAGATTATGCAAAAGCATGTAATGTGCTGTGAGTGTTGCACAAAAGAGCACGACACTGGTTTCCTGAAATTCTGTAAAATAAGCTCAATTTCTGAAAAAGCAAATGCGTGACAGGTTAATTATGGTCTTTGGTCAAGAAGGGTGCAATTCACTCGCTTCTCCTGCTTTTACGCTTCCATTGGTTATGGTTTTGCTAATTGCCTATTGTAAGCTTAACTTACAATAAACCGTGTTTTATTGTTTCAGTTGCCTAACCTTAACCGATGCCGCTTTGCCATACCACAGTTCTTACTATAATCAAGACTCAAGCCATACTGACGGTTCAAACCTCAAATAAAGTTGTGTTAAGTGTATTCATATCATCTGACACATTGTAGAGTTACTTTTCGGTGACAAAACAATTAGCATTTTCAAATGTCTAATGACTTATTCTCGAGAGAACGTGTTGATATTTCATAAATTATAATGCATTATAAAATAATGCAAAATGAAAATGTCTTATGCACAACTCCTATCCAGCCACAAGCACATTTCCCTGTGTACACCTGAAACACAACAAGGCCGTACAAGTTGGAAATTCATGAGTGTGCCACTACAAGTTCATGGCTTTGACCTCCAGGGTATTTGATCCATTGACACAAGAGTTTATTTTTTCAAAGCTACAGCTTGATATTCCCGCACTTAATTTAAGAGTGCAGTTAAATCACAGAAGCTATAATATGTCAGGCGATCCCACAACTGGGGGTAAAAACAGAGTGAAAAAGGAGGGGGGGAGGGAAAACAGTAAGTAATGAAAAAGCTATGATTGCTTTTCTGTCCCTCCAAATGACAGTTAGCACCTCAATGACCTGCTCGGGGCTGGGCCATCTAGAAATGACACGCTAAGGCACAACGTCATCTAACAGGGTAGTTACAAAAATCAATACAAAACCCATTTCAAAGATGCTCGGTCAGTGTGTGTGTGTGAGTGTGTGCGTGTGCGTGTGCGTGTGCGTGTGTGTTTGTGTGTATGTGTGTATGTGTGTATGTGTGTATGTGTGTATGTGTGTATGTGTGTGTCCGTGTGTCCGTGTGTCCGTGTGTCCGTGTGCGTGTCTGTGTGTGTGTATCCGTGCATGTTTGTATGTGTCTATATGTGTGTGAGAGAGACATGGTGAGAGAGGAAGGGGTGGTTACTGTTGTGTTCATTTACCGAAGAGGCCTAAGGGTCAGCAAAAACACTTTTTAGATATATACATTACCTTCGAAGCAAACAATCAAGCGGCAAGGCATTAACCAGATTCACAGTCCATTACTTAAGAAGAAGAGTCTTTTCCAAACAATGTCTTTCCCCACATGTCAAGTATGGCTTAATTCCAAACACACTAACCCTTCTCATTGTCACACACCTTTAACTAACTAGGTATTGGCTAACAGAGAAAAAAGAATGACTCTTTGTCCTGCCGAATCAATATGGAGCCTCGCTGACATTCACAGAGAACACATGTAAAGCAACCCAGCCAACTGTACGACGATCTTGTCTTGTTGGACCGCTGGCAAACATCACCATATATTATAGGCTTTGATTTGTTGTCAATACCCAATCAAGGCAAGGGATACGGGTCTAGCGGAGCACGAAGACACTAAGGAGTGTAAAACAGACAAATGGGCAGGGAGGACATCAATCCGAGGGGCATGTCAGAGCCCCCGATGAAATAGGACGGCGTGTCCGTGGCTTAAATTTATAGATAGTAACATGCGAGTGTTCAGTCTTCACCGCACGCCAGGAGAGGTCAATAGCCTGATGCCTCTGCCTAAATGGGGTTCTTGCTAAGACAATTCATTCAATTAGACTTCTCACTCCTTTGTAAAAAAAATTAAAAAAATAATGTTGCTTCAAACCATCTTATCTATGACAAATTATTTGTATCAAGGATAATTTGACATGTACTTTTTATTGTCCATGCACATCTTTCCCTTCTTTGGTTATTTTCCGAAATGTACAGAGAATATGTTGGAGCAGAATATGTGTGTATGGTGTTGGATGGCGTATCAAATTCAATATAATTTGGGCAGTTACAGTAAGTAGGAATCTTTCCCTTTCCCATGTCACATTCCAACTGAACGTCCGAAAAGTTTTGACTGCTGCACCAGCATGTGGCTGCCTTAGAAACATATTGGATTAAAATGATCACAATGAAGGTTGTACACAAAAATAAACAGACCTCGTGTTGAACTGTTAAGTTTTGTTTCTCGTCCTCTCAATTAATCAACTTCAGTAGTGGGTAATTTAATAAACTCATGCAGCATCTGATCATATCAGGGATGAAACCTGAAACTTATGAAAATGTAAGCTTTATCCAAGAACAAGCAATGGAAAAAAATACTACGTCTCCGTCTGCTGCGTTTCTTGTTAGAAAAAGCGGCACATTGTTGAGCTGATCAGTGTTAGAGCAGTGCTGGCAGTTCAGTAAATTGTATGTAGTATAAAAAAGGTCGCCTCTCACTGATGGAAAATAAGACAATTTAAAAGAAAACAACAGAACATCACACAGCCACATGAACCCGTACACACAGACATGAACTGCATATGCACTCAAGAAATAAATGTAACGTTGTCACTTTCTGCAAATCCATCACTGTCAGAGAGATTGCCAGCAATTCCAAGTAATCGGGGAGCCACAAAGCAAAAATAAATTTTGGGCTTGACATGCTGTAAGAAAAGAATAGCAATCAGCAAATTTAATGCATTTCTGATGTATATTTAAGGCAGTGACACCAGGCCACAGATGTACACGTGTTGGATTTCTATTTTGCAAAAGATATGGTTGGTGATAACCTATTATGGTATATCGTCAGCTTCTCCACTGCTACGGCAGAGGATAGGAAAAATTCCATCACTTGCTCTATCCAGCAGATGTAATATTGAAACAAATTATGGCTGGAATTGAAAAGTCACAATCTTATTCTGTCTTGATCAAGCCACTGCCAAGAATCTAAGTGCAGAAGTAGGGGTATCCCTGTAATGCTTTTGATTGCATTACCATTACTGACATTCTCGACACTCCCAGTTCCAAGCTTTCACACTAAAGGTATATTTATGAATGAATGAATGCACCCCGCCCACACACATACACACACACACAATGCATGTCCGATGTTCAACATAATGGAAACCCGTTGAAAAGTTAGCGTCAATTTTTTAATGACTAGACTCACCTGCGCTTGAATTACCAGTGTTATCTATCTATCCATCTATCCATCTATCCATCTATGTTCTTACACCATTCTGAATTTACATTGCAGTTATATCTAGCAGTTTCCAATGGTTTAAACTTGAATACAAAGTCAAATAAATGATTGTGAGAAGAGGCTTATAGACCAGAATGTTGTAATGCTAAGCCTGCATTACTGTGGAATCTCTCATAGCAATCCCACAGTCATACTTAAATGTTGGAAATATCATCATACATGAGTTTAGCTAGCATTAAATGATTAACACCTGCTTCTGTTTTTATGGTTTTGTGTGGTGATTATTTCAGAAGCCTACTAGAGGAAAACTAATAACTATCCTACTGGTGTTAGTTTAAACAATTAGGTATTTAAGTAACAGTACGTTTACCTTTTTTACATGTAAATGAATGTTTCAAATATTAAAACATGACTGCTTTTGCAACAACATCTTTAATGGTCGACCTTTCAGTAGGAAATATTGAGTTGCGTGTGATTGCATTGTCACTTTTGTTGCCAGCGGTCAGTCATAATTTGATGTCTCACCTGCAAAATAGAGACTCTTTCTCACACACATTTAAAACTTAGATGTTATGTATGATCACATCTCAAGTACATAACATTTGACTAGATGGCAATAGTTTCTTTCCAACAGCAGCAGCAGTAATAGAAAAAAGGTGTCTCATCTTGGTTTTATCGTGAAGTGTATTGAACCATCTGAGCACTGCTGTGCTCGATGGTGGCCCGGAGGCACTTATTCCTTTAGAAGTGATCAGTCGTGACACACAGTAGGTCCGCAGAGACCCAGTTAAAGATGTCTATTATCATATCAAATCACACACAAGTACTCTCATTATAATTGACACAACTCAAACAGAGGATAAAGGCTGCTCTACATAATGTATAATTTGAAAGTTTGGTGAATTTTTTTATGCATATGGTATGTATGATGAGAGCTAGTTGAAAGCTGATGTCAAAGAGAATAGCATTGGTGCGACATTAAAGGATCTCATAGAAGTCAGGAGATTATGGTTGGGTACAGTGACCTATGACCTGCCTGGATCCCTCAAGGTGGCTGAGCAGCAGCAAAGTAGAGCCCAAAGAACAGAAGCGACCGTTCCCCTGTCCTTGCCAAGACCTCGTTAACGACTTCGAAGACCCATCAATATTTAATAACTCTGTGATTGAAATTTCAAATTCATCTCCTCAATGGAAAAAAAAAAAAATCACAAAAGCGAGAGATTGGGGGGAGGAGACAGCTTCGGGAGGCGATTTAGAGAACTACTTTAAATAAAGGCTGATTTAAGTGAGACCATACTAAGTCAATGAAGGGCAAAATAGCTGAGCACTCTTCAGGCAGCTACTAAATCATCACACCAGATTGCTGATATGAAAACATGCTATTGCCTCAGCAGGGCACAAAGAGTGTGAGAGACGTGTGAGTTCCTCCTCTTGTCCCTCTACATTTTCTCTCCTTCCTCCCACCATCCTTCTCCTTCATCCATTCCTGAAACTATCCTTTAATGCATTTGTCAACCCTTGTGACCTCTTCTGTTCATTTGACAGACTTGCGACTGGGAACAAGAGATAGCTTTACTATTTCATGAGGTTATGAGGTTTCTTGCCGGTGCCAGAGATTTCAGTGTCCAACAGTTCACCTGCTCGTCAGGAGATACCTTGGGATTAGGGCCACTTGGATGAGAAAAAACCCCACAAATGCACATATGAAACAAAGTATAGGGATTTGACAGTAATGGCTCTATATTACTGTATAGTATAATATAGTAAGAAGTATATCAGTAGATACAGCAGCTGCTCTCGAGCGTAAAAAAAAAAAAAGAAAAAAAAAAAAAGATCATCCACCCGTGCTTGCAGTTCCTTATAAATGAACTTTGTGCAGTTCAAACTTTTGCAGGACAGGAGCAAATCAGTTTCTTCTTCACCATGTCAAGGACTATCAGTGTGGCTTTTGCGTGCCGCGTTTAAAGAGAATGAGGGGAGCCGTTTCAACTAGTGGCGAATCAAGTCGGCTAACCTTAACACTACAACCATGTTAAACTCCTTTATTTGAATCTGCCACACTGAACCTGCTGATGGTCAGTTGGTATGCAGAAATACCAAATCTTGACCTTTAAACTGCGCCTCATGTCAGTTTTGAACTCAACACTAAAATACAGCTTAAAGACAAATTTTATTTTTAACTATTATCCTAGCACCAGACGTGTGTGATAACATCACCATGTTCTATTATCACAGTTAATTGGCATTGTCATGTATCACAATAAAACCTAAGGTAATATCTTCTTGATGAAACACTTTTGTCTGCCTCTGTGCATCAAAACCTAGTTTTGTGTGCATACCCACTGCTTACATTCAGTCTCGCCTCTGCTGTAGGTGGCGTGTGGTTCATTTGAGGTCAAGATGATCATTCACACCAAGGCCTGAGGGCACCCATAGACACTCTCGTTTATGAGGACATAAAGAAAGCCAAGTGCCAAGACGTGCCTGATTAGCTGCCCTAATATGCTATTTGTGACTAATTTCACAGGCGCTAAGTCACAGGTGATGGTCCCATGTCGTAAATCTATCTCAGCCACCTTTGACAGTCTATGTTTGTGTACATGTGTGAGTGAGTCCTGCTATGTGCGTGTCTTCTCTCAGAGAAAGCACTTTAGGTCCCATGGTGAATATGCAGAGGCCATTAAGGTGAAAAGCAGAACATAAAAGTAATTGATGAAGCCATCTCAAGCTGACAAGTCAACTTGTGCTTATCTAGAAGAAGTGTGTGAGCGCGTGTGTTTGTGTTAAATGTAAAAACACAATGGAGTCGTGTGTTTTTGTTTTACCACAATGATTACTTTTTGCCTCCAGCACAGATACACGTTTACTGTTGAATTTTGCAGTCTTACTTTCTTAAGTTTTATGTGTTATACTGATTGACTAGTTCACATGATGCAAATTTAGAAGAGTTAAAAGAAGTTAATGAGTATCTTTTGGTTGTATTGAAGTGGAACAAACTGTTTTACAAAGAGAGAAAGGGATTGTTGACCTTGTCCCACATTAACTGATTTTATATCCGCTATTGCCCATGAAGTTAGAAAAACAAAAGTTTTCAGACACAGTTCTCCACTCACATTTAAATGAATTAATAATCACTTGGCCAAGTACAGAAAATATGAGATGTTTAATAGTCCACCATAGTATGGTGGAAGGAAAGAGTGAACAGCTGTATATACTAGCCTCAATCTAACTAAAAACTAATAACCAAACAGCTGTGATCCACATAGGGTCAACACCACTAAAGAATCAGAGAATGAAATGTGTATGACAACACTGATACTGGATATGGGGATTTCACAGTCTGATGCCCCAGGACGGTTTCTCAAGAATTGTGGCCTATTTGATGAAAGTATATTTTGTCTAACAGTACATAAGAGTACATTCTGTGATACATTGGGTTTCTTTCATTTAGATTTACATTTACATGTAAGAATAAAGTCCACATCCACGTTGGGAAACCTTGAAAAGTCATAAAAAAAACTCACCCACACAGAACTGGTTAAACAATAGTTCAAATAAGATGCAAAGCTGTACGTCTGGTAAATCAGTGTAAAAACAAATGTCCCTGCAGCCAAAATACCTTAACCCCCCATCCCCGTTTTGACACTATAAACAGGTTAAGAATGCAACGCAGTTTGTACAAAATTACAAAACCTGCCGTGTCGTCATGCTTCTTCATCAAAAACACTGAAGAAATGTTGGCGTGTCACATAACACAAACACGGAAACTGTCCGAAGCCAACTAGGGATATTTAAAAAAGCAAAAGCTGTGCACTTGCTGATTATGACACCACCTTACAAAGAGGGACAGACAAGCTAAGCCGTGAGCAACTGACCTTCTCTCAATGTCACTTTATCAGGCTAACAAATATCCAAAGGTCAACGTATGTACTTCAGGGGCTAGTGAAAAGCTCACCAAAGGAGAGTATGGGTGTCTTTGATGCAATCTGGCCTTTCATATCCTCCGAGTCTATGCTGCCACCTGCAGCTCTGGGTATGAACAAAGAAACAATCGCTGTTGAAGCAAAATGAAAAAAATATCAAGAGACACAGCCACAAGAGAAAACTGCTGTTAGCATTAAGCAGATCTGTGGCAAAATTATGACACTATTGTTTAATACATGATGTATTGTAGTAAAGGTTAAAAGTTTTTTCCAATTAGTGTGCAATGAGTCTTTTTACAAAAATAAATTTCCTTTGCATTGAATTGTAAAGAAAGTAAAATAATTTAAATTACGTTTTAAAGTAAAATTCATTTTCAAATTCATTTAGTCTGCACCAAACCTCTGCCTTTTGTTTCTCGATGTATTTATTGTTGTAGTGTATGGAAAGATGTGTTACCCCACTGGCAATGAAAATATTAGATATCAAAGTATCAATGCAAAAGAAAACAAAAAACAAATTGTGAGCATGAGTAATGAAAGTACGCATCTTGATGTTACTAGATAGGGGGTCAAAGTGTGGGGGTGACTTCAACAGCAATGTGAAGAAGAATTACAAAAGACAGTCTCACAAAAACGCATATCGGCACAGTGTATTGTTGTCACACAAAGACACACACACAAACTGATGAACAGATGAACTTTGGGTTGACACTTGTACAGATGTGGTAAGGCCAGAAGCCAAACTGTAATTAAAGCACTCACCCTGGGAAAAAAGGTGCGATCTTCTGTCATATTTTGACAAGGCTTCGGGCATCAGCAGAAGCAATATAGTTACATGCTCGGTGGCAGCAGGAAGAAGAATGACTGCGTGTTTGATTGCCTGATAGCCAGATTGTATCTTGAAGCTACTTTTTTTTAGATGAGTGGTCAAATTTGTATGTGAACACCTATAATATACAGTTATCAGTGTTATGGTTTTGTTCCAAAATGTATGTTGGGCGGCACTTATTAAAATGATTGACAATGAGAAGTGCTACTGCATAACCGATAGTTGTGTTTGTTTTTATGCAGACAAACAGTATGGTCATGCTCCACCCTCCATGTAATATATGGCACTAAAATTACTAACTCCGTTATAGAAATAATGGAGCTATAATGCAGTATTAGAATGTGGGTATTCGTGCTAATGTCTGCATATCACCATGAGTTGATGAACATGTCATTAAATATAGTTTGACTTCACTTCACTGCCTTGTAGAAACCTGAGAAGGACTCTGGGTATTCTCTGTCACAATCATTAAGTCAAGATGCCATCAGGTTCAATTGAGACTCTCCTTAAAAACTTGACAATGATACAGTCTGACGTAGTATGAACTTTGAGTCTGCCGTGGGGGTGCGGGTGGGGGTATTCTGTCTCCTTTGCCGTTCGCCCAGGGCTTTAAATATTAAAGGCATCTTGGAGATGTAGAGACGCATTTGTCATCCGTGTTTGACAGGCTTGATTAAGGGGTTGTCTGTTAAAGAATCGCAAATTCGAGCAGATGACAGGCCCAAGGGTGTCACGTAAGGAGTCACGGGTAGCAGGGGCAGTTCCCTCCAGTCCTGCTTTGCAGGGTAATTGTGATAATACACGGATGGGAAATTATAGAGGGATGACTTAAAGAACTAGTTTAACTTAAATGCATGGGCATGGCACAGTTTGGAGAGTGTGTGTGGTCTGAGTCTTGAGACAATCTCATAACTGATCATTGTCACATGTATTAATACTAAGAGCAAAGCAATGAAAGATCCAGGCACATCTTCTGAAATGCGATTTTCCTTCAAACTTTTACTATGAAACAAATCAGGTAGCTCTGATGACTTTTCATATTCACGTTTGAGGTTGCAATGTACAACCAGCAGCTAATTAAATGAATGACAGTATATAATAAAAATAAAACCATAAAATCATGAAGCAACTCCAACTCCGTAAAAGCCATAGCAACCCAAGAAACTAATGTCACCCTTATTGTGCCCTCTCTGTGTCTGACATGGAGATCAACCTAGCATATAATAGACAAACTTGGCACTAACCTGTGGACTCTGAGAGGTCTGGGGGATTTATCAATCAACTGGCCACATTAAACGGATTTCCTAATGAACTGAGGTCTTTACAGGGATTAATCCTCTACCACCTGCAAAGAGCCACCTGCCCGACTGTCATAATTGGCATGGATGGCACCGCTACCATCAGCAGAAAGAGGAGCGGCACACAGAGAGAACGGGGTTGACTGGAATCAACAGAGAGGGAGGGAAAGGGGAAAACAAGTTGGAGAGAGGACAAAGAAGCCAGACATTGGGTTGTCAAATTCATGCAAATGATGACACTTGGTAGGTTGCAACAGCACAACGAAAATGGAGAAAAATAAATAATATATTTAAAAAAAAAAAGATACAAGACAGTGCCAGGTCTCGTATGACACTCGATGAGCACCCCAGCCCAGAGTTTGTGCCAGTCTTGCAGCATTCCAAGACCTTGACAGCAGCTCCTCGCGACATCTTCCAGCAGTGTCAAATCTGCCTATGTGCTAATGAATGTGTCAGTGCCCCAAGCATGTCATTGCTGTGTGTGTTTCAATTCACCTCTGAAATGTAATGCCTGGTGTGCCAGCTTACACATGACACTCACCCACTATTATTTCAGCACACATTCATACCCCACAAGATAGATTGCAGACTGGCACTCTGATTTTGTTACCCAAAATGTTTTGAACATTAGATTTTTCCTTTTTAATTGAACAACAATACCATATACCGAATAAAGTGTGGAACCATCCTTTGTATGGGTATTCATCTAAGGAAATGCTAAATGGCAGTGTCACTGTTATTTTATTCAAATTGGGCTTGACAGAAATAATATTGACTTGCATGGTTCGGGACACTATCCTTTTCAGCCTGACAAAAAACTAGATGAAATGACTCAGCAGCCACACTGGGCGGAGATCCAGAATCACTTTCAAGCAATGATTTACACTACATCAAAACTGAAAGGTAAAGTAAAGAACCATGTCGGGCATGATGGTTATAAAAAGAAAGTGACTTCAATTCAAATACAGTGTTTTGCAATCCTAGGCCACCATCGACACATTTGTTGTGATTGGCTTTTTGTTTTATAATTTAACAGAGAAGAAACCATGTCGGACAGAGTGGTTATAAAGGTAAAATACTTTTAATCCAAATGCAGTGGTTTGCCATCGGAGGCTACCATTGTCACATTTGTTGCGACCTGCTTTTCATTTGATGAGAGTGTGTTTTTGGCACTGTAATTCTTGACTAATGATCCACTCTCCAGAGTCACAACTCCTGGGAAGTAAAGACGATTTTGTGGAGTCTGCCAAAGGACAGAGACTATTGGCACGGATAGTCCCTCATTTGTTATGGAGCCATATACCAACCTTGCCAAAAGAGGTGCCAGGCCAAGGACAAATTGTGTGTGTGAATGTGTGTGCCTTTGTACATGTATATAATGACCAATGCCCCAAGACTTGAGTTCATAATCAGCCATATTGGCATTAGCAAATATTTTAATAAACCAGAAAAATCATTGGCCTTCCCATTAAATTAATCAAACTATTGACTTCTGTTTCAACCAAGACAGCTGAGCACAAGTTTTGAGTGATGACCAATTGATAAATAATAAACAATATACTGCACATGTTCAAAAGTGGGAATACAAACATAAATCTTATAAGGCAAAGTATTTTCGGTATCGTTGTATCTTAATCTCCATCTTTTGGCCAAAATTTAATTAAAGAATATATTAGTGTGTATTGTGTAGGACTGCTTACCGAAACACAAACTCACACAGGGATTCATCCACCACAACTGTTCAAGCTGTGTTTTTGTGAGTGAAAGAAGAACCGTCTCTAATCCACTTCACGGATCGGTTTCACAGAGAGGAAAAAAGACATTCTCCCTCCGAGCTAAAGTAATTCAGATCAGACACCTTGATGTCTCAAAGAGCACACTGCGAGCTCTTGTTTTCTGTTTTGACTGCTGGGACTCCTTGCCAGGCACAACCTGATTCCAGCTTACAGATAAAACTAATGAGGTCTTCATTCAACTGAGTCATCACAAGACGGAGCCGGTTTCACTAGCCGCGATGATTATGTCATCCATTAAGCTAGGATTTGGGGAGGTTTGAGTAACCCCCCCCCTCAAAAGAAAAGGTAATTTATTTAAGGGGTTCCTATTACTTTCATTTCCTGCATCATTTCTTATGAACAACTAGACAAGTTAGTTTCACACGTGTACATTAATTGGCAACAATCTCCAAGAAATGTTTCAAATGGTGATTTGGGTTTTTTTGTTTTAAAAAGATGTCCTGACATTGACATCAGTTGGGGTCCATTCCAAATGTAACCAAATATCTTCTCTTGTGCAAAAGACACAATACATTAAAAACACAATATTTAAAGGTGTTTTTTTTAATTGTTTGTATTTCTGAAAATCAGTCGTGTTATTGTTCAAGTGGGATTGTTCCTGACAACAATAACACTAATAGGATCTGCGCAACATGACTCATTGTCTTAAGTATCATTAGCTGTGTAATTTGTGTAAGGTGCATCAGAGAACCACTGTCACAACACACCCTTACTTATCCTTGTCTGAATGAGGCATCGTAAACATTAAGTCAATTTGCAGCTAATTGTGCAATAATAGGACGGTCATTATATGGCTCATCATATCTAAAATATACATGGCTTGATAACTGCCTGACTCGTACCCGAGAGTCTTGTGTCACTCTAACCATCTAACACGCATGACCTTACTTTTTTTTGTGTGTCACCTGATTGTGACACTGGAATTAGCAGCTGATTTAGACATCAAGGACGGAGACTTCACCATCCCATTATTCCCCGAGAAAAACAATGTTTTCAAAGCCATCCCGGGTTATACACCTCATTTCCCCTTTGACGAGATACCTGAAGGTGACTTATGTTAACAACATTCCACAGCTTTCAAATTCCCACCTGGAAACAACAAATGGAAAAGCTGTATGCAGCCTTTGATAATTACTGCCCACGTCGTATTGTATGTCAGACAGGCTGGTTTACTTTGTTAGGTTTAGACATGTTTAAAGTAAGGATCATGAGCAACTGCTGAGGTTTTGCTCAAACCTGCAGACCCTGTGGCTATATGCTCTGTTTCCCTTGTGACATCATGATATAGTTGAAGGTATCCAATAGAAACAAATGTCTTCTAAAAGAAAAACTTTTAGCTATAAAATCTGATGGCACCATTTAGAAAAGAAATGTGTTTTCCTCTTAGCTTGTTTCTATCTAGAGGCCTAATAACTTGTGTGAACTAGAGCCAACCTCTTGGCCATAGGGTCAGCAGGGTACATAAATAACAGTTTGCAGAGAAATCATCATCCCCCACCCCCAGTGATGGCAGGGTTTTAGATAGAGCAAAAAAATGGGCTATAACACAAACCCGCCATAATATAAAACCATAATCGGTAAACATTTTATAAATAAACCCATGTGCCAAAAGCCATGTGTTTTTTTTTTTTTTTTACAGATACTGTGACAGATCGCATCATTTCTCAAGATGCAGTGAGGGTAACTTTTTTACAAATCGACTGAAATTGTTTTCACAACTTCTCTCAGGACAATTTCCTTCACAGAGTGGAAGTTAACACTGAATATGTTTACATTGAAAGAGCCCAGACTGCCTTCCATTATAACATAATGTATAAAAAATATTTTATTTAATTTTTTTTTTTTATATTACAGCACAGTGGTTGTTTTGGGTCAATAATACTCATAGCCCATTTGGATAAGTAAGAATTGCAGTCTTTAAAAACAGAGATGGTAGGATATAGTAACTCATGAGTAAAAATAATAAAACACCTTATCTATTGTAGCATGTGCTGACCCATGATGACCCTCTGGACTGCACGCGGAAAAACTAAAGGATCTGATGTTAGACTAAGGCAAACTTTATTCTTAACTATAAGTTTGTGTCGTAGGCAAGCCTTACTTTAAAAGAATTCATCTCGCGTGCCAAATCAGAGGCTCAGTTAGCACTGACTCAAATCTTATGTAACTGTTTTTTTGAAAGACATACACCTCTGTTGACTACAGATAGGTAATTTGTTTTGATCTGTGATATACCCCTGTTCCATGGAAGATGTAATACACCCGCTTGTGAAGCTGTTAGGCAAATCCTCACAATGTGAAGAGAGGTGCCCCAGGGCTCTCAAGATTTCACCCACCTCCTCTGTCTTTTTCTTTTCATTCCATCTTTCCCGTTTCATCTCAAGCTAGAGACAAAGCCTCCTGCCAAATACTGGCGCCCCCCAGGAGCTCATCATACACAAACTTAGAGCTCCTCTGAGGGTGAAGAGAACTAGCAAGATGGGGGAAGGCCGGGGATATAGAACGATGGAGCAAAGATTAAGGTTTGTATCAAGGGGATGAAAGAAAGAAGTGTGTGTTTGTGTGTTCTCTCCACAATTTTTAAGTGTCTTTCAAAACCATGGGTCGTTTCAGTCCTCCCACAAGCCCCCTTTGACTGTCTCCCTGCAATTAGCCTAACACTGTCTTTAGTGATCCCTGCGAGACATACCTGCAAAAGGATCTACTAATTATTGACTAAATATGGTTGTTCATGTTGGTTGAACAGCTCATTTAATTGAAGTGGCTTCTCTTTGCTATTCCCTTTCTTCATCACCTCCAAGTACAGAAGATGGTGGGTGGGTGCTTTGGAGGAGTGGATTATCTCTAAGCGCTAGTTACATTAATACCAGTAATTATGTGTTTTGCTGACTTTTGACGCGCTCTGTTCAAACAGTTAGTAAGAAAATTATTGCAAATAGTAGGGGATTTGTGTGTTGTCTTTGGGCTTTGGAAATTCCAGTACATTGGTGGTGGTGGTGGGGGGGGTATATAATTGTGTGTGTGTGTTCTATCAAAGCATAGAATTAAAGGGGAGCAACGTGAATGTCTGTACATAGAATCTTATGATCAAGTTTTCACTCTTATACGTCGTCTCTGGTACACACCCTGGTCAATAGAGTCTGTTGGATCCTAAAAGATGGTGATAACTATGGGTGGGATTTTCCAGGGAGGAAATCTGTTTCAACTCAGATTAACAGAATTGGAAGATGGGCTTCCCTTGCCAAGAGGGGCATAGGTCCCTCTGCTCTCCCAGAGGGAAATGCTGGCATGAAAGGGGTTCTCTAATAGAAAGAAATGTGCTAATGAGAGAAGTAAATAACAAGGGTATAAAACGAAACGAGGGATGGTGAATACAGGAACTGAAGAAGTGGGAAAGAAGAACTAGAAGAGCAAACATTTCAGAATGGTTACATGCACACAAACAGCACATTCATAGGTGTATAGATTTATAGGACAGACAGACAGAGATAGTTGTTGATGATATGATTACATAAGACTGTCTATGATTCGTTATGAGGGTGAAATGTGATCATAATTTTTCTTTTGAGCTGTAGATAACTGAATCTGTCCTTTTCATCATTATAGAGTACTGATGTGCCATGTATTGACATTCTTTGAGCCAGTCAAACCAATGTCTTGGTTTTTCTAGCATCATATGAACAATACAGGCTTTCCAGTGGCCGCATTAAACTATAGTCTTTATCTAAAAAGAGAGTAGTATGTAACCAGAGAATTCCCTGACTCTACTTTTAACACTCTGACCATCATTATAGTATTATAGCATATCATTTGAAATGAAGTTTTTCTCTTTCTTTGCAGGTTTAGCAGTTTTGTAAGACAATTATTCAAAGCACACCCACACACACGTACACACACACAGAGAACTATATATGTATACTGTATACAGAGAGGCATATACAGTATATACAGTACATATGGATACGGTATGGTACCACGGTTCAGTGCACAACTTGAAAAAAAATACAAATAAATTTAAAAAAAAATAGACTGACACCACCATTAACAGGGGTGTGTAGGCCTTTCTAGCCACAGTATATGCTGACCAATGCTCCAAGACTTGAGTCTTACTCATTAACTGTACTAAATTGGTATTTACAAATATTCTAATAGAACTGTAAAGTTGAGGCAACACTGGCCACAAACAGGTTAATAGAATTCTGTTTTTACAAAGATGGTAAAGCTCAGTTTTTATTGAGCCCATTGGAAACATGAAATAAAATTCAAAATATGCATATAGTTTACATGGGTGTACGTAAACACCTCAGGTATTTTCAACATCAAGATTCTCCCCATGTGAAAATACATCCACTGGGGACTTCAACAGTGTATATTGGTTTTAGAGATTCTCGCTAACATTTCATATCAAAGACCAAAGATCTTTGAGATGGCAGACTACACTGTGTTGAGATGGATTTAACACACATTAAAAATAAATCCCAGGAGTAAGCCGCTGCCTCTTTGCCAAACAAAGAGAACAAAGAGGCGATGTATGCATTTATCAAGGGACTGATCATCCCAGTGCATATCAGAAGCACGGGGTGTTTACATATTAGATAGGTTGACACTTGTGATGAATGACAAGAGTAATAACTATCACTACAAAGACTACTTACAACTTTCAGAAATGATGGTGTGTTTTGAAAAATGACTCCAAAAAAAAACCAAGATCAGGAATTCAGTGATATTTTGAGCGATGATAACAAATGTACTTGTAAAATGTGCATAATAGTATTTTTCATGTCCATAATATACATATCTAATCAAATATGTGATTTAAAAAGGGACCAGAGTAATGAAATGAGTCCTTCACTATCAGGCCAGGTAACACAATGGACCTTTGAATTTTATAGCCGTTAGTGGCAGTGAATGTTAACAAGGTTGACTAAGAGTATGACAATGCTCAAGTTGAAAACTGCTTAAAACCAAGTTCCAAGACTAAGGCATTGCATTTCTCTCCTTCTGATTATCATATAATTCAGGATTATTTGACTGTAGACTGATACCCATTTGCCTCCTTTGCTGTTAACCTCTCCCCGATACCACAGAGACTTTTAAGAATGCTACGTTCAACAGCAGATAATGATGTAACAGTCTCCTTAAATATGTAAAGTATGAGACTTAATAAAACCCTGCAGTGTGATTATGTCTTAAGTCTAACACTCCACTCCTGAATATACAGTGCTACACGGTGATCCATTTTAAATCTCTTCTCTTATCCACTGAAACAAGGGGAAGAAAGTTCACGTGGAAATTACACAAATCATTGCAATGGAAGTTTTGAAGTAGTGGAGTGCTCTTGGTCACAGTTTCTCTCTCTTTTTTATGTTGAGATCTCAAAACATGAGGGGAATGTCACAGGGGTTAAAAGGCAATTAGCTGTTCGGTGCTATCAGACTATTAGTCAGAGTGATGAGAATGATGGTATGAAACTCATTAATATATGTCCGAGCGTTGATATTGCTTTCATGAAAGATCAGACAGGAATAATGAGAAAACGTGTGACTGCTTTGCAGGGGAGCAGTTTGGATGAACACTGGACCGTTTTGATAAGCTGAACCCAATGATATACATCTACATTCAGCTCTAAAGTGGTACCTTTTTATTTTAATTGATGGTTACTGTGTTCCATGTTTTTCCCCAAGTCAGATAAACCCAGATATGAATATTTGTATTGCAAGCATAAGGAAATACACATCCCAAAATAATAATATCCCTTTTTGGCTCTAGCTTCGTCACTCGAGTAGACATACCTCATTATCTCTGGCTGGGAGAACTGCTGAAACTTTATCTCGAACAACCGACAAACTGGGATGAGCCACTCTTGAAATGTGAGGGTTTATGCGAAAGCACAAACAAAAAGACAAGATAAGGGGGTGGATCGACAGTCAGCAAGTTGCAACAAAAGGGACTTAGAAAGTGAGCGTGAAATGGCATAGCTAATGACACTGGTATCAGATTTATTCCAAAGAGATGGCAGCAGAAGGAGGCAGGAAGAAGGGCCGGATGATTTCTTCGCCCTGTCTTCCCCTTTCCCTGATTATGAAAGGAGACATGGCGTGAGGTCGAGGGTCAAGCCAAAAGGAGACAGCATTGTGTAGAAACTGTCACGCACCGCCACCTATTTTGACATGCACAGGCCCGTTTGTTGTCTGTCGAACATGCAAATTGGGGAGCCCGAGCTGTCATAGAAAGGCAGTCAGTTATGCTCCGGTCGAGAAAATGAGAGACCACCTGTAACCGAGAGAATGGCGAGTGATAGACAAGCATTCAGTCGGCCCCCTCGTCATTTCCAGTGCCGCCATTCACCCATTATCCTCCCCCTGGTGCCCTCCTCCCCCTTCTGCCACAAGCTATCATCAATCCCAGCCGCACTTGCCAAAATACAAATGTAAAAATCTATTCTTAATATTCAGAGGCAGGCGGTAAGAAAAAAATAAAAATATTCAATGGGGCAATATTAAAAGGGATTGATTTCTACCCACTTAATAGGATCCAGCTTGTAGACAGCTGAGGGTCAGACCTGGATAATTAGTGGTCCACAGTCCAAACGTCACTCTTTCACAGAGAAGAGGGCAGGAAGGGCACCCCTTAACATGGCCCTAATGGTTTGAATCTTAATGAAAGTCTACAGTGAACAAAATTACTTGCATTAGGTGCAGAATGACTTTCATTAGGTGCTTTCGTTTAAAATGTGAAAACATTTAATAGTGGAGTGTTAAAGGTCCATTATGACGCATAAATACAAACAATATCCTTTCCCCATATGCAGACATGCCACCTCGAAAGCGAAGCAACTCAAGCGCCATATGTTATTAGGTCATGGTTAATTTATTATCGCCCTATTTTGAAGAGAGAAGTTAAAAAGAATCAAGATATCCCCTAAAGACATACCATTTCTACATGCAGCCACCAGAACAAAAGGATGACACACTACACTCGCTTCTGCAGTCAATTTAACTAATACATCATAACCCATGTAGACATAAGATAATCATGTCTGTCCACTGTTGTCAGTTTACCCTACAAAACATTTCCCCCAAATTATCCATTAAAATTGAGGGATTAGGTGTCCTTCTGTTATAATATGGGGCAGAAATTGTCCTCATTATATGATTTAGTCCAGTCAAATGTATTCAAATGCCACCTTTATTACCCCCGAGGTGCTTTGCATAAATTGAATAAATCCAACAGATACTCGGCAAGAATCAAACATATCAAAGGTTTCCTGTCTTTGAAGTGGGGGTAGACTCTAATTCCAAAACAGATTTTCATGATAAATAAATACATAATTTATGAATTTGTGGCTGTAGTGGTAGACGATGACGAAGAACAGGGGGGAAAATATGAAAGCAACTCTAAAAATGCATGAAACATTTTAAGATGGGGAAATGTCAAGAGACGCAGAATGACACACAAAGTGCCGCCTGCCGACCAACTGCGTGGCTGATAAACAACCTCATTAGCATATGTACATCGGAGCATAAGTTTGCTCATTTGCTTAAACAAGGTCTCAATCAGAATATAACACCACACTTGACGCATGTCATAAAAGTCTGAGAATGTGTTGATGGGAATGACGGCGATGGAAACGTTCCAATTACAGAATGTCTGCAAGCAGGATAAAGACTAATTGCTCCCCAGAATTTATGGAAATGGAAACTAAACAAACCAACGTGTTGATCAACTGTGCAGCACTTCTCACATTTCTGTACGACAACATATTATAACAATATCCCACAATATTTTGATGTGGAATTCAATATGCAATCTGTAAAAACAGCAATTCCATTCGGCTTTGAAGTCATGCACGATTCCGAGCAGCATGGACTGCAAATATTCTTCGAATAAATTACACATCGGCTTATCTTAATCAGAAGTGGCGTTTCACAAAAGGTGGGACATTATTAGATTTCCAAATATACCTGAGCAAATGTTCTGGCATGATTGATGTCCAACTTGGGGATTTCATTAGCATGAGCTTCCGACCTCCCGCCCCCGCCAACCACTTTATGGTGGTTAAAATAAACTAAGTAAATAATTGAAATTTTGATTGTTCCTCCCATGTGAAGGCCTGCGGTGCAAGCAATCACAACAAATCATCCAAGACTGCAATGCTGTCTTGGTATTGCCTTTAGCTCCAAGCTGTTTGATAGCAATGTTGAACAAATGTCTGTTTTTTTTAATTTATTATTAAAGGAACCCGCAAAGTACATTACATAAATTCAAACATTTACAAATTGAGTTTGGAAAGATTAATCAATCAAGCCTTTGAGTAAGAAACTACAAAAAGAATGCCAACAGGGGTAAATAATGGAGGTTCTTCACCTACGCAAATGTTCATTTAACCTGTGCACCGCAAGGTTATTTCTACCGGTGATGACGCTAACACACTGTCCACACAAAAGTACACACACACACACGCAAGCCTGAAGGAAGGATGATTTATGTGGGAAGATCCATCTTCATCATCTTGCCGCTCACCTTGGTCTCCATCAGTGTTAATTAAAGGAAGGTCAGTGTCACCCTCCCTGCTCGCCCCCACCCACACTCCACCCCACCCCACCCGCCCGGCCCTCTTTTACATAATAAATCACTCCAGATACACAAAGGGAGCTGTTGACACAAACAGAATGCTCCCAGCTAACTTGCGAAATGCAGTTCATTGGACTGGGGAGTCAATTCAAAGCATACCATAAATAATACTGATGAATGCCACAGAGTAGCATCTATGTCTGGCAACAAAAGAATAGAAGAAAAATGTACTTGGCTCTGGGACAAAAATAATCCATACTTTACCACAATATGTGGAATCTTTAAAATACATCAGAAAATGTACACCTGATATTGATTCACAGTCCTCTCAAATAAGACCATCAAACAAAGTCCATTTTCATGTTTCTAAAGTTTACTATCATGATACATTTTAATCAAGATTAGGTCGGCTGCTATATCTGAAACAGATAAAAATAAGTCCACAAAGTGATACCAAGTTATGACAGTATGTCAACAAGTTTATCTAAAATCATATGGATTGAAAACACTGAAAACCCAAAAGTAGTCATTATTCGGATCACTTGCTGCACATGGTTCCATTTTTATCCTTCTAGGACTAAATTAAACTGTGCGGCTCACACAGGAAGAAAGAAACATCCACTGGCATAACCACACCGCCCACCCCACGACACTACAGCGGTTTGTGTCACGGGGCTTTGGTTAGCCTCACATTGTGTACATCATTACCTTCTTGGACTCATTCTCCTTCCACGAACAAAACAAGAAACATATGCTTTATATTGTGTGCAATTTCACTGGTTTTCTCTGTCAGCCTTGCATACTGATGGCAACACTACTGCGCTTATCACATACTAGCATTCGTGGCCCCGCTGCTCTCTCCTCAGTCATCAAGCAATTGATGTAATTGAACCAGGACTTCTCTGTCAAGCAAGCCACGTGGCTCAATAGCACGTGTGTCCAACACGCTGGACCGAGAGAGTCATGCTGGCTGGCAGGAGTGTAGGGTTGCTTGATGCTTTCACTTAATTTCATACTAATTGTGCTGAATTCCTTACATGAGCTTTACTGACAACATAAACTTGTTTCACTCTCCATTTTGATGAGTGATCAAGGCAAAATATTAGTTTTGATTTTTGAAGAGGTTTGAGAGAACCAATCAGAATTTGTTGAATCAAAAAATGAATAAAGACATTGTTCTTGTAAATTTGTAATGTTCTACTAATCTTGTGTGGATACATTTTTAGGTATTAATTTTTAAAGACAAAGAATTATCTTTTTTGTAGCAATTATTCATTCTCAATTTTAAGTACTGTAGTTTTTTTTCCAGTGGCTCTCTTCATTAGTATGCTATTTCTATGATTTCCTTAAGGACAACTTAAAGTACTTGAATTAAATACATTTCCTAAAACAAGTAAACATTTCAGCCTCTAATCAGTAGTTGTTAGCCTAAGATAGCCGGCAGCATTTGACTTGTGTTTAATGTTAATTGCTACCAAGATTGAATAAAACTAGGACATGAACAAAGCAATTACCATGTGAAGTAACAAAAACAAACAATTGCTTCTTCCGTCTTTGTTTTCCTCCTCCATCTGATTAGCACTGACCTTGTGCTGTCCTTGTTGCCCTCTGACAAAGTCCTCAATGTCCTGCATATCTGCCTAAGTGACCAGCAAGGGGTCAAGGGTTACCAAGAGCTGCCACTTCCCCTGTCACAGGAAACAAGCAGCGGATCGGTGGAAGGGGAGAAGGGGGTGGCGGGTAATATTCAAAACAAATACAATGACACGAAGGAGCCCGGGATCCAGGTACCACACACAAACACTCTGACACACACACAGGGTGGCGCAGGGTGCTGGTAAACTGGTTTAACTAGGTTTCACATTAAGTTAAACGTGTAGTATCCTTTTAGCTAACTGGTAATAATTTTGGAGCTGTTGAGGAACTAATTTATTTGCATTGTAAAATAATATATAGTAATAATAGTGCTATCTCAGTACACACACCCGTACTGCCTTCGGGGAGAGCTTAATTGTCATGGTCAAGTGAGCATTGGAAATAGTACTTATAAGATACACACTGATCATATCACACTACATGTTGGTAAATGATGTATACATACTGTCATAGTATATGCGATAACTGCTCTGAAAGCGAATGAAAACTGTCTACCAATGAGTTTTACAAATACTAGGGCATTGAGTGTCGAATGTGGAACCGCAGAGCAGTTACTTTGTAGGGGAAAAAAAAAAAGACTTTGCGGGCTGGCTACATTCACAAAACCCCAGATTCTCTTGGTGGTTACCAAAACACTACTTAGTGAGGCGACACTGTCATCTCTTTATTCAAAAAAGAGGTCGAGTGTGGTTACATAAAAGTAAAATTACTATTATTGAGAAGCCTATGCATGTGCAGGCTGCCACAGCAAAAAATGGCCTTTTGTGTGGCCAGGCCCTGACACATGCAGATGTGACAAGAGTTATAAAGGTTTATTTTGTGAGCATGTTCTTTTGAATTCCAATGATAAGCACCTTGTCATTTCAGTGTCTGGCCTGTCATTAAAGTTGATATTGCTTCATAGCATTGTGCTTTCTCCTCATCTTTGCCTCACTAAAGTAAAAGTAGGATAGAGTGCAAGCTTGGCTCAGTGTGAAGGGATAAAAACACATTGAAATTAATGTCAGAAACAAATAATGAGCAAAAAGTTAAAAGTCAAATCTAATCATATAAATTACCTTTTTTTCCAGACGGCGGATGTAAAAGATACTTTAGAAGAACTATTTTATATATTCACAACCCCATCTAATCGTCACCAAGGCAACAGAATGATATGTGCAGTGTCAAACTAGAGATCCGACTCAGTGTTTTTAGTCTTGTTGTAAAAATTGTAGTGTTTGAAAATACTAATGATGTCTATGTACCATGCCTTTTTAGTATACAACTCTATAAAATTGTATGATTAACTTTAACACCTACAAGGATACAGTTATATCAATACTCATTGAAGCATGGGCTACAACATAAACAGATATTAATTTTAAGAGGTAACTAATGCAAATGTATTCTTTCATTTTCGTTTCTACACAGAAAGGAATTCGCTGGAATACAGTGCGCCATAAATACTGTGACTGCACTGCCCTCAAACGGCACAATGAGGTCAATGCATGAGCCTCTCATTCTTCTGGCTTCATAGGTCCTCCAGGATAGAGAAACATTAATTAAGGAACCACCGTGAGCAGCCAAGGAGCATAATGCACACACTAAACTCACTCACTGTTACTCTCGCTCTCTCTTTCTCTCTCACACACATGCACACACACATGCATACACACACGTATACTGGAGTGACTCACAGTAATCCCCCCTTATTCTCCACAGCTTCTGATAACTGTGAAATTCACTCCCTGTGCACAAAGACATAGCCGCGGAGGAAAATAATTTCAGTAATAGAGCTAATGGGCTTAAGTGAGACTGGAGAGCAGCCAAAAGCAGCTGAGGAGAAGAGGGAGAAGAGGGTGACGGGAGGGAGAAAAAAAAAATCACTGGAAGAAAAAGATGCAAGTGTGTGGAAGAAAGGAGAAAAGCAGAGCATCTTTTGTTTCATGATTAGATTGGTGAAGAAGGGAAGGGAATGCTCATTTTCTCCTCAATGTCAGGATCCAGTTGCTGATAACAGTAGCTCTGCTTGCACAAAGGAAGGATTTGGGATGATGGGTAATATAATTGATTCAGCCAAATAATGGCACAATGCTTGCAGAGCAATTACATTTCTTTTTGTGTTTAATTGCCATAGAGAGTGCAGATACATGATAAAATACACACACAAGCACTTGTCTGTGTGCCAACTAACTAAAATGGTGAAAAGATAGATGGGAATACTTTCCCAAATGGGTGATTAAGGAAATGACTATATTAAGCGGATGAACTTATTGACTAGAGCATTACAGATCTTATTTCTTGAGGTTTGAACAAATGTGGAATTTAAAAATGTGAAAATGTTGCAGTGCCATAATATTACTCAATGCATTATTTTTTTGCCGGTTTTCTAAATGGAATAATTCTTTGTGTATTTTTTAACCCTTCTGTTCATCCAATGTCTATCTAAGATAGTTCACCTATCAGAACCGTTTAACTATTCTTATTTTTTTTTAATCTTAGTATTGAGGACTGATTAATTTATTTATAGCTGGACAATGGATTTTTTTATTTTCAATGCATAAATTAGTAAATTGAAATATAACCCCTTACTGTTATAACCGGATCTTTAAGATTTGCTGGGCTACATGAATCAAAGTCCCCGGCTTGTGTTGCATTACTGCGCTGTATAGCGGACAGCTGGGTATATAGTAGAAGAGGAACGATTTGTTCCGGGGCAAAACACCCAGTCATGAAGTGGAGCAAAAGCCTCGAAAGTAAGCAACTGATAAAACAATTTTAAACTTCTAAGATACATTAATGGTATCTTTCAGTTTAAATAAAAATATCTCTATCATAATTGAAAATGTCAGATCGGCTCTAACAATTTTTCCAAAGTTCTCCCACTGTAATTAAAACCTCAGGTGAGTTATTTCTCATGATTCTGGTTGATATTCTGGTAATCTTATCAAGTAGCCACCGGAGTAAATCAATCTGGAATTGTTCCACATATGTGAACAGTGATGGATGTGATACGCAAACTACTGTGAACATATCGTGTAAGTTGCTGACTTAAACCGCTGCTAATGTAATTGTGTTTGCTTTCATTATGTAGAGAGCGATTGTGAAACGGAGTTCTCCAACAGCTGGTGACTGCTCCATCAGGAATTAACCATCAACCCCCTCAGCAAAGGCAACTGGATGTCCAAATGAGCCTGCTCTCTCGGCTGGTCTTCTCCTTTCCACTCTCCCGACCAACCGTCCCAGTATTAAGTGAGGCGAGCGACAGAGATATGAATGTGATATTCCCTCTGGTATTTTTAACCGCTGTATTGAATTCGTATAAAACACTTAAGGGTCCTCAGTCTCTGCCTTATGGGAGCCTCTTACAGGGCTATCTGTTAAAGTCTCTAGAGAGAGAGCGAGAGCGAGAGCGAGAGAGAGAGAGAGAGAGAGAGAGAGAGAGAGAGAGAGAGAGAGAGAGAGAGAGAGAGAGAGCAAGAGGGAGAGAGAGAGAGAGAGAGAGAGAGAGAGAGCAAGAGGGAGAGAGAGAGAGAGAGAGAGAGAGAGAGAGAGAGAGAGAGAGAGAGCCTCTGCAAAAAATCCTGTTTTCCTCTTACACTATCCTCGTCTTTTGCGGTATTTCATAAGTAACTTCCATTTCAATTCATCAATCATAAAAAGCTAATGAATATGAGGGAATGGTCTCAGTCAAGAATCTTGATGTGTTCACCTCCATGATATTGGATAGTATCTTAGGTCAAATGAGTAATTTCAATACGAAACGCTGAAACGGCATCGCAACTTAACTTAAAATAAGCCAATAAAAAATCAAAAGAGAAAAGATATCATGCAAGACTTGAGAATATCAGAGTATTGGATGAATAATGTAGGAGTCTGAGAGAGGACCACACCAATCTAAAACAACCTTATGAATTACTCTGTGATTTATTTCTGGGCCCAGGCTTTTTCTCATGCTTGAGTGAGACTTATCACTTAACAATCAATTATTAACATGTGTCAGCATAAGGAGTGCTATTACAGGGATCGAGATGCATGTTGTACACTGGCCAAAACTGACAACACTTCTTGTAGTCTCGCTCCGCCGTCTGTTTGAAAAGCCTGATTTTAGGTGGAAACTGGAATTCCTGGCTCTTTATTTGTGAATAATGCATCAGCAGCAATCCACATTATACTAAAAAGGATGAGTAGGTAGGATGGTACATTAAAAAGGTTTTCAAGTCGACATGCTTGCTTCAGCATTTTTTTTAAATTCAGAATAGAACTAGGTTTGTAATCAAAAAGAAATGTGTTTCCACGTGTATGAAACTATACATGCTTATTAATTCTAAAATTGGATGCCCTCATGCCAGTATTAATGAGGCAAGTCAAGAATATCATCACAACATCCTCATGTCCATCAACAATGATACCGATGTAAGCAGTTGTAAACCTGATGACCGTTAAACAAAAACACATTCATTATGCAGACAGATCATCACCCCCATAATCTTCCTATTTGCATAATCATAATCGCTTCTGTTTGTATGCCGACATCTAATAAAAAGTATTTATGTATTGATACCGGTAGCAAAAGAACAAGGGAATAAGTGATGGGGTCTTAATGGATGTTTTGAATATGCAATGTGTATCTGACCTCGTCGAATTTGGAAGAGGTGGCATGTATGATTTATAAGTCGTCTACAGCCTCCTGAGTGACGGAAGCACAAGGGATCATTTACGGTATGTAAAGAATCAATGCTGCTAACAACTGCTTGGGGTCGAAAAGGAAGATCTGACTTTGCGTTGGTCTTTTATACTCTTGGAAGTCCAGCTTTGCAAGTCACTTCAGCCGCTTTAATGCAATAGATGCAATAGTTTGTTTAAGTTTGTGCTGGATCCGATGTCATATTTTTTGTGTGTGACCGGAAATCTAAGAGCAGAAAGCCCTCACCTTTTTTTTTTCCAAGAGCAATGGCAATCTGGGTATGAGAGATAACAGAGTGAAAAATGTTGGAAGCAATCCACTCTGCCTTGGAGTAAGACCTTTACGATTTCACCACTTCATTAGGAAGTGGCTAATCTCTCCACTCGAGCGGCGTGATAAGGACTCTGCGCTAATGCAGGGGGAGTCAAAGTTCAAACAGCCTTCGATGTTTTGATGCTTAACTTACCAAACTTCTTGTATGTTCATTAGACAGCTTTATCAGGAAATTCTTCTCTTACATTCCCCAATACCCATCAAGATTGGATGAGGTGGCGGTGGACTCGGGAGGGGACAAGGTGGAGAGCAGCACAGTCTGCAGATAACAGATAGCAAGGATAGCGTGCTCTTGTTGAAGGACGGATGGAGGGATAGGTGGAGAGAGAAAGGAAGCAGACCATCTCCAGTCATATCTCGATTAAGTCTTCAGCCCCAACTGGGGAGAGTGTAATAAAGGGTGTGTGCTTCCGTGCATGCATGCTTGTGTATGTGGCGGTCTACTTATGCATGCACGTACGTATGTCGGGGTATGATTTTGTGCGTTGTTCACATTTGCATGCATCTGCATCCGTGTGTGCGTGCATGTGTGTGCGTTGGCTAGCGTGCATGTGTGTATCGGGCCTTGATGTCCTTATGCAGTCACATCTCGATCCACGCGACAAGTGCCTGAGCCCCTCCACTCATCAATTTTGCATTGCCATTTAAAGAAGCCTATCGAAAGTTCCCATCAGATTCACATCTGCCCCTGGTGCACATAAAAGGCCTATTTATACTGATCCCATCTCCCCGAAATTGTTTTTCAAAGCAAAGATATTATTTCGTGCCCTTCTCGTATCAAAGGCTCGTCAACACTCCAGAGAGTTAACCACATATATCAAAGTAGCACAGGAGCAGAAGACACAAACTGCAAGTGGTTTAAAAAAAATATGGCACATTAAGCCTGAGCTACTTCGGGATGTTTGGATACTCTTATTTTTGTTTACCCAGTCTGGATTCTGTCACTTTGAGTCAGGCGACACCAGCGCAGCCATTTAATTGGCTCTGACATGTTTCTCATTTCAGACAAACTTTACTGATGTACAAACATGCTGTTCGCCCTTCACTGAGGAACTTGTGAAAAATATTGATGACAAACTCCAGAGAGCAAGTGAATCAAAGGTTACAAAACGCTTAGACATAGTGAAGTGGTACGATCCATTCGGATGCTTGTACAGAGCAGCAAACGTATCTCTGTACATAGGTGCATTGAGCTATAATCAAGAAACCATGAACAACAAGGTTGTGGGTTCAATTCTGGCTCTCGCCCTCCTGTGGGGAGTTTGCATGTTCTCCCTGTGCCTGAGTGGGTTTTCTCCGGGCACTCCGATTTCCTCACACTTTCCAAAAAAATGCATGGTAGGCTGATTGAGCAATCCAAATTGCCCCTCAGTGTGAGTGCGGATGTTTGTTTGTCTCTGAGTGCCCTGCAATTGGCTGGCAATCAGTTCAGGGCTTACCGTGGCCTAATCTGCCCGAAGTCAGCTGAGATATGCTACAGCATGCCCACGACCCTCGTAAGGGTAAGCGGTTCAGAAAATGGATAGCTAGATAAACTGTAGTCAAGTAATGAATAGATAAATAAGGGTGCCAGCTAAGCCACAAAAGCAACAGAAATTTATTTATGACGGCAAAGTGTCAACACCTTAGTTATCAGGACATACTTAGCTCTAGAATCAGAGCTGAACTGGCCAACTTTGTTCACATGGGTACCCTGAGCTAGCAACCATGAGTTTATTTATTTATTAAGACACTTCATTTTGTGCACCCTAGACCAGAGTGGTACCTAAACCCCATTGACAGTACAGTCTCAGTTTACTACCACTTCGGCAGAACCTGTGAAAAGCAAACATGATACCGGACAGTTGTTTTCCTTTCACTAATAGTTTTTAATTTTCATTTAGACTATCTTTAGATTGGTCCACATGATGTTCATTGCATCTTGAAATCCTTCTTCCATTTCAACATTGTAGCCAAGCATTTTGATCTTGAAAGTTTTCTTAATCAAAGAGCAGCTGGAAGGGAAATCAAAGAGCCCTAAATAACTTCCCAACACAGGCCATAGGAGGATTAAAAATCCACTATCCAGAACTGGGTTTCTTCGATCGAGGGGATACCAACGCATAATGGGAACTCCCCAAAGCCCAAGATCACAGCTGAGCTGTTGGGCACAGCATGCTGAGGGCCCTCTTTAAATCCTAAAGAGATCCTATCAGCAGCAGATGAAAATAGATATTGCTCTCTCTGTGTCTGGCAGAGGATTACAGAGTCCAGTGTGGGTGCTAGTTCAAGGAGCAAAAATTCAAATAAATAAAAATCAAAGTGCTCTTGTATATGGGAGTATGTTTTACATGGCTAAAAGTGATAAGAGTGTCTTGAGAAATAATCCTGACTGTACAGGCAATGTCACATTATGCGGCTATGGAAGACCTACATCTGTCTGCATAAATGGTAAAGGGGCCTTATGATTGACAGGTGCACAATCCAGAGTGTACCTCGCTTCTCTCACCCAACACCAGGATAGAATCCACAACACCTATGACCCTGAATAGGATCAATTGGAGAAAATGGATACTTGGGTTGATGATTGGATGGATGTGCAAGGTGCAAGGGTTTGTTTTGACTTCAGTGAATATGTAGCTTCATGACTTTGGTATGACTTCTAGGAAGAATTAAATTATTAAATTGTGAAATTAATCATTGTAGCTTTTGGTTCATGTTTTCCTCAATTGCAAAATGTTTCACCTTGTTATTGTCTGATGCACTTTGTAGTTTGTCATACCAGAAGCAGAATTTAAAATCCCTGTAAAATGAAATTAAATGTCCTCTGAATTTGACACACGGTAGATAAGAGCGTTTGCCAAATTTCAATAATTCCAAAATTAACCCTACCAGCACAAAGCTGGTGTCACATCAGACTTAAAAATAAAAATTCTCCTCAATGTTCCGGTTTGCCCGATCTTACCAATGTAAGAAAAAAACTTGTAAAACTAAGATGGTTACATGGAGTTTAACGCTACATCTTCACAACTGAGCACTATTCCGTTTTTCGGTCTCTGCAGGTTTTCAGCAATTTGTTTCAAACATGTATAATGTATTTAGAAACATGATTTTTTTTTAATCTATTGAGAGAGATATAAATACTAGCTTGATCAATACATAACTGTAGCACATGTAATGTCATCAGTAAAACTGGAGCGTCAGTTTTTAGACACGAGAGCAAGTATTAAAGGATTAATAATTTTAACCATGTACCTGAATAGGAAAAAAAAATCAACTAAAAGGGCAATTTACATAACATTTGTGTGCCCATATTTATGTTATTGGCAATTTGACATATAAGGAGACACACTGTGACAAGCAATCAGCCTGTCGGTCATTTCAGAGAAGAGGAACTGTATGTTCTAACTAGACCAACAGCGATCTGACAAGGTTGTGTGCACCTGTCAGGTCCTGCTCTCCTATACCTTAAACATGTTCATGCTTGGGCCTGGCAGGTCATTATAATAAATGAGCTGGCCTCAGTGGACAGCTAGGCCTCGTTCCTCATCCCTAATGGGAGAAAAGAAATCTGCAAACTACTATTTTACATTGACTGATGTTGAAGGCTGGAAGGAACTAGTTAAAGTGGACAATTACAACTGCGGGACTGGGGGGTATCGTTATGTGTAACCACGTGAAATGTCCCTTTGCGATTTTAATAATTTAGGCAGCGGCTAATTTCGGTACCCTGACTTTGTCAAGGTAATGTGCACCCTCCATGTCTGAAATGTCTCACTGTCTTAGTAGTTTAGAGAGCTTTGTGTGATTTTAGTTAAGATTAGGGCAATACTGAGAGCGAGTAATTGCGCATGGGTCAAATACTGCAGCTCTCTATGGTGGTGAACTGTCTTTGTGTTGCAAAGCATGTCTTTCTTTTCTATATGACATGCCGCACCAATATACCAACAATATACTGCAGTGGCCATGAATTGTATGAAATTCCATCATCTCTTCTGGGGCAAATTCTGCCCTCAGTGCTTACACAGCTCAACAACAGACCTACACGCATACCTTGATGCTCAAGTCCAAGGTTGTTAGACCCTCCACTCACATCTGATGTGGCTTAGCACATGTGCAAATCTCTCCAAACCAGACCCTGAGGACTCTATTTCATACTCACAGTCTCTATGTCTCTTCCTCTGCAATATGCCTGACCTAGACGTCTGCACTCCTTTTATCCACATTCCCATGGAAACTCATTTAGCCTAGCTAGAGGGAGAAGGCAGCCCTGGGTTCAATTGGCTGGATTTACACTTGAGATATTATTCATGACATTAGCTGCCATTCTGATCCCTCGCTCGGCGGTCCTCTCTCTCTTCTATCTCTGCTGCTCATTGTCTGGTGCCAGGATTCTCCAAATGTGCCCGGTGTTAAAATTCATGGACTTCTCTGCTCAATACGTAGCTCAGTTTTAGGCTATTGCGACCCATCCTGTATCACTGCCACGTGGAAATTGCATTCTTGAATGGCAGAAGCAATCATTTCAATGACAAATTAAAGTGGTTGAATAAAACTACTGCATAGAAGAAAGTTTACTTTCATGCATGCCAGCAGTGGTAAGTATCTGCAAATACTGACATCATTTCAAGAATAATAGAACTGTATTACCGCCTTAAGAAAATTGTCAGTTGTCTTGCAGTGTAATAGTAAAGATTGAGCTTTTTTTTTTTTCTTCTATCTTCAAGGAACATTGTGTGGCTATCACAACCATGGAATGTAATAGCTAATTGTCCTTGCGACTGCAGATTTTATGGTCTTTAAGCACATTATATAATTGCTTGCCAGAGCCGCCTTCCTGTGAAGGGATGAACTGTTTTGCATGAGTATGCATATCAAAAGAAATTTATCATGATTCACATTCACCGCTGAAGTAAAAAAAATATATTTTTCCAGTGATTTGTCATGAAATATGAAGAATTATTTGGATGGTCAAAAGTCTTTTTTGAGAGGCCATTACTATATTCTTCAAGTAATAGCCACAGGACAAATAGTATAATAAAAACATTAATCCCTTATATCTTCAATCAGTAGGAAATGTGATGTGCAGCGCACACACGCACGCACGCACGCACACACACACACACACACACACACACACACAGGTGTGTCTGTCTTGTGTCTGTTTGAGAGGAGGGGGTGTATCCATCATTCTCGGCCCAGTTTTTGGAGATAATGACAGCAATTTCTTCTCTTCAGTGACTGATGACAGGCAGAACTAACCACTAATGGCATGCCCATGCTGGAGCGCACCACTTATGTTTTTCCCCCTGACAAGGCTCAGGGGAAAGCTTCATTTTTTTGACATTTGACCATGCAAATTCACCCCGTGAACATTATTTTGCATTTACATCCATCTCTCACCCCCACCTCTTTTCTCTGACTCCACTCACCCCACCCCATCCTATCTTGTTCTCGCTTCCATTCCTTCCAAATCTCCTTTTGATCGGGGACAGTAAAGACTGCCCTAATAAAACTTTATGAGGAAAAGAAAAGCGATAAATAAGAAGGAAACTCCGTTTTGGAACCCAGCATTTTGATTTATGTGCATATCTTGGCAGTTCAAGAAGAATAACATGCATCGGGTGCAGTATGCAGAGAGAGAGAGAGAGAGAGACAGAGAGGGAGAGAAGCAGGGGGTTGATGGGTCTTGGTGGGTCAGCTCACCTGCTGAGGCTACAAGCACCCTGGGACAGCAAATGTTCACTGAGCTGACAGGAGTATCCCCCACCACTCCAAAGCCCAGCCCTGCCATCTTCTTCGCTTTTAGTTTGAGCCGAGATAGATTGCCCTTGTAACAGGGGCTAATAATGTGCCGCAAAAGGCTTTTTAATGGGGAGGACTTTGATAGGTTTTCCAGGTGGGTAAAGTAGCCACAAAAGAAGAAGATAAAAAGTAATGGTGGCATGTGCATAAAGAATGGACACACACATCAAGCTCACAAATAAAATGTGCATTATACCTGTCTGCTTGTTTTACCAAATTATTATGGCTGCAGCTCTCCAAAGGCAACCTGTAATATGTCGTGAGGGGGGAAATGAGGATGGTGGGAAAAGTGGGAGAAAAAGAAAGAGAATAGCGAGGCAGCCGACACACTTGCTGACAACAAAGTACAGCCCATTAGGGAGTGACAGTGATATTGTTACACACATCTTTACTGTCTTTAACTACTGTCAGCTCTCTTAGGTGACAGCAGCTGCCATCACACACGCAAGATTGAAGACGAATGCATCCGCAAGCATCACATTCGCACAAAGACTTGGAATTGTACTTCACCTGCTTCTACTACTAATTATGCACTTTCTGGCAAGTGTAAACACGCAGTCAGTATAGACAATACATCAAAGCAACTCACACACAAACAGTATGATTCATATTTAATGAGAGATGATTTATTTTCTTCATATATAACTACCTTGTTTTTTGTAGAAATGTGACTACTGAAATAAATAATAGAACCGTAGGGAAAGAAATAGGGGAAGCCGGGGAACTCGAGAGTGCTGGTATTGATTAAGATGCTAGTAATAGTACTGGATTTTAAGATTTATAAAAACAGTCAAAACAGTACTTCACTTGCTTTACAGTGTTACAACACGAGTTGCAGGCAGGCCTCACAGAAGGTTAATAGTGATATCCATGAAACTAACCAGTGTGCCAATTAGGTGAAAAATGATTGGCCAAGTCTAGAACCCAAGTTTTTAAAAACACAAGCTGGAGAATGTTAATCTACATATTCAGACATTTAGCTATTAAGTTGGAATGGTAAAACTATAAACAATGAAGTACACAACTCTATATGCTGCAATATTTTGACATTCCAGATTCAACACATTGGACTAATTTCACCGGCGGCTCGTAAATGTGAGTGGTTCTCTCACATCCTTGAGGTCAGCAAAATGCAGTAAATTAAAGCTTGGCATAAAATGAAGTGGATGTCATGTAAAGTCACATTTCACTAATGTTCTTGGTCATTCAAATGCATGTTTTAAAGAGACATGAGGCTGACCTGTCAAGAAAAATGGACTTTAAATGATATAGACAGAATACTTGTAAGTCCAGGTCTCACTAATATATTGAAATATTAATGTGTACCTCCATCAACGCGTGAGTGAGGGATATTCTAATAGATAATTAATTATTCATACCCATAAATAAAACCTGCGTACCTAGATTAAGACTAAAACTCGCTACAATGAGGGTTTATAAGGACAGTTCATTAAAATATGCATGGAAAAGGTTTCTGCATGATGCCCCATCATACCTGCAAATTTTGCCCTAAATTCCAAAAATCCTGATTCCCCAAAAAACAAGTACAGGTCAACTATATGGTTATGCATATAAGATACATTTGCAACATTTCAAGCAGTGTTTGCATTATCCAAGTCATCTCACACACTTCAGTATGGCCGGTAAATATGTATGAGAGGTCTGGTTAGAGTGGTGCTGTTGTCATAACAGACTTTTCAGGAAACATAGTATAATTGAGTTTATGTTATTCAAACATATGTCTTTTGACATACTGAAATTCATTGTGTTAAGAAGTAAACCTGTCTTGACATATTTAGCATTTTATAATGCAATTAATTCCTTATACTGTGTTTTATTATAAATGATCATGTGCATGTAATTATTATTATTATTATCAGTTCAGTTGAGATGATTAAAAATATTTTTTTCTATACTTTGGGATAATGACTAACGTGTCTATGGCATCATTATATGGGTAGAAATAAAACAAGGAAGGCAATTTAACTGTGACATTTTTGGGGGCCAAAATATTGATAATGATCCTGTCTCAGAGAAAGTTTGATTAAAATTTTGTACCAAAGGAATCGCTTCATGCTTCCCGATTCCCAATAATAAATAACAGGAGTTACATTTATCAAATCAATTACAATTTCACATGTACTGTATCCTTACCCTGTACAGTGTGTGTGTGTGCATGCTTGTGTGTGTGTGTGTGTGTGTGTGTGTGTGTGTGTGTGTGTGTGTGTGTGTGTGTGTGTGAGATATTTCATAAAAAGCTTGCAACACATACAGAATGAGTATAAGAGAAATGGAAAAGAAGGAAGACATCAAAATATCCCCTCTTTTCCGTTACCTCCATCTCATAAAAACAACGGGGACAACTGAGCCTGCTGTGCCCTCCTGTGGCCACGGTTGTGAATATTGCCTTGTTACGACATGGCTTAATTGCAGTCCTGCTGAATTGAATTACCCTCATTTGCACAGTTCTTCTCTTTAAACTAAAATCAGCATCTCTTAAAAGTCCATTGAATTTGAGAAAGAAAATTATATGTGCTACTAAAATACTCTACAGTTATCAATAAAACAGCTATTTATTGTTGGGATAATTGTGAATAGGTACCATGAAGATGAAAAACAGTTTAAGTTCATCTGTTCGCAAATGGTGTCAAGATCAGTCAAGTTCAATCGTACAAAATATTGAAAACTTATTATCCAGCGTATTTCTCTATCGATGACATGACACAAGCATGCATGGTGAGCAGCAGCAAACGGTTTCTCCCTGTCGTCTCCGTCAAACAATCTTGTCAGACAGTTTGTACTAATTAGGCACACACCTACAAGTTAGTAAGAAATTGGGACTTTTTTTCAGCTATTTTGTCAAACAGCCACCTGCCACTTAATTTCCTCCCTAAAAGCAGTAGAACCAGCAGCCACTTGGAAATCAGTCAGTCACCCTGTCAGCCAGACAGCAAACCAGTTAACCTTTGTCACTGAATTTACCATTCAGTTTCACCACCAGCACCCATCCTCACAGTTTAGCATAGTTTATACTATATAAGCAGCTCTGAATAGCACACATGACCTTTCTCAACTTCACGTAGGAAGTGGCAATTTATTATTAACAAAGAGGAATGAATAAAAAGCAAACCATTATAGGAAGAGTCTCCTCACGTAAACATAAATTGACATGTACGCTCACGCACAAACAAACACACACGCATGGCATGGTCGATGACATGTGCCCATCTCATCTCCTCCGCCCTTGGAGAATCTAAATGCAAAATGTATGTGCATATTTTTTCATAGCAAGAGACATATTAGAATTTTTCTTGCAAATCCCCCATCTCGTCCCCATTCACCAGCTCCCATTCGGAGGACATGAAAGTGTCTGAAGCGCATAATGCAAGAGGAATTAAAGGATCCCTTTGTAGCCCCGAGTACCAGGGGCCATCGTAATGACGAAAGGGCTTATATTCTTTGTACACTCCCTTTTACAAAGCTCTGTCTCTGCTTGTCCGGCTGTTTTCATTTTTCTTATTATGGAAGGTGTTCTTTCATTAAATATTCATGGGGTGAAAAAGATAATGATTACATGTTTGTTATTGAAAGGGGCATTTTAAAGAGAAATTTGTTGGTAAGAGACATGTGCCCTTGTTTGTGTTGCTATGAAGGTCATTTTATTTTATTTTATTTTTTCACTTTGAATTTTTATGTTTAAAAGCGTATGGCAGATTAAATAACTTTTCTTAGTTATTCCATCTTTTCTAATGTTTCAGATGGGGAATGGGAGAGGGAATTGATTGAGAAACCAATTCATGGTGTCAGAAGGAATCCCACGTGACTTCTTGACTGATGTTAGTGATGTCATCATAGTCAAAATATTAATATTCTCACGCCAATTGTTAAACAAAATATCACTAGAAGAATCTTACTTTGTTTCTGAGGATTTCAACAATGAGATTTGCAAGTAATAGATCATCAGTGTAAAATGGTGTGGCTTCAACAAGAGGGTAAATATAAATTGTTTCACTAAATATGATGTGTTTTATATTTGTTTCATGAATTCCCGTCTATACTGTATATATATTCATTACCTAAGTTATTGAATACTCATTCTGACGATATTACTGTATGCTTAAGTGTGCTTAATGTTCAGAACTATCACAAATTGTAGAAACATGAATTAACTAACTTCCATCATTCAAACTAATCATTTTAAGTGATGCATCGCCATAAATATGCTTAGAATGCCGTCCAAAAACAGTACTAAAAAATGTCCACTAGAGGGCAAACTTGCACCATTAAAAGAGAATCCCAAAGAATGCAAAGTTGTTTTGAGGTAAGGTAAATTAATTTAGGTTCAGAATTGTTTGTTTGTTTGTTTGTTTGTTTGTTTTGGGGGGGGGCGGCAAAGTTAACCAAGAAATCGCAATAACCACCCCAGTCAGCATTTTGTTTGAGATTCTTTCTGAAGTAAATGCGAGAAGAATACTAATCATGCGCCTCAAAACTAAAAAAAAAAATCTCTGAGGTCTCTGCTCACATCCTCACAGTGTTAATCTACTGTTGTTTTTAGTGTTAATTGTAAGAATGAGCTTCAGAATATGGTCCCCTGCTGTGTGATCATTTAGCTTGCCTGATTCCTAAACACTTCTAAAAACATTTGAATCACCATGATTAAAGTGTTAAAGAGTTTGACAAGGGGAAAAAAAGGTTTTGACTCACCTTTGTCACATTTTTCCACTTGCTTGAAGGTCATGTGGAGTTCAGTGACAATTGACACTCATTGTCAGGTGACCCTGAAAGCCACCCAACGTCTCTGTCAATGTTGTGGTGCTTTCCATCATCTTCAGGTTCTGTGGAAAAAAATGCAATGATTTATTTAACTAGCCCAGATAATGACCACTATAAGTTCAAATTCAGATGGGTGGTGATAGCTGCATCAAGTACATAATAAGCTGAGTCAACAATAAATACAAAAGTGATTCCAATCACTTCACCCAAAATACAGTAAATATCTAACCTGACATGACGTTTTCAATTTTTACTATTAAGAGGTCCATTTGTGAATGGGATAAGTGCATACACCACCACAGCTCCAGCTGAAAACATATTTGTGTTGGCTCAGTAGAAATTTAATTAATCTGTTTTTTTTATGTTTATATGTTTTGATCAATGATACAAATTTATAAATAAAATGTCAAATAAAGATGTGTTGTTGAAAGTCAGTTTGTATGAATCAGTGAGGCCAAGTCAATTGCCGAATAGCACATAATGAAAATCAGATGTGATTCACATTCACATTATTTTGATTGATGGTGATTGTTAAGTTATCGCATCAAACAGTAATCAATCAAAACTTCTGAATTAATTTGTGCATCAATTACTTCTGTTTTATGGAATACATTTTCATACATCACATGCCATCGTGTTTTGTTTCATAGGTGTGTTTTCAGTAGCTTCCCACTGTGATTTTCCCCCAGTGTCTCTCGCTGTTTGATGCTTCCAGACCAATATTTTCAGGTTCACTGACACAAACGCTTAGGCAACCATGACACCTTCTGTAAACTTGCACTCTCAGACCTTTGAACTTCAAAACCAAAATAGAGCTTTGTTCCTACAATATATGGCACTCTATTTGTCTGTGATGGTGAATTAAGCTGATGGAGGTGGTGACCTATAATGGTTGTTTATTAATTATTATTTTTCTATGGTGACCTATAATGGTTGTTTAGCAATTATTATTTTTCTATGTATGATAAATGACCTAAAGATTATTGTTAGATGGCTAAATGAACTAATGAAAAGAGAGGGATGTCTCTGTTACTTTAATTTCAATTATATGACTGGCCGCACAGCGTCAGCTGCTCCCCTCACAGTCAAATTTTAAAACCTGGTGAAAAACTACGTTGTTTGTTGTTGTTTTTTTCCGAAACTATCACTAAGGTCTTTTAGCACACAAGCCTGGAACTGACATTGTGGAGAAAAGGATTATGACTGGCAAATACGTTCTAACATGGCTGCAAGAGCAATAAAATGTATTTGCAAGTACCATCCATCCATTCCTCATCTGAACCTTTTATCCTTGCCCAAGTAAAAAAAAAAAAAAAAAAAAAAAAAAAGACAAAAAAAGCAATAAGAATACTAAAAATTATTGTTAATTTGCAATTCTACACTAACCCTAGGTGCATGGACAGAGGCCTGTTGTGTGGGTTAGAGTGCTGTAGCGAGACAAGCAAGCACTATTCTGCCACCAATATTGGGACATGCAAATGTTTGGGTGGAGCTAAAACAATTTGCTGCCGATTTGTATCCGCTTGGACAAATAGCTAGATAGCTAACGGCCCACTTTACCACACTTAATCAACATTTAGGCAAGACGCAAGTGAGCAGATTTCTTCTTCTTCTTAAGCCTTTTTGTTCCTTTCGGAACATAGGCCATCGATGAAGAGTTGCAATAGTGATGAAGATGAAGAGTGAGCAGATTTACAAATCCTATTTGTATCTTGCTCGTGGCCACTCCAGCCCAACTTGGGAACCAAACCTGAGGGCCTGCAGTCATAGGTCGCATTCTTAACCATTTGTCTAATTAAAATTCATCATCTCTGAGAAACAATTATTTTATTGAGGCAATGATGAAGGGGGGTATAATAACGGCACTGCTTACACAATACAGAGGTGATGAACTTTAGCAGGCTCTTAGTCCTGCAGAGTGTCATAAGACTGGCCACTTTGGTTTTGGGTTACACCCCTCCAGAGATGCTTTTTCTGCCCCAGTGATCACAAAAACCTGATGACCAATAATTAGCACAAGTGTAGAGCTCCTAATAGAAAAAACACAAACTGGTTCGGTAAAGGCCAAAAGCCAAACGTATTCACATTTGCAAATATTTACACAAAAGATTAATCCCCAGTGGGTGTAGGTTTTTAATATCACACTTTAACCACAAATGCATCAATCCACTGAGATATCCGTCCAAGCTTTTACGTTTGTTTAAACCTGCAGCCATCAAACTTGTTGGCAACTACCATCTCCCTTTGCTCCACTCTCATCTTCATCTTTCTCTCCTGCCGACCTTCACGCTTGCTCCCTGTCAGCTTCCATCAACTTCCCTTTTGTTAAGCACAGAGAGGAATTTTAAAGCTGACGTCCACTTACGCATCCAGACCACAAACATAGGAGCACATACTCTATGTGCAGGTTCCCACTCAAATAAGGACATAAGTAATTGAAATTCACTTAGCAGAGCTTCAAACACAAAATAAAATCCCATCACACGCACGCGCGCGCGCGCACGCACGCACGCACGCACGCACGCACACAGGAAAAACCATAAAGGGGTCTAGATAAAAATTTAAGCAGTTGACAGTGAAACATAAACTCACTTCCACTTTACAGCACCAAAGACCAGAACTTTTCATTCATTGTTATCATGCATAACTTTCTTATTTCATGAAAGCATTACATAAATGCTGTCTCTTTTTTAATAAAAGAGAGAACATCCATCTATGATGGAATGAAAGAAATTCACTTTGAGTGCCAAGTTGTTCCTGGCGTCTGTCGCCAGATGGAAGACAGACAGGCATGAAACTGGTCCATCTGATAGTCAAACCAGCGAGCAGGCAGACTGGGAGGTGTAAGTCTGCTAAAGGATTAAAAGGTCAGATCCTTCACAGCACTCCGTCTGTATACAGACACTGGGTATTTATGCTCATTCCCTTTAAACAGTGTTTATTCTTTTATAGTGTATTTAGTTTGCGTTTAGACTCCCAAAGCCTTCTACTTTGCATCTTTTCAACGAAAATGTTTGCAAATGATCATTCAACTGTGACCAAAATATTTGACCACACTTATGCTAAAAATGTTTTCTTGTTGTACATAATATATGTTCCTTTTGTGAATTCATTTCAGAGGAAATATCATACAGTGTATTGTTTGCAAAAGCTGCCACTCTGCGCCTCCAAACACATGGTAAGAATTAACATGTTATCATTGGTCTACCCAAGATTGTCAAGCTGAAGAATAACTCTGGATCAAGTATACCGGTCGAGAACATATTTAATCAATGATTAGCAACTGGCGGGCTGGGGACTACATGTGGCACACACACACACTAAGTGGCTCCTTGAATATTATTTTCTCTAATGTTATTTCTTGTTAAGAGAGATCATAAATTGTATTTAATAGTATTTTTTCTACAACAGTGGACCCCAACATAGTCATTTGTAGATTTTTTTTCTCAATAATGTTCCCATTTTTCTTTCAGTAAACCTACCTTTAGAAATATAATATTGTTCAGTTAATATTATTGTTCATTTAATATTGTTCACTATCTGAGAGATTTTTGTTGTTGTTTTTTATGGTGAGACACTGACAAATATCAGTTTGATTTTTTTTTTTTTTTTCCATAACATTCATTTTGAATCAAAACAGAGTCTGCAGGCACACTTAATGGGAGTGGATAGTTGGCCAACTTTCCAAACCACTGACAACCATTTGAAATATCCCATTCTCTTTCGTACAGATCCTGAGCCATGCACAATCAAATATCCCCTGCTGTGATTCTGCAATCTCATGGTTTTCTTTGGGGAGGATAAATTGCTCCAGTAATATGAAACAAGCACTCCCAGTTCGCTGACTCCCTCACCCTTGAGTAAGTCTGTGAACACCTGTGGTGAGTTGAGGCATTCTGGCAAGTTTCCTATCAGAGCATCTGCTGAATATAAGCAAGACGGGAGAATGGTGAGTAGTTTGAGCAGAGTCCGAATTTTTATTTCTTAAATCAATCGCAAATGATTCAAGACCTGCTGGAGGGAGGATTCTACAGTGCTTATTTGGGGATTTTGGTTGCAAGACTTCTGAAAGCTGAATTTCATGTGTGCATACCATAATGCAGAGAAAATTACATTTGCTCAATACAGTAAGATCTCATACACTATTTGCAGTACAAAGCTGAGAAGAAAATTACATTGTCAAATGTAATAAAGGAAAAGGGACTGTTGGCACTAATATCCAGCTATATTATACATGATAGGTGCTGTTTGAAGTGATGTAGCACTCAGGGATCGTTTGGGTGCAGTTAATTTTTATTTATTTTATTTCCTGTCTTATCGCATCCTTTATGCAAGTTAATGTTGATCCAACTTTGACAGTTTGGGTTGTCCCGTACAGAGCAGGACTAAACGCCGGGCATAGCAGGAAGCTTTGCGTCTTCAGAGACAGATTAAATAATTTTACAATACCGTATGGTGTTTCCTCTATCTATCAGGAATATAAATAAATCAAAGTGTCTCTCACTGACCAGGAGAGGACATCCATGCCATCCATATCTAATATAGAGAAAGTATTGATAGGCAATGCATATTTTCAATGTCAGTCAGCCAGTGTTAATGAAATTCAATGTTTGCACACAATTAAAAGCAATTAGCATGGCTGAGAAGTCATTGTTTACTATACAAGTCATACTCATGATTTCATGAAAATAAATGCATGGAGGTTTTAAAATTGTGAAATAATTAGTAGATATTTTTATGTCATTATGGGTTATAGATACAACTTGAAGGAATGAGAAACCAATTATAGTATGCAAAACAGTGTTGTGACAATCAGTGCAGGGGATAAAAGGTAAGTTAATTATGATCGGCAAAATCTTGCATTTTACTCTTGATGCTTTGATTGAGTATGTTGAACTTCTGGATCTATGTTTCTTTTTAAGAAACCAACAGTGTGAATCATATGACAAACAATACTGAGGGGATTTCAAGTGACATCACCCCGTGATGTTCTGATGACTGTGCTATGCGCTTACTATTTCTTGCGCATCCATTCGCGTGAGAGAGAGAGCGAGAAAGAGAGAGAGAGAGATGGGGGGGGGGGCAAAGTGGCTCTGAAAAGGACTCTCTACTCTGCACATTAAAGTAGGCAATGATCCATTCATCAGGACTTCATTTACTGGGAGAAGCGTACCTGGCACCTGGAGACACGGCGGCTTTGTAACTGACCTGCGCCGAAAGGATGCGTCACTTGTGGATGATGTTACTTTTCCATTTTGCTTGCAGTCTCGCATTAAGTCAAGTAAGTTGCAAGTGCGATCGCTCAGGATGCGTGCAAATGCACTGTGCAATTGCAGGAAGTTGTCAATTAACGCACCTGACAGCGTGTCTTATTAGGATTTATGTGTCTCACATTTAACTTCTACAGATTCGTTACGTTTTTTATTTTTTATTTTTGCAGGGCGTTCTTTTAAATTATGGTGCTGCAAGTATTGAGTCAACCGGCTCATCGGATCTACTTCGTTCTCTTGGTTTACCTCAGCACACAGGTATTTTGAGAAGAATTATAATTTGGACTGAGTTATTGTCTTTTTGGATATATTTCCTGGTTTACTCATGCATGCGCTCTTAAATTTAAAGAAGTGCCTCTCCTCACCGCTGCGGGGCATCGTGCACGGTTTATTATACATCACCATTGAGAATCTGCAGCAGATTGCGTCTTTCATAGCGTGATTGAGGTTGACAGATGTAGTTTAATTGCACAGTCATCAAATAGTTAGGTTCTCCATCAAATAGTTAGATTCCTTTATGAGAATAGTATTGTGATCCAATGCCAAACAATTGTGCCAATGTCATTTTCTGAAGACAGAGCAACTGCTTATTGACAGATATTCATCTGTTTTATGTTTTCCCACTGCAAATCGATGTGGTTTGCTGCATCAGCAACTGTTTTGGCCACGCAGCCATGTGGATTAGTAGATTGTTTGTTATGTTTCCCAATTGGCATGATAAGCAGACACTGTGACAAATAAACCCTCCAAAACTCAACTCATTGTGTGTTAATATGGGCTCTGACTATTAGCGGTTCTCTTGCATGATGTTATTTGGAGATCTTTTGGGTAGTGCTAATATGCATAGAAGGTTGCAAAAATGGGTTGGAAAGGAGGTCCGATGTCAAAACTACCAAGGTACTCACTGGTCAGACCTCATATAAGTGTCTACTAATGGCACTCAGGAGCCACTAAACCAACAAACGAACCACTGCATCTCGTCACGTTCCATCAGACAAGATATGTGTGCTTGTGTGCTCAGTTCCCGTGGACTCTTTGTTTGTATACTGTCAGACATGGGTCGCTGCAGATGGTTTTTGAGTCAAGGGGTGTGGGGGACAAACAGGAGTGGACTTAAATGTGTGTGTGTGTGTGTTGGGGGAAGGTAAATGAAGATCGTTAGACACATTTTGCATTTCGTCTAAGTGCCTTCATGTCTGCAAAGTAGACTCTTCAGACTTGAAGGATTTGAGGGCTCCTTTGGGGTCTTTGTGGTAAGATCACACAGCTAAATAAAACTTCAAGGCCGAGAGATGGGCTCCACATTATGACCACCCATGCTAAAAAACAGCAGAAGTAGTGCATGTTGTTTGAAACAACTGCACCCATTAATAAGCATAAGTCATGTTGAGAAAATGTGCTCCATGTCAGCATCAAAATGCATCACAGCTTCAAACCACTGATACGTGATACTGATGACACACTGTCTGACACTGTCTATGTTAAGATCTCTGTGCTATATTTAATCGATATTTGGGTATCTTAAAACAGGTCATAATAATTGGTAAGTGAGACTGGCTTTTGTTGACCGCAAGTTTTATCTATTTATGATGGCTATTAGCTAATAATTCTACTGTGTATCACTTTCCTTTGGCACGACAGTTGTACCATCAAGTGTACCGCTATAACAAAGTCAACAGTGAAATTGAGTATGTTTGCTTGCTGGTTTCTTGCAGACTCAAAGTTCATCAAGTACATTTTATTAGCTTCTAGAACCAAGCATCCACTTTCACCATCATAGACATTTGCATGGAAGCACTTAAAAACGAGGCTGGTTAATAACTGGTCAACATAGAGCTAAGAAATGTGGAGACGAATGGAACAATATGGGAAAGTCATTGTGTTGTGGTCCAAAAGGTTAACATGTTTGGTTCAATTACCATGGGCCATTAGTAAAGTAGCTGGGCTAAGAGGCCTCTATGACCATCTGCCTTTGTGACCTGCAGTTACTTGACCTCAGCAAAGGTTTAAAAAAAAAAAAAAAGCAATAGTAAAACTTGATTCACTCGCCGCTAAAGTGGCTTGGTTGCAAATTGTTTTTCTTGAAACCCTTTCTTGTTTTGAAACATTCCAATAAAACTAGGGCAAGTATAAAATGTAAAGTAAGAATATAAATACAAGGAACTTGTCTTTTTTTTAAACCGCTAAACACCGAGCGTAAACTGAATACTGTGCTGTTTGTGCAAAAAACAGTTGCCATGATTGGACTTAAGGCTGTCTATGACTACCAAATAAGGTGAAAACATAAAATATAACAGAGAAGTATTAAACAAATGGCAACCTGGACCAGCACATGGACTAAGTTGCTAAGTCACACAAGTATTGCAAAAAAAACAGAGAAGAGGATCAGATCACTGGGCCATTATTAGTCAAACTCAAATATACAAGTCAAGATGTGAATGAGTGAACACAACCCTGAGTGCAGTGTTGACATATTGTAATAATTGAAGTGGTTTTCAACTGACATTGTCGTTGGGTTACTTTTTGTCATTTATTTCTAATGTTTCATATGAATGCCAAATTCAAATTGCCTATCTTTGCATGCAGTCTAATTTATAACATTTCAACATTTGCCTTTCTATCACATATTCTCAGAGTTTCTTGACTCAAACAATTCAGCATTTCTGATGGCATACTCATTTTCATTCATTTTCCCATCCTGACCAGAATATGAGATTGTATCTCCGTACGAGGTCAACCACCAAGGTGCGTACATTTCCCATAAGATTGCCCACCATCAGCGCAGACGACGAAGATCTGCATCTCCAGATGTATCCACCTCAAACGCTAATGGCAGCAGTGAAACAACTCACTTCCGGGTGAGCGGCTTGGGGCAGGACTTCCACATGGAGCTGCAGGATGCTTCCGACACTCTGATTGCACCTGGCTTCACCATCCAGGTCTTGGGAAAGAACGGCACCAAAAGCCTGAGGGATTACCAGCAAGACCACCTCTGCTTTTACCAGGGGTCACTGAGGCGAAAGGTCAACTCGTCAGTGGCGCTGTCCACATGCATGGGGATGGTGAGTCTGAACATGCCTGGAGTCAGATTACGGAAGGGTATGAATGAGACGGGAGCAGTCGATAAATTAGGTCTGTGTGTGTGTGTGTGCGTGTGTGTGTGTGTGTGTGTGTGTGTGTGTGCGTGCGTGCGTGCGTGCGTGCGTGCGTGTGTGTGTGCGTGTTCAGCTGGTACATTGGTGGATTCATTGTAATTTGTGACAATGACAAATCCTTGTTTCTTTTGTTCAGTGAAGACAGTTGGCGGAATTTCATTGTTTTTCTTGGTGGTCCTATTTGCTGCATAAAACTAAATAGGGAATGACAATAATTGAGCTTAAGTCAAGCAGCTCCACCATAAGACTGTAAATTGCTATGCTAGTCCTCTTAGCATTCAGGAGAACAAAGGACAACATTAATGCAATGTAATCCGCGCAGTGTTGAACTGACATTCACAGTAGGCAGATCAATTCAACGTTGTTTTTTTTCTCTACGTTCAAGTTCAAGTACAAAGCAGGACATGTCATTCCAATTATTTCAAGGCTGTGTGAACAAGTAAGAACAGGATATACTTTTGCTTGTTACTGATTTATTTTCAATTACTTTCAATCGATTCCATACGGGTATTTAGTAGTTGGAATTGTTTGTCTGAGACCTTCGCTCTTTAACCACAAAGAAAGGCACCCTTGGGATGCTTCGTTGTGTGTGGCAGGATTACATAATAAAAAAAGATCCAGTCAAAGGCGAGCACTGTGTAAATGTGGTTTTCATACTTGGGCTGACTGGTGACAATGTCATCTACTTTTCTTTTTTTTTTTTTTTCCAAGACTGTGTTGAAATGACCCGGAAAATACTAATTCACAGACTGGCAGACTGGTTATTGTCCGCCAGGGTATTGCTTACACCGGCTCACTGATGGAAAAGTAAGGTGACTTTAAATACATTGTTAAAATAGATGAGATTGGTCATTGGTATCCCCAAGAGACATTTTGAAGTATGGAAACATCTTTTTACAAGGTGTTACTTTGGAAAGTCATTGTGCCCTGGGCACCCACGTAGAGATTTGATCAGCTTTAAGTGAAGTTTTCAATCATAAAAATTCTCATCGTTAAAAGTGAATGATGGTTGCAATAAAAGCCAACCAGATCGAATGGTTGCCTGCCAATGGCGCGAAAAATGTGCGGCAACTGACATGTGGAAGAGGAGTCCATAAAGTAATGATTTTATGTGTCTGCTTCGTACGACATTAATCTTTCTTTTATGGGACTGTCCCCTCCACCCCAAAAGAAAAAAAACAAAAAAAACGTATTTGAAGAAGAAAGTCAGGGATAGATAGAAGACAGGAAATAGTGCCGGGGGCAGACGCCCGGCCAGAGCTCCAGGAGGGCGGGTGGACTCTTTAGAAGCCACCCCTGGAGTCCGGCCCGGGAACTCGCATGGCTTGGACGGTTCGTAGCCGGCCTCCTGGAACTCTGTTTGGGCATGGCTGTGTGCCATGGAAGCCCCCCTGACCTCTAGCTAGAGGTCCACTGGGGCCTCCATGGATATATATATATATATATGACTGTGGTAGGTTGGCCTGTACAATCTTCGCATATTGTCCATCTTGTCCTGATTATAATGTGAGCAAGTGTTCCACACAGCCTGCATTTCACTCTGAACTGCTGACGTTAAACTTTGAAAATTCATGCCTTTCTGCGGTTCTTTTTTATAACTCACTTTTCTCGTTAGTGATGAGCGTCTAGGGTATTGTTTGATAATTCAGAATTTCAACAGAGAGATCATGCAGCTCCGACTGAGGAACCAATAATGCAATATGACAGAATGTATGCATGACTGAAGAATAGTTTATGCTGTGAAAGTTGCACGCGGTGGAATATTTAAGATCACAACGGCCAACATAATGGCTTTGATTATGAGATAATCATTTTCAAACTATTTGTTTTTCTCTCATCTGTTAACACTCTTGCAGGATGACAATAACATTGTATGTGGCTTACTTAGCAGTACTAATCACAAATGGCAGTTTTTATTGAATAGGCATCCTTTATATTCTCAAAACATGCATAAAAGTTACTAAAATACTTGCCACATTTTGATTCTAATCTGACCTCTATGGCACACCATGGTTTTGTGTCTAAAGGAAAAGGCTTTTGCAAACCATTGGAGGTACTTGTGCTCTTCCTCTTTGCTTTAGGGCTTGCAGTGATAGCGATGACAGAATGATACGCATTCGTACTACCTCTGGGATTTCCAAGAATATTTAGAATGACTGATGCGCCCTAGATGTGATGCAACTTTGAAAAAGTGCCGTAGTCACTTTTCATATCAAGGAAAGCTAATCAAGTGTTCCTACAAGATGACTTGTAAGTCAATTGGAAAATGTGTTCCTCGGTTCCAATGTGTTCAAATGTGTTTTTTTATGGTAAGCCAGCAGATGACTGAGGTTTGGCCTGGTCCGACACTAGCATGAATCCTATGGCTTTATTGAGCCTCGTGTTGACAAACACTATTAAAATAAAAGATCTACATACATTTGTTGGATTAGCATTGTTTGGAAGGGGCATTTCTGCCAACTGTATTGCAGTGGAGCACTGTATTTTATTGTGCTCATCGATTAGTAAAAATATGTGGCCTGGCAACAACTGCAATATTTCTCCTAACAAATCGTAGTTCCAAATTATTTTGGGGCTTTATGCCAGGAGGAAAGGGGACTCCACACGTGGTCAGGTGCACTTTTCCATATACTGAACACTTCCCTTTCTTAGTTCCGTTTTCAGCAACACTCCCAACGCTTCCTGTTACGGCTTGTCTGGATGCGTCTGACTCCATAGAAGACAGCTGTTTGTGCCGTCCCAAGTAGTGTTTCAGGCATTTTATGACTGCTATTCGCACCTTGTGGAGTACAGTGTGTAATCTGATGACTTTGCTATTTAAGGTACTCAGTAGAGTGACCGAATCTCTGCATATAAGAATGTGGTAGTAGTGGATGCAGATAGACAAAGACGAGATATTTAATGTTCAAACTGATCAACGATATTGGTTTTTGGAATGTGGGGTGCAAACTATTTTTAAGTGGTTGTTTTGTTTGGTGAGTTTTTTTTTCATCCCAAAAGAATAATTTAATCATATGTTGTCATAAATTAAGAGGGCCTGAAGTCAAAAGTTGTTGCTGGTCACTTAAAAAAGATAGCCACTAGTGTGATCAGAACAGTTACTAAATATAGCGACAACTTGGCTCAATTGACACACAATTTATATGTTTTGTCATTTTACAGGCCCTAACAGATAAGTGCTGGGCTCTAAAAGCATAGTACTTTGTTTTTCTGAGACACACTGCTTATTGTGCACTAGCAAATGATTATTATCCGTCATAAAAACACCCCTAAACAAGTCACCAATCTACCCACACATGACCAAAAACATGTTTTCATTTGTATTGCGCATTGTTGATGGATGGTTCTTTTCTTGTTTCATAAATTGCTATTTTAATGCGAAATGGGCAATGATCCGTTTGAGACTAATGACATACTGCTCATGTCAATGGTAATATAAAGTATTGTAAACTGTCAGCCGGAAACCCTAGACAACTGTGCTCGCCGTATTATTAGACCATTATTTTTGACCAGCCACAGCCAGACGCTGAGAGTCAGTAAATACTTATTTAATGAGAAGCGTCACTGTCCAAATATACAGTGGGTATGTGCTGGCATAACTGGCGGGGGACACCTACGAACACATGTCATATGTATCCACACATAGTAACATGCATACTATGCATACTTAAGTTTCTGCTGACCCGCAACATGCACATAATGTATAGACTATACATATACACAGTAGATTAGCTAACAACCTCTCTGCTGCTACTATGGAAGCCCATTAAAGCTTTCCAAGGATTTCCACTCTTCACCCACAGATTGGTGTGATAAAAGACATGTGTAACCATTAATTTGGAGAGACCTCTGTCTTCTTCCTACCAATTGCAAGTCATCTTAGTCGACCCCAAAAACAAACATAATAGAGAATATTTAATGACGTCATCATTTTGACATTAAACTGCGCATTAGTCAGAGGTTATTTGAAGTTGTCAAGTCACTCAACTCAAGATGTATAGCAAGGATATGAACCAGTCATCCTCACATAATTTTCTTTTTATCTGACAGCCTGATATAGATTTTGAAATAAGGTCTAACCCTGAGCAGCAAAAACAGATGTTGAACATGAAGAAACACAGCCAGTCATTAAGGTGGGCCAAGTTGAATCTTGACTAATTGCCAAGAGAGACAAATAGAAAGGTTAGAGGAGAAGGGAAAGGTTGGTATGTCTATGTGGAATATAACTGCACCGCTTTAGGCAACTTTCCATGTCTTGCTGGAGATGTTGGACAATATAACTTATAAAATGTAAAGTGATTTGCTTGTCATATTTTTTCTATATAAACTTGCTAAATGTTGCATCTTGTCTCCAGTCAGGTCTGATTCGCACTCAGGATGCAGACTACTTCTTGAGACCGGTGCCCCGCCACTTTGCTCAAAAAGAGAACTTCACAGCACCTTCCCATCACCAGCCACACATTCTCTACAAGAGTGACAGGGAGAGAGGTCATCACACTCGGGTGGTTCAGAAGAGATCACCAGATTCAGTCCCTCATAAATCAAACAGGAATTATGCCACGAGACCGCAAACTGAATTAAAGACTGATGAACAGGACCAGGAACAGAAGCAAAGTGATTATTCCAGCAACAGTAACAGACATGGTGACCAGCAGGAGCATCACAGCAGAGAAAACTTCCACAGCAGTCATCGGCAGAGGCAACACTTCTGCGGAAGACGGAAGAAATGTATGTAAGGAAAACTTCTCATTCTATTGTGTGACAAAATATCGAAAAAAGTACTCTGTTATTGATGCCAGGAATATGCAGAAATGCAAAATGAAGGGAGATTCACAAGGAGTTCTGAAACTTCCACCCATGCATTTTCTATACTGCTTTTTCTCATTAGATTTGAGCAATCTCCTATTCCAGTTGTCATTGGTTGAAACGTGGGATACACCTTGGCCTCACTGCCAGTCAATCACAAGTCACAGATAGGCTTTCATGAACCTTTTTTAGTCTTCACTTAACCTGACATGCATTGTTTTGGAATGTCGGAGAAAGCAAAAAAAAAAAAAAAAATTTCCATTTAGACTTTGTTTGACATGACTTGAGAAAGGTTATGGGAAATCTTCACTGTACGTTTGGTTGACTATTCACTTTACACCACGATAAATGTTTAGGCTTGACTAATGACTTTAAGATCATTTAACATTAGCTGTGTCATAGAGGTCTGAACTGGTACCAACACCATTAACCTGCAGAGCTCCAGCTGTCTTCCCTAAGTGAAAACACACTGTGTTTTCATTCTCGGAGGATAACATCAATGAACACCTGTGCTATGTTTTAGTCACAAATCCTCATTGGCGGATCACCTGCTTACAGTCTACATAAGCAAACATTCAATCCAGAAAGTGTAAATTGATAATAAAATAACTGTGATCAACGGCTAAATTTTAGGGATTAGGCTAATCTAAAAAAATGAAATGGGGTGATTGGTTCCAGATTAAGGGCCCTATTTTAATTGACGCGTACCCATGCACTTTATCTTGGTTAAAGATGAAGTTCCAATTGCTTTCATTTGCCACTGACTTTTTTGTATTGTCCTAATGTTTGTCGCCATCCCCAGACATGCCAAAACCTCCAACAGAGCATCTCTCCCTGCTTCCAGATGAGTACAAGTTTGTTCCCAGGAACAAGAGGGCAATTATCATTAAGAACCAAAATAACCGAAACCTCAATGTTGAGACTCTGGTGGTCGTAGACAAAAAGATGATGGACAACCACGGCCATGAGAACATTACTACGTATGTCCTAACCGTGCTCAATATGGTGAGAAGAGTCTTTGTTTTACAGTTGCATCACACACTGATTCAATATTACTTGCACTATCCACATCGCTTTACTAACAACTTTAAAACTAGAAATATAATAATATACTAATAGTGTACATATGTAGTATAATTTATACAATTGGGGTGTGACAATATGTGGAACTGAATCTAATTGTTCCACACAGTGTTTACCGTTCGTTGCACGCTGTATTGAACAAAAAAACGTTGTTGTTGTTTTGATAATCAATGGCGCCACAACAGCCCCAGCCTGTTTTCGGAGGTCGGGCCAACTAAACTCATGAAGTAAAAATGATTCTTCCAAACATTTAAAGAAGGAAAAATATGGGTCAAATTCCTCAAACAAGTTGATGAGCAAAGATAGTTGATATACGTATGTTTAACAAAACAGCAGTTACAGACGTGGCATTGTTGTGAAAAACGATCTCTCACAGTTCATTTACGTTCATAGAGTTGTCGAGAGGGTTGATTTTCACGTCTGCTATGTGAAAATAATTCATTTCAACTTGGGGAATCGGGTGGAGCCGCTGAGCAGACATGGGAGCGTGACTGGAGCAGAGTAGCCCCTTCATAATTGATTGGGGAAGATCAGCTTAGTGTCAAATTGAAGTACATGTATAAAGTATTACCGTGACGTATGTATGAAGTGTCAATGGTGAATTCACATCAGTCGTTAATCAATTGTTGGCCGTGTCAGGCTGCTGGTGACATCAACGCTGGTTCAGCCCAGGGCCGTAGCGAGACATTCCTGGCACAGGGCAAACACTGCCAGCGCCGTATTTACTGTCACAACCCCAACTAACTGTCCCTTGTGTCAATCTCCACTTTATCATATATTTATGGGTGGTTCTCAGAAAGTGTGGTCCATTATGATGGTCAAACGCCGACTCACTTTGAGAGGTACTGTTTTCATCCCTTTACAATCAGTCATCAAATTTCACTGCTTACCATATTGCAGACATACTGCAAATAAAAAAAAAACAATTTGACTGAGATTTGTGCTGTCATTTGTGTGTGAATGTATTTTGAATGAGGAAAAATGGCAGTCCCGTCCGCTTCCTCTTTGTGACATAACACAGCCTTGTAATTAAAAGCTCTTCCTACCACAAGGCAGCACTCATAATCTACGATTTACTGTATACTGCTAGCAAAACGACTTTAGTAAATTAAATTTGTTGGCTTCAAAATACAATTTTACATGTTTAAATAATTGTTTTTTTTTATCCTACAATGATCGAGTAAGATTAGTGTCTATCATGGGGTCAATTTTATTGGCTACAAATGTTAAATAAAATAGATCGCTAATTTGTCTCATGCTAGTTGCACATCCTAATTCTTTAATGCATTCTTGCGTGTGAGTCAGCAGAGCGTTGCACAGTTTAGTTGCAGACATGACGTATTTTGCAAAGTGAATACTGATAATTTGTTGGCATCTTCCGTGCCTCATAAGTAATGCTGCGTTTATGAAAGTCATTATTTATCACTCAGAGTTCATTTTCAACATACTATTGGTCATTTGTACCAGTTGTCCTTTATCTGAAGATAGTGAAGCTGTTCAAATGTAAAAATAATTAATTCGATTATTCTTTTTTTTTTAACGTGACTGCTCATTGCTTGGTGCACAGGAACCAATATGACACAATGGAGTAGACCACGACATTCTCAATCTCTTGCGAACAAAGGGGTAAGTGAACTATCATTACGTCTTCAGAGCACACTGCAGGAAGGTTTGATTTAGAGCATGTATAATTGGTTAATCTGGTTTTGAGCAAGTTTATTTTGGGGCTCTCATTTCCCACTTCTGGACCACAATTTCTGAGAACCACCCATATACATACACACATGCATGCATACTTACAGTTTATACGTGCAAATATAGATGAGCAAAAGGTCTGATGCTTATTTGTGTTTGGCTCAGTGACACCTTTCAAACCTTACTCTGTCTTTAATTTGGGATTAAGTGACTGCCATTCTTATTTATCAGAGAACCCATCTGAAAACATGACACTGATATTGCGATGACCTCATGACTGCACAGCTCAGTGTTCCCTTGTCACTCTCAGATGATCTGAAAGAAAATTCTGTCATGCTCATTTTGTTTCTTAATGACAGACTGACAAATCCAAAGATAATCCTTCTATTTTCAAAACATGGCTCCCATGTCGAAACTCGGTCAAGTCAATCCAGCCTTCCATCCATTTTCTATACGTGCTGGAGCCTATCCCGGCAGTAGGCGGGGGACACCCTGAACCGGTTGCCAGCCAATCGCAGGGCACACAGTAACTAACAAACATCCACACTCACACCTAGGGGCAATTTGGAGTGCTCAATCAGACTACCAAGCATGTTTTTGGGACATGGGAGGAAACCGGAGTGCCCGGAGAAAACCCACGCGGGCACGGGGAGAACGTGCAAGACCCACACAGGGAGGGTCGGAGGTGGAATCAAACCCGCACCCGCCTAACTGTGAGGCTGACGTGTTAACCATGTCACTGAAATGTAGTATGAAATTTCAAACACACACAAAATACTGACCCTGACCACACTAACTCCCATAGGTATCTAAAATTCTGACATCATAGAAAATCAAAGTGTATACACTAAGCTCCTCCACCTCCATTTGTTAGACATATATGTTTCATGGTATTCTATATTTCTGGCTGTGGAGTAAGATAAAATATGATTACATGTAAACATGTTTTGTAATCATTTTGAAAATATAAGGAAATCCTTTATTAGTCTCATAACACGTGTAAATCATCAAATGAAAACATTCACTGATTTACTGTAGCTGTTTTGGAATTTGACAATCTGGTATGTGTTTCGGGAGATCTCAACTTTAAGTAAGTGGTTTTGATTGTCTCTTTGACCTCAGAGGTTTCACTTAAATTTGGTAACAAAACACAGCCCTGAGTCAAGACATATGTCAGTACAGGAAAACCCCCAAACATCAGCACCATAAGGAAGGAATGTGAATTTCAAGATTAGATAAACGCAGAGTGACAAGTACCTGTGGTATTTACTCAACCTGATTAAATGGCAAGGGTGAGCAAGGGCCCAAGATCAAGAGACCATTCAAGCTTTAACATGAATGTCATAACATTAGGAACACCTGCACAGGCTAATGCCAAGAAAGTCTTGACACCAAGGGTATCTTTTTTTTTTTGTTTGGACTACCTTTTACTACCTGAGGTGTGAGAGTCACTGCTTATAATATCTTATGTCTAGGTGTCGAGCCTCTTCAAAGATGGTACCATAGGAGGGAGCATCAATATCGTTATAGTGGGACTTGTTCTACTTGATGAAGAGCAGGTGAGAATATGGCAAATGAAAATGGACAGGAAGATTTTTTTATAAGCTTTGGAAATTGATTTGTCGTGCTCCTGTAGGTAGATACATACTGAAGTGTGGTATGCGTTTTGAATCGGTCATAATTTCTACTATTCAAAATCTTTTTCTACATTGCTTTATGAAGACTGAGTTTAGTTCCCATCTCTCCCATTATGTCCCAGGATGGGTTGGTGATCAGTCACCACGCAGACCATACACTCAACAGTTTCTGCCAGTGGCAGTCCACTCTTGGAGGCCGGGAGGGTCAGCGCCATGACCACGCCATTCTACTGACAGGACTTGACATCTGCTCGTGGAAGAATGAACCATGTGACACGCTAGGTACATCTTTGTCACTGTCATTGTACTCCTTAAAATTATCCATCTAACTGTGAGTAAAAATGATAATGATAAAGACTTATTTGGGACAAAAAGGGGAACAGTATGGATTGCATATCATAGAGTGCAACTAAAAATGTATCATAACAATTTGGTTTTTGTGTCAACTCTTTTCATTTATTTCGTGGTTTTTAAGCCACAAGCTTTCATCTATTATAGTCCCCTCTTTCTGGGAAGATGCTCTTTTTCTTTGTTACACGGTGTGACACATAGAAACAGATGTTAAAAATATTTCATTTTTTTTCTAATTTAGTGAAAAAATAAATAGGCTCACACACAACAAACAATTATCTGAATTTCTCTCCTATAAAAAAATAATTAAGGCCAGACCTTTGCATAATAAAACATATTTGTTCTCATAAATCAATGGTTTTACAGTTATTAGGGTCATTGTTGTTTTACTTGGACCACAGCACATTCTTTGCTGTATTATAAATTTAATATGTGGCTGGCACACACACACACACACACACACGCAATGTAACACAATGAGTTAAGTGAATGGTATCTAACACAACCGCTTCATTTATGTAATGACAATCCAACTACTTTATTGTCTTTCATAGTGTGAGAAAAACACCTACACACATACACATACACAAACACAATTCAGTGAGCGTGTGCGTGTCTTCATGACTATGTTAAAAAAAAAAAAAAAAAAAAAGTTAATTGCGGGATACTATATTCCTGACGGTGCACACAAACATCTACAGTATATTTACACAGCGGCTTCTGTTCCAGAAATAAAAGACACCAATAAAAACAGATGCTCAGTGGCAGTCACCAAAATCAAGCCTATTTATTTTAGATACTATTTAAATTGTTCTAGAAAAGTTTGATAGCATTGATAATACTCAAGGAGTTTATTCAGCATTCACAAAACATACAGTATTAAAGGATACTGCAAATTCAAGTTGAAATATAAAACTGTCACACCATTTTCAGGTTTTGCCCCTATAAGTGGGATGTGCAGCAAGTACCGGAGCTGCACCATTAATGAGGACACAGGTCTAGGATTGGCGTTCACCATTGCCCATGAATCTGGACATAAGTAAGGATTTCCAACGTTGCCATAATGACAATAATTGTTTCTTTCTACTATACAAATATATTTTGTTTTCATTCTTCAGTTTTGGAATGGTCCATGATGGCGAAGGAAACATTTGTAAGAAGTCAGAAGGCAACATCATGTCTCCCACGTTGGCTGGTCACAACGGTATCTTCTCATGGTCTGCATGCAGCCGCCAGTACCTCAGCCGTTTTCTCAAGTAAGAAAAGATAGAAGGCAATTTGAGCAATTCATAAATTAAATTACAGTGTTACCATGAGACAATTTGTCATAGATAAGGGTAAAAGGTGTATATCTTTATAATATTATTCAACATACTGGAGAGGAGAAGTAAATGTTCCAATTAGGTTAGTGTAAACCGCTCTTAAATTTGCTAAAGGAATTATGAAATAGTTTTCATAATATACCGGAGGGTTAAAAATATAGCTGATATTGGAACTAATATTCATACTTAGCATGAGTGAGTGTCCACACAGACTTTAGTTGTGTGTGTGCTGTATGTTTGTGCAGTAACTTTTTCACGCATGCAGCCTGCTCAGCCAAGCAAGCAAGTATGCATTGTGTGTGTGTGTGTGTGTGTATGTGTGTGTGTGTGTTTGTGTGCGTGCGTGTGTGTTTCTTTCTGTGAGAGAGAGAGAGAGAGAGAGAGAGAGAGAGAGAGAGAGAGAGAGAGAGAGAGAGAGAGAGAGAGAGAGAGAGAGAGAGAGAGAGAGAGAGAGAGAGAGAGAGAGAGAGAGAGAGAGAGAGAGAGAGAGAGAGAGAGAGAGAGAGAGAGAGAGAGAGAGAGAGAGAGAGAGAGAGAGAGAGAGAGAGAGAGAGAGAGAGACAGCTGCAGAGCCAGTGTTCCTACTAAATTTACCAGTGTGGTCACTAAACTAGCAAATATTCCCACTCACAGTTGTGGAGACACAGGACAACAGTGTGCATCAAACCATCTGAATTATTGTAGAAATCAATTTGTTGAAGACGTTTTCATTATCATATTTATTACATATTTTCAAAATCATCCACCTTAGTCATGACACAGCTATGAAGGATTGGGGGTAAGGCAGAATCCGAATTCCTACTTCACAGACGTGATCTATGATCGCTCTTGCCAACTTTTCAGGGATCTTCTTGCACTTTCTTATGAACTTACTTAATGTACGTCTATCTCCTATCAGGGACTCCAGTCAAAATTATCTATGAATGGAGAAAATTTAGCACTCCCGCTACCCCATTATGAAAAGATGACTACAAAAGCATAGTGCAGAATGCTCAATGAGATTAAGACAAACCTTTAGGGTTGGCTAGACACTTTCAGAAGTCTCTGTTGACAAATTTACATAAAACATCAAACAGGAGTGGATGTCAATGGAGGACACACTGGAGCAAGCTGCTGCTTTCTTAAATGTTGGCAGACTTGTGTGGACAGACCAGCGTCAAGGTGTTTGGAAAAACCACACAACACGATATGTGGAAAAAAAAAAAATTGCCACCGCAAATCACCATTAAAACCTCAAGTTAGCTGTGAACTATCATCATGGTTTGGGACTGCTATACCTACTGAAGGCCCTAGACAGATTGTTATCATTGACCAAAGTTTCGCAGAGGAACTGACCATCTGTCTGCAAATTGAAATTTAACATAGGATGAGTGATGCAATAGGTAAGAAACCCAAAGGACTAAAGTAAATTACCAACAGAAACGCTTTAACAGGAGAAAACATGCCTTGTCTTGGAGGCCAAATCTAAGAATCCTAACCTCAACCTGATTGAGAATATTCTCTTGAGGGATGACCTAAAGAGAGCAATTCACATCAGGCATCTCAAGAATATTGCTGACGGGAAGTTGTGTAAACAAGGATGGCCCAAAATTCCTCCCTGTCGGTCTGATCTACAACTACAGGCAGCATTATTGCTGCTGAAGAAGGCTCCACTAATTATCAAATCCAAAGCTTCACATAATTTGTCCACATTATATGCATACTTACATATTTTTATAACCAATTTTAGACATTTTATGAGCAATGTATGCAGTAACCCAGATCTTTTTTTCAAAGGGTTTCAAAGTGCATGTTTGTTGTAACGCTGAATGGCTCCAGTCAGTTCAAAGAAGCTTTGTGAAAGTCAGCCTCCACTCTAACCCTTCTTACCGTCAGTCATCTATGACTAAAAAAATAAGTCCGCTTCAACATTTTAAGTCATACATTGAACTGACAGTCAGCTTACATGACAGTCTACTTAAAGAAACGTACAGATGTTTTTGTTAGCGGCAGCTTTTAAGCTCTTCCAAAATTCAGTCATTCATAAAGGTGCATTCTTATCTTTTAGCTCATCTGATGACATGAAGACATGCGCAATCTACTGATATTAAATGCAAAAGTATAAAAATAGTGGTCTTGAGAAATATTACAATGTTTGCATTGAAACTATTTTGTCTTTTTATGCTTTTTGAACCTTACTTTTAAACTGAATTCCCCAGACTGCTGTGTTTAAATTTTCCACACTGACATCACTTAATTTTGGAAATCCCCCGCTTGTCTGATTACAGGTGACATAGCTTTTTCTCTTAAAATTGAGTGCTAATACATTTAAAAAGAGGTTTGCTAGAATGTTGTGTTTCCATAGCAATACAAACAATCAGTTGTGAGTAATGTGGCTAGAAAGATAAGGATTTCCTTCCACTCATCAGGAGACATCCCAGTTTATGTATTTTCTCACCGGGAATAACATAAGTAGATAAAAATAAGTAGACTGTGTCAAAAGTTTCCCACTAAAATCCTTGCAATTTATTTGTTATACTAGCCAACCTAACATACCAAGGGTAAAAAAAAAAAAAAAATTGATTTGGATTTTGTTTCTTATGGGGAGCACAGTGGGTGGGAAGAAGGCGGTTTATTCACTATGAGAAGAATACCACATCAACGTCTTGTGCACATGTGACTATTAAATGTAAAATACCGAATGGAAAGAACAAGAACTCTGATGTATTCCACCATCCTGTGCTTTTCACCAGCTCGGCCCAGGCTTTGTGCCTATCAGATGAACCAAGTGGAGTCGAGGAGTACCGTTATCCCGAAAAGCTACCAGGGGAGCTGTATGATGCAGACACGCAGTGCAAATGGCAGTTTGGGGAGAAGGCCAAGCTCTGCACCCTTGATTTTAAAAAGGTAGATTTCTTTTTTTATACATCATACAATCTTGGCATCACCTTGATGGAGTGGTGTGTATGCCATTCTTACTGTTGACATTTTATGAAGAGGCCAATTGTGCAAATGTGTGTATGTGAGAGTTGAATTGTCTGTCAGTCTGATTGGTAACCAGTCCAGAGTGTATCCCACCCCTTGCCCAATGTCCGATGGGATAAGCTTCATGTCACCTGCAACTCTAATTAGAAAAAGCAGTAAACTACAGTACTCTTTGTAGTAAATCGCACTTGGATGCTAAATTCTTCATATGCATGAATGCTAAACTGTTGTGCTGCTATATTTCAATACTTGAAACTATGATTTAGGGAATGAGGTCAAAGGGGGGAAAAATGCGTGTAGGAAAGCACAGGTGAATCTCAGGCTTGCTTGCACTTGTCTTGCACATGCATGGTGTCACTTTTGCACATCCACACATGCACACACAAAGTCAAACATACCAAAAAAAACAAAGAATTCTGCAATGCTGCTCATAAAATAATTATTGACTCTATGACAAAATTTACACTGGCTCATCGCCAGTGGGAATCGCTTCTTGTTGCTCTCCCACTGTCAATTTACTGCTGAGGTTGCCGTTTGACAGTCTGTCGGGTATTTTATTAATTTATTTTCAATTACATAATTTGACTTTTTGATTTTGCAGATGTACTTCATTAAGTGGCCCATTGTGTGAATGGGATGCTTTAGTGTCATTGTAAATAATGTAAACAAAATTGAACATCCTGGATGAAAAAGCTACGCTAATAATAATAAGGCTGGACTTTTGCAAGTGTATTCAATAAACTCTGAACTAAAAATATTTTTCTTTATTGACAACTGTTTTTTCAAATTGAAAACAGGAAACGAGAGAGGTTTACATTAGCATGTGTTATTCTTCCACTAAAGTAAATGTCATAATCATCCCTCTGAGGTTATTATTTTTAATTTCCAACCCTTTCCCTACCAAGGGTTAAATCTCACTGTAACCTACTTAAATGAGGTTTAGCATACAGGATTTGTACAACATGTTGAAAAAGATTGAAACAAGGTTCTTCCTTCCTCATTGCATAAACACATGTCATCCTCCTGAACATACTTGTCAAAACACCTAAACATTGCAACGCCCTAAGCCCTATTTCACCAACAAACTATTTGTGCTCTCTTTTGGTTTTGTATCTGCAGTTGTGCCTGAATGCAATTTCCCTGCACATGCACCTGGTAGCACTGAGGTGCTTGAGTCCCTAAGCAACACTTGAACTCTTGGCCTTTCTCAATATTTGTCACTCATTTAAACAAAACACGACAAGAATCAGCCTCTCAGCTGCAGTTTATTGCTCTGTGAGATCATGTATTACCATTTTTGGAAAGCAATTCAAAATTCTCTCTATACCATAGGTGTCAAACTCAAGGCCTGGAGGCCAGATACGGCCCGCCACATCATTTTATGTGGCCCCCGAAGACAAATTGTGCATCAACATCATGTTATACATATTTACACATGAAATGATAGGAAATAAGATGGCCAAGGTCCCAAAGGGGATTTGTCATGTAATTACAAGGAAGGGTAAACAGTACTCACGAGTGCTGGTAAGATGCTTGCAAGTGAATACTTCAGCAGAGTTTAACTGCCATTCGCTATTTGTTCACATTGCCATTTTTACATTTTCTAGTCTTAAATAAGCTAAACAGCTGGACAAATAGACCTTATGATGGACTCCTGGGTGGCTCCCTTATGGCAAGGGGCTGACTCCAAGGTGTCTGTCAGCATCTGTGTTGCCTTGTCAAACTGAGACAGACATGCAGATAGTAAGAAAATGGAATTGCTGAAAAATAGCAGGCTATGTTTTTCTGGCAACATGATCTGGGAAACCACACAGTGCTCCCATCGAACGATTTCAGACCACTGCTGAGAATCCCAACTGTTACGTATGTATATCATGTGAACTGAGTTTGACAGTTGTGCTCTATTGTTCTCGTGATTTAATTTTTGTTTTCTACTCATCTGTTCAAATGAAAACACAACAAAAGTTCCCCTCTTCATTCAAGAATTACACCCTCATCAGATAACTCAAATTTCACTCCTCAATCATGTGCAGACTTCCACCAAACCAAGTCCAGTGTTTTATTTGCCAGTTAGCAGGCTAATTCATGGTCAGTTTATTATTTCATGATACCGTTCATATAATTAAACGCTGATCAGATTTGTGTTTATGAGCGGCCAGCTATGTCAGCTATCTTGTACATAAATAGCTGACTTCATAGTATATGTGACATGGAGCAGGGATCGTGTCAGGGCCTGCAGTTTTGCGGCGGTTAATTCTTTGCAGGGTTCTTCTCATGTCAGCTGGGGCTAAGCTTTGGGACGTGACATCGGGTGGTGGTGTGGGTTGTTGGGCACTGGTTGTTGGAGTCCTCAAAGTAGGTGAAGAACTGTTTTAGGGTATTTGGCAGGGAGGGGACTTTTTGAGCATTGTTCATCCTTTTTCTTGTACTTTGTGATGCACTTTCCACATGTTCAGAGTGCAAGTGAAATGGTTTTGATCGGAGTATTTAACCCACCTGATGCCCACAGCCAGCTTTTTTCCTGTTACCCCTCGTCCTGTCGCTAATAAAGCTGTTGCACTGTAAAATTGACTTATAAACTAAGGCTGCCAGTCACCATACTTTTAACATTTGGAAATGAAACTAAAGCAACAAAAATGCCTTCTTTTTCTTCCAGGATATCTGTAAGGCTCTTTGGTGCCACCGCATTGGGAGGAAGTGTGAGACAAAGTTCATGCCGGCAGCAGAAGGCTCTGCCTGTGGGCCTGATATGGTGACTTAACATTGTTTTTAATATGTGTGTGAAAGTTGTAAGAGTATCGGTGACAGAAGTCTGGATTTCAGATTGTGTTCTAACATTACCTGCAGAGAGTTGAAGCAAGGTCATGCTCCTTTTTGAAATATGCTCTGTCACTGCTTCATGAGTTAATGCCTTTTTTTTTATATATATATATAAACACTATCCACATCTATTGGTCACTGACGTAGTATTCACATGACATCTAATCCACTATCAGTGCTGGGGTTAGCTGGATGGATCGCATGTGAGAGTGGTGGTAATTGTGAACCTCAGTGAGACCTGACCTCCTGTCTACTTGATCATTTTAAGCTCAAGACTAAATGCATCTGTGACAAGTGTTGAAATAAAACAGGGTTCTGGGTTTTCAATTTAAGAGACAAAAGACCCCCAAAGTAGCACTCAATGTTGCATGTTTATTCTAAAAAGACAATATAAAGCATGCTTTGATTGATGAGTGGAGAGTTTCCAACATAATTTCTAGTCTATCTGGTTTCAAGGAATTAGTATCAGTAGAAATAAGATCTAATGGGAACTCTTGTCTTGTATTTTTACATTTGTATTATGAGTTAATTCAACTGCTGGTAGAGACAGTGAATAAGGAGCACAACATTTTCCTTTTTCCATTTTATAAGTGGTGCGGTGACCTTTTTTTACTTCAGTTAAATCATGTTTTGACCACCCCTTTCTGCTTTTGTTGATATGTACTTCCAAGACTATGAACTATTTTTAATATGTGTATAGGAATGATACTTTGACAATACATCCTCATAATGCATTTGCCGTATCGTCTTCTCCAGTGGTGTCGAAGAGGTCAGTGTGTGAAACACGGTGATGAGGGCCCGAGGCCCCAGCACGGCCAGTGGTCAGAGTGGTCGGCTTGGTCAGTCTGCTCGCGAACCTGCCAGAGTGGTGTCACCTATCGGGATAGGCAGTGCAATAAGCCCAGGTAATGAAAACACAATATGCAACATACCCTTTGTTACATGCACAACAAGAGCATCACAAGAAGTATCACTAAAAACTTGACGTGTGGGAACATACTAGTACAGTGGTTCTTAACCTTGTTGGAGGTACCGAACCCCACTAGTTTCATATGCGCCTTCACCTTAGTGAAAAAATTATTTTTTTTAAATTCAAGACATAGATGTATTTTACTAATGCACAAAATGAGCTGTGCATGAACATCACCTTGTTCAAAGAATAAAACCAACACAATGCATGAACTCGCAACAAATTACATAGTGGCAAATCAGAAGCTACACGATAAAACAGGTTTGTTTGGACCTCCTCGAAAAAAAAAAGCAAAGCTGCAATCTTCACACAGCACAGCCAACAAATTTGGATAGTTTCCAATGTGGCTTTTTAAGATCATTTGAAGGTTGCCGTCTGCTTGTACTGTATACAATTTGCTACTGTTTAGGTCTCATGGCATGTCTGTTCACAATCACCTGCTCATAAATCACTTGGGAATATTTGCATAATTACTCAGCCATGGAGCCTTCTATCAAAAGCTGAGGCCTCCTCTTCACCGGGTCTTGCTGACATTGTGACAAATGACGGGGGACAGAACGAGGGGGAGGGGGTGAAGGTCGTGTTGGAGAGAAGACAGACAGGCGCTTAGTGGGTGAGAAAATGGTGACAGATAAATGTTTTTAGGAGATGAAATATGGCGATCCAAATCAGGAAATATAAGAAGGTAATCTGAGAGTAAAAAAAACAGATACGTGACAGTGGGCTAATATAACCCAAGGAGGCAGATGCTTTTAAATTATTGGAGCATTGCTCATGATCTGTGTTTGGATTCCTGTCACAGACCGTCTTACGGAGGAAAGTTCTGCGAAGGCTCCTCTCGGTCGTATAAGCTGTGCAACACCCACGATTGCCCCCAAGATGCCATTGATTACAGAGCACTGCAATGTGCTGAGTTCAACAGCAAACAGTTCAGAGGATGGCACTACACTTGGAGACCATACACAGAAGTGGATGGTAAGATAATTTTTAAAGGGAGAGATGTGATTCCAGCTAAATTAATCGGCAGTTGGGCAAAAATTGTTGATGATAATTTTCTCTTAGAAAAAAGAGCAATTTTGATGTCATGATGGCTTGTGTGAAAATGGTCGTGAAAAGTTGAATGTATCCTCTCCTACTAGATCAAGACGTATGCAAGCTTTACTGCTTTGCTGAAGGTTACGACTTCTTCTTTGCCCTGGCCAGCAAAGTCAAGGATGGAACACTTTGCTCACAGGACAGCTCTAATGTCTGCATTGATGGGCTGTGTGAGGTAATCATTTCCAGGCTTATGTCAAACAGTAAGACTTGTTTCAAAATAGTTTCAAATTTTGATGTTTTGTCGTGTTTGAATACCACAATGGAAGGGACCGCCACTCAAGACAGTTTTCCTTTTTTGCAGTAGATTTAATTGCATTGAATAAGTCAATGTATAATGAGGGATGAATATTTTTTGGCTCAACAGAGAGTGGGCTGTGACCGTGTCTTGGGGTCTTCGGCTGTGCTTGATGTTTGCGGAGTGTGTAAAGGAGACAGCTCCACCTGTAAGACCTTCAAAGGACAGTACACAAAGCAACATCATTCTAACCGTACGTCATTTTTGTATCAAATGGTCCTGACAATTTTTTTTATTATAGGACAATGTAGTTTATTTAATCTTCACGAATAAAACAAAAAAAACACTGTACTGGTTCTTCATTTTAGACTGAAAGTGTACTTTTTTTTAAATCATTTTTAAGAAAATTTTAAAAATGGCAACAGGAAAACTATTTTTGTTTATTAAAATTTCTTTAATTAATATACATTTAATAATACTTTTTAATAGGTACAGAATGTATTATGTATATTTTCAAATGCTGTTGCCTTGAATGCCCTTTAACTTTGCACTGACATAGTCAATCTTGATTTTCTGTACCACTCTGACTATTTTTACTGTGTTTCCTCACAGAGTATTATGGTGTGATCACCATTCCAGCTGGGGCTCGCTCTATTCGTGTTGTAGAACTGAATACATCAAGCTCCTACTTGGCGATCAGGGACACCCAGAGGCGTTATTACTTGAATGGACATTGGCAGGTGGACTGGCCAGGCAGACATCCCATTGCGGGAGCCATTTTTGAATACAGAAGATCTTACAACAGACCGGAGAGCCTCATATCAGCTGGACCAACTAATGTGACTCTGGTTATTGAGGTAATGAATTGGTCTAACTATGGGTTTATACTTTACGTGTGAGTTTTTGTGCAGCAAATTTCACCTATTGCTGCTGTGCTCATTTGTTTTACTTTGATACACACTTTCCACGAATTACATTCTTCCAGATATTGTTGCAAGGTTTGAATCCAGGTGTACATTGGGAATACACACTGATGAAAACTGATGAAGAAAGGAATCAATTCAAACACAATTACACATGGGCCATCATACGCTCCAAGTGCTCAGCATCATGTGCCGGAGGTACATTTACTTGCTTTTTACATTACTAACATCAAAACTGTAATACAAGGGTGGGTAACGTAAATAAAGAAAACAGGTCACCATTTTTCATCAGTGCTACTTAGGGGCCAGATAGAACCACCATCAATTGAATTTCAAATTTGCAAAGTCTGCACTCTGCCCTCGACAAAATTTGTCTAAATATTACTTTTGACTAACTGCTGCACAATTTCTTTCATACCAAATAAACAAGTGCCTGTGCTGAATATACAAGTCTTTGCTCCTTTTGCTATCCAGTATATAGTACATGACTAGCTACCGGTCAGTGGCTCCATGTAACGTGTGCCAACACAAAGATAAAAAGGAGAGATGAAGGAACAAACTCACAAGGCTCACTCCTTTGTGATCTCTAATAAGGCCTTGCAAGTTAATTGAAGAAGTCACCGTTCATGTCATTACTTAGACGACATTAGCTGCTCCTTGATGGGACACTGTGGTTTCTTTTACACAGACACACATGCACAAACACTAATAAGATGTATGGCTCTGACCAGTGGCTTTTGTCCCATAGTGGCCCAGTAATAACATGCCACACCGACACACAGCTAATCACTGTGGTAGCCTGATGATTTAAGGTTGAAGGTCAGTGTGCAAAGTTGCATTACTGCACTTGCTGGCTTTGATGAATATGAACAAAGCACCACAGTGTAAGTTTGTATCGATTGATCTTGAAGGTTAAAGTTCCTCCCCGTGCTCATCATATCCACCGTAACCTCTTTGTGTCCCGATGGTGGACCACAAAGTTGGGGCCTTTTCTTTATTAAAGTGTGTAACAGGCCTTTATGGGTTGACCTTGCTACATTCTAAAAACTAACAAGGGTGGTTTCAGCCAAAATCAATTCAGCTCCAGTACTGGCAGATCTGTGGTTGGAGTAGCAGTGCATATTTATGAATTTCTTGAATAGCTCTATTGTTATTTATGAGTGTTATAGACTAATTATGTCTCCATATACTATATAAAAATGGAGATTTGTTGTTGTGGTGCATGTTTAATAAAATGTAATTAATTTGATCATTTTCGAGCAGGCATTTTTGGACTCAGTGGGTGATTGTCCTTTTGTACTGTATGTTTTGTACTCAATTATGGTTCTTGTAATTATAAATATGGCAACATTTCCTCACACAGGCCAAATGAACACCAAGGCAGCATGTTACAAAGACATGCGAGTGCAAGTGAATACATCATACTGTAACCCTAGATCGAGGCCAACTACTGGAATGATGCCTTGCAACATCCAACCATGCCCTGCCAGGTGAGTCCTTAGCAGATAAAGGTGGTGAGGCTTTTAAACATTTGCGCCAAAGGTTCCAACGACATTAATGGGAGAATGTATTTTCCTACCTTTTTGGACAGAATCATGAATGTCAGATAATGACATCATTTTTTTTTTTTTTTCCTTTCTCCTTCGTCACATTTCCTCACTGCTTTGTGTATTTGGCCACAATAATTGCCACACATCTGCTCTAATAATAAAAAAAAATCAATGTAGAAGAAACAATGTAAAGCAGAGACTGCTTTTCCCACCCTTTCCCAATCCAGTTAAACACCTGTTGCATAATGACACCTTCTTTCCTTTCATATCATGGAAAAATGATTTGTATTTTGGCTAACACATGCATGTGAGAAACAAAGAGAGAAGGGAAGTTCCAGTTGTATGTTATGTTTATTTTATCCATTTGTTCATCCTTTAGCCAATTTTCTACAAAACCTCCTCTTAAACTGTCAGTACTGGTTAGCTTCTGTGTTTGTTTGGAACAGAGAGAGGACCATTTCATATGTGGACCCTTAAGCTGATAACAAAACATTAACCGCATTTAGATCCCAAGAGACATTCCTTTTGAATGTTGCTTGTGATATTCGAGTAGAATATATTATTATTAGTTACTTTATTAGTTTATATATATTAAAAAAAAAAAAAAAAAGATTGCCATACACTGGTTGACCTCTGTTTTTGCATTCATAAATTTTGTTTCCCACGAGTAGTTATCAATTTCATTCCAGGGACTGTTGCATTCTTAACTCCACAGGCAAATGTTACATTTAATTTGAGTGTGGAATTAAGTAAGCCTCTGTTAATAATATGTACGACCAAAAAAACAGTTAAACTTACCTTTAAGAAAATAATACAATTATTAACCTTGAAGGCATGTTTCTTGAATAAAATAGTGAAATTCCAAATTATTTTACCTTGGGTGAAGACGGATTTTGCATTTATTTATTCATTGTTTTGTTTTTTGTGCGATTGGCTGGCTACCAGTTCAGGGTGTAACCCGCCTACTGCTGGGATAGGCCCGGCACACCCGCGACCCTCATGAGGATAAGCGGTTCAGAAAATAGATGGATGGATAGATGTTTTGATTTTTACGTGGTGCTGGAAAAGTGATCCAGATTTGAACATGCCTATTAACATGCTTATGAATACCCTTTTTATTTGGTATGAAACCAGAAAGACAAAAAAAATGTGCGCCTCTGAAAAATTTGTTGAAACAGTTACATTTATTCAAGGGAGTTGAGATACTATGTACAACAGATGCATATTAAGACACACCATCTTTGGAAAACAATAAGAGAATTCAATGTGACTATATTAGATGTCCATCTCTAAAGACTAACATCACAATTTATCCGTTTTTGAGAGCTGCTGTTAAACTTTTTTTCCTTTGGGGCTCTTCTTTAAGTACTCCCATGTAGTCTCATAGCTGTGGTTTGGATTATTCGCCAAATACTTGCAAGTGGACATTGCTGAAAAAGATGATGTGCCTTTTTAAATGAGAGGATTTGCTGTAACTGAGACACTGAACTCATCTTGATTGTCTGTGTCTAACAAAGAATTGAGTGTTTTTGGCCATGTTGTGATCAAGATGTTGCTTTAAAAAATCTTGATCAAGAACATGACCAAGACTAAACAATGAGCGGGTCAGTGTGCTCCTATGTATGCAGGAATATCTTCTCATGAGAACACGATTAGAAAATTTAGGAACGGTAAGAACTCTCAAGAACTGACCAAAGTCAGTAACATGTATGTAGTTCAATTGAATACGACACCAACCAACAGCCATAATAACAAAATCTCTAACAGGTCCCACCGAATGTTTCCATATAGTATTAGTATTATATTATATTATGATCATATTTTTTTAAAAACATTCTTGTATGTATTTGATTTGACCTTGAAGGTTTTGCCAGCATGCGTAAATGATAACATGTAGTAGTGATGACAAGTACATGTTGGGTGGATTTTCAAATGATGATTGGGGAAATGGAGGGTGGGGTACTGGGAGAAATGATAAACCCTGTGACGAAAGATTAATATACTTGCACTCTAAGTTTGAGGTCACAAGGTGTATTACCAGCTTACTTTTAATTAGTCTCTGAATAAATATTAAGTAGTTATGCAGTAAAAATTAAAAAGGGTGCACATGGCTGTTTCACAATAAGAGTTGTGAGACGATAAGTTTTGCAGCACATTTGTTATGTAGCCTTAACTAAATATGAGCAATAAAAACCACATGGGGTGTTTACTTCAACTTTTAATTAGTCTCTGAATAAATCTTAAGTAGTTGTGCAGTAAAAATTAAAAACGATGCACATGGTTGTTTCACAATAAGAGTTATGAGACGATAAGTCTTGCAGCACATTTGTTAAGTAGCCTTGACTAAATATGGGCAATAAAAAACACATGGTGTTTACTTCTAGCGGGGATGAGCCCAGAGATAAGAAAAGTAGGGGTTAAAACACATGGCTTTCAGTTCCAGTCAAAAAGCTTTGAGTTTGGATTGTTTTGACTTGCTCTGAAGCCAGTCAGCCATGAACAAATGTCGAACTGCTCGGTGAGTTAAGCCTGTGGGCCATATTGCATGCAATGTGTCAGGTGTCAAAGATAGCAACAAAAAAAAAGAAAAATCGCACAATTACAGTAGTGGATTATCTTTCTTGTCAGTGCTCTGCCACTTTTCTTTGAACTTTCATGGGATTATTGTTCATTGTTGTGGTAACAAGGTGCAAGTAGGAATCTTGGCTCAGGCCTTTCTGTGTTGTTAAGCATGACACAAAGTAAATGGATGGGTGGATGATCATGGGTGCAAGATGGCCAAGATAGCTGTCATAAAAACTTACATTTTGTAATAATAGTGACATTTTTTTAAATACTGTGATAGTGCAATGTAAATTACCCAAGGTGCGATTTGTTGTATTTATTTTAAATAACTTTGCTGTGTCAGTGGGCTTTGTCACGACTCTGCCATGCATCAGAGGGTATTTACGCGGATAACGTTTTGCTAGTTTCGTTTTTTCTTTTGAAACAGATGGCAACATTGGCAAAGTAAGAGCTGCAGAAACATTTGAAGTGTTGCATGCAAGTTGAGCACCGTATGCATGCTTACCATCGACTTATCTTTGTGATCAATTGTCCAATACAATCTGTAATATTTTGTTTCTTATTTGTGGTTCTTATTGACACCCCCCAAAAAATAAGGAAATCATACCTACAGTTGACCATAACTTTCTTATCAAACAAATGTCACAAAAATTATAAAATATCCCTTTATGAGGAATTGTATTTTCTGTTGTGTAGTTATCACGCTGTCATTTGTGAATTCCTGCCATATAAATAAGGGCTTGGGAGGCTGGGCTTGTTGACTCAGCAGGCAATGTTGTGTTTTCCCAGCTGGTCTTTGGGGGCATGGGGAGCCTGCAGTCAGAGCTGTGGAGGAGGGGAGCAGACACGGCAGGTCCAGTGCGTCCAAAAAAGTCAGACCAAAGATGACATCCTTGCTGACTCTTACTGTTCTCAGCAATCTCCAGTCAGGAGGCAGCCCTGCAGCACCCAGAGTTGTCCACCAATTTGGACCACAAGCCCATGGTCACAGGTGAATATAAGGTCACCTTGACAGATCTAGTGTCGATGAGCTAAACATATGTGAAATAACACAGACATAAGTGGAACAAAACTTTTTTTCAATGCAGAAACACAACTCTTCCTGCTGTGCTCAATGGGGAGTTAAAAAAAAACTTTAACAACCTGGGACTTCACTGTGTTTTATGACTATGATCTCAACAGCTTTAAACTCATATGGGCCCATTGAGATCTGCTCTATTACGACATGTCTAAATCCTATACAAAGTTTTGTCACCCCAAATATCTACACTACTTTGCACAAGTGGTGTTCGAACACTCTGACATGCTGTGCCACTATAGAGACTCATTTACATGACTTTCAAAACTCTTTCAAGATGTTGATGAAGGTACTTGGCATCGTAATAGATATTAAGAGGATTGGAGGACTATTTCAAAGAACATACTGAGGAAATGTGTCACTCTTTGGAAAATGTGGATTGTTTTTCACCTTACTTTGGTATGCTATGTCCAGAGAAGCCTCTTCACTTTTAATTTGAATGTGGCACAACGGTACTCTGTTTGTTTTGAACCATAGGAAAACATATAGCGAATATCAGAACCAAAAGTAAATATATACATTGTTTATGTATTTCCTTAATTTCAATTACTTAGAAGGGCATCAAGTTTAAACTGTGACGTAATGGGCAATCTTGTTTTCTGTTAGTGTTCCCGCAAATGCGGTAATGGCCTGAGGAAGAGGACAGTGTTGTGTACAAGACTAATCAGAGGTACACAGTCTCAGATTCTGCAAGATAGTTTGTGCGTAGGCTTGCCGAAACCTGCTAGTCAAGAATCCTGCTTCGTCAAGCGCTGCCAGAAACAACGCAAAGTCCAGTGGTTTGTCTCAACGTGGCAAGAGGTAATTTTTAAGGAGTTGTTGGAGCTAAAATGAAAATGTGCTAGGGTTGTATACATTTGCTAATTGTTTACAAACTATTCCCCTCACCCCTGTTCTTTATTTTTTATTTTCAGTGTTCAGTAACATGTGACCGCGGGTATCAAGCACGTTTCATCAAGTGTGCTGAAAAGGTATTTGTTTATAATACAGACTGAATAGACCTAACTTGAAACAATAGATTTTCTCCCCAAGTCTTATGACAGTCACAGCTTCTAGTTACTAAGATCCTAATTTTTCGTTCCCTGACTAAAGGATGCCGCCGGAAAGTACAGAGAACTTGCCGCCAAACGGTGCCAGCATATCCCAAGGCCCAACGTGGCACTCCATCGGACCTGCTTCTTAGCTGAGTGTCTAGTGCGCACAACCCCATCAGTCCAGCGGTGGAATGCACATCTTCATCCACCTTTACCTCTCCCAAGACATGAATGGCACGCATCTCCTTGGTCTGAGGTAAGGAAGAAAATGTACAATCTGAAATGTTTCCGTCTCCTCACAAAATAATATAGGATAGTAAATTTAGTTAAACCAATTTATGTATCACTCATATGATCATTTGTGTTTTTGTGCTATCAGTGTACAGTGACATGTGGAGGTGGAGTGCAGGCGAGAACAGTCCAATGCCTAGCACATAGAGAACCCTCATCTGCCTGTGCCCTCCATCTAAAACCATCACTGTCTCAGGCTTGTAATACCAACTTCTGCCCACAACCTGATAAAATGGGTATGGAAACTCCTCTATGACTAAAATGTATACAGTATAGTCACTGCAATTAATAATGTACAGTTTGGATTCATGCTGTCAGAGAGGTATTAACAATGTATTTAAAAAATGTAGAACTCTGTAGGTACAACACACTTAAGAGTTATTGTGGAAGACCCTCAATAGGTAAAATCAGATCAAAATCGGCAAATGAAAATTGAAAATAGAATTAAGGCATTAGTGAATCATCACATCCCTAATCAAATAAATGTGCTCTTCCAATAGTTATATCGAGTTGATGTATGTACTCAAACTATTTGACAGGATCAAAATAATTGCTGACTGTGCAAACACATTTCCTATTTCTTCTCCACAGATGTGGCCTGTTGGGATTACTTCCATTGGTGTTATCTGGTGCCACAGCATGGCGTGTGCAACCACAAGTTTTATGGAAAGCAGTGCTGCCATTCCTGTTCAAATTCTAACCTGTAATCACGGAAGAGTCTCTTTATGATGCAGACAGGAAGCTAGTTAAGATAGTCAAAAGACTATTCTTAATGCCCATGCTTGAAAAGTCGTGCTGATGTGTGCTTGTGCGACGCACACGGACAATAGAAGTTCCAGCGAGCTGCAACAATTTTTTTCTTTCCTTGCGATGCTGGACATCAGAAAACCAGAAGTACTACACAGAAATGTGATCAAGACTGTGCTTAAGAATTTAGATCTTTGGAGAAATAAACTGGTAAACTCTCCGCCGGGAGAAAGAGGAATCCCAGAAAATGTTATTGTTGTGTCCCCCATCTGAAGGAGACAAGTTGAAACATCTGATGCATCCTTGTTGGCAATACAATGCTTGACAATACTTAAGAGCTATTGAAAAAGGGACATAACTAAATCATTTTACTGTAAAACTCCAAGTCCAAAGTGGGTTTTGTATTAGCTGGTTAAAATATGATTTTTCATATTCAAAAGGTGGGGAAAAAGACTTGAATATTTGAGGTACTAGTTTTATACTCAACGGTGCTACAATGTTGTTGTTTGTCACATTCAAAAGTGACAACCTCAAGTTTCATGAATGAGCAAAATAATTGTTGACCCATGCTCTGTATGTTTATTTATTAGCTGTACAATACATCATTGCAGCAGAAATGTATTAATAAGCAGTATAACTGTGAACAATTATTACTCTACCATTAGCCCATTCATTATTTTGTATACTGTTTCATTAGAAGCTGACAAATATAAGAGGTGCACAATTTTTGTTTTTCATATTGATACCAATAAATTCCTGTTTCTCAAGACTGATCCAGATAACTCATAACTTACTCATTTTTTTATTATATTTTTATTTTGAGTGAACAGTTGGTTGTCCAAACCTGGAGGAAAGAAATATTGCATAGGTTTGTCTTAACCAAATATGACTTCACTATTGGTATTTAAAAAATCCAAAACTAGATTTCTCAAATTGCACATTTATTTTCTTTTTAAAAAAAGCAAATACTTTGTTTTGAATGGATTATCAAGTGTAAACTTTAGCCATAATTTAGTGCCTAAGAAAAAGATACAGTAAATGAATGTCAAATAGGGTGTTCACAATTCACTAGGCCGTCCCTCTCAATCTGCACTGTTTTTTTCTGACGTTCAGTAAACTCAGAAGAGGAGAGTTTATTACAGGCCTCTATAGAAAGCAGCGCATGATTTTTTTTTTTTCAACCAAAGAGTATTAAAGCTTTATATTAAAAGCAAAGTACTGCTTGATTGTTATCTGATTTTTTTACATCTAATCGTAATGCCTAAATCAGTGCGATAATAGTTGGGTCAATAATTATCATGCATCCCTAATTTATTTTTAATTAAATTATGTATGTTTGACACCTGACAATCAACAACAGATGGTATGTCGAAGTTTTAAGATGTATGATAACCTTTTTAATTGCTAACTATATTTTCTTCAAATCTCACAATAAATCAGAGTGTGAGGTCAGTGTGAACGCGTTACAGTAATACAGGTTCAATACCTTGGTCTATTCTGGCTATAGAATAACTGACAGGTAATGACTTGTGCAATGTTGCAGCAATGTTTGCAATGTCAATAAAAGAACAATTAAATGTATGTCATGTACATGATTCGGTTCTTTCTAGGATACAACAGATTTTATGTAGAGTTGACACTCTTTTAGAGTGAAATTTGTGAAAAGTCAAAATGCTTGTCTGTTTTCTTTGAAGAGTATTCACTTGCATGACAGCCAGCTTCTCGTCAATGCATTATCGCGTTAGTGTTGTCGTGCTTTGGCGAGACATTTCCTTCTAATTAATCTAAACCATCTGTGAGTGCTGTGTAATGCATTTTATTATACTCAGAGACACAGTTAGGCTCTATTAATTAATTCCATTTTATGAGAAATGAGCCACACACATTGTCAAACTGAAGATTGCGGAATTTTTCTGCCTGCTCCCTCGTCAAGTCAGAACTTGATTTAATTGTTTAGGGCCAGAGAAGAGAACAACTTTAAAGTAGTATTTATAGTGAAAAAAAGCAGTTTCACAATACCAGAAGAAGAGAGAGGGCTCAGGATAAAGTGTTTTTGTTTATGCAACAATGGCTTTCAGACAGCAACTTCCTGTAAACAATCATGTGTGATCAAGATAAATCCGGTAAAAAGCATTACTCAAAACCGGTCTTACTTAGCCCAGATCAAAACTTTGCTATCTCTGACTTCATCTGTTTAGGAAGATTAGCCCTTTTGCCACTCAGGTGGTGCACTTAGAGATACAGTTATCTTTCCATCAGGAACTTTAGTTGGATCGCATCAATTGAAGACAACCTCCCACACTGCTGAAAGGACTGCAGCACTGCTCATTTCATATCATAAAACCGGCCCGGCTAGAGAAGATATCAAATAAATGTCCATATTTTTAGTTAATAATGACTAACCAGTAGGTTTAAATGTGTAAAATGTGTTCTCATGAATAATTCTTGGCCGTGTCATGGACAACAAAGTTGGATTAAGTTTAATTCTATATCATAACATGGAATTGCGGTATATATTTTAATTAAGGCACATGAGGTTAAGGACCATGCTTGATAATCTCAACGTGGCCCAACACGTAGTGACGATAGTAGAGCATTGCTACAGTGTAGTACTATTTATGACAACTGTGACAACAGCAATCATGCATTTTTGAGATGCTTGCACATATGTTGGCATAGCCTGCAAGTTTGCGGGAGACAGTCTCGTCAAGCCAGCCGCCACAACGGTTGTTCATAGGCTACTTACTATACCACGCGCCCCGAGGGCCAACTTCAGGATTGCGAAACAAGTCATATAAGCAATTCTTCTATTTTGAGTTAAAATGTTCATATCCGACTCCAGAGTAATAGTGTTTCACCAGTCATGAACGTGTCTGGTCTTTTACCTGGGACATGTTTGACCCGTATTACCCTGACAGGAAATAAATCAGTGGGATGCATAAACTCCTCCACCACGAGAGGGTGACAGCTCCCAGAGGTCATCTTTCTGTGAGTCACAAAAATGTGACCTTTTTAACAGGTTTTGAGAGTAACTGTAACTTCCCTTTTATTCTTATAGTTTGAGTTTAGGGAAATAAACCCATTAGTTTGAATGGTATGAATGCTGCTGGAAACCCAAGTCCCCCATCCGGGGGATCAATATAGTATCTATCTATCTAACTGTATATGATTTTTTTTCTTTATTGTGATACAGAATTTTCTCCCTTTTTTTGGATTGAGCACATGCCTCGAAATGGTAATGAAGCTAGAGCACCCTGACTGACGAGAGGTTATGCTGAGAAGGATGCATAATGAGTACAACAGTACCACCTTCTGGCGATATCTCCTAATGCATATTGCATGCTCTTTGACTTAAACAAATATAAACGCGGAGCAGTATGTACACGATTTTAATTCTCAAGTGTCGTGTAGATATTTAACAGTAAAAGGTCTTATTTTAATGATCGCATCATTTTCATTAATTCTCGTGGGTCGCACTAAAACTTTAATAGATGCCAAACATTTATGTCTCAAATGCCATCATTCCTGTGACTCAACATAATTGTAGACAATTAAAACTATCCATAGTACTTGGTTACGGATATAATGTATGTGGCCGTGACTAGTAGCAAAGCACGCGTCGTGTCTGTTGTCGTTGTATCGGTCTTGGGAACGCCCTGTTGGTCACCATGAATTGCCAGAATAAATTTGTTTCTAGTCTGGTAGAAAAAAGCAACAAGCGAAACAAGAAGGCATATAAAAATACTACATTAATATAGAAATATTTGTAAGTTTGATATAAATTTAGTATTGCATTACCTTTCAACGAAAAATCTTAATTTTTAGGCTGGCATTACTGCAAGTTTCCTCAGTTGGGTCCTGCCTTGGGTCCTTCGCAACGTCTAGGACGCGAAAATATTTGTTTTGAACATGTGAGGCCACGCTACCCGAATGTAGACCAGAACAAGATCTAGATTTCAATTTAGTTTGTTTGTTTGTCAATACCATGATGCCAGGTGACAACCAACCCAAAACTGTAGCAATAGCCTCGGACGCGACGACGGGAAACTGTCAAAATTGCTCCGTGTTGCACCAGGTCTGACACTCAAAGAAATCTTCAGTTTATTTTTTTTTAATCCAAGCAAATTGGTTTTCATGTAAATGATCATTTGTTTGTCTATCTTTGTCACTTCATACAGAGTTTAACGGAATACGTGTCATCATTTTTGTCACTGAAACAGAAGATTCTGGTGACTGAGTGAGTATTGATTTATGCACTGGCATCAGAACAAGATAAATGACTAGGTTTACTGAGTGTGGTTTGTTAACGTATTTGTTATTCCAATTGTCCAATATAACCTAGTAGTCGCTAAACTGACCTAAATCAACACAGCAAGCTATTCTGTCTATTGCACATATTAATTTAAACTTGGGTATGTCTTTTTCAGTGATACAATTACTCTGCGACAACAGCACGAAGAGCTTCAAGGTCGATTGGTAACTTTAGAGCAAAAGACAGAGGATTACGAAGCTCTGCAAGCAGAGTTGGCAGAAAAAAAGGTACGAGTTGTCCAGAAAATACAAATTCCTATTGGAAGTAACGTGTTGAGGTCAGGGGCGGCGGAATGGGGGGTCCAGGGGGCACACAGTCCACAGTCACTGTGTCATAAGCACTCTTTATGAATAGTGGCATTAAATTAAGCAACATCTCTACCCTACCTTATGTTTGTTTTGATCATATTGTTTGACTAACCATGGTACTGTAGTGTTGTGAGTTTTCAGTAACAGTCATAGGTGTCATTAAAAAGGTTCTTTAACATATTTACTTTGCCATATAAATTTGAATTTATTATTGTACTAAATGTGGTTAAAAGCTGTCTTGCTTCAAATGTGATTATTTTCCAACTCGAATAATTGTAGAGGATTCTTCAGGACTATGGTCGGATTTCTGAAGAGGTTGACAAGTTGAAGCAAGAAAACAGGATTACATTGGCTGAGTAAGTTATTCAACAAAAATCTTGCAGTTTGTATGATTCTGGTTTTAATTATAGTTTTCACTTTGTTTCCTTTACTTCAGGAATAGAAAGCTTGAAAACCAACTAAAAGCCATCAAAGGTACTTTGAAGCCACACAATGGAGTGCTAATTTTATGATTATGATATATACAATTTGCAAGTATTTGTTGTCATTTAAAACTGTTTCTTTAAAATATGTAGAACTCATGGAAACTCAGTCATGTGCAAATGCACAACTGAAGCGGGAAAAAACCATGTTAGAAAATGATTTGCTGAATGTCCAAGTAAGTAAAAGTGCACTCTAGAATCAGTTTAACCCTCTTATGTCAATCTGCGGGTGGGATGTGAAATGTAACATTGTCCGTCTCTGTAGATGTCTTTGAAAACGTCTAAAGAAAATGCAGCTAAAGTTGCAAAATTGATAGAGGATCAAGACAAGATAACAACCATGTAAGATTTTTTTTTTTCTTTGCAATCCTCATGTATGGCCTTTAAGATGTTTGAGGTTCTAACTTACTGTTTTGTCCATTAACAGAAAAGAAAAACTTGCTAATAGTGTTACACTGCTTGAAGGTATTTTAAATATTCTATATTTATAAAAGCAGAAATATGCCTTGAATTTGTTGCATCAGTTTATGTTTCTTTGCTCCTTCAGAATCGGTTTCCCAAAGGAATCATCAAATATCACTGCTGAATAAGGAGAAGGACTTGCTGGAGAGAAGTATTTTGAACCTCCAGGTGCAGTTTATGAAGTAACATATCTGATTGTGCGTGAAGAAAGCACTCAAGAATATACCCTAGTTAATTAAAATGGCATGTTGTATTTGCAGGGAAGATTGTTAAAATTGGAGAGCGAAAGAAATAAAGGTAAGAAAAGTCATTGTACTCTGAAATGTACAAGTTTACTCTTTACATGCACTTGCACCAGGTGAACAGTGCACACTTGTTACAAACATGTCTACATTTTCTCTACCCAGAATATAGGAGTATATCAACTCAGGCAAGAACACCCCCAGAACATAAAGTTGACAAAGGTGTGCTGTTGATATGAATTACTTGATGAATAATATAAACTTCAATATCTTGTAACAAGCTTTAAATATTTCTTGTGGATGCCATTTTTACAGAAAAGATTCGATCACTTCTCGAGCACTTGTGGGCATGTGTGGAACCGGAGCACCTGGAGCCAGCCACCTTGTTGCATTTACATGGTAACATCTCAAGATTAAACTCACTGCAGCTTCCAGCTTTTTAATAATCGCGTGTTCATGTTTTTCGTACACACCCTCACTTTTTTCTTGTAATTTTAGGGCACACCTCTCCGCAAAGCAAAGGCATTCCTCAGAGCAATCGATGCCGGACTCCTTTCCACAGTGTTAGTGATATCCAAAGATCCCCCAGCCAGACAAAATCCTTTTACACACATTTGAAAACATCCCCTCTTGTACAAAAAAACAAGAAACAAGCATCTCCGCCAACAATGAGTAAAAAGCTAGCGCAAGAACCCTTTCCAACAAACGACAATCTCCTGTCCCAACAAGTCAAACCAACTGAAACTTTTAACGCACCCAGCCTCAATGACATGTTGGAATGGTTCAGGCCTCTACCTCACTGCTTGTCGCCACTATCGGTAAGACTATTTACAATTATTCAGTTACAGCAATTGCAGTTTTAAACACAGCATATGTTTTCTTAATCATCGATTGTTTTCTCATTCCATCCAGGAGAGCGAAACAGAGTACATGGAGACAGAGGAAAAAGAAACAAAACTCGTCACACCCGATCACTGTCTTCATGAAAAGGAGTTTCAGTACACTACATCAAAGTCACACCTTTCTCCAAAACCGCATTCAACAACACCCGAAGAAAGCCCATGTTTGTCTAATGTCACAAAACATGAAATTGAATGCACCTCCAATGTACAAGAATCAAGTGTCACCACAGAGCCAAAGGATACAAGACCCAACTTGAATGGTGAGGAAGTGCAGATTGAGGAGAACACTGTGGAGCAATTAGTATTGTTATCTACATCGGATCCAGATGTTTCAGTCGAGGATGCTCCAGAAAGTACTATTAATGATGAGCTGTGCTGCGTGGAACCTCACTCTAGTTGTGTTGCGAGCAAGGTACAAGAAAAAGACCATTGTAATTCTACAGAATTACAAGAACAAGCTCAAGAAGAGCCAATTAAAGAGGAGCCTGCTATTGCAGAGAAAGATGCCAACAAAGTCCATGCCGCTCCTTGTGGGGAATCCCCTAAAGCAGACACTGTAGGCAGCGTGGAAGTATTGGATGTGCCGTCAATTGCTTTCTCGCCTTGCATCAACTTTGTACAGGGGAAAGACGTATCTGAAAAGAAAAACAACATTCAAGACTCAAGTCCCTCTGTGCCGGAACATCAAAATGGTGGAGATTTAAATCCTGAATATAATGCTGAGCATAATAGAGAGAACTGGGAAATGCAAAAAGATGAACCATGTATATCAAGCTGTGACATTAATTGTAGCATCACAAATACTGAAAGTGAAGACCTAAAAGAAAATGAGGCATTATATGAAGACAACCAAATGCAAGATGCCCAGAAAACAGTAAAAGTTGATGGACCACCTCCGTCAGACTCAAGTAACAACATACCAGCAGATGAAACCATTTCCAACCAGATACGCTGTGTTACACAGACCGATCTTCAGAATGACACTTTAAGAGAAAAGTCTCCTTCAGACAAAACTGTCAATATTGAAAGTACACATTTGAAACAAAATGTGCATATGCTGTGCCGTCAATTGAGTCGATCCTGTTTATCATCCCGCCTCAATAGAAATGTGTCTGAAAACCATGCGAAAACTGTAAAAGATTATCCCGGAGTGCCCGGCAAACCCCTTTCACCAAGCAAAATGCCAGATCATTCTCAGAACAATTATGTATTGGAAGAGGTTGTTGTCAAAGATTTGCCTCAAGACGCACCTTGCAATGGACAATCAGTCACCACTAGAGAACGTACATCTGTAGATGTGAATGGACAGAGTCAATCGGAGGCCTCTGCTGAAATGCCTGACGCACAAAACCACGATATGACCCTAAGTAGTACGTCCACGGCTATCGTGGTGACGAGCGCAACTACAGAACCCATTCAGCGGTTGGAGTCCTTATGTGAAGTTTGGACTGAAATGGGTCCACCACTACCTCCTGTCGTCACTCCTCTGAAGACACCTCCAAAAATAGGCAGAACAATCAATCCCAGGCATGCCATTGGAAAGCTTTCCTTTCCCTCCCCAATTGAGAATACATTGGCCTCGCCTTCCACTCATCTCCAGACCTCGGTGACTCCCGACAGTCTGACAGTGTGTTCATCTTCAACTCTCAGCAGTCCCCTTCCTCCAAACGGAGTCCCCTTGTCACCGCTTCAGTTTGGTTCTGCTACCCCAAAACATGCTGTGCCTGTCCCAGGTCGCCTGCCTGCTCCGATAAATTCCTCACCGCAGGATAACTCAATGAGGATTCTGGACAGTATGTACCCCGAAATGTCTGCACGGGCTCGCACATTGAGCATTCTTCGAGGGAACCTTAGCATTAGCTCTTCAGAAAGTTTAGCCTCATCGCCATCAACTGACAGTCAGACGTCCAGTTTTACAACAGTCACTTCCACCAAGACTGAAATGAGAGGAGAAAAACGAGCTGCCACAGAGTCGCCTCAGCTTAGAAATAGCAAATCCCCCAGACTAAATGGCAGCTCTCCAAGTGGCAGCCAAGTAGCGCCTGCCTCAATGACAAACGGCGGCTATAATTCAGCATCGCTTCAAACGGCAAAGCACAAACCGCTCAAAAGTGCGGAAACGGTTCTACCAATGGCGTTGGAAGAACCTGTTGAGAAAAGTGTTTGTATCCGCCTTTTGGAGCGTATTGAGCATCAGGCATTCGATTTGTTGCCTGTGATCCGAAGCCACATATTTGTTGGTAATCTGCCCACAAAACCTGTGCTGAGAGATGAGGAGAAAGAAGTCATTTCTGAGATTTCTCAGAGCACCTTGGTTAGTATGTTTATTTATTTTACATTGCTGTGGTACTGCATCACACAAGAAATTGTTTTCAATACTTATTCAACGTACAACTGTTTAAATACTACACAATGACAAATTCTGACCCTTCTGTTTGGCTGTTTACTACTGTTTTTTGTTTTTTTTTCTTGACCTAAAGGCAACTGATATGAAGTTGGCTATTTTGAGTAAACTCAAAACAGAAAAGGACATGTGTGAAAAGTACGCACAGGCTCTCTGCAGAGTCTACACAGCCATCTGTCGACAGGAGAGTGACTTTGAAAAGGCTCATATCCTGGCTTACAGCTTGCTCGTTGAAGGTTGGGAGTATTCTTTGTCTTATGCTTTTAGGATTGTGATTGTGATGCATTATGAAGAACTGTCTGCATAGTATGTATATACAATTATAATTGTATAAAAACAGCCAAAGCATTTTTCAAGCTGTTTCCCCGAAATGAACAACTACAAACATTTGATCATATTTTGAACCACTTGAGTCCATGCATTTTAACATTTTCTCTTTCCTGTTGCAGATTTCCCCAATGCCACCAAACTGATTTTGTTTATGGCAACAACATGGCCCAGTATTTTGTCTCACAACAGCCTCCTGTGCCAAGCTTTACACACGGTCACTAAACTTAAAGCTCCACAAGACCTCTCAAAGTTCCTGTCAGCATACCTCGGATGGGAAAAGGTAAAATAAGGCATCAAACAAAACTTTAATAGCCTGTATTTAAACTACAGCAAGTTACAACTTACTGTAATGCTTGCATTAGATTGTCTGACCAATCTTACAGAATTCTGTGTTGGCTAGTTAGCAAATTGTATCTTGTGTCAAATTGAAGAGGCCTACTGAAACTGAACCTCTCTGTGTCCCTACAGAACCCACCCTGTGATATTGACCCTCTGATTTCTAAAACACTGTCAGAGATGAAGTCGGGTTCCAGGCTGTATTTCTTGAAACACAGTCGTTATGGTACCGACCTGGGAACAGAGGCTTGGGAACAGGTCTTCACTTTGCATCTCCTTTGTGCACAAAAGTCATGGAAATGGGTCTATGACAATGTCTTGAGGTACTAAATCATTTTGAAATTGTCCTCCATCTATTTGTAATTAAAAATCTGAAACTGATATTTGCACACAGTGAAATTAACTTCTCCTTTGGAATGTCTTGCTTAAGTATTGTGATTAATTATTTTTTTGACTTTTTATTATTTTTTCCTGGAATGGAGCAATGTTCTAAATAATCTTTTTCTGCACTTCCAGTAAAGAGTTGTGGCCACTTATGAACAGCTGGATGTCACAGCCTCGAGATCAGCAAGTGCCAATCTCTGATGAGACAGTTGCAACCGTCCTCCGGCTAATTGGTTAGTTGTGTTTGGTACTCACACTTATTCACATCCATCAACAATGATGGAAATAAGGATTTATTTATTTGTTTATTTATTTATTTATCCTATTGATTGATTTGAACAGGGATGCTAGGTCAGCTGGGAATCAAGGAGAAGAACATTTCTTCAGTGTTAACTGTGGCCAATGTCATCAATACCTTTGGGAAGCACTGCCAAAGTGAAGGTATGAAACAGGAGCAAAAAGCTAAATTATTCACATTATTATCTGGTGTCCCAACAAACAAATACAGCACAGTGTGGATTTTATGATGACCAAGACTTCTAATTTCAGTGTTTTTATTTTCATGGCCAGGTATACCATGGGAAGTGCAGTTAGCAGCTGTGTACTGCATGTTTGACTTGTCCCCATGCAACCCCAAACAGGCCCTGGACGGACTTGCAGGTTGGCGAGAAGAAGCATCACAAAGTGTTCCCTCTTTTGTCACAAGCTGCATTTTCCAGCTTGGCTCAATCTGCAGACAGGTCTAGATATGAGTGATGTGTGTTTCACAAAGACTTGGTTATTTACAAAACCTCTACATAATTTATTTCAAAATATAAAAGGAGTGCTATCATCTTCCACATCTCCAGTGTATGCTTTGCAAATTTCAGTCTTTCATGAAATCATAATGTTCTTGAAGGACATGTAAGGTATCAACAGACTCTTCAAAGCTATTTCTGGAGGAATTTGAAAAGAAAGGTAACATTGGGTAATGTAATGACCCAAGGCATGCTGTGCAAGTTTACTGTTATTAGTTTTATACTCCTGTCCAGTCATCCGCACATCGTATTGAGTTGAAGTTTGTTTTTTGTTATTTTAACGCCCATTCGTTTTCAGACCGGACAAGCAAAATTACATGGAACAAACATTGTAGTTTGTATTATTTCTGATTAAGTATTTTAACTATTAACATTCTGTCCAACAGACACAGGCATTGAGTTGTGGTGAGACAACATTTTAGCTTGTTAATTACGTTGATCTATGTAAGGAAAACCGATGTATCATGTAAATACGTTTTCTATGAAAAGTGCACCAACAGTAAATGTACATTTCAGATTATTTATTTTTGTTATTAAAGGTAACGTTTTTTGATACATTCTGTGTTTTTGAGATGCCAAGACTTGTGTGTAAGGATACTGTTTAATATGTGTAAATATACGTACCCTAACCCTTTTACTGTATGATGCAGCTATCCTGCACTGGTTACTAAAGACACATTTAACAGTAACTCAATACGGTCTTTCAAAGTAAAATGTACTATGTACATTGTTGGAAACTCTCATTTGAAATAAAGCCACCAATAGGTACTTTTTCATTGAGATTGGTTGGCTTACCTCAGAAAAGCAAATTTCAATTGTTGGTGAATTTTCTCTGGCATTCATTATTAATGCAACTATGCATTGAAGTCTCAAGTTATTTAATAAAGGTGGTGTGGGCTCATATTTGCCCACATTGGAAAGCATTCTTTTTTTGAATTGGGATTGTTTTGTTCATGTTAGAACTCTATCTTCTTAGAAATTCTGGAATCATAGTAGTTGCGTTTTTATTCCAAGAAATCTTGCATGCTTCGAATTTTTTTATGAACCATTTCTAAAATTTAAACAAATGTCCTGTAAAGCCAACCTAAACTATTTCCAATTTCCGGCGTAAACTTTTGGTACTCCGTCCGCTAATTTGACGCATGTGGCGGTGCTGAGAGGTGTGTTCAAAGATTTAAATCCCCACACATGCGCAGATGCAGGAGAGTGCTGCTGGGTGCGCCATTTTTGCTGGTTGACATGGGGAGCGGAGTTGGACAAGCCGTTTTTTAATAACCACGCCAGACTCCGGACATGAAGCTATTCAAGGATAACAAGTAAACCAGATCGGTAGGCAACCATTTGTTTGCTTGAGTGCAACGTGTTACATTTTGCCCACTTGCTTGCCATTTTCCCGTTGAGAGGTTGTCGGTCAAACTCGAGTCCGATGGATCCCAGGACCGCTTGGATCCAGCCGGAGCAGAAGGGACCTGCCAATTCACTATGGATGCACATTTGGGAAACGTCTCAGGGATTTGCCACAAATTCCGGCACCGACGACCGCATTCAGTACCAAGGCAACAACGTAATGTTCAACGCAATCTCAACGGACTCCAGCGGTGAATATTGTAAAAGTGTGGCTGCTCCGACACCGTCGCCGCCGCCGATCGGTGTCGTGATCGGGAAACTGTCGAAGCGAGAAAGCGGTGAAGAGAGGGGGAGCGCCCGGAGGAAGGGCTCCTTGTCCCCGTCTTCCTCGTCTCTGGACTCGGAGGCCGAGAGCTCTTCTCCCTCCGGCTCCTCTCTCCAAATAGACAATTTAAATGTCGCCGAAGAGGCGAGCAGGTTTTTGCAGTACGTTGAACACGAGCAGGACGAGAACGACGCGAGGCGGCAGCAACACCCACCTCCTCCACCTCCTCCTCCCCCGCCGCCGCCGCCTCTTCCTCCGTCGCTCCACGCTGCTACTCAACATTGTCGCAGCAGGCAACAATCTGGCGGCCACACCCCCGCCAGGATGAAGAATCCACACGGGAACAAGCAGCGCCTTTACTATCAGACGTCGGGCCGGAGGAGGTATCTAAACCGAGCCAACTCGTTTCACGGCGTCAACCCGCTGCTGACCCACGGCAGCGGTGGACGACGCGCAGACTCCTCCTGCAGCCTCTGGAAGACGAGGCGCTACAGTCCCGGGGTCAATGGGTAGGTTTGAGTAGGTACAGTGCAGGGGTCGCACAAGGCCCCTCAAAGTCTGGATGTGGTCAGTTGTGATTTTGGTGTTGCACGTGTCCTGTGTTTAAATATAATTTCAAATCAAACCATCCCTGATGGACCACTACTAATAAACTGGTTTTATATGGATGTTTTCTAGATGTGCAAAGATGCAACGACCATGACTATATTTCATTACTAAAATATTTGTCTATGTAAATCCCTGGTGAATGAAGATACTTCAGTTTCCGGTAGGAAAATAGTTTGCTTTACTTTCGGCTTTGTCTAAAAGTCTAATTTGTGATACTGATTGCCTTCCCGTGACCACAGCTCTAAAGATCGCATTTTACACAGGATGCTCTTGTTTTGGGTTTGAATGTCGAGGTCTGCTCAGGACAGAGGTGAATCTAGTCTCGAGCAATACAGGACCAGTGCGAATTCCTAAACCCTTTGCCTTTTCACATTGGCTGTCACTCATGACATTTTTAGAATAATTATTTCAGTCTATTTTTTTTAACGTTCAATTAATGTTTTGTTACTTACATGGACTAAATAATAAGCCTGTTTCTTTGCTACCATACAGTCTCCATGAAGAAATAGTTGACTTCTTCAACTTCATGTCACCGCGTCCAGAGGAGGAGGCCATGAGAAGAGATGTTGTGAACAGGATCGAGAGCGTCATAAAGGAACTTTGGCCCACAGCACAGGTTTGTGTTGGAAGGAGTTACTTGGGCACACCATTACAAATTTACATCTGCATCGGAAACTGACGTTTTCCCACGAGTCCCAGATTAAGTCTTTGCAAAATACTTAAATGATACTTCACTTCCATATTCCCACAATTACAAATGTTCTATTTAATTTGACTGAAGAGTATGGCCGTGGTATAAAATTTGACTGACTTTCTGATTTGAATTATTTTCTCCCCCTTTTTATCACTTTCCCCTTTCTATCACTGTATATTGTCTGGTTGTCAACTCAAATTAGGATTATTTCAATGTTTTCTCTAGGTGGAGATATTTGGCAGCTTCAGCACAGGTCTCTATCTACCAACCAGGTAGCGTTCACTTTTGAACATTCATGCCTTTTCTGTCTGAAAACAAAATTTGTGTTATTGATAACTGAAAGAGGAAAAGCAAAACATCAACTTGCTGCTTGGCAAGACACTGTTTATGATTTTTTATTTTTGGGGGAGTTTAAGCATAGCAACTGCTTGCCATCCAACCTGTTACTAAAAAAGAATATACAATGGTATATAAAATGTTAAAATATAGTCTGGGCACAATTTGTTCATTAGAAATTTTAACTAATTCAGGCTGAACAAAAACTGCAGTCAAAAGTGTTTTTCTTCCCCAATAAATTGATACATGAGCTCTCCGACATCTTCCTTGGGTTGTCAGTGACATTGACCTGGTGGTGTTTGGAAAGTGGGACCACCCCCCACTGCAGGAACTAGAGCAAGCACTGAAGAGACACAATGTCTCAGGGCCATATCCCATTAAAGTTCTCGACAAAGCTTCTGTAAGTCACCGATCTCAATGACATTTTGTTTGGTTGTTTGTTGCGACCGCTGGTTAATTGCTGTCTGATTCCAACTGTCTCTTTGTCTCCCCCAGGTGCCCATCATCAAGCTCACAGACCACAAAACCGAGGTCAAAGTTGATATCAGCTTTAATGTAGAGACTGCTGTCAAAGCAGCACACTTCATTAAGAGCTACTTAAAGGTAAGATTTCATAACCCTGAACAGTGTCCACGGCAATTTGTCATTTTTTATTTCCTATTGCATGGTGTCGGTCTTGCAGAAATACACTGTTCTGCCGCCCTTGATCTTCGTTCTGAAGCAGTTCCTACTCCAGAGGGATCTCAATGAAGTCTTTACAGGAGGCATCAGCTCTTACAGTCTCATACTGATGGCTATCAGTTTCTTGCAGGTACACTTTTAGACCTAATGTGAGCATTTCAATTCTGAAGTGATAAAAAAAAAAATGCATGCGGGTCTTTGGAACATCAATGTAAAGTTTTGTTCTTATTCTGCTTCCAACAATTTTCTCTGGCTACCTCTCACATTCCAAATTGTCCATAGTGAGGAGATCAAAAAGAAGACAAGCAAAACCCAATGAAGAGTCAGCTTGATGCTGACTCCCACTTGATCTAAAAAACAAATACTCTTATACTTTTATGCTTTTTGTTGAAAGTTATCAGTGTCTTTTCAGTTCAATCTCTAAATTCAGAAAAAGCATGGAGTTCTAACAAAGTTCAATTCAAAGAGTTCAATTTTTTATTTGTAAAGTGCCCAAAATAAATTGGGTAGGCATCAGTTATACATGGCCTTGATTTGAGGACAAATGGCATCTGTACCTGTATATTAGTCCACTTACTCCTAACGAATAATGTGGTAAAATGGTGGTCCCTTTAAGCAACTCTTACGATTTACCTGTCTTTGGATGTATTTTGATATGGAGCCGTGCCATTTAGTTTTCTCTCATTTGCTGATCAGCTGCACCCTCGCATTGACACGCGGCGTGCCAACATCAACCTGGGCATTCTGCTGATTGAATTTTTCGAGCTGTACGGGCGCGACTTCAATTATATGAAGATGGGCATCCGGGTCAACGGGGGGGCCTACTTATCCAAAGAGGAGATGCTCAAAGCTATGGGGAATGGCAACAGGACGTCTATGCTCTGCATAGAGGATCCAGTACAGCCAGGTTAGAAGTGTTTTTTTGCCTGTCCATTTCACTGTATATTGTATCTCAATTGACACATTTATTTCGTACATGTTGTTCTTGTATTTTACAAGACTACTTTTGTTTTGTCAGAAGTTAATGTGGGTATTTACCTTTGATAGGCAATGATGTGGGCCGAAGCTCATATGGAATCTTGCAAGTCAAGCAAGTGTTTGACTTTGCTTACATGGTCCTGAGTCATGGTGTGTCTCCCCTTGCTCGGGCATACCCCAACAAAGAGTATGAAAGGTAGGTATCCCTTTTGTGTGTGTCTGTGTTTCCAGGCATGGGCAGATATTAAATTCTGACAGTGATAACTGTAAGCAAAAATATCACATTAAAATTACAGCTGTAACTATTTTCAGGGACATTGCACAAAGATTGAAATAGCAAAAGGCATCCATGTAAGTATGCCGGAACGGAGTTAGCTTGGGTCCTTTCCCTCCCCCTTCCGAAAACTTCTCACTCCTCTCTGATCTCTTCAAGTGCCTTCAAAAACAAAAAAGGTCATTACCGGTGACTGACAGTCTTACTGTTTTTTGGAACCTTGACTTTTCAAAACCATGTTAATCAGCCCATGCCTATGTTTGTCTGCCAACACAGGGTGTAAGGCCAAAGAGTCTGTTTTCATAAAGATTAACATCACCGCTGTTTTTGTTTTGCAGTACTTTAGGTCGGATTATCAAAGTTTGCCCGGAGGTTCTGGCCTACAGGGACTGGACTACTAAAACATGGGGAGCTAAGCAATATGCCAACCAGCAGAACCATGGTGTGCTATTAATTTCAATAAAGAATTATCTTCTATGGAATAAATAAGCTTTTGAATTAAGGATGCATTCTCAATACAAAAGTTTATCCTCATAATATACTCTTGTTGGCATTCAGATATAGAGACTTGTGAGCAGGACCTTGCCAGATTGATGCTGGTTTCTGTGGAGGATCAGCGAGACACGGCCTCCCCCCTCAGTGCTGATTCCTCCTCGTCCTCTCCAGTCTTCCTCAACAGCCCTCAGCACCATTCTTCGTCCTCCTCCCCCAGCTCAACTTCTTCCTCCTCCTCCTCCTCTGGGAGTGACATTGTAAGGCCAAATAATATTTTGTCTTAAAACATTGAATATAGAAATTAAACCATTCAGGCATTGAGAAATGTCAGGATCGTGTGGTCAGCATTTGATGCCTAATGAACTTTTTTTTGCATCCAACCCTGGAAAGTAAAGATTTCTTTGTTTCATTCAGGAGTCTGATCCCCCTCAAAGCACTAATGGAGTCCTTCCCCAGTCGCTCAACTTGGCTCAAGTCCATTTTATAATGCAAATGGCTGCACATCCAGCAGGCTTTATCCACACCCCACCACAGGTTGGTTTCATCAGTTGGCGATCGTATTATGATATATCTAAAACAGACTAAACATGGATTCCGTATGTACTTTATTAATCAAGTGAGGGGAATTGAGTGTTGCGCATGACTGCTACCCTCCTCCCATGACACACTGTTTCGGTTTTGCTCTTAAAAAAAAAAAAAAAAAGCCTCATTACATAACATTTCAGGTCCAATTGTCCCTGAAAACCTAACCCAGTGTTCTCGATCCCTCTCTGATTGGCAGTTCTACCATGAGAATCTACCATCAGTCGGCATGGTACAGCGACAAATGGCACAAACTGCAGTCTCCCAGCACTCCAACTCTACAAGCCCTCTACCCAGCCCTCTCCACCAACTCCGTCACTCCCAGTTGGGAGGGCAGCACCAGCATGCCTTCACCATTCGCCCAGACTCCCAGGGCTCATTTGAGCCACACAAATTTGGCTTCAAGCACAACCAAAGCAGTAGCCTCCGTGGTCAAAGCCACTCCCAAGGTAGTTTCAGTCCCCAGCGGCGCTTTGTTCCTCAGGGCCACAATACGGAACCAGGTTTGAGGAGCCAGCAGCAGTATAACTGCAACACCTGGCGACACAGGAAAAGGGAACATCTCCTTGCGCTAAATCAGAGCAGATGAAGCATTCAAGAGCACTGATATGATCTACTACTTTTAAAGACCTTGCTCGGGTCATCACAAACTGTTGCATAGCTAAGCTAGTTTGTGTGCAACTTTCACTGGACGTCAATACAGATTGTCTCCAATTGTTTCAAGTGACCAGTACTCCATTTCTGCTTCTGTTCTGCCAGCACAGAGCAATTCCTTACCTGTGGCAGGTGAAGGACTGTGGTCTTAACTGTACTTGTAGAGCCTCAAAGGTGTTCCCTTTAGAAACACTCCCTCCACATTGGAAGCACACCAGCAGAGTTGAGTTGACAGCCCAGACATGGTCCTCACCACTGTCACTTCCATTAAGCCTTTCAGAAAGCCAAGTCCATGTGCCATAGTAGTGAACGGGTTCATCTAGCCTTACCCTTGGTCCCTGTCAGTTTTAAATATTGAGCCTTTTAGATGAGTTCTCCCCCTTAACTAATTTCTTACTCTGAATGCATCATTCCTATTGCAACGCTCTTACAGCTTGAACGCCAGTTCTTTCGAGTGAAGCGACGCACTACCTTTCTAGCTATGCAGCACAACGCTGACTCGATGTTTTTTGGTGTGATGGCACAAAAACGGATCTTCTCAAGTGCTTAACTGTGATGACTTGTTTGAATGTACTGAGTAGTGTTTGTGTGTTGAAAGTTCGCTCGTGTTTGTCACGGGGGGGGGATTTTTTGTTGTTCACATTGTCACTTTAATTTTGTTGCATTCATGTGCAATAGTGGGTTGCTTTTAATTTATTCCACAATTTTAGTTTTTCCTTTTAGTGTTTTTTTTCCCCCCACACCCACAATTTATTTTATTTTTTCCCCCTTCCCTCTTTCGTCAAATCTCATTGACCTGTGCAATATCTGGAATTTTAAGGGCCTTGATTGATTGCGTTCTGCTTTCCAACTCAAGGGGGAGCTGGTGTAGTGGCATGAGAATTGGGCCAGAAAATCTCATGGCATTTACTGTTTAATCTACATCACATTACGATCAATTAGAATTAACACATTTGTCTATCCCCTGCCCCTAACCAGTAGTTATAATTTTAATGATCACTTTTGTTTGTTTTATTTGGTCTTTCCATGAAGTACTGTGGAAAGATGATTTTTTTTTTTTTTTACCATTTGTTTCCTTTTGTCGTTTCAAAACTATTTGGTGCTACTTCTAACCAGCAAAGTGCTTTTGTTCTGCCTTTATCTGCTTTAATTCTTTGAAAGCAAAAGGCCCACTGCCTTCTTGGAAGACCAAATTCCCAGATACATAGCTGAAACTTTCGTTTGTTTCCCGCTAGATTTAGTACACATCCATTGACACAGAATTGAGACTCATTACAAATTGTAAGAGGCCCATTAACTTTCATCTGCATGTTTTAAGTCCAAACCTAAACCTGTAAGAAATCTTTATGATGGCGAGGGAATGAGGTGTGGCTTGTTCAGTGTTGCAGGAATTTGGTGGAGCCTTTGACAAAACAATGTTTTGCCAAGTTGTTTTGGCATCCCAAGTACCAAACTGATGCGATTAGCATAGTACTGGAAACATTTTTGGGGCAGCTTTTGTTAAGATATCCCAAGATAATCTGTGAGTGATTCTATCTTTATACACCAAACCAATCCCACCTTGTATCTGTAATTAAGGATGTGTAAATGACTGACTTATAGCTGTATCCTTTTTTCCCAAGTCTTAAGTTTTTCTATTTTTTTAATAAACTTTTTAAATGCCATTTTTTTGATATTGTGTATTATGTTGATGCTCAACAAACTGATCATATTCATTTTTTATTATTTCTATTAGATCTCCGTCAGGATCACCGGCGCCACTCTTATTGAGGAAAAGTTGTCATTTGTCCATGTGCTTTTGTCCATGTACCCGAAACTTCTACTTGAAATGTTAAAATGAATTGTATATTGGACATTAGTTTCAAATTTAAAATAGTGCCCAATATACAAACTGAACTTGATGTAGATAAACTTGATGGGAAATTCTAGATTCCCAAACTGAATATGAATACCCACAAACGTTCCAATAATTCTGAATGATTGGAGTCAGTCAAAATATAAAGTAATTTTGAAAACAACTGCAAATGTGAGAGCAGTTTAATTTCTGTGCCTTGTAATTCCTGTAGCACACAGAAGAGAGCACTGTTAGACTTTTTTTTAAATTTTGCCTTGTGGCCAATTACTTTTAAATGGTAACCGTTGAACAAGAAAATGTAATCTCTGCTGATCAATTTTAAAACAACAAATGGAATGTATGCATGTTGTATTTGGCCCTCTTCAGATAAGTGACGGTTGGATGGATGATAAAAGATGACATACACACTGGACATATTTAACTCTACAGGCCCACATTAGCTAACATACTGTACTTTGCTGTTTTGGGAAATTCTAATTGAATTTACAAAAGCTTCACTACATTCAAATTAGGAAACCTTTACCATGAGACAGTCTTGGGGAATAACACTACATGAAATATAAGTAAGCTTTCATTTATAGAAAAAAAATATATAAACAGATTACAGGTACATTTATTAACATTTTTGAAAATTTTGCAGGACATTTATAATGTGGGCAGAGAGACGTTGGTTGTTGACTTGAGCTCTGATCGCCCGCTTTCAAGCTAGTGGTTTCCTTTTCTAACTTTTTCTGGAGTTAAGTGGATAAATAGTTACATTAAAGATCAATGGACCACCATTGCCTGTTGTAGGGGAAGTCGTGGTTGATCATTAAGGCAAATGACACTGGCCAGCTTGGGCACTCTATACATTTCCGACTGTGACAAAGAAGTTAATGTGAGCTCTCGCTCTCTCCCCGTCTCTGTATGTTTGGTTTCATTTTTTGTTTCTCATGATGTGGAATGTTTATTTTACACCTCTGTTCTCAACGAGCTCAAACCTAATTCTGTTTGTCAAAAAGAAATGTCAACTGGATTTCCTTGGGTTGTGCTGTCGATCTTGTTCTCCCAGTGAGTGTTTGTGATCAAAGGCCCAGCTATATTTGTTGTGCTTTCAAAGCATTTCTATCAGGAAGCTATTTATGACTTGAAGCCACCATGGGATGTTGTGTGCACAAAAGTGTACAAACCACTCATACGCAAGTCAGACATGTATTGGTTTTCTTTTCCATACGTTATATCACATGCTATAAACAGTATATATATATTTTTCATGATCTATTTTTACTCTTTTACTGCCGATGACACACAGCTATGTCAATAGTATACAAAGTGGGAGTGCCGGCAGTGATTGAGTTAATGCCATGAGAGCCACTGACTCTTTGCGAGCTGCTGGTAGCTCAAGATCTACTTAATGGGGCAGCCCTGCTCCACAGAGTCCCCATTATATGACTACAGTAGTCTACTTAACCATTTACAATTAGATTTTTCTGTTGATTCTTTATAGTCTTTATATTTTACCTTGGATAATAACGATCTCTGCCCAGGTCCTGTAGTAACATCACTAATGAACTATAGATACAATAGAATCCTAAGCATTGTAAAACATTTGTCTTTACCATTTTACTTCGAACATTTAAATCTGAGTGGTGTAAACCTAGTTTTGTATTACTGCTTCCATATTTGCTTTTTTCCCTCTGCTGGCTTTATAGATGGAAGCACTTAAGCAAATCTATCTGCCACTCAAAGATAATTAATTTAATAAGTGTGTTTACAAACATTGCATGATGAGACACAGCTTTGAGGCATGGCCTTCAACAAGCAACAAAATAAATCTGCTTGTTGTTGGATCTTACATCTATTCCACTATTTCACAGCATGTACTGTATGATGTTCTCTCTTTAAAAAAAACACAAATTGATTGAACAGGACAGCAGCATTGATGGACACTTTATTTTTAATTACTTACATAACCCTGGCAGCTGAATCGTTTATTCTTGTTCGAATGTAACAAAGCTTCTCGTGGCCTCATGATGTTTTCATTTTCTCTTGGATTGTGTGGTTGCGTGGTTCTGACAACAATATCCAGACGAATCTTTGAGTAGCACTCACAGACATACCTTATAAGAGAACATTTAAAATCTGGTTGACATGGCCATACAAGGCCATGCTGCTGTGGCCATTCCAAGAAGAACTGACTGATGTTTCGCTCCAAGACCTCAACCGTGGATATAGGAATCTCATATACGTATCAGCAGTGGTCTCAGCAAGATTCCGTGCTGATAAATGCATGTCTAGTCCTAGAAGTGCTGACATGTCCACTGCTGACAACCAGGTCTTAAAGTCCTCCTAGGTTGACCTAATAACTGCTGTTCCATCTTCTCCAGGGTCTTCACAGGCTTCTCAGAGACTGATGCGATAAGAACAACATGGATGCGATGCCTGTCCCCTACCTTCCTCGAGACAAGAGATTTGGATTTGGCCACTTTCTCACCCATGCAATGAGCTCCTCCAGACCTTAAAGATGCAAGCGACATTCCATCACTGATGTTGCTGTAACCATCAGATCATCCATGAAGGCTCTAATCAGGGTAAGGTGCATACAAATAATTGCTTACATTAAGTAAACTCACATCCGGGCTAAAGCACAATGCCTTAATCTCTTTGTGCCATCCATCACTCTTATCAGTGCGCTTTGGGAGGACACTATTCACATAAGTGCCGTTAAACAAAAGGAACATCCAGTCTGCTCGACACGAATTAATAGCACTCACTGAGCGTTTGGTCGCCACTAAAATGACATATGTTTTATAGATTATAAACAATTCCAGGAATGAGCCTAGTATGACATAATCATCCATTACAGAATTTCTAAAAGTAATTATTTTACTGATGCCTAAAATATGATTTGTCTTTAAACTTGCTCCAAAGAATATTTATGAGTCATTATGACTGCATGCATGGGTAGGTGTACTACTTTGCTATTTTAGCAACACTTTTGCCAGAAAAAAGTGGTTTGATGCCATTGCTGCTGTAACAATACACAAAATACGTGCAAGATGTCCTCATTACATCACACCCAATACATTGTGACATCAGCCATTGACGTTCGAATGAATCTTTCATAAAAATTCCTTATGCATCAAAAGAGCCCTTTGATGCCGCTTTGCATCATTTTATCTTCTCATACGCTTTCTGGTCGTGAACAAAGCCCAGTTGGAGAATTAAGCAATTAAAAGTAAGTCACTGCTGTCATGAAAACTTTGCAGTGATGTTCGATGGGGATCTAAATCTTTGCCCAGGAAGATTAATCATCCAACATCAATTTACCTGTCACTCTTCCATCCAGTATCTCAACCCTGCGGGCTATGTTTATCCCAGTTGTCAAAGTGAAATACAGCCCCCAAGACGCCTTTATTTTACACCATCATGCTTTTTAATCTCACAATTACAAATTACAATTTATGATGATTGTGTAGAGTAAAGGTAGTTGTCTAAATGAAATGATAAGATCCTAAGTTAAGGTAAGATCCTTTCATTCTGAAAACCTTTAACCTTTCCATTCCTTTGGTAAAGGTCAGTCAGTGCATAAAATAATTGAGCAGCATTTATACACTGGTGTGACTGCATATTTTTTTAAGCCCTTATACTGTATATTTAATTTGCAAAAATACATCTGCTTGAAGAATTCGACTGGAATATACCCCGCCAGGTAGTTGCAGGGCCATCAGCTATCACAAGCTAACAGGCGTCTGAGGATCCTCTCTGGTGGCAGACAGGCCTCACTTTCTTGCTTGAGGAGTAATAACGACACTGAGCTTTTCGATAAATTGTGGCATCCAGGGAAATGGGGGTGTTGGCATAGCTTACATGCCGTAGTGCTAAAAATGGCCCTAGTAATAATAACGACCTCACAATTGCGCTGTATACCAATTGATGCAAACAGAGGTGCCACGTCATTGGAATAGTTGCCCCCAATAGGCACTACATAAGAATAGGTGTGCAGTCAGGTCACATTTAGTACAGAATAACAACAAAATACCTAATAAAACATGTCTTATGTCAAGATGAACAGATTTGATGATGTCTAAAGTAAAACATGCACACCTTAAAGGTTTTATTTTAAGGAAAGTACCTATTTTGTTTACAACCACCATAAATACATCAAAATTATTATTTTTAAGAGCAGTGATTCAATGCTTTTGACAAATTAAAGCAGTATATTGGTAAATCAATACAAGTTACTATTGCAAAGGTGCATAGATGCATTTGCGCTTGTGCTTAAAATGCCCAAATGAGGGAAGCTGTGTTTGTTTTCTTGACCTTTACTTAACCCCTGACAGGTCAATATCTTCCATTCGCTTCATTACCGCTTGTCTTCATGTGTGAATGAAGGCGAGCTCTTTGCCTTCCTTGTAGTCTATTTCTGTCACTGTTCCTGTCACCCGAGAATTGAAGGGGAAAGGACCCCATTATATTTTAAAAATGAATTCAATTCCACAGTCAACAATCACACTGTGAGACCTTTCTATTATCGACAGCTGGCAGTGTTGTAATTTAATATTTGCTTTAAGCACCTACTAAAAAGTGCCTGTGCATTGATTCATTATTCCTCATTTGTGTTTTATAAAACAGAGTCTTTGTCCTGTCATTGAATTCAAGTGGAACTATACAATACAGTAAACGCAGGACACCAAATCAGAGTTTTAAAAACTTTACCCAAGCTTAGGTTGGACAAAGATGGTAATTCTGGGGGAGCGCATAGGTGACAGCTAACTGAGTGAATCAATGTGCTTCGTGCAGCCCTTAAATTAAAGTTTTATTGAGTAGTAAACTAGGAGAGCACGCTTCAGTGCACAAACATGGTTAGAGAAATCAATGTCCTTGTCCACAAAAAAAGAGTCAAGTTAAGTTCTTTATTGTATTGTACTGGATGTTGGTCAGGTTGCTGTCCAACATCACACAGGCAATGTTCCATGTTGTGATGTCCGATCCCTGAATCCTTTCCAATCTGATATCCATTTAAAGCAATACATTCATGCAAGTATTGGTGATGCTGATACTTGTATGTGTACGTGTAGATACTCCTAATGTGTCCGTTACTGCATTTAAAACAATAACTTCATAAAGAATACATGATCCGAACCCATATTGATTATGCAATTTTTTATTTATTTGTTTTAAACGCTGAAGCATCATCTCTTCCTTCTTGTGTCAACGCAAGCCTTGATGCATTTTTTAGGCAATTTGGCGCCATGCTGAGCATTCCGACATACCGAGGATGGTTTCTTTTGACATGTGCCTGGCTTACTAGACATTTAATGGCTGGAAGTAGATCACTTTCTAAGTATTGGTGGAGGTAGTGTGATGCAATTTTGGTGAAATTGATCGAGATCCGGGAAACATAACTTCTGTGATCAGTGGGACACAAACCCCACCATCACGATAAGGTAATAGAACGGATAGTTTTCATGGTTATAGTGACTTTAATTGCTGAAGAGGAAATTCAGCATATATTTTGCGATTCATATATTTTGTCTTGCACACCACACATATAGAACCGAATCACACACATGCAGGCATGCAAGGAGAATTGAGACGAGAAAAAAAAGGCGTGCAAACAGTACTGCGCCTCTTGAGCTGGTGGGGTCTGAATGGTGTCCATCTCAAGGACACCTTGACAGTTGCCAGGAAGCAGACTCGCATTTCTCCGACAATAGTTGCTAATTTTTATTCATTTCTTTTTAACCACAGCAGAGATTGAACTGTTACCATTCAAATGGTAATTTCAATTACAATTTTTCGACAACTGTAGATTACCTTATGCAGTATGCATGTTTTGTTTTTTTATGCATATTAATACACCGAACAGGAAAGAGAAAGAAAGATACAAGATAGTGGTTAGAGAAAACTGGGTTATTAGAAAATAATTGTCAAGGTGAGATGCTATAGTGAGAGCCTTGGGAAAATGTGTAAATGAACTATGAAGCAAAGGAAAAAACAAGCGATGATGGAACAAAGGTGAGAAAAATGGCCACCAGAGGAAGTTGAGAAAGGATGAGGAGGACACCACAACATGCTTAGAATATAATTTTTACATCTGGCCACAAGTGCAACATCTCCAATATCAACTCATAATCATGTCTTTCAAAATACTCTTGGAAAAATGACTTTAGGTCAAAAGCTGTAAAATTGGAAGTTTGAAATAATTATACTGACAATGTGGTCCAGAACATAAATGGACCTAATTTATGAACTAGTTTGTTTTTAATTCACAAATCATATGAAATGGTTATAAAACCAAATGACTCAATTTTTAATAGGCCCAACTACCTGCATCGGGGCAATTTTTAACCCAGCAGTTTTGTATTTGTTGAGTGGTCTTATTGCGGTCTTTATATGGCTTGGACGCTCAGTAAAAATTTGAGTCGTCTGTTTGAGAGTGCTATTACATCAGTAGTTTTCGTTCACTTTCAAACACCGATGGGAGGTTTATTCATGTGTCTGCTTCAGTTAGGACAGCTGGCTTCATACATTTGGCATCAGGTTTGAGATATTGTAGATTATTTAAAGAAACAAAGTCGCAATACTTTTCGAATGAATATTACCTATATTTGAGACTATTACTTTTAATTCATTAACAAAATATGTGTCCATCGATCCATTTTCAATGTCAATGTTTTTAAATTCTTGGTTGCCCTATTCCTCCATACTCACCTATATAAAATAGATTTTCAATTATCCAGTTCAAACAAACACAATGGCAAACAATTGCGCAATGCCCCATTCAGTCTTGGGATTAAGTTGCATGCATTGTTGGAAATTTTGGACCAAGTCATATTCTTATTCCAAAATTAATCAATTATGAAATAAAGAAATGGCTACACATGCATCTTTAGCAAAATGAAACGTGGTCTTTTTTATTATATTATTCTCTAAACTTACAAATTAGAGCATAGACTGCCGTAAATATTGGAAATTTCAACCACATTCTACCACATCATCAATTGTCCCCTCGACTTTTACCGTGACAGAACTGTATACAGTATCTTATTCTTGCAGATGTATCAGGTGTGGAGAATTCAAACCAAGGAAATGAATCCAGTTGATTGCAAGAGGTGAATGTGCTCTTCCTTGGACCATGTCTCACCCCTTTGAAAACTTGAATTGGAATCTGATGACGAGGAGACTAAATTGGCAAGTTTGACCGAGGTAACCATCATGTTCTTTTTTTCTTTAGCTTCCATGCTTTCTGCTGGTATACCTTATTCTTCTTCCTACCCTCCCCCATTAGGTTCTCTCCCCCTCCCCTTCCCCTTCACTTCCCTCCCACTTTCTCCCTCTGACTCTAAACAGCACTCAGTCGCGGCTGTCCCTTCACTTCCCGCTCCAACATGTTGGCAGAAGGAGGAGGCGGAGGAGGATGCTGCGCTCAAACCTTGGCGCGTTCTTGCCACCTCTTCGGCCAGCGCCCAGCGCCTCTGACTCAGAGCCACCTTTCACTTGTATCGCCCTGAAGGAATTAAGAAGGGAGGGTAGCCAGGTCCCCCAGGTTCCACAGGACATTAGGAGCACCCACATCAGGATCCCCAGAAGGAGCATCAGCAGGAGAAAAGTAGAACACAGCAACTGTTCTACATCTGAAGTGGAAACTATTACCTCAGACGTCCCTGACACTTCACCCTTTTCGGCACCAAGATCCATGTGGCAAGAGGCAATAAGGAGGAAGCGCTACCTCCTGGACCGGGCTGGGGAGTCTGGTGAGGGGGAAAAGAGCGGTCAGGAGAGGACGAACAGATCCCGGGACTGGTTGTACGAGTCATACTACTGTATGAGCCAGCAGCATCCATTGATTGTGTTTCTGCTGCTCATAGTGATGGGAGCTTGCTTGGCTCTGCTGACCGTGTTCTTTGCATCAGGACTGGTAAGTTCTACATTCATGCATGTGTTATGCAAATGTTATCAAACATGCAGAGTAAGAAACATCTACACTTTAAATGTTGCTGAGATGATGATGATGTTGATTTGGGGTATTCCCACAAAGGTTAAACTGTGTCAATGGGAGAATCTTCACGTGTGGGTTCACAGACAATTAAAAAACAAACAAACAGTAAGCTCAACATAAAGGTTACCAAAACGGACACACAAGTCCAAAAAAACAAAACACACTCTATATTGCTCCTATACACACCGGGTAACACATACACACATCCCATCATGCTTGTCATCTACACAGCAGCACTAATGTGAAGAGAGGGTTGGATAAAAGTGAGGGGCTTGGTTATTGTTTGAGCTCACGGTTGACCGAACTACAGAAAGGCAGTGGTGCTTTCTAGCTCTCAATATTTTGACACGGTTATCTCCGCTTGGAAAGGCTGACAAATTCAATGCAGTGAAGAAGCAAAGACCCTCTGGGAAATAAAAATGGGGCACAGTACAAAGTCTAAAACGATCAAGTATTTCGTCTGTTTTTACTGAATATAAAATTCTGGTGAATGGACCAAAATTGAGAAGTTGTCAGAGACATTTTATCTACATTACATTAATAGATGTTACAAAATAAAACACCAAAACAAAGAACACCACTTTTTTAAAGTATAAAAAGTTTAAATCGTTTGGGTAAATGTTTGTCTCTTGGATTTTGACTTTTTCTGTCTTGCACTGAAGAAATTCTATTCAACAGATAACCAATGAGTTTTAACAAGGCAAAAAAATGAAAAAATCTTGAGGGGATTATGGAAGCATAATCTCATCGTCTACCATATTTCACCAATTGAGAACCTCTCCTAGTCTGCCTGATGATTCTGCTTTGATGGAGGGATTATTCTAATACAGCAAAAGAGCCTCACAGCAATGTCACTGAGAACTGCAGATTTGCATAATAATCTAAACATACCAAACATTATCCAAACTCTAAATCAAGTATGGGGAAATGATTTGCATGGTTTGCCATATGCAAACACATGTTGACCTCAGCAACTTCCATTGCTGATGATATGCATCGAATCTATTACTATGTGTGTTTAGTCAGCAAATTGCCTATTGATGAAAACAGGCAAAAACATCAAGTCAGACAATATTTTGCTGACATGTTTTAATGATGGCTGAATGCTTTTTAACAACATTTTTTCAGACATTTGTAATAAGACTTGTGGTTTTGCCCATGATGACATATTCATCTGGGGGACGTGTCTGACTCAGCACTTGAGCCACAATTGGTGTGGTGAGTAATGTGTCTGACGCTGCTAGCACTACATATGAACCCACTGTTAAAAAGCTACGAGTTTTGTAAATTAAGCAGAGTCTGAAGTTTGAATTGTAACAAAGAAATTGCATAACTGAAAATTGTTAAATAAATAAACAACAAAGACATTCTAAAAACAACAAGCATCTCTAGCCTTCCTGCCCCACATCCTGCCTTTTTGCTCTGGCTCGGTGCGAGATTGGCGTGACCTTTAGCTCCACCCTCATTTCATTCTCCTTCCTCCTCTATATCTGTGCATTTTGTGCTTCTGTCATCTTTAACCTCCTCATATTTCTGTCTCTCTTTCATTTGTATCCTGATGCCACCCCCCCCCCCCTTCCTGTGAGCCGACTGACCTAAATCCTGTTCTGTTTCGGAGCTCGGCTCTGAGCGAGACCGACTCTCTTCACAACCACACACATCTTCTCCTGTCCCACTGCGTTGCCTGCTTACATGAGGAAAGACAGGGAAGATGGGGCTGGGGGTAGTGAAGGAAAAATCTAAATGCCGTGCAATAAATGTCGGATTAAAGAGATGAAAGTATTTGTGATGAGAACATGTAAAATATTAATTCAAAAGTGGAACCTCTACCGTTGAACAGAATCTGTAAATAATAGTCTTCATAGATGACGCATGTAAAACTGTTGAGCACAAGTAATAAAATTAAAATGTAATTGATTAATTCAAATGTTGATACAATACATAGTACACTCAGGACACTCTTTTCGTGAAGCAAGTAAGTCCAGTGCAGACCATTTATGGTCATTTCATGGAGTGGCAGATCAGCAAGTGGGTCGGCTGCGACACTGTGGGAGTGTTTAAATTGCCGCTATTCCGAGCATCTCATTCAATTCTTCTTAAATGACAAGTATTGGTCGCCCGTACCCCGAGCAAATTCAACAAAATCACATTCGACTATCGGTCAACCTTGGGTGAGTATTTAGAGATGGTCTGAACAGGCGTAAGGTTTAGATTGACTTTTTGCTCTCAAATTGTCACTCTGCTTGATGCATCTCCAATCTATACTGTGCCATAACAATCAGTTTGTCGGAGACACAGACTCACCCACGCAAGTCAGGAATGACGGGCTTTTGCCACAAAATGTTGGTTCCATTCTGAATTAAATATTGCCTCAACTTCATAAGTGATGACTCATTACAGATCACACCATCTATCTGAGATGTCAGCAAAATGAATATCCTTCCAAAGAGAAAAGTAGGGATCGACACCCAGCCTGGAGAGAGCCAATATTGTTTCTTCGACCAGTGTGTCTCTACATACAAATGCAACAGTAGCCATGTGACATATTGAGCTAATGATCAATATCCTTTAATTTGTTCTCCCCTGGTGTCAGACTCCCGAAGAAGACTATATGACCTTCTTCACTAAGCATTGTCACTTTACATTCACATCCTTGTTACTGTCACATTGAAACAAAAGGTCCTGCAATTTTTATAAGCACCTTCAAATCTTAAGTGTAGCTCAGGAACAGAAAAGCAGCCTCAAATCCATAATGGATGTACAGTAGCATATGTTCAACTTCTGTTCTTATTTAAGATGCCCTCTTTTAAAAAAGTTTCATCAAAGAAGTCCATGTTTGATTTACAGCATATGTAAATTAGTGTTCAGTTATGTATGAGCATTAAAAAAAAGTCTGATACATTCAATTTAGAGCACATGCATGCTCATTATGCGGACCACAACCATGTCCTTCCAATTGTGTGAAAATAAAAGAAAAAGCAACGCAAGTAATTTGTCATGGTAAAATCTTACTTTTTTTTTTAAACATAATTACCATATGGACATGTAATTTGTTTAATATGGGTGTTAATGTATTTTAGTGCAAGTACTCATTTAACCTTGTTTGACCTTCATAAATCAAACTTATTTTGTATCCACATTTTGGAAAGATTGTGTTCAGAGATTAAAGTCAATGGTGTTTTATTTCATGTTATTAGTTGACATAGATTACATTTAGCAAATCAGATTAAAGTACTGAAACGCTTTTTCTATTCCTTGATGGGCTATTTGGTGCCTCAGAGGGTGACTCACACCCCCCTCTGGTTGTTCATTTAGTCGGAAAATTGAAGTGGGAATCAAGAAAAGAGGCTTAGCAAGCTGGCTGTCTCGTGTCCCCTTGAAATGTGTCAATTTCTGCATTTCTTAAGTGTTATTTTCTTGATGCCTCGCTTGAGAAAAATGTCCTTAAGATTTTTAGAATTTTCATTGACATCAATATTCTTCTTTCTTAACCTTCTGTGTCTGATACATACTGTTATACATCAAGGTGTGAATATTTTGTCATAGCTCATCATCCTGCATGAAAACACACCAAGGCACAGTCGCAAGTCAACTTTAGCCAAAGTCTATGTGCTGCTATCTAATAACGAAAAGGAATGTGCTGTACTTACCTTTTACGTTTACTTGCCTTGCATTTGATCCAAGCTAACGGTTGTAAATTTCTAAAAATTCTAAGAAAATCCTGTTGCAGCTCTTGCTCCTTATGCAAAATCACCATTGATTTTGTTTTCTAACTCTTGTCATTCCAGAACGTTGAGGACCATGTGGCCTTTGTGATCACTGTGCCCACAGCGTTGGCTATCTTCCTGGCTGTATTTGTTTTGGTCTGCATTGAATCTATTTTCAAGAAGCTTCTTCGGGTGTTCTCCCTTGTCATCTGGGCCTGCTTGGTCACAATGGGTTACCTCTTTATGTTTTCCGGTGGAATCGTCTGTCCATGGGACCAGGTAAGCCCGAGAAAGATATTTTTTGGTCAATTTACCTCTTGTGTAAACGTATGTGAGGCATTCTGTGATTTATTCATAGACAGTATAAATAACTAAACATAGCTTTCGGGTTTGAAAATGAGGCCAGCACAGAAGTGCCTTAAACTTGAATTCTTTTGAAAGCCCTGCCGGGAGAAGTCTTGCTTGCCAAAAGCCCTTTTGTGAAGAGCTTTGAGAAAAGTGAGCCTACGTCTCACTTAATCGCCTATCGCAGTATTTCAGTACTAACTTCCTTTACTATTTGTAATGCTCCTCTTCCCCATTCATTGTTTGCCTTAGCCCCCTCATAGATGCTTAAGCCATAGAAAGGACATCTTGAACATTTGAGCACTTTTGTGTAGTCAGATTCCGGTCCTGTGTGATTAGATAATTTATGTCTTTGCAATCTAAATTGACAACCGTTGATGACCGAAATCAGATTTTGAGTTGGAATTCTGACCGATAGCTTGCAGATATTTGATACTGCTTGACATTGTTTTTGCATGACTTGTGACTGAAAGTGAAATAAACATATGAGCTCACTTTGTTGGCATTATGTAACACGTGGTTAGCCGAATGGGGTAATAGGTGGTTAGTACATATAAGCGAAGTGCTCAGTGTCCGCCTGGAGTATTTTTTAGAGAAGGCACATAAACAGTTGCCTCCATCTCCACAATAAGTGATGTTGTATTGATAAAACTTCCAGCGAACATTGAATGATGTGTTTGCAGTACAAAAGACTTTCAGCAGTACAAGTAACATTCACCAGTGCCTATGAATACAAATGCCCAACGTGGACTCATTTGGCACAAAGCAGAATTTTAAGGTGCATCGATCTGCACGTCATTCTATTCATCCTTCTCCCACTCACTGAAAATATCAGCCCATTATGCCATTAGTGCACTCCGACTGCAGCATCCACGTTAATTAACATGTATCTGGCCAGATTGGCTTGTTGACTCACACTCCTGACTTGACATCCATTACACCCTCATTACATGTATTTTCTTACTTTTGAGCATCTTGAAAGATGGAAACGAATGCACTCATTACTTACCACCTTGTGCTTAACGTTTAGTTTTCCAAACACAGTCTCCAAAATGTGCCCAAGTACATTTGCACAGCACCACAGGCACGCACCAGTGTTTATGAAACGCTGACATTTTCATATTTCAAAAATACAATTTATCACAGACATGGTCTGTTGTAAAAAAAAAACAGTGTTATTTAGGTTGATAAACAGGAGGCTCAAAGTTGCATTTCTTATTCTCAGTATGCCAGGTTTGGTTTGTATACATTTCAGTCTCCATTTCCCAACCTGAAATCAATTGAACGCTTATCCAGTCCCCACAAAGCCCCCTCTGTTTGTAAATGCTAGGGAGAAGGGCTTATCTGTGTGGTCCAGCTTCTGCCCCTCACTGAGAAATATCTGTGCCTTGCCTCATCTGTTTGCCATCTATCATCCTCCCTGTCCCTCATGCAAGAACGTGTATAATTCCAAACATATTCGTTTTGTCTTCTGCTAGCATTGTGAGCATAACTCTGAACTTTGAAAATTTGCAACCTTCAATGAACCCTGACGAGAACGCAACATGCACTGCCTTCAATAACATTCATAATTGCTCACGACTCAGTGGCATAGAGGCTTTAAGGGCACCGTATTACTTTGGCAGTGCTGAATTAACGCAATCAGAGTCTGCCTGGGTATCAAGTCTCATCCAATTTTCTTGTAGTGCTATACATGCTTCCGTCAATATACATACATGCACTCATAAAGCAAACATTACGTTTATGAAGGAAACAAATGCAGTGGTGCCTCATACCTCCGATACAATCATGGGCCGGTAGGAAATAAGGTTAGAACTGATAAAGAGGTGCTAAGCTGTAGGGGAGGAAGAAGCAAGGATGAGTCCACTGGCGCCCGACAGATTTTGTTTCTATTGAAATTTTGCATCCCTCGTTTGCATGTAAATGATGGAAATTTACCAATGACCTGTGCTGTGTGGATCACCATCAGTATTATGTGACCTTTGTAACTCACTTGACCCCTTCAATCAATCCATTATGCAATGTGTGTAGCTAAATGCCTGTAAATGTAAAACTTACAGCTTTTTTTTTTTAAAAGTCAAAATTTGCAGTTTATTTAAAAAAAAAAAACTAAAATCTTGGCAATCACTTGCCTTCAGACTCGTTATACACCACACCAATGCTTCTTTTATTGGGCTTTGGAAATAGTGACCTCCTCAAAAATACTTGACTTGAGTTATCAATAGCAATGAGTCAACTCATTGACTTTGAGAGATCAGGGCTCTGAAAGATTGCAATTTGTGGTGGTGAGATGATGCAAGTTATGATGATAGAAAAATCAAGATCATGTTCTTTTTTAATCACTTTTGACTTTTTTAATCAGCACTGAGATGATTTGTGCTGCACGTGGTTATCTTTCCCTTGAATGTGGAAATGTGTGTGTGTGTGTGCGTGTGTGTGTGCGCGTGTGCGTGTGTGTGTGTGTGTGCATGTGCGTGTGCGCGGGCTTAACCTCCGGAAGCACCATGCAGGTGCAAGTGCTGCATAAATAGAGCCTATGTACGTAGTTGCACGTGTGTGTGTGTACGTGTACGTGTGTGTGTGCGTGCGTGCGTGCGTGCGTGCGTGCGTGCGTGCGTGCGTGCGCGCGCACTTAACTGCCTTAAGCAACATGCAGGTGCAAGTGCTGCATAAATAGCGCCTATGTAGTTGTAGAGGCCAGTCTGATTAGACAAGATGCAAACTGAGAACCTCTATAATGTGTATTTTAATGTAATGTGTTTAGTATCCGATTAAAGTATCTTTTTGGGTGGGGTGAAATAACAGAGCATGTTGGAGATGCTTGCATTGCAAATCAAGCCTTTAAGCAGATCCCAGACAGACTAAAAGCTCGATGCAATCGGACACCCCATCTCCATAATTTGTTTTATGAACCCACTGTGGTATTAGGGAGGATTTGATTCATGAGCTGGTAGCAGCACTGTTGCCTAGATCTTGGAAAAGCCTTAACATAATTGTCTGTGAGAAGGTTCTTTTGTGCTTGCTTTAGCCACACTGAAGGAAAATTCTCACAATTTTGTTATCGCATGGAGTCTTGGTATGAAGGAAACATAGGCGGGTATCTTTATCCTGACATCCCTTCCATTAACTACCAGTTCCTTGATCCAGTTAGGGGCAATGGATATCAGAGGGTGCATTTAGGATAACAAGTATTCCACATGAAGCAAATTATTGACATACTTATGCTGTTGAGGCGGATGATAATTGGAAGCAATAGTATTAGACTTTCCATGAAATGTAAAGTGAGTTAATGCATTCATTGTTCAGACATCGAAACCACCGTCCATATGTTCAACGTTTTTTCTTTTAGGTAATTAGTTGTTACAAATCTTTTGTCTTTTTTGTCTTTTTGCTTTTACTTAACACCCATTTGCAATGAATATATATTTCCGCTCAGGGATTTCAAGCTTTTCTGCCTAAATGATATGAGAAAAACATTTGCCTCTCTGCCAAAACACCACAGCCGGTCACTCAACTAATTTAGGGCAATGTTGACCTAGTATCAAGATGACAGAAAGAAGCACTGTGTCCTCCTCCTCCTACTACTGATCACATGATTTCTTGCTTTTAACCTTAAATTCACAACCCTTGTTAAGTGTTTCTCTCTGCTTTTCTCCACATCTGTATCGCACAAATTTTCCATTCTATGAAAATTGTTCTATTCTTGATTAGAGATCTTGTCTGAGAATCAAAGCGGTTCAAGTGACAAGTTTTTTCTGGACTCTTTCATTGCGAGTTTGTTCACCTACGTCAATGTGGATTCTGTGGTTTTTCTTGTCGTTGTCATGGCACTGTTCATGTAATGGTTAAATATTCAGCTTGACAAGAGCATCATCCTGCGGGTGAATCCATTTGCTATCCATTCTTTTTGTGGTGTTAGAAGCTAAATTTATTTCCAAGACCCAATGTCATGGTCAAGATAGAATAAGTACATTGAAGAAGAAAAAAAGAAACCTACCAGGAACCTCATTTACTGCAGCTTTAACAAACCATTTATGATTGGAAGGTTTTTGTTACCTTGGTTACAGTAAGATTGTTTTCTTTTGAGGCACTTTGAAATTGTTCCCTATGCAGTGAAGAAAAACAGTCAGTTTGCGGCAAAAATGGGAATGATCAAGAATAAGAGTAACTTTTGCATGCGTAACATGCTAACACGTTCCGATGTAAACTTTTTTCCCCCCTGTTCAATGCACAGTAAATCACAGTAAACCCCCTTTATATAACTTTTTATGGTGCTGCTATACTGTGGATTATTTTTTTTTTTTTTTAAATTGTGAAAATAAATGTTTGGTTAGTGTTACATAGCCTGCGACTGGCAGGTGAAAATTCCAGAGTGTTGGCTCCAGCTCACCCACAGCCCCGAGAATAAACAGTATAAAAATTGAATGGATAAATGTGTACTTAGGTTAGTTAGAAACGTGACATATGTACAGTATATGCTATTTGTTTCATTTCCAATTTGTCTGCTTTTCCACCCTCTACCAATCTGGCTGCCCCTAACCAACGAAAGGTTACTTGGCACATCTCTGCAGCCCAAGAGAACACTGACCTCTTTCTCTCATGCTCACCATCAGATGAGCTTCCTCACCCGTGCGCCAGGAGGGGGGGATTAAAGAGTAGTGCAATGTGTGTGATGGGAGCTCCCGTAATGTAAAACTGCAAAGCACTTGCCATGCTACATTAGAGGTGCCAGGTTTGGGGTAAAAGTGCTGACTGTCCTGTTTTCTCCAGCGAGTCAAGGGAGGTTAGGTAAGCTATCAGAGCTACTGATGTTTATATGGGCCAACTTGTGCACAGCATGAATCACCTAACTGTTTTCTTTTTTGATGCCACGTTGTGGCGCTTTTTAAAATTTTGCCCAAGAATTTTTTTTATTGTTCCACATATGATGTTCAAGCCTTTGCATTTATGTCTACCCTGAGACTAGTAATTAAACTATTGTAAGCTTGTCTAAATTCTATTATGAGTAAGTGAATTATGCAAAAGCACAGTGGCCTCCCATGGAACACCATGAGCTGTGTATGGAGTTATATCAGCATATCTAAAAGACAGGGATGGCACTACACCAAGGCTTAAGGGGGTTGGGGGGGGAGGGGGGGGGGGCGTTATAGTGCCATCAGTGCCATCAGAATTCTGTGTAGCCCCTGTTAAGCCCCCATCACTTTATTTGGGATTATAATTCTACATTATTTTCTCAGCCCCCCTATGTATCGGTCAAGATCAACTTAAACCCCAGGAGAGAAAAACAAATCCTGAAGGAATCCGTCTCCGATAAGAGCTCATGAAATGGCCTGAGCTGACATTTTTCGTGACTGTGGTTATAGTAGACAGAAAGCCCTATTTTGGTACCCAGCCCAAGTCTAGCGTAAAGCAACTGTGCTGTGGCCAGGGGAGTGCTTTTAAAAATATATTCAAAATGACAGTAACGGTTTTACCCCCAAATGCCTGCTTGAAATTTCTTTAATGGCTTTAAGCACATTAATAATGTTTTCACATCAGGTCAGTATGACACGGTTGATTACTTAATAAAAACATTTCTCTCCACAGGTGTCGTTCTTTTTGTTTATTGTTTTTGTGGTTTACACGATGCTGCCATTCTCCATGCGGGATGCCATCATCGCCAGTGTTCTCACCTCTGCCTCGCACACTGCTGTGTTGAGTGTATGTCTGTCCACTACAGCTGCTCATTTGGAACCAGTCGTATGGCAGGTAACGCTTAAAGTCACATATCGACAATACAAAATAGCAGGTGTGAAAATATCGGCAAAAAGATTCTTGTATTTTAATGTTTTGCTCCTATCCTGTTTTTAAAAAGCAATATTTTCGATCTGTAGTTGGAGTGATACATTGCACATTTTCATTTTGCAGGTCAACTAAATTTATACTAAGCAGATTGAGATAATCTTGAACTGTCCCAAAAACGCCAAATGTTTTTTTTTTTTTTTTTTTTACCAGCTTGTCCTACTAGTGCAAAATTAAAACCCTTAGATTTTTGTGACATTCCTTCTTCTCCCACAAATATTAGCACAGAGGTTCACAGTTTGGGTTTATAGAGAATGACACTTTTTTTAAATTAACGTTAAAGTGTTAAAGATTTCAGATCGGGCGTAGCAGCTCAGTATGAACAACCTGTCTCACTAAGGTCAGCTATTATGTTCTCGAAAATCCCACCAGGTTGTGTTTAGAGACATGAACTACAACACTGCCATCGTAACTTTGCAATGCTCGTTAAATTTTATTGCGAAGGCCTATTTAAGACTATGATTTATCTTCTCTCATTGAAGAAAGCAAAACCTTACAATGCCTGATTGATGTCCATAGCATTTATAAAACAATGAATCAGATTTTCCATACATTCTATGATAATGGTGATACAGTAAAACTTTTTATGGCTACAGTATGATGAGTCATTTTAAAACCACCACTGGCATTTAACAGGAAATCTCAAATGTTGAAAAATGTACTTATACAACAGTATGATAAATTTGAACTGGTAGTATACAAGTGAGAGAAAAAAAAATACTTTCCTGACATTATCTGATAAAATCTAAATAAACCACAAACTACTGATAACACAATGTTAAAGAACACTGACATTTGCTTATGTCCTGATTTTTCAGATTTTGGCCAATATCATCATTTTCATGTGTGGGAACATGGCAGGGGCATACCATAAGCACCTTATGGAGTTGGCACTCAAACAGACTTATCAGGACACCTGCAACTGCATCAAATCCCCCATTAAACTGGAATTCGAAAAGCGACAGCAGGTAACACGGTCAATATGCTAACAGGTTACATATATTTATCACTTAATTCACATTTCACAAACCGAATAATAATAAAAATAATTGTGTGTAGACTGCATAGAACATATTGCTAAGAAAAAAAAATGCCTTGACTTCTTTCAGCTTACTAATATACCAAGTAGCTCTTTTTGCTTCTTGCCAGGTGAATCAATTTTGTGCGATCACACTGAAAGCTAAAATTCCCTCGAAGAGGCGTTTCAACTTGGCCTCGGGAGGTTATGGCTGCCTGCAACCAGTGTTTAGCCATAATGATGGGTGCAGTCACACATACTTTCTTTTGTGCTTAGTGCACACATAATAGATGCTGTTTGTACCGTACTTTCATTCAAAGTATCAAATTGTGAGGGTGCTCGGAATTTGGAATTAGCAGTCCGATGTGAATCATCATAAATTCATTATTATGTTTTCTGAGAAGCCTCCATGGGGCTGTTCTTCATGTAGCAGTTAGTAGCAACAATAATGGAGAGTGTGACTTTGTCTTCCACATTTACTTCAGCTTGCAATAAAATGATGACCATTTCCATAATTTCTTTCATGAATGAGTTATTATATTGATTTAAATGTGGATAAGCTAAGGGCAATATGTATGAAATTTGTATTTAAATCTATCTTTATATGTGGCATTGTGTTGATCAGGATATTTTATCTACTCATTATCAGAGTTTGACTCACCATATATATTTTTTGTCATATCATCAGGAGCGTCTGCTGTTGTCGCTACTACCTGCACATATTGCCCGTGTGATGAAAGCAGAGATTATCCAGAGACTAAAAGGACCAAATTTTGATCAGATAGAGAACACAAACAATTTTCACAACCTATATGTTCAGAGACACACCAATGTCAGGCATGTATAATTTATTATATTATATTATATTATATTATATTATATTATATTATATTATATTATATTATATGTTCCTTTTTTGTAGCATATTGTATGCTGATATAGTTGGATTCACACGCCTTGCAAGTGACTGCTCACCCGGCGAGCTGGTACACATGCTCAATGAATTGTTTGGCAAATTTGACCAAATTGCCAAGGTAAATAATTCATAATTTAACTCTCACTATCACTGAGTAACATACCCTGACAAGGTTTGTGTAACTAGAAATTCACCCCAAACCTATAGATAAATGATGCAATATACAGTATACTAATTCCTATGCAGTTTTGTGCACAAAGGGGAATGCCTTCTTATTGAGATGTTTATAGTAACAGCAAAAATAGCAAATTCTTCTACTCCCTGTAATACTCCATTATTATACAGCCATAGTTATAGGTAAGTTCGCAAGGCTCAGTACTGAGATTTTCTTACTTTGTGTTTCATTTTTTGTACACAGGAAAATGAATGTATGCGGATAAAAATCCTTGGTGACTGTTACTATTGTGTATCTGGCCTACCAGAGTCTCTACCAAACCACGCCAAGAACTGTGTTAAAATGGGTCTGGACATGTGTGAGGCAATCAAGTAAGTCAAAGGTCTCTCTACTGTGACTTTTGTACAACTCCACACTCTTACTGTATCTCAACAATTACTTGAGAAAAAACAGTCTCATACAATAATATCAAACATTTTTATAAGGATGTATTTAGAAAAAGTGCAAAAACAATTTAATCCTTATACTCTTGTCGATGCATGAGATCAGAAATCTGAACAATTATCAATACAGTTTAAGGTGCAGAGATTTTTCATGCTGAATCGGTTTGAAGTCAAAAATGCTCAGTACTCCCATAATTCATGAGCAGTTAATTCAGTAGCTTTGTCAAACATTAATGATTGATAACAGCTTAACACTTGCCTCATTACAAGTCATGTTCTTAATGAAAAGATCCCTCCCACGATCCGGAGATAATCAGTCATAATTATATTTACGTACATACTGTGCAAAAACTAGGTTGTGTACTAAATCTTATACTGCCTCTCCATTGCTTATTTTCTGTACATTTCAACACAATGGACAGTTGGATGTTGATTTTGCTCCCTCCTCCACAGTTATAAGTGTGGTTTTGATGCATGACAGGAAAGTGCGTGATGCCACAGGGGTTGACATCAATATGCGTGTTGGCGTGCATTCAGGGAACGTTCTGTGTGGGGTCATCGGACTTCAGAAATGGCAGTATGATGTCTGGTCACATGATGTCACGCTGGCCAACCACATGGAGGCAGGAGGTGTGCCAGGGTGAGTATTTGAGTCACTCACAAGATGCACGATTTGGGGTTGAAGGTCTCTAAGTGCCCGCTTCACAACGGCCAACTTTGCATCATCGGCAAATGGAGATTCTTATTCCTTATACAGGTACTTTGCGCATGCCGATATGCTCAATGCGCACAGTTAGACTACATTTTATACAAAAACAAGGTTCTCGGTGTACCTTTGTAAAATGGAAATACTAACAGTACGTTATACCAACAAATGTACAACTTTCCTATGTCAAGTTTCATTTCAGGGTCCATGGTGGCCTTTAAATGTTTTCTCTGTGCTATCACTGGTATACATCATTAAAAATAAAGCCTTGGAAAAATGCTAGTCTAGATTTGCTTAGGTTTCACATGATGTCTTCAGTGATGGCCGTTCAAACACTTTCTGTGTCTAAATGCCTAATTCCTCACACATTCTTTGTTAAAACAATTTGTTTGACGGCCGGAAGATACAGATTTTGATGTTCTACTTGAACTCATTCTTGATCATTTGCATCAGTGTTCACAGGAAAGCATAACAAAATTCATTAGCATTCCCAAATAACTGGGTCATTTGGTAATTCCAGGCGAGTCCACATCACATCAGTGACACTAGAGCACCTAAATTCATCCTATAAAGTAGAAGATGGGGATGGGCAGGAGAGAGACCCTTATCTCAAGGAGCATGGAGTCGTCACATATTTGGTTATTAACCCAAAGGTATTGAAAACATGTTAGATATTTTTTAAAGATCTGATACACTGCAGAAAAGCTCCATGACATCACTCTTTGTTCAGGTGGAGCGTCGCAGCCCGCAACATCACTACAGGCCCAGACACACTCTGGACGGAGCCAAGATGAGAGCCTCTGTTAGGATGACCCGCTACCTGGAATCTTGGGGGGCAGCCAAGCCTTTCGCCAATCTGCACCACAGAGACAGCATGACCAACGAGAACGGCAAGATCAACACAGCTGTGAGTAACTTTCGCTTTTTACTATTCATTTGTTGCCATTTGAAGTCATGTGTACATCTCGTCGACACTTCAATTCCATTTTCCATCTAGGACGTGCCAATGGGACAGTATCATTTCCAGAGGAGATCTGAAAGGCAAGCTGCGTTCTTGTTTCACTGGATTATCTTCGTCCCTTGACAGTACAGTGACAGAGGACAAGGATTTTTAATAACTCTTGACTTCTGCTGAAGGCACACATGACTAATCTTGCTTGAAATTAAAATGTTGGCTCTCTTTTCGCACTTGTTAAAAGGACAAAGTCTCAGAAGAAGCGATTTGAGGAGGAACTTAATGAGAGGATGATCAGGACCTTTGATGGAATAAATTCACAAAAGTAAGGCTGATTGTATAAATACATAATTTATTTTAATATTCCTGATTTTTGTTTTATGTCCCAATTGACCTGCCTGTGTGCTTCTAGGCAGTGGCTCAAATCTGAGGACATTCAAAGAATATCATTGTTCTTTCACAATAAATCCCTGGAAAAGGAGGTAAGAAGTAGAACATATCTTCCAATGACAGAATGTTTTTCTAATCGTCCTTTTGTGTGGGAAACGTACGCATGAGTTTTCATGGTTCTTGTATTAAAACGCTTCCTTTTTCTTCTTTCAGTACAGAACAACAATCCTGCCAGCCTTCAAATACTACGTCACCTGCGCCTGTCTTATCTTTTCATGCATTTTCATTGTACAGATACTCGTCTTACCAAAGTACGTGTATTTTGTTATAGTAAGCATGAAAGTAGTTTTGGATGAGAAATGATCCTAATTTACCTGTTATCTTCTCAGGACAGCAGTCTTGGGGATATCTTTTGGGATGGCATTCTTTTTCCTTTCCTTGATTGTCTTCATATGTTTCATTGGACACTTTGTGGTGAGTGACACGTCATTCTATGTAAATCGAATCTTTGAACAGGGCCAATATCAGTCTTTTCCTTGTTTATTCTATAATTGGAGTCATTTAGACTTAATTGTCTGCTTGACCACACTATGTGTCTTACGAGGACAAATACCTTGCGGATCTTTGTTTATTTTGTGTGTGATATTAAAAGTACATTTTGAAATTATTATTATTATTATTTTTAAATGCAGTACCAGTGAATTTCATGTTCAGCCTTGAAGAACACAATTTTATTTTTTGCACAATATGATCCCCGTCAAGGCAATTTGTAGGTTGTGTAGTTTGATAACAATGCTTAGAAAAAGATGGTCCATAGACCAATCTTATTCATATAAACTGTAGAACTGTCAGCTTTTGAAATGTCTCCTCAGTTAAAGTAGCGCTCAGATGTTAGCTGTGAGATGATCGTGTGAGTGACTTGGGCAGTAAGTGACATTGTGTTACTCTGAAACCCTTGAAACAGTTCTAAAAATAGAGAAAATGAATGCTGCTTTCCTATCATGAATACTGCTTTCCTGTTTCATAGTATCACATGAATTAAAAAGTAAATCATTTAAAGAAAACAAATTAAATAATCTCAATTTAATTAAACGGAGAGAATGAATATTGAACAAATTAATCTGGACTGTTTGTAACCTCAAAGAGTTTCAAGATGAATTTTAAACTGAACTGCATGACTGAATTAATTATTTCGATCAATAATAATCCCAAGAGCAATACATCATATATTATACATGTTTAAATATGCTTGCTGTTTTACTAGGTTGTTCACTCAGACTTATGTGCATTATGTGTATCATTATATTTTGTCTTGTGTTATATGCATATTTCCATATGTATTCCTGCAGCACTGCAACAAAAGCACCCCCACTTCATTGATGTGGCTGCTAAGGTCCTCCGTCATTATTGCTAACAAGCCATGGCCCCGAATCACGCTCACCGTGACAACGACAGCTCTCATACTCACTATGGCAGTATTCAACATGGTAAGCTCTCGTGTGGAGATATGCTGTTGTGATGGAATGGGAAATAATTAGGTTTCAAAATGATGTACAGTATGACAAGCTTGCAGCTCACACAACCCAAATTAGCTGTAGTGTTCATAGGTCACACACAGCACAATTCATTACATGGTGTAATGTGACTTGTGACAAGGACCTTTTGGTGAGGCCAAATGCAACTAAATTGACTATATTCAGAATATCCCCATAACAATAGATTAATAACTTGCTCTTTCAGTGAGGGTTAGAGTTCGGGGTCAACCTGTAGGCACGCACACAAAAATAAGACCATGAACTTGAAGAATTGTGACAGATGGCACATTGCAAAAAAAATTAGCTCTAAAAAAAATTGAGAAATGGTCTGATCACACCAATGCTTTTGTCGCAGACCTGGAACCAATGAGTTAGACTTCCTTCTTATTAATTGGGAAAATCATGGCATGGTATCCTTGGCCCCTAACTCAGTCTTACTCTGACGTAGCACATACATACGTACGTACGTACATTGGATCAAGTATGTAAATAGGGCATCATTCAAATTAATTTCTTACATGTGAGGCAAGCCTGTGTCTTAAAACTTTACTGTTGATCAGTTATGATAGAGTACAGTGAATAACAGAGAAGCAAACTGTGCATATTAGAAGTCACTGATAAATCTGAAAAGCTTTTGTTTACTGCAGAAATATTGATGTCTCGGTTGGTATGTCTATCTCTGCAATCATTCTTTTTTAAAGGCTGTTAATCCTCTTTTCATATGTAATGCTTTTATGTTGTAATTTTCTTGTCAATTTATTTAGAATTTTTTTTCTGTTATGAGATCAAAATAGAGCAATTTGGATGGTCGTAGATAAAATTGCAACACTAGCCTGAGGTTGCAAAAGCATGATAAAGCAGATTATTAGCACAGAGAATTAGACCTTTCCACAAATGGTGTCTGGGAGATTGTAATCTTGTTTTGTGCCTGTCATGGGTCAACCGCTCAGGGCAGTTGAATGAATTAACTTGGTTTTGTTTGCTTGTGCAGCCAATTTTGTTTTGTTTTTTGCTAGTTGTTCCAGCCTATATCTCATCCAAATAAGCAGTGATAACTTGCAGACTTTTGGTGACTATGAACAGCAGTTCACCTCTCTGTTTTGCACCCTGGACCTTTTGCTTTCGCTTGCGTGCCATGGGGTCCCTCAGTCACAACATCGCAAAGGTTGCTGTCATTACAAGGGTGGCGGGGGTTAGTAACATGTGAATCAAAAGTGTTTGTGGCTATACCAAGGGCTTCTCCTTATCACGTGAATGGAGAAGAATAGAGGGCCAGGCTGGTCTCTCAGGTAAATCTCAAGTCCGGCTTGTTAAAGACTGAGACAAGGCCAAAACGTTTCAGAAAGATTTTCAAAACATTCAAAATGAGTCTCAAGACCAAGACTGGTCTGGAGTGTTGCAACAGAAAAAGTAAGAATAGTTGAAAGAAAGTGTTCTTGTCAAGCGAATGATGATGTTGTCCCTTGTTTGCTTATTTTTCTAGTTCTTTCTGGAAAACAATGCGTTGCCTCCAGTTGCTGTCAACAGTTCGTCCAATGAAACACAGGTTTACGCTGAAGGACAACCAGCTGCTTTTATAGGCAAAAACAACTTCTACCTTCCCGTAAGAGAAACGTTAGATTAGATGTTCATTGTTTTTATGCCACATTTATTTTGAATATGTCTTAAAATGATTCCCTTCTTGTCTTTCTGTGTAGTATTTAATTTACAGCTGTATTCTGGGCCTGATCTCTTGCTCTGTGTTCCTGAGGATAAACTATGAGTTGAAAATGATAACCATGCTGACAGCCGTGGTGGTTTACAACGTCATAATTCTTCAAACACACGCTTCCCTTTTGGATGAATACAGCAGATTCCTGTACAAATCTGAAAGCATAGACAGGTATGTGTGTGTAAGGACAAAAACATTTTTATTCAAGATCTGTAAGAAACTGCTAGAAGTGTGCACAAAAAGAATTTATGAAGGAATGTCAGATGTGCATGTCTATATGTACAGCGTTACTCAAATACAATTTGTAAATCCAAAGGGGTAAACCCTAATTCCAAAAAAGGTGGTGTCATTGGGTTCAGTTCTCTTAATCAACCAATTAAGATGAAATTCAAGTAAAGCTGAGACTAAACAAGTAATGTATCCAACTTAACAGGCAAAGTTGAGACAAAGTGTCTTGTGGTTTTTGTTCTCTGTACCACAGACACAAACTTCTTCAGTCTTTTTTCGAAAGCCCCCTCCATCCACTCTGTTTATGTGCCAAAAACTAATATGATAATGAACTAGGCAGTTGTCTGCAGAACTCAGCTCTTGTTAAGGCTGAAAGTTCTTTAATATGCAAAATGTGCTTGCAAAATTGATTGCACTTGCTTGATTTCTTATGCACGTTTGAAACTTCCATTAAATAATCTTTTTAATTGAAAAATGTAGATGTCTATAATTATACAGTGCCTTACCTTCCAACTGAATTACCATTCAAACACTTTTGATTTATGAACCAAGTCTGTCTCTAACAGGTTTCCATGTGACAGTAATTAGAGCTCCCAATGAATTACAAGTCCTGAATCTCTGAATACTGTATTTGTTGATATTTGTCTTGGGGAAAACACCATCACAGCAGACAAGTTTAGATTAAAAAAATGCATATTGTTGCTGTCATTTAATTGACACCACCTTCAATCCCTTGCCACGCTTACTTCGATTTGTCAATCTTAATTTCTCTCTTGCCATCTTGCTTTCTCTAAACACGTGTTTTTCTTTTTCTCTGCGCTTCAAGACCAGGAGTCCTCAAAGACCTGAAGACTATGGGCTCTATCTCCCTCTTTATTTTTTTCATCACTCTACTTGTGCTTGCTCGGCAGGTGAGTCATCATCAAATAGTTTGTACGGTAGGAGAGAAAGGTGAATTAAAGCAAAGTGCATCAAATGCTGCTGGTATAAGCATTCACAAAGATGATGGCGTGGTTGATTCATGTTTTTGCGGAATCCAATTTTATTCAAATGTGAATTGTTTGACTTTAGAGACTGCAATAATTTATTGATGCACTTTTTCAGTTCTGTAACTTTTTCATTGTTTCTAACAATGTTTATAAGTGTACCTCCAGTCTCTTCACCTCTGTGTCCTCTTGTAACAGAATGAATATTACTGTAGGTTAGACTTTCTGTGGAAGAACAAGTTCAAAAAGGAATGTGAGGAGATTGAAACGATGGAAAACCTCAACCGTGTCTTGCTGGAGAACGTCCTTCCTGCACATGTTGCTGAGCACTTTCTGGCAAGAAACTGGAAGAATGAGGTTAGATGAATAATGTTCATTTACATTTTACTTACAACTAAAGTAAGCAAAGGTCCAGATATTTGATGGCTGTTAAACTTTAGGTTGACAGATTATCCCTTTAGAGTGAAGGGTGTTAAGAAAGACTTTACTTTCCCAGGTCTGCACGAAAAAAAAAAACTGTCAAGACTGAAAAAGTGAATATTGAATAATAAATATTTAAAAAAATTAAAATATCAGCATATATAACACCACCATATCAAAAATGCCAGATCAGATCGCTCGCCTAGCTTCTGTTTTCTAGGTATGTTGCTTCTGGACACAGTTGATCATGAAATAATTATTTATAAAGCACAACTGTTGTTCTCAAATTGCTAGAGGTTAGTGAAACTAAAAATCAACAGTACTCACAATATCACAACAGTCTTAAACTGAGTCTAAAATTACCAAATTGACAATTCTGGTGTAAATAATCAGAATAGTCTCCGTAATTTCACCTCTCCTCTTATCATGAAGTATTGAATGTCAAGGCTAAAAGCGTCTCAAGCGATGTCAAAATCTGTCTAGTACTTCACTCAAACTGGAAGTCTTGGCTCTATCAGTTTTAACTTGTGCTTTCTATCTGGCAGGATCTGTACCATCAGTCATATGATCTGGTTTGCGTCATGTTCGCCTCAATTCCAGACTTTAAAGAGTTTTACACGGAATCTGATGTCAACAAAGAAGGATTAGAGTGTCTCCGGCTTCTCAATGAGATCATTGCCGATTTTGACGAGGTAAATGAATAATAGCTGTTTTCACTTTTGCCTGGTTTATCTGATAGAGGGTGAACGGTATTTTTAATAGTTCCATCTATCAATGTATGACAAGAAACATGTTTATCTTCAAAATGCTGGACTGGATACATTCTCTAGTATTACAGGGATTATATTTACATGTACATGAATGTTATTTTTTGATTTATATTTCCATATTAAATATGTTCTGTGTTCTCTGAATTTTTGTATCCAGCTATTGTCAAAGCCTAAATTCAGTGGTGTGGAAAAGATTAAAACTATTGGAAGCACATACATGGCTGCCACAGGTCTCAATGCCTCACCTGGACCAGAGTACCCATCACAGGTTAAGATAAATACACGTGCTTTAAAATTATAACTTCATCTATTTTGATATTCTGTTTAGAAACAATAGTGTTGTATGTTGTGTTCTTTGTTTACAGGAACATGACAGACAGTACATGCACATTGGGACCATGGTGGAGTTTGCATTTGCTTTAGTGGGGAAGCTGGATGTTATCAACAGACACTCTTTCAATGACTTCAAACTCAGAGTTGGTACGTTAGAAAATACGCATGGCGACGAAGTTAATCATTTATTTTTAGACGGAATGTTTTTTTCCCCCTGCCCTTTAGATTTACCATATGTTTAGAGATGGAGCAAGCATTCTTAAACTATGACGCTTCCGTTTAGAAACACATACTACTTGTTATATAGGAGCTGCATTTTCGCCATCTTGGAACAACCAGAGAAAAAAAAATATTGCATGCTATTAGCTACTGTGTGTATACTGAGGGAAAAGAAGAGGAAATGGAGACAAGAAGGTCCCAATTCGCTGCATGGTGTCAGAGCAAGAGTTCAATACCTTCAACCTGTCCAAAGAGCTCAGCATGTGATGCTCCATTAACTCAGCAGTGCGCATGTGTGTGACAGTACATCCCTGCTGTTTCCAGACAGACTTACAGAGAGGGTGCTGGAAATACCCACCTATGGTTTAACAGGATAATGAATACCACCGTGTGTCGGTGATCAACTTCCACTCCAGAAATTAACTCAGACCGATGTGAAGTCCACTCACTGTGCAGTGCTGTTCAAAATGCTTTGGCGGACCTATTTATTGTTGTGGATAAAGGACCTGGCTCCATTTGACCTCCACTTAAGCTCTGCTCTAACGGGAATTCATTTTTATATTCAGTTGTCCAAAACTTGTCTGTGCAAAGGCAAAAGCCTCCCTACAGGAAATCACATAAAACAAATCAAAATGTTGTTTATATGCCAAGCCTGTGTATAGCACTGAAATGCTGTCAAAGAAAGAAAATGACGATGAAAAGGCAGACGAAGAGGAAGATGGAAACCAAGTGCTGTGTGCAAACTACAAAGACAAACAAAAACAAGAAAGGCAGTAAAAAAATGCAAATTGAGTTTTGTGTGGCCAGGGCATGGTTTATTTAACATATGCAGTGGGTAATAAAACAACCGCAGCACCATAACATATAACATGGCAATGTCAGCATTTTGGTTTTAAAATAATGCTTGTTCAAGTCCTTTCAGCTTTTAAAACAGACTGAAACATGACTGTGATATTGACCGTGTGTTCTGCCGCAGGTATCAACCATGGTCCAGTAATTGCTGGAGTCATTGGTGCCCAAAAACCACAGTATGATATCTGGGGGAACACGGTAAATGTCGCCAGTCGAATGGACAGCACGGGGATACTGGGAAAAATACAGGTAAGCAAGTTTCCTTGATACCAAAAACGATACATGGGGCACTTAAACTGAAGCTTGCTTTCCATTGAATGTCTTAATCTTTACACTTCATTTGACTTTAAGTCAGCCAACACTAACATACACCTTTTTAATTTTCTTACTGATCATTGTATGCCCATTAAAACAAGCTGTTTGGTCTTGTGCTGGCATGTGAGTAATGTGTGTTGGAGTGTAATCCATCTGCAGCATGTTCACCCAGGCAATGGCATCATGACCAATCACTGCTGTTTTACTGATTTGCATGTTGACTGCCCCAATGATTGCTTAGAGGGTATCAATTTAATTTATGTGGGGGCTGTAAGGGATAGAGTCTGGTCCACATCAAGTGTTCCACAAGAAAGAGGTTCAAGTATTTGGAAAAAAATGGATCTAATCCAATCTTCTGAATCTTTGTTAGTTACGGCTCTGAACTTAATGGTTCTTCAGAATGTGAACAAAAATGCTGAGCACGTCCTCTCCCTCATCTCTTTACCCTTTGCATACTCCTTAGCACGTGTTAACTTTAAGTATGCAGTATGGTGAGGCTTCACCCAAGTCATGAGCACGGGAAGAATCCACGCCAAACGCAGTAATGAAATCCCAAATGCTGTTATCTTTTTAGAAGCCAAAACTCTAGGCAAAAGTATTTTAGCAATAATCACTGTGCCTTTTTGACAAACTGAATATGGGCAGTAATAATAGTCTACTCCGGGGGGGAAGAAAGTGGTAGTGGGGGGGGACTAATTGTATAAAATGGATTGAAAAGAGAAAAAAACTATCTGTGCTGCTCTCAAGGACACATCAGATGAAGTGCTTCTCCAGTAGTGTATTGGCTCAATTCTTTGTTTCCTCTAAAGCACCACTATTTCATTTGTTTCTATTGACATTTTAAATGACAGAACAGATGCATCAAGCAAGAACATCACATCCCATTTGACATTGTCCACTCTTTTTATTTGCTCCCTGCCTGACCACTGATAAATTCTAATTGTTTTCCACCTACGCAGTGGAACTGCAGTACCTATGTGCATACAGTATTTGTGATATATTTGCAATTAATATTAAGAAGGGTTGAGTCATAGTTTATATGCTGTGCGCGTGTGTGCTTGCGTGCATGTATATAGAGTAAAGTTGATAAAGAGCATGGCTCATTTGTTTGCGCTGATAAGAAGAGGGAAACACTTTGAGTGGATTTTTTTTCCCCCTCATCTGCAGGTGACAGAGGAGACAAGCCGCATCCTTCTGACTCTGGGCTACATGTGCTCCTGTAGAGGCATCATTAACGTGAAGGGCAAAGGAGAGCTCAAAACCTACTTTGTTCACACAGAAATGACCCGCTCCCTGTCTCAAGGGAATATGATGCCATGAGACATGAGTTGAATTATTTAGGCTTCAGAGCTAACACTGATATCAGATTGGAGACTTTTTTTTTAGTAGCCGTGGAAAAAAAATGTACGTATAGGGGAAAAAAAAGACCCAAAAATGTTTTTGTCCTGCTGCAGCTGTAGTATGTATACATTTGTCACTTTTGTAAGTGTAGCATGTACAGGAGATAAAACCATGAATAATCATTTGATTGTTGGATTAGCAAGGTAAAGTGGCAGGAATCAAGCCAGCCAAGCAAGTCCAGCTCCAAAAACAATCCAAAAGTACCGTAATTTCCGGACTATAAGTCGCGCTTTTTTTCATAGTTTGGGTGGGGGGGCGACTTATACTCAGGAGCGACTTATATATGTTTTATTTCACAAATTTTTACTTGAGCATTAAGACATCACTTACTTACAAGTATAGTTGACCACTTCCCATGTTATTTTTAGTATAGTTGATCACTTCACATGCTTTTATATCTTTATCTTGAACATATTCAAAACATAAAAAATAGAGAAAACATCAAATAAAGCAATTAACACTTTAAAGCACCATATCCAAGTCCACTGTCTGCTGTATGTACACTTGCTCTATTTTTGCTCCTCTTATATTTATTATTATTATTTATTATTATTTGGCCCGTTCTCAGCTCTTTGTTTGTGTTTGTCACGTTAGCATACCTATCGTTTAGCCTGTTGTTGCTATTTAATGAATTGGAGTGACACCGATGGTTTTATAAACATGTTATTCATGTAATAGTTGTCCTTAATCACTCTATATGTTACATCAGGCTCGTTCTCAGCTCTTTGTTTGTATTTGTCACGTTAGCATACCTATCGTTTAGCCTGTTGTTGCTATTGTTTAGCCTGTTGTTGCTCGTTCATGACTGTTTTTGGTGTGGGATTTTGTCGAATAAATTGCCCCCCAAAATGCGACTTATACTCCGGAGCGACTTATATATGTTTTTTTCACATTTTGGGGCATTTTATGGCTGGTGCGACTTATACTCCGGAGCGACTTATAGTCCGGAAAATACGGTATACTTTTACTAAATTCTGGCAGGCTTCAGAGAGCCCATGACTGCTGGTTATCAGTCAAAAAAATCACTCTGTATTCCAATCGCTTTGCACATGACAAGTTGGATTATAGCTGATGTGCAATGCTGGAGTATAAGGCGAACAAGAAGAAAGACTTTTGTTCTGCATGGGAAATAATTTGAGCTCAGCGTGACCAAAGACAATGGCATGATTGACTCGAGTTTTAATTGAACGATGCAGGCCAGGATGTTCTTGAATTGTCTTTTATTCAAATGAAGACTGCAAAACATTACAGAGGAATACTGCATGACTACATTTTCAGACAGAGACACGTGACATGAATATAACTGCATCAACCTTTTTAGAAGCATGGAACAATGAATGTCTATGAATGAATGAATTCGGTCTATTATCCATGTAGGGCCATGTTTTCACATCAACTTATCAAAATTGGCTATTTGCACAACACTCATAATTTTAAAGGAGGTTAAAGTGACACATTCTGAAAGAAAATTACAAGAGTCAATTTAAACGGAATCTACAGGTTTCTGCTTGTATCTGTGTACAGGGTAGCTATAGATAAGTGGTGTGGTACGGTAGTTTTGTAAGAAAAGAAAATATTGCTCCAAAATATTTGGATGTGTTAATGATTCTATTGTTACTTTTTTTTTTTTTTTAAAGCAAAACACAAATGTCATTAAATTTCCATGTATTTCAGTCATGGTGTATTTATTTGAACGAAAATAACCAGGATGTTTAATAATGGTATCGTATATTCAGTACCTGTTTGCATGGATTTCAGGGTGACTCTTTAAGGTGCTCCATTCTGATGCATATTAAAGCTCAGTGATCATTTGACATCACAGAGGAGCGCCACGCCTCGAAGAATCCAATGTTCTGGAGCAAGTGTGGTCTTGAGGTCGACTGCTGCAATGTAGTTCATGTCTGTCCTAACTGGCTTTTTGTAGATTGGGCAAGAGTAAAGGCGACTGTCTTTGATACCTGCAACATGTGGGCAAAAGACAAATAATATGTATTAGTATTAAACCTAAAAAAATTTTTAAAAAAAAGTCCATAGTTGGGAGCTGATAATCTCTGCCAAATGTTTAGCCACTGCGGAGGTCTGCAATCTCTTTTTTCATGCATACAACTTGAGTGTGGAAGTCAATAAGCAATTCAAGTTTGTGGGAAAATTATACCGCAACATGAAGTTGCCTTCAACCTTTCAACCTTTAGTGAACGTGTGTGTTTGTGTTGATGACTCAAAATCTGAACATATTATCTGCTTATTTGTGTGGGTGGAAATGTTTTTGTTTTGTTGTTCGGTTTGCTTTAAGTGTATGAGGCCTTTTGTGGTACATTCAATACCTTAAAAAATAGGTTGCAATATTTCTCCGAATTTCAGTGTTTCTTACAGCGCTCATCAACAAAGACAAACATTTTTTGGACAGACAACAGATCAAAGTTATTTTTCAGAGGAGAAACTTTAAACGGTCACAACCAAGCTTTACTTGTCTGTTTCACTTACAAACAACAGGGAGTTTTAAATAAAAACACTGTGAGGGACTGAGTAAAAATTGTGTTATGGTGTGTGCTGCCTGCTTGAAAATAGCATTTTCTTATCATGAACAAACACTTGTGCCATCAATCAATACTCGAGCTAAATTGCAACGTAATTCGGAGTGTGTGGGAGGCAAATAGACTTGGACAGGCAGAAAATAGTGGCCCTGTAAGGGACCCTAAAGGAGAAAAACATGAGAATAATCATGAAAATGTTACCATTATTCTCTGCATACATCCGGATCACAGGCATCATTTCAAAAAGGACTTTTGGTTTGGAGTCGATGAGTTTGCAATTGCGGCGGTCCCAGCCGGCCCCCTCCAGATGTAGGCCGTAGACATAGACTCCCTCGGCAGGAGGCTGCGCGATGTCATCCTTCATCCACTTGGTCACTTCGTTGCATAGCACCATGCGATCCAGAGCCCAGCCTTTATTGGCTCGGGTGATCTCCTGTCAGAGCCCAGGGAGAAATGTATCCTCATATGAGCACAGTGCCACAGCATAAATGGCAGAGATGAAATATGATATGTTCCACCAAGGGAATCAATGCTGATAACAAGGCCGTAATAGAGGTTCAGTGAAAACAATGTAGACCAAGGAAGTACACTACATCAACCAAATTGTTTACGAGATGTTGCGCCAACAAAAAAGAAAATCAATCGTATATGCCTTGAAAAGCGCAGAAAGTAAGTGAAGAGAACAAATGCAATAAAAGGAATGTGACAGTTGACTATCATCATATATATGTCATTATTCGGACATAAAGATCTTTTTGAGTAAACTGCCAAGATTTGAACTGATGAATAAATACAACTAGAAATACATTCAGCTAAGAATTCACTCATAGCCACAAGCTCTATACAGTATTATCTCCATTCGCAGTATAAAACCAATTACATTAAATTCTCTGATATTAATCAATAAAGCTTTATTTACATTTTTTAAAAGCAACTCAAGGCACACACATAATGAGGGGGATACAGTTTAAGTGTACCCATCCTGCAGTCTCAGTAAATACAGTAGTCAGGAAATACGTAAAGTACTGTCAATTGATGAATTTAATGGACTAACATGGCCTTTAAACTAGTGATGGAGAAATAAAGCATGTTCAACAATGAAATGATAAAAACAATATGCTAACAGGACCTTTATTCATCATAGGACATCACACACCAACGACAAGACACTTTTACGAATGTGTCGCTCCTGTCGGATCACTTATCCAAATATATCATATGACCGGTTTCATTGAAACGTATCTAATGCTGAGTGTTATTTGTAACAGAGGTGTCAAATCCAGGTTGAGAAACTAAAAACCCGGACACACTTTGGCTTTAGCCACAGGTGCTTCAACTCAACCGTCAGGTAAATGAGCGAGCTCCCATTTACCTTTCGGTTCAGTTGATTTGAGGCATCTGTGGCTAAAGAGGAACTGTACAGGGTTTTTACTATCTGGACCTGGATATGACACCAATGACTTGTAATTATAACTTGTAATCTGTTTCAATGCTGGTCCTTCAAAATATCATGTCTTCACATGAAAACAAGTCAGTGGCACTAATCTTGTGTTTTATTGGGATGTCACTGCGAAGAAAACATCCAAGGATTTTTAAATTGATTTGTTCTTTGAAGCTTTAATGACAATTTGTGCAATTGCATTGATTTTAGTGAGATTGGTCATTTCCATGAATGCAAATGTAAAGGATAATGATGGTTAATATGAAATAATCACTACATTGGACCAAATTACATCATGAATATGTGGGGACGGTACCGGTTTTGACAAAATCACCAGGCTTAGTGCCAGACCTGCACTCCCTCTCACCTGTAAATAAAATTATGTGTTTGTACAAATGGGTACCTCTCACTTTGGCTACCATCTGCTATCCCGCCTCACTGGTGGGTATGTACCTGTCTCATAGCTGTAAGAAAGCCCTGCGGGTTGAAGAATCCAGTCATCCAAAAGCAGTTTGGTCGCCCTTCAAAGATCCAAGACTGAAACTGCCGGTTACGCTCAAGTAACTCTGTAAACCAGAACCCTAGAGTGCTAGAGGCCCACGATTCCTTCAAAAGAAGACAACACGATATAACGATATAAATTGTTGTGTAGTTCAGTGAATGCAAAAGGGAGACATGAAAAACAATGAAACATGAATTACTGTGTAGCAGAAGACAAAGTCAAAAAGTTAATTTCATTTAGCACAGTGGTATTGAATTAAAAAAGAAGAGTCAAATCGGCTATTAAAAGCACTGCAGATTTCATTTGTCATTCCCGAGTCCCAGCCGGGAGGTCAGTCAAGCCAAAAACATAGCTAATTTTAATCAGAGCTGTCAACACTCGTGTATTAAGTGTGAGACTTGCACATTTCAGGGGGCAGTTTTGGCGCTCTGATTGGATGTTGCAACTGTCTGTTATGAGGTTTGCATGGCTCGTTCATTTGTTTATTATTTTTAGGTTTAATAAAATTTGATATTACTTATCCTCTTTCAATGTCACAGGAAAAGTAGAGTATTTGCTTCTGCATATAAAATACTACTGTGCTGACCTTCTTCCAGCGTTCAGGAATACGTGCATCGTACATGCAGTCCAGGGCGTCTCGCAGATTTTCGCTCATGATGATAGTACCATCGGTCGCCAACTTGAGATCAGTTAGGGTGTTTCGGACCAGAACTATGATCCTCTGCATGCGATCTATCTCCTGACGCAGGAAGATGTTCATTGGTTGGAAAGGACCCATCTTCTGAAGACATTCTCTCACCTGGTGGAAAAAAAAAAGACATATTTTCTCCTTTAGTGGCTTCACTTCAGCACCAAACTTGCTTGATTCATTTTGCTTGTATGGTTCCCATCTGAATATGTAATTCTGTCATTTTCAGGTACAATAATACCATCTTTAGTTTCTTTTCTTTTGATTGTTCAAATTTACACTAATGTATTATGGCTTACAAATTGGCCTTGTGCAGAATTTATAGAGCATTATAAACTGGAAAATAGGTTGTGCTTGTTTCCTTATAGACTACTTCTTGGAACATCCTTAATGTGATGCTTCTGTAGCATACACATGCATCTTTTCTCCCACTGCTACTGTAGTACATTGATGATAGCTGACCAGTATTGTATTCCTTTCATTAGCAATGCCTCTTTGTTTTTAAAGCCCTTTTTTTTCTCTATTACTGTCTTCGACACTCACTAATGCATAGTCCACCCCTTTGTCTGCCTTTACCACCCTGCTACTTAGCACGTTACCAGTGAAAGGTGAAGAATATCACTCATGATGTTTTGCTCTACTGAAACACTCCCCTGAGGGATCACACATGAACACACACTCAAACACGTTTACACACACACACACACACATGCACGCACGCGTGCACGCACATATACACTTACTTCAAATGGTACATAGTCTGCGGGCAGTTTCTCCAACATGTCGTCAGCCAGCCTGGACACCACAGCCTCTCTGGTCTCCCCTCCCCCCGATGAGCTATCTTTGGGCTGAATACTGAGAATTGTGTCCAATACATCCTTTGCCAATTTACTTTGGTAGGTGATGTCTGCATTTGGGTGCAGACCAAACACCTCTGGAGTGTCATAGGCTGGGAGACCCTAAAGAAAAGCAAATTATTAGACATTGTGCCCTGAGAGGGGGGGCCGGCGATTGTTTTAAAGCCTCAATTATAAAATGACACATGGGACTGCGTCAAAATCGCTAAATAAATCAATGAATTATAAGGAAGGGATCCAAAGACAAACACGAGCTAGTGTGTGCGCACGCGTGATGTTCTTAGTTTTGTTTTTTTGTTTGTTTTGTCAGTGTTATATTTTCCTAGTGTATGTCTCTTAGATCATTGTTTCCGCCTGTTCTTGTTAGACCCGCCTATTGTGACTTCAATCAGCTCCCTCAGTCGCTTGTGTCTTGTTCCTCGTTGTCTCAACTGTTTGCCTGTATTTACTTCCCTTTTTTTCTGTTCAGTCTTGGTTGGGTCATTGTCCAATTTGCTGCGTGTCATGCTATATGCTTGGTGCTGTCCTTGTCTGTTTTGCTCATGTTTGAGACTTTGTTGGCTGTTATTTTGATCTCCTGCTTCTTTAGTTTATCCCTGAAATAATCTTACCTGGATATATGAAAGATACTGGTCAACACTGGAACATTTTGGGATGCTATAGCCTTTATAGAAGTTAAATGTTGGTCCAAACATTTCCTCACTAAACCAGACTTTGGAAAAGGTGTTGAGAAGGCGCTTGTCATAGTCATCAGTCACACGGCCACCATACTGAATTTCTCCAATCATATATCGCACTGTAGTCCATGAAACCCCCTGTGGAACACAAACACGCAACCCTGCTGAGATTACTTTAGGAGTGACAGCAGACAAAAAAACTGGCATGATTTCACCACTACAATCTTGATATACATGTTCAGTAAATGTACTGTTTGTGTGTGTGCGTGCATGTGTTTGTGTGTACATGCATCAATACAAAATGAAAAAATGGCAACTATTTGTGGCTCATCTTCCTGATTGCTGTAGAGGTGCCCTTGCAAGGCACCAACACCTTGACTCTAGCATCTAGTCTTCTGGGTTCTGCATGTGTGAATAATGTATAGCACAGTGTAAGTTAAATTTCCACTTGCAGTATTAAAATAAATCTCATGTAAATTTTAAAAAAAGCAATATATATATTTTTTTTTTAATTAAACAGTATATGATGTTGTATTTTGCTGAATCTGACCCGCCTGAGAAAAAACAGGAACATTTTCCCTAACTTTTTATAGATAATTTAATGTCATTTTGTATGAAGGAGTGATGGAATATCTTTAAAATGCTGTCTAACGAGCTTTGGAAAAGAAGCCCAAATATTTTCCCCAGATACGCAGGATAGCACAAATTCTTCCATCCATCTTATTTGTTTTGATACCACAATGTTATTTCCCCTTTGACCACTTTTTAACCTTCACTGTGATATGTCATTGAATTATTGCAACCTATTATATTGCAACTAACATACAATGTACTGACCGATTTATTGCACAGCAGAGGCCACTATTTAAGGGGAATTCCCAAACAGACGGTAAATCTGCTTTTCAAAATACTCGCCTCGGTGGTGACTGTTTTCCTACCTTTTTGACGTCCATATCGTCAAGATGGTTCTGAACAAATTGCACAGTTGCATTAAAGTCTGCTTGGTTGAACTCATAGGGAATGTTCCATCCCAGGGGGCCGTACTTCCTCCTTTCCTGCACGGTGCTATGAAGAAATGCAACCCCATACAGAATAGGCTTCCACTGCACCATATTGCTGACATCCAAAAGGTCCTGGTTAATGCCTAGTGAGGGAAATGTGGATAAATACATTAGCTACAGCTGAAGGAACAAAGGGCGCGTCACAATTTTCAATTGTCCCCTGGGAACCTCGTGTATCCCTTCTAGTTTAAGGCAGACAGACACAGCTGATTTATACAAATCATTTTTCTCTTCTGCTCTAACCAAAACACCCTCATGCCTATTTTAAATCCAAAGACCTTGCCTGCTGTTAGTCTTTAATACATTTATCTGCACATTTTCTCTGCATAATTTATATGTCTTTTGAGGACTACGATTTTCTTTTTATGCTAATTTCCTACTTCCTCTTTCAATCATCTTTCTATCAGGTGCCTCTGTGATGATGGGCTACGGATCGATCTGTTTACATTTCATTTCTGCCATATTTATGCTTGGCAATGATCTCAGTCCAAAGTAGAGAATTGACTGGTCAGGATGTATACCTCCATAGGTTCTTTTTAGCCCCGCCTTCAAGCCCTGCGGTGGCTCATTTGTAAACTTGATCGACATTTGGAGAAGGGTGATAGGAAAGTGCCTGTGGACCTCAGTGGTCATCCATAGGCGGAAACCGTCATGGACAAAGTCTGTCTCGCTTATTATGTCCATTAGTTCGTCCATGAAATCCAGACCAAGGTGGCAGTTCTGGAGTAAGGCCCAGCCGCCCTGAGGACAATGGATATTGGCACTGTTAACTCATGGAGAATGTATAACATGTAACCAAGAGTCCAAAGGATGTACTTTGAGAGAACATCTTGGAATACATTACTGGACAAATGTCATAGCTCCACCTCTTATCGCTCACTTACATTAGCTATATTCTGTTGCAGAAGTTTCCGGGCATGGACCTCTTGTCCTTGTCCCATGGAAACATATTTGGTCTCAATCTTTAGTCGTTTTCCCAAAGCAATGATGGAGTCTGTTGGGTCAGAACCCATCGACAGGAAACAGATCATAGGCGTCCGCGAGTCAGATTCCTCCCAAGTCTGTTCCAAGTCAAGAATGGCCCCTTCAGTGTACTTCTCCCCCATTGCTTCCATTATGTATTTACGGGCCTGTAGAAGAGGATCAAAGTGATGTGAGATAATGATACTTTAAAAATTCAGCATGTTATGATGACCCCCCCCCACCCCTGTATTTTCTGCAAGGCTGATTAGTGAATGAAAGGATTAAAGGTATTTTTCCTTCCTTTTGAGTCAGAGGTAAATCTTATTTTAAATTATCAAAAAAGGACAGCTACACTATGGGTTGTGAATGCAACAAAAACTTCACTTCAGGCTTAAAAGCAACATGCAACAAAACAGTCCATCAGGATGATTGTAAATGTCCATTAGGTACTCCAGCTAAGAAAGTTTGTGAAAGAGAAATAGTTCATCATCTACTATATAAACCTTAATTCGTTGAAAAGCTTTGACCTGGGAATATCTTAATGTACATTATGAACTTTTTAGGTGGAAATAAAATATATTTAATTTAATATTTAATTTCCTACTCTGGACTGTGATTTTAACTAGCTATCTCCCTTTACTATGCTGTTTCTTTCACTGAGCTAGCCGTGTACTAGGGCTGGACTGGCAATCAAGCACACTGGGCAATTTCCCGGTGGACATGCAGTCCTCTGGGGTCAATGATGTAGGTTGTTGTTGTTGTTTTCTTAACACACCAGTGATACTAATTGATCACCAGCGCTCATGGCATGTACTGTAGTAATGTTTACTGCCCAAAATCTGCCAATCACAGCACGTTATACTAATTAAATAGCAAATTGTCAAGGCTGGTAAGTGATGGATGAGAAGCAAATGACCATTTTAGGCTCCATCATAGAATTTTAGGAATTTAGGTCAAAATGTGTTGAAAGGTTGCATGGCCTTAATACGGTAATTAAAAATGTTTTCAAAAGTTCTCCTACACCTTAACCTAAAGATCTAAATACATATATAAATGAGCAGTCTATGATTTCTACTCTATTGTGCTCTGGTAATTATGAGGGGCTGGTCTGAGCAAAAAGTGGCATGGTCCAGATTACAAAAAATGTTTTTAGGGTATTTATTGTGAAGCACCATCAACTGCAGCCTGCATTGTAGAACACAATTTCAGCCATCAATCATAATGATGTCATTTCTAACCTGTGCAATGGTGCGGTCGGGACACCAGCAGCGAATAAGAAGTAAGCGCCTAAAACAGTCCATCGCTTGATCGTAGGAGTTTGGGACCTTCTCCTCCTCTGGTGCTTCCTTATCAAACCAAATCTTCCACTGCTTCTCATTGCGATTTATCTGTGAGGAAAGTGTTAAAAGGTAGACAAATGAAAAACTGCAAGATTTTTCCATATCAAATGTTAATCAGAGCATCAGAAAGGCGTTTCTATTTTGCTTGATTAAGATCAAATGATCAGAAAGGATCATAAACACAAAGATAGGAGATGTCTTAAATTTCAGTTAAATGATGAAATATATTCTGAAAGCACTCCATTAATTGTCCAAATTGTCCTAATGTGTTTTGGGGACATAATGAACATGGTCCTTTCTGCACCAATCCTCAATCCTTAATTACATGATCTACGTACAGTGGTACCTTGACTAATGAGTTTAATTCATTCCGTGACAAAGCTCATAACTTAATTTACTCGTACATCAAATACATTTGCAGATCAAGAGTCAGAAAACTTTTTATCACCATGGTTGCTCCATTGAAATAAATGAAAACGCCATTACCATTTTATAGTTATTCTCAGTCATTTGGAGACATCAGATCTGAATTGAGTTATTCAATCTTCAATTTTTCATTTTCATGAATACGTTGCAAATTCTTTGGCACATTCATCTAAGTAATTAGGTTTCATTTTCTGCTTTTCTGATATTATCATTTGCTTATGTGAAGTTGATCAAATAATGTTATTATGGTTTTCTGTTGAATAGTCTCACCCCAGGAGTATTTTGGCATTAGATCATCGCATGATTTTCTATGCAAACAGGTCAAAGGAGTTATCATAATGTCGAACATGTTTCTAAACACGTGTTGGCGATGGCCATCATCAACATATAAACGCAGTAATCAAACTGAAAGTAACACACAAATTCCCACGTATAGCAGTTATGTGTGTGATATGTATTTTGTGCCATTAAGGGTTGGTTAGTTGATAAGTCACATCAGGATCTGCCGCCATTTACCATATGGTTACTTCAGTGTGTGTGTGTGTGTGTGTGGGGGGGGGGGGGGGGGCGTGCGTGCGCTCACATGTCTTTCAAAAATTAATTGAAGTTCCTCCGAACTAAGCTCATTTTACAGAGCACTGACTTTCTCACTCCATATGGGAGCTACCTGGCTGTCAGTCACACAAATGACTGCGTGTGTTGATGTGTAAACATTATCCTATGGTGCACGTGTGTGAAGCTGACATTTGACATGACGTTGACATGCTTCTAAAAGCAGATAACAGCTTTGACAAATATCCATGGGCGCCCAGAAACAAGTGTTTTGTACCTGATCCAGTACATCAGAGAACTCCCAGTGTTTGCTGAGGGCCACAAGATTAAGCCAGGTCATGTCAAGAATCCATTTTGCTGGTTTTGGAGGGCACGCCTTTAGGTCCAGGGATGCACCACCTGAATATTAAACCAATTCACAAGAATTTACTTCAGTGGTAACCTACTCTATTGAACTAAACTTCCCACTCTCTAACTGTTTTTTGTCATGGTGTACTGTTTTGTCTAATGAGAGAAAGTGGATCAAATGACACCTTATTGAAAAAATGAATTCACACAGTCACTGTTCGGCCGGTCTGAGCTGACAGATGGTGGATCTGTATGCATATAGCCAACTGTGTAAGCTTTAGCCTTTTAAATAGTCCAAGCCTCTTTTCCTTTTTATTTCTGCACTGAGGAACACTCGGCTTTGGTAGGTTTTAAATGTCTATAGACAGCCACTAAATGTATCATATAAATGAATAAATATTATATAATGGTAAATTTAGTTTAACCTTGTTTAGGAGCCTTGGGACTCTTTCCCCAGTTGATGCGTTCATCTGTTGCAAGCCGGCACCATAAAGGCATGTTCTCTGCACGGCCAGCATCCATATTGCAGCTACTAAAAGGTCGCATCGGATGCAACTCAATGCCATTTCATTAGGAGACTAATTATGATTAGCGTCAAGTCCAAATTACAGTATTAGAAATTGTTACATACAAGGACAAAGTATGGGATTCTTGCATAAATGCATAAAATGAGATCCAATCTTCCATCAACATTTTGCTTAAACTAATACCATACAAACAATGAATGTTCTCATGCTTGTCCTGGACATGTAAACATAACAGTACACGTCAGAAAAAAAGGGAATGTTTCAATCTGGTTGACTCTAATTTAATACATATTTGAGTAAGGAGTAATAACCCCGACCAATTTGTGTAGTTGCAGATGAGACCTCAGTCAGTCAGACTATTCTTCAGGTTCATTAATATTCTTGGTATGATTGAATCGAGTTGATGTCAGGATTCTGACTGTGGTTCACAAAAGCTTTGTCTTCTTTTGAAGCCATCAGTTGTTGACTTACATAAGTCCTTTCTGTCTTTGTCTTGCAGCATCACTACTGTCATCCTCTTTTAAGCTTTAATTAATTTTCTCCATAAATGTCTTGATAAACTTTGGAATTGATTTTCTTGTCGAGGGTAGCAATCAAAACAGAGATCCGACAAGTGCGCGTTGAAAAGAGAGTGATGACTCATATATTTGTCCTTCACCTTTAATCAGTGTGAGAAACTCCTCGTGCTTGACCCTGCTGCATTGCAGGTCGATCTTGAGTGTCAAGAGTAGAGTGAAGAGAAACTTGTGCTTCTCATACAAGCCACGTGCTGCGTATTTGTACACCTTGAAGGTCATGAACTCTATAATGTTGGCGATACGCTTGCTGGTGATGGGACTTTTGGAGGACCTGTAGTATACATTAGAATATAGGGATGAATAAATGATTTGATTGCATTTCATTAATATAAATGCCCCAATTTGCAGTTTTTAATCGGATCCTAGCCTTCAGAAAATACTTGAATTATAACGAATGTGCTGCCTGTGATCATTATGCTATTTTTGGTAACCACATTTTTAATATGCTGCTGACATCACAGCTGGTGCACCTTCTAAATATTGCCATGAAGAAAAGCCAGTGGCAATATGACAAACAAATCCCTTATTGAGTTTGCAAATGAAATGGTGGACTAGGCTAATGAAAGCTGTATTAGATCTATACCATTAATCAAACTCTTTAACTACTTAAGTATGGGATGATGACCACTTTTCAAATTTAAGGAAGAAAAGAAATAGTAAAATCAATTAACAATTGATTAGTATCCAGCATTGTGGAGGGTTCTCACCGAGCCAGAGAAAGGTCAAAAAGTCCTAGGAATTGTCTCAAGGAAGTCTGATACATTACATTCACCATGCTCATTTCTGTGATCAAGAAATACAAGATGCTTCCCCTGGTGGCCACTGTAAACAGACAGAAAAGTAATCATTACAGGATAAATGGCAGCTTCTCTTTTAATTAGCAGTGCGTACTGTATCAACGTTGACCATCACATCCCACACCGTGCCCTATTATCATGCCCAGTGCAAGTCAAGCACAAAGTCCGTCTTTGTATGTTGATGGAGTTGTCTTTTGTTTTTCTTGACGCAGACAGTTAGAAACAGTCGTTTGCACTGTTGAGGGTGTGAACGCAGATGAGATGCTTCCAATGGAAGTGGTTCTCTCTCATTCCCTTTCAAATTCACCGCAGGAGATGTGCACGGCCATAACTGCCTGCACATCAATCAAATTCACCAAAATCACGTTCCACCACCTGCACCACAACTTCCAAATTTGGTTTATGCCACCTGCAACATGGTGCAGCACAGTCTGCCAAATTCCCAAACATGCTTAATGAGGCTTGTATCTGGATGAAAAACAAAACGCACCAGTTTTTACACCCAAGTGCACGTGCACTGTCCACGAAAACACTGCCCCAAGAGTTAATGTATTTGTGGCTGGACAGACCAGTGGTCCAGTGGTGAGTGCCCATTTGACCCTTCACCGTTATAGAAAGTATAGTCCTGCCCTCAAGGGTATATAGAATAAATGGAAATTACTAATGTACCACATTAAATGACAGAGGACGTAAACTCAGCTACGACCTACCAGGTCGATACTCCTCCCTGGCAGCATTGATTTGAACCTCCGTGTCAGCTGCAATATGTAGCTTCTGATTGACCTCTTCAGCTGTGCACTTGGTGTTGGCAAGAACAGCAATCAGACTTTCATCATCCACGAGTGAGCCCTACACATGAAAATACAATATTGATGAGAGTAAGTCAGGAAATGAAAGTGTAAACGTGGAATTTTATTTTCCCACAATATTTCTGTTGATAAGCAGAAAAAAAATTAAATGTGGAATCACATTGACTCGATGGAATTATTTTTTGTTTCATGCTCTCCTATGTGTTCAATGACAGCTTTTCAACATTTGCGTAGTGTATCTCCTTACCTGTGTGCTGGTCAGTCGGCAGAGGAGGCTGTCTTCAAGCTCCTTCATCTTGCGCTTGTTAGATGTAACATCCTCTAAGAGATCTGTCCTCTCCTTCTCCAGTTCCTGATGGCATAAAACACTGTAATCACTTACTTGACACAATATGTGAACTTTACAAGTACCAGTCTTGAAGTCACATTAAGGGAAAGTTCTCACTTGTCTTATTAAAACTATGGTATGTGACTTTTTTTTCTACTCACTGCTACAAGGGTGTTTTGAGTGGGTGGCTCTTTCGTATGCGAAAGGGAAACTCCTTAGCCATTTACCCATGACCGTAATGACTTTAGAAGGTGCTGGAGCATATCTGAGCCATGCGTCTAAAGACAACACTTGTGAAGTCAGCACTTCATTTTACTGCATTACAATTGTCAATAGCTGAGCCATGTGTGTGGTTCACCCAACTACTTGTAACCAAGCAATTAAAAAAGTCAATTTTCCATAACATAATTATCAGTATCACTATGATTTTCAAGGAGTAAAAATACAATAACTCCAAATTCAATAACCGCTCTACAACAATCAACAGATTTGCGCTGTCTGGGCAAGTGTATTTAAAGAACTGTAACCTGTTTTTCTTTGAGAATGACTCGACCTAGAAGCTGGTCCTCCAATCCTCTCATTGTAACAGTGAAGTCAATAATGGAGGTGCGGGCACTGATCTCAGGGGTGTATGCTGGGTTAGGCAGCTTGGTAGTCACATACAGCCTGAAGCCCTTCATAACATCCACCTCTTTGTCCCCAATTTTTACCTGGAAAAGAAGACAAGAACGTCTTTAACTGCATACTGTGCAGGGGCTCGGCTCAGTCATCTGTCGACCCATCTCCATTTCAACACACAATTATATGGTGACGTATCCTTGAGCAGGATACTAAACCTAGAGTCGTTCCCCGGGGTGATAGTGTGAAAGCACTGAGAATCCCATTTACAATACAATATTTGAACACAGTCCCAAAAAAGAAAGCCATCTGAGTCCATTTTAGTCCTTCTCATTGCAGTATAAGTGACACGTTCACAGTGAATCCACAGTCAACTCCACTCCACCTTTGTGAAAGTAAAAATACAAGATAACAGTTTGCAGTTATGGCAGCTAACTTCTGCAAAGACTCTAAAAGATGTTGGAGGTGTCTGTGGAAATGTTTCCAGAAGAGTGTATAGTGGGGTCAGAGGTCACCGATGTTGCATAAGGGGGACTTGTCCCTTAATCTCTATTATTCCAAATGTATTTGCTGGAGTGGATGTAATCATCTAAGCAGGCTATTACGGAGTAAGTTTGCTGGAACAGACAAATCCACAAAGCTAAATGACTAAGTGACTGATTCCCCTTACCTTATAAGTCGATCCAGTCTTTATAAAGTTTTTCTCTAGAATGTTATCGAGTGCAGGATCCAACTCTTCCCCTATGTCCTCAATCAAGAGTGGTCGCCCAAGAGACAAACTGTCTTCAAGGTGGTTCTTGAAGTATTTATGATTTAGTGAGGTGATCTGAGAAAATGAGAATATATTTGACGTGAGCCTTTGGTACAAAAAATCAAACTTAGCCAATTCAAGGATCTAACATCTCTTTGGGATGTGTCACGTTTTCAAAACATTGTGAAATGGTTAAGTATTCATTTATAATGATGCCTCCCTGTGTCTACAGTAAATTGAATCTCATGATTAAATAAACCCTGTTATGATTCAGCCAAGAAACAGGGCCAAGAAGGAAGTAACAGTTAATTGTACTACTCCTGAGGTATTAAGCTAAAAAACATTGAGCTGAAGGCTGAACAAAAGCATTTTCAAATGCATGAAGGCAGAAACTAAAAACACAATGCTGTTATGTGACTGCCGAAAAGCATGTTGTTCGACATCAAACATTTTTATTATAGCTGTACTGCGTCTACTGCAAAATAAGAATGTTCATATCCGTCTGATTTCTTTATTTCTATTTTATACCTAACAAGAAAAAACGAAACTATCAATAAATGAAAGTTGCGTGTTTTAAGAGAAAAATCTGTTGAAAGTGGGTTTCAAATTTAAAAAAACAAACCTGCAACTCATTGCTGGCTTCTTTATTCTTAATCCAGATTTTTCCTTGCGTTTGAGGGTCAACAAGGAGAGGGAAGCGTGCAGCTTTGGTGGCAATTATGCCATTCTGAATAGACAGGTCATCGTTCGGAAGTCCCTGAAAAAGAAAGGACGTGTGACAAGCGCATCTTCAATTCTTTATAATAGCATACAGAATGAAATAGCACATTTCTTTGAATAATGCAACATACGCTAGAGTATGCCTATTTAAGCAGTTTGATTACTGACCTGAAGATTCCACTCACTGACAGTGGGCGCATCAATGAGCAGCTCGGTCAGATTGAGATTGCTGCCAAATGGGATTTGACGCTGCTTCAGTTCATTTTGCCAATCGCTGAGTAAGAGGTTACGGAACTCCTGGTTGAACGGACCGGAATATGACAAGAATGCCGTTGCAAGCAGGATGTCACCTGGAGCAAAAAGCCAAAGACATTGAAAGCGTACAATCGTGTCTATAAACTAGGCTATTGGGACAAAATAGGACTAGGACATAAGGAAAAGAAATACACTCATTGTTAAACTGACCAACGAGACGTTTGGTCTGAGCAGCAAACTCTTTGCTCTGCTCTGTCCATCTTTCCTTTTCGCCGGCTAAACCACTGATCAGACTTGAAGCGGTCTGCATTTTGTACCTGCAGCGCTCTGCATCCTCCAGCAGTGTCTGAAAGGGAGAACAGAGGAATGTAAAATCAAAAGTAAAGTCAATAGTTTTGGTTTGCTTCTTTCCTGATGAATCTGCGGTTACAGTTTTGCTATGATTATTTTTGTGTATATATTCAAACAGGTGAGGTTATTTTATTGTACAGTGCTTAGCACATTTAGTCACTCGTGTCAGTTTGTACGGGTGTGTTATTTAGGCCAATATGCTGACTCAGTATTTCCCAGCTTTCTCGAGCCAAGCCATTCTATAAGTGTATGTATAATAAATACGCGATGGAGGGAGCACGATATAACATCTTGCCAAGAGCACCAAATTGGATAGGGCCAATTGTGTAGTTTCAAATGTCTTTCTCTATACCATTATCACCCACCCTCCACCCCCACATCTTACCTGTTTCTCCATCATGGCCTTCTCATACTCGCACTGTACCACATCCAGCTCGGCCTGCTTGGCATCCAGCTCGGCCTGAGCTTTCTGAAAATCAACGTGAGCGATGGCCAGTCGATTCTCCTGCACTGCCAAGTTAGCCTTGAAAAAGAGAGGTGGAAAATTAAAGAAAAATGATTTGTGCTGGCTTTATTCCACACAAAACAGCACAAATGGTGACGGTCCCTTTTTCACGGGGAGCAAAAGGTAGATGGTGTGTGAAAGAAATGACAAATCAGAAAAAGAAAGGCTCAGTGGAGAACTGGTAATCTACTCCTGACATGAGGGATAACTAGAGAGAGCCTCAGCAGAGTGCAGACCTCAGATCAAGGTGGGAGGATTGTCTGCTCTTTAAATCGACACACATAATCCCTGGAGAAGAAAAGTTTTAAATTCTATTTGTAATCTCACTGTAACTTGCACAAAAGTTAGTTTATTCATTGCGAAAAAAAATCTTCTAACCCAGTTCAAACCAAACTCTAAGATACAACAAACAGAAAATATACGAACCAAAAGTGAGTTAGTGTCAATGTGTAGAGTGTATTTAATTTATTTACAAAGTTCTGCTTTGATAAAGCAGCTTTCCAAAATTGCCGGAAAAATGAATATCCACATTGTACTGTAGTATGAATACACGTATAGACGATTTTCTATGTACGTTGCAGGTATTGAATGCAGACAAGTTGTGAGAACTGGAGATTTACAAAAAGTACTGACGAGAACCTGAGGGGGTATTTTATGATTAGAGCTGCTGAGAAATCTTCTGTTGAAAGACAGATTTGGAGAACAGTGTTAAGTGCTTGTAACTGCGTGAGTCTGATTACATTGTAGTTGTATATGGGTAAGCCCATCTCACTACTTCTCTGTTTGGTAGGCCAGCTCTGGGAGTGGAGCACCATTGCGCTGAAAATCAGAAAATCAATTTGCTAGAATGTGTTCTATACTGAGGTGACAAAAAATACAAGCAGGTAGTTATCATGGGGCTGTTGAGACCGAATGTGTGCATGACTTGGAGAACAGAAAAGAGATGATAGCATAGAATGTGAGGATTGCTTGAATGAAACAAATTCAAGCACTGCAACATAGTAGATCGGAAAGTGTCACTTTTCTGTCCCCTATGTATTTTTATGCGTTATATTTTCCCAGCACTCGAGTCGACAGTGTTTCATGCGTCATATTTGCACAGCACTCTAGTAGACAGTGGTATTGTTGTAAAACAGTTATATTTAAAAAACGTAATTGCTTCAGGTTTTCAAACAACGTCCTATAAAAGGTTCAAGTTGCATTTTTGCTGCTCTTATAAAATCCCAAAAGGTGTCACCAAATTAGAATTGAAAAGGAATTATTCAAATACGTATATCATACATGCTACACAATACAAGTCATATACAGATGAGACCATTTTGTGTAGTGGAAAGTCAATTTATAGATACGAGTGCAATGTCCCACAAATCCAGTATAAAATTAATTTGGATAAATATTCTTGATTTTTTTCCTTAACCAGAGGAGTATGTGTCCGTCATTGTAATCCATTATACATTCATCCATTTTCTATACTGCTTCTCCACATGGTGGTGGGTGGGTTGGAGCCTATCCCAGCTGACTTTGGGTGACAGGCAGTACACCTTGGAAGTTCCCAGATATAAAATATTTTTTGTACTTTTTAATTAGGGGAGTAGTACTGCACTCACAATTTTTATCCCATTCCGTGTTGAAAATGTTTCAGCAGGTTTCCAGTGAAACGTGTGTGACTGGAATGTTTTTTTAAACACCGTTTTTGCCCAGAGGGTTGAGATCCGTTTCCAGGTCTGTGCTAAATGGATTAATATAAATTCAAATGGAATATGAAAAGTTGCATTGAGAATGGCTTCATTCTTGCGTTCTGTTTCAAGGACACAAAATCTGCAACCAAACAGCCAAGATGTTGGGGTTATGAATGAATCTTTTCAAATCAAAGTGGGGCTGTGTTGTAGCCCGTGGCTCTGCTCTGCACTGACGTTTGTCGGGCGCATTCATCAGTTAGCACTGGAGGCGGGAGACAAGGGATTTTGATGCACGTGTGTTTGATGTATTTCTTGCAATATTTGTATTAAATAACACATCAAGGAAAGTTCTAATTTGTCAACCAATCACGCTGCACTATATATTACCTTTAAGGGCAAGACTTCCTTGTTGATGGAAAAGAAAGTGGCCATGGCTTTGGTCCAGGATGCAAGGCCAGCCACATTACCGCACACTCTTTTAGCCGTTTCAATGTTGTAGTCGGGCATGTCAAAATAGGGCTGCAGGAGCTCCACCGTCTCTTCATTAATAGTGTCTTTGGGGAATTGCTGCAAGGGAGAAGGGTGCCAGGGTTAGAACAAGAAAGCATGGGGAGGGGATACATGAGGAAAAGAAGAACATATACAGCAGGTGGGGTTAGAAAGCAAGCCTAAAAGGAAGAGGAGGGATTACCCATATGCTCAGAGGCTGCAGGTTTGATGCACTAATGAGGTGAGAGAAAGTGAGCACTGTGGAGCTGATGCATCATGGAAACAATGATGGAGAGAGATACAGGGGAAGGAGGAATAGAGTGATGGGAAATTATAACAAAATAATCTTAATATTTTGAATTTTAGATGATCTCTCTACAAGTGATGTAGCACCATGACTTTGGCACATCTAAACATCATAAAGAATACCAAAAAAACTGATGAGGTCATGAAAAGGCTGTTCTTTTCCTATGTTGGATGAAAATCTATATCAGCCATACCTTCTCAACATCTGGAACACAAGATGGTATTAACTATTGCTGCATATGATTGTAACCTTTACCTGTAGGCTGCCCAGAAAATTTCCAGCTGTTATGAGTTTGAGAGACTCTTGCCACGATGGAGTGTTGCAGTTTTTCTCTGGGTCGATCTTCACAGGGTTTACCCGCCTTTGGAAAAGCAGCAGCACGCAGTCCATAATCCTCATGATGAGGTGTGGGGGACGCCCAAGTGTGCGAACCGTAGCAATGTCAGATGGCTTGATTGTCTGAGCGGAAAGAAGAGTTGAGTCTAAAATTGGATATTAACTGATCTGTGATAACATCAAAGTACAGTTGATGAGGGGATCTCTCTGTGGAAAGTTTATCTATGGATTTGGGGGGTGGGGGAAACAAACACAAATAAAAACATGAATGCAGACTAAAATAAACATTCTTGAACTGTGCAATGAGTGCAGAAAAAAAAACAGTAATATGCTGCAATATTAGATTATCAATTAATTGGCAATTGGCTCATTATCAAATTAATCAACAACTATTTTGAGTAATGGTTTAGAGTCATTGTTAAAAGTAAAATCTGCAAAATCTTCTGATTTCAGGCTCTCAATAATAATTATTCTGATTTCCGTACTCCTTATGATAACAGACTGATTATGTTTGTGTTTAATCAAAGAATACATTTGCCAGCATCAGGTTGTACAATTAATCGATTTTGAAATATGACAATGGGCCAGCCATAATACATACTACATTTAATAACCTGTTATTTTTTTATTTGCACATTTCATTCATGTCAGTTCATCTACTATCCTGTTATAGCCTGTGGAATGTTTTCAACCTCGCAAAATTTTGAAAGCCAAAACAAAACAGTGGCATCAAATGCATAGAGGTTTAGACATAAGTGTGGAATCCATTTTGAAGTGAGTTTGAGGTCAAGGATGTGTTTCTCCACACCAAATTGTGTTTTCTTTGTACACTGAAGCACAACATGCTGGGATAGAAAATTACCTCTAAGCAAACTGTTCTCACGAAACTTTAGTTTCAGAATTGTAAATACTAAATAAATATCTACAACTTCAAATCGTTTGACAAGTAAGCTACATGTATGGATAATTTGAGGGGGTATTAGATACGAGATGAGTCAAAGTTAAATTAGCTTTCCCTTGTCTTTTCCTATGACCATGTAATTCCACATATTTTGTACATTTCAGTGTTAAGAGCAGAGAATGTATATCATGGGACGCTTAAGGACTAAAAAGAGGGAATAAACACCCATATAAGTAAAGACACTTTTTAAGATTACTTTAAGAGACCCATACAATTATAGAGACAGAAGAAGCTAAAATCAAAGCATTCCACATTGAGAGCAACCTTTGGAGACCCTATCTTCTCATCTCATCTGCTTTTTTTTTTTAATTTGCTCACTGCACAGTTTTAGAGTAATTTAACGTAATCATCTCCAGTGCAGAAAAAGAACATAAAGGTGAGCCTATCCAGACAATGCCTGAAAATGTTTGAGAGTTAGGTGGACATATTCATGCTTACGTGTCTCTTACGTACAGTATTTTGATTGACGGACAAAGTTGTGCAATTTAAACAAATCTGAAAGCCCAAAACTAGCTGAAATGGATTTTACATGCAAAATCACATTATTTTTCCAATAATGCTCTTGGTTTCATTTACATTTTAAAACATTTAATTAGCAGTTAAAATAAATTAGACTAACAGTAATTATTGACAGGTTTTGTATCTTTCATAGAAGATATTTGGTAAGTTCACCGTAGCGGTTTCATCGCACTCTGTAAAATTCAATGACACCTCTATGAATTGTATTTTACGGATTATAAATCGCTTCTTTTTGCACAAGCTTTGAACTCTGCAGTGTATTGTCCAGTGCGGCTTATCTATGGATTTTTCATAATCTTTATGATATTGTAAGAGGACTTGTTTTGGTAATACAGATAATGGAAATGAGCACTTTTAATTAAAATGCGTCCGGTGCGGTTTATATATAAACAAAACAGGATTTTTCACTAATATTAGCTGGTGAGGCTCATGTTCAGGTTCGACTTATAGGCCAGAAATTACGGTAATGCACTTTATAAGATCAATTCTTTCGGACTCCTTAGCTTAAGAAATGTCTGCTTATGACTACATAACAATATCTCAGTGATGCACATATTATTCCAAACTCACAAAGCATATATTTACATCATTTCAACAATTCCAACGACAACAGTGCTTCACTCCACATTTCCTCCCTATTCAAAACAATAATAGGCAGAAGATAAATCACATCTATTTAACGACTGTGTTGCAAAAAGAAGAAAAAAGCAGCGACACCATTTTACATCAAGTAACAAGGAACATTTGACCTTATCTCGGGCGCAGAACAGCTGTAAGCTTGCCATATTCAGTCAATCACACTCAGGGTCTATTTTTCATATTCAAAAGAATGAAACTAATGTGTCCTTTTAGGATGCATCCAGTTTCACATCCACCACAGCAAGATAAAAATTATAATCAGGGACCTGCCATTGTTGATTTGCATGCAACTACCTACCCTGGAGCCATGCTTTAATTACAACACAGCTTCTCAGCCAAAAGCAACGTGCTAACGATAGACATACCCCGCTGTCACACCAAAACCCTCCAGAGTCGCAGGGATGGAGGCAAAACTTACTTACGTACTGCCGCTAAATGGCACTCATGTCATTGATCTTTTTTGAAGTGTTGTTTTAGACACAGTCAAGCGCTTATGTTTTATAGTATTGCTCTTTGGTTTTGTCTATGAGTTCAGCTGTTTCATTAGGATACCGATGTCTTGTCTTTCTATATATGATTAGGCTGACCACGTGGCAAGAACATACAACAATGGAAGCTCAATAAGACATCTCAAAGGAACATGGCGTTGAGAATATTCTGTTAGTCCAACACTGTACCTGCAGTGCAGCCTCGGCCTCTTCCAGTGCAGGCTTCGCAGCTTTAAGTTTCTGCTCAGCAATGGCCTTGTCAGCTGAGATCCGATCTAAAATGGCTTCGGCCTTGTCCTTGACTTTCTGAACCTCCACTTTAACTCGCTCAGCTGCCTGGGCTTTGACTGTAACCTCTTTAAGCACCTTTGAAAGACAAGTATTATAAAGTATACAAGTTTCCATAAAACGGTACATCAAATCTTACACAACTCTTAATAGTTGTGTAAAGCAAACATATCACAGTAAAGATTAGTCATCTCGGGAGACAAAAAAATCACCTTGGTAGTAAGCTCTTACTGCCGAGCCGTACAAAAGTTTGAATGAAAATGAGGTATTCTATGGAGATTATTTATTTATATTTTTGTAATTGATGTTTACCCCTAATTGAATATGCTTGGGGTAAACATGCTAATGTGAGAAAAAAACATCTATTAATACCGTAAATCAATTAATATTCAGTTAAAAGTTACAGCTTCTAAAACTCACCATGTCAGCCTTTTCATTTGCCACCTGTAGTTCTTTCTCTTTTACCTCCAGCTCTTTGCTGAGTCCTGCTACCGACTCAGATGCTTCTTTTAGTTTCTGGAGGCCTGTGTTCATCCTAATTAGGTGTACGAACAGTATTGTCAAACAAAGAAAGCACAACCACAAATCACAAAAAGCACATTCACATGTCTGTATGTCCATATGACTATGTGGTTTGGGTCAGACATACTTTTCCAGTTTATTTTCAGTCATACTTTATGTTGAGCACTTATGCCACATTAATGTGAAAATCAGACAGTAGAAAAGCTGAAAAAAATAATACATGTCTTCCGGCTTTCTTCAGTGTTGAGCTGCGAGTTTTGGGTTTACCTGTTAGCCAAAGTCTTAACTTCCGATCTCTTTTCCTCATAGATGTTCTTGTAGCCCTGGATGAAGGATAGGTAGGACTTGGGTGTGACATGAGTGGAGCGTCGATATCTGCAGTGAAATTAGTATACTGTGCATCACTTGATGTGTAATAAATTGTATTTTGTTCATTTATTTCCAAGAAAGAACAATGGATGGAAGCATATTTGAAGTGTGAACGTAAACATATTTATGCTTATTTGTCTTTAAGATATATTACTAATGTAATTTTTTTTAAAAGAATTGAGCTGTAAAATGCTGATTTTAATACTTGCGTGTAAAAAAAGTAAAGGCTTAAGTTAGCTGGAATTTTTTTTTTTTTTTTTTACATTTTCGAAAGTTCTATTTGTTTTGTTATGCATAACAGACAGACGGCAGCATCTTTCATCTAAATCTGCTGCTGTGTTTTATTATTGTTAACATGCATAGTGACAAATTGTCTGGAATAGCTGATCACTGTCTGACCTCTGAAAGTAATCCACACACTTTTCAGCCACTCCATCATGGAAAGAGCCCATGCATTGAACAACCTCACTCTTGACTTGAGGTGAACAGTCAATATCAAACGCAGACACAAAGTGCTCTGAAACTGAAAACACAAAGTACAGCGAGAAAGACCAGAATTACAGAAAGTACATTGACAGAAATCATACAGATTTTATTGTCATTTATTCAGCAGCTGGCAACATGATGTAGTCAGTCTGAACAGGAAAATAAAATTGAAATGTTTTTCATTTGGCAATGCCTGAGCAACAGCAAAGCAACAAAAGTGATTGGACAATTTTATATTTTTTGGCTTAAATATTTTTGGGGAAGCCAAGGAAATAAACATCTTTTAGGAAGCAATGAAAACACCTATTGTAAAATCTCTACAAGTTATAATCAATCAACATGCCACGTGTTGGTATGTACCTGCAACAAGAGCATCTTTAGGCCACCGTCGGAACCAATCCATAGTGCAACCAGATATCAGCGCTGGGAATTTTAGAGCTCTGTTTCGGAACTTTTCCCCAACAGGTGAAAAGCACAGAATAACGTGAAGGTTGTTTCGAACTCGTGACATGAAGTACTCATACAAGTTTTCGTTGGTGGGTGGCCGTTTTGGAAACTCTCGCTTCATTATCGGGACAAGATCACTGAGGATCTCGTCTATTTCATCCCGAGCAAACAGATTTGATACCTGAGGACAAAAATGCACAAGATCACACTACTGATTTTGGGAAACATGAATGATATGTGCTTCATAAAAATCTTTTGCTACCCTTTTCCGTTTATTCAAGTGAGCAATGACATAGCAAAAAAACGTCCACCCCTTCTTCCACCCCACCACCAATTCTGCCATTATATTTGAAAATATAGTATTATAGATTGGTGTGAAATTGGTAAGCAGTACAGTAATGCCAGAGAAATCAATCCAGTTGGTTGTCTTATGTATAGGTTTTAGGTCTTTTAGGGGAAAAAAATTCAGCATTCAAATCCATTAAAAAAAAAAAAAAAAATCTTATCAGGAGTAGAAAAATGGCCAGTGAGTGCCAAATTAGTTTTCTAATACAAATCCTAGAAAGCAAAAACACTATCGGCTGTCTGCTAAAATGTCGGCTTTCTCCACAGTCAAAAACAGGGGTAGTGCTCATGCTTTTTTCACCTTTTTATTATGGTACATGCTAATGAGGCAGCCTGTTTGTGTGTATGCTTGTGCGTGTTTGTTGCACATCTCCCGTACCATCTGCTGGCCAACAAAGACCTCAAGGCTTCAGCAGCATTGCTCACCCCCTTTTTGCCTCTCAACACCATCTCTGCTATCTCTCTCACATGCATACCATCAAATTCTCTCTATTTCCATCATGCCTTCATTCAAACCTAATGCAAACAAATACACAGACAATACCTTGGTTCCTATCACAATTCAACCTCTCTGGTTAAGCAGCTGCTGCCATTTAGGTAGGTACCCAAAGGAATGGAAAAAGAAGCAGACAAAAAGGATTGTTAAAAAAAAAAGGTGAATGGTATGGAGGAAAGAAACTACTACGAAGACTAATCTATCAATCTTCTTTATTCTTTTTTGCTGTACACTGAAAAGATCGGGTTCAGCTCAGCTTGTGTGTGTGACAATCATTGGGACTTTAACTTTTAGTTCCAGCTCTGTAGCATCTTTGAAGACAGCATTGTTTGCAAACCAACAAAACAGCAACACATTTGTAGGTGAAAAAAAGGATTCCGAAGAATCAAAAGGCCTAATTTGAATTACACTTAATTCTGTAAATGGCCTTTCACTTGTGAAGTGCTTTTTCTACCTTCTAGATACTTAACGTACTATAACACTGTCTCTTCAATTTCCCTACTGATGATGCAGCATCAGGAGCAACTCAAGGTCCCTTTGACATGGGGCAAGTTCAAATTATCGTGTTTGGACCTGTTTTGCACCACGCTGAGCGTTTTAGTGGATGGAACTGACATGCCCCAGAAGCACTTGCCAATTTGGCAAGAGAAGACACAAAGGAGACTGAGCTCGGTTTAAAAAACAAGCACGTCTTCATTTTTGCCTGTGCATGTCGAGTTTAGCATTTTTGTATATTTGTTAGACCTTTAGACCTTATTAGGCATTCCAGCATATTTTATTGCATGCCCCCAGCCCATCTGCAAATTTGGTGCCAAAAAGTAGACTATTTATTGTTGTGTTATTTATTCATTATTTATTCAGCACACTTTTGTTATACTTGTTACTTGTTTGTCTGTTGTGAGCCATGTCTTGTCACCGTGGGATAGGGGGGAACGAAATTTCGGTTTCTTTGTGTGTCTTTGGCATGTGGAGAAATTGACAATAAAGCTGACTTTGACTTTGACTTTGACTTTGAGATTTTAAACTCGCTATAAGCGGGTCTAACCTTTGGCACACAATAGCCTAAACACCACCTTCTATCTGCGCTAGACAAGAAAAATACTAAATGATAAAAAAAAAAAGAAAAACATACCCATATACACAGTGACAGTAGATTGTGCTTTACTAAATACCACACAACAAAATAAACACCACCTTCTATCTGCAGTAGACAAGAAAAATACTAAAATATATATATTTTTTAAATACCCATATATACAGTTACAGTAGACTGTGCTTTACTAACCCACGTAATTACTGCTATCACATCACAAATTTACAAAATGATTTACAAAATCACAATATAAAAATGTGTGTGGCATTACAGAGGGAAACATAGGTATTTCACGTATTTGGCACAAATATTTCTGAAGCAAGAAAGGGGAGCAGAAGGTGTGAGGTAATGAAAAAAGAAGGTAGTGGTGAGCTTCTTGGTTGGAATGGGCAAGGGCGGAAAAGAAAGCCAGGTAATGAAAGACAATTGTGAGAGAACAAAGGGAGAGGAGAACCAGATAACAAGAGGTGAATGGAAGGTAAATTAACCATAACAGAGAGTACTGAATGTCTGGAGAAAGACAAGCAGACAAACATGTGTGCAAAAGTTGAAGGAACAAACCAATAATAATAATAAGAGAATAAAAGAGAAAAGGAGTGCTATGAAAGAGCTTTGTTTGCTTTTAAAACGCATTACAGCCTGTAGTGCTGGGCACTGAATCAGACAAATGAGTGAACGGAGGCACTAGACCTTGAAACTACCATCAATGTTTACTGCTGAAAGAAAATAAATAAGCATTTTGAACTTTCAATTGATCCTTACTGCAGATATTTGGTCCTTCCTCAAAGACAATCTGGTTCTAGTAGGAAATTTAAAAGATGTTCTAGCTGGACAATTTTACACTACCATGCATGTCACTGTGCACTGTGCAAGAAGCGTGCACATGCTCAAAGTAATGTATTCCAAATATGAGCAGCTATGTATGGTCAGTAATGGCAGGAGGAGGCAGAGCCTCACCTGGATGTGAGGAATCTTGCTCGATACACTCATAATGCATAAAATGTAACATTTAGAATTGTGAAGAGTGAAGTGATTGTTCTCATTGTGCTGCTCAGATGTTTTAAATGAAAGAGCCGTAGAATGCAGTATACAGAATGGTGTCCAGCGTGGGACATTTTTAATCATTCTGATTGGCTGTTGTCTAGTTAGTTAAGATCAGCAAGATGTTGATTTTTACTTCGAATTGTGCTGTAGTTGGGATTCAGCTTCAGAACATGATGTTCAAATTGCATTGTACAGTACATTGCAGAAAGCAAGGTCTATCCATATGTCTACATCCCTTGACACATGTTCCTCACCTCTCCAGATGACAAAACGTTGTTCATGTACTCAAGGAAGGACTCCTCTTTTATTTCGTTGTCTGTGAAGAGAAAGCTGAGGCCTTTTCCAAGCAGACCCGCTGTCTTGTACAAACCTTTTAGATCATCCATCAAGTTAGTTGTGTTGTAGGAACTGGAAAAAAATGAATGACAGTACTAAACACATAAAGTTGCATTTGAATGAATTACAAAATTGCGGAAAGTGTCATTCATTTCAGTCGTTCAATTGTAACTGTGATACTCAAACCCAATGTCTGTTAATGTCAATAATTTTATGTGTAATGATGATGGCTTACAGCTAATAAAAACAAATTCAGCATCTTATACAGTTTATGTAAAAGTTGAATAATTTAAATGAATGGTGTCAGATGATAACCACTTAATTGCTAGAAACAGGCCATCTGAACCTTTAAATCATGTTTAATAGCCTCCAGAGTGGTTGTTCAACAAAGTGCCATTGTCACTCTAAAAATGATTATTGCTGTAGACATATGAAGGAATTTGTTTAAGTGCCGCAACGCTGGTATTGAGCTACAGATGAATTGTAGACAACCTTAAAAGTGTCGTACCTCGGCTGAGGAGAAAACAGAACTGGACAATTTGTCAGTGTAAATTTTGCATGGCATTTGGAAATCAGTGCTCCAGTGTTTCTGAATCGCCAATTGCTGGAGTTCTTAATATTTGCCCTTGGCTGGGAAGCTTTGAGGGATGCGTCTTTGATTGCCATTAATAACCAAAATCTTGTCAGCCATCTAAAGCAACCTGGGCTTCTAACGTCTCAGCCTTGTCAAAAGCTGATTAAATCCATGCCACAGTGTTCTGTATTGCAGAAGGAAATCATGCAAACGAAGTGCCAATTAGTGTCAACTAGTTTTCTCAGTGCATAGCAATTTGGATGGACTGCACTCCCAAAGTAAATTTCGTCATCTATGCATGACTCAAAGCAGTTCTGCTCCACTCACTATTCTTGCAAAATGTGATTACCACAGTTCTCATTCTCATTCAATAATTAAGTTTTGCATCTTTTTTTTTTTACAACATTTATGTGCGTGAAAAGCAATAGTACCGTGTAAGAGTGATCTGGAAAATCTTGTAGCCAGCGATGAATGAGGCTAGTCTAGTTAAGCTCTGTTTTCCTGAACCTCCAACACCAACCAACAAGGCATTACCTCCAGGTGTCCGGATAATCCTTGAGACCTTATTCAAGCACACACCCGAAAAAAATGTCACAAGGTCATACAAAAGACAGCACCTTTTACCTAAAAAGTTGAATATCAGCACACTTCATTTCAAATTATGCAAGCAGTTAGTAAAAGCAATACAAGCGGTCAATAAAAAAGAACACCAAACAGGGGCTGTGTGAATAGTTCAAAATGAGCCAGACATTACCTTGACCAAATGTATCATTGCATCCTGAAAGAAGACCATGTCCATGCCAGTACCCCTGACACTCTCATTGTAAAGACCCAAGAACATGTTCAGTCTTCCCTTTAAACTGTCAAATGTCTCAATGGTCTCGTACACTTTTGGTAAATCCATGTCAGAATCTTCTGGCTCCTCTCCTGTGATAAAGATATTTCAGATTAGGCCTACTAATTATGTTGTTGTTATAAAGTTGAACGAATCGTTTTATGTTACCTGATGCTTCAGGTGAGTCTCGTAGAAAGTCAACAAAGTAGCTGTCCACACCAACCTCTACTATGTTCTTGTGCTTCTCGCCAAGAGTGTCCCCTACCACGTTTGCCAAAGCCTGATCAAACCACTCCACTTCTTCAGGCATGATAAATCTGTCCGCTATCACGCGTTTGCATTCATGCTTCCACAATGCCAACAGCACCTGAAAAATAATTGGCAACTGCAATAAAGCCTCAGGTCATTAGCTGTAAATGAATGTTGTTAATATTTGAGCATAGTCAACAACATTACATAAAACCACACAAAAAGCACACTAAAAGCATTTTTTGTTGATATTGGTTGGCCACTGCTTATTCCAGACTGTAATTACACTTGTTTGCTCCACACAAAAGACGAGGTCTGCAGCATAATTACTGGTACACTTTTAATTTCCTTTAAAAGTTCAATAAATTCATCACAAAAATTAAATAAACATAAGTATTATTGAATTATAGATATATTAATTCCCAGATAATATAACGCAAGACACCTTATAAGCCTTTAATTGAATAGCAAGGTTGTCTGCAGTATTTGCTGTATGCTAATTCTCATTTTGTATACTCAGTCAATTTATTGAAAAGTCTCACCTGGGTGGAGCTGACCACCTCTGCACTGGTGTTAAGCATGCCTTGCCAAACCCTGGAGAGATCCCTAAGGTTGAAGATGTAATGGAATTTGGCAGGAGTTGGAAGCATCTTAACTTTTGTCATCTGCCAAAGATGGCGACTCGTAGACACCAGTAAGGTTATTGTACCTCGAACATCATCAACAAAACCTCGGCCTGAACAGAAGTAGCCTTCACCAATCACACCTGCATGAAAATGTTGATGGCATAAAGTGACTAACAAATCAGAAATCAGAAACGGTAGCATTCGTTTTGTCACTGACTACAAATTGGTGACTATATTGGATACAGATTCTAACTCGACTGGTTTCATGATTACCAAAGATCTTGTCAATTGAAGAATTGGAGGGCAGTGTGCAATTAAATATGGAAAACTGTCTTTTGAGTCTCTGTGGGATGTCATTACGGCCTCCTCCTGGATGGATCATAGCTGCCAGGAACTGGACATCAATAATTCCAGTGAATTCCCCTGGTTTTTCGAGATTGAAGAACCCATTCTGGTCCATTAACTGACGGACAATCTCGTTTGTCACCTGTGTCCAAGACCAGAAGTACAGTGGGGATTGTTTGTGATCTTTCTTTTCAAATGTTACTCAAATTCCAAACCTGATCACCCCACTCGTTGATGACAGGCATGTTGATATCATCGATGAAGATTGACATTTTTTTCCCAGCTGGGGGTCCATAAGTGCTCCCCATTCTCTTATCCACATAACTCTCAACAGTTCTCTTCAAAAAAAAGAACAGGACACAATTTAGGGAAAAAATTCTTAAGAAGCAGCTGAGGATAAAAAATGGAGATGAAGACAGAGCTGCTGCAGGATATAATCTATCATGACAGCCTGATCAATACTGCTAAGCCATGGACAGGGACAAGACAGTGGTCTCACCTTCAGTCAGCAGATTGTCAATCAGGCGCGCAAATCAATGTTACTTCCCATACCCGTCCGTCTCTGGCTGATGAAATCATTTAAATCTAACTTGCTCTTTTTAAGGAATAACAGATGATGAGCCTAGAGCATTGTGGACGGTGGGTTGAAGCAAAATGCAGCAGAAGACTAAATTATTCAAGTCTAAGGAGCTGGATGGTTGTACTGCACCTGGAATATGAGTGGTGTGGTGGCAGAGGAAAAATTCATGCTCTTTCCCATGTGTGTCTCAGGATGGAGCTTTGACATGTAGCTCTTAATCATGACTGTCTTAGCTGTCCCTTGCTCTCCAATCAGCAAAACGGCCTAAAAAACATGATGCGGTGTTAGTCAATTTTGTGACTTTTACAAAATTCTGAAGACGCTGCATGAACCGCAGCTCACCCCACCCTTCTGTATTGCGGACTGTGCCCATGAGCGAATGGCTTGGCATTGACCTGATGAGGGTCAGAGCTATTTTGAGCTCAAATCAGAATTTTAAAACCCCTTCCAAATGTTTTATTTTCACTTGTTTCACTCGCATGCATGCTCACACAAATAGGACTTGTAATGAATTCCATATTGTAACGCGTTTAAAGGTCTTTTCAGACTGCACTATTTCAATCTGTATTTCAAACATAGCAGCAACAAGTCATGCTGTGATGTTATCGATTAAAACTGTGTAAGAGATGGTTCTAATTAACAAGAAATAAACCTCTCTATCATCATACAGAATTCGATTCCAAGGGACTCTCAAGCGTTAGTAGAGATGATTGAAAAATACCTATCAAGGAATTCATCAAGCATTTTGGGTGTCGACCCCTTAGTTGCTCCTCTGATTGTTAAAACAAAACTGGGAATTTTCTCCCATTATGCCATTCATTTGGTCAATCAAAAGTGTTAACACTTGAAGTTGAAGTGAACTGAACTGCAGCAGTTGACATGACTCAACGAGATGAAAAGAGCTCTTCAAGCGGTCCCAGGACCAATGATAACATGACAGCTGAATGCACTGGGAAATCATTGTATAATCCATCCATTATCCATACCGCTTGTCCCCACGAGGGTCGCGGGCGTGCTGGAGCCTATTCCAGCTGACAATGGGCAGTTCGCAGGGGATCCTCAACTGGTTGCCAGCCAGAAATCATCATATAATGTAATGCATAAATTAAAGATCTACATGCCTGATCAAAACCTGAGAGCGCTGACTTTAAGGGTAAAGGAGAACAGTAAGTGACCTCTATCTTCTCACAAATGTTGAAATGTTGAATGAATGAACAATTTCAACAGACATAAAAAACGTGCCAATTAAAGCACTCAAAATTATTCAAAACCTTTGGCTCATACTAATTTCTGAAAACACCGACCTACTCATTGTTGACAAAAAGATTGTTGTTGTTGTTGTTCACCTTGCCCTGCTTGGCGATGGTCTGTATCAGGAAGTCAGTTCGAACATTGTCCACATTGGGTACCAAAATGGAGCTATACTCTGGGATTATTTCTGATGGATACACATATTCCTCCACTCGTGTATTCCAGTGGACCCACTGACCTACAACAAAACAAATGTACATACATTACCACTCACCACAGTTTCCTACATATAGCGATGCATGGTTGGGCGGGGAATCATTCTAAGGGTATGCTGCAAGGCAACCTAGCTGTTAACATGTCACAGTTTTGGCCCAATGGTTATGTGGGTCCCTCGGTGGTATTGTGGTATCGTACGTACGTCAGTATGTACGTACGTATGTATGTATGTACTATGTTATCCAGGTTTCATGCCTACCGTCTGTTGTGACATGATAGTCGAACATGGTGTCCTCACTGTCAGGAGGGATGTCAGGCAAGTTTAGATGAAAATGGTCATTTCCTCGTAGCCACAGCTCCATTTTTTTCCGGTCATCGAGTTCAAGGACAGCTCCTGCGCTCCACATCATAGCAAATGCATACAGGCGCTCCAAGTGCTCTCGAGATAAGTCGGCACACTGTTCCTGTGAGGTAGCACTTATCATTACTAAATTACTTTTATTATCATGATCAAAGAAACGTACATTGGTCTTATATTAACATAGCACATGCTTAATGGCGTGTTGCATAATAATGAGGGGACTTGCATTTCTGACAATGTGACGATTTATAGGCAGTAGATAATATACAGTGTTTGTACAAATTGCATAAGCACTTTCTGTTTGAATTTGATGCATATTCATTAGTCTGGCTTTACTTGCTTCTTCTGAGCTAGGAACTGAGGGATCCACGTAGCGTAAAAAAAATAATAATAATGAAACAATAATGGGATTCTAAATAACTGCATTGAATTGTGGCTCTCAATGCAATTTCACCTCACATTTGGAGTTCCTTCTTATACTGCTTCAATTAATGCCAAAAAGATTACTTTTTTTTAGTGTATAAGGAAATAAGCGCATCAGACCCTGACCCTGATTAGAAAGTTTGAAATGATCAAACCCACCTTTGTTGGGATGAGTCCCTGCAGCATGTTGATGCACTGCATGATGACAAACGCCTCAAGCAGCTCTATTTTGAACTCAAGTGACTGTACACAGAAGCGGTACAGTCTAGTGAACGAGGAAGAGAAGAGGTCCCTCAGAACCTCTACCTCCTGAGGGCAGCGTTTTTTTAACCACCCCTGGACACAAGTAAGAATGTTAAGTTTTTAATAAACATTGTCCAGCTTTATTTTAGGAGTAATATGTGTAAAGAACTTAGATTTCACTGCATTTCATACCATCATCAAAACCTTGGTCATTGTTTTGTACCTCTAATATCGGGCTCCAGCTGAGCACAGACGAACTCATGAACACCATGCCGTTGCGTGAGACAGTGGCTGGAGAGGCATTGTCGATGTTATGCGGCTCAAACACCACCTTACAGTTGGGTGCCATCGGTATACGGTCTCCATTTGCCAAAGTAAGAGTTTTGTTGTCATCCAAGACCGAGTTAAGATTCTCTATCCAGATGGCATCAACCGGTCCATCGAGGACAATCCATATGTGTTCTCCTGAAAAGATAATTACTTTTACTTGAATGCTTTGGCTAAAACTAAAGTACTGAGCCAGTGTCGGACAAGGAAATAATGGGAGCACAATTCTCAAGCAAATTTGTAATACGAAAAATAATCTGTTGCTGCAGTGACTTGTATAGCACTCATGCATGACCCACATGAATTTTCTTCTGTGGTGAGCAGCAAGCAGCAAGCAGCAAATAAAAAGTGCACAGATGAAAGCAAACACATATACTGTAAATTCACACAAGCGTACACATGCATCTGTAGTGAACGCTCAAGGAAGATAGAAAGATAAAACAAACTCTGGGGTGCTGAGCTAGGGAGTGCGAGGACGTCCCTAGGCAATTAAACTTTTCTGTGACATACAATGTACTGATTTTCACACAGATCCTAAAGAAAGAAAATGCCCCTTCATCTGCAAGGACCCAAATGAATCATGAGAGGAATCAACTCTGAGCTCTATAGGGATTCCCTTTCATGTTTCCCCTTTTCTTCATGTTACTAGGCAGAGAGGATGAAGTTCTGAGGCCATGATATCTGTGCTTCATTGAAAACAACCACTAGCTGCCTCCCATAGAATACAGGTCATGTCAAGTCAAGTCAAGTCAAGTCAAGTCAAGTCAAGTTTATTTGTATAGCTCTAAATCACAAACAGTCTCAGAGGGCTATCAAGGGTGTATTGGTATCACAAAGAAAACTTTTCAACCTTTTTGATGATGAACCAGAACTCGCAGCGTTGCCTTTATTACTGTTATATAAGAGACTAGATAAGAGACCACAGATGTGATGGGAACCTCATAGCGACTTCAAATGATAATGCGACTGCTCACAATTTTCTGACCATCCGACAATTCCTGTAGCTCCAAGTACATCGGATGCTGGAGCAATGTCCCTACTCAGCTGAAATGAGTGATTTTTACACTTGCCAAAACTCAAGGGGGTCATCAAAGGAATTTGCTCTAGAGACGTGGACAATCTCAAGATGGCAGTGACAATAGTGCTGCCCAGAAGCATCCTTCGAGGACCACATGAACGTGGAGCAGAGTAGGCTGCTAGTTTGTAGTTTGGATTCAAAATACATATCATAAATTGCTGTCGTCAGGCTGGAACATTTCAATTCCAGACCTTTCTTTGCCTTCAGTGTTTTCCTCCAGAGTGTTGAGAAGATGCCATCGGTCCAGTCATTTGTGGCCACATCAAGTCGTCCAAACATTTGAGGTGCTGTGATGGCTTTGGGGTTCATGCGCATCTCTCTGTGTGGTTGACCACACTCTAGAAGAGGAAGGATATTATAAAGAAACATGCAGAGCTTTTTTCAGAAACCAAATGTGTCAAATTTGCAGGTCTGAGGAAATGTTTTTCTTCCTGGGTTTATCTAAGTTGATTTATAGTAGATTTTATTTTTGAAAACAGCTTTTCATAGGCTGTTTTAAAATGTACGTATAAGCAAATGCATTGACCTCCCACCTGTCATGGCTCTCATCAGTGTATGGATACAAGTTGTCTTTCCTGCCCCACTGGGCCCCAGAGCCATCATGCCATGCCGGACCCTCTGAGTCTCAAATAGTTGGATGACTTTCAGTTTCCAGGGTGGGTGACAAATCAGACCTGCATCTTCCACCTGAAGAGAAACATTACTTTGAACACCAGTATGTACATTTGGCCAAAATTGAATGAAAGTTGAATGAAATATAGTTCATAGACAATGATAACATTCGTTTGTTATAGGGTAAGAAAAAGTTTTAATCCTGACCTAAGTTGCTCTCTCTTTCTTTCTAATCATCAAACAAAATCATGATCAGATGAAGATAACCAGAGGAAACATAAAATGACATTTTCCTGTCGGCCATCAGACATGTATAAATTTATAAAGCTGCCCTTTTTTCTCTTCATCCTTGCACCGACCCACTCAATTTTCTGTGGCATAACACTTGTTGTTCACAGGCAGAAACTCATTTCTACCTGTTTGTCAATGGCTGCCTCAAGTTCAGGGTAACCTGCTTTATCAAGCTGAATCCCTGGGAAGAGGTCCTCGATCAAACTCAGGAAGAGTGGCTCATCTTCATCGATCTAACAAATATATTAATGTGCAGATTTATTATTAAGCTAAGACTTTATATTGTTGTTCATTTCATCCTTCAGACCGACCAGTTTTGAGAGGTTCATGTCCCTGAGAACCCTCATGACGATGGTAGACTCAGTGTCGCTGGGATTGGCTCGTTTGGCTGCTCCCAGAGTTCGTAACACGGAGAGGATGTTCCGCAAGCCAAAATCATAGTGAACCTGGATGATTTAGTCAACAAAGTTATTTCATATCACTGCAATACGTCTTTCTTCTTCTAAGATTCTTTTGATCGCCGATTCTAGATAACTATGAGAACCTCAGGACATAATTTTTATAAATATATTGTAAAATTCCAAACACAAACTAACAGTTAATAAAACAAGTTAGGTATTCAAGAAGCCAATCCAAAACCAGTATGAGAGGTGAGGTGATCAGATTTAAGATGCCACTGAAAGGTACTGACAGATTCCCACCTGAGGAAAGCTTGGCTGATCCTGTCATCTTGATTATAAACAGATATTAATGAAAAGGCACAATTGATGTAATTAAATTCCACATAACTAACAATCAAACAACAAAATTAACTGTTGGAAATTTCAGAACTGGGTCTTTCTTTACCTGCTTGGAGAGCTGCTCTTCACAGAGCTTGTAGAGCGTGAAGAATTTTCGAGCCAGCTCCATGTTATCTATGAAGCCACAGCTGGCTAGCTTCACTCTGATGATAATTTGGCGGTCAGGAACCATCATGGCCACAGAGCGAAAATTGATCTTTAGGTTCTCTGGGAGTTCTTGTCGCCCTGCATAACCCGGGTTCTGAGTGTCCAGGTAAGACAAGCATACACATTACTGAGCACCTCTTTGCAAAGTCAGCACTTTATCAATTTCTCTCTATCAATTTTAATGACTATTAATCTCAAATTAGTGAGAGTATGCTATACAAAATATTGATTCTGATTTTCTAACAAATAAGTTGGGGTGCAGTCATTTGTTTTGTAATGTAAATGATTATGACGTAAAATTAGCTTGATTTCTTAGCTTCCATAGTATTTTGTTGAATAAAAGAGTGAAAGAGCTGATATAACTGATGTTAAATTAAACCAAGCCTTTCCATATTTTTTTCCAGACCTGACAAAATTGGGCCAAAATCTGCATATTAATAGAGGCGCTATGCTGGCAGTTGCTCAAAGCATGAAAAGTGATGAAAGACCAAGAGATGACAAAAAGCCACCATCTGGATTGATTTTGATCAGAAATGTGGCAAAATCTCGTATAGGTATGTCCAGTACACAGAGAGAAAACCGAGAAAACTGCACTTTAACTTTAGCTCTCCCTTACTCAGGATTGACTAGATTGCTTTGTAAACTGTAGAAATGCTGATGCCTAACTGTGAGGCATTTAGGGAGCTGCTGCACATTACATTATTCCCATGTATGGAGGAATGCAGAAACCAAAATGACACTGACCATTGTTATAAAGATACCGAATTCTGGATTCATCTCCACATTTTCTCCATCAGTAAAGACAAAGTTTTTTCGTCGTTCTTTCTTGCAGGTGAGCACTATTGAAATCTGCTGGGCTGCCACCGACAGGACGGGTAGGTCAATGCGGTTGAATTCGTCAAAACAGCCCCATGAACCAGACTGAGCAAGACCTATCAATCATATGCACAGGCCTCTCACTGATTAGTTTGCTTTAAATAAAGTGATGGCACAATCCGTTATCTTCTGTAGCCAAAACATAGCACTTGATCTCGTGTTATTTGATTACGCTTACCCTTGAATATTCTTCCCAGACCTCTGAAGTCCATCTGGTCAGAACAGTTGAAGACTACCACATACTTCCCCAAACAGCGCCCCATATCCTTAATGGTCTCAGTTTTACCTAAAACAAACAATGAGTTGTTGCATCAGAATAGAGATTCATAGATTTCCACACATACCAAAAACCAGATTCAACTGTGTCTGTGTCAGTAATCCAGGTAATGGCAACTAGTTGTTAGTTAGTTTTTAGTCACTGAACTCTGTTAGTTTCATGTTTGTGAAATTAAAAGTGTATAGGTGTATTTGAGTGTCTCATACCTGTTCCTGCGGGACCTGCAGGTGCTCCACCCATACTCATACAGAGAGCCTGGGCAAGGGTGATGTAGCACCTATGCCGTATATGTGGACATAGAACAGATTCACTTACATTCACACATTAAAAAGTTTACAACTTCTCGATATTGCTTCCTGGAAGAGACAGATTGTTTTTATGTGAAGTTGCAGCGCTAATGGATTATGATGATGCCCTTGTGTGAGGTTGGAGGTTACCATCAATAAAGAGCAAAATTTTGCCTTTTTGGTGCAAGACTGTCCTTGCACTTGTATGCAAAAAAAAGTTTATGTAGTCTAGAAAAAATTTGAAGTATTTCTTGTCTGAAATCGTCATTGTTCGTCATCAAGCTGTTGTGCATTTCTATTGTTTCTGTTTTTCAAATTTGAGGGCGGGCAATGAGAAAGTACAGCATGGAAAAAATGAGTGGCAGACAACAACAGCAGTGGACATTGGCACTGGAGAAAACAAATGAAATATTTTAAGCATGGAAAGATGTCAGGAATTTTTTTGGGGCATTGGAGTGCATGAAGCGTGTTGCCGTGTGTGTTGCCGAAATATGCTGCCAGCTTACTTGCTGTCACTGCTGTTGTTTCACATTGCTTTCCCTTTGCTGTGTATGTCAAAGCATGCTTCTAGGTTGATGATTGTGTCTGTCTGTGAGCAGTTTTGTGCCCAACAAATTAGTCCCTGTCACTCACAGTGAGTGACTGTTGTGTAAAGTATTGTGTAAGTATTGTTCACATCAAGGCATGGTTAGCAGTAGACATCAAGTCCAATAGTAGCATGTGCAAGTTGTTTTAATGTATTAAGCTGGTTAACCCAAACCTGACACGCATTAAGAACTTACTTTTAAAATGATTACCAATTCATACTGTACATTTAATGTTTTTAAAATTTTCCAATATCATTAATTTATGAATTATGATTACACTAACGGAGAAAAGACTATATGGGAGTTTGCATATAAACAAACACATGAGAATTATACTGAAACCTAACCTGAAACCTAAAGCTTATTACCAGAACCAGTCAGTACTGAGGGTTGCTTTAAAACAATCAATTGCTCAAACAGCAAATCCTTTTAGTCAATCTCAATATATTCCTGAACAGGTGTTCTCAAATATTGATTCACGCCACAAACTAAATGGTTAAACAGCACGGTTGGATTGACATAGTGCAGGTTAGATGTTAAAGCGCTCTGTAGCGGCAGTAGTACGATAACTGGGCTCTGAGGTCAGCAGTATAGGTGTAAGAGGACTTACTTTCAGAGTAATAATCAGTGTTTTTTTTTTTTTTTTTTTTCAGTTACCAAAAACAGAAAGCACAGTAATTGTACTAAGTTCATCTTGTTTTTCCTTTTTTTTAATCACTTCACTGGTTTCTTTTATATCAAACAAATTGTTTTAGGTTCATTACCTGACATGTTTCGGCGGTTTCTTCCGCCTTCAGACTATATTAGACTGGTGCCCGTCCTTGGTGTAAGCCTGAGCATAACTTAATTTTTTGTTCCAGCGCAAGTCTAATAGTAAGGTTGGCTTTCTTTTTTCCCCCAGTTTGCTCTTTTGTGTACTTTATTTAACCTCATGTGTGGAATTTACCTGTCAGTCAATGGTGTAATCACAAGCCTTTCAGTGCAGCCCAAAAATTCATTCTGGTAAAGGAAGCCTACATCTGTGATGTTGATCATCATTTTGTCAGAGTCCTCATTGAAGTAGAAACGGCACTGCTTCAACCACTCAAAGTCTCCGGGGCTTTTGACATGCAGCCGGCACTTGGTAACAAAGTGAACAAAGAAGCAAGAGGACAAATAAGGACAAAGAATTAACAATCAAGGATGCCAGTTTTGGCTTCATGAAGGGATAGTGGTTGAAATTGATGTTACAAAGAGGAAGTAAGAAGAAAAAGAAAGAGACAAGACAAGGTTAGAAAAGTGTTATCTGTAAGAGAGTTAATGTAAATTAGAGATCATGAGAAAGTTGCAAGTAAAGTAGCTATTATCTGAACTTATGTTTTAAAGTGGGAACAGTAAGAAGGATGACTCTTAGAATGACAAAAGAGAGCGTGAAGGCTGAATTGAAGATTGGAGGCAGACAATATTTCTGAAAACCTGGGTCAAATTAAATAAAGAAATAAATTAAGGGAAATAAAACATAGTCCATCAAATATAAATGTATTTCTTGTTCTCCTTGGTGACAAGCAAGGCAATTATTGTGCCTGAAAGAGAGCCTTTCATAATCCCCCCCCCCCACACACACACACACACACACACACGCACACAAAAGGCTGAATATGTTTTTCTCTGTACTCTTTTCAGATATCTGAATGGTAGCCTGACAGCCCAAGCCTTGCTTGTTGATGCAAAGAGTGATTTTAAGGTTTCTTCTTAGCTATACTCTTAAGTGACAGTTAAAATGATAGAGCTCTCTTCAATTTCAAAACATTGTAGAAATTGCATTTCATGCTTAAATTCTCAGATCCATACTTACCAGGTCATCAAATATGTCCCTCTGGTGAACATGAATAGTGATGAGGGTCTCATATTTGGTCCGCTCAATGGAACTCAGATCTCTTGTGGTCATATCGATCAGTGTATTGAGCAGATCTAAAAATATTTGATTGGTTTTAGCCATGATACGACGATCATATCGGGCATTAGTGAGAGCATCCTCAGAATCCCTTGTCCATATCATCTGGATGCCCAGCAAACCAACCTGCATAAAACATCAACAGACCATAGTCGATTTTGCGTCTTTTTTTTTATTTTCTATTTATTGTGCTGTTATTGCTTTTTGCTTTTGTTGTTTTCCTGTTCTTTCCCTGTTGTGTCACCCACACCCTAATTTTTTAATCAACGTCTGTCTATCTTTCCATCTCCTCTCCAATTTAATGTAGCTAGTGTTCCCTCGCTATTTCGTGGTTTACCTTTCGCATCCTTAGTATGGCTGCCTTTGACTCACTTGAGCAGGAAAGGAGTTGAGGAAGTCGATAAGCTGGAAGGCAGATTCCTGAATGCCCAACACAGCCTGCCGGATGATCATATGTAAAGACCTCTGGGATTCTTTGAGTAGGGCATTGAGCCAAACCTCAACATTTCCCTCTGCTGTGACTGGTCGATCCAACTCCATAGTCTCCCCCTCCCGAGATGACACAGCTAGGATGCGGTCATATACCTGCCATGTGTGATACATTGAAATAAGAGAAACTTGAATATGGTAATCCTTTAAATTGGTATACGATCGACCCCTCCATACTAGTGGTACAGCACCCACAGATTTGAATATTCACAGATTATTTCAACATTGTTTAATATTTTGGAGGGGTTGGTCACATTTTGAAAGTTTATTAGTGTTTTTTTGAAGATTTTTATGGGTTTGTGAAAATTAATTCACTTCAGTGGGCCTCCATTATATGCAGACTTTCGCTATTCACCAGCAGGCCTTGTCCCTAGTGAGGGTCGACTGTACACATGCACAGTATGTACGGCAATGTCTTTTTCACTTCAAAAATATTCACAAAAATTCACCTTGTCATGAAATCTGACACATTTAATGTTGTCAAAGACATTAAGAAGGTGGGCTTGGATGGTATGGGAGTCTGAGGCCTGTCCCAGGATCTCTAGCAGTGCAGGGTCAGACACAAAGAAGAACCGAGGAAACAGCAGACGCTTCTTCTCCAAGTAGCTGTTGTAGCATGTTAAGATAACATTTAACACATATAAACACAAAGTTTAAAACACCAATAATTTTTTAGCATGGACTTTAACTGGCTCTCACCCTGTCAGAGATTTCTGGCAGATCTCGAGTTGTTCCAGAAGGTGTGGAAGCAGCTGTCCCATTGTCTCATCCCCAACACATGATTGGATCACATTGGGCATATCATGGGCCCGTGTCATGATCTTCACCCAAGATTTGTCAATGTTTGAGAAACGTTTTGCTTCCTGGTGGACGATAAATAGGTCATTTTTGTTTTCTTTTAATTTAGGCACCTCAGGCATTTGACTGAAAATCCAAACAAAATACATATTTCTCTGGGATTTGGACATCTTGATTGCTGTTTCATTTGAAAATCCCCTTGATCATTTTTATGAGTCAATGCAATGAATGACAATTGTAAATTTAATGATGTTCCATTTTTGCAGAAGTGGGAATATTGAAAAATTGGACTACCTTTGGAAGTTGTTTGGCAATGTCTCCCCCTACAAACACAGCCTCTAGGTAGATCCATAGATTCTGGACAGTCATCCAATTTTCTATAATGTCAGTGGTGTTGGACAGATTCAGTACCCATTTCTGTATCTGGGCTTTAAATGGAGTATTGTACCTGGACAGAAAGGAACATCATCCTGTTAGTGCCACACTTTGAGTTGTGGTGATAAATGCCAAAGTATGATGTACTGGCTAGTGATAAAGCACATACCTGTTGCTAATAAGAGATCCTAAGACCATGAGGCTGTCCTCCATGCTGGCGATGATTTCTGATGTGCTGTCTCCTCTTAGTAAGAGCTCCCCACGGGTTTTAAAGTTGGCAAAAGTAAAAGTCTTGTTGTCCCACTCTGCAATTACTTGCTTCAACTTCTGCTCAATGTCCCGCTCTTTCACTGCACTAATGCAGATATCCTGCGTCACAACCAGCCATAATTAAACACAGTATAGACCTCAGGACTGAAACAGAGACACACACCCAATCACTGTAACACCCCGTGATCAATTTATAGTCGTCTGAAATTAACCTAACAAAAATTCTGGAACGGACATTGAGTCTCACCTCAATCTCCTCTTTGCACTTGAGTAGGGGAGCCTCCATAATACTACGCAGCTTGAAAGTATCAGTCTCAACCTCAAATGTATGTCCTGTCACCTGCTCAAAGAACCAGACCGATGGTGAACATTAGTGAGTGTAATGTGCTTATTGCATTAGATTGTTTTACAGACCTCTGTAATTCTCTTCCAGTGCCGCATCATCATGGCCTTGTTGGACATTAACTCCAATAGGGGGCAGCACTCATTAAATTCATCAATTATTTTTTTCAGATCCAGGAAGGCTTGCCATTCCTTGAGAGCCCGAGGCAGCTTGCGACATCTGGCGTTATAAAAAGGTTACCAAGCTATCATCTAGAATGTGTGTTCGTCAAAACGGCATAATCTACCATTACCCAATATGTGTACAGCCAAGTTCCCCATTTAAGATATTTGATATCTGAAGGTAGAAGATCACATTCAAGCGTACAGCGTCAAAAAACTTTGACTAGTCAGAACTTTTTGCCAACAGACATTAAAACTAATACCGTAATTTTCGGACTATATGTCGCACCGGGGTATAAGTCGCACCAGCCATAAAATGCACAATACAGTGGAAAAAAAACATATATAAGTCGCACCGGAGTATAAGTCGCAAAATAAGAATGGGCCTGAGTAACATTCAGAGTTATTCAAATAAGTATTACATAAATAACATGTTTATCAAACCATCTGTGTCACTCCAATTCATTAAATCCATCAATCGTCCTTTATGTAAACAATGCCGTGTATGCGCCACATATGCGCCGCTGACGTCGGACTCGTAAGTTCCATTTCTAATTATTCCACAGACCCATATAACGATATATAAAGTATATTTCAAATAACTATCATATAACAACAATATTATCAAACCATCTGCGTCACTCCTAATCATTAAATCCATCGATCAAATTCCTCGTCCTTTATGTCAACAACGCCGCGTGCGCACCGCACAGATCTAGTATACAACTATATTGTAGCGTTAACAAAGTACCAGGAAACACGTGGGTTTGGTAAACGGCTCTTTATTTAACAAAACAAGAGTTCAACGAGCCAACAACTACTGAACTGTAACGATAAAAACATATACAAGTTGCTACACGAAATAAAATATATCAAATAACTATAACATAAATACGTTTTTCAAACCTTGTGTCACTCCAAATCATTAAATCCTTCAAACATGGGGCCCTTCGTCATCTTCGTCATCCCGTGATAGAATCCTTTGTCCTTATGTAAACAACCGCCGCGCTGCTGACGTCACTTGCAGATCAAATGACAGTAATCCCTTGCTACATCGCGGTTCGTTTATCGCAGTTTCACTTCATCACGGATTTTTTAATTTTGAAAATTTGTGAAAAAATTCACATATAAGTCACTCCTGAGTATAAGTCGCCCCCCCCACCCAAACTATGGAAAAAAAAAACGCGATTTATAGTCCGAAAATTACGGTACTTCAAGATTAAATAGTCGTTGTTCCCTCCGAGCACATTCCCAATGAATAAACCCTCACAAAGGGCAAACATAAGTCTTAATGGGAAATTTAAATTATTCAGCCTTAATGTGGTGCACTATTTGGTAAACATTTATATGCAAAGGTTACAAAAACAATTAATTGCTTAATTTCATTTTCATATTGAGGCAGTTTTTCTAATTTGTTTTTTCACTTCATTTCTGTGGCAAAAACACTGTACGTTGCATTTTGATTCAATAACACTTCACTGTGAGATATTAGAATCATCCCTATCTGCCCGACTGCTGTGATGGAATTTTCCACTCTGCTCTTGGCCACACCTCAACTCATTAGCCAATTATTCAGAGCAACAGCACCCAGCTGAGGTTTGTTGCCCAGCCACCTTATAAGCATGAGCCCCACATCACTTCTGTTTTGCCAGGTTGTTTTGTGATACCTCTTTGTATCAGCAGGCTAGACTTTTAATAACGGACACATTGTTACATGTCTGTGTCTCAGAGGCTATTGTATTTGCAAGCTGTATTTTAGTATACATTGCATCTCATTAGGCTGTGACGTAATGGTGATGTATGCTGACTTTACATGGATCCAAAATTTCCAGTTTGATAGTCTCATTGCTAAAGCAAATCACTTTTCTCACCTTGTTTGAAAGTCCAGCAGATCATTATTGATTTTCTCAATGTGCAGGTCAGCCCAAAGGATGTCATTGTACCCATTAACCGTTTCAATGACATTGTTGTAAAGGCCATACAACTTTTGCAATAAAGACAGCTGCTTTCTGATTTCTAAGAGCTCAGGGTGCTGGGTGACTGGAAGTCCAAACAGCTCCTCACCACCTGTGTAGGTGATGTACTTTCTGAACAAGTTATCAAATCGATTCTGAGGGAAGAAAGGAATCGGAATGGTGATTAAATAATCATCGATGTCCATTAACTATGATTTGTAATTCATATGGAAAATGTGATATGCTGTACCTGATACATGATAAGTCTATCACTGGCATCCTGAGGAGCTAACCCCACCACCATTGGACCATCCTGGCGCATGGGGGAAAAGGTGCATATCCAAATATCTGTATAGAATAATTTTTAATTGTATTTGTATGTACTTTATGTTGGTCTACCTTGTTATAGTCCATGTAAAACTGTTGACAGTCCTCCATGAAAATCTGCACGTTAGTGAAAAGTTCACTTCTGAATTTTGGCTGTAATGCAATCAATTCATTCTGCACTTCTGTACTCCGCAACAACAACTTCTCCCACATGTAGCGAAGTGTGTCCACTTTGTCTGCTTCTTCTTTAGCCACTGAGAGCTCATACTTGTGAAGCATGGCATAAGACTCCTATAATACACAACAAGAGGAGTTGTCTTTTTATGGAGAGTAAACAATATGAGTCAGTCATGTTTGTGGAATAATTTTCAGCTGGAGTATGACTTGCCTCAATCGGACCGACTTGAAAGTCAATGGCTATTTGGCTTTCTCTAATCTCCTTGAACGCTGCCATGGCAATACGAATATCATCCAGGTCTTTAATCTGCCGATTCAGTTTCTTTCCTGCTTCATCAATGAAATTGAAGATCTGGTCCATCTCGGAACGATATTTCTTGTTACAGTACAGCCCGTAGTCCACCATCCAGTTTTTAGTTTCAGCAGTGAGAGACAGCTTCAGATCCACTTGTTGAAAAGAAAACAAAACTTATCATTATATAGGTTAATTCGCATTCTGTGAAAGTTCTTGTAATGTAACCTGTAAATAGAGCCAGCGCCCCAACAGTGATGCATTCAGGCTCAGAATTGATTTCCAGGTGCAGGTCTCGATAGTAAAGAATCTGGCTCTCAAACTCTGACAGCAACGGACTACCTTGAAGAAATCTGGGGGGTAAAAAGCAACAATCCTACGATGTAATTATGAAGTACTTCACCTGGGTAAAATGATAGTCAATAGATATTGTTGTTTCCGACAGTCATACTTTTGCATGGCTTCACCGCGATCCTTTCTCCAAATGTGATGAAAACTGCTGAAACGATCTAGGGCTTGCATCACCTCCTAAACAACCAAGCATGGACATTGAAATCAATCCACATAATATAGATAATGAATTCATTTACTCGTTATCATTTTTATGGTCCCTCGTGAGGAAATTCAATTTTTTTAAAAATTGTGTTTCGCACGTACAGAATCAGACCACAAACAAGCAGGTGTGTAAGAGATGCCGGACTGATGAGGCGCAACTCAGTTTGTGCTTGTGCACTAGTCATGAACACTTGAATATAACGTTACACAGGCTATCTAAGCACTACAGAAATACAATTTGTCATTTTTTCGCCTTTATAATGATAAAACATTGATAGCATGACAAGGAATTGGGAAAACATCTAAGTGCTTAGGACCTCGATCCGATTTAATATATTTACGCCAATATCTTACAATTACCTGCATCTCAGATGTGAAAGTAAGGATACCTTTCTGTTAGAGACGATGGATGTGCCAAGGACAGAAACCAGTTTCGCAATCTCCTTGTTCTCAGACACATTCTTGTAGTAGTTTTTGGCTTGGATGGGAATGGCTTGGCTCACATACGCTGATATGTCCGAGGCGCTGCCGTCTAAAAGGTATGGAGTTAAAATCTGTCATAATATTGCTAAAATTGTTGAAGACACGGTTGTACATTCAGTACTGATTATTGTTTTTAGCCACACAAAAAGAACAATGAACAATGTGAAGGATTTACTGCACCGGCAAGGCTCCGGTACGTTGTTGTTCCATCTTCTGATTCGCTTTCAGAACTTTCTGGCTTCAATGCTGCTATTCGCTTTTCATCCATTTTTCTCTGCGAAAGAACCAAACATTCCATTTACCAAGTCTTGATTAAGATGCGGAGTGTTTGATTATTTGTTTCATCAAAATAGGCTACCCTTGCCTTGTTGCAAACTGTATTGTAAAAGATCACACACCTTTGAGATCCTTTCTTTGTTCCACTGGCCAACGCCTTTGCTAACACTGACCACGCACTCGACCGTCCTATTCAATGCTTGCTGTATGTCCTCCAGAGTTGGAATGATGGCAATATTTGGGATGGAAAGCGTTGCATTGACTCTGAAGATTGCCTGCTGGCCGTTGCTCCTCCCACGTCTGGGTGAATCATTCTCACCTAAAGGACAAGTGATGTGGTTTCTTGCTTAGGAAATTGTACGCATCAAAAAGTGACATTTTTGAGGTCATTACAAGGCTGAAGAAAAAAATAAAGCTCATCAGAAACTAATCAATGTAGATTGTTAGAATACAATAAATAAAATAAAAAGCAAAAACCCACCCATGAAATGTGCAAGTGGGGAGGTCTGGATATGCTTGCGTAATGTCTCCAAGGTGTTCCGTATGAGTTTGAGCAAAGCATCTACATTGCGGTGGTTGAAATATGACAGCAGCTCCTGCGCCTCCAACTCCATCACTTGCATCAGGTCTCTCTTCCTCCTCCTCCTTACCAAGGGGGAAGACGGACCAACACTGGCAGGGGGTAGTAAGATGTGTCTGGAGGAGAGACGGGCTTCTGACGGCCCTCAACATTTGTTGTACAGGGTCAGCAGTTGAAGAAAATGATGTTACAGGTTTCTTAATATATGTATAAGGACAAAAGGCTAATAATAAAGTTGTCCCAGTGAAGTGATCACTCATTTGCAGTCATGGACAATACTGGACAATACTAGTAAAAGCTTTACAAGGACTTGCTAACAAAGCCAAAACTTTTAGGTACCTCAAAAATGTTGCACTGAATGCGATAAAATTTTGAATTCTGATTTTTCCCTGAACGGAGTGGTCATACCTTCCCTGTCGAGACTGTCTTCTGTTTTCCTCTGAGGGCAGATTTCTTCTTCTAACTTTTCACCCTCCTCTCTTTGATTGTGGTCAAACTCCAGCAGCATGTTGATCAGTTCATTAGCTGCTTCCTCCACCTGAAGGCTCTTGGCGTGTAGACTCTGGGCTTGCTTAATACACAAGTCCTATACACACAAGCAGTCAATGCACAAGGAGGCCTAGAGAATTCCAGCCCAACAATAATTCCATAAGGATATGATGGATTCAGCGGGATGGGTTCATTACCTCATTATTTCGTTCAGCTCTTGGTTCTTTTAATATAATCCACAGCAAAAAGAACGGTTTCAGAAGTATAAACTCAATGTATCATTAATGTTTTAAATTATAAGAAATTTTCCGTTTTTAATGTTTTAATAATGGTACAGTTTGGTATTTCTGAAGAAGTTTCAGCACATGCTGATGATACGGTAAATGTATTGGCTATTTCATTATACAGCCAACTCGCTTCCGTTTATTTTATTTAACACAACGTATGCATTTACCTTGGTGGTCTTAACAAAGTCTTCACAGGTAACAGGTTCATCTTCTGGGAGAATGCACAATGTGCATGTGCTCATCTCCTGCAACACTGCATCTATCCTGAACTCTGCCAGGTCATTCACTCTGTTCATCAACAGCTCCAGATTCTCTGGAGGAGAAAAGGCAGCAAGAAGCAGTCAGAAACGAGTGTAAAAATGATGATCAGCGGTGAATGACACGGTGGAAATAATGTACAGTGACAAGAGGAGGAGCAGCAGCAACCAGACACATACAAAGATAATCAAAGGAATATGGTAGATAGTGAAGAGTGAGGCTGTATATTAATTATGAATGACAGTATGAAAAAGAACAGTGTAGAATTTTAACCTAATTTCATCAGATGGAGCCCATGCTGGGTTGTAAAGTAACTTGTGAGAAACTGATCTTACTGGATTTATCTGAACTTACCCAAGGATTTGTAAACGGTACTGAGGTACTTGTCTGTGTTCATTGATGTCCAGTTGAGGGATGTCAACCCTGGCTGTATTGCCTCATCTACCTGTCAAGTTCATGAAAAAATATTTTACACACTGTAGTTGTGTCATATACTGTATTGCATGCCACCAGACAATCCCAATTATCTTTGTCTTATGCTGTACAGGCACACGTTAGTTCCCAAGGACCGCATATGGAGGCCGGCAGCCTGTTCTAAATGTATCTACTTCTGGTGAGGACACGCTGTAAACACACACACACATAAACATGCAAATCCTTACCTTAGTTACATGTGGCATGGCCAGTTGTTCAAAAGCACTCTGAATTTTTCCACGAACTCTAGCATTCTCACTCAGCATGAACTAAAATAGCAAAGGTAAGCATCATATGTGAATTGACTCACAGACATTGCCATACTAATGTTTTGTAAGCTTGGCACACATTTTCATCTTGCAAGATACTTTTCAATGTGATTGAGATCTAATAGCAACCTGTAAATTGTTAAAGTTCATTTTGAGGGTATCCTGTTTTTGTTGCAACAGGGCAGCAAAGAGTGGGACCTCAAAATTGTTTCTCCTCATGCAGTTTGCCTCTCTGATTTGCTTCATAATCTCAGGGTCAAAGTTCACAAACAGTTCTCCTGTCTCTTTTGACCGGACCAGCAAAGATGCCTGTAGGCCAGGCCTGGCATCCTCAACCTGGATAAAATGGATATGATTGTAATGTGGAAATTTTTCCCTCTCCCGTATTTCCTCTATACTTTACCGTCTTCATCCAGCTTTGATGGTGAAGTATTTCATATTCAAGCAGAACTGCTGCTATCCTGTTGTAATTCCGGATGATCTTCTTAGCCTCAGGTGTGGAAAGAACGCCCGTGTGCTATCCAGATATCAAAGAAGGACAGATACATTTGAAACATGTTAATATGTCAAGACAGTGATGATTATGATGACGATAAATAAACCTGTTGAAAAAGATCCATGGGACCCTGAATTCTGCTGTACAGCTGGCGAGCCCACATGATCCGGCCAGAGACTGGGGGCAAGTTTCGGCCAATTGGGGGGTCTTGTTTTTGCTTCATGAAGAGATTGGACACCATTTCAATGTCGCGGCCATAACTCTTGAGAATATGCTGGTACTTCTCATCAATGCCGAGGTTGGGGATACCCAGTCTATTAAAGTCACAGAAAATTGATTCACGAGGTCAAATTCATGTCCGGAGTGGTTCAGTATCTTTATTTGTTTACTTACTCATAAAGTGTGTAATAGCAAAAGGGAACAGACATAAACAGTGGACTACCTTTGAAATTTTTTAAGCATGTCTAGAGCTTGTTCTGTATTTTGAATTTTGTTGAACGTGCAATCCATGAAATTCATCAGTTGCGCCTAAATAAACCAGGGGGAAAAAAATATATAAAAATGTTGCAGTTTCAGGTTATAACTCTCATTAGTCGAACTACTCAAAATAACTGACTGGATGATCAAATCCAACGTACATGAAGTTCAGTCGTACTTTTGCAGAATTCCTCATAGTCCACATCAAAGTCAGTTCTTCTTTGGTCAAGGAAGCTATAATGTTTTGTCTTCATGTTCAGCATTATTATCTGCCAAAACAACATTGAAATTGAAAAAATAATCAGGCCCATAAAAATCAATGTTATTGTTCCGCTACAATCAAATTGTGACTAGTCTAATATTGAATTTGAATCATTTTGAAAAAGATACAAATAATACATTACCTCCCATTTTGCCTGCATTTCTGTAGTCTTGATCATTCATGACAGCAAAGACATAAACAAAAAATTAAGGTTATTATGGAGAAAAGCGTAAATCCAAGACCAGCACATAAACACAACATAACCATGCTGGATTTGTTAGCGCTGTACTTAAGGAACCTGGACTTGTATTTAGTACTGTATTTGTTTTGACTTTGCAACCCCATCTGCATGCTTGTTACATAATTAAATAACTTGTACAGAGTTGACAGTTTGCCTGGCACTGACATAGCAATCTTAGATCTTACTTGAAACCTGGTTGCCACCGTCTCAAGTCCCTCTATTTTTGCATCCTGAAGGGCCGAATATGTAGAAATAGTGGCCAACATTTCCAGGATCTTATTGAGTCGTCGCTGGAATGTGTCAAATTTTCCAAAAATGTACATCTCACTGAAGTCAAACTGTCTCTCTGTGGGAGTCTGTTCGAGCTTTGCTTTGGTCTTATGGAAACAACGCTGGTACTCCTGAAAACACACAAACACGGAAGTTATCAGCATCAAACACTTTGCTCAAAGAAACTTTTCTTTGAGCGGAAACAAGATTGAGCTCGCTACCTCATTTAAGTGGATGGCTGCTCTGATTTTCTCCTCTACAATCCGTTGTGGCTGGTCCCAAATTGAATTTTCACCATTGTTAGTGATGTACCCTTTGCAGGCTGTTATCATCTGGTTTGTTACCTATTTAAAAACAAACAAACAAATGAACAAAAGTAGATGCTATATAAAATGGGCATATGTTACCTTGACAAAAAGTGATGTAATCTTTTCAGATGTATTGTAGTAGTGAGAGATTCTGTGAATCATTCTGATAGCGTTGATAAGACCTGGTATAGCATCCACCATTGAAACCTGTTTTCAAGCAGAAATACAAAATGGTATAATTTTGCCAATGCCTGCAAAACTGAGTAAGACCGTAAATGAATTTGTCATTGTTGAAGTGAATCAACTATTTTCCATACAGGGTCACTATTGTAAAGAGGATCGCAAAACTTCTCCAAGCTGTAGAGATACTTGACGTTATCTTTGGCTTCGTTGGCTGACTCGGTGATCCTGGCGTCCAGTTCCCGCCACAACTAGGCAGAGATGATCATTAATCTTACAAAGGTATGATTGTGTCATTGTATGATTTTTTTTTCCTTACCTTGATGATTTTAGATTTTGCCATCAAGAGCACACCCAATACCGCCTTCACATCAGGGCTCTTGAGCTGATCCAGAAGGTAGTTGAAGCGTGACATTCGCTTCTTCCAGTGGTCTAGCTCGGCCCGTGGGCCAAGGTCTTCGGCTTCTTTTCTCAGCTGGTCGCTCTCAGCTAAAACCTAAAGCGCATAATTTTTGCTGCAATTTAGCAAATGCAAAATTTACAATCCAAGTCTTGTACATTTAATAATTTCTGGGGTGAATAACATCAAGGTAGTTTATAGCATTCTTACCTGTTCGATCTGCTTAATCCAGCCTTTCATGCACCCTTCTATCTTTTCTATAGTCTCAGTGTTGTTGGCTGCCGCCATGTAGTCTGACGGGCCTTTTAGGATCCGCACGTCAAATGTATCGCACTCTTTCAAAGTAACCTGGACAAAGAATGAAAAAATTAAATAAATGGTGACAAAATCATTATGTATGTATGTATAGCAATTAAAAATTAATTTAGGTAGTGATCATTTAGGTATTCTGTTGGTGACAACAGACTGAATTTAATGTTACATTGTTATTAAATTGGGCTTTATTAAGCATGTCGCTGACCTTTTCTTGTAGACTCTCCTGTGCCCCCGCCAACACGGACACAAAGTTTTCCAGTGACGATATGAAGTCCTGTTTAACTGCTTGGGCCTGTGGACTGGCCAGCTCTCCCCAGCCATGGTTCATCTTTGTCAGTGTTGGTATAAAAACCTCAGAGAGTAGCTGATCCACACTTTTTAACAGACCGCCCTCTGAGGTGTCCAACATATTGAAATTGACATCCTGGGGAAAAAAAATAAATGCACATTCTGTGGTTGTACTCTCCTTGTACCACATCATATTGAGAGGTGTTATGTATATATGTACACTTGTGACTCAAACAAACTTCGAACAAATGCCATTTGTTCCAAACTTCCAGAAGAACCTATCAAATTATATGGAGCCTTTTATCACAGAAATAGATGACAGATGAAAATGCTTCCCATGGAAAAAATAAATAATTTAAGACCACAGACAGTATGTATCATTCAAGGAAGGAATCATTATTTTATGTAGCTGCTGCTAATTTTCTCACTCTATGTATGTTTTCAGAAGTGATCGACTTGGAGGCGTTGGCTCTGGTGAAGAAGACACACACTCCGGTCAGGGCCACATCCTTTCCATCAGTCACAAACACTTTATGCTTTTTGTTTTGACTAGGTGGCTGAGGCAGTTGCAGTGATGATGAGGATGATGTCCCTGCAATTTTCAAATTGACTTATTATAAAAGAACCTTAGTTATAAAGACTGAAATTCAATTATCATTAATTATAAGACGTACCTCCATCCATTGAACCACTCTCTTGATAGTAAAACATGAGGTGCAGAAGCCCCTCAGCCACAAAAAACTGCTCCATGCGATCAAGCTAAAAGGAAAAAAAAATATATATATATTGACTACAATACACGCCTATCCTAAAATGAGTTTCAGATTATTTAGACCATACTGAACTGATTAGAAAATTCATATAATACAAGCAGTGACATTTGTTCCAAATCACACCTGATCTCCCTCCAATATAGCGTCTTCGACATCAGCTTTCTCCAGTCCCAGGCATGAAGCCACGATACTGAGCACATAGTCATGTCTTCCATCAAGCTGGGCACGCTTGGCTTCACGCTCCTCCTTTAGCTTTTGCTGAATAACAGATGCAGACAAAATATGAATATCACGATGAAGATAATGCATGCTAGAGACATAGGAATTTTGACATTTCTTATTCTAGCTCAAGGCTTCACAATGTTAGGGTCAGTCGCTACCCAAAATGGTTAATAACTATTTACACATTTTGTGTCCTATTTTTTTGTTGTTGTGTACAGGGCTGCTATATGGATATTCCTTTTTTATAAAATATTTTAATCACACAGCTAGACTACTGATAACACAAGGTATCCACCATACCAGACAACGGATATCAACAGGCAGAATTTTCGGTCTGCATAACCTCCCTCATCCCACCCCAACACCCCCATCAATGATCATTTCTCAAGGTGCATCGTCCGCATGTGCTTGCCCCAGGCATAGTGCTTCACACCCCACTGACCCCACCTCTTCAATAAGACAGGACACTGACTAGCCGGGTCCAAAATAGATCTTGTTTATACACCAATACATTTATTTAATTAGTCTCTTCCAACTGGTTTTCACCTAAACCTTCCTCCAGCTTCTTTGTTCTTTTTCTCAGAAATAACTCTCTAAGTACACTTAATGATGTCCACAGATGGGAATAAGAGACCTGAGTGATAATTAAAACAGTAGTTGAGCCACTGCGGGTCTTCAATTTTTAAAACCTGGAATTTGTTCTCCAACAAGCCCAGAAACAAACCCATTCATGATGAAAACATGAACAAAAGATAAATGAATCAACAGTAAAGGGTTACAGCATTCGTGTATTTTTTAGTAGGATGGGGATCATTTTGATCCTGAACATCAAGATAATTTCAATCCCTGCAGTTTGGTGAATTCAAGGTGGAATCCAGGAATAAAATGGGTTTTAAATTAAATTCCTGCTGGTCAAATGATTATGATACCTATTGATTTGCAGATTTTTTGCAACTAATTTTAAAACATTACTACTGTACTATTCTTGTCTCTCTAAAACTGTAAAATCCCAACAATAAAAAATATTAAAGATATTTCATTTTTCAGTAGCCTGCCAAACAACCAGTAAATGATTAAGAGAAATCCACAGGGAACAGAACATATCGCCAAATACATTATTACATACTGGAAACATTATTTTGCAGCTAGTTTTGCCTAGCCCTAAAATGAAATTATTTTCTTACCTGAATAACCTTGAAAACACTGTGTTTCCAGAGCTGTTTCCCAAACATGACACATCACCTCTCTACCTCACCTGCTTCTCAGTAACCTTTGTATCGTAATACTGCCTTCTTACGTAACTTACAAGATGAAAGAGGAACTGCAATTTTCACATCCACACAACTTGGCGCTTAAGATGTTGTGGACACTATAGATGCAATGTTCTAACTCTAATCATATAAAATTAGATGTATGGGCGTAAAAAAAATCTCAATTGTTTAATTTCACACTTGATGGAAGGTTAGGCACTCCAAAGACCCAACAATTTGTATACAAGCAATAAAAAGCCAATTTCCCACGCTATGTACCTAATTACATTCTTGTGTGTTTGTAGCATGTAACATAGCATTGTGCTTGTAATACAAAAAAAAATACAATAATGCAAAAATATGATACATGAGTCACCTACATTTCCTTACATCAAGCAAAAGACTCCATGTGGAGTACCGTACAGTATATCACTCTCCTTTATGACCAGCTTCATTCTACCAAATGATTGCATTTGACCTAAGAAGCCAAGCGGTCTGAAACTTCAGAGCACTTGGGTCACCTTACCTCATTTTGATATTCTGAATGCAGCATCATTGTTGCCCTTTCACACTGACATTTCTTTTCAAGTCAGTTCACCCTTTTAATTGGCATCGTTTTTCATGACATCAGAGAATTAGATCAGCCAACAAAGACAAGACGGAACAAGCAGCTATGGGAGCAATCAGCTATCTTATTTGCAATGTGAGAATGGTTATGAGCCTGAAATTATGTTGCTCCGAAAACGAAGACCGCTAACGGGATAATGCGGTGTAGGATGACCGGGTGTCGACCAGGTAATGATCATGGCCCTACTCTCACCTTACCCATCTAACACATCAGAACAGGAAGGACAGGGGGAGGGATGCGGAGCTGTGAGGGTGGAAATGAAGGCTAATCAAGCTCCCCACCGTAAGAGACCTTCATTATTGTATGCACTAACACTGGATGGTAACAAAGTGATACTATTATTAATAGGGCTCAAACAAGTGGCAGTAAAATAGGCCATCATTTCCTCAAATTTGACAGATTATTCTGGATGGTGCCTGAAAATGGATTGTCTGCTGCCGTACATGCTGGGAAAAAAAAGTAATTTCAGAAATCTATGGGCAGTGATGGTGCGTGCTCCCTGTTCACCACTTTGCCAATGTGGAGTTAAAACAGAGTGGCATGCGTGGGGAATATATCTTATATTTTCCCCTCTGGCAAAGAGCCAAATATATGTTTGAATTGCCCTGGGCAACCATCCAGAAAAGCTTTGGAGACAAAGTACAAATGTCTATCAGCAAATAATGCAAAAAATATCTTTGGACATTCTTTTTGCAATTCAAAGGCTCTTGGTCTACCCATGTTGGTTGTTGTTATTATTATTATTATTATTATTATTATTTTCTTACAAATTAGTGACCCATTTGAAGAGATGAAAATGGCTTGCTCTCTTTGCCATTGCAATGTTAATGGATTATCAAATGCAACAATTGTGTGTGCTTTCCCATCATAATACGGCATAGGATTGTAATGACAACTTCTACAACATCTATTAAATCAGTGAGAATGTACCGTGACCCTACATCAGGTTATGCCAATTCTTCACGACTCTACTGGAGGGAAATTGTTTTTAGTCATTTAAATGGAAATTAAATTGTGTAAAAAGTGCCTTAAAAAAATCCACATACACGCATGCACGCACATACATGCACACATATTCATACAATAACACTCACACATACGCACACACACACACGCACATACACTTCCCACTAATTAATATTTTGCTTTCATTGCAACATCCAGCTGATGTGTGGCACAACTCTTCACGCAGATTCGACTGATGGTGTTCCATTTTTTAAAAAAAACATTGCCAAACTTTGCATTTAAACGCAGTTATTTCATCAATTATTCAATGCACCATGACTGATTTTCTATATTGAACCATCAGCTTGTGAGTCGCCGTGAAACAGGAGACTGACTGTGAATTATACATGTTGCGGTGAGATCTAAGGGAAAGCGAGGAAGATAGAAATACACAGAGGGAGCAAGAGAGGCTTCTAAGGTTCTCACACTGATACAGTGAGATATTAAATGGGTGTATGTGGGGAGGGTTCACAATATGGTACAGTATACCTACTGGCCACAATATTAAGTACACTTGCACTATGTACTGTGCTGCTTTTCAAAAACGGGTTTAAAACTTGCCTTTATACAGACAATTAACATTAGCATATGTTTTTTACTGTGGGTTTCAATACTGTAGTTACAATACATTATCATATTGAGAAGAGGTTTGAACATTTTGCTTGTCTGATTTATTTAAACACACCAGGAATACTTCAGAACTCATTGTAAGAGTGCCATTTTATTTACTGATATTTAATCTGTCCTATTAGGTTTTTTTTCCCTTTAAAAAGGAGAAGGGATGTATAAATATTTGCTATTCCTACACCGTTCACCTGATCTAGATGTAAAAGACAGCTTGGATAGGCTCCAGCACACCCGCGGCCCTAGGGAGAATAAGCTGTTCGGATAATGGATGGATACCCTCAAATTAAAGCTGAGTCTGCAGGTAAAGCGCATCTAGTATGTTTCATTTTAAATCCATTCAGCTGATGTTTAGAACCAAAAAAAGTGACAATATTGATGGACCTGATTGTATGTCTTATTGTCGCTGACGTTAAATAACTCGCAAAGGAAACTATTTCAACATGACAGAACTAAGACATAATCAGTGCAACTGATGAGCACTGTAATGTATAAATATGACACCTTAGGCAGATATTTTAAGATAAGGTCAGTGGTCTGATATTGGATGAGAGGACTTATTCCCTATTCTCAGTCATCCCAACATGAATGACAGCATTAAGAACTTTGAAAAATTTGAAAGCATGCAGTTTTCCTAAATGTAAGATGAGTTGATTGAGTCAAATCAATCCTAGGTCGGTCATATTGTGTCGGTTCTTGTTTGAAAACGTCAATATCCATTCCTCCTATTGGCTTATATGGCAACAACTGTAATGGAAACATGCTGCCATCTATTGGACTGACGATCACAGTGCATCCAGGAACGTTTTGTAATCACTGCTCGGAGGCCAAAGAGAAGCGGTGCAGTGATTCTCAAAACAATTACCAAAGGTCTCATAGGAAAACGGAGCAGACGTCTCGACTCCTTCCAACTTGACTTAAACTCATTTTTACATTAGAGGACGGTGATTTGGGTGGGATAGAAGATGAGTGGTAAGCATTTTCAGCTCACTTCTGAGGGTTGGTGGTTTGAATCTTCCCGTCCAGCAAGGGCTTCCTCCCAAATTGCAAAAACATGTTCATTAGGTTAATGATCTCTAAATCAGGGATGGACAGCAGATTGGTCCACTTTTTTGTCACCAATACCAGGGGAGCTTCCTAACCAGATGTATGACGAAGTCATTTTAAATATTGACTAATCTGCATGCTTGAGTTTATTGAACTAATGTACAACACAGTATGTAATTATATTTCATACTCAAAAGCGCGTTTAAATGAACATGTGTAATCTCTGCAGTGCATAACCAAGATCCGTGCACATTTGTAATCTCTGCAATGCATAACCAAGATCAGTGCACATAGCCTTGATTTTCTTCACGTCTCAACTATGAAATAAAGACTGCAATGGGGATAATTTTAATTCCGAGGCTTTTGCGTAAAGTTTTACAGCTCTTACCTGCAGTTCCTTGAGGGACTCCACGGGCCCAGTTGGCTGGCTGCTTCTGTTCCTGTAGCTGACTTTCACGAGACGAGACGTGGACGACATGCCTCATGTATTCCTCCTTTTACTTGTTTCCAATTGAAATCGTCAACAAACGTGTTGATTTGACGAACGTTTCTCCAAAATCACGCAAGAAATTATGCTGCGCTGCAACTCCGTTTAATGGTCATCGTCTTGTTGATATGGTTACCAAGGTAACGCAGGCCGTGGGGGAGGTGGCGTTTTCCACTATAAATTGGGGATCGAGCGTGCTTAATGCAAAATAGATATATGTCCATACTGATTCAAATAAATGAATAACGATCAAATCTGAATGAGATATGCAGTACAATACAATACAATACAATACAATACAATACAATACAATACAATACAATACAATACAATACAATACAATACCCTTTATTCATATAATGCTTTCATGTCACAATAATAATAATAATAATAATAATAATAATAATAATAATAATAATAATAATAATAATAATAATAATTAATCAGTGTTTTAAATGGTGAAACCTCGTGATAATAAAGTGCATTTCCAAAAAGTTATCAAAGAGCGCCTCTAGATGGTAGCAGCGCATTGGAACGCATCTCTGATGTCCAAGGAAGAGTTATAAGGAGGGGTAGTACACGATTAGAGCAGAGATAAGCACGGACGCTTTATTTTCTGATTGCATAGATATTTGACCACATGAAGGAATAAAGTGCCATGCTCGTGACTCAAAGACCTGACACGCCTACGTTGGGCACGAGCAGAACTGTCAATGAGCTCATCGTGTGGGCTTCATCTGGTGTGAAAAGCTACAAGAATGACACTCCCTCGCGGCCCGCATCAGCACCGCAGTGACGTGGGAGGGGGGGGGGGGGGGGGGGATAAATTCAAAGTGGTGCACAATGCACCAACCCCACCTTCTCCAGAAACGGAATCCCAGGATATCCCACCCCCAATCGTTTCCAATCCTCCTACCCTGTTTTTTTTTTTTAAGCCTCAACCTTCTCTCACTACAATATCACCCCTCCCTTTCTCTTTCTCCGTTCAACTCGGGAGCGCCGCCGCTCGGTCGTGAGGATTTCTCCCTTCTCTGTCAAAATGGAGGAGGAGGTCTTTGGCTTAATGAGGGGAGCGCCGATTCCACGATCGGATCTGCTGCGATGAAAGGTTCCAGCTTGCTCGTGTGACAAGAGCCCACACCGAATCGCTCCGGTTTGTGGATTTTTGAGGAGCGGTTTGTGCACGAGAGAGCGCAGCCATGAGCGCAGCAGAGGGGCTGGATGAGGCTGCAAAGGACGCTCCAGACGTAGCGGCGTTTTTCAAATCTGGTAAGTCAGGAAGGGGCGAGTCTGCTTCCATGCAGTGGGGGAGTAATTGCACGACTGTCGGTGTGCTCACCGGTAGTCTGTGTCGGTGGCCTCACGATGACTAGTTAAAGAGGCTGCGCGTGTACCCATTGGCTGCATTTGATTCAACCGGCTTGTCATGCTGTGGATCACCAGCATTAATGACAGGCTACATTAAATGTGCGTGATCAAGAGCTGCGTGGCCCACTTGAAGGTCTCAGGCGTGGATGACTGCACCTATATCCGAGCTGGACACTCTATAATCAATATTTGACGAAGACCGGGCCTGAATGATTATTCCACGCTATAGGACAGTCATGTAGGAAAAAAGCAATGCATCGGACGGGGCCTTTCTGACATAATGGCATCATCGTCACAACAAATAAGAATGGTCAAGCTCAATGTAACAATGCATCCAAAACGTAAACACGTTTTATGTGGCCTGACATCATCATCCACGGTAGTGTTGTTGTGATTCAAGATTCAAGAGTTTTTTATTCGCCATGTTTGAGCGTGCCAAACAAGGAATTTGACTTCGGTAAATCACAGCCTCTGTTCAACATTTAGGTAGGTGATGGTGCTTGGGAAAGGAGAGCTACGACAGATTTGTACTTATGCGTGCATGGTGTCGTTTCATGACATCCTATTAAATATGTGCATCATTCTTAAGAATTGCTGTCCCACAATATTAGGTACACCTGCGCACCCAAGAGGAAATACCAAAAGGCCTCTGACACCAAGACACCTTTTACAGCATTATTGTCTTTATAATAATACTTTGCTGTTAAGTGCAGCAGTGCAGTATTATGCATCACATTACAAGATTTTCCACATCAAGGCAACCAAAATATAAACACTTCTTACAATGATGCAGTCCCATTCTTCACTGTTATAAACTAGTAAACTCCATACCCGATAATAAACTGCAAACATAATAATGCATTGCATTTCACAAAGCACCATTGTTGTTCAACAAAATAACTGGTTCCCAATTTTGTGGTTCACACTAGGAAGCTGTTTCAATAACAGTGAATATATGTAGAAAAATCTTAGTTGGAGTGAGAGACACTACAGTGATCCCTTGCTACTTCGCGTTTCGTTTATCGCGGCTTCACTACATCGCGGATTTTTTTCCCAAATTAAAAAAAAACATTTAAAAGTCAAAATAAAACTTCTAAATTGCGGAAAAACGTGTCTAACATTTAGAACAATGTAGTATTGCCCCAAATGTCCGTTTACATTACTTTAGATCGTGTTAGCGCGATCGCGAATGAGCATCTTTCCGCTCACCCGTTAGCCTGCCCAGTACTTCTTGTTGGTGACCGTACTTCGCGGATTTCACTTATCGCGGGTGGTTTTTGGAACCAATTATCCACGATAAACGACGGATTACTGTCTTGTGGCCCATGTCAAGCTCTCAAATATTGTAATGCAGTAAATGCATTCCAAAATTATGCAAACCAAATAAAAATGAGCTGTGTGTGTAATGGGCTGTGTATGTACAGTATCTGGTGTGGTGACATATAATACCTCATAGAACATATACTACCTTATAGGCCTGTATTTCAGTGGATTCTAGAGGTGTTCCTAATGAAGTGGCATGTGAGCAGATATGCTTGCACTGTGCAGATCATGTTTTATTTACATCATGCAATACTTGCATGTGAATTTATACTTCAATATTGCATAGAGAGATCATTTCGATATCAAGCATGTCTTACTTTCCCTCTCAACCTTTAAACTCTATGTGACCCTGGTATTAAAAGGAGATGAAATGCAGTTGCAGTTTTTATAAAAAGTACATTTTCTGGTTTTGCTGTCCCCCTAAGAGCACCATTTATTCACCCCACAAGAAACAGCTCCCCCCCCCCCCCCCCCCCTTACTCAGCTGTTTCTCTTTCTGACACCTGGTGCCATTGAGTCTGTTGTTCACCATCTTGCACAAACAGACATTCATACAGATCTACCAAATTACATGTGATCCATTTTAATGCAGGACAATCCATTTTGATCAGATATTCAGATATGTGCATTACAATCGTATTCTTGCGTGCCTTTCAACGTATTATTTGCAGAGATACAACGACTCGATACATTTGATAGAAATCAATAAATGAACGTGTTGGGCACATTTTCATGATCAATTTGCGTCACGTGATTATTATGGTAGTTATCCACTACGTCGCTCGATTAATACTTCAATTGCTGTCCCCTTTTCTATGCAATGCAGAGCAGTGGATGCCTCGGCATGCTCACTTGACGAATTTGTGTTTCTAAACAAATAAATATGCAGAATTTAGATGATGTAAGCACTGCTGGGGTTCTGCTTAAGATTGGATCCTGATTAACCAATCACAATCAAGATACTTTCAAGCTCATGATGGATGTTTCTCATTATGAAGAACGCAGCGTACGGTCTCTTAAATATCCCAAGTACGGTCTTCCTAAGAACATACGCCAGAATGCTCTTCCTAAGAACGTGAGTCTCTTTGTAAATTGGAACGGCTATGTACTTGTTTTTGTTGTTTTTTGCAGATGTTGTATCACATCTGTTTTATGTGTCGGTTTATGGCCTACTGTAATTTGAGATCAACTCTTATTTTTGTTTTTGTGTTGTAATCATGAATGAAAAAATGGGAAAAAAGTTTTGGATTTCAAATCTAATTTAGTGATTCATCAAAAAAGTAATCAACACATTAATCGATTAATAATTTCCAATAGCTAGGCTGTTCTGCATCAGACAATGAAGGTGGCTCACAGTTAAGTTGGGTTATTTGAATGTTGAAATGGCAGCAAAGGAGGCTCATACACTATTCATGATGGAGAAATAAATGAGTTTGGCCCTTGGAAACACCATTATGAAGAGAATATATTGAAAAACATTTGTTTTTGCTCTAAAAAGGAATAAAATTGAATTCAAAGGGAAGAATAGCAATTAACTAATGAAAACAACTGTTTGGTTATTCCTACTCATTTTGTTTCATTCATTCATATGTTCATTCAAATCCCTTAATATGCTCTTAATTTCACTATAGCTCTATTGTGTAACCTAACACTCTTCATTCATCCATGCAAACATAATATTGATCTTTTCAGTCAGTATTCTAAATCTATCAATTTACAAAGTGCTCTCTACCTCTACTAACAGTTGTGGCCAAGCACTGTTTTGCTTTCTGGGGGGGAGATAAATGATCAATGTCATTGTTTTTGTTTTATGTATGCCTCTATACCGAATGTTGATTCAACAATGATGCCATTACAGATTTTTTGTTTTTGTTTTTTTATTGTCAATCCAACTTCTTTTCATTTTTCCACCATGCAACCTACTGATAGCCAGCCTGTTGCATGCAGAAATCTTGGCACACTACTGCTCATCCTAATTGAGCCCAATCAGTATGATCCCAAGGCCCTAATTTGTTAAAGTGTGTTTTATTTTTTCTGGAAACCTTTCTGCACTTTGATGCTCTTTTTCAGTCAGTGAAGGTGACATTTAAGCTTTTTGTCCCTGTCTAACCAGTGGAACTTAGTGAAAAATACCTGCTATTGAATGCCAGAGAGTAGTTTAAAAAAAAAAAAATGCACACTATATGTATTTAAAAATAGACAGGTGGACTTTACTGTGAAGTGTGATTCCATAACTCCTAGATACTGTAGTCTTTATATTTTAAGTTCACCTTCATCAGCGACCTGTCATCGTAAAACAATCAGATGCTTGATTATATGTTTAGATTGACTTCTATTAAATATGTTGTAGCTCTATGGAGCGAGTCTCAAAGTACTGCTAAAAATAACTACGAAATATTGCACATTTTTACAATATTATCGGATTTAATGTTCTCTTGAGTAACATATAATGAAGTTACTGGGTGTGTGCCCTGGCATTATTGAACAAAAGTACACTGTGAAATTCAATTGGCGTAGAAGCTACTGGATGCACACTTCAATAAGATGTCCGATTGTCAGACCATTTTAAGCTATATGTATCCTCATTAAGGCCTAACTTGACTTGCCACAGGACAGTGGCCATTAACTTACAAGGAAACTTGCTTTTGACTGTATAAGACCTTTTTTTTTTTTTTTTTTGTCCACCAGACACAATACATTGCAGACAGGGTTTCTAATGCCAGCCTGTAGTGTTGAATGATTTTCAACATCAAGGGAATAATTTATACATCGAACCGTAAGGATCTTCTTTGCACCTCTTGCTGTATTCAGAACTGTTTTTAATGACCTTACAGTGAGAATAAAATAAAATGATGCTTTTCATACGTAAGTAGACTTCAGTATAGTGAATCTAGGAAAGGACAGATAAAAAAAGGGATAGGCATACTTGAAAGGGTAAACAAGCCTCCTTCATCCATCAAATTACAGAGTTCAAGTTTGGTTGGACCACGCCTTGAAACAGTCGACTCCGTGTTGAGGCTGAACTCCTTTGGTTATATCAAGGGGCAGTCTAATTGGCAGTTGGTCACAGTTGAAGACCAAAGCACAGATCGACATAAACTGTGTTGCAAAATAGCTGACCCTTGTGTACATGTCGGCTTTCTTACAACCTAACAAGAAAGAGGTTTTGAGGAAGACAGAGTCACTTTATTTTTATCTTTTTTTTTTTTTAATAGTCTGCATTCACCACAATGTCATGTGTGGCCATCTCTCAATTACTAACTAGGGCAAATATAAAAGCACCACAACAGTCTGCCGAAGAAGTTATTTTGGGGCTTTGGATTTCCTAGTGTGTAAACTTTTTTTTCATTCATTTGTTGAGCATACTACATACAATACAAGATGTTGTATTACCGAGATCCCTGCCCATGTGTTTTTCTTCAACGAGCGGACCGATCTCATCGTGTCTCGTACTGTACTGTGTTGTAAGATATTGTAGCCAGGCTTCCAGAAAAGTATACACTTCTCCTTTTGAGGAAAGACTTGCATATTTTGTAGGTGCCCTTGCTGCTGCAGTTTGGTAAATTATTTTCACATGCTCATTGTATACTAAAGATGAAGCTGGCATTTATATTTATATGCTAATATTTGTGAATGACATTATGGAGGTGATCTATTTGTATCCGCTCTAAGATGCCGAATGTATCAGGATAGCTTCAGTACCAATTACACAATGAAGGCACAAGCGCAGAGGTATAAATCACTACATCCCACCTACATCGCCTTGGGACGTGGAAGTAAGGTCGAGGGGGGGGTGGAGGGATGATGTCTGAGTGAGGCACAGGAGGATGTGGTAGGGGGGGTCATAAAAATAGGATGTGGGCGGGCCCGTGTCTCCTGCAAATTCCCCATGTGATAAGAAAGAGCCTCGGTTAACCGGTGGGTCCCATCACAAAAAAAAAAAAAAAAAAAATACACTCAACATTTTAAGAAGTATACAAATGGATCACCTCCATATTATCATTCCTGAATTTTATCATCTAAATGCCAGCTTCTCCTTTACTATATTGTGTTTACATTTGGTTCTAAACAATTACTCGTTTTTGACAATATGAAGCGATGATTTTGATAATCAATTTGTTGTCGATTAATCGATTAATTTTGACACCTCTACACTCATCTTATAGTGTATTTGGATTCACTGCATGTGTGAGCTTGTCCACCGCACCAGACTATTTGTCTTCTAAACAGCTGTGCATGGCCTGTCCAACACAAACGGTGCTCTCTCCCACTCAAGTGTGCACACAACATTCCCCTTTACTTTGAAGACAGCAGCAGGCTTTGATCCGTGTCGCGTGAACATTGCCAGCCCACTGCTCTTCTGGTTTAGCGAGGCTAAACTACTGCTCGGCCTTCCCAGCATCGGATTGAGGATCAAACTTGGCATCCTACCATTTAGGCTTGCAGAATGACTGAAATAGATTACATGCATATAGTAATTGCCCACAAAGTAATGCACGCTTGAGCATCATAAACATCTTTCAGGCTTAGAGCCAAGCAGCATTGCTGCTTATTTTAATTTCCACACACCTTGCAAGGTAAAGTTTTACTTATCTTCCCATTGGACCTGTCTTCCTGCAAAAATGAAACGTACAGGAAATGAACAGGTGCTTGCTGTAATCCGAAAGCATATGCCATGCTGTTCTTTTTCGAGACAGCTGGGTGAAGCTGAGGCAGAGACAGGCCTAAGCTGACCCCTCATCCCTGGCTTTCTCTCACTGTTATCTACTGACGTGACCCAGAAACAGAGTTTGTCAGTGTTTGGCTTGTTTGACCAAATAAAACATGTCTTTGGTGTTTGACTGAAGTTCATGTTGATACAGAAAACACCAATCGCACCTCCAAGAAACATTGTAAACTTTTAAAAGCGATACAAAATATCATACTATATAATATAATAACATCTTACTTTATTATTATAAAGTGCGAGACAGGTTTAGTTGTATTCACTGTCTTCAAACCACAAGTTTTAATCTTTCTTCTTTCTTTCTAGATTTCTCGCTTCCAAAATGTGAATCTAAACTGGATGGACCTGGTCAGACCTCAGGTACGATTCGCTGGTTGTCTCACTGTCGTTGTGAGCCAATTGGCAGAATGTGCGTTCTATTTCAACTGACTGTATATGCCTTATGTTGATTGTATTAGTGATTGCAAAAGGATTGTACTTATGCTAATTCGTTTAACATCAAACAGAGTAACTGTAAAATATATGCATACTATGAATGGGGGATACCAGTTATCTGTGCCGATACCAGGTATCTGTGCCGATACCAGGTATCTGTGCCGATACCAGGTATCTGTGCCGATACCAGGTATCTGTGCCTATACCAGGTATCTGTGCCGATACCAGCTATCTGTGCCGATACCAGCTATCTGTGCCGATACCAGGTATCTGTGCCGATACCAGGTATCTGTGCCGATACCAGGTATCTGTGCTGACACCAGATTTATTTCACGATGCGACATATCGGCCGTCCTATTGCGGCGGTTTTACAATCAGGAACTAGAAATTAGAATAATGAAGTACTGTCATTGATTTCATGCAAGCTTAAGAGAAGTTGTAGTCATTTTATTGGTATATATAGGTAATTATGTGTTTAATATTATTAGTATTATTATGTTAATTACAGTATTCCTGTATTTTTGGAATGAACAGTTCACAAAACGTTTCTTCATCAAAAACGGTATAGTAGAAGTCTGTATGTTTATAACTTAGCTTCCCATATCATTAGTTCTCAATTTTATTTTTGCAGTGCCTGCATTTTTTCAATTTATTTTTTATAATGAATCTTAAGAGGCCATCCATCATACTAAAGAAAAAGAAGTAGTCATTGCAATCTGAATCTTCTTGCCATAAACTGGGGAGCAACATGCTTTCCCATGTTGAAATTGTTGACACGTACACAGTAGTGCAGTATATTCATTCATTCATTCATTCATTCATTCATTCATTCATTCATTCATTCATTCATTCATTCATTCATTCATTCATTCAATTCCGCTTTTTGTTCAACTTTGTTGACTGTAACAGTGCAGACGGAGGCAGCAGACAGCCTATCTAACACACATCAGTAGTGTTGTCTTTAGCCCAGTGAGGGCCATGTGGTTTACACAGTTTTGTCCTGATGTTTCCAATTGGGTCATCCAGGGATAAACATTTCACAAGACTTTTTTCAACTGACAGTCTGGCCTATTATTCTCAGTTGCCAGGATTTAAAAGGGGTGTTAATAGGAAGCGTTTGAATGTGCCAGGCAAATCCCGTGCTCACCCTTTGCCCAACCCTCTTGAATTTCATCCTCGCAAGATGCAATGAAAAAAAAAGATGAATTTCTGTATTTAAATTCAGATAATACATATATTCATGACCTTTTCACTCTGAATTTGAGGCAACAACATTGCAGTACAATAGTGTGGAGAAAATTAAGTGTAAATTTAGCTAATCTACAGACCAGGTACAGCTAAAGAGAGCCTTAACCTATTTATGAAGGGCCAAGGAAATAATGTATAAATATGTTTTGGAATATCAAATAAAATGCTGGAGGAGCTTAAGTGGAGCTGCACAGATTTCTGTCAAGGAAGCTGAAATTACGACGCATACCATGGCTTTAAAGTCAAATTTTGGTTCACAAGGAACAAAACACAAAAAGTCACTTATTTTTTTAAAAAGAAAAATTTTAACTGTAATATATTTAAAGGAATGGCAGACCACAAATAGCGATATATTTTTTTTAGAAAAAGTTAAATAATGCCTACCGTTTATACTGCTAGCCAAAGACTGAACTTCCACGCATTTGCTTGCAGAATGTCACGTGAGTGCGAAGCAATTATTAACGTGGAAACTCAACTTCACTAATCACAATAAATTTGTATGTTTTCCATTTTTTTTCTCCCTTTGCTGTGGGAGACTGCTGGTTTGGACCCTTTATTGTTCCCTCAATCAGGATATGACACAACCTCCACTGAATGCATCCTGTTTTCCAGCCTTCTTATTTTTCAAAACATTTCATGAATTTGCAAGTGTGGTTTAAGGCATTAACTGAGAATCTTGTAGCACGACGCACCTTGCTTATGTGAGCTTGTTGTTGCGGACAGCATGTGCTCTCAGAGTGGTAAAAAAAAACAAAAAAAACAGGAAAGAATAATATATTAAACTTGAGTATAGGCTCTTCCCTTCAGTGTGATCACACTCCAGAAACAAGACATGTTCATCCATTGTTTGAGCTTTTTTTTTTTTTTTTTTACCAACAGTAAGGAAGGCCTTGGGTTAAACGTCTGTTTCCTGTCGGTGCTGCACATCATTAAAAGTGTTACGTAATTAATGCAATTACTGACTACCCTTTTTAAAAATAATCATATAATCAACAGTAACTACAAAAGTGTGCCGTTTTACTATTTCTGACATTTTTAACACTGTAACTAGATCGCTACGAATATATAATCACAGGAGAGGCGACATCAGCTTGAAATCCAATTATAGAGTTTAATCAAAAACATTGGACAATTTTTGTATTTATTTTTTTGTTTATTTCTGTGATTGTGATTTCCAGCTGTGTCGAGCTTTAAGGCTTCGTACTGGGAGGTGTTTGTAATTTGTTGCTGTTATTTTATTACCGTCAAAAGTATGGTTTTAGTAAAGTAAAGGTTTTAGTATGATGCAGTGTAGTTTTACAAAACTGCAAACTTAGATGTTAGTGTTGATGAATGCTTACTTTTCTAGTGCGCACAAACTTGTTTTTGTATTAACTACCACATTTGGTATCCAGATTTTTTTTTAGTTTGGTCGAAGATCAAAGTTTGAATCCAGTATTAATGGTTGCTTCATGGTAATGTGTGCACATGCACACACACACACACATATAGGCACCCACACTCATACACGAAATGCAGATTGTCCCAGTTGGCCCACATATGGATTTACAGACTAAGCGTGCTCAGAGTAAATGTTTGTACACTCCCCCAGATATGGTTTGGCTCTCAAACCCAGATAATCTGCAACAGTAGTCAAATGCCCTTTCACTCAGGATGATTCTGATCTTTTTGTATTGCTTGCAATATCCTATTTAACATATTTCTTTTCACTTCCATTTTCTGGATGTGAAAGGTCAAAGGTATACTTCCCGCCTCCTTCTCTTAATTCCTCTTCCATGTGTTTTTGTTCAGTTTAATTCAGTTCCGTAGCTGTGTTTCTCATCTGTAACCGCATCGCTCTGTGGTTCCTATTGAATTCGGGCTTTGAATGCTAAACATGTGCACAGCAGGCAGGCAAACAGACTGGCATGACCACTCATACTGTAGTGTATGCACGTACACTTTTTAAGCAGTAGAGGAAGTGGTCCACTATGAGATTTTTGCCGTTGCATTCATCTTATAGAAGCCAGGTCGGGCTATATTGAACATTTATCAGCAGTTTTTTGACACATCATTTGGGGTTTGGGTTTTCGGGGTTTGGAAAAAATATTTTATTTATATATATTTTTTTCCAATACATTTCAATGGTCGTCAGTAATACATGGATATTCGCTATTCACGGGCTGGCCTTTTCCCTCTTGCCCATAAAGAGCAGGGGTCAAATGTATTTTTCTTGATACAGACACTGATTCAAACTGAATCAACAGTGCCTTAGCTGGTTGCAGCCAAGTACTGCTCACGAGCTACCGCATAACTTCTTCAAGACAAATCAACACCATGGTCAGAATTCTCCACAATCACTAATCGAACCATTGGTCATGCGTACCCCAAGTATCACTCACAACACTTGAATAGAAAATTGCTTTCTTTGAAATTTGTATTTTATTACACCCTTAAATTAAACAGCCCGTATCTATTCAATTACTACTACAGATGTGACATTGTGGAGTCTTATGCAACATTTGGTTGTGTCTACAAGGGGGGAGGGCTTTATAGGGCACATGACCAAGCATCAAGCCTGAGGCAGACAACATAATATATTAATAAAAAAAAAAAAAAAAAACACTTTAACAGACAAACCACACACAGATCCAAACTTGTGGCCACTCACAATAAATAAACATACCATGCTGCATGGTAATTACGTCCATCTGCTCCGAATCGCATTTCCCCTGAAGTAAAATCTTCAGCCCTACCAACAGCATCACTATGGTACTCATCATCATCATTGCTGACAACGATCTCATTTAAATTATAAAGTATTATAAGTCCACTGTTGTTATCGTAGGACACAATTTAAACATTTTAGTCTATTATGCTCTTTCTTCACTTTTGTGCCACCTCCTCCTCCACCCAGAACTATTTCTGTTTCCCTCATCGTCATCTTTAAGACCTCCATCACTGCCTCGGACCTGCTCTTTTCCTGGAAAGCATTGATGCATAGAAAGCAAGGGTTCTGCCACATCCCCCCAGCTCATTCACCAGTGGCCTCTCACCTACTGTCCACCCAATCGCATCTGGGGGATGGCAACTGGGGGATGGGCTACGTTTAATGGGTGGGGGCAAGTTGAATGCATGCTGTTTGCTCTTTGATGTGAGCGATATTAAATAAGGATGCTTGCATGCATGGCTGCAGGAACACTGAAAAGTCGATGGATCTTTTCGGATTTATGTACAGGAGTTATATTCATGACTGATATTTTTTCAATTATAGGACAGGAAGAGAGCGTGCATAATGCGGCAGTGGATTGTTATAGATACATTTGGTTTCCCCCCCAAAATGATTTCAAGCAATGTTTATGTGCACTCTTATGTGGAAAAAAGACTTGCAAAATGGGATTCTCTAATTTTGTTTATGCTTGACAGTGAAGATATTATGGTGGGGGAAAAAATCTATGGATTCTCGCTGGGATACATGAAATGCAGTACTTGAGTAGATTCTCATATATGGGTGGACCTGATGCAGAATTTCTTTGTTGCTCTTTTCGTTTGTCAACTGTGTTCATAAATGGAGATGAACAGCATGTAACATGTCCATCTACGTCATCTCTGCAGCTTCTTGTAAGTGTCACTGTAAAGTTCTATTTTTATCATATTAGGATTTGTTTGTGACAAAAAACTCTGCACTTGAGAGAGCCTTCTCTCGACAGTGTTACTACATTCTCTATTTTTGGTTTGTTGTAGAGTTGTAGAGACAAAGCCTAGTATAGTATATGATGGAGCTGAGCTCGTCTTAAACAAAAACACTGCACCTGAATCCCCCTTGCAAATGCAAATTAATAATGGCTGTTGCTGGCCTTGTTATTGGAAACATAAACTGTTTTGCTGACTCGTGGTGGACATACATGAGGACAAACAATTGGCGGGATCTCGTTAGGATGCAATTCAGACAATACTGCATTGAAATGTAACAAAAATAATATCACAAAAAACTACTCTGCAATTTTAATTGATTTGGTTTTCTTACAGATGACAGAAATAATGAAATTATTCAAAGCAAGTTTTGTCATTTGTTACTTTCTTCTCTGGTGGTATTGGCTTGATTGCTCCGATACCAAAACAAAAATAAAATACTATACCTTTCTTTCTTCAGATAAAAAGAACGTGTTTTCTCTTGCAAAAAAAATGCCCTTTAGTCAATGCATGTATTCAAACATGGTTATTGATAAATTACTAAAATAATATTGTAACGTTTATAAATATTCATAAAATAACATTTTAACAATATCAATTTAATGTAAAATGAACCATCAAATTGTGATTTTCAAGAGTAACACTAACATCACACGCTGTCCATCACTCTCAGATACTTTAGGTCAATAGTTTCCAACATGTTTGTTAATAAATCATTGCTTGTCCAACATATGAACACTTTGCATTTGTTTCTGCCAGATAAAAACAATGAAGTCCTCATCAGAAAAAAAAAAATATTTCAGTGACCCCTACAGGCTGAGTGAAAGAAAGCAGTCGCTGTAGTAATCAGAAACAACAGAGAGCACATACACAATAGCATACAAAGCTTCAGGAATGTATCTAAAAATAAGATGAATTTTTTTTTATAGTTAAAAATTATACATTTTCAGAAATTAAGAGTTGCAAACGCGTGTCCCACAGGGAATCCCATTGACCAATTTAATCCAGTAGTTTGAGGGGACTCATCTCAGTAATTTAGTGCAAATGCGTTGTCATATTTCTTCATCTATGGATCAGTCCCTTTTGCATTACATTACCTTAGGGTGGCGTGTGCACGCACGCACACATGTGCGTTTATGCATGCAGATATTCTGTCCACCAAGCCTGTTTGCTTTAGCCAGTTGTTTTCAGAGCTGTAGCAACTCTCCAGAGCTGTTGCATCCACTGACCGCCTCCTGGCTGGAGACCAGCTATGTAGCCATGGCCTGTAGTTCCCTGTCTGCTGGTTGTTTACGCAACAGGACAGCAGCCTTTGTAGAGGACAAGTCTAGTGAGAATCCATTCACAGAGGAATCGAAGCAGAGAGGAGGGAAGCATGCAGGACAGTAGCTGCTGCTGTGGTAGTCGTGGGGCTGAGAGAAAAGAGAAAGAGTAAGGGAACAGAAAATTACCAATGGAGAGTGAAATTATAAAACAAAGAGGCACATAAGCAGACTTGATTTTAATGTGAAACATGTAAGCAGGCTCACCACGCACGCACACACGCACGCACGGATGCACACACACAAACACACACACACACACAGAAAATTGGATTCAGTCATGTTTTTGGTTTCTTTCCGTTTGTTGGAACATAAACCGCAGGGACTCCCTGTTTATCATCAATGAGATTTTTTTTTTTCTAAGTGTCTCTGTAGAAGTTAAACAAAAGCAGTCGCTTAGCAGCAGTTTGTGCTTGTGAGTAATTTTTGCTTACTGCACAGTTTCTCTACCATTTGAAAGAATAAGATCCTGTACAATTTTGTTTCTCTACCATTTGAAAGAATAAAATCCTGTACAATTTTGTCACCTTAGGTAAATGCTTTTCTTGACCGATTTAATAATAATGTATAGACTCAGATGTTTTTCTGGATGACATATTTTTACTTTACATACAACAACACGCAATAGCACTATGGCACTCGGTGTGTAACACATTCTGGCTCTTAGGAGGACGAAGATAAAAGGTTTTGAATCAAACAACTAAGTTCTCCATCCCTGTTTTGAATCCCTGCTTTCAAAAACCAACATTTTTTAATTAATTTAACCAACCAATCCTGATTCAATGAGGTGCCTGTCTAATATATCCTGCAAAGAAGCTTTCTGTTTATCCCTTCTTCACTTAACGCCACATTTTATTTCATGTCATCAGTTCACCTCCCATCTGGTCTGAGTCGCTGATGTGCTGTTATTTCTAAGCCATTCTTTAAACTTCCTATTTCCTCCCCTGCGTTCTGAGGCAGCTCTTGCAGGGAAGATGTACACAAACACAAACCGACACAAACACACTTCTCTCCCTTGTGCACCCTGTCTGTCAAGTTTTATTTGGTGCACTGTGGCTTGTTGACTGCGTTTTGCTGTGTGGTGGTACAATCAGCGGATTGAGGATAGTTTGGATTGAGGAAGCTGATGAACGGTGTTCCTTGAGCTGTACAAAGTCCAACCCCCATGCCGCTTTGTCTCCTGCATTGATGTGTTTTTATGCAACTCAGCTGGCTGCACTGTGTGTTTCAATTGAGTTCTTAAAAACAGATACTTGCACATGCATAATCAGTGCTGAAAAAGACCTTGTTTCCTCTTTTCTATCGCTGATGTGTCCCACAAGGGCCAGCTCTCAGTCCTTGTTATGGTTACCCACAGAGGTGCCAATTTCACCTGTCTTTCCAACACGCCAATTAAGGATGCAAACTCAGCATCTTAGGTTTTGCAAATGAAATTGCACATAATTATTCTATTTGTATATGCTAATTATTCTATTTTCATATGCTAATTATTCTATTTGCATATGATCCTAAAAGACCACAAAAAATGAAATGCCCAGAAATTCTGTGAATTTCACAATCATGAGTGCGCCTGGCTCCCCGGTTAGTAGATTAAAGTTCACAGTGTGCACCAGTTTTGCAGTTTTAGTAAATCAGACCGTCATTTTCTTATTTTCCCCATGACTAATCATGGTTCCAGTCCTTTTGGAGGAAAAACAAACTCTGAGTTAGCCGTTTTTTCTGTAATCTCAGTTGGATAAAAAGTTTAGCAAATAGTAAGCAACACTGTTTTGTGAAAGTTAGGATCCATTTTAAAGTATTGGAAAAAAATTGGCACCCATATAACCGGGGGAATAAAAATGGCTCTGTTCATTCTTTTATGAGATTTTTTTGCACTTTCTTAGTGGTTAAGTGATGTCAAGATGATATAATAGACAACTTTGTGTCCGCAGTACACATGCTCCTTGTGATTCTAAAAATAATGTGGAAGCAGACTATTAATTTGAGGCTTGTTATGTTCCAAATTGAAGCTGAAAGTCTGACATGTTTGTTCTGAGATAAGTCAACAGTGGCCAAAACCGATATTACGGTTGTTAATGTTAGTAGAGAGAGCATACGGAGGATTATAACCAATCATTATTTAAGCCTATTTCAGACGTAAATCCAACAGTAACAACTGCATTTGGATGGCTTACTTCTCTCTGTCGTTTTTGGGACTAGCTCCTTTTGAGGGGAGACACTGTTTAATGCAAAGCATTCGTTCTTACTAAATCTTGTCTTGGGGAGGGGATGCTGACATGGGGGGACAAAGCAAAGAAAAGCCAGTTGTGTCAGCAAAAAAGGGAGCTGGCAGTGCCTTTGCATTTCTGCCGCTCAATGGGTGACAGGACGTTCGTCGATATATGGCTCTGCTTTTGTATGGATCCCTTCTTGCCATGCAACTATGTTACAGCCAGGGTGAAAAAACTGCTTTGGATGCTAGTCATGAGAGAACTGAATAACGTGTAGCGTGTTGCAGTTGCAGCTTGGATTTTGGATAATTTTGTTTGTCAATGGCGGTGTTGGACAACCACAGCTGGCAATATGCCCAAGCAGGGAAAGTCCTGATCAGACTCTCAGGTAAAGCATTTCTCTTTTTGTTTTATTTTATTTTTTTCCACTCACTTATTTGCTTGCTTGAAAGATACTCCCTAACATGCGAGACAATACTTCTTGTTACACGTTTTGAAGACGTAAATTATTATTATTATGTATCTATCTTTTATTGTGTCATTATGGGAGTTGCTATGTGTGTCCATATAAGCTGTGTTATGATCTTTTCACCTAGCTGGATGAATATGAAAATTGTGGAATGTGAGTATGCATATCAGTACAGTACATGGTGCCATTATATGTCCTATGCTGCATCATTTAAAGGCACGCATATTATTTGCCAGGCCTTTGAGCATGTGCTGTGCATTAGTGGAAAATACTGACACAGATGGCCTAAATGATGCATCGGTTGCAACTTCTACTTGGGAACTCATTTGGCAAGTGCAGCAAATCACGCAGCTTACTACTCATTGCGGATAACTGCGAGACTCTTAGTGGTTTATTTTTGTCTTAAAGATATGAAAGTGACTGACAAGATGATGGAATTAAACACAAAGTGTGGACCCGCTGCAGTCTGCAGGATCCCTGGACTGCAAAATGCAGTTGTATAAATAGAATGTGTTTTTACAAATGTCTGTGGTGCTTTACTACTGTGTTAAATTGTAAGAAAATATCCAGCACATTGCTATGCAAACTCTTATAGAAGACCCAGCCAAATCTGAATCTTTTGTGTGAAGCACATTGTAGCAATTGTAAAGTTGTAATTATTTGAGCATAAGATAAGGGTTACTGTAAGTTAAAAAAAAGAGAGAGAGAGAGAGAGAGAGAGAGAGAGAGAGAGAGAGAGAGAAAGAGAGAGAGAGAGATTGATTTCTGGCTATACCAACTGTTTTCACTTGGCTTTGCCAGATTTCAAGTCCCGATCTCATCTGGATTTGCTAGATTTCAAGTCCTTTATATTGGTATGTAAAAAGGATTGAAAGTGCTGTACATAATCACCAACTCGAGACTACAACTCTTTCCTTCTTAGACACAAACTGCCTCACACTACTTAGAGCACTTACCTAACCAGGTATTATTTCCTGAATCCATCATTTCCATTTACCTTGAAATTGAATGAATGCTATTAAGATGTCTGCTTAAAAGGCTAGTGTGTAATATTGTCATGCTCATTGAGCTACTGTTGACCCCGGAATCAAGGTTTCTTAAATAAGAAAGCATTAAGTGAATGATGCAGACGGTTGCCAATAGTGAGGCCGAGGGGAACATTAACTATGGAAATGGAGGGACAGAGAGCGATACAACGTGTCATCTACGATGAGAGCAAAGCCAATGGGAATAACTAGGGTATTTGTTAATTCTGCTCAGAGAAAAGGCTGTTAATCAGGCTCACCAAGGTGTGAAATTAACACAAACAGCTGTAGTAGCACCATGAAACCACATGTGTTATATAAAGACTACGAGGAGACAATGCAAGAAAGAAACTGCTTGAATTATACACCTCACTGTCCTCATAATTAGATCTGTGAAACAATTTGCCTCCATTCTGCTTTTCTCTTGATGCAGCTTTTGAATTGAAAACGTGCCTGTAAACATGACCTATAATTAGGGTCCAATGCTAAAGGGTTTACGGTTTTAATCTGAATCTTTTTTACAAACAGAACTGTGAGATTCTCTCCATCACTACAAATTTCCCTGATATCCCATTTATTGTGCGATAGTAATATAGCCATGTTTTTGGGGTTACATCCAGGTCAAGGGGCGGTGGTAGTAGTGAAGTGTTATTTTTGCGGTAAGTCACACTGTCACAACAATATGAGAAACCCAATGAAAGTTGAGCCTACCACAATTTTCAGGCCTTCTGCCAGCTGAAGCTGAATGTCACACAACTACACTTTTGAAAAGGGGTGGTTTAATTGAGACATAGATATGGTGACAGGTGTTCAACTTAAATAACAGAAAATCTTTGTAAATAATAAATAAATATACTATAAAGTTTGAGAGACACCGTCATTTTGCTCATAGCTGTTGTCTCACAGCACAGTGGCAACATGTGAATGGTTGTCACACCGGGGACAAACATTCAGCTTGTAATTGGTCATTACACACTTGGTTTATACGGTAAACACTTTCAGTGTACCCCATGTTAGCCTGATGTAACATCCCTACACACCAGAGGCAGTTGCAGACATATACACACCATTCCATCACTAGAAACTATTATACATTTGAAGGTAAATCTGAGCAACAGGCCCCAGAGGGAAATCTTTCAACTACTCGCTCCAGGTGCAAGGCAAAATACCCATTGATAATTCAAGATTCAAGATTCAAGATTCAAGAGTTTTTTATTCGCCATGTTTGAGCGTGCCAAACAAGGAATTTGACTTCGGTAAATCACAGCCTCTGTTCAACATTTAGGTGACTAACAACAACACTCAGGACATGTGAAGAACGAATGTGCTCATTCGTGAATGGAGTGTGCTTGCTGTTGCTACTCTTAGGATGGGATGCTATGTAATGGATCTAGCACTCTTGTCCAGAAAGACAAGAAAATATTTTTCTTAGAACTCTACACAATCACAGTGGGAGCCCCTTGTGAAAGTGGCTTGGACGTATTCAAATATGCGTCCTATTAAAAAGAGCTGAAAGTTATACATGCATGTTTACATGGGCATGTGTCATTGAGAGGCTAAATATTTTGCCTCGAGTATTCAAACTGTAACGCCAAAGTGAAGAATGCTTGAGCGTCATCAATCTGAGATAATTTCCTCCCATGCCCCCATTGCATGTGAAATGTTTTTACAATGCACCGTTTTACTTTGATATCAAACAAAGCCAAGACATCCTACTGAGACCTAATTTTAAAGCCAACCATGAATTTGTATAGTCCCACGCTCATTCTGTGACCTCAACGTGTAAGCTTTAATTTTGTCTCCCCCTCTGTATTCAGTGGTTTTGGGTTGCCTCGAACATCACGTCTAAAATCCGAGCAGTGGCTGACCTTTGAATGATCTATTTCATATCACTGGGAACTTGATGTAATGTGATTTTAAAAATAAAATACAAGGAATATTTGCAATTTAATGCAATTGACAAGTTTGAAAACTGTTTCCCTCCAAAATATGGCCGTGTTACCATTAAAAGTGACAAACAAATTGTACTATACTCTATTGTACACTTTGAGAGTCCTTAAAAGCAGTGTTATGAAGCTGACTCAAAATATACTGCTCGGTAAACCAGGCTTAAGCGGTAAGATTTAGGTTACCAGGGCGATGGAATTTTTTTTTTTATTGTTGTCACGATGCAGAATGTGCGCTTGCATGCAATTATGCAATCATATGTAATTTTGTGTGCGGCTCGGTGGCGCACTGGGTAGCACGTCCGCCTCACAGTTAGGAGGGTGCGGGTTCGATTCCACCTCCGGCCCTCCCTGTGTGGAGTTTGCATGTTCTCCCCGGGCCCGCGTGGGTTTTCTCCGGGCACTCCGGTTTCCTCCCACATTCCAAAAACATGCTTGGTAGGCCGATTGAAGACTCCAAATTGTCCCTAGGTGTGAGTGTGAGTGCGATTGGTTGTCTGTCTCTGTGTGCCCTGCGATTGGCTGGCAACCAGTTCAGGGTGTCCCCCGCCTACTGCCCGATGACGGCTGGGATAGGCTCCAGCACGCCCGCGACCCCCGTGGGGACTAAGCGGTTCAGAAAATGGATGGATGGATGGATGTAATTTTGTGTGTGTTCCAATTGAAGGATAAGCATCCTGCACTCCTGCTTTGTTACCAGGGTTATAATCAGGGTTATAAATTAACTTTTTTTATCACCAGCCAATGTGGTTGGTGGCTCTCTAAAGTTACCAGCCAATTAGAATTTTAAATTTATCTACTTCCCTCACACCTATCATAATTTCTCAAGTTGGTTGCACACGAGACTGTACTGGCCTATGTGTAATCCAACGTTAACAGCATTAAGACATATGTATGGGCACAGTATTTGTTGACCGAGAACAAAACATAAGGTAGAGTATGTCTAATGGACAGAATTACTTCATACATACATGTTTTTAAAGATTTTTGTTAAAGTATTGTGTAACAAAGTAAACACCTAATTCCCAGACTACTGTTGGCCTTCTTTCTTCTGTATGGCCATACAGTAATTGCTAATTTGAAGTTTGACATTGATTGACAAAAGTGAAAACTTTTGACTATTGTAGTTAGCTTATTGTAGTTTTCAAGCGTAATTTCATTTTAATTTTTTTCAATTTTAATATTATAATTTCATTAGTTTTCGTCAACTAAAAGAACCTTTGTTGCTATCTGATTTGGTACCTGTCATGTGCTCAGCTGATCAACTAGATGCTAGACGTGTTATAGAATTTTGTTAAAATACCTTCACTCTCTGCTATCCATTCATCTTCGACATCAAATTACATATTAGAAAGCGCCCACAGTGACCAAGACTATAAATTGTAGGTAATACTACAGGGGCTCTGACTGTCTGTAAAATAGATTGCTCTCATTATGAGTGTGCTACGCACTAGCAGTCTGTGATTGAAAATGTTTGATTCATGCTTGGTAGACTAATTAATGAGTTTATTTGAAGTGAAGCGAGATGATTGCTGCTGTTATTGTATTGTTACATTTGTGTTACTATGTGCAAACATAAGTGATGATGGCATTTCATGAATGATAGTGTGGAAGCTAATATTTTAGTCCTGCGGTTTATTGTTGAGTTGTATGTTGCTTGTATGTTATTTTTCCGACTCGCTGTTCATCATAATCACGTTTGGCAGATTTCATATGGCACAAATTGTGAGATCATGTCAAGTGCATTAAACGGAGACGCTTCAGTTCATCAAAAATTACTACAAATGACTTTCATAGCATGTCCTAATATTCGTAAAACTTTAGATCACTTAGGTCATTAAAATTCATCCCAGGGTGTGTCGTTTTCACAGGATGCATTGGTCCTATCTTTTTTGGCCTCTACTGTATATACCCAAATTCGTTGTGCTGCACGTGGGATATCAGATGTTCACACATCAAAGGTGATTTTTGAGAGCATGAAAACGAGAGTTCATAGTTAATGTGAGACTTGCATCTTTGATGTTGAATAAGTCCAGTAATGCCTGAAGAGTACTCTGAAAAACTAGAAGCTTGTGAAGAATATCTGATATGGTTCAATTAGAGTTGGTAATTAAAGACTCGTCTTCATCATACTGTTCACACTTTGACATCATGAGACCAAGACAGCACCTAACAATTGATCAGCACTACCCCACCAATATAAATGATTTATTTTATATTTGTCAAGTAAACTATTGTAATTGTAGAGTACAACAATGTGGCATTGGATATTTTTAGGGTCTGTTTCGCTGAATCCAGTGCAGGATGTTTTGTTCCTGTACAGGGGGTGACAAAATTTCAAGGCTCAAAGTATTCAGGAGCAAACTGCTGCCCAGTGATAGAAAGCTTGTTCTTAGTCTCAAATCATGTGTCCCCCAACAGGATAATCAGCCTAAATGCGCTTCTAGAAATATTGTAACTGGCGTGAGTGTAAGTAAAATATCTACCTTGCCTTCTCAAATAATGCCTAAGCGTTGGCAAGCCTACAATAGCAAATTAGGTGGACCTATAATGAGCTCATTCTCAACTGCCCGCATCGCATTGGCCCAAATGAAAATGGTCTTATTAATGTAATTTGTCATTATCCTGTTGTTGTTGTTTTCATTTCTTGTTCACAATACAGCCTTGTCTTTTTGACTTTGTTGCTTGTGCTCCTTGTGTAGGATTTCATCGCAATGAAGATATGAAGGCCATTGATGTGCTTCCCATCCTCAAGGAGAAGGTGGCCTTTCTTTCAGGTCAGATGCATACATCAGATTATCACATCATAGAACATTATACAGTAGCTGTGCTGCTTAAATGCATAATTTCTGCATAATTTTGTTTTGTCTTTTCTTATAATATACCTGTGCTTGAGAAATGACTGTTTTATGCAAATGGGCCACTTCTAAGCCCTCCTCCATCCTGTCAGACCAATGTCCAATGTGCTTCTGTTACCTTGACAACCGGGGGTGGAATTAGGAAGTGGGACGAGGCAAATGCCGAATGATAACTTACAGTGGGAAGGACAAAACATGTCTAAGAAAAGAATGCAACTTGTTTTATTGTGTGTGTGTGTGGGGGGGGGGGGGGCAGCATGTCAATTCACTGAATTATACTTCATTCGTGTGTATATACGTCTATGTGAATTTAGTTAAAATACGAAGGCACTAAAGCTCAGTCATTTTAAAATACATTTATTTTGTTCATTTTCCTCTATATTAGATATAACTAGGGCCACACACAGCCTTTATCAACATACATAAATGTCATTTGAAGAGTTAAGGTCTGTGACACTAGGGAAGTGTACAAAGTAACAATGGGCGTTTTAATTAATCAACCAATTGTTAAAAATTCTGTCAGTTTTGTGAAGTTATTTGTTGATAAATCATGTCTTGACACTAGTCTTGAGGCACCACTTTGGTGCAGCCAGCCGAAGTGCCAGTTGGTGAGCCTAAAATAGTTTGGTGTAAAGAAGAAAAACATGACATCACCTACGGGAACTTGAGCTAGATCCATGCAGACCTTGGCTGGGGCACAACTCCTCCAGGCAAAGGTATTTAGTTCATTCCAACATTGGCATCAAAACAGGAGTTCAGAACATTTCCCAAAACATTAAAACTGCAGTAATTAACTAATTAATAGATTGTTAATGTTCTTCATAGGTGATCTAGGATCTGACTATTCTGGAATGTATTTAGAATAAAATAATTTCTCCCAAACTACCTGCAGGAGGCAGAGACAGACGAGGAGGTCCTGTTCTCACTTTCCCAGCACGCAGCAACCATGATAGAATACGAGCAGAAGACCTTCGCAGGCTCGTAGCCTACCTGGCAACTATCCCAAGGCAAGAATAACACACAGCATGTGTGCCCACATACATTACACATGCACCATCAACTAAACATTTACCCCTCTTTGTCAAAGGTGGTTGACTACATTCACAGTGATAACAAAAATGGACATTTTAGCAGATGTACGTTCCCATTCTTATGGGCTCACATATGTGGAAAGCATCATGGAAATAGTGATTGTAACCATACTATTGAATAAGTGTTTGCTTTTCTTTGACTTTGTGGTTTAGAATTATTTTTCTGTGCATTTTTCGCAACACTTTACAGTTTAGAAAGGGAGGCATTCTTTCAAGTGATTAATGTTCTCAAAGTGGATCTCGTATCTTTTTTCCCCCCATTTTACTCATTGTCTTTTCGGTTTATGTTTTTTTTCCCCTTGCTCTCTCTCTCTCTCTCTCTCTCTCTCTCTCTCTCTCTCTCTCTCTCTCTCTCTCTCTCTCTCTCTCTCTGTCGATCCCTCCCCTCTTTTTTCTATCGAGCCCTTTGGCGGCTGTGGATCTGTTTTCATAGTGAGGTCAGAGCGAGTTAGAGCAGGAGGCCCTGTGTCTGTTTTGCTATCCTAACTGGACAGATTCTGATTTAAACCTTTTGACTCCAAGAAATTACCTTTTATGGACTTATAGGCTGTGGGACTCGCGGTAAGCAGTGTTGGAAACTGAATGCTCAACTGTTGCAACTAGATGTGGTTTGGCATATATTAACTTAATTTACATTGTGGTTTGTTATGGTGTGTTTTCATGCTGAGGTAATACAAAATGACATGGTTCACCAGAACTGATTTTATCAAAATGTCACATTATTTCTTAATGTGTAATTTGTACTGCAGTGAGGAGGTGGTCAGACATGGCTTCACAGTCATTGTGGACATGCGTGGCTCCAAATGGGACAGCATCAAGCCTCTGCTGAAAATCCTGCAGGAGTCCTTCCCTTCCTGCATCCACGTCGCCCTCATCATCAAGCCGGATAACTTTTGGCAGAAGCAGAGGACCAACTTCGGCAGCTCCAAGTTTGAGTTTGAGGTAGGGGGTGTACGTGACTGTTGGACTGTTTTGCAAAACTATTTCACTTGACTGGGTTGGATTTAGTAAATTATACATAAACATTGTATTATGATTATTGAGTTTTTTTTTCTTTTTAGGAAAGTTGGTTTCATATAGCTATCAGTCTTATTTTATCAGTGCTAATTGCATTGCTGCTCAGTGACAGTCCCATGTGGACATGTGAGGCTGGTATATTTAGTCCTGACCCAGTTACTATGGAAACTGGATATATAGGACACCATGATGCATTTCACCCTCGTGGTGACTTAGACTACGACAAGCTGCTTGTATGACTCTAGGAACTAGGTTTAGGTTAGCATAGAATAAATCGTATTAACACTCATATTATTTAGGGCTACTTATAAGTGTTACTGTACAGCTTCTGGCATTTATTGTTTAGAACCGTTCAACTTATGTACGTATATCTCAGTATAAAGGTCTGTGCCACAGTTTAAGAGGCTAAATATGTCTTAATACACAAATGTAATTATATTCAAAAATTGGAAGGGATTATTGTCTTGTTAAACCTGAACAAAAATGGTAAATGTTTCTATAAAAGATTTTTCATGATGCCAATATAAATTTAATATAGATGTTATTTAATGAGACGAACCAGGCTATTTGTTAGGCATTTTTATCAGTTATCAACAGTATGTTATTAATTCTTATTTCATTCCTCTATATCCCTCTGTCTAATTAACAATAACAATGTCTGTTACATGAAGTGACTGGAATGTTTTCACACCTGTCCAAACAGTAGATGTGAAAATCCAAACAAAGCTCTACATTCTTTGTGGTTGTTAAGTTTAACTGTGGGAAATATTTTGACATAGTGATTTGTTTTTTAGGATTGTGACGTCAATGATGATTGCTGTCCTTTTGACCTTCATTATTTGTTTGCTTTGTGACACCAACAGACAGTAATGGTCTCTTTAGAAGGTTTATCCAAAATTGTGGACCCGTCGCAGCTGACAGCCGACTTTGATGGCAGCTTAGAGTACAACCATGATGACTGGATCGAGGTTTGGCTGCTTTCTCGAACCAAAAACCTGCACTTAGTACATGCAAATACTCTAAGCTTAGCTGTAGACTCACTTGATGTATATTTCCACTTTGAAAAACTTTTGAATTTTTCCATAGGTACGGCTCTCATTTGAAACCTTTGCCAGCGATGCAGCACGAGCTTTGGCACGCCTGGAGGAGCTGCAGGAAACTCTGTCCCAGCGAGATCTCCCACGGGACCTGGAGGGGGCCCGACGTCTTATGGAGGAGCATGCGGCACTAAAGAAAAGAGCCACTAAAGCTTCAGTGGAAGAGTTGGACACGCAGGGGCGCAGACTGCTGCAAAGGCTACAATCCCAAACTGTGGGAAGCGGGACTAATGTCGAAAGTGTGTATGGGAACCGAATTGGCAGTGCCAGTGGAGAATCCAATGATCACCACCATGGCTTTCACACGCATGCAGATGCTCACAACCTAGGAGCTAAAGTGACTAGTTTATTGGATAAACTTCACGGGACACGCCAGAACCTGCAGCAGTTGTGGCACATGAGGAAGCTGAAACTGGACCAGTGTTTCCAGCTGCGTCTTTTTGAACAGGATGCAGAAAAGGTCAGAATGCTTTTCTCTACTTTTAAAAAGGATAATGCATCTGCACGGTTTGTATCCCGATATATGAAATAAACCACCAAAACATCATGTGGTTTAGGAGGTCCCATCTAATGTCTCATATGGTGTTTTTAAAAACATGACATGACCCTCGCACATTTTAGTCAGCAGAATAATTTTAGTACACATGCAATGTTAGCTTTGTTTGTAGTGGGACGTATTGGCTCCCTGATAGAGTTCCCTGCAAATAGAAGCGAAAATAAAATATTGTTTTGGATTAGGTACTGATAACAATATGGATGGGCATAAGCAGGTCCAGAGTGGCGAATCTGAAGCACTGGGACTGGTGGCCTAAGGGCCGCTATCCCGGTCGGACAAGCCAATTCGAACTGACACAATAGTATCAATAATTTAATACATGACAACACCACGATAACCATATTGTACCCAGTCTGTATAAAACAACACAATCAGTCACAAGTGTTAATTGTAAGAGTGATAAAGCATGCAGGAAATGTCGCTACCTCTAATGGTGAGTCGTGAAGTGCAGATGACATGAAAACTCCTTATCCTAGAGAAAAAAGTCGCAGTGATTTATTTATATCTAAGGGAATTGCTGCGTCTTACCCATCGGCTAATTTGCACGCATTTGTATAATGATGCGTGACAAGTTTATTTCACGCAATTTGTGCATGTGTATTGGCATGTGTAATGCAGTGAGATGTGTGAGACTAGCCTGTAATAAAGTGAGTTTGTTCAGTGGTGCACATCATCGGCCAGTGAGACACATCAATTAAATTCACATACTAAATGCAAACATATAGATAGGATAAGGCATAATAGGTTTTCCCCAGAATATTTTGTGTTTTTATGACCTTCATTAATATATTTGTTGCTGTGTGGCGATTGTGAAGTTATTGTCATTTTGCTAAGGAGTGCACCCGAAGAGTGTGAATTGGTTTCAAATGAGAACACTAACAAAAAGCGTCACGTAAGATGCAGAGATTTTTTCCGAACTGCATGTTATAAGGTGCAGTCTCAATGAACAAGTCTGGTTTGGGATTTTTTTCTTTTTTTTCAGATATAAGATTTTAAGTTTTAAGTCTAAAAAATACAATGCGTATGAAAACAGTGGCAATTGTGTGTGTGAGTGCATGTTTTTCATCAGTATTCCATGTGAGTTGAGTGGCATGTGCAGAGCTGATAAATGTAGCTCCCATAAGGTCCGTGCAGTGCCGTGGGCAAATGCGGCAGCCCACTGTGAAGCGTTTCAGGGCTGTAATTTAACACACATTTCTAAACTATAAACCAAGCATGGAAGGAGCCACTAAAGCCCATGCAAAGTTGGAAGCACACATACAGGATTTGAAAAGTACTTGCATTTCAGATAACATACTTGAAATGTTTCTCTAATAATACCAAATTGTTTTGAGTAAAAACAGTATTTATGGCTTGTCAATTTGAAAAAAAGTAAAATATAAATATGCATACATCTGAACTCCCTGCACAATGTGTGTTTTTGCTCCAAATGTGGTATTACAAAAACATGGTTCTGAATATTTTTCTGTGTGCATACATTTATTCAAATATTGTCCAAAAGCTTAAAAAAAAAAAAAAAACTGGCTGAAAAAATGTGACTGTCAAAACTAATTTGTCTATCCTGGCTCTGTTTTTGTATCTCATCCCATTAGATTGTGCAGTTGTTGCAAATTCAAGTCAATTTTTAAACAGCTTTTCCGATAGTGTCATTATACCTCTGATGTCAGTGATTATAGTTAAAACCTTCCATAAACCATCTCATTTAGCCACCTCTTGAAAGAGAACACATCTGGTCCATTCTATCGCCTAACTGCTTCTTGTTCCCCTTGTCTGTACGCAGATGTTCGACTGGATCATGCACAACAAGGGTCTTTTCCTCACCAGCTACACCGAAATTGGGGGAAACCACCAGCATGCTGTCGAGCTGCAGACCCAGCACAACCACTTTGCAATGAACTGCATGGTAAGAGGCCTGCGTTGTGCAAATCTATGTACGCACACACGCAGAGGAGCTGCAATCGCCAGCTATCATCATTACTGTCATTCACAGTAACCACTAACACTCCACACATACACACACACACACACACACACACACACACACACACGCCCTCCTCTTCTCAGTCTTTCTCCTAAACCCTTCCCCTTTCTTTGGCTGTGACTTGCCACTGCGTCTGTCCTATTATTCAGCCGTTTGCCACTCAGCCTCGCTCTGTCGTATTTTATCACAGCGCTGTCCCCATAATTGACCTATATTGCCTCCCTGCCCCTCCCAAAGTGTGCTGCTTTCTGCTGCCCTCCTTGCTAGAGCCAGCAAAGCTCCTTTCCTCACTGCTCGAGGACATTAAACTGTATTGACCCTGCGGTCTGCTATGCTTGTTCACATCAAAATATTTCTGAGCCAAATGGATTTCCTCAGTGCAAGTACAAAGTATAAAAATCAATTTTTGACCGTGTATGATCTCATTCATGTCTTTTAATGTTCCTCACATCTGAAGCTTTTCTCGGACAGATATTACTACAAACCTAGCAGTAATCTGAGTGTCATGGGCCATAACATTAGGTACCGATAATTAATCAAGGTACATGTGCGTGCATATGTGTGCAGAACACAGGTCACTCTAGATGTTAACATTTCTTTGGGGCCTTTGAAATTGGTACCTCCATCAAATTTGAAGTATTGTAAGATTCCTTAAAATATAACCTATTAAACTTTCATCACGAGCCAGAGCAGCTACATTAGGAATTGAGCTGTCACTCACTTGTCTGTTGGAATGCATTACAGACAGTCAAACTGATGTGTTTCTGGATACAATGTGTTTGTCTAAAAATGCATTTGTTGAGAGGTTTTGAACTGCTCTTGTAGTTGGACTCACATTAGAATGTGCAGGTAAATCTAAATTTGTGACTTGACCACTGGATTTATTTAGAGCTATTACAGGACTCAAGCTACTTTGTATAAATAATTTACGTCTAAAATAAAATGAATAATAAAAACTGCCCAAAGTCAATTGTGTCAACCCTTTGGGTCAGAATGAACTAATCACTCCTGAGACAACAGTGGCAAAAAAAAAAACTGCAGTAATAACCGTGTTCATATAAGAACAAAACACACAAGCTCGTTTCAAAGTGACCACCCATTCTTCCACAGGAAGACTCGTTTCCCTTTCCTGTTGCTTTCATGGCTGGTTGAAAGCAGTGTGTGAAAGAACAATGCATGAGCAAATCAGATTATTTTATTTTTCTGTTGGAATTAAAGCAAAACAACAGTAAAATTATGGATCTTCTCCAGTGAAAAAAGCTTGGCACATGCCTTTTGTGGCACACTAATGATGTGTCATCTAAAAACTTTCTTAGTGTATTATATATAAATGATATATTTCTTTGTCATTTTGGGACTATGAAGATTAAAGATTCTAAGATTTAGTGAGCCTGTTATTTCCGCAGCAAATGTTTTTCAAATTTAGCACATTTCAATTAAACAAAAAACAATTTGATACATTTTTACACGTACACATTCCCGCTTTGTCTTGACCCCTGCCCTTATCAGGTTTGAATTAGGAATACCGGCTCCCTCTATCCTAACCCAGCCTTCTCTTGTTCCATCAGTTTCACATTAAGCCTTTACCTCTGGCTGCTTTCTAGTCGTCCAGCCTCTGTCAATTCATCTCATTCATAATGCCTTACAGATGGTTCAAAGGGCCATCAGGTGCATTGCTTGCAACTTGGTAACTCTATGCCACTGTTATTCTCTTTATGACCACATACATGTGTGCCCAATACCTGTCCCCCTGTTTTCCTCACTGAAAATCCCAAGTTTCCTGCAGGATAATACCTTCAAGCCACTATTCTTAAGATGGCTTCTCCCGGGATGTTTGATTTGTGAAATTGTATAATAGGATTAAAGTTCCTCTATGCACTGCTGTTCTTTTGTGTTCTTTACCAACTGCTGTGTGTTTGAGGACTGTTGGAGTCCTCAAGTGCTCATGTGAGCTTAAGCTTTAAGCGCACCGCTGCTTCGCAACATCAGGCTGAGTGCAACGCTGCTGATACCCAGTAGCAAGTCTGGTTTTGGCTGTAAATCTGTGATGCATAACACTGCATTCTGTCCTAATATCAGAAAATCTGTTCCAAAGCCTTGCGGTTAAGAACAGAGCACATCACTGATCCCGAATGGTTTCATGGTTTTGATGAAATCTCGTTCAATATGCACAAACCACCCTGTCTCTCTTTTGGGGCTGTTGTTAATATTTAGTTAATCTTCCCTTCCCATTGTGATCAAGACAAGAAAAGTAAGAAGCCTAATAGGCGCCTGGAGCAGTAATTGAATAGAATAACAGACTGTTACTAGTGTGTTAATTAGTGTTCGCTGATCTGTGCCTATCTACACACAACAGCTTGAAGCCCTGCTCTTAAAAAAAAAAAATGAAAGAAATGACGTTTGCAGGGCAAATCGTTTTTTTCTTATTAGTCAAATGGGATTTACGTCTCCCATGTGAATTACTTAATAATGTCCACAAAAGTTATGCATGGAGAAGTATTGACTTTTACTCCCTCTTGCATTGCTTGCGCTGTGAGATTATAATTGTGGCCTGCAAAATAAATGCCACATACTTCAGGGTTTCCACTTTCCACATCCCTTGGGTGCATGACTTTCTTAAAAATGCTAGAATTTCAAGCACTGCATATTCAAATGTTTGATGACTAAAGAAAACTATAATGAAACATTGGCATTAATGTGTACATAAAAATGGTTTGCCTTATATGTACATGTTTATTTCATTGCAATCTACATATCGATATAGAATTCACAGGTGCACAATGCTGGACAAATCTGACATTTGGAAAGTTCCTCAAGTGCTCAAATTGATCCTAAAAAGGAACAATTCCCTACAATGTTTAGCACAACTGTATTTTAGCTACTAGGCATGGTTAAACTGGACCAGATAAACAAACATGACAGGTCTCAGTATGTACTGATACCAGCTGTTGTTTATATTTTACTTACATGGACTTGTGTACAGAGTTTTAATCAAACAACAGTATCCACTCTATGTTGTGCCATCTGTTTTTCATCATGAGAGGCCATTGATTCAGAAATTGAATACCATTTAAAAAGACTACTACTATTATAATTAAATTGAAAAATGAAACTGATGTAAAGGTTTTTTCCTTAATGTGTTTTGTGTGTCTTCATGTCCACAGAATGTGTATGTGAACATCAATCGGATTATGTCAGTTGGGAATCGGCTCCTGGAATCAGGCCACTACGCCTCCCAGCAGATCCAGCAGATTTCAGGCCAGTTGGAACAAGAGTGGAAGGCTTTCGCTGCAGCACTGGATGAACGCAGCACCTTACTGGAGATGTCTGCCAGTTTCCACCAGAAAGCTGACCAGGTACAGTATATACATACATGAATGAAAATGAACATTTGTGTGGATGTATGGACAAAGAAAACAACAATATCAGTTTCAATACTTTACTGTTTCTCTGACATAATTAATGTATACAATTTTTGTTTGTTCTCCTCTCAGTACATGAGTAAAGTGGAGCCATGGTGCAAAGCGTGCGGTGAAGGAGAATTACCGTCAGAACTGCAGGATCTGGAAGACACAATCCACCGCCACCAGGGCCTATATGAGCACATTACCACTGCTTACTCGGAGGTCAGTATACAATATTCACACCCATCTGACTGAGCTCATGAAATGCAAACAAGGCTACAACTGGCACAAAGCAAAATTAAAAATCGACTGTAAAAAGATAAGATCATAATGCATGGCTGCAATAATGGCTAATTGAGAAAATTACATGCGGGTAAATAAAAAAGTCTAAGGCAAACTGTATGATGCATTTGGTAATTGGTAAATGCTTAATCTGGATGGTTGTTTTTGGTAGCTGTAATAGTGATTTTTTTTTTAACTCACCATGACCAGGTGAGCCAAGATGGGAAGTCACTCTTGGACAAGCTACAGCGACCTTTGACCCCAGGAAGCACAGATTCTTTGATGGCATCAGCAAATTACTCCAAGGCGGTCCACCACGTCTTGGACATTATCCACGAGGTGCTCCATCATCAGAGGCAGCTGGAGAACATCTGGCAGCATCGCAAAGTTCGCCTTCACCAACGTCTGCAGCTGTGTGTTTTCCAGCAGGATGTACAGCAAGTAAGCAACACTCATATTATTGAATGTTAAATGCAGCAATTTATAATTCATGATTTTCTTGTATTCCTGTTAACGGCGAGCGTTTCAACTCCAATGTGCACAATGCATGAGATGGAAGACATCAAATGATGAGCATCAAGCTTCTCCAAAGACTTATTTTCTTCCTCTTGGGTTTTTCAAGGGAGATCATCTATCGACTGAGCAAATCGCCATGAGACAGTCTCAATGGCAATGCTCTTAGATCAAAACTACTGAGTTGGTGTACGGTTCCTTCTCTCTTTCTACCCTTCGGGCATGAACTCTTATGTGGCTTGCTACCCCCTCACACTCTCATCCTCCATCTCTTTTATGCAGCATCTCAATGATTCCGGTTTTCACATCTTCTATCCTGCCACGTCTCTATCCTGCCTCTCTTGGTAGTGGTTTCCATGGTGATGCAGTTTGCTGCCTCATAGTGTGCGGAGGGCATTGGGAATGTCTATTATCAAAACATTGTCTGAGGCTTTGAAATAAGCATGACATTTATATCATCAGCTCACGTATGCATATTGTATATTAGCCCATATATATATATATATATATATATATATATATATATATATATATATATATATATATATATATATATATATATATATATATATATATATATATATATATATATATATATAGTAATGTGTTCTATAATCGTTAACGTTGGTAAACACACAAACTCATTTGCAGTGGAAATCTTGATGTCACGTTTCTGGATGTAGCTTTGAATGAAAACATATTCATCTCGGCAGAGATCAGTACGTTAGGAAAACAAGCAAATGAAGCAGGCACATGAACAGGATATATAGAGTAGATGACAATTCCTTGTACGTAATTCAAATGGGTAGGCCTTTTTACAGTCAGGTGCACCATCTACTGGTTTTAAAATTGTACTGCATTATTAACTCAATTTCTAGAATCAGTTTTGTAAAGTGAAATGAAAATATCTGTCCACTGTGTGTGTTTCAAGGTACTGGACTGGATAGAAAATCACGGTGAGGCTTTCCTGAGTAAACACACTGGCGTCGGAAAATCTTTGCACAGAGCACGAGCATTGCAGAAGAGACATGAGGACTTTGAAGAGGTTGCACAGGTGAGCTTGAAAAGTTAAACTGTCAATCTATTTTTTAGCTATGTACGTATCTATATATCATTCAAAAATAAACAAAATGTTAGATTGTTTATACAAAACTATGTCAGTTCTTTTTAAGTTGCTTAATTTTTGCCAGACAGTCGATTACTCGGTTGATTTTTCTGCAATCTTCATGTTACAGAACACCTACACTAATGCTGACAAGCTGCTCGAGGCAGCAGAGCAGTTGGCTCAGACGGGAGAATGTGACCCAGAGGAAATTTACCAGGCTGCCCACCAGCTTGAAGATCGCATCCAGGACTTTGTACGACGTGTTGAACAACGCAAGGTTCTGCTGGATATGTCGGTTTCCTTCCACACGCACGTCAAGGAGGTGCGTCCTGTTCTCCCTCTTTATTCTCATAGCACGTAGAATTTAGCCCCCTTCCGTCCATTTCCTCATTCAATCAAACGTGCAGAAAAGCAATATAATTTTTTCCAGATCATAAGATGTTCTATCCATCTGTAACCTTGCTAGCAGATGCGAAACCTCTGTCAATCAAAGTAAACTGGCAGATCGGTATTTCAAATTGGTTGGATGCTTTATGGTGTGATAACCACGCAAATTAATTTGTGTTTTCTTGTTTAAAAAAAACTTTTGGTCTGTTTTCCTCACCTAGAAAAGCATTCATTCATAAAAGCAGCACTAGCATCTACAATTGGATGTTTTGTAAATATATTTTCGTGCTCTAAATTTGTGCTAGTTAATACTTCTTTTTCCTGATCCAGTTTGATTATTATTATAGTGTGTGTCACATTTGTAAGTGTCCAAATTAACCTTTCCACACTGACTAAGCACCCTGCTCTGCATGTGTTAACGCGAGACCCTGTTTACATAAACCTGTAAAGACACAGAATCAGTGTTATTAATGAAGCTAGTCTTTAATGTCCATATGGACTAATCACCTTCATCCCATCTGTCAGCTCACACCAGTGGCAGGTCACTGTGTGTGTGCTGTCTGCTGTTACGCATAGGTGAATGATTCCAATTAGTTTTCAGCGATTGAATGCTGTCCAGTAAAGTCAAAGAGTTCATGTTGGACTCAAGCACACAAAACAATTTATGAAAAAAACATACATCCATCTATTTTCTATACCGTTCATCATTATTATTGTCATGAGTCGGAGCTTATATCAGATGACTCAAAGGACACATTGACGTTCGAGGTGAATTTCCCCTTGAGGAAAATAAAATTACTCAATGTCCCAAATGTCGTTGATATTTTTTACATTTAGCTTCATAGTATGGACAAAACATTCCCAAGACATGTCGGTATGCAGATCAAGAGCAATATATAATTAAAAATCTATTGTATTATTCATTCAAAAATAGCCATCTTATCTTAGTAAAGAGAGATTTTCTCCTGTATATACTGTATGTTTTTTCACAGCACAGTGAGTGTAGTTGCCCACTCGAATGTGTGTCCAAATGCCAAATAATATGTACAGAATGTTACTCAGGGGATGGAAACAAAGGTTGATGAGATTTTGAGAAGGCATAGTGGGTGTTAGACAAGCAGCGGGTGCCAACCAGGATGTCTTTGCCAGAGCTTTAATGTGCCCTGCCAAAGCACCCAGATGGCTAATCTGTTACAAAGATGACCACTGACAAAACACCAGAGTGGAGCAGAACTGGTGGGATTCACATTCCCCTCCTTTATCTTTTATGTGTACATTTGGCTGTTTGAGTCTCTTTGTAATTGAGTTTGACCCACCATAATGTTTATACTGACACCTCCACAATACAGACTGAATTGTGTACATATTGTACAATATGGTTCTAGTTTTCATCACACTTGTTTGAGTTTGCAAAAGCAACTACATGTGCGTCAATGGCGATGCATTTTAACTGGCTTTACTTTCTTGTTAGCTATGGACATGGTTGGAGGAGCTTCAGAAGGAATTGCTGGACGATGTGTACGCGGAGTCTGTGGAGGCAGTGCAGGATTTGATCAAACGTTTTGGTCAACAACAGCAGACCACCCTGCAAGCGACTGTCAATGTTATCAAGGAAGGTGAAGACCTCATACAACAGCTCAGGTGAGCATGTCTCATGAGCCACTATGAAATTGTTCATTCAGACTTGAATGGCACTTGACATCACAGTCACTGCGAGTCGGCGTTATCCAATATATAGATGTCTAAAATAATCAGACTATACATTGAAATGATAATAAACTTTTGATTGAAAGTCACCGCAAATTAACTGTTTTCTGTGGTGCACAGCACCTTGGAAATTGGATCTTATTGAGAGCAGTATTTTGATTTTGTCACAGCAATAGAGAAGCCAAATTCTACACCACTATAAACCGCAACTGATATACTGTACATATAGCTTATTTGTCAACCATATTTGTGACATAAATTTCTAGTTTGTAGTGGCGTAAAATCTATTTTTCTGCAAATAACCATTTTACTTGTAATTGTTGTTGTTGTTGTTGTTTTTGGTCCTCCACAGATTATTTTTAAATAAATTGAATAAATCAAACAAATAAAACTGGTACACACAAAAACGATGGTACCCTTCGCATAAAGTTTTGTGAACCAACCTTTTGGATGCAGTCAAACAAATTCTCTCTCTCAATAATAGCACCTGCCAACAGGGATTTTGTCCCACTCCTCATGTGTTAACTGCTCCAGCTGTCTGAGGTTTAATGGGTGATACTTTCCTACACTGTAAACATATGAAACTGTTGCATCTGCACTTCAAAACTAAATACTAATATCCTTATATGTACTATATGCTAAAGGAATTCTCATTAGATTATTAAATGTATTTATTTCTGCCATTATTGTACAGAGTCGCATTAATAGTACTTAAATGCATCTGAAGTTCTTGTCTTCACTGTATTTGTGTTCACAGAGACTCTGCCATCTCAAGCAACAAGACCCCGCACAACAGCTCCATGGCGCACATCGAGAGCGTCCTGCAGCAGCTGGATGAGGCCCAGGGCCAGATGGAGGAGCTTTTCCAGGAGAGGAAGATCAAACTGGAACTTTTTCTCCAGCTTCGCATCTTTGAGAGGGATGCCATAGATGTGAGGAAACTCATAATGATTTTTTTTTTTTTTTTTTTTTCTACAGCCTCAGCTGCTCTATTGAACAGGAGAAGAACCAAATAAACAGGCGAAATGGGGGAAAAAAAAGATTATAATTATCCCCTTCTTAAATCATCCAAACAGTTTTATTTTTCTTATTATGTCATGCAGTTAAATATTCAAACTCCTGCTGTGAGAAGCCATTATTTAGCTGTTTGGGGTTATAATCGAGCTCTTAATGTCCCCACTTACTCACAAAATGTAATTAGAACTCACACAAAAGTGAAACATTTACATTATGTACATTCATAACTGAAACTAGGGTAGTGACCAAGTCCTCCCAGCACACTGACGATAAGCTTAAAATGCGAAACTCATAACACGATGTTAGGTTTTTACGGTTGAAAAAAATCCAAGATAGAAATCCTGAAAATCACAACAAGGGATTAATCGAGCAGAGATCCAGGGCACGGCGGGGGCGTATTTTGTTTTCTTCCTACCCCACATACACACAAGGACACTCCCCTCCTGCGTCAAATGGGGGTGTGCCTGAGTTGAGGTGAGACATGCATTGCCTCATGGCGATTTCTCTTAAGATGATTCCCTCACACTGCTGTGAAAGCAGAGGCTAAGAAGGTTTATCTCCTCTCTCGATTGGACTTTATAGCACTGAGAGCAAATGATGATCTTTTTGCCCGCTGAGGGTGTTTTACTCAACTGTATGCAGAGAGGAAGGAGGATTGTAGATGATAGTTTGGTAAGTTTTCTCCTCAGTTGTTTGTGAAATTGAAAGTAATTTTTAGGGTTTTCTCCTAGCGGGCTGGAGCACAAAATTATTCAGAGTTCATCTCAGTGGGTGAATCCAAATATTTGCATCTTCCAATCAAGCATTTTCCATTCATTTTCACACACATCAGGTTTTACTGCACAGATGACATAGTCAATATACATCCAGTTATTTGCATGAGATAAGTTCATATAAAGCAAATAGACACATTCTCAAATGTTTAATTTTATTCTAACGTGTCACAATAATATGCAATATGTATACCTTCAATTTGCCTTACATCATATGTAGACGTTATATACAAAAGATCCCAAAAAACAAGTGCCTATCACTTCACTGGTTTCTTTTATATCAAACAAATTGTTTTAGGTTATTCACCTGACATGTTTCGGCGGTTTCTTCCGCCTAAGTGATTAAATAAGGAAAAACAAAATGAACTTAGTACAACAAGTGCCTATACTGTGTACTATGCAAGAAAAGAAAATATGATAATGCTGATCATATAAATACTGATGAGTAAACTTTTTGAGTTGGACCAGAACACCATTAAAACACGCATCTGCTTGTGGCCAAGGTGTCCATTGTTTTATGAGTCATGTGGGGATTAAGACAAGCACTAACATCTCACTACATCTGCTTTACAAGTTGCAAATCATCGGAATGAGACATTATCCCTGACTATAGCACACATTTTTCGTTATGCGGTGACAGTGGCCGTCTGGTATTAGGTTCAATGTTTTTCTTCAAAACAGAAGTACTGTTACAATTGAGATACCTGACTGTGTGCATGTAAAATACACAGCCTATTTAAAGTCGGTGCTTGTCAAAATATTCTGTAAATGTTTAATCCCATTCGATTATACAATTGTAGGATCACAGAAATTTTAGTCAGTGGAGTATTCTCAAGAAAACATATAGGGTGGATTCCACATTCTTTTTGGAACTACACCTTTGGACTTAAGATCAAGCCTGATGAAAAGCTGTTGTACTTTCTGACAGCCTTTACTTCCTTTCCACCTTAGATCATCTCTGACCTGGAGTCATGGAACGAGGAACTGACCCAGCAGATGAGTGACTTTGACACGGAGGACCTGACGCTGGCTGAGCAGAGGCTTCAGCATCACGCAGACAAGGCGCTCACCATGAACAACCTCACCTTTGACGTTATCCATCAAGGCCAGGAGCTGCTCCAGTACGTTACAGAGGTCCAAGCGTCAGGTGAGTGAAGGCTTTTGTAAAAATACCATTTGAACTACCCTAGCTCTTTTCCAGCTGTCCTCTGCACCATTGTCTCACCAATACAATAAGTTTTTGGATACGAGCACCACCATATCGACTCACTTTAACGGTACACATGAAACACTGAACTAAAAGTTTATAATGTTGATGTAATATGTTATGTGGCTTTAAAAACATCACCACAGTACATTTCAAGTAAAGTTACGTTTAAGTGCAATTATATTTATTCATTAGCCCAATATATTTGCATTTAGTCTTTTAGAACAGTTTTTTTGCCAGTATGTATTTAGGTATATCTTTAGGTTTTATGTGCAATATTTTTTTTATTAATTATTATTAATTAATTACCGTTAATTATGGTACAATTGATTTCATTTTCCCATGTTTAAGGTTCAAGATGCTTCATGAAGCAGTTGTATATTTTTTACTCCTCAAGATGGCACTGTTTCATGAAAGAGGTTCAAAAAATGTCAAGTCAGTGTACTTTCAGATATATTGATATTGAGAGTGCCGTCTCGAGAAGTCAAAAAATATAATTTCTTAATGAAGCATTTTGAAATTTCATTTTCCCATCACTACCTGCACATATTTTCTGTTTACTCAGGTCAGCGATGTCCCTGTAAATCATTTTTATGATTTTAATTTGTTTTGCTATTTTATTGACATGTTATCTGCCTGTTTGTCTGTTGTGCAGGTGTAGAACTCTTATGTGACCGAGATGTAGACATGGCCACACGTGTTCAGGATCTCCTGGAGTTTCTCCATGAGAAGCAGCAGGAGCTGGACCTGGCGGCTGAGCAGCACCGCAGACATTTGGAGCAGTGTGTTCAGTTAAGACACCTTCAGGCTGAAGTCAAACAGGTACAGCCTGCAAATTAAGGACAAGCAGTTGGTACCGGGGGAATAATCTCAATAGTATTTTACTGGTTTCTCTGTTATTGATATAAATTAAATAAAAACCTGGTGGAAATATAATTGACAAGATTTTCATAGCGTGTCAGGCCACAGCTTACTCTGATATCACAGCATGCTAAAATGGTTCTGTCTCTACACGACATCAGCTGATGACTCACCTCACGTCAATGTTCTCTGTTTCTCCCTCTCTCTCGCACACTCTCCCTCTCTTATAAGTAACAGAGATTGACTACTGCATGGCTGAGTGTTGAGCACTCAATTGTCTGAAATATTTAAACAATCTTAATTTTCTCCTTCAAACAGATTTTGACTGCAACCAATGTGTTATCCTCTTTTTTGCATTCAGAGCCAAAAATCTCTCTGGACCCACCCCACCACCTCTATTTTACAAATAGGATTTAGCATTGAGTTCTTTTGTTGTAGTCTGATAACTTTCTTAAATGTTACAATCTGCACTCGGAGCACGTGTGCAGAGATATTGTCCTGCCTCAGGGCATTGAAACAGCAATGGAAACACTGGCCTGATAAAGTAGCTGAAAACAGGCGTCTAAACTGTGTTACATCATTGTTTTTCCAGACAAGCTCGAGTCGCAGTTGTGAGCTTTGTCCACACTGCAGGTGTGCATGCTGTCAGTCAAAGAGAAAGTGAATGCTTCTTTGTTTTTTGACTACATATATCTGCTCAAAACAGGGCTATGATACATATATCTGCTCAAAACAGGGTTACAATTTAAAAAAAAGTTAATTATGGCCATATCATTAGTTACAACTATGATTAGAGCCAATGCATGAAAAGCGTGACAACAAACTAAACAAGATTGCTGCAGCCATACTCATGACTGTTCCATACTAGTGATGTCGCCATGATTAGTATTCTACATTGTTTACTTCTCTTGATCTGTGCTCTTGTTCAGCTTTGCTGCAGCATACTGCTGCCACACTTACAAAAAAAAAAAAGAAAAAAACACAATGTGCCACAAACATGGAGCAAACAATTTATTTAAAATTCCTGGTTGAGTTGGGGAAAGGACCTAGCAAGTGCTTCAAACTCTTTCGAGAGGCTTTGATGACATCCATGTTAGGATGACATTCCATGACTGAGAATATAGACAGTGTACCAGCTTGCCGTGATGGTGCTGTATGTGTCCCATGGTTGTGCCCTTCCTCACCTTAACCAGAAGTTTCAAATTGATTCTTTGTGCTATGTTTATGCCACCCTCAGTTGGATGAAAAGCACAATGAGGTCATGGTAAAGTGTGACAGTGGTTTCTAAGTGAAAAGTAGATAGCACACTGCAAATAGATGAAATTGAGACATGTGACGTGCTGTCATTTAGGTGCTGGGTTGGATCCGTAATGGCGAGTCCATGTTGAACGCCGGGCTGATCACGGCCAGTTCGTTACAAGAAGCTGAGCAGTTGCAGAAGGAACACGAGCAATTTCAACATGCGATTGAGGTAATATTAAAAACTGAATACAGTCGAGAGTAATTCTGGCTTAGAGGAGCAACATGTCTATCAGCTTGTGTGTGGAGTAATAATTGATCGCAAGCAGTGGTGCTGTGTCACCCACACTGTAATTTGAGTCACATTATATTTCCTGTATTGTACCAAAAAACATGTTTTTTTTTTATGTAGAAAACCCATCAGAGTGCCCTTCAAGTGCAGCAGAAAGCAGAGACTCTATTTCAAGCTAACCACTACGACATGGACATGATCCGAGACTGTGCCGAGAAGGTTTTAACTCCACTCACTCTTTTTGATAGAGGAGCATTTTAAAATACTAGCTGACAGAACACTAACATGTGCACATTGAATGTGAAGGTGGCAGACCACTGGCAGCAGCTGATGCTGAAAATGGAGGACAGACTCAAACTGGTTAATGCTTCTGTGGCCTTCTATAAGACTTCCGAACAAGTGAGTATGTGCGTGGGTCTATTTCTGCTAGGTATGCTGAATGTCGTCTTAAATACATATTTGTTTCTTTGTTTTGTTTTCTGTGTGAGGAGAAGCTTTGGCCTGCAGAGTCAGATTTATGGGGATTTTTTTGTTGCATGATTATCTCAGGTGTGCAGTGTGTTGGAAAGCCTGGAGCAGGAGTACAAGAGAGAAGAGGACTGGTGTGGTGGTGCTGATAAACTGGGCCCCAACAGTGAGTCCGATCACGTCACCCCCATGGTCAGCAAACATCTGGAACAGAAAGAGGCCTTTCTCAAGGTGAGAAGTCTCTGTCAGGAAAATGCACCACTCATTGCTAGTAGATGCATGCTCAGTCACTCAGTCTTTTGTCTCTGTGACTACTTACAGGCCTGCACGCTGGCTCGACGCAATGCAGATGTGTTCCTCAAGTACCTGCACAGGAACAGTGTTAACATGCCCGGAATGTTGTCCCACGTCAAAGCGCCCGAAACTCAGGTTAAAAGTAAGTGAATAAAGTCTAGTCTCAATTGAAATTATTTAATAACATTTCCTTCTTTTTTTTATCACTGCACTGAAAACTGTGAACAAGGTTGCAGGCTAATTTTCAAATATCATGAAATTTGCAATAAATAAACCAGAGACAAAATACGTTTTACATAGTTCATTGTCAATTTATAAATGCAAAAAAATTAGTAAACCCATTTTTCTTAATTGTTAAATTAATGATTATGTATATAATTAAATGGTTGGCAAACTAATACTGTATTGTGATTAACACCCTTAGTATACACAAAAAGCCACTTTATTTTTTTTCTTAGAGAATTGTTTAACCACCAACCACTTTCAGATGTTGTTTAATTAACTCAAAACGTTTCGTTCATGTTTTTCATTAGACATCCTGAATGAGTTGCTGCAGAGAGAGAACAGGGTGCTCCACTTCTGGACCATGAGAAAGCGAAGGCTGGATCAGTGCCAGCAATATGTGGTGTTTGAACGCAGTGCCAAGCAGGTGTGTGTTTTTGTGCATTTGCGTTCTGAGTGTGTGTGACTATACTAAACTCGTTACACTCAAAGTAATGGAAAAGGAAGCTAGATTGTATGATGTCATTCCCCTCCTGAAGTTTTTTAATATTCAGTTTAATCCCAAGGTATTGTTCAATTGTACTTTCTTAAATTAAAATGTAATTACCCATGGTCAGCAGAGGGTATATCACCACTTCTTAAAATGAAAATTGTGCATTAATCTGCTCCTTTAGTGTGCAGTCAGCCATGAAACACCTTTTAGACACTAAGAATATTAACGTGTTTTCCGGACTATAGTAAGTCGCTCCGGAGTACAAGCAGGCCTAGAACGCCGTCTTGCGGTTTAGTGTGAATATAACATGTAAAATGATATAATAATGTGTTAATAATCTCACACATAAGTCGCTCCTGAGTATAAGTTGCACCACCGGCCAAACTATGAAAAAAAACTGCGACTTATATGGTACATGGAATCGTTCTGTTGTCCTCCTCCACCCCAAAAAAAACCCTAAAATTTTCAGAGATGGAGTCTAAAGTGAAAGCCCTTCTAGCCAAATAAATATGTCAATAATGAGGCATTTAAAAATGTAGTTTTTATGGCTTTCTATTTTCCAGGTTAAAGAGACAAAAGGTACAATTCAATTTCATGTAAAAACAATATTAATAATATATTTTTTTTAGCTGAAATGAGAATTACAAAATTAGGCAAACATACCCACCCATGGGAAATTTCATTGCATTTTCATAACACGGCTAAACTCTTTTTTTTTTTTTAAAGCAAGCGAGGTAGACACAAACAGGCATTGAGTCACGGAGGTTAATATTTTTTTTTGTTCTACACTTTAGACTGATGGATCAATATGTTGACCTTTTTGAGAGGACGTTCAGCCTCCATTGTTTTGTCGTTCTTTTGGAATGCAGTGTTTGTTTTTCTCAATAATAATACTTCTCTTATTCAGGAAGTGGTGTAAACTAGCAGACATGTTTAACAATGACAGTCTTAAAGAAAGCTATGATTACATGGTTGAAAAACTTCACATTCTAAGTCAATTATAGGCAAGCGACAAAGAGCGGTGTCTCAAAGAAGAACTACTATTTTGTCTACCACGGGCAAAATTGAACATGTAAAAATGGCCAGAGTTTGCATTGTTATGTCAAATTATTCGTCATGTATTGCTTAATCTCACACAGATAACTTTTGGCTGGCCGTAGGCGGGCAACACCTTGGCCCAGTTACCTGTCATTGGCAGACTTTCCTTCTTGTTAAAATCAATGTGTGTGTAACATAACGACGTCCTCTTGTGGTGTTTGGCTGTCACTACTACAACATGGTCAGGCGAAAGTTTCGGTTTCCTCCCACATCCCAAAAACATGCTTGGCAAGCCGATTGAGCATTCCAAATTGCCTCTAGGTGTGAGTGCGAGTGCAGATGGTTGTTCGTCTCTGTGTGCCCTGCGATTGGCCGGCAACTGGTTCAGGGTGTCCCCCGCCTACTGCCCGATGACTGCTGGGATAGGCTCCAGCACGCCCGCGATCCCCATGGGGACAAGCGGTATAGAAAATGGATGGATGTTTATATCACTGGCTGGGGAAAACATAGCCAGAGATAGTAGAGGGTGTGTCAAATTTATGTAACTAGAATCCCTTTAGTGTAACTGTACTAAAGTGTGACTGTATGTTTCTGCAGGCCTTGGAATGGATCCATGACACTGGGGAGTTTTACCTTTCCACACACACATCCACTGGCTCCAGCATTCACCACACACAGGAGCTTTTGAAAGAGCATGAAGACTTCCAGATCACAGCTAAGGTGTACATTTGTTTCTTTGATTTAGAACCACTTTTGTTCAACGAACAGTATGAGTTGTAGGTTTTTTTTTGTGAGTATGTTTGCACACTCCCGTACTCAACTGGGAGGCCCATTCTTTGTGTCGCATATTGTTTCCATTTTAGGTATCACGGGTATTGTGTTGGAGAACAAGCTTATGTGCCAGTCACTGATTCTCAACTCTCCCTTTCTCTCCCCCTGTGTGTTATCTACCTTTCCCTCCCTCAATGTGCCACTATTGACAGCAAACCAAAGAGCGTGTAAAGCTGTTGATCCAGCTGGCTGATGGTTTTTGTGATAAAGGCCACGCCCATGCCCTGGAGATAAAGAAATGGGTGTCCTCAGTGGACAAGCGTTACAGGGACTTTTCTCTCCGTATGGACAAATACAGGACCTGCCTGGAATCGGCGCTCGGCATTTCCTCCGACTCCAACAAGGCAGTGAGTGGTCACCAATAATGATATCAACAGAAATAAATCTTCTAATGCATAAAGACCTTGGGTTGAGGTTTGATGATATATATTTTTTCAATGTTTCCAAGAGAGTTGTTGAATCCTTGGAGAGACATTTTTGTTGTCTTTGTTTTTTGTGATATTAGTATATTTTGTGAGCAGGCAGATTTATAAAATGTTATAAAATGTAGCCTTAAATAACTTTGTTCAATGCGAGCGTGTTTTAATAAGCTGGTGCGAAGAGAAAGCAAACGCACCACACATGTGGTGAGTGGTGAAAAGCTACCATTGCCATTGTGCAGGACATAATAGCCACTGTCTATTTGTTTTCAGAGTAAAGAGCTACAACTGGACATCATCCCAGCTAGTGCTCCGGGTTTAGAGGTCAAGTTGAGAGATGCTGCTCATGAACTCAATGAGGAAAAGAGGAAGTCTGCGAGGAGGAAAGAGTGAGTGAGACTTGCACATGGCATATCATCTCATGATGATGAATGAGTCATTTTTTTAAATAAATGTATTTCATTGTATTTGGGGCTTTAATGTGGTCTCAGGTTTGTGTCACATGATCCTAATTTGTCTCAACAATATTAAAAAGTCTATAATTTTGTTAAAGCTAACTGTTGATTCATATGGTCACCTCATAGACAATCTAGTACTTATGGGAAAATGAAGCTTCCTATTTGCTTCATGAACCCGTTGTGGTAAACCCCTTCATTGAAACCAGTAGTGCCATCAAGAGGGATCAAAAGATAGATCAACTAGTTCATGAAGCAAAATTGAAGATTATTTTTTTTCCCATCACTAAAATCATGTTGCTAACAATTAAGGTAATACAAATGATATGGTTTCACCACAGATGACAACAAAACCACATAATCATATGATTTCTTCAACCAAATAGAATGAATGTCAAAATAAATGTTTTTGCCTTTTTAGATTTATAATGGCCGAGCTGATTCAAACAGAGAAAGCCTATGTCAGAGACCTGCGTGAGTGCATGGATGTAAGTCACTGAGTAATTCCCCAAAGACACCTTATATTCTTTTAGCTATATACATCTATTGTGTAATTTCGCATTTAAATCTAGTGGAAGCATTTATTACTGTTCCATGTACAGTTTGTTAATAAGCTATACTGACCTGTAGACATATCTGTGGGAGATGACCAGCGGAGTGGAGGAGATTCCTCCGGGGATCGTTAACAAGGAGCACATCATCTTTGGGAACATGCAAGACCTCTACGAGTTTCATCACAAGTCAGTTGAGAAGTTATCTTCGACTAGATTATGAATATATATTATATACATTTTGTGTTGTGCAAATATGCACACACATTCAGTCGGCTGTCAGATACTGAATTGTCTTTTTGAGTGATTTTACTTGATCATCTAAGGTAATAACTACAGACTGGTAGAACACTATTGAAGCAATGTGTCTGTTTCTGCACAGCATCTTTTTGAAGGAGTTGGAAAAATATGAACAGCTTCCAGAGGATGTGGGTCATTGTTTTGTTACCTGGGTGAGTTGGGATTTTTTTGTCACAACAACAGCAAACAAAAAAAAAAAAAAAAAAAAACACAATATGGTACAGTGACTACTTTTCGGTAACAAATGTATCTGCTGCTATTGCTATTTAGATCTTTGACTTGCAAAACACAACAACAAAACAAATACAACACATGACACATTAAATGTTTTTCCAAGATTTCCTGATTTGTTTGTTTGTTTGTTTGTTTGTTTGTTTGTTTGTTTGTTTGTTTGTTTGTTTGTTTGTTTGTTTGTTTGTTTGTTTGTTTGTTTGTTTGTTTGTTTGTTTGTTTGTTTTTATCCCACTCAGGCTGACAAATTTCAGATGTACGTAAACTACTGTAAGAACAAGCCCGACTCCACGCAGCTCATCTTGGAGCATGCTGGCCCATATTTTGATGTAAGTAAATATATAATTCAGAGTTGTGTATTGGTTTCTTGTTTATGAAGTGAATTAATCAAATTCATAAAGATTGCATATACTCGACAAATTGGTGTTATTTGGTTTTACAGGAAATACAGCAAAGGCATCGTCTTGCCAACTCCATCTCATCATACTTGATCAAACCGGTTCAAAGAATTACAAAGTACCAGCTGCTTCTTAAGGTACGGTAGAGGGACACATTTCTATAAGTACCTAACTAATCATACTAATAATAATTTCCATAACAGTGGCATCTCGAGTTACGAACTTAATTGGTTCTGTGAGCCCGTTTATAATGGAAAATGAGATTGCAGCAATGTTTTCTAGTCAAATGAATGTGAAAAAATGTGAGAAAAGCACAAAGGTAATCTTTCCCCTCATTTATGACCAGCACTTCCTAAAATGTTTTTTTTCTCTCAATTTCTCTCAGATCCTTTCTGACTGTTTAGCACTTTGCTTGCTTGTTTAGCAAAAGTTCAACGTGTTGACATGGGACCTACGAAGAAAGTTCGTAACTGGAGGTTCCTCTGTATTCATTTATATTGGTGTGTGTGCGTGTGTGTGTTTAGGAGCTATTGACATGCTGTGAGGAAGGAAAAGGGGAGATCAAGGATGGTCTTGAGGTGATGCTAAGTGTCCCCAAAAGAGCCAACGATGCCATGCACCTATCAATGCTGGATGGTGGGTATAAACTCACACACACGCACATTTATAATGAATGGGGTGGTTTATGGGACACTGTCCTCTGCTAAGTGTAGTGCAAAATGGACGAAAAAGCGTATCCGTGTCTATTACTGCCACAAATTGCTCTTTTTGTCATTGAAATGTCATCACTGCCATTCAGCAGTCAACGCAACTTGTTTATCTGTGACCCAGTATCATTCAATATGCCACCCGCATATTTGTACAGCACAGAATAAAACTCTGCCTTTTGTGTTGTTGCCTCAGGGTTTGATGGGAACATTGACTCCCAAGGAGAACTGATTCTTCAGGAGTCTTTCCAGGTTTGGGATCCCAAAACATTGATCCGGAAGGGCCGTGACCGACATCTTTTCCTCTTTGAGATGTCACTGGTTTTCAGTAAAGAAGTGAAAGACTCAAATGGACATAGCAAATACCTTTATAAGAGCAAGCTATTTGTGAGTATTTTGCGCATTCATGCTCGGACTATGTTTTTTTTCTATACGGTGTGTTATTGCAAGCTTTTATATGTGTTCTATGTGGTTTTCACATCCGCAGACGTCGGAGCTCGGAGTCACAGAGCACGTGGAGGGGGATCCTTGTAAATTTGCCCTTTGGGTGGGCAGAACCCCGACCTCGGACAATAAAATCGTGCTCAAGGTAACGGCAGAAAGAAAATGCAGATTTTTTTATGTTTTTATTTCATCTACTTCAAATGTAGGTGTTTGTACAAGAGGGTTCGATCCATAAATAAAAATGTCTTCTATATCTTTTATAACTTACATTATTTTTAAACATTGGGACATCAGTAGCTCAGTTTTCTTTACAGTTAGAGTGTGTGATTAGATTGTGTCCTTGTTTTATTAGTTGCAAAATTTTGTGTGACATCAGTGACACAATAGTGAATTTACCCGATGGGATTCTTTATTAAATTGCCTGAAACTTGGTTATTTCATCTGGGACACATTTTGTTTATGATGTATTGAGTCAAAGAAGTATATAAACATGTAAAGAGTGTGCCTCAAGCTCCAATCTCCTCTACATAAGGGATCCATATTGTACTGTACCGTATACCCATATAAAACATATTTTTGGCCTACTTGCTTTTCCCTACAAAATTCTCATGAGAACATCATGTCCTGAGCAACCTTTTGCTTCGGGTCCACCCCCGCTAAATCACAAACAATTCCTAGCACTGCCACTAGAGGTAGAGAGCTGCTTTCTGTTCCTCTCTGTGTTCTTGCCACTGATATTTCACCATCACATTTGGTGAGGCAGCAAACAAGAGACATACTACACAGCTTGTATGCATTGAGAGTCATTTCTACATACTGCTTTCGTCCACAGTTACGTGTTTGAAGTCTACGTATGTATATGTTGTGTTGCACGTCCAAAGCCGTTTGCTCTTTTTTTTTATTCATAACATTACACAGTATGTAGTAGGTGTCTGTCTATCTATGTGTCTCGTTACGTAATTCATGATGACGATCCAAATCTGCTCCTTATGTAATGTGTCATCATTGCCGCTTCAGTGTTACTGGTGTCAAAGTGAAGGAGGCAGATCAGGATGCGTCATTGACAGAAATTAGACGTTGACAATATACGTATTTGAAGTGTGGGCTTTGGCAGACAAGATCATCATTACCTCATTGTACTTTCATACAAAAAAAAATGTATTCGTCAAGCCACCTGGTTTCATCTCATCATGCTTTTTCCAGCTCATTTTTATCTACAAATTCATGTCTTACAATTGTGGATGTCTTGTTCCAGGCGTCAAGCATTGAAAACAAGCAGGACTGGATCAAACACATTCGTGAGGTCATTCAGGAGCGAACGGTCCATCTGCGTGGTGCTCTGAAGGAGCCCATTCACATCCCCAAAGCCACCACCGCCAAACATAAAGGCAGACGGTAAGTAACAGAGCATCACTTGTTTGTTGTCCTCGTAAAAAGAGCAAGTGTATTCTCTCGTGGCATCCAGTTAACACAGCTCCATCTAAAATGAACACTGTTCTCTTTGTCCACCTGCAGAGACGGAGAAGAGCTAGATAGCCAAGGAGATGCTAGCAGTCAACCAGACACCATCTCAATTGCTTCAAGGACATCCCAGAACACATTGGACAGTGATAAGGTAGAGAAACACACACACACGTACACACATATAAACACACACACACATTTGTTGACCGTATGCCAGGGACGAGAAACTGGCAGCTCGTGGGCAGACTCTGAGTGGCCCCTTGATTAATTCCCTGCCTCCATTTTTTTTTTAATTATGATTATTATTTTTATTATTATCCAAGGGTGGAGAGTAGTTTTTAAGGCATAATATTATCAATCATCACTAGATGGCAAACGTGTCTTAGTTGCACACTTACTGGGCTTACACTGCCGTAATACTACAACGTGAGTGGCCCTATAGAAATTTGCGGACTTTGAATCATTTTTCAAATATTGAATTTTGGTTTCTTGTTCAACAATTTTCTGCAATCCTCTAATGGTAATTTTTATGCAAGAGAGCCCATTGCACTGGGTTACAATAGTGGATATTTTATAAATGCATTAAAACACATTTTATAAAAAATAAAATAATTTAAATTGTGTCCATGTTTAAAATATTTTTTTTTCATACATTAAGTGAAAAGTGTGTGGTCTTATGTTGCCCCAGTAGGACTAACGAAAAATTGTGGAAAAATAACTAAAAACACGTCTATGTGGGGGTGTGAATGCTCGTTTATCTATTTGTCGTACGATTGGCTGCCTTGAGTCTCCTTTGCTGTCTTTCACTTTAATTTTGGACTTTGTTTGTGCATAAAATATTCGATACAGTCCTGAGTTGCTCAACCGTTTGTGCAGCAAGATTTCCTTATTTTTAAGCATACGAGTAACCATACAAAAGGAAAATTTTATTCCTGACACCCACTCCATTCACTTGCATACAACAACTGCAGCCTGTAAACCTGAAATCATCTTTCTTCATCGAGTTTTCTTCGGAAGTATTGCGTGACAATCCATCTGACTGATTTAATGCAGTCTGTGTGTGTGCATGTGTGCGTGCAGTTAAGTTTGTGTAAGAGATTCTCTGGAAGCAGGGACAGTCGGCACTGGTTATATCTGGTAATAGCACCACAGAAGGCCCATCCTCCTACGCTCAGTATGAGCAAACCTAACAAGCGCATGCGCACGACCACATAATAACATTTCTATACTTTTAAAGTTGGATAGATTGTAAAATGAAGCCAGGCTTATCTGTCCTCATTGTCCCCTGCTGTAAGAAAAAGACAATTAAATAGAAATGAACAGATAAATATTTAAAGACTCATTCCATTTTCCAGTATAAGACCCCATCATTGTATGAAGTGTTCAGTTCATATGAATGCATCTATTAAATGTGCACGATACCACTTGCAAATAGATATTCCCGGTCAATTTCCTGGTTTTGAATGCTTCTTTATCTCTCTGGCTCTCTGTGAGGATTCTGTGTGAAACCTCTCATTCAGGAGGCGGTGACACTGGTGTGTTTGTGTACTATTTTTTTTGTATGCGAAGGCTCGTGTTCCTGTGTGCATCCGCTTTAGTGATTGACTTGTCAGCTGCTTCAGCCTCCCACTCGCAGAGGATGCTCGCCTCTATGCCAGACAGGAAAGAACCCTTTTAAGTTCTCACCGCTTTCACTCTCCCGCTTGGCTTCTAACAGAGAGAGATTGCAGACAACCCCAGAGTTCGTGTGATATTTTTGTTGCTGAACTGCTATTAGTAAGACTTTGGAGAAGGCATTGATGGATTTTATCTATTGAATAGCTCTGTGGTGAAGAATGATTCACGTTTCAATAGAGCTCTATTGACTCTTAAATTGAAAGGCGTTGTTGACTGTGGATCAAGAATCGATTGACATTTTGCTCTATTTTTCCCAGTGGAAGTTAATTTTTTTTTTTCTCTTTGCTGACTTATCGTGTGAGGCTCTCAGTGGTATTAAGGCAGTTTTAGTTGGTTGCGCAGTCCGATTGCTTTAGGAAACTTTGGGGACTTTTCTCACAATGAGGGAGTGGAAAACAATGGAGAAATTGGAGGAAAGGATCGCACATCCAGTTTCTCAACTTCTCAGCTCACTGGCTTTACCACACTACCAAAGGGTATGTTAAAAATCAAAATGGAATAATTCATTCAGTCATCATGTGTTCTTTAGTGTTTTGTGCATTTATGTACACATGAATGTCTTATTATACATGAGTTTTTATTGTATGAACTTGCTGACCACAGCAAGGCATACCTACTCCAATGTAAAACAGAAAACACAAAGACAGCAATAAAAAATGAATGATTGATTCACAATATCCGATGGATGTCTTGTTAATAGTCTGTTTGATGCATTGTTGTAGAACAGCAATGAATGCATCATGCATAGAGTTGTTTAAAATAAGCAGTTTTAAACCACTTTAATCACAATAATAAACTCTTAGATTATAACTTACTCTGACAAAGTGAAGCATTATTGTTCATTACAACAGGATTGTTATTGAACGATGTCAGGTGTATCTAACAAGTGTATTTTCAGATTGACCACTACACAGTATTACAAATATTGTCTCATATTGTGGTGCACGCAATTATTTTAACATTTCTCTATTTTATGCCATACAGCATCCTAAAATCAAAAGAAAATACAAGCTTGCAGCTTAAAAAATGGCAAAAATCTAAATGGTATTTTGTTCAGTGATTTTATTTTTTTAATGCAAATTGTTATTAAATATTATATAAAATTCTTGGAATGATAAAATGCTGTATCTAATTATCAGCAACTGCAATGTTTATAATGCAAAAGTCTTTATTCAGTGACATGCTGCAAATGAATAAAAAGAAATATTTAAAGTGACTCATCATATTTCCTGTTTAAAACCTGGTGCTAATCATGTGCTGACTTATTGTTAGCAGTGATAAAAATGCTGGTTATAAACAAATGTTGTTTTTTAACTGAAACCAAAACTCTTTACTTTGGCTGCCGTACTGTACTCTTCAGAAATGAAAACCTCTTTTCTTTTTCAGCTGTCGGGCGGTTGCGAGCTGACTGTGGTCATCCATGACTTTGTGGGGAGTAATGGAGGCAGCAGCGGCGAGCTGACAGTGAGACGAGGTCAAACGGTCGAGGTCCTGGAGCGACTCCACGATAAGCCAGACTGGTGCCTGGTGCGGACCACGGACCGCTCTCCAGCCCAGGAGGGCATCGTCCCCTGCTCCATGCTATGTATCGCGCACTCCAGGTCATCCATGGAGATGGAAGGGCTCTTCAACCACAAAGGTAGGACAAGGCTGTTATACATCTTGACTCCTGGTAAAATGGAAGAGTAATTGTATTTTGTCTAATGTGTTGTAAGAAAGTGAAACTAGACTGCAATGCAAGGTTGACGTTCATTTTACCTTGCGAGCCACATTCACCCCAAAATATCTCATGCGGGTCGGACGAGTATATTAGCGAACCCCCAGTTCTGGCCCGCGCACCACATGTTTGACACCACTGCTGCAATATGTCAAGTTCTGCCCATATTAATAAAACACCATTACAAAAGGTGGTACTAACTGTTGGAAATTGAACTATAACATAACAGCGCTTTATTAAGTCGACTATGCCTAAACATTCTTGGATGTCATTTCTCATAAATCTGCATCTTGCTTACAGCATAGCATAAATATTCACTGATCTAACCATTAAAGCATCTCTCCAATCTTAAAGTGTGGGTGAGTGCAAGGCAGCTTGTTTCTATGGCAATATGGCTTACAAATATTTTCTTTGGGCTTTCTTGTGATGAAATAGATGATATTGGAAGTCACAGCTTGGCTTTTGCAGCCCAGGAAGGTGAGAGTGCATATTTTATAGCAGTTCCCGTCTTGGGTTTTTTTTTTTTTAACTGGCAAAAGTTCATGTTTGGAGCCTGCTTGTATGTTTTGTGTGCTCAGAAGGAGTGATGAAAAGGGCTTCTCTCTGCAGGGAATGCTCAGGCATGGTGGAAGAATTAGGCAAGGATGACAAATGGTCTTTGCTACTTCATTATTCCTTTGTATTCGCCGACCACAGAGAAAGCCAATTTGTCCCAAATGACACGAGTGTGACGGGTTTCAGGGGATTAGAGAAGGAAATCACATCTATTCCTGGAAGTAGGGACTAACTGTTGGGAGTCACAGTTGAAAAACAAAGGCAGTCCTTGTACACGATATGCTTTGAAGAGCAAAACTGGTCAGCTTCACTCAAAAATGAATCTCTGATTGTTTATGTGTCCGAGGTACTCACTATACATCCTCTAAGGTTCATCAAGCCATTATTTAACTCATTCACTGCCAATCCAAGTAATTGTTGACGTCTATAACCGTCAATGGTAGTGAATGAGTTACTGGCCAAACTTTTAGCTGCAAGAGTTAAAAGAAAAGTTTGCGGTAGGTAACAATCAAATATGACGCACACATTTTTCACCAAAGTTTTGCTTCCATTTCATAACCGCATCAATATTTGTTTCAAGGCATGTTGTAGAACTTCTGTGCATCCTCATGGCTCTAAAATATGCACCCGCCCCCTCAAAGTGAGTGGGTGCGCCTGCAAAGGGTAATACGGCAGATGCACAGCATGTATCCAGACGCTCCCTTGGAACGTGTACGGTGGAGGCTTGCCCGCTATCCTTATAGCAACCCACTTGTGAGGGAGGGAGAGAGGGCGGGAAAGAGAAACTCTCATGCTGCAATTTTTCCTTTTCACTCTGGACTTTGTGCTTATTCAGTGTACATATGCAGGAAAGAAAAGCTTTGATCTGCTTTACATGGTATTGTAGTGGTTTTCTGCAGAGATGCTTTGAGGGATTGTTTCAAGAAGGAATTCCTAGGGCTTGATATTTGTTAGACATGGCCCATGGAATCCACTCTTTAGTGTCTCTGCACCCGTTTTGCCCCATGGATAAAGCACAGGAAGGACACTCTCATAACTGCAAGTTCTGGTTGCTGGACTTGGGTAAGGTGTTTTTGTCTACTAGATTTGGCATGAGGCTTCTTTTTGCTGCGGTTTCATGCATATTTTCACTAAGTAAAACATCAATAAAATTCATACAAGAAGAACAATGTTTGCTTCTAAGTTGTCAAGATTTGAGGCATTAAGCAAGATCGTTTTTTAATGTGAAGAGCGGACTGGGTCAGAAGATAGTGTCTGATTTTGTCGAATCCAAGGGGTAGTAGGAAACTGAAAAGAAAATGCTTTTTGGAGATTATTTGTCCAAAAATGCTATTTTATGCGAATGCTGTGTCCACTCCCTTATCTAGCATGCCAACTCCACACCCTTCCTAAATGTGGCTCTTGGTGGCGAGAGCCTCTTGGCATTGTCCTCATTTCTAGTGAGAGAGAGAGCCAGACTAACCGAGCAGAACTTCCCCACTCTCTGTTCCTCCACCCTAATGTTTATGTTTCTACCACATCTCCAGGAGATGAATAGACCACACTAAAGATGCTGCACTGGTGACACTTCTGGAATCTCAGGCATGTTCCTGCAAATACGTGGCCACTTTTCAGATTACACCCACCAGCCCCTCCCCTCCCCTTTTCTTCAAACACAAACATGATCTTGATGAAGCTGGTTGGGGTTAAGTAGTAATCTACTTGCCTAAACCTGATGGTGTTTAAATTTGGGGTGCAAATAATTAAGGTAATTAAATTATAATTAAATGAAATGATCATTGTAATAATGATTTCATTTGAGATTACTCATTTTTAAAGATTCTAAATGGAAAAAGAAATTAGAATCGCACTGCACCAGGTAGAAGGCAGACTTTATTTGAATCAGGACAAAAGTGTACACCTTCATGGTTGTGCACTTCTCGCTTTAATGTATGCATTATCCTGTTGAATGAATAACATACAGATGAATAAATAACGGTGATGACAATTTAGAGAAATTATTCGTCCAGGTCAAGCAACTGTTTCAAGGTGTCGTAACATTCAAGACCCTGCACAGGTCAAAGGGCAAAGTTCTAGACCTCTGTGTGTACATGTGTGTCTTTGGGGGTTATTTTCCACTTGGCAGGAATGTGTCAAGACTGCTAACCTTATGTTTCACCCATTTACGTTGCTCTTGGAAGACTTGGGTAGTTCAGTTATTACCTATTAAGCCAACTGAGCATACTTCTTTTCCAAAGTAATAACGTTATACAAGAAGTGTGTTTATCATTCAGGACTTTTGGAAATGAAACAATAATAATTTGAATTGCTGACAAATGTCTAGCAGGTTTTAGTTAATGTTTTAAATACACGCCGTTTGCAAGTCAATAGTTTAGGTACGTTTGGTCACATTGAAAAAATGTGCTATCTTTTGTGAGTTTGATCCAGATTTCAAACAATACCTGGAAATAAAAGCTAAATTGTTGATCTATTGTTTTTTATTTGTTATTCATCTTTTAAAGTCAAACCTACTTGTTTTTGATTTAAGCAGAATATGAGAATTTGGTCTCTGAACTTTTTCTTAAGTATCACAGCTTGAAATGATACTCAAATTAAACAGCATTTTGCCTCTCTTACCTTTCATGTAAAAATGTGCACGTATGAATTATTTATACTTGTAATTCGTCTTCTTAATATAGCCTTCAATAGTTGATTATGCTCATGATGACTAAAACTGAAAACAGCTTTGTAGAAAAGGTGCTATGGAAAATTAACCCAGTCATCCAGTTTGTACACCACTTGTGCTAAATAGATTGTGCTCATCATCCAATAAATACTTAAATCTAGGGATTTATAGTATATATATCATATACTGACTAATTCAAAAACAAAGTTGAAGAATTAGTGTAATATAATGACTAGCATAGCAACACAATGGTCTCAGTCCAAATAAGGATTAATAAAGATTCAGTTTGAATTCTCATAGTTCTGAAATTGATGCTATTCTTCTGTTAAGATCCTCATGCAAGTGTTGAGAAAACACATGCTTCATACCGACAGAAAAACGAATTCTGCTTCGAGGCAGAACGGCTGCAACCTTTGCATCTAGCTGCATTTATCACAGGCGTAGGCTTATAAATGCTCAACTATGAAAGGCCATGTTAAAGTCTGGTCCATTTAAGAAAGGCAGTATTTCGCCTCCCGCCCTCTTTAATGAGACTTACAGCCAGTATAACATGGCTAAATCCTTGACAGATGCATTTAGTTAGACATGAATAAGTCTTCCTTTAAAGTGTTGAGCTCCTGCAAAGCATCCAAATGGTTAAATACCCACTGGCTATTCAAGATGTTCAACAACTTGAAATGCCACATGACGTCAACCGTCTAAACATTGATGTAGGCGTCGTCTCTGAGTCAGCGGCAGCCCCCATAAACACTTTACTTTTGTAACTTCTCTTGAGATCTCTTGCCAAGAGAAAAAGCCTGTATGTGATTAAGTTCTGGTTCGGCTTAGAAATCAGGATAATGTTGATCCACTCCTCCATCCATTTCTCAAACCACTTTATCATACTCTCGGGGGTCGCGGACGTGCTGGAGCCTATCCCAGCTGACTGGGCAGTAGGCAGGGTACACCCCGAATTGGTCGCCAGCCAATCACATGGAACGCTTGGACAAACCACCATTCACCCTCACAATCACACACACTTACAATTTTGCCACTGCATGTTTTTGGAATGTAGAAGGAAGCCTGAGCCCTCATAATATATTTTTGTCAATATTAAGAGATGCTTATTTCATGAACATTTTGATTTTATTTGGGTGTGGAACGCACTCGTGGTTTTGCAAATGAAGAGACTGAAGAAAGGAGTAGGAGTAACTAGTATGGAGAAACATAAGGAAATCGCTGAGGGTGACATTTTCTTTGGAGTTATTTTCAAACAGTAACAATGGAAAACCCACAATCATCATGAGAACGTCGTCCCTGAAGCATTGTGGCTCATCTATAAAAATTCTAGCAAAATCCAGTCTCATGTTATTTCAACGATTGTGTTGTTGTCGTTTTGTTTTTCTTTTTCTTGAATAAAAGGGTACCAGATGTTTTGGTAGCAAAATCGAGTCAAAGGAATTCCTGTCCTAACTTAATTTCTTCCTCAGAAATTTCCCAGCATTTAGAGCATTGTTTTGCATCAAGAGATTATCTTAATTTGTAATGTAGAATTTGCCATATAACATCTTCTTTTTTTTTTCTTTAGATACCTTGTCCGTCTCCAGTAACGACACCCTGCAGCCAGGCTCCAGCCAAACCTTGGGGCCCCACAGTTCGCCGGGGCCTAAGCGTCCTGGGAACACATTACGGAAGTGGCTGACCAGCCCCGTAAGGCGACTCAGCTCTGGCAAGGCAGATGGTCATGTCAAAAAGCTAGCCCACAAGCACAAAAAGAACCGGGACGGCCCCCGGAAGAACTTGGATGTAATGCAAGGCCCTCAGAAGGACTCTGACGACAGTGCCGCCACGCCACAAGATGAAACACTGGAGGAGGTAAGAGACAAAACGGAAGACATTTCTGTTTTTAAACTACTGTTTCTGACCCATCTGGTGCTGATGAGCTATTTTCCTGTCACCAGCGCATGCGTAACGAAGGACTGAGCAGCGGAACACTCTCCAAGTCTTCTTCATCGGGCATGCAGAGCTGCGGAGAGGAGGAGGGTGAGGAGGGGGCTGACGCCGTCCCTCTGCCTCCCCCGATGGCCATTCAGCAACACAGTCTATTACAGCCTGACACCCAGGACGACAAGGTGGGAAGGAAATTATGCTGCATAAATTTGGTTTGGGTTGTTTCCATTACAGCGCAAGTACAGTATTGCAAAGTACGCACATAACTCCTCCTTAAAAAGGTTTCTCATTAAATATACTGTAGATGTCCCAAGATAATGCAAAAGCAGTGCTTTTGTCTAAATAAAGATCTTCAATTTGCATCAACATAGTTCCTGGGCACCAAGATTAGTAAAATGAAGTATTTACATTCAAGGTCAAAGTAAGCGACACCTGCAGCAGGCTTGTGTTTGAAAAAAAACAACAACCTTTAATTCATTCTTGAATTCAGACCATTTTTTTCTCCACCATAAAAACTTTTCTATCTACTGTCAAATGTAAACCTTCTACTTAGCACTAATAATCTTTCCTTTCTTTCCCTCTTATTTTCTTGATGGCTGCATGTTTTGTCTGTCAGCATTATGTTGATTTCTGTTCTGCCTCTCTTCTATCCCAGTTTCCCTCTCTCTCCATGTAAAAGTCACTTTCACTGCCACACCTTTTGTTGATGTAAATTACCTTCTTGACTTCTCCTTTTACAATTGCCACAAAGTATGTGTGAATCCCATGGAGAATTGTTACTCTGTCTCATATACGGTTGCTAAAATGAATACTCCATTCTTCATGCAGTCGAGAGGTTAAAAACCTTTGTCTGCCCTAAGATGGACCTGTCAATCTGATGGAGTATCAAGTAACACTCTTATTTCTCAATAATTTGACCCATGGAGTGTATGCAACTATTTTGAACCAAAAGCATGCCCCTTGACCTTGCCCCTAAACCATCTTTCCCCAAAACCAGCCTGTGACTGGCTCCAACTTGGCCCCGATTTAACCTTTTTATTAGGAACTGCACACCCGCCAAGTCCTTTTTTGAACAATGTGGACATTCGGGGGGGCCAAACTCTCAACTGGGTGAGCCTGATCAAAACACAGACAGCAGTCACCAAATGTTTTAGCATAAAGGTTTTCCCACTAGCATAAAGTTTTCCACATTTGTAATATCGCAATGAAATAATATTTCAAAAAAGATAACATTTATTTGTTTCTTTCTTTTCTGGCCAGTCTGCATCACGCCTGTCTGCTCGGCCAAGCAGCTCAGAGACTCCGAGTGCTGCTGAACTGGTCAGTGCCATTGAGGAACTGGTCAAAAGCAAGATGGTGAGGGAGAAATCTAACAAAGACATGCACATGTTGTCTATTTGCACACAGTGGAGTTCACATTGTTGCAAACACACTTTGCTTGGGTGTTGTTATCAGAGGCATGGTGTCCTACCAGACATCTCGCAGCATTGTGACTCACTGATGCCAACTGTCTTCTTTTCCAACAAAAGGGCATTGCTTTGACTATTTTTCCCCAAGAATGCATTTTCCATTTTATATATTACACAACTCTAACTTGTGAGAGAACATTAACTGAATGACAAAGCACTGAATGTTCCTGTCTTTTGTAAAATCTTTTTAATGAAGTGATTGTGGTGATTCGGTATAGTCAGCAATCTTTCCTTTTTAAGAACTAATCATTGTTAAACCACTTGACACATTCTTGCACTCTTCAGTCACTAGAAGATCGTCCCAGTTCGCTTTCAGTGGAGCAAGGTGACAGCAGCTCCCCTTCCCTCAACCCCTCTGACAACTCCGTCTTGTCATCCTCCTCACCCATGGAGGAGGTGGACGAGCGCAAGTCCGGCTTCCTCAAGCGAAGACAGTGAGTTACAAGCCTGAACCTTCTTTTCTTGATAGAGGACTTGGTTTGAGTTGTAAAACTGCTCTGCAATTTTCTGCTTGTACGGAATGTTTCTTAAGTGCATTTTATTTGTATTGAGTAATGAATATTTTTTTTCGTAGTTATGTCTTGCTGGAGTTGGTAGAGACTGAACGTGACTATGTCAGAGACTTGGGATCAGTTGTGGAGGTAATAAGAAGTTAAATATGAACTGTAATTAGCAATTTTTTTGTATACACTGTATTGTTGCTGGCTCTCCCCCTCAGGGCTACATGAGCAGAATGAAGGAGGAAGGTGTACCAGATGACATGAGAGGAAAAGACAAGATGGTCTTTGGAAACATCCATCAGATCTACGATTGGCACAAAGAGTATACTCACAGCCTTTATTCTTTACATTCATCAAAGCGTTTTTCGAAGGTTGTTAAAATAATGTGCTTCTGTGCTGGTGTGGTCGCAGCTTTTTCTTGGGAGAGATTGAAAAATGTTTGGAGGATCCCGACAGACTTGCTTCTTTGTTTGTCAAACAGGTATACTGTTCATATCTGCTCTTAATTTTCTTGATACAGTACTGTATACAGACATTTAAAACAGAAAAAAATAAGACATTTTAAAGCAACAAAAGAAAGAAAAATTTGTTTTGTTCAAATAAATTTAGTGTCTTGTAATGTATTGAACTGCACCTGTATTTTGTAATTTGATTTATACCTGATCTATATTCCTCAATTTTTGTTTTCTTCCCATCACAGGAGCGCAGGTTTCACATGTACATCGTGTACTGCCAAAACAAGCCCAAATCCGAGCACATTGTGTCAGAGTACATTGACACTTACTTTGAAGTAAGACTTTTTAGTTTTGTTGTATTTGTTATTATATACATGATATGTGTGCTGACTTTTTTACTGTCTTTAATCAGGAACTCAAGCAGCGATTAGGCCACAGGTTGCAGATCACCGATTTGCTGATCAAACCTGTCCAGCGAATAATGAAATACCAGTTATTGCTTAAGGTAAAAAAAAAAAAAGAAATAGTTCATTAAAGTAGCACGTGTCACTCATTCTTTCACCACTTGTGAATTATCTGTTCATGTTTATCATTTATTAGGATCTTCTCAAAGTTTCTAAGAAGGCAGGAGTGGATTCATCAGAGCTGGAGGTGAAAATATTGACTCAGTTGCACCTTAAACACGGTCGTGCTGAAACTAACCATTTAAACCGCACTTGACAGAAGCAACAATAATTTCCAATTGATTGATTGAAGAGTGCTTATACACGGCCACTAAAAGTTTCCATTTCCTGTTTTGTTTTAGAAAGCTGTCGAAGTGATGTGCATTGTGCCTAAGCGCTGCAACGACATGATGAATGTGGGCCGCCTTCAAGGCTTCGATGTAAGACTGCTTTCATAATGGTTTGCTTGTTTTTCTGCATGTCTGAAACGTTTATTTTGTGTAGTGCATGTAAATTAGCAGAAAAACAGAAATCAGGGTTGCAATTTCGGTAATGATCGCTAGGTGGTAGTGTCTACTAAAACGTTCTACTTTTGGATGGATTACTTAGTCCTTTCCTTCTGACTTTTAGGGTAAAATTGTAGCACAGGGCAAATTGCTCCTGCAAGACACTTTCTTGGTATCAGACCAGGATGGGGGACTTTTGTCAAGAATGAAGGAAAGGAGAGTCTTCCTTTTTGAGCAAATTGTTATATTCAGTGAACCACTGGACAAGAAAAAGGGCTTCTCTACTCCAGGCTACCTCTTCAAGAACAGCATCAAGGTTCATATATGGCTACAAAACCTATATGTATATACAATGCGTAGAGTCCAGATGCAAAACTAAAATCATTTATTATTTTGCCTATTACCTCAAATCCTGATGCACCATTCACAGGTGAGTTGGCTGGGTCTGGAAGAAATTGCAGAAGACCCCTGCAAATTCACATTAACGTCCAGATCATCTAGTGGCAATCCGGAGAGGTATACCCTCCATTCAGCAAGCCCTGGAGTTTGTCAAATTTGGCTTCACCAGGTCAGCCAGATTCTGGAAAACCAGCGCAATTTCCTGAATGGTGAGAGAATGATAATGATAATTCCTTTAGTTACAGCTCAAGCTATGGGAGCATTGCAAGACTGACTCTTTCTTCCTTTCCACAGCTCTGACGTCCCCCATAGAGTACCAGAGGAACCACGTGGGTGGCAGTGGTTCACCCAATAATAGTAGCAGTACAGGAGGTCTTCCTGGAGGTAGCACCTCCACCAGTACCTCCAGTCTAGGTGGTGGCGGCGGTGGCTCCGGAGGATCCGGAGGCAACTCCTCTGCTCTTTGCGGCCCTCGCTCCAGACCCTCAAGAATTCCCCAGCCTTCCTCACGGCTCCCCCAGCCCGTCCACCACCACCACCACCCAGGCCCTGAAGGGCCTGACAGATCAGCAGGTATGTGGTCACCCTGCCAGCCCCAATCCAACCCCTCTAGCCTATATTCAGACACAACCTCAAACGGCAAGCTGGTAAATTCCGAGGTCCATAAGATGGAGCTGCTGGATTGTGGCGATGGAGGTATCTCTAGCAACGGTAGCAGACCGTCAGGCACCTTGGAAAGAGTTGTCAGGCATGGTTCCGGAGGCTGTGAAGAAACCCAGAAACCTCAACCGGTCGCTATCCCACAAATGGCTGTTGCTCCTCTGCATTTGGCCCTCAAGAATCCGCGAGTCAGGACAGTCACACCTCTGGTCTCACCCCAATCTCCTGGAGGTGTCAAGGAAGTTTTTGGCCCCACCAGCCAGTCTCACAAAAGCAACACTTCGTGGGCCACGGTCCCGTCGGTGCCTCCTTCTCCCACTAGCCGACCAAGTTCCTGCATCAGTGACGGTACTGGTGGAGGAGAATCATTCAGCAGAGGAAGCCACGGGATTCCCACTCACCGTCGTCACTCCACCCACAGTAAGGATTTAGATCGTATGAGCATGTGCTCCTCCACCAGCGAGCAGTCCATACACTCCACCCAAAGCAACGGGGTAAGAGGCCAAGTCGAGGTCACGGCTTCACAGAAGCTTCTCAACTTCACTAACCCCCGCCTTCACTGAATGGCTGCAGTCAGTCAGCACGCTGCTGCATCTGAGAACAGCTTGCAACGACTACTACACTGGGAATTAATGGCAATCCGAGTGCACTAACTTCACAGAGAATGTGTGAGACAAACATGTACTTGTACTAACAGGGAAAATCTAAGTCATAGCGAAGCTGTTTCTGCTTGATTACCTCTTGTGGGCTTCGATTTTTGCCAACATTTTAAACATATTCTGGTCTCGCTCATGAAAAATTTCTGAGGATGAATCTTGTGGGAGGAAATGTTTGTAAACATAAGGGGCTTCCTGTTGGCAAAATGTGAGTGACTAATGCTACGTTTGCACTATGTTCCCGGCAGTCGCAGCAAACCATTTTTTCCCAAAACGTAGTGCGGTGTGGGATTTTTTGCAATTTTGTACTCAGTATTCAAGTCCTTCAAAGTTTTCTCACGTTCTGTCATGATGGCCCATGAGGAGATGGGATGAGTCCTTGGATCTTAAAGGCAGGCGCTCCACGTTTTGGCATGTCGGTTAGGGTTAGGTACCCGTAGATACCTGTATTTTTCACGTGGTTCCTTACGTTCTGTCAAGGCTTCCTACAAATGAATCAAATTAGACTGCTCTTCCCGCTTGGCTGGTCCACGATGTCTCACGAACTTCTCGATTGCTGAAACGAGGCTGCTATGGCCATCAGGAACATAGTGTAAACATACATGATGAATTGAAAAATAATGACAACCTGGAGACACACACTCATCATTACTTCCTTTCCTCTACTTGCTCAATCTGAAACTTGTCTTTTCTGACTGATTTAGATGTATCTCATCAGAAAACATAATTTGTCCTCAATAACTGCTATTTATTACAAATTGTGAGATGAGAATCATTATGTCTGCTTCACATGATCTCAAAACTTGCCACCATTAACGAAATTAAACACTTCCATGTCTCTGCAATGTTCAAATCAATTCAACTTGCTTCCATTTATGCATGTGCCTAGTCAAGTTCAAAGACGGTTGTCAATCAAATCATGATGTTTGATTGATGGAAAGCTAATGCTATTACTCGCTGTATTACTTTGCTTGCAGATTCATGCTTTAAACTCTTTTTCTCTCCTTATCTTCTGGTAGAGTGAAAGCAGTAGCAGCAGCAGCAGTGTGTCCACCATGTTGGTGACCCAAGACTATGTAGCAGTGAAGGAGGATGAGATCAGCGTAGCACAGGGTGAAGTCGTCCAAATACTGGCCAGTAACCAGCAAAACATGTTCCTGGTGTACCGAGCTGCCAATGAGCATTGCCCTGCGGCTGAGGGATGGATTCCTGGCTTTGTATTAGGACACACTTCATCCTCCACTACACCCGATTTCCCAGAGGGAACCATCAAGTAAGACAACAAAAACATTTCTGCTAAGCTGTTCTATTGTGCAAATGTCGGAAAGTTGATGTGATGTCTCTTCTTTGGTTTAGAAAATCCCTATCATGGCATACCGCGCTTCGTATCCGCCGCAAGTCCGAGAAAAGAGACAAGGACGGTAGGAAATTGGAGAATGGCTACCGCAAATCTCAGGACAACCTGGTTAACAAAGTCTCTGGCAAGGTGGACAGTCCAAATGATCAGAACGGTTTTCTTTCTCGTTTGTACTGCAAACTTACATAATGTATGAATTTATATTTTCATTGCAGCTTCTGAATCCCAACTTCATCAGTGATGGTGAGTGCACTACTGAATGAATATTTGTGTAAAGTATATCAGCACCGTCACCTGCATTTCAAGAAAATCGACTGTAGACCCTAAGTGTTCTAGAAAAAGTGGTGAATGGATTTCAACAATCCAGTCATACCAGTACAAAAACGTGTTAACCAAATAACATTATGTGGTACTTTGTATGAACCTGACTTGTTGCTTAATAGCGGTGATCTGTTCTAGTTAATCTTCAAATTGTATGGTTCCAGTGTGAGATGGAAAAAAAAAAAATACAAATTAATTAGCCAGACTTGTCTTTCTAGTCTTTTTTTAATGCTCTCCTTTGAAATGTACAACTTGTCCTTATCTTCCATTTTCATTCTGCCTCGCAGCTCCTCCAGAGTTCCTCATCCCGCTTAGCGATGTAACATGTGAGAGTGGCGACAGTGTCACTCTCAGGTGCAAAGCGAGTGGGCGCCCCCGTGCCGCTGTCACCTGGCGAGGTCCCGACAATAACACTCTTAGCAACAACGGACAATACAGCATCATCTACAGGTAACGGAATAGAATTATTAAAGACATTAGGGTAGAAAAGTTTAGATTCATAAAATCATTGGCATGATTGACAGATTGCGCTTAGAAGGAGTACAACCTGGCGCAATTAGAACATCTTCATAAACATTGAATTTATTACATTTAAACCACATAATATTGGATCTAAGATGTTTGGAGTCGAAGGGCCCAAAGTCATTAGTAGGTTAGAATATGTTTTTATTAATTTTGGACGGTGTGTATGTTTAAGAATGTATTGAATTGCATTTGTGTATGACCTCATAGTTTTAGCAAATGAGCTAAAAAGAAGATATATTCTTTTTCTTCTGCAGTGAGACAGGAGAGGCGACCCTGTGTATCCTCGGGGTGACTATGGAGGACAACGGCAGATACACCTGTGTTGCCATGAATGTAGCAGGTTCTGTAACCACCTCCGCCAGCCTCAGAGTCTCAGGTGAGAGTTCTGCCATGGATGTGATTTCTTCCAACTATCTAATCGCGCTGATTTTGAAGTCCAGTTTGCTTTGAAATTAAAGTTAGAGGACACTGTATTTTCTGCAGGAAGCCCAGATGATAGCAACAATGCAATTTGGAAACGAGGTTTTGAATACCACTATACTGATATTTCTGAACTTGGAAGGTAGGAAAGCATGGTTTGATTCTAGTTCATGATTTTGCATGGCAATTGTGTGTTGAACCTAACAACAACAAAATCCAACACAGGCTAAGAATTTCATCTGAGCCCCATTTGTGCTCCACAGAGGCCGCTTCTCGGTGACCAAGCGGTGCGACCAGAGAGGCAGCAAATGGACCGTTGCAGCAAAACATGTCAACAAGAAGCTGCTGCGACGGGAACAGGTGCTGCAGGAGGTCAAACTCCTCCAGACTGTTGATCATCCCAACCTGGTCCGCTTCCTGGACACGTATGAGACGGCCAACAGCTATGTTCTTATTTTAGAGATGTAAGTATGGCATTTAAACCAGAAAGGCCAATATTACCTGCTTTCGAGCAACGTGACCAAAGTTGTGTTCCTGGCTGCTGTGTTCAGGGCAGACCAAGGGCGCTTCCTGGACTACATTGTGAGCTGGGGAAACCTGACGGAGGAGAAAGTAGCCCTGTACCTCAGAGATATTCTTGAAGCTCTCCAGTACCTGCACGGCTGGAGGATAGCACACCTTGACCTCAAAGTATACAAATCTGAATTTATTCCACCTGTGCAAACTGTGTGGAATACGGAAGCCGTTCTGACTGTACCATCTGTCGATGTTTTCGCAGCCTGAGAACATTGTGGTAGAACAGGTGTCTTCCCAGCCTGTGGTGAAGCTCACTGACTTTGGTGATGCCATTCAGCTTAACCCTCCTTCCACCTACATACATCCTCTTCTGGGGAGCCCAGAGTTCTCTGCCCCTGAGCTGGTTTTGGGTCAGCCCGCCTCCCTGATGTCTGACATGTGGAGCTTGGGTCTGTTAACTATTAAAATACATGACAAGCAGCTCAAAGTGTAGTTTCCTAACCTTTTGATGACTCATATTGAAACAACTCACCACATTGTTTAAACCCACCCACACACTCGAAAGACATTCAATACAAAAGCTATGTTAATATATATTTTTTACAAATATATATGATCCATAGATGAATAGATTTAAAAATATCATGGATAAGTCGGTGACCAGGAAAGAAAATACTGCGAATAAAATGGGGTTTTGCCACCTTCGCCAATAGTTAAATCTACTAATGCGGAACCACACAAAAGTGCGTGAAAAAATAATTTGTTTCATTACTGCTTATCATATCATGGGGATGTGTCTCGCAGGTGTGTTGACCTATGTCGTGCTCAGCGGCGCATCGCCTTTCCTGGACGAGAGTCTGGAGGAGACTTGTCTGAACATCTGCCGCCTGGACTTCAGCTTCCCTGACGACTACTTTGAAGGCGTGAGCGCAGCCGCCCGCGACTTTGTGTGCCTGCTGCTGCAGGGGGAGCCCGAGCAGCGGCCTTCAGCGAGCTCCTGCCTGCGGGATCCGTGGCTCCGCCTACCCGGCGTAGCGGACAGGGATGTTGGCTACGCTGCCTCAAATCGCATGCAGCTTCCGCCGTGCCAAAATACCGCTTCGCATCTGGACACGTCCCGGCTCATTTCTTTCATTGACAGACGGAAACACCTGAATGATGCCCGGCCCATTGGGTCATTGAAGGCGTTTCTTCACAGTCGCTTGCTTAATCAAGTGTAACAGGAAGTACCTGGGGCGAAAGCTTTTCCCTGCCGGCTGGTTTGCTTTTCTTAACCAATCTCTGATGGAATGGTTGGCGTGCAGACTTGTGTATTCTCATGCTCATCTCTTCCACACTAAGGTTCCCTCACTGATCCACAAGTGTCCTGCTGCTGCTGACTGACTGAATGACCTCTGCTGATAAACCCTTTGACTCCGCCCCTTCCCTCCTAACCTTGGCATACTGTGTTTATGCCTGCACAACAAACTGTTGGAATCCCTGCGAGACTTCCAAACCTGACTTAGCGGACACAAAGGCAAGTTTATCTTTTCTTGCGAGTCGTATAATTATAAAAGGATATAGAATACTGTGTGTGTCCGGCTGCTTTTAGTTGACCACAGGAGAAGCCTTTGTCTTTGTAAAAAGAGATTACTTTTTGTAAGCGAAACCGTGTACAGTTAGGGAACAAACATGCGAGTAACCTTTGAGGAATACAACAGCAGTAAGTAAGTCGAAGAATAAAAACAAACATGTACAAACCGAGTGGCGTTCATCAGTGAGGTCCGCTTGTTGTCATGGCAACGTGAAGATCAGACCAAGTATTCCGCTGTGGTCACTTTGAGTGCAATAGTGCGTGTTGTCCCCGTACTTGCCTTCAGCATCAAAGCTGGAGTTGTTTCAGCTAATGACTAAAACGTTCAAGGCAAAGCTTCTTCGCCTTATTTGTAAATAAATTACTCTCGCTTTTTCATTTGTCATTTATGAACAATCTGTTGCCACTGAACAAAGTTTTATTTCATTGACGGCATATTCGTGATGCAGAGATGATGCACTAATTTAGAAATGCACTCATTTTATGTCGGTCTCCACGTGCAATGTTGCAGCTTGAACAACTATTTATGAAGAATTGTTTTGTAGCTGTAGTCTTTCAAGGAAATAAAGGCATGTACGTAACTGGTACTGCAATAGACGTCTGTATTGTGTTAACTCTTTTTGTATTAAGTTCAGTACTAATATCTGCAACAGCCCAGCTGAATGAGAGCTTTGGCAACAATGTAAAATGTGTATGTATTCAAAAGAAAGTCAGGCACTTATGCTTTTCCTTTGTCATTGCTTGTTTCCATAATAATACCAAAGTTTTCTATTTGTTTTCCTGTATTATTCTAATTTTTCGTGTTAACTTATAGAGAGCACAGTGAACCCAGATATTTAAGAGTTTACATTCATAACATTTTATTTATTATTATTTCATGAGAATGTTTGGTGATTTCATTGCTGCGTTAAGGCGGGACTTCACTTTGCTTGCTTTATGTTTGTATCCTTAAGCAATATAGCATGAGCTTAGCATGGGGTGCCTAATCCACTTAGGAGACATTTCCTTTTGTTTCATGTCCTCCTATTTAGTTCGTAGTCCAGAGTGGCGGTTAAGATGTGGTGCGTCAAATGAAAAAAATTTCATTGGAAGAGTTAGGTCAACTAATCTGAAGAAACATACTGAGTTCTACAATGTTTATAGATGCCCTTTTTATTTCTTTGTGTGTGTCTGGGTTCCCTAAAAAATATTCATCTAATTATGTAAAAGCCTCTATTAAGCAAAATATGTTGATTGCCTTTGTGATTCCCTCATCCCACTCTTGCTTGTGATGTAAAGATGTACAGAGAGGGGCAGAGGGCATTTTGCCTCCAGCCAGGATGTAAACCTCAAAGAGTGACTGTTTCATATTTGAAATACGCAACACTGACTGCGGCAATGTCAATTTGAATGTTGTATGATGACTTCATTTTTACTTTTGCATGTATATTCCTATGTACAGAAAACTGTGTTTACATGTTACATGTAAGTGTAAATATTTTAGTTTGTGGTGTTATTTTTGCCATTAAACGTTCACAGAGCAACAGCTGTTTCTTTTGATAAATCCTCCAGTGCAATTTTGTAATGTTATATTTTTTATTTTGCAGGTAAGAGTGAGTTGCGTATTTTATCTTCAACAGTACAATGTATGCAAAAACCTATGAGTACACTTAGAGCATTCATTTTTGTTTTGCATGCTGTGGTTTTCTTTGTTTGCGTAAACCCATAGATGGAGCTGAAATTGTGTCGGCACGTCTTAGCGCACGAGTATGAAGGTGTCTCTGTACTGATTTCCTGTCGCGGTTGACAATTGCACAAATGTTACACTTATATTCAGTTCCACCAAGCAATTTAGAAAAAATATTCAATGACATTACAAAGTTGCCTTCTACAAGATATACCCACATCACTTGTATCATCTAAATCCATTGCAAGAGCTCGCTCAATGTTTTTAATGTGTGTTCAGATAAAAGAAGATAATGAAATGATCCAAAACTGAATGATGACCTCACTTCACACAGCAGTGCTCCTCTCAACCAAGCTGGTGGTTCGGGAGATATCGGACCTGATGCTCTGTTGCTGTGGTATGAAGACCTTGACAAGCTGGCACAAACCACATGGAAGTCTGTGGATCAACCTGAGCAGGTGCCTCCTGAACTTCCGGCCCACAAAAACATACAGCACAGGGTTGAGGCAGCTGTGAAAGTAGGCGACGACCTCAGTGATTTGTATGGCCAATCTGATGACTTGGCTGCTTTTGCACTCCGTGTAGACTTGCAGGAGTTCCAGCGCTTTGAACAACACCACTATGTTGTAGGGCCCCCAGCATATGAAAAAAACAGCCACCACAATGACCACCAACTGGATGGTCTGCCTTTTAGACGACTGGCAGGAAAGCAGCCGCCTGATAATTTGCAAGTAGCAAAAGGACATAATGACCATGGGAATGAGTAATCCTAAAATGTTCATTTTCATGTGACCAAAAACACGCCAGTAACTATCGGAGTTGTCCGGAGTGGGTGGTTCATACACAGCGTAGCAGAACGTGGCGTTCATGAGGTCAGGTTGCTGTTTTAGGTAGAGGAGCTCTGGAAAAGAGGCCAAAAATCCAGCTACCCATGTGACGCCTGCAGCAATTATCCCAAAGAAGCACGTGCGTGCCCTCATGGCGTAAACAGCATGGACGATCGCTAAATACCTGTCGATGCTCATTACCACGATAAAAAAAATGCCTGAATATAAAACTATGTAGTAAATACCCAGGACCACTTTGCACATAGTGTCCCCAAATATCCACTGGTCATGAACTTGGTAGGCCAGGAATGGTAGGGAACCGACCAACAGGAGGTCAGCGATGGCCAAGTTCAGGAGGCAGACGTCCGTCATGTTGCGAAGTCGTATCTCGCAGACGAGGACCCAGACAACCAAAGAGTTGCCAACAAAACCCAGGATGAAAAATATACAGTAGATAGCTGGAAGAAAAGAAGCTCCGTGCTTCTCGTACACACACACCCCAAAGCCGTCATTTGGAATAAGGCTGTAGTCCATGTCATCCAATGTCGTGCTTTCAGCAACGGCTGTTGAAATTGGCCTAAAGGAAGCAAAATGATGAACATTAACATCTTAAAATGTTTACCTCTCAATTGGATGTGATTTATAGTACAGTCTGGCACAGATGGGTAACTAGGATCGTTACTTTTATCCTACAGACTGCCCATCGTTTTAAAACTGATAATTGTGCATTTGACTTCTCTAATGATCACATGTACAAACAATACATGTCGATCGTTTCGCTTTTAAAACCTGTGTGTCCAGACTTATCAAGAGTGTTGTCAGAGCAATGTATTGGTACCTTGTTAATTCCACTGGAAAGACGCTCTCATTCAACCCACTGAGAACCGAAGCACTTTTGGCCATGGTTGTCTGTAAAATATAAAATAAGTTTGTTATTATAATAGTATATGCCTTATTAAAATTGCAATTTTCAATATTAAATATTTAAATGGAAAAAAATATTACATTTAGACATACTACTTGAAATTAAATCATAATATTTAATACAGTGACATATCACAGTATTAAATATTATAATATAATATATTCTGTTTAGAAATAGGTGGACAGGATAAATAAAACAAGACTTAACATTTGTAAAAACTGATTGTGTGCATTTCAATGGAAAACACACATTAACACACTATGACATTGTGAACTCACTATGTCATTCTGTTGATACAAAACAAAAGTAGAACCTTACCTTTGAGTGGTTTCAAGATATGATGTCGGTAGTAATCCTAGATTGATCACATTGGTCATTAAATGTTCACCTCCAAACAGCAAAAAAATTACAATTGCCAGCTATATTGTTCTTAAGAGACGAGGAGGCTATATTTTTTGTTGCAAAGCTTCCTGAGGACGCTTTTAAAGATATAGAACCACAAGTCAGTGGTTGGGAAGTTTAAAAAAAGAAAAAAAAAACAATGTCATGTAGCAAATGCACTCTGCTCAAGACTCAAGCAGTGTCGCACATTGCTTTGTGACACGTCCACAAGTGTTGTGTTGGCACTTCCTTGACAACAATGTTACAGATGACACATTTCAGCTCCGGCTTGAAGTCAGATGTTTTTCGCTTTCGGATGAAGTGTTAACCCTTCACTCCCTTAAATGTGGTGACGCATTTCAGTATGTTATAACATGTTTTTTTTGAAAAGCCATTTAAATACAAATGATCAAAAATGAAACAAGTCAACAACAGCTGTAATTTTATCAAACATTTCCTTTATAAACAATACTCCTTTAAACAATTATCTTCTGGCTTTTGCCAGAGTACATGATGAATCTTTTCTGCCCAAATGTATGTGAAGACAATATTCACAGCTACCACTGTACTTTCCAGCCCTTTATGATGAACTTTCATGATTATCATAAAGTGAGTCATCTGTGAGCGATTTCTGCACCAAAGCAGAGACTGCAGAAATTTAAATATCTGGAGTAAGATTATATCCAATTGCTATAGATATCGTGAAATAAATTGGTGATACACATTTTGATATGGTCTGCTTGATCCGATATACATTACTGACATTTGAATCTTGAGAGGACATGTGGTCTTTGTTTTTGTAATTTAAAGGCTGAGCCACGACACCAATGAGACCCTCCATCACATCCTGTAGCAGACATTGTTGTACACAAACACAGGCACAAATACAAGTCCAACATTTTCTGTAAGAATTGTGGGAGAGCAGTGAAAAGTTAGCTTAAAGCTTAAAGTTTTATCCAAGTAAAAAGTAAAATACTACATACTTGGACAACGTATAGGTACGTATATGTATATGTGTACTTGCGCTTTGCAAGACGGGAGTGGGCAGACGGACTGACAGATATAATTTGCGCTACATGATAAAGGTGCCTTCAGAGGACCTGGCTGAACTCTTTCGGGAAGAGTAGTGTGATGAATGCCATTGGGTGATAGAAATGCCAGGCACACATTTCATCAGCTGCAAGACACGTCTCATAAACTTCTGTCCAACAAAAACATATAGGATGGGATTCAAGCAACAGTGAGTGTTTGCAATTGCCTCAGTAACTATTACCGACAATATTAAATTTTTGTTGGAGTCACAGTCATTTAGGACATTTTGATTAGAATGCAGAAACATCAGAAAACATGAAATGTTGTACGGTGCCCATAACAAGAAAAAGATAACCACAATTGAAATGATCAGCCTCACAACACGTAGCTTCTTTGTACTCCTTATTCTCATCAGTACAGGTATGATCCTAGAGTAGCTGAGCACCATAACCAGCAGAGGAAGCACCAGACCCAAAATATTCCTTGTTAAGATACTGTAGACCTGCCAGGCATCATTATTTGGTTCATAACTGCAACCTAGCCCATTTGGCTGTTTTGTCTCTGAAGTGAAGATGAAAGAAGGAAGGGATACACAGAAGCTCAGCAACCACACCACCACAGTGAGTATGAACCCTGTTCTCCTTGTGCGGTATTTGGTCACCTTCGCGTCATGTTTAATAATCAGGTAGCGGTCCAGTGTCATGACAACCATGAAGAATGTGCTGCAGAAGAAGCTGGTACTGAGGGAACCACCGCTGAAATGGCACAAAAAGTCACCATGGGTCCACTCTTTCACCATAGTGTAGTGCGTGTAGAGCGGTAGTGAAATGAGGAAGAGTAGATCAGACAAAGCTAAGTTAAATAGACAGATATCTGTCATGGTTGTCTGGTTACGATGTTTCACCAGGACACACACCACAAGGACATTACCTTGAAAGAATGGGAGAAACATGAACGTGGGAACGTGGTTGTGTCCTTAGTTAAACAATATACGTATTTGACACTTACCAATGAAGCCAAAGATGATAACCAAAGAGTAGAGAATGATGATGAACACTCTGCCAAAGTCAATTATACCACTGGTGTCGCAGGGAGAATACTCTGTAACTCCAAATTCATAGTAGTCATCGTACGTCATCGTGGGAGTGACAGTTGTATCTGCAGACAAAAGGTTTTCGATATCCTGCTTTATTGCAACTTGGGCTTCATATTGAAACACAGACCAGGTCTGACTCTGATGCTAAAATGTGTGTGCTAACAGCCAAAGAGGTTTTCTTTTCCAGATCTTGCTGTGCAGCAGTAACGAAAGAAATCAAACACTGGTGCAAAACTTTGCTGCATGACACGGGAGAAAGAGTTTCTCTTTACATCACGGTAACCGTAAAACAAGGTAATTAGGACTTCACAAGCAGTGGATATTTTTTAGTATTATTGTTTCATTTGTGTATTTTTTATTTTACCTTATTTTGTGCTTCTCCTTCTTTTAGCTGGGTTGTTATTTGAGGGTTTGTTTTTCCCCATAATGTTGTCTCTTGTTGGATTTCTGTCTCTATTTATTTATTTATTATTTATTTATTTATTTATTTATTTATTTATTTTAAACCCATGTAATGACAAAGCAATACTTTAGCTCTTCCAAATCAACACAGGGCCCATGTTAATTAAACTAAACTACACAATGAAGACCACACAACAAAACATTCACAAGCATAAATATGGATTCAGTATGTTGATATACTATAATCATTCGATGATGTCCCAAAATAATCATTAAATCAATCACTCAAATGTAAAAATTGTCATGCTGTCAGGAAACCAGCAGACTTTCTCAAGCCCTTTACTGAGTAAATGTACTCACTAAATCAATAACTAAAATGTCAAATTCACCTGACATGATGATTGATGTCTTGCTGTCAGGAAACCAGCAGCCTTTCTCATGCCCTTTACTGAGTAAATGTTTCAGTTGAAAGTATTAAGTGTCCGAAAGGCTTCACGCAAGAAGGAACATCAGTGCAGCTGTTGTTTCCTGCGTGAGTTGATCCTTATCAAGTGAGTACAAGTGTGTGCCGAGATAACCAAAAATGATGGAACCACAACAAGTACAGTATATACTCGCCCACTTTTGCACAAACAATAACAATAAACACATTACAATACCTTCTGCAGATGTCATCCCTGATCTGCAGAAGGAACGGCATCATTTCTTGGGTTTGGACCATTGTCTCATTTGGAGGTGCTCATTCAGTGGTCCTGGAGCCCAAGCTCAACAGAGAAATAATGTTACATGCCAGAGAAGTAAGATACCCCTAAAGCCAGGTTCTGCAACTGGAGTTTGAGCTCAAACTTTAAACAACACAAAACACGAGTCACACACGTGCACGCGCTCCACTCAGCGTTCCCTTGAATGGCCATCTTTTTTTCCTCTATTTTCTTTTATTTAATTTATTTAACAGTTGCATAGCATACATACGCTCAATTTTTTCCATTTGCAGAATGAACATATATATATAACAGGTCAAAGGACAAATTTAGAAATGTTACACAGTACTTAATATTCAAATACAATTTCAATTTGATCGAGGGTCAGTACACTTTTCTTGTTGGAAACAAGAGACAAGACATGGACACATGATGTCAACTCAGATAAAAAAAAAATAGAAATAAGTGGAGACGAATTGTTAAATTTCGCTTTGTGAATGTGGAATTTACCCAAAAGCAAATGAACATTAACAACATACTTAAGTGCAGTATCATCAGACTCAAAACCATCTATACATCTGTAAAAGATGATCTTTGGTCCGAATGTCTATACGTTTACTGAATGACCATCGTGGATGATTGACCAGCGACATGCTGACGAAAGCAGGATTGTTGACAGCTGCATCAAGTTTTACTGGACGAGTCAGATCAAAGCGGATACTAGTTTCAGAATAAAAGTTAATAGAAGAGACATGTCATTATGCAACATTATATCAGACTGACAGTGCTGACATGACTAAATTATGTTCCGTTTTTGACGTTTACTAAGCCAGGATACTTTTCAAAATGTTACATACCTTGTTGTGCTGAACAAAACTAAATACAAAGAAACAAAAAAAACGTGTGAATGTTCGTATTTTTATTTTGAAAGATCAAGCAGGAAAAAGAAAACTGTTCAAATTTGCTTGTAGTTTAGGTGAATCAACATTGGGAGCGTTGAGATTAAATCAAGTGGATTTGACATCGTGCGGAAAAAGGTAATGAGCGAGTGCGTCTTCTGTGAAATAAGTTAATCAAAAAACAAACGTCATAGTTCGACTATTGTGTCGTAGTTGGCCTTCAAATCACTCAGCTTTGTTTGCACGCGAGTACCGTCATCTTTGCTCACCTACTTGTTGACCCTATGATAGAATATATCACAGTCGTTGCAGACGTCATATTTATTGGAACTAAATAGATCAAATCTGGCAATGCTAAACCTTAAGTGCAAGTATGGTGGATTTCCTGCAAGGTTGGGTTAAGTAGCGGATCTGTGGACCCTTCTTGAGCAATCTTCGCCTCAAGTTGGATTTCGCGCAATGTCCGAACCTTTAGAACCGTCGGCTGGGTAAGTCATTCACAGGTTCAAAACTGTGATTGCCCTGTTGACTTGGCTCATTTAGCTATTGCTTACATATTAAAGTGATCGGTCTGTTTGTGAATTATTGTCAATGCGAATTAACCGCGCAGCCAAGTGACAGGTGGGGCGCGTTCCTCCTTTTCAATTGCACCCCACCCAAAGAACTTTTCTCTGTTATTATTTAATTGGCTGGAAAATATTACTTAGAGATATTTCTACAGAAGTAGAATTAGTAAAATTACAGGACAATACTGTATTGTGTAAGTATTCTCTTTTGTAACCAGTTTTCTGACAACAGAGAATTCCAGTATGAGCATGATGGAACCCCCTCACCTCCCCCCGACGACGCACAAAAACCGAGTCAAACAGTTTAATTGTGGCTTCTATTGCTTGTGATGGAACGTGCGCGAGAGCGTCACCAAATTAACTATACGTACAGTGATTTTATTGTATTGTTATGATTAAACTGCTTGCCTTAAACAATCATTGGCTCACGTTTACACATACGGCTATTGATGTTTTGGTCTAAGTTATTAAGGAAAGCATGTATTAACAAAATCGATGGAATAGCAAGCAGTAAGCAATATTTTGAATTCTTGATAAGAATATGATATTATGGGTCCACTTAAAACGTAATATATAATATATATTTAAAAAAAGTGTGTGTGTGTGTATGTGTGTATATATATATATATATATATATATATATATATATATATATATATATATATATATATATATATATATATATATATTGAAGTTGCCATTGTTCCCGCATTCTCCGCATGTTTTTTTTTTACTTTTTATATATTTTATTTATATATATACTTTTTAATATATTTTATTTATTTATACATATACTTTTTTATATATTTTTTATATTTATACAGCATACATTTATACTGCTATATATATTTTATATATATATATATATATATAGCTTTTTTTCTTCTTTTTTTTAAACTGTGCAGGACGCTATGTCCGCGAGAGCCATTTTAATCTCGATTTAGCACCATGACAACTTGCTCAAGCCAGCCTGTTATGTATGATCCATCTATGGGAGGTGTAACTGTTTTGCTCTGTTCAGTTTGTAGTGGAAGACAGCATAGATAGGAATGTAACTGTGTTTTTGTACTTTCTCGATGCCCCTAATTTGATTTTTTTTAAAAACTTGATTAATATTTGTTTGATTCTATGTTCATCTTTGTGCAACAACTGCTGTGCGACAGTGGATGGCTGGATAAATGATTTCTAACAGCATTACTGGGAGAAACCTGTAAAAAACAGGAAGACTGGGTGGACCGATTTTGCAGGTATAAAGAAGTATACAATTAGAAATGACGGTCTCCCAATCCCAGCACACACACCCATAATTATTGGCTACCATGTCGTGTTTTTGCAGACTTGCTTATATTCTGGTTGCAGGGCTTACTGTTGTTTGGTTGGAAGCTTCCCTCACTGAAGTTAAAATGAGAATCTAGTATTTGGAAACAAGTAAAATAAGTAGTGTAGAGATTTTAGATGTCATTTGTATAAGTCCAAGATTTGCCCCAAAGAAGAATGACTTTATTTTACTGTATCCTACTGCATCTCAAATGATGGGAAAATGTGAGATGGACGGATGCAAATAAAACTTCCCCTCCCAAGACTGTCATTACAAAATTGTCCTTGGTAGAGCTTCACGTGGTTAGCCATGAGCTCAGCAGTGCTGCCAAAGTTCCATATTTTTTTTCCCCCCATTTATCTTCTAGTACAGTACAGATGAGTGAAATGTAATTCTGAAAGCTGAGGAGTATTGAGTAAGTAATACCTTTTTATGGTACAGTACTTTATACAATGTCAGAAGTGTCAGCATTGACTTGTTCTCATTGGTCAGATGCTTGAGCAAAATGACTTTAAATGCTGTGCTCTGTTCTATAGCCATGCTTGCAACTCAATTCTCGCAAATTGTATTTTGGGCAAGGACTGAGATAGCACTGGTCAACTGTTCCACCTTGTCCCAAAGTTGAAAGGTAATAAACATGTTGAGATTCTCCTGTGTGCTGGTGGCTGCATCGATATACATAAATAGAAGATTAGAGAGAGTGGTAGACTTGTTAATAAGGAGAAATACCTCTTATTTTCTCATATGAGCTGTGCCAAGCCTCTACTGTGGATTATATTATGCAGCTGTTATGGGCTAGACATTTATTTTTGGAAGCCCACTGTCATTTGTTAGTCACTGACCTATGTGGGTTTCTTCGAGAGGAAGCTGAACCAACTGCGTTGCGAATGGAAGGAATTCTCTAACACAAAATAGAGCCATGGTATTTGCAAATAGGGAGGAGGGTGGTTAAATACTCTATTCCAATATCGTCAGTACTTTTATGAATCATTAACCGATGACGCTATGTAAGAGTAAATATATTCAGACAGCAACAGAAAGCATGTTAATGGGCCTACTTATTTGTCATTTTTTGTTGAGTTATCAAAGAATGTATCAAATTGAATGCTTGGTTATTGATTATGGCAATTGACTCAATTTATGCGTGAAATGAACATGTCATCTCACCGAGGAGGGATTTTCACCCACTCCTCTGTACCTGTACCTGTCTTCTGTGTCTCTTAAGGTTTTCCATTTGGTGAAGGTCTGGATACTGTCGAGGCTACTTCATGACCTTGAGCCACTTTGTTGATTTTGTAGTATGTTTTCAGTAATTGGCATCTTCTAAAACATGTTTCAAACATGATTAGAGTTCAGGCTTAGTTCCAATTGCCTACAGATGATTAAAAATATGTTCAGTGTTTGAGGTCACTCGATCCCTTAATCCTTTGTGTTTGTGTTATTTGTTAATTAAACGATGTAGTAGGTCCCTCTTTTTTGTTTCTCCTTTCTGTTCTTCAGTCAGTCATTCAGTTCTTATGGTTAAACCAGCAGTCAAGTGGTGTGGGTGTACAGAGGTTTCCATGGAGATGCCTTCTCCATGGGACCCAAGGGGCATGCTGGCTTTGTGCGTGTGTGTGTGTGTGTGCGCGAGAGAGGGAGTGTGCATTTGTGTTTGGTATGTAAGGCGTGGTTTAATCCAATGTTCCAATGTGGGTCACTTGCATTGATTAAAACTCAAAATAATGCACACAGTGTGGCAGAATCCTGTTCTAAAGTGCACATGTCTACACACAAGTGTGGAGGTGTGGTTTTAAGTCTGCCAAGACAATCCAGTCCTTTGCTCTTTTTGATTAAAATTAGAATCCTGTGACAGTCATTATTCCTTGAAAATATGCTTTTATTATTATTTCAGACCATTCATTTCTATAGCTATTTGTTTTAACAATTTTTCTTTTTTGCATGCACCATGAAGTCTGAATACACACTTTGTTCTCAAGGAGGAAATAAATTTAAAGAACACTAGTATTGGACAATATTTGAAGTCATAATATCATGCTGTAGTTGTAGTATCAACAAATTCTGCAACACTTGATATCTAATGCTCTATCTAGTGTGGAACTCATTGGAAAACAATTGCATAATGATTTGATAGTTGATATTTAGCCGTTAATGGTTAACTTAAGGTTAGAGTCCGCTTGCTGTGCTGTGTTCATACAGTCCTACTTTTGTTTATTTTTATTTTTGCTAAACAGGACGCATGCACACACACACTCGCACACACACACGCACGCATGCACACACGCACACACACACACATGCACACACACGCACACACACGCATTCTGACAAATCCTTGGAACTGGACTGATAAACATTGGGGTATTCAACAATTGTAGAATATTTAACCGACAAAGACCCCTTCTGACGTAAGTGGCATGCTTTGCTATTGTTATCTACCTTGTGTTGAGACTGGGGCGGAGTACGTGGAGTTATAGAATAGCATTCGTGTTTTGTTTCTGACAAATAGCTGGAAGTACAGGGTTTTTTTTTTTCAGCAGCACATTAAATTCAAGAGCCACAAATATATTTTAGCTCATTCTTCATTTCAAGATTAAATTAGCTACATTTTCATTTTAAAATTCAACTGCTCAGAGATTGGTAATGCTTGATTTTATGATCAAAATACAAATCACAATTAAACTTTGATAAATTTCCGATGCCAACTTCTGCAGAATAGAAATGAAGTGCTTGTGTTGCAAGCATGCAGCAGGACAGAATATGAAATTTCTGTTTGGCTAAATAAATATTTTATATTTATGTACTATTTTTACATGATGTGGATTGTGAAATTATATTCTCTTTACAATTTAGGAGGAGAATGAAGGCCCGGGCCCCACCACCACCAGCGCCCCCTCGTCATATTTTTGCAAACAGTCTGCCTGACGCGGGCGGGACACTAGGCATGGAGTCCAAAGAGAACATAATGAGACAGACTGTGGAGTTCCAATTGACTCTTCCGCAGGGATACCAGACATATGTAACAGAGGATGGGAGGTGAGAAGGGCACAATCTGACTCACTTAGGTTTGTTTGTTTGTTTGTTTGTTTGTTTGTTTGTTTGTTTGTTTGTTTGTTTGTTTGTTAACATGAATGACAGTTTTTAGTCAAAATAGTATTTTCTTAAACTAAAAACTGTCAAATCTTGCATATATACTGTACATGAAGGTACTCCAATTTATGGTAATTTTTCTCCTGCTGGGTACTGTTCTTGATGTTGTCCCAGTTTGTGATTACTAGTGAGAGACTTTTGTCACTGCCCACTTTGGGTTTCCGTGCCAGTGGGGCCTTTTTAAGGGTCCTATTCCCAGTCTCAGCAGAGGCTTTGTCCCAGAGAGTGAACAGATGGAAGCTGAGCTGTTAAAACTCTCTCTGTCCCTAGTGGGTTGTTCTCATTTGGAGCAGAAAAATCAAGAATTTCACCTTGGTACAGAATAAGACTGGCATTGACCGTAGTCCGGAATTGGTGCAGTCTTAAAGTATACCTGTGAGATGGTATCATATATTTGTTTCTAAATACATTATACTGCACATGCTTGAAGATAATTGCTGAGAACATGCAAAAATTAGCACAATGCTATCCTTAATTATGGAGATTACAGTATTAAACTATTTTTCACCGAGTCTAGTGACACACACATTGGGGATGAGTCGCCCTGCTTCACGTATCTGCACGCTAATTGACGAGCAAAGTGTAATTCAGCAGCTTCCACACTGTTATCAATCTGTGCTGTCATTGTGGGGGTTTGCACGTGCTTTGCAGGTGGCACTCACTGTTTTGGACCATCAACTGTCACCCTCAAAATATTTCACCATGACAGAAAATAGAGGGTTTCATAATTCTTGATTTTTTTTTTGGCTCTTTTGAAATCATGTCACTCCTCGGAACAGTTTTAAATGTGTGTGTGTGGTGGGGGGGGTGGGGGGGGGAGGGTGTATCACGATAATACCCTTTAAAGGGTAGCTACAGTAGTTAGAAGCAGAAGCGCTCACACTCCTGTCACAAGTGTGTCACATGAGTGTTCCAGATAGAAAAGGCCAGAGACGGACTCACTGTCTCTTTATTTTAGGAGTGACATTTACTAACAAATGATATATTGTCCGTTTCACACAAACACACACACACACACACACACACACACACACACACACACACACACACACACACACACACACATACATTTGCTATAAGTGCTGTTTATGCATTTCTTGTTGAAAATCCTCAGTTGAATTTGTTTGAAAGTTAATTTAATTTAAGGGAATTTTAATGAGAGCAATTTTCTTTTGCTCACAAGGTATACCAGCTGTTGAAAGGGAGTCATGCAGTCAAGCCGTAAATTTGCTTGTATGCAACAGAAACTAAGAAATCTAAGTTCTTACTATTAGCTCGGACATGTATTGTTACTGAAAATGATAGACATGTATTGTTACTGAAAATGATAAAATTAGGTAAAAGTGTGTCTGTTTTTGGTTTTTACTCATACTTAAAATGAATTGGCTTTCTAACCCAATATTCTCCTGTCATCTCCTCTGTTGTCCTTTCTAACCCTCCTTCCATTCCTCCTCACCACCCTCTTCTTCCCTCTCTTTCACTTTTAACACTTCCTCCGCCTCCCTACCTTCACCCCCCCCACTTCTCAGTAAGCCGCTGATGGACTTGCTGGTTGACCTGTGTAGCCGCTACCATCTAAATCCAGCACTGCACACCCTGGAGCTCTTGTCACCTGAAGGCCACTCGTTGGGGTTCAAACCCAACCTGTTGCTGGGCTCCCTCAATGTGGCCGGTGTCCTCATCACGGAGAAAGTCTGCGAAGAGAAAGTGGTGCGCAGACCGGCACCGAAAGTTCCTGAGGTAAATTAGATTAAGTTTTTGGTGTGTTGTGAATGGAGTGACATTTATTTTCATATTTTATATTGTCATCTGTCTCTTTATGTAGTAATTACTGGTTGTACTGATCGCACAACAAAATTTGGTTCGAAAGTGAACTTTCTTGCCTTTGTTGTATATGTATACGCTCGTTATGCTAAAGCCCTCTATTATATCTACCCCAACCCAAATCCACTTTTTGCTTCTGATCACTGGCAGAAAGCAAGCCCTGTAAGGCCCCATGGTAAGATACAATTTGGTTGCAGCATGTTCTTTTTTTATTTGACTTTTTTTTTTTGTGTTTCCTGATTACATGCCTCTCAGCTATTATGCCCTCTTTCTCTTCTTTTTCACAATGTCTTCACCCACAGTTTGAATATTTTATGAGTGCCCTGTCTTTGGTTACCATGCATTATTTCTCTACCCCTCTCAGGACTCACTAGCTGCTCTCACTTCACGTGAAACTCTGCTGGTTTAGGCCAGAGGCGAACGCTATCGGTCTCATCTTTTCTGTCATACCGACCAGTAATTCATGCTTTGAGTCTACTTTAGTATTATGAATCTGACTAGAATTTGTTCACATATGATTTTATGCTACATAAATAAGTAAATTCAAGTTAGCTGACCTCTGTAAAATGAAATAAGACTTTAACTGACTTTAGATACATACTGTCCATACTTTATATCATACTGGTCATACAAATAAGCAAATCAAGCATACCCACATTTTTCAGTTCAGTTATAGCCACTGCATGTACACATTTTTTTCCCAAATATCAAGTCCATTGAATCATGACTGCATTCTGTTGTTAAATATCGAAATATATTTTTTTACGTACACTCTGCCCTCTCTGTTAGAAAACAGTGCGTTTGATGGTGAACTATCACGGCACCCAGAAGGCAGTGGTACGGGTCAACCCACTGGAACCCCTCCAGGCCCTGTTACCAGTCATCTGTGAAAAGTGTGAATTTGACCCTTCATGTATCCAGCTCTTTAAGGACAACATCAGTCGTCAAAAGTTACCCCTGGATCAATCTTTAACACAGCTGGGAATTAAGGAACTCTATGTTCATGATCAGAGCCTAGGTAAATATTAACAACCCTGACTATTATGTTTTATTTATGAGCTACTTCACTTTTTTTTTTGCCAATGAATGAATATGCAGATATCAGTGAGTTACATCAGCACAGTGATTCTGTATCTAAATCTGGACCCCAATCATAATTTAATCAACACTAAATTTAAAGGGTGTGTATCATGATTTTGACAGTTCCACCGTTAATTACAGGAATATACTGTAAACGATTACATATTTTTGGCATTGTGGTGATCTAATTTCTTATGAAATTACAGCCACTTGTGAACTGAAATTGCTGGGACAGCTGCTATGAGAAACTGGGCTTGTTTAGTCTGCAGTGGCGGTATATGGGTAGCTGACGACCTGCTCATTTTCTTGGATCGAGCAGGGCTGGTGCTTAGAGAGGAGGATTTTGCAGGAATGCTCCGAGATGAATGAATGGTGTAAAACACCACCACTTTGGGGGTTTTGGGGTTAGGAATTAGCATTTTGATCTGGCTAAAAAAAAAAAAAAAACACAACAAAAAACAAAACAGATTTGATACGGGCCCTTTAACTAATTCTGGAAACAAATGTAAACAGGAGAAATACCAAAGTGATAAATCTGTCCTCAGTGTGTCCCCAAATATTACTTGGCTTAATTTTGGGATACTCCATTCTATCAGGTACAGTTAACCTGAAATTTGTGATCTCGTGATCTGAAAAATATCCCAGGAGAGCCTAAGAAAATGTAACTTTTTAATGGGTCAGGGGCGACAAATACATTGATGTATTAATTTGCCACTGAATCTGAATCCCGCTAATTGTTTTTATTCATTTGTTTTTCCTAGTTCTACAGCCTAAAATGGCTTCAACGCCAGCTCTAAACTGTTCAGGTATTAGTCAACTATAACTGTCATTATTAATTTATCCTAACAAATTGCTGTTTGCTCATTACCCTGGCTTTTTTGTGTGTGTGTGGTCTGTAGAGTAGTGTTTCCCAACCTTTATTGAGCCAATGCACCCAAATTACACTTGACTAGATTGCAAACCGATAAGCAATGATGACTTGTATGCATGGCAATAAGTGGATAGTACGTGTAAGTGTTCATTGTACCATCTGACATCATTTATGTACAAATATGTAATGTAAATTTATCATCATCACTTGCTTTCAATTAAAAATTACTTTTCGTCGTCCACATCTCACTTTGGGAATAATTTACAAATTGGTACAAGTTCTAGTTACCCTTATGACCGTTTTAAAGGGAACCATGCTAAGAAACCAGTAAAAATAATAAACCTTTAGCCCCCTCTGCTGACAAAAATCTTGCAGTGTAGCGTTGCTCGCTATGTAGTATTTCTGTCATTGCAGTTGAACTTTTTGTGAAGAGACTCCCAGTCAATGTTTTTGTTCTGAGTAATGCTGCTTGTATCAACTTGATGAATGAATATTTGATTTCTCTATTTATTACTTAGTCATCTTAAATTGATGGATAAATATTTAATGTTATTCTCATTTTATTTTACCCCTTAGTTACCTTAAGGATTTTCAGAGTCACCCTGGTGTCATTTGATATTTGATGTTGTTGTGGTGTCTTTGTTTTCCCAGATACCATCTACTCGAGCACTAACAGTTTGGACAGGGGGAGTAAGAAAGGTCTTTTGGGCTTTCTCCAGCTTGGCAGGAGGAAATCCAAGGTAAGACTGAACATTGTAATTCATTGGTTAAGGGGAAGTGGTGCAGATATTTTTGGGATTTGGGGATTTTGTTTTACTATTTGAAATGTATACTTCCTCATCTACTGTATCTTGGCCAGGTAGTGCATGGCTTAAATGCAGATTGCATGATTGCATGATTACTGTGCATTCCTTTTGCAGACAGACAGCACATCTTTGGGCATGGATGACACTAATGATAAATTAATCCAAAATGAAGAGCAAAGATCCGTAAGTGATTTCGTTCAGTTCCACACAGTATCTGTAATTGCTGTAACTGCTATTTTGTGTAGTTTAGGTCATCTGAACACATTTGTAGGCATTTAGGCTGTCGAGCTAGGAAAAACAAATGCTGGTGTCAGTGACAGCTTGTATGAAAAAAAGATAAAAGCTTCAATTAAGCACGACATTATGCATTATCTTAGTGTCCTGTAGAGGGCAGAAAATAACCAAAAGTCTAACTTAATCAGTAAGCACTAGCTTCAGGGGTTCCCCACTTTTGCAACTGAGTGTTCATGTTTGACCATGCCGAATGACAGACATTTAAAACCAAATTGAAAGGAGTGTTTTAGTCTTGCAGGCTCTTAATGTGGTTGTAGTATTTTTTTTAGCAGACACTTGTATGTATCTCTTTGACGTTCATTTTGATTAGCAGACTGCGTCACTTTAAATCACCCTGATTTCCTCCCAAGCTTAAATAGTCAACTCAAAAATGTTCTTTACGGTAGTTAATTCTATGCGGCCCTACTAGTCTAAAGAGGTTTTCTTGGTTTTTGGGATGTGGCGTTCGCAAACTGGACCATGATTGGTCATTATCTAAAAATGACAACAGTAAACACATGGCCATTGAATTATTTAATTGTCAGATGTTATATAGTGCATTGTATTATTGAATGCAATGTATGAGTGAATGTATCAAAACTCAGTTGTGGTGACTGTTTATTTTTACTCTTAGCCATATCTGACTTGCCAGTTGCCTTTGTTGAAGATTGGTCCACACACATTTTCAACCGCACGCACGCACACACATACATACACACACGCACACACACACACACACACACACACACACACACACACACACACACACACACACACACACACACACACAGATGCTTGTCTGCAGAAGGCATCATATTACTAGAGCTTGGCTACATCTGCACTAAAAGCCCATCATCATCATATCTGTAATGGTTCATTAAGAGGCCTAACCATGTAACCATGTTTGTGCTTGTTTTTGTGTGGTCTTAAAACGCTCAAATAGCCCGAAGCTGAAAAGACTTTTTCAGAAAAATAGTCTGATCCTGATCGTGACTTAAACATTCCGTAGTAAAATGTTCGAACAGAGAACATTCATATCTGAGTTATCGCTCCAGCTGCTACGAGATACCGGCTCACTGGTTGTATGCAGTTGCCCTTCCATTGGGCAGTGGCTGGCTCCTACGACAAGTTGTTTTAGGTCATACTGGGGTTGAATTTAGTTGCAGTTCTGCGTTTTGAGGTTGTATTTTTCCCAAACGCAGGTATGTATTTTTACAGTTATGTTTTCATCTTTGCTCTTGACACATTTCCGATTGTTTACCACAGAGTGAGGAAGTAGAGAGCAGGTGAAAAAGTCAGACAGAGTTCATATGGCTTTGAACCAGTATGTTTATGGTGTGATGGGAACTTTCTTTTATAGGGGTCCAAATGGAAGTTGCATCAAGGTTTCACTTGTATTATTTATTTTTGTTCTTTCAGACTCTTTGACACATACTCCACCACTATGTTTACTTTCTCTTTCCATGTCAATCACACAGCGCAGAGAGAACGATTCATAATTTACATTTTTCTTGGACTTTGTTCTTATTCAAAGAATCTAGGATGTGTCACTGTGGCTCTGTCAGCAGTGAATTTCACATTCTGATGAAACTTGTCAACATAAATGGAAATGTAGACACTTCTTTTCTGAATAATTGTCTCAACTATGAGGTAGTTTGTAATCGTCGTTCGAGGTCACGTGGTGTTTATCGACTGAGGTATGCTAAATAAATGAGAACAAATAAAAGATACATTAGACACATTTTTAAGAGCGGAAAGAAGCTCGAGCTTGTCGCATTAGAAAAAATTGCCTGATAGATAAACGTGTTCTTAAAAAAAGTGCACGTACCGTAAATTATTTACCAAAATCGACCATGTCATCTGGCAGCAGATTTCACTTCAGAATGCCTTCATAGGTTTGATTTCGTTCTATCGTAATATAAATTCAAGACCCCCTGCCCAGGTTAAGTATTCTTATGAAGATCGGGCCATAATGTCATCAGGTAAAAAGTGCCTGGAGCGTTAACATAAATCTTTTAGGTATATACTATTCAATAGTATAGTTTCATTATTTTTAGTGATGCCATGTTTTATGTTTTTGTTTCATTATTTAACACAAATTATCAACATTTTTCTGTGTGTTTTGATAATTCCATTGGCTTTGTTATTAGAATGCATTCAATATCACCCTAGCAAAAAATGAAGCGGCAATTTTGTGCATTTCCAGATTGCTATTTGGAAATGTGACTCAACACCCTTTTTATATTCCTAGGCACTATCAACAGTCCAAGGTGTTCCCAACAAAGTGGACCAACCTAGCACCGTTGGCTCATCTCACTCAGTGATGAACGATTTCAGGACATCACCGAAGTGTGACACCAAGAAGAGGAGGGCACCAGCACCCCCTCCAGGGTCCCTGACCTCAACGAGAAACAGTCATTCGGAGGGTTGTCATGTGAGTATATAGCAGTAGGGACGTAAATGACTTAGAAATTACATCAGCAACATGACAAGATTTCCCACAAATGGCAGTCTGTGAAAATGCTTAGTGTGGTTGGCAATGCCACTTGAATGTGTGTGTAACCTATGTGAAAATAAGTCATCAAATTTAAACAAATAGAAGCTCAGAGGTTTGATATTAATACTGGTTGAAAACAGCCCTGTTAGAAGTCCATAGTAAAGTACCTAACTAAAGCCAGCTTTGTGCGTGAACGCTATTGTAAAAGACATTTCATTCTCCACTCCAACCAAAACCCTTCATAATCCAAGTCAGAATCACTGAGATGATCACAGATAATTACACTCCTATCACTTGATCCTTCCCATTTTATTTTGCTTTGCTCAATTCTTTATCTCACGAGAATATAACATCCAGTAACAAAGGAAACAAAAGCTATCGAATTGCATCTTTTCTCATTTCTCATTGGGTTCATGCATTTTAGATGTTGGCCTTGTTAAATGTGTTGCAAACTGACTGAAAATCAGCCTAAAATCACTATTGAGTCTTTTGGGAAGGAGGTGGGAGGGAATTCTTTGTGCAGATATGACTATTTTGAAGTCTAGAACTATTACCAAAGTGCCAAGTTCATCCACTTAAAGGGTCTCTTTAAGTAATTGAACTGACAGATGATGGATCATTTTCCGGAGTGTTCATATAGTTCTTATATAAAATGCATCACTTCTCATCAATCTCTTTTTGCATTATGTATTTAACTCTGCCTTGTGTATGGATGGTTTGAACTGGGTCCCAACTTAAGACACTGTGACCTGTGTCAACTGTAAAACTTTATAGAAGTAACCGCTCCCTACTAGCATTATTTGTGGTATCCTGGGAAATGTTTAGCAACAGAATTCCTCATTGCCTTCTACAGAAAACCTTTTCAGTTTGCTGACTTACTTGTGGTGGTGGCCTTTAAACTACATTTCTTGGATTAACTTGTCTATTCGTCATTGCCTTTGACATCTGTTGCTCTTTTATTGTCACATAGTGAAAGTGTAATCGGTTCACTTTGTATTAGGAAAGTCATCTCAGGACTTGTTGACTGGCTTAATGTTGGATTTATCTCGCTCTAATACCTTGTCTGAACTGTTACCTCGTCTGACACAGAGTCATGTATGTATATTTATAGCTGTCCATGTATAGCCAGGTGGTGCTGAAATATTCATGCCTTGTGTTGTCTCAATTTTCTTAGCAAAACAAAATTTGTGCATGTCATTATTGCCATATTGAAGTGTTTTGAAACACTAAGTTAAAAAACAAACACAACCAAAAGTGGTAGTGGAATTTTGTGCTATTTAGTGGCAAACCTATAGAGTAAACAACCTAAACCAAAACTGTACCGCAAAAAAATCACACATCACAAGCCTACCACCATTTTTGACATTGATCATATATCACAAGCCTACTGCCATTTTTGACATCACAAACAAAACTCTTTTTGAACACTCGCATGTTTCTGAACCAGGCAAAACCTTGCTCTAACAGGTTTCCACAAGTGATTAGAAAGTTGGGAATGGGTGTGTAGTCAAGTGAGCGTTGATAACCATGGTTTCATAATTGCTTAAATAAAGTGGATAACATAAGACTTAACCTCAATTTAGCGCAATTTCACCTAATGAGTAGTCAAGGAAGGAATCAACCTGTGATACGTGTATTCGTAATATAAGGTAATGTTTATTTGTTCCACAGTGGGACCATTTGCATCATATCAGCAGCAATAGTTTACCCATATACAGGAAAAAAAATGGCATGCAAGAGTAGACATTTGTGCAAGTATATTGTACAAAATAGAAACCTAAACTATAATCCATTCCAAGCAATGTTGTTTGAATTTTTTTTTTTTTTTTTTTTTTTACTTTTGAGCGCTGATCTGCTTTAAAAGGCTAGCTTTCTTTTACTACAGTTGATCAGACATGCTAAAGGCGAATTAACCTATAGACAAGACAATGGCACATTGAAATCTCATATACTTTGATTCGGGGCAGGCTGTAAAGAAGACTGGCCCAAAAGTATGTACGTATGTATACATTTTAATTCCCTGTGTGCTACACATTTAGTTTTCTGCATGCAATTTTTGTGCTTGTCTTGCGGCTCCTTGTTTGATTGCCCTGGCTCTCTTCCTTCCTGATGTCTCAGTGGAGAAATAAATCTTGGACAGCAGAGGGAGGATTGTTTTTCATAACCATCAGTCAGTTCAATAATTGTCTTGAAGAGCATTTATCTTTAATCTCCATTAATGCTCAGCTCTGACTCAATCCCCAGATGTAGATTTTTTTCTTCTTATACAACAGTGTTCCTGCTTTTGACGTTTTATTTATTTGCTCGCCGCAATTTATTATTTTTTTTTTACATTTCTTTAGTGTTTTGATATAAGGCTGCACAATATATTGACAAAGTATTGATAATGTGATATTTCCCCATTCAATGTGCATATCTAAGACATGCAATATGTTTCAAGTGGAATTGTATAGCCCCACTATTTGAGAAAGACTACCCTAAGGTTACATGTAGCCTACATATACCAACATGTTACCCCTACAGTAGTAGGTGCTGTACTGTAAGATGGACAACCATTTTGATATTTTTTCATAGACCTTTTTTTTTTTATCACGTTCAATTTGGAGGTCTACCTAAGCCACTCAGTATTCAACTTCTTTACTTACCTGATTACTTAGTAAGTTTTGGCCTTTGCTGCTTACACAGATACATATTTTGATATACTACTGAATCAGGAAACAGAAAAAATGAGGGTAGTCCAGCGTTTTGTGCTTTTGGTGTTTTGGGTCAATATCCTTTTTGACTACCATCGACCTGTGTGCTGTGTTGACACTAAGAGGCACATGTTGCGCCAGAATTCCTTGATAGTCTTTAGATGTCATTGCACCCTTCACCGGCTATAAAAATTCCACAAAGCAGCTTCAGAACATAACCAAGGTTAACAGTAAGTAGTGTTCTTTTCTTTGTGCGCTTCATTTTTGCATCTGTAAACTGAGCCGATGTGGCCTATATTATGTGTAATGTATGTAGGCTTAAACTGTAAGCCTGTCATACATGCATGTACTCCATTTCACATTCCATATAAGCGTTGTCATGTTGCCCTGGTACAAAGCCCCTCACCCATCAAGAGTGCCTCAAAACAAGTGATAAATGGTCACGCCACCAGGTTGAAGGCTCGGTGGGTGGTCCTATCTGATCAACATGCTTCAACGTGAGGCCCTTTGCCTCTCAAACCATAGAGTGGAAAATTTAATAGACACGTCAAACTGTCCTGCCAGGGCCCTCTAATCGCTTTTGCATATAGGTACAGTTTCTTTTTCAAACCACCCATGTTCTCATGTGTTGTTTTTCAGTTACGGTTCAATAAAGGCCATCACATATGTTCGGAAGGGGGCAACATGCAAATGAGGTGTAAACTCATTTTGGAGTGTTTCTGCAATTAATCTTGCGACCTCAGATGTGATAAAAGTTGAAGTCACGAGCTTAGAGCAGTGTTGCATGCATACGTTTTATTGGCTTATGTTAGGCTCTGCAGGGAACATTCACAAACATGCACGTGCACGCACTTACATACGCACATTTGTTTTCATTTGATAGTCAGTCATCCATTTCGGCTTCAACTTTGCCCCACATTCGCTGGTATGTGACAGTATTAATGTATGTATGAATGCAAGTGAGGCAGAGGAGTGGGGGGGGCGGGGGGACCATGACAGGAGAAAGACGACCAGTTGGGGGGCATTTTGATTTACATAGTATGCCATGCAGTGAGTTCATTTAGTTCAAAAACCGTGTCTCACATCCATCTTCCCCATCTTGCCCTGCTGCATGATGAAACATTACATGCAGATTCAGGCATCTTGTCAGTCTTCTACATTGAAGAGTTGAATTCAGAAGTAATTGGCTTTCCTTAGAAAGACCTTCTAAGCTGTTCAAACCTACGCGTAGTCCTTTACATTGTTTCCTAGGTAATTGACTTCATGAAGACCAACCAGTCTTTCAGCTCAGTGATTCTTCCCCATCCTCGCTCTCCCCTGCAGCTTTGATTTACAAAGCAAGTATGAACAGAATGTTATGCCCCAGTTGCATGTCACCTGTTTTTAATTTTTTTTGCTTTCATTACATTGGTCCTTGTTTGTGATTTGTTAGCTGGATTACACAAGCAAGAACTTTCAATGCTCATACTTTGTTTGCACACTTTAACATGATTATGCCATCCATCAGTGGCCCGTCAATTCACCCCGACGGTGACCAATGGATAAAACATTCTCATTTAGCAGGAGTGCATTGCATATCAGCCAAACTCTATGTCTCCCACCATAAATATGTTATGTCACAGTTGTAGAATGAATGATAGTGATGCAAAAAAGGTCTTCATCAAATTAATTGTATTACTGACAGACATCATAATGTTTGTTGTTGGGAAATTTAAGAGGAATGTCGGCATTGAGAATTGAATACTCACATGCTTGCCAAAACTCCACTTGGGTTTAATTACTTGATAGTTCACTCTTGCCGGTGCAATTTCACACTCTGATTTATGGCTGTACACGCACGCACACACAAAAAGTTAGTGTTGGGTGCAACCTGAACAATAACTGGTTTACTTCCGCTTATACTTGTATGACTCAAAATGTTAATAAAAACATTGCCTGGAAAATATGTACATAATTTAGAATGAAAGTTTTACATTTTTGTTTTCCAAATGTAATTGATAGGGATATTTTTTTTTAATAGAAGCTTGACCATCCCTTTGAGGTACGCCTACAATTTACCATTTATTTTAACCTGATTGTGCTTTTATCACTGTTTTCCATCAGATGGGCTCTGTGTCAGAAAGCCAGCAGAGGAAAAGAAGGGCTCCAGCCCCCCCTTTGAGCCTGGATTCCATCACCTCTTATGGTGCATCTCCTTCTGCTACTCCCACCCCTGATAGCCAAGCAAGTGAAAAACATTCTCCAGGCTTCCGCACAAAGATATCAGAGTCAACCACAATCACGTCCTCCTCTGTAAAAAGAACAGGGAAGCCCCAATCCCCAAAGATCGATGTTCAACCTCCATCTCTTCCTACTGTTGCGCTAAGCAGCACCTCCCCAACGCCAAGCAGCAGCACTGCTGATAGCCAGGTTCTTCAGGACTCCAGCTCTGAACTCAGCCATAGCCTTGACTCCGATCTTGACACAGATGATTCAGTTTCCCATTATAGCTCCCTTACCAGCAGTAATGCAAGCGGATCAGTGCATAACAAATCCTTCACAAAAAGACCTAGTACCAAAATGAAGGAGTTAAATGAGGTTAGCAGTGGGATGGGTAAACTGGAAAGTGGGCCTGCTTTGAGCAGGATTTCCAGGACAGAGCGTGAATCGGTCCTGAACCTTACACCGGATGAAGTTGAGAAGAACAGTGACAGCACAACGGGTAAATATGAGCACAGCATAACAATAGCCAGCTTGGACGTGCAATTTCATTTGGTCACGCTTTAAATTTAGCTTTAGATAATGATTACTCTGGTCATTTTTATTTTACTGGACTAACATTTTAATAAAACAAGCATCTTGTTCTTTTAAAGCGATAGTCCAAAGGTAGTGACATGAAGTCAGACTTCTTTTGCTTTGTGATAAAACTTTGATGATAATCCTTGTTATGGTCACCCTGGGAATAATTCTACCATGATATTTGTGATTTAATTTCAATTTTTGCTTCATCTTTGGAAACATTTACAGTATGTTCAAAGAATTAGCTGTTATGTCAGGGGCATTGAAGATAAACACTCTTGTGTTGCTCAAGTTTGAAGGTGCCTGAAGTATATAGAATGTTTTTCCGAGATAATAAAATGGTAAAACTGTGCCGTTCCGAGTTTTTGCACTGTACCGGTATTTAAAACTGTAATAATGGTAATCTGGCCAAAGATTGGCTCACGCTCACCTTAGTAGTGGAGCTAGTTTTATCCTATTTTTCTAAACACTATAATGCTTTAATTCCTGCCCTCACTTATCAGTCCTTTCTTTTCATCCCACTTTTTCTTCTCTTTGCCTTACCCTCCCATATGCATGCAGTCGCTCACTTAGTGTTTCAAAGCTGGCAGTTGCAAAGACAAAACACATTCATCACAGATTTAAATGGGATCCACTTGAACCTCAGCTAGCCCTCTATTGATCGGATCTTTTTCATAGCAGAGTGAGACTGCAGCAGAGGGATGTCATGTGTCACAAGAGGCAGAGATGATAGAGTTGTAGACCTTAGAAAAGGGGTGAGGAAGGTGAGAACGAGGCAGTTCAAGGATTGGGGCATGGGAAGGTTTAGGTAGCAAGATAAATACGAGAGAGATAGAATGAAGTCTGAAGTGGCTTCAAAGAGATTGTTTGACAAGAGGATGAAAATAAGAAGGATATATATATATAAAAAGTTGTTAGTGGGACCGATGGATGGATAATTCTCGTTTAAATAAGGTGTAATTCTGCTGTCAACCAATGTACATTTAAAAGAAAAATACATGAAATATTTTAGGATGGCCTAGTTTTTTTTTTTTAATTATTTAATGTCATTTAAACACTACACTGACTGCACAATATTCCCACAAATGCGGGCCGTTGATTGCAAATTTGATTCGTCAATTTATACACATACTTTTTTAACCACAATATTTTATTGTTGTATTATTGTCAGTACACAGCAATGAAGTCTACATTTCAAAAGAAATGTACAGTACTCAATTTCTTTTGAGCATTGTGGAGGTTTGTGGGTAGAACGTGCGTCATTTCTTTTTACAAGTGCAGTGATATTTCTTGCATGCCATTACCTTCCAGGAACAACTGGTTACCCAGCGCCACCTAAGCCCCGTCGTTCACCAGCCTGGGAGCACCCTACCTTATCCACCCCTTCACTTGAACCTACAGAAAGCAGTGTCTCACAGCGCACCATGGAGGAAGAAGAAGATGCTTCCCAGTGTAGGTGCCATATGCTCTCTTTTTGCCTTATTTCTCTTTTTCCCCCAGAACACATACTTCTGATCGAGATCAGTCAGTAGTTGTAATTTTTGATGCGAAATTGCTGTTTCATTATCATGTCATAATTTGCACTATTTGTTGATCTGACGTCATTGATCTGATCCACAACGTAAGACAATACAGCAAATACGTTGTTCATTCCGGGTTCATTCTCTGCTGCCATAGTATGAATGTGAGCCCAAAATCAAATCTATTTGTAGACTTGTCATGTGTAAATTGGTAAATTGAACTCTGAAATGTATTTTACGGTTACACTAAAGCATTTTGACCTGTTGTTCTGTTTTCTTAGTTGGTTCTTTGTTGTGCTGTCTTTTTGTGTTTGTAAATTTTACCCTGAACCAATTTTCATTCCTGTCATTCATCTTCTGGTCTTTTCTGCTCTTTTCTTTACCCCCTCCCCTACACCCTTTTTTTAGTGTACTGCTGTGGTCCTGTACGCCTGCACTCTAAGGACCCTTGAAATCTTTCTCTGACCCTTTTGTCATCCACTTTTTTGTCTATCCTCTTTGCATTTCCTTTATTCTTTGAAGAAACTTTCTGTCACAATCACATTTTCTTATGTACAATGTGATATTCTTTACTAGCTCTCAAACAGAACCAAATGGATGTGTGTCCAGTTCTTGTTTTTGACATTAGTTTGATCCTCTACATCTGGTTACTATTGATTATGTGGGAATTCTTTGCTCAGATTAAAAATGGGCACAAAGTACTGGATGAGGTTGTACCATGATAGATGAGCTCAACCTGGAAACCAAGGGTGTATCACTTACAAAAGTGATTGATGAGTGATGTGGAGATGGCACTATAGCAAGGCAATATAATACTTCTCGGCCAATAGTTTGGTCACATGATATCTAAAGATCAACCGTTTAATCATCTTATCTTTGGCCTATTGATTCTGGGGCAAAGATTGGGGGATGGAACATTCCCTTATGACTGGCATTATTCATTCATTTCTACAAATATATATATATATATATATCCATCCATCCATTTTCTGAACCGCTTAGTCCCCACGGGGGTCGCGGGCGTGCTGGAGCCTATCCCAGCCGTCATCGGGCAGTAGGCGGGGGACACCCTGAACTGGTTGCCAGCCAATCGCAGGGCACACAGAGACAGACAACCAATCGCACACACAGTCACACCTAGGGACAATTTGGAGTCTTCAATCGGCCTACCAAGCATGTTTTTGGAATGTGGGAGGAAACCGGAGTGCCCGGAGAAAAGCATGTTTTTGGAATGTGGGAGGAAACCGGAGTGCCCGGAGAAAACCCACGCGGGCCCGGGGAGAACATGCAAACTCCACACAGGGAGGGCTGGAGGTGGAATCGAACCCGCACCCTCCTGACTGTGAGGCGGACGTGCTACCCAGTGCGCCACCGAGCACCATATATATATATATATATATATATATATATATATATATATATATATATATATATATATATATATATATATATATATATATATATATATATATATATATATATATATATATATATATATATATATTAAAAAAAAAAAAAAAAAAAAAAAAACGAAACATGAGATACTGTCATCTTTGGTAGCTCTGCAAGACATCTTGTGCCCCGGTCCCCTGCTATCAGGTTCCGTCATTTACCCATGCAGCTGTTTTGCCAAATGTGGAAGTTGGTTATGCATAAACCAAGTTGTTTTTCAATTAAGTCAAAGTCTTGTTGCATTGAATCCTAATGTTTAATCTGTGTTTTGTAGTGAGTAAGATTATTTGTGTGTTCAAGCAAATGTGCCTGGAATTACAATATGTGTATGAACCATAGATGTTTGCATTACACAGTACAACTAAATTGCATTGACTGCAACCTAAAGTACATAATAAAATAATTATTTGCTCATGAAGTGAGACACAGAAGGTCACGATAGAGATTTGACTGTTTGTGTGAAATTGTGGATGATTGTGTTTGTTGGCGGACCAACTCTGTGACACTAAAGGTGTTCACAACTGCATGTGCATGCATGAGTGCAGTGGTTGTGGTTATAGCTGGTATGACTAAGCTGTTATTGGGAATGAGTTGACTCAGCACCACATCCTGAATGGATAGCTGAAATATATGTGCACAGACACTGGGGCATTAATATTACACAAAAGCATTGAGCTTTCACTTTGGTGCATCAATGGCACAATATTTTGTTGGCTGAGAAGTTCAGTAAGTGACTCACTAAGAATCTTCTCCCAAATCCACTGAAGTGACCAAACTGTATTGAAGAGAGGAGAGGGAATGAAGCGATAGTATACTCCCATGAAACCAAAACCAGTCCTGTTTATAAAAAAAAAAGTAATTAAAATGATTTGTTTACTGTCTCCCTTTCCAAACATCATTCAAGTTGTTTTATAAAGCCACAAGTTGGTTGCGCTCCGGCCTTTATATGAATCTTTGGCTCGTGTTTTCTGGTTTGTGTGTTTGTGGTGTCAGAATGAAAGTTGAAACTACCCTAGCAAACACTTCCTCTGTTCGCCTTTGAAAGATGGTGAAGCTGCATCTTGTGTTTCTGTTCTAACAACTCTTGTTTTTGCCGTCAGCACTGCAAGAATGTCCATCCATCAATTTTAGTGTTGCTCATCAAACCCCACAAATGTCCTTTCTAGTGCACTCACCAGCCTATTCATAGACTGTTGTTCATAGACTTATTTGGAAGTGACTTTCTTGAGAATAACACACACTTGAATATTATATACACTATCCCCGAAATTAACCCTAACCCCCCCCCGCCATAATCTGTCTAATATCCCACTCAATTTAGCATGGTATTTTTTATTCTGAAAAAAAAGTGTCAATCTGAAGAAATTACAATACTAATTGCTAACAGTGAATCCTGACATCTCTCATTGTCTTTCAGCTTGGCTCCATTCTATAAACTGCATTGGAGCCAATGTCCAGGCCCCTGAAACTTTGTCCCTGGGAAATAGCAGCATTGACAGCAGTCTACCAGATCAAGGTTATGCCGCTTCTGAGGGAATGGTAGATGGTGAGCGGTCAGGCCTGGTGAGATCCCCATATGACATCCACCACACATCCACAGATGGGAATTTGGAGAGAAATTCTGTAGGCAATAGAGAGCGATTGCCCGGGCCTGTCCGAGACATTTCCAGCGACAGTGATGAAGGATGTACCACCTGGGGATCAAATAACAGGTAAATAAGTCAGGAAATACTGTTTTTGAAAGTGTGATTGATCAGTGGAGTTGAAGTGAATTAGGTTTTTCCGTTTTTATCGGCAACACTAGAGTAATGATGTTGACTTGTATTGTATGAACTGTGTCTCAAGGTGCACCGTGTTCACTCTTTGATTTTTTTGGCCAAACAAAAAAAATAATCAAACAAGATAAAGGATCCTCTCATTTGTTCATGTACGCATGGTGTTCACACTCGCCTTGTTTTTCATCTGACCAAGTGCTGCCCTCTAAAAAGTTGTTAGATGTTTCTTGTCCTTAACCCTTTTTTGCACGGCAGGCTGTTTCACATAAATGTTTTGCATCTAAATAAATAAAAACAAATGGTTAGAAATCCAACTCATTACAGATTGTAGTTGAAATTAGTGGGAGCCCTGCGGCTTGTTTCTCTTTTTCAAAGGGCTTGCGCAATGTTGTAAGTCACCAAGCATGACACTCCCAGTGCACTCATTTATTGATATGGTGGCTATAAATACCATCTGATCTTCTCATGCAAGTGCCTCTCGAAGCAGATGTCCTCTGTTATTAGTGTTGTTCTGGCGCATGCGTGGTTGCAGCATTTACTATATATGTCCATGCAGAGTGAAGACCTGCGTGTGATTAAATGACCTCCATTGATTAATCATCCCCCAGTGTTGTTTTCTTTTTGCTCTTTTCAGTTATCACCTTGTCTGTAGTTTCGTACCCAAATTTGCATGGCGTTGTTGTGGTTTTCTGTCCTTAATCAAAGGCCTTAGTAAAAAGTGAATACGGTCTCGTATAACTTTGATGGAATAAAATGTATGTGGTAATGTGCCCAGAATGACAATTTAGGATCACTGATCTCACACAAAAATATTTTATGAACCCTGGCCCTGATACTTGTGTCTGATGTGCCTTCCAGAAAAGCAAACTTTTGTTTTGATCAGGGTTATTAAGAAGACAAGCCCTCCCAAGTTTCTTTGAAGACAGATTCTATTTGAATTGGCTGTCTTGTTGCGGCTGAATTGCTAGTACTGTATCTCGTAAGAATCGTCTTTTTAACCCTCAAAGCGATGGATATCTGAACTGTACAAAAGGTTCTTGATATATGGCAATAATCAAATTCATCAAACTGTTAAGAGCAACAACCTTGTATGGCTATTATAGCTGTCTGCTTGCCCTCATCTTTTTTCTGCATGCAAGAATACTGTCCAATATCTGTGTGTTGATGTCTACTGAGTTTTATTTTTGTGTACGGTCCTCAGTTGCAGTCAAAGCAACCTCCAGGCAAAGTCAAGGAATATAAACACCTTTGAAGAGAAATACAAATGGCTCCATCAGATGAGCCTGGAAGCAGACCTTTCAGGTGAGGAAACAAACCCACAGTGTAATATGTAACTGTACCGTTTAACAATCTAACTTGTTTAAAATAATTATCTTTTTACTAGTAAGAAACTTTGTTTTCTGATCATTTATTTAATTTGTGTTTTTTTTAGTCTGTCAAGAGTGATAAAATATTGATAAAAACATAATACGCAGTTCACCCTACTTCAGTGAGTCATCCGTACTTTAGAATTGTCAAATTGCAGGAGATGATATTAAATGTTCCCAAGCAGTTGTATGTTTTTGTCGTCTTTTAAACAATGACTCTTTTCCAAAAATAATAATCACATTTCAACAGTGATTCGTGGTGTGCCTGTGGTGGACATGAATGTCCCGGTCACTGCCATAGATGAAATACTGGAAGACTATAAACCTCTTGTCGAAGACAAAAAGGCAACAGTACTTGCTGGGATGAAGTTAACGGATCGTAACGGTAAGACAAATTAATAGTCAAGATACCGCACTGTTTGGTCTCTGCTGGATTTATTAGCTTCTATTTAGAGCTAAACTGTTAGAACTGGAACCTTGGTCCACAAAATTAACTTACACCAAGACTGTTAAACAAATGTAAGTCATTTCTACCATTGAAATTATTGGAAATACAATTAACCATTCTAACCCAAGAACCAAGTTATGTTTACCTTCTTTTTTTATGGGTTTATTTGAAACAAAATGCTGAAATAGAAATAAATAAACCCTTTATTCCCTCCTGTACTGCGTGCTCGTGTGGGCATGTGTATACAACAAGAAAACAGAGTGGGAGCTTCCTTCGGGATCTGTCATAAGTTAATCATTCTTTTTCTATTTTATCACAGATTCAGAGAGTGCTTCAGAGTGGCGCAACAAAAACAATAATGCTTACACAGCTGCTTCCACTACAAAAAGTAGCATTCAGAATGCTAATCTTGATCAGCATAGCATCGCACTGGGAAATAGGTCAAGTGGGTATACAAAGGAAAAGAAAAATGAAGATCTGAAAGACGATACGCAAAGACTGTCAACAGTGAAACCTTGCAATTCCCCAGAACACAGCAAAAGCATGATAACTCACAGATCTGATATCGTCACAAAGAGTAACACTCATCGTTTACACGAGGACGGTGTTGTCCTGCCCCAAGCCATCCAGAGGTCATTGTCCGCAGAAAAAGTGGATACGAACAGTGTTCACCAAAATAACTCCAGCTCAAATACATTGCCTAGGAAAGTCACTTGCAATCCCACCTCTCGATTTGGTATGAAAACATTCACTGTTGTTCCTCCCAAGCCTTCTGTCATACAAGGTGGAACGCAAAATGCGTCTGCCAAATTAACTGCTAGTGCTATTAAAATTGATGAGCAAGGAAATATTATGAAATCGTTTGATCACCACAACCGAGTAGTTGATGCAGCAGAATCAGGAATTACCAGAAGTGAGGAGTGTCCACTTGTCGAAAAAGCCAAAGCCTTTTGGAGCTGTAGTGAAAGACAAGAATGTGCTCTTCCTAGTAGCTCAGGTGTGACTGACAAGGCCAAGGGGAGCTTTGAAAACATTAAAAATACTCGCAATTACGTAACTCCAATAAACACAGACAGACGAGAAGTCTTGAAAACACAATACACAATTATGAATACTGCAGTCAGCGCGGCGATGAATAGTGCAAATGAGCCACAAGCAAAAATGGGTAAAGATGTTTCACTATATGAAAGAATTAAGCAACCACAACCAACACTCCCTTCAGAACTTCCTGCCTTCCTCAAACCAGCCAGACGTACTTCCAGCCAGTATGTGGCATCTGCCATCAATAAATACACCCCAAGGACATCAAAAAAGGCCAACATTGCGTCTGCCCCTTCCCAGTCTTCTCCTTCAACGCAAAATGTTGCCTTCCATTCACTGGGCCACTCCATACAAGTCAATCCACGCCAGTCCTCCAAGATATCATTGACAGATAATAAGTTAAATAACACCGGTGTTTGCCATCCTTTTCCTGCAAGGTCTATGAGCTTCCCTGGATTTGTGTCAGAGAGCCAGAGAGAAGTTAGAGAAGACAAGGAAGGAAATCATGAATCCATCAACGGAAGCTCCCTTTCACTAGGACCAGTATCAGACAGAATTAAACACTTTCAGTCAAATGGTCCTACTCAAATATCTTTAACTGAACACGATACTCGAGATGGTAAGGCTAATCGGTGTGGAAGCCCCAGCCCATCAATCAGCTCTTATCAACAATCAACTGCCAAGGCCAAGACAAAGCAAGCAATGCCAGAACCTTCACGAAGTATGTCAGAAAGCGGTGTTCTCCCTGGACCTTCACGTAGTATGTCAGACAGTGGTGTCCTCCCTGGAGCTCCACCTGGGAATGTGTTCGGACCAGTTAAAAAGTTTAAGCCAGTAGTGTGCCGATCTGTTGAGAAAGAGACTTGTCTGCACAGTAACCTAATGGAGGCCATTCAGGCAGGAGGAGGCAAGGACAGGCTGAGGAAGGTGAGCTCACCATCAACTTTTATTGTGTAGAATAATAATGCGTGGGGGAGATGAACAGAAAGACAGTACTTAAAACCAGAATTTCCACCGATCTGATCAAATATGGCGGAGCGGACGATATTTTGCATGATATAAAAATTGCGATTTGCTGGAATGTCTGACTAGTATCAACAATATCAAAAGTGTGCATATTTAAAATTGAGAGTGAATCTTTGTAGTATCAGAGGGATAGAGTTTTGTCAGTGTCGACCCCCACATACACATATATCTAATCGTCTTTCATTGAATAAGTGCATCCCCCCTTTAATATATACAGTAGCATACATTCAGTGAACAACTGAAGCAAGTGATCAAAACAGACACATTTCTGCATCTGGTTATCGGATAGGTTGAAGTAATCTTTGTGATCAGCCCCCCGAAGACACGTATATTACCTACATTTTCCTCTTCTATTGACATGACTAGATCTCTTCATCTGGTGCCCGAAGTGCGAGAGAGGCCTCTCCTGACGAGAATGAGAGGGCTGCTCTTCTTTCTGCTATTAGAGCCCAGAGCAACACTGGCAGGCTGAGGAAGGTAAACCACTCAAGTGGCTACTTACAGTAAATTATGTCACTGCCTAGACGTTCTTCCTGGGAAAATTAGTCTTAGTCATAATATGACTGATTTGATAAAAGATTGGACTGTTTGCTTTCATCAAATAACCTTTCAAATACAGAATGTTCTGCTAGTTTCATGACTAATTAAGTGTAAGATCAACTTTTAGCATCCCACATTCTGTGTGTATTCACGCAGCTTTGCTTCCTTGCTTCCTACAGACCAAATCCGGTGCTTCTGATGAGTTAGAAAAGTTCAGGTCGGCTTCAAAAGAGGACCAAAGGCCAGATACTTCCTGTTCTCCCTCACCAATTTCTTTGACTTGCCCTTCTCCTGTCTTTGCAACATTTCCACCACAATCCACATTAGCACCTTCTCCTCGTCCCATGCTCTTGCACCAGTCTAAGCCAACCACTACGGATCCTCCATCCGCCTTGGCCAGGGAAGCGATCATGGAGGCCATCCGCTCTGGATCTGCTGCTGAAAGGCTAAAAAAGGTAGGAATGTGGGAGGCGAAACGCTTTATACTGTGCTGGTAAAGTTTGTTGAAACTTTGTAGAATTTTCTTGCCTTGAGCTGTTTGGTGAAAGGCCGATGGCAAAAAGTACTACTGCACTCACATTTCCCCATGGATCAAATTACAGCAGACAACTCCGGCTTTCCCTTTGTCCACTTTGTTCAGTATGCAGAGCAAAGAACACATTTCACTTATATAGGGAATCAAACATAAAACAAAGATAACTATAATGAATTTTAAATTGGCATCAGTCCAGCAAGCAAAAGTTCACTTTGTGGGCAGCAGCTGTTTAAATTTAAAGACCCTAAATTTAGCTCTGTCTAACACTTTATTTCTGAAATCTTGGTCGTAAGCCATCACAACTTTGCAAAGAAACACAATTACTGAACCCATCTTACGCTAGAAAATTAAATAAAGTTGCAGTTTGTTTTCAATAAATTGTGTCAGCATGACACAAATTGATATTGTTTATCCCAATGTTTCTAAACCTTTATTGTATCTTGAACAAAAAATGTCCAAAATGTTTGCGTACTGAAACAAAAATGATTTTATCGTCATTTACTCACAAATTTACTTATGGATGGCAACAGGTAGCCAAACACAATGCTGTACCGGCAATTGGTTCTGGTGTGGGAGGGCCATATACCGCGGCTCGGCTCGGCACAGCATTAATGTGACAAAGATGTAGTTTGTTTAATTCAGCATCAAACTCCGTTTGAAATACCTATAAAGTCATTAATACCCCTGCAGCCAACGGCAGTGGAAACTTATTTGTATAACTTGTGAAATTTCTCTGATGACTGATTAGTATCTAATCAAGATCTATCCAGTAAAGACAAAAGGGAAACTTCATTGTTTGTTTGTGTGTTTTCTATCTAGGTTGCAGTGCCCACAAAGACAGTCCAAGTGAATGGCAGACTCGGAAAAGCGCATGCAATGTCCTCCAATCATCCCTAGGAATAAACACACCACCAAAAGTAAAACATTTCCCAAATTCTTTGTTGGTTGTGTTTTACCGCAGAGCTTTGGAGATTTAAAACACTGGTCATGTTGAGTCAATGTTAGCGATCTTTATGCATGACGTAAGAGGGGGAATTTTTTTTTTTCCATCTTATAAAGTTCTTGACAGCACTTATAACACTAAAATGACAACATGACAGGAAACTGTTATTTTGAGTGTAGTTTTGAATGCCGTCCCACCGGAGGAATGTTTTGTTGCACACACTTGTCTGATATAAGCTGTCGCAAGTGAAAGAAGGTATGACTCATTTCATTTGTACAACCAGAGCTATTTGCTCACTCCTGGCGACCTTTGGGGAAATCGTGTCCATCTCGATAAAACAACTTGCTTGCTATCTTTACTCTAGCTTTTGGGGTTTTAATTGAAGCATTCTACAAAAATAAGTGCCAATGAAAGCAACATCTTTCACATGGTTTGCGCTACTTCCATAGCCTGTTCTTTTGCTCTGCTTGTTTTATTTTTGTTTACCACAGCTGAGACTTGGATGCCTTCTAGTGTTGTGTTGCTCAGTGTTATGTACAAAATTGTTTTCTGTTAGCATTCCAAATGTCGTGCAATACCTTCAAGTTAGTATATCCCGATTTAATATACTGCACACATCGAAATACATTTGAAAGTGTATTTTCTGTTGATCTGGTAAAGACTGCCAACTTTTTCACTAATGCTAGTGTGGAGGATAAAACATGGTTTTGACCCACGCAGTGCCTTTTAGCTTATGATGCTTCACTTTTGGCTTCTAACTTTTGATTTGTGTTGCTGTTTAACACAAATGGCTTCATGCACGTAATTGTTCGGCAGGGATGTTATACAGAGACACACTGTGTATCGTACAAGAAAAGTAGCTTACATTTGATGTTTGCATCCACTTATGTTGTTAAAAAAGTAGCCTACATAAGGAAATGTCGGCTGCAGAGCACAGAGATTATTGAACGAACACCACATGTACTGGCTTTGCAATATTCATGTCGTGCAACACGGCACTTTTAGGAAACTAGAAGCTTGTAGTGTGTTTCTGTTGCTGCATTTGATACGTCTATGAAAAGTTTACAGTTTGGACGAGCTGTATTGGATTTAGGAAGAGTCAATTGCTGCCATTAATATGAATTTAAATTCTATGTTTATACTGAATAAGTTTCAGAATGACAACACTTAAAGTGTTCATTTTCAGGTGTAAATGCTTGCTGCTGTTTAGTAAATGCTTGCTGCTGTTTAATAAAATGAGTAAAGCGATTTGAACTCCTAGTTTCATAGATTATTTTATGCTCTGCAATTTTTCAAAATAAGATTTGTCAAGAGAGTACACAACCCTGATTCTATTTTTTAATTGTTTTACTAAAATATGTTATTTTCCTATTTTGCTGGATGATTCGACTGTCACACAATAGACCACATTTCACAGTAGCATATATTGTATATTTTGTAAACAAATGATCACTATGGCTCTAGTTTTGTATTATCAGACACTCTTTCATCTGATGATGAGATTCCTACAAGCCACTACATTTGACTTTTTCCCCCAAACGAGTTTGCACAATGATTTTGTCTATCTAATTTTTGATTGAATAAATATTTTTTGTAATTGCACAGTGCTTTTTGTAATGTCTTTATTGGCTTAGAAAATGTGAATTCCAGTAATTGTAAAAGCATCACAGTGGCTTGTCATTTCCAGTAGCACGTCTGCCCTCATGAAATATAATGCAACATCTCGCTCTCTCTGGCTCACCACGGTCAAGCTGTTTTTCCCGGCAGCGACTCAGCGCACTGACTCATCAATGTGGCTGCACACAATCACGCTCCTAAAGTTTAGCACGGCCTTACTGCTTCCTGGTACATCAACATGTGCAGCACATTGAAGATCTACAAAAAGAAGAACCCTAGAATAGTCCCTGTTGTGGGAAATTCCTTTTATACTCAAAAAACATCTGATAGCAATTACAAAGGAGATGATAATACAATAGATGTTGCGAAAAGAGCCAATGTCTCACAACTGCAGTCAGGGCAAATTTCTGTTGAGTGCATGAATTGTGTTACACAGCTGTGCCTTTGCGGCTTGCACAGTGTGTTAAGCCCAATTGATCACAACTAATGTCAAAGTAAGTTGTACAATACATTCTTTCATTTTTGGTTCTTTTGTATGATACAGTGAAACCTCGTCTAACTGTTGCAGTGTTTACAATTAAAAAAAAGCCATATTAAAACTTGATATGACTTGACTTGATATACTTGATCAGCTGTCTCAGGTCTCACACTAATTTGACCCACTGCACCCAAGGATAAACAACCAATCAGAGACAGAAGGTGGGGGCTTAAAGTACAAGAGCTCAATTTAAACAGTGTTTAGAGTGAAGTGAGGTGAAAGTTGTTAAGGGTGTAACATGTCCAAAGCATGTGCCTCTCTCTTCGGTGAAAGATAAACTATGAATAATGAAAATCTTTTGAATTTCCACTAAAAGTGTCTCCATCCGCTGTCCTGCAGGACACATAGTCACACAGTATTTCACTGCCTTTGCTCATGTTACACAGCTTTGTTGTCAGACTTGGGAGTGAGTGATGGACGCAGTGACAGCCACAACCAGCAGGATGTTGTATGACCTTTGTTTTCTCAAACTTGGTCGTCCACAAAGTAACTGATCAATCAATTGAAACAAAAGGCAGTAGTGTTGAATAATTGAGGAGGTGGAATAAGCACAATGCGTGTTGCGTTTATGTCTCAGTGTCAGTCTCACAGCAAGAAGGCTTTGTTCCCATAGTGGTCGACCGTTTATGAGTGACATGATATGTGAGTGTGTCTGTGTGAGCATCTCTTGCATGCATTTTGCAGTCTCATATGTAGAACTATGTGTTTGTTAAACACAATGGAGTGACAATTTGAGCACCCTGATGTCTTGAAGCAGATGCACACCGCTGAGAATTTTTCAGACTCCCATGGTGTGTTCTCATGGTGTGTTCTCAAGTGTCAAGTGCACCTTCCATGGGACAATGAAATCGGGGTCACATCCATTGACGCATTTCTCCATTCAATGACCTTTGGTGTACTCTAATTTTAGATTCGAGCGCTGTTTCACACATGAAATTGTTTGATTTTGTTAAATATGGAATGAAGATACGGTATGCAATAAAGGCTCGGAAAAACCACTTTGGACAATTGTCACAGAATGTGTGGAGCTCAAAACACTGCTGTTTGCAAAATTGTCACTTCCATGTGATGAAGTACACAAAAAAGGCTTTATCAAAAACAAAGATTGTAATGATTACACCTCTCTGTATTGTGTCTCAACATTGCTTAAATTAATTCCCATATTTTTTGTGAATCCCCTTAAATTAAAGCTGACAACCGACACTTAAGTCATATCTTGATCATATGAAATCAAAACTGGCCTTGTTCTAACATTTCAATAAAAATTATAAAGGTTTTCACCTCTAAAGGAGTCTGACTTGCAACAGCACATGTCCTAATGTAAACCTCTTGATGTTTTTCTCAACTCACATCAGAGGAGTCTTGTGTAATACCCCTATGAGGCTCTGACAAATAAAATCTCAGTTCTGGGAAGGTAACTTGAGCAGTACCAAACACATGCCACTGATGTATATATTTCGGAGTTCTCAATGGCCACAGTGACCAATATCCATAACCTTGATTTTATTTTTCACAAATACTGACATGCACTGGACCATATATTCTGCACAGTATTTGAAACATGCAATAAAAAGCGTCTGTGCCTCCCCCTAAATTCATGAGCACGTTTGCCTCCTGTTGTGTCATCTAAGATCAGCCACAAACATAAACAAAATTAACAATATTGAGGCAAGGGGACATGGTCTCATTCCCATGATTGCAAATGCAACATTGGCCCTCGCTTAGAGGGCGTGGTCAGGCCCCGAGGGGCGGAGAAGCTTGCGTGCGCGCGCGCGCGTGTGATCTGCGTGCGCGCAAGCCGCGTGTACTGTATGTGTTTCGGTCCCGCTTGGCCGCTCGGGATGATCTGTCCTGGGAGTCTTCGCCGTTGCAACAACTTGACTCCTTCCGCCTCCTCTTCTTTTCCTGTGCAAGCTCTTCGCCTCCTCTTCAGTTCTCCGCTTGCCGGTCCAGGAATGTTGCTCAGCGTGGCCTGAACCGGCGCTTCGGTGTCTTCACCTCCACACGACTGTTAGTGTCTGCAAGGGTAGTAGCCTAAGGTGAGTGGTTGCCATCGGACTCACGCGTTCTCTCAGTCCTCCCCCTCCTCCCCACTGCACCCCATACAAGACATACGCAAAGGTGTCAGCGTGTTACCCAAACTCTTGTCCGTTGTTGAAGTTAAAATCAACTGTTGTCATTACTCGAGTCTGTTTGTGTGCGTAAACTTCCATGCACCTTTAACGCTGTTTTCAAAGCAGCCTCGTGCAGGCTATTCGGAGGCAAGCAACGTCCGCTTGCCAGCATGTCATGTTGTTGACGATTGCATAACGTCAGGCAAGAGTAACACACTGGCAACTTTTTGCATCCAGTGGGACTCCTGCGCCCCCCCTCCACAGTTTGGCAGCAATTCCCTTGAGGAGGGGCGGGGGCGTTTTTCGAGGAATTGCCTTGTCCCACTTGAGTGCAATCCTCATTGCATTGTTTGATACAGTAGAGTAGTGGTCCCCAGACCGGTTTTGCACCATAGAGCATAGAACACTTGAACGTAACGCAATGTTTTAATTGGAACAGGACATCTGTAACATGTGTCTCCCTGGTGCAGCCCCTTGGGGCGCCATGAGGTAGCCAAGAATATCTGAGGTTTTGCACACACAAAGAAAAAGAAAAAGAGAAAGGAAATGGGCAAAACTGAGGAAAACCCAAAATATGAAAAAAAAGAAAATACATGCACAAACAAACTGCAAATATGGAGCGATTGACTGTAGGTTGAAATTGTAATATAACCAATTACCACAGAGATGTTTAGGTTGCACTTGCACTAGGTATTATACTATACTGAATTACAACATGAATAGGTCTGTTTATTTTGCAGATTTAGAATGATATATTGTAACCAATATTTACATTTTGAGTGAGGTGATTTTTGTGGAGGAAAAAAAATGAGCAAAATGATTTTTTTGCACTTAATGTTGGCCACTTGACAGCACTTTTGTGCCATTCTAGAATGGTTATTTTATACAAGAGAGTTCTTTCCAAAAAATACAATGTGTGGTTATTTTGTTTTTTGCTTCAAACCCTTTGTTGTTGGGTTTGGAATTTAGTAGATCTTTGAAAAATAGTTCATTAAGAAATAAATATATCAAAAGTATGTATTTTGACTGTATGCACATGTGTATTTTGTCCATATATAAAATAGCATCATTTTGTGTGGACCACTAGTAGCACCATTTGCACCAGTAGCAAAATTCTCCTCCCCTCCAGCGTTTTAGTAGCCCATCCTAAGGATGTTGAAACTACTATGCAAACGAATTTCAAGTGTCTACAAATAAATGCAAAATGCTTATGCCACACAAAGAGAAAATGCATGTTGCAATCGGAAATTCCAAAACTCCGGATCAGGGTCAGTTGTAATAAAGTACCTTGAGGTGATATGTAACATTATGAAAGAGAGTGACTATGATCTGGGTCAGTTGTAACATTCTAACATTTTATTATGAAATAAATCCCATGAGCTTAATTAACTAAACATTAAAAGCTCTTGGTTCAAAATATTTTTTGATAAAACAGATGCTGATTTTTGGTTGAGTCTTTCTGTGTGGCTCCATACCAAGTCCCCCACAAACCGGTGGTTCACAACCCGGTGGTTGGGGTCTGTTGTTATACGGAATGCAAGATGTGCCAGAAGAGTTCCAGTACTGGCATCACAAAGGGGAATATTTCAAAGCAAAGTAGTTTGTAGTTAATCAATGGCTCCTTAAAAATTGTCAGATGTGTGCTGACTCCCATTTACCATGGGTTTGAATATACGTAATTGGTTAAGAGTGAACACCCCAGTTTTTATGAAGCTGTGCACACTTGTGGAAGATTAATCGAATGAGGTGACTGATCAGCTGACTGCTAGCAAAAACTTGACACACTTTTTTAGAACACTAACCAAGAAGGATTTCTCTCCCTGCCTTTGCCCCCCTTCAGTTCGGTTAGGTTGCGGTGCCATCCCTCTGCGCAAGGCGGCAGCTCAATTTGTGGTTTGCGCTCACCCCCTTCACACCAGGCCTTCTATTTCAAGTGAGTGCTCACTAAGCACAGACATGATGGGGCATGAACTCTGCAAGACTACAGGCTGCCAAAAGCCTGCTGACTGCACATATTGCTCATAATTATAACCCGTGCAAAGTATACCTTCTTTCTGCATCATTCAAAACGTCAAGGTTTTGTCTTGATCAATTCTGTAAACCTAAGAAAATCGCATGCATATTTTGTCACAGATGCAACAATTTTTTGGGAAGAAAAAATGTTCTTGGTAGCAGCTAGACCAGAAATGTGTTTGAAGATGTAAAGTGACATCTTATTTTACATTTAAGCTTTTCTTTCGGCTCACACACTACTCTTGTTCTTCCTGAAATGTATGTACTTAAAGGTGCATTAAAGTGGAGGAGATCTCCTATTAACTTGGATTGGAGCTATAAGAGCTTGTGCTTGTGCTCTAGGCAGCATTCCATTGGGTCTTGCGTCAGCCAGCAGTCACTAGTTAGTCTAGGCTTATATACTGTTAATGCCCCCCCTTCCTGATGTAATGACACCATTAACCCAATGCCTGCTGGGGGACCACAGCATAGTTTATGTATGTCAAGTTACTGAATTTAAAAGCAACTCTTCTTTCTGAAGCCAAATGCTCAGGTGGGCTGTCTGCAGTCAAAATGTAACCCAGTGACAATGAGCACTTTGGCACAAGCTGTGTGATCAGACTCTTCTGACTTGTATAAAACGTCTTTATTGAGTTCATTTGCGATATACTTCACTGTTGTGAAAACCGATTTGGATATTTTGAAAAATACTTAAAGTCCCATGTGAAATAGATTCAGAGGATTGTTTCTAAATACATTGTAGAGAGTAGATATCGCATTAAACAATTTTCATAATTTGTGTTCCTGTTTTTTATGCATGCATGCGTACGTGCATGTGGGTTTGTTTTCTGTGTGTGTTTGTTTCTAAAACAGCAGTCCAGTGACGTAGCAGCCAGCATGAACCCCCCCTTTCTGTGCTTTCTGTGGACTTGTGGTGTAAGATGTGACTACAATGTCAGGGAAAGCCTCCTAGAACATTGATTTGGGGTTAATTAGAGACACTTCAAATTGTGGCAGGTGTGTACTTGATTCCCATTTAACACGAGTTTGATTTGATCTGAACAAAGCCACATTCCCAGTAGGAAGACATTGTGCACACTTATGCAACCAAATGATCATAATTTTTATTTTTTCTTCCCCACTCTAAAACAATTATCAAAATTTAATTTTAATTACAATCTTAAAATTAGCACCTGCATTTTGATGATGTTTAATATGGAGGACATCTGATAATAACTGTGATTGTACTGCACTTAACCTTTTGTTCTTGTGTCAAAAAGCTTACATTGATGTAAGCTAGCTAAACTTTATGGGGTCACCAATACCCCCCAGTTTACAATACTACAATATTGCGCCCAACCCCAAAGCATTCATCTTGCCATTGCATAAGGCTGGTTCTCCCAAAATCCTCATCCAATTAGGATTCCAATAGTCCTTTCATTCATTGACTGGTGCTATTCAGCTTTCCCCGGCATGACATCAGGCCCTCTCTTATAGCCCCACTTTACGCTGCTGCGCTCAGATAATGAACTCTGCCAATTAATGACTAATCAACATGTGCAACAAGCACAACCACTGAGGAGTGACTGCCATCTAATCTGCCGATTAAACCGGAATACAGAGATGCTCTGTTAAACTTACTGTGTTGCAATGCAGAAGAAAAATCAGGCAGCCCACACGCATGCATCCAGTAAACTTGTTTGTTACACAAAGTTGATAACTGGAATGAAAAGTCTAATTTCAGAATCAGTTAGAAAATCTAATAATAAAATGCAAATTGTACCATGCTTAAACTGTAGCGTGCACTTTTTTTTTTTTTTTATGTGCTGCAATCTGATTGCTGTTGAGACTAAAAAGGATTTTTTTAAACTTTGGGTACTCTTTTGAGTTCAAAACTGATGGGAATCCGAGCAATATGATACACTACAGTCAATTAAGCTATTAAGATGGACAGTAGATGCATTGATACTACATTGATAAATTCACAGTATCCAGTAGTATCCATACCCAAGAGGGGAAGGATAACAGAATCCAGGGTATATGAGTGCAATAGTCACTTGTGAACGAGTCATGCACCAGTATATAAAAAATTTAATGAAATACCCAGTGCATATTAACCCACGGTCATGCCCATGATCGTACCCCTTTCCCCTGTGTGGAGTTAAAAAGTCTGGGGAGGTATGATCCTCTCAGCCTTTCCGTGGAGCAGGACGGTGTCCGCTTCCTGTCACTGAAGTTGCACCTCCGTTTGGAGTTGGTGCCATGCAGTGGGTGAACGGGGTTTTCCTTGATGGACAGCAGCCTGGCCTTCACCCGTTGTTCCGCCACAGATGTCAGACCGGACAGCTCTGTGCCCACAACAGAAGCCGCCTTCCTCACCAGTTTGTTCAGGCGGGAGGCATCCCTCATTTTGATGCTGTCTCCCCAGCACGCCACCGCACAGAAAAGAGCGTTCGCCACAACAGATTGATAAAACATACGCAGTATCACACTCATAATGTATATTGTCATGGTTCCATAGGTCATGTTGACATAGAACGTTTTGACAACTTCCAGCATTACCCTCCTAATATTTTTACTCAAAGTGTCTAACTAGTTTAAACGTATACACTGCAATAATTGGGGTCATGGTACGGTCAGTTCATTCATTTCAACGGCCTGTAGAAAAGAATGCACATATTGACTTGGATCTGTGCCATTTTTTGAATTAAGGTTATGTTTATGTTCTGGACTCAATAGCGCTAAGATTTTGGGCTGGGGGGGGTCAAGCATGGGAAATGCATTAAAACATTTCTCCACAGTTACTGTTTTTTAAAACGATTAGTTTTGGTTGTTTTGTATTAATGATTAAAAACAACTTAACAGCTCAGCGATATCATTCAAAAGGACTGGTGGAAGATTTGGACACTTTTTAGTTAACATATGTTTCTGATTGAGTACTAGTTTAGCAATCCATTGTTTTTTAGTAAACAGGTTACACCAATGGAGTGGGCATTTCCTCTTTTTCTACGTACAGTTACAGGTGTATAATGCTCAGTTGTCCCTATTTGTGTACATGTATATTATATCTTGGGCAGCTAAGCGGAGGGGAACTAGGGGGGTTGCTGTATCGCACATAATTTTTCACCCAGTACCCGATATGGAAAAAATGTGTTCTGTGCATTCCAAAGATGACTGAGCAGAGCTGAACAGCCCAGTGTTCAGCTGTGTCCAGTCCAATCAACTGTAGGCAAGTTGAGTAAGATGAACACATTTTGCAATTACATCCACAAAGAGAGAAGTTGACACAGCTGCACAGCTTAGTTGGAGCTGTATTTTCAGTTTATGATAATAAAACCTCCAGTGCATGTAATGCCATTATCCCAAAGCAACACAAAGAGCTTTTGTTACTTAAAAATATAGATATCATTTGAGTGGTACGTAGTATGTCAGTTCTTTTCTCCGGTTTTACTGTATGAATCAGGTCGTGCTTCCTCAGTATTTCTTCTGCCATTTGAATGACTTTGCTCGTTTGTTCAAATAACTGGTTCGTGCCTCTTTCTGGAACAAAGAAATTGCCAAATGAAATAAAATGAAACAAATGCAGGATGATTTGAAAAGGAAAAAAAGGAATTAGGAATCGAAATTTGAATCGAATCAGGGGTAGAGTGAATCTTTACATCCCTACTCGATGAGATCAGAGTTCGAAGTATTCGCTATTTATACCGAACCAGCACGCCAGCACATTTCGATGTTGCTTCCATCTGCTGTAGAGTTCTGCAGAGTGCTGATGCTCCTCTGGTTACTTAAAAACTTCATAGATTTGTGAAAGTTGGCTCAGTAAAGTCTAGAGTAGACTCTTTAATACGTAGCAAGTCTTGTCTCGTTTAAGTGGTTTAGGGCGGCAGTTGGCCAAAGACAAACAAAGAACAAAGGAAATACAAGAACACCTCATTAGGCGTGTGACACTTTAAATATTTGGTCATAACACAGCTATTGGATGAGGGTTCTGCTCTCTTCACTTGTCACATCCCTGTCAGAACCAGATGTCACCTCCAAAGACAACGATTAGTCCAGTTGCACGCCTATTTACTTTAAATTGCCCAAGATTTCTCTAAGTTTAGTTTGTCCTTTTGATGTATTATCTAGTTGACGTATGCCAGAAAGAGATGCTTCAGATTTCAGTTTGTTGAGTTAATTTTTTTTTTCCTGGCCAGCACCTTGACATACAAGCAACTACAGAGATCTAATAGTTGTTCCAAAGTTAGACAAATGAGATTATTGCATCAGTAGGACAGTTTTAAAGTTTGAGACATTCCTTATCAGAGGAGCCAAAAGAAGCGAAGGACCTTTCTGTATGAAGTGCACTAAAATATTCTTCAGCTCAGTTACTTACTAATGGTCAGAACCACCACACCTCAGTCTCTTTTAGTGGTGTGATCTAACACCATTAGGATAATTGCATTGTCAAGGTCAGAGGACCATTTTAAGTATGCTGTTCAAGTGGAAGCAATCAAATCAAAGGGTCTTGAGAGACTGTAATCCTTGCACTGGAATGGGTTTGATTCTGGCAGAAATGAAGCAAAGGTGTGCTTGTGTTGAATACCTTAGCTTCGTTCATCACTGATAGGCATAGTCATGTGTTGCAAGTTATTTTCATGGTATACTCTACTCCAAAAGCATTGGGACCATTAGGACAATGTTTTCTGTTGACTTGTCATAAAACAATGTAATCAACAGGTTTTTTTTCTCAAATACAATTCATTTTCTGACCCTGGCCGACAATAAAATGCTGAGATGTAAATGCTGTATTTTTCGGAGTATAAGTCGCACCTCTTTTCATAGTTTGCGTGGGGGTGCGACTTATACTCAGGAGCAACTTGTATGTGAACATTTTTAACACTTTTTTTTTGGGTCACTCACACATTCACACCATCATTACCGTCATTGTGAAGTAGATTCACTTCACGTTATTTTCAGACTAAACCGGATGAGGGCGCTCTCGGCCTGCTTTGATAAATTCACCATTGGCACAAGAATCGTTGGGAAGCATTTGATATTTGATATGGTGTTGAAATGCATCTGACTGATGTTTAATGTTTTTTTTTTTTTTTTTTTTTTGGTAGTTCCACTCATTATTTAAGTGGAAAGCAGACAAGTAAAGCTCAGCCAATCCAGTACTGTGCAATGGAAAATCTGAATTTGTTGTTCGTTTTCTAATGCTAGCTATTTAAAATTTGTCAATTCAAAGCAACTTCTGACTCCTAATAAACACCGAGTCCAAGCGCAGCTCATCAAGAAATCCATGGCTCTAATGAGGAGCCGCTTGGAGAGTTTCGCTTGATGTTAATTTGCTTTGTTTTTATTGTAAACTTTGTGTCTGTAAATAATGTGTAAATGACGAGCTGGACTTGCATGCCAGCTGGCCGGACCACACAAGCATTTACACAGCAATGCACACACATGCATAAACTGATGCACATTCATCACAAGACAATGCATTCAGCAGTCATCGCCACACCATCGCCAAGGTCTTTGTTTAGATTTCATTCACGGTTTGATCATTATTTGCGAGCAATTCTGGATGTTCCAAAAAAAACACTGTTCTCTAGATTTCTTGGAAGGGGGAAAAAAATCAGGTCATATGACAGGAAACTCAGGATAGTCTACTTGGAGTCACAGTAAATCCTGGATAGTTTTGTTAATTGAGATTGATTTCAGTTAGACTTTGGAAATACCTCAGAAAAAGGTCAGGCCAACATTGGAAGATAATCATTTAGCATTTTTAACGATGCAACATTAGAGAAAATAACTCCACAAAGTGCCCCATCTTAAAAAAAGCTTCTCAATAAGCATAAAATAAAAGTGCTAAAATGGTTTCACTATGCATGCATAGCTATGTGTAATCATGCTCATTGGCACACGCATATCGTACCTGATCAGAATGTGCAGAGCCGCATAAAAAGAAACACACACACATTTTCTCACTAGCACTCATGCAAACACAAGATAAAATTAGCTTTAATTAAAGGCAGGCCATATTTTGGGAATACCAAGAGGGGTCATGAACTGCAGCACATGAACACTCATGGTATTGAGCCTGAGCAGCTTGACTCCAAATTTACCCTCGGGGTCTAACTTAAGACCTGGAGAGGTGCCTGCGGTGTATTTTTGGGTTAGAATTCAGTGATGTTTACCCAGTGGTGGCAGTACTAAAAAGCTAAAATACCTTGATTTTAGTGGTGTTGATACTTTATTTCTAAACTCAAGATCTCCAGGCCTGATTAAAAGAGTCCAAACAACTTTTAAAGTCTTGTATGGAACTCTACATTGAATGCAAGTTGTGTGTGAAATAGTTGCATCCAGGTCAATTCCTCATTCTCCTTTTGCTATGCCTTGTGGATTGCTGGCAAAACAGTAGTCACGTGATAATTAGATAGTTGCAAAACTGTATTTTTCCATCCGTAGTATACTAGATTTACGTGAAATATACATCAAAGTTAAAACAATCTTCAAATATCCAATTATTTTTGGCCCGTGTTTGCAGGACCATAATCGGCCGATTAATAAGTTTTGCCCTAATCTTTGTATCCATCAACCATTCTTCACCTTACTGCCTATCCTTCTATCTTTCTTTCTGTCTGTCTATCTTCGTCTATCAGTCCATCCACCCACCTACATATCTTTCTATGTAACGTTATTGTCCCATTTTTCTCCTACAATTTCGTTTTTACTCACCTTAGTTTTTCATTTTCTTCTGCAGGTCCGTCTTTCAGCAGAACTGATCCAACTAAGTGGCTTATAGAAAATAACTGAACTCAAAAGCATGGCTGTTGCTGGATGTCCCGACTATTTCCTGCATCATCCTAATTATCAGGTAAATAGCCAGATGGATTGTTCCGTCATTTTGAGAACCTCACAAGCTTTGCTTGAAGGATAACAGTTTTTTGTTTATTTGTTTGATTGGTTTTAATTCATTTGCACATAAAGAAAACAATAAAACAACCAGAACAAGGGATATTGTGCAGGTAAGATCATAAAACCCAGATAGGGTTTATAAAATCAATCTCACACCATTATAGATCATCATATACAGTAAATACAGACCAAACATATAATAATTTATGAAATTAATATAATAGAAATAAAATTAAAGAACTTAGTACATTGAGAGAAATATCTTTCAGAAATACCAACAAATTAAAATAACTGTTTGCGTGCGTGCGCATGTGTGTATTATAACATATATACAATTGACAGATGTGTATGAGGTTTAATGGGTTTGACTTGTCAAAAATATTCCAATCTTAGGTGTAAAATTATGGAGTGAGGTTGACAGATGAGATTTAAATCTATTTGTTGCTTAGCTGGAACCCTCTATATCTTATTGAAAATTGACAGAATGCTACTTTAAGGTTCTGAACGTCTCTGTTGAACCAATATATGTTGTGAAAGAGTTTTGCTTAGTGGAGTTGAACCATGACTTGAATGCACACACTGTTAGAATTTGTGCTGTACCATCACCAGCCGACCAGTGTTGCGGAGCTGTTTGGATGACTGGGTAAGGGATCAGTCACAGTCTGGTAGCTGGGCCCACAGGCAGTGTGTGTCAATAATGGTGATTTCTGCCATTTGGAAGAAGCACTGTTGACTTTCATTATTATTTCACATCACAATGATGTAAGTCTCATTATGGTACTTTCAGCCTGACCAACAGAGCTTAAACCTGCGACAAATGATTGGCTATGGTTGGGTTGTTCGTTGATGTTGCTCCTCCATGGCGAAGACAAACTGGACCGCTTGTCTCGTTAATGGTTGTGAGCTGAAAGGGCGACATTTGCTCTTTTTCTTTGCTGGCATTTACGGTTTTCCTCCTCTATAGATCTTTCTAACTGGACACCTCAGAGGCCAGGCCACGCGAAAAGATCATGTGTTGTATCTGTATTGATACTGCAACACTTTCAGGAGGTTTAAGGGAGTTGTTCATTAAGTATACAAATGTAAATCAACACTATCCATTTAGGCTGGATTTAAAATATCGTTGAAGCGATATATGGGTCAAAGCATTGAAAAGCAGGGGGAAAAGGGTACATAATCGTATTTTCTAGATACATCACATCAATCAGGGAAATTTTGTTAAATGTCTATGTCTATTACTTATGTGATTTTGCCAGATGGAATGCTAGGAGTGCATATTAATAATACACAAATTATTCACAGTATACAGCGAGTCCTCGCTTTACGTCAGTGTTTCATTTATACCAGTGATTCTTAACCTTCGGCCAAAGTGTGGGATGAAAGTACCACCTTGATTTCTGGGAAAAGATTTGTTTTACAGACATGGCCACCAAATAAGTTAGGCTTGCTCCAGTGGGCTATCGTGGGAAAATACTCATTGCCGCAATCCAAGCTAATGACTGCTGCACACTTACTGATGTGGCACAATCATGAAAACATGACCCCCATTTTGGATTTTTAGGCTTCACCTAAAGTACATTTTACTGTTTTTTTTTTTTTTTTTCAAAACCACAAAAACACAGTGTGATTGTCAAGGAAGAATGAGACTGCCACAAAGAGAGAAACAGAGCAATAAAAAAACGAAAGTGGGAATATCTTGAGAGGCTCTTGGCAATGATTGAGGGCTCGATTCACTGACAGCAACTGTGTATTTTGGCAACAGAGACTCTCTACGCTTAGCTTTCTAGCCCCAAGTACATATGAAATGATGACTACGCTCTGGACCCATTGTACCACATTCTATACTTTTCTCTCAGAACCTGTCATTAAGTACTTTTGCTGTCAATTCAACATGACTTGAAATGTAACATTAAGTTTATCCCAAAACATTGAAAAGCAAAGTCCTTCACTGACCAATGAGATCTTGTACTCTGTGTGAAATGAATGCCACAGGGACATAGGTCAAAGCCTGGTTATATACTGTAGCACCTTACCAGAAACAGGCAGACCGACTAATGATAGCTTTTGCACCATAAGGATAATAATACATGTTCAACCAGTGTCTGCTTTACTATTATTAAAGATAAGCGTGGATGTCTTAATAATTATCTCATGGTCTATTGTATTGTCTCGTAAATTTTTGTTTATTCTCTCATTGGGATCAGCAGAGTTGCATTTACCAAGAAAGTATTGCGATAGTGTTGTGTAAGACAAACAGTCTAAGCCATCATCAGCCTTCAGTCCAAGGACATTCCGTTCCACTTCTTGCTAGGCACTATCTGAACACTAAATGCACCCGCATTCAATGTAGGTCTCCCTGGTGTGGTTGTATCAAAAACTCATCCAAATTAAGTCTATAAATTATTTCCTGTATTTCCTAAACACCAGAAGAAATAACAATACATGTTCACTTTCAGCATCTGGTATAAAGCAGTGTTTATTTATTTACTTAATATATTATTGTTAGATGATACAAAGTGACTATAAATGGTTTTTTTCTTGACAGTGTTTAGAATATACGTTTACCTTTATTGATATATTCTCATCATTCACCTGATTCAAATGAGCAGGTCAGCAGCAAGCTCAGAAGAAGCTTCATAACTATCCTGATCTTTTGAATTAGGTCTGTTGCAGAAGGGAGTCATGGAAATAGGCAGGACAGTGGCCCATTAAGATAGACTTTGGATAACCCTGTGTTATGCCTTAATAAAATTACTTTTGATCTGACTTTACATTTCTGCTCTAATTTTTGTGCCCAACAGCAGGACAATAGAGATCGATCCAATAATCACAGACAAGCGAACCTCATTGGGCCGGGCTTCCAGCAATCAACTGACCACAATTCGCCAAACCATCAAGGTTGGTTACGTTTTTTTTTTTTTTTTTTTTTTCATTATTACATTGTAACATAATTTAATTGCTGTACCTTATTAACAGCCTGGTGTGTACAGCTTATCTGTGTGTTTTTGGGGGGTATATATTATTGAAGGGAAAATTAAGCTTCAAAATTGCTTCATGAAACAATTCTATTTTTGACATTTTTATAGTTTGTCTGGTCGTGCAATGAATATAGATATTTTTTGTTTGCCATTAAGGTAAAAATGGCTCACCTTAACTTGAATCCAAGTCACATTGTGGCCAAATTCTGGTCGATTATTATGTCTTTTGATGCTGTCAATAGTAAAGCCTTGTCCGTGGCAAAAGCCAAATTGTAAACTAGCGATACATCACACATTAGTTGTCCTAACTATTTTTTCTCCCGTCTTTTGGCGTTTGGCAAATTCATTTGGTGCAATATTTTCAGTAGTCACCTTTACATAATGACATACTGTATTTACACATATAGATGTTAAATCACTATTAAATCAACATTAATCCAAAAAAAGTGCACGGTGTCTGTTTTTTAATTTTATTATTCTAAAGTATGCTGCTCAGCACAAACCAGTATTAGCCATTTATAGGACTCCCAAATCATTACCAGGGAAAATTCCCCTCGTCCCTCAACCATGGAGGGAATGAGATTGTTGCTTAACTTAATAACTTAACAAGTTGGCAAAACCAAAGAGTTGCAGCTTTTCTTTGCTTGCACTGTTGACACATGTGCACATCAAAAGAGAAGCAGTGCAATTGTTTAATTTTAAAGTCCCGTAGAAGTCCCTGTCCCGTAGAGAATGTGGATGGCCCTGGATGTGATGTGTACGTCCAACTTTGCCCAGATCTGCTGTTAAGTCTGAGTTCATCCATGAGGTCAGAGGTACGGTTAAACAAATGAGCATCAAACAACAACCTCTGGTGCTCTTTGGAGAACCATTACACAATATACTGTATATATTGTATATACTATGTTAAATGAATGTCTTAACATGTGGAATAGAAAGGTCACAGAGAGTGGTTCTATTTCTGGGTTTAAAGGTAGCTAAAGATTGTTACACTGCTTGTGGTCGTATGTGTGTCGCCTGTCTTGAGTATTGTGTGGGGGCCTGGATGGGGGATTGGAGGATAGGGTTATTTTATATTTGGTCCTCTCCCGCTGTAAACATTTGAGCTGTTCAAAGGGTGATCTGCGCGAACACAGGGTGCCATTATAACTACGCGGCCTATCTAATTGTACTATACAGGATTGGTCCGGGACAATCGGAGCATGAGATTAAAGCACAATATTGGCTCAGCATGGGAGGCAAGGGCGGGGAGTCTGCGAGGACTCTACCAGTGAATTAGAGCGCTTGGCCACGACATGAGAAACAAATGGAGCAGAAATTATATTGTCATTTTTTGGGATCAGCCATATTTAGAGAACTCTAGAGAACAGTAGAGGCCGACGAATGGGAATAAAGCCAAGGAGCATTTTGCTGACACTAGATTTATTTCACACACGTGTTGAGGGCCTGATTATTGAACACCCCAACTGTTGACCATTTACTTTTGCATGTAATGTGTTACTTATTGTAGCAAAACGTAAAACTCTAGCATGCATGACCTACTCTTGAAATTTGACCTTGCTTGGAGCATTACTAGAGTGATGATAATCCTTGCTGATTTTATTAAGCCTGTTTTCCAGTGATCTGGCTCTTTTGCTTCACAGCAACAATAGTCTTAAAGCTGCTTACATTGGAGCAAACGGAGCAGCTTTGGAGGAATACAACTCGGTATTCTGTATTTGATAAATTTAGAGTGAGAGCATTTTTATTCGTGGGATTCACAGCTGATCTTTAAGAAACACCAGTTAGTATCTAAATTATAAATGGACAAGTCAAGTTGTTGAAAGACACAGGTAGCCTTGGTTTGACATTAGTGTGAGAGCCACACACTAACATGCCTTAAACCTCCTAGCTGAGCTTGCAAATATTCAAAGGAGCGTCATCCCAAACATGTACAGTCACTCAAAATATTCCATAATGAATTTTAACAGAGTACTGGTGTCCTTGCAGCTGCTGGGCAACAAATCCCATCGTTGTTGCCAATGCAGCGGAGTAATCTGACGGCACAGCTCTCATGAGCTCATAGCTTGAAATGAATCTCCCAGCTCCAGTTATTCCTGCTTTGCCCTTGTAGGGATAGCGCAACATGTCACAGACGCGCATATTCCCTCTCGAATATTTAAGCACTACCTTCCCAAAAATAATTTAATAGCAGAGTAAGCGAAATGTGGCTATGCAGATTATGATGTGCAATTTGCTGGGTTGTGACCATTGGCGTAACTAGGATTTTTTTTTTCTTGGGTGGAATGGGGGGTCAAGTACATCCCAGAGGGTCCTTTTTTTTTTTTTAACAAACCCTCCAAATTCCTCAGAAAACTCAGATAAACCTTAACTGGATGGGGGGGGGGGGGGAAATGTGGAAAAATACCAGAAAAAAAATCGATGAATAACCCCCTCCCTCTAGCTCCACCAGCGGTTGTGACCGCTCAGATTTTCACCGTGACTGGACTAACAGTCAAAATTAAAAGTACAGTACTCACAAAGACACTATCAAGAAATTGTATTACAGGAAATATACATCTTTGGGTGTCTTGCCCATGTTAAAAAGTTTTAATAGAATTTAAATCAGGGCTCGTATAAGGCCATTTCTTGCAAGACTTGCAAGCGGAACTTTTAGACCTCTGGGCAACAAATTACTCTCAAGAATACTTTGGTCGTTTTGAGCTTTCATTGTACCCTGCACAGATTCAAGATGCACTGTACCATTAGCAGCTCCAGAACAAACAGAGCCTGTTCCATATTTCACAGTAGGGACAGTGTTCTTTTCTTGGTAGCATTCATTTTTGTGTCTGCGAACATCGAGCTGATGTGTGATGTGTCTTGTCCAAAAGTTCCAGTTTTGTCCTGCCTGTCCTTTGTGGCTTGTCAGCATGCAGTGTGTCATTTTTTTCCCCATGATTTATTTTCAACAGTGGTGTTCTGGAATATTTTCTTACCATTCATATTATTAGTCTCTTCAATTTGTCATCAATGTTCCTCCTGCGGCCACATCTAGAGAGGTTGGCACCCGTCCAGAGGGTCTTAATTCCGGAATAGGTGCAACTGCCGTCGCAGTAACGTCAAACTGCTTGGAGATGGTCTTATAGCCTTTACATGTACCGTATTTTCCGGACTATTGATCGCAGTTTTTTTTCATAGTTTGGCCCGGGGTGTGACTTATCCTCATCAGCGACTTATGTGTGAAATTATTAACACATTATTATATCATTTCGCATGTTATTTTCACACTAAACCGCAAGATGGTGCTCTTGGCCTGTGGAATAAATGGAACTGCAACTGACGATGAGTCTGACGTAAGCAATGTAGAAGAGGAAGCGCTGCATCTTCTACCTCTGGTGTTAGCGGAGTTATTTATAAGTGACACAGTGGATGAAGATTGCATTTAATTTAGTGATTTGGAATGACACGGTTGGTTTGGTAAACTTGTTCGTATGGTGTTAATGCTATAGTTATCTGAATAACTCTTAATATGTTATGTTAACATACCAGGCTTGTTCTCAGTTTGTTGTTTGTGTCATATAACGTTAGCATACCGTACAGTCATTCAGCCTGTTGTTGCATCTATTCTATTTTTATTCTAAATTGCCTTTCAAGATGACATGTCTGTTCTTAGTGTTGGATTTTATCAAATACATTTCCCCCAAAAATGCGACTTATACTCCAGTTTGACTTGTATCTTTACTTTGCATTTTATTGCTGGTGCGACTTGTACTCCGGAGGAATTTATTGTCCAGAAAATACGGTAACTTACAATTTTTTTCAAATCTCCTGAAAAAACAATCTTCTTCACTTCCTCTGGTGCATGTTAAGTGTGACACGTATATTGTCACCAAACAGCACAGTTGGTTGGCTTCATACGACCAAACTCGATTTGTGAGTAAATTCTGATATCATTTGCTGCATTTTCCCCAGTATTTAAAGATGTATTCTATCCAACCTTGAGTAAGAAACAGCTGTTACTGAGAAAGCCATGTCCTGTGATCACCCTTACCCCGTGTGAAGGTAGTCCCCTCCCCAAATGCCCCTCACTATGAGTCTAGCTCGGTGATCCGTGGTTTTCCTTTTGCTATGTACTTGCCTGTTTTCCCCCCTTAGCCTCTTCTGTTTCCCTTTGACCCTCCCACATTGTCTCCCCCCGCTCCTTTAGGAGGCTTGGCCCTCTGTGGGTGTGTATGTAGGTTCTGCCAGTGTTATTGTACACCCCACAAGCCACACTTTACAGTTTAGACCTGCTCTGTCTATACTCCCTTTTGAATGGAAGCCCCTCTGCTGGGCTTGAATTCTCATTTCACATGCTGTTTTGTGCATGTGCATGTGTGTTCAATCGATGTTCTACGCATTTATACCACTTGACAAGATTCTTTTTTCAAAGTGAGCGTTACCCCTCTTTTCAGTTTGTAACAAGCTGAATAAGAGTGCACAGACTACATTCCTGGCTTAAGGACAAACGGTGAGCCATATGCATCTGCCATCGGTACAATGGTCTTGTTTTGGCTTTGTCTCTCTCCCTAATTACCAGTAATATTCAAAACAAGCTTTTATGCAGATTCCGACAGACCTAACTAGTTTTACAGTTGGTTAGTACTGCATATAAATTGGCTAAAACAATAGAGGATGTTGGAGGATTTTTACCCCCAATTTAACCAATTATATGTTCTTAAAGAGAAGGGAAAGGGAAAAACATGTCAGAGGACTAAATGAACAGAGTCCATGAAACAAAGGAACTTTAAAAACAATACGGACAGTGTTGTCCTTTTAACCTATGAAGGAATTGCTGTCCTGTAATATCTCTTCTCTTGACAGAGAAGCGATACAATACAGGGCAGCACTCTCGGGACACCATTATGGGTGTTTGATGAAATGTTAGATCAACAGACTTGTCTGTAATTGGGTTTATTTTTGTAAAACTGTGGTCGAGTAGTTTGAAAGATATTTGCATGCAACTGCAGTTAGCTGTGGTGATATTCATTCTGAATAATTAAAACACGGGTGAAGCCGGGAAACAAAACTCGGAATTGTTTAAATGTACTACATAATTACAAATAAAAGAAGATATTGATGTGACCCAACCGAAACTCTCCAATATGTCTTTAGGTAAATTTTAAGGGTCATTGATTGAGTTGTATAATTTTTATTTTATGCATCATTTTCCCTTGTGTCTCTAACATTGCATTATAAAGAAAATAGAAAAAAGCTGTTCATCCCGACAATAGTTTTAAACATCAGCCCATGGAGACTTTGATTTTTAACAATGACTTCATATCCTGAGTTTGAATACAGGTTTCAGTCAGAGTATCTAGTTTATTAAGGGGACTCGCCACATGACTTGCTCCCAAAATATGTTTAAGCAACTGCATCGCAGTCACAAATTCTTACTGTCAACAGCTCTGCTTTGTGTGCTCCCTGCTGCCTGAGCTGCTCTGATATTTTAAGAGGATCTAATGATTGGTTGTAATAATGTAAGGTCAGGCGTGTCATGGCAGCTGTGTATTTGCTTGGTATGAATAAAGGCGTTTACGTGCTCCCCTTTGCCTGCCAAAGACGAGCGGTCGGTAGAACTTGTCTCTTGTTGCTCTTGTCTGGTTCTACTAGGTTGAGTCACGAGTGTGTGTTCGTCACGATTTGCGGTGTCAACAGTCCGAATGACGCACACCTTTGTTTATCTTATTGCAACACGCAAAGGTGATTATAATCATGCGACTGATAGTGACTCTCACAAATCCTTGATCCAATGGTATAAACGCGTTGGATGTGCTTTTTTATACAAGCAATTGTGCCGTTTTCTTTATCAAACGGGTTTTTAGTATTTTGGTTTGGTCTAACTTGAGCTTGCTTTTCTCACTCCTTCCCTAGCACTAAATATGGCCTTGTATGCACCCTGTGTTCTGTGGTTTACACCTCTTTAACTATAAGTAGGTGCTCGAGCTTACATGTTGCTATTAATACCAACGGATTAACCACCTGTGATTTACAGACACCTGTGAATCGGATACCTGACATGTTTTCAGGAAAAAGTATTCCAAGAGAATACTTGTTGAATACTTTGTTGGTTTGGGGCAGATTTATGCTGATACATTCAGGGATCCTTTGGTACAATATATATACCTAGTACATTTAATTATTTTTAAATATATGTAAGAAATTGTATGTTTCTTGGTAGGATCTAGATGTCAACTGCCGTGCTTTAACCCAGACTGACAGTATTTAGCATTATTGAAATATAAACAATATATTTACATTTAAAAAAAAATGTGAAATATGTGCGAGTTCTAATTCTTAGTTTAATTTCCTATTGAAATAATCTCCTAATGTCTGTTTTGCTTCCTGCTGCACAGTTTGGGATCTTCTGCCCCTCACAAGTGGTTCTTGTCTCCCCCCAGTGGTGCGATTGTTGGTCACTCTAGATATGTGCGCTCTAGATGCAGGGATTTCATGATAAATTCATGAACTAGGTTTGGGTTTTTTGTAATGAAGAGTCACTTATCGGAGTCGCCACTGCAGATTGTAATTTAGGAAGAGCACAGTTTTTTGTCCAGTTTACCCCTTGAACTAAAACTTCCACAGGATAAAGCAATTAAATAGGAACTTCCCATCAATTCCACTCACTTCAAACTTTGATACATAATGCTTGGAGTCAGTTAAAAAATTCACTTCATGAATGTCAATGTGCCTGGAGGTTTTCACAAGAGCTTTGAAGATACATTTTTCCTCCAGAAAAAGAATTTGACTGCTGGTTTTTAAGATCCAAAAAGTAGAAGGTTCGATATATGCTGTGAATTTTGAGCAGATGCCGACAATATGATGCCATTGCGGTGAACCCCAGTGCTGAGAATTGAAAAGTGTTTCTGACAGGGCAGCATCTTATTCATAGTCAAGAAAATCCTGCAAAATTAGTGTTGTGGCAAATTTGTGTGTGCACTCGCGTACGTTTTTGCGTGTGTGTGTTGAGCGTTTTGTGCTTTTCTTTTATGGGATTACTGAGATTTAAAATGGTTAACAGTTCAGATCCCAACCACAATGAAATGATTGAGAAACTGAAATAGAAGTGGAATAGCCCCAACAATTTCCTGGGATTTTGCATTTTTTTCATCCCTGAACTATGTAAAAGAAACTCACTCACTCACTCACTCACTCACTCACTCACTCACTCACTCACTCACTCACTCACTCACTCACTCACTCACTCACTCACTCACTCACTCACTCACTCACTCACTCACTCACTTGTATTCCTTTTTATGTTTGGTCTTGTCTTCCAGAAGATGATCTTGATTTAGAAGCCCTGGTGAATGACATGAATTCTTCCCTGGAGAGCTTATACTCCACCTCCAGTGCGCAGCAAACAGAGTCTACATCGCTACTTCAAAACGGACAGACCTCAACTTCTTCCCAGCAACCCCACAACCACCATCGCCCTAACACACACCACGCGCAACTACAGCAGGGCCATCATTTGCTAAGCCATTCCTCACACGAACCACCCTCCTCCGCGTCCATTGATCTACCGCAAGCAAGCCTATGCCGATCACAACCCATGCACATCCTGGCTGTACGGTGAGTGGGCTGAACGTACAGGACAACTTATAACTTGTTTGGATGTAGAACTGTGTTGTAAGAATAGTACACATCAGGGGTGTCAAACTCATTTTTGTCGCGGGCTGCATTGTAGTCATATTTTCCTTCATAGGGCCTTATGACTCTCAACCCAAATAAATGTATGAACGTCTCATATTATATACAGCATAGGCTACTCAACAGACTAACTACTTTGAAATCAGAGACGAGTAAGAATTGTTAAAATAAAAAAATAAATAAAAAAGAATGCTAATAAAAATAATAACAATAATAAAAACAACTCTAGTTTTTAAAAGTGAAGACAATTTGCAATTTTAGTATTGACACAAAGTTGATGCACAATTTGTCTTCGCGGGACAAATATAATTACACTGCGGGCCAAATTTGGCCCACGGGCCATAGTTTGAAACCCCCGCTCAAGCTAATCAGACATCAAATTTCAAAGAATTTTAAAATCACACGGGGCGTAATGCGTACAATTTCAAGTAACTATTTCGTTTTAGTCGGCTTTTTGCTCTTCTCGGCAGGGCTGCGAGTGGGTGGAAGAATTGTTGCCAGTGTGGTGGTAGTGGTGGAAGTAGCCTGTAGATTTGTTTTTCCCACAAACATGCTCAGAATTGTCTGAATTGCCGCTCATAAATCTTGAGATAAAGGCAAAAAGAATCCTGTGCTAGTCGTTCAGACTTTCATCGTTGCGTGTGTGAGTTGTTCGCACAGGTCTGTGAGAATACGTCTGTACACATACTTGAGCTTTTAGCATGCGCACTTCGAATACAGCAGAGTAGATGATTGATAGACTCTAATGACAATGCAACTAGCTGTTGATTATTAACATCCATCAGTAAAAAAAAAAAAAAAATTAGGACCAGAATTTGACTACATTTTCATGATCTGCAGAGAGAAAATATTTGCATTTTATATATTCGACTCTGCTGCTATGCTTTGTTGCATGTCGCGCAGAGGAAGTTCCAGGAAACTTCGTGGCCTCTGATTCCATCTGTTTTCGCCTTTTTTTACCATTGGAGGACTGCTTCTTGGTCACACAGTCAAAAAAGCCACCCAGCCAAAGGAAAACAAAAAACATAACTGAAGTGTGGTTTTGCATAATGTGCTGGGATCGCTTAATAATACTGTTTGAAGTTGGAAGTTTTTGTGACTACAGACACATTTTTTTGGAAGGGTTTGGTAGAAGTCCAAATTGTACAACTTTAGGGGCACTCAAATTAAGGGGATGCACCATATTTTTTAGACTTTGAAGTGATACTAAGTGTGACTAGAATCTGATAGATTAATATACGGATTTGATTGTATATTTATTAGGAACCTCCGCAGTATGCACCCTCCCAATATGTAAATGTTTCTGTTCCTCATCTGTAGCCTTTCAATGCCCTCTCCCTTCTTGTCAGGCCCTGTTTGTCTCAAACAACACTATCAGGTCAAATTCTCATTAATTTTATCATCAAGCGAAAGCCTATTTCTCAGTTTAAATAGTCATAGCTCACAGTCTCCCTGAGGCGTTCATTATAGGCTTTTGCCTATACATTCTGTGTAGAGCGGTCTGTAATAATTATCCTTGTCCAAAGTATTTGACAGAAGTAGAGAAGAAATGATCAGGTAATAGACTATTCTGTCTTTAAGGACTCCCGCTTTCTCGCCTCTTCTCACAAGCACTCACACACAACCACAGACTCAGGCCCTGAAGTTCTTATTATTCAGCGCTGACCTCTGGATAACCCTGTTCTCAAGCTCAGATGGGACAACATCAAAAGGCTCGCTCCCTTTTGAACTTGCTGGGTTCTACAGAGAAATGATAGAGGCAGGGAGACAGAGTTGAAACCAGAGAGTCTCCCACAATGGTTTTCTGAGCGCACACTATTCACCCCCCCCCTAAAAAAAAATTAAATCCTGAAAAGTTTATGATCGGCTGTCAAACCATCATCCCTCTTCTGAGCCACAAGCTTATAGTGCGTATGCCCAATTAAAAAAAAAATGCTTTAAAGAGATGGCTTGTTTAATATTGATGTGTGATAAATATTGCAGAAAATTAGCCAGCAGGCTGCAGGGGTCTGTGATTTCTCCTGGCTTGGAGACTGTTCATTATGGCAAGATCAGACAGAAACAGACATGAGCTTGGGTGCAATACAGAAAAGATTTTCTAATATCCCCTCCTGCACACAACTCACATGTGTCAGCAGGTCTTGTTATCCTAAAGTTAGACGCACTTTTCACGCTTCAGGAAGATGTATTATGTCATTACCACAAATGGCAGTTGATAATTTAATACAATAACAGGTCAATCACTCTCACTCTTTTCAGTTTAACTGAAACTGGATGTTAAAAAAAAACCTAAACATCTTATTCTGACTGAATTCATTTTTCATTAATAGAACATTCAAGATATTCAATCTGAACTTCAATATAAATTTCATAGTCAAATAAGATTGCAATTTCTGACCATCCTTCAACCTTCACTGCTTGTTATAGCCCAGAATAATAATTTTATAAATTACGCAGTAGAAAAAGTAACAAAACAAAAAAATTTATGAGATTCATATTATGCTTCCCATCTCAGTTTCTGCTCCCCTTGAGTTTCATTCTAAAGATAGAGAAGAAAAACAGTAATCATTTATATTTTGACTAGAGAATGAATCATTCTGTAATCTGTACCATTGGTATGTTTCTTCTCAAGTATCTTAACAATCACAAATCATTGTTAAATAAAGACCAAGTCAAAACTAGGTTTTTCATTATTGTAACGTATATCAACAAAGTGATTCACTTTCCTATTTGATGAGTCTGGCAAGTTTATTTTCTAACTAATTTCCCCAGTGAGTGTAAACTGAAACTAGAAGAGAATTCCAATTGAACGGACAATGCCCGATAGGCAAACGTAATGACTGTTTTGGTGTCCTTTTGCCATTGTCCAGGAGGTTGCGTGAAGAACAGCAACAACTGAGGACATCCTCTCTCCCTGCCATCCCCAATCCCTTCCCTGAGCTCTGCAGTCTGGCCAGTTCACCTGTCCTCAGTCCTGGGTCGCTCCCTCCCAGAGAACCTTCCACTGGCATATATGTAAGTGCAACCGACCTTCACTGAAACCAAAACATTGGTGGAATCCAATCTCTTTTCAGGAACCAGTTATTTTTGTAGTTGTGGCCTTTTCACTCGGCAGTGAATTTTTATGCGGTTTCACTGGATATAAAATACACTAAGTCAGAGTCTGTGTCGCTTGGCGAACAGGGCAAGACATCTGCAATGAATATGGGCGAATTTCGATGGATTTATAGTTTGTTGGATTTTGTTTGTTGTTTTGCAGATTTGGGATATCATAAATCAGTTGCACTTTGCGGTCTGCTGTGTGTTGCGCATGGACGTATAGGAATTTCCCTAGCCAACATCTGCCCCATTTTTTCTTTTGGTAATTTCAGGCATGGGGATTGCTAGCACATGATGGTACTTGTGTGTGGACTCAAGAGTGTGTGTGCGTTGTGTGTAACAATGTCCATGGCAGGATTTTACAAGCCTTTGCCAATTACCACTTGTGTCTCTAAGATTAGGACACTGGCCTGCCTATTCCTGGAGGTTGAAAGATCATCATCATCATCATCATCCATGGTAGTTGTTAATGATCTACACATGGAGCCAGCTAGTTCTAGTTCCAGTAACGTACCAGTTTACAGTAATGTGTGACCAAACTATTTATTAGATGTATCACCCCCTGTTCTTGTCACTGATCCCCTTTTGCACTTCCAGTAAAGGTATTTCTATTTTTGTGCCAAATGCACGTCAGAGTTTAATATAGCCCACTTATCATTAATGAGTTTTGCGGTGGCTTATGATTGCAACTTGAGGACTGAATCCCCCTGCTTGATGTTATTCTCAGCCTCCAAACATTAAGTTTCATTCAAGTTCAAGGTCATCATTAACAGCTGAGTTGTTTATTTCCATGCCGAGAGAGGTAGTAGAGGTAGAGGTAGTAGACACGAGAAGCCGTGGCAAAGATTCAGGACTGCCCAGTAAATTTTTGGTTGAAAGGTCAAAAGGTCCAAAAATGAATGTCTCTCTCTTTCTCACAGTGACATAAGTATGACTTAAAATAAGTAGGCCGGGCAAGACAGGAATTTTCTTGATGTTGTAATTCCCAGACGGCCTATTAAGAGTGCTGCGTGGACCAGGAAATGAAGCTGGGGACTGGAAGTGGTGCAGGGAAGTTGGAAATGATGAACAGAGGTAAAGTCTGTAATATTTCTTCTATAAACTAAGGAGAGATTTAAATATCAGTTTATCCAGCTGATCCTTCTTAGGGTTTCTCCCAATGCTTCTCTGACTGCAACCTGAAAGAGTTTGCATGGGTTTCAATTGAGGTCTCTCTTGATTACGTCCCTGTTTGAGTGCCGACATGCTGTAATCTTAAACACGCACTGGATGTATAAACGAAGAGGAACACTCTTTACCCCTGATTTTGTTTTGCTGGGCCAAACATTTGCAATGATGAGTTGAGGAAGAAGTCGAGGTCTGATGCGTGTTTTCAGTGTACACACTCCAAACGCTCACGTAAACTGGTGTGAGAGTGCTTCGGCGCCCGACTGTGCCTACGACTTCATTTGTTTTCTGCTCGTGTGTTTGCACGTCTTGTTTGCCGTTGCGAGTTCTGTAAACTATTTAGAGAATTGGCAGTGTCTTTTCCGCGTTGATGGCAATGGAAAATATGGCTCATTGTGGTTATTCAGAGTAAATCCAATTCAGCACCTTTTCTACTCTGACTAAACCTCTGGATGTGTGTGAACCCAGTAACACCAGTTCCTTGTAGGCATTTGAGTGATTCCATGACAGGAATAATATGTTGAGTGTTTAAAATATTGGCAAGTATGTTGTAATTCTTAGTCGCTCCCACCCTCCACAGCTCCTTGACCTGGAGAGTTTTAAACACGTGTCATTTTTGCGTGTGTGTCTGCCTTGGTTTCTCTTGTACGAGTCCTTCCCTGCCTCCTCACATGTAGTCAGCTGGCGCGCTGAGAGGTTTTTCTATTTGTTTTACTGAATTCCTGAAACCTCCAGGCGCTTTCTGACAGACACATAATGCCCCAGTTCCCTCCCTCCTGCTCTTCCAGCTCCCTCGCCTCAGTGCTGGAACCATGAGGAAGTAGCACACAACTTTGAGGAATGACTGGGCAAGCTTACAGCTGTGGCTGCAATAGTCCCAACTAACTCCATTTCCACTTCCTCATCTTATGTTTTATTTTATTTGTTTTATTTAAGAAAATTGTGTCCTTTTCCCCTCGTTTTTCATTTCCACTTTTGGTAAAAGGGATCTTTATATTCGATCTTCATGAATCATAACTGTTTCACACAAAGTTTCATTTGAAAATACATAAATATAGGCTCCTAACATTCAAGTCAAGAATGATTATGGAGCATCAAAAGAATCTGTCAGAGGCCACTTCCCCCTAAATCCTAATGCTTCATTTTATCAATACATTTCAGTACTTCCACAAAAAAAATTCTTAACATCAGTGATGTCTGACATGACCTATCGATAAATGAACTATTTACATTTCCTGCATTTCATTTCAAATTCTCTAGATATGGGATTCCATAGGACATCCATTCTTTTTTGGGAGGGTGGGGTCAAATTTGAAACTTTCACAATGTAATCTTTAGCTGTATTTACTAGTTGAACATTGCGGTCTTCATTTCCTCGAGGTATGTCGGAAAGGTTCCAAGACTGGTGACAGCACAGAAGCTATATTTCAAATCCAAACTACTAGTTTTATCCTTCAATCTAATCCCCTTGGAGTGAAATGCACCTTTTCAGTCTTCAGCCTCCTGGAAGGATTCATCTGGTATCCTCCGTAGCAGCAACATCGCGGCTATCTTGATGTCGTCCAGGTCCTTAAAACAGACTGTGTTGAATTGCTTTCCCCTTGAGCTTGGGAAAGAGTAAATAAATCACACAGAACCAGTTTGGCTAGATATTCTTTTCAGCCTGGAAGTGTCAGATGCTCAGGCCATTGTGAGCAAGGCATGTCATAGTGAAGTCACCATAACTTGTCATGCTACAGCTCTCAAATCTTCACGTGCACTTAACAAAATAAACACAACAATCATTATCTCTTTGTATACAAGTTTGATGATCACGTCCACATAAGAGATTGTAGTTTGTTTTTGAAATATATTTTTTGTGACACCAGTTCTTGGGCTTTTCTGACATGCTTTGCAATATCCTTTAAAGTGTGTAGGATATAGTAGAAAAGATTAAGCTCCACAAATACTCATATAATGTTGGTCCTATTGTGCTTGGTGGTGTAAGGAAGAGTGTTGTTACTTTTCCTGAGACGCTGTGTCCTTGAAGCCGGCCAAGTCCTTCCAGTATGGGAATATTCATTTGATCACAGTCTTGCCAGATTTTGTCGGATTTACTGTACTTGGACTGGATGTTCTCAAGATCACTGTTCTCTGCTGTTGCACGTTCCCCACGTCCTGCCCCTCTAGTCTGTATCCAATTATCTCCCTATCTTTGGGTATAGATAGATGTGGCTTTCTCTCTGTGTGAGACATACCATTTTGTTTCCCTCAGCCTGGCCCCCTTCTTCCATCGCTTCCTCATCTAAAGCACAAAGTGTCTGTCAAAGTGTCTGTCTGAATGTTTGGACTAATAAAGAGTTGTGTCCAGTCAAGGTTTAGCTGACGTAAAACATGCTTATTCACTCATGATGAAATGCAAGGCACCGAGCTTGATACTGTAGGAAGCAGGCCTGTCGAAACAAATTTATTAAGTTAGTAAATCAGTTTTTTGAGGCGGGAGAAAAACATCTGAGATTTTATCAAGGCCATATCGCCCAGCCGTGCTATGAATCCTTTAGGCCCTTGTGTGGAAAAAAATGTCGGACTTTTGTGTAGGACCAGTCAACAACTTGTAAACACAAACACTTAGCACCTTGTAAATTTTCACAAGCAGACGTGTGTTCTGCAGACTGCAGAGCACACTGATCAACTATGATGATGACAGCTCCAAATATATAACAAACTTGGACAGTAGGTATCCTCCACATTCAGTCTCCACTTTTTATGTCATCTCATTTGCCACTGAATTTGATCATGAATACATTTACAGTTGATACAAAAGGTATGTAGACTGAAGTCCAGCCATTAAACTTGAACGTTGTCGTTAGTTTCTTGCACTACTTGATTGTAACCAAATGAGTTGAGTTTTGGAGTGACATCAAAGTTGTTTTATTCTCTACATTTATCTCTGTCTCTTACATCTGAACATGTTTTCATTCATTATTGGTAAAATTTAACAAATGGGTGTCTGTGACAACTTTTATCCCCGAGTAAGAGTGTAGTTTAAAAAGGAATCTAAAAAGTGGCTATACGGTCTATAAAATATGATAGTGATGAGTTTGACACTCAAATTCATTTTCGCAATAGATTGTAATATGATTGAGTAGGTTTAGATGCTATTTTTTTTTATTAGTACAGTATATTTCCTGTCTGTCCGTCACACTGCAGGTTCAGATTCCAAGGAGTACGCACACACCCACACGAACACACACACACTGTTTTGTTGTCACACACGCTTATGTTATCTGATGCTCTTTGTTGCAGAGGTAAATAGAGCATTCAAACAGTGCTGTACAGTATAAGCTTTTGTCAGTATACATTTGCTTCTCCGTCTCTCGCCACCTCTCTATCATTCTCTCACTCTTTCTCTCTCGCTCTCCCTCCCTCCGTCTCTCTACACATACATTGAGTGACTGAGAGTATGCTGCTTTCAGTACAAATTGTTTGGCTGTCGTTGAACAAATGCTACCTGGATGAGAGCCAGGCAGGTTGTGGTTGAGTCTGGAACATCTCATGTGTCAAGGCCATATTTATCCCCCGCTGGCAAATGGAAACATGCCTCAACTTGCCAGCTCAGCCCGTTAGTGCCACGCTGCCACAGAAACTTAGCTGCACGCATGTACTTACGGCCTTTTGGTGATTTATTTGATGGGCTGTCGTGATCGGTCTGACTAATGACGCTGTTTAAGCAAATAACATTTCAACGTCGGCACTTAACAAAGCCGCTTGGTAAAATGTCAACATGTGCAGCCAGAGCCTAACGTTCATTGTTCATATGAAAATAAATGCGAGTGTTAGTTCAGTGCACAGACCGTGTACGCTTTGCTTGACATTCCCATAAAAAAAGGATCAAGATCATCTTAAAGGGACTTTTGTGGGTAACTTTCAGTATTATCACAATTATGCGAATAGTTTGACACAAAATACCATATTGGCTTAAAATGATCCGGTTACACGCTAAATTAATTCATACGCCTTGAGAAAAAAAATAGGTCAACATCACTTCAACAGCTACTACTAACTGCATATGAATAAGGCTACAAGTGACCTGATCTAATGAAAAAGTGTTAAACTGAGTGCACACACTTCAAATAAAAAAAATAACGTCCAGCTGGAGTGAGTGTTCAAATAAACAAAGGTCAACAAATGCACACACATAAACCAGATGATGTCATTTCATTGATTTTTAAGTACAAATGCCTATAAGAAATGTGAAAAATATGCCGCTGAACAAGTGACTGTTAAGTTATGATAAAACTCAGATTTGATTAGCAGTTTCCAAATGTACCATCAATGTTCTGTGGTCTTTCTTATTAGGGTCACAAGTGAGATGGATTAGTGTAAAAAAGACTCACCAACACTCACATTTAGACCTATCAGTAATTTCAAGTCTTCACATCTTTCAGTATTTTTTTTTTTCTTTCTAAAAGGTAGGAATATTGGATGAGGAGCAGCTTTAGGCCCGATGATAGGCCAAATCGCAATCCAGCTCATCTCTAACCTTGAAAATATTTAGCAAGATTATACCTGTACAATCTGCTTTGGGCAAAGAAGCTTTTTCTAAGGTCATGTATATATAGTTTGACAAACAATGCTCACACAAATTAGTCGTTTTATTATATGCACGCTCCTGCATGTGCAGGCGTGAATGCAGTTTTCCATGTATTTTCTTTTTGTTACCAAAAGAGAACAATTTGTTGCAGCTTGACATCTGGCCATAGCTGTGCTGTTGGTCTCATGTAGGTCATGAAGACTGCATCTCTCCTGTCCCTCTTTTCTGTAAAACTAGGACAACTCAGATTTCTGAAGATACTGCTATGATAACACTGCAAAATATTTTGTAATGCTGTATCTTTAGACTTATCTTTTTTTTTGTCCTTAGCTGAACACTGACCTCCTTTTAACGATTCCCATTACAGAAGCACAAGATATTAGCTTGTTAAATATAGTATTATTTATTATTCTTACTGAAATAGCGTTGTTTTTTTTTTGTTTTTTTTGGGTGCCAAATCGAAGAGCCTCAACCTAGGCTTGGTTAAAAAGCTTATGTTTCACAGTAGGTATGGTGATTTTGATGATAACGTTTTCTTTTTGAACCATACATTTTGGAATTATGGCCCCAAAAGTTCATCGGGTCCCTAGCACTTTTTGCCCTGATGCATTTGAGAGATTTTCTTATAGTTGTTCATTATTACTTTTTTTAAATAATTTTTTCTTAGTCAAATGCCTATCCCTAATTGCATCTACTGTTGATTTTGGAAGTAAAGTAGGAACACAGTCTAAATACGGAGTTTATTGTCTGGGTGTGTCCTCCTATCTTGCTCTACATATTCTTTTCATTACACAGCTTGCCTGCTTACCTTCTTCCGTTTTTGGTCATGTGACTTGTCAACGCAACCCTGGCCTTCTTTTACCCAATTCAGCCCAGACAGTCCACTTGGGGTTCGGTCTTAATTTGATGTTGAATTGGATGACAAGGAGCCTTTCGTCGCTTCTTTATGACTCAGCAAAGATTCCTTCATAAGTGCCCCCACTCCTGCTGACCACAGGCACTCAATGAGGACACCAAATTGTCGAAGGCCCATTCAGCTTTTCGTGTGTCCTCATCATGGAGACATCGACTTACGTGGGCGGCCCAGACCACACACAGCATTACTGTGCAATGGTCTGTATATGAGCCACTTGTTAATGGGAGTATGGAGCTGCAGTGGCTTGTGTGTGCCAAATCAGCTTATCAAAGGCTGTGACTCTTTTTGTTTTGGTTTGAATAAAGACCAAGCAAGTACTATTGCTGCACTTTGGCATCGGTCGGGGCATAGGGGATGTTTGGACTCATGCCAAGGCCTGATGACCTGAATAGGATTGAGACTTTCAGTAGGCGTATATGAACAAATAAAACTTGTCTACAATTCATGAATTAGCAACAAAGAAAGATTAGATTCATTATGTTTAATTTCTGGGATTTTAGTGGGGGGGGGGAAAGCTCAGGTTTTTGAATTTTTATTTTGTTTAAGGACCTCAATTTCCCTGGATGTAGTCTTTCGTTACTGTCAATGTTGCCCAGCATGGATGCACTTTTTTCAGTTTTAGTTTTCTTGTCAGATTTTACAAGTATAACAACATTGGTAAGAATGCAATGTCCAACAATGTTACATATATATGTGGGTTTTCTTTTTTTACATCACTTCGGTAATCGTTGTTTCTTTCCCTAGTGCGTGTCCTTTTTCCAAGAGCTTCACATGTAATTGGTTCTAATGTCTGCACTATATAGGTTTATATGTCTAATGGCTAATGGCCTTTTTAGCGGTCCTAATCTTCAACAGAAACCTCTATCTGATGTAATGGCTTGTAATGCGTACTCAATACCACCGCAGCTATAAATAGAACAGCCGACAGTTGTCGAAGCGCCGGGATGGATGCGTGTGAGCCGCTGGGCGTGCACACACACGCTTGTGTACATACCTCAAGTTTGCACAAAGCTAGTTCTCATACAGTTCAGTTTACTTTTCCTTTGTCTCTTTGCGCCTGTCTAGTTTCACTCTTGCCGTCTTTGTCTGTTTCTCTAAGGGGATTATGGTTGCATGAATGAGCGCGTAGACATCCATATATGTACATTATGGGCACAGCAGCATATATGATCATGTGCAGTGTGCACATTTTAGGGCTTACATGAAAGCAAGTGTGTGTGCGTGTGTGGAGTTTAAAGATCTCTCTCTCTTTCTCTCTCTGAGGGATTACGTCACAGCAGTTATCAGACCTGAGTCATCAGAAAGGTTGAGAGGCCCTGCCCTGCTGTGCTCCTTCATCCAAATGAGGACAGAGTTAAAAGACTCACTGTCCCTTGTTCTAGTCTGTCATTTCCTTCATTTCATCGGTCTTTTTCTTGTCACGTGACCAATTTGAGTAAATAAAGTGAAATTCGGGGTATTATATTGGAGGGGGGGCGGGGGCAAAATTCTTGTAGAGTATCATTCTAATCATTAAAGAATCAAAATGTAAACATTTTGTTTCATTTATATCAGAGCATTATGTTGCTGGAAAGTATGCTGCAAATATGTATATTGTGCTCAACAGTGGGTTAAATTAACTTTTATCTAAATGCTCATGGTATTATTTTTTAAATAAACTGTGTCCCAATAGTCGGTAATCTGTCTGAAACGGATTATTATGCAGTAACAATGCACAGTGTGATGGCATTACCAAACTGGAAGATTATGCTTCATCAGCAAATGTAAGATCAGATGCAACTCAAATTATTCCACACTCATGATTTGTTGGCATGTTAAGGTGCAGCCTCTGATCTTTGCACTATTGCCAGTGAAGCTCAACTGACTTAACAACCGACTTTATTATGTGGAAAAAGAATGTTTGCCATGTTTCCTTTTGGTTTCAGTACCTTCCAAGTAATTGGAGTTGATATATTTGTACATGGTTCACCACACTTAATGTCCATTGCAGTTCTTTGTCAGTGCTTTAGTACTTGCTGTAACTTCATCTCCTTCACAACTTCCAAAGGTTCTTCAAACTAAGCCAAGAACGCTAAAGATTGAGGTACAGTATATCATACAAGTTTTTTCCCTTCAAAATTGACACATTGTAATCCATCTTGGTCGTCTGTAAAATTTTAACCTGCGACCTGCCATTGAGTGACAAGCCAAGCCATCACATCAGGTCACATTCAGTCTGCTGACGGTTTGAAAATGTTAGTTTGAAAGAAACTATGAATATAATTTCTATATTAAAAGCAGTTAAACCAATGACAAATCTGCATTGAGTATTGCAGAAGTGTTCCAACACATCCAGTTTTGAAATGTTAACCGTTAATGACGTTGACTGAAACCAGTATGTCATCATACATGGTTATTTCAGTTTACTTGGGACTTGCCCTGATGTAGGCGGTTTTATGAGCTAGGAGTGGTGTGTGGGGTTTTTGGTTAACACACAGCTGTGCGGTCTAGATATGTAATCAACCGTACATTGGATGAAAATTGTATTTTGGGGGAGATAAAACAATATATGAAATTGTAACCGCTCTAAATATAAATTATTGACATTTGTGGCTGCATTGTTTTTAACTTGTATCTTTAAGTCGATGGACAATACAAGGGACGTTTGTTGAAAATGTTGGAATGCTAATTATCACATTGGCAAAATTTTAAAAATTTTGTTGGTTTGCCCATTTATTTTAGTTTATTTCCTTGAAATACTGAGTTCATTCAACTTTTTTTTTTCCTCAGCACACTTTCTGCCGGACTGCGTCATCAGAAAGTCTGCCTGTCTAGCACCTTTTACCTTCCGCTCTTTGGCCGTCACGTCTCATGTCTGACACACACATTCCCTCTTTCTCTCCACTCCCCCAATTCCTAACTCCTCCGTTCCCTCCTTTCCTTGCTGAAGTTTCCGCTTCATATAGTAAACGAAGTTGTATCTCTTCGCACTTCCCCTTACCTTTTGCAAATCAGTGTTTACTCGTGGAGCACACCTCACCCACACAACTTTCTTCAAGGCTGATATGCAAGACCGTTTGCCTCTCGCCCAGACGGGGTGTGTCAAGGATTTTGTCTGGCTCATGCTGTAATAAATATTTTTGCGGGGTATATATTATAAAAAGTTTTCACTTTGTCTTTTTTTTTTTTTTTTTTTTGTTAAAAAGAATTTTGGCACAAAGCTAGCCACCGGGGTGGAGATGAGGGTCGGGGTTCTCAAGCGCTGCTCCAGGTTTGTTTCATTTCATTTGCTCTGTAATGAGTCTTGCACTGCACTAGTGCAAGGCAAGATCTGACTCGGGAGTTCAAAGTTAAGCCACAGGGAGGGATGGAGGGAGGGTGGGAGAGGAAAAGGGAAGGCAAAGAGACAGAGAAAACATACAGCCCCAACAAGCCCTCACTTGAAAACTTTTGGTGGCTAGAAAATGTGTAACTTTTTCTTTTTAAACTCGATCCCATCCTCCTCCTCATTGGCCCGGCCGGCTTCAAGACCTGAAAAGATGGTGCAGCTAGAAAGACATCTGAGAAAGTTAACATCTGTCCATGACTGTGCGTTTGTGTGTATGTATGCTGTGTGAGTGTGTGTGTCAGCTCACGTCTGAGTTTGTGTGGGAATGATTACATCAGCCTGTTGGTGTCTTACGATTGGTTGGTGAGTGTGGTGGTTTGATTCACTGCGCCTTGGAGCCGCTGGCTGAGGCTGTAACCCTTTTGTGAGAGAGAGAGAGAGAGAGAGAGAGAGAGAGAGGGAGAGAGCGAAAGAAGGAGGAAGAGAGAAAGAGGTGGGGGGAGAGGTGAAGAAAGATAGTTGTCAGACTCAGCCGGCACAGCGAGCGCCACATTCTACCTGCTGCCGTCTGCTCACTGTGTCTGTTCTGTGAGCCGAAGTGGACTGAGGCTGGGGTGCTCGCGGACAGTTCTTTGGTTGAGCTTGGCAGGTCCATTGGTTTGGACAGTTTTAATTGTGCATGGTATGTGACAGGCAGCACTAACATCAACTTGCCGGCGTTATTTTGGCCTTTTTCTTTTTGGACGAGAGGAGGTGACAGCTGGGTTTTCCATTTTAGAGTGTGCGTGTGTGAATGTGTGTATGAGTGGACTGTCAGGCACCCTTCAAAAATGCCTTCGTGTTCCCCGGACTGCTGCCTATTGCGGGCCGTGGAGGTAAGACCACACGCTCCATCTGTGTCTCGTCCTCTCGAGCTGCCTGCTTTTTGCTATTTGAAGATTATCTTATTAGAAGTCCTGCTACACTTGGACTGAGCTGACAAATTGACTTTGTATACATTGAGAGGGCCTTGCACTGGCAGGAATTGTTTAAACAACTGTAATTTTGAATTGGCCATTCTCACATACATTCGACTATTTTATAGTGTGTTATCTGTGTGGACTGGTTTGTGGCTGGATTGGCTGGATTCCTCTACACGCTGAGTAGGCTCCCCCTAGTTTTTTAATATGAGAAGATTGTGACTGCATGGTTTCCTTGTGCTGAGCCAACCTGTGGGCATTTATTGGAGGTTAATTCAGGACTGCTCACCCTGCTGCATTTCCTGTCACCGGCAGTTGGAGGGAAGCTTTGAACAGATGATCAATTATTTGCACGTTATCTTATTTCTGGTTACCTTACAATAAACAATGAATAATAACTTAATCTTTGTTCTTAAATGCTGTACATACTATGCCTACAAATAATGTTATCTTTTTTCTTGGTCTTACTATTGCTCATACTGTACATCTCCATAGTCATAAAACCCAGAGTGTTAGTGTTTCATGTCATTTGTAGGTTTACACCATGTTATCCCACTGCATTTTAGCAAGAAGTGATTTCAATACTTTGGTTACATTATTAGCAACATAATAGTGACAGCATGTCCAAAAGATCTCACGACTACCACGGCATACTTTTAGAAAGAACTCTTGCATTGGATCTCAATAATTCGCACATGGCAGCATGTCTCCAATCCAGTAGAAAGGTTCTGGGTTTGATTCTTGTCCCTCGCCCACTTGTATGTAGTTTTCATATTCTCCCCATTCACACATGCGTTTTCCTCGAGGTTCTATGGCTTCTTGACAAATTGTCCTAGACTTGAACGTAAGCACGAGTGGTTATTTGTCTAGAACTGCTCTGTGTGAACTGGCAATGAGTCCAGCATTTTCTCTCATCACAAGTCACCTGGTATAAGCCCTAATGAGGATAAGTGGTGTAGAGAAGGGACCAGTAGCAGTTGCTTTTATTCTAAAGTAATGAAGTCTGTGACAAATATAACAAATAAATACTCTGCTTAAGAAAATAAATTGCATTTTTATCCTAGTGTTGTAAGACCGGTTGTGGTCTCAAGACATAATTTTGATCTTGTCCCGGACTTAACTCCCAAAAGCCTTGGTCTCTGTGAGGTCTGGTTGTGGTCTAAAGACATGACTCCCAAAAGCCTTTGTCTCAGTGAGTTCTGGTCTCAGGCAAGTTTTGGTCTCAAATAATGCGGTCTTGAGCACAAAACAACTTTAGCCTTATCCACATGGTTTGAATTTGACTGAAAGTTTTTACAAATCTTGCTTATCTCTTTATTTCTCTCAACAAATATGCACTTAAAACATGTGGCAATTTTGGCGAATCATTTTTTAGCAATGACATTTCTTTCAAATTTTAATTGATTTTATTTTTTGTGCCTCCTCATAGATTGTCAAGATCTCCACTGAAGACGGCATGGGCAAAGTGGTGGAGATCCCAGCCGACATGACAGCCAGGGACCTTTGCCAGCTCCTGGTTTATAAAAGCCATTGTGTAGACGACAACAGTTGGGCACTTGTTGAGCACCACCCGCTGCTGGGGCTAGGTGAGTGGCTGAATCTCGCTCATATACACACAAATACACAAGCGCACATATGAACAGGCCCTCACGCTTGCCCGTTGAGAAAACTCACGGAGCATGCACCGAGAAATGCGACGCATTCAGGCACAGGTGCATTCATGCATGCATGCCAACGTACTTGGGGAGACAGACAGGCTGGACACATATTCTCACGCAGCCATGTGGTGAAGCGTGACTGCATGCACTTACTACGCAGTGTTATACACGGATTGTCCGGATACCCAGTGAGATAATCAAGTGAATTTGAGAGCTCTGTGCACAAAATTGACAGCTGCACACACCGATTGTTGTAAGAAATTTGTAGGTTGCATTAATTGATTAGTCTTTGTACAAACATGACGCATACGGATAGTGATATTGTTCATAAGGTTAGAGTTGCTGCTACCAATGATGCTTGTAAAAGCAGACCATTGATTTAAAAAAAAAAAAAAAAAAAAAAACTGACATGGCTGCTCAGAAAGAAAGAGGGAAAAAAATAAGTGCGACCAATCTCAAAATCTGTGTTTTACCTTTTCTTGAAATTGCAGTGACTGGAATTGAAGACAATCTTGTGATTCTTGTCCCTTAAGCAAGCAGAATTATAACAGGGTGATAATACAAATACAAATGACCGAAATTATAGTATCTATTTGTTTTTTTTTTAAATGTTTTCAACCCTGTCAAAGCCACTTGAAATTGGGATTGGCAAACTCTTAAAACTTAATTCCTCTGAAAAACTCATTGCAGTCAACACATTTATTGTTTTTATATGAACTCTCTGTAAGGTTCTGTTTTGATGTACAGACGGTTAGTATCCTACAGAGCGCAATGCTAAATGTAATACGAATTTAAGAGCATTTTGTCATAGTATTTGCCGCACATAGAAACATTTTGCCACTGCCTACTATCATAAGATCTTGCTGAGACGGTCTTATGAAATAGTATACAGTATATTTCATCATTGGAGTTTAATTTTATTTGCAATCATCCATGATCTGATTACCGCACCTTTTCTCATCACTGCAGCCATTGCAATGAAGGCCAAACACATTTAACTTTGTTTTCAGTGACATCATGTTTGGCTCAAATACTTTTTCTATAAACTGGTCCAGCTATCTGCACCTGGATTTTTCCTAGATCTGTTTCTTATTTATTGTTACAGGGTGTTAAAGTCACATTAAAATTCACATTTTCAAGGTGACTTCACAAAGCTGTAGGAAATTGTGAAATTGACTGAAATGGTAACATTTTCCATTTGGATGGTTAATGAAACTAATTTACCAGCATTCTTTCAAGTAGGAGTAATTTATATACTGACATAATGGAATGCATGAGAAAATCAAGGCTATATGCCGTTGACTATCACAGTAGTACAGGTTATCAAGTTACACAAAATTTCCCCCCCAATACATTCTGACTTAATACATAAAAAAATACAGTAAAATAAAAATTTGAAAAGTGTTGCTTTGAAAAATATATTCTGCCACTTTTGTAGCACATAAACTTGAATTCGTATGTCTAGAATTATATTCCATAATGCCTAAATGATCTGCCATCTAATAATTACTCCTAGAACCATTTGTCATACAACAGTCTGCTCACTACTTTGACACAACAACTCGAGACAATCGTATAGTTCTCTTGGAGCCAGACACAAATCCATCCTGAGTGAACTCACTCGAGTGTAACAAACAATAAAATCATTTTAGTGAGTCATATTTGTGTAGTTTTATGTTCAATGCGTTTGCCACCTGCACTTGGTCTGAACCACTGCAGTATTTTTTACATGTAAATTTACATTACAGAACTGACATGTACTGCTCTGAATGGTATTTTTTTCCGTGGAATATAAATCACACAGTATGCTATAAAAATTTACACTTTTATGATAATAGTGTAGTATACCTATCGTGTGTGTTTTTTGTGTGAACAAGTTAAAAGCTGATATACATTATACATGACTATTGTCAGTATGTAAAGTTGCTCTATTCATAGCTTATTGTGTTCCATTTGTAAATGAACAAGTCTTTTCAGTCTGATAGCGAGGGCTCACGAGATTCATGCTTGCAACTGCGTCCACCCAACGTGTGCACATGCGGTTTTGGGAGGTGGACCAGAATAGAAACAGAGACACTGTAGAGGTCTTTGAGCGACACCGGACAATACTTGGTTGCAGCAGAGTCCTATTCTTGTCCATGGCTGAGGTCTGGTCATACATTCGTGAATGGGATGAAATGGCCCTTTTGAGACGTAATGTTGACCTCCACTTGTCAGCCCGGAAAGGTTAACAAGAAACAAGACAGTGCGGTAGTGTTGCCAGGGTGAGTCTATGTCACGAACATGAGTGACTCATCAGACAAACGACAGGATGGAAGGGGAATTTAAAAGAGGATTTGTGACACTGTTGAAGAGTTCTCCCAGACTTTATGAAAATATCATATGGAGGCAAGGAGGCGTTACTATTCAATTACAACTTTTCAATTTTGTTTCATCGAGAGAAATGTGCACGTCCTTTGGAATGGACTGAGTCACGTCTCGTGTCAGCATCACTCCGGACATGAATCATGTCGACAGTGGGGCCTCTGACCACATTCACATTGGGACACACTTCGGCTCATTTGACCTCAGTGAGAACTGCATAGCCGCATTCAGAATGTCACGGCTCGTTTGAAGAGGTCAAGTGCCTAAAGATGTCGAATGACCAGATGCCATTTTTCTTACTGTCACGAATCAAGAAAGCCACCGTTCCTTGCTATTGCTATTTTATTGCGCTCCAATATGAATGAATCATCGATGAGTAATTTAACAGGAAAGTACCTAACGGGAAATTAATGAAGAATTTTAGTGGTCAAACATTTACACGCATACCAGTACAATGACAAGTCCCCTAAAATGTCTTGCCTTCATTTTCTTGTTGTTGTTTTAATTGTAAGTCGACTTATGAATATTTCTAATAGCCAAAAATAAACAGATTTCGAAATGGGGAAGTCTCAAAGGCACCTTATACTAAAATTGACTTAAGTGTTTAAAAAAAATAAAAGGTTGAACCATGTAGTGATTAATATTTGTCAAGTTTCTTTTTTTTATCTCACAACTAAACAATAATGTACAGTATTTATCTGCACAGTTTTTTCCTTTTCCTGTTTTAAGATTCTTATCGCTGCCATGCAGAAAAAGCAGAGGTAATGTAAAATGTAATGTAAAGTTGTTTGTGCTGACCCTTAGAGCGCTGTCTGGAGGACCACGAGTTGGTGGTTCAGGTCCAAGCTTCCATGAGCAGCGACGGGAGATTCCTCTTTAGGAAGAACTATGCCAAATATGAATTCTTCAGAACTCCCCAGGTAATTACTTCATCTCTGTGCAGTTCTCACATGCCATGTTTCACTCAACCTCTTGTTGAAATGGTAACATCTCATTATGTTCTTGACAGCAAAAATATAATGAAGACGTTTGAGTGACTGTGTAGTTGCTTTGGAAATTAGATAAAAGAAAGCGAAATATTAAAGTTGCTTCGTTTTATCTAATCAGCAAATATTGCAGCATGTTGCACTCAAAGAATTTGTGTGGGCTCGTAATGTAATCTGATTTCTACCTTGTAATTACTGTCACAGTGGCTTGTCTCTTTTATTATATACTTTACAAACTGGATTATTTTCTCTTACCAGACATTTTTCCCAGAGCACATGTTTGCATGGTGCCAGGAATCCAATCGTCCCATTCCACCATCGCAGCTCCTGCAGGTGCATATTACACTCAAGCAAATGCATTCGCATGCACACACACGCACACCAAGGTTATGGTGACCTAAAACTAAAATAATAACCAATAAACGAAAATTTTCTGGCAAACAGGAAATTGAACTAAAGCTACATCTTCCATTTGCAAAACTATAATGAAAAAATGGCCTACATTTTCATCCTCACAAACAAAGAGTCATGTAAATTCTAGGACATTTAGAATCCTAATGTACGAAGACACAGACACACGCACACTCACACACAGACACACACCCTATTTAATGTCAGTCAGACTCTCTTTGTCTTCCCTCACGCACCCATTTGAGTTTACCTGCAAGTCAGCATTACACACTGTAAAATTAAGTTGACATACCTCACCTCTGACCTCGAGACAATGTGTCTCGTCAGCGCCTGCAGTAATAACTACTGTTAATCCCCAGTTGACACATAACTGTATCGGCACACGCAAGGAGGGGCCCCACATGTGTGACGGCTGGAATTAGGCGGTCAAATAATAGTCTGTATGTTTGCGCTGAGCATACATATATGTGGCTCACACTGCTTGCATTGACAACCCGCAGGAGGCCATGGTATGTATAATAAGTAAAAGAAAAAGGACAAAAGATATTTTTGAGGATTCTTTTGAAGAGCTTCATTGTAATGAAACGAGGCAGTCTTGCTCTCTGCTGTCCCTGTTAAATGGAGCTGTCAGAGTCCCAACCACAAGTGGAAACCATCCGTTCATCCACGCCACTCATAGAAAGCTTTTAAGTCCCCTGCTAATCATATACTGGAGACGCTCTGCTTTATTATGCTCCATGAAGACGGCTCAATGAAAAACAGCCCATGTGGTGAACTGGGGTTGTCAGGAATTCTCAGCGTTTGGAATTTTTCCAAGACAGCGTCATTCAAGGGTTGCTTTCTGAGCTCAAGCAGGTGTTTATAATATTTGCCAAGACTCACTATGACTACACTTCAATAGTGTCTCTCTCTCTCTCTCTCTCTCTCTCTCTCTCTCTCTCTCTCTCTCTCTCTCTCTCTCTCTCTCTCTCTCTCTCTCTCTCTCTCTCTCTCTCTCTCTCTCTCTCCTCTCTATCTATCTATCTATCTATCTATCTATCTATCTATCTATCTATCTATCTATCTATCTATCTATCTATCTATCTATCTATCTATCTATCTATCTATCTATCTATCTATATAAAAACATTTTTTTATTTTTTTTGTGAACATCGCATGTAAAGGTGCCCTTTGAAAGGTTTAAGTTTGTTGGAATTTTCCAAAACATTGCCAGACATCCTTTAAAAATTAAAGAGGCTTCTGGAAGCCTTTGCATCACTTGGCGGCTGACAAGGCAGCTCATATTATTTCTTTTGAAACACAGGGACTTGGTATTCTTGACAAAACCTCGGGACATTTGTTGCTGAATGATGTGGAATTGCATAGTTGGAAGCTCTACATAGATGCTATCTGATGCCATTTCTTTCTGCAGTCAGGTGTGACAAATGTTTGGCTTTGCTTCTGGGATGAAATCTGTGAAGGACATATGACAATCAATGAATCTCCTAATTGACGAGATATTGTTTCCTCTCTTTTCAGAACTTTCTAGCAACCAGCAGTTGTCCCGAGATCCAGGGTTATCTGTATGTAAAGGAGGTGGGCCGAAAATCCTGGAAAAAAGTTTACATGTTCCTGCGGCGCTCAGGGCTTTACTGTTCTACAAAAGGAACCTCAAAGGTGACGCAAATATTGGCCATAAAGTGTATGTCACTAAAGAATGTGTGTTGCCATAGTTCTGGCAGGGTAAATATTTTTGAAAGCTAATAATGATGCAAAGCACTTTTTTTTCCAGGGCTCCCTCTGTGCCGATCTCTGTGTAACTTAAGGCGGTTTCTGTCTGTCATCATCTTACAAAAGAATTATTTGTGTCTTCAGGAGCCCAGACATCTCCATTTACTTGCAGACCTTGAAGATAGTAACATCTTCACTGTCATCACAGGCAAAAAGCAGCACGGTGCACCCACAGACTTTGAGTTCTGTATCAAGGTGAGTGTCAGATAACAGAGGGGAGTAGGCATGAAATAGTAGGAGCGGAGCAAGAATTCACCTCCAGTTGAACTCTCTCGCTCTTTCTCTCTCTCTCTCTTTCGCTCTCGCTCTCGCTCTCGCTCTCGCTCTCTCTCTCTCTCTCTCTCTCTCTCTCTCTCTCTCTCTCTCTCTCTCTCTCTCTCTCTCTCTCTCTCTCTCTCTCTCTCTCTCTCTCTCTCTCTCTCTCTCTCTCTCTCTCTCTCTCTCTCTCTCTCTCTCTCTCTCTCTCTCCCCCCCCATGCATACATTTTTATAAGATTCGCTAGAGATGACTCCTTATCTTCAAAATGTTTTTAATTGGTTTGATTCCACAATATATGACCAACAGCATTTAGTGGGCTCAGTTTTTTTGTAATGACTCATTCACTGCCATTGACATCTTAAAGATGTAAAAGATTCATTTGAACAGGGATGCAGTGAATTATCATTTCAAATAGTGAATGCTCTTTTCAAATACTGTTCTAATTCTCTTTGTTCATTTACAGCCCAATAAATGCAGAGGGGAACTCAAGGATTTACGGATTCTGTGTGCTGAAGATGAACAAGGCAGGACATGCTGGATGACCGCTTTTAGATTGTTCAAGGTACACGTTGTTTTGGTTTATGCGTGCGTAGGACCCAAAATCAAAATGTGATTTCATCCAGATAGTCAATCTTTAAACAAAACCTGATCTTGTATGGTATTTTCAGTGCTGATACAAATGCCGATTTTCAGTAGTCATGGTGTAGCCCACCATTATTTTGACCCGATGCTCATTTTCATTTCATTTTCCTTTTGTCGTCATCGTGTCTTTAAAAGTTAAATAAAAACTCAAGTAAATAACTCCCTGTAGTTTCCTACAGTAATTAAAAATTTCCACAATTTCAAAATAATTTAAATGAATCTTTTGCTTATCTTTTTAATTAAGCAGAAACAAATGTAAAGGGTAAACTTAACCCAGAATTTACATAAATAAATAATATTAAATAAATAAACATAATAAATATTACAACAATATATTAAGTGATCTTTAATTCCCCCCATATTTAGTCAAATGCTCAGTCAGTGAGCAACTAAAATATGGAAAGGCATCTTTGATACATATAAAGCCGTCCATATTCAGTCTTGTGTTGCAAAAAAGAAGTGCCATGACATCTCCCCTCCTAAACGTGCACCCATCAAAAAAGGACTCTGGTGTTTTCTTTTCTTCACAGTACGGGATTCTATTGTACCAGAATTATAAGATTCCCCAGCAGAGAAAAACCCTGCTCTCACACTTCTCAGCACCCGTGGTATGTTACCCTCATTACACAAGGAGCTAAAGCCTCCAAAATCTGACATCTATAAACTCTTAAGACCTAATACCATTACTTTGAAATCCTGACAGATCAGTTTAATGTGTACTAAACACTAAACGCGTTTGTTGCCCCTTCTTTCCCCTCAGCGAAGTGTGTCCGAGAACTCTCTGGTGGCGATGGATTTTTCGGGAACGATAGGCCGCGTAATCGACAACCCCGTGGAAGCTCAGAGCGCCGCTATGGAAGAGGGACACGCATGGAGGGTGAGTATTTGTTTTATACATGGCACTCTAACGTACACTCACAACATTTCAAATATCAAATACAATCACACACCATTCAAACTATTCTTTATTAATCCATGTTTTAACTTTTCAAAGTACTTTTTTTTTTTTTTTTTTTTTTTAGTCCACTTGAGTACTATTTAACTTTTCTGCAGCAGTTGTTTATGCTGAAGCACAACTAATCCTGGTCTTTGTATTTTGTATGTGACGGCTGGCTCAGAAGAGGAATCACCGAATGAACATCCTCGGCTCCCACAGTCCATTGCATCACTCCTCATTAAACTCGGGTAAATGCAAATCCTAACGCAACAATGCACATTTTATGTATAGTGAGTTTATACTCAAATTACTGGTCGATTTCACATCCGCAAATATGGTTGTCAGTCATCCACATGGCCCAGCTGTGGTTCCATGGCAGAATAACCAGAGAAGAATCCCACCGCATTATCCACCAGCAGGGTCAAGTCGATGGGTAATTTAACATAACGCATCCTTCATCGTTTTCACTTGACACGCTCAAAATATGAATCTGAAAGTGTGTATTTTCTTATTTTCTAGCTTGTTTCTGCTGCGAGTCAGCCAGAGCAACCCCAAGGCTTTTGTGCTCACATTGTGCCATCACCAGAAAATCAAACATTTCCAGATACTACCTGTAAGCATGCTTATATTTTTCAATTGTGTTTGAGATCTCTGCTGATATTAGGTTAGTCCCTCAATTGGCTCTCAGGATCACCAATTGTCAATGTTTGATACCAAAGGCAAATGGAAACAGTAAAATGACAACTTGTCATGTATCTTTAGCCGCATTTCTATCAAACAGTACAGAAGAAGTAAACAGTACTGTTTGGTTGAAATGTTTATTTTTCTGCGTGGAACCTGCCTCTCACTCAAAGTCAGTCAGAATAGTAGTCATAATAAAATGCAATCCAATTGTAAAATATTTAAATCACTAACTTGCTCTGATTTCCACTCGCCCGTCTGCTCGTCAGTGTGAAGAGGACGGCCAAGTCTTCTTTAGCCTTGACGATGGTGCCACCAAATTCACCGACCTGATCCAGTTGGTGGAATTTTATCAGCTCAACAGAGGAGTGTTGCCTTGTAAACTCAAACACCCATGCACCTTTGTGGCCTTATGACACCTCCCATCGTCCAACGCACCAACCCTGGTGCCTCGGGTCCCGAACTCCCCGTGCCCCCTTCCCAGTTTCACTTGACCCGACTCTGCCCAAAGCAGAGCGAATGTTAATATTGGTTGATTCTTCTAAGAAGTTTGTGAATTGACTGGTGTTTCATTGCTGTTTTTTTTTTGTTATTGTTATTATTATAATTATTATTGTTATTGTTGATGAAAGTCCGCCAGATACTGCTGATTTATTGGATTTCTTTTAGGGTGCATTTGAATGTTACAGAATTGCACGCAGAGTTGCGTAGTCAAGAGGAGAGCATGAACACTGCCATTTGCGTCGATGCTTTTTGCAAGAACTGGTCTTTGTTAAGATGAGAACTCAGTGACCCTCCAAGATTTGGAATCTCGCAGCTCAAGTGAAGGCTGTCGCCCTCATGTGGACAATCAGCAGGACAGTGAACCCTCTCATGTGTGGACCACTCTTCTCTTTGAGAACTGAAGGCTCGTTGGAACCTCTCTTGACTTGTTCTCACACAAGACTGTGTTGATTGTCTCTTTTTGTTTTGCACTCATCCAACTGGGAGTGGCCTTTGAGGGTGCTAGACTTCTCCGTTGTTGGAATTACTTGTAACTGTGAGAGATGGTGTCGCCGCCCTCTACTGTTTGTGGTGTGGTATTGCAGCATATATTGAGAAAGAAAGAGACTGGACAAATTAGTCTGGAAAAGGTGGATTGTGGACACTTGAAATGTTGCAACAGATTATTTTTTTTAATTGGCTGACAATACAAAATATGTTTTGTCCTTCATTTATTTGCAAAGAGTTTTCATTTTTGAACCCATTGTTTGCAATAGTCTTAACATTCTGAATGTTTGACTCTTCGCTCTTCACATGTTCCACACAGTCTTGTCCAGTTGTTGGTAAGTTCTTTGAAGAAATAAAACGCAAATAATTGTGTCAGTTCTGGGAAAGCTGAATGCAACATGTACACAGGTGTCTGTTGGTTAGTATAGCAAAATTGGTTCTCTTAATACACTTTCGATAGAGCAGGCAAGTTGTAGGACAAAAATCACCTGCTTTACAAAAAATCTTCTCAATTCTGAATTTATCTACATTGCTCTTACCGAAAGTCCTCAAGGTGCTGTTAGGCAGTGCCTGTAAATGTTATTGTAACTTGGAATATAAGTTGGCGTGCGCTTGATGACACGCAATACTGTCCATCCCATTTATTGTAAATCAGCCTTGTTCTATAAACTGTGAGCAGTACAACACGCCCTTTGCCAAATGGACATCAGATTGACAACAACCAACAAAATCAGCATTCCAAATCTCATGCGTGTTTTTTTTCTGCCACTAGTAATTTTGCAGGTTGTCATTTGGGATCCTGTTTATTGTGCTGATAAACGTTCCTTGTGTTGCCCAAACTTAGATTCTAAAACGTTTTAAGAACCCATTTCTACATATAGATATTGAATTTTTAGATGTATTTCAAAAGCATGTGTCCTAAGAAAACTAGATAAGCAGTTTAGCAATAAAAACATCTTGTTAGTTTTATTATTTTACCTCATATTTTGACCAACATAATAGAAAGACACCTTAGTTCCAAACTGCACTAATTGTATTGATGTGTGCCTAATAAGCAGCTGTGAAGAGAGATGTTTGGAACTGTAAAAATGTGACAATTCTTATAGTTCCCCTTCCACCCTTGCTCAGAAATGTTGCAAAGAATGTTGGAGTTAATTCTATAAATTATAGCTACTTGCATTTTGTGGAACACTGATCAGCGTGTCATGCATCAAACTCTAAATGAGTTCATTTGCATGCACTTCAGATCTGATGGTGGATTTTCATAGTGAGTCAAATCCCTGAAGCAATTTGTCTTTTTTTGGCTTAGTATGTTATCCATTAGAAAAGGAAGATTACAACTCAGTGCCTTTAGATAAGGTGGGGATTTTTTTTTTTTTTTTGTAACTGACTCATTACATTTGGTTGAATTTGATGAAACAACAATGTTCCAGTAGTAGTAAATTGTCGCTTTATATATTCCATCCCATTGATTTTGATGCAGTCACCCTCCATTATGACACAAGCGGTTTATATTTTGTTACCTGTTCAATAACTCTTTGTAGATGTTCACGCGTAAAGTTCTGTTTCGTTTTGTTACCTCTGTTTGCATTTGTCCCAGGAAATGCAACGTTTAACAGCCATTTTATTTAGCTGCTGGTTGTCCTTAAGGTTTATTGAACAAATTATTTGCAGTATAGACACACTATATTGACACTCCGCATGGTCACCGTTATCTTGAAATGCAATGATGAATCCTTTTTTGTTTGTTTTGTTGTTCAGCAAATATATATGTATCTGGATGTGACTGATCTACTTGAAAATTTTAGATTGTTTTTTTCCCTTCAGCGCTGTTCTGTAGTTTTTTTTTTTTTACCATCAAATAATTGACCAGTGCGAGTTAATATAATGACTTGTTTTGACATACTAGCATCTATTGATATATAATTTTTATGATTAATTTTTTTATTGTTAGAATGGACTATTCAAAGAAAAAAACTACTTCAAGATATATGAAGATTTAAAGCACACTGGTATCCCTAATGTTCATGTTCATGTCATTCCAGTTGGCAACAGGTGGAATGTTCATTCACAAAGCATCACAATTTCTGTTCTTTTAACCCATTAAATATATTCTTTTCTCAGATCTAGAAACAAAGAATCCCTACTTTTTTATGTCAAGACGCCCTCATTTCTTTATCTACATGATGATGTCAGGATGTTCATCAAACCTTCTTCGACACTGATTAATGCAAAGGGCTATCAGTTTGAAACACACATCTGAAAAAACACATTTGCTCAAATTACCTTGATATTTAAATATGAGAACACATTCATCATGTTAATGAGTTCTTACAGTAATTACGAAACATATTGTATAAACTACCAGTGTGTACATTTTCAAATGATCACTTCTGCAACATTCCTAGAAAATTGCAATGTCCCATCCCGAAATATTTATATTTACCACAATAAGTTGACAGTTCAAAGAGGGAATGAAAATATGGATTGACTAAATTTTCTTTCATTGAACTACTCATTGCAGGTGATTTTGGCTCTGCTGGATCAGAGGCAACCAATCCTGTCTTCCTCAGCTGTTGGAGTGAGGTAAGAGGCAAAAACACGTCATCCTTGGATTCCATTTTCTGACATCAACTATTGTGGTTGTGGGCCTACTAATAGCAGACTTGTGATCATAGCATACAATTGTTTTCATTTACTTGGAATACAGCATGCAAAATATTTTGGGAGCTCAACTGCCTGTAGTAGTACATTTCTTATCGTCTTCGATTTACAGAAATGATCAAAGCATCATGTCAAACTTAGTGGACAAGCAAGTTTTATTATAATTACAAGTCAGTAATAATTAGAAACTATTATGCTCAGAGGATGAAAATACAATATTGTCCAATTCTTGATCACGTGATCAACTAAAGTGGAAGCGAGACTTTGTCTACTTACAATAACACAAGTTACTGACAAACTGAAGCCACAGAAATGTCTTACACACTGATCTTCTTAATCTGGGACACTTCATACAGGTATGCAATAAATAGCTTGGTCCCTTCAATGTAATTGTACCTGGAAAGAAAGGGAAAATAAACGGTAAGTTAAAAGCCATCATTAAATTTTAATTAACTGTTGCATCCATAAAGATTTAATGAAGGCAAAGTACTAAAATTAGGAATACTGTACAGCCATAATTAGTGGTTGGCTATCTCCTGATTATTCAAATCAATGTAAAAAATAATTCTGAATGTGGTATGCTATTAGTAGGATGTTGCAGTCAAACCTGCTTATTTTCTCATTCTGCGAGTGCAGCCCATCGTCAAAGCCACCGATGGGCATCATGATGATACTTTTTCCAGTCACATCTTGGAAGGTTTTTGCGATAGGGATGGTCCCACCCTCACGGATCAAATCAGGATCTGTGTTAAAAACTGAGAGAAAAAAATTTTTTTTAATGCATCACTTCTTGAAAACACGGAAAACTCAGGACCCCTGTAAGTGAAAACCAGTCACCATTTGTGTTCCAAATGGGGATGTGTTCCAACTCTTAATTGATAGCCCGGCTGGTCTCTTCATATAGAGTATGACAAGGATTTATTCTATTGTGCTGTTTCCCCATTGCATTCAATACCGAATAATGGCGGACAATACCTCTCTTGACAGCTGCTTTCCCGGCCTCATAGAGAAGATCTTGAGGATCAGCTATCCAAGGCTTCGCTCCAACCACCATTGTGACTTTTAGTTTGTTTGGACTGCTCCTCTTGGCAAACATTGAATGCAGGTACTCTGTGACCTTAAGTAAAGTAGGGAAATGAGACGAGCCTCTCAATAAACCACTGGAAGATGGTCCTTGACAGTCGGCACGTTTAGTAGCTAACAAAGCAAACCCACCTGTGTTTGGACTGTCTTAGGTTCCATATTAGGAACTTGCCTAATGGAGAATTTAGCAGTAACCTTAGCAGGGATGACGGTTTTAATGCCAGGGTCAGAGAATGCTCCCTCAATGCCATGGATGGAGACAGTAGGATAGCGCCACTTATGAGTCAACAAGTCCACCTGCAGAAAGCAAAGTAACTTTTCTTGGCGCATTCATCATGCTTGAGATGATAAATACAAAGTTATTCAAATTTGCCACCTTGTTATTGTACATGAGCTCACTAACGCCAATCTTGCTCTTGTAGTTGTCAAGGTCAAACTGGATATCTTGGTACGTTTTCAATTCTTCATCAGAGAGGGGAGCGACAGCTTCCGTGATCCCAGGAATCAAGATCTTACCACTTGGGCTTATTAGAGTGTCTGCAGAGTGCAAGATTTGGATTTACATTTTTACTTATCGATCACCAACAATTATTTGCAGTTAATATATATGCGTGACGCAGATCTCATTTTCGGAAAAGTTGGTGACCCCTGGTCTAAACTATCACTACAAGCGTCTTGCTGCAATTCCACCCAAAATCAATATTGTCAATATGATTAAATTCGATTTCCACTTCCACTCTTACCAAGAAGCCCAATAAGATCAGTCATTGGTTCTATCACAGTGCCTCCATAAACACCAGAATGTAAGTCCTGCTTAGGGCCTTCAACCTGCAAATGTAAGAGTTAAGAATTTAGGTATAGCTTTTTTTCTTCTTCGGCAACCTTAACATACAACCTCAGCAAGGAAATAGCAGTTGCCTCGAGTGCCGTAGGTTAGAGCCGGTTTTCTGCTGAGCCAGCCACAGTCAGAAATGACAATGTAATCCACATCAGAAAAAAATGTGTCTCTGTGTGACTGAATCATTGCATCCAGACCATTGGAGCCCGTTTCCTCCATGCCCTCAAAAATGAATTTCACATTTACTGGTAACTCCTGGAGGGTAGAGATGAAAACAATTAGAACATTAAACCTGTTTCGAGATTTATGTTGACAAAAGGTTTGAAATGATCTAAATAATTTTTTAACATTTGAAAAAATGAAAACTCAGGATAGTTCATTATTTTCACAGTGATCAACAGTGCAATGACAAACTTGCCCCCCTGAAGTTGGTTGTAGGTTTCCCCATTGAGACACACTTTCGAAAGAGTGTATAAATCAAAATTGTTACTTAGTAATATGGAGAAGGTCACACCATATTAAGGGACTGGTAAGCCTCCACAGCATGAATCCAAGCTAAAACTGGAGCTTTGTTGTCAGAAGCCCCTCTGCCATATAGGTTACCTGTAAAGACAAAAATACATAAATGCATGAATTCAATTCTTGTAATTCTTTGTAGTGTTTGTGGTGCACTTAGATTGTCTAATTTCTTTGGGTAATTTTGGTAGGTCCATGTAATTGAGAAAAACCTCATGATTTGGAAATAGATTTTTTTTTTGTCAAGCTTAATTGTTTTGTATTACGTTAAATATCTCATGACATAAAAAAGATGTTATTTTCTGAAATCATTTTATTTTTGTTTTCTTGCATGACATTTTGCAAAGAAAACATCAAAAGCTGTTACCATTGAGGTCAGTTAAGTTGAATGGATCAGTTGCCCAGCCATCCTCAAGCTTTGCTGGTTGGACATCTGTATGACCGTAGATACACACGGTGTGCTTGTCGGAATCATTCCCAAACTGAGCAGTCACAACCTTTGGCAACATTACAATCCGTCCGTCAGGCAGCTAGATGATACAAACAAAGATGACATTTAAAGGGAGGATAAACCGAGGATAGTAAATTTTTCACTGTGGCTTAATGGTTGGCATGTCATTTGGTAGGTTCTGGTTTCAAATAGCTTCCCTGTGAGGAGTTGTTATATTTTCACTGTGCTAAGTTTAATTTAAAAACATTTGTAAATTAAGTTTAATCAAAGACTTGACAGATGAGTGTGAATGTTTTTGTCTATGTGTGTCTGCAGATTTGCGACCGACACTTCAACTAACCTCTTGATTACCAATGTCTATTAAGTTGACGCTTCCTCCCATTTCTCGAAGCTTCTTTGCAGTCAATTTCATCATGTAGTGTAATTCTGGTCTTTTAAGGATGTTGGTGGAGTCACTTTCAACAGCCACCCATTCCCGTAGAGCCTAAAGTATACATGAAAATATACTCAAGTAAAACAAAATCACAGACAACATAAATATATATATTTTTTGTCATCAATTGAGTTTGGGTGGAACTGATCCATTAACATTTACTAATAGTAAGCATTTTGTGTACGTGGTGACGAAAGGATAGAGACAATTAGAAAAGCGTACCTCGACATACTCTTCTTGATGACTATCCACATAGTTTGCCAGTTCGGTGTACTGGAAACCACGAACACCAGAGAAGAGCAGCAAGCTCAAGAGTATCCCAGTAGGATTCATCTAATGAGATAGTTGAAGTTGCATATTTTAAATAAATAAATCATAATTCATCGAAGAAAGTATATTCAGTGTTGGTGTCTTCCACCTCCTAAAAAATGCAGTTCAGCATACTGACCTTTGGATGTTGCGTAATGCCTACTAAAAATCAAGGACTGCTCTCCGCTTCTGTTTGGAGAGCTCTGCTTTTTGGGGGGACATTTAAATAGCTTCCACCCCCACCCCACTGCACCCCACACGCGCGCCTCATATAAAACTCAAGCAAAACCTTCTCTGACAGTGCAAAGAAAGCTGACTGATTATTTTTTAGGCTGACATGCACAAGAACAGAGATTTACTCCATTGATCCTGTTGGATGAATTCACACCAGGGTTCAGCCGGAACAAAAACACTGTGATGGATTAGCACATTCCTGTTGTCTGACTTCCAAGCAGCTCACAGTGGTCTATATTTATTACCGGCATTAGAAGGTGAAACTTTTCAAAGCAAATTGCTTCTCCTTTGTGGCTTGAGAGACTTAAAGTTAGTAAACTGTCACACGGAGTCACACAAGTCACACAAAACGGGTTACAGATAGCATTACTTGTGTAAAATATCTACTTTTTTATGATTTAGGCTACTGGTTAGTAAAGCTGATGGTGAGTTGCAACCAGGTTACCAGCTATTCTCTAACAGAGACTTTCTTAGCAGACCTCCACTGTAGAGTTGTACATAAGGCAAAAGCTACAAATAGATACAAAGTGTATCGAGCTGAGAAAGGACTGTTTGTTTTCTTCATAGCGGCCTCATAGTGTCCTCATCTGTGTCGACGTTGATGTTTTTTACAGTCAGCTTTTCTGGCCCATGGTCAGGATTTCTCTTTTGGTTTATCCTTTTTTTTCAATTATGTAAAAGGAGAAAAGGGTCACATTTTGGTGAACTTCTTTCCTAGTTCTGCCAAGTTAGTCATTTGTTCAGGGTGGACTACAGAAATCAGTATATTTATAGTTTGGAGGGTGAAATCAGAGGATTTGGACAATTTTAAATAACAAATTTGGTCTAATCGATTTAGTTGACAATTACTTTCATCAATTAGTGGTCGATTATTCAGTTATTTGTGACACCTTTTGCGGATCCGGCTTGGAGGCGGTGAAGTAGTAGCTGTTGCCTCACACTTTCCACTGCATCCTGGGTTGGATGCCAGTGAACAAAACGTAAGCGAGTTTAATTTTGTCCAGGTTTAGGTCTCTAACCTTATTAACACAGTCCATTGAGTTTTGGACGTGATGTGGTTTATTGCTCAGCAAGGGTGCTTAGATGTTGGCCACATACTTAACAATATTATAAGTCAGAGAGTTGATGCTGCTGACAAGGGGACTGAGATCTGACCCTTTGTATATTTTTGGAAGAACTTAAATACCAGGAATGGTCCCCTGTGGATAAAGCCGGTCATATAGTTACACTGTTGATGGTCTCTGACTTTTGTAATGTTTGTGGCACTGATTATTCTCTTACACCCAATGGGCGGGTCTTTTTTCAGTATTTCATACATGTTGGCTCCATTGGAAAGTGTGTGTCTGTGGGCATGATGATCTTGGGGCCACCAAGTGTGTTTTTATTATTATTACAGAAAAATCATAGCCAGCTGTATAAAACGGGTTGAGGAAATTGCAATATCAATTCAGGTAACATAGGGATGTATAAACAGTATTAGTGAAGGAAATAATTTCAAACACGTTGTTTTTTCTTCTTTTTTTTCTGCTCTAGTATTTACAAAAAAAAAAACACAAGTTATTTTTTATTTTTTTATCTTGTTATTCTTGTTTTTATATTTTCTTCGTGTCCATTCATTTACTCATTCAACTACAATTTTAGTACAGTAGATGGCGGTAATGCTGAGATTCCGCCTTCGATATTGTGGCATCCGCTGTAGAAGAAGAAAAGAGGATGCGGAAACAGAAAACGAAAGAATGATACATAAGACTTAAGTTTTACTTATTAAGTAGAAATTATGCATGCCTCGATCCGTGCATGATACAATTGCAGTCGCGATCTCTGAAGAACATTTCTGAGTGGATCCAACAAGTATGTATCTGCATTGAGCGCTAACCTACCTCATCTAAAAATCAGACGTGGTGTGGAACCACTTTTTTATTGTCTCCGTTCTTTGCCTTAGGGATTTACTGTTCTGTACGTGTTACCAACACAACTCAACTAATGAAACGAGGTTGAGCTGTCCTGTGACAACGAAACGAGGATGAACAGGAAAAGGGATAAAGGATTTGAGAGTCCACGACCCTTTAAATTATAAGTATTTTTTTCTTCTTTGCATTAACACATAACGAGATTTCAAATACCCCTTAGTTGACTAGAAAATACCTCGTTAATAGGAAGTATGGGCAATATTTTGTAAAATGATATGTAATGTCATTTTGCCTTTTCCTTTACGACCCACCAGGTTGTGTGCATCAACAATATCAACTTCCAAAGAAAATCTGTAATTGTGAGTATAATCGCTAAGATGAATTTTACTGCTGTACCACAATATCATTATATTTGCAGAGGTTAATAATATCCTACAAGTCCCACATCTTATAAAATGCTATGTCAAGTGTTGTCAAGCATATGATTTTTAAGTTTATGATGCCCAGTTTTCCACAGAATGCGGTCATAGTGGCATTAATTACGTCTTTATTATATCGGGTGTTGCCCACTACTGTGAGCACTTTGCATGGCTGCAGGAGCGCAGATTACTGCTTTGTTTCACTAAACAAAAAAACTAAATATAATAGTCCATTGGTGTATATGACACCAAACGTTTATTTCATTTGGTACTATGATTGTAAGATTGTTTTTTTTTGTCTTTGTGATCTTTAAAAATGCAGGAATCAAAGAAAAAAAATTTTTTTTCACTCAATAACGGTGATCTGAAAATTACATGTTTTGGGTGGATTTCATGATTGGGACACTTCAAATAAAAAGCAGCCACAGAGCCTCACTTTATGTTTGACATCCTTATCCTACTTTTTGCTTGCCTTTTAATGACCTCATGGGCATATGGTATCATGACAAACATGATAATAACAAGTGAGGGGACTGTTTTAACAAGTAATGATTATAATTCAAAATAACTAATGATATTTTTTCCTCTTCTTTTTTCCTTCACCCAGGGCTATGTTGAGTTGACCATAATCCCTACAGTGGCTAACCTTAACAGAATCAAGTTAAACAGTAAACAGTGCCGTATCTACAGGGTTCGAATAAATGATCTTGAAGCTTCAGTCATTTACAATGACCCTACTTTGGAAGTGTGCCACAGTGAGTCCAAACAGTAAGTACAGTATGTCAAAAAGTTTTTCGATCTGGGTTGCATTTTTGTACTGTTGCTTTTTCCAACGATTCATTTTAAACTTATTTTTACTAAATGACCAGTGCTACTCTTAGATTAAATTAAACTTTTTTGGTACACCCCCGCCTAAATAATTGGTATGATTTGTTTTTTTTCCACAGAAGAAACCTGAATTATTTCTCTAGTGCCTACACTGCCGCAGTGAGTGCTGTGGACCCAGATGCAGGACATGGGGAGTTGGTCATCAAGGTTCCTTCTGAACTTTGGAAACAAGGAGATGGTGAGGCTATCTAACGTAATCTCCGTGCATGACTATAGCTCATCTTTTTTGCCCAACCTCTCTCTCTCTCTCCAGATTCACATCTTTTAAAGGTATACATTGAATTTTCCCTGGACCAGCCAAAAGGTGGTCTCCACTTTGTTATCCATGATGTGGAAGGCAGTATGGCAGAGAGAGGTGCTCATGTGTTCTCCTTCGGACACCACAACTCCACTCGGTATTAGTAATGCTTTTATTTTATGTACAAATCTTGAGGCACATTACTACATATTTTTTAATTGGTTATAGCACTCACCTAATAGTTATTATTAATGAAATTCATTGTTCAAATTTTTTTCCACTTTATTTCTTTTATTGGAAAATTTTAATCCTTGATCGTGTAAGATACGCAGTGTATGTTGTGATCCTTTGGGATACCTTCATGAAAGCAAAGACTTCTGGTGAATTGATTGATGAAGCAGTGTTTCCTTTTTTCTTTTCCCAAGGTTCTGGTTCCCTTGTGTGGACTCTTACTCAGAGCTGTGCACATGGAAGCTGGAGTTCACCATAGATTCCTCCATGGTTGCAGTGTCATGCGGTGACCTAGTAGAGACAGTCTACACACATGACATGAGAAAGAAAACTTTCCACTATGTCCTAGCTATCCCAACTGCAGCCCCCAACATTTCCCTGGCTGTCGGACCTTTTGAAATCCTTGTGGACCCCTACATGCATGAGGTGTGTTTTTGGTTGTTTTGTGGTTTGAAAATGTTCACCTTTTGCTTGCACATAGTTGTGCAAAGTAATTGGTGATCAAGCATTTTTTGGTTTTTGCTGTACAGAATATAGACAGATGTGAAATCAGGATAACTATCCTCACTCAACTTGGTTGCCAGAACAGCCTTGATGGAGTTTAACCATGATTGTATTGTTCTGTCCTCCCATAAGGTGACCCACTTTTGCCTGCCCCAACTGCTGCCACTTCTGAAGCATTCCATGTCTTACCTGCATGAGATTTTTGAGTTTTATGAAGAAATTCTGACATGCCGCTACCCTTACTCCTGCTTTAAGACTGTTTTTGTGGATGAGTCCTATGTACAAGTGTCTTCCTATGCTTCCATGAGCATCTTCAAGTAAGCGAAATTTTAAGTAACTTTCTTTTTATTATAATATTTTTTTTTTCTTTTTCACATTTGTAGTTGGAATGTTCAGTGGTATCTTGTTGAGCTAGCTTCTGGTGTGCTTGCCTTAGCCACCTGGTGTCAGTATAAGACATACTACTCCTAAAAACAGTTCAAAGTTTGAAGACATTGATGGTAGGGATGTAATGGAATGTAATTTATGGAATATAATGTGACACGATAATCTCCTAGATTTCTCCATACTCGGTCATCAAAGCTAGAGACTGATATGCCAATTAGGCCTTAGAGCAGAGATCTTTAATTAAAATTTGGAGGGATTTTGTTGCGAGGGTGTTTCAGGGCAAAGATCCAGGCCTAAAAATCCAATATCACACATTTCTTTTTACAACATGTACGTGGTTTTGCAAATAGTGTTTTTGGTTTGGGTATTTCCCTCCTCGCTTCTCACGTCACAGGACTTTGCCATGTCTTCCAGCACCAACCTACTGCACAGTGCGATGATCATCGACCAGACCCCTTTGACACGTCGTTGCCTTGCCCAGGCATTGGCTCAACAGTTTTTTGGGTGTTTCATCTCCAGGATGTCTTGGTGAGATACATTTTCCTTAAATGTCCTCTGCCGTAATATAGCTGATCTCTTGTAATGTATCACAGTATCACTTTCTGAAACAAATTATTTTGAGTACACTGCCTATTCAATGGTGACACCTAACGGTCAAATGTGTGACTTACATGTACATCAAATGACTCCTACATTTGTTTTATTATGGACTTGAAAACAAAAATATGCCTATCATGTCATTAAGGCAGTGCTGATGTATTTTGATCAGCAAAAGCCCTAGTATAACTGCTTACGAAGTATTTTGTATCCCTTGCTGTTAATAGCTATTTAGAGCAAAGCTCAGTGCATACAAACTAACGGTCGAGCCAACTTGGAGCATTTTCCCTACTTTGATATTGAAAGCAAAGAACTAATTTTACATACCTTGGTGTTGTTAATATGATCCACCACACATGGAAAATAATTGGGGTTGATCACTTTAAGTGATGCAACCCGTCCTTTTCGGTACTTCTGCACACAAATTGATCACACACAAGAATTTGTGTGTGATCAACAGACGAAGTCCGCTGAGCCGCAGACTGGATTAAAAATGAGAATGGCACTTTTAATTCAGCAACCTTATGGGAAGCAATCAAGTGCATAGTTACTGTGAATTTTTACATATGTTCTGCAGGGCTGACGAGTGGGTATTGAAGGGAATCTCGGGCTATATCTTTGGCCTGTATCTGAAGAAGACTTTTGGAGTGAACGAGTATCGGCATTGGATCAAAGAGGTATCTGCTTGAGTTTAGTTTGTTTGAGCCCAAGATATAGAGAAAATAGCAGTGTACAATTGAATATTCATCGTTTGTATTCCGAGATCTTGTTTCCATGGCATGACTTCCATTGGGCAATACTTCTTGCATGACACCCAGACATCACATGCAATATTTGAAGGCGTCGCAACATCTATGGTCTATTTTTAAATTAGATGTCTATTTTGTCACAGGAGCTGGACAAAATTGTGGAATATGAACTTAAGATGGGAGGTGTTCTTTTGCACCCAACGTTCAGTGGAGGCAAAGAAAAGGACAAGTAATACATTTTAATTCAGTTCCAATCTCTAGAGTGATGAAATGAAACAGGTTGAAATCACATGCTCATACTAGTACTTCTTTTTCCAGCCCAACTCCCCACCTTCACTTCTCCCTAAAGCACCCACACACATTGTCATGGGAGTACTACAGAATGTTCCAATGTAAGGCTCACTTAGTGATGAGACTGATTGAAAACAGGATCAGCATGGAGTTCATGTTGCAGGTGAGCTGTCTTTATTTTTCTATACTGCATAACAATACGCATTGTATCGGACGGCGTGCTCTTTTCGACCGAGGTTTTCGAGTTCTATGCTCTCAAGTTCTCAGTATGGGCTACTTCTATTGCCTCATTGGTGAAATGTTGTTCAGATATTTTGTCTTTTTACATCCACCTGCGTATTAATCAGTCAATGTAATTACAAATGGCATGATCCGGACCAATAATCGGCGACTTACTTTTTTGGTCTATATTTCCTTCAGGTTTTCAACAAGCTTTTGAGTCTGGCTAGCACAGCCTCATCACAGAGATACCAGAGTCACATGTGGAATCAGATGCTTCTCTCTACTCATGCCTTCTTGAAATCCATCTCGAATGTCTCTGGCAAAGACATATCCCCTCTTATCAAACAATGGGTGTATCCTTCAATCCACTGATCTGGGCTATGGTTTGATCTATGTAATTTCATATAGCCTGTAAAAGTCCGAAATAATCAAGTGTACAGTAAATTATTTCTTTATCGGTTGTGGAGTGCGATATTCTTTTTCCTTGTAATGCAAGTTGTCAAGTATTTCTTTGACTGAAAAAAAATTCGGCAGTAATCCTAAAGTCTTTCTTTCTTTTATAATCTCTTAACTTATTCATAACCAGAGATCAGAGTGCTGTGGTAAAATTCTATGGCAGCTTTGCCTTCAACAGAAAGAGGAATGTTTTGGAGTTAGAGATCCGCCAAGACTACACATCTTCAGGAACTCAGAAATATGTTGTGAGTGTTATGAATCTGTGTGTCATGATTATTTATATAAGGGCATTTGAACGGTTGGTAACAAAAAACAGGCTCATTCAAAAAAACTCCTATGAATATGATGCACTATCTTCTCAAAATTTTCTATATCCCCCAGGGTCCCATCAAGGTGACGGTGCAGGAACTAGATGGGTCATTCAACCATACCTTGCAAATAGAGGAGAACAGCCTCAAACATGATATTCCATGTCACTCCAAGAGCCGAAGGTGCTGTAAAACTTCTGCTAAATATACAAAAATTGACTGTGAAAATGCTCCTTATCATTTTCATTATTTGATATTCTTCCTAGAAATAAGAAAAAGAAAATTCCACTGATGAATGGAGAGGAAGTGGACATGGACTTATCAGCCATGGAGTAAGAAATAAATACGGCAATTACTAAATTTGCATTTCCAAAATAGTTTTGGAAGGGACGAGTCTGACAGGTAACCTGTACGTTGCTCTTCTTTCTCACATAGTGCTGACTCTCCTCTGCTGTGGATACGGATTGACCCTGATATGTCAATTCTGAGGAAGGTTGAATTGGAGCAAGCTGACTTCATGTGGCAATACCAGCTGCGTTATGAAAGAGATGTAGTTGCACAGGTATCTAAGGTCTCTTATTGAAATTGTGTGAAACAGTCGTTGAGTTCTCAGTACGGGTGTGAAATGGCGTTCAGGAGTAAGATTGATTTGATTTGTGGGTGGTAAAACGTGGGGCAGATCTATGCAAGTGATTACAAAAACAGTACTGCGGTATTAGGTACAGGACTTAAGATTACTGTTCTATAAATAAATTGAAAAGCCAAAAGGATATATGGATTGTTAATGGCTAGCTGCAATAAATATTGTATTATTATTTATTGTTATGTTATGAATGAAGATTCAACTGTCGTAAGGTACAGATCTTTTTTTATATTATTATTATGTTTTAAGATAACGATAGCAATGTGAACTAGCCCACATGAAGCCACGGCTGCTACGTTAGTAGGGTGATTTATTCGTAGTAGAGGGTTCCTTTAGAAAGTCAGTATTCTACAATCCACTCGCAGGTGGTAGAAAAGTTTGACTTTGCTTTCGCACTTTGCCATGCAGATCATTCCAACATCAATATTTTTTCTTCATGGCTGCATGTTTTGGATTTTGCAGGAGGAGGCCATATCGGCTCTTGAAACCTTCCCAACTCCTGCCTCCAGACTGGCTCTGACTGACATCCTTGAACAAGACCAGTGTTTCTACAAAGTCCGCATACAAGCCTGCTTTTGTTTGGCAAAGGTATATTTTTAATTTAATTTATTTATTTATTTATCACCCGGACAGCACATATTAATGAACATTTCTGTGAATTTGCCAGAGTTAGCCAGAAGGCCATTTTCCCATATGATACTGTACCTTAACTTGATGGTGCCTGAAACATTTTAAGGTTCATATTACACTAATTAGGTTGCATGATGACCAAATAATTAGCATGTACAGTAAATAAACACCAATTTATCCTTTATTCTCGATTATATGAATTTTGAGATTGTCTGGATTTGTATGATAAACGTGTTTAGAAAAAAGGTCAATCATAAAAGGACAAATACCTTCCCTTGGCATTGTAAGCAATGCATTTCCATTTAAGTATTGAAATATGAAAAGTTGTTCTGTGCACCTATTAATTGCAGATAGCCAATGCTATGGTGAGCACATGGCAGGGACCACCAGCTATGAAGTCTCTTTTCACCAGAATGTTCTGCTGTAAGAGTTGCCCCAATATTGTGAAGACCAACAACTTCATCAACTTCCAGAGCTACTTCCTGCAAAAGGTAGATTGTCCCTATCAAAACAGGCACTGAATATTTTACTATTCGGGTATCTTTACTCAAACTGTTGTCCTTCTTGTGGGTTGCTTGAAAGAGATGATTTGATTTAAGAAAATGGCGGTTGCCCTTTTTATATATATTTCATGTTATTTCATTTGTTATCTGGTGTCACAGTACCACATATAAACTTAGAGTCATTTTGAGGTTCTTATTAGACCACAAGAGAGGAAATAAACAGCCTTACAATATGCCACGCAAAGGAAAGGTACTGCTAAAGACACTGATAAATAGTGGAAGGTGTGAAGTTAAAAAGATATATATACATATATGACAGGTTTTTCTCATTGTTGGATATATTCTTCAATTGCTGTTATTAGTGGCTATTAAGTCTACCCATCTCTTTTGTAATTTACACCTAACATACCCTTTTTCTGTGTGCCTTGCAAGACTATGCCTGTTGCCATGGCGTTACTCAGAGATGTCCAGAACCTCTGTCCCAAAGATGTCCTCAACTTCATACTTGATCTTATCAAGTACAACGACAACAGGAAGAACAAAGTAAAGACACCGCAACACAGTTATCTAAATTCTTAACACTGCCCAAGTTTCATAATTTTAGATTATTTCGTAAAACAAGATATTCCTGTAATGGTGGCAAATTCAGGAGTTATAGCAGCATACAACAGTTTGTTTAAAATGAATAAATCCCATGAAAATAAATACAGGCTTAGAAATTTATATACAGACTCTACTATATGCAGACGGAATTGAGTGTGAGATGAGTATTGATTGAGGTTGGTGGTGAGGAGAATGTAGTGACTTCTTGTGGCCCACACTGCTGTTGTACAGTCGGTCGGTGAACACAAGGGAATGTTTGGAGTCTCCTCAGGAGAAACATTCTACTACAATATGTCCCTTCCTTAAGAGGGCATCTCTATTTTAGGAATAATTGGTAATATATGTTATTGATGGGTGTCTGACACAATTTGTAGTGTGCATTGCATGTCAGTTAAGTGCTTTTATTTGTTTTGTTGCTTACCGTACTAACACTCTCGCGTTCTTGGTCTGTTTGCAGTTCTCAGATAATTACTACCGTGCAGATCTGCTCGAAGCACTGACCAACTCTTTGACGCCAGCCATCAGTATCAACAATGAGACTCGAACAGTGGACAATTTAAATGCTGATGTGCGTCTCATTTTGGAGGAGATAACTAGGTTCCTCAACATGGAGAAACTATTGCCAAGCTACAGGAGCACAATTACGATCAGGTAGCTCCTGTCAGCTAAGTGTGTTGAAAAAAAAATAGACAGGCAAAATAGCAGTTACAAACGTCGGACTTGATTAAATTGTCGTTTTGAGATATTTTGCTTTTCACTTTGACTGACAATACTGTTGCTATTTTTTATTGATTCGTTTCAAGTTTATTATTTAATTTTGCTTAATCAGATTGTATTTTTTTTCTCATTATTTTTCTCCATCTCTTGGGCTTTGTTCATAGTTGTCTTAAAGCCATCCGACAACTTCAAAGAAATGGCCACATCCCAAGTGAAGCATCACTCTTCAGGTCCTATGCAGAGTATGGCCACTTTGTTGATGTTCGGGTTGCTGCGCTAGAGGCTCTGGTGGACTATACAAGAGGTAAAGTGCAAGTGTGTTGATGGTATCTATCGTTTGATTAGCTTTAGCTATGTGAGAAGTTAAAAAAAAAAAAATTCTGCTGTATGAGTTATTTGTTCATGTCATTTATTTTGCAGTTGAAAAGAGTGCAGTTGAGCTGCAGTGGCTACTCAACCTGGTTCAAAGTGACCCAGCTCCTTATGTCAGGTTAGTAAGGCTTTCAGGCTTTCTTGATATAGTGCAGGGGGTCATCACTTTATGACAGTTGACCATTTCAATGGCGGCGTCCTAAATTTATACGTGCCATAGTCCCTCATTAAGTGACGTTGACGTAATACTTAAGTGACGTTAGTGATTTTTACATTTTAGTGGCACTTTTTCATAGCATTATTCTTTCTGTTATAAATATGTGATCTTCCTCTCCATGTGTCTTAAACTCACAACTTCCCTGGTTTACTTCATTTCATGAGTCATAGCATACTACTTTTTGACTTTTAATTATCCACGCTTTAACCTGCACTCATTATTCTCATTCTCACCACATTTTCTTGTATAAAAGCTTTGCTCGTTTTATGAAACTCGCTAAAAACAACAATAAAAAGTAGTGTTTAATGCTTATTTCAGACCCCCCCCCCCCCGAGAAATTGCTTTTTGTTTCGAAAGGAAACCATATTTACAAAATTGAAAATCTGACCACATTTATGGATGAAAAAAGTGCATTAGTAATAAAATGATACCTTATATCTAATGTACATGTTAACACTTTCAACATATGTTGTTCTGTCAGACATAAGATCCTAGCCATGCTTTCTAAGAATCCACCTTTCACCAAGACAACAGAATCAGCTATATGCAATGAAGCTCTTGTGGACCAGCTTTGGAAGCTTATGAACTCAGGTGAGTCTCAGACAAAAGCCTGTCAATATGCTTATCTGTTTAAAACCCTTTTCCATCTAATGCATTTATATACTGCAGCTCAAAAGAATGAACAGAGGCAGTTTGTATAAAGAGTCTCACATATTGATTGAATAAAAGCTTTGCCAATATTTGCTGGAAGAGGGTTGAGCTGTCAAAGGGATGGTAAGGATTTTATAATGAAGCAGGAGTCTGAAGCTAGAAAGTGGACAAGAGTGGGAGATTTGAGCAGCAGTGGGAGGTGAGATATGTGTGATGGGACCGAATTGTTGCTGGATACTTATATACACTTGTCATATAAAGTCACAAATAAGTATTTGACTTTTCACCCTTTTTCTTCTCAGGTACCTCTCATGACTGGCGCCTGCGTTGCGATGCTGTCAACCTCTACTACACTTTGTTTGGCTTGACTCGGCCTTCCTGCCTGCCCCTCCCCGAACTCGGCCTGGTCTTGAACCTAAAGGAGAAGAAGGCAGTACTAAACCCCACCATCAAGCCTGAACCCAGTGTTGGTGTGGTCATTGACACACCCGCCAGTATTGGAATCCATGGTGTCGGTTTAAATTATCCACCTGTAAGTGCTATGCTGGAAACAATTCATTGATGATGAAAAAGTGGTGGCAAAATTATTTAGGACAGATAAAAATGGAATTGTACAGATTGAGGGAATTAAATAAATAAATGCTGTGGATAGGAAACATCATATCTCTTTTTTTCCCCCTCTAGCAGGAGGATGAAGAGCCTGATCCTATTTCACTCGGCGTGTGTGGTGTTGGGCAGCCTCCTCAGGGCATCAAGAGAAAAGCCGAGACTCATCTGGGCTCCCCACCAGAACCCGGACAAGCACTGCAACATCAAGATGATGATGGTAGACGCTACAAGATCAGAGTAAGGAATTGTTATTCTTCTTGTTATGTCTATTGCCAAGGTTGGATGGTGTTTTTTCTTTTTTTTTAATATATCGCACAAAACTTTCCTCAGTTATGAATCGTTTTGCTCTGGTTGGTTGTAGTTTAACATGGAAGAGGAAGATATTGATATGGAGACTGTCCACGATAGTCAGGCCTTCATTCATCATCACCTCAACCTTTTGGAGCGACCCTCCACACCAGGTGATATACTAACACAGTTGTTCAGATATTTCAGTTTGTTTACCACCACAATGATGCTTTCCTTTAAAGGTAAAGAGCCGGCATTCGTCGAACAGTCAATGCTCTCCATGCCGGCCACGCCTATACCATCTTTCTCCAAAGACTCCACTGCGCCCTTGCCTTCAAAACATAGAGGGGAGCATGGCCACCACCATCACGAACACAAAAAGAAGAAGAAGAAGAAACACAAACATAAACACAAGCACAAGCATGATAACAAGGACAGAGAGAGAGGTAACTGGCATCCTTACAGCAATAGCCCAGTCAGCGGCAAGTCCCTCCAGTCACCATCGCTATCCGAATAAAATCTTCGCAAGAAAAGTTAGTTATCCTTCACAGTATTACATTTTTATGTCAATTGCGGACTCATAGTTGACCAATCATGTCATGCAGGTGAGAAATGTATATGATGTTTACTTTTTCAAGTATTCATAATGTCCTCCTTTGGAGGATGGGGGGGGGGGGGGGGGTCTCTCCTTGTTAGCGAGATAGAAACGTGAAGTTTACATTGCTAATGTCTTGAGCAATGCAACACTGTGAAAAGAACATTTGGAATTTAAAATTGAGATAAACTAGAGGGTTTGTAAATTGATAGCCAAAGTTTCTGACTGTCTTTAATGAAGATGAGCTAATCTAATGTCAGTTTAGCTAGTCAAACCTTCTCGTCAGTCTATGTAATTTTTAATGAACTTGTCGACATTGCAGTCCTTTCTTTTTTATAATGAATACAATTATGTTTTTGTTTGATGTTATTTTCACTGCCAGTTGTTGCTTCTCACTGTTTAAACTTTAAAAATAACAATATACACATGGTTTCATGATTTTAAAATCGCTGCATGGAAAACAAGTATAATTTAATCAACAGTAGTGTGCCTACAATGATTTGTACTGATGAGGGCAGTACTGCAAAACCATGAGGACACAACCAATCTACAAATGAAATATGGGTTAAAAAAAAAAAAAAACTGGCAAAGATTGCCTTTTACACATGACAAATGTTCAATAACATTTCTCACTTTTTAAAAATAGTTAAATAGCATAAACTATCTGAAATGATACATGATTGTGAAAGAACTTCATTGATTATATGATATGGAGAAAGTGACCACGGTGGCCTATACCATGTACTACTCAGTTACAAAAACTATTTTAAAGTAAAACTGTCCAACAGTCAGCAGTTCCTCAGCACGACTTGCTACGCTGAGCTACCAGCCCGAACCCACATGCCTGAAGAGAGCCATGCATGCTATGCCTGGCCTTGTTCATCGCTCTGACAATGGCGGTTTCTGCCTTTGACTCAACATCCATCGGAGTGCATGGGCATGTCTTGAATAGCTGTGGCATTCATTTAAAACCACTTCCCTAATGGGGACTTACATTCCTATTCCAACATTGCAAGTATTCTTTCTTAGTGTTTTCTCCCTTTGTGGAGTTTTGTCATTGTTTTTTTTTTCCCTCCCCAACACTATTTTGGAAAAAAGTTTACAATAATTACACTCTCTATCATGAATTTCTCCTTAGTGTTCTGCTATCTGACTGGCATTTATGAATGAGTCCTTGTGATAATTGGGCTCCTCGCCTTCTCCTCCCCCCTCTTGGCTTTCTTGCAGTCGGTAGAGTGCTGGCTGCAGCGAGTTAGACGTTTAAAAATGTTTGTGCAAGGTTTGGTGCAATATGAAGCGTAGGGGTGTGAATCTCTCCAATAACAAATGAACACCTGTAATTATTCACAATACGTAACATCACTCCGCTGAAAACCTAACGCGGCTACTGCCTCAGTGTTTCTTAAACACACAAACATAGGGGAATGAGGGAGATTTAAGCCAAACACACTGACTTCTTTTTATACAAAGAGCACCCATGCAAGCGTAACAAAAGCCTGCAAGGTTTTGTGCCACTGACATTGTTGATTTTAAAGCTGTGCCAATTTAAAAACCTTGTTCAGCTGCAGCAGAAAGACTGGCAAAATTTTCAGACAGTTCTGCAAATAAGACTAGTTGTATTTCATTGAAAATCTTGGGTCGGTTGAATGTGAAAGCCAGTTTTTATACAAATAAAAATGCCTCAAACGAGCATTATTTATTTAATGAGTTTGAGATTAACAAAGTAATTGACAAGCACATGATTTTGCTGCCTAATTAAATTTTCAGGCTAATGTGCAGTGAATATAAAGTCTACACACCCCTGTTTAAATGCTATGTTTTTGTGATAAGTTCAACCAATACCTCATGTGACCCCAGCATATTTTCTACTGCTTGAGAGATTTCAAGTGTGTTTTTGGATTTGGCCTTTTCTCTGTCAGATAAAGCTTCCACCCTACCTCAGACAAAAAAAGATTTTTGTAGGTATGTGCTAAACATCCATTACCTGCCAGAAAATTCAACAAGAGTTATTGTACGCTCCTAGGCAACCTTTATGGCCAGTTTTCTTCCTGTCTTTCATATTTTGGAAAGGATGCCTGCTAATGTCACTGCCTTATTTTCTGCATAATGGTGGCTGTCAGCACTTTGTTCAGTAGTGGGAAGAGGAAGATTGTTTTCCATTCACCGTCAATACAACACAGGAAGTTTGTCCTGTTGGTCTTGCATGCCTCTGGCAGACATTTATAGATATCTGTATGGATGTTTCTTTCCTCATTCTAATTATTGAGAGAATTAACCTGATCAGTCTTAACATGCATAAATGTGAATTATTAACATGACATTCAATATAATTTTAGGACGTTTGTTATTGCAGAAATGTGCATTAATCTGATCCTAAAAAGCAGCTGTCACTTGGAAAAGGTTGGTGACCCCTGTCACTCATCATCCTGGTCCTGAAATTGTAAAATGACTTTCATGGACCAGCATACAAGGTGTACTATCTACGCAAATGACGCCTGTGGTTTTTCAACCTGCATTAAATTGGATGCGGGGAAAAGAGACATACAGGACACGGTCAAGAAATGAAGACGAGGAAAAGGTAAAGAGATGAAGCTGTATAAAAGCTCCGCCTCTTAACGAATCTATTTCCTTTAAAACCAGGATTTGCCATCCATCCCAAGTATTTGTAAAAAATAAATAAAACTGCTAGTATGAAAAAAAAATCAAACGACACTAATGTACTATATTTCTTATCGGAATCATCTGAATCTCATTTTGAGAGATAGATTAATTGGGATACTGTATCCTACAGTAACGGGGCTATTTTGAGTCCGAACGCGAAACAATGTTTCGACTGACGGTAAGAGTCCACATGTTGATCACGTTTAGGCATGACTAACACTTTATCCGCGACTCGATTAATATACAAATGTGTATTTGCATGAAGAGAAACATTCACTGGCGCTCCACTAAAGTGCTTGATTCGACTGTCAAATGCGTCTCCGTGGTAAAAGCGGGTGGACACGTTTTACGAAGTACTGCAAAAATGTCATTTATTAACATCATCGGCATGACTAGCTGAACGAATGACACAATGGTCACTACTTTAAATGCTTCTACCCCATTGCATAGCGGACTAATTATGCAATTCTTTGCGAGTTTTATCCTAAATTTAGTCAAGAATACACATTTTATTTTTGTTATATCATATTCGCAGTTTGAGCTTTTGATTTGGAAAATTAGGAAAAAAAATATCAAATGTGGGCAATTAAATTGCTATGTCACTATTTTTCAGTTTCTGTGGATTCTGTGGCTACTACTCACCAATATGTGTCGGAGTTTTGTGCATGACCGACTGAAACGCTCAGGGGCTGACGCCGCTGCAAGAGCAGACCGTGAGTATGTCTTTCTGGAACAGCAGACTCATTGTGTTGTATTCATCATATACATCAGCTCTGGAATAGAAAAAACATTGCGAGTGCAAAACTAGTCACTACAACATTTACTTTGTAGGCTTTCTGATTTGATTTTGCAGTAAAAGTGAAGTTGGAATTGACAGTACCAACACTTGGTGCGAACACACGAAATGCCCATCCATCGATTTGCTATACTATTTTTCAGGGACGTCACTAGGTTTTATGGACAGGGGGCTGAGGCCCCATGGGGTGCACAAGACGTAAGAAAATATAGCACAGAAGCACAAACTTTGATAAACAACTAAGAAAAACCAAGAAATTGCTTTGACTACTATGTAAAACATAAACTGTGTGTGGGCCTGTTTAAAATACTGTGTGTGCATGCGTGTGCATCTGTCTGTCTGTCTGTCTGTCTGTCTGTCTGTCTGTCTGTCTTTGGAACAGATGGCAACTAGTTTATCTGTATAACAGTACAAACACATAAATCCAATGCAAGCTACTTGGAAAGAGCCTTTTAAAAAATAATAATAATAAATAATAAGAAGAAAACTACATTTACGCTGCAGAGACTATGTCTCCTGACTGGCCTGGGAACACCTTGGGCTCCTCCGAGATGAAGTAGCTCGGGAGAGAGAAGTTTTGGCTTCCGTGTTGAAGCTGCTGTCCCTGCAACCTGACTCCGGATAAGCGGTAGAAGATGGATTGATTGATGGTGTTTGATGCCACTTTTACAGACCAATACCAATGCGACATTTAGCCCTTGAGTAGTAACCGATACTGATACCACATAAGATTTAGAACAAAAACACTGACCGATAGTTCAATTGAACATATTGCATTTTTTTATTGTACTTGCAATTTTGCCCAAAGGTACAGTGTGTAAAATGCACTTAACACATAGCGCTGAACAAAGAAAATGCAACTCTGGGGGCTGCACCCGCATAGTGACGTACATGACTTGGAAGAAGAAAAAGAAATCTAGTAATTTCATTTTATAGCATTCTCCTGAGCTGAAAATAAAATACATAAAAAGAATTACAAGACTGTTGAGAATTACACAAAGGAAATGTCCAATACATGCCCAGCACAGCAACACTGGTGACAGGCAATATTCCCTAAAAGGCAATGCATGTACGTGGTTTCTCAAATTCCTAACTATATGCTTTCATTGGCACACATGATAGAATAAAGGATCTACCAGAATAGTTCTCCCATGCAACAGAAGAGTTTATACTCCCTGTGTGGTCTTGTGAATGTGCTTTTAATGGAAATTTTAATGGAAATGATAAAATGTGATTTAAATACCATGACGTAAGAACTATCAATATTTAAGACCACTTTTTTTTTTTCAAACTGATACCTGTATGAGTTTGACTTTGGAGAAAAAAAAGTCCGTTATATTCCAACATAACATTTTTCCCTGAAAATCCATAAAATTTTCTATTGTAGTTTTCTGCATCCATTATAACCTGGTGATCCTGAAAGGGGGATCCTTCCATCTGTGGTCCCTTCTCAAGGTTTCTCATTTTCCCCTGGTAGGGGTTTTTTGAGTTTTTCCTTGCCCTTTTGGGAGCTTATGATCAGGGGATGCTTTGAGAATAATTGTCAATTTTGGCTATGTGAAGCCCTTTGAGACTGTTTGTGATTTAGGGCTATACAAATAAACTTGACTTGACTTGACTTGACTATTGTTCTTATTTAAAATTTGTAGTTCCTGATCGCAAAATGACCATAATAGGGCGGCTGATACTGGTATTAGCCACAGTCGCGAGTACCGATACCATGAAATAAGGCTGATATCGGCACAGATATGTTTTGGTGGTCGCCCATCCCTTGTAAGAACTGCTGTATTTAAAAAAAAAAAAAAAAACTTCTGTCATTTATTATTTAGTTTTGTTGACTCATTGCTTGGCATCTTTCTCTTCTCAGCTCATGGAAAATACCCCCATTTCATGTCGCTCTCATTTTCACTCGGTGTTGCATCCAAGCAGTAACAATTCAAATGATGCAACAACAAAAACAGACAAGGCATTTTCCAGACAAACACTTTCCTAAATCCTTACCTTTTTGTTTTGTTGTTCTTTTTCACAGTGCATTCTACATCTCATTATGTGCCAACCTCTAGCTCCTGCAGAAACAGGTGTTTTGAGCTTGTTGAGATGGAACCACCAAATTGTCGTTGTGACAATCTATGTAAGACCTACAATAGCTGTTGCTCTGACTTTGACCGTCTCTGCCTCAGGACAGGTAATAAATGATTCTTATCATTTCTACCCAAATCACTACTCAAATGCATAAGTACAGTAGTAGACTGGATTTTGACATTTGACCTTTTTCATTAGCGTGCTTGTTAGTCACAATTCTAAATTGAATGCAGTTACTTTTGGCACAAACCCTAAGCCTGCTGTGCATTCCATTCCTGTATTATCATTCTTTTAATTGTTTTTTTTGTTTTCATTCCTATATAAGGAAAAAATGCACTTTAATGTGTAAATAATGGAACATTATAAATATACTTTAGTACTAAGTTATTTTTACGCAATAGGAGAACAGTGTCTGGAATCTTTGTTTTTAAAAATGCAACTTGTGCTGTCAGTTGACTGGATTTTTACCTTCATTGTTATTTTGTTTGGCAGCAAATATCGAATGTGAGATTTTAAATGACTATATTAGAGGGAAGAAACATGTTAAGTATCCAAATGCAGGACTGAATGACACTCAAATTTGTTGTGACAACTCCCAAACGGGTGTAATTCTCAAGTGTTGCTTGCTGACACGGCATCAGTGCTAGTCTAAGACGAGTGCTCCATAATCTCTTGACACATTGTTCATGCTCATCACTTGGGATGTTTTATGACTTCAATGCTTGCCTCGAGACTTGAATTCTTGACACCTTTGCTGCATGGGGCATGGGAGCGCCTCTATGCCAAGTTTTGTTACTGGCATTGCTGCTGTCATAGAGTGGATTGCCCAATGATCGCAATGTCAGTCGGTGATTTTTGCTTTTGCATCTGTTCAGCATAACAGCGGTCAGCAGTCGTTTGCAGATAGCGATCAAGTGGTTACATTACATAGATCTTTTGTTAATTAATATTCAAAGCAACAATGGCATGGGCAAAGAAAGGCAATCTGGAGCTACATTATTTTAAAACATGTGTGAGCTATTTTATTTTCATACTCGGGAGCTGGCTGTCTTGCATCTGATTTATTTTTATTTATTTTTTTGCAAACTGGTGTGTGTGTGCGTGTGTGTGTATGTGTGTGTGTGTGTGCATATCTGTATGCATGCGTGTGTTTTATGTATGCGTGTCCATAAGTGTGAATGTGTGCTTGCACGTGTGCAAGAGATCATAGTCCACCTCGATAATCGTGTTTCCACCTCTGTAACAAACTGATACTTAATATGACGATCTTGACACATCACTAAAATATTAGTTGTATTTTTTTCCTATTGCATATTTTGCAACCAGCTACTTTGTTACTAAAAATCAAGTTCTGCCTATTTGTTAACAAATCGATGTTTTACTATATTCAAATCACACATGCCCCTCCCTTCTTTCATTCCTTGGGGCATTACGAAGACTGCTTAAACATTAAAGTTAAGAGTACACGAGTAAACTAAAATGAACAAGTTATTAGAATAGACTGATTGCCCCATCATGTAATCAGATCAGTGATGTATATTTTCCTTTTGTTTTTGTTTAAACTTGTTGGTGATCGGCCTCAAAAATCCTGATTGTCTAAATCCCAGTCCCATTCTCGTATCCAGCATTAGAGTTGCATGTATCTCGGATCTACATCTGTATTAGTCTTTTGGTGAGTAGTTTCTTTTTACCACAAACAGATGGCGGCTATGAGTGCAGTAAAGATCGTTGTGGGGAGATCCGGAATGAAAACCATTCCTGCCACTGCTCAAATGACTGTCTCGCCCGAGGAGACTGCTGCACCAACTACAGGACACGCTGCAAAGGTAAAGAATGTGAAGAGTTATGTGAATATTGACATAGAATTATAGAGTTCATTTCAGGCACACTACAAACTGATTGCTCCGAGTTAAAGTTTCCAAGACTGAATAAATAATGTGGTTGCATACAGTGAAACTGTGCACACACTATCAAAACATACCACCAAACATGCAAAACAGGTGTCCAGTTACCGGACGCCCAAATGCGGGTGGTTTGTCCAAGTTTTACAACTGCTCATTGCCAGCAGAAGTCGCATTGGTGAGGGTTGGAGCCAGTCGGAAAAAAGGCGGAGTGCCTCCGTTCAGGATGGAACGGGAGGCCGACAGGCGTATCGACCCATTGTCTGCACTGATGCGGACTTTCTCAGACTTTTTCCGTCCTCAATTCAAGTAGCAGTATATATGAAGCTCACTTGTGTTTCAAAATTTGGTTCAAAACACAAAGCAAAATATATCTATCAAGAAACATAGGAAAACAAGCTTGTGCAAAATGTAGCAGCTTATGGGCCGGAAATTACAGCATTTGCTTTTTTTGATTGATTTACCAAATACGTTCAAATTGGAGTTAGTGCCATTTCTGAGTTGCAGTGTGTTATCAGTATGAGAGCGCAGAAAAAAAGCCTTTTCTGCCTGTCTTTTGATTGTTTTTTCCCTTTCTCCAGGAGACAGTCCGTGGCTCCAGGATGAATGTGAAGATATGAAGACCGCTGAATGTCCTCCAGGGTATGCTTTTATACCATGTTACATATGTTTGATCACAACGTACATACGTTTATCCTGATTAGGAACAACATATAGGTTTGCTTGAACTTTTTCCTCATATGACCCCTAATGAATGTTTTTACTGTGCTCATAGATTTGTGCGCTCACCACTCATAATTCTTTCAGTGGATGGTTTCCGAGCTTCTTACATGAAGAGAGGGAATACTGTCATACCTAACATTGAGAAACTGAGTAAGACATTGTGGTATTTTTTTTTTAATGATCGATTTGGTCCAGGAAAGAAACTTTAGATTTTGATTTGAAAGACTTTTTTAAAATATTTTTCTGTAAATCGCAATTACTGTCTTGTTAATATCTCCCAGGAACATGTGGAACCCATGCACCATTTATGCGACCTGTGTATCCCACCAAAACCTTCCCCAACCTCTACTCACTTGCGACGGTATATGCCATTTATTTAAAGTCCGTGTTGACGCAACCTCTTGTTGTCATCACTGTCAATAACTGAGTGCTGCACCAACCCAATGACACGTATCTTCATTAATTTTGAAAGAATGACAGGCTTTCTGACTTTTAGGGTCTCTATCCAGAGTCTCACGGTATCGTTGGTAACTCCATGTATGACCCGGTGTTTGATGCCACGTTCACCCTGAGAAGCCGAGAGAAACTGAATCACCGCTGGTGGGGAGGACAACCAGTTAGTATTGTCTTAAAATATTCTGGTTATCTATCATCTTTTGTCTACCTTCACTCAATTATTTTCTTATATTAGTGCCACTAATGTGATCCACCTACAGCCATCAGGTCTATTGATCGATCCCAAATTTTACTTTTTGTCTCGTAGATCTGGATCACAGCTCTCAGACAAGGAGTCAAGGCATCGTCCTTCTTCTGGCCTGTGTAAGTTGGTTTTCACGTTACACATTTAGTGAAAAATGCATTCTGAAACTTTACCTGAGCATTTTTTCCACAAACTTCTTTATTGAATAAGAACATCATTTTATTCATCTTGCTCTATGATATAATGACGATCTATTGGGGACGCGATCAATGAACTGTGACACAGTGGGCGATCATTCAGCCCACCTCTCACTGTTGTGAAAAATACTGATACTGGAAATATCCAAATTACAGCCCCTTGTGTAAAGACATTTTGAAAGATAACAATATGAAACAAAAAATGAAAATTCATTTCTAGCACTATCCCACTGGAACGGCGGATACTGACCATGTTGCAGTGGCTCCAACTCCCTGAAGTAGAGAGGTGAATATCGTAAAAATATTTCTTTCTCTTTACCTGGTTTTCCATCAATCATTTTTTTTAACAGTGTTTGATGTGTACAGACAGAAGACATTTCAGAATCCCTCCAATAGGCCAATTAAGGCCTGACGCAAATCCAGCTATCCAATGAAATAAAATTCTGGGAAGTCTTAATTTCTGCCGTAGCACCCCTTACAATTGACTTTTCATTATTATGCCACTTCGTTGATTTTCATGATTTATTTCAACCCACTTCTCATACATCGGCACTTACCCATTTCCTTTTCTCATGATTGATATATTATTATTCACGTAATATGTTTCATTCTGTTTTAGACCCTACGTTTATGCAATGCACTTTGAGCAGCCGGACATATACGGACATAAAATGGGACCCATGAGCGTCGAAGTGAGTATCTTTTGTTGTTGTTTTTTCATCAACACAGTTTTAAACTACACAAAATAGTTTGATGATCATTACTCCCTTTGTGTGTTCCAGTTGAATAATCCTCTTCGGTTGATTGATAGGATCGTAGGTCAACTCATGAATGGACTTAAGCAGCTGAAATTGCACCGATGCGTCAACGTCATCATAGTTGGAGATCACGGTATGAACTCACTACACCACAAGTACATACAATTAATGGGAGAGCCACCATTTACCTGAAACTTGGTAAAATTGCATATTTGTTACAATCAAGCTTGTTAGGGAAATAGTATGCTAATTCAAATCATGTTGGTGTCTTTGAAATTCTGTCCTAGTTTCAAATACACAAACTCCCACTCCTCTTTTCTGTTTTCAGGTATGGAAGAGGCCCATTGTGGTCAAACGGAGTTCCTCAGTAATTACTTGACAAATGTGGATGACATCATTCTTATTCCGGGATCCTTAGGCAGAATACGCCCCAGATTCTTCAACAACCCAAAATGTAAGTGAAAGAAAGATTCATACTTTTGTTTGATAAAGCTGGAAACGGCACATATTGTTTGTGAAACAAAAAATACGCTTGTCAATATCAGAAGCAAATAACTGCATGTAGACATGATTAGTCAAAATAAAATAATCCTTTATTAATCCACATAGGGGCAATTCAAGTGTTAACACAACAAAAAGCCAACATCATCCAGAGGGTAGGTTTGTCTCACAATGTTGTCGGGTAACACGTTGAATCGACGTACGAATTTATTACTCTGATTGGTCATTAGCTACCAAATCAGTATACGAGACGAAAAACAGTGACAAATGCAAGGAAATAACAAAGTAGGAGGTTTCCAAAGACGGCATATTCAGAATTTGCTGATTTAGCACGTTTATTTATACATCTCATTGCACACATATTGACATGGCCATCTGGATGGAAGAAATTGAAGACAGATTCATCAGCATGATTCAGGAGAGCTTACCCCATAGATTACAGAGAAATGCTAACTCAGTGATGAAAGCAAAACTCTGACAGGAGATCGACACCTATTATGTCAGGTGAGATTTTTTTTCCCCTCTGTTTTTACAGAAAATTAGCAAAATTGTTTGTCCTTTTGGTCACTCGTGCTTGGTAAATGTCATTGTCTCTTTCTACCCGAAGCTATCGTATGGTAGTGATCGTACCGACTGACTGGTATGTTGAATCCGTCCTATTCCAACAAAAGGAGCCAAATAATAATTGTCACATATGGGAACTGGCTGGAGTGAACAAGCCACAACACTGAAAATGAATATTTTCTTCCATAGAAAGAAAAAAAGATGCACCCCAAATGAAAGGAGACCATCCCCAATGTAATAATTTTTAAAAATATTTACTGTTCAGTTATTTATCAAGTGCAAAAACTTCTTTCTATGGGAGTTGTGACATCACCCAGGAGAAGTGCTGCTTTGTTGAGGCTGGCTCAAAATCCATCACTCCTTTGAAAGAATCCACTATATAGGGGAGACGCCATCCTCCCAAGTCAGAGACGGACATTCATCACATACAGCAGATCACATGTGATATATTTAATAAACATTTACACAACCATTGTGTCTGGTTGTATGAAAGCCAATTCTTAAAAAACATGACACTTTAAGTGAATTGACCCAAACAGCTTTAATTTATTTTTTGACTCTTATTTTAATCCAGAAGCTGCATTTTTGAAACATTTAATCATTTTTTTCATTTTTACAACTGAATGGAATAATACAGTTTTCACTCATCAACTTGTTGACAAATGTAGGCCTCTCGGCTAGTTATCTTCACAACTGCTATTTTGCATTAAAAAAATTATACCATTCACAGTGGTGGGGCAAGCATCCAACCTTAGTTAAGTAAATATTTTTTATAAAAAAAGTCTTAAAGTAAATAAATCTAACATTTTGTCAAGATATTACATCAAATATTAAACTAAAACAACTGCTAACAAGCCAAAACCAATGTTTTGCTTCTCCCAGCCAAGAATAAGACTAATTGCACATTTCAATTTAGACGTGTATTTATGAGACTCTGAATTCAAATGAATGAATGAATTCAAACTTGTTTTAATTGACTAGCACAGCAGAGCAATAACAACACATATATAGTACTTATTTCGTAGTATTGAAACATCCAGTAAATTAAAATAATGTGTTCACTTATACTATTGCTTAAAAATGCATAAGTCATGTTTGATTTGAGAATCAGGGTGCTGCAGCAGCACTGGCTGTAGTTTGAGAGTACTGAGGGCACCTGGTGGACAAATGTGGTACTGCCCCTAAAAGTCGCGCTTCCCAAATAATAGATTTGAAGAACCATTCACGTGCAGTATCACTTTATTACTCCTTTGCATCTTTATCTTTAGTTATTATTATTAGCATTTATTATTAGCTTTTTTGTTTGCATAATAACCATTATTCCGTTAGCATTTGAGATATTTTGTTTGAAAATATTACTTGTGCACAGGGAAAATCTAGTCCTAAATCCTTATTTATGTTCCTGCTGTTCGGCATATCAACTGTTTTCATTTTAGAAATTATAAGAAATAATATGCAGTCTAAATAGGACCTTTCACATAGAAGACAAAATAACAGTGTTCATACACAAGCACATTGCCATTGAAAAAAATCATTAACATTGACATTCACCTGGGGTCATGTGGTGAGTTTAGTGCATTTCTTATAAGTAATTTATTTTACCATAAAAATCAGTTTCTCTGTTTTGTTTATGTTGTTTTACAGTTCAAGGTGTCAGAAAAGCAAAGCATGTTTTAGCGTCAGTCACTGTTATTTAGATGTTTTGGGTTTTTTTTTACATAGAAAGCACATTTTCTCAAAGATATGCATTTTTCTTGAAACCAACACACTTGCTGATTAAGGAATTGAAAAAGCTGGAAGGTTTTATTTTTCTGGTTAAAGAAGAGTCTGCGCTTTCTTTTGGTCAGTCCCAAACCCAAATTTCTAACCCTAACCCTAACCCTAACTAGCTGGAAGGTTTTATTTTTCTGGTTAAAGAAGAGTCTGCGCTTTCTTTTGGTCAGTCCCAAACCCAAAATTCCTTATGTTAAAATGCTCTAAAATGGCAAGCAATAAAAATCTGTTTTATGAATGAGTTAAGGGCTATATTCTAAATTAGTAACTTCATCTGACTTAACGGCTCTCACTATGTTTTTCAGATAACCCTAAGGCGATTGTTGCAAATCTAACTGTAAGTATGGCAAAAATGAGATATTTATAAATTTTAAGATTGAACTGTGAGCTAAGATTGACAATTTCATGATTCTTTTGTAAACAGTCACACTCCTTGTAAATATTTTTTCTAGTGTAAGAAACCAGACCAGCATTTTAGGCCTTATTTAAAGCAGAATCTACCAAAGAGACTCCACTACGCTAATAACCGACGGATTGAGCATGTGCATCTACTGGTGGACAGGAAATGGCACATTGCCAGGTGATGATTAACTTCTATTCAGTTTACACAGAGCAGTGTTGATCTCCCATCAAGATGAAGAGTGCCATTGTAATTTGTGATAATCTGAGTGTTTTTCTCCCTGCATCATTTCATTTTCAATTGATGTGTGTTTGAAGTCATTTACATTGTTAATTCATATTGCTCCATAAAATAACTAACAGAGCTAATCCTAACACATCTAACTTCATTTTCTTATTTCAGGAAAGCACCTGAAGTGAAGAGGCTTTGTGGCTTTTTTGGTGACCATGGATATGATAACAAAATTAACAGTATGCAGGTATTTAAAGACAATGTAACAAGCGAATATTCGACTGGTTAGTGATCTAATAATATCGACTAATATGTTTAAACTCTCTTTTCAGACAATTTTCTTGGGATATGGGCCTTCCTTTAAATTTAAGACTAAAGTTCCAGTATTTGAAAGCATTGAGCTTTATAATCTTATGTGTGGTAAGACATGTTTGTTTCATATTTTGTAGATGTATAAGTGAGAGAGAGAGAATGTGGGGAAGGGGGAAAAACAACATTCATCTCAACTCATTTTTATTTATAAAGCACTTTAAAACAGCTGCAACTGAGACCACAGATACAAATTGAATATTAGACAACTCTTTGCTGCTGTTTGGCGCAGTCACACAGTCATGGCATACCCCAACACAAACGTGGAGGCAAGCTCCACTCTCATCCACCAGGCCGAACCCTAATATATAGGCACAGAGCCAGGCGGTAATAAATATAGACACCTGCTGAGTGCCTCTCACTCACTCCTTTCAGGAGGACTGGTTCTGGAGCTCAAGATGTGCACCAAGGGGAGCTTTTTGTCTGTTTTGCTGATTTAATACTATTTGTTTTGCTCTCAGATCTTCTAGGTCTAACCCCAGCACCCAATAACGGAACACATGGCAGTTTAAACCACCTACTGAAGAACCCTTTCTACAAACCTACAATGCCAGAAGAAGTTTCGAAGCCAACCACTTCGGTTCAAGTTCACACAGGAACAGACGATCTAGGCTGCAACTGCAATTACAAGGTCTAACATGATGACATTGTTGCAGATCTTAGTCCAGTCAAGAATATACAGTATATGTAAGCAGGATGACACAATTAATGTGTTTTAGACCATGTAAAGTAATTTCAGTGATTTGTTTATTAAATTAATATTTTCAAAGAAAATAAACCATGGATGAAAACAGTGATGATGTGAGGGCTTAGCACACAGCCTTGTGGGATCCCCAGTGCTCACTGTCCTTGTGCTTGACGTCCGGATGACAACTGTGACTTTCTGAGTTTTTTTATGAAAGGCAAAGTGGGGAGTTGATAGTCTGAGGGGTTCTTAGCAGATTTCCAGCCGGCCTGTTTGGGATGACCTTGTTGAATCAACAGCATTCTAACTGAAGAATCCATTTCTTCAGAGATGCGTGAGGGCATTGAAACAGACGGCACAAATAATTGAAAGAAAAACAGGTGGAGGAAAAAAGGGTGGTTTTCGCCATTTTCTTTTGTCTCTTATTGTTAAAAAGAAAATACCTTTAAAATTATAGACTGTTTGGTTCATTGTCAGTGGGGAGAGATCAAATACTTATTTCCTCCACTGTATGTCTCCAAACACGTCTGTCAGCTCTGAAGAGCAGACCTGTTGAACTCAGCTGGGTATGTTATTGGAGCCTGCTGCTTTTCAGGATTACATCCTCCTCTGAACTTTGCACATCCCAGCTGACGGTACAGTGAGATGTAGGCTTTCTGCTGCCTCTGTTGGTTTGAACAATTTCTCTGTGTCAGCGTTGATTGCGTCAGTGCTGGCATAGAACTCATTCAGTTCATCTAGCAGTGTGCTGTTGCTGCTGCTCATGATGGTGTTGCTCCTCTGTCAGAGGTCTGTGATGTGATGGACACGTGTCTGAAGTCAGACACGTGTCTGAAGTCAGGAGCGTTGTCGTAACCCTCTGGCTTCAGCATGTACCCTATCTTGGCCTCTCTGATGGATCGATTGGGCTTTTTTTGGTAGTCCTCATTAACACCAGAATGTAGCGGAGCGTGCACACAGCATGAACTGTAACTCTAAATGCATCTGAAGGTTTTGATTTTCATAGATTTTGCAGCTTGGTAGGGGGTGGGTCGTAATTTTGTTGATCCTTACCTCTTTTCCAGGTTTCAAAATGAACTGTACATGTTGGACCATTAGTCTTTTCTGCATGGCGGGGATTCTCATTGACAGCTCATTGCCACTAAACAATACTGTGCCATCAAATGGACTGCAATTAAAATACCACTCAATACAAAATATTTTTTTCCTATCATAGGATTGGCGACTTTATTAATGCAAAGTTTCAAGCATCTTTGAAACACATAAAAATTGAAAACAGTGACAACCATAGCAAAAGAGGGACCTTGCAATTTTTTTTATCACTGCCCTAGCTCTTTGTTAAAAGAACATCAATTGGACTTGTCCTTACTTCACTCTAATATGTAGTGATGTGTTCCTATTGAGGAGGGTGTCACTTATTTCCATACGCTTAGATATTGCAAAGTCAATCACACTCGCCATCAACATTTCCTTCACATAAACCTTGCCCGCTACGTACGTCTCATAACGTTGTTGCTCATTCCGACATCCAGGTTTCCATCAGCAATCCACCTGTCATTTTATTCAACTTCCCCCCCCATTCCTTCAACTTGATTGTATACTCCTCTAAGGCTAATCTTATCCAGATTATTCTTTTTTTCAAATTTAAATGTTACTGAATTTAAGTTGTCCTTGTACAGGATTATTCCTACACCATTTCAACCTTTTCTTAAGCCTGGATTGCCACTCAGTTCTTTGGCTTCGTTTCTAGACCATCTGGTTCAAGACCATCTGGTTCATTTTTAGGACTCAGACCGGCCAGCTTTAGTTCACAACACTTTCGTGAAGATGTTTAATTTTGTCCTTATCAATGTATCAATTTAAAATAGCATTCAATTTCCTCTAGCATTTGTAGTCATCTTCATATGTCAACAGACCTTTCTTCTCTCCATTTTTTTACAGTTTCAAGTAAAACGACGGGACCAAAGGGGTTTGAAAGTGACCATTGCACGAAGCTATAATCTGGAATCACTCTGGCTCTGTTTCTTACACAACCAAGTAGAGGAGCTAAACCAGCGGCTGAAGCAAGCTATTGATGGTCCGTGCAAACTGATGTTGCAAATTTCACTTTTTCACATCGAATGAAATTATGTCTCCAAACCATTTCACCTGTAATGAACTCAGAATGTGTGAAGATAAAGCTTTGAAATGCAACAAACAACAAAATAGAAGTCCAAATTGTTTACCAAAAATCATCTTGACATTAATATTGACCACATTGGCAATGTGAAAAAATTGAACCAATTTTTTGTCAAAAATTGGAACGTCAGTATATAACTTCGTATATGCAGTATAGGCATATACAATATTTTCATTTTATATTGTAGCCTGTCTTTGGATTCTTTTTTTAGACCATGCAAATTTGCCTTATGGTCCATCTGTAGTATAGGACCATACCAAGTGATCTTGCTGCAATACTTTCCTCTTTTTAGACAACAGGAATATGCCATTTGGTCGACCTGCAGTACGATACTATACAAAGTATTTCCTTCTGCACCACACCGACTATGTCTGTGGTTACAACGAGGATCTTGCGATGCCTCTCTGGACATCATACAGCATTAGCCGACAGGTACTGTACGTGTTATTTGTATGGCCTTAACTTTCAAAATGCACCTTAAACATCAAGGTTATAATAGCATTTAATTATAACATGTTAAATTTAACCATGATTTTTAAAAAATCCATTGTATGAGTATTTTGATTAATGACAAATAATGTTTAATGTTTTTTTTTTTAAACTTCCAGTTATTTGTATTGAAACATAAATCACAGTACCGTATTTTCCGCACAATAAGGCACTTCAGATTAAAAAGCGCAGATTCAATTGCGGGGGTTATTTTGTACTCTATCCACACATGCATACCATGACGTACGGTAAAAAAAAAAAAAAAAAACAGCACGGAAGCAAGACAGTGAGTTGGTGGTACTATTTAACCAGGTACTGTACTGATGTTATTTTTAATCGATATTCATACAGAAAGTCCTCATCTTCTGTATCCGAATTAAACAGTTGGGCCATTAAGCATGCTAAATTCCCTCTCGTCATTGTCTCGTTGTTGCGTTGCTCTTCGGCATTGAGTAAAATCAGCGATTAAAACGTCATCCTTTATGTGGTCATTCAGGTAGAAGTGTCTGCTCTGCCAGAAGTCCTGATAAATTGTGTTCGGCCCGATACTCGAGTTCCATCAGCCTTTACCCAGTCCTGTATGAAGTACAAGGCAGAAAAACATCTCACTTATGCCTTCCTATACCCACCACGTAAGTGAAAATTGTGTTCTATTTCAGAAACTGAAATTATTATTGTAGCACATTTGAATTCTTGTTAATATTAGTGTGATTGCTAAATGTATTCCCAAGTTGATTCCCTATTCTGGTTATCCAACTTTGCAGGTACCAACATTGCAAACCACATGAATCAGAATGAACATATGGTTAAATTCAAATCTTTGATACGGCACAATTGTGTACAGTTGTGGAGGTTATGGTCATTTATAATTATATGGACCATAATGAATGAATAATAATCTATTAGAAACTGTAATTGTTTAATTTCTAGTTATTGAGTGACATTTCACAAATAGTTTGCAATCGAAAAACGCTTTAATACAGAAGGTTTAATTCTGTATTAGTCATGTTAATATTATGATATTGTTGGTCAAAATGTTTTTTTTTTGTATTTTGACAGAACTGTCCACTGGCATTGACAAAAAATATGAAGCTGTTTTCATAACCAACACTGTTCCTATGTATCCTGCATTCAAGAGTAAGAATCTCATTCAGCATATCCATGACCATCTCAAGGTTTTGGAACAGGGATGACATTTTCTTTATTTTTGCTATAGACTGAAAGCATTTATTTTTAATTAGATCAGCGTGACATAAAGCCCATAGCCGTGACCGATTGTGCACATAGTGAATTTTGGTATTTTGTCAGGGGTAGCACAGTTTCTTTTGTCACGAACCTGTCCGAAATACCATTTATTTCATCAAACTCGAGTTTTTGCACTATCATGCCCAAAACCCTATTCAAGCTTTGGAATAACAAGTTTTCATTCAAATACTGTATCATCAAAAAATGATATTGACGCTCGGCCAAAATTCCCAAGGTCACATATGTAACAACCAATGAATTTATTTGGCAACTATCATTAGGACTTTTGGCCCACTCCTCTTAACATAAGCTGTCCAAATTATTCTACAGTTTGAAAACTAAGCTTTAAGTGCCTGCACAGGTTGTCTATTGGGTTGAGATCTACAGATTGACTTGGCCACCTGGTGACCTTTTTGCTTTTTATTGCGTCACACTCTCACGATTATCCTCACTCCATGAGGCGAGAGGTCTTTTATAGAGCAACAGACCAAGACCAATTGATGGCCATTGTGTTTCTTCTACTTTCAAATAATGGCACCAGCACTTGTCACATTCTCACTAAGTCTTTTGCTGAGGGGTTTGTAACCTCTTCCAGCCTTGTGTAGGTCTATAATTTTGTTCTTGATGTCTTTAGTCTTGCCCTTGGGAGTATAGAGAAACACATACAGTAGCATTTTGAGATAAGGAGTATTGGTGATCAGTGGTTGGTGCCAATGGGCACCATCCAATCTGTGGGATCCAGAATTCTAATTGTAAAGGATCAAATATATTTGTAACACAAAAAGGCACAACATTTTATAATTCCCAAGTACGGGTGAACACAATGATCTAACGACTGACATGATACAAAGAAAACATGGCAAAACTAAAATCGAATCAAAACTAAAATCCACAAAACACACATGACGACATTTATGCTTTATATGCTGTCAGGCTATCTTCTAAGGTGTAAATCAGGTTCAGATGTAAATACCTGAAGACAAATAAATAAAACAACTGGTACTCGTTATATATATATTGTATTTATATTATTTATTATTATTTTGGTCAAACCAAACTGTTTTCAGACTATACAAAAATAAAGTGATTGTTTTCACTCTTCAAATACTTTGTCTATGTGACTGTACCATAATCCACTTACCCGTGTTGTCATGTGTTGTGATTTTCATTCATTTTCAAACTTTTAGCTGGTCTCTTTCTTTGTGGCCTTTATTTCCTGCATTCTCACACCATTCATACATACAACTTTCTTTCCGCGCTGTTTTTTCCCCTCAGAAATATGGTCTTATTTTCAGAGGGTCCTTTTGAAGAAGTATTCCACTGAAAGAAATGGTTTGAATGTTCTCACTGGACCGATATTCGATAATGACTTTGACGGTGTAAAGGATTCAACTGACAAGATTAAAGAGTAAGCTTTTTATTTTTTTTGTACTCATAACAAATAAGTTTAATATCAAATTATAATGAAAATGAATACTAGTCATATTGTTCAGTTTCATTGCACATTACTAATGTTATTTCTTCTTGCCTGCAGGTATGCACGTGGTACAATACCCATCCCAACTCACTTTTTTGTGGTTCTAACCAGCTGCTTAGACTTCAGACAGGCTGCAGATTCATGCAGTGGCCCGCTCAGCACTGCTGCCTTCATCTTGCCACACAGACCGAGCAATGATGAGATTTGCAATGTAAGGAACAGAACACCACCAGTCTTTATAATTAGCCTTACTGCAAATAGAACGTGACATTTATGGATGTAAATGTCAAGTCAGTTTTCTTTATTTCGCATAAATTTACTACGTAGCAAATCACTTTCGATATGGAACATGTCTGGAAATACACTTCTCATAATCTGTACTACTAATACTTGTGGTAGATTTATAATTTCTGCATTTGGTTATCGATTAACGTTTTCATCCAACAATTATAAAACTACATGTCGTCAATCAATTTTGTTCCAAAAAAAGGAGGAAAACCCAAAACAGATATTTATCAATGATCTTTTGCAGAGCTCAGATGAGGAGTCCAACTGGGTGGAGGACCTGATGAAGATCCACACAGCTCGGGTCAGAGATGTTGAAATCCTGACAGGTCTGGACTTTTACCGTAGAACTACACGAAGTTATGCTGAAATCCTGTCATTGAAAACTCATATGCACACTTATGAGAGTGAGATATGAGTTGAATGCTCATACTTTTGTTAGACTTGAACATTTCAATCACATTGACTTAGGGGGAAGCTATTACGAGATAGCGCATTGATCTGCACACGAGCTTTGATTCACATTTCTTCAACACCACTATGTTTGTCATTAATTGTAAAAGTCAGATAGGAGGAAAGAAAATTATTTGTGTGTCTGTTTTTTTTTAATGTATATACATTTTGATTGTGCTTCATCAAATTGAAAGAAACCTGTGAACATCAGAAGACGTATTCAAAATGTTATTTTACATGATTACAGGTATATATTGTACATGTATAGTTTCTCGTAATGTCATGCACCTCTGGGCAAGCCCGCTGCTGCCATTGTGAAGATTATTCATTGTTTTATTCCAGTGCTTACTGCGTGTTTGAGAATAGAAAAATTTTGATGGTCAACATCAAAGAATGAATTACTGTGCAGTGTTGGAATTAGTGTAAGACGAAACAGACAACAAAAAACATAGTAGATGCGTCAGATTTTAATCTGAACTTCATTGAAGGTAACATTTAACGCTTAACACACAATGTTATAATGTTAGAATACACATATATATATATATAGACATATGTATATGTGTGTGTGTGTCTATACATATATGTACATATATATACTATAGTATATGCATATACTATATATATATATATATATATATATACATATGTGTGTGTGTGTATATGTGTGTAAATGTATATGGACCATTCAAAAGTTTGGGGTCACATTGAAACGTCCTTACTTTTAAAATAAAATCGCTATTTTTTCCAATGAGGATAACATTAAACTAATCAGGAATACATTCTATACAATGTGGCAAATGACTATTCTAGCTGTAAACATCTGTTTTTTAATGCAATATAAAGGCCCATTTCCAGCAACCGTCCCTCCAGTGTTCTTATCGTCCATTATGTTTGCTAATTGTGTTAGAAGGCTAATGGATGATTAGAAAACCCTTGAAAACCTTGGTGCAATTATGTTAGTTTTCATGGAACAGACTAAATTGTCTGGGTGACCCCAAAACTTTGAACGGTAGTGGATATTATTCCAATCTCCTTATGTGAGCTGCATGGGGAATAAACTGGTTATAAAAGTTCAACATGCCAATAAACACCAGCAGGGACTTGATAAAGTGGAGTGTGGAAAAGTGTCAAAGGCGTCCACCCTGGCGAGAGAGGGGGGGGGCGGCCCCCTGCGGCCCCCTGCGGCCATAAACGTAATTGCTGACAAACAAAACTGGCACTCGGCTGGGTTGATGTGACCATGCTCTCTGAGCAGCCAGAGCTGCGTCAGGGGGTTTTCAGCATCTGCACTGGCCCCCAGGATGTTGTCCAGGGAGACAAACAAGAACGTTACGTCACGCAGCACAGAGTCCATAAGGCGCTGAAATGCCTGGGCTGCCTGCTTGAGGCTGAAATGCATTTGGAACTCAATAAATCCAAAGGGTTTGATGACTGTTGTGTTCGGCACATCCCAACACAGGTTTACTGGTATCTAATGATCACCGCAAACCAGGTCTACCTTGGAAATACATTACCAGGTGGGAGGATATGCCCTATACGTGCAAGACAGGACGGTCAGGGATCATGGTGTCATTCAGGAGGCGGAAAAAAACATTGGGGTGCCAACCGGTGAGACAAATACCTACCAGTGTTTACTGTAGTTGGAGAAAGTATTATCCAATTAGTGTTTAATTGGCCAAACCACACCCAATTATTATTATTTTGAAAAGTCCATATTTTGTCTGATGTAATTGGATTAAATGATTGGGCACTAGTAATCATCCGATACTGGTCTAAAACAGTTTCAAGTGAGAGAATGTGAACCATTCATAGTTTCTTGGGTTACTGCATAAATTGATCTTTTAATGTGACCTTCATCCAAGTCACAACAGTTTACACAGCCTGCTTAAATATCATACAAACAACTGTTTTCATAGGTCACACTTTTACAGGGCAGGCTCCCCCACCATCGTTCGCCAAGGAGACTGGGGAACACAAACCATATAAGCAGGGCACAGAGGGAGACAGAACGTAACTGTGAATATTCACATTGAAAATGTGAACCCCGGATCTAAATAAAAGCGAATTTGAGTAACAAGTCAGCCTATCTGACATCCAGTCTGAACTGAATAATCTTATTCTTCATTATCTACTCCAAATAAGGGACTAAAGCACTACAAACACTGCAAAAAATCTAAACAGCAAACAATAAAGACAGCGGAAAAATATAACAACAGTAAATTATTACTTCTCAGTGATTACTTCTAACTTCTGTATCACGTATTTATCTAAAAATAACAATAATTTACTTATTTTCATTGTCAATTTTTTTTATGGTCAAACATAACTTTAAATCATTTAAAAATCATTAAATTTTAAGACTCCTTACTCTGTGTTGACAAGAAAAGGCACTCTGTGCACAGGATGCAAAGCCACAATTTATTCATGAGCAGATGCTATACTTAACAGAACCCTTGACTTGATAGATGAGATGAACCCAGTTCTACAACACAATTTCTCAAATGAATGTGTAGTAAAAGTTCTTTAAATTGTTCATGAAGATCTGTGCAGCTTGCTATCTTGCAAAATATGGCCACACATCACAAACATTAACTCCATCAGGGAACGATATTTGTTGGATGTAACTGGTTAATCCTAATGATTGATTAGTTAAATTTAGGGAAATTAGTAAATAAAGTTTCATGGTCTGTGACTTACTGTTACTTATTTTCTTAATCAGTTTTTTCATTTAACAACTCTGAGTGATATATCAGTTTATGTTCAATATGTTTTTAGGGGAACAGTTCATGTGTGGCTGCAAGATGTTGCTATTTTTCAAATATTGCACCTTAATTGTGCTTTCTTCAACAATGTAGTGCAGAGTGGCGCACAAAAAAAAATCGGACTTGTGCTTAAGTTATCTTTACCTTTTCTGAGAGAAAAGTTCTCACAGCAGGGTTCTGGCCAGTACTTTTGGTTTGTAGTGACGTGAGGGAGGACATCTTGTCTTGGAAGGATTTTAGGTCAGAAGGGGCACTAAGAGCTTTTTGCCAGTCATTTCTCAACAGAAGGCTACAATCATAAAACACCAACGTTGTCTCCCATATTGTGATAAGGTCTCTTCTATCCAACTAATAATCCCCGAGCAATGACGGTTGTGGATTGATCAAAGGAAAGAGGATTTTCATTTACAATATATTACATGTAGTAAGTGAAAATCACAATATTTTTATTCCAATCAGTCACAAACCCCAGGAGGACAAAGAAACTTCTTGCAGGCTGAGCTTGACTGTCAGTGACAAATGCTTTGCATTAATTTCCTTGTTTATTTGTCCCTTGAAGATGTCGAATAACCCTATTAAATCAGGTAGTCAGTTGCCCATTAATCTCAATGGAACAGGCTAGTCACTCAAAACTAATGGGGTTTAGAATTTGCATGAAGCAAGTTTCTTCCCAAAAGCTTTCACCAAAAGGATTGCATTTCAGACAGAGGGCTTATCATCACATTTGTTCAGACATGGATTAACGGCAGTCATTCCAAAGAACTGCTTTACTGGGCCAGTCACAAATTTCCTGACTCTGCCTTTCGCTCCATTCAGTGGCAATCATCTAATTGTGGCAGTGTCAAACAATCAATATGTTATACAATTATTGACTGCTAAAGAGATGGTTATATCACTTAAAGCAGTGGTGTTAAACTTTGCCCCGTGGGCCACATTTGGACCGCAGTGTAATTATATTTGGCCCGCAAATACAAATTCTGCATCGACTGTTGTCAATGCTAAATTGTCTCCACTTTTAAAAAATATAGACATTGCTAGCAATTTTTATTACCATCTTTTTTTTTTTTTTTATTTAAACAATTTTTACTAGTGTCTGATTTTAAAACCCCTAGTTATTCATCAGTTTGTTGTGTACCCTATGCAGTCGTACGTAATGGCCCTCTAAAGGAAACTATGCGGCCCATGACAAAGATGAGTTTGACACCCCTGATTTAAAGTGACCCAGGTCGGATTATAAAACATCAGAATTGAACAGATACAACTGTCATACGAGAAAAAAATATCTGGGTTGTGTTTGCATGGTCACATGTACAAGTTCCTTAAATATATACATCTGATGACTGCCTAGGGGCAAAAAACATGCGTGCCAGATCTGAAAGTGCTGACACTCACCAACTAACTAATAAGCGGAGTGGCTTTTCTAGACCACACCAAGACTCGACAGGTACAGACTTCCAAAACGAACAGTCCAGATATGTGAATTCCTCCTGCCATTGCCAATCTCGGTCACGAAAAGGAAATCCAGATTAGTAGTATAGTGATTGACGACTCCGCCGTCATGTTTGAAGTTTGTGATGCTTTTAGGGAGCGTGTTATCACATGGATGACTGAAGGTCCTTGACGAGCCAGCGAACCTAGCTGACAGAGCGGTAGCAATTCCTCCATGTCACAGCGATCAGTAAAGCAATTGAGGATTTGAGAGTTAAAGTTCCACTGCACGTTTCTCCTGCCAGCATTTTGAGGTTTATTTAAGTTCAACTGCATTATTCTGATCATAAACGTCTCAAGTTCATACTAATCAATTACTCTGGGTATAGAGAGCAGAAAGTAGTCTTTCCTCTTCATGTGAGAGTAAATGTAGATTAGTATGTACGTGACTCTGCTAAATCCATTGCAGCTCTGTCCCTTTGATGGAAAGAGAATCAAATGTTTAGAATAATTAAAAAATAATAAAGTGGTCAATTTTTAATTTGTTTGCTGTGCCATAGCTATAATTCCAATAGTTAAGAGTTTTTATTTCAAATGCGTCTCAAAGTCTTTATCCTCATATTCTGGCTTCTAATGTTTGCAAAGTAAATTCCAACTGTTAAACAAAAGATTAAAGTAAATGTTAATCCTTGCTCCCTGTCTCCCCAGGCATGTATCGGAGGAAAGAATGCATGTTGTTTTGAAATTCTTTTTCTGCATTTTTCCCCATGCCTTTTTCTTCGACAAAGGCAACAACAGCATGAGCATTAGACCAGAGCTGAGGCTGGAGTCTTTAAATCCTGATGCGCTTCAAAGCACGGAGAGAGCAATTCATCTTCTTATCTTTGACTCAAAACAGGCTTTTTGTGTGGAGGAGAGAGGGAGAGGGAAGAGGCAAGAGGGGGGAAAAATGCTGTCGAGTAATTTTCCGTTTAAATGTTCCACTCCACAACAATTTGCATAAGCAGCCCTGCGCCTGTGATAAGAAGATTGGTAATTTTCAAAGGCTCTGTAGGGATTGAGAATTAAAAGCCTTTCTGCGCTATCTTCCCTCTTGCAGCTGGCCACCAAAGATTCCCTCTTCTCTCATGCATTTCCGCCTAAACTACGCCTTATAAACTTTCTCTACCATCCTCTCCTTTGCTCACCCTGACAGTGCAAACTTTATGCCTCTGTATATTCTCAGTCCTATCCTATCGTGGTGCCACAGACTTCATACACTTTTGATATTTTTGCTTGCCTATCTCTTAGCAACAGCAATGTGAATCGACACAAATCAGGAATTTATATTTTCTAAGATGATCACTACAATGTTAGTGCAAAGACAAGGAAAGCCTGTCTGACTGACTGCATTGGAGCTTAATGTTATAATTTGAGTCTTGCTTCTGGAGTTGTGCAATCGTGGTAGCGCTTTGCTAAGGCAGCAATAAAATAGCAAGACATCGCTCAAATACAAATATCAGAGAACTGGAAATTTTTTCAGAGAATCAATGATCAATTTATTTATAAATTATATAATATAACTAATATTTATCAAAAATCTTTTAATTAAAAACATGAACAATATGTCATTTTGTTTTTTTTAAAAGTCTAAATTGAAATGGTTTAATAAAACAAAACATGGCCCCTTTTAAGAATCCAAAGAAGTACTGTACGTCGGGAGGGGGTAGAACAGTCTTTTTTTTTTTTATCTAAACACAGAACCACAGGGAAAGCTTTCCACTGAATATTTGTCAGTGTCGATTTTCACTGTTCATTTTTCATATAGCAGTGAACGTGAAACACATTTCCGTGCAATTTAGGCTCCCGCTGCCTTCAAATCATCATTATATGAACTTGTCCAAAAATGAAAATAGAAGTCAGAAATTGCAGTCACAGCAGTGCACTCAGCTTGACCCAGTAACAGGATGTGCTGTGGAGGTATTCTCTGTTTTGCTAGTTCATATAAGTAAGGTGGTCCTCACCTCACCGTGTTGGCGAGGAAACCACATGAGACTCTGACTCAGAGAAAGGACGGTAATAAATTCCCTGAGGCATATATGTTGTTTTTGCCCACACACCCTTTCTTACTATTTTATTTTATTCATCTATTTTATTTATCTAGTATTTGATGAATAGCTCTACCATCTGAAAGACTGTTTGCTTCTGAAAGCCATTCACACAATCGAGATGTGTTTAAAAATACTGAGTTTGGCAAGGCATCAAAATCCCTGCTCAATTCAGCAGGCGGACCACTGAGCACGGCTTAAACACTCACACACTTACAAGTCCCCTCTTTCGCCAGGGAATTTTAGACAAGATATTAGCATAATAGGCTATAAAGCACGATAACTTCAAAAATGTACCCTATTTGCATGAACTCCCCTGTTTGTGAATGTATAACAATGCGGAATCCTCATTTCACTGGTGCATGTAAGTGAGTGATTGCCAAATTTCAGAAACTCAGCTTTACTTTATTTGCTAAACACACAGTCACTGCGCATTTTAACTGAAGTTTTATTAACTCAAAGCATCAGTTCAAAGTATCTCTCAATGCATGCATTTTCTTCTGTTTATTCTACTTTGAGTTACCAAGACTGCAGCTTTAGCAGGGAAGCCCAGACTTCCTCTCCCCAGCCACTTAGTCCAACTCTCCTCAGGCATTCCTTGGCCAGCTGGTAGACATAGTCTCTTCGGTGTGTCTTGAATCGACCTGTACATGTACCGTATTTTCCGCACTTTAAGGCGCACCTAAAAACCTCAAATTTTCTCAAAAGCCGACAGTGCGCCTTATAATCCAGTGCGCTTTATAGTGCGGAAAATACGGTACAATAAAACATATGAGGTTGGAGGCGTCCTAACCAAATGCCCCAGCGATCTTATCTGGCACCTCTCGATGGGAAGGGGCACCAGCTCTATTCTGAGCCCCCTCCTGGATAATGGAGCATCTCCTCCTTTGTCTAAGGAAAAGCCTATGCAAGACTCCTAGCGGAGGAAATTCCTTTTGGCAGCTTGCTTCCGAGATCTCTTCTCATGGCCTACAGCTCACGAACATAGGTGAGAGTGGGAACATACAGAGTCTACATCACGGATGGCTCTCCCACTCCATTCTTGTGTTCTCGGCTGGGGCAGGAAGATATCCCCGACCACTGAGTACCATAGTCTCATAATTGGAGGTGCTGTTTTCATCCCAATCGTTTCACACTCGCCTGTGAACAAGCAACAAAAGATCTAGAAGGCGTCATGGTCAGCACTCCCTCCTCTTTCAGTGGGCAGGGAAGACTAGTCCAATGGATGTTCAGGCTTTATCTGCATTTAAAAGGAACTGTTGAAAAACATTTTAAGCCCAAGCCAAACTAACACATGAAACATTTGAAAGGTTGGTATATTGTTGCAGAATAACACCGTGGGTTGTGTTTTCTCAGATATCTCGGCAACAGATTGCTTATCTTGAGTCTTCATGTGACTAATATGGAAACTATTCGATCACCCACTCATTCCCTTTGCCATGCAGTTTAGTCACTTGTTTTAGATAGCCACTGAAATTGTTCCTTGAAAGACTACAGATCCCATTGTGGCAATTTCTCTAGAGCTCTTCTAAGACTATAGATCCCATTGTGCCAATTTTTCTAGAGCTCTTCTAAAATCCTGTTGCACCTAAATGGTGCTATCCAGCGTCTTCAAAAAAGGTACGATCTACTTTGTAGAAAAAAAAAAGCTGTCCTTATTTGAAAAAAAATTCAGGATTCAAAGCACCCTAATCACTTTCCTCATTTTTTACAGCACAAGACAAAACACAACAGTCCCGCTTAGTCTGTCTTGGCGACAATACCATCAACATAACCAAGGTTTGTGTTTTTTTTTTTGTAGGATTTTGCATTATTGTTTTATATACGCTGATTATCAACTTGTCATTTGTCAAATGATGCCAGCACCTGCGCCTGTTTGAAGGCAAGACATATAAATACCTTTTTTGGTCCACAGTGTAGGTTTGTTGAGGTGGGCCAGAACATGGGTACCTTGAGGCCATTCTGTGCCTGTCTGGGACTTAAAGGGCCTTGACAGGGCCGATCAGGAAGACAGCCAAACGTCAAACAAATGGACCTTGCCAAGGCCATTCTGGGGCATGCTAGGTCAAATTGAGATCCAGAGGTTCCTCAGGGGGACAGCCTGGTTGTCAAGCCCAAAGCTTGCCAAGACCTATTGGCCTAATAGTGTTAAACAAAAAGACTCAGCTTTAGGCCAGAAGCAAGGTGCTAATGCGCCTCTTGAAAACCACCTTTTTTTTTTGTGAATATAAGTATATGTAAGTATAAGTGTATATATATATATATATATATATATATATATATATATATATATATATATATATATATGAGCTGTTGAGACTTATATGAACATTTACGTTGCGCCCACAGATATTTTCAAAGGTTATCCTATCTCATGATAACTTACACCAAACAGATTTTGGTCCTTCCCCATAAGGCAGAAGGCTATGCAGCATCTAGACAAAAAGTACCAGACTTTGCAAAGAATTCTTTCTGGATGCTGTTGAATTGATAAACTGAACACTGCTTTGCATGCTACTTGTGCTGTTGCTGATGTGATTCAAGTCAAGTCAATTCTTCCTTTCCTTATCTTACCTTTTGGTACTCCCCTGATTGTATCATTTTCACTTTGTAACCTTTGTGTGCCTGTTTTTTATTTGACATTTCTCCTTGCATTGTTGCGGCACGCAACACAAAATGTGCACAGCAGGGTATTTTCCAATATAACCAAATACAGTATCTTGAATTTTCCTTTCCCTCCTCCCTTCTGCCTCACAAGAAGGGTGGGGAGAGTGTTAGTGTGGGTTTCCCTCAACTTTGGAGGTGGAGAATGAAAATGTTTGTCTCCCTAAAGTGCTCACACTAAAGGGGTTATCCCAATTCTAGCCTGAAGTCAGTTGGGAAGGGATGCGTCAGGGATTAAAATTAACATCTCAAATTAAGAGTTGAACTGGTCGACACTTCAAATATTTTCCTAAAAATGAGATGGGTTGCTTGGTATGCGAGTCTATTCTTAAACATAAAAGCACATGTGCTGTACGGGCCCCATCTAAAAAGGCACCTGCTAACACTAGCTGATGAGCAACCTCAAATCCTTGACAGCCAATCTGTCTGTGAATTTTCGCACCAGCCATCTGACCGAATCATTGGGGTGCGCAAGAATGCCAGAACGAAGCATGCCAACAGCTGGCACTCAATGGACCGAATGTGGGCGTCGGATCGTTGGTCAAATGAAATTATGTGTATGAGGATGTGGATGTATAGTAGGTATATGTATAAGTATATGTATACGTATACTATGTGTGTGTTCTTTGTGGAGAAGATTTGTTGAATTTAATCTACTCCATTTTTGTTGAAAAATTATTGTATATGTATACATATATTTATACGTATGTGTTCCTTGTTGAGAAGAGTTGTGGAATTTGATCTACTCCATTTTAGTTGAAAAATACCAGTGTTGAACTACTGATCCTATTATACAATTCCAGGTTAGCACAGATTTAACAAAGCAGGTTATTCTTCGGTCAGATGGCATCCTTTGAGCTTAGTACTTAGTAGAAATTGTTGCGCCACCTGACCTTTCCACCGAAAATGCTTAATGTGCTGTCGTTCATATAGTCCATTCACAAAAAATGGTGATCCTTTTAAATTTGGACTCTGTTGTCCCTAACAATTAATATCCTTGAGGCTTTCCAACAAGCTGTCTGTGTATCATTGACAATTCCTGCATATACATATGTTGACTCAAACACAAAAATTAACAGTTCAGGGTGCTACCGTATTTTCACGTTCAAAAGGCGCACTGTAATAAAAGGCGCAGTCTCAGTTGTGTGCCATGACTGTGTTTAACACACACATAGGGTGCAAATAGGTGACTAGTTTATAGAGGCCAATGGGTGTTACAAGCAGTGCCCCTCTGAGGTCTTCGCATGACCCTGCTAAGGAATAAAGGTGTTCTCAATACAGCTTTTTAAAAGTACATGGAATTCTAATGCTTTCCCTTAATTTAAGACAGACACTCACACATTTACCTGAATTTCTAACCACTGAAATATGTATAAAATACTGTACTAAACAGAAATATATAACATACTTATAATTCAGACTAACATTAAAATGTATCCAAAATCATCTGAACAAAAATGAATGAGCACACAGAAGTATTCCAGTTGACAAAATATAGCCACCGTTTTATCTGCATTACAAACCACTGGGACCCGGGCTGTCACATTTATTCAATCACTTTTCTGTCTGCACAAATTCAACATGGTAGGAGGCACACAGACAGTCAGTCATCCACTGTATACCTAATAATACCTCATTATAAATTGCTGGAATAAAGATCCCACTGTACACTGCTTGCTCTGCCAGAGTTTAATACTCAGAGAAACACTTATCATTTGTTGATTTTTACTGATTTCGTAATCAGAAACGCTGACCAGAAAATATTGAAAAATACATTTTATACTTTGAATGCATGAGCTGCATTATAATTAATGCTCTTTGACTCCAGAAGATGGGGCTGCTGGTTGAGTTTTCCAATACGAGGTCGACCCACCCACCCTTGCAATTCTTTCGACAGGAAATTTTTCTTTTTTGGCTTCAAAGTAAAAGCTTTCCCTGGGGAATAATTAGATATTTTTTATTTTGAAAGAGTCAGCTGGAAGTCATTTTGGTGTAATTCAATTGCTTTGACGGCACCGGGGACGGGATTTCCAAACAAGGAATGCGGTTGTTGCTGCAAGCAGTCAGAGAGCTGCAAAGGGTTCCGCGCTGGGTCTGGGGATGCGCGCAAGTCCGCCTCCCATTTACTGCTCCGCCAAACCCACACAATCACTTGGAATACTGTAAAAACTGTTCACAGGCTCGATTTGGACATGAAATGTGGAAAAACTCACAGGAAATACAACTTGCTGGTTATTTCTCTGTAAATTAAAGAAGATGGATATTTGATTGAGGAGCAGAAAAGGAAAACAACATACATTCCTTATTTTCCTTATCTTTTTACGCACTGAGAAAACAAACGGAATCAACGGACATTCTTGACATGTTGGGATTTTTACAAATCTCAATATCAACAATTTATACATTAGTGAATTTTGTTGACTGATCGAAGGACTTAATGGCACACTTTTTGTTCCCGTGCTTTTAGGATTGCTTGGTGTCCAGTGACAGAATGCATCAAAAGGAGAAGTGACTTACTCAAGGTAATTTTTTTTTAAAATTAAATGTTTACCTTTTTATTTTCGCGTTGACAAGTTTACAGACTGTGTGATTTTGTTTGGGTCGGATATTTTTTGGGAGGGAGGGGGGGTGTCAGTGGCTATGGCCAATATTGACTATAATGACAGAATGATTGGCACTGTTGGCGAGTTGTGATATAAGATCGCTTGCAGTCAGAGTTTGAGCTTTTGAAAACCCCGCACATTGAAATATAATGTGCCGTGAGTGCCGCTTTGGGCATTCGCCGTCTGCGGTCTAAGATAAAGACGCCCGTTTCTCTCCAGCGATTGCGCCTTAATTGCTAATTAATTCACAATGTTGCAATATAATGGCTATTTTCTATTTACTTCACTTGACGTTATCTGGCAAAGATAACGTTTTGTGAAGAACTTTCAAGGGGCATATCTCATGCGTTTATCATTTCTAAAAATATGTTTTAATAACAATTGACCAGATTTGTTTAAAATAAGTAAATACAAACCTACTTTAGTTTTACTTAGTTTTAAGCACATGAATTTATTTATTTTTAATTGGATTATACACCAAGTGGTACACCTAAAAGTGACCTGTTCTATATGAGCACTAAAAAAAATGACCTCCATTTGCCTTGTCTTGAAACTCAATTACATGCATGTATATTTTATCCATGTTTAGGTGACAGAACGCAAGTGAGCCATGTTGAAATTGTGCCCACTCATGAAATTGCTTTTCATAATATTTATGCAGCTGCAAACCTAAATAATTCTTTGAAAGAAAATGTCTAGTTTTAAAACTTCTGTTTTGGGGCAACTTTACTTAGTAAATGCACTAGTGTATCAAAATTGTATGAATATGTTCCTCTTGTCATATGTTTTTCAGTTTCCGCATTATCTTTATAAAACAGAAAAGCATGTAAGATCAGACTTTGGACAATTAAGTTCCATTATGCTTTATAATTCAATGTGCAGATCAAATAATGTGAATCATGACAATGCTTTTTTGCCAGCTTAATTGTGGGCCATATGTTCGGACAAACCGCACAAAAGTAAACACATCATCCGACCACGCTTAACGGTGTGAAGACGGTGTGTAATAAAAAGAACGGTGTGAAGAAGTACATCAAAATATTCCAAACCGCACTGTCTGATATGGTAACAGCATTGATCAATATGGATGTGTGTACATTTTTGATTCAGGATAAAGTCCATATTTGTGACAATGTTTTAACGTTGTTAATTTTAACACTAACCATTTTAAACATTGATGATTTATATCTATTTTTGATGTCCAATTAAGATAGCTGTGATTTTGCATCAAGAATTAAGATACATTTTGACATGTTTAACATATTAGCACGAAATACAGGAATTAAAATCAATATCGGAACAGTTTTCCCCCTTTCTGAAGGAGACGAATATTGAATGCTAAGTTGTCTGGCCACAAAGAGCAATAAAAATATATCACAAAAACAGACACAGCAATTCTGTGACTGGCACAGTTGGCTTGTAGTCACAGGAATTATACAAGCCAGCAACACGACACGAGCCTTTGCAAAACCATTCATGCGTGTTATTTTTTTAACCTAGATGTCCGTTTTTTTTTTTCTCTCCACTGTGTGTCCCCCTGTTGCCGTTCAAATACAAGTATAGGCAACTCCCCTACCCAGTATTCATCTCATTCTCTGATCACACCCCTCAAAACAAGGGTGCAGTGTCAAAGGCTGTGTACTATCAGGAAACCTCCTATCTGAATTTGTGACATCAGAGTGCAGGAGAGGAGACAGTGAGGCGGAGTACAACTGGAGTCATTGAAGAGGAGAGATGAATAGATAGGTGATGAGGAGACAGTGAGCAGGGCGACATCGGATGGATTGAAGGCATTGTCAAAAGGGAATGTAAATACAACAGACAGACCACACTATTGTGCTCCCTCTAAGAAGGAAATGACATCCCACTGAGCTTTGAAATACATACTCACATTCAGTCAGCAATACTGACGCCAACACCTCGGTAACCCAAAACCTTTTTAAGAAAAGCTGATCCACAAATTGAATGTTCCTCATGGTTTCTCGACCTTACAGTTGCGATAAATATCTCTCCTTTGAGATGCTGCAACATTCACCTGATTCACCTTCAAAGCCGCAGGCTCCCAGATTGTGTGACTACATGAAAAGCTTGAAAGTGTTACCAAAGGACTCCTGGCCCATATGAGAAAACAACACGGTTTACAGTGAATTTACAAGACTGACATTTGTGTTGTATTTTTGCCATTTGTGGAGTTAGCGTTTTGTAAAGACTGAAATCTGAAGCGATTCTTTGGTGGTTCTATCCAATAATGGTCAAAGATACCTTATTAATACATATTATGGATAGAGTGTTTGTAATGTAATGACAACAGAAAAACACATGAATGCAAGGCAGTTTCATTTCAATAAAATACATGTGTAGTTATTTCAGTTTTACTTCTATGTTTGTTCATTGCATCAGGAAAAACAAAGCGACATTGTAGCATTATTTAGGTCCATTCTGAAAAAATCTATTCTCCCTAAGAAAAAACAGGCTGGCTGATTTTAAAAGCGTTTTATCGTAGGTGGAAAGTGCACAATCATTTGTATTTCGACTGTAGCATGTTACAGGTACTTTGTTAGGGAACCTGGAAATTGTTCTAATTAATTAAACTACGTTATAAAACATTTCTCCTTCAATGTCAGCATTGTACTAGATCAAATATAATTTCATATATGTCATATTTATGATTGTCAAAAGAAATAAATGTGTGCACATTGTCAGCCAGGCTTTTAGCAAAATTCTCTTAATGTTTCTCTATTTCTAGTGAAAGTGTGAGGCAAAAAGAAACTCTTGCCTGCCTTGATGGAAGCACCTAATGTCTTAGCCAGTATAAACATTGAGTCATTATTTTCTAATTCAAGAAAATTAATGTAAAAGAATATCCAAGTGTGTTTCCTTTTGTATTCATACACTGAACCAAAGTGCAGCACTTTTGTTGTCGCTGAACTCAAAGACTTTTTCTGTGTACAAAAAATGCCTGTTTCTCTGAAATACTATTGCCAAATCTGTCTCGGTCTGTATTGGTAAGGACAACTCTTTTGCCAAGCTAGTCAATCCAACTCATGTGTGGCATTCGTATCAGGATGCAGGTTAGACAGCATGCTTATTGCATAGGTGCACCTTGGGCTGCAACTATCAAATGTAGCAAATCTGTTATGGATAATGGTGGGGTGAAGTGGACAGTATCAGGTCTGATCACCATTTGCCTCATTTAGTGCAACGCATTTATTGCACAGATGAGCCTTTGGGTGCCCACAATAAAACTCCACTCCAAAATGTGGTGGTTGTGTATGTATGTATATGTACTGTGGAATGTCGGTCCACTTGTCTTCAATAGCTGATTGAAGTTGCTGTGTATTGACAGGAACTGAAACGACCTGTCGTACAGGCTCATCCACCACATCCCAAACACATTTTCATTTTCCAAGAACTGTGTCCAGGTCCTTGTAACATGAGGCCATGCGTTATCATGCTGCAGCATGTGGTGATGGTAGAGGAACGGCTTAACTGGTCAACTTCTTGCGAAGATGTGTTGCACCGACTCGGCACGAGGCAAACGGTGGTCACATCAGATACTGACTTGTTTTTGGCCTCAAATCCCATTACAGCTGAACTGCATGTTTTGTAGTGGCCTTTCATTTTTGTTGGTCCAAGGCACATCCCTGCGATAAACGTGTTGAACAATAGGAAAAATGTTACCTGTGCCGTTTTGTGAATTACCTGTTTTGTAACTGCGTGCACATCTGTGATCGATACTTGTGCAAGTCCAAAGCGATCAGCGTACGCACAATGCGGAATATATATATATATTTTGTGGTTATGAATGATGCACAATGGGCAAGCACAATTGCGTAAGAATACTGTATATCGTTATGTCTTAATCCTTGTGCTAATAATTGAGCAATGGTATTGTCAAAAATCCAATTATGACATATTAAATGTAATGTTTACTAATTACTGAGATCTTCAAATCAAATCATGAAATCCTAAAATAATGACGTACAGTTTATTCTTTAACCAGTCAAGCGAGAAAAAGAAAACAAGGTTAAAAAACAAGGTTGGATGCATCATATTGTGATGGTGCTCTTTTGCTTGTGAATATGTTCAGCAATGAGCAATAAAAGCATACCACGTCCAAAATGCACAGAGCTGAAATATTTCCCATAATTTCATTCTCCTCCTGTGATAGTAGGACATCCCAGGTCTAGCAAATGCCAACAGAAACATCTGTTACATCTATGCAAATACAGTAAACTGTGTGTTTTATAGTAGATGAAGAATAATAGATATACAACTCTGTAGTTTCATAATACGATACCAGCGTTGTCTTTTTATTTTTTATTTTTATTTATTTTTTTTTTTTTTACCCTTTGCGCTTTTTCGAATCCGAACCTATCCTTGCAGTTTAATCTTGCTCCCGCTTTCATACTCTGCCCCGTATAATCTCTCCCCTCTTATCTCAGTTTGACACTGTTTTACATTTCTCCACTTTCTACTTATCTTCTCACTTCTGTTCAACTCGGTCAACTCGGCCTCAGTTTCACCAGCTGTCTCCATCCTCTCATGTGATTATTCCTCAAATGTCGTCTTCTAAGCTGGAACATTCTAACCCGCCTCTGTTCATCTGTTAATGCCTTTCACTGTCTTCCGCTTCTTTTCTCCTATCCTGCCCTTGCCTGCCATGCTTATGTCAGTATGAAACCTTTTTCTATGATACTTTGTGCCACTGTCCATTGCTCATACTTCAGCAGCACCACATTTGTGTCTGTTACTTTATGTACTGTATACGTAGAGAGAAGATTTTGTTACTTTTTGCCCTCATAACAAAAATGTGCTCATTTGTACCGTTGCTTGTTTTTGCTTGCAACTCAAGGAAAACAAACTGTCTAGAAAATATTTGTAAACTGGGGGCAGGAAAGGCATCCGGCTTGAAAACTGTGCCAAACAAGTGAATTGCTGTGTCAAACCCTTCCAGTTCTCTAACTGGTGGAGTAAGAAAGAAAGAGTTTCGAGCTTATTGATCCAGTGAATGAAAAGTTTGTATAGGCGCGATTTAATGTGCATGTGGCTGTTTGCTCTACTGGGGGTATCTTTGATTCATTTCTCTGAGGTATCATATGTGATTGTAGAGGATTCGCCGTAATAGTGGCTGGCATTGGGTAATTGTGCCTTAAAGGCATGTCATGTTTTTTCACTTCAATGTTGAGGAATCACACTAACCCCCTACAGGCATTTCAATTGAGAACCTAGACAGCCACTGTGGAGAGAAAGATCAACTGCTGTCTTAAAAGAAACATTTATTTCATCCTCCGAGCAGTAATTGCAAGTATGGTCGATGGAAATGTTGAGTGCTGGTGTCAGCCTTTTTTTTTTTTTTTTTTGCGATATGAACTGTGGATTTATGTGTTTTTCAACACAATCCACATGTGAAATTTTCACTGGACCTATTAAACAATACTCTTGAGCAAAGCCCAGTGCTTCAAAATTTAATAAATTTGATTAGACTGAATTGTGCTGTATATGCACCTACACTGTATAGGGGGTGCTTGATTGTCAGATGGTTAAATCGTTTATATATTATTTATGTTACTTTATCAATTTACATACTTAGAGTGATACACCCTGAAATACACACAAAAAGGACCATCAAATTAAACATATTTTTGTGTACACGTACATTAACAGCAGATTCAATTGCTTGCCTTGTCTCCCTAAAATGAAGTCATGGGTGCCATGTATGTTGTTGTTGTTTTTGGAGCCTGCCTGATCTAAAATTTCAAATTTTCAAAGTCTGCACTCTGCCTTCATATATCTATTGACTTCACTGTGTAGTTTGTCAAAGCTCTTGCGCTTTCTTATATTTGTAGCTCACCGTGCTGCTTGACCGTAGCATTTTAGTTTTGGTTTCTGTCTGTCACCTGTATCCCCAAGTGTTAACTCTCTGTTGGTGTATGATGTTAAAAAACATTTTGTCCAATCCAATTAATTAATTTTAAATATCCAATACAACCCTCCTGCTAGCTTTATCTTTTTGTGGTTACCAGCTCTATGCTCCCAGTGGTAGTGGTACTGTCACGGTGATAAACACAGCCAGCAGCGTGTGGAAATCAAAACATGTCTGATGCTCATACTGGCCCTGTGCCATTTTGCACATCTCTGTTGTGCCATTATTCATTGTGTAGCTCTGTCACTGTCTTCATCAGTTGCTCATTTACATTGTTGATCAGTATTACTGTATTACACGTTATATTGCTTTATATTTATCTGTAGTTTGTAAATTTGTCCTGAAATGTTCAGTTGCAGCCCTGCACCATTGCGATTTTCAAAAGCAATTGTGTTTTTAATAAGTCTTTACAGTATACTGTATACTTTAATTTGCATGTGGGACAAGAGAGCCACATTCGCCAATGCACTTTTTTACAGTTGTTTGTTTAACAAAGTTTATTAAGCATACACATGCCAAAGCTGTTTTCTCAGACGCAGCTCTTACCTAGACACTTATGCAGAATTGCTGATGTCACATGGCACCCCACCAAGCCCCACCTCTTAGTCACATGCATGTACAGTACTGTACGCAGACACATCTCATTCATTCATTTTTTTTTTTATTTGGTATAGGTTTACAATGTGCTTATATAATGTCTTTTAAAAAGTTCAAGTTTGAGTGTTTAAAAAGATTTGAGTAGCAAAAAAATATACTGTTCAGCATAAAAATATTGTCATGAGAATTTTCTTTCGCGGATTTGGACAAACATGTTCCATTAAATGATTACAATCGGCCCATGCACTTTTAAAATGTTTTTAATGCCTCCAAAGCTGTCCATGTACAGCATTCTTTGAAATATGTAAGGAAATGGTTTATTATTATTTGTTTATTTCCAGTTAAAGTTGATATATTTTGGAATGATGTATACTGTTTGTTTTGACTCAAATTTGTGCTCCACAAACTTCAGTTAATCCTGTTGAACCTGCAACCTATTGGGTCCTTTGAATTTTGGCCCTCTTTGTGATTGAGTGTGACACATCTGGTGCAGTATGTTTGATACTTGTTGTATTGCGGGTCTCTTTTAATTGAGTCAAAGAACGTTTACTGCTGTGTGTAAACACGCCAAAAAACAACAACAACCAAAACATCAAAGGAGCTGTCTGCAGGGCTAAATTGGAAAGGAGGCAAAATGATGTTGTTGTAGCAGGTGCAAATTCCATGTTGGATTTGTGATTGACAAGGTAAAAAAGAAAATTATAAATGAAAATTATAAAATGCTGTCTACAGTATGTATGATATTTACTGAATTGTAGTCTTTCACAAAACAAACAGCTCACTTACCCAATTACGTACAGGTCTATCAGAAGCTGTGTTGGCTTTGTGATTGACAGCGGAACTGCATAGATAATATGTTTGCATTAGTTCGCTATATAAAACATTGAAACTGCCATTTTGTATTGCTAACGTATGGATCCAGCTGTTTCGGTTCAGTCAACCCCGAATGATAGTATCATTGAATTGCTTTCTGCAACATTAACTCATATACGTACAGGTACTGTACATTTTGTGTGTGCTCAGCATTTTTTTTTTTTTTTTAAAGGGCTTAACAATGCTTGAAGATTTTGAATATTAGAGATTACATATCACATTGATTTTTTTTTTCTTTTTAAGTACCAGCAAATGACTATACAGTATGAGTTTTTTAATTTGTACTTGTGTATTACATGACCCCACATCGCAATTTGTAATTGCTTTTAATTTAAAAAAATATATATATTATTCTCAATGAAGTACAGTAGATAGACTGGGTATTATTCTAGACATAAAGTAGATGGAGGGCCAGAGGGCTCACGTGAGAAGTAGTACATTTGCAAATAAATAGTCAGCCGGCAAAAGCACATGTACGGTCTTGACAAAGCCAGATGAGGCATTGATATAACATTTTGCACAAAGTACAAAGATAAACTGAATTGATGCAGATCAAATCAATCAAAGCATTGAGTCTTTTGTGTGATCGCTAGTCACTTGCAATCTTCAAACCCCAGGTGGCAGCCATAAATTTCCCCCATTGATTTGTAGTGCATATGGATTTCCTCCTGCCTTCAAGCCCAGACTAAAATAAGCTTTGTTTGGCAGCTGATGCACTTGTAAATCTGCCTGTGACATTTTGATAGTGGATGACACACAGAGGGGAGAGCAAATATCATTACAATGGGAAAGGATTAAAATATGTCACTCAAAGTGACTTTTATCGACAAGACTAGTGTTCCAAGCCAACACAGTTAGAAAGCTCACAAAGAGGTTCAATGAGAAGAGGGGACAAGAAAGTAGAATGTTTTCATTTAAAGAATATAGTTAGAGTTGCAGTGCCTGGGTGGTCTCAGTCTGGCTGGATGTCTCCAATAAAAAGAGTGGAAAATATTTTAGCCGTCAAGGCCGAGTGTAGGAAGCTGGTCCCCCTTTGCATGGCAATGACAGGAAAGGCGGATAGTCTGTCTCAATGGGACCCTTCAACATGGACGTTCACACACACACGCACACACCAGCTGAATGATGATCAAAAAACACCGCAAGTCAGTACTTCCTTGTTCTCACAGTCCGGCTTTAATACTGGGACACCACTTGGTAAATTGATAAAAAGCTCCATCTGACCTTCTCTGTCTATTTCCATTTCCATCCTTAATAACTCTAACCTGCTGCACATCCTTCCCATGAAGCCTTCAGATCGTTCTCTCCTCCTGCCCAATCTAGACTACAAGTCATCATATATTGTACAATGTGGTTTGGCTTTTGCCATATATATACCTTTGCATTATGTCAGTCTCTGTATTCTCATCTCCTGGTACTTCCTGGTCCCACCACCAACTCACTTTCTCCCTACCATAAAACATACCACGTACTATCCTGTCTCTCTCTAATTACCTTGGCTGTAATGATCCAATTGTTTGGAAGCCCCTGCTGAGCAAGAGCCTGTCTTACCTCCTCTCTCAAAACGGCACTACAATATGGTTCTGTGAGGTTACCACTACCGTGCCGTCACTGATCTCAAGCAAATCTTTGTCACCTGTGTTTCCTCCACCGATACATGTCCATTAAAATCTTCCCCAATCACTACTCTGCCTGTGAGGCTCTGAACTGCTCTGACTGGCTCCTTCCAGAATATCTGTTTTTCCTCAAGCCCACATCTTACCTGTGGGGCATAACCATTAATAACATTAAACATAAAGCTGTCGGTTCCAGGCTTCAACCTCACTGCTCGATCTGACAATCTTTTCCCCTTCAGGACATTGTTAAACTCTTCCTTTAGGAATACCCCTCTCCATTTCTTTTTCTATCTACAATAAATAATTTGAACCCTGATCCTAAGTTTCGAACCTTACTGCCAGTACATCAACCTTTCTGATAATCATGATGTCACTTTCAGTTGTAGGCTATGTGGTTTCTTCTTCCCTTTCCATCATCGGACATATTTTTCTTCTGTCCTTCATCTATGACACATGGTCGCTCAATTTCCATTGGCTGCCTGTAGGGGAACCTGCACTGTGTATACACTAGTTAGTCAAGGCAGCTACCGGACTGTAAGACACATTGTGAAATGTCCTCAATTCTATTACCTGTATTACCAAAACAGATCCTTTTGCAATATCATAAAAATAATAATAATTAAAAAAAAACATCGATAAGCCGCACCGAACTATAAGCAAAGCAAAACGTAGTGATTTATAGTCCAGATATTACGGTAATTCAGTCAAGTGCAATGACGTTATGAATTGAACGTTATGAATTACTCAAATCAAATATTTGGTACCCTATATTGTACATAGTGGATTAATAATCAGATGTAGCTGCTATAAAAATTACTGGTATAGAATGCTGATGAAATGAAGCAGCTGCATAGCTGGTAAAGTACAGTGCTGAATTTAATAAATGAAGAAACGTAAAAACTGTCATCAACCATATTCACGTGAGAAAAACTGTGAAGAAAAATCCATCGTGCTATTGTATGGTGGAATTACAATTTAATGTGATACGTTTCACCACAATTGTAATCCTCTTCCAATAGTGCAGACACATAGCTTTCCCAATTAACTCATTTAATCAGAATATGATCTAAGTTGATTTGATTTGGTATCCAGAGCAATCGCCTTTCATATTAATGTGATTACGGTTAGAACAAAGCAGCCATTATACTGAGACTTATGGTAGCGTGGTGGAAAAAAAAGGACCATCATTGCCATCAGTAACATCCCCACTGAGCCTTATGGTATAAGGGAGGAGAGATAAGACCCAAGCATCCCCACAGGCACACGCATCAAAGCGCTAATCTTGCTCTTCTTTTTCTAACTGTAGGATGAGCGCTACCATTACAGCAGCCATACTCAAGGCAAAATCACTCAGTTTGTTACGGTCATGGGCCCATTAGTATAAATTCAGAACATCTTGTTTGTGGAAATGTTGTAATCTGAGGTTACAACTTTCGAACCCTTGTGGATGTAATTACAATTGCAATTGATTAGTCGCTGGATTTATTGGGCTTTACCTTTTCAGCTTTGTTGCTTGATTAAGATTTTTAATTAGAATGGTAGGTAGATCAGCCCAGCCAGGGTTATTATAACCATGAATAATAATGAAGTAACTAAACATATAATATAATATAATATAATATAATATAATATAATATAATATAATATAATATTTTAGTTTGAACACTTCCAAAACTTGTACTAGTATAAATAAAAGGTGTCTTGTTCTTAGCTCGTTTAATATCACAAGTGCACAAATTACAAACAGCGAAAAAACAACAACATGTATGCATGAACATGCACTCCACACAGAAATGTTCGAATGAAAATTCAAGCCCTGACTGTGAAGCAAACTGTGTTGCCTGCGACGTGGCAGCCACCATTAATAACTTGCTGCAGTCACAATCGCATGGCTTAAACGACCCGCTGCAAAACCAACTGTGGGCTCTGGCTCAGGATTATTTTGAGCAATTTTGGTTACAAAAATTTGGCGGTTATCATGAATTGCTGCCAGAAAATCACATGGATTATATAAGACTTCCAGGGTGTTTTTCTGGGACCACGTATAACTGTGCTGACATTTTAAAAGCAATTTTGTTTCAGAGGTAATTTGATAAAAATGTGGTAAAAAAAAAAAAAGAAAAGAATCAGTACTACATATTTTACATGTTGGTAAAGTTCATTTGATAATTTGTGGCTGAATCATGAAGCACTTCAACAAATGTTTTGACCCCAAATCTTTTTAATGAACTGATTTGAGCGATTCATTACAGTCAAATAACTGTTTTACCCATCATTGGTGAGATGTGATATTCCATGTGACTATCATTTTCTTATCAGTAATACCTTGGTCTGTTTGTCTAATTTTATGCATATTAGATTAAAGAACAGTTGGATGTTTGTGATCGGGCCATTGTTAGATTTGCTCATAGAGCAATCTTGATTGGCATGTTTACACGGATTGGTGCGTCTACGCTTCTGGCTAATGCAGCATTTTAGTTCTTCTAATTGGTGGCTATTGGACTTGAAAGAAAGAATAATTCTGATACGGATTTCTGCAAAAGAGCGCTGCAGAATATCATCTTCCACTTTGACTTCAAACATGTCTAAGGAACTGCGTACGTGTATATTGACAGCAAATTCATCTTGTGTTGGATTGATTGAATATTTATCATATTGTTACCAATTACCAACTGGTACCTGGACGTTAGCCACTATATTTGTTAGTTATACTGTATATTATATTATATTATATTATATTATATTATATTATATTATATTATATTATATTATAGTTAGAAAGTAAATAAACTTAAATAGCTTTCTCAGTTCAATGTTTAGAAAGTTAATTGCTCTTTGCCACATTTGTAAATCACTTAAATGACCTTCTGGAATTCATATGAATTATTAATTTGTATTTGAATAAGACTTGATGAAATGTGAAATGTGTTAAAATGATTTACAGCGAACGTGACAACCATTTTTGATACCATTTGAAATTTTAATTATTGGTGCTGCTGTATTTTGTAGACTTGTATTTGCTGTGCAGGGCTCTTTTTAGGGGTGAATGTTGGGTTCATCAACATTTATCAGAGTTGTCTTCATCAGGCCATTCTATATATCGATTGGAAATTCCCTGGGCACAAGATCAAAATGCCATACACAGCAAAGACCTTCCATTAGCACCATAGAATCTAATGATAATATATGACATATTTCCCAACAGTGAACGAAGTTTGAAAGAGAGAGCGAGAGAGACAGACAGATAGTCAGACGGATGGACAGACTGACAAACAGATGTAACAGACATAAACGGAGAGGGAGGGGGCTAGGATGGAGCGCGTCTAAAGTTTACTGGAATTAGCTCTGCAACTCTAATGAAGATGGAACAGAGAATAGATGGACACATGTTTGTTTTGTTCGAGTTAAATAGCAGTATTAAGATGAGATGAATTACATACAAAGCCTTTAATTGAGATTAAATATATTTTAATTACCTCCCATCACTCTAAAATACATCCCCATCATTTTAGTAATGCTAAGCAAATTCTAGGGGTGAAATGAGTCATAGGGTAATCTCAGTACTTTGATTAAACAAAATGCTTGAGGAAGTTTTTTTGCCTTAGCTACCTGCTTAATTGGTGTGCACCATATGGAAGTCATGCCAGCCGTTGCAACGATTGTTCATGCTACGCATGACGGTAATACGGTGCCAATGTTGTGAGAAGGCCAACTTCAAAATAACTTCATCCAAAACACGGTATTATTTAAACATCAATGCTTTGGTGCACTTTTATTTCAAAGTTGTGCCTGGCAGAAGTCGAGTGGTTAGAGCCAAACTTTAAATTCATACTGCCGTCAAAAACTGTTGCCATCAACATAACCTCATCCTGAAACTAATTTCCATTGCTATTTAAGAATGCTAAAACCTTGTTTATGTATTTTTTTTATGTACTTTTCTTTTATAAAATTGTGATAACACCTTCAGCGCTTTGTATATGATCTCTGATCTCCAATACAAAATAAAAACAGATGTATTCTCAAGTGGAAAAATGTGACATTTTTGGCAGCAAATGGAGATGACAACAATTACATTAACATAGGCAGCACGGTAGGCGACTGGTAAGCACGTCTGCTTCACAGCTCAGAGGTTCAGGGTTTGAGTCCGACTCTGGCCTTTCTGTGTAGTTTGCATAATCTCCTGATGCCTGCGTTGGTTTTCTAGGGGTACTCCGGTTTACCGCATTACAAAAATATGCATGGTAGGTGAATTGAGGATTCTAAATTGTCCTTAGGTGGGAATGTGCATGTGAATTGTTGTTTGTCTATATTTGCCCTGCTATTGGCTGGCAACCATTTGAGGGTGTCTACAAGCCATTTTAGCATTATTTATACATAATGAATATAAAAAAAAAAAATAGTAGGTGTACTTATGTTACTAAATGAGGTTTCATTCATATGTTGTTTCTTTTATTGCACAGGTTTCTGGGAAACTCTGGGTCAACAATTGAAGCCATCTGCCAATTTATGGATCTTTGAGAGCAAACTGTCTTCATATTTTTCCCATCACTTAACCCTCCTTGCTCTACAATTCCCCAAAACTCAGAGTCTAATCTGCAATATCCTTCTGTTCATCTAAAACAATGTGGAGCACTGCTTTTCAGTTTGCTAATTGTCCACTTCGAGTGGTGATCAAATATTTAGTTGCTGTCTTATTGATGGGGGAGTGGTGCCACGCATCCCCTTCAAGCTCAGAATCAAATTCCTGTTCTACATTGGTACAAAACCGTTTTTTTGGCTTCTTCCTGTCATCATCAGTATTCCCCACTATGCCTTGCTCCTGGACCCTGCAGAATCCTGATCCACGGTACTACACCATCTTCATCAAGATAACAAAACCTACCCGGGACTGCACTCCGTTCCAGCTTCGTATTTTCCAATATGACTCCTTCCTGGAGACCACACACACCTACCTAGGAATGGACAGCTTTGACGAAGTAGTGAGACTGTGCGACACGTCTGCCCCAATGGCCTTCCTTGAGGCTGGCAAGCAGTTTGTTCACATGAGAAATGGTCCTCGTCAGAAAGGCGCATCCACTACAAGTGACAGTGGCGATTTCAAAGTCGAGTACCTTGTTGTTGGAAAACGTAACCCTAGCATGGCAGCGTGCCAGATGCTATGCCAGTGGCTAGAGGACTGTCTGGCCTCCAGCACATCAAGCAGGCCATGCGGCATCATGCAGATGCCATGTTCCTGCTGGCATCCACAACCAAAGCACAGTGAAGGCAACAGCTGTTACTACAATGGAGTTTACCTGGATAACTGTTCGTCCAAAATAAGAGAAAGTGAGAGAAACACCAACATAAATGGTGAGTACAACCTTACTGATATTTCAATGTTTCTATCGTCACAATGAGGACAGTCACACAGTATTTATGCACAATATGCAAGCTATGTCACACAATCAAGCAAAGAGGAAGGATGTGTGTGATTTGTAAATGGTGTGTCTGTAATTCTATCACATTGATTTGGGCAGCTGGAGGGAATTAGGATATGCAGGAAGGAGAAGGAGGGACCGAAAATCCCTTATGCATGGTTTACAATTTCATCTGGTAAGAGAGAGCTCTGTGACCTTGCAAGGTCAATACTGTGTTTTGCGCCTGTTCCGTCCAAGGAGGGACACTCAATCAGCTTCTGGGAGGCCGGTAGACATGTCGGAGAATAAAAGGCTGATATCGGATAGTTCACTGTTTGGGGGTGGGAGGGTTTGAGAGGGCCACTGGTGATGTAAACAAAGACAAGAGAGGACAATAGAAGGGGAACTAGAAAATAGAATAGCATAAGGGTCTGCGGATTGAAGTGTAATTGCCAGCTACTTGATCTTGCCTCCCTTTACCAGACAGGATGTAGCTTGACAACCCTATCCTGGCTGTGTTCATCAATATTGCCTGAGGGTTGAGTCCCGGCTCTCCATCTCCTTATTACTTTTGTGTTGTTACATTTTTCTGCTTCGCATGTCTGTCTCCGGAGCAGCTAATTTTCTATCCCCTGCTGTTTTTCTATTTTTCTTTCATTGTGAAAAATTGTTCGACAGCAAGGTTTGTGCTTGAATATGTTTGAAAAAAGATCCATCCTGTGTCAGTGACGGTGTATCGATTCACGTGCCAGGCTTCCATGCGGGCAGTTCCCACTTTCCACGTAGTGACAACGGTGTGCATGTGAGTTTGGGTGGTTGTCTGTCTCCATATGTTCCTTGTGATTGACTGCCCACCACCAGTCCTGGGTGTCATCCACATTTTACCATTCACCTGGGATAGGCAACAGCAGTTTACAAAATAGATGGATATTTTATTCAGCGTTGGTCTATGCATAGAAAGTATCATAACCACATAATAGCTTCCTCCTCGTTTTTTTATCCACTGGGAAATAACTCTCTGACTATGGGGAATGCGAGGTTCAAAAAGGATCAGGAACCATATGATGCACTTGAACGGGGAAGCAAACTGTCTGTGAATATCTGGCAGAATGGATGTTTGGGTAGATTCAATTGTTACAAAGAGATAAAGAGTGGCTGGGGAAGGTGTAATGGATTCAGTGTGGAAATGGGCTGGCAAAGGCTGGGATAAAAATGTTTATGGATGTGAGTGATGAATGGAAAGACAATAGATATCAAGATGTTAGGGATGGCGCAGCAGAGGAAAATAAAAGAGAGTGAAGAGGCTGACAAAAGTTCAGAGGGAAACTTGGAAGGGGTGGACAGGGCTTAATGAGGATAGATATACGTATGTGTTTGGGATCAGGCTCCATCCAGCTGGATCTATTTGGTCTTAGTGGGCTCAACAGCTGAAGAGTTAATAGATTTGCCTCAAGCCTCCTTCACTCCCTCTCTGCAAAGGAACTGAAACACCTACCGTATAGCAGATAAATGGGCGTGAACTCGTGTTAACAATCAAGCCGCTTACGACCATTTGATGGAGTCTGTGAAGTGTGCTCTTGACCAGACAGTAACTTAACACACAGTTGAGACTCTAGCCAGGCTTCACTTAAATATTTCAGAATGAATAAAAAAAAAAAAAAAAAATGAATACAGCACTTGTAATCAATCTTAAACGACAGTGATGGATTGATCTTAGTAGCGTCCTTGGGCTCACTTGAAAGCCGCTTAGTAAATTGTATTATTATTATTATTTATATTATTATAGTACTTCATGTAAGCATTAGATACTGTATTAAAACCACATTGTGTGAGGTTTGTATTTCTGTAGAAATACTTATGTTTATCTCTCAACCTCACATGGCTGCTTAAGAATAAACAGAATGGGACAGAACAAGCATTTTTTTAAAATGTGTTTTCATCAAACATGCTATTTCCCTGCAGTAATTTTTAAGTACTAGTACACAGTGGTAGACTTACTTATCATAAGGAATTTGTATGGGGCAATATAGTGTTTAAATCATGCTTAAGGACAATGATGTCAAAATATTTATTGGTAGATAAAGAAATAGATGTTTCTGTTTGCTGATAATGGTTGTTTTATTTCACGCAAGAGACTTAACAAGTTGGTTGTGTGTATGGTTTTTTTGTTTACGCTAAGAGATGATTTATTGGTATTGATTCTTTGAGACTTTATTACAAGGCACATCCAGTTTCCTTGTGATCGTCTCCATCCACCACCTGTTCTATAAATGACAAAATGAGAAAATTGGCTGTCTGACAAAATGATGATTGCCTCAGGATAGCTGATGAAGCAGATGGTTTGCTTACGTACAGTATTCAGCATTCAGTGTGAGACCACAGAAACCTACCTTCTTATTTGCCCACAGATTATCTACAGTAAATAGCTGCCATTTGTCTATTCACTTATTCTTAAGTGGTTAATATAAAGTTAAACCTCAAGCAGCAATAGCTTTTGGGCAGCAGAAGCTCAGTCCGGAAGGAGTACTGATAACTGTCATTGGTGCATATGTACAGTACCTCTTGAGAGAGCTGCCCTTTGTCTTTGTCATTTGTGGTGAACAGTCTGAGTGAGTGACTGAGTGAGTTTTTTGGTGCAATGTAATCCACCAAAACCACAAAAGCATTATTTGTAAAAGTGACAATCTCCCCACCACATTTAACAAATTCTTATTTCTCCATTACGTTGAGTCATCCTCACACTCTTCTTAAGCCCACATGCATAACATCACACAGTCCGTTACTCACCTCCGCCCTCCCCTCACTCCCCCATACTGCTGCTCTTCTGCTCCATAGTCTTGTCACCTCACGTCTTTACGGCTGCAGCTCTAGATCCCATCCTGCTGTCGTTTGTTTGACCATCATTGGGTTACGAGCCTATCGCCAATCTCCATAATATGATTCATTTGTTATTTTGTTATACAGACTCAAAGCATACGGTACCTAAAATAATCAGTGGATTATAGCTCTTTGCTTTACTCACATTCACTTGTTCTCTTCTATATTTTCATATTTACGTATTGTATTGCTTATACTTTTGGTGTTTATTATATTTTTTCCTGTTTATTTAGTTTTATGGCCCAGAGAGGCACCTGTAAATAAAACTGACTTTTATTATTAAATGAGCTAATGCATAAATATTCAATAGACTTATATGAAGAACACTATGTATCCATCAAATTTCCATAACATTTGTCCACATTATTGCAGGTAAACTGACTTGAAACTCGAGAGGTGAGGTTCACCCTGGACTGTTACACAAAAAATTAAATTATAAACACATTCACACCAATGGGCAATTTACAGTCTTCAACTAGCCCGACGTGAATGTGAATGTGGAAGGAAACTGGAGTACCCAAAGAAAACTGGGAGAACATGAAAAAGCCACACTAAAAGGCCTGCGCTAAGACTTTAAATAAGTGTTTTAACTGTTAGCCAGATGTTCCGACCTTTGACTCCGCCGTATAGCCATTATTAGTTGTATTCGTTAATACCACTGGTCAAATGGGTTAAGGATGTCCTGCACATCACATATACCTGCCAGATTGCCGAACTCCATCTGAGACAAAATGTGAAGAGCGAAAAATCAATTTTCCTCTGTTCTGTTTGTATAGCAGTGTCTTTGTCCCTTTCGGCGTTAATGACCACTAATTTGGTAGAGCATCTGCTGTTGAAAGATGTTTTCTCTAGCAGGCTTGGCATGGGGAAGTACTTTAGTCCATTGAATGCGTATTCAACAAATAATGTACCTTTCCTTTGATATTTCTTTATTTATGTTTGATACATTTATATACATACACACATGGACAAAATAAACTCAATAAACAGGCCTGGACAAAGTTGATGGTACCCTTAACTCACCTTTTGCTGGTGATATGTTCCAAAGAATTCAGCTTTGGAGCAGTGCTGCTGTGATGTCAGATGGCGCATCCAGTAGTTAGCGAGTGATTTCAGCGTGCTAAAACCCAATACACCAACCAGCTGGAAAAGCCTCCACGGCGATCGCTAAGCAACCATTTCGTTGGCAAGCTGGCACCAGAACGTTGTCATCCCTGCGCTCGACCCCATAGTGAGCATGAAGAAAACAAAGTGAATAGGCTTTAACACTTGTTGATTTGTGTACATATTTGTGTGTGTGTGCATGAAGTTTGACATGATTGTGTTTCCTTGTACTTTGCTTCATGGCTGAAAATGACATTTTATATCAGCTAACAACTGCCTTGGTGTGGGGGTGTACTGTACTGCACTGTACTGTATATGTTAACTAGAAAATATAGGAGTCTAACTCTGACATATTTTAGCAAATAGATTGTTGGAAAAATGGTTCCTTGTTGTGTAATTTCATACTTGATGAGTGTTTTGGGACCTCAGAGACAAAACCATTTGCATACAAGTTAATTTTCCTTAGTACGTCCCCTTGAATTAATTTTAGTTCATTGTTTCACTCAGTGATTGTCTATAGTACTGCATGTGGAATTGTCACACTGGAAGTTGAAACCAAGAGCTGGTCCCTGTTGACTGAAGGTGGGTGGGTGGCTGACTGAGGAAAAGTATAGCGCTGATATGTGCATTTAGTTGAGCGTAAATGCGCGGGCAGCAAGGTACAGTATGGTCCTTGGTACCATGGGTACAGTGTGGGTAGAAATAAATTGAAGACTGATGACAGCCTGATGCTTGCCACAGCCTGTATGCAGGCAGACTCGAAGACTGTATGTATGTATTTGTGAATGCAAAAGGAAGAGGGGCTGTAGAAAGAAAAATGGTTGTATATTTGCTGTTTACCACAGTAATAATCTTTGCAACTAACAAAGATTCATGACTGTAATTTGATATACAATACACATTGCTGTCATCATTTAGCATCGTTGACAATTCATTGTACCGTAAGTCACGTTAGCTGTAGCTATGCATTGTGTTTTTATTGTTTCTGTGTTTTGGACACTAACAAATTTACCCAATTTCAACCCTTTCATCTTCTATATTTATAAATGTCTTTTTGCTTAAACGGCGTGCAAATGTGGACATACAGAGTTTGTACAGGACAGTGAGCATGATAAAAGTTTTAACTTCAGCCAGTGCCAACTTGGCTGCGAGGTAATACAGATAAGTGTGTCGTAGCCTCCAGGGGATACCTCTAAAAAAAAAATTCTACTTCAGTATAATCTCATTTTAAAAAATACAATTTTACCATTAACATGTCAAAGCTTACAGAATGAATCGTAAAACACAGCCCATGTTAGAAAGCCCACTTTGTTTAAATGCTTTCTGCCTTTTTTTTATTTATTTATTTATCGATGTTATCTTTTTTCCTCAGTTTGAAATGACCTTTTTTTCTTGCTGGTCATCAAACACATTGCATGAGAAGCATAATTAAAATTGAAGCAAATGTTTTGCTCTGGTTCTCTAACACCTTCTACAGTATACCTTTGCTGTTATGTCAAAATTAATGCCGAACGAAGCATTGATGTCCACATCATTATTGGTTAGGCTTTTATTTGAAGCCCCCCACCCCCCTTGTGTGTTGGTGATATGTTATTCTCATACATGACGTACAGCACGGCACTGAGAGGAACACACACATATATCTATGATCGAGCAGAAGGTAACGCAAAAAGTGCCCACTTCACAGATCTGTGACCTTCCTGGACAACTTTATAAGCTAGTGGAGGTCTACTTGCAGTTCCTTATAAATGCAGTTTGTGTGTGCCGACCTTCTGGAAAGACAACAGCAAATCAGTTTCACCTTACGTCACATCAATGACTGTGCATCTTTTGTGGCGATTAGGGAGTGAGAGCAGCCGCTTCGAATGGCAGCTATTCAAGTCACTTGTGTTCACACCCACAACAGCGCAAAATGCCTGTTTTAAACACAGTGAAGCTGTCTGTGAAAATACAACAAAAAAAGTCTGTCCTGCCCCTGTATGAATTGAGATTCCGCCTCATGCCAGACCTGTGTTGGTCATGAAAATAGAGATTTTTAATGTCAAATCAATGATACTGCATCTAGTATTGATTCCATTTTTGTGTTGGTGGTTTGTTAAACAATTGTGCTATTTCCTGACTGTTTCTTTCTTGAGAATGAGGAATGTATAATGCATTCATTTTCCACCCCTATCTCTCGTCAGTCATGTCATATGACTGTGGGAAACGATGCAACATGGATAAAATAGGGATGGTGTTTTCTGGCAGGCATATTGTCACCATTTACCTTCTACAATGTTGTGAAGGAATCCTAGATATTAAAAGCTGTCACTTCCCCCAAAAGTAGTCTACTATGAAGGGGCTGTGAATCCGTGAAGGGTGAAATTGGGTGTGAAGGAGAAAATAGAGAATTGTCAGTATATCCCACTCTATTGACTGCGAGGACATGGTCTAACTGTCTCATTGTGGTTCATTAGATTTGATGGCATAGACGATGAATTGTCTCGGATCACACTGTGATGTGCAAGTTTATTGCTACCATGTGCCATATCTGGATTGGGAAAAATGGTGCTTATCCTTGTTTTGCTGCATCGAGGTGCCTCTGTGTCTTTGTTAAGAGTAGTGGGTGGCACTGCGGAATGGCTGCAAAAGCTGGTCTCCTTAGCAATATCACCCAAAATGACACATAGAGGTGAAACGCTGTCAGATTATACAACTGAACTGCTCAAGATATACTATGATGACCATATGCACATACACACACACACACACGCACGCACGCACGCACGCACGCACGCACGCACGCACGCACGCACGCACGCACGCACACACACACACACACACACACACACACACACGTACAAACCATTTAGCACATCTCAGCAAATACTGCCTTATCCAAGTACTAACCTATTAGTATTGTTGATTTAATAATCAAAATTATGTCTGACCTGCCTAGACGTTTTTACATATTGCTAAATCCATTTCACTTAAGAAAAAAAAATCTATTTACTATACAGCTCAGTATCACACTATCATTCTCTTCTCATATCAATAAAACCAGGTCAGCATACTTCCCTCAATCGACTCCGCCCCTCTCTCATCCCACATACTGCCTCCATCCTTGTCAACAATTTGTCACCTCCTGTTTATATTGTTGCAACTCTCTCCTCTACAGCCTCACTCACAAGTTCCTCCATAACCTTCAAGTACAAGTACAGAGACTCCACTGGCTCTCGGTCAAAGACTAGGATTCATGTAGTATACCTTATGCAACCTTCATGGCCATTTACCCATCTGTCTGACCTCCTTCAAAAAGGAGTTTTCAAAGAAGGGGAGTAAAAGTAACAGTTAAATAAATAAACAAATAAATAAAAAATAATGAAGAAATGTGTTTGCAACAGTGTGCATAGAACTGTGTTCAGAATGAGACAATCACATCCAAATTCGTGTTAGGTGGCAGTCAACACACAATTGCCCCCATTTGAAATGCTAGTAGCTTCCAAACAGAAGGTTAGCAGTATTTGGACTGTACATAATACCCTAGACCTTGACTAATGCTCCATTTGCAGCTAAAGATAAAGATCCTCGAAGTAGCATTAATACTACCACCCATGCTTCATTTTAGTAGTTGAGTTTTTTCTTTTTTTGTGTGTGTGATATAAGTTGTTTTTTCATCACCCACCACACACACCATTTGGTATTACAGTATAGAGAAGCTAGTTGCACCTTATGTAAGATGTGACTGCAAAAATATCAAGAAAAGCCTACTTGAACATTTGAGCTTTATCTTGGGTTAATACGAGGCACTTGCATTGGTGTCTGATGTGTGCACTCCCATCTGATGACTGTTTAAAGAGTTTGTGTGATGAGTTAATTCTAAAAGTTTCTGAATGTTCTTTGGAGTTTTACTGTCATCCACCCTCATAGAGATCTTTTTTCAGGATGGTACAAAGGCTCCCAAAAGGATTGAGGTTAGGGTATAATAGCATGGCTCTTTACACCTTGACATAAAATGGTCAATTCTCATTTCACGTATTTTGCAAAGGCAAGCTTGACACCTTCAGGCACCTTCAGGGATTTATATTTTTCTTTACACTATGTACCTTTCCCTTTTAGACATTACAACCTTCATGGGACATTGTGGCCATCCAGCTTTCTGCATGACTTCTTGGAACTCTAGAGAAATTATTCTCCCCTCATGAGTTGCTTTTAAACTGCAAACTCTTTTAATACAATGCATTTGCCTCACAGACTCATTTCTAAATATGCTTTAATCTGACTAAACCTAGTTGATTTTATAGTCACGTTCAGATTTTTCATTCCTTATGCAAAGCATCGGTCCCATTCATCCTTTTTAAAAGCAGTTGTATTTTGAGGGCAGTTGTAACCCTAACCCTAACCACTAACCCTGAAAGTTAGTGGTTAGGGTTAACCATATGTGAATAAATAATCAAGATAATCAAAGAGGGTGATCACAACCAGAAGAATAAAAACATAGGCCCAGATATCTTTTAAGGACGTCTTCTTTTTTCTGAGGCACCTTCCAGATCTTAATTCAAGGTTGTTAGACACATGCCTCTCTTGAGAAAACGTCAAAGCTTTTTGGCAGCATTATAGCAAAAAAAAAGGCAACAATAACTGCAACTAATTTAAAGGCTAAACTGATTTTTAGCTCCTTCAGTATGAGTCAAAGTTGTGAGTCATCAAGTAGGCCTCAAATGCTCTCTTCAATAGATTACTCACTTTTGCACACTTGGAAAAGTAATGTTTTTTTTTTTCTGAGGTGACATAGTATTGAGCTTTTATATGTTGAAACATTTCGAAGATAGTTATACTCAGATGCTCATGTATTGGGAATCTAATGTTGAACCAGGGACATTTTATTAGGGCTCGACTGATATAAATTTTCTGAGGCTGATACCCATATTCGAGAGAGAAAAAAACAATTACCGATTAATTAGCCAAATTCTTCTAATTTCTTCTAAGACATATCGAATAAATTAACATGTGAAAGTTTTAGAATACATTTGATACATTATATTGGACTGTTTTGCAAGACTTTGGCCATCAGTATGTTTAAGTTTTTAACAGAGAGAAATTTAAGGACAAAAACGGACAGTAAAAGATTCCATAGCAGAATATCAAACACCCTCACAACTATCCATAAACAGTTTGTTTCGTCTTAGTTTCACAAAGTTCACCAAGCTGCCCTTCACACACCCACTGCTATCGAGCACATTACCCGCACTTCTCTATCATCCCATCCAAACTTTGTAATTGCACACCTCTTTCATTTCCCTACCACAATAAGGCTCGCATCACCCACTCCACCAACTCCTTATCCATTGCTACCACTTTTTCTCTGTCTCTCTGTGAGTCACAATGTAGTCACCCTCCCACACGGTGTGGGGAGGGAGACAAGAGCTTGATGTATGAGAGAGCATTGTAAAGCGTGGGAAGACTAAACTGCATTGCTCAGAGATCTGCATTTGTGTGTGCTTCCATTTGTTTGTATGTGTGCCAAAATGGCCAAGGCTTATAGGTCTGCAATCCCTGGCTGCCTATGAAAATGTTCCTTGGGTTTTTACTATAGCCCTTATGAGTTTAAAATTCAATAGCTAATACACCGCTAAAGTTTCTTGGAGAAAGACTTAGAAAAGAAATAATGACACATTCACTGTAGATGAATGTACAATCTCCAGCGAGGACCTGCACACAAGAGCGCACAGCGGGGGCGATTTTGAGTCATAGACATAAAGTCTTGGACAGGTATTACATAAACAGCCTGTTCGTGAGGGGCAAAAAAAAATATTAACTAATGCTGTTAAAGTCAAGTTTGAAAGCATCCATCCAGCTATTTTTTTTTTACAGCATTGGCCTTCATTAGGGTGACACGTGTGGTGGAGCACATCCTAGCTGATTCTGGGTGAGAGGCACGTTATACCTTGTACTGGTCTCCATTCCGTCGCAGATCAATTTCAAAGCAGCTTTCACTAATTTGAAACTCTAACTGCATGAAATTCTGTTGAATTCAATGAAGAAATGGGAGAGTAATTGATGAAAAAAATGACCTTTGCAAACAAACTTTGGGAGTTCTGTGACGTTGAATATAATGAAGAAATGGGACCTTAATTGATGAAAAAAAAATACCTTTGTAAGGAAACTTTGGGAGTTCTGTGACTTTGCTTAGTCACTGCGCACGCAAGCTTTATCAGCAACAGACGTGTGATTCAAGGAGGACAAAAAAAACAAAGCCCCACCAAGTGAGCTGTCAATCCAACTGGTGAAAACAGGGAAATCCGATCCCCATGCTGAACGACCTTAAAGAAAGAGCTTTTTTTTTTAATCGCTCCCTCTAAAATAGGACATCCATCTTCGGAATTGAAATGTCTGGTTGGCTGACCTGCACCTGAAACCAAGGAGTATCCGACATGATATGTATTTATAGACAGTGTTGTTTGGCACCCAAGGTGCCGCTATGTGAAACAGAGGGCTCTGATAACTTGTCTTCTTGTTATAATTCAAAATAATGCTGATTGAGCTATTTGATAAAAGTGGAGTGACAAGTAGTTATAGATGCATTTAAAAGGAATTTAGTTTTGCTGATATGTTTAAACAAATTAATAATAATAATAATAATACTAATAATAATAAATTAATAATAATAATAATAATAATAATAATAATAATAATAATTAGGATAGTGAAAGAGTGCTTAGTGCTGCAGTCAGGATATTCCAGTTCAAATCACAAAGTCTATGTGGAATTTGATTGTTCTATCAGTGCTTGTGTTGGTTTTCATCAGATAATCCAGTTTCTTCCCAAACCCCCAAAACAAACTGAATTGTCCGTAGATGTGAATCTGCTTTGAACGATTGTGTAGACCGTGTGTGCCCTGCGATTGACTGTTGACCAGGGCAGAGTGTGCCCTGCTTCCCAGTCAGCTTGAATAGACTGCAGTTACCCATAACCCTAATAAGAACAAACAGTTTAGAAAATTGGGTGGATGGATTCCTCGGCTCTATGTAGACACACAGTAATGAAACCTTGATGATTGCGTGCTACTTTTGTGTTCCTTTTTTTTTTTTTTTTTTTACAAAGAATTTGTCAAATTTTCAAATCTCTATATTTTTTTCATGATAACTGTTCATCTTCACACAAAATGAACATTTAAGAAACCCTTCAGCTCTTTTTAACGATAGTCTTTTTGCTAAGTACACTGCAATTGGTTGTAGAACTACACATTCCGATAACTTTGTATGGTTCCCCAGTTATTGTTAACATGTAAATGTAGAAATATGTAGCGGGAAAAAAATGTGCATGCACAAGAGCCAATCTTCTGTGAGCCCATTATTGGAAGACTGGGTTGTTGCAGGTACTATCTTCGTTACCCAAAGTTTCAACTACTGGTACGGAAAACTGTATGACCAAACGAATGAGACAATTTTTTTTTTTTTTTAAACAAGAATGCTTTCTGAAGTCGTGTCTGTTTTACAGTAACAACTTGCCTGCATCCTAGTGAAAATGTGAATGCATTGGACTAGCCATCCATCATTTTTTTCCTATGCTGATTAGCTTCATTAGGTTGGCAAGTGAGGTGAAGCCTATCACAGCTGACTCTTAGGCGAGAGGGGGGGGGGGGGGACACTGGTTTGGTTGCAAGATAATCGCAGGACATATAAAGATGAACAACAACTGACACTCAAATTCACACCCATGGGCAATTTGGAGTCTTCACTTAACCCAGTGCTTGTCAATTATTTTCTGTTTTGCTCCCTGGAGTGACAGCAAGTCCCCCAAGCATCGCACTAGGTACCCCTAAGGGGGCCAGCCCCACTATTTGAGAAGGACTGACTTAACTCATCATAGCAACATTTAAGGATATGGTAGGAAGCTCAATACCTGGAGAAAATCAGATATGCATATTCCACACAAGAATGTAAGACTGATTCAAACTCAAAATCTCTAAACTGTGGCCAGACGTGCTAACGACTTGTTCACCATGCTGTCCATGTGCTGAGCTGTTAAAGACGTAATTCATTTTGTCGGGGTTGTGGCCTGTATGTTATAAGCAAGCTCAAGTCATTTTTTATGAGCAGTTTGACAAGTTGAATAATTTCTCAAGTAAAATGAAGGTGCAATAGTCAATGAGCTATAACATACCATAAATACTGTTCTTCATTTGTTTTCTTAAACGGAGATTTGCAAACAAGAATAAACAAACATGAGTTATGAGGTGTCAAATCACTCATTGCAGGCACACGTTCGCTGCCTTGTAATAAAAGAGAACATTTAACAGACAACATTAGTGTTACAGTAGCATTCTATGAATAATTTTATTTGCTTGCGTAACAAGGTGGCCATGTGGCCAGCAGAATACACCGTCATCCGACTTCAACTTCACTCATTAGCCAACATGTTAATGAAGGAAACTAGACAAATACAAATAAAATAAAAAATCAAGACAATATTATTTATAACCACTAAGTTGCTGTCGGGTGTATTATACTACAAGACTGGCTTTAGCTGCAATACCATCCAGAATGTAGAATTGTTGGATGGGCATATATACGTATGTACGTAGAGGAGCTGGTGTGCTGGATTCACTCATTGTTGAGGTCTCGCGTAGACCAGTCCACAGCCTCTGACCATTCTTGCAATGCAATTACAAACAATAATACTTTGATGTACATTAGTGTGGCCAACACCAGCGAGCGAAAGCAACATTTTTGTCTTCAGTGTTGCTGATTGACATGCATGCTATAATTATCGAATTTTCAGACCCCTCTAGTGACTATTTTGCAAAAAAATGCAACAATGCCAAGGATGGTCTTCATGTTGGCAAAATTCCTCCATGGTGGAGAGATGAGAACCAGAGGCTTTACGTACCTTGAAAATAATTTGGGAGCAGCGTAGTGCAGCGACTTGTGGAGGAACTGAGGTTGATGTGCTAACCATTGTTTTGCCATGCTGCCCCTGCCCAACTCAATTGGAAAAGAAAATGTTTTTGACAGGCGAAAAAAAAATTGTGAAAATGTGGCTGCACAAGTGTGATGTGATTCAACTCCAAATAAAGTTCAGATTTCACTTGTCATAAAGGGAAACTTGCACTCGTGAAAAGTGCACAACTGCCACTCTGAGGACAATAAAATGGTTGGCAGGTTGGTGACACCAGCAAGACTAGCACAGAAACTGAGCATATACAATACGGTGAATATTATATAAAACTACCAGACAAATCAGGACAGACACATGTACTATTATGATGGGCATTTCTTCTGCCTTTGACACCAGTGTGACGTCGCAGTGTTCAAACTAAATGTGGGCATTCTAAAATCTGCTAAATACCATCAGAAAATTAGTAAAAAATTCTACTGAGTCTGTTTGGGCAGGATTCTATTCCGAACTAAAAAAATGAATAAAAAAAAAGACACTAATGTTAGGCCCATTAGAGGACTATTTTAAATGAATACATTCAATTAATATGAAATACAATCGAGGTTAGCAGGTTAGTGTGACCCTCCCCAAACAATCAATTTCTTCACATAACCCTTTTGGAAAAGTAATTGCCTAACCTCGGTTGAGCAAAAGAAACCCACGAATATGATTTACTCTGAACATATGTTAAAGGGTCATCATTATTAGTATTTTTAATACATATTTACCTACAAAATAGGACGCACGCACGCACGCACACACGCACACACACACACACGCGCACACAACTGTTTGTGCACCCCTTCACAATTGCCTGCAACAATGCATGACTGTTGTTTGGTTCTTTTTGTGGTGTGATACTCACAATACATACATAACATATGCAACACAGTGAAAACCAAATTTCCTTTCATTGATACATCTATTCATTTTTTTTCAAATTACTTTTCCTGATTAGGGTCAGGGTGAGCAAGAGCCTTTTGCTGTTGACTTAGGTAACCGGCAAGGTACTTTGACAGGCACTTAATTGCAGGGAACAGGTTGTATAGGCGGACAGCCATTCATACTTACATTGAGAATTATTATGAACAATTTAGAATCTTCAAAAGACCTACCTTGTATACATTCATTAATTGTGTGCGAGATCAGAAGTACCTAAACAAGTGGGGGGAAATAAGCAGTCTTCACACAAGAGGGCTTGTGCGGACACTCTAACCAAGGTCCCTAAGTTTTGTCCAGTGAAATAAAATTAATTGAAATGCACTGGTTGCAACCACATAAATGAAAATGTGAATGCGGTTGAACAATTTTTTTTGTGCTACCCCCACTTGTACTTCAATTCACTCCCCTCATCTTATCTGTCCTATTATTTTTTTTTCTTCTGTCTGTCCCTGCTTCCCCTCTCTTCTCCTCCCCCACCCGCTCTTCCTTTCACTGCCTGTTATCTCCAACATGCAGTTGACTGCTTCTGTCCTCTGGGTGTCAGCACTTGCCTTATCCTCCATTCAACCATAGAGCTTTATGTGAACTAACCACCCCTATTCTGTCAGCATTTTATTTCCAAGTATTTTCTCACTCCACACTCTTGTCATTTTAGTCTTTTCTCTTTCCCGGTAGCTCATGCATAGACATCAAAACACACTCCAAAATCAATAAATGTCGAGCAAATGTACAGAAGGCCTCTGTCGTGTGTGTGTGTCTGTGTGTGTGCGTGTGTGCGTGTAAGTGGACGTGAATATGTGTGTCCGTTGGTGGAGGCAGCAATTTGGTGGCAGATTATTGATTTCAAAGCTGGTTAAAATTTGAGCTGTAACATGAAATAATCGGTTCACTCATAGCACTGCTCTAAATGGTAGCAGAAGATGGATGTCAAGAAATTAAATAATACAGTAGAAATCATAAAAACATCATGCTATGCTATATTGAACAACAAATATAACAACAGATGTCAGATGTTGTCCCAGGTAATTAACCCAGGCATGTTAGCATGGTCTAAAGATATCCATCCATTTTCTGAACAAGGGTCGCGGGCGTGCTGGAGTCTTTCCCAGCTGACTTCGGGCAGTAGGCGGGGTACAGCATGCACTTATTGCCAGCTTATCGCAGCAGTATAAAGATATACGTATGTATTTTTAAATAGAATATCCTGTAAATTGTGACTTTGTGATGTATATATATAACCCAACATTTAAAGTCCTCAATTGTTTTTCGACTTTTGACACTTTCCCTGATAATGTTGGGTGACTGGAAAACAGAATGAAAGTTAAATTACTACAGCAACATGTCATGTTAATAATAGAATAAATAAAAAGAATAGAATCAAACTGCCTTGATGATTTCTAACCCCTGCTTCCTCTCTTTCTCTTGTCCTACCTTCTTAGGTAAAGACCTGCGTATTTCTCGCAGTCAGTCACTTCGTTCAGTGGACAATCGTAAGCAGCTTGATGATGGACAGAAGCCCAACAATGGACCGCAAAACCCTCAGACAGGTAAGAACTTTAATTTGGGGTGTCTTGGAGCAAAACATTATCCCCACCACCCCGTCCCAAGAAGTGCATCAATCTTTGTGCATGCTTTTCACTCTGAATATATTCTTGCATGCCTCAATGTGTGCGATTCGGAACTATGTACTGTATGTGTTTTGCACTACACATAATATACATTGGGGTGTGAGTTGAATTTCCTAGTGAGTATGATAAACTCAGAATACGGCAGTCTAAATCAGACCATGTTGCTCTCGCACTTTGCTGTTGATAACTGCCTGTTCTTGTGTGTGTGTTTGTGTGTATATATACATATATAACTTCGCCTAAGGAGGAAAAAGACACACTTTTTAGGCCAGCCATCATGTTGTAAAAAATATGTTTATGCTTTATGTATTTTCTCATTGAAACACGTGGCCAAGTGCACTCTAGTAGCGAGGGTAAAAGGAAAAATAATTAATTTAATCAATTCCTCTCTCATCTCCCTGCTCTCTACCTGTGAATATCAAGATTCTTCCTCCGTCTTCAGCACTGTCTGTGCAGCCATAGCCACTGATGTTGACTTGCATATCCTAAGCCAGAGGAGCTAATTTCCCAATAAATTATAAATGCAAAGCATAAACAGTTTCAGCCACATTCTCACACCTGTACACATTGGAATGCAAATGATTGGTTGATCCCTATTAACATACTATACTCGACACTCTTAGCAGTTTGCAGTTTATTGTTTTGAAAGGGGTCACTGTGAGGTTTGCAACAGAATTGGACATTCTGATATGTCGCTCAGGAAAATTTGCACGTTACAGGGGGCTGCTGTTTTGTACAAGAAACCACCCTTCATCACACACGCCCTTCAGAGACTAGATCCTGCATGCTAATTAGTTATGGCCCTCTCCTTTCCTCCTCCTCTTTTTTCTACTTCCCCATTCTTCCCCGCCCTTCCTCCTCAGTAGACTCAACCTCAGGTGAGGAGTGGTCAGCATGGAGTGTGTGTTCTGCTACATGTGGGGAGGGCTGGCAGAGTCGCACTCGTTTCTGTGTCTTCTCCTCGTACAGTACCCAATGTAGTGGGCCACTGCAAGAGCAGAGAACTTGCAATCCTGCTATTTGTCCAGGTAAGTTCCCTTTCCCTGTCCGTCTAGCTAACTCCCTGCACTCGCCAAGCCCTCTCCTTGATGCTTTCTGGTCATTCGAGTATACCCAGATTGTTACTCAGAAGACTATATGCCCTCAATGTAGATAGTTTGGGGCCTTAAGCGACAGAAAAAATCCTTCAATAACAAACATTGGATCACAATTTATGACCATGGAAAAAGTTACAATGTATTTGATCATATTAATGTGGGTGTTGTTGTATGTAAATCATACTGTAGCTCCTCTATTTTCAGTGGCCGGCGTATGGGATGAATGGTCACCATGGAGTTTATGTTCATCAACATGTGGCAGAGGTTTAAGATCCCGAACACGAACGTGCACCCCTCCCCAGTTTGGAGGAGATCCCTGTGAGGGTCCAGAAAAACAGACTAAATTCTGTAATATAGCTCTTTGTCCAGGTGAGAAACACAATACTTCTAAAATATCCGAGAATGGTTATGAAGTAAACTATGTGGCTCAGTGCCACCAAAGCTTACTGAAACACATTTTGCAAAATATTTTTATGATTTGCAAATGTCAATTCTCAGTGGATGGAGTGTGGAATGAGTGGTCAAGTTGGAGTTCCTGCTCATCTTCCTGTGCTAATGGGACCATGCAACGGACAAGAGAGTGTAACGGTCCCTCATTTGGAGGTTCTGAATGCAGAGGAGAGTGGCTGGAAACCGTTGACTGCTTCCTTGGGGAATGTCCTGGTAGGGGAGAAACCACGATTAAGACCATGCATGTCCTTATATGTTGTACTCCTGTGTGTGTGTTCCATTTTTTTTCTTGCAAAGGTTTTAACATTGCAAATATCCTTTCAGTCGATGGCAGGTGGCAGCCATGGTCTTTGTGGTCAGGGTGCTCCAAGACTTGTGGTGGGGGTAGCCAGCAGAGAAACAGAATTTGTTATGGGCCCTTTTTTGGAGGGCAGTCTTGCCCTGGAGAACGAGAAGAGGTTCGACACTGCAATGAAAAAAGATGCCCGGGTAAGTAAAATCTATCTGCATGATACTTTTGCAGTTGGATAACATTTGAGAAATGTGAAAACCTGAAATATTTAACCCTATGTTAAAGAAACTGTCAAATGTTTCAAAACTGTATCATTCATTAGTATCTAAACTTTTCACTGGTAATGTTTATGTTTTTGTGATGCTTTTCTATCAACAACTTGATTCATATTTTGGTGTCATTAGAGCCACATGAAATATGCATCGAGGACAACTACTCCAACGTTGTTTGGAAGATGACTCCTGCTGGCGATACAGCAGCAGTACGATGTCCTCCCAACGCGATGGGTTAGCGTTAGCCGGCGAGACACATATTTCCAAATACATGATGGCATTCTAAAACAATAGTTACTTCTGCCTAATTACAGGGTTGATTTTGCGTCGATGCATCCTTGACGAGGAGGGTATTGCATACTGGGAGAACCCAACCTATATGAAGTGTATTTCCAATGACTATCGCAGCATACAAACTTTGGTGAGTTTCATATTTGCATTGTATATTTTTGAAAACAGCTGAAGCTATAAGAGTTCCCATTATGCGCAAACAGCTGTGCCTACAAATTATGTCCATACGCTCCTGTGAGTAAGTCAAATTTTAATTATACTTTAATTTAATTTATGGTAAATAAACTGCACTTATACTATATAGCGCTTCATCCACACCACATGGTACCCAAAGCGCTTTACAATGCCTCATATTCACCTATTCAGACACACATTCATATACCAATGGGAGGCTGCTGCCATGCAAGGCCACGAGCTTAGAATTGAGAGGCAAACATTCCTACTGAGCCTATAAACCTAAAACATTTATCCTTGTCATAAAAATTACACCACTGAGTCTTATTTAAAATCAAAGTATTTTTCGATTACATTTCAGTACAAGTACATACGTACTGTGTTTCCTTTTAGAAAATATAAAATATTTTACACTCTCAATCCACCACATTATGGGATTGTAAGAATCACCATCATTACAATGGTTGATTGTGAAAAATAGCCATGTTTTTTTCAGTATCAACATTTTTGTTTTATTTGTGTTTGTGTATTTGTGATTGTTTTAGCAGCCAGGAATATAATCTCAGGTTTTTTGGGTATGATATAAAACTGAGATTTGGCACTACTGTATGTTCTGGCATAAACACTGCCTGCTGCTCATAAATCTCATTTCACTTATCATGTTTCCTTCCATCACTTTGACATATTTTTGTAAATGCACAGTGTAAAAAAATAATTATCATTAAAAATAATAATAAATATTACATGTTTGCCCTCCCACAGTGAAACTCTTGATTCAACTGTGTTATGCATTTGTTATTCCCGCTGATCAATTGTCGCCATTGGACTCATGGGTAATTGGAGGCTATCTGAGGTAATGCGGGCAAGAGGCAGTATATTGGTCTCCGACACATAAAGTACAAAAAAAACAAGCTACACTTACATTAACACCAATGGGCAATCAAGTATGGGTAATTAAGTTTTTGAGGCCTTGGACCTAATTAAGTATGTGTAATCAGCTCTGCTGGTCCATTGTTGGAAGTGGACTATAGCCTCTTTGGCTGCTCGCTGATTTGATGGGGGAGTGCAGAGTTTGGGCAGGCAGGGACCCAAGTCAGGGTTTTGGCACATGCTCTGGTCGAGAACCTTTTCTAAGACTTGTGAGTCGAAGCAAAATAGGCTAGGAAAAACTGCACAAGTTTATTCAGCTGGCTCTTAAGGCTTGACTCAGAATCAGGAGTCTGGTGAGGTTGAGTACAATGAGTTGGAAATCTCCACAGAAAGAAACAAATTTCCTTAGGCAAACATGACTATTTATACACTTTAAGACACAAAGTGTCACCCAGTATGGCCATGGGGCTGCCAGTTTTTATTTATTTTTTTGCTGAGTGGACATTTTTATAATGGTGTCATGGCAAGGCTAATAAGGGTGACAATATGTGATGTCATATTCGCTGTCTCATTGATTTACCTGTTTGCTGAGTACCCACTTCTTAAAAGCGTCCCCCCCCCCCCCCCCCCACACACACACACACACACACATTATACACACCCAGATTGCAACTGTGTTACACCTACAGTATAGTACTGATTATATTCAATTGAAATTTGGCCTTCGTCTAGCTAACTGACTAAACTAACCCTCTTTTAATATGGTCAGACTATATTCATCCAATAGGAGTTTTAAAACAAAAGGCCTGCGTTATAATGGGACAAAACATTCTCTGTATCTATTTTTTTCTTTTGCAAAATAAAAGTGATCAGTATAGATGGAGAACAGCTAGGGTGCTCCCCTGAATCTAAGCTGTGACACTAAGCACGTTTAAAAAAAAAATTGGGTGAAATAAAAATTTCAAAGCAACAAAGTTAAGTTTGGCGAATCAACTACACATTTTAAGTTTACTTGTATGAAAATAAAATAATAATCTGGGAGTAATAATTACATTTTGTTTATATACTTTTAACAAAAAGTGTCTTTTTGTCAGACTCGAGATCATTTATCCAAAGCACAACGAGGCCTTATGGGTGACGGAGTCTCTGAAGTGATGACAAAATTGAGGGTGACTTCCAGTGATGGCACCAGCTACAGTGGTGATTTGCAGGCCATCCTGGATGTGCTGAAGAACATGACCGAGATCTTCAGAAGGGCATACTACAGTCCCAGCAGTGCTGACATGAGGGTGATTATTTTTTAATGTTTTGTTTTGTTTTAGCTTTTCTTCACTTACATGTTACAAAGAATACATTCAATACAGCTCCATTCAACATGATTTTGTCAAAATCAACTTCAGCTAAACACTAACCGTAACTGGGTTTCTCAAATTGTAAATACACATTAATATGAATTTACCCCGAGTGATCAATAACGTATCTATCTATCTAGAACAATCAAATTTTAATGAGTGGGCTAACATCAAGGCCAGGTTGAGGGCCAAAGTGATCGAAAAGATCTTAATAACAGTTTGCTTCAGCCTGATTTATCTAAAACTGACATCTTATTATGTTTTACTATACATACGTATATTTGCTTTTAAATCGAATATCAATCTGGACCTGTGTCAAACATATTAACTTCTAACATTTTTAAAGTGATCAATGACCGATTTGTCAAATATTTTCAAAAATTCTGAAACATTTTTCTGTTTCAGAACTTTGTCCAGTCAGTCAGTAATCTACTAATGGAAGAAAATCGAGTCCGATGGGAAGAAGTGCAACTGGTAAACGTTATCTTTTTGATATTGTATAGAGTACACTAGAAAAAAAATGTCACTTGATGTGTGTTTTACATATCGAGGTGTAAGTTGAATTTCCGTTAGGAGGTCATAAGTATAAACAGTTCAATTGAACATTTTATTTGTAATATAATAACCATTTTATTGTATTTTACATTGTCTCACAGCTGGGCCCAAACGTCAAAGAACTTTTCCGCCTGATTGAGGACTTTGTGGATGTCATTGGTCTGAGAATGAAAGACTTTCAAGACATGTACGAAGTCACTGATAACATAGGTAAGCCTTGACAGTTATTTATTTTCATTGTCATTCTGGTTCTGACTAATTTTGGGCTTGGCTGTTGGCCTATACTTGTTGCAAATAGATTAGATAGTTACGCTCAAACTTATTAATACCCCTTACAACATACAAGTCAGCGCATCATACTCAGCCACCACCTCTGGAGCAGTGCAACCCACGATATGCTTGGTGGAGCGTTTACTTAACAGAATCCCTAACACTGTAATCCGCATGGAGCGGCCAGAGTTCGGAAAGACTTGAGTAACCAAGCGGCATACTATGATTTATTTTTCGAAGTACACAGCATCCCCTTAGCAAATAGTACATTCACTACTGCTATGCTGTTATCTGCAGAAACATTTTACACTCACTGCCAGACAGACAGAACAAACCATTGTTTGCAGCTTTCCAACATCCCAATTCATACATTCTTTATTGGTCTGTTGTTTCAAACTGAACATCTTAATCCAGGGAATTCCAAGGTTATGTGTTAAGGTTGTCATCTTTGTTACAGTTTTAAGCATCCACAAGCGTCCAATGCTGAGTAACGCAGACATCAGCTTCCCAATGAAAGGCTGGAGGGGCATGGTGGATTGGGCCCGCAACACAGAAGATAGAGTCATCATCCCTAAACACATCCTTCTAACAGGCAAGCCAGGTTGAGTGCTGCACACACACTACACCAGCTAATTGATTACTTGATTAGTAATGGAGGTACAGTTCTACTAAGATAATTACTGCAAATATAATAATTTTGTTATTGGCTGCACCTCAGAAAGCTTACGGGCTTCCACAGGGGGAAAAATGAAAGACAAAAAAGAAAGAAATAGGTCAGTTAAGTGAGAAACAAAAGCATCGTGAAAAGTAAGCTGTATCAATATCGATAACCATAGGCTTAGTTTCCAGGCATGACACAAAAAACATACACTTGTTAAGAGGTCTGTCCCCTGCAGTTTTCCCCCCTGTTTAAAAACAATGTAACAATAATAAACAGACACGACAAGCACCAGGCTTGGCTGGCCAAATTACGCCGCTTAGAAAATGTAACATTGACGTTGGATGATCAATTTCTCCTGCCAAGACAGCAATGCACTGTGCAATGAGTCTCACACAAACAGAACAGTGTGCGTGTGTGACCGCAATGCCACCTCCTCCTGAGAGAAGCGAATTTCAATATCTTACGACATTCCCTGCAGTCACAAGTCTGCTGTGACCGGAAAACAGGTGCATTAACAGAAGACAGTGACAGAGGCAGCTCAGGGACGTTTGTAACGAGGAGTTGTAGCTCGAAGCAGTGAGTTCATGAACACACATCTGTGTCTGTAAAATTTATGGCAATGACCTCTTTGTATTTAAATGCCTCTAGTCCAGTGCTTCTCAAAATTTCTATCACTATACTACCTCAGTTTTTAATGAAGGTCAAATTTGAAATAAAGGCAAGTCAAATAGATTGTATTTATAAACTCTAGCTCAAAAAAAAAACCCAACAGAAATTGTCAATGTACTCAGAGGACGGACCGGAAGCCTGCTTCTCAAAGATTAATGAAAATAAATTGAAGATCACATACCCTTATACCTGGCAGTGAGGAAAGAAATCCAGTGTTTACTGTTGCATGTGCACCGTCACAATTTCCATGAAGTAGCAACTTGCTTGTAATAATAGAAATACTGTATGAAAATGAATTGTCGTATTTTTCGGACTATAAGCCGCTCCTTTTTGCACAAATTTTAAACCCTGTGGTTTATAGTCCAGTGTGACTTATCTATGGATTTTTCATCACTTCATGACTCAGTGTGACTCGTATGGCGATGACGTTACAAATTTAAATTCGCTAGTATTTCCAGACAGACCACAACTGGTTAACTGCTAATGGGATTATGTTTGGGAGCATCTGGGGACAATGGCCAGACTGAGTGAGATGCTAAAAATGTTCGGACATCGGCCAGCTTGTCAGCACAAAGTTTTAGCACTTGTCGTACAACGTTGTCTGGGTGCTCTGCTTCCTGGAGTTGACCCTGTTTAAAATCATCTGTGTGGTCACACAGATTGATGGTTATAGCTGGCGGGGATGAAAGTGGAGAGAGGAATTCATCCACATAGGTCCATCTTGCTGCTGACAGTGGCATCTGTGCCATGGAGGTAACTGCTTCAGCCTTCACTGATATTCTTGTGCTCACCCTGGGAGGCAGCTGTCTTGAAAATATCCCAGCCTATATGCCTGAAACTATCCAACAGAGCTGAGGTTGCGCCTTCTGGCTGGAGCCGGATGTTTTTAATCACAGACCTGTTAGGCTTTTAGTGGCTTGTGTGTTGGTATTAACAAATAAGGTGGTCTGAATGACCTTGGTGGTGTGGGGCATGTTTGTCTTTGTGATGTTTGTACAAAGCAGTTGCCTTGTATTCTGTCTCCTGATTTTTAGTCCACATAAAGTTTCAAATTGTAAGGCCTTTCTTTCCCCACCAACTGGTCTTGATAAACCAGAATATGACATACCCGACAAAATTAAATAAATAAAAACAAGAAGTGAAGTGAGTGTAAAAGCCAAGATCAGGCAGGCTGAGTCACAGCTTGTCATGAAGTCCAATGTGGCCAGTTCCTAAATGAAGCTGATCTTCACTGACTGCTCCTACAGTGTGACTATTTTTCGCATTCTATTAGACAACCCCGATTTATGGAAATATTGTGCATTTTACAGCGCAACAAAGTCAAACTAAAAATTAAGCATGCAGAGAACTACTCAAACAAACCAACCTCATTTTGAAGAAATTATTTGAGTCACCGATTCATGTTACCTCCAGGCAAGTTTTTCTTTGGACACGGACAATCTGGTTTATATGCGTTTCAGATACGCCGGACTAAATTTAGATGAATAGGAAACATAATACATAATCTCCTTTACACACAAAATGTACGACTCACTCGGTTCACCCCGGATGCCCACGAAAGCTCAGCTGTTGCCTCGGAGCTACATTCTCCGCCTGCAGCTTGGCATACCATGAAGCTGCCATGTAGCGTCGTAGTGGAGAGGAGCTGGATGTTTTCAGATGGCTCAGCAGATGGGAGTTGTTTTTCACCCTTGAAACATCAGCGGGAAATAAGTGTTCTTCTTGCCTGAGGTCTCTGTACCTGTGCCACATTTGAGCCTTCCCTTCTGTCTGTCTGTCTGTCTGTCTGTCTGTCTGTCTGTCTGTCTGTCTGTCTGTCTGTCTGTCTGTCTGTCTGTCTGTCTGTCTGTCTGTCTGTCTGTCAGGGTTAGAAAGTTCACAAAATCCTCAGTTAAACAAGTGTCTTGGTTTTGTCAACGGGCAGTAGGCGGGAGACACCCTGAACCGGTTGCCAGCCAATCGCAGGGCACACAGAGACAAACAACCATTTGCACTCGCACTCACACCTAGGGACAATTTGGAGTGGCCAATCGGCCTACCAAGCATGTTTTTGGGAGGAAACTGGAGTGCCCGGAAAAAACCCACGCGGGCCCGGGGAGAACATTCAAACTTCACACAGGGAGGGCCGGAGGGGGAAATCGAACCCGCACCCTCCCAATTGTTAGGCGGACGTGCTACCAGTGCCTCACCGAGCCGCCCTACCCTGAGTAATTTTGTGGCTAAACTGAGACAAGGTCATTATTTCAATGTAAATACTTTTTGTGATGTTTTTGGTGGGTGGTTGTAAAATAGGTGTTTTGGAACCAGAAAAACTGGAGAATCATTACTCTCCTTTAGAAAAAGTCAAGTCACTACCCAATATGATAAACATAGACCAGTGAGACGTTTCATAATTCATATCCAGGGATAGAGTGATGATGTTTATTATCTACCCGATGAGACATGGCTGAGCTGAGCTCATGTATAAAGTAACATCTTCTATCATTAGTCATGGACACAGTTCTCAACCTTTTGTCTTTATAAACACCAACACAGTGGCTTTGAAATGAACAAGATGTACTCAATTTATGCTGCTGATCTTGACAAAGTTTTTATGACAATCAAAACACCTGCATCATGAACATTGTGATTTCCAGTGTTTTGCGCTGAAGGTATATAAAAACTGTGGCGGCCTGCTATTATCAAAGTTAAAGTCCCAAAGTCCCAATGATCATCGTCACACACACATCTGGGTGTGGTGAAATTTGTCCTCTGCATTTAACCCATCCCCATGTGATTTTGATCCATCCCCTGGGGGAGAGGGGAGCAGTGAGCAGCAGCGGTGCCGCGCTCGGGAATCATTTGGTGATCTAACCCCCCAATTCCAACCCTTAATGCTGAGTGCCAAGCAGGGAGGCAATGGGTCCCATTTTTATAGTCTTTGGTATGACCCGGCCGGGGTTTGAACCCACAACCTTCCAGTCTCAGGGCGGACACTCTACTACTGGGCCACTGAGCTCAACATTTCAGCCTGTGAATTTTTCAGCTTTATTTTGAGTTTTGGAATCATTTTTGACTTTCGGAATATATTCAAAGTGATCTTGGTAACATAAGATACAACATAAGAATGTGTCCCAAGGGATTCTATCAAAAGCAAGTAGGCAACATTTATAGTTGACTAGTGTAGGCCACCTCCATTCTAGAGCTGGAGGAGATTGAAGCGGCATGGATGACCTCCATTTTCCTTAAATAAAGGCCATGGGGTCAAACAATGACTGTAATATTGAGATTCTAAATTGTGACCCTGACTGATTTTTTTTTCTTTCCTTTTCTCTCTGTTTCTCAGATTCAGATGACTCCTCGACGTTTGTAACAGGTATTATTCTGTACAGAAACTTGGGAAGTGTTCTGAATTTGCAGAGGTAAGACCACTGAATGAAAGTCTACGTCAAAGTTGTGTTGGAGTCATTATTTTAAAATAGATTACATTTTGTAGTTTTCCCACTATGTTGGGCAGTATTCAAATGTGACACCATTTTACAGTTATGCCATCACTAATTTCTTCGCTCGTCTGTCTAGTATAGGCCGTACTCGTAGCCCAAATCCACGATCGAGGTCCATCTACCTTTTAACCAAGTTTGAAAGGGTTACTAATTACACTTTTGCTGAAAAACACAAAAATGAAACATCAAATTTTATCAAAGTAATAAATAGTCAATGACGTGCACTTTTGCAGTGCTTTATCTCCACCAGCACATACCCCCACATCAGCTGAGATTTTACAATATAGTGCAACAATGCAATAGTCAGTTGACAGTCATTTATGTTGTCAGTCTTCTTTTTTTAATGATTAAATAGATATTTTAAGACAATATATTTCATATATGTGCAGCAGTTCCATTGATGTCTGATTTGTAAAAGCGCACACGGTGACAATTCCATCTTTATCTGCCAATAGTTTAAGTCACTGTGTTTGCATACGTCATGTTGAAGTACTTTGTAGTTGTAGAGCGTATTGTGATCTTGTAGAAGCATACAGAATTGTGAAAATTAAACCTTGAATCTCATCAGTCCTCCCATGTTTGTTTGCAGTCTTTGAACTGCTTTCATCTCGCTCAGCTCCTCTTCACACTGCCATTTCATTTCATTCTTATCTTTTTTCATTTTTTGCATTTGATTTGCCCCTCGAGCTAAATGAGATGAGTTTGAGGCAAGAGACTAGATGACATGAAAGATTAAAGTGACTGATTGTGTTTTGGACTGGTGAAAGGGTGATTGTGCTTTAAGCATACACTGATGATGTGAGGAATCAAAAAGGGGAGCAAGATTTCAACGCGTTTGGCCGTTCGGAATCGTTCGGCATACAACCCCCATTAGCAATTCATTTCCTTGTGATTGTCTCTTTCCTCATGATTGATAGATCCTATGAAAAATAGGAATCACAAATGGGGAGGAGGCTGGACAATAAAATGGCATGAAATGCTATGAAACTCTTGGGAAACAATCTGCCACGCTTCACATGTTAGGAACAAAAAAAAAAAAAATCAAGAAATTGGATTGCTTTACTTGGAACATAAACTCATATACAAGCATACTAAGAGCTGTATTAAATTGTCTTATACAATAAAAAATAATTGTGTTTGTTTGTTGTGGTTAGCAGCACAGTATTATATGGAGTACAGTGGTTCGTATTTTGGTTAGCTAATTTAGCGACATGAGAGGGGCAAACTCTAAAAGCTCAATATTATTGAGGTCAGTTCCACACAAACGACAACCGTGAGAAATGTAATGGAGCATACAGTGTTTTGCCTGCAGTGTTTTTTTTTTTTTTTTTTTTTTAATTTGGCTTGGTGCACAAATGGTTGGCGCCCTCAAATTCTGCTAAGCATCAATGAACATGCAAAACTATAATGTTGCAGAGTAGTTTGTTTTTCTGACCTCATGGTTTCCTCACGATACCTTTGAATTCTTAATTTAAATTTTCAACAGACATTCAAAGTCCAAGAGATAATTTTTTGTCTGACTGGAATTATCTTCATTTATATACAATCATTATTAAATAATTATTAAATGTACAGCCGACTCCATCCTCTGCAAGGCGAGCTCTTGCAGTTTGCATGCCAATGTTGTGCACAGACCTCTAGCGTGTCTATTTCTGTTTCTACAATGTCAAGTCAGCATGTGCTTCGTCCATCCTGATTTTAATGCAAGGGATGCCGCCACAATTGCCTGGTAAAATTCTTCGTTTCCTCTCACAATGACCAATGTCCCAAGTGTAACTGTAAAGCCTAGTAAAATACCAAATGAAAGAAAAACAACCTCTGGCTTGTACTTGCGACCACACTAAATGGCAGACTTGCACTGGAAACAAAAATAAGGCCCACTGTGCCATCAGTGCAACAAATCTAGAGTATTTTGTAAATTGATGTGATTGCCACAGTGACATTCCTTTTTCTTTTCTTCCTCTTTTCTCCCTGTAGAAATGGCACAGTACTCAACTCCAAGATTGTATCAGTCACCATAAAACCCACTCCTGCTTCCCTTTCTGCTCCAGTTACAGTTGAATTCTCTCACTTGTTCAACGTGAGTGACAAATCAGTGTTTCAGAGCAAGCCAACACAGCAGTCAATGCCTTCTTATATCAATTTCACAACTGTTGCATTTAACAGGGCACCATCAACCAGACATGTATATCCTGGGATGAGAATGAGAGGTAAGATAAGTTTTAATATTTATTCAAACTAGCTTTTAGCCTATATACTTTATTGTGCTTGTACAGTCAGGATAATCTGAATATGTTTGTTTTGCATTCGCTCATAAAGACTCCATTGTATTCTGGAGAGGCAGCACTTCATCACCAAGTGTTCTAGTTTCACTTTGTCAAGTAATGTTGCGGATCCATCTGGACACATTGCCAAATTAAAATACCCCTGCCTGCAAGTCAACTCTTTAGCCAAACAGTCAGTTAAAGAAGGAGGACCTGAATCTTTTACGTCTCTTTTAAGAGATGACCAAAGATCTGTCAGAATGATTTAAATCGGAACAGCCAAAATATTAACCCAGCTTTAGTTAAAATGATTTCAACCATTCTGAGGTAGCATTGCAGGGCTCTAGACTACCTTGTTTTCTCTTGTAGCATAGTGGCCCCTAACTCAAAATGTTAAGACTTTTACTTAGCGCTACCAAGTAAATATTCACATTTTCGCAGATGTTTCTTTTACTACCGATTAAGACATTAATGGTTAGTGCAGACTTTGGGCTCAATATTTATATCTTGCGGAAAAACTGTTGTATCCTGAATTTTGTGCTGATGCAAGCCTTGATGCTCTTCTTTGGGAATTTGGTACATCTTTCTGCCCCATGCTGGGACATGCGGTGTACCAAGAGTGTTTCCTCTGACACGCCTGGCGCACCTGCTAATTTGGTGGTTGAAATTAGACTAAACCTAATGCCTCCTGGAACCACATTTATATAGATGCAGGTAGTTTAAAGTGATTTGGATGAATTTGATGGCGGTGCAAACAGGCTGGCTCTGAGCTCTGCGGACTGTATATTGGATGTTATCATATTTCATCCACAAAAATCACAATAAGGTGTATCAAATCACCTGAATCATAGAAGAAATACCTCAGTGAGGTAAATATAACTAAAAATAACTTATCCTCACAGAAGTTCCTTTTGTTGTCATGACCGTTTCCTCCTAGAACATTAGGTTCATTGGGGAGAGATTGAACAGAAGTCCTCAGTTACTCACTCACTTACTACAATAATTATGTTGCTAGATGTTTTTATCTGGATTAGATAAATTACCAACATATTAGCATCACAAATGTTAACAATTTATCCATCTGGACCCGCTATTAGCACAGCAAATTACAAGGAGGAGGTTTTTGCAGAGACAAGCATCTGGTAGGCCTACAGTATTTCCCTTGTTAAATTTAATTTGCTGGAAGATGTGCAAAAGTGTGAAACTAACATGAAAATGAAATACAGTGTGATTTTACAGTTTCTGATCCTGCATAGCACAGCAAATTGACTTCAAGGAACAGAGGTTTTTGCCCAATTACAAGCTTTGGGATTTATGAATTATGTCACTGATTTTGAATCTCACCAAAATGTAATGGTAAAATGTAGTGGTAAGATCTTTATCCCCACAATTCATATGAAATGTATTCTTCTGTGCACATTGATTTGCACAAAATTATACCGTACATCAGGGGTGTCAAACTTGTTTTTTTTTTGCGGGCCGCATTGTAGTCATAGCTTCTTTCGGAGGGCCATTATGGTTGTCAACCTAAATAAGTCTATGAGCACCTCATATTATATACTGCAAAAGCTACAAAACAAACTGACAAATCAGATGAGTAAAAACTGGTCAAATATTAAAAAAAAAAAGAAGATATTATTGAAAATGACTTAAATAGAGATCCATTTAAGCTACTTGAAGTGAAGATGTTGAAATGAAAGTGTGACCCTTGACTTAAAACAACAAAGGGAAAACGAATATTTCCAAAACACAATAGCCTATATTTTCACATGATGTATAATTCCATTATAGGTGTTTGCAAACTATTATTTTTATTATTTGATAGAGGGCAATGTCTTTGTTTGTTTGCATTTTGTTTTCGTTTTATGTTTCTCTTTTGGAAATAAACGTGTCCGCGCAGAAACCTGCAGCGCGCCGCCTCAGAGCTTCCATATCACCGCATTCACGTTTCTTGCTGCGCCTTAGATGGCAAATAACGGAGATAAAGTGGATTAGGATGCGGGTGTATATCTGTGGGCTTCTGACTGCTTTCTTTGCTTTTTGCCATCTCTAATTTTACTGCATCGCCTTTTTTTGTGTGTGCGTATCGATGTAGCTCCTCTCTGCTGGGATCCTGGTCTGCAAGGGGCTGCAAAACCGTTCTCGTCGATTCACACAGAACCAAATGCCTGTGTGACAGACTGTCCACCTTCGCCATTTTAGCACGACTTCATCCCGAAATGGTAAGTGTGAACCTGCCTTGATTTCGTCCAAAGAACGAGTCGCGGAGACTGTCTTAGTGCGGTGTAATGTCCACGCACCAGCCTTTTTTTTTTTTTTTTTTTTTTAAACCCAGGGCGTCATTGTCATTACATTATCAACAGATCCTCCCCCTCTCCCCATCTTTGTCACTATCTCTCTGCCTCGCCAAACCAAAGCATGCTGCGTAAAAAGAAAGAATTAACCAGCTTGCTGACCTTAAGTAGCTATTATTTACGTCATCAACATAAGAATGCGCTTGTGTTTGGGTCGGGGGGGGGGGGGGGGGGGGGGGGGGTGTTGGTGCGTGATGTAGGATTTGCAGTACATGTTGACCACTGGTTATATTTATACATATTTTAATCTAATTTGCACTGTACATGTTTTGCTCCATATATGGTCCATTTTTATGAATGTATGATCCCCTGCGCAGAATTATATAAGATTAAGTGCTAAGACAATTAATTTAATGTATAACTAAATCTTGAAACAACAGTTCCTTCACAATGTGGCTGCAGTCGGACACAGCCAAGCAGAATTGTGTCATCATAGGGAAACAGCGTCCCAGAAATCATTATTTTTCTGTGGACAGTCTTTACATATTGCTATTAGTTAGTATTAGAGTGTAATTGCTTTAAAAGCTTCCTGTTCTCTGGTTACCCTGGTAACAGCATGGGTTCCCATAAAGAAGGAGGAAGGCTTTAGACCTCGGCCAATACAACTCAAGTAGAAGGCCAAATGAATAGAGCAGCAACATTTGACTATATGCTCTCATGTGTTAGAATGGCCATCCTTTTAAATCATGACTATAGTCTAAATTTAAGCACAATGAATTAATAATGTAAGGGCAATGTAGGATCCCCCCCCCCCCCTGTCAATTGCAGGTTGTATTTTCTGCATGAATAAAGGTAATTATGATTTTATTTTGCTTGAAAATACAATACAAAATGCATCAAGTGTAGTTGATGCTATATGATAGTGCCAAGTAGCTATGGTGTAAACTAGTGATTCTTAAAATGTGTTCATATAAGCCTCTTTCTGGTAGCATGGTACATTATTATTAAATATTGTTGTAGGAATTTGTGTTGAGCAAATTGTTCCACAGTTTTGTTAATGAGGTCTTATTCCAATAAGTAATAATTACGTGAATTACAATAAAAACACAACTTTCCAAAGGAAAAATATTGTTCAAAATATCTGGTAGTAAAACTTTTTTCTTGTCCATGAATGTGCCAGTTTTATGTGCATATTGTCATGCAGTGCTGTTTACATCCATGTTCCAGTTCAAGGAGTGCCACATACGTATGCTTACTTGCAGAAGATGCTGCATCTTTGATAGTTGCATTAACCTTGATTCTTTGTTCATACAGTGCTAAGTGTAGCGAACTAATACTCTCTTGAAGTGCCTGTGTTACACTTGACCAACCTTTATGTCTACTTTATTTCGGCTCATTATTGCCATTAGAGACGTTATTGTTTGTACCTGTGACTTCATGGCGATGCCAAGCGTCTGAGCCGGCTAAATTTCTGAGCTAGCAAGTCCAAGACATGGGTGTCCTTTACTTCTGCACCATGCATTCATCCAGAGGTGTTTAATCTGGTTTGCACAATACAATCTTATTGAAGGCGATGCACTGAGGTGACTGGTCATTAATTTGAACAAAGGCACACTTTGGTTTGCCATGCGTGTGCATGTGTGTGCGACTGTGCAAGCAGATTCTTTGTATGGGCATGCGGCAGATGAGTACTCAGCAATTTTGCTGCAGTCAAAACACGCTTTTGTGCTCAAAATTCCTCATTACATGCTTGTAATTGTGGTGCAAATCTAACAGCATGCTTCCTATAGCAAATGTCAAGTAAAGAAATGTGTACCAACAAATAGAATTGAACGGACTTGCAAGTATGTTTGAATATTTGGAAATACGTTCCAACGTACTTGCAGGTTTGTGAAAGGAGAGTTGGGCAATGTATTAACATTAGGGGTGCTAATAATTCTGGAACACGATGTGATGTAAAAGAATTATTGCTTAATGTGAGATTTTTTTTCTTACTGGATAAATATGTTTGAATTAATGGTTTGACTTTTTTTTCTTTAAAGGTTTTGTTCTTATATTTAGACAAAATTGAATTTATTAAAACCTAAAGAATACATCTTTACCATGGGTGCCAATAATTATTGAGGGCAGTGTAAATATGTATTTTATCTCCATTTTCTTCACGGCTCTGTCTGAACTGCCACCAAGCAGTATAATTTGGTACAGTATTTTTGTTTTACCCTGTTTATTGTTCATTGTCAGAGGTATACTGGAATATTAGTACTTATTAGTACCACTGTTGTACTGTTCTGTTTGGTTACTGGCCAGTGGAACATTTCAGTGTAGTATTGGTAGTGTGCAATTTCTTCCTTCTGATGTAGAAAATCGAATGAAAGAACAAATTAACCCTGGATTAAATTGGTATTGTGATTTTCTTTTATCTGCACTTTTTAATGCAGTCATTCCTTTACTGTCGATTGCGTTCAACTTTGTAAACTCGCTGCTCTGGTCAAATATGATGGGTAGGCAAACTCCCCCTCTTCCCTCTGCTGTTGATGGCCTCTGTGCAATCTATTTTTTTTTATATATCCATGGGCCCCATGCCAATGATCTGCTGTGAATTTCTTACTAGTTTCTAAATGGCCCAGCCAGTCTGTCTGTAACTAGCCTCCTACGGCCCCAGAATAATAAACACCTTCACTCCTTTTTTCACTTCTACTTTCGATCTTCTTTTGTACCCCTCAGTCATTTTCCCCTCTGATGCCGCATTACATTTCCACTTCCCTTCTTTACAGCATACATAACCTATTACTCTCTTGCTGTTATTTCTCATGCCTTTTTGCTCAGCCCAAATTTGCTGCAGGCATTTTAGATTAAAAAAGGAGAGTGAAAGAAAACATGCACAGCATTTTAAGGGAAGAGCTTTGGAGTCTTGGCTTAGTACAACGAGAAATGTGTGTGTGTGTGCGTGTGCGCGTGCGCGTGTGTGTGTGCGTGTGGGCGTGTTCAATAGTTGATGTATTGATTTGGATCTTTTTGGTAATTTGGAATATGTTTTTTGGGGGGGGGGGGTTGGTAACAATAGTTGTGAAAAAACTATAACCGATCACAGATTTAATCAGAAGATGGAGTAACACATCTGTTTAAATAACTTGAATGTTTAATCTGTGCTAAATTTAGGTTCCACAGCTCTTTGCTTAAAATGTAGTGCATATTTTCCTCCGAAGTCACTGGCTCAGCCCAAGGGCATAGGTCGTCATTTGAGGCCTAAGGCAAACAATTTGTGACCTCAATCTGAAGCTAACTTGGGTTCTGCAGCAGTACAACAATCCAAAACACAACAGAAAACTCAACATTTCCATGAATGAATGAATGAATGAAAGAAGGAAGGAATGAACGAATGAATGAATACGGTTTTAGAGTGGCGACACGGTGATGAACTGTACGTCCGCCTCACAGTGCACAGAGGTGGTGGGTTTGAGTTCGGCTCTGGCCTTCCTGTTCTATGTTCTCCCCATGCCTGTGTGGGTGTCTTCCAGGTACTCCCATTTCCTCCTATGTTCCAAAAACATACATGGTGGGCAGATTGACCATTGCCCGTAGGTGTGATTGTGAGTGTGAATGGTTGTTCGTCTTTGTCAAAGTCAAAGTCTGCTTTATTGTCAATTTCTTCACATGCCAAGACACACAAAGAAATCGAAATTACGTTCCCACTATCCCACGGTGACAAGACATAGTACACAATATACAAACAAGTAAACAACACAAAAATAAAAACAAGAAGGCACAAACAATGAATAAGAGTGATGAATAAATAATAAATAAACAAATAACACAATAAATAAGAGGAGCAAAAATGGAGCAAGTGTGCATACAGCAGACAGTCAGAATATAGCGCAAAAGTACAGGACGTTACGCAGAAGGGGGAAGAGAGTTCAGGATCCTAACAGCCTGGAGAATGAAGCTGTTGGCTTTGTGTGTCCTGTGATGGGCTGGCAACTATTCAGGGTGTCCCCCGCCTACTTCCCGAAGTCAACTAGGATAGGCTCCAGCTTGCCTGCGACACCCGTGGGGACAAACGGTAGAGAAAATGGATGGATGGTTTTAGAGTAGCCTTGTCAAATTCTGGACTTGTATTTGATTAAAATGCTGTGACATGACCTTAAAATGCTATTTATAGTTGAAAAATTCTCCAGTGCTGCTGAATTAAAGCAATACTGCAAGGCAGAATAGACTAAAATATTTTGTCAGAGATTTGAAAGACTCATTGTCAGTTATATAACGTGCTGAGGGTGGCCCAAGGAGTTATTAGGGCGTGATCAGCAGACGCTATTATGAAGCCGGCTGGCTTCTCTACCACCGGGTCTCGTATGTTTTCTGAGGGAAACCCTAAATAAACGATGCAAAAATTTTTGTAAGAAGAGTGCTTTCATGGCACTGAAAATCGATTAGGAAGCAAAATAGGGTGGCAAGCTGACAATTGTGGAGAGAGAAAAAATTGTGGCGAAACTTTTGGATGTTGTTGAGTTGTATGTGTGACAGACATAGTTAGCTAGTCTCCTAAGTAAGACACATGGTTATTTAATTTGATAACGTTCATATTTTGTTCTGTGTGGGAGGTTACTTAATATAAGGACCTAGGAATTTGTAATTAAAGGAATGAGATGAATCCAAAGTCTCTCCAGCATATCCTGGGTCGTTCCTGATTCCTCTGGGTGGGATGTCCAAAAGTCACCCTAACCAGATTCCTGAGCCATCTAATCTCGCTCCTCTCAATGCGGAGGAGCAGAAAAATATCTTCCTCAAGCAAGCTCCTCAAAAGCAGAGCCTGGACACCCTGCAGAGGAAACTTTCATTCTTTCAGTATTCTTTCTGATCACACCCTTCCAGGTTTCACTGTCATTGACCACCAAAGTCCCCCAGCAGAAGTAGGAGCACACTACATCATGCCCTCCAGGGATTCTAAAATAGATGTATACTCGGAGCTCCTAGTCGGACCATAGGCACGAACAACGGTCAGAACCCGTCCCCTCACCCGAGGTATAGAAAGGCTTCCCTCTCGTCCACCATGGAGAACTTAAATCTACAGGCACCAAGCCGAAGGGGCTCTTGGTGACCCATGTCCAGGCGAGGGAAAACACTGCTCAGAATTAGTATCATCATAGGGATCAGAGCCATGCTGTGTGGTCCCTCATCTTGGATTCTCTTTCACTCAGTAGTTGCCTCCGATTAGAGGTGACAAGCAGGTCTACTGAAAGCACCCCACTTTGATTCCTGTTCGTTGGGGTTAATGGACTTATGTCCTTGCCATGGATCATCAATAATGAACACAATGTTCAAATAAAACGGTATCCTCACGTGCATTTGGAATATTTGTTGATAATGAAATGGCTGGATGGATGGACAGTACTTAAATGCTGTATCACAATTATGGAGAATACAGTTCATTGATACTTGTGCGTGCATGTTATGAGCCCAAACATGAGTTGAATAGGGAGGAATCGCAACCCCCTTTACTGCCAAGTGAAAATCTTGTGGAGTGCAGAGCTAAACAAGGTGCCTCTCTTCTGATGATGTGCCCCAAAAGCAAACAACACTGGAGCACTCCATATGAAAAGGGCAAATAGAAAATAAATAACTCATGTAGTTCTATATTGCTGCACTTCTAAAATAACACGGATGGGGGCAGGGTATTGAGTGTAGACCAATAAATATTATATTTTTCATTTAAACATGTGAAGTATCAAGACTACCCACAACTGCAACTGCTCTGCAGCCGAAGTTAAGCAGCAGCACATTCTTATTCAAAGACGTTTCCCAGACATTCACAAACATTTTTGAGTGCCGCCATGAAAGTTTTAAAATTACTATGCGACAAGAAAAAACTGTTAATATTTGCATGATAGACATTTTTATTAGGGCTGTCCACTATTCGTGAATGTTGCAGCTTTGGGACCAAAGCAAGGTTCATTGTGTATTCATATAATCTGTGTAGTGACGAAAAATAACTGATTTTCATGCAATGCAAGACCTCTATCAAGAAAGCAAGTGAAAACTCTCTCAACAGACATGTTTCCATTTCACTGCACTCATAATGTTTTTCTCCCCCATTTACTTTTAGAGAAGGAAGTGACTGCAGTGCAGATTAATCAGAGGGATTTAATTAACTTGGCCCCAACACACACATCAAACTAGCAGACAAGACAGGCAATAAACTCAGCCAATTATCTCTTGCAAAAGCTAAGGGTTGATGTCCTGGAATAGGCTGGATAGGGTTTAGGGTTAAAAAATCTGACTTGCAACATGTTTACTCATAGTCTCCTCACACCTGACCATGGAAATTTCTGTCACAGTGGACCAATGAAACCGTTTGAGTCCGTCCTAATATTCAATATTAATTAACCATTTCCAGTTGGAGTGTTCACACGATCTGTGAGAGGCAAATAAGGGAATGTGTGGGTATAGCGGTCCGTGGCTGTGTAGAGCGAATATAAATATATGGTATATAGTTGAGCAAAAATAAGCATCTTGAGTTTAATGAGCATGGGAATTAAGTGCTATGGTCATCTCTGCATTGCGACACCTGTCACTGTTGTTTGTTTGACTAACAATCCACACCATCGCTGGAAATGAAAGCCATCACCCATGTCACCTAAACATGTGCACCACTGCCCGACGCAAACAAATTACAGGACAAATACACAGCTGTAATCTGGGCCCGACACACAGTATTACACGCTATGTCTTCATTTGAAACAATTTGGCATTTCTTTAATATTTCCACAAAACTGTTTGCCACTAATGCTGTGGACAATTGAGATGCTATTTTGCAAACTTCAAACCTGTACCTTTGAGGATGCAGTAGGAAACTATTAAAAATCCTTGCAGGCAAAGGGGAGAGTAGGTGTTCACCCTGCTGTCTATGGAGACCAACCATGCTGCACATCGTACAAAAGACACACATACACACACACTTGTCGCTCTACAATTATAATTGTCTGATATAATAGTTCCAGCTACAAATTCACAATGTATTGCTGTAATGCAACTGGCATATGTTTATTTTTATATTTTTTAAACATTTCATCCTTGTGTTAGCACTACTTTTTGGGCACACGGTCTTTGTGGTCTATGAGCTCCAGTTTGAGATTAGTTCCTTTACTTTAAGTAATAACACTAGTTTTCTGTGTTCTCTTTCTTTTTTCAGAACATGGATAAGACACAGCTCCCATCTGTGACGCTAATTGTAGGTTGTGGAGTGTCTTCTCTAACATTGTTGCTACTCATCATCATCTACGTGTCAGTGTGGAGGTGAGAAAATATGTTGCATTGATATCAATAAAGGGGAACTTGACCTAACATGCCAAAACTTTGTTATATTTTAAATCACATCTCAAAGCAATGTGTGACCAGTATGAGGAGGAAATGCCAGACTTGTACTTGTCACTGGGTCTTCAATGTGCTTCTGCGGCTTGTGATTGTTTACTGAATAAATTGTTAACTGCCAATATGTTGTTTCTTCAAACTTCAGTCATCCAATCTGTAACGCCAAACAAAACCATAGCAGCAAAGGAAGCAGTTTATCATTGTCAGAGATTTGACAGGGTTTTATTCTGGGTACTCACACGAGTATTCATTTCTGCTGCTCATTGGTCAAATGAAATGTGGCACCATTTAGAAAGCTAATACACATATTTTTCAACCGTGTAAAATGTATTGCTGAAAAACAAAAAACTGAAATAACCAATCAACCAAACACAAATCGTCTTTTTTTTTTTTTTTGTGGTGCACATATAAAACAAATTATACTACAGATTTGCAAAGGAAACTTTTACTACATACACAAAACAGTGACCTGGAAAACAATTTTGAATGAATATGTGAAGCAGGATTGTATTCGTTGTATTTTCAACGTTTCCTCTCATTTTCCTGCAGATATATTCGGTCTGAACGATCCGTCATACTTATCAACTTTTGCCTCTCAATCATTTCCTCCAACGCTCTAATTCTCATCGGACAGACCCAAACAAGAAATAAGGTAAGTCCCAATGTTTGTTTTGAACTTGAAATCAAGAAAGCCAGTATGATCACAGTTCCATATCCCTTTCTTTATTGCTCTTCTAGGTCCTATGCACCGTAATCGCTGCGTTTCTTCACTTTTTTTTTCTGTCATCATTCTGTTGGGTCCTGACGGAGGCATGGCAGTCATACATGGCAGTGACGGGTCGTCTACGGAATCGAATAATACGCAAGCGTTTTCTCTGTCTTGGCTGGGGTTAGTCTTATCATCCCTTGTTTCTATTTGAATCATTTTCGTAATTTGCTCCATTCTAATATCCCTTTTGACTCTCCTAGGTCTCCCTGCCCTTGTTGTTGCAATCTCAGTGGGTTTTACCAAGGCAAAAGGCTATGGAACACCAAGCTAGTAAGAATGGTTTTCTGTAGATGATCTATTGTGTACTGTATTATTTGACCTAAAATGTTGCTCTGAGAATATTGAGTATGGTTTTGTGTTGTTATTGCTTTTTCAATATATGTATATTTTAATTCACACAGTGTTTTTGTGTAACCCATTCTTTCACTTATTCCCTCGTAATTTAATCTAAATTTGTAAATGCTTCTCAACGTTCACACACAATTTCTATACAGACTGCATTCTCGAGTTGTATATGATACTATGCATGTCTGCCTGCTTCTCTCTTGTAGCTGCTGGTTATCTCTGGAAGGAGGTCTTCTCTATGCATTTGTTGGACCAGCTGCCGCTGTTGTCTTGGTATTCTTTCTTCTCTCTCTGTGCTGCCTGCCTTTAACCAGTACTGTATCTTGGTCATTTGCAGTTATTTTGTCAATGGTTTGACTTGACTTGTTGACATGCAAAAAATAACTACTAAATAAATAAGAAAGGGATGTTGCGGTGAAAGCAACTTGTGGTGGGTCCACGCAGCAAACAGCTTAATTCAACTGCAAAACATTTAAATACAACATCAATACACTATTTAACAAATAAACATTAATTTCATCTTTCATAGAGTTCTATTTTCAGTACTTGGAATGAGAGAATAAATTCCTGTAGAATAGTTTTGAACAAATGGTATTGTTTTGAAATCGCAAACAGTTTATTAAGCTTCTGGAGTAAGTATAACCAAGTTTAGTGTTTGATTATTTAATTTATTCTGCTGTCATCATCAGACATGATCAGAGTATTTCTGCATGCTGTCAAAAAGGAAAATGTCTTTAATGTATTAATTGTATGCCTCTTCTTTTGGCAGGTTAACATGGTTATTGGGATTCTCGTTTTTAACAAACTGGTGTCCAAAGACGGCATTACTGATATGAAACTAAAGGAGAGGGCGGGGTATGCCTTATACCACACTTTTATACTGTCACCTATAACCAGCCTGGTGGTGTAGCTCACAAAGGGAATTGCTGAGCCTGATTCATCAACATGTTCCTAAGAGCTACATTTGCCCTTCTAAAGTTTTCTGAAATAGTGGGGATTTATGATGAGTTATTATTGAACGTCATCATTTCAATGATGATACGATACGTATTTAAAATCCATTTAATATTATATAATTCAATATGATAAATGTTCGATTGTAAACCACTAAAATGTGTGTAAGTATACCGTAGAGTCAAATTGTACATTGGTGAATATCATATTCTTATTGAAAAGTGCAAATGTGTTCTCAAAAACAGTTGGTGAATGAAGCCCATTTTCTTTGGATCAAACATTTCAAATTGATTCCAAAATGATCCTGAATTGGTGCCATTGAAATCCAATTTAATTCAAGTAATAGATCATGAGACCACCAAAGTACTGTATTATGTATAAGAAAGCACAAAAGGTGAAGAGTTCCATCTGGTTATCGGTACTGCTATGAAGATGGTGATTCATCCCAATGCTTTAGAAGTAGCCAACTGTTCTGTGGGTTGTTCTGTGATAGTAGTGATTAATTCCATCTGTTTTCCTTCTCATCTCTTTCTAGTAAGGGTAAGCAGGGCTTCATAGAAACCTTCAAAGGAAATTCCAATGTATAACCATTTAGTGGGAAATAAGTAATTATTATATTATAATTATATTTTGGACCACTAAATCAGAATAACGATCCCCAAAAAATATTGACACGTGTGGCAAGTAAGAACAACAGACAACAATAGTAGTTCTTGCTTTAAAATGTCAGGCTGCTCGTCTAAGGGTCCCAACATTTTTAGACATACATTTACATTGTATCGGCCTGGCGAATCATATTAACATGCACATTATCCACATCTCATAAATGACCCAACTATTTCTATACATGTATGCCTACATACATTGGACATAAATATCACTGGTGTTGGGCCAAATCCTCATACGTCACAATTTAATATATTTAATATTTTTTCCACACATTTATGTTATTGGTCATTCCACAGATGTGGGTGTTATTTTTACAAATTATTGACAAGTTGTAAGTGTTGAAAATGGCTTGCTTACTTTGAAGATGAAAGATTAACATGACGTTTTTAGGTACTCCAGATCATTTTGATTTTGGAGGTACCACATACATATGTCTTAATATGTTCATTAAATGTGCACACTGCAATCCAACAGAAATGATGAAAAATAAAAGGAAATGAATTGTATTAGTTGAATACCAAGTGGTGACTTATAATATATATAGTTCGACATACTGTCACAAATATCCAACTTCTTTGAGATGGTAAAACATATTGCATTGACAACCAATCATTTCAGGAAACGTGCACCCTGCTCTCCTTTACATGGCAGTCTTTTATGTCCACATGAGCATTGTTGGTACATTCAAATACTTTACTCGGTGATCTCTTTTTTTTAACTGGATCTGTCATTGCTGTCTGAAATGTCATTTTTGAGTTTGCACAGAATCCCCCCTCTCTCTCACTCAGGGCTTCTTAATCAGGAACAGATCAGCCTATGACTGGGTATTGGTTGCCTATCCCATTCTCTTCTTAAAGGTTCTAGTCCCGCCTATTACCACTTCTGGGTGAATAACAATGGAAACACCCCTAGTTCACTTCATATTAGAATTTCTGTCTCTTATCGTGTAAATCGTCTTATCCCATGTTAGCTGTGTAGAACACAGTAACATGAGTTCTTCAATTTCTGGTTAGTCATATCTATAGTGCTTGCAGAGGCTTATGAATTGGCAGTGTTACCTATAGTTGAGGGGCATATTCAGCTCTGAAATATAATAATTTGATAGATACATCCATTTAAAAATGTTGCTTATGGCACATTGGGTAGTTTATAACTTTGAGAGTAGCTCGTTAAGGGAACTATTTTTCTAATGCACAGCTCCAGATGAACTTCATGCATTCATTCATTCATCCCCAGCCACTGTTCTATACTTGGTTGATGCGTCTTTTGTGACAACCACAGCCTCAAGTCTTTTTTAATATGATGCCACAAGCTTAGCCTGCCTCTCTTTAGCATTTATCTTTTTAGAGCATCTCACAAGTTCCATCAGATCTGATTGGAATCATCATTGCACAGCACGAATTCAAGTGTGGGCTCTTGGCCGCTTAGTCATTCACAGATCTCTCCTGAAGTCACCTCGTTGATATTTTGACTCAGCGCTTTGGTCTTACTTCAACCCTCTATTCACTGTTGTTCTTAAGAATCATGCCCATATTAAGACAGTAGGTTCCTTGGCAAGGTAGACCCCAAGGAATGTGTGTATAGACACTACTTCCACTGATGCTCCTCCAATGTTTGAAAAGATGAGGGGCCATCTGTTCCTCCTGAAATGCACCACCATCTCCATGGTCTTCTTCACATTGATGCAAATGTTATCTTTGTATATAATTGATCTATTGCATATATTTGTGTTCAGTGGTGGTGGTTCTTTTTATCTAATATGTCACAAAGAACTTTGAAAAACGTTCCTTCAAAAGCCCCTGGGGGATCCCAGTTGCACATGCATGCACTACAGCACAAACAGGCAAATGTGCCAAAAGCAGACTGTGACTGAGACACCTGTGCTAAACTTAACTGTTAAAGCCGTGTGATCTCCCTGTGCTTTGTGCTGCTGTCATTTGACTGCACGTCTGTGCAGAGTTCACACTTGACTGAAGTGAACCAAATCAAATTAGAGTTTGTTTGCACGGGGCTCAAAGTGGTTTTGGCCCACGTGTTTGGATTGAGGTAATAGGAAAGAATGCAAACTGATCAGTCTCAGCTGTTTGTTTGTATACCCCAAGGGGGTTGCATTTGGTGTGTTATACATTTGTTATTTATTTGTGCAGAATGGAAATATATTTTCAAGTTGATTCACTGTTCATGATGTCACTTAAGATTGAAATTGAAAACATGGTTAATTAAGTTGGTTTATTCAGCATCCAATTAAGTACACAGAAACATTTCAATTAGGCAGATTCTCCCTTGGAGACAGGCTTCATTGGTATCTGTACCACAACAGCAAACTAATTTGACCTCACGAAATTAGACAACACTAAAACCATTCAACTCGTGTAATGGTTGAATGTTATGCTGTTGCAGGTTTTATCCCTTCATTTTGGCTCAAACACATTGTCAGTAGTGTCATTTGTTATAAATCTTTTAACTTAATTTTCCAAAATGGTTTCCTTTGTAGTATCTTTGATCCATCTACCCACCCACCTTTTACCTTTTGACTTTCATATCCACGTAAATGGTGTGTTTGTGTTTTAATAATTAGTTTTTATTGATTTTTAATATTGGTGCCAGTAGCATACATTAAGGTATATTCGTAAATTCATGATAATGCATTTCTGAACCGATTTCACGAAGGCACACTGATTTGCAGGTATGTAATTTGTTGAGTTCATGCATTATGTTGGTTTTGTTCTTTGAACAAGGTGATGATCATGCACGGCTCATTTTGTGCACCAGTAAAAAACATTTATGTTTTAAATTTTAATGTTTTTTTTTTTTATTTTTTGCTAAAGAGGGGTTCGGTGAATGCGCATATGAAACTGGTGGGGTTCGATACCTTCAACAAGGTTAAGAACCACTGATCTAGAGCCTTTAGGAACTTGGAGTACATATCATGCACTCCTGGGCCTTACTACCGAAGAGATTTTTTTTTTTCTTTCCGACTTACATCCCTGCGATAAGACAGTTTACCTCGGAGTCAGTTTCCTCATTGGAAGTGATGTCGGTGGACCCGAGAAGGTTTCGAAATATTCTCCTCACCGACCTACAATATTCAGAGTTAAGGTCACCACAGATCAATCTCCATTATACACAATGTTTAGTGTGCACAGCTTCTACCGCCTCCTGAGCTGTCAGATGGAGAATCAGAATTTCCTCAGATCCATGTGGAAGCCTTTCCCCACATTCTAGCCAAATCGCTCCCAAGCCTGAATTTCTGCCTCAACCACTGCCGAAGCTGTATTTCACTTGGCCTCTGTCCTCTGTTTCCCATAACCGAATTTTCAGTATGTTAACTGCACAGTGGCATCAGAGTAGCTTGCCCAGAGACAAATTCTCAGAATTTGGCTGCTCATGAAAGATGTAGTTGGTGGTGTAAATTCACACTTGATAGCTTTCTCCAGAGAGTCAACTATTTGTATACAAGGAATTAAAATGCTATATCCTCAGTAGATGGACTTTAAATGTGTTGTTGATTTTTGTATGAGGTAATCACCAGACGTACGTAAAATTGAATGTGATATGGCTTTCATGTAATACAAGCAGATGAATGACTAGCTGGTATAATATTGAGCACTCAGTGCAGAGTCCCAAACATCGCAGGCTATCATGTTTTTTTTTTTCTTTCTTTCAAGAAAATCAAATATGTGATGACAGTCTTATCCATGCTGCGATCTTCTTCCAAGTCATATTAGATAAAAGCTTGAAACACAAACACTCTGAGCTGACTCAAAACCCTGAGAGAGAGATTGTGCGAGACTACTGTGACTCACTGTTGGCGTGACTGTTTTGTTTTTGTGTGCTTGTATGTATGTACATATGTATGAATCTGTGTATAGGTGCATTTGTATCTGTTTGTGTTGTTGTTACAGCGTGTTAATTTGACTTTGCAGTCAGATGACAGTGCCACTGTACAATATGACGCTCAAATGTGCCAAGTGTGGAGTTATCTCGTCGGCTGACGTATCCACCACAGCTACCAGTAACGCCATGTTAGTCCCGCTAATTATTTTCCTTAACTCTTCTTGCTTCTATCTTCTCAACTGTACACCTCTCTTGTTCTCCCTCACTCGATTGGTTCTGTTTTCATTATCAGACTCATTTTTACTAAAACCTAGCTTTTATATGCATCCAATTCAGGATATATATTTGCCCCTCCAACAGTATTGGAACAGGGACACAAATTATTTCCTTTTTGTTGATGACAGTTTGTAACATCTGGTTTGACATAAAAAGCTAAACATGAGACAAGAGAGCCACGTTGAGTTTTTATAAACAGGAATTTTGTAACTTTGAATCTGACATGCAACTTTGATGTTATTGGTAACAAAATGCATTGTTTCTTTGTGTGAACCAAAAGAATGGAATAGATATATTACACAGACTTTGGAAACCTGCCAGTCACATGTTTAATGACTATTGCTCACCTAAAAGATGTATGAGTTCAAACTAAATACGTGATATTGTAGGTTGTTTAATCAGATATATAATACCTAGAAGAAAGATCTGAAATGATGAGCACTTGTCTCATATTTATCTTTGAATGTCAAACCTAAATGTTTCAGTTAGACTTAGACTTAGACTTAACTTTATTAATCCCTTGGGAATACTCCTTCAGATGATATTCATTACAATTATAAACAACACAATTATTGGCTTAATTTATACAGTATTTTAATTACATGTTTAAGAGGAGTGAAGTTTGGGATTTAAAACAGTTTTTTTATGTGAGTGGTTTTCTTTGTGGTGACTGAAAAGCACATTCCTAATCTGTAAGGGACAGATTGTGTGTGCGTCCCGCTGTGAGTGTGTGCATGTGTGGTCGTTGATGGGTATTGTTGTAACTGCATGATCTGAGATCGCGGTGTTGGAAAGTCAAACATAAGTCCCAGTGTGCCATACCGATCCCTAATATGCAATATATGCAAATAATTGGCACATCAGATCTTTTTAAATTGTCACCTCTTGTTTTAATTTAGTTTTTTTTTTTTTTTTTTTTTTACAAAAGCAAAATAAATGTTGTGAATAGTATATTTTAGAGTTATAGCACAACAATGTCTTTAAATGCAAACTAACCCAATAGCACCAATAGGAACATTTGAAAATTTGCTGTTGGAATAATTAGGTTTAGCATCCTAGTTTACTTTTTAATCTATCTTCTATGTTCATGACTCTGACTGTAATTGATACATACATTGTCAACAGAATATGTATTACTTCCAAAGGGTTTTAAAAGTTCAAAAACACTAGCCAGAAAAAATCCACACAAACACAGAGAGAACATGCAAAAAGTCTATACAAAGGATAAAGTCGATGACTAAACCCAAATTATTAATCAGTTCAGCTTCCCTCAAATTAATGATTCAGGCCTATTTTAAGGATTTAGTATCATTGGATTGTGATTATAATGGTAAGACACTTTCGGGCTGGGTTGACTTCATTCACATCATAGCATCAAGATTGCCAAAGAAGTCACAGAAAAAAACAATTAATACCCTTTTCGTAACTAGTAAAACAGCACTACTTAAGGTAAAGTCACAGAGCTTTGATGAAATGACCCAAGATGTCCTTTTTTTATCTTGATTATTTTCTGTTGCAAGCATAAAGAACCTATTTTTCTTGTAATTTTCCTCTTATATCAAAGTTATGTTGAATGGTTGAAAAATAACTTAAAAAGGAAAGAGAGACGTTTGTAAAAAGAAGTCAAGTTTTGGTATTTCTTCAGCCTATGCCTCTGTCCTGCTTGTCCTTCTCTGGCCATTTTTTTCTGTTATTTACATTCTGTCCTGGCCTGATATACCCGTTACCCCTCACCTTTGCTCTTCCTTTTTTCCCTTTAAAACTATATATATTACAATTTTTCTGAGCCATCTTGAACATACATGCATGGAATATATGTAAATATAAACATATATGTGAGAGTTGGATGTATGGTTTCCCCAAGGGTGGCTATAGTGCAAAGAATGTGTTGTGATGTGTTCATGCACCGTTGAAGTAGAATGCTCTTTTTAATGAATGAACTATACAGGGGAGCTTTGATAAGTCTTTTTTTTTTTTTTACAGATCATAGAAATTAAATGTGTTTTCAACATTAACAACACTGGAAAACAGTGGATTTTAATTTATAGCATAATCATTTTCTTCCTGGGCTATGTTGATGAAAGGTTATCGCTTCTCTCTTTGACTGCTATCCTACTCCCATTCTACAGGGCCTCACTGTGGAGCTCCTGTGTGGTTTTGCCCCTTCTGGCTCTCACGTGGATGTCAGCTGTACTTGCCATCACTGATCGGCGCTCTGCACTATTCCAGATTCTTTTTGCTGTCTTTGATTCTATGGAAGGCTTTGTCATCGTCATGGTCCATTGCATCCTGCGAAGAGAGGTATGTTGACATCATCACCATTCCGTTTTTTTTTTTCCACCTACCTTTAAGACAATAGTGACGATTTTGCTCTTTAATTGTTCAGGTTCATTGTGTTCACCTACTATGTTGTTATTCCTAAGGGGATGATATCTAAAGGTTTTGCACTCATTCCTTCACCGCACTCTTGCTCCCAAATGTCTCATTAGCATTTAGGAGCCATGGGGTGGCTCTGTCAGGCGCTACAAATTTTTTGGTTCACCCTCAGCATCCATACAACCCATTTGGAAATATCAAGAAAGATGAAATTTAAGCCCGTTTACTCCTGATTCTTTGTCATTGGGATGTGAATGATTCAACATTATAAAACGGCTTCTAGTACCTTGGTACAGATACTTTATATTACTTTTTGCCACAGAGAGGTGATTTTGAGATACATTTATTCTCTTTATTTAAAGAAAATTGTATTTTTTAAACTGCTATACTGATTATGATCCACCAATAGGAATTTGATGTAAAGCTCAACACAAGATTAGATACAAAAAGGGAATAGGTGCCAGCCATATGCTCTACTTAGATCAACATAAAATATTAACACAAAATAATCTTGATTGTCCTTTGAACTTAAAATGTACAGCCATTTATTAAGTTGGGCTCATCCATTGTTTAGGAAATGTTGTCTCTTTAACACATCAGATGTAAAGCCAGGAACTGTATTGTGTTAAACAGGTTCAGGAAGCAGTCAAATGCCGTGTGGTAGATCGCCAGGAAGATGGTAATGGGGATTCTGGTGGTTCTTTCCAGAACGGACATGCTCAGCTTGTGGTATGCATATGAATTTTACATCTGCCATGTTCTCCCTGTTAAGACTAACATTATCTACAGTTTGGACTATTTTTTTATTTGAATTTCGGTAACTTTAAGCATAATCTTCATGATTCTAATCAACGTAAAAATATTTATTTATCTTTAAAAAATAGGGATAATTGTAGACTCTTTTTCTCAAAATGTAACAAAAGAAAAAAAATGACAATGCTGAGTGTATTATTATTGATGTCTTCTCATCTATTGTCACTTCACAGTCTGATAATTTGCTTGCCTGCCTACCTCTGCCTGCCTGCCAGTTGGCCAGCTTGTCTACTGTGTCAATCATTTGATCTATAGTGGATACAAAAAGTCTACACACTTCTGTTCATATTACAGTTTTAGTCTGTACACCTTGCCACCATTTAAAATGTCTCTGTTTAACCCAGATTAATGTTCAAATGTTTTAGTAGACTTTTTCTGATTTAGCACAAGTCAAGGTCCACGGAGAGCTTCCACATCATTCAAATGATCTGATTCTTTCAAGGTATATCAGTCAGGAGAAGGGTAAAAAATAATTGCTAATATATCAAGTACTGTATACCAGCATGCAAGATGCAAACCTTATCTTACAGAGAGGGAAAAACACAGACTTGGAATCCCCGAACATATGTTTGCCACAAAAATTATACTGCTTATGACAAAAAGACCACCACACCTATGGGGAAGCACACAGGGCTGTCTTTCTCCAACTGGAACTTGTGGTTTTAGTCATGTTGCAGGATCACATGTATAGTTCCAAATACCAGTCGGTGTTTGCACATAATCTCCAGGCATCTTCTATTAGAAAGGAAACAAAATCATGCAAAACCTACTTGAAGACCTCTACTTTGTTAGAGGTTAATCAGAAACACTGCAAACGGTAGCAAATACTAATGTGCCAACTCCCATTAAACATGAATTTGTGATTGACAAATTTAGAACACAACCTTATTCACAGTTATAAATGGGTGTGCAAACTTTCAATTGGGTGTTAGAGGGTATGATCACATTAATACTGCATAAGATTATTTCACAAAACCCTGACATTCGAACAAGAATCTGTGGACTTTTCATATCAACTCCATCTATGGCATCTTACCTGTCTTATCTATTGTTGATATTTGGAATAAAATCTATTCCCTTTTACATTTTGTCAACAGACTGACTTTGAGAAGGATGTTGATATGGCTTGCAGATCAGGTAAATATGTTTAGTCTTGTACTTTGATTCATTTTTGCCCTTTTGGAACTTAACAGATGAGATGTGGTCACAGTTATTATAACCCAATTTTAGGGCCAAATAACCTCTTGTGTTGTTAAAACATTGTCACAACTAAAACTCTGTCTTTTATAACAGAACATTTTGTGTTAAAACATATTGTCTGGAAAATCTCGGTTAAATTTTTTTAGAGAGTTTTGTTCTCATGTTTCGGTTCTGCTCATCTAGGCACTATGAAGCACTCCTCCCTCCAGGGAGAGGAAAAAGCCTCTTCTGGGGCTGTAACCCTCCAAAGGGGCTCTAACTTCAATACCATGCCAGCCAGTATGGCCAAAGTCCACCTCCAGAACATGGCTGACTATAATAGCCACACACTGACTCTACGCAGAGAGAAATGTACCACTAAAGGAATCAGCACTGAGTTGCCAGGTGCCAAATCCATTTACATCTGTGATAGTGATCTCTTTAAACAACTAGATGGTGAGCTTCCACAAAGGAATGGAGAAGGAAGCAGTTGTGAGGGCACTGGCAAAGCCCCGCCGGGGCTCGTCCATTTACCAACCAACAACATAGGCACCCTAAGGCCCGCCAAGGGCAAAGAAGAGCAACCGACCAAGTATAACATAAGTGCTGAACAGCTACCTCAGACAAGGCTTGTCCACCTGGCTAACCCTGTTGCCGGTGAGCCAGTGCTAGGATTTGGACTGAAGAGCCTGCCTGCTGACCAGGTCAGTGTGTCATGCTCGGAGAGAGAATCACCTGCACATAACCGTCAAAACCTACCAAGAGACTCTCAAGTGGACAGCAGCACCTCCAATGGAGCAGAATCTGGAAACTCTGCTGTGATGACCAAGAGTGAAACTGTTTCCACTCTATCCACAAGCTCCCTGGAGGTGAGTACGCTGACTTCCGTGTTCTTATCCAACCAGTACACTGTTATATTTTTAATTTAAATATACAATTTACCATTAGAGACATAATTCTGTGTGGATCAGATATTTATTGTGCTGCTACTAACAAAATTCTATTATAAATTCAATTCAACAAAAAAGCAAAACATTTTTTATTGATGGCTTTTCTCATATAAACTTTGATGAAAAAAACAATGAAATAAACTAGATGTGTAATGAACAACGGCAATAATCTGAGCAATTTGGAAATTGATGGTTGAACTCATCAAAAGATACTGGTAAGGTTCCACAGTATACCAGTACTTAGAGGTGTGCGATATTGCCAAAATTTGATATCATTTTATTACTGATTTTATATCTATAGCTAACATAGTGTATCAGACCATTTTTTCCTCAAACTGACATGAAATTGTCCATTTCCACCCTGCTTCCATTTGTTTACAAAACTATTGAAGAAATAATAAAAATAAAATAAAACACAAATATCCATAGGCTAAATAAATACCATTCCAAAAATGTGTTTTACAACTCCTTTCCGAAGAATACAGTAAAACTTGTATGAAACTGAGGATGACTCAAATAAGCATCAGATACATTCACTTTTACCCAGTCTTCACGCACAATAATACGACAGCTGTGTATTCATATGCTTGAAAAGAGAAACTCATCCATTGCAGAGCTCCTTGCTCATGTAACCCTCTTGCGGGATGTTTGTCACTTCATTAAAATGTGTATTTGTAGGTAGAAAGAATTTAAGCTGGATGAGCACACTTCAGTAGACTGTAAAATACTCTCTGCAACCTCCATCATCGATCTAACACAACAAAAGTACAGCAAACATTAAGGTACACCATCTGAAAGCTAAGAAAGACACTTGTCAGATCCACCATACACTACAAATCACAGTTGAAGTTTACTGTAAAACTAAAACAAACATTGTATATTTAATCATTATTATAATAAATCATATAATAATAGCCTGCTACCATAATGGTTGCATACAGTATATTGTCAAGCTGCATAGATGGGCGGATTGACATTAGCACTGATGTTATGTAATAATTGTTTAAATATATATGGCTCATTTTTATATAGTTTAATCAATAACGTACAGGCATACACCACTGAATATTGATATACCTCAGAAATAACAGCATCTATTTTGTTGTCTGCTATTGTGTGAATGTATCATATGGCCGTCGCATTCTGGGAGATCACAGATCCTGCTGGTATGTTGTAACAACATAATGAGGCTTTCCCTAGTGGCATATTATTGGTGAAGACAGATTGAGTCAAGTGACAAGAGCAAGAGGGAAAATAAAGAAATAAAAAAAGGAACTCTTCAGAGTTTTGTGGCATCATGAGATGCTGGCAGTTTATTGCCTTAATCAGATAAAACGGTAATATTTCTGTTCATGTAAATTTACCTCTGTTTATGAGCCGTGTTATTATTAAACATATTGTTTTTAGTGGCAACACCCAGAATTGTTGCCAAATCAGTAGGATTTTTGTAATGTATATGGGTCAAAGTTTTAATTAATTTTGGTATGTTGAACATCCTTTCGTCTCATCACATAATATCCACTTTGATTTGTTGGTGTTTTTTTATCCATATGTCAACTCAATACATTTCACACGTCCTCAGGTCACACTGCTCGACTGATCCTTTAAATTTCACAAAGGCATCTTATTTCATGGGCACACAAAACTGCATCCCAAAATATTGGTCATAGGAAAACCCTGGATGGTGAAAAGGATAGTTTTGTCCCTGTTTTTAGTGTTGACTGCAGTCGCAAGATGTTGCAACACAGTGAACCGCACACAGTGGCCTCAACATCTGTCGGCTGGTGTCTTTTCACTTCAGGGCAAAACACACTCCCATAATGGCGTGTGAGGCAGCAGCTGCCAGAGCAACTGGGCAGCCTGAAGGTCAGGTTTTCCCTCACTATTCAGTGACAGCTGACTTAAAGGTCATTCGGTCACAATCTGTTAAATGTAAGCTTTTGCCAACGGAGCTGGAATGACCAGCAACAAACCTGGTTTTCTCCCTTCATGATTCTCTGCTCTCCTGTGAGTCGCCAAAATCCCTTATTGACTTTCCACCAGAATGAAATGTATTCAGGATACTCAAGCATTTGTCTTCTCACGTGGCACATGATATCTTAACTATAAGTTATTAATCTGTCTGTATCATCTCCCTCCCCCCCCAGAGGCGAAAATCACGCTATGCAGAGCTTGACTTTGAGGTAATTTTAGTCTCTTTCATTCATACACAGAGCTTCGATTTGTCTCTTTAGTATAATATTATGTAGATGTTTGCATACATTGATTATTCACTGTTTGGTTTGGAACATTATTCGAGAGATCAGAGATTAATAAATTGAGGGTAACGTGGTATTGATGGCCGTCTGTGCTATTTCCCTTGTGCGTGATGTACAATCTTCCTGTGTAGAAGATAATGCACACCCGGAAACGCCACCAGGACATGTTTCAGGACCTGAACAGGAAGATTCACAGTGCAGACATGGCTGTAGAGTCTCCACCTGTTGATGCCAAAGCTACTAAAAGATGGAGTGTGTCCTCTGCCAGCAGCGACAAGACCAACATAAGTGTAAACAGTTTAAATTTATTCTGTTCTGCTCCCCACCCCCCACCAACCTAATAATGTTATCGTTTCAACTAATACAAGGCAAAATCAAACAATTGGGTGGCATTGTCTCTTTTAGGTCCAATCAGCTTTCATCTTAACTAAATCAATTAGTTTGGCATTGAGGAGCTTAATAGGCCCACACAAAGCTCTGACCTCAATCAAAACTCCTTTGGAATTAAACTTTTATGGATATATTAGATGGTGACGATACCTAGGTTCTTGTGAGAAAACCTCCAGAGAAAAGGGATTAACGCTGATTTCCTTCCTTCCAGGCCTGATGGTTGAGTGTAGCTTTGCCCATGTAGTGTTCTTTTGGTGGCCCTGCTATAGATCATTGTTGACGAGATGAGACAATCCAAGATTGATAGAGAAGTTATCATTTCCAACTGGATGTAATTCAGTCAATGTAAGATGCAGAGCAAGAGCTCTGACTACCAAAATAAACTTTTCTACTGCATCCTCTATGAAGGAAGTGTTTAGGTTACACAACACAATGCAGCATAACGTATTGTGCTTTTGTTCCTTCTATCCGTGCCCCCACCCCCGCCCCCCCCAACAACACTTGTCTGTTAACTTGTCTGTTCCCATGCTGTAACAAAACATTGACTGCATTTTGATTATAATTATTTGAGTTATTATCCCTGGGGTGGGGTGATCAAGTTTCTATTTATACAAGTAGAAATCATTGGAATTTCAACCACGGTTTAAAAAATATCCTGTCAACTTCTCTGCACTTTAGAATTCCATTATTAAGGGTAAAAAACACCTGTTTTCTTTGTTTACTTTAGTGGGATCACAGTATAGACAGATTAGGCAACAAGTACTGACCAATTTAAAGTTTCTGTTTACACCGTATTTCATTGACAGCTATTAACGTTTTTCAAACCAGGATGCACGTGGCATCACCGATTGAAACCACAGCTGCATACTAAGTGCTGCACTTAAAGTGAAACTCAGACATGTAAAGACAAACATTTAAAACCAATAAATGAATAACATTGAAAACAGTCAACACAATAAAACACAAACAATTCCAAGTGTCAGGCTGAGTCGAATGCCAAAAAAAAGTTTTAAAGCTGGACAGAGAATGGGTTTAGATAACGTTTAAATGAAGGTCGTTCCTAAGGGAGAAACAGGCAATGAAAGATTCTTGATCCCCTGTGAGCCTCTGCTTAGTCATCATTCCCAAGTTGTCAGGGTCGTGAAGCAGCAAAGTAGCAGTCTGATACAGCTCTCTTTGGTTTTTGAAGATGTTAATTTCATCAAAAACTGTTATTCTTATGCCAGCTGTAATGGTGAGAAGCATTTTCTTTTTTTTCAGCAATGTTTTTACCCTTGAAATACTCCTGTCCAGTTTCTTTCTTCTGGTTAAGTCATAATGACTGATCTTAATTAAGGCCAGTGAGGCCTGCAGTTCTTTGAATGTCACTTTGATTTCTTTTGTGACCTCCTGGATAAGTCATTGTTGCACGTTAAAAGCTATTTTGGTTGGTGTCGTTCTGTGGATGTTCACCCTGGTAGCCAATTTTCTCCATTTGGGGATAATTGTTTCCTGAAGTCCCCAAACCCTTGGAAAGGGCTTTTTCCAGACTGAAAAGATAGAGTTCAATCACTGTTGCCACTCAAATTGAACTGGTTAACGGTGACTGGAAGGAACGTTCAATAAACGTAGTACCTTAAACAAACACAGCATGTGGAGCTCTTTGGTTGGTTAATTTGTGTAGCTGTTATTCTGTAGAAAAATACTAATTACTTGTGTTATGTACCAAGTGTACCATGGTGTTTCTAGATGTACTCTGTTGAAATGCTAAGAAGGAACACACTACTTCCCAAAAATATTGAAACGCAGAGGCCAATTTTTTTTGTCCATAGACTGAAAATATTTCAGTTTAACATAAAAAAAAAAAATGACTGTAGGATGGGAGAACCTTAATTCTTGATCTGATATCGGAATTTGAGTTATGTTGGCCAAGTGGTAGAAGAAAACAAAGGATAATAATTACAATACAATGTCAGTTGTACATATAGTACAGACAATCATTGCACCATTTAAAGTGACTAGTAGTGCAGTAATTATGATATGTCGATTCTTGATCACTTAAAAGTGTCTGATGGTGTGGATTATTGATCAACAACAATAATACAAATATATATTGAGTTGAAGCTTCAATAATCAAAAATTTAATTCTGTCACAAAGGGATGTTCAAAATTAGCAAACACTTGCAAAGTGCCAATATGAAATTTTGAATCAACTATTTAGGAAGTTAATAATATGAGGGAAGAAGCTGTTGGAGTGTCTGCTGGTTTTAATGTGCATAATTGGATAGCGACTACCCTAGGGAAATTGATGGAAGAGGTAGTCACATGGATGTGGAGGGTCAGAAGGAACTCAGTTCTTGCAATGTTCTTTCTCTTGTGGCCAAGAATATACAAGTAGGAATTCTGGGCACTCAAGCTCATAAAGAATGTTGTTCAATTTGATTGTTTCAAATTTATTGAGAATGTTTCTTCTAAATTTCTGCTGTTGCAGCCCACAGTATTTTGTGGCTGTTGATTTTTGTGTTGTGGGAATTAATCTGTATGTATGCTGGAGATCTCCACCTGCTTCCTCCTGATTGATGGGCCCTGTTCCCAACTGAATCAACCAATCGGTGTAGGGTAGAATGGACTTATTGGTTTCAGGAGTTCTATCTGCTACAGTGATTAACCACCACTGTTAACCAGGATTCAGTTTTCCTTTAAAAGCGGATTGCTATGACTTTTCCCATCCCTATACATCCCGTGTATTTTGTACCAATTTCTTTACTTTTGTGTTAGTGTCCTTTGCCATAGCTATCTTCGATTCATTCATTCATTGAATCATTCAGTTCATTCATGTGTAGTACAAGGACCCTCGCCATAGCTCTTTTATTCATGTAATTATTTTTATCTAATGCCTTTAAGTTGCTCAGGTTTACGCGCTAGTCATTCAGCTTCGTACGGTCCTTATATCATCCATTTAAAATACTACTTGAAAATGTATTTATGACAAAAAAATGTCAAGGTCCATGACCAAACCACGTTAGATAGAAAGTCGCATAGGATCGAAGCGAGTAAAATCTAGATTTACGTAGGTGTATTGTGTGTGTTTTCAGTGCATTGTGCCGTTTCTAAAATCTTTGGCACTCGTGTGTGTGTGTGTAGTTCTCTCAGATAAAAATGAAAGGCCTAATAGTCATTTCACAGTTTCTTTTAAAATGAAGTAGCTTATCAATGTGTACTGGCAATCATGGATCAGTTCGACTTATCCACAATATCTGTAGAGGTCAAGATGGCTCATGTCATCAAAATAGGAAATAATAATAATTAGCAAATGTGTTTTCATTCTGTCATTAGGATAAGCAGCACACTCCAAATAAGAGGGCATGGGAGGGTGTTCAAATCACCCACTCGCCTTCATCCTGGGGAAAAAAAGACCCGGCAAAAGCAGTGATCTCCCCTTTGGAGCTGCAGACGGTGGAGTGGGAGAAGACAAGTGCAACTATTCCTTTGGTAGGCCAGGATATCATGGACCTGCAGACGGAGGTGTGAAAAATAAGCCGTTTCTTCAACTTACCTTTCACTTCACTCTTGGACAAATAAGGAACATGTCACTTATACTGGAGGGGCTTCACTGCAAATGTGAGGAGAAAGGAAAGTAAAAAAGACAATAAATGCAGGACATTGACATAAAAGAACTGGTATCATGAAGTCTTTGTATGTTGTTTTATTTAATGTTTGGACCTTGTTGTCATCAGACATGAACTGCCTCTCCGAATATGGCCAGGAGTACCATTCTGGCTCACGTGGAAGACACTTTGGTTGGAGAATTAGTGACTCCATTGTGTATCATACACACAGGCGATGACCTGTTGTCTAGTATGTATGTGATGGTTGTAATGTACAAATTAGTCATGTCTTCTTTCCATTCAGTGTTACTACATCACTGTTGCACCCGCTCTTTCTCCAAATCAGCCCTGGATCAAGATACATTTTTGGTGATAAATTGAAATAGTTTGAGGACAGGCTGCCAAGCCCCCACTCCTACCCTTCTCAAGGCAATCCCTTCCCCTGCACAACTCACCCTTTATCCTTTTGGCTCTGACATTTTTTTCCACCCTGACACTGTTGGCAGTGGTAAGAGACAAGTGAACGGGAATGTGGATGAAACCAAAATCAAGTACGCAAATGGAGAAAGGCCTTCTCTGAGATTCTTGCAAACTTTGTTGTCTTATGGGGCTTCGGCCTCAATGCTACCACCCCTGAAGATCGGGGGTACCTCACATCTTGTCTGTCATTTTATCCAACCATGATGTGGCATTTGTTGTCAAAGACAAGCAGGCAGGCTTCTGATAGCTAACATTAAATGTTTAACATTGGTATCAGAAAGGAGTATGTATGTTGAAAATTCCAAGATGGATATGTGACTCAATATATAAATATATACCATATGTTGTGATACACAAAAGGAACATGAAAGCACAAGGCTCATTTGGAGTCATGATGTACAGCATTGTAATTACTGACAGAGTTCTACAGAGTGGATTTCAGCATTTAAATATATTCCATACTCTGCTTGGGAAGAGTCATTATTGAAAAGATCTATTGTGATATATCTCCTTATTTTCCCGTTCCTGTCTTTTCAAGATACTGGACTATATGCGTGTTCTGTATCACAATGTAACCTGTGTGTTTTTATACCACAACCATTTACTCTTGGATCTCCTTGCTGTTGTCCCCTGTCCTCTAATCTGCTCGATCGCCAGCCTTTCTCACAGAGCCCTCCCACACCTCCTGACTTGCCTTTTTTATTTTATCTGGGGCCATCTGTTTGTTAATGTACAGTTTTCAGAGCACAAAGTGAATGTGTCTTATTTCTAATTAAAAAAGCTATATATAGACACAAGCAGTCATCATGATTTTAGTACTTAGCAATGTTAAAGAAATAATGGTGTTATTTTTTTTTCCCAAATGTGATGAGTATGTTTATACATGTATGTATATGGTGATGAAAAAGGTTTGTATTACCATTAGAAAGGCAAACACAAGGAGCTTGTTTACCATTTCACAGGTTCTCCTTAGCTTGCCTCATCATTTGTCATGTATAGCCATTGGCATTTTTGTGACTTTTCATCTGTTCAGAGGGCAAAAGTCAAAAGTACTCCTCGATAATGTCCCCACGTTTGTCTCCACATTTGTGGAATACCAATCAGCAGCAAGTATGGTGGTACGCATCAGGTAAGAACTTTACTGTTCTAAACTGCACGCAGGCAAGTAAGCCAGTTTGTTGTTGGGATTTTAAATAAAATGCAGGACAAACCTACTGTAGTATATAATATTAAAATCTGTGATTCAGTCAATTTTTGTGAACACGTACAAACAAGTTATTGTTTTTAATCTTAGTGTTTGCCATCTTTGAATAGGAGACCTTTAAACAAGGGAAAAACAACATTGTTGGTGGTTATTTTTTGAGTGTAAAGTCGTATGTAGCCCCCCAAGTTGTGATGAGGAAAAGTTGCAGCCCCCTCTATCATTTAAGTTGCCCATCTCTACTATACATTTTCAGATGAAATTAAAGACCATCCAACCAAACCAGAAGATTGAGCGTCACCGTCTGCAGAGCTTAATGAGTAAGTTTTTTTTTTTCCCCCCTCAGCTGTAATTTCACATTGAGGAAGCAACTGGCATTTTTGGAGTTTGTATAGTCTTTAATCAAATGTCCAATAAGGCTGACAAATGGGAACTGAATAATACACAAAGCAAGTGTGTGACACTGAAGCTCACCATTTACTTATCTGCCAGCTACACATCAAATAAGCCATTTCTGTGCACTGTGATCTTGTTCAGCTTGGTCAAAAAAGGTAAACAAATGTGACCTGTGGGTTCAGAGGGCAGACATAGAATAGGACACTTACAACCTGGCCCACGAACTATACACCTTGATGTGCAAACGGTGACCACACAACATGCATACAAAATAACTTGCATTAATTTCATGCTGGCTGAGTATATATTTTGTTGAATAATTTGCAATCAATTTGTTATATGATTGAATACTCCAAACTGTCTCTATATATCAGATCATTAATTCAGTTTCCCTTCATATTTCACAGAACAGTTTTGTTGCCAGATGAAGTTTACACATAAGTAAAACAAAAATCCAAGCCTTGTTTGCTGGTATCTTCTCGTGGCTAGGTGGTTATTTTTTTTAAACTTGAGTCAGAATCTGGAAGTATGTTGTATAAAGTGGGGCTGTAATCTTGAAAAATCTGAAATGTCATAATCAACAGCGATGGCATCATCAGCAAGCAGACACAGTGTGCTGCCTACTTGGTATTTCGGTCATGAAAACTTGGTGGCATGAAATGCAAGTGGAGCCAATCACAGGGAAGTAGGCAAGGCAAACAAATATTTTACGTTTATCTCTAGTACTGCAGATCAACATCTATAAAGTTATTCAGTTAATGGGGAAAAAAAATATATTGTTCTCTTTCCAGTTTAAAATATAGCCTGAAATTTGAATAAATCAAAAATTAGGCACTCTGAATTGTCTTTAGGTATGATTGGGAGTCTGGATGCTTGTTTGTCTATTTATACAACCAGTTCAGGATGCATCCCGCCTATTGCCCAAAGTCAGCTGGGATAGGCTCTAGCAAGCATGTGTAAGGATGAGCAGTTCAGATAATGAATGGATAAAAAATTATTATACTGCATATTTGTATACAAATAAGAGAATTCATTTTTCTTCCAGATTTATGCTTTAGGATGTTGAAATAATTGAATAATTGAGCTAATGTGTTTTTTATTTTTAGTTTAGTTGCTACATAATTTAAATGAATGCCACAAGGCTCTCTGCCCATGCAGTCGGAAGAAACCACATTCTCGGCTCATAGGCCTGTCACCGTTTAGCATGTTTGTGCTGGTATTGTAGCGTATTTATTGGAACCTGAACATTCCATCCCAGTGGAGCATGTGCTCAGGTTGGTGACCAGAATTGAAAGGAGGTCCCAAGCTAATACTTTTTGTTTATTTAACCTGTGGGGCAGCTTAGTCTTGAAGTATTTACAGTGGAACTATGAAGCTGCTGGATTTGAATACCTTATACTGCCAAACAGTCTTCTTATGCAACAGGAGATTGGGACCCCCACATATTTGCAGTTGGGCATTCACAAATTAACCTATTCATACTTTTTGATGGGATTAGAGCCTCCGTTATTTGCAGAAAACCCCAATTATTTGTTGTGGGTCACCGCAAACACACATGGCCTCTGGGTGTTCAGTCTTGTTTTGATCATTGGGGTCATGCAATACAGCTAGTGCTGTAGTCTTGGTGGACACAGTGGGATGCAATCAGCCAGCATGAGGTTGTTGGAGATTTTTATTTTGAGGGACACAGTGCTGAAAAATAGCAAATTTAATGTGATTCCCCATTCTGAGTGGCCGTGAGATTTTGGCCAGAGGTGAGCATGTTTTATTAAATAAGCATAAAGGATAATAACTGATGGAATAGGTAGAAACAAAGAGAAATGCAATAACATGGATGCAGATGACAAGCAGAGAACACATTTTATAAAAATGTAAATGCTTGATTCTCCATGTGTCGATATATCTGGTTTTCAATGGATTTTCTTGGCCAGGAGACTTATGAGACAATGTGCTGGCATCGAGACAGGAAATTATTCACAACGTGACACTACAGTAAAAACAGGGAGATGGAAAAAATGACACCTGAAACATTTTCAAATTCCATCCAAATATATTTTATGAGCTTTTCTTATCTGAGCTGATATGGATCCCCACTGATATTCTAGTTAGATCACATTGTCATATGCATGAGTGGAGAAAGGGCTCCCACTGCAAATAGATGCACTGGTTGTGTCAAATAAAGGTTATTTATAGAGCTCAGTTCACAAAAATTAAGGACAGCCCCTGGTCTAGTCACCCCAACTGGACAAGAAAAAACACTGAGAAAACCATACGGGGGAAGAGAAGAAACAGGATCACAGCTAAAGGGCTTCTTCCCCTTACTAGGATGAACAGTAGGTGTGAGCTGATCGATCCAAATGCATATCATAAATATCGATACCAAGTCAGTATCAATCTTGGATCAATACTAGCATGAGGAGCTTGATACTAAGGTTTCAATTTTTCTCCAAACCAGTATACACCATTTCGGTTACGTCATACAGGCGACAGAGCAGCTCAGTGGACATTTATGGTATGTGGCTTCTTTTTTTAACTAAAGACTTGGGGATTGTTTAATTGTTTCCACTTTTATTGATTATATTGTTCACCACTTGGAGTAGGGCAATAAAGGGGAAGAATGTTTTGTTTTTGTACGGACTCCCTGAACACATATTGTACTTGAAAACAAATCAGTTTTGCCTCGTAAATGTTTTATATTTGTTGTAAACTAATATTCCTGAAAGTGTTCTTTTTAAGCAAAAATTAAATGCAGAAATGTTCAATGAATAACCAGTTGATTTAAGGCATATAGTATTTTGACTTGGTTGTGAACAAGTTTATTTATCGGCTCTCATGTCACAATTCTGGAGCACACTTCCTAATAGCCACCCATATGTTAAAAAGTATTATTATAGAAATGGATGATACCAGCATGCATACCATAGTAATTGTATTAATTAATGACTACAATAATAATAGTAATAATTAATTGCAGTACAAATGTATGTCTAGTCATTAATAATGAACAAAAAATTTTTTCTTTCATTTGCATTACGTGTAATGATATACATTTCAATACCTCATCAAGCACCCATGCACTTAAAACAAACTGTCAGTCGCTTTTCTAAATGAGTAGTTCGCTCTCAATCATATAATTGTGGTGACGTTACTCTTGGACAGCTCTTGATCATTTGACGTAATATTGTTGGTGAGACTCAAATCAAACCCTTACTGGCTCAATATCAGACTTTCTGTGAAATCTTGAGTGAAAACTTTGCTTTCTTTGTTGTGAAATGTTTATTTCTTCGCAGGCGATGGGAGGGCGTAAGGTGCTCCACATCGGCGACTTTGCGTAGCTTCTTCTAATGAAACATGAAATGCAATGTAGACTGTCAGATTCCATCGCTTCCGCTGTTTGCAGCAGGTGTGATCATGCAGCACAGACTTCATTTTGTAAGATGGCAATTGGAAGTTCCCATCAATATGAATGCAGACGTGGAGCTGATTAAAAAGAGACTAATTATGGGGCTGCTCTAGGGCAAGCAGTAGATACCACCAACATTGGTTCTGCATGCAAAGCAAGCAGCCCTTATTACTATCCTGCATAGGATTGTACTATGCATTATTTTGACAGGAGTCTGGTGTAGTCATTCAGAACATCTATATGTTTCCTTTTCTAATGTTTGCCTGAAGGCTGAGACCTTATGAATGTCACACCACTTTTTCAAATTATATTTAATATCATTAGCATTTTCTTGTTTCAAATTTTATTCTACCCAAGTGGTTCAGACACTGGATGGATGGATGTTTACTTTAACTATTTGTTTTGATTACTACCGATAACCATTGCCTCTGGCTGGTGACAGTGCAAAGTAATAATGCGCCGGCTCGATAAAATATCCGACCTAAACTAAGGAAGTAAATACAACATTGCACCAAATGCTACATTACATTTTAACCACAAACTGAACGTATAATTCTGTCAACTGAACCACATTTTATATAAAAATATATTATAACTGAACGTTAATGGGTGCGTTTTAAACCATAGGTAGTTTAAACAAGGTCTATCTTGCATGAGCCACACAACTAATGGTTCAATATGGGTGTTAAAGAGCTACTTATAGACATTTGAATTTTCATTTCACTATGCCTTTTCCTGTTCCGCACTCATATATCTAAAGTCTCGTAATTTCATTTCACAGTATGTGTTTTTGCAAGCTCAATAAATCATTTATATACTGAAGTACAAGGTCTTGTACCATAATGGTTGGAAATTAGATGTAGACCCTTTATAATTAATGCAGTAAATGCATTTCCCGAGCCGTCTGACTGCATTCAGCAAGATTTTCTTTCAGCTCATAACAGTTTTTTTTCCTGTGGTGATTTATTTAATAAACTCTGAAGTCATTTGTGAAATCATGAATCATGCTTTATAATTTATAGTTAAAGTGTAGATAAGAAATGATGAATTAAGAGAATAGGGTTAGTATTTTGAACAGTTGTAGGCTGCTTGAGTAAATCACAGCTGAGTAAGGACCCCTCTCGTGTGACATAGTGGATGACATAATGTTGGTCCACTACTCTGACTTTTTGCACGTCTTGAAAATATTAGTATATATAAAATATAGATATGCAAATTAATTGCTTTCCTGGATGTGGGATTTCGAAATGTACAAAATTTCTTGTTTTGACACAGGCTTGGTGGGTAATTTAAATATCCCAAGTGACGCTCATTTGAGAATCAAAACTCTTTTGTCTACACCTGAATATTACTGTTATTTTAATAGTATTACTTGTTGTGTTCAGTAACTTTGTGAATTGATCTTATATCATATCAGCAGCATCCTCAAGAAGCGGCATTTCCCACTTTTGAAAATGGCCGCAAATCCTTTGCACGGGCCGGGCTGTTCATTGTTGTTGGCAAGTCAGGATTTAAACAGCTAACATGATTCCTTAAGTTGCTGGTGTCTTAGTACATATTTAATTTTGTGTGACAGGCTTTATACCGCAAATTTGTGCTTCCCTGCCTGTTTGTTAAATGCAAAATGTATCCAGATGGTTCTCAAAACATATCAGACAGGTTTGGCGAATGACCTTTGGAGTCAAATTGTCAGAGGGATCTCTCACCTCTATCATTTTGGAGACCTTTTGTGTGGAGGCAGTTCTTCTCTCATTACCAAAGGCCTGGGTTCGTAAGCTCTATTTGAGATTCAATTAGCTTAGATGCACTGCAAAATATCGAGGGGTGTTTTGCTCGGGCAAAGCCTCGAGCAAACTACAAAAGGTCATTCTGCTCACTTCCTCACTGAGAGGTACAGGGAGGTAAATGGGAGAAGAAATGTCACGTTCAATCGGCCAAAATGGCATTTCATTGCTTGCACTACATCACACTGACCAGACCTATTTTCCCCTTTCTGAAAATATGTTGCCTGGAGCAGTCGCCTCTTTGAATTTAACACTTAAATGTGTAATTTCATGAAGTGTGTTACTATTATTGTATCAGTATAGCATTGCTCTAGGATATAATCTGTATTTACTGATAAGAAAGTTTGTTTCACCAAACACACAAAAAACACCTGGCATAGTACAGGACTGTAAGGAACATAGTCAGTTGTACCCAAAAAAAAGTAAAACCATTCCTTTGCCTGATAAATCTCCACGTTAGACAAGGTATTTAGCATATAAATATTGCATTATGCATGCAAATCAGGTAGCCCTCAAGTTCCCTGGGTAGGACTTTATTGACAATGACCTTGGTGGACGACAGGTGTTGGAGGGGGAATAATAGGTCTCTTGTCACCCACAGGTGACATAAAATTCCAAATTAAACATTAGGATGCCCGGATTCATGTGAACTAAACAAAACGTGAATTACATCGGCAATAAGGTTGACTTTAATTATTAATGTGAATCAGGAGAATGTCATGAAATTTACTATCATAGTAAAAAAACAACCTGGGTTGAATGCAGGATTAAGGGACATATAGAGGACAGTATGGTGATCACTCTTCTAAACACAGTGATACATTTCAGTCTTAATTTGTGTTGGAGAAAAGTGGTGTTTGGATTGACTCTTAGCCTAGATTTGTTCCACAATGTCCCAGTTTTTCAAAAGGGTTCCACTGTTGTGGGTTGGTCTGTGATATGTAATCCCAGACCATACCCCAATGCGCTAAACAGGAAGTGCGCACTATAAAGTATATATAGTTTAAAACTGTAAGTCGTGATTTTCAATGCAAATTTCAAAATAAAATACAATTACTTTTGAAATAGGATTATAGTTATTTACAAAGGGGAAATGAGTTTTGCTTCTCTGCTTTCTTTCTGAAGTGTCACATAATTAATTTTCTTATCATGGTTCCCTTGTATGTAATGTAGGATTTTACTAGAAATTTAACTGAGTAGCATCAATTATTGTCTCGATTCGCCCGAGTAATCTTTCTCCACCAACCTTCTCAGTGATGAAAATGTGCAAGTAAGTTAACTACCAATAAGCTTTGGACTACCCCGTTCTGAACGAAACTGGTTTGATAAGGATCCCCTCATGGGCCTCTCTTGCCTGATGCACTGAATACCAAAGATAAATTAAATTTATTTTTTCACTGTGAACTGGGTCTTCATACCAGTCTAATCAATTTATCTGGAATACTCATTATACTTTCAATTTTGCACATCAATTATTTTATCCTCCCAGTGGCTTCTTATCGCCATTTGATTATTAAGACGAGTCATCAAAATCAAATAATCAGAAAAGGGTATTTTTAAGGGTCACAACGAGTTTTCACTGAACTACTCTGTGATCTTAAATGTAGCTGAACTAATTAAATTGTGTTCAGATGCAGAAGTGCTTGTTGAAGTACAAGGTAGGGACTAGAAGACGCTCCTGATTAATAATTGCAATATGAACTAATGAGCTGGTTTATTTTCATACATGAATTGCACCGGATAATCAAGCGCATTAAGCAAACCAAAACAGTCAAATAAGTCAAACTTGTATTCAATTAATCCAGAATAACCCTCAACATTGTTCAGTTTTAACACTCAAAATCCAAAACAATACACTCACTTTTTTAGTTTGTCTTCCACAAATCCATCGAATACTTCGTCCTCAGTGTCTGAGTTTCACAGTTGGGCGATTTTGACATCGATCGCGCCCGGATCCCTCTTGTCATTATTTGAGTTGTTCTCGTTGCTGATACTTACTGTAGCTGTTGGGTGATAATTTGAGACTGATACCTTACCCCAGACAGCCACAATCTTTTGGCAGATAGTGCTGTGACTCGCCTGTCTGTCTCATCCAATGCTCACACGCAGCTCACAGTTTAACTTTGAACGACCTGTTGACACCAATAACAAGCTGTTGGAGTTCCTTGGCTAATCCACCCGGAATGATGGCAAGCTTCGAAGTAGTTCACTTCGGATGACAGTTTCAGTGAGATGGGTGCTCACTGAGTCGCAGAGATTAGTGGGAAAAGCCATCAGATCACTTGACGTATACTTCTCTCAGCCAGTCACTCATGTTCTCCTTCTTAATATGATGTTGAAGTATTATTCCGCAAGGCTCCTGACTACTGTATCCATAATGATCTGACAATCCATCAACCAGAGCAGCTTCATAGCTTACCAAGGTTATACCATGATCTAACTTTTTCTAATTGTGTGAATATAGCACTATTAAAATAGTATTTCTGCTTTGCACAGAAAAACATTTGGTATAAAAAGCATACAGATTCACCATGCTACAGGAAAGAAAATGTTTCTGCAGCCCACTGCTAAAGAACATGCTGATGATGACATATTTAAAATGCATCTGAGTGAGTCACTCATGTGACCACCAGTACGGCCTTTGTTGGGGTTGCTAGGATACAATGAGACGGCATAATATCACATGTGTAACGTTCGTGTCAGTTATTTGTCAGCATAATGAATTTGATATCATGGATGGACTAGTTTCATTTTTACCCACCTAAACTTGAAAACAGCTCAATTTTGATCCGGACACAATATAGGGGTTAAATACGTTTCAGAAACAGACTCTGACAATGGCATGATATCCCAAATCTCCAAGTGCTCACAAGCCAGCACTCTGCCACCCTACATTCAGTGCCTTACCCCGTGCTGAAAAACAAGCTGTACCCTAATTGCTTCATTGTCTTTTCCCCCTAATGAAAATGAAGATTTCAGACGATGAAAGGAAATTACATTTGCGTAATGGATGGCAGACGTTTTGCCCGGCCCCTCCCCCCTGACCCACCACCCCCCACTACGGCTTACCCAAAGAAAAAAAAAAAACCTTCTGCTGAAACGTCTGTAATGATGGATTTAGCTTCAGTGATAATTTTCTTAATTAAACAACACACTATTTAATTAAAAGCCAGTATGGTTTAATTATAAAGATTTTTCTGCCTTGTTTCTTTCCTTTAGCACGCCCCTCCTTCTTCCTCGCTCTCCCTCACTGCTGATAAGGAATCCAGCCTGCGGTGTTAGAGCCTGGAAAGACAAATCAGTTGAAACATCTTTGTAATTAATAATGACCTAATGTCTTCACAGCCCAGGCCCATCTTCCTTCATTTGATTTCTCACTTAAGAGGAATAAAATAGTGGTTTTACTCATTTGCTTTTTCTTCTCTCTGATTTGTGTTGACATTGCTCTGCTATTGTGACACGATTCATCTGAAGTAAAATGGCTTATGGGCTGATCTAGATAGAGGATTAGATTATTGGGTATTTTCTTAACTCTGACGTTTCCTGTAAAATATCGAAGTTTTGATCAGATCACTTAAAAGATGAAGAATATGTGACACAGGGTGATTATTCAGTATTCTTGTCATGTTTTTTCTTAATGTGTCTCGGGCGTTTATATCATTGCGATTGTTTTTTTATGAGAACGGTATACTTCATCTACCCAACTGGAATTTCTTAGGTCTGATAAAATTGCAGTTAGGGACGTATAACATTGCAAAAATCAATATTATTGTACAATTTACAATGTTTAACTTCTTCAGGTAAACAATTACCTGGCTTAGTCTGAACATGAACAGTAACTGGAAAATTCCACCACAATGATGATACAAGTTTATGTGTTGTTTTTAAAATGCTATTTATCTAGATCAGGTGGATTTCCTGAAAAAGCATATTTAAATATGAAAAGCATGTGATCAGACACAAAGGTTGTAAATCTCCTCTACTTTTGTATGTGCACTTTTGATGATACATTCACTTCATTAATCTCAAATCAAATGTGCCAACATGCTCAGATGACCTTTGAATGTCAGCCTCTGATATTTACAGGTCAAACAGCCAGACAGGTCTGTCAGACGCTGCACAATTTATATCAGCCTTTATTAATTGTCTGACAGCAGCATAACATAAAAAAGATTTTCCAAAAATATTTAATGGCCTGTAATCTGGTACAGACTCATTTTTGTCTTTCATTCGAAAACAATTGTGTTTTAAATGAATTAATTCTTAAATGTAATCTATTAGTTAAATTGTTTTCACTGACGGTATAGTGGTACACCTGATTTGTTTGCCGGCAGTGTGGGTTCAGTTCCTCCTTAGTGTAGATGAGACTGAGTGTGAATGGTTATTTGTCTTTGTACGTGCCTTGTACAACAGACTGGTGGCGAGTTCAGCATTTTGTTCGTCTTTTGCCCTAAGTCAGCTGGGATACACGACCCTGAACAAAATAAGTTGTGATATGTCACACAGTCAGAAGATGAAGGTTGCATAGGTTTATTACGGATAGTCCAGCTCTCTCCCCCATCCGTAAAACATGTTTCTGAGGTTAACTGTGGGCTCTAAATCTGTGTTTGGATTTGTTAATGCTAACAAGAACTTTTCCACAGAACTAGAAATGTTTCTGGCAGTTTTTTTTTGTCATGTGCTAGAGGGTAGTAGCAGTACTTCAGAGAGGACCCAGGAACGTTTCAATTACAATTAGCAAAATACAGTTACTGCAATTTTTGAAAAATTGTCAGAGGTAGACTGCAGATGCACTCGGTAAATACCATATTTAACTTCAGCCAAAAATGTTGAGTAGCTGCATTTGAGTTGTTGTTGAGCTGTTGATATTGAGTAGCTGCATTTGCCTCGTCCTCCTGTGTGTGTCTTTTGTATCTATCTTGTGCAATTCTTTTGTTCCCCCCCCCCCCCATCTTTCTGATCTAATTTTGTTTGTATATTCATATGTTGGCGTCATGTGGCTCGTGTCTTTTTTTAAGATTTAGTGGACATACGCGTCTGCCAGTCTCATTTCGGTGGTATCACTCTTGTTAGTATTCATTCATTTATAACAAGTCATAGAGGCACCTGAAGGCCAACTGTGGCTGTGTTGTGTTTATTTTGTAGAGGCTAAATGATTGAATCTCTTGGGCAGAGATGAAAGGGACAACACTGGAGTATAAATGTTATAACCCCCCTCCCCACACACACACACACACACACTCTTATGTAGATGGCTTCTCTCCTCGGAATATTGTTGTTAACACCACATAGCGGTACCCTTCCAACCTGGCAACATTGTGAGACAAAAACTGGTCCATTCAAAACACCAGACAGCTTGTTCTAATGCTCAATTGAGTTGTCTTTGAGGTCCAAGATTCAACGTGTAAGGTGCTCTTAGCATAATGTCTTTTGTCTATTCCTGCATTCTGCCGAGGCTTAAGTTTAATTACATTACTCCTTTAATTATAATCACCACAGATTCTATAAATAAAATGATGACTTGATCATTTGAAATAATGTATTGTGGGATATTAGTAGAATATTAGAAGGATAAGTCTTATTTCTAAAGAATAATGGGACTACATACAAATATTAGGTGATGTGTTGTTTTACTTTTTGCTTTATAAAACACAGTCCCAAAAATCAGAATGTTTTATTCATGCCTGAGGAAAATTGGTGCAATTAATTGTAAATTGTAACTTATTATCTATCCTTGTTACTCTGATGACATCATTGGTTTTGGAAAGGTTTGATGTTTTTTTTTTCCAACCTACATTGTAGTGTAGTGCAATTACTTCTTCCCTGTCATCATCTTGATTTACATAAATGCTTCAGGCATAACAGCCTCATGTGAATGCAAATCAGCAATGGGCCAAAGGAAGTCTTTGTCCCTCCAACTAAATATTCCTGGTAATTTTGCTGTGGACAAGTCCAGAGACTACATTCTATTAGGCACATGTACCTGTGCAATCTTTGATAAACCAGCTTGAAGTGTGATAGTCTTGCCTTCACCAAAAACAGTCTAGCTCCGCCACTGGACACGACTTAACATGTCATTGGCATGGCATTGTGGTTTTTGCCAGTATTGTTAATTCTTTACAGGCAGTATTATGAGAAAGCTCCCTGTTAACTTCCACTGCAAGCAGCTGACAGGCGACTTTATCAATGAAACTGAATGAAAGTAGTCAGCAATCCAAACTCAAAGCGTGTCTCAAAGACATTAAGAACTCGATGACTGGTAATTTCTTATCAATGAACTCAGATAAAACTGAAATGATAGTCCTTGGCTCCCAGCACTTCAGAGGCAAGGTCTCAAATGATATACAGTAACTGCTCGAGACGACTTTGCAATAACCTCCAGCAGCACTGTGAGGAATCCTGTCGTTATATTGGATCAGGAGCTACCTTTTAATTCCAAAATAGGAGTGCCAAGAAGAGCTTTTTTTCCACTGACGAAATGATATAAAAATCAATAATTTCCTACCGCTTGCAGCCCAAAAAAATATTCATGGTTTTGGGAACTCGTGAGTGGATTACTGCACCTATTTGCAAATAGGTTGCCCAGTTGAGTCAGTAAATACCCTCCAGTGGGTCCAGAAGCTTCCACAAAATTTCTAACCAGAGCCAGGAAAATGAGATCTTATTTTTCCTTTACTAACTTCATTTCTCAGGCTTCCCAGGAAATTTAAAATGGGCTTTTTGCACATAATCTTTCGCGCTGACAATAAGCGGTTCAGTCTTTGTTCATTAAATAAGCTCACAGTGATGTAGCGGGTAGGTTTTACCCCATCTTGCCTTAAATATCATCAGCAAATATTTGTAATCTAAATACAGACTTAATTTTCAGTCCTGAGATGTGATCCTTTAACAAGCCTATTGCTCTTTTTAAGGGAATGTATCATCCACTGCTGTGTCCAGAGAACCAAGTTCCGTCACAGAGCACATGTAATCACAAACATTGCGGTAAAGTCCGTGGCTGCTTAGAATATTGTTAAAATGGATGAAAATGTGCAAATTGGACCATCTCAATGTTCATAAAATTATTTGTGTTGTTTTTTGCAATTAAATAATTAAATCTTTTAAAAAGCTCATACTTCAGTCTTTGTAAACGTCTCTGGACGTTCCCCATATCTGAAACTGATAAGGTGCAAAATCCCCAGCGGAAATGACGTCGTTTAGTTCAGAATTCCCATTTGAAAATTGCTGCATCCAAGGCACTACATCCAAGCACCATCGAAGATCTTATATGTATAGCACTTATGGGTTACAAGAGCCATTAGCTATCAAGTTTCTCTCCTGAAGAACTTGCTCTTTATTCAAGTGTAAACAGAAAACTATGCTTTAAGATAAATCTTACAGTCACGGGGGGAAGTATTGGTCATTACTTAAGTAAAATTCGTAACTAAATCCACATCTTGATAAGCAAATAAATTATTGTTTTATTTCACTGAAAAAGACCGAAAATTATATATATATATATATATATATATATATATATATTTCTAACCATTAAATAAGAAAACATGACATTACATAAATCAGACATATACAATGACTCTACTGAGTTTGATACCGTAGTCATACTAGTTGTTTTTAAAAATGGCTGTAAAAAAACAACTAAAAAGAATTCAAGTGCAAGTCTTCATGATGTTTGCATTTCTTCAGCTTCATATGTCAACCTCTAATGGCAGGAACTTGACCTATTTCTGTAAACCCAAGCTTCTAGTCTGCAGAGGGGATAAACAGAGCCACAGAGGTTAATAATGTGTTTGAGTCAAACTAGGCCAGTTTGAAGAGGGCAAGGAAGTTGAAGGAAACAATGTTGCATATTAAGTGAATCATCTCAAGTTGAGCCACAGTCCTTCATTTTCAACCACTAAGTCCAATATATTTTTGATGTTAAACTCCAACTCCTGCCTTTCTGACACAGAAAGAGAATGAAGACATTTCTGGAGCTAATGTATCGCTGTTCCAAGTCAAATCACAGTGTGACAGTATGTCAGAGAATGTTCAGTAGGCTTAATACATAGGGCTTTAATGAGCGGACTGTTTTCTCCGTGTTAGGGGTTCAACCCTTATCGTGGCTCACACAAATGAAATGATATACAAAATGGGTACTCTCTGTGCCTCGGGCACTAAGGCGAGAAGTGTGGTCAGACGAGAGAGAATTTAACATAATTTAATGCGACTTGGACCCATGCCTTGCACCACTGTGTCATGCTTGTGTCTCAGTTGAAGCATTTGTATTTCTTTCTTTCTTTGTGTCTTTCTTCCTTTGTTGCTTTCATTCTTTTTCTATTTTTTCTTTTTTTTCTGTCTTTCTTTCTGATCCTCATATGCCAATGAAACGGATGTAATGTACAGCGTTACTGTTGAGGCTTTTTTATGATGATGATGCAACATCAGGTTATACAGTAATAACGCTTATATAAACAATTGACAACATAACCACCTGCTGATTTGAAATAGCTGATTGAACAATGTGCCACTGTGGAGAAACTGCTTAGTTGGGTATGGAAAGTCCCTTATCACGAGTTTTGTGATGAATTGCTCCTATACTATCTACTATCTTCTGTGTGCTTAAATTAGAAAAGGCACACAGTTGGCAGCTAGGAGCTTGTCTAAAAGTAACTATTCATCTATGACACTCATGAAATGCATAGAGGTGACGTGCCTGCTTGTGCGGGGGACACACACGTTGCTAGGCAATGCTGAAGCAACGGCCGGCTCACTTGCTTTTCTACTAATGCAAACATGCATTCGGTCATGAGCACAGCCCTCTGATTAAATTACTTTCGTCGTGCTTATTAAATACAGAATACAAATGGTCTTAATGGGCTTCAAAGTAGCTTGTTATATGGCAGGGGTGTGCAATACTGATTATTACGGTATTGATCCGATAGAGTAAATACATATAGGACCAGTATTGCTGATATCGATATCGATACCTTACAATAATTAAGGTAGATGCATCAATTTACCAATTACTGTTTTTGTGACGTTTGCCTTTTTATTATCAAACTTTTAAAAGCTAGGATACATCATGCAAAACAATTTTCTAAGTCAGTGAGTAAGCCTCTAATAGAAATTCATTGGCCTCACTGTTGAATATTTTTGGGAGTGGGTGTATACTGACTATAAAATTTAAATTACATACTTTGTACAGAAATAGTATAATTAGTGCATATTGTTATATCAGGTATCTGGCTAATTTTTCTTTCTTACACAAAACACACTGCAGACGATTCAAAATATGCCATCTGGCTCAGTCTTGCTTGACTTCACTTTCTGCTGCTTCATGTGAGACAACACAGCTGTCCCATGACCTGAGCGAAATAACTGACAGAGGTGTGAAAATACCTTGCAATAGTGATGGGTGATACCAGATGATTGGAAAATGGATGGATGGACAGTACCAATGCCTTTTGGAGCTCAATTGTGTGACTTTAGTTGAAGTAGATGCCGAGTTAACACACAAATCAGAAATCTGCCCATTTTCTGCTACGGGTAATTCCTCCATCACTAAAACCATTTCTTTCAGCACACTGGCACCCTTGGTTTCTAATGCATTTTTAGTCGTGACTCCAACATTCTCCACCTTTTTTCTTCACCAATGCTCATTGGTATTCTACCAACTGAAGCTCACTTATTCACAGGGTAACTCAGAAGCAGCATTTATCATTTGCTTCCCGATAAGGCTGATGCTTGGGCCATGGCGTTGAGTAATCATTGTTTATCTGTGTATTCTTCACCCCCTACTGTTCTCTCTGAAATGAGGAGGGTCCTTGATCATCCACTCAAGGGCAAGGAAGGGGTTGGCTAAATGTTGGATTTTTAACAAATAAATGATTAGTTATTGAGCTGGTGGGACCACTGGCAGTAGACTTTACAGAATAAGCAGCAAAATGAAGGGCAAAACATTAGATACAGTTAGCATTTGCTTTTTCACATAACCAAACTGAGAAAACAGGTGAGCCTTGATGGTCTCAATGCAAGTACCAAGAAGACTTTGACATCAATTTTAGTTGACCGCAAGGGGACGACGCTGCTCGGTAAAACGTTAGCCCCCTGAGTTGAATGACAACTGCTGTAATACAAGGGTTATTTTTTTCCACTAACGCAACATTTTGTCAGAATACTGTGTTTAGGGCTAGGGAAGGCAGACAGAACATATTGTAAATATTTTTGGGGTACTTCATGATGGATAGATAGCTAGACAGACAAATACTTTATTAATCCTGTTGATGAACATACACAAATACATAAACAGCAATATATAATGCAAGCAGGAAGCCACAAATCCATCACAAAATTCAAATGTTAGAAGTAAATCAATGAACTCCAATAATCCGTCACTGACCCGCAGCGCCCAGTCTGTATCAAGATGAGCTGCCACTGCTGTTTGGCTACATTAGAGTGGGATGAAGAGGTGATCCGCTACTCCACTAGAGTCTCAAGGCTCTTCCCCAGCCTTCTTAACCAGCATGTCCAGCCTCCTGGTGTCCATCTCTGTGATGTTAATCACAATCACATGATATAAAGCAACACAATGTGAAATGAACCACTTTCCCTCCGGTGGGTTGTGTTGAGATTTATTGTTTTAAGCTGTTGTTTGTGTTCATTCAATTGGGCAGTGGAATCTGGCCTAAATCAACTTCACAAAATAAAAAAACAGTCAAGACTTGTTTCTCGACACGTTTCATTTTCTATACTCACCTGAGGCACTGGAACTCCTCAATTGAAAACTCAACAGACGGTCAAAAAAGTGTTTAATCAATAATGATAAATCAATAAAGTAACAAAGGGCTTGAAGCCTGCACTACAAAAAAATGAATTTTCCAGCAGATTGACTTTTGTTCTGCTTGAAAAAGATGTCACAATACTCTCTCTCCATTATCCTAGCGTTGCTTCCCAAAATGTCATTGTGATGATGAAAAAAACAATATGTTCCAAATTACTTATTTTATCTGAACAATACACTTGGTTGTTGAATGGAAGCACAATGGAATTTACAAACATAACCTCGGGGGAACGTCTGGACAGATAGGACCCAAGTTATTGTATATGGGCAGTGTAATTGTAGAACATGCAAAAAGGAGCTGCTGTGTAATTTTAGGTGTTAATGGACTGAGGGTGCAGTCAGATCATTCTGTATTGACCTTAGAAAACACATGTGCGCAGATACAGTCAGTCTATCACTTCATGTAAACATTTTTATTTTTTCTAATATTCTCACGTCTTCATGGTTGGGCTGGTGACTAATGGCTGTTCTCCACAATTATCAAGCTTTGTAAATTGTGTATTGATCAGCCAAATAATTCATAGGATATCAATGTGGCAGAAAATGTAGCAGAACCAAATGCAAGTTCAATATGCAAACTCATGCACCTTTAAAGGTCTGCTTTGATTTTATTAGCACAAAAGTCATTAGAGAGGCACTATGTGCAAACATAAAAGTGTGACAGTTGATAACGACAGAGAGAGGGAGGGAGAAAGAGAGAAAGAGAGAGAGAGGGAGAGAGAGAGAGAGAGAGAGAGAGAGAGAGAGAGAGAGAGAGAGAGAGAGAGAGAGAGAGAGAGAGAGAGAGAGAGAGAGAGAGAGAGAGAGAGAGAGAGAGGAGGCCAAGGATATTGTAATTGCTGCATCTGTTGTTGCTCACTGAGCATGTTTTACAACCACTGCTTTAATTATATTTTATTGGACCTTCTATAGTACATGCAATATAGCCTCTTTACCACTACGACACACCTGCACTGTTTGCCACAGTTACGGTCAACCCTACCCGTTTCAGTTTGGATCATTGAGTTGCCCCTACAAAAGTAGTCTTGTTTTAGACTTTGCAGGAAATTGATCTGATTTCAGCACTATGACTATGCATTAAATGTACCAGTCGGATAGATTGATGATTGTGTGATGCGTTGCTGAAAATCAATATGATTTTGAATAAAATGTGGAATAGTTTGTAAGTTGAATATGAAATACCTATTAATAGCTAATATTTCCTACAGCATCTAATTATCCCCAGCCCATTTAATGAGAACCTTAGTACACCCTGAATGATTGCAGTGGAGTAACACTAACCAACTACAGGAAGGAGTTCCGACTGTGTATCTTCCTCTGGGGGAGGAGTCTGAAGAAATCCTTGCCCCCGGTGGCAGTATTGACTCTGATGCACTGAACTGCTACATCACCACAGACCCCCAAATTTATTGTTTCCGTCTGACTGCAAATGGGGCCTAAGGTCCATAATAGTGAATAGAGCCATTAAATGAGCTGTCACATCTGGAGCTATAAAGCAGTGGCCTCGGATATTTCTGGGAGAAATATACATTTTATCATCAAGACGGCACACAAGGATGTGCATGTGTGTATATGTGCAGGAGCAGTGCTAATTTGAATGGCGGACTGTTTGATAGGAATGGATTCAAGGATTTTTTGGGGTCATACCATCACAGTTTACTCATGATTGTATCTGGTATTTTATTGTATCATAATTGGTAAACATGAATTATATTCCTGGACAAGTGGAAGACAGAAGTGATTGACTTCTTTCATGATGATTTTGTGTATAAATTATAACTATAGGTAGCTAGTATTGGAAAGTGTTACTTTATAACAATGTGCTGTTTATATTGAATTGATGTGGTTTGTGAGTGTCGCGTCAGCTAAGTCTGTCTCAGTTACACAGCCGGGAACAGCTGCATCTCGGTTACATACCCTATATTTCCGTATGAAAGCTCATTTGCATTTTTGATTACCCGTTGAAGTTCGGTAGGATATATTCCACCAGAAAAGGAAACTTGTACCACTGGAGGTGAAGTGATAGGCATGGGACAATTTTTAATGGCTACATTTTGCTACTCTTGATTTTTTTTGCGTTACTTGTTTGGCCAGTTCTGCTACTTTGTATCAGACCTGTTGCTTGTATGTACTACTGTGATTTTCTATTTCTCGTTCTCCTTCTTTTATAGGCTTTTATGTTTTGGTGTGTACGGGTTGCCTTCCACTATTGTATTCCTTCCACGTGTTTTTAGAAACCAGTCAGGGAAACCAAAATCCTAGTCATAATAAAAAAAGGGGTTATCTTGATAGGGTCAGTAATTTTCTAAATGTGAATAAGTTTTAATTAGAATGTGCAGTAGGAAAAAGTGCATATAACGCAATCACAAGAAACACTGAATAGAATGGAGGACACCAGAACAGTCAGTGCAGGAGACTAGTGAAATCTCAAGATTTATTTTCAAAAATATTGAATATCAACAAAAATACACTATTCCCTTGCTTTTAAAACCATTTCACATAACGGACTCCAATGGGTCCAAAATATACTGTGTGTTGAACAAAAGTGTAAATCTTGAGTAATACTGATCGGTAAGGAATCAGAGATAACGTCTTCTGCCTTTGGACTGGAAATAGTATTGTGAACGATCTGATAAGGGATGAGGCAGCTATGGAGGAGGTAATTGAGAAGGGGTGGGGAGTATCAGGTGGGGAGGGTACAAAGATGAAGGGTTGAGGGAAGAAGGGATGAGGTGACACCATTTATGTCTCACACCATTAAGCTGCCAATGAAGCAGAGAAGCAACACTGGAGATTTTTCCCAAAGACTCTTCTTACTCTCCCTACTTTTCTTTGTTTTCTTAATGCATTCTTTGAGATGATTTTACAATGTTTTATTGGCTTGTTGAAAAACACATTAACACTTCCAAAACACGTGTACTTGTGATGTTGTACAAATAATGTCCAGATGCCAAATGCATTACCATAGATACGTACACACATTGAACAGCTTTGTGTTCAATCAAATAGGCTCAATGTGAGTAAGTGCATTTTGGAGTTAACTAAAATGATTGTAATTATTTCAGTATTAAGGTTAGTATTAATTTTATGATGTTTTTGTTTTGGTGGTTTGCCATATGTTTTTGTAATATTGAAGAGGTGCCTTGTCTCAGTGATGGAAATGTTTTTCACAAGTGTGTAGGAAATCTAGGTGGTTGCCACCTATATACTAAGACATGACACATGCTAAACACAGCTGTGAGATACTGTAAAGGCACTTTAAAAATTACACACTGGACAAATCTTAGTTATAAGGGATTGTCAGAGTTTACTAGACAAGACAGAAATATGTGCCTGCATTGTAAAGTGAAGTCCATGTTTCTATTGTCACATCAGTTACAGTCCATTGAGCACATATTTGCTTCTGCTGCAGTTCAGCTGAGAAAGCAGCCACCTTTTCAGACTGCTGCACACAATCTACAATGAAAAGAATCACAAAGAGGACAGCCAAGCCAATTATGAACATTATAGTGGACTGGTTTATGACGGAGTCCTGATGCTTTTGAAATCGCTCCGCCATTACACAACCAGCCAAGATCTCTAGAAATACATGAAAATCAATAATATCTATGTAATCATTAGGATTCCACCCTTACTTACTCGTCCTTTAAGAATCTTCTTTCTCAATGTGCAGCCTAAACTGTGGGTGTTTCCTATCAAATCTGGCCTCCCTTATAGTTTTCCTGAAATTTAAGTGCTTTTGATCTTGTGCGCTTCAGAGGCTCTAGTAAAAATATCAATGTGTTGTAACTTTCTCTACACAAAGAAAAATATCGTCAATCTAATTCAGCTACTGTCGGTTGAAGACGGAGAGGTGGAAACTGTGTTCTTAGGCAGAAAGACACGTCTTCATCACCATGTGTTTATGTAGACATAATTTAATATTTAACATAAAAATGAATTCATTTATATTAGTTGAAGCAATGAAGTAACTAAGACTGCTTCTGCAACTTTTTTATCTCCAATTATGAGTTTGGTTCAACCAACCAAACACTGTAGCTTACCATATTTTCCTCTGTCAGCCTATTTTCCTCCCCAATTCTCTTTTGTCCCCATATCCCATCTCTCTTCTTTGCTGAGCTGGTGATTTTGTAATCGTAAAATCCCTGATAAAGACAGCTGTAAAAAGCTTCACTTGCTTCTGGTGAGAGCAGTGGAGAATATGCTTGCGCTGCTGGGTTTGGGCTCAATCTATTTAGTCCCTCTGAGCTTCCCCTATTGACCATTATATCACAGTGCATTTGATGATCTTGCTCTTTAAACTGGGGATGCCAGTAAGGCATTTTGACCCTGTGACTTTAGTTTGCAACTTGGAACAATAATTTGATGACTTGCATAACAAACTGGGATTCTAATAAAATTGTGTCCAGTCTTTAGACCAATTTGATGATATTTGCTGTTTATTCTGATCTTGCGTCTGACCTTTTTATATTAGAAAAGTGGAATTGCTTTCCATCTACCTCCCTTTCAAATGTCAGCACTATTCATTCCTGTACCGCATTGATTTTTTTTCCCTCTGCTCCAATTTCATAGGTCTAGGAGAACAGTAAATATTATTTAAATGTTGAAGTAAATAGGGAAATTGAAATCTCCTTTACTACACCCTTAAAACTGCTGGGTTGAAAATTGGACCCAACTACCTGGGTTGTTTTGCCCAGTTTTACAAAATATCCTCAAATCATTTTTTTGAGGTGGGGGGAAGTGGTGGAACAACCCAAATATGGCTCAAATTTATCCAACTTCCTGGGTCAGTCCAATTTTTAACACAAATTGGGTTGTTTTTAACACTGCATTTTTAAGGGTGTACCATCACCATGAACTCACTTGTAAACGATTTTGACTTTCAAAGGAAGCAAACGTTTAACTGTGGCCAAAACAGTAAACAATTGATTAAACTATAAGGGCTGAGCCGTAATGGTAAGTCAGGGAATTGAAGGACACAAAGCAGAGCATTAACCAAATCGACTTATTGTAACTGAATAATTTCATCATTATCACTTCAAGAAGCTACATAAATGATGCAGTTAGTAAAATGGTTGTGTAGTGATAGTGTATTGCACATAGATCACAAATGATCCAATTGCCAAAAGGTACAAAAAATTAACACTGATGTAAAATAATTTACTTGTTAAAAAACAGAGAGGTAATGCTCCTAGCAAATGTCACAGTAGTGTACCGTTGTTTTTGTACCTTGCGAGCCAAGGATTCCAATGTGAAATCAGAATCGGTGTTTCTCTCCAACTACACATGAATATACTTGCAACATCACATCAATGGATGGAACAGTTGCGTAATTGTACGATAGGCTAAATCGTTAAGGGGAAGAGAGCAATGCCGTAGCATCAATCACCAGTCGATTTAGTTTGCAGTAAGATTGTGTTCCTCCTCAAGTACACAAAGAACCTGCGCAAACTTGACTGCCTCTGTAGTATACTGTGTCTCATAGGTCAGTTCACCCTTCACATTTTTGGGTTGTTTTAGTTTTCACAAGTTACTTTGCAGCTTGTAGTTTTATTTTCATGCATCCTCACACATTCTTGACAATTCTAAACATGGCTTTTTACTTAGACGTGTCCCTGCTTGTATTATTAATGTGTTGAACAAGGTTCTGGATGTGTGTGCATTTTATTTCATGAAACAAGACTTTGGATGGTATGATTAAAGAAAAAATGGTTCAGTTTGCTGTTTTTGTTGTAAATGTATTGCGAGTGCTCTCTCTAAATTGTGAGCTGGTCTCTTGGGGTAAAATCAAAGAAAAATTTTTGCAACATTGGCTCCAAAAGACGCCAGTCCATTGGGCATCTGCCCTGTAGATGGCCAGTCCAGCCCTGGCTGTTGTTCAATCAAAATGGTGGAAATTTACTTCCTCTTTCATCTACAAATGATTCTTTTTTTTTTCTTTTTTTTTTTTTATTCCAGATCACTTTTTTTTACCTCAAGGTGTCAGTTTGAACTTGTGTGACCAATATGTGAAATCAAAGAATTAGCTCAAGTTTAACAAGCTCCCCATTCATACTCAAGACCTTGTAACAATAATGAGTCACATTCAATATAGACATTTTCACTTAGGAGTGTACTCACCTTTTGTCACAAGTGGTTAATAATAATAATCGTAATAATAATAAAGTTGTTATTATTATTATTCATAATTTGATAACAGCTTCATCTCAATTGTGTGTTTGTGCAGGGAGTTGGTGGTGGCTCAAATGAGGCAAGTTTGGTTCACAAACTTTTCAAGCGGAAAGAAAAGGTTTTCTGTAAGTATCGTAAGTATAGAATGGCCCTTTGATTGTCTCGATTGAGTCTGTGTTGTTGAAAGACACATTAAAGTAAACAGTTATGTTGCACACAACATTTCACCTCACACTCACATTCTTGGGACCTAAGGAGTTGTTTCAGTGTGCAATACATGTTTGATGACTTTATTGATTTTCTTTTTCCCTGGTCTTGCCACTTCACTTTCCATCTCTCTGTGATCACCCGCACCTCCCGCTCTCCTCCCAAGTGCGATATTTCCAATTGATTCAAGGATACAATTGCAAATGCTCACTTTTGCAGTCTCTCCATCCCTTTCGTCTCCTTATTGACACTGACTGCAATTTGCCCTTTCTCCAAATACTCTGTTCAAAGATAAAGCCATATTTGCTAAGAGCTAGAACAGAGTTTAAAATTAAGATGAGTCAGCATGTTTTGAAAATTTTGTTTTGAGTTCTTGAAGTTTTCTTTGCCTCTGTTTCTTAAAAAATGTGTGTGAGTTGGTATCAGTTTTTAAAATTATTATAAATTTAAGGTTTGTAGCTGGGGTCTTATCCAGAGTGGAATCTACCTTTTGCCTGAAGTCAATTGGGATAGGCTCAAGCTCTATTGAATGGATGGAATATTTGGGTTATACCAATATTATAATTTAGAAAACTTTCCGTTTGGCATTTCTTCAGTGTGATAAGATGGTTTCTGACTCTCATGAATCCCGACCATGTTTTGATCCTGCTATGAAGGTGCTCTTCTGACCCTCTGGGTAAGTGATTCTCATGATGCCATGTGGGTTAGGAATTTGACATATACATGAGTATACGGCAAAATGTAAAAGCCTTATGAATTTAGCCTTAGCAGATTTTGTTCACATAGTGCTGTCTTGTTACAGGTGGTCCTTACATGACAACCAGAGCTGGACTGGCAGATACCCGCCGGTAACTTCAGGGGCTGATGCACTGGTATGATATTTATTTATTTATTTATTTATTTATTTATTTATTTATTTATTTATTTATTTATTTATTCATTCATTCCCTGGCCCGCAAACCAGAGAGCGTAGCCCATTAACCAATTTACAAGGTAAACACTAAATTGGACCAATCAGCACCACGGACAGAGTACACGGTTGTCTGGCTCGGGGTCACATCTAAATGCCATCACTGACAGACTATATCTCTTGAAGAGAATCATTTCATTCTTATAGTCAGTGTTAATTGAATCCAATACCTTCAAACCATAACAAGCAGGCAACATGGTGAGGAGGTCATTTTTGTGCAGTCCACAGTCATGCTTTCATAAAGTAGAATGTGTCATCACTTGTGAAACAAATCACAAATTTATGTTAGGAAAATACAGTGCTCAGGCTGATTCATTTATGCAAGAAGCAGATATTAATCAGGAAAGATTTAATGAATGGGACTGCTTTGCTGACAGAACCTCCAACAAAAACAAGTACAACAGTTACTCAAGGTGTCAGTGCAGAATCGCATACCATTGCAGTACTATCCTTCATTTCTCCTTATGCAAAAAATATGCATTTGCAATTGCATTTAGTGACAGTGATTTATCAGTGAGATTGTCATTACATTTTGATCGACATGTTGTAAGGTGGAAAGCACAGATACATTTGTTTCATAAGGTTTGATTTTACTACCTGTTGCCGTGGTACTGCACATACGGAAGAGAAGCGAGATGTGCATCATTACTTTTGTCCTGGTAGGACACAAAAACTATATAATATATAATATGTAACCAGTATTTGTTTACAATCTAAAAGTCCTACTTATGAATCATCTGTCCCGGAAGTCAAGCACTTTTCCACCTAAATAAAACCAGATTGTAAAATTATTTGATCTTGCCACATAGTCATCATACCATATTGGAATTCTAATCCTTTTATGTGAAACGTGAGTGCAAAGAAAAGTGCACATCTCATCTGTTTTGATGCATTGGTATCATGCAAACAGGAAAAATAAGGAGCCTGTATATGGAGGCAAGTTTTGTTGGGCTCAGTCAAGATATCAAAACCAAAGATTTTCACCATACTGTAAAGTCTTAAAGAAAATTAATCCACCTTTTTCAAATGGGCAAAACGATTTCTTTATCAATACTGTTACAATAATGGAATCTATGACTCGCATATTTCCACAGAACGCTCAGCAGCACTAAATATGAAACATTCATACAATGTTTTTTTTTTTTTTTTTTTTTTGATTCTGAGAATTAATGACATACTGCAGATTGCTTTAATTCTACTCCCACATCTTCGCTTTTCTAATACAGCCACAGGTCTTTGCTTGCTGTCATGGTCCTTGCTTGGATTGGCAGTTTAATTAACTTCATATCGCTGGGTGCAGCTGTAGAAGCTCTATCTGCACAGGCACTCCCACAAATGTGTGGGAGCCCAAACGTTGCATTAAATGTTCACAAATGGTCTGTAACTATAGAAGAAAATCATGCTTACAAATCTGGTCTGTGCTGTGGTGTTTAAAAATTAAATTGACCAAAAATCTCAAATGGTGCCAGTGGAATCTTTTACAATAATAGTAAATAAATAAATCAAAGATAAAATCACTTGCTGAAGCATTCGATCAATACTTAATGTCAACCTTTATTGTCATGATTTATGTTTCAGTAATTAATAACAGTAATATTTTAAATTAAAAATTGCATTATTGATGAAAATAGGATTTAATGTGTAGTGTTAAAGGGTTTTGCTTTACTGCCATATTTTATATTGTAAAGCCAATGGGAATGTCATGATTGCATAGTTGATGTAGTCAGATACTGCCGTGGGCTGTGCCTTGCCAGACCCCATGGGTGCCAACCTGGCATCGAAGCACTCACCATGGGATCCCACCTTAAACCCTAGCGCCTGATCCATACACAGGCGAAGGAAATTGTTCTGACGAATTAATTGACAATGAATTGAAAACAGAATAAATTTGAATACCTTTATTTATTTATTTAAATCTTGTGCCTTTCTATTAGCCTAGTTTCATGACCCACCTTGTTTATTGTAATTACTTCACATAATTCAAATATAAGAGGACACACTCCAGATGGCACTGACAAGAATCAGTACTTTCTCTTGGTTTAAATTAATTGGAGATGCTTTGCTGCAGGCCATCCTTTCCTTTGACAGGCATTTTAGTAGTTCTTCAGCTACTGCTGACATATGCCACCCCACAACACACTGCATTATGAGAAAACTAATAGTCTTGTCTTCTTATATGAAGCAGCTGACAGAAGATTTGATATAGGGGGGTCAGGCTGAAAACAAAAACAGTACCATAATTACAAGGGTGTAGGCATTCTCAGTTATCTCGGTGGAAAAAAAGAATTATCGCTGATAAGAAAAACAATGTACCATACATATAGTTTAGCTTCATACATACATACAGTTTAGCAATGCGGCTAAACCTCAGACATTGCATCAAAGTGACACTAAGTTTAAAACAATTGGGACATTTTATTAATTGTCACTTTAGGTATGTCTTGCTTACTGGGTTGACAATCATTTCAGTATTGCCATGGAGGAGGGACAGCTAATATAGTTGAGGCCATCTACTTGTATGATTCTGACAGGTCACTCAGCCAATTTATCTGTTTAATTACACGTCTCCTTAGTTATGTGCAGAAGAATTCATTTACCAAGCACTCATAAGGGATTCCACTTAACATATTCTTAATTTGAAATTAACAGATGAGGACACTCACATTCAGTACATCTTCAAACAGTACTACTCTAGAGAGAAGTCAGTTCGATGCAGCGGTAATTCATTTAGTAATAAGAAATTCACTGTGGTAGGTTTCTCTGCTGAGGCTGTGCCCAAATGTACAATACATTTTTAATAAAATACTGTATATTCTGAATCTTGTTTATGGGGGCTGTTTACGTACGACTTTGAAAACATTCTGGTCTACTATGCGATGTCTCACAAGTGGGAAGCAGTGGAGCGTCAACACTGAGTGGGGATAGGGAGTTGCTGACCTTGACTCGGGATGTTGTGAGTTGGTCAGAAGAAAATTTGGAAGACCTTTATTCCAATACCTTTATATGAAGAAGCAGAGTGTGGGGACTTAAAGGTGGGCTCTTCTATTTCTGGAGTTTAAGTCTCTCGCCAAACTAGTTAAAAACCTCTTTGGTAGAAGGGCCTCAGTCTAAATGAGATCTGCATTGAGTTCCTATAGGCTCTAGATGTCATGAGGTTGTTGTGGAGTCTTTATTGGTCTGCCGTGGTGAAAGAGCTGTTGAAAGGCAAAGCCCTCAGTTTACTGGTTGAGCAATGTTACTACCCTCATCTACAGTCAAGCGTTCTGGATTGTGAATGGAATGGCAAGATCCTGTTTACAAGCAGCCAAAATGAGTTTTCTCTGTAGGGTGTCTGGGCTCTCTCTCAGGGTGAGAAGCTCGGTCATTCGAGAGGAGTTACGAGTAGCTCCTCTGCATCGAGAGGTGGCTAAGGGATCTGATTAAGATGCTTCCTGGATGCCTACCTGATGTGATGTTCAGTGAGAACACTGATCATGTTAATGATTTCTCACTATTAGTAGGAAACAGATAATCAATATGTGACACTTTATTGGTATAAATCTCTGCCAGTGTTTGCATTTTCAATTGATCATTTATACAACATCCCTAGAAAATCAATGGCAAGCTATTTTTAGAACCGTCCTATGGGTTACTTATGTGGTCCTTGGAGCCTACCTGGTGCCCCCACAAAACACGTTAGTGACTCTTGGTTCAGCGATTTCTTATTTTGTTGATTTAGTGGTACCTTGTGTAAAAACATAAGACTTGCCCTGTACTCAGGAATGGCCTACCTGAGGAAATTAGAGTGGCAACCTCTGTAGAATTGTATACGGATTTAAAAAACTCAATTTGCTCGCTCTTGCGTTTGGGTAGACCAACAACTGTCTGAGATGTGATTTTTCTACTCAAACAAAATTTTGCTTGTTTTTGTTTACACAGAATATTGTCCCCTATGGATATCTTCAAAACAATCACACATACCGTTCGCATCATCACCCACCTCGATCCATTCTCAAGATCTATTCACGTATTATCATATTCACTTGACAGTCCTGTAAGGCATATATCGTGGAGATGAAACCCTCAAAGTGGGCTACTAAACTGAATGATTGAATATGCTATCTTCACCATTCAATCTCGCTTCTCATTGCTGTATTGTTTGATGAATAGCTGTCTTGACATACAGTTCCTCAGATCGCATTTGGATTGTAGACTCTATCTTGAGGGCCTGAAGCCATTCCGCTCCATTTCAAATGCACACACATGCATCACATGCATAACATGCACAGACAAACGTGTAATCATGCCTTCAGGTAAGAACATAGAGACATTAAACAACAATTTGCATCACTTAAAGGTGTAATTCACAAGAGCATCCTCAGTTTTTATCTAATATATCTCATGGGATATAATACAGTATTTAACGATAGACATCGAAACCAATGCCCAGAAAGGCGATGGCTCACCCATATATCAAAACACAAAGCCATGCAATTGTGAGAACAACCAAATTCTCAGAGCTCATTTTTTGTCAGTTTCATCGGCTGATTTTGAGTATCTACTATATATATATATATATATATATATATATATATATATATATATATATATATATATATATATATATATATATATATCAAACCTAAACACAGCACACATGCATCTTCCTCCAGCAAATAAATGAAATGCTTTACCAAGGGCATGTTCTCCCAGTCAAGAATAAACAGCTGTACCTTATTGTCAAGGCGGATATTTTGAAGATGGTTCCCATAAGCAGCAGTGTTGCAATTTCAGTAACATAAATCATTTCATTAAGTAGTTGTAAAATCATTTCAGTCTCCCTTTTTGAAAGTTTTACACCCCAAGCTTTATGCCTTTGGCGGCTGGGGACACCTATCTAATGGCCACACAGTATACAGCTAGATAGCTACCAGTCACAGTCAGAGGCTATTCAGGCTGCTTTAACGTGTAATTGGAGTTGGCTTATCACCACAGCGCAGCAAGTCTGTTTGCACCAGGTGAGATAATGTGTATACATGTACATCATGAATGATCACATGTGGTCCGAGCTCTCGTCACTGCACTGTGAATAAACGCCAACATTTTGTTCAAAGACAAAGAGTGCTATATATTTTTATGACAAGGGCAACTTGCAGTATTTAATCTGCAGCAGAAAAACTGTACAGTAAAAACACACACTATGTCAAATGGCATCTCTTCTCTATCTGCAGAAGAGTTGACATGACCTAAAATGACAAAAACACAGGATACTTTTCAAATGAAAAACTACAAACATTGTTCTTCAGTTTTGGGGAAGACTCTTACATGTTGTCAGGTAAATTTCCCTCAGTGCCTTGCATACACAGAGGGTGTACTAAATAAGAAATATCAAGTGATAGATAAACAGCGTTTTATAGGGACATCAATCATCAGAATCAGCTTCATTGACCAAATTTGTGCATGCCAAACAAGGAATTTGACTCTGGTCGATCTCAGACTCTGAAGAAGCTGTGTCTCCTGGTTTTGGTGTAACCCTGTCCGGAGGGGAGTAGTTTGAACAGACTGTGACCTGGGTGAGAAGGGTCTGCAGAGATGTTGCTTGCACGTTTCCTGGTTCTGGACAGGTACAAGTCTTGGTTAGATGGGAGGTTGGTCCTGATTATCTTTTCCGTAGACCTGTTTGTCCGTTGCAGTCTCTGCTTGTCTTGTTTGGTGGCCGATCCAAATCAGTGGCAGGTTGAACTTCCTGAGCTGTCTCAGAAAGTGCAACCTCTGCTGTCAATCACTGAGTGGTAATCTTCTCAGTAGTATAATTGCCAAACCCCAATCATCAGTCCCAGTATGTCCTAGCTACACTTGCCATTAACGTCAGCGGAACATATTAAATACGTTTGTTAAATGACCTTTATAATGCTGATAGCGATATAGTCACATTTACAAAGACAGTTTCCTTAGTAAACATGATCTAATCTGTAGTGTATGGGCAATTGGATTCTTTTTCACTAATAAAAAAGTAGTTAGCTAATTCATTGCCACTCATTTCTTTGCATAATGTCTGGGTCAGCTGCCCTTAGCACTAGGATTCTTTATGAATATGGGCTCATTGCTTGTTAAAGTCAAAATGTGTTTTCAAAAATCAAGTTGTGCTGTAATTTGTTGTAGATTGTGGATCCAATTCTATTTTCTTTTCTTGGATCCAGAAAAATCTGGATCAGGAATAAAAGATGAAGAATCCATAATAGGGAGTAACATTAATTGGTTACTAAATCTTGTTAAAATCAACATTCATTCACAATCTATATGAATGCCATTAAATGTGCAACATAAGTATTTCAAGGACCCTTTACTGTGCCACATTTCAGAAAGATTTATGTGCAGTAAGTAGATGCAAATAACTTGCCACAGACACTGATTTGTAGTATACAGGGAGGTCAAGGATACAGCGAGTCTTATGCTCCTGCAGAGCTTGTTCCATTAACCCACAGCAGAGTGCCTGTAGTTAAAAAGACAATAGACCCTGCAACCCAGCACATTGGCAATTCGATAACACGAGGGAGACACAAAGCCAAGCTTCGATCTAGCAAGAAACCAAGGACTAAGCCTTCCTCCCACCTCGACTTGTCACAGTGATAGTGTCAGTCCTCGGGGCATTTTGTGGATGACTGAGTTCAAGATTTTCATCACACACACTCTCACAAGAAATGATCCCCTTAAATTCTGGCTGCGTTTAGGGAAGAAATCAAATGAAGCTGTTCAAGGCATTTTCAGGAATTTGATACAGAGTACACAGAGTACAATCATGATACTAACACCAGTATCAATATCAGTGCATACTTTATGTCTGTACTCTTACTCAGACTGTGGAAATACGTTAATGTAAATTTGAATGACATTACTTTGTTTTCCAACGAAAATTTGTGGTGAACAAAATGTGTGATATACTCTAGTCATTGGAGGAAATGAAGAAAATCCTTTTTACCATATTTTAAAAATCCCCACCACACACACACACACACGCACACACACACACACACACACACACACACACACACACACACACACACACACACAGACGCACACACACATACATTTTAAAGGGAATGGGAGGAGCCGCTCCAATTCCATTGGTTGTAAAACTAGCAAGTGTTCACGTCCACAAATGACGCAGACTGAACGTTTCTATTACAAAAACAAAGCATAGCCCGCCCATTCACACAGTTAGTCCACACTCCGTACCAGACTCATGCTGGGCACGAACATAGAGCCACTCTGACACTTGTGAGAATAATATAGTGATAAAAAAAGCATAAAGTAGTCAGGCAAATAATTTTCTGTACATAAATTTCCATACCACACTGTAGCTCACTCTAAAAGTAGGTTAAAATTGCAATAGGAATAACACTAAACATTTCATAGAATTCATACAGAGGCACCTCTAATCAATTCAATTGTAAATGGTTTACATTTTTAATTACATTCATAAAGTACTCAGACTTTTTTTAATTGTGCACCATTCACTCATTCACGTTGTAATTAGTTAAAAACTTAATAATAATAACAAATACATTAATGTATAAATAAAATAAACCAACATAAATTTAGTAATACAATCAAGTTATTATTTAGTGCCATTTGCTGAGTGTTCATATTTGTTGCACACAATGACAAGGTTTTTAAATCGAGCAGAAAGAACCTATCCTATCGCTTTATTGGCTTTCAAGAAATATTTTGTGCCATATACTAATGTGTATGTTAGTCTTCCACAGTGGATGCAAAATAGTCTTCAGACACTATGACATACCAAAACAGACTGTTTCACCTGAATTTTTACTTAGAATGGGAAAACATGTTTCATGTTTACAGATGGTAAACGCTATACTGCATAACTACATTTGTCAGCAGCATGGGTGAATAGCTCAGGCCAATGACGGTACAATTATGTTAAGTCATATGCAATCACACGGAAACCAATGTCCTCTCAGGCAAGGACATTGAGATGAAATGTGATGAATGAGATGAAAAACACCAAGTGACGCCAAGATCTATTTTGTGAGCATCCAGAAATTGTGTGAGCAACAATTTATTCAGTGCATGTTTGCTTTGCGCACTAAAGGTACCCTGCCTTGTTTACCAAATTCTCCTTCTTTAAATCCACCAACACAAAGTCCTTCCAGTCAGTCTGACAAACCTTCAGAGAGTAGTTGAAATGTTGCAACATTCCCCTCTCTGTGAAAAAACAAGGGTGCGGTGTTTATCAGACTCTTGTGGTGAGTAGCCACCAAATTGCAAGAACATTGCAGCTTTTTAAAGAATGGGAAGTGGATTGTTTAAACTCACTGTGTATTTGAGGGGGGAAAAAGGCAGTCGCAGTGCTGCCTTTTCTTGACATTCCATTAAAGAGACTGGTAGCACCTTCCAAGCAGAGGGTAAGAGGGCTGTGAGAGGAGGAGGAAGATGCTTGAAACGGAATGAGTGTACTCAAGAGAGACATACTGCCATCTAGTGAATGTGCAGCAAAAGAAATAAAGCTTAGCATACATATTTTATTCAATTGTTTTATTTGAATTGTTTCATAAAATACTGTTTTAAAATTGGATGATGTATTATTACTGCATTTAGTGAGTGCATAGTAATTTGCACATCTAGAGTCTCAATATATCGCCTCATCTGTGTGAATAAAAAATACCAACCGCTTTCAAACAGACAAGTTCAACGCCTGGAGCTTATCTTTAGAAGATTGTCAAACTAATGTACCCCTGCTTCAATTTAACTGCTCAAGCATAGAAGATTAACAGAGGCCAAAGGCTGTGCGTGGTGCGGGTTATATGAAGAGAAATACTTGCATCTATCACCTGTGTTTAGGGGTGGGGGCGTCTGCAAAATTTAAGTAGCCCATACAGGGAATGAGAATGGGATGGATGTAGTGTACATGATCTTCTGTATGATGTAAACTTGAAGCCAAAAGCTGCATCTGGGTGGTGATCGAAGGCATGGACCTTGGCGGTCCTGTCCTGGACTATGGAAGTCGTCGTATCAAGAGACGTGGAATGTCACCTCTCTCGATGGGAAGGAGCTTGAATTGGTGTGTGAGGTCGGGAAGTGTTGCTAGATATAGACAAAGATGTAGACTCGCCTTGATACAACAGTCCCCTTGAAAGGGTTTGGATTGTTTTGCACTTTAGATATTACTACAGCTACGGGCATATCTATATTCCCCCTTGCTCATTGTTTGTTGGCACTCGCCCAAGTGTATAGGAGGGTAGTCTCCCTCCATCTTTGTTGGGTGGACAGGCTGTGACTTTTATTTGTGCCTTGACACTTGTAACAGATGTCAACTCTGGCTGTGCAAAAGTACGTTTGTGAGATCTCATTCTTCAGAAACCTTGAGAGTATCGCCTAGTCAATGGGCTGACATATTTTAATCTGCTGGTCAGTGCACTCGTTGCTGGCGTGCTCCTAATGGGAATTTGACATTCTTAGGTACGTATGTTGGGAAGAGCAAGGATGCACTGGTCAGCTGGCCTGGGAATACCTTGGAATCCCTGTAGAAGCAGTGGGCAAAGTGGCTGGGTATCAGTATTGGGTTTTGTGAATAGTCTGCTGCCTAGCCCAGCAGCAACACGAGCCCATATCAGGTGAATAAGTTGGAAGGGTGGATGAAGAATTCTCTTATATCAAAACTGCAATTTCATTGAACTGTATATATTTGTAATTTTTGTCAGTTTGAAATTGTGACCTTACACCCAACTCCACTATATTTAGTCAATAAAAAGCACAAAACAGTAAAACCAAAGCCAAAGAAAAAGCCAAAGAAAAACATTTGTTTTAAGATGGCTTTAAAAATGACAGGGATTTTATTGAGGTGACCAAAGGTGTATTGTTTAAAAAATAAATGGTTAATTTATCATTATTAAGATTAAATTAATTAAATTCTAATTAGATTAGGGTGTTTTGTTTTTCTTCCATCGGTGACATTTTTCAGAGTTCATTGATTTAAGTGTATTTTTCTTTGTTCTGTTGAGTGACATTTTACATTTTGCAGAGTAGCTATTCCAGACAGGTTTTGCTTCAGGGTCGAAGGCTAATACAATGAGTCATGGATACAAATTGAACACATAAGCATCTCAGCTGCAGCCAAGGTCAATAAACCCTTGCAACTTCACTCTGCTTCATCTGCACACATCAACAATGAACCTCCCCTCAAAGCTTACAGATCTAGCCGTATTGATGACTAAATTAAACTTTTCAGCTATTTCACAGATACATTTGTGATGTTTCCTGCTTTTGTAACAAAATAAAAATAGGCACTGATATTCAAAGCCTGTTTTTAAAGAATTAGCCACATTTTCATGTATAATTGTCCAGAGTTACATGTGCATTTTTACTATCATGAAAATATGCATCCAAGTATTTAAATTAGATTACATTGTTTGTGAATCTTTATGACTTTATATAATTCAGATTTTATTTTAACATCACATAATGTGCACACAGATAGTTGTTGCAACTCACCACACATTTGCACTCAAAATCTTGCATCATTAGCCATGCTGCAGTAGCTCTCTCAGTTTTCTTTGCACACCGTACACCTGATTTATTGCACTTACATATCTTAATTGATGCCAACCTTGCTTGGCTCTCTTACAGTCCATAAGGAAATCATTTTGTGTCTCATTGTAATTGCATACAATCACAATATAATAACTGTGTAAATCATTGCTAATTCGCCTAAGGGAGCACCTGGTTAAAGTAAAACTATACTAAAAGAGTTCTGTTGATAAAAGATGTATGAAGACCAGAGCACTGCTGTGTGCATTCACACGTAAAAAAACAGCGGCGTAGCTTCATCGATTATTTAAATCTTCCAACCAGCTGATTGTGAGTAGTTAAAAGTCAAAGGTAATCTGTTGTCTTTAGTTAAACAGTAGCGGTTCACTGACGTCCATACAGGCAGCTTCACTCACTACTGTTCTGCCTGTTTTTTTCAGTGTCACCTGGCATGGGTTACAGATTACTGCTATACTGGGAGCCTTAGTAGGGCATCCTGTGTAAAAAGTGTGCCAAAACTATAACGCGAATGACTCAACGTGGTGACACCTGAACAGGGTAAGTTGCTTCTTGTTATTAAAAAATGTTGGCAATAAAATTTGTTTTAAAACACAGTTTTATGGATAACCTGGAAATCCATTCCTTGATAGTTTTAACACATCAGCATGGGTAGTTTTTATTACTTTTTGAATCCAAATCTTGACCCATCGTGCTTCTACCCAAATGTTCAGGGTCTAAATAACCCAGTATTGGTTCGGTGACTTATGACCCAGCGTTAGCTAAGTCACCCAACTTGGGTTACTTTTAAACCAGCAGCTTTGTTAGTGCACACTTGAACTCTAGACTGGCCACCATTACATTGAAAACAACACAATGCAAGACGTGTCAATAATGAATACACAACTAAATAATTATCATCAATTCACTATATTTTTGGTGACCAGGATTATGCCTCAAAACAAATGTCCTGACAGATGAGCAAATACTTAAATGAGGAATAAAGATATAAATTAAAGCAATAAAATAAATGATGTTCTGACTTCAACAATGCAAGATGTCATCATAAGAATTTAAGTAAAATTGTCAATTTAATAATTGTAGTCTTTACTAGCCTATTGCGCCGTCACGTCTCCCTTGCTCCCCTTACACCCATACCATCAGTCTTTTGACTGAAGGTCTGTGTTTTTCCATGATCATGGAAGATCAATGTTGACTCCATGGTGTAATCATCTAAGGAATAAGATTAGCATAATTTAGCGTCAATTGAGTTGTCTCGCTGGCTGCAGTGGGGAAGGGTGATTAGGGTTGATTTTCCCAGCAGGCGCTGTTGGAATGGATGACAGAAGCTATGTGAATGAGAGAGGCAAAACGAGGATAAAATGTGTAATTTTGCAATACACTGTCCATAGATGCCAGTTTGCCTTGATTTCCCTCTCTCCTCCACATACCGTACAGGGTGAGGCATAATTTCAGCCAGTTCAAGTAGGTCCTGACATGATGGAAGCAAAAATGTTGGCCATGTAAAACCAACATGAGCTGGCTGCCCCTTTTCGACACTACTTATCCTTTGCATAATCGTCTCGGCTGGAGGCTATCCAAGCTGACTTCGCTAGGGTTCAAATTAACTCTGCAGCTAATGCGATGTTCATTTGGTCAAGTGTGGATGCTCTCATTCAAACCCTAGTGAACATCCAATAACCCGGCAAGTACACGGTTTCACGGGCCAAGACCCACCTATTCAAGCAATCTCGTACTGCTTGCAAATGTACTCTGGTGTGGTGCGGTTCACTTCATTTGTGAGGTAGGAATGGAACAAAGACATGATGTAGTATTAAAGTGACATGTAAGTGCATGCGTCAGAACAGCTTTTTCCTCTTTGGGGCAAAAAAACCCATCAGTATGTGTGGGTGTGTTGCATTTTGTACATTTTAGAATGCTTCTGTGACATCTTCACTCATCATCTGTTTTTATACCGCTTAACGTGTTCAGGGTCAGAGTGAGCCTAAGACATCTAACTAACAAATAAGAAGTCGGTTGCACGGATCATTTTCAACTGTTTAAGAGAGTCTACTTTAATTATTATGGGGTAGTGAATTTCACTAGTGTCACATGACAAGAAAACTAGACATGGCACACTATTTTTGTGCCCAGTGCCAGATAGGCTTGTGATATTTCTGCACAGGGGCAGACTCGACCAAGAGTTGTTGATTTCGCAGATGCATGCAGTTAAAAGCAGGCTATTTGCTCAGTTGTGGGCATAAACACTACTGACTTGATTGTTCATAAATCTTATCAATCACTTTATAATCATTCTGCAAGAGGTGCACAGGTCTTGACTTGGCAAATGCAGAGCCTGATTTGCTGCAGTCTAATCAGTAGATTCAAGTACCTAAAGTACGTTTATAAGAAACTGCAAGCAGACCTCCATGGGTCGATGATGAAATGTCGGCCAGGCCGCTTACAGATTATCATTGGGAAGTGGGCAGTTAAAGACAACCTTCCAGCCTGATGGTACATCCTGACAAACGCTGTCATCAAACCTCAACTCAAAAATCCCAACCTAAGCGCCAATATAATTTTTAACTACCGCCCTATCTTCAACCTCTGTTATCAAGGGTTTGGGGAAAAAGCAGTTGCTGTACAACGAATTCCGCAATTATCCAATGCGGTTTCTGTTGTGGCCATAGTACAGAAACAGCTTTAGTCAGTCACAAATGACCTGGTGATGGCTGCCGAGCCTGCTTTTCCGTCACTCCTCAGTGTTGTAGAACTCACTGCAGCCTTTGACGCCATTGATCACCATAGCCTCTTTCACAGACTTCACTCCACTATCGGAATCTGACTCTGCTTTGCCTTTGTTTACTTCATATCTCACTAGCTCACTGACAGAACAGTTTGTTTGGATGGGAGGAGCAATGTCAGCCACTCTCCCTGTCACCTCTGCTTTCACTGAAACATCAGTCCTTGGCTCTAACCTTTTCACCCTGTGCATGCTCCCTCTTGGTCGTGTCATTAGGGCATGGGATTTCATTCCATAGCTATGACACCCAACTTTATCTCAGAACCAACCCACTCGTGTCTATAACCTTCCCTTCACCTGCACTTACAGTACCTTCTGCCTGGAATGAAGGAGATAAAGGTGTGGATAAAGGCCCTCCAGCTAAATAGCTCAAACACAGAAGCCATCCTCGTACTCTGCATGAAACCCTAACATCCATTCGGCAAAATCGCTTTAGACTACCTATGCCAATAGTTAGACATGGTTCCAGGGGTGTAGTTTCATCATCTCTCAGCCACAAAACTGTCAGGTGCACCACGCATATGTCAAAGGAAATGCCCTTGGTACATGAAAAGGTTTATCAGGGTGCAAAACTGTCTGCCAAACTCCCCCAACCCGCTGAACGAGGCTTGCTCGGTACAAAATTCAAGATGATCCAATTCTCATACTTAAGTGTAGCTGCACCTACCTATGTCAAACTTGTCTCTAACTGAGCCTGTAAGAATATAAGCAGACACGGTGCAAAAAAAAAGAGTGGTGTGGTGTTATTTTAAACAACTCGATAATGTTAGAGCTACGTGCCAAGTCTGTGACAAAATAGTTTTACACAACAGCAACACAAGCAATTTGTTCAAACACCTCAAGAGCATACAAGTCACTCCAAGAGGCACAGTGAGCTTGAAAAAAGACAAAGTGCCTCAAACTTAAATCTCCCGTGCCATCGTCATTATATCCAATTGTTGATTACTACAGACAATGTTTTTACTATTGTTTGCTAGTCTTTAGATGTCACTGGCCTCCTAAATAATTGGACTTAGCACTGAACTGGAGCTAAAACTCCCCCAAAATCAGTATGTTGCCTCACAGTGAAACCAACCTTTGGTCACACTTGGACACTTTCTATTACTGTTTATATGTTTATTTTACTGTTATAGTATGTCTCATCATCCCTGTGTTACATTTCTTAGAGTGTCACTCCCGTTTTAAATTGTAATCAATTAAAAAAGGGTGTTGTAAGATATGTAATTAAAACAAGAGTGCAGTTATTATTTGACAAAAATAAATATATTAGAATCTGGGCATATCTAGTGTCAATAAGGTCTACCGGTGAGTGGGCCTATCTGAGTTAAGGGAGGATGACAGCAGTTGTGGTGATGCATGACAGCCAGTAAAAGAAGGATTAGCCAATTCTGGCAGTACTGACAGAGAGTTTGATGACGAGGAGAATGTGCCAATCTGACAGAGCTCAAGGACGCAAAAAAAGGTTGCTTAAACAAAGGTTGATCCATCTCTTGGTGAAAGTACTGAATGACAGAATTTGACTCTCTTTCTCTCTCCCTCTCTCTCTCTCTCTCTCTCTCTCTCTCTCTCTCTCTCTCTCTCTCTCTCTCTCTTTCTCTGTTACTCTTTCTCTCTTTCTTTCTCCCTCTTTCTCTTGCACTGATTGGGTGAAGCAGGTGACTGGTGATATATCTTTAACTTTTATTTCAGTGCAGTAATGCAGCGTACCTGTCGTCAAACAAATACTTGCAAGATTATTTATATGTAATTTATTTATATATATTTAAATTGCAAATCCATACATCGGTTATTCTGTTCAGGGCTGAAGCCAAGAGTGAAAAAGTATACTACATATCCTGCCAAATTTCTGGAAATGCTTGGAGGCTATTTTTTATGGTATATCAGCCAGCCACATATTGTAATTTCTGTATCTTGTCACATAAGCTGTGCCTTAATGTACACTGTGATGTAAAAGTCTGAGGAGACCATTCGCTATGTTTTTATAATGACCCATTTTCACAGCAGGCAGTATAACTTGTAAACAATTAACTTATAGAACACAGCAGGTTTACCCACTGAATCCAAAATTAACGTTCACAAAACTGTTGAGAGCAAGCAGCAAGCTACCGCACTGAGTGGCCCCTTTCCCCTTGAGGAAACCTTGAGGGTTTGAGTGAATTATTTTGGGGTTGACATTTTTTTTATCCCCAATGCATTTCAATGGATGTCAATTATACGTGGACTTTTACAACCCCACCTCCCAAAAGAAAGTATCTAAAAATGCTCATAAACTTTCAATTTATATTTTGCATAAAAAACAGGTGCGGAAATTGGAAGGGAAAAATATACATCTATTTTAGTCATATGAATAAGGTTACATTATTTTTTAACCCCCAGAGGTGTAGCCTGTGTTGTTGAGTCTACATTAACCACCAAGTATAATGAAACTGGTGACACGGTGGGGCACTGGTTAGCATGTTCGCCTCACAGTTAGGAGGGTGCGGGTTTGATTCCTCCTTCGGCCCTCGCTGTGTGGAGTTTGCATGTTTTCCCCGTGCCCGCGTGGATTTTCTCCGGGCACTCCGCTTTCTTCCCACATCCCAAAAACATGCTTGGTAGCGTGAGCACTCCAAATGCCCCTAAGCGTGAGTGTTTGTGCGGATGGTTGTTGGTCTCTGTGTGCCCTACGATTGGCTGGCAACCGGTTCAGGGTGGATATACTGCAACTCACAAACAACTGGACAAACAAATCGAATTACTAAGCTTTATGAATTGCCTATACTCATTAATATTTCAGCCTTGGTGGTCTATACTGCAATTAGTAGATATTGTGATTATTATGGCATTGCTTAAATAACGTATTAATTGTTTAACAGTTTGATTAATTTGGACCACACATCTATATGCACAAGTAGTCTCTAATAGAATAAGTTGTTAGAGGAGCAATTGATTTTGAGTTCTTAGTAACAATTACAGCCCAGAGTACGATTTCCACAGTACAATAGCTATTCAAATATTAATATTAACATTGTCAAAACCAAGGAGTACGAGATATGGTTATTCCAGGTTATTTGAGGTACAGAGTGTGCACAACTAATGGTCTATTCTCAAAGTTTTGCCTGTCTCACATCCAACAAAGGCTATATCGTGCATTCTACTGCTGGTGCTTTCCGAGAATCTAATTGCCCAAGTGTCACATGTCCCCCTTTAGAGCATGTTGCGCTTCTGAGGTATGTAGATGACATCATATACATTTTCTGTAGAAATTATCGGCCAGTTCACACATTGTACACTGCAGATGCTGTAACATTTGGCTCATACCAACAGTGTGACAGACAGATGCCAGGGGTAATTAGATCCAACCGATTAAGGTGGGTTCTGCTGTCTGCCTGAAATACACCTCTGCAGTTCTCAGATGTCATCCATGAAATGAGACAGACACTCCAAATGAGTGAACAGCTCAGGCTAATATCCCATCACAAATGCTGTTTACTCCGGGTGTCTGGATTAAGCTCAGATCTCCGTGACTGTGCCTGGCTGGATTATCAGAGAGAGGAAACACTGCCAAAAAGGAATCTCTATAAAAATAAGGAGCAGTTCCCAAAAGTCAATTGAGAGAATGCTTTATATTTTATTATTCACTCATTTATGTCTGGACTCTTTCTGAGAGTGCAATTGGGGAGGCCCTCACTCTAGAAAATGCCAAATGGTCACAGTATTGCAATATTTTGACCAATTTAACCAAGAGATAACACTCAATAGCACATTGACTGTACTTCTATTTTTATTTATTATTTTTTATGGGACATATGGTTGAATTTGCCACTCATCTTTTTTTTTTAAATTAATAAATAATACATTTCTAAGTGACCACGAATTTTTGAATGGTAGTGTATCTAGCTAGCTACCTATGGTGCATTTGAAGAAGTGGAAGGCTTTCGACTGCCCAACTTAATCTTCAGATTTAACACCTAAATATTATTAGCACAATAGAAGGCTGTGAAGGATGTAGCCCTGCAAAAGAAACAACAACTGCAAAAGACAAAAAAGAAAACATAGCAACCATTGTAAAAAACATGAAACCATGTGGTAAATAACTCAAGCACAGCTTGGCTTGACGCAACATACTTATACTGAATGCAACATGGCCATAGCTCATGGGCCTGTATAATTTGCATGGTATTTTCATTTTCCAATTAGAAGTGTTTGGAATACAACTATTCATAGGAACCCGTACCATATATTGATACACAATAACTAGCGAATGAGTCAAATAGTTATTTGTGTACCTTTTGGGCTCTACTGCATATGACAAAAAAAAATTCACATTTTGAATTAATACAGTAAGTGACTGTGTTTACCATCACATTGCTGCAAATGTTGCTGATGTGCTGTGTGTTGCCGTATTACAGTCATAGAGATGAAAACCTCACACGCCCGGATTTATTCGTGTGTATGTATGCGTCAAATATTGGAGGCACTGCTGGGATGATTGACTCTTATCTCTAGGTTACTCACGCAGGCGCACACTGCGCTTAGTTAAGAGGATGTGAGCGTGCAGCAGCGGGTGTGTGGTGACATCAGAGAGAATGGATTTGGAATTGGCAGAGATTGAGTCCCACAAATTATCACTTTCACAGCTTGACCAGCTAAACCAAGTATGCGTAGAGGATAAAATCCGAAATAAAAATTTCACCACATGGTAAGCACAAATCAGTAACATTAGCAAATCTATAAACAGTGTTAAACATTTTGAAGAATATAAAAGTTGCACATGCTACCTGAAAAAAAATATTGAAACTAACTCAGCAAATGCACGATATGGAAAATATTGTCGATGTTTAAAATGCAAGACAGACACAGCTGTGCAGCAGGCGAGGAAGTGAGCTTATCAGAGAAATGCTCAAAGCTCCAATTAAACAATCAAGCGCTGCAAGACGAAGTGAGCAAGCTGAGTCAAAGGGTTGAGGGCTATATCCACGCCTCACCAAGCCATGAGCTGTCAACATGCTTCCTAAAGTGATGATAAAAACAGAATTTAAGATTGGTGGACAGAAGAGAGAAAATAGGCAAAAAGACAGACTCTCATACACCATATTAATGCAGAAGACTGATAGGCATGAGCAAAGGAAACAGTGTGATTAAAGCCCTGGTGAGGGCAATAAATACATTTTTGAGGTTGCACAACATGCAAGACATAAAAATTACATTTAAATCAAATTGTGTTTCATTATTTGATTGAATTTCAGCAGAATACTCGAATACTAAAAAAATTAACAGCTGTACGCGTACAACCCTTGCTTCAGGTCCCTGGGATTAACCTGCAAAAAGAAGCAAAGAAAAATAATAATGTTTACTCAAAATTATATATTCTAAATTCCTCCTCAAATGAAGTAATTGATTAGCAAAAATGCTCCTTACCCCTGCAGGTTACACTGAAATATGAACATCGAAGTATAAGTTTAAGTCCATCAACCTGCCCTGAGAGTCTCGGAGAAGGCTTGGTGTTGGTGCTCAGCAAATCCAATCCTTCCTTGACGGAAATGGGCATCTATGTCCTAGGAGGAACCTGTGTACAAAGGCAACCGCCCTCGCCAATGGTGGACAAGGTTAGTTTTCAAGTGGACTTCCTCACGGCTGCATGAAGATGGATTGTTAGATCGACAAACAAATTGCTGCACCATGTAGCGTTTCAAATCATCAACAGTAGAAGATGAAAATTGGACCACCTGAGTGCGCGCCACCCAAGGCTGCAGAACAACAATAGAGTTCTGAGCATAATCAGCCGTTGCGTGGGGCTGTGTGCATCAGCTATTAGGTGTACATCAGCTCTGCAGAAGTCATAGTGGTATTGCCCGGTAATTGTAACTGACTACTGTACACGTTATTGAAAAAACCTTAAGTCTTATAAAGACACATTCGTGGAAGGAACCAAATTTACAAGCATAAAATACAGTTCATTTGAAGTTGGTGTTCTCAATACATGTAATTGTGCTGGTCCCGTTAAATGGTTTCCCACTCATTAATATTTGGATTAAAGAAAATCATACCCCTGACAATCATCAATTGACCACTCATGAACTACACAATTAATTAACCTAAGGCTCCTGATCTACACGATAGATAATAAAGCTTAAAAAATAAAAAAAACAGTACTGTGGTTTAAAGTGCAAAAGTGAGCCATAGTTTTTTATTTTGCTTGGAGCAAAAAGCTAAACAAAATCCCATACATATAAATTCATCCATCTTATGTGACATTTAAGCAATACAACATTGACTTCTTGCTTTAGTACCTTCTTGTTTCGAACTAGTCTTACTCTGTTTGCCAATATTTTATTCTGCGTAGCAGTCATTAATGCCAGAATGCTGTTATTATGGCAAAAGGGAAAAGCTGACAGCATGACAGTGTCGCTCTGTTTTAGCCTTTCGATCCGTCAGCATGTAACATAAAGTGGCAGGCAAAGCTGACTGCAAAAATCAAAGGCTCCTTTAGCTTCCACATTTTTCAAATTGCACTATTTGAGTGGCTTAGGGAAACTTCAAAGCTTCAGAGAAGAGGATTTTTTTAATTTCAGATAAGGCCCCTGAGCTGAATGTGAACTGCTGGGAGTGTAGACGCTCACATCCTAATCAATGTGACCAGCTGAATTCAAGACCGAGGAACTCATCTTGTGAGTCCTGCTTTTTTTTCTCCCTCATGTTTTTCCTTCTCTTTGTAATTTGTATAACAATATGATTTTGCATTGAGGCTGTCAAAGAGCCTTGATTTAAAAGCTCTTGTGCAAAATTCATTTGATTAGTTAAGCTGCAGTAGTATCATCAGGTCCATTGATTTCCGCATTATTCTGTTGTCATTATCAAGGCAAGATAAGCTCCTCTAAGACTGCCTTCAGCAGAGAAGTATGCATTAGATACTTAACGCCAGTTTATCCCACAGTCCCATGTGTCTCTTCATTTTACCTGCCCTCCTATGTATGTGAAGTACCGCATTTCCGAAGCACAATTTTTCTTAGAGCTTATTCCTTCCATATTAACATAAAATGACAGACTATGCTTGTCAGAGTCACATGGCAAATCGAGGCGGAGCCTCTCGTCGGTTCATCATTCATCATGTACGATTTATGTTTGTCTCTAATCCATGTGTGAAATTTGAGTCATCTCTGGATTAAGTCGGGCAGAGTAAAACAGTTTATGATAAAATACTAGCTTCCACTTCCCCGAATATGATTAAAGTGGCATGCAGATAATTGTCAGTAACAAAGAACAATGATTGAGTCACTGTGGGATTCTGCTAAAACAATGTTGGATTCTGTAGTTTGTGCTAGTGCTTTTGTCCATTTCAATTATAGGTTGAATACCATGGTTGTCAAGATCGTGTCCATCTTGTAATGTGGATAAGTAGATACCAACTGGGAGAGCTTGCACACATTTATACAGTTGCGCTGAATTGCAGTGTTGTTGGACTATGTCACAACATCTCATGTTGCATTACTTTTTAAAGAGTTGTGTACCAACTTTGTCACCCACTAAAGTTTCAAATGTTAATAATAATTGAGTATGACGATGATGATTACGGCAATAATAATAATAATAATAATAATAATAATAATAATAATAATAATAATAATAATAATAATAATAATAATTAAATTAATAATAATAATAATGTGGAAAGCATATAAAATAGAAAAGAAAATCACAAGTATGTCTTTAATGAAGTGATTTCTCAAAGTTAAAATCAAAGTCAAAGTCTGTTATATTGTCAATTTTTTCATATGTACCAGACATACAAAGGAACTGAAATAACATTCTTCACTATAGTGATAAAAGACCTGACAAAGATTTGAATGATGATATGCTGTCTCCTTTCCACATTTGTTGCCTAAGAGATTTCTGACACACCAACAACACAAATATTCTGAATGGAAAAAATGCACTTGTCAAAATTATAGACTAGCAGTAAACAGGAAGAAGAGCACTGAAAGCCAGGTGCCAAGAAGACACGCAAACTCATGTACATATACGTTGTGATGTTTGACATTTAAAAACATGTTATAGGAGAAAGATTGAGAGATCAAAGGTGTTTTTCTCAAAACTCACACCCAAATCAATTCTCCGAGCAAGAACCATTAATTCCATTGGACTCCAAATATATAGTCCAAATATATTTGTGAGAAAGCAGCCTCTAAACGGCTTGTCCCTCAGTAAACAAATGAAATTGGCAAGGAGCCATATATAGGCATTAGGCTTAGTGCTGTTAACAATGGCTAAATGCACTGCAATATATTTGTCCAAACCGGATAGAGCTAATGCAGTAAAACTAAACAGCCCATAATATAAAATACCATCAATTTTGTGTTGAAGAGAGGATTTAATCTATTAAACTTGGAGCTCAAACATCATTCACGTGAGCAAATGCCACAGGTTTGTCTGCATGTTTCAACCACAGTTAACACAGAAACAAAAAACTAACTGTATTATGCACGTATAATATGCTTTTGTCATTGATGACTTTAACATGTTGCACTTGCTGTAAAATGGTCTTATGACTGGCATTTATTATTGTAGGTCAAGTGTTGTTACTGCATATTCAGAGGGTTTGGTGCAGCCCCATCATTGAGGATGATGATGGATGCAATCACAGCTCAGTACATCCAGAAGACAATTACAGGAGGAGATAAGAGGAGAACAGACTTGCAATGTTGGATTTGTATTTAAAATTTAATTGGATTTTAAATCAGTTTCAGCAAAAGTACAGCTCAGTGATAAACTGTGTACACAGCAATGTGGTCACTTAGCTGTTGGATTTGGCAGACTATAATTTATTCTTGATTGCCAGTCATGGCAGCCTTAAGTCATCTCAGTCATGGGCATTGTTTAAAGAATGAATAGAAGCACACATGAGACAGTAAATCTTGAATGTGCACAGCATCATTTGACCGAATTGGGTTACCTTGTAGATGCTATTGTGATTGATATAAAGGTAGGGTGGGGTTGGGGCGATTGAATTAGGCCACAGTGGATCACAAACAGAATTGGATCACAATATGTAAAGTCTTGTCTTAATTTGCTTTTTAACCCTCTACACATTTTATGTTTTACTTGGAATAATTTATTTCAGTTGCCCACTTAACCCTGCACTTTGTTTATATTATTTATCATCGTCTGATTTGAGAACGCCATAATTCTACTTTTGTAAGACTCCGACTTTGGATATATGGAAATGAGATCCACTTTATGGCACATTTTTTTCAGTCCTACCCAAAAACCAATGTAATGTATTTTTATGTCGGGTGTTGGCTTGATTTACCTCCGTATTCTATATTTCCTGCGGCTGCTTAACTTGTTTCATTACGCCTAAGTGTCCAAAACAGCCCTGTAGCAATCATAATCCTATAGTCTGTGAAAGTCTTTGCTTTACTCCAAAGAAAAATCCATTCCTGTGCTTTCAAAGTCTAAATTTCAGCAGTGGAAGCATGTAGCTGCAGGCAGGCCTGAAGCCCACACAGCATCCATTACAGTGGAGCAATCGTGCAGTTCTCTCCACGGACAGAAAACATATTTACTTTGTTCTGCAGCAGCTTACAACTGGGGAAGTTCTTAACCTTGGCGTAACTGACACTTCACATTCCTATATTTTTTGAAAAATGAAATCAATCGCAATAGGTTGTGTAATTTATGAGTCGCTCAGATTATTTCCCTGTGAAAATAATGGTTGGCTAATGAATAATAGTTTGGAGTCATCATTTTTTTTAGATGCAGTGTTATTGTTTTCAGAAGGAATTGCAGAATATTTGTGGCTGCATATGCTGCTATCCTGCTATTGCTGAACTACCACTCAGCGCTACCGTTTGAAGCAACGATTTTGGGTCAACTCTAGCGGTTGCAGCTTGACAAATTACATTGGAAATTCACTCACATTTCCAAAGATTCTTTGCATATGCCAGCCAATGTTAGATGAGCAATATTCAATTTATTTCACCACAAACAAAGGGAGTGCGAGGACCTGTTCATTGTTGCTTGCGCTTTGACTTGTTTTGTTGTTCCACGCACATCACATAAAGCAATTATCCTGGGTCCATTTGGTTTAAAAGGTCAGTTCAGTTGGACAGTGCAACTATGGAATGACATCTCTTTATGAGTGCTTTTTGAATAGTCTATTTAGAGAACATAATTTAAAACACATTTAGCCTCCAGCACAAACGTGGCTGCTGTCTAAGTGCATTCCTGCCAGGTCATATCTCATTAGAAGAACATATTCAACAGACTTTTTTATTGTTGTCTAGTCCACTGTCTCGATCCACTTTTGATATTAATTGTAAAGTTTCCCAGCAAATGCTAGCTTGAATTTACAAGGGAAGAAAAATTATATTTTATTTATTAACCTATTGATTAACCAGTGTTGGTTTTCTTACACTGGTTCATTGATGTTTGTCTTTCCATCACCCATCATTCTAATCTTTGAACGTAAATTACAAGACAAAACAGGCAGAATGAGAAAAAAAAGTTTGTGTGCTTCGCTGCATATTGTCCCGATCTCTCAGAATGAAACAATGTTGGTTTACGTGGGTATTTGTCATGTTGTTTTTAGATGTCAAATTGTGCCTGATGTTACCAATAAAATTAAGTGAAGCAACCTTCTGAAAATGACGGGTTTGTTCAATGAGCCGAGGGACAGCTAAACGCTTTAAATAATTAATTAACCAAACTATGAAGAATTTAATGATACAATTTTCCATTAGGCTTTTGGTACACAATAAGGTTGATTATAAATGACTATAATTCCCCTCAGTGAACAAGCCATTTTCGACACATTTTGATCAGAGCCTAAGGAATTCTTGATGCCTCACCCATCTACTCCCACCTCGCTCAGCAGCCTTAATGGAGTAATGAGGTGACATTGTAAAGATGTGCTATATGCAGTAAGTGCCCACCATTTTCATACACTTTCTCACACTCTATTTAACAATCCAGGCAGTTGGAAAAATTCTCAATGTGCCATTTGTTAAATATGCTGTCCTTGAGCACACCGTAATGCCATTCTCATGTATTATGCAAACAGTGCTGATACATTATAGATAGCAATTTCAATAACCAAACAGTGGTTTTGCATACACTTGATTGCCATTCAAAATCAAATGTTGAATGCAAAGGGTATAATTATGATTGGATACAATTACCATACACCGCGTGATGGATTTGGACGTCCCTCCAAAATTGATGTAAATATAAATGAGTTAATGAATATAAAATGTATTATAAAAGTTCCTTATATTGTCTCCATAGGGCCCCTCTCTTCTTTAAACAGAAGTCATAAGGTTTCACAGCATTTTCTCTTTCGAGGTGCACTGGAATGGCCTACTATCTACAGAAATTAGTGTCTCACTCCATAAAATGTTTAAATCTCAAAGTAAGCGTTTGTGTCAGTAAGCTGTAGTAGTGAGGGCCGATTGCAAGGAATTTATGCTAATAAAATTTAAAAAAATGAAGCCGATCATTGCAGTTAAGCAACAGAACGCTTGTTGACATTAAGCATTCTGGTCTTTACGATGCTTTGGGAATATTGGTTGATTTGGCTGTGTCCAACCTTTTTTTTAATGAAATGCGACCAAATTACTGTGCAGATACTGATCTTTACTGAGCTTTTGAGATTGCTCATTGACCCATGTCTGGAGCGACAAAGTTCGGAAAATAAACGTGACTACCTTGTCGCTGGCCCTTTTATTTTGTCGTCCGATGCACGTCGCTACATTAGCAGTGAGCTGGATGAGCCAGATATTTTTTGGGATGGTAGTTGGAGTAAAAAGTTGAAGAATAACTGATCTGTAGAAATGATGCATATTAAATGTAGACTATTTTTTTTAATATACATCAATTTTACACCTAATAAATTCATTAGTGCACTTGGGGAGCCAGTCGGGAGCCAAAAGAATTGACTATATTAGGAAGGCAAGCCTCAAGAACTGGCTCTCGAAAAACAACCCAAATTCCCCCTTCCCAAATTTTTGCACACACATGCAGCAGAATTGTGCAATGTTAGTTCAGCATTGAGTCAATTTACATGATTGTTGAAATGGGGTGTTGGTGAGTAGAAGAATAAGCCAACCAAGGATAAAATGGAAAAGATATGAGTGACCAACAAGAGGGAACAAAATAAAGTTTGAATATTGGATGAGACACACTAAGAAGAAAGAAACAGAAGTAATGCAGCAGTGTCTGCTCATGAGTGCATTTTAATCAGCTGAGAAAGCACCAGAGAATTAGATAAAATGTCTTCTGAAAAGTGGGGAAGTGTAGGTGGGATTTATGGTACATTGTTCCCTACCAGAAACGAGTGCTCTTTAAATTTTAGCCCACAGAAGTCATTCATCACACACGCTCAAAGGAGTAATTTCTTTGCTGGTGCAAGATGTTAAGCCTTTTTTCAAACTTAAAACACAAAATTCTGCAACTATTTATTTTCGCTAAGTCTTGTCCTCGATGGGGTAGCATTGAGGCCATCTGATTTACCGTAATTTCCGGACTATAAGCCGCGACTTTTTCCCAAAATTTTGAACCCTGCGGCTTATAGTCAGGTGCGGCTTATGTAAGATTTTTTCGTGATTTTTGTGATAACTATCACTTTTATACACTTGTAAAAAGGCTGTGGACCACTGTTGTGCGGTATCTTGAAGAAAAAAACAACAAAAATACTATTTTGAAACACTACTGTGGCTGCTGCTTATTCTGGCTGTGTTGGTTGTGACTATTATGATCTTTAGTAGGAATGCACGCTAGGTGATCTGCGTCAAAGGGCTCTAAACCCTTTCTCTTACTCTGCCATGTGACTCAGAGATTACACAAAGCAGTGGCGCTGTTTGGACCATCTGCATTGTATTAAAACCCAATCAATCAGCACTTAAATTCAATTCTTCTGACATTTTGCTCACCAAAAACGAGTTGTAATGAATGTGAACTTTTAATGCATTTTATTCAGAAGGTTACTTTGAACCCTGTGGCTTAAATGGCGGTGCGGCGTATTTATGGATTTTTACTGCTTTCTGTGTACTGTCTTTCTTTGTAAAAAAAACTCATGTGCATGTGCGGCTTATAGTCCGGTGCGGCTTATGTAAGAAAAAAACTAAAATATCCCTGAATTGTAGCTGGTGCGGCTTATAGTCCGGTGCGGCTTATAGTCCGGAAATTACGGTACAGTAGATTTGAAGGATCTTTGCAATTTTTGTAGTACTGGATTATATGGAAGAAGGGGTCTAGTTTCAAAACAACCGGCTGACATTACGATCACTAAAAAAAATATGCTTTATGTATATTACAGATGACTGGTTGAATACCAAATATGTTGATGTTACAATCAGTCTGAATCTGACTTGTTCCCCACAGGATGGCATATTCATGTCTAGTGTCTGACAGCTGAGCTGGATCCCTGTGGCTAGTATGCAGTGGGCCCAACCCAATCCGAGCACTGCAGAGTAATAAAAAACTGCAGCATGCATTCCCATCTGACCTATCGCAGAGGATAGGTGCCTAATAAAAGAGATATAACTAGCCTGTCATCAAACAGAATGGAAACAACTGTAGACCACATTCTTATTTTATGTTATATGCAGCAAAATGAAATCTACTTTTGAATTGTACTCAGGGCCAGACAAAAAAAAATCCTCTGTATGTGCTTTTATTGCACCCGTGATTCCACTATATCAGCCAAGGTTGTTATGTCTGTGATTTACACATGTAAATAATGCAACAACTGGAAATGGCATACTCAGGAAATAAGTCAGACAAACAATTAAAGCAAGTCCCACTAATTAGCACTGGTGTCCTCAATAGGGAATGATCTGAAAGAAATGACAGTCTCAAGTAAAGGTGTCTATGCTACAATATGTATTTTATCTTGTATTTTAGTATAACATTTTGTACAGCTGGTCCTTGGTTACAAAGCAGTCATAATGTATTCTTAAAACGCTTGGGGATATTCTTATTCATCCAGAACAATAATCCGTCAGACAACATTTAGGCTATGCTCAATAAAAAATATATATATTTTGGTGTTATCTGAAAATTTTGTCTTCAAGTAATTTGATTTATTAGGCAAAGTAAACCAATTGTATGTCCTAATTTCAGATATTTAAATTGGACGTAGTAGTACATATTGTAAAGAATAATTTAACTTTAAAATGAAAGATTTTCCTTTAAGTATACCAAGTTTGTATGTTTGAACAAAGTGTATAATTTAAAAAATAAATGGCGTATTGCCTAATAAAAAAGATTTATTGTCATGAGACTGAAATCTAATATATTTGAAATGATAGACAAGGCAAGGGCCACATTTAAAAACAAAAGAACCAAAGACATTTTGAGAATTGTAAAAAAAAAAAAAAAAAGAGCTTAATAAAGTCTGTAATTCACTGAGGGGTGAAGCTTTGCACACACTCGCAAGCTGTCAACAATGTTTTCTTATTTATATTTTTATTTATTTATTTTGTTTGTTTGTGTTTTTGTTTTTTTAATTGAAATATTTTTTAACTTAGGCTCAATAGCATTTATACTTGGGACTGACTTCATACTCACAACAAATCCCTTAATGAAGCCTTTTACTGTTGAATGAACTATTTGGGCCTGACCTTGAAGGAATCCTGACCAAAAAAAAAAAAAAAACATTTGCTTTGTACACACACACTTGCAAGCCTCCGGTGCTCAATGAGATACAGCCTGGGAAACTTGTTCATGACCCAAGTGTTCCATCAACGTCTTGTCTTTGGGTGGGTGCAAATAATCCCAAATAATCCTCTTTCCCAGTGACAAAGATTGCCATACTTCTGTGCTCCACGTTGTCAGCTTCCTTTTCCGCTTACACACCCAAAAAAAAAAAAACAGCAATGCAATTAATACCTGGGAAGCTAGAAGAAAGAACAGTTGAGCACTAATTCCTCAAGGAAGGACAATTTACTTACATTTCCTGAAAATGCACAAAAAACAGGAATGCAATTAATACCTGGGGAGCTAGAAGAAAGAAGAGTTGGGCACTACTTTCTTAAAGAAGGACAATTTACTTACGTTTCCTGAGAATGTACAGAAAAGCAGCAATTCGATTAATACCTGGGTAGCTAGAAGAAAGATCAGTTGAGCACTACTTCCTTTAAAAAGGACAATTTACTAGGTAGTACATGACAGATGCAAGATAAAGCCGACAGCAGGAGTCACCAACACGGTGCCCGCAGGCACCAGGTAGCCCGCAAGGATCACTTGAGTAGCCCGCAGGCTTGTTCAATAAAGAGCTCAGCAGTGATGGGACATTTGTTATTTCCCAGGAATGTTCCAGTAGTGATCATTTGAAGGACTGTACACTGGCAGATATTTGTAGAACTAAAATGTACGTATATTGATATTGCTCTGTTTCTCAATTATTGTGAGAAATGCTTAACATGGTCACTTTCTTCTCTTAAATGAATATCATTAATGCTAATAATAACATATAATAGTAACTATTAGATTCCTTTGGACAACTGGATTGTTTTTTTGGACTCTGCTGATACTGATATTTGACTTAATGAAATTCCAATAACCGATTAAACAGCCTATTAATTTAAAAAAATATAATTGATAAAATAACCTCTGTTTTGCTTCTTTTAGAAATATATTCTGCTGGGAAAAAAAAAATTGCTCCGATCAACAAAATAAATGTGCCCACATTTTTGAGTGTGTCACATTAATGTTCCCTGGCCTTGACGTATGTAAAGAAAAACTAAGAGTGGACCGTCAATCAAAGAGCCACTAAATAGCTCAACCAGCAATTTTATCTTTTCATAGTAAAATGTAACTTAAAGCAGTATGAAAATGGCATTGGTGCCATTAAGGAGCCTACAGGACCTCTATCAAACCAAAGTGCTTGGAAAAGTACATCCAATTAATCTGAGAGCATTACAAGGTTTGACAGACAGTGGCTGTTTTTGACAGAAAGTGCCTTGGAGCATTGAATGAAGTAGTTTGCAAAAAGACTGCTGGCCATCGCTGCCCAGCTCTGCTCTTAGGAGTCACAGGAAGTCTTTCACACATGACGCTATTAAGAAACGTGTCTGACTGACTGACTATTCTATAGCTCTATACAATACAATACATTATGTGTAATTATGTTCCTCAGTGCTGTGCTAATAATTACCATAGATTTTCTTTCTGTTGCTAAGCTTTTTTGTTTTTGTTTTTTTGCTTGCTGTGTTTCATTTAATCACTGCAATTTCCCATCAAATACTGTTCTTGTTACAGAAATTATATTAATTTTTCCGTGCTATAGTGAGTGTGTGTGTGTGTTTCTATGATATCTGGCAGTGTGATCGATGTTCATCACTGCTTTACCAAAAGGCCAGTGATCTTCTCAGTGGGTGAATTGCCTGATTGTGGAATGGAATTGTCATTAGTCGATGTCCAGTCAGCATAGGTCTCTCATTTGTGTCGCCTCCTGGCCAATCATATGCCCATTAGTCTTCATTTTGCCTTTTATGGCTTAGACCTGCTTGGTGCAATCAGCTACTGCTCTCATTTTGCCACGTTGCTTTTATCTATACAATCGAAAAGCCAGGGCTGGCTTCCCTCCAGCCAATAACTTCTCCATTACTCACCGATAAAGGCACACGTGTACTTCCAACAAAAACAACCTCCAATGGCCCTGACCTTAGCCAAGGTTATACAATCCCAGACATTTCTGACTGTCTCATTCGATAAATCAAATTGTGACCAGTCATTGATGGTGTAGTGATACATCAGTGTAGACCGTGTTGGCTCGATCAGTTCACACACCCTCATCGCTTTTTTGTGGCCGTCGTTGCGGTAGTTGCACACAACCACATAAAACAAATAACTTTTCTTTTAAAAAACAAAAACAAATGGCACACTGTATAAATAATATTGTCAAGCATAAACAGAATGAATTAAGTCATTGAGTTCAAGTCAATGATGCCAGTTGCCAGTTCAAGTCAGGTCCACTTGAGTCCAAGCCATATGATTTGAGTCCCCCAACTGCGCACCTCTCCCAATATTGTGGCTGGGCAGAAGATATTTCTGTTTTCTTACCTCGGTTCACACAGTAAGAAACTGTATGGCTTGATTTATAACTAAAGTTGACTCCTTCCCTGGACCTGATAACATCTGTGAACAAACCTTAAGACACTGTGCTGAGCAGCTGGGAAAGTTCTTCAAGCGATTCTTCCAGAGCTCTATTAATAGCAGAACAGTGCCAGGTCTGTTGAAACAGTCAAGTGTGATCCCAATCCCTAAGAAGGGCTCTGCAGAGGTCCTAAATGACATAAGACCAGTGGCTTTAACATTCCTAGAGACGAGGACCCTGGAGTGGGTTGTCAAGAGCTTTAAAATGGAATTGTAGGCCCTATGATTGACCCTCTGCAATTCACTTACAGGTCTGGTAGGAGTGTGGATTTTCATTATAGACACCATCCACAATCGCCAAACACAATTGCCAGCCTCTTGTTTGCCGATCTTTCATTTGGTTTCAACACCATGCTGCCTGACATTCTTGCACTTCCATCTAGACCATCATCTTGTTTTGTGGATCGTCAGCATCCTAACAAGGAGGTCACAGAGAGTGTTAGTGGATAGTAAATTGTCAGATGTTGCTCACACATCGACTGGCTCCTCCGCAGGGGTGTGTTTTATCACCCCTTTTGTATAAGGTTTAGGGTTATGGTAGCTGTATACAGATGACTGTTGATCAACTCAACCAAATAGTTACTTGGTTAAGTTTGCTGACAATGCTGTGTCACTTTCTTTGCTCACTGCTCTATCGTTAGGTCATGTTCCTTCTCTGCAGAAATTCACATTGATTCCCATTTAGAGCTAAATATAAATAAAACTGAGGACACGATTGTGACTTTTTCAGAGACAAATGGCAGAGGCAGTACTCTCTACAATAAAAAATGAGCCTGTGAGGGTCGGTCATGAGTATAAATATCGGGGAACCATCTTCCGTGAACTGCTTAAAATTTCAAATAACACTGGAGAGCTCATGAAAAATTGCCACCAAAGGCAATATATTTAAAGGAAATTAAGGAGTTTTGATGTCAGCAAAACAATATGGTAGCATTTTATCAAGCCTTTGAGACTATTCTTCCATTTTCATATAATTGTTGGTTGCATACTGTCTTTGTCCTTTACCAATCACAGTTGAACAGAGTTACAAATCTATGTTCTAAAACCATCAGTCAGCTATGAAGATCTTTTCCTGCGCTTTGTGACCAGCAGATGCCCACAGGCTTCTCAGAGACCCTGCTCATGTTTTCATTACATCATGTGAGTGGCTTTCCTTGGGGCGCAGGCTAAGCTGTGTTGGTTGTAGAACTTAAAGAAAGACGTCTACATTTATTTCTTCAGTATTCCCCCTTCTTTCTCCAGCATGGTGTTATCACAGTGGTTAAAACATGAGTTATGTAGGATTAAGTGAATTTAATGTTTTTATGGATATTTATTTATGACTGCTATTAAGTTACTCTCTGTGCCTCTAATTGCTCTCTAGGGATAGATATGTGATTGATTGATGATTGATTAATTATGTAATTGATTGATTAAACCAAGTAATGATTTGACTCGACTTGCTTGAAATGTTGGTTTTCTTAAAAAATAATTCATGAATTTCCTTTCAGTGGAAAAAATATGTCCCATTCTTTGAAATGTATCTTATTGATTCACTTAAAATCAGCGATAGATAAAATATTGTTTGCATTGGCAACTTCTTTTCTCAGTGACACAGCACCCATGTTGAAATGACAAGCAGTTCTTCAAATGTAATTTTTCAGAATGTTTTCCTGTTCGCTACAAAGATCGGGGGTGAAAGATAAAATGTCCCTTATTGTCACTGCTGTATTACTGTTTCTTCCTAACACTCCTCATTATGGCTTTGTTTGGATGAGAGGAGCAATCATTTGTGTCTGAGCTTTGTTTTCTTGGCCTGTGGAAGAGTTGCTCTGGGGGGACTCAACCAGCCATTCACGATAAATGGGATGTGGCATGGCAATCTGTGGAAAGAAGCTCAGGTCATAATATGTGCCCTCATACATAAATTACGTAGTTAATGCACAGCTAATCTTCCAGACAGACATAGTTTCGCCCGCTGGTAATATGTATAGGCAGTGCATCTGCAAGATTGACATCAGCATCTGTATTGGCAGTTTAATGAACATTTGTAATTGTCTCTTCAGGCATTTTGTAAATCTCTTTTGTGAGGTGTACAAAATGTAATTGCATGGAAATTTTGTTGAGTTTTGTTGAGTCTTGCTACCTTCAATTTTATCTTCAGAAACTGAAACCATGCATGCTCTTCTGGGTTTAGGTCAGTGACTGACTGTGAGGTTGCCATTAAGAATACAGCTGAACCTTTATTTTTTTATTCTAAGCGACTTTCGGTCTAACGGGGTTTGGTCACTGATTTAGTGAACTAGTATCTTATATGGACATACAAAGCCGGTACGAAGCTAAATTACGAGCAGGTTAACCTTAGCGCTAGTGATTTAATTTCCGTGACTAATTTAAAGGCACTTGATAAGACATCGGAACAGCACTCCATTGTGTGACCACAAAGATGGAGATTGTAAAGGTTGTTTGACTTTATGACTGCTTATGCTAATAGGGTAGGTCGTCTGTACATGACCACTACTCCGACTGGTAATGTAAGATTTTTTAATAATTATATCGTATTTTAATTTTAACCCAGAAGAATTATGTTATCCTCAAATGCAAACACATGTATCTTAGTAATTTCCCAACACTCTTGTATGCATGGCTCTGATTTTATTATCTGATTTATTTATCCAACACTTTCTAAATAATGTGTTTTGGGGGTTAACGCGATTCCCAAATTCTGGATCCCAAATTCTGTGTAAAATCGAGGTTCCGAATTTTTCTTCCTTCAAATGTTTTTGTGTTGCTTTTCACAGACTTTTGTTGTTTTAACTGTATCATCATAAAATCATTTCACATCCGCCTGTTTGTGCAACATGTTTTCATTTCATTGTACATAGATGTGAATGTATCGTGAATGGCTGTTTGTATGTGTTTCGCGTGCCTAACTACCCACCAGTCCAGCATTCTTCTAAAAACAACTGGAATAGGGTCAAGTTACTTACAACCCTAATAAAGAAATAAGGTATAGAAACTGAATGGATAGATGATAATTTACCAACAATATAAATTATGTAGCTATTACTGTATATATTACAATAGCTAAACTGGACACCTCAACAACTAATATGGTGTTTGACCAGAAAACTAACTCAAATTTGTGACTGCTCAATGAATGAATAACACATTCAACAACAATTTTATTTGGTCATAATATTTCACTGGCGGTTTTACGGCTTATTCTGCCAGCTTCAAAAAGCCATCACGCTGCTTTAATGAGTCTCGTGAACAAACCCATTTTGTTGCGTGACAAAGGGAGTATGCTGCACGAGGCTGTAGTAAAGAGCGTTGACCTTGAAAACTAAAGATTTATTGAAAAATTGTAACTGTACCCAATTCTCTGCCCTCCATAGGTACTCTGCATGTATGTACATGACCATCACTGAAGCAAATACCAATCTCGATACATGGCCGATGATGCATATAAAGAGTCTGACTTCATGGAATTCCAGAAGTAGAGGTTAGTGGCGCTGAAAGTTCTTGATCCAAAAGGTGACATGTGGTTTGTGATCCTAAGGTGGGAAAACAGACAGAGGAGCATCTTGGTTAACATTCTTCATTGGCACTCACTATTGAGAATAAGGAAATGAGGAAATTTAGGCTTTGATTATATTCTCATTTTTGAGTGCCGGGTTTGTTTTTTCTTTAATGGCAATAATAAATTAGATCTCCGTACATAGTGCCTATAAAAGCCTTTGCTTTCAACACAATTCAACCCAACCTGCTAAGAGAAATTGTGGTGTGGCCAATCTCACACTCACAGCATAAGATAACAAGACTACATCACAAACCAAGCACATTATGTTAGGATGCAGGACTCCCATCATGACGTGCTTATCTGCAGCATCGGGACACCACAAGGAACTGCTCTCGTGCCTGTCCTATTCACCATTACACAGTGGCGACAGCACTCCTCTCTGACGATTCTGCCATTTTTTTAATTCATCAAAGAGTACAGAGAATTTACAGAGGGCTTTGTGGAATGTTGAAAATTGAAAGGCTCAATATTAACTTTGAAAGGAGCTGTTGGAGGATTTTTAGCATGCGCTGCCACTCTACAGCTGCAGTAAATAAAAAGTCAGTCAGCTAACCATGAAAGTGTCTCAACCTCTAAGTACCTGGGTGTCCACATTAACAATAAACTCGCCTAGCATGCCAACATGGATGTTGGTTACAGCCGGTCAGAGAAGAGTATTCTGGCTCAGGAGGATGAGAGCCTTTGGTATTCAGGGGATGCTCATGAAGACCTTTTATGACTGGTTGCAAATGTTATCTTTTACGGCGTGGTCTGCTGGTGGCACATCTGCTTGAGACAAAAAGAGGCCATCTTTGTCTTGGGATGTTCCCTGTAGTCAATGGACACAGTGAGCGGCAGGATGATGAAGGCTAAGCTATCATCCATGCTGGACAACTCTGCCCACCCCCTCCAGGACACTCTGACAGCACTGGTTCTTTTAGCAACAGACTTTTCCACTCACGCTGTCTGAAGGAGATAATTTTACAGCTCCTTCCAGCCTGAAGCTTTTAGAGTCTACAACCCAAACAATGGACTGTTTATGCAAGGATAATGGTTTTTCTGCAACATGCTTCTTTTTGCATGATGATGAATTTCAATGCACCAATGTCAAACTCAACTCTGATATTTATGGCCTCTTCATAAGAAAATCATTGTGTGAACCCCACTTCTCTCTGCACAATGTACAGGTGCCTGACTATACAGTATGTTAACGTCCCTGAGCACATAAAATGTGTCAATTTTCTGTGTTCTCCTTGCATGCAATTTTTAATTTCCTGTATTCAGTGTTATTGCTGAACTGATACAAATTTCCCCAATATGGGACAAATCTTATCTTACCTTCTCTTTTTTTTAGGTCCAACCACATTTTACTTTGTCTCAGGACCTTCTACATCCAGCAAGGAAAACTGGATGCCTACGTGGTCCCCCACCTTCACTCAGTGGTGCCCAGTGCTTTGTGACTTAGGTCCAAATTGTGATTTAAATCAGTGGGGAGATTGTAATTTTGACGATCTTCGTAGCAGCCTCCCACAGCCGGAAAGCAAGTCCCTGTGGATCTCCCCAGCTACGATACACATCTGATTCAGGTACAAGGTGCCAACCGGTCACCTGCTGGGGCTCAGGTTTGAGCAAAACAAGCATGACTGTTGTCAAGATTGGAAAAAAAATTCATTTTCACAGAAACGCGCGGTGTTCCTGATGTCAAAATTTAGTCAGCCGTTTTGATCTGAGTCATTGCTACAGTACTACACAATTAATTTTTGTGTTCGCTCCATTAACCAAGTTACTTAATCCATGTCAAGATATAAGTTGATATATTCATTATTATCCCCAGAGCCCCCATAAAGGCAGTAAGGCAGGTAGTGGACACATCCTCTAACACAGTCGCCACAGTGTTGTCGTAACCATTATCTTAACAAATAAATTTTATTAAGCTTAATTCAGCTTAGCGTATATTTGTCATTGTGGATGTCCTTTGCATTGGTGCAAAATGGAGACAATTATAACGTTTCTGCCTTTCTTGTAGCTGAATCAGATCAGAACCATAATATTAGAGGCAACTCTCTGTATGATAGTTGACTTGTATACTTCCATTGTTACAAGACCTGACTCACCCTGCACAACAGCCCTTGGTTATCAATCACCTGATTTGACTCATTTGCACATGACGTTATACCAGTAACAACTTTGCACTCTTCAAAGTCAACTTTGTTTAGATTTTGGCTCTGTACCTCTATAAGGTTCAGTTTATGCTCTTCAGAAAAACTTCTATTTAAACTTCTGTGATAAGAGCATGCAGTTTATTACCCTGCAGAACATCTACCAAAGATTAGTGGCAAGATACCAGAAAGGTAAATGTGAAGGTATTTTGTCTCATCTAGAATGTGATGAAAAAAGTTTTGTGGTTTAATCCGTTCCTTGAGCATCAGTAGGCAGCAACGAAATCAGGTTTAAGGACTGAATGAAGATCTTGTGACAGTGTCTTGATCACTAAAATTGACATTATATTGTGTATAGTTAATGAACATAGAGGTTGATTTATTCTGTAAATGATGCTGTTTTTTGACATTTTAAAGTGGAAATGGCAAATATGCAACCATACTGGGTGGTGACCGCAACAGCAGAAGCTGGGTCGAAAGATGTGAAATCAAATGCAACCTCTCTGGCACAGAAGGACCCTAAGCTGGTGTGCAAGGTTGAGATGTTTCATTATAAAGTTACATGCAGTATTGTGATAGTCGCGCTCAACCCGAAACACAGCTTGAGCTTCGGATTCACTCCTTGGTAGAGAGATTAGACTTTTTTACACTCTGCAGTATGCTGCCCCATTCCTATTGACCTTGGCTCTTTGGCGAAACATTGGGGTTCATGCCAGTGGATCAAAGGGTTATCCTATTTAAAAGTTAGCCTGTCAGTATTGGGACGGGTCCTGCCTGTTATTTGTGCCTAATCACCAAACAACAGCATCCTCCCTTTTTGGAGACCTTGGAGAAGGTACTGGGGCACAGACCCATAGTATTGTGACCAGTGGAAAGTGTTGGTCCAAGCTTGAATGACACCTTGTGTTAGACCTCACTTTGAGCTGAATAATACAGTCAAGGAATTAGCATCTTTCCTCATTAGATAAATTTTTCTCTGTGAATAAATGTACAAACTGTTGATTGTTCTTCTGTTTAATGATGAAGTGATGATTGGCTACTTTTGCTGTGGGAAAAAGGACTGGTGCCTGGTCAATTGGCACTTTTGTTCCTTCACCTTTCTCTCCCTCGCTTGCTTTTTGAAAGAAAATTGGCGATGCAGTTTAATCAACAGTTTGAAAATGTCATTCTCCAGTTACCTTTTTCGGTACTGCATTGGTTGACTGGCAGATGAGGCAAAGGCACTTCCACTGTTTACAGTATACCACTGTGGGTGGGAGGTAAAGTGGTATATTTGGGGCATCTTACTTTGTCCAGCATAGTGACCCACTTTCATATACTTTTATACATGTCTTAAGTAGAAGAAATATATTGCAGTAACTCTTTACAGCACTCGGCAAGTTGTATATATGGTAATTTATGTGTCGGAGAAGATTTCAGACTGGTTGTCCAGTTTTTCAATCAAATGACAAATGTGATAGTAGTTTTAATGAATGATTACCAAAGGTCTACTTTTTTAAAGACTATGACAACTTCCTTTACCATTATTGATTACAATCGACGCACGTTAAAATGTATTCTATGTTGTGTAATGATAACACAATCGAAAACTACTTCACTTAGCATTTCCTGGTCTCCTGACCTTTTCATATGTTGTTACAAGAATATAATTTGAAATTATCAGTTACAATAGAGTATATTAATATGTTTGTCTTGTTTATACTTAACAGCCACTTCACATTGCTATAAAAATGTTTTGAAGGCTTAAACTTTGTTCAGTGCATTTGCTCTGCCAATGTTTTGTGGCATATACTAAAAACAATATGGTAAAATAGCTTGTCATGTCTTTTTTTATATAATTACATAAAAGCAGTTATTGCCAAATAGTTGTCAACAAGTGTCAGCTAATAACACGCATGGTTGTTTACCCCAAGTCCTTAAAGACAGACAAAGGCACTGATTTACATCCTGCACCCTTTTCCTCTTGTGTCCATATTTAATGGCCTCGAATGAAGATAAAAAAAAAGATAAAAAATCTAATTGAGGGGACTCTAGAGGTTTGCTCTGATGTTTCACTTTGCGAGTCCACGCTTTACAAATTACAGGTTTTCTCTGTGGTTCATAAGAGGATGGTTTGAGGAGGGTGCTGGAGAGGGGAGGGGGGCATCTCTTTGACAGAATTGTAAAGCGGCAGAATGAACAGATGTCTCCCAATGATTAATGTTCCTCCCCGCCTTGCCTCAGAGGTGCTACATGCCCATGCATCTCTAACCCTACACCAGCGCTTTATAAAGCTAATTTCTTTAACTTGCAGCTTTCTCTGTCTTTTTACAGATGTTCCTCTCCTCGATTGGACAATATCAATTATAGCAGCCTTACAATTCGGATGTTATGGTAACTGATGCACAGGACACAAAGGACATTACAAATACATATTTTTTACTATGTAGTGAAAGGGTTTAAATGGAAATTTCCCTGCACTGGAACATGGCAAGAATACAGATGGCAAGTTGTGTTGAAGGACTGAAAGCGAGTGTAAAAGAATCAGAAACACCAGTTTTTCTCTGAAGTTGAAAACAATTCAGATTTACCAAAATCTTAATATGTTTGATGAAGGGAGATATTCTAAATTCAAAATTGTATTATTTGCAGCCTGGAACACAATGTTAATTTTCACAGTACAGCATCTATCATTTAAAAACATATTTATTCACACTTGTATTTCCAAATGTATATTTTAAGATCTCCCCTCATCCTAAATGTATTTACTGTAATCATGGTAGCGTCAGCGATGTAGAACAACAGTGACCCCTGCTGCAACCGTCTGGGAAGGGGTAAACCCACAAACTGTCTGGGGGGAAATAGCCCATTAAATTCTAGCACTGCATGGTAATGACTACCAGGCATATGGTAAAGGGCTCATATTAAATATTTACACTCTTGGTTAATATTTTATAGAGTAATTTTGTATTTAATTGGAATTCATACTTGATATAAATACATAACTAAGTGGGACATACTGTTCTCAAATTGACAATGGCCCCAACTCCCCTAATACAAACACATACATACAGACACACAGACACACACACACACATGCATTCGCACAAATTAGGGAAGTAATTGCAAATTTCCCTATTGGGGACTCAACTATTATCCTACCTTAAATATGACATACTCTGTACATTAAGCATATGTGGTGCTTATTACAGTTAACACGTACAACCATGCATGGGCAATAAGTACTGTGAGCCGCTTTGCTGCTATGCTGGGTTTTTCGTTGCCGTTTATCGGTGCTGCTCAGTTTTGTGTTCTCCTGCGGGTATTAGGTCAAAACCATAATTCGGATCTATGACAATTGACAGTTCAAAACATAAAGTTAATCAAAGTTAATTCTCAGATATGCATATTTACCACTGAAGACAAATGTTGGTAAGAAATCATTTACCAGATGCATTATTGATATTGAATTCCAAGACTGAGCGAAATATCCAATTGGATATTCCAACTGATCCATTGCATCTAAAATGAGAACAATAATTGGGGTCATCCTAACAGAACATTTCAGAGAATTGTCAAGTAAGTTATTTACCTTGTCCTGGAACACGTTTAGCTGAAACATGTTGTATTTTTGTTTTGTTACCCATATGTACCTGAAATATTGCCCACTAAGCTCTTGTTGGCTTGAATGCCTCATCATCTGCATCATTTTAGAGTAGTATGTATGAGTGAAATCTCAAGGATTGCTTAACATATGGATTTTCAAACACCGCCCCCCCCCCTCACACACACACACCCTACCACAACCCCCACACAGTCTCCCAGCAAAAATGATGTCAACTAGAACAAATATAAGCACTGTGATAATGTGCATTAATTTATTTTTTACCAAGCACATGCAAAATGTTTTTTAAATTTGAATTTGAAATTTCCAAGTCTGTTTCCAAAATCTTTGTGTGAATTGCACAAATTTAAAACCACATTTTGACTCCCCCAAAATGTTTTGTCTTGTACGTATAGCCAATGTCATAAATTATGGAAATGAAATTTAAAAAAAAAAATCCACTCTGCACAATGTGATATTTAAATTCAATGAAATACACATTTGGTTATTTGACAGCAACGTGTCTTCTGAAATATGGTGTAGGATGGACAATAATTTACATTTAAATGTATTTAATTTTATTCTCATGTACACAGTGAACACGACAACAGGGGACAAAGCAGGAAGCTGAACTACAATGATGGAATGTGAATCAGCATTTTCTTACTCAGGGTGGAATTAAAAACCACTTGGTTTGGTAGAAGAAAGATTTCCTCAGTCTGTCAGTGAAGCCAGGTTGTGACAGTAGCCTGACACCAAAGCTGCTCTTCTGCCTGCAGATGGTGCTGTGCAGGAGATGCTCTGAATAGCCCGTGATGGACAGAAGCGTCTTCCTTTGTGCTACAGATGTCAGGCTGTCCATCTCTGTTCCCACGACAGCCTTGCCTGCTTCCTTAATTTAACTCGGCAGGAAGCCTCCTTTATATTGATGCTACACACCACCAACACAACACAACTGTGTACATTAGCGCGCTCGCCACCATAGACTGGTGAGAACGTTTGGAGAATTTTTTTACAGATTTGAAAGGAATCCAGTCTTCAGCTGTTCACTCGGCTACACGCCCAACTATTTAGATGTCTGTGCATTCGTCGCACTATCAATGCACACTGGTTTAGGATAATGTCTGGGACATACGTTTAATAACAATATGTCAACCAGAGAAAAAAGCATTTAACTACTCATACATTTAAAAAATTATAACTTATCAACTATGACTAGACTGATTGAGAAATTTCTGGACAGAGATTAAAGATTGGCTAGAAGCAAATGGAACTCATGTCTATTTTGTGGGGCCACCAACAACGTCGCAAAGATAGCAAATAAAATAATGTAGACATAAGACAGCACATAATAGATCATATTAGCCATTTAATAAACTGTTCAATCAAACATTAGGGGCTCCTTAGACAAGAGCAGACTTGCCCTGAATTCACACAATTGATCCAGTCGTGTCCAACGTTATCCAACCTCTTCGCCCTCTGCCTCTTACTCTGGCTGAACTGCAAAAACACTGTTGGCATCGTCAAGCAGATTGACACATCCGCATGTAATCAAAACTTGTATTGCATTTATTTCGGAATATCCTTCTTTGAGATGAAGCTCGAAAAACCCGGCTTCACATTCCTTAGGAGCACTTCACCTTCAAGATTAAGTACAACATAGTCACGTCTTTCCTCATTCCTTCTTGAGTTATCTGCATTTTTAGAATCGCTCCTTTGCCTTGATTACTTGCATTTCAATCCCAACCTTTACTGGATTTGCTTCCTTCACCCATTTAGTACTCATTTTTGCAATATGACTAGAGCTCACTACTTTGACCTGTCCACTTTCTTCCAATCCTGTCTGCTGCCAGTCTCTGCATCATCTGAAAGTTTACATTTCGAGTTTCTGTTCAAACCCTCTCCATTTGAATCTCCATTCTTTTTCATTTTTTTTTCCCCAAAATAGGTGTCAGACTAGTAGCACTCATTGAGAGGATTACTTCGTTTTACCCAAAGCTCAAAAAGATCTTAAACACCTACCTCTCTTGATCTTGCTCCTTAAATTCTTTTGCTACTTATGGTTTTCTTTTTCCCTCATCTGAAAAACTATCCGCTCTTCCCCCTTTTAATTTTTGGGAGAGCACCCAAGAAAGACTACTACTTCCCCAGAGGCATTGTTTTGGGGATCTTGCTTGTAGACTGATGATTAAACTGTCACTGTACTTTACAGTATCTATTTTGTGTTTAATATTGCCCATTCAGCAGCTTGTATATTTGTGGTTGAAGGGTAAACAGAGGCTTTCTTGTCTCTGTCTGAGACATACTGCCTCAAGAAGACCAAGTTTTCAACAACAAGAAATGCTATTACTCAAAAAGTGTCAACTTGTCTGAGGAGCAGCATGTAATCTACCAAACTGCAAAGGAAGGAAGAACATACATCACCCACTGCGGATTTTAATACGCTAAATCAAAAACCGGAGGTTAGATGCTACAGAAAGTGCACTTATGTCTTCGTGAAGGTCACACCAATTATGTTTGATGGAAGTGCAACCTCATAAGCCACTTTCTATAAGAGGTGTCTCTTATGAATATAAATCAGAATAAAGAGCCGGTGTGTGGTAGGATGAAGGTAACCGTCCAGTTTTAACAGTACTGACAATGCTTCCAATGTCAGTATGACAGAAGAGGACAGAGATTCCATTAGCAGGAAACTGGTACACATTTAAACGTGAATTTCCAGATGATACATGTCCTTTGCGAAATTAATGTTAATGGCTCTTAAAAAAGGGGTAGTGCATTATTCATACATAAGTTGTTTAATTGCCTGCACAATCAAAGTAATATTTGTGACTTTTTTGTTGAAAGAATACCACACAATCACTGGGTATTTAAAACACTTTTGGGAGGAAACTGAGGTTCTGATTAATTCATAAAGCAGTCATATCAAACAACATTATGTATAGATTGGGACGCCCAATAATAATTGAAGAAAAATAAAAGATAACAATTTGGTGCTTATACAACAGGTAATATGCATAATTTCACCCGTGGTTACATTCTGTGCTTTAACCAAAACAAAACCAACCAACCAAACAAAACATTTTCTGCATGCCTCCTTTTTTCACAATGCATATCCTTGGTCAAATGAAGGATTTTGTAGGACAACGACATAGGGAGGCAGATGAAAACAGAATTCATATGGATCCTCTCTGACCTCTAAAAGAGAGAAAGCGAGGAAAGACTCCAGCGGTTTATTAGATTACTTCTGATGTCTCGCGATGGACTGCTCACCCATTGATTTAAAAAAAAAAAAAGCCTGCTCCATAGCTCAACACTGGCACCAAGGGGAATAAATAAGGCATTAGTGATGTGCATTCCAGTTATTTTAAGTGAATCGAATCGTTAGAATCAGTTCACACAAAAGATTCGTTCAAACGAATCGTTCAACGAATCTCACTCCGCGACATGTTGACGTCAGGGTGCCGCCTTCTTGCAGCAGTCATTTGCTCAGCGCAGTGGCTGTTCTGCATGTGGTTAACGTAGATTTTTTATTATTATTATCTTTGGTGCAGGTGTCCAATTTTGGGTGAAAATAAAAGTTACTTCTTGGATTCTGATTAATGAATTAATGTTGAGCCGTGAAACGCCACATGTCAGTGAACAAAGATCAAATTAAAAGCCACATAAAAAGTATTTAGTGCCTGCCCAAATACAGTGGCGTGTGTGTGTGTGTGTGTGAAGGTGGCAATGAGAAGTAGGGAGTTGCATTGGTTTGGGTGTGGATTTGCCACACTCAATATGGCGGCTGGGCTGACGCTCACAGAAAACTGGCTATTCCAATCCAGGCAGCGTTGTATTTCTATGGCGGGAAATATCAAAGACTCAAAGAGTCCAGGAAGGATATATGCTCATTTTTTTGTATGTGGTGGACCTGTCGCATGTTGTAAGTGAGTTAAATTACATGCATGAACGTGCTTACTGAAATAGAAGTACAGTATATTGAATAAATTACTCATTTTGCTAAGCGTCAATGAAAGCATCTGTTCCAAGAGGATTTCCTTTCTAAACACAGTACCGTCTGCAAGATAAACCAAAAGCTAGCAACAAATATTAGTATATAAAAGAGCAAAAAGCTATTTTTGTTACTATTTCCCTTGTGGTTGTAGTGTTGCGTTTCGAGCAACGTGCAGGCACCAGTGTTTGTTTTTGTGCTATTCCACAAACGATGTTGTTCAACGATCTTATGCGAGCGACCTAAAGTGACAGGCAGGTCAAATTGTGTTTGGTGGTGTGCGTTGGGAATTTTTATAAAGAAAAATTGTGCATTGGCTCATTGAAGTTTGGGAAACTCAAGCACAATGTAGGAAAGCATACCAACATGAGAAAAGTCACAGATATGGTGAAAGATGCAAACTGTGAGGTGTACATGCACATTTTTATCCTCATTCTCATTTTTATTCTCATTCTCATTGCCAGGACTTCAGAGAATTTTAGAGCATCATAATGTATAAGGCCAAAGAAAAGCTGGATGAACTGTTCTCGAAGGAGGTAAGTAGGTCTGCTCATAAGATACTATTGTAATATCATTCTAAATTCCCCCCCCCCCCAAAAAAAAAAAAACTTCAATCGTATGGTTTAATAATACTTCAATCTCTCTTACACAAGATTGATACTTGGAGCACAGATGCACATCCTCCAATTTAAAATTTTGGGTGTGCAAGCACATCATTTCAAAGTCCACACTGTAAATTGACTTGTAAAGTAAAAATTCAAATTTCCTTTTTCTTTTATTTTTTATAAAATGGCATGCCATTTTTATCAACATGGATAAAATACCACAGTAGCCCAAAAAGCATACATAGTGTAAACTTACAAATCAGATGAGTAAAAATAAACTATAAACAGCAAGGTATGTATTTCTCACTGACTCAACGATTGCTTTTTAGTTTGCTTCAGATGACTCGGTGGCTTTACATGACCAGCTGCCACCATCAAAAAGTAGTCTTCAACCCTTGAAAGGTACCCTGTCATCATGGAAAGGTAATAAATGCAGCCTTAGAATAGGAACAGGTAGCGGTTTACAATGAATTGATGTCACTGCTTTGTTCTAAAACTGGATTTGACACCTCTGCAAGAAAGCAAGAATAACATGAGCTCATCTGCAAAACTTATCAACATGCTGTATTGTCTTCTTATTCTTATGACAGGTGTAACCTCAAGTGAGGGATTGGACACTTTGGTGGAAGAAGAGGAAAAAGCCAATTTTTTTGGAGAACTCGAAGCACGCGCTTCATCAAATATAGATTATTCTCAGTTAAACAAAGAGGTTGACAATACAAGTTATACTACATACCTCAGGTATGGATAGTAGCATTTCATATAGCGTTTCGATATCTTAGATTTGCTTTACATTGACAAACCACTTACCCACAGTACTTAAGCAAAAATGATTAAAATACATTAAAATGCAAGAGGCGGTTAACAAACGACCTTTCCCCCGTAACAGTCTGCTACATTCGGGTTCCCCTGTATTTTAATAACCGTTACGTTAACAGTAGAAAGTATGCATGTAAGTAATAAGGTTTATGAATAATTTTACTCATTACCATTTTGCATGTGTCATTGCCATCTAAAAGATCTCCAAATTATAATTAACTTTAATTCATGATCTGTTCAGAGCATGAATATATAATTTGGGATATAACTGTAGGCTATATTGTAATGAGAAATGGTGATCATCCTTGCAGGATTGCAGAGGAGCTACCTGATCTGAATGATGATGACCAAAACGAGATTGGAGGTTCTCCATGTAAGTGGGATGGATGTATTTGGCGTCTTATTTGTCTTTATCTTCGTGTTTACATCACATCTTTCCTTTCTCCACATTCCTAGGTTTGCCACAGTGCAACAAGGATTTTGAAGATGAGGATTCTGAAGTAATGGTTCGTAATTTTTACGTCATACAATGTTTTCTAAATGGTGGCCCAGTTGGGTTAATCTTGGACAGCACAGTACCAGCGGTGCTGTCCATTAACCCAATAGACCCTCTTGGGTCCAGGTGGCATTTTGGAAGATTGCTTGTCTGGCTTCCACTGTCAGGTCACATGTTTCAAAGAATCAGAATCTTGAGATGCTCCAGATGGCATATGTCATCGGTGTATGAATCAGCTGGTTGCTGTCATCATTGTGTGAATGTGTTACGTTGCAACTCTGCAAAGGCTTATTTGATTTCATAGATGACGATGATACTCGTCTTTTTCTCATTATAAGCACATTGCTTGTTTTTCACCTAATGAAAATTGTAAGGGGAAATAATGTTTAATCCGTTGGGCTGTTTTTATTTTTCAGAAGTTAAAAATGTCTCCAGTTATTACAAAAGGTAAGACAAGAGAAAGTTGCACAGTGGATTCAACACCATCTAGTAAACTGCTTTTTTGCATAAAAGCATCAACATTTCATGTTTTATGTTATCTCTGACGTATCAAATCCATTTAACATTGTTTTTTCTTCTTAAGATAATGCATACAATGCCTCCCAAGGACAGATTGAAGGCAAAATGAAAGAAGTACCACAAGTAACAAGTTCTCAGGACATAGGTAAAACTCCATGCATAATAAGAGATTTAAACAAATATATATATTAGGTCTTACTATAAATGCCTGTATTGTGGTAATATATTTATATATTTGCTTTTTGGCAGACCTGTTCTATGTACAGAGTGCAGGATCAGAGATGGATGCCCTTCACAATGCCTATCGGCAGATTAATACTGGAGAGGAGTCAGATGACCTTAAACAACATCATCTGTCACTGGAATGGAATGAGAGTGACAATGGACCGCTTGCTTTGTCCTCCAAATGTCAGCAAGCCACAAAGTCACCTGAATGTGCCACTACCAATGAGTCTGGTATCGTATTATGAACTCTACTTATCTTAATATCTTAACTGTTTGATGCAACAGTTGCATTCCAGATTATTGACCAATAGAATGAATTCTTTAAAAAATGTAAATTCATTATTTAAATTAGCCCCCAATACCTTTTTAATGTTAGCACTCTATAATATATCTCATGAAATAAAATACAATAATGACATAATTAAATATAATTATCGTAATTATAATTTGTGTTGAGGGCCACATTTAAAGGGAAAATATTGTTTTGCAACAGTTGTAGCTGTAGCTCAGTGTCAATTAAGTGCTGTTAGTCCTTATTTCTTTAATAACAATGTGTGATATTATATACATGATCTTCTGTATATCTATTCTGTATCTAGAATTACCTACTGCTGAAGAATTGATGCGACCTATCCGACCATCCAGGTCAGTGACAAAACTGTTCTCAGCAATCAGACACTCTGTTGTATTCATTAACAATGCTCCTCATAGACAAGCTATTACTGAAATAAAACATTTGTCTGACTCAAATACAGGATATGATTACCTAAAAGAAGACTATAAATCAAAATAAGTATGATTATATAATGCAGTTTATTTCAGCTTCTGAGTTTTACTATTTGCATATAGTTGGGTCTTGAATCCACTAGCTACACTATTACTATGTGCTGAATATTTTGCATATGTTTTGATTTGGTTATTAATATACAGTAATTGTTTGTTTCTCACATGGCTTAGTGAGCATGATGAGGAACCCAGCCGTCCATTAGACAGAACTTTTGAAGTTTTGACCAAAAATGAGAAACGCCATGAGCAAGCAGAGAAGGCTGAGTCAAAGAAGCTGAAAGGAATGAAGACATTAAAAAGCTCTCAATGTATCCAGCCAGAACATTCTAACTTTGGCTTGACACGGCGTATTAGAGAAGAAGTGGAGAGACTGATGCAGGAACAAAACGTTTCCACTCCTTCCGCCACCTCTCAGCTTGGCAAAGAAAAGAAAGAACCTGTGAGATGGTCATTCAAATTCAAAAGTTCCATTGTAAATATATTGTAAAATCTTCATGTGATCAAGTTGTACTAGCTCGTCGCATTTACTCTGATTTAAACTTAATCTAAACACATTCTCTGTATTTTCTCGTAGCAACCCCTTCGCCATACTAGCAATCCTCCCTCAACATTGTCGGTAAGGAAGCCCTTGGTGGCAACGCCAACAGTCCAGAAAGTTGACGGTAAAAGATCGCCAAGAGTGACAAAAAGTGCTGCTGTAACCAAACCTTCAGTTTCCAGAGCAACAAAGCCCAGCCCCAATACTGTGAGAAACAAAGAAAAAGATGGCAACAAAGCAGGTCTACACACAAGACTTTAAATTCTAAACTCTCATTCTGAAGAAACTGATGACTTGAACTCATTCATCTCACCATTTACGCTGTACTTTTTATATTTTGCAGACCAAGGTCAGAAAATGAGCAGTGAGCTCGTGGTGTCTGTCCAGTCATTGGTGAATGTCCTTCAAAAGCAGGTGGCCACAAACAGTTGCCAGGAAGTAACAGATGTACGATTTTTGCCGTCCTGTTGTTGTCATACAAATGCCTAAATCTACTCCTTAATTTATCCTCACATGAAGGGTGAAGAGTTGCATTTCCACACCAACGCTCCAACTAGTGCTGTAAGATATGCTTGCATAAAACAATTACAACAGTTTGGTGGCAATGCTCTGAGAATGGAATTAATGTGATGAATTAGTCGCAGGAATACTCCTGAATTTAATTCTTGATGTTTCAACGTGCTTGTTTGACATGCTTCATAACATGCATCATAATCAGGAGATGCTTTCAGTGGAATCATTGCAAAATCAAGATTGAAAATGAGATTGACTTTTTATGATAGTATTTGCATTCTGACATTTCTCAACACATTTTTTTCTTTTTTTTTAATGTCCAGAAAAGCATTTCCCAGATAGAGGAGCTAAGAGGTCAGCTGACCCAGCGGGACAAGGAACTGCAATTAATGAAGGAACAAAAAGAGGAGCTCCAACAACAAAACTATGTTCTGCAGAGCAAGGTTGAAACATGGACAAAACACAATGTATTTGTGAGAAAACCTATGTCAGGGTTTGTGTTTTATAGAACACTAATAATAAGCTTAATATTTATAGATAGAGCTATTGTGATAGCCATAAACACCTGCAGTGTTCCTTTTATGGTTACCAAGTACAGCAAAGAAAAGCTGATGAAGACCTCATCAAGCCAGTTTCATGTGATTTGTTTTTTATTTTGTTCATTCTCCAGGAGAATGTATTTACTTGTATATGCACGGAAATGGTAAATTTGTATTAATAATAGCTGTGTTTGAAAATGTTTTAACCACAAGCTGTGATCTTTTTCCAACATTGTAGTTGCGTAGTGCAGAAGAAGCCAGTAAAAGGTTTCAACTGACAAAGATGGCGGATCCTACAACTGAGAAAACTCTGCAACAGATTAATAAAGAAATAAAAGACCAGGAGGTGATCATTCAAGGTTACCAACAAGTAAGCATTCTTGAATGCCATGTTTTTTTCTTTATTCTTGGAGTCCCAAATGGTTTTAAATTTGTATCTACATTCATTGTTTGCTGGCATGCAGAAACATGTTAGTGCTCCCAGAATCCATCGTTTGTTTGTCTGATATGCACAGAAAGCTTAACTTTAGGGTGACGTTTTACAGGAGAATGAGAAGCTTTACTTGCAGCTGAAAACTCAGCGGGCAAAGAGTACGGCCGACGTGCAAGCCATGTTTCATGAAAACCAAAGACTTCAAAGTGAGCTGGTTTTCACAAGGTAAGTGATGTGTGGGGCATCGGCAATGCCGCAGTGGCGACTTTTAAAAGGTGAACAATTTAGAAGATGTATATATATTTTTTTTTTTAAACTGCAGTCAAAGCATTGTGCCCTTTTGCAAATCTTTTTTTTTCTTCAACCATTGCGTCTATTGAATACTAAACGACCATGTTTTCCACCTCATTCAGAGAGCAGCTCAGTAAATCTTCAAGCTCTTTGGACCATCGTATTAAAGAGTTATTAGCTGACATTAATATATCTCAGGCAAGTGTCACTATCACACATTTACTTTAGATTGTAAACTTGTTTGGAGCTTACTGAAAGAGCATTAAAATGTTTCTTGCAAGTAGATAAATGAGGCCAAACTGTTGGAAGACCTTCACAAACTGAAACAGGAGAACCAGGCTCTGCATCTGGACATGGAACTAATCAGGAAGGAGAGAGATATGGCTAAAGCGCAGACTATCTCCAACTCTGGTAGGACTGACAACAAACAGCAGAAATCATTATATAATATTTATTTTTAATTATAAAATCCTTAGAGTAATCTATAAATGTCTATTTTGTGTTGGTACAATTTTTTGAATATGCCAGTCAGTGTACCGGAAGAAACGTACAAAGAAGAAGTCGCTGCACTTAAGAAGCAGCTCCAGTGGTTTTCAGAAAACCAGGAAGTGTTGTCCAGAAGAGATGCAGAGCGACTAAAGGCTGCTACAACAGAGATTGATCTACTTAAAGATCAGGTCAGTTTCTGTCAAGCAACTGAGATGATTAAAGTAGCCAAGAACTAATGATGTGCCCTATTTGCACTTCTTGTGAAAGGGACATAAAAGCTATTATTTTTCATTTCATTTTCAGGTAGAGAATATGAAAGCCCAGATGGTTAAAAGAACTAGTGTGGTACAATCAAAAGAGAAAACAACAGACTTTAAAAGGATGAAAGACTTGGAACTACAGGTTTGTCTGTCATAAGCCAGTTTGTACAATCTTTCCCATCAGATTTAGGCATGTTAATTGCTCAAAAGTCTCTTTGATTTGAGCAGGTGAAGCAGCTAGAGCAAATACTAAGATCCAGGAACCCAAACTCATTGCCAGCTCTCATCGCCGCTGCAGCCACAGCAGATGCTCAAGGAGATGGGGCCACTGGAAAGAAGTCTAACGAGATCAACACCCTGCTTGAACGTAGGATTCACCATATTGAGGAAGAGATGGAGAGACATGATGAAGAGGCCAAACAAAACCTACGCTCTATGGAGAAACAGTTCCAGGACACCAAGGTATGACTCATATTGCTTGAAAGCTTGTCAGTATTATTTTGTTTTTAATAGCTATAATTCAACAGTTACAAATTAGTGTCACCATATTGAATCGAAGCGTAATTTCTCTGAATCGAAACACATCAAACTATTCCTCTTGCACTGTCTTTGATTCATATCACACGAGTCGTACGATACCTGTCTTACTATTTAGCTGCGCTACGAGCATCAGATATCTGAATTGGAGCAGCAGCTGAAGCGCAAAAAAGATGTGGCAGTGACTGAATCATGGATGTCGCAAGTTGAAAGAATGAAGGTTGAGCTTGAGCAAGTAAAGGAAGCCTACGAGCAGAAGGAAATTGTTCTTCAGGATCAGATTGAAACTCTCAAAAAACAAGTCAAACAAAAGGTTAGTTTGATTTTATGTGTGTATTCAAGTCAAGTCAAGTTTATTTGTATAGCCCTAAATCACAAACAGTCTCAAAGGGCTTCACAGAGACAAAAATTGACAATTATTCTCAAAGCATCCCCTGATCTTAAGCTCCCAAAGCTTATTGAGTGTAATTGAGCGAATAAGTGAGAAGTCATATATACATTGCTTGCAGACCCTGCAGAGCCCGACCCGACACCAGCGACAAGCTGAGGAAGCACAAAGTGCCCGCATAACTCGACTCAACCAAGAGTTGGCTACCAAAACACAAACGATTCACGAGTTGACCCGTACTGTGGAGAGGCTGCAGAAAGAGAGGAGGAACATGCTCTCAGGCCAAAAAGACTCACAAACCAAAGAGTCCAAACAAGTATCTCCGGTCAAATCAGCCGTATCTCCGGAGGAAGAAATATTCACTCCCACTGAGTGTAAGAAAACCTACCAGCCCACAGCCTTTACAGGTACCCATGTGAGAAATGTCAAGAAAGGTTTCTGTGTAGTCCGAGCAGCCATTGCGTGCAAGTGAGAAATGCAACTAATATTGTAACTTTAAGAATGATAAGCATTTTATTTGGGATATGTGTGGGGGGGCACATTATTTACAACATTTACAATGTGAAATGTCATATGTGACCCATCTTTTGTTTTGTAATTACATCGGACAGGGAGTCACATCACAGAGGTGCTAAAGGAGAATGACGCTCTTCGAAAGGATATGAAGCAGCTCGAGATTCAATATGAGCAGCAAAAGGAGGCACTGAAATCGCATGTCGTACAAGCTCAGGAGGACCTGTGCAAGTGCGTGAAAGACTTTCGAGCTCCGCAATAGCATCAGTCTGACTGAATATGCGTTGATGTGTTCAGGCAAAGGGATCACTTTTTGGAGCAGATTTCTTCTCTAAAGGCAGAAAACCTCAAGGCATTGGACCACTTGCGTGTCGCTCACGCCATGGAGCACTCTTCTTCAAAGGTTGCGCAACTTACAAATGAACTGAACACTCAGGAGGTGATCATTTAAGTCTCTGAAGAATCAATGATAATGTCCTTTTACTCATTTATGCATTATCATTTTTCTACAGATCATGGTGAAGCTTTTGCAAGATCAGCTGAAGGAGATGCATGGGGCCAAAGATGCCCTTGCAATATCCTTAACTCGAGAGGCAGCTTTGGAGACTCAGGTCGTTTCATCTATCCCTCCTTGACACAGTTTTCAGTTCAAGTACCACCCAGAGTGATATAGCACCTGTGGAAATGTATTAAATGTGAACTGTTGGGTTTTTTTTGCTTTTGGAATTCAGTTAGGCAAACTGTTAAAGGAACTGAAGGAAGCCAAAGAAGCACAGAATCCAGAGGTGAAACTCCTTTGTACCCTGGAGGCAAAGATCCTCACCATGGAGCTGAGACACCAAGACAGAGAACAGCAGTTGAACCAGGTAGGTTGGGTTGAGACAAATCATGCCATGGTGCAAATTAGTGCGAGAGCTGTGACCAAATTCTTCCTACAGATCATTGGAGGTTCATGGCTCACAGGCGATCAGCAGTCACAAGTGGATCATTGGAGATGCCTTGCAATGGATAAAGCCAGAGAGCTGGAATCTTTCCGCTTGGAATTGGACTCCATTTTGGATATCATAAAACATCTGCAAAGACAGGGCATGATCTTCCCTTCTCCAGACTTGTGAGCCCCAACAGAGATCGCACCATTAGACACTGTGGCTTGACAAGAAAGACAAATGAAAAGGATTCTTTTGGTCAAAACCCCACTTCTTCACAGCACATGTACAGAAAAATAAAAATCTTATAATATATATCAGTGGTTTGATGTCATTCATGCTTTATTGGGCACCGACTGGCACAGTTTTATTATTAGGGTTAGGGGTTAATGCTTTACACATGGTCATCTAAAAAAAAGAATAGCCTTACTATACATGCATACAGTACAGTGCCAAAAGTCCCAATGATCGTGAGCAGCAGGGGGGGGCCCCATTTCAACCCCTTACACTGAGTGCCAAGCAGGGAAGAAATGGGTACCATTGTTATAGTCACTGGTATGACTCGGCAGGGGTTTGAACCCACAACCTCCCAATCTCAGGGCGGACACTCTCCTCTTAGGCCACTGAGCTGGTAAACACTTGTATCGTAGTATAACACTTATAGTCGTTTTTAAATATTGTTATCCAATATATCTACTGCAATTTCACATTAGATTGCTGGTTTGAAATTTGCTTTTAATATTATTATTTTTAATAAACATTTATGTTAAAGCTTGTCTGCCGTCTTATTCCTTGTTTTTATATTCGCCAATTAAAACATAAAAATCAGACACTTGGTTAACTGCTTTATATGACAATATGCGTAGGTACACTACACGAGGTTAAAAAAAAAAGAGAGAATAAATAAAGTGCTAATTGCACAACGTTCGTGAGATCGACAGGCGGATCGGTGCAGCGTCGGCAGTAATGCGGACCCTGTACCGGTCCGTTGTGGTGAAGAGAGAGCTGAGCCAAAAGGCAAAGCTCTCAATTTACCGGTCGATTTACGCTCCTACCCTCACCTATGGTCACGAGCTATGGGTCGTGACCGAAAGAACGAGATCTCGGATACAAGCGGCCGAAATGAGTTTTCTCCGCAGGATGTCCGGGCTCTCCCTTAGAGATAGGGTGAGAAGCTCGGTCATCCGGGAGAGACTCGGAGTAGAGTCGCTACTCCTCCACGTTGAGAGGAGCCAGATGAGGTGGCTCGGGCATCTTATCAGGATGCCTCCTGGACGCCTCCCTGGGGAGGTGTTCCGGGCATGTCCCACCGGTAGGAGACCCCGGGGACGACCCAGGACGCGCTGGAGAGACTATGTCTCTCAGCTGGCCTGGGAACGCCTTGGGATCCCCCGGGATGAGCTGGATGAAGTGGCTGGGGAGAGGGAAGTCTGGGAGTCCCTCCTAAAGCTGCTGCCCCCGCGACCCGACCCCAGATAAGCGGAAGAAGATGGATGGATGGATGGATGCACAACGTTCGAATCTCAGTGGGTCACAAAACATTTCATCATAGAAAATTTGCAACACAGTTGCTGGTGTAACCATAAAACCATACATGTCCCATGCATTGAGAGCAAGGCTTCCATAAGGTAGTGGTTAGTTCTCTGGGCTTTCACCCCAGCGACCCAGGTTCGAATCTCAGTGGGACCCAAAAAGTTTTATCATAGAAAATTTGCAACACAGTTGCTCGTGTAACCATAAAACCATACATGTCCCATGCACTGAGAGCAAGGCTTCCATAGGGTAGTGGTTAGTGCTCTGGGCTTTCACCCCAGAGACCCAGGTTCGAATCTCAGTGGGACCCAAAAAGTTTTATCATAGAAAATTTGCAACACAGTTGCTCGTGTAACCATAAAACCATACATGTCCCATACACTGAGAGCAAGGCTTCCATAGGGTAGTGGTTAGTGCTCTGGGCTTTCACCCCAGCGTCCCAGGTTCGAATCTCAGTGGGACCCAAAAAAGGGTTAGAGTTAGGGGTTAGGGTTAGAGCTAGCGTAAGGGTTGGGGTTAGAGCTAGGGTTAGGGTTTGAGCTAGGGTTAGAGCGAGGGTTAGAGCTACTGTTTAGGGTAGGGTTAGAGTTATGGTTAGGTTTAGGGTTACGGTTAGAGCTAAGGTTAGACGTAGGGTTAGGGTTAGAGCTAGTGCGAGGGTTAGAGTTAGAGTTAGACCGAGGGTTAGAGCTAGTGCGAGGGTTAGGGTTAGAGCTAGGTTTAGAGGTAGGGTTAGAGCTAGTGCGAGGGTTAGAGTTAGAGCGAGGGTTAGAGTTAGAGCGAGGGTTAGAGCTAGGGTTAGGGTAAGAGTTAGAGCGAGGGCTAGGGTTAGAGCGAGGGTTAGAGGTAGGGTTAGGGTTAGAGCTAGGGTTAGAGTTAGTGCGAGGGTTAGAGCTAGGCTTAGGGTTAGGGTTAGAGCGAGGGCTAGGGTTAGAGTTAGAGCGAGGGTTAGGGTTAGAGCTAGGGTTAGAGCTAGGCTTAGGGTTAGGGTTAGAGTTAGAGCGAGGGTTAGGGTTAGAGTTAGGGCGAGGGTTAGGGTTTGAGCTAGGGTTAGGGTTAGAGGTAGGGTTAGGGTTAGAGCTAGGGTTAGAGTTAGTGCGAGGGTTAGAGCTAGGGTTAGGGTTAGGGTTAGAGCGAGGGCTAGGGTTAGAGCTAGGGTTAGGGTTAGAGTTAGAGTTAGAGCGAGGGTTAGGGTTAGAGCTAGGGTTAGAGTTAGTGCGAGGGTTAGAGCTAGGCTTAGGGTTAGGGTTAGAGCGAGGGCTAGGGTTAGAGCTAGGGTTAGGGTTAGAGTTAGAGCGAGGGTTAGGGTTAGAGCTAGGGTTAGAGCTAGGCTTAGGGTTAGAGCTAGGGTTAGGGTTAGAGTTAGAGTGAGGGTTAGGGTTAGAGCTAGGGTTAGAGCTAGGCTTAGGGTTAGGGTTAGAGTTAGAGCGAGGGTTAGGGTTAGAGTTAGGGCGAGGGTTAGGGTTTGAGCTAGGGTTAGGGTTAGAGGTAGGGTTAGGGTTAGAGCTAGGGTTAGAGTTAGTGCGAGGGTTAGAGCTAGGGTTAGGGTTAGAGCTAGGCTTAGGGTTAGAGCGAGGGCTAGGGTTAGAGCTAGGGTTAGAGTTAGAGTTAGAGCGAGGGTTAGGGTTTGAGCTAGGGTTAGGGTTAGGGTTAGAGCTAGGGTTTAGAGTTAGTGCGAGGGTTAGAGCTAGGGTTAGGGTTAGAGCTAGGCTTAGGGTTAGGGTTAGGGTTAGAGCGAGGGCTAGGGTTAGAGCTAGGGTTAGGGTTAGGGTTAGAGTTAGAGTTAGAGCGAGGTTTAGGGTTAGAGCTAGGGTTAGAGCTAGTGCGAGGGCTAGGGTTAGAGCTAGGGTTAGGGTTAGAGCTTGTGTTTTTTTTTTTTCAAAAAAAAAAACCTGCCATACACGGTAGTTTTTTTTAAACTACCATGTATGGTAGTTTTTTTTTGAAAATGGTGACGCTTTTTTTTAAACTACCATACATGGTAGTTTCTTTTTTTTTTCAAAAATAAAGCGTTTTCATTTAAAAAAAAAAAAAAACTACCACACATGGTAGTTTGAAAAAAAAAACTACTGTGTATGGTAGTTTTTTTTTAAACTACCATGTATGGTAGTTTCTTCGTGTGGTTGTGTGTGTGTGTCTGGTGTGTGTGTTGTGTGTGGTCTATGTCTGTGTGTTGTGTGTGTGTGTGTGTGTGTGTGGTCTGTCTGTGTGGTGTGTGTGGTCTGTTTTTGTGGTCTATGTCTGTGTTTTTGTGGTCTATGTCTGTGTGTGTGTGTGTGTGTGTGGTCTATGTCTGTGTGGTGTGGTTGTGTGTGTGTGTGTGTGTGGTGTGTGTGTGTGTGGTCTGTCTGTGTGGTGTGTGCTGTGTGCTGTGTGTGTGGTCTATGTCTGTGTGTTGTGTGTGTGTGTGTGGTGTGTGTGTGTGTGGTGTATGTGTGTGTGGTCTATGTCTGTATGGTGTGTGTGTGATGTGTGTGTGTGTGTGGTGTGTGTGTGGTCTATGTCTGTGTGCTGTGTGTGTGCTGTATGTGTGTGGTGTGTGTGTGTGTGTGTGTGTGTGTGTGTGGGGTCTACGGCTGTGTGTGGTGTGTGGTCTATGTCTGTGTGGTGTGTGTGTGTTGTGTGTGGTCTATGTCTGTGGTGTGGTTGTGTGTGTGTGTTGTGTGTGGTCTATGTCTGTGTGTTGTGTGTGTGGTGTGTGTGTGGTCTGTGTGTGTGTGTGTGTGTGTGTGTGTGTGTGTGTGTGTGTGTGTGTGTGTGTGTGTGTGGTCTGTCTGTGTGGTGTGTGTGGTCTGTGTTTTTGTGGTCTGTCTGTGTGGTGTGTGTGTGTGTGTGTGTGTGTGTGTGTGTGTGTGTGTGTGTGGTGTGGTGTGTGTGGTGTGGTGTGTGTGGTGTGGTGTGTGTGTGTGTGGTGTGGTTGTGGTGTGTTTGTGGTGTGGTTGTGGTGTGGTTGTGGTGTGGTTGTGGTGTCTATGTCTGTGTGGTGTGGTTGTGTGTGTGGTCTGTGTGGTCTATGTCTGTGTGTTGTGTGTGTGGTCTATGTCTGTGGTGTGGTTGTGTGTGTGGTCTATGTCTGTGGTGTGGTTGTGTGTGTGGTCTATGTCTGTGGTGTGGTTGTGTGTGTGGTCTATGTCTGTGGTGTGGTTGTGTGTGTGGTCTATGTCTGTGGTGTGGTTGTGTGTGTGGTCTATGTCTGTGGTGTGGTTGTGTGTGTTGTGTGTGGTGTGTGGTATGTGTGTGTGGTGTGTGTGTGGTCTATGTCTGTGTGGTGTGTTGTGTGTGTGGTCTATGTCTGTGGTGTGGTGTGTTGTGTGTGCTGTGTGGTCTGTCTGTCTGTGTGTGTGTGTGTGTGTGCGTGTGCGCGTGCGTGCATGTGTGTGGTCTATGTGGTGTGTGTGTGCTGTGTGTGTGTGTTGTGTGTGTGTGTGTGGTCTATGTCTGTGTGTGTGTGCTGTGTGTGTGTGTGTTGTGTGTGTGTGTGTGTGTGTGGTCTATGTGTGTGTGTGTGTGTGTGTGTGTGTGTGTGTGTGGGGTCTATGTCCGTGTGTGTGGTGTGTGTTGTGTGTGTGTGTCGGTGTGGTTGTGTGGTCTATGTCTGTGTGGTGTGGTTGTGTGTGTAGTCTATGTCTGTGTGTTGTGTGTGTGTGGTCTATGTCTGTGTGTTGTGTGTGTGGTCTATGTCTGTGTGTTGTGTGTGTGTGGTCTATGTCTGTGTGTTGTGTGTGTGTGTGTGGTCTATGTCTGTGTGTTGTGTGTGTGTGGTCTATGTCTGTGTGTTGTGTGTGTGTGTGGTCTATGTCTGTGGTGTGGTGTGTTGTGTGTGCTGTGTGGTCTTGTCTGTGTGTGTGTGTGTGCGTGTGCGCGTGCGTGCGTGTGTGTGGTCTATGTGGTGTGTGCTGTGTGTGTGTGTGTGTGGTCTATGTCTGTGTGGTGTGTGTGTTGTGTGTGTGTGTGTGGTGTGTGTGTGTGTGTGTGTGTGTGGTCTATGTCTGTGTGTGTGTGTGTGTGTGTGTGTGTGTGTGTGTGTGTGTGTGTGTGTGTGTGTGTGTGTGTGTGTGTGTGTGTGTGTGTGTGTGTGTGTGTGTGTGTGTATGGTAGTTTTTTTTTTTTTCCCCAAAAAAAAACGGTAGTTTAACTACCATGTATGGTAGTTTAACTACCGTGTATGGTAGTTTTTTTTTTTTTTTTTTTTTTTTTTTAATAAAAAACGGTAGTTTAACTACCATGTATGGTAGTTTAACTACCGTGTATGGTAGTTTTTTTTTTTTTTTTTTTTTTTTTTTTTAAAAACCAAAAAAAAAACGGTAGTTTAACTACCATGTATGGTAGTTTAACTACCGTGTATGGTAGTTTTTTTTTTTTTTTCCAAAAAAAAAACGGTAGTTAAACTACCATACATGGTAGTTAAACTACCGTTTTTTTGTTTTGTTTTTTTGAAAAAAAAAAAAAAACTACCATACACGGTAGTTAAACTACCATACATGGTAGTTAAACTACCGGGTTTTTGTTTTTGGTCAAAAAAAAAAAAACCTACCATACACGGTAGTTAAACTACCATACATGGTAGTTAAACTACCGTTTTTTTTGGGGGAAAAAAAAAAAAAACTACCATACACGGTAGTTAAACTACCATACACACACACACACACACACACACACACACACACACACACACACACACACACACACACACACACACACACACACACAGACATAGACCACACACACACCACACAGACAAAGACCACACACACACACAGCACACACCACATAGACCACGCACACGCACACGCAGACAAGACCACACAGCACACACAACACACCACACCACAGACATAGACCACACACACAACACACAGACATAGACCACACACACGCAACACACAGACATAGACCACACACACACAACACACAGACATAGACCACACACACACAACACACAGACATAGACCACACACACACACAGACATAGACCACACACACAACACACAGACATAGACCACACACACTACACACACAACCACACCACACAGACATAGACCACACAACCACACTGACACACACACACACCACACACACAGACATAGACCACACACACACACACACACACACACACACACACATACAGACATAGACCCCACACACACACACACACACACACACACACACACACACAACACACACACCACACAGACATAGACCTCACACACACACACAGCACACACACACCACATAGACCACACACATGCACGCACGCGCACACGCACACACACAGACAGACCACACAGCACACACAACACACACAACACACCACACAACACACACAACACACCACCCTAACCCTAACCCTAACCCTAAGCCTAGCTCTAACCCTAGCTCTAACCCTAACCCTCGCACTAGCTCTAACCCTAGCTCTAACCCTAACCCTCGCTCTAACTCTAACTCTAACCCTAACCCTAACCCTAGCTCTAACTCTAACCCTAACCCTAGCTCTCGCTCTAACTCTAACCCTAACCCTAAGCCTAGCTCTAACCCTAGCTCTAACCCTAACCCTCGCACTAGCTCTAACCCTAGCTCTAACCCTAACCCTCGCTCTAACTCTAACTCTAACCCTAACCCTAACCCTAGCTCTAACTCTAACCCTAACCCTAGCTCTCGCTCTAACTCTAACCCTAACCCTAAGCCTAGCTCTAACCCTAGCTCTAACCCTAACCCTCGCACTAGCTCTAACCCTAGCTCTAACCCTAACCCTCGCTCTAACTCTAACTCTAACCCTAACCCTAGCTCTAACCCTAGCCCTCGCTCTAACCCTAACCCTAAGCCTAGCTCTAACCCTAACCCTCGCTCTAACCCTAACCCTACCTCTAACCCTAGCTCTAACCCTAACCCCAACCCTAACCATAGCTCTAACCCTACCCTAACCCTAGCTCTAACCCTAACCCTCGCTCTAACCCTAACCCTAAGCCTAGCTCTAACCCTAACCCTCGCACTAGCTCTAACCCTAACCCTACCTCTAACCCTAGCTCTAACCCTAACCCTCCCTCTAACTCTAACCCTAACCCTCGCACTAACTCTAACCCTAACCCTAGCCCTCGCCCTCGCTCTAACTCTAACCCTAAGCCTAGCTCTAACCCTCGCCCTCGCTCTAACTCTAACCCTAAGCCTAGCTCTAACCCTAACCCTCGCACTAGCTCTAACCCTAGCCCTCGCTCTAACTCTAACCCTAAGCCTAGCTCTAACCCTAGCTCTAACCCTAACCCTCGCTCTAACTCTAACCCTAACCCTAGCTCTAACCCTAGCCCTCGCTCTAACCCTAACCCTAAGCCTAGCTCTAACCCTAACCCTCGCACTAACTCTAACCCTAGCTCTAACCCTAACCCTACCTCTAACCCTAACCCTAGCTCAAACCCTAACCCTCGCTCTAACTCTAACCCTAACCCTAGCTCTAACCCTAGCCCTCGCTCTAACTCTAACCCTAACCCTAAGCCTAGCTCTAACCCTAGCTCTAACCCTAACCCTCGCACTAGCTCTAACCCTAGCTCTAACCCTAACCCTCGCTCTAACTCTAACTCTAACCCTAACCCTCGCTCTAACTCTAACTCTAACCCTAACCCTAAGCCTAGCTCTAACCCTAACCCTCGCACTAACTCTAACCCTAGCTCTAACCCTAACCCTACCTCTAACCCTAACCCTAGCTCAAACCCTAACCCTCGCTCTAACTCTAACCCTAACCCTAACTCTCGCTCTAACTCTAACCCTAACCCTAAGCCTAGCTCTAACCCTAGCTCTAACCCTAACCCTCGCACTAGCTCTAACCCTAGCTCTAACCCTAACCCTCGCTCTAACTCTAACTCTAACCCTAACCCTAACCCTAGCTCTAACTCTAACCCTAACCCTAGCTCTCGCTCTAACTCTAACCCTAACCCTAAGCCTAGCTCTAACCCTAGCTCTAACCCTAACCCTCACACTAGCTCTAACCCTAGCTCTAACCCTAACCCTCGCTCTAACTCTAACCCTAACCCTAGCTCTAACCCTAGCCCTCGCTCTAACCCTAACCCTAAGCCTAGCTCTAACCCTAACCCTCGCACTAGCTCTAACCCTAACCCTACCTCTAACCCTAGCTCTAACCCTAACCCTAACCATAGCTCTAACCCTACCCTAACCCTAACACTAGCTCTAACCCTAACCCTCGCTCTAACCCTAGCTCAAACCCTAACCCTAGCTCTAACCCCAACCCTAACCCTAGCTCTAACCCCAACCCTTACCCTAGCTCTAACCCTAACCCTCCCTCTAACTCTAACCCTAACCCTCGCACTAACTCTAACCCTAACCCTAGCCCTCGCTCTAACTCTAACCCTAAGCCTAGCTCTAACCCTAACCCTCGCACTAGCTCTAATCCTAGCCCTCGCTCTAACTCTAACCCTAACCCTCGCTCTAACTCTAACCCTAACCCTAGCTCTAACCCTAGCCCTCGCTCTAACCCTAACCCTAAGCCTAGCTCTAACCCTAACCCTCGCACTAACTCTAACCCTAGCTCTAACCCTAACCCTACCTCTAACCCTAACCCTAGCTCAAACCCTAACCCTCGCTCTAACTCTAACCCTAACCCTAGCTCTAACCCTAGCCCTCGCTCTAACTCTAACCCTAACCCTAAGCGTAGCTCTAACCCTAGCTCTAACCCTAGCTCTAACCCTAACCCTCGCACTAGCTCTAACCCTAACCCTACCTCTAACCCTAACCCCAACCCTAACCATAGCTCTAACCCTACCCTAACCCTAACACTAGCTCTAACCCTAACCATCGCTCTAACTCTAACCCTAACCCTAGCTCTAACCCTAGCCCTCGCTCTAACTCTAACCCTAAGCCTAGCTCTAACCCTAGCTCTAACCCTAACCCTCGCACTAGCTCTAACCCTAACCCTACCTCTAACCCTAACCCCAACCCTAACCATAGCTCTAACCCTACCCTAACCCTAACACTAGCTCTAACCCTAACCCTCGCGCTAACTCTAACCCTAACCCTAGCTCTAACCCTAGCCCTCGCTCTAACTCTAACCCTAAGCCTAGCTCTAACCCTAGCTCTAACCCTAACCCTAGCTCTAACCCTAGCTCAAACCCTAACCCTAGCTCTAACCCCAACCCTAACCCTAGCTCTAACCCTCCCTCTAACTGTAACCCTAACCCTCGCACTAACTCTAACTCTAACCCTAGCCCTCGCTCTAACTCTAGCCCTTACCCTAACTCAAACCCTAACCCTAACTCCAGCTCAAAGCCTAACCCCTAACTCTAACCCTTTTTTGGGTCCCACTGAGATTCGAACCTGGGTCGCTGGGGTGAAAGCCCAGAGCACTAACCACTACCCTATGGAAGCCTTGCTCTCAGTGTATGGGACATGTATGGTTTTATGGTTACACGAGCAACTGTGTTGCAAATTTTCTATGATAAAATGATTTGGGTCCCACTAAGATTCGAACCTGGGTCGCTGGGGTGAAAGCCCAGAGCACTAACCACTACCCTATGGAAGCCTTGCCCTCAGTGCATGGAACATGTATGGTTTTATGGTTACACGAGCAACTGTGTTGTAAATTTTCTATGCTAAAACTTTTTGGGTCCCACTGAGATTCGAACGTGGGTCGCTGGGGTGAAAGTTCAGAGAACTAACCACCATCCTATGGAAGCCTTGCTCTCAATGCATGGAACATGTATGGTTTTATGGTCACACGAGCAACTGTGTTGCAAATTTTCTATGATAAAACTTTTTGGGTCCCACTAAGATTCGAACCTGGGTCATTGGGGTGACAGCCCAGAGCACTAACCACTACCCTATGGAAGCCTTGGTCTCAGTGCATGCGACATGTATGGTTTTATGGTTACACGAGCAACTGTGTTGCAAATTTTCTATGATAAAACTTTTTGGGTCCCACTAAGATTCGAACCTGGGTCACTGGGTTGATAGCCCAGAGCACTAACCACTACCCTATGGAAGCCTTGCTCGCAATGCATGGGACATGTATGGTTTTATGGTTACACCAGCAATTTTCTATGAAATGTTTTGTGACCCACTGAGATTCGAACGTTGTGCAATTAGCACTTTATTTATTCTCTCTTTTTTTTTAACCTCGTGTAGTGTACCTACGCATATTGTCATATAAAGCAGTTAACCAAGTGTCTGCTTTTTATGTTTTAATTGGCGAATATAAAAACAAGGAATAAGACGGCAGACAAGTTTTAACATAAATGTTTATTAAAAATAATAATATTAAAAGCAAATTTCAAACCAGCAATCTAATGTGAAATTGCAGTAGATATATTGGATAACAATATTTAAAAACGACTATAAGTGTTATACTACGATACAAGTGTTTACCAGCTCAGTGGCCTAAGAGGAGAGTGTCCGCCCTGAGATTGGGAGGTTGTGGGTTCAAACCCCTGCCGAGTCATACCAGTGACTATAACAATGGTACCCATTTCTTCCCTGCTTGGCACTCAGTGTAAGGGGTTGAAATGGGGCCCCCCCCTGCTGCTCACGATCATTGGGACTTTTGGCACTCAGTGTACTACAATCCAACACATACAAAATTAAAACATCAAAGTCGGCATAACGTATGTCGGCAGGCATAGCAGCAGCACCGTCTGTCACTCGTGAATCTTCGCGAACGAACCTGAAAATGGAGTGTCCGAATGACACTTAGCATGCGTGAAAAGATTTTGGTCATTGTCACGTTCTACAGGAGCTAAAACTTTTCACGCAGGTGCACTTAACGAGGGAATCACACGGACAGTCCATTAAGTACACCGCCATTTTCAAGTGTACCTAATAACAGGCCACTTTATTAGGGTGCACTTAACAAGGGAATCTTGGAAAACATGTTGGAATGCGGCCCTGAGGACTAGAGCTTGACACCTGTGACCTTTGACCATGATATTTCCCTAATAAAGTGGCCTGTTATTAGGTACATTTGAAAATGGCAGTGTACCTAATGGAGTGTCTGTGTGATTCCCTCGGGCCTCCTCAGTCATAAACCTCACCACACGTTACTGGTCATACATTATCTATCTATCTATCTATCTATCTATCTATCTATCTATCTATCTATCTATCTATCTATCTATCTATCTATCTATCTATCTATCTATCTATCTATCTATCTATCTATCTATCTATCTATCTATCTATCTATCTGGTTTGGTCATTGTAATTTTGCAATTAAAAAAAAAGATTTACAATACATGGTCATTTTTTAAATAAGTTTTATAAAAATAAATTACATGGGGGACAGTACAGCATGTTATATAGCATGGCATTTTTTTCCACAGCAGTTACATGTCTATCTTCCTCAGAATCAAGTCAACAAGCATAAGACCCTCCATGACTGCAACAGATCCAGTGCTACGCTTGCATACAGTACTGGCTTAGTTCAAATTGCATTCACTTGTATCTTCTGTCTTCGTAATTGACTTTAATTTTTTCATGTACTTGACACACGTTTAATTATGTAACATAAACTGTGGATTATACAAGAATTCATACCCATTCAACATTATCACATTTTATCACATTATAACACTAAAAATACTTTAAATCTCAAGTGTAATTGTTAAGTGGAAGGACATGATTTTCAAAAGTAGTGAGTGGTCTGGACCTGTAAGGGCTTTTTTGCTTGCTTAAATAATATTAGAAGCACTGTAAATTCTAACACTTGTTTGATTGTTTATTCCCAACAGTCTATCCAATTCAGCCAGTGTGTTTCTTGTGCTGTATGTGATTGTGACACTATGCCATGTCAATCTAATCTGCCCAGAGTCTTCATAATCATATTTATAACAGTACTACTGTAATAAATCTGTGACCCTAGTGACGATAAATTCTAAAAATGGCGAGGTCTTGATGGGTTTGATGTACTAGAAATTGTGATCACTTTCAAATGTGATTTCACAAATTTGCTAGAATTTGCATTGGATGACTTGTGCATTTTTCCATCCTCTGATTGGTTGGTTGGAACAAAATTTGTTACAGCCAACTTACTTTTTTTTCTGAGGAGCAGCACTATTGCACTTTGAAAAACCTATTTATCCAAGTTAGAGGCAGACCCCCAATTATACAAGTTAGGTTGGTGCAGTCCATTGTGCAGTTACCAAGATTGTATGCATGAACCAATTAAGTCTACTCGAACGAAAGGTGAAACATCTACAGCATACAGAGCAGTCCGGTTGTGATAAGTCAATGCCCTGAGAATATTTTACAGAAACAAACCACTGGTCAGCTATTGCCTCTAAAGGAAAACAGCAACAAATAAAATCCCATCAAACTCCCTGTGTGTCAACCAACAAAGTCTATTGCTGACCAAAAGAAGGAAGAATGAAACTATTTCTTCCAGGTGACAGTCTATTCTTTCTTCTGGTAAATTTCATATATATCAGTGATGAGAAAATGAATTCTGGCACTTCTTTTTCCCATCATGATCATAGAAAACGATACTCTATGGGTCTTGTGGAGGGAGGGCAATCAAAATGCTCTAAAACTGCTGACAAAGTGGGGTTGATTTCTCTGAAAGCAGCTGGCAGTGAAAATTCATATCACAGCAGTTTTAGCACTGAATCTCAGTTTTCAATTTAACTCGAAGATTCCAGGAGCTCCGTTTGGACTTTTACTTGATGTTTTAAGGAGTTGACTTAAAGTCTGATTGCCACTCAAATGTACTTTGCAGCTTTGAAACAGAGAACATCAGCCCTGGAAGGCGTGGATCTCCTCTTCACTGAAGCCTTGCTGCTTCAGCAACCTGACAGAGGAAAGGTAAAATCTAGTTTATCTTATGCAAAGTATGCCTGTTTAACCTTTAGCCTTGTCAAAATAACCTACAACAACATCCAAATAACTTTTTCAAGTGTTACATACCTAACCGTCTGCTCTGTGAAGAGAGTGGGGCCACATACACAAACATAGCACTTTGACCCTTCTGGCCTTGCGAGAACATCCTTGATTATTGTGTCATCTACACGGCCCTTTTTGCCAGTCCAACTTTCACACGGCTCCGAGAGGATGTGCTTCACTTGGAATCTGACAGAGTCACATGAACATGAATACACTGTTAATTGTAATTGTTTGTGTTATCTTGTTGGTGTGGAATTGTTGTAGTTGCTGCTTGACCTACACGACAAGGCCCCAAAATAACATTTTTATACCTTTTGACTGTCAATAACAACTGGGAAAGTCTAAGAAAAGGTTTTAACACATTGATTACCTTTCATCATTAGCAGTTAGCTCATCCAGTTCCCTTCGCCACAGGATGTCCTCTTCTCGTCGGTTAAAAAAAAGCAACTGGATTTTCCTGGAGAGGTACAGATATAGTTGTGTTCAGATGATTTCATATCTTCATCAAAAACAATTTGTGTTTGCACTTTTGAACTATTCTTTTTACAGTGTGGCATAATTATAAGTAGTATGATTTTTAAAAACAAAAATTGAGTGTACAAGTTTATTTTTGATTTTCCCCATCCCACTGGACTAACATTGTACCCACAGGCTCAAAAACATATAGTGAGCATATTAGAGTGGCATTTGCAAATTTACCTCTCTGCGGATTTAATAGATGTTCTATTTTGTGCAAGGAAAAAAAACAACTGCTCTTTTTGTGCTGAGGCCTAAGCCACGTTTAATATAAAAATACTATAATTTAATACTTGCATTTTCACCTATATAAAAACGTATGTGGAGAAATCATTCAACCAGTGTTAAATTACTGCATATCAGTAAATTTTCTCAGCCCATTTAATTTAATGATTTTCTGAAATAAACAATTGATAATTTAAGGATTAACACATTGATGGATAATTTTGTTTTAAACAGACTTGATAGTGCTGATCTCCTGTAGGGCCACTCGAACGAGACGACACATTGGAGTAAAGCCTGTGCCTGCTGCTAAAAGGTAGAGCACTGTGGTATCACGAAGGGGGCGGAGACTGAAGGTACCCTCTGGACCGCTGACGGATACATGGTCACCTAAAAAGTTATGGCAAACAAAGTAACAATGAACATTACTAAAACTGTCAGAAGGAGAAAAGCTGAAATAAATAATCACTTACAGTAGTGAAAAGGCAAAGACTTACCTACGTGTAAGCTGTTGAGATGTTGAGTCAGTGCTCCATCCGGATAAAACTTAATCATGAGGTAGAGGTCTGTTTTTTCTGAGGCGGCATTGGGACCAATTGAAAGACCCTGGTCAATTGGGGTGTATGGTCGCACGACCTCTGCTTCTGTATAAGGCACATAAAACACAAGTTAAAGCTTAAACTGGGAAAGAATGCATCAATTGAGTATTTTTCTGTTCATCCCTCACATAACCTCTGACCTAAGACATGTTTTTTGTTTTCCTTAAAAAAAAAAAATCCTGCTAAGGTCAGTAACATCGTTAAAGTTGACCATTCAATTCTGAAAATATAATCACAAAGATAGGCTAAGATCTAACCAAGAGTAACTAATTCCTATACACAAGGTTACTCTTTCAAATATATCTTGCTTCTGAACACAGAGCTAATTTGGGGTGGTACCTTGAATGAGGGATTTGAGGTAGACGTGTTTGCCAACAGGCACATGCATGACAGTCCCACGTGGAAGTTGTAATTGAAACACATTTGTGTTATGGTTCACCTCAGTCTTCGACACCAACACACAATCCCGAAAGAAAGGGGCTGCAAAAAAAAAAAAAAAAATCATTTCCAGCGTTAGTTCATGTGATTAGAAAAATAGGAACAAACATTAAATTTGTCAAAAAGTTTAACCTGGTTTTATTTAACCATAAATTTTCCCTTCATGTGGTCTGAAGGATTTTTTTATTTTTATCTTGCCACTCTACATCATAGTCCAGAAGAGCGAACACAGGAGCCCTTGGCCTAAAGTCAGCTGGGAAAGGCTCCAGCTTACCCACAAACCAAATGAGCATAAGGTAATAATGTTGCTTTTTTTTTCTACGAATTTGAAGCTCACCTCTGTCTTTTCTGCTTAAAAATGTATTGTGGAATTCCAGAGGCTGACCAAAACTTGACCATTTTCCTTCTGCCTGCTTGCGGATGGTCACCTGGATCTTTCCCACGGAGAAGGCAGTGTGAACTGGTGACAAATAAGCAGTACATTCAAAGACAAATTAAGAGTAAGCCATATACACCTTCTGAAATTGTTTTGCAGAAAGGTATCACACAGATTTTTGTTGTGGGCAACATTATATGTAGTGACGGTTTCCACTAGAGGGCCATCATGACCATGCAAATCTTTAATCCCCTCATATTGTTGTAGATAAACATAGTAAAATAGTTTGTGCACCAATTGTTCAATTTACTGTAAAAAAAAGAAAGAAAAAAAAAAGAATCAACTTAGCGTATCTTACCAGCAACGTCTCCATCAACATTTTCTGAAAGACCTAAAACAACATAGAATGAACAGGATTTTACAACACATCGATAAGATAATGAGGATATTTTTAGACTAAAAGAAAGCTGTAATATGTAAAGACTTATGTAAAGGCTAATTATTTTAACTTTCCCAAGCCAGATCTGCACTTGTAATGCTGACATTTTCTACAACCAACTGAAACAAAGAAAAAAAATACAATCAATCTGCCATAACTACTCACGTAAATGTACCATGTAGGACATTTTCCCAAGCAGCACTTCTACTCGGAGTACGCCATCCTCAAGATCAACGACGGTACACCCAGAAATAGGGATCTAAGGGGAATATTACAATATTGTGTTGGGAAAAAATATATACATATACAAGATGTGTTTTTTAAGGGGAACCTCCTAGCAGGAAAATAAGTGAGGGGAAAATGAACAATCCCTTATTAACAAGTTTACATGCTTGCACATTGAGGTCCACTTCTGTTTCATTTGGTCATCATTTCATCAGTAAATATACAGTACATTTTTTACTGATATTTAGTACCTCAAAATACTAAACAAAACCAAAGTCTCCAAATGATGATAGTGAGGTCAAAATTACAAGTAGATTTATAATCCTGTTGTTGTTGTTCACCTATGACAGAGGCATACAGAGCAGATGAGACGTTACCTTTCTTTGGGTATAGATAACCAGATGAACTGTTGTTGCTGTTTGGAACCAGTCGTATCTGTGCAAATGACACGCAGATGAGACAGCAGTTTAAAAAAAAAAAAAAAAAAAAACAGTTGACATGGTTGATTTTTTTTTAATGCATTCTCATACCGAGGTCGAGAGTCTTTGACAGGCAGAGGAGACACTTGGTTAGCGGGGGTGAAGACAGCTTGGGGTGGTGGGATCATTGCTGAGGAGAAAATGATGGTGGTGGCGGTATTGTGAAAAATAACACATCAAATGTGCCTAAATATCTGCTTATTAATGTTAATTACTTGTGTCACGTATTTTGATGTATTGCAATACTGTATTGGAACACAACAGAGGTGTGCTCTGATGCACAGACATTTGATGTTGCAATGTGAATATTGCTCACTCACATATGCATTGCTCTCTTTTGCCTTTGCTGTTTCTGATGGGTAATGATCTTGATACCCAGTATCGTAGCCATTTTCTCTCAGTTTTGCCAGAAAACCGACTCAATTAGTTAGTTAGCCCACATATCGATTCAAACAAAAAAATCATTGGCTCTGTCATTCATTCTAATAGCCAAATGATGAAACCAAAATTACAGTGAGGTTGTTTCACCTAATGGGGAAGTTGCATATTAGTTTCCTGAACCCTTCAATACCCTAAGAAAAAAGTATTCTGTTTTAAAGTAGAAGTCAATCCCCTGAGAAAAAAGTATCTTAAAGTAGAAGTCAAGTTGATTTCTTTTTTTTTTTCACGTGACTGAACTCAACAAACAGTTTACCTATGATGTTTAACGTATGTAGTACAGTAATACAGTATATTTAGTAATATTTATTAATTAAAGGATCGGTTCAACAACAGGTGGAATTATTTTCTGTTATGTCATAACTAAGAATTACAATGCATGGTAAAATCCATACTGCACAAACCTTTTATGGATCAAACTTTGAACATTTTGAAAATATATCAAAAACCTGATGTGTTGAGATTTTTGTAACTCTCCCCCATACTGTATTAAAAATACCTTTAATTGCCGTGGTGGGTTTCGTAGCCATCCTGCCCACCAGACACTCTTTCAACATGGACTCATAGTTTACCCACCGATGGACCTGTGAGCAAAAAGTGATGAGTCTCATCAGCATCAGTCCAAAATTATCACTCTGACTCAACCCCCCCAAGTGCCAACCATTTAACACACTTTGAGGTACACCGAGTAAATATGTCCATGTATACTTGCGTACATGAAGTGCTATGCATTAAGACTGTCTCACACCTGGTCAAAAAGGTCAGTGCCATCTATGCCTGCTGCCTTCATCAGCTCATCTTCTCCTCCAGGGTGGTAGTCCATATAAGAGGTAACATTATATACCATACCTACAAACATAAGATATTAATTCCGGTATCAGTGCCGTCAGTTGATAGTCAATGATATCAGATATTAAGGGTCAATAGTACACAAAACAGTATGTGGATTTATTTTTCTAGCAAAAGTTTTGAAAAAGTTGCCAATGTGACTCTTCTATGTCTGACATTGTCTGTGATCACAATCTTAACATTTAGGGTAAGATTGTAGACGTCTCTCGTGAAGTTAGGGGACGCTTACCTCGTATACAAGTCCAGCAGTCATTCCTGGTGTTGTGTTTCTGCAATTCTTCGTGAGTAACTTCAATCAGACGTCCCCTCAACCCGGTTAGATCTTTGCCACTTTTGGAGAACCGAATCCAGTCCATAAGACTGTGGCCCGGTTTTAAGGCAACCTAAAATTTAGGAAGTATATATATATATATATATATATATATATATATATATATATATATATATATTTTGCAAATAAACGTGTACGAACAAGAAGTTACATTAATTGTGTCTTTACCTTGTTCCTCCCAGACTGGCCGGGCCGAGCTACCCGCTGCTGGGAACTCGGCGAAGGGAACGACTGAGTTGGAATGTTCAACATGTTGCGAATGCCTCGCAAGCACCTCGACTTTCGAAGATCTACTTGAAGAAACCGTTGTTACCTCGCTCAGTATCGAGACAACGAAAGCACGTTCAACCTTGATGAGAGGCAAATTTGTGCCTTGCAAAACTGCCTCCCTTCTGACACATCTCTCTGTCAACACTATTGAGAAATGCAACTGAGCTACAATGCTATGCTAAGATAGGTAACACGCTCCGATGCTCAAAATATGAAGCGCGTTAATAACAGAATTTCGCAGCTACCCATGTAATGCTCGACATGCAAAATCTGCCGAATAACCACTATGAGATAGTCAATGAGCAATTTTACTACTACATTCTTCGACGCATGATGTTACGACATCGCCACATCTGTCGTCATCAACCTGCGACGGAACTTGGACATCATGTAGGGTTTGTTTACTTTTTCATTTTTTTATTTGAACCCCCTTTGCGACTCCCACCTAGAGCCCACTAGGAGACTAGTTGGCTCGTGAGTGAACAATTTGTTTAAAAGAACGAATTTTTTTTCAGTGAACGAGAGGAAGTGATTCGTTCTTTTTACAGTTCATATGACGTCAACCAGTAGGTGTCAGTAATGCGCATCGACGCTGGTGCCACCTCGCCGTAAAACAAAAAAACAGAAGAAAATGACGTAACTTCCCGTTCACGAACGAGTCGCAAATTGCATTTCCCGTTCACCAACTGAACGGAACTGTGAGTAAACGGAGTCAGTGATTTGCATTTCCAGTTCATCGCGAGGAAGGCTCAGTGAGGGAAAGAATCCTGACTTTACCGTCCGCGAACGAGTTCATGAGTGAACTACCTTCCCGTGCATCAACGGATAAGTCAGTGGACGTGTTGCGTCTCCCTCCTGTCGTGAACTATGTAAGACAGAATGTAGATTTATGATTTGCCAAGGAAAGAAAGAACCACTCACTGAAAACTGGAAATGCAAATCACTCACTCACTGACTCGTTCACTCACAGATCCGTTCAGTTGGTGTACGCGAAATGCAATTCACGACTCGTTTGTGAACGGGAAGTTACGTCATTTTCTTCTTTGTATTGTTTTATGGCGAGGTGGCACCAGGTTCAATGCGCACTACCGACACTTACTGGTTGAAGTCATATGAACTGAAAAAAGAATGAATCACTTTAGGAAGTGATTCGTTCACTCTCGTTCACTGGGGGAAAAAACCGTTCTTTCGAACGAATCGTTCACTCACGAGCCAACACTACAGGAGACAAAGCGACAAGCAAGGAGCGAGGACGGAAGCAATTTTCGGAGATATTTTCGTTTTGTCATGTTACGGAAACGGCAATTAAAGATGACGTCACGTACTTGACAGACACAAGGGTTGCAACTCAACAAACGCTCTGTCATGCAAATAAAAAAAAACTTGTACTGTGGCGTGTGTCAGTATTTGTCACCTCTTTAAACCAAAGTTTTGTAAAAGTATATAACTTACCATGAAAGAAACCGATCAGAAATGTGCTAAAAAAAGAACCTTGGCCATCTGACTCGCTTTCACTATCATCATCATCGTCATCCTCTGAATCTTTGCGCTTTTCTTTAGACATTTAACACGCATAGTAGCCTTACTGTCTCTGTATACTATATTTTTCATTTACAATGAAGCAGTGAAGCAACCGAAGGCTGTCACTGAAACGCTAATCTGTTAAAAGGATTATTGTAATTTCAAAATAAAATAAAAACTACAATTGTTCTTCGTCTCATGTTTTTAATTCCATTTGGGATTGTATTGTCTGTCTTTTTATCAGGAGGCCTGATATATTTATAAAAGATAGATGTATGGACGTCTCTGAAAGTAATGCTATTGTTCATGTAGTATTAAAATCGCCCAGCAGAGGGTCTCAGCGCTACATTTCAAGTTAATTAGGCAGCTCGCCTCTGTTGACATTTTGATTTATTTCTAAATGTAAGGAATCTCTCATTACGTTACTGCGTAAACGTAGTAACATGGAAACACACTGAACAGTACACTTTTAATGAGTTAGAGTCACACTCATCATGGTAAAAAGGAGAAAAATAAAGTCTTATTCCTCTTTCCTGTTTTTCATAAAATTAAAAAACGACTTTCAGTTTCTATCTAAAATGCATTTTTAACATTAAACACTTAAACTCGACTTTTCATGTATATATAGTATATATTATGTATATATTTCTTCTGCCCACTGTAGTGGCATTATAATGGCAATATACATAGTTAATTGGATAAGTGGTACTAATAAACCAAAAATACCAAACATCACTGGTGATGATAACAAATAAATATATATTGCCTCATTGTAGTGTGACCATGCCATAGAATCACATTTGTCAAAATCTTCTCTCTGTCCACCCCAAGAGATCCACCACATACTGTAGTTCCGCTCCTGACTCTTGCCTGTGAAGCCCTTTGAGACCCTTTCTGTAATTCAGAGCTATAAACGTAGCTTTTCAATTTTACTGGATTTTTGTTGAAAATCAGACTCATGTGGCAAATTGAATCATCATCCCACTCAGCTCCCTTGTCCAATGCTGTAATTGTCAATGTCAAGGAAGGTTGTCATGATTTTCCAACATCTCCTAACCTGTCCTGTAGTTAGGATATTAGTTATCCTACTCGTACTCACTTGTAGAGGACAAGTAATGGCTGATCATGTTGAGTCACTTATTTAGATTAGACTATTTTCCACCACACACCTGCCACCACACCTAACCTCTCACCTCATTCTCCATTGCCTTGGAAACCTCTTCTGTACCGATGGAAGAAGGGTGGGGAGAAGCAAGAGGGAGATTTATGGGTTTGGTATTCCAAGCCAACCTCGTGGCTGCTTATGATCCATGAATAGAGAATGAGTCCGGGTCTGGGTAACCCTAACTCTCCAGACCCCACCCCACATCCCTCGCTGTCGCTTCTCTGTCTTTGCTTGTGTACTCTTGTGCTTCTCTGTTGCGTCGCTCTGTTTACTTTCTCTTTGCTTGGTTTGTCTGTTGATGTGCCAGACAGATGGCATGCACAAAAAAGGTTTCTCTGAAGTTTGGAACACATCCCTGACCCTAATACATTAAACTAACAAAAGAAACGAGTGATAGTTTGATGAACATATTCTTTGGGGAAACAGATGCCCTTGTGAATTATATTTATACATCATGATACAACTTTAAGGTAACACTCAGCAAGAATAAATGATCGCTTTTTTTGTCAGAAATCTCAGCACTATTATTTCTATTTTTGGACGTAAATAGCATATTTGAGGCTTTTCTAATGGTTTAATTTTGATTTATTTCAGACCACCACAAAAGTAGCATGAATGATTTCCACTGTGATGGAATTTTATTATATATTTTTATTATATTTTCCAGATTCCGATTTTAAATTTTGTTGTTTTGAAACAATGATTATACAGTTCAACTTCTGAATTCTACCTCAATCTGTTGTGTCAATCACTTAATGTCGTGTGATGCTTGTAGGCAATGGTTTGATTAACATTTTTGCATTTGCAATTGTCATACAAGTGCAAATGAAAGTTAACCACTTAATAATTAAGAGAATGCATCAGTGTGGTGCCCCATTCTGCACTATTTTGAATGAATGAGTGAATGAATGAATGAAACTTTATTCTTCACACCATCATTAATCTTTCATAGACATATACATGACATTTTAATAGTATGAGGGAAAGGGTCCCCCCCGAGTGAAGCTAAGTATAAGCTTATATCACGGGGCCCAGACAGACGGACTGACGGACGGACGGATAGACAGACACTCATTATACGTTATATATTTTGATTTTGATTACCTCCTTTTTAAAATATGAACCAAAACATAAGGATGATAATCATTTATAGTGCTTTAGCTTTTCCAATTACTGTAAACAGAACAAGACTGAAGCAAATAATTTCTTTTGTACGGCGCAGGCACACAAAACAAATGCACACATTTGTGAAGCTTTTGAGATTAACAGTAACAGAGAAGTGTTGACAACAGCCTTCTTGGTAAATATTGAGTTTGGCTTGGCAAGCTTTTTTCCCCACCTTGCAATGGACTAATGTTCCATTATCCAGATGGGCAGGTTTTATCCGAGTAATTTGGTAAACAGCTTTCATATGTTCAGCTACGTTGCAACCCATTCATACATAAAAAATGATTAGCTATTGAACAGCAAGGGATGCCAAACTGTTTTTTTCCCATGTACGCTGTACGACATAATCGACAATATATTTTCAGTGTTGACAAAATGAATTGGATGAAGTAAACCAACAGTGCCATCTGGAAGAGAAAAAAAAAACTATAGCAACTGGTTTATGAAGCAAATGTGAAGCTTCATTTGCTCATTTGAAATGCAGGAAGTTTGCAAACTCTGAGACCTGCACATCTTAGTGTGTGAGGTGCATTATTAATGTGATGAAAACTTTTTTCGGGGTAGCCGCAATAGTTTGTGTGTGTTTGTATGCATATGAAACTGTATACTACATATGCATCTTGTACAGTATGTGTCAACTTTATTGGGAGAATAGCTGAATTTTGCAATTTTGTTTGACAAAGCCATCTCTTCCTAAACACATTTCCTTGTTAATATATTAGTGTTGAGAATTGATTACCTAGCTAATCCGATCACAGAGGCTGCAATTGATCGCTCTGCAAGCAGCGACACAATAAGCACTTTAAGCAAGGAGACGCTCAATAGCTCTTTCACAATTGGCTCTCATCGCTTAATTGGCTGAAACAAGCCAAACATTTTGGTTTCACTCTCAACGTGAGATCAATGGAGGAAATGAGAACTGAATTTTGAGTACTTTCATAACAAGCTCAACTCAGTGTGATTTTCTTTTCCTCTCGAAACTACCACCACCCCCACAACCTTTCCCCCTCCCAGGCCTAGAGTCTTCCTACTTAATCGTTATTGGGTTTGATACAATTTATAATAATGTAAAGGGAAGTGGCACAAAGAGCTCTCACTTTCACTTTGCTCCCACCAGAGATTGGGATTTTATTTCATTCTTTTGAAAGGCAATGAATATTTGAGATATTTTGTATTTATTATTTATCCCAGGTCCATTCTTTCTATTTAGTTTCACCATAATTGTGCAATAGCCAAGTACGTTAATTTATTGTTTTAACTGTCTTTGTGTGTATGTTTTATTTTTACTCCAAGTACAACACTTTGTATGCAGCAAAGGTTGTTTTTAGAGTGGACTATAGATAAAATGGAGTTGAATTGAGTTTGGAGGCCGGGAGACTTCCTCTCACATTCCAAAAACATGCTTCTTAGGTTAACAGTGGACTGTGTTATGTTGTGAACTTGCGTGTGAATGGTTTCTTTTCAAAATCAACTCTGCAATTGGTCAGCAATGACTCCAGTCTGAAATCAGATGGGATAGGCTTCAACAGAGTTTAAAAAAATGGATGCATTGATTGGTTAAGAATATTAATACTAATAATATTAATAATAATGTCATTTTGTTTGTATATTTGTTCTATATTCTGTACCTTTTGCACTGGTTTCCCTTATTTTTTTCATTCATGTCATATATGGGGGACCAGCTGGTGGTCCCTAGCAGCTGAGGTCAATAAATCAGACAGGATTCACTTTTTGTCAGCCATGAAAAAAAGATGTTGCAGAGCAAGAGGTCAAAACATTTAGAATCCTTTCCCTTTCCTGAAACAATTAAGTTGTGAGTTTGTTTCATCATTGTGTTGTCTGCCGAGTTGAACTAAAGTTTACAATGGCTACAGTTCAATTTTAGTCCTATGAGTTTCTGTAAATAGCTATTCATTACAGTGGCATATTTTAATTTATATAAATATATTTACATTCAGCACAATTACATCACCCTTTTATCTGCTTTAAAGATGATGATTGTTACCCCCACCCCCCCCCAAAAAAAATCCTGTGAAATTTCACATTAAACATAACATGAATCACAGTCTGGCCTCAATTGTAATTAAATACAAACAAACAGAATATGAACACTTAATTATGCCAATCAACAATTTTTTCAATTTTCAATCAGAGAGCTTTTTTTTTTACATACGTATGTTGTTTTGCTCTTCTACTTTACTTTACTTTCCATAGCCAGGTCGGCATTACAATTGAGAAACTATTCTCAATTGCCTGAATAAATTGACATTAAATAAAAACGTTTGCACAAGCACACAGGTAAACAGAAGTTTAGTGTTTGAAAGAGCTCATTGTTGTTGCACACCTGCTTCATCTCCATCATGACTCCAGCAGCACATTGCAATCAGATGCAGGATTTTTGCTTAATCCACTTTCTGCTTGTTCTTGCATTAGTCTGCTTGTCACAGTGTCATGTAGCCTGTTCCTGCCAGGCTGTCCAGGGGGATTGTGTTCACCCGGTATGTATGGCAATGTATATAACACATGTTGTTCATTCCTACATGCATCCACATGTAGGAATGAACAACTGAACAAGAGAGAGTTGACAATACAGGTCAAAGTGTGAGGATGCAAAGGTCAAAGGCCATTGGATATCAGTTACATTTAGTTGGTGTTTATGAGCACCACTGTGGTTGAACAACATAGATTCCATTTTATGTAAATTCGGTTTTTTTTTTATACAGACAGTGGACTTTCATATAACCAATGGACTTTCTTTCTAAGCGAGATTTTGAAACTAATATGCACCACAGAGTACGCAAATAATGGGTGTGGTGCTCAATGCTATATTATACTTAATATTTCACCAACACTGCATAATGTGTTCAAGTAAAAATGATATGAAAGGCAAACAAACCAAAAAATATCTCCCCAGACCATCTGGCTGTTGCACAGCTATGCCATAATGTTGCTTCTTGTCTCTGATATGGCTGAGATGTCAACCGTGGTAGTAAGAGATCAGCTTGATATTTCCCTTTTAATGATCCTTTGAAGAGGAACAAAGAGCCGAGTTGAGCTGAGCGGAGATTATCCTATTAGACCATGGCTGGCCGCGCCCACCCAAGATGGGTGCAGACTGTATGGAGCTGTCATATCAGTGACAATATCAAAGTCATTTTGCCCTGCTTTTCGGGAAGTATTCTCAATAGTTGTACAGTATTCAGCCAAAGTGAAGCTGCTAGAGATTTGGGGCCTTGTGGGAAAAATATATCACTTTGGACCTCACTGCTTAAATGTTCAGATTTTATTTTATTTGTTTTCCCCTAGGGTCCTTGTCAGTCATTAGGGCCTTGAAATTGATTTCTTTTTTCCTAGGGTCCTTGTCAGTCATTAGGGCCTTGACATCTTTGATTTTATCTTTTACAGCGCCCGCCTACCTGTCAATGGTTTGATTAACTCTCACTTAAAGTCTTATAAAAGGTAATTATGCGCAACATGCAAACTTCACACAGAAGGGCCTGCGCAAAGACTCAAAGCCAGAACCTCTAGCCAGTCCGGCAAATGTGCTATCTATTGTTCTGTGTTGCCCAAACAGAAAATTGGCTAATTTAGATTTTCCCCCGCTTTCAATAACATGTGTAATGTTAATGAAAAGATTTACAGTCATTAAATATGTACATAAGAACCTCGCCGATGCCGAATTGTATATCCAATGTTCTTGGTTTTTTTATTTCTTACTGGACTCCTGCACTTTTTCTGTAACACTCACAAAAATCTAGTAATATTAAATTTGCATAGTAATTGCATGCTGCATATTGACAGGTCAATCCATATGACTACAAGCTTTTAACCTTGTCACCACAGTAATGCTGAAAGGCAGTCTAATGGCAAACTTCTGTCCCCATGTCATGAGCTTGCTCACCATATTGACCCCTCCCTAGACTGACCCCCTTAACACCTTGAGGACATTTGGCATGAAGCTACATTTTACAGTGCAGAAGCACGATCCATGGACAAACCACCGAAGTAATGTGAAACAGCTGAGCAGTTCATTTCTGTTGACAGTTCCAGTAAATATAAGACACAAGTTATTAGACTGATAAATAAACAGTAAAGATGTTGGACCAAGTAGAATTTAGGGAAAGCGATCAAAATGAAGGCTTGAACTTGCACTGACCGCAGCTGTCATTGTTGATGCTTTTCCTAAAAAAACAAAAGATGTAAAATCAGCTGCTGACTTGAACAAGTCTCCAAGTCTGAGATGCAGCTTTTTGGTTTTGTCTTCCTTCATGATAAAGCAGACTTGCACAAGCTGCAGGAAGAAGGGGAGGGTGTTCAATTTCAGGATTCACTGCAGTTAGCTGTGCAGGGTTGTGAAAATGACACCAAGCTGTGCATGAAATTGTGAACAAAGGGATAAATGGGTTCATAAAAGCAGCATTAGATCTCACAGGAAACTCCTTGAACTTCCTAGAGATGTGTCTGAATGTGAGTCTACCATTTTTACTGCATTTCTTCAACAACTATCATCTCATCTTGTGTGCTTGCAGACCAGCAGAGGTTCTTTGTGTTGTGTACCTCAGGAACTTTATACTGTTGTTAGTGAGAAGTGGGGCATGACTGGGCCTGTTCTTCCTGAAATCAACAGTGATCAATTTAGTTTTGTTCACGTTCACCAAGCCATCAACCACTTCTTCATCCCTGGGGAGCCCACGTCTGTTGTGTCATCTGCAAACTTCACAAAGTGGTTGGTGGCAGACCTGGAGATGCAGTCGTGTGTTATCTATGTGAAAAGCAGTGGGCTTAGGTTGGTGCCAAAGGTGATGACACTGAAAGTGTTCTGTCCAATCTCCAGCCTCTCAAAATACTTCATGACAATCGGAGCTAGTGAGACGGGCTGGTAATCATTCACTGATGTTATTTGAGTTTTACAAAACTAAATGGCCATGGGTCTCATGACTCATATTCACTCAAAGGGCAAGCGGACAAATGTCTTTCTTTTCCTCTCTTCACATCAAATTCAGGAAAGGCTTGATTATCTATTGTGTGTCTCTAAAATATGATCCTGATTGATGATCCTGTTGTGTGGGGTGTGTTAAGAGTGATATTTACTCCTCGATCTGCTGGGAAAAAGGCTGGGACCGACAATCATAAACGTTAATCCTGTTCAATATTTAAGCAGCGTGGACTCTCACTGACTATTAAGCCGAATTGGAGCGTTTTTCAGTTGTTTTCTGTCTTCAAAAATATTTCATTGCTGTCTGTTGTCCAGCTTCATAAACACTGCAATAAAGTCTCAACTCAATATTTGTTTTGCGTCATTTCCATTTTGCTGTGGTGTTTTTTTATTTGTATTTTGAACTTCCTCTAAATTCTCTTTATTTGTGCTTTTGCATTTAGGTTGAGCTTCCTCAGCCACTGTATGGAGGACACACTAATTGATTACTGATTTGGGTTACGATTGAGTGCTTAGTTTTTTAATCAACAAATAACACTATGTAATCAATACTAATTTTTAATAACATTTTTAGAAAATGGTTTCAGTAGATGGTTAAATATTTCTACAGGCAACTAAAATTATTATTAGAATAATATTTTTGTCATTCTTGGCTCGGCCAGTATCAAAATACCATGTTAAATGTTGTTTTGACTTACTTACTATATGCTACCGGTAAATGAAAATGACCTGAATTTGTGAAGGATGAAAAATAAAATGTAATAACAGCTCTAATCTAACTGGAGAATATTACTACCAACTGAGGTGTTGTAGGCAATTTGTATTGTTGAAGTCTTTTGCACAGCTGTCATATCAAGCTAGCCATACTGATGGTGGTGACATTTTCTGACATTTGAGCATATGGGCACATATCTCAAAATGGGATAGGAATACTGAGCAAGGAATAAGAACGGAGATAATCCCAAAAACTAACATTGAAGTCTGTTGTGTTCTTATCAGGGATCAATACAAAATACATTGTGGGTTTTCACAGCTGAGCCTCACGTACACAGACAAAAAGTTTTATGATATTCTCATTTTATCCTATTTTATGGGCGTCATCTCTTTTGTATAGTGCAGTATAATGATAGAACTTTTGTAATGTTTTGTCACAGATGTAAAATAATGAGAATTATTAAAATATATTTTCAAAAGTCATACTTTTTGTCTGTTTGAAAACTATCCTACTTGATTATTACTAAAGTTATAAAGACAAAATCAATTTTAGACAAACCTTTAGGTTTGAACAGGCAGCAATCACAATTAGGATCAAATCGTCTATTCATTTTCTACCATTAAAGCAGTTATCTGAGGATGTTTTTATTCCAGTTGGCGGTTGCACGAATATTAATCGACACAAATGAAACCTACCCATAAATTATCTGTCAATGAAATTGATGCCATGCCTTACAAAATAAATGATTTCTGTCTTTAACCTCAGTGCAGCCCAATTAGACACGGACAAAAAAAAAATCCCTGATATAATTGCAGTGTGGGGGTGGGACAAATGTTTAGAGCAGCGGACCAAGAGAATGATAATACTACACATTCAGGAAACACATCAGTTTTAATACAACTACATGAAACTGAAAACAAAGGAAGAAAATGTCACAAATGGAAGTCAGTGCAATAATTGTATTGCTTTTAAGAATCTTTTGATTTGTGAAATGCTTTTCCATTAGAGTTGCAGAGGTTAGTGAAAAGCTTGCTTGAAGAGGAGAAGAGAGGAAAAATGTCAAGACGGCAAGCTTGTAATGTGCAAGTAAAGGGGGAAGCACCCTAGGGAAAGTGGAGCAGCAGATCAGCCTGGGATGAATAACGCAAACAGCAAACATCCATCAGGCTGATGAGGAGGTTTCATCTCTTACCTCCACATAGACACAAATGATCAAGCTTAATGGAGAATTCTGCTGTATTGATTTTCATCAGCTCTTTATTTGCCAGCGCAGCTCCACGCAACCCGTGCACATTTTAGTGACGCTCTCAGTCTGAAAAAAAAAATCATCAAATTCAGTTGCAAACATATTGCATTGCTGAACATATAACTGGTATTTTGAGTGATGAATGTGTTTATGTAGTTCATTTTAAGTTGACTTGATTAGATACACTATATACATAAAATATATTTTTCATATTAAATTATGTTCTAGGATAGCAAATTGATAACTGATATGCACCAAAACTTGGGTTTACAATGGATTACTTAATATGGAGGTGCATGTGAATCTGTCCAAGAACAAAGCATGAAAATTAATCTCTGCAATCTTATTTTATTTTTTAAAGAAACACACTCAGTTGTACACACAAATAAATTTTGGGTTGATTGTAGCAGTGTTTCAATCAATAAAGAAACATTTTGATGATTACATTTTGCTCGTGCAAAAAACATGTTGAACCTATCAATTGAGTCTGTTTACAGGACCGCATAAATAGCTTTGAGAGGCTCAGCACATATTTTTTGCTCATAATAAGTTTACTAAAAAAAGAAATCTGGGTATAAACTAAGTCACAAAGTACCAATTTGGTTGCTTCAGGCATCTTTCATAGTGAAGCAGTTCTTGTTATTTAAACTTTTGAAACCGCTGGCATTGGGCTAAAACCCCATTCTTCTTTCTTCATTTAATATTTTGTTCCCCCCACAAATCTATACTATTATTAGTCAGTCCACATGTGTGGATGTTATTTATAAAAATTATAACTAATGACGTAAAAAGTGATTTGGATGTAGTACAAGGATTCCACTTTACGCCAGCAATATGATTTCACTGCACTAATATAAGCATGTTCCATATTTTATAGCCTCATGTTATGTATTTAGCAATTTCTTTAATCGTCTAATTTTGGCAGGGTTGTTAACAAACTTGCGGCGTGTCAAATTTACATGACATGCTTTTTTGAACTTTACCTGGACTTAAAATGTACTAAAACAACCCCAACTATGAGAATTACTCTCAGATTGTTATACTGTACGTATGGTAGTAATTTTCAAGTCAGTAATACTGCTTCTACTATTTCTTGGCACTGTTTGCACAGTTACTCCCCCACAAAATTCATGAAATATGTAAATCCTCAAGTCCAGTACACTGCAAAGCAAAGATTGAAAGCAAATTTAGCAGTCTGTCCTGGTGCGTATTTGAAGGACTAAAGTGTTTATTAAGGCCAGCCGCACACTAAGCGATGTGACCAAAAACAACTGAACTAAACAATCGCAAAACACTATAAGTGATCCCAATGACACGCTGTAATGGGAAAACCGTGACCTCTGGTGGTCTTACTACGAAAAAATGTTTTGAGGCACCACATCATAACTGGGACTAGCTCATACTATGTCAACACGGTGCGATTATTAAGGAAGAATCATATTGCCCTGGATTCTGTAGTGGATATTATGAATATCTGAGAGGCTATTGGCTGCACATTTTAGGTGACTCGCCACACTTCAATTTTTAACTACAGATACATATGGAATTATAAATAAAATTACACACAACATTTACTGTTTCACTGTATTGGTACAGCTTGGTATTGGCCTGTTGGTCAACACTTCATACCGTGAAATGTCTTTTTTCAAGATCATCAATTTAGTTTTGTTTTTTTTAATTGGCCATTAAATCAGTGAGATTGCAATACTGTTCACCTGCAATTTAAATTTGAATTCATAACAAAACTAGTAGCCAACATTCTACCATTCATTAAAACTACTTTCAAGATGATGCCATTCATTAAAAGTACTTTCAGATTCTCCCACAGTGTGCTAGAGTTTATTGGCATTCGGTCGTGTCGCTCTGTGTGCGGAGGGCCTCAAAAGTGCAGTCGAACAGTCACATATGAGATCTTATTGTTGGCATATTGATTATTCTTATTATTATTGTGATAATTAGGCAAATCCTAAAATTAGGTAATAACAGTGTAAGAGATTTACACCTCTCAAATGTTATACAAGTGGCCTACTAGGACAACATTTTCAACATGACACGCATAGGGAACCAAGAATTAAAACAGTGAGGTTTCATGTGGGCTAACGAGCCAGTCACAGGGGCTTATTGACATCAATCCCAGTGCATGTGTAAAATGAGTGTTAGCTGCCATTGGTGATAATGACAGAGGTGCCTTTGTGACCGGGTGTCTGTTCTGCCGGCATGCGGAGGTGAGGGGTCGTGTCCGTGCTGGCAGAGGTGCAGTAGCCTCGGAGACTCTCCTGGTCATAGAGGTGTTCAAGAGCATAGCCTGTCAGGGGATAGGGAGTATGCTTTTCCAAGTATGGCCGAAAGTGGGTGTGGGGTGGATACAGAGCTGGCGCTGGGGTGGGAGAATCTGAACATGGGCCTGGTCGACCAAATGGGTAATGTAATTGAAAAGAGCGTGTGCCCGGGTCTGACTGGAGGTAGTCTTTGGACTTGGTGAGGCTTTCGGACCCTGGACTTAGCCTTGACAATTGGGCGGGGCTGTGCACCGGGCTAATCACATGACTCAAACCGCGTATTGGCTTTTGAGTATACTCTGAGGTACAGCGGTGACCACTGGTGTTTAACAGTCCGTTGAGTTGGCCCAGTGGAGTGTCTGGATGAACCTTTCGGAGCTGAAGCCGACTTTCTTCCGCCTTAATCATATATTGTGTTGCTCGTATTAGTGATCCCATTTTGCTGGGTTCCTGTGGGCTCACACTGAACTGGTCAGTTCGCTGGCGATCTCCTAAATCACTGGTGGAGCCTCGATCTGGAGAGCTCACCAGACTGTCCTCATCCCAATGATTCCGACCTTTAAAACACATAATAAATGCATTCAAATGTTTTCTGACATTGTTGGGCTCAAATCTGGAAGAATGCTGTTTTATGTCTGTGCACTTAACAAAATACAACGTCTTACCATTGTAACTGTGGACTGCTGCAATATGTGGCATACTGCCAGGAGGCGCTCCAAGGAAATATCGCCCTGCCTCACATCGACCCCTCTCACAACTTTGACTTTGAGCATGCACATGGACTTGTTTGTGACCATCACCAGTACGATGCTGCTCTTCAGACACATTGTAGCACAGCGGACCAGGATCAGCAAACTGCTTGTACACGCAGGAGGTGTCCATGCCTTCATTTGTCTCTAGTATCTGTGGGGAGGCTGTGTCAGTAAGGGGGCTACCCCTCCAGGGACTGTCCTGATCTGAATCTGATCGCTCTGTCTGAAAACTTGGATACTGGGTTGAGAAAAACAAACAAGTAAAAAAAAATAATGGTCACATAGTTAGAATAAAATAAGAATGAACTTTGTTCATTGGGATAATGTATAACAGCTTTTCTACATGGTGATTCATGCAAATGTAAACATCTGTCAATATATCTCATAGAATGCCTGTTTTTAAAAAATACACTAAATATTTTTGACACTTGATAAAAACAAACAAATATAAAATACTTACCTGACTGTAGGGGGAAAGTCTTGCTTTGGTTTTAGGGCGAGATAACCTGCTCTTATTGGCTCTACCTGTCTCGCTAAGACTGCTCACTGTATTGCTGCTAAAAGGGAAAGAGGCCTTGGACATGACCTGATCCAGAGAGAGCTGGAAGCCTTTATACTCTGTCTCCCTAAATACACAAGAGACACAAGTAGTGTACATAGTTGCATTTCAAAAACATACAATATTACAGTTCATAATTACTTAAAGGCCTATCCCATTGAAAAACACATACAGTATAGTAATTCTTTTCTCTTCCAGAAAAGAGCTCATGAGTATGGTACTGAGTGCTGTGTGTCTATGCGTGACAGCATTAATACTTGGAAGTGTTGGGATGTTCTGAGAGAGCTGGAACGGCTGTTGTGAAGCTTTTTTTTTTTTTTTTTTTTTTTACCGGAGGGATTGAAGCTAGGCCTTTAACAAACACGACACAGAGGGAAAGCAGACCAATCAAATACATTAGGAGATTAAAGGCTATGTCTTGCTAAATCAGGCCTGTAGAGTGTGGACGTCTTGGTACTGTGAAGAAGGAATTGATTTCTCTCTGAAGAGCTTTATGGATGTTGCCATGGCAAATCAGGCTGAAACAACAGAAAACCTTGGCAGGGATTTATTTGAGACGAATAGTGATCCATTGCTCTCACACAAACCTGATAGTAATAAAGAATCTGGTACATCCAGATAGATGTAATTCATAGGATTGGACACCCTTCATTTATTCTTTTGCTTAGAATTTGTCAAAGTGCTTTAACAATTTTCCCGTAATAATTCACCACTCGAATTTTATCTGTGTAGTGAATACTACAGGGATCACATCAAAAATCTTCCTTTATAGAGAAGAAGCACAAGGATGTCCATGATTTGCACCATTTATCAAACCACTGGCAATGGCAGTAAAAATCAGCCTTCATGGTTTCACTGATAAAATGTCCTTACTAGAGCGCTGCATTGACAGGTATACAGACGATAAGGTCATGAGACCTTGAACACACAGTGAGAGTTCACGTTCAGGTGAACTGCCCTTATCATTTCTCACCCGGTTTGAATGTACACAAAGGCTAGTGGACGAACACATTTGCCCCTTGATAACATTCCTAACAAAAGACCACCCCTTACCTGCCAAAGATTATATTATAGATCTGTGTCTTGAGCAATATCTCTGACTTGTGTTTTATTTCAAACATTTTGTCACATGTCCCAAAAGAACCATACAGTTATTAAATAATAAGGATAAAGCCTCAATTAAAAGACTATAAACACAACACTTTTCTGGATTTCTGAATTCAGGAGGTCAAATAAAAGTGTGTCATGATTTTGCTCTTGAAAATAAAATAACATTATTATATGTTACATATAAATTATCAGAATATGCCTTCCTCAGATGAGTGCAGTTCAAAGAAGTCGCAGAGACAGAAAGATGTGACAAGCATGTAATGTGTATTTTTATCCCAATCTAACAGCGCTTATATTTTTGACTGTCAAATGCAATCAAGCAAAGTTGAAACACACACATGCACACACACACGCACACACTATAGTACCCCTGCGCTTTACACACTTTGCAGATAGTGGCGGTGGTCCACCATGTTTGTGGAGTGGTTAGCATGAGAAGATTGCAAACATGCCCCGAGTTCACCCAGGCATGGTGATTCTCAAGGATTTTGATACATGGAGCTAGAGGGTATTACATCCCCCGTCAATAATACTGAATGTGCAACCCCAATTAAGTCCCAGTTATGCCATTTATTTGATTTTCTATAATATCTTTCGAATTTATCTTAATGTTGGGGGAAATGGGCTACAATCATGATTCTGGTAAAAAGGGTTAACTTACGTGAGGACGTAGTTGACGCTGACGATGCAGTGCGGTCTGGAGGAGCGACTGTTGTGTACGATGGTTGCATAACTCTGAACCCACACCCAGCCACCACGTTTGGCCAAGAAACGATAGTACCGAGTGGTGACTTGCCCTTTCACAAGAACTACAAAAAAAGTGTGTGTGGGGGTTCAGGGGGATGACAATAGCTAATAAATGACATTATAAATAACTAAAATGGTTACCAAGTCATTCATAGAATAATTATTTTGGATGCCTCTTATCTATAAATTAAGACAATATTGTGCGTGTGTTGCGTGTTCAACTACTCACGCAAATGATGTGCACAGCGCAGATGGAAGGAGTCACAGCTGTGGACGTGATGATAGAGGGTCTTCTCTATTAGATCTTGTGGCTCATAGCCTGTAAGCTCTGCAACCCTACACAATAACACACACACACACACACACACATGAACACCCAGCTGTCATTAAGTGTTCTCATGTTGACACGCCATCTAAAGTGCTGGGTTGGAAACAAATCCACTTACAAAGTATTGAGGACAAAAAATGTGGAAATGACACATACATCAATTTGACTGTGAATCAGTGGTGCAAACACGTAAATAAATAAATAAACTAACATACCGTGAGTCGAGGAAGATGAGCTTCATGTCCAGACTGGCTCTAAACATGAACATGTTGCTATGCAGTTTGATCTCTGTGACCGCACTGGGTGGTAACGAGTGACCGACTGCCACCAGCCCAACGTTCTGATAGCAGCCGTCAAATGGGGACATGTCCAAGCTGTACTGGCGGATTTTCAAGTAGCCACTGCAGTGAATCACCTGGGTAACGAGTGGATCTCCGTTCAATGATGCAATAAGAAAACGATGAGGTCACCGCATAAAAACAACCCCTTTTGATATTACCTTGTAACCGCCACATGTGAGCCCAGCATTCCTTTTAGCAAGGACACATTTCATTCTCAGAAAGAATGAGCGCTCCATCTCATATTCTGCAAGGAGGGAGAAAGAATAAGTATACTCAGCATCACACACAGAAATAACATTAATGATGACGGGTAATGCTGGGCTAATTTTAATAAATATGAATAATAGCACCTGTCATGAATAGATGCAAATTTTGCTCTTTGATAAATTTAAATCCACCGAACAATGGTGCACCATATTAAAAGAGCAAAAAAATAATACATGTATGAAAAAAAATCCACACTGTCATAAATGGTTCTCTTGGTAGTATTCACAATTTAATGACATTACGAGTTCATATCATGTATAGAGTTGAGGCTCATTGTTCACCTTGGACAAAGTGTGAATGGTAAGGCTGGTGTGCTGTGAGGACTGCTGTCATTTCATCATGGTCTGCAGGATGAATGTATTCAAAGATGCTGTTTCCTGTCAACTCTACCTGAAATGCACAACCATGTCAGGACTGTGACACCTCACGTGCGACATAGCAAAGGAGTTAACATTACCTTTGTTAAACCAACCTGAGACAGACCCAAATGGACCGAGGCTGTTTCCGATATGTACATTATTTTCCCATCTGGAGCAACCACAAAAATAAAGCCATCCAATGTCTGAAATAAACAACAGAGATGTCACCATAAAAATCATAACTAGCCAAAGGTATGGCTAGCAATTGTATCAGTATTTTTTTGAAGCTATAATAACTCTTATATTGTTTAAACTGTGACTCAGAGAGGAGCTGTGGAAGCATGAATACAAACCGCACAACACTGTTTTGATTTACAGCATGGATTCAAATATACAATTCATATCTCAAAATTTTAATAAAAGTATATTCTTGCCCAGATAAAGACTTCGGTCATCTATCTTATCTAGGGTACAAAAATTTTGAATATTTGTATGTACTGTATGTATGTGTTCTCACATTAGAAATATATTTCATAAAGCATTCCTAAAATTGCGTGCCACATGTTCATGTTTCAAACTCCGAAATACTGTATATGGCTTTGCCTCTGGGAAGCCTGCTCCTTTGTATTATTGCTAATGTGAGAGATGATGAGTGCCGTGTGAAGGCTCAAAGACAGATTGTGGAGTGTGCATGACCATGAATGCGCTCAGCTCATTAACGTCTTCAAGCACTTTAAGGAGAGCAATGGGTGGTAAATTGCATCAAATAAGACACCACCTACTCCTTCAATAATAATAATAATAATAATAATAATAATAATAATAATAATAATAATAATAATAATAATAATAATAATAATAATAATATAATAATAATAATAATAACCTGTAGAAGGTGTGAACCCAATTCCTGGCTGACCCCATCTAGAGAGCTACGGCTCACATGGCCCCATGACTCACCAAGGCCTGGTAGAAAAATCACACACAAATATAGTTATAGATATTTATAAATAAAAAAACAATAAATAAAAAAGGGTGTTCACGGGCTAACAAAATGTGTAAATAAAAACTGTAACAATAATAAAAAACATATAGGGGACAGCAAAGTAATTAATCAACAATATGTATGGCATACAATGTTGTTGAACAGATGGAAACGAGGGAAGGGAATAAATCCCTTTATAGTGTACTGCAATGTTGGCTGTAAAGTAACCATATAGCCAAAAAATGACCGCATACCCTCAAAATCTCATCTGATTAATATTAGCAGATTCAATAAACCTCATCTTTTAACACGTATGAATTCAAATAGAACCCATTTTTGTCTTGTAAATCTATTAGCATAAACTATTCAAGATGGGGAAAAAAAACTTCGAGTTAAGCTGCATGAGGCCCAATACCCAGAGCGGGACAAAACAAACACCACTCCGCGCAGCAGACTTGGAATTGAAATGCAAATGTGCAGCAGAATAAACAGGCAGCATGTGGGGAACACTGCGCTCCATAAAATGGACTTCTCTGTTTGGACTCGAAACACAATCGCATAGCCTCCACTAAAGAAAGGCTGATCGCATAAACACTTGAATTGGATTAAAATTTTCATCAGGAACAAAATAATGAATGCTATATCAACTACAGCCTTGTTAGAAGTTTGTTGGAAGGCAATAATGTTAGGTTATTACAGGACTTTTGGTTTCTTTATTTTCTCACCTAATAAATATTTTATTCTCCACGAGCAACCGAATTACTCAATTGGATTTGTTTGAATCAACTGCATAAATAAAAAAAACCCGGAGACATTTCAATATACTTCAAGTGGAAACAAGATTTAAAATATATATCACGGGACGCCAAATAAAACGGGCGCTTTGTTATTTTTGTCACGTAGTTTATTCACAAAGCGGCAGACTGTAAAAGCATGTTTTTCCACTCTGTGGTGAGCCTCATGTTACACAACGAGCGGTTCACTTGAAGACATTTTATTTTGGGGGGATGATCGAAAAATGCACACGAGCCAATCAATATAAAATAGTACTTCGGTTCACTAGAAGAAATTTCATTATTTTGGGATGATCAAAAAATGCACACAATCCAATCAATATTATATAGTACTTGCCCAACTTGGATTAGGTGTGGATTTTTTTTAAATAATTATAACCTTATAAGGTGTTATTGGGGGACTGGCTTGATCACTGATCAGAATTTTTTCTGTGGGGCTATAAGTATGTATTCAGTTGCATTTGAGTTTTTAAATAGTTGTTCCAAAAAAAAAAAAAAAAAAAAAACGTCGCTTATCGTATACTTTTGCACACCTTAAACGTCGCTGTCACACCGATCAAGTATTCAAATGATGTTAGTTTAACAAATTTATTCATGTGCAACCGATGTCCAAATTAAGTAAATCCAATGTTACAAAAGGATT